>NC_056033.1:9686322-14486322 GCF_004379255.2 Salvia splendens
GAACGTGATTCAAAGAATTGGAAAAAAATGTGATGTATCGTGTGGTATACCTCTTCACTAATTTCCCCCAAGTTTTCTCCACGTTTTTCAAGGACATGATGGCAAATAGAGAAATTGCAAGATGAGGGGATCGTGGCTTTGAGCATGAAATTGCTCACACCTGATTTCAGGAATGATGCCAATGAGAAAGGGATCGCGGGAAGTTGCGTGATTCCTTGTGAGATAGGCAATACAATTTTCACTAAATGTCAGTTGGATCAAGGATCGGGGATCTCGCTGATGGCGTTGAAAACGGCACGTGCCATTGGACTTGAGAACAGAATGGAGCCCATCGACATTGCTCTACAATTGGCTGATCACTCCATTGTGAAGCCCACTGGAATAGTAGAGGATGTCTTGGTCAAGGTAGACAAGTTCATCATCCCCGTCGACTTCATAGTCTTGGACATGCCCGAGGACAAAGAGGTACCAATTCTGTTTGGTAGACCGTTTCTTGCCACGGGAGATGTGTTGCTAGGAGCTAAGGACAACTCTGTCACGTTTAGATTAATGGTGAGCAAGTGACCATTAATGTGGAGAAAGCGATGAAGCATCCTAGTGATTCAAAAGCGTGCTTTAGAGTTGATGTCATCGACAAGTGCATTTTTGACAAGATGCGTTGCTCGGCAAGTATAGAAGGAAGCGTATATGATAAGGGGAGCTTGGAAAGAGACTTTGGTTCGACAATTAAAGTAGATTTTGATTTTGATGAAAGTGAAGATTATCAAGTTGAACAACCAAGTGTCGAGAATGAAAGTGTGGTGGATACTTTTGTGGCGGATGTGAAGCCTTCAATTGAAGTACCACCAAAGCTAGAATTGAAGCCACTCCCGACAAATCTGAAATACGCATTCCTTGGTGAGGATGAATCTTTACCGGTTGTGATATCGGCGATGTTGAATGATGAAGAGGAAGCGAAGTTGATAGAGCTACTGAAGTCACACAAGAAAGCTCTAGGATGGTCTATTGCCGACATCAAAGGGATTAGCCCCGCTATATGCATGCATAAAATTTTGATGGAAGAGGGAGCTAAACCGGTAAGAGAAAGACAAAGAAGGTTGAACCTATTTATGCAAGAAGTGGTGGAAAAGGAGGTGAAGAAACTATTGAAATATGGGATGATCTATCCCATTTTCGATAGTGAGTGGGTTAGCCCGGTGCAATGTGTACCGAAGAAAGGGGGAATAACCGTGACAGTGAATGAAAAAAATGAAATTTTGGCAACTCGATTGGTGAACTCATGGAGAGTTTGCATGGATTATAGGAAGTTGAACACGGCGACGAGAAAAGATCACTTTCCGTTGCCATTTCTAGATCAGTTGCTCGATAGGATTGCGGGTTATTCCCATTATTGCTTCTTAGATGGATACTCGGGGTACAATCAGATTGCAATTGCCCCGGAAGATCAAGATAAGACGACATTCACATGTCCGATTGGTACGTATGCCTTCCGCCGGATGCCTTTTGGTTTGTGTAATGCACCGGCTACATTTCAACGTTGCATGATGGCAATATTTTCTGACATGAATGAAGGCATAATGGAGATCTTTATGGATGACTTCTCCGTCTTTGGATCATCATTTGACCTCTGCTTGGAAAATTTGAGACGGGTCTTACAAAGATGTGAGGAGTCAAATCTCGTGCTCAATTGGGAAAAGTGTCAATTCATGGTCAAGGAGGGCATAGTGTTGGGACACAAGGTGTCAGAGTTGGGGTTGGAGATGGATAAGGCGAAGATTGAAGTGATCTCGAAGTTACCTCCCCCAACGAATGTGAAGGGCATCCGTAGTTTCCTTGGACATGCGGGATTCTACCGACGGTTCATAAAAGATTTTTCGAAGATTGCAAAGCCACTTTGCAACTTACTCGAGAAGGATGACAAGTTCGTCTTTGATGGGAAATGCCTTGAGGCATTTGAATTGTTGAAGAAAAAGCTAGTCGAAGCTCCTATTATTATCACACCCGATTGGTCAAAGCCGTTTGAGCTGATGTGTGATGCTTCGGACTATGCTGTGGGGGCCGTTCTAGGCCAAAGGAGAGATAAGGTCCTACATGCCGTCTACTATGCTAGTAAAGTACTCAATGAAGCTCAATTGAATTACACCACGACGGAGAAGGAAATGCTAGCAGTGGTTTACGCCTTTGAGAAGTTTCGTGCATACTTACTTGGCACGAAGGTGGTAGTGTTCACGGACCATTCAGCTATCAAGTATTTGATGAACAAGAAAGATGCAAAGCCTCGGTTGGTGAGGTGGATCCTCTTATTACAAGAGTTTGATGTGGAAATAAAAGACAAAAAGGGGACTGAGAATTTGGTAGCCGATCATCTGTCTAGATTAGAGGGATTGGAAGAGACGGAAGACGAAAGAAAG
Source organism: Salvia splendens (assembly GCF_004379255.2). Classification (NCBI taxonomy): domain Eukaryota; kingdom Viridiplantae; phylum Streptophyta; class Magnoliopsida; order Lamiales; family Lamiaceae; genus Salvia; species Salvia splendens. The sequence goes on from NC_056033.1 coordinate 9,688,734, forward strand.
AAAAGGATAAATGAGAAATTTCCCGACGAGCAAGTGTTGCAAGTGGAAGCTCGGGAAACATATGTGCCGTGGTTTGCTAATCTGGCAAACTACCTTGTCACGGGCATTATACCAGAAGGGTTGTCATCTAACCAAAAGAAGAAGTTTTTGAGTGACACCCGCACATATGTTTGGGAAGATCCATTTCTCTTCCGTATTTGTAGTGATGGAGTGATTCGAAGGTGTGTTGGAGAGCATGAGCACCTTCAGATTTTGTCTGCATGCCATGATTCGTTGTATGGCGGCCACTTCGGAGCACGTCGAACAGCATTTAAAGTGCTTCAGTCCGGATTCTTTTGGCCATCTATCTTCAAGGATGCAAAAGCCTATGTAGAGAGATGTGACAGATGCCAAAGAACCGGCAATATCTCGTGGAGAAATGAAATGCCAATGAACAACATTCACGAGGTAGAACTCTTTGACGTTTGGGGAATAGACTTCATGGGACCGTTTCCCAAGTCTAATGGGCAACAGTACATTCTTGTGGCTGTTGATTATGTGTCCAAATGGGTAGAGGCAGTGGCCTCGGCAACCAATGATGCTAAAGTGGTATTGAAATTTATCAAAAATCACATCTTTAACCGCTTTGGGACACCACGAGCGATTATCAGTGATGGAGGAACTCATTTCTGCAATAAGTTATTTGAAAACCTCCTTGGAAAATATGGTGTTCAACACAAGGTTGCTACCCCTTATCATCCCCAAACGAGTGGTCAAGTTGAAGTCTCCAACCGTGAGATTAAGCGGGTGCTTGAGAAAGTTGTAAGGCCGCCTCGAAAGGATTGGGCTCAAAAGCTAGATGATGCTTTGTGGGCATATCGAACGGCGTACAAGACCCCGATTGGAACTTCGCCATACAAGTTGGTCTTTGGAAAGGCTTGTCATTTGCCGGTAGAGCTTGAGCATAAAGCTTTTTGGGCTTTGCAAAAGCTTAATTTGGATTATGATGCTGCGGCCGAGAAGAGGATGTGTGACATGAACGAGATGGATGAGTTTAGGCTTCATGCATATGAGAGCGTTGATCTCTACAAAGAGCGTGCTAAGAAGGTACATGATGCAGCCATTAAGCCTCGTCAATTCCATGAGGGACAACTGGTCCTTTTGTACAACTCTCGGCTTAAACTGTTTCCGGGCAAGCTCAAATCAAGATGGTGGGGGCCTTACGTAGTGCACAAGGTATACCCCTATGGTGCTGTGGATGTTCGAGATCAGAAAAATGGCAGCATTTAGAAGGTGAATGGCCAACGCTTGAAGGCCTATGAAGAAGAGAAGGAAGGCATTCCGACCATTATTCCGACCATCTATTCCTGAATCCCGACTCCACTCGACGAGAGCCACACACCTATGGTTTTGTTTCTACATTCTACCATGTGTATAGGCTAGACTCTCTTTGTTGCTCCAAGTTGTAATCTAGGCTTGTATATTTGTTTTAACACCTTGAATCGTACGTTTGATACCAACAATGTGTTTGATAATTAAAATGCTACGTTTTTGGCTAATGATGTAGTGTTGTTAAATCTTAACTATCGTCTCTTTAACATAGCTTAGGATTGATCGTTTGTTGGTATGCTATCGATTTAGAACTGTTCAAGGGATAAATTGATAGTGGATTAAGTAAGTAATTATAGTAGATGACGTTTGTCCCCGCGCATCCGCAGGAATTAAATGTCGTTGAAAGTTGGTTCATGGAACAAGTGTTCAGCTGACTGTGAACTATACGTCGTAGACATGTTCAGTGCACGCGATTAGGTTGATAATTATAATCCCTTCGTATGTTTCGTTGTAAATGGTGTAAAACAACGCAAGCTTAGAGAGCAACTTGGAGTGACTTGTCTTTCTCGAGTTAAAACCTCATTCCAGTAGCTTAAGTTAGTTAACCTTCTCAAAATCAAAACAAAATCTTTATATGCTTTGTGTAGTCATATTAAGTGTAAGCAATCTCGCCTCCCTGTGGATCGACACTTGAAATACTACTACGATACTGTATTCTTGCAGTAGTGTAGTATTATTAGAGTTAAAATAATTGAACTTGATAATCTTTATTCTTTGTTTAAGAACTCTAAAATATCGCATCAAAACACTCTCATTTTGTTTGCACAAAATGTAGAAAAGAATTGTTGAAGTTAAATTAATTGGATGTATGATTACTCTGTGTGCAATTTCACAATATCCAGTAAATCGAATGGAGTATCATAGTAATTTTTTATTGACATTATGACGACATAGTGTTAGAAAATACAATGTAAAAAATAAAAGATTATTGCAGAAATTAAAAGACGCTAAAAGCTTTATCGACTACATTGTGTTAGACTTGAATTGAATTCTCTTAATGGTCACACAACCTTTTATAGGCTCTAATTCTAGATATACATAGAAAATATATTCTAATTCCCTAAATATCTTCTTGGTTTAATTTTCCATAATTTTTAACTGATTTCCTTCATAATTCTTGTCATAACCTCATCTCTTGCCTTCTTGTTCTCAAATTAACTTGCACGATCTTTAGTTTCGACACTTAACTTGCACGATCTTTAGTTTGATAATCAGTTGGCTGAGATATCAACCACTTCCAAACGATTCAATCTTCGAATCAAGGAGAGAATTGTTGAGGACGAAGGCGGAGCAGCCAATGTCTACGCAGCGAGGGGGAGAGAGATAGTGTCGCCACACAACCACTGTGAAGAGTTGGTGGGAATGGGATGTCGTCGAGAGGACGCTGAGAACCCGTTGCCAAAAGACGATGTTAAAGGAACAACTGCCGGAAAAGCCAAAGCCAATAAGAGAAGATGAGGCCTTCTTAAAGTAAATGAGAGAAGATCCCGAGATAGGAGACGCACAATGGCCGTGAAGCGTCGCCTGTTAAAGAATAAAAAAACTGGATTAAAGGAGTGATGAGAGAATTCTCACCGTTTGGAAAAGCTTGTGTCGGCTTCAAGTGGAAAAACTCGGTTGCTTCTTATTCGCCGGACCATTTCTGCCTGAAGCTATCTTCTCTGGCATAGGCGATACTCCAATCATCTCGAATAATTATTCGGTTGGGGCTAACCTCTCCCCCTCGACCGGATAATTCTTCGACTGTTTTGTCTCCTTACCCCAATGCCCTGCGGTTGGTCATGGAAAGCTTCTCACAGGCCATTCCGGCAGTACTTTCTCAGGCCTTATCTGATTGTTTGGTCGGATACTTCCTCTCCCCTCGGCCAAACAAACTTTGAACTCCTTCTTATCTTGACTGTTGCTGTTTTCTCTTCGGCTGTAGTCAGCCTTCTTCTCCGGTTGTTTAGTTCCTCTCCTCCTCGGCCAAACAATTCATCGAGACAAGTTTCTTAACCTCCTCGGCTTTAGTGGCTCTCTCAACATCGCCTTTCTAGCCTTTCTTCTGGTAGGGTACTTCCTTTCCCCCTCTACCGGATAACTACTTCTATATTTTCTTCTCTTTTGGGGGGGAGACTCGATCTCTTCCATGACTGCTCCTCTGCAGCCTTCTTGTCTGTCCGTGGCGGTTCCTCCGCCAACTCATAGGTGTGTGTAAACTTCGGCCACTCAGTCTTCAGCTTGGCCACCATGACTCCAAGATTGCTTTCTCGGAGCTTCTCCTGTCGGCAACCGCCTCGACAACCTCCTCTTCCTGGTGACAGCCTCTCCCCTGTGACGGATTCCAAGTTAGAAGCCGGCAACAGGCTGGCTGTCTCTGGGAGATTTGAGATAAACAAGCTGATATTCAAGATCTGGACTAGTTATTAGTTTTGATTTTTCTCAACCAACAGAAGATAGATCCAAACATAAACAAATACAAATCTGTTTATTTTTTATAGAGAGACAGTGAACGATCCCTTTGATCGAACCTGCTCTGATACCATGTTAGAAAATACAATGTGAAAAATAAAAGATTATTGCAGAAAGTAAAAGACGCTAAAAGCTTTATCGACTACATTGTGTTAGACTTGAATTGAATTCTCTTAATGGTCACACAACCTTTTATAAGCTCTAATTCTAGCTATACATAGAAAATATATTCTAATTCCATAAATATCTTCTTGGCTTAATTTTCCATAATCTTTAATTGATTTCCTTCATTATTCTTGGCATAACTTCATCTCTTGTCTTTTTATTCTCCAATTAATTGATTTTCTTATTCCAACAATTGAATTCATTATTTATAGAAGTAATAGAAGAGAGGATTAATACTCCATAGACATACCTCTATAAAGCTAATAATAATAGGATGCGGCGAGAAGGCACTTCGCAATCGAATACAACAAAAGGGGAGCTAAAACCCACGTGCGGTCACGCACTCTTTCAAGTAATTCAACGGTAGTGCTGAGGCATAGCGTGGCTGACATGTGTCGCATAGATTTGCGTGATCAGGAATTGCAGTACTATCTAACCACCGAAAATAGTGTTATAGGACAAAAACCAGTATTTACTAAACCCCAATTGGTTTTGAAGACCCAATATCATGGTCTCGTGCGTTTGAAGTTGCGTGGGGGTCATAGTTGACCTATTGGCCTTATTGAGTTGGCCTAAGAGCATCCACAGCGAATTATTCGGGGGTGGAGGTGGCGCATAGGGAGCGGGGGCAAATGGAGTCACGGCGCGACGACGGTCGGCCGCCGCCTTCTTCCTTCCTTGCGGTCGGCGTCGGGAACCACTTGGTCCGGCGTCGGGGCTACCCAAGTTAGCTACGGCGAGTTGGCTAGCCACTTCTTCGGAGCCGGCGTCGGATAGGGATACCGACCTTGACCGTTTGGAGGAGCCGCTAGAGGAGGATGTTACGCCTCCCATATACTTCGGGTGCGTCCGCGTGTCCTGCCAAACTTTGAGGTACTTGAACGACTTGCCGTTCATGGATTGGTAGGTGCTCAGCGCGGAAGTGATGATGTCGACCTCGCTCCGGCCGCTCCCGGCATTCCGCGTCTCCTGGAGGAAATAGCCGTTGAACTTGCCAATTTCTTCGTTGGCTCGGCCGATGGAGTTGCGCACCATACTCTCGTTGTGCTCGATCGTTCCCGGCGGCCTGTTTTCATTATACCGGCTAGAGACGCGCCACCAAAAGGGATCACCGGATTGGTTCGTGCCAACCACCCCATCTTCGGAGATTTCCAAGTACGCCTTGAACAATTTATCCATCTCCGCCGGAGTGTACGGTGTGCGGACACCGCGAGTAGGAGGAGGCGGTCGGCCTAGGCTCCGGTGTCCACCCGTATCGCCCTTCGGAGGCACCTTGGTCGTTGATTGGGTATGGCCGGTAGCCACCCGGAACGCCCGAATCTTGGGTTTGAGGAGGGGCCGAATATTCCGTTTCCGGACTAGGAAACGGTTGTGAACCGAACTATTCGGGGTTCCAATCGTGAGAGGGCGGGTGGTCATCGCCTTGGCCGGACATTGTTATGTTGTAGGGTATGAGAGAATGAAGATGAAAATGGATATGGGAGAATGAAGATGAGAATGGATATGAGAGAATGAAGATGAGAATTGTGTAGTTTGATGTGAATTTTTGGGTGTAAAAGTGGGGGTATTTATAGATAAAGTGTGTATTTTTTGGGGAAAAAAAAAGCGGCGCGAGCGCAGCGGCGGCGAGACACGTCCGTGCCAACGGCGCGGACGGACGCGGGTTGGGCCACCACCGTTGTGGATGCTCTTAGCCCACAAATTATATTAATCAAGTTATATAGCAATCCAATTAATCAAAGAAAAAGAACAATCACTATGCATCGTCTGAAAAGAAATTGGAATATGCACACCTTATTTCTGGTTTTGGCGATGGGATACGTTATAAGTACTGGTCAGGGTTAAGAAAGGATGAAGATATTAAGAAAAATAAACAAAAGACTAATATAGCAAATTATTGGACGCTAATTTGAGGTGTAATTTAATCATCCAAAATCAATTGCATTTGATAAATGAAATCTCATAAATTTATTTATCATTTTGCAAATTGCACATGTATATATATATATAACGTATATGGTTGTCGGTTGAATAAATCATATAGAATGAGCTGAAAATCAACGGATAAAAGTTGGAGAGCTGGAAATGACAGCTCATGAGTTAGTTATAACCGTTTCTTAGCGGTTGAGCTAAATGCTTGGATGCGAAGTTGCAGACCGAGCTGTGCATTCATATATAAGCTGGAAATAGAGATTTCACAGCTGTGATGTGAAAAGAAGGGTAGAGAGAAATTAAGAGTAGAAGGTGTCCTATGGTACTGATGGAGTTCACCATTATTCTCGTAGAGAATATCTCTTGATCTTGTTTTAGTCCTTAGTAATTCCCTCTGTAATCTTGTAGCTCGAATCAAATAAAGAAGATGATCTCCTTTCTTCCGTGGATGTAATAGGCTTACGCAGTACCACGTAATCGCCCGGTCCGTGTTGGTTGTTCATTGCATTCCAGATTTCTGAATATTTCCCATGTTAGTTGTGGGCAAGTCGGACCTAGCTGCTTTGGTTCCCTCTCTTTGTCTATACAGGTGGTTGGAGCTAGGTTGGGTCGGTTGATTTGTTGAGCACGTGTCAGGGTACGAGGTTGCCCTAATTTTTGGGGCAAGTGAAAGATGCGGGTATTTGGTCTTAGAATTGAATGAGGTATGTAAATATCTGCATATTTGCCAAATGTACGTTGAGGAATCAACATCCCTAATCATACCAATCAATTTGGATCGAGATATTTTCCATCTTCATTGCCCTATATAAGCTCCTTCGCCTCTTAATTTCTCTCTCATAAGAAAATTAATCTTGAAAAATGGCAAGGAAGATGCATAGCGTGGAGGTGGCGCCATGGCCTACCCTGTTCCCTCAAAAACGTCGTCGTGCTTCTCCATATCTTGAGACTATTAGAGAAGGCAGGTCAGAAGGCCATGAAGAAACCTCCTTTCTTCGTCTCAATCTCTCTTTCTTCTTCCAAATCATCTTTCATTTTCCCCACGCCTTGGCTCACTGACTACTCTTGTTAGATGCCTGTCTCACCCAAAAAAAGAAAATAAACTTAAATGATTCATCACCATGGCTGCAGATAGTAATGCGGTTGGATGACTCTCTCTCTCTCTCTCTCGCGGGAGGAGAGAGATGAGCGAGAGAGAGAGAGAGAAGAGAGAGAGAGCGAGAGAGAGAGAGAGAGAGAGAGAGAGAGAGAGAGAGAGAGAGAGAGCGAGAGAGGAGAGAGGAAGAGAGAGAGAGAGAGAGAAGAGAAGAGAAGAGCGAGAGAGAGAGAGAGAGAGATAGTAGAGAGAGAGAGAGAGCGAGAGAGATAGCTAGCGAGAGAGCGAGAGATGAGAGCGAGAGAGAGAGAGAGAGAGAAGCGGAGCGAGCAGAGATATCATAGTATCTTCTATATATTCTCTCTCTCTCTCTCTCTCTCTCTCTCTCTCTCTCTCTCTCTCTCTCTCTCTCTCTCTCTCTCTCTCTCTCTCTCTCTCTCTCTCTCTCTCTCTCTCTCTCTCTCTCTCTCTCTCTCTCTCTCTCTCTCTCTCTAGGCAAGCATTAGTGTGTGATGATTTGTAGCAACTCGGAAACTGCCTTGTTTTTGTGTGGCAGTGTCTGCGGTGTCTTTTTTAAGGCTTTCATTCTTCTATTTTAGCGAGCAATGATGTTACCTTCATCAGTTATTTAATTTAAGGGCTTGTTTGGTATTTTAGTTGTGGTTTGGCAAGAAAATATATAGATCATGATTAATTGTGAATTGCGTTTCTCGAAGATAGTATTTCTTCAAGTGTGCTTTATTATCTTGATTTGTGTTTTGGTTCATAATAACATGTATACACCCTCAATTTTAATAGAGGATTTCCTTGAATCTCATTCTAAAACCCTACCGCAAGTGATGAGTTCCTGTTTCGCCTCAAATTTCAGGCATAATCGTTGGAATACTAATTTGTTTACGGAGAACTCGAGTTTTTGTCGAAGTTTGTTTTCGCCAATAGTTTAATGATGACGTGCTCTCGCACCATTTAATTGAACCATAATTAATTGTTTAATTGTATTTAGCTATAATTGGTAATATGGTCATTTGCATCTAATAAATTAACTACCAATTGCCACGCTCATAAGGCCATAACCAAGAGAATAACCTATATAAGCATGAAAAAGGGTTCAATAGATGAGACTTGGGCCTATTAAAGTTGTGCTTAGATGAAGAAGAGAGTCGAATTGGGCTTAATAAAAATTAGTCCCAACCCTAACAAATCAAACATGCATACCGTGCTTTTCTTATATTTTTGGAAATCAGATATGTTTAATGATTATGTTACAAAGAGGTTTCTTGATTAAAATGTAGTAAACCATATACAATATATTACCCAATAAATAGGGTACTTAAATTTGTTATATTTATCGGGAAATTTTTGAAAGAACATGCTGAACCAACCTATTTATTGGGAGTACTAGTATTTACATTTATAGATTAGAGGCATTTGCTCTTTTCAATTATATATCCGTCCATGAAAAGTAGGTTGTTTAGAAAATGGATCATATTTTCTTCTAACAATAATTCAACCACTATTGTTCTTTATTTCTCTTTTTTTTTAATATTAATTTTGTATTTAAATTCGTGTTTACTAAAATTATTTATTTTTGAATGTATGTTAATTATATATAAAAGTGAATGATATGGGTATGAATATGAATACTTTAATAATCTCCTAATTATAAAAAAAAAACATTTCTTATAGAAATCGATATGTCCAAGCAAAAATAAAGAAAACGGTGGATAATGTTATGGCAGCTGGGAGCTGACCATTGGGTGGTCGGCCTATGCAAAAATGCACAGCAGAGGATCCCCACCGGGCCAAACTGACGGTTGAAGTGCTAAATGTTTAAGCAAGTACTTATAATTTCTTTTTTATCCACCAACCATAAATTGAATGATGCGACGAGGACTTTAATTTACTTTACCACGATTTAGGTGTATTGATCAATTTTACCTATTCATAATGTCGTAAATATATCTTTTAAACATTAATTTCGTACTGTTTTAAGATGATATGACATTAAATAATGTCATTTTACCATATGTTTTTGAGAAAGAAGTTATGTCTTATGATTGTGAACCCCAGCTCTCAACCTCAAAGTTAAATTAGTAAGAAATGCTCTAACTCGGTACATTTTGGTGTGACCTTTTAAGTTTTAAAACTCATTTTACTCTAATTATTTTTCATCTTAAATATGCCTACCAAACATGAATTGTGTGAACATATAAACGTGCATTAGCTAAAATTGGTCTAATGCTCGTCAACATGCAAAAATGATAAAATAGTGAGAGTGAATATTATTCATATATTTGACATTTGTGGTTGTAATTCGTCTTCCTTATCTCAGGGTACATTTTTTATTTTGCATCTATTTACTTATGATGAAATGTCCTAGAGATGGGGTGGATATTCTTGAGGACAAATGTCGTATGTTCGAATAGTACCAATATAGCTATACGTTTGAGTTTATCGAACACTTTTTTGTGTTTGGGTTTTAGATAGTTTTAAGCATAACAATTAGTATAGTATAAATATAGAAGATAAATTACAGGAGTACATGATTTAGATGCATGTAGCTCTCACATCTCAAAAGCATATATAAGTTTAGAAATTATTGAAAAACTTTTGAGGTGTAAGACAGATAAATTTATCTGGCAAGGCAATTCATACCATTCATTATCATACAAAATGACAACGCAAAAGTTCCCCATTCAAAATTATATATAGACGATTAACAACTCAGCAGTAGTTTATAAGCAATACAAATAATATTATTTGATAATCATTTGTGAAGAGCTTAAGATACTATTAACTAATAATTACAGCTCCTTCTTGATATGTTTGGACTGTTGTACTGTTTCTCATACCATAGTGGATTCGCATATGAGCACAAGCATATTCAATCTACATCTTTTTCATACATGAAGTATTTTCTTGATAAATAGTCCTATGATTTTTATTGAAAATTCTATAGATTGAGTGCTAAAGCAACTATATATGCCACCTAAGACGAATAATAAGTGAATAGCAAATCACTTTTGTAATATCCCGATACATTGCTTTGGATTAAATATGATCTTTCGATACGAATTAGCTGAAAGAAATGTCTCAAACTTTATGATAATATAAAGAAGTGTTGTTTATAATTGTTATATAATAAGAAAACAAGAATATATAAGAAAAACTGTGAAACTCGTATGATTTGGAAATTTATGTTTATCACGTAAAAGATCCCTATAGTGTCCGAAACGGGTCCAAAGGGGCATTCTGGTGTGGGAGAAGGGGTGAGACTCAGCCAGACCGCGCCAGCTATGTCCACAAGCTCGGCCATGGGCTGAGACGTGCAAGGCCACCGGTCCTGGCACGTGTTACCGAGCTATAGAGCCATCGTGCAAGGCCTTCGAGCCATCGAGCAAGGCCATATAGCCATCGTGTAAGGCCGTCGAGCCAGGCCATAGAGCCATCGTGCAAGGCCGTCGAGCCATCGTGGCAGGCCGTCGAGCCATCGTGCCAGACCATAGGGACATCGTGCCGGGCCATAGAGCCATCGTGCAAGGCCGTCGAGCCATCGAGCAAGGCCATAGAGCCATCGTGCCAGGCCATCGAGCCATCGTGCCAGGCCATAGAGCCATCGTGCAAGGCCATCGAGCCATCGTGCCTCGGGTGTTACAACTTTATTGTTACCTTATATGACGCAGCCTTAAGTAAATAATTAAATAATTTAAATTTATGTAATTATGAGGTGGCAATCTATTTTAAAAGAGTAAAAGAAATGCTAATTTTAATTTATTTCTGAGGCGTTATAGAAGTTTATTAGTATATATTTATTGTACAAATTTTGAGAATAATTTCCACGGCAAGTACAGAGCGCTGGGTGTAAAATATTAAAATCACATAGTACTATCATATTTTGATAATATATTATAAATAAATCGAATAAAAAAACAATTAAATTGAAAGTTGAACTGATAGATTCTCAAAAACAACAACTACTACTAATGCAAAAACACCCTGTGATAATTAAACACTAAGCATCAAACTTGACATGATGATACAAAATAATGAAGTGGTTTCAGCCACAAAAGGCTTTCGGTATAATTATACCACTAGTTTAATTTCTGATCTGTTGCTTTCTTGGGAATTTATTACGCTTACGTCCAACGGTTGGAACTTGAAATTCGTATGGAAAATGAAATAGTAGTATACTACTTACTAGTTATCATCTTTTAAAAAAAAATTACTATATTAAACTATGTCAACCTATTCATATCTAACATAATTTAACTATATCAATTTAAGATTTTACTTAACTTCGATCAAAATTAATTTATCTTCAATTAGAGAATTTACTAGTTAAAATCAAGATAAAACAATATTAGTAGAGATGCTGCTGAGACTGTTGTGCTCTTTCATATTTTATGTTATACCCCATTGCAATGGAAACGTACATATCAATAAATGTCAATGAACAATGATTGACATAATTTCATATAATATCAGTTAATCCAGCATGTTAAAATATGTAAAGAGCCAAAATTAGTGACGAGGGTGGGGCCAAGCAAGCAAAGAAAATGGCCACTAACCTATATTGGTCGGCTATAAATAATTTCGGGTAAATTATTACTTAATCTGAATTAGTTTAGGCGGCCTCAGAAATTAATCTTTAATCATACATTATCTTAATTATTCCATGCATCCCCAACCATAAATACCAAACACCCCTCCACAGTCACACACCTCTATCAACACACACAGTATTCTCTAATCAATGACGAAGGACGTGGAAGCAGTGGAGCCAGCGGCGGAGTACTCCGCGAAGGACTACCACGACCCGCCGCCGGCTCCGCTGATCGACTTCGACGAGCTGACCAAGTGGTCCTTCTACAGAGCCCTGATCGCGGAGTTCATCGCCACCCTCCTCTTCCTCTACGTCACCGTCCTCACCGTCATCGGCTACAAGTCCCAGAGCGCCACCGACGAGTGCGGCGGCGTCGGCATCCTCGGCATCGCCTGGGCCTTCGGCGGCATGATCTTCATCCTCGTCTACTGCACCGCCGGAATCTCGGGGGGCCACATCAACCCGGCGGTCACCTTCGGCCTCTTCCTGGGGCGGAAGGTGTCGCTCATCAGGGCGGTCATGTACATGGTGGCTCAGTGCCTCGGCGCCATCTGCGGCGTCGGCCTCGTCAAGGCCTTCCAGAAGTCTTACTACAACCGCTACGGCGGCGGGGCCAACACCCTCAGCGACGGATACAACAAAGGCACCGGCCTCGGAGCCGAGATTATAGGTACCTTTGTTCTCGTCTACACCGTCTTCTCCGCCACCGATCCCAAGAGAAACGCCCGGGATTCCCATGTTCCAGTAAGTAATTAATCATTTGCTTGCATTTTAATATTTTTTTTATCGTCGCATATTAGTTTGATATTGTACTGATGATTGATGACTGCATATCAGTTTGATATTGTACTGATATTGACTGCATAGTAGTTTGATATTGTACTGATGATTGATGACTGCATATTAGTTTGATATTGTACTGATGATTGGTGGTGAATGAAGGTGTTGGCTCCGCTTCCAATTGGATTCGCGGTGTTCATGGTTCACCTGGCCACCATCCCCATCACCGGCACCGGAATTAACCCGGCTCGGAGCTTTGGCGCCGCCGTCATCTTCAACAACGAAAAGGCCTGGGATGACCATGTAATTTCTCATCACCTTCTTTAAACAAATTAATTTCATATGTTGAATATGATTATAAAATAGTAATAATTGGGGGGTGTGTGTGTGTGTTTGTATATGTGCAGTGGATATTCTGGGTGGGGCCATTTATTGGAGCTGCGATTGCTGCAATCTACCATGTATTCATCTTGAGGGCAGGGGCCCTGAAAGCTCTAGGATCATTCAGGAGCAATGCCTGATTTATCATAATAATATGAAATGCCCTTTCTCTACCATTATCAACATGTACATATTTTTTTCTCCGTCTATTTAATTCTTCTTCCTTTTTTTCTTTGTTTGTAATTCCAATGTATTGGTCGCCATCTTCTTTTTTCTTTTAATTCAAGAAAAATGTTTGTGTATTTTACACCCTGCTATCTCGTTTCGGATTTATGACGTTTAAGTTGATCAAGAAATGATGGCATACTTATGGAAGATATATACGAGTAAGACATAGTAGAACATTATTATTGCACATACAATATAGTTTAGAATTTGCCTTAATGGCCACGCATAATGTTATAATTAAAAATTCATATAATTGTTCAAGAAATAATACTCCTTTTTTTGTTAATTTCCACGCACAATGCTATTATTCAAAATTCATATAATGAATTACTACTGTTGATTAAAAAAATATTTGCTCTGTTTTTTGTTAATATATAGAGGCATTTTTTTGTCACGGAAAATAAGAAATAAATGTCTTATGTGTTATATGGAGACATGTAATAAAGTAGGAGAAAATAAAGCAACAAGTGAATAAAGAATAAAGTATAAGATAATAGTGAAGAAGAAACTTGTATCTTTGCTAATAGAAATGATATTATATCATAATGGAACGTTTTAAAAAAAAAAAAAAACCCGACTCTATTAATTCCCAAGATGGGAGTGTTGCTGTAAGTAAATAGAATTGTGATAAACGATTAATAAAAATGATAATTAAGTAAAATGGTCACAATAATTGTGACTTAAATATGAAGTGGTTTGGTTACGTAATTTCCACCGAACCTCATTTGACATGATTGAATTATTTGAATATGAAAATGGCAGGTATGTGTTGTCATAAGTAGAGTCTTTTGGTAAAGTATAATATTAATAGGGTGGAAATAATTGGCAATTGTTTGTGCAGAAAATGTTTGGATTAGGAATAGTCGATGTGTCGATGCATAGTTTTGTTTTGCTTATTTATTGTAAATGTTATCCACTAGTCAACTTGCATGGCATCAGAGACAGAATAATTATTCATTTCATTAAATAAATTGATGGCTAAGAATCGAATTTTTTGGGAGTTAAAACTTTGGGGCAGGGAAGACGCACTAAAGTTAAATATACACATTAAATTAATTTATCAACTAGTCTTTATCACAATAAAAAGTTGCAGGTATACATACACATCATTATATGTCATTTTCATAGAGTCATTAACCTAATCCTTCTTATCTTGTCCTTGATTATTTATTCATTTTTCTGCGGCTAGTAATGGTTTAGCCGTTGGCTTTCCACCTAAAAGAAATTTTATAAGATGACATTTAATTGATCAAGAAATAAAGGCTTAATGATATAACATGGTTATTATATTAATGCATAAAATAAGATGGTTTGTTTTTCACAAACCATGAGATAATGGGCCTTTTATTAGGCCCATCTGCCTTGATATTTGGACTTGGCCTCCTCCTTTATTTCTGCCAAAATAATTCATTAAAACATTTCTTTTCAATAAGAATTCAATTAAACATTTACGGAAGTGATGTACCACAAAAAAAGCCAACTCATATACAGCTTCATTAAAAATTCAGTAAGCATGACGAATACTATTAACAAATTCTTGATTTAGACATTCTTATTAGGAATCATTTTTATTAACAAATTCTTGATTTAAACATTCTTATTAGGAATCATTTTTATTAACAAATTCTTGATTTAGACATTCTTATTAGGAATCATTTTTTACGGCGTTGGTAAGAAGTTACTAACAAATTAGGGTTTTAAGTCATTGAGTGTTCACCACCTTGGTGTGTTTGGTGTGTATGAATTTTAACCCTAAAAAAAACATTGTTTATCTATATATGGTGTATTAAGCATGTGTAACTGGATTAAGTTTTATGGAATAATCCTACGTGAAACAGAAAAGGTAGAATCAGATAAAAGCCTTTTCTTGGGCATATGATGGACCGCAATGGACGGTCTCTTTATCTTAGCAGACCTTAACACTGCATAAACATATCAAATTAACTCTCTCCGTCCTATAAAAATATACAATTTCGAGACAACAACAATTTTAATGCATAATCAATATTAAGTCATTGTAGTTAGATCCTAAAACTTTGAATTTTTCTCCATATTTTCTAAAAACCAATTCATTTGTTATTTTATTTTATTCTTTAATTTCTGCTTGAATTAGTTAGTAATTAGGATTTTAGAATCCAAACTAAAATTTGAATCGTCTAATAAATAGTAAAGATAGCTACTATTAAACACACAGTTTAACATGGATTAATCTCACTATTTTATTGTAACATAACCATGAAACGATGATGCCGTCTAGTGCTAAGCTTCGTGTTATTTCTCTTTCCTTCATCACTTAAGCACATGCACATCCAGCATATCTTTATTGAACTAATTCGCACTCCATTGAGACCATTGTCTAAGACTAGTGAGCTGTCTATCAATTAAAGATCAAACTTCAAATAATGATCAATTTTGATAAAGTAAAAGTTACTCTTAAAAATATACTAGTACTAATAATCATGGTCATCCATGTCCAAAATATCCTACTATTATATTTTCTTTTTAATAAACACAAAGAAAAAAACTATAGTATTTGAAAACTTGAAATTACTTTGAACTCCACATTTTAGCGCCGTTGCTTCTCCTGGACCATTGTCATCATGCCAACATGGTATATCTGAACCATTGAATTTTTTTTTCCTCGTAGAGTAGTAGTATTTTGAAATTATCCTTTTTCAGTTTTGATACTATACACTCCGAAAATCTGTAAAATAATTTTAAAAGCGTAAAATTGACTCCTTTGTAGTGGAGTATAAAATTGGCTAGAATTAATACAGTATATATATGTTCATTTTTATCGTGACTCTCCCTCATAAACACGTATCTAGGTGTGTGTAAGAGGGGGCAGTGATTTATGGTATAGCATGCGCTTGCAACTTTTTTAAAAAATTGGATCTAAAAAAAATGTAATAATTGTGAGAATACACTTTGTTTTGAAAATGGTGCAGCGGTCGCATCTTATAATTACACTCGACATCTACATCCATTTTTTTACATAATCATCTTCTCCATAATTTATAACAAAAAATTGTATAATATAGGATCATGAAGACAATTTCAACTTTGAGAAATATGCTTTATTTGTTATTGCACGACGCCGACGCCAATATATTTCAACTAATCGAGTATCATTAACAAGACGAGAAATACATATAAATATACGTGTTAGGAGTACTATTATAAGATTCTCTTCGCAAATATCGATCGGGAATTTAGAACTATATCAATTCTTCTGTAATTCATTAATATATGTTGACATCATAAAATATATCAATATATCAGTTCTAGAGAGAGTATAATTTATGAAATGTCATTCTATAATTGATGATCCTTCATTTTCTTCATTAATTAATCAGAAAACAAGTTTGGGGATACTGATTTTCAAGACTCTAAGCAAAAGATTTACGATATATAATTATGTCTATAGTTTTATCTACTGTGTATGCTATGAGCATAATAGAATAAATTGAGTAGGAATACAATTTTAATTGGGATTGTGAGACGTTGAACCCAATATAATATCAATGATAACCGACTAGAAATAGCACATTGATTATACCCTACTAAGAATTGTGATTAGGGAGTCTATAATTATCGCTTTAAAAATCTTAAGAATACCTTTTGTTATCTGGCGAGATAATTCCCGAAAGAAAAATGCGAAATTAAGTAGAAGCATACTAATCAAATTGTACCATGAAATAATAAAAGGGCAAGAATATGTCACGAAAAGTGTGATACTATTAACTGCAATTCCCAAAATATTTTTCCAAATATTTCCAACCTATATATAAACCACAACTCCATATCCAAAACACTAATCCCATAACCCAAATCCATAGAAGAAACACTCAATGGCTCCATTGTTGGCCTTGGCGCTCATTTCGTTCCTATCTCTTTCCACCAATGCTGAAGATCGGGCTCACGGCCTAAGCAGTGAACCTCCCGTTGCAGTCACCCCTAAGGCATTCACATTTTTCCACCCGTGTGACTCATCACACTGTTCCACATTGCCTCAAGCAGCGACCGTGAAGCCACAGAGCCCCACCAAGGGCAGCCACAGGCTGGGAGCCGGTGGCATTGCCAGCATTTCCCTGAGTTTCTTACTGGTGGCCCTCGCAGTCGCGGGAATGGGAGTTTACTATGTGATAAACAAGCGGAAGGCTAACCTCGACAGAGCCAAACCACAGAAGCTTACTGAGGTCTGAGATGGAACCGTTTTGCAGCTTTCTCAACTACCAAATTCTACTTCGCTTCCGGCTCCTATAAAATTCTAGATCTAGACTTTTTTCATGTAATTTAGTACTATGATTAATGTTTTTAAATATTTTTTAAGATACAAATAAAATGCAAATCTATAATGATACACATTTACTCATGCATTATTAATATATAGAGTATAGACTAAGGTCTAAGATAGAATAAATGTATGAAGACGGCAACATGCCCAAATCATGACCTGTATTAAGGCGATCACAGGAGCTACACCATCATAATAATAATATAGTAGTATTGGAATTTAAATCTCTTCAATCTAAGAAATGACCAGAGACACGATGTAGAATACAGGTTGTACGTCCACGGAAAACACAATGGGGTCAATCGAACATTAAAAGAAACACATTAGATCGGAACAAAAGACTCTTGTATTCGGAAAAAAATGTACATATGCTACACGATACATCCATACTCATCCACCCAGTAAAGATTTTCCAGGAAGATTCAGAAAGCAAAAAACTAGCTGGAGCTTGGGAGATGGAAGGACCCATGGCAGTTGCCATCTTATTATAACCAAGAAAACCACTTCAACAGTTGCCTAGCGATAGCATGGGAGCATTCCTACCATCCACGTGAGCTTAGGTACTCAATCATTGGTCCAAATGTGCTATCCACAGAATTATTCCACATGTGTGCAAACTCTTGGCGAGACTTCCGTCCAAAAATAGGCTCCGTTGGCTGCAATTTAGTTAAAGCAGAAGCTTAAGTCCCAAAAAAGCAATAGAATTACTAATAACCATGAGATGTAGAGTAGCTAACAAGGTAAAAAAATGTTTCGTCAAAGATTCCCCAGCTGACACTCACCCAAGCCCATCTATGCACACATGCATATGCATATTTGCATAATTTGACAAGTCCAAAATCTGACAGGTTGGTAACTTGGTGTACGTAAAAAAATGGATAGCATGTCCAAAATCATAAAAGATAAAAAATAAAAGTGTTAAGTGGCAAGTATTTAACAGGTCAAATGACGACGTGTAAAATATTCTACTTGTATAAAAATTCTAGTCACACTTTTAAAAGTTAATCAAATTTAATTTCTAAACTTCAAAGTTAAATGATATTTAATACGTGTTTTAAAAATCGGGAACTTGTGCCCAAATTCTGTTACTATTAAAGATGTGAATCCAGAAGATATGAAAATGATTACCATCAATTTTGTGACAGTTCACACACCAAATAAAGTAGGAGAGAGATGCCTTGCAAATATGATTAAGCCAACAACTATCAATCAATGGTTCCTTAAGCCATTTCAAACAAGTCAGAATTGAAGTTAAACGCCTAAGGGTCAAAAATAAAGTCATCAAAAATTATGTGAAGTAATTCAAGATCTTCAATATGTGTTCAGTGTTTATTGGTAATATCATCAATAAGTAACGTCGTTCAATCTGAAAATAAAGTGCAAAGCCCCAAAAATTAAAGATGGATAACTGTCAGTTTTATCTTTGAAGTTTGAAGGTGTTAATGTTATAATTCTTCACTAAGATCAACAAGAAGTAGCATTCCTTCTATAAGAGATTAAAGAATGAAGCCACACAACAAACATTTACAAGGCAAAACCATTCGTGGAAGTATTTGACTATCAAAGTATCAATTCCATCAGTAAAGTTCAAAGGTAATCTGGTGGATTCAAGAACATTCTCCACAAAAATAATCAAGAAGTAGCATCTAATGGAACTAGAGCCTTATGTCCCCAGATGAACGCCACCAAATTCAAAATAAGTTCAGAAAGGATCAGTATATCGATTCCACCACTTGATTACAGAGTACAAACCCAATAAGAAAAAATTCCGGATAGAGAAACCAGAGGAAAATGGAGAGTGAAACAACAAACTCGCCTATTTTATTAAAAAACAATAAATTGTAATGTTTTTTTTTTTGCGTTTTAAGAAGAAGTTTTTATATATTATTTTAGTTCACCAAATCTGGTGTGATTCAAAGGATACAACCATCAGTTTCCCTCAAAAGAGAAAAGAATAACCATCAGTTTGTTTGCAAATATGTTAGACTAGCATGCATTATTTCCTCATCACAAGAAAAGTCTCACAGACAGAGAACTTAAGGACCTATTTTACATGCCACAAACCCGTTCATGAAAAAAAATAAATCTTGCAGAGTACTATGTATGAACGGCTTGTCTAGCATGGTATTCTCTCTTTTTTAATACATATCTTATTCCTTTTTCCAAGTCAGCTAAATCTATGTGAATTTTTTTTGTTTAGTACTCTCTCTCTTGCTTCTTTTTTCACATTTGAAGTGACACAAGAGGGTCACATGCAGGTAGCCTTGTCTACATAAGCCTAGGGACCTCCAGGGCATTATCCACTTTAGTACACACACATAATGCAACTAAATATCATAAAACCCTAGCACTGCCATTAGCACATGGATACTTTTCTCTCCTTTGATCCAACTCATAAATATTCTTGAGACTATATATAAACCTTTTTATGTGATCAGGAGGATCTTCAATATAGCCTTTTCATTGTGATCAAATGTCCTTATTTCAGTCGGATGGCCACTTGTATCAAATATGAATATATGATAGACTTGATACTTTGTAACAAATTAATATATTGGATGGTGAATGTTGCCAATCCAACACAAGCATATAACTTCATAGAAAAGATTGATAACTGTAGAAAAAGGTACTCCCTCTGTCCCTCTGTAGTAGAGGCGTTTCATTTTGAGCACCCGTTTTAAAAAAATGATAATAAATAGTTAAAGTGAAGAGAAAAAATAAAGTAAGAGAGAATAATATAAAGAAGAGTCTTCTCTATATTATTCTCTCACTTGTTTTACTTTTTCTCTACTTTAATTATTTATTATCATTTTTCCAAAACAAGTGCTAAAAATGAAACGCCTCTACTGCAATGGGACGGAGGGAGTATAGTTTATCTCCTACTCAGGAAAAAATCTGAACTGTAATAAAGGTTTCCCCCTCTGTGTA
The DNA here is from genome assembly GCF_004379255.2 of Salvia splendens. NCBI lineage: Eukaryota > Viridiplantae > Streptophyta > Magnoliopsida > Lamiales > Lamiaceae > Salvia > Salvia splendens. The sequence goes on from NC_056033.1 coordinate 9,708,966, forward strand.
ATAATCTTCACTAAAAGGCAGTAAAAAACGAAGATGATAACCATAGCCTACAGCAGTGATGTTAAATAGTGGCTGGCAGAGGCAGTTAAACTTGCCGCCTGTAGGCCCTATAGGTGGCAAGTTTATTTTGTAGCAACTAGTAATAAAAGAATTTAATGCAGCATTGTGGAAACCAATAATCATACAATTAACAGTGGTAGTTCCATTTCACACACCAGCAAGCAAGCAATATTATAGGTTGATAAACATTATAACATTTCCCATAGCTGGAACTGGACGTTGTTAGTCATATTTTCTAAATAAATGGAATTTACCACAACCTTGAGGATTCATGAAAACTTGCAGATGTAGCTTCTTTGGACCATGACCAGAGACTGTGTGCATAATTAGCGAAAGAACAATTTGTAGTACTAATAACAATGACACAAAACTCAGTTTTTCCTTCTATAAGTTTGAACTACATCTGACCTCGCTCCCGCTCTCCCTAGTCCCTAGTCCCCACCCCCTATATCTATGTGTGTATAAGGCAAGGAATTAGCCGAAATATGGTGGTATCTCCCATTTTACCATTTATAATATCTCAAAGAAGAGCAATGAATTAAAAAAACAATAGTTACTTGTAAGTTTGTAGCTCCCAGATCATTTTCCAAAACTAGAGTCAATCCACTCGAGAAAGGAAGACAATTGGGGCAGTCAGTCAACTATATCAATCAAGAAAACACATATACGTTCAACAATTGGCACAACCAACCACTTCAATCATTCCAGCAACTCATAACTGAAATCCATTGGAACTAGTCAACAATAAAATTACCCGAGGTTCATAGTGATTAATTGATTTATAGATGCTTCTACGCTGCTCAAAAACCACGGCCCCGGTTAAGAGGCTCCCTAGCGCCGCGCCCAATAGACGCTCCTGCGCGGAAATCAAAATGCAGAAACAATACGCATGAAAACTATACACAAATTGCCCAAATCCATGCGACAGTTTTGATAAAAAAAGAATAACAAAAGGAAAAACCTGAGCTAGAACGCTGATCATCGTTCCAAGGTATTGGGATTTGGGATTTTGATAGGAAGAGGAATACCTGCTTTGGATTTCGCAGGGATAAAGAAGCAGGACTAAAATTAATTGATCGTAAAAGAGGCTTTGGGTAGGGGCCAATGGGCCAATCCCAAAATAATTGTTCATTTGAATTTTCACATCAAATCAATGTGTTTTTCTTCTAAATTTAATAACACACCAGTTGCTCCGCATCATTAGAGCATCCTAAATGGTGCGGATGTCCCGGCGGACATCCCAAAAACACCTTCTGTCACGTCATAAGGACTTCCCACTGCACTGCCACGTCATAAGGACATCCCACTGCACAGTGGCAGACATCCCCAAGGACATCCCGACGGACTTCCCATAATAATAAAAATTCACAAATTCACCAAATTAAACAATTTACGGAATTAAAATTTCGACACAAATACAAAGAAATTGCAACCACTTTACTTAAAAAAACATTCATAATTATTAAAAAAAATTACATGGTTAAAAAAAACCACTGTCTCACTCCTCGGATTCCCCGCCGCCAGTACCCTCGTCGTCCCCGCCGGTAGTCCCCTCGTCGCCACTCTCCGCCATGTCTCCCAACCCCAAATCGTGCCGCATACTGTTGATGATATCCTTCTGCGACGACCTGTAATGGCGATCGGTCGATGTCCGCCATTCAACCATTGCACGTAACAGAGTTTCATGTTGCGCGATGCGGACGAGTGAGGGGAGCTCGGGATCGTTTTGGGTAGGAGCTGCCGATTGGGCCTCGGCGGACCCACTGGCGCTTCCACTTGCCATCCGCGCCAAGGACTTTTGCCCCACCGGGCAACGGTGGCGGGCCGACGATGAAGGTATCGGGAACTCTGCCTCTGCGGGGGGAGTTCGTGGGAACCAGCACTGCTACTGTACGATCTTCGTCCGCTTCGGCCAACCAGATTCAACACCCGCAGTAAACTTGGCCGAAGATTGCACCACAAGATACACCTCCTAATATTTGAATTCCCCGAAGCCCGCCTCAGCGTCTATGAACTGATGGTGAGACAGAAGCTTCACATCCTCGGCAGACATGCCGCTGGTTGCCGAGCGGAGGTTGTTTGTGTAAATGTCGGTGAATCGGCTGAGCTGCCTCTTCAGCAGCTCCCACTGTTTCCGGCATTGCTCTCCGTTGTGAGGCTTCCCCCTGGCGGTTTGAATTGGAGGTAGCTTTGGCTAATGCGCCACCACATCCTGTCGATATGCTGGTTAGCCCCGATATATGGATTCTCCACTATACTGATCCACGCTTTCGCAAGCGCGATGCACTCCTCTGTGGTCCAGACGGTCCTCTTTTTCCGGCTGGATCCCTCCCCCACCTCAGCGGCCACCGCCTCACCATCGTACCCCGCCGCAGGCGAGGTAGTGCCCCGTCCCCTGCCCCTCCCTCTCCCTGTCCTCCCCGTCGTCGTTGGTGCGTCTGTGGGAGAATCTCGGATCGGAGATAGCCCCAACTCCTCCATCGAGAACGTCTCGATGCTAGTGAACTGAGTCTCGAAAGGAGTACTCGGTGGGTTTTCCGTCGACAGTAAATCCATATAGGGGTGATAGACATTGTCCACCGGTGATTGGGGGACCCCCTGCATACTCCCCCCGCAGCGACAGAGTAGCCCTGCATCATCCCCGGCATCATCATCCCGGGCATCTGGGGCGGCATCATCCCCGGCATTAGGGTCGTTCCGCCACTCACCCCGGGCATTTGGGGCATTTGGAGCATCATCCCATACTAAGGCGGGTACATGTTGTAGTACCCGAGCATCATCCCCGCCGTCATTTGGGGTTGGGGCATCATCCCCACCATTCCGGACATCATGGTGGACATTGGGGTACTTCCGCCAACGGGAAAGATCGGTCCCTGTGACTCGCTCGTAGCGGGAGAATCACTGTCGTGGTGCTCCATTTATCTTCGAAAGAAAAGTATTTAGAGAGAGAGAGATACTCGTTAATACAAGTGGGGTGAATGAAATGAAATTCAACGAGCCGTATTTATAGAATTTTTGAAAAAAAAATAATAAATTAATTGGGACGTCCGCTCGGACGTCCGTGGGGTTAACGTAATGACGGACGTCGCCACGGACGTCCCGGGAATGCCGCGGAACTCCGGTGTCCGCAGCGGACTTCCATATCCGCATCACCTTTGCACAATGGCGGACGTCCTGCACGCCGGACGGACGTCCGCTGGGACGGACGCCAATGCGAATGCTCTTAAGGCCATCCGCAATGGGGCGGACGATGGCACGCCCGATGGCGCGCATCGTTCGCGCCCGCCATCGTCCGCCCCATTGCAGGTGCGTGACATAGGCCGCGGACGATCGTCGCGCCCTATACTAAGGGCGTGGAGTATAGCGCGGACGATGCCCATCGTCCGCGCCATCGTCCGCCCCATTGCGGCCTACGCGGACGATGGCCGCGGACGATAGGCCATCGTCCGCGCCATCGTCCGGCCCACTGTGGGCTACGCGGACGATGGCACGCGGTTTCGTTTTTTATAAATAGAGTTCATTTGTAATCGTCCGCGGCCATCGTCCGACCCACTGTGGGCTACGCGGACGATCGACGCGGACGATGGCACGCGGTTTCATTTTTTTATAAATAGAGTTCATTTGTAATTTCATTTCACGATTTCACTTTCGAAACTTATTACATTTACATAATTACTACGAAATGGATTCAAGTCCTAATAGTCCTATGTTTAGCGGAGAGGCGCGTTGGCCAGGTACAGAACCCGGCGAATATCGTTCGTTCGACGCCGACACCCAGTACGATCCCGATTTTTTAGTACGAAATCGTACGGGTTGTCTGACATGGAGCCGTCTCCAAATCGACCAAGCGCTCCCTCCCGCCGTGACGCCGCAGCGGCCGATCCTGAACTCGCCGCGACCGCTTCCGCCCCAGCCAAAAAGAAGCGGAACCGGCAGCGGGCGCAGAAGTTGCCGCCTCCCGAAAATTGCGATGAGTACACCCCCGCCCGTACGAACTACACCGACGACAAAACCCTCATTTTGGCCCGGTGTTGGGTAGATATATCGGAAGACCCGATTTTCACGAACAACTAGAGGCAGGGCGCGTACTGGGAGCGCATCGCCGGCCTCTACAATGAGGCCAAGCCGCCGACCGCGTACAAGCGCAAACGTGAGCAACTCCGCAAGCACTGGGATCAAGTGAAGAAACAAGTGAACTTGTACGCGGCGGAGTTCGAGAAGTTCACGCGGGCACAGTGGAGCGACGAGAGCTTGAGTGACATGCGCGCTAAAGCGCTGTTGTCGTACCGGTCGATGTACAGCGACTTCAAGCACGAGGCCATCTGGGCGCTCTTGAGGGACAAGCAGAAGTTCCAAGGTGGAATTCTGCACACTGGTGCGCCGAAGAGGACGAAGACCACCGAAGCTGGTGATTACACGAGCAGCGGCAGCGACAATCACCCGGTTGACCTCAACCGGACGTACGTGGATGAAGGAAGTTCCGGCACACCGGTGTCCTCCCAGCGTCCGCCCGGCGTCAAGGCTGCGAAGGCCAAGGGGAAGTCGGCCGCGACCTCATCCTCGACCGCTGCAAACCTATCTCCGTTCCCGGAAACGCTCTCGACCCAGACGGCCACCGCGTTTGAGTCGTTGGCAACAACGTCGATGGCGAGGACGTTATTGCAGACGCACAAGGCCCTCAAGAAGTGTACCGACCCCGACGAAGCCGAATATCTCCAGGCGTTAATCGATGAGCTGCGTCGGAAGTTGGGAATTGCACCAACTTAGTTGTTTTTTTTTGTAAGTTGAATGGTGTAACTTTTTTTTATTAATGCGTCGCCATTTGTTATTTAGACGTTTTTTATTTACTCGTTACTTATTATTTGAAAACATTTAAATTAATTAAACAAAACAATAAAATGATGATGTGGCGCGCCATAGGGTGCGCCTTAGGGTGCCCCACTGCAGGTGGGAGGAAGGAGGATAAAACTGATAACGTGGCGCGCCTTAGGGCGGCCCACTACTGATGCCCTAAAATCCATGAATGTATAACTTGTGCATGCAGGGTAGCGCAGTGGCAACGGGAAGGGCAAATCTTGCTCTAACCTGTTTAAAATAAAGGACAAAAATTAAATTTATGTTAGACAAAGTGTCAATGCGGTGCAGGGAATCCTATATTTCTGAAATTTTGGATTATAAAAACAAGAAAAAACAAAGCTCCCTCCCTCTCTGACGCCACCATTCCATCCACGTTCTCGCCTGTCTGTCTCACGCGCGCTAACACACGCGCGCACAGATAGCTCTACTTTCTGAAAAGCTCATCTCCACATTTCTCAGATCTTCCAATTGACAGAGCTCTCATCTCTCTCATTACTTGTTTTCTACTCTTCTCCAAGATCCCCAATAGACATAGTCAATTACTATTCCACTCACTTTCAAGCTCCAATCCAACAATCAGATCTCATCCATGGCGTCCATTTCCCCAATTATCTCCGTCTTGTCGCTCCTCCTCTTTACTTACCCCGTCCTCTCCGATCATTCGCCGGCGCATTCCCCTTCTCCAAATCCGCATCCACCCGCCGACCAAATTTCTACGCCCCCTGCCACCGCGCCTTCACCCGCCCACTCCCTCTCCGCACCTCCGGCGCCGCCGCCTCCAGATCTCGACTCACACTCACCTTCTCCCGCACCGACTCCGGACAACAAGTCTCCCTCTAGCTCTCCCGCGCCGGCAGCGGACACCGGAGACATCAAGCGCGAGAGTCAGCCCAATGCGGCTGATCTGGACACCAAGGGCGACTCATCCGGCGGAATTAGTAGCGGACAGAAAGTCGGCGTGGCGGTCGGAGTCATAGCCGGAGTGTTCATTGTCGGCGCCGGCGTGGTGGTGTACAAAAAGCGGCAGCAGAATATCCAGCGGTCGCAGTATGGGTACGCCGCCAGGAGAGAGATTCTGTAGATTGAAATTTTCAGATGCGCTTTTGATCAGTCATAGTAGTGTATACGAATTCGGAATTTATGTGCTTGTATTTTGTCACTGTATTTTTTCCAATAAATTTGTTACTTATTTGATTGGTTGAATGATTTGTTATTCTCATGTACATTTTGATATGATTGTTGGAAATATTGTAGCCTTTACACGGGAAAACTCTTGCTATTACAAAAGAACAAAACTGGAAGGTAAATATAATAATATAAATTACAACGAAAGTAAAGAGATGCAAACTATAGTATTCTTCAAGTCGAGTCGAGGTGACCCTCTCTCCGCAAGACGAAATACGCCCCGGCTAGTGCTCACGGATTGGCGTAATGTCCCCAAAGCTGAAACGACTTTCCTCCTATCGAGTTGAAGCACCTCAAACTCGTAGGCTCCGGCGAACTTGAATTGGAGGCGAGAACCGAGCAATGCGATGCTCATAAGATGCGAACTAGAGTGCTTGAGCTATGAGAGAAGAGAGAATGATTGTAGGTTGTGTTGTGTTCTCAACTCTCAAGACTCCACCTATTTATAGGCTAGGAGTGGCCACACGAGAGGTCTCGGGTTTAAGGCACCTCATAAACACATGGACGTTGAAAAGCCAAAAGACTTAGGAAAGGAAAGGTTTTGAGACCTTTCTAATTTCCCACATGTTACATGTTTTTCCTACAATCCCCCACATTGGTTAGAGCGCTGCAAGCTCAAACCAACACCAGACACAAATGCATGTATGCAGACTCTTTGCTCAGTTCTCGAGAAACAATATTGTATTTGGAGAGGTAACTTGTGGTTTTGAACCTTCCATAGTCAATACTATCGGACATACCGGCGGGCTAGTGGACGCGATGCCTTGAACTATTCCTCCTTAGTGTATGCCTAGTCAATAGTATCAACACAATATAGTCTCAACTCCATCAGTTCTCACGTTTGTGTCCGTTTCGGCCGTGGAACACCTCTTTGGAATTCATAAGTGACTTACTCTCACGAAGCGGCCTCACTTCTCACTTATATAGGTGATTCTTTCATGAGTATCCTGCCATACTGCATCTCCTTGAGATTTCAAGAATCATTAAAAGTCAAAAGACTTAACCTCTTACCACCTGCAGGTTACAACACTCAAAGCTTTCTAAAGAATGGGCGAAGATTAAAAATCTTCTAGGTGTTACAGCTAGATTTGTATAGCTTCGTTTTCCCATTGAACCAATCCCATGGGATCTCCAATCGTATGGTTGGGTTACCACTATACTCATCTTTTAAGATGTGGTTTTCAGTCCCATTCCTTTTAGCAATTTATGCATTTGATCACGGTTTAAACCTTTTGTTAACGGATCCGCTAAGTTATCCACTGACTTTACATAGTCAACTGAGATAATGCCACTTGTGATCAACTGCCTTACGGTATTATGTCGTCGACGAATATGTCGAGACTTACCATTATAAAAGCCACTTTGTGCTCTACCTATAGCTGCTTTGCTATCACAGTGTATCAATACTGCGGGCACTGGCTTCTTCCAACATGGAATATCTTCTAGGAAGTTTCTAAGCCACTCGGCTTCTTCCCCTGCTTTATCCAAAGCGATAAACTCAGATTCCATGGTGGAACGAGCAATACACGTCTGTTTTGTTGATTTCCACGAGACAACACCACCCCCCACAGTGAACACATACCCACTTGTCGAAAATGAGTCTTTTGAATCAGAGATCCAATTTGCGTCACAGTACCCTTCAAGTACTTGGGGATATCTTGTGTAATGCAACCCAAAGTTAATAGTATACTTCAAGTATCTCAAAACTCTACACAGAGCTTTCCAATGTTCCTTGCTAGGGTTGCTCGTAAATCGGCTCAACATGTTTACAGGACAAGCAAGATCAGGTCGAGTACAGTTTGTGATAAACATCAAACTTCCTATGACCTTTGCATACTCTTCTTGAGCAACGGAATCACCCATATTCTTGCTTAGATGGACATTGAGCTCAAAAGGAGTCTTTGCTGGCTTACAATCAAATGAGTTGAATTTCTTAAGCATCTTCTCAACATAATGAGATTGCGTTAAGGCAATTCCCTCATTAGTCCTCAATATTTTGATTCCGAGAATCACATCAGCTAGACCCATATCTTTCATATCGAAATTTCTTTTCAACATGTTTTTTGTCTCGTTAATAATGGCACTATCGCTGCCCATTATCAACATATCATCAACATACAGACACACAATAACAAACCCGTTATCTGTGTTCTTAATGTAAACACACTTATCGCACTCATTGATAGTGAATCCATTTGCCAACATCACGTTGTCAAATTTCAAATGCCATTGTAATGGTGCTTGCTTCAACCCATATAATGACTTTACCAGTTTGCATACTTTACGCTCTTGCCCAGGCACAACAAACCCTTCGGGTTGTTCCATATATATTTCTTCTTCCAGATCACCATTCAGAAACGCAGTTTTCACATCCATTTGGTGAATATCGAGATTGTGCAAAGCAGCAATCGCTAGAAGCACCCGAATGGAAGTGATTCTCGTAACAGGTGAATAGGTATCAAAAAAGTCATACCCTTCTTTCTGCTTAAAGCCTTGGACAACTAGGCGAGCTTTGTACTTATCTATAGTACCATCGGGCTTATATTTCCTTTTCAGAATCCACTTGCACCCTAAAGGCTTACAGCCTTCAGGCAAGTCTACTAACACCCAAGTGTTATTTCTCATGATGGATTCAATTTCACTGTTGATAGCTTCTTGCCACCACGCCGCGTCTGGGCCAGACAGAGCTTCCGCCAATGACTTTGGTTCGTCATCCAACATAAAAGTTATGAAGTCAGGACCAAATGTTTTAGCAACTTTAACTCTTTTACCACGTCTTGGTTCAACATCCTCAGGACTTGACCTCGTCCTTTTTGAAGGATCAGAACTAGTGGATTCATCCATCATTCTTTCACTAGAACAATCCTCTTGCCTCTTGCAAGGGTATACATTCTCAAAGAATATAGCATTCCTTGACTCAATCGTTGTTCCTTCAGCCACGCCAGGCACAGCTGACCTATGGACTAGGAAACGATAGGCACTGCTATTAAGTGCATGGCCAATAAAGATGCAATCGACTGTTTTAGGGCCTATTGCAACTTGTTTCGGAGGTGGCACTTCTACCTTCGCTAAACACCCCCACACTTTGAGGTATGAATATGAAGGTTTCTTCCCTTTCCACAACTCATAAGGAGTCACATCCCTATTTTTTAGTGGAATTTTATTCAGGATATGATTCGCTGTTAACACAGCCTCCCCCCACATGTTCTGGGATAAACCAGAATTAATCAACAGAGCATTCATCATCTCTTTAAGTGTTCGATTTTTGCGTTCAGCAACACCATTTGATTGAGGAGAATATGGAGCTGTGGTTTGGTGAATTATACCACTTGCATGACATAATTCTGCAAACGGAGCTACATACTCACCACCTCTATCACTTCGAACACACTTAATTCGACAATTAAGTTGATTTTCAGCTTCATTTTTGAAGTCTTTAAACGCTTCAATTGCCTCATCTTTACTTCTCAATAAGTAAAGGTAACAATACCTTGTGCAATCATCTATAAATGTGATGAAGTACTTTTTACCACCTCTAGTTTGCACAAATTTTAAATCACATACGTCTGTATGGATTAACTCTAGAGGTTTTGTGCTCCATTCTACCGAGCGAAACGGTAGCTTGGTCATTATTGCTTCAACACAGACTTCACATTTTTCTTGTGAGTTAAACTTATCTACTTTTAGTAAATTAAGATTTACTAATCTTTTTATAGCATTTAGATTTACATGTCCCAATCTTTTATGCCATAAATCAGAGCACTCAAGCAAATAGGAGGATGCATCATCTTCCTTATTTCTTAATCCTTTTCCACGGTGAATGACCGTAACATTCAGCTCAAAAAGCCCATTCACTAGGTGACCTTCACCTATGAACTTTTCATACTTGGTCAATATAACCTTTTCACACTCAAATTCTAGTGAAAATCCATGATTTACTAGAAGTGAGCCTGACACCAAATTATTTCGGATGTCTGGGACATGCAGTACATCCCTAAGGGTAAGAACTTTTCCAGATCCTAATTTTAGGAACACATTACCCACACCAACCACCTTAGATGAGGCTTGGTTTCCCATACGTACTTTTCTACCTCCAACAGATTTGTAGGTAGAAAAAGCGCTTCTTTCGGAGCACACATGACATGTGGCACCCGTATCAACAAACCATTCATTTGGATTAATACCATGGTCCACGTCGGAGACCACTGCGATCACCTCGTGATCTTTGTTGTTTATAACAACACGTTCAAATAATTTGTACAGTATTGTTTCCAACAATAAGTACACAATTATATTGAACCAAATGTGCATTGGCATATTCATCAACCCATGCATCCCAATTACTACTACCAAATCTAAATTGGTCTTGCTTGTCAAATGACAAACGATAAACATCATTCTCAAGAGAATAGATCTCAAGGAATTAACCACTCCATAGCGCATCGACATTGCGACCGTTCGTTGCTTTATTCCAGCTTTGACTTTCATGTTTCCTCCAGCATCGGTCGACATGATTCAGCAAGAGTACAATATTTCGTCTTGCGATTGTTGGAAATATTGTAGCCTTTACACGGGAAAACTCTTGCTATTACAAAAGAACAAAACTGGAAGGTAAATATAATAATATAAATTACAACGAAAGTAAAGAGATGCAAACTATAGTATTCTTCAAGTCGAGTCGAGGTGACCCTCTCTCCGCAAGACGAAATACGCCCCGGCTAGTGCTCACGGATTGGCGTAATGTCCCCAAAGATGAAACGACTTTCCTCCTATCGAGTTGAAGCACCTCAAACTCGTAGGCTCCGGCGAACTTGAATTGGAGGCGAGAACCGAGCAATGCGATGCTCATAAGATGCGAACTAGAGTGCTTGAGCTATGAGAGAAGAGAGAATGATTGTAGGTTGTGTTGTGTTCTCAACTCTCAAGACTCCACCTATTTATAGGCTAGGAGTGGCCACACGAGAGGTCTCGGGTTTAAGGCACCTCATAAACACATGGACGTTGAAAAGCCAAAAGACTTAGGAAAGGAAAGGTTTTGAGACCTTTCTAATTTCCCACATGTTACATGTTTTTCCTACAATGATTTGGAGCTAAAGGCATTTCCATCCATATTCCTTATATTCCGATGAAGTCTCAAGAGCAACTAGCAATGGAGTAGTAGCTAGCAACCTTGCTATATTTTGCGGTTTTCAATCGATATTTAGAACGGAGCATCAACGTGTGAAAACACCTTAGTATATAATGGAACCCAAGTACTACTAGTATATATCTATACAATTGTTTTTTATATTAAGATCACATAGCATATGTTATGAACTAATTAAGCGTAACAAGAAATTACAAAATATAAAATGTGGTTGGTAGAAGACTCTTGTGCTGTTTGGTCGAAAAAAAAATGGTGGGATACATCAACAAGTTTGGTTTCGTTGTCAATTTGTCATTCATCACTAAAAAAATAAATGCTCCAACCAAATTTTAATTGCTATGAAATACCCTTTTGTGGAATAAATTGATTTGATCTGTTATTACCATATACCAACGATATCTTATGTGGTTCATTGAAAGTATATTCTTAAAATAAATCAATTACACTCCCACCGTCTCTTACAAGTAAGAAATACATTGTATAAAAAGTGATTGAAGTATAACTTTGACCTGAACCTTTTTTTCTTAACAATAAGATGAAAATGACAAAGCTACATCATTCATCATACCTATATCATACTGTATTTATGCATCCTCCTAATCTTGTGCAGGTGGATCCACCCAGCGGTCGTGATCCTTGATCAGCTGTATCAATGCGTCTGTTGCACCTTCCATGGCAATGCCTCGTTGCACCACCGTCTTAACTCCCATGAAACGACGGGATCAGCACAACTTAAAGAAACTAGTGTTTATAGAAAGAAAAAATAAAGAATAATATGAGTGAGTAGTGGTACCTTTCCAACATAGAGATCGATCTTTCCGGGAGCGCCACCAACATAGCCGAAGTCTGCATCAGCCATTTCTCCGGGTCCATTGACAATGCAGCCCATGATGGTAACCCGCATATCACAACAAGGTAAGATAATGCCATTCAACAACAGACGAGGCATTATTGTTCTTTTCAGGAATAACTATAAGTGATCTTACTGAAACACCAGGCAAATGAGATGTTTTTTCTCTTATTTCTGCGCTTATCTCTTGAAGATCAAATAAAGTTCTTCCACATGACGGACACGACACATATTCCTGGTCGCATCATAACATGTCAACGGCTGAAATTTAGTTCGATTTGTTGTGAAAACCTTCATTCGTACTTACTGTCTTTGTATTTCTCAATCTGCAACCTTGTAGCAGATTGAAAGACGTATTTCTGAGGAAATCAAAGTCCTGATCCGCACCTTCCAGTAGGACTCCATCTCCCAATCCATCTACGAGAAGGGATCCTGCCTTCGTCCCAGCACCAATCACCAAGTCATCCCTAGCAATGTACACAAAACTACCTCATCTAAGTTCTTCTTCATCTCAGATTCTCAGCTAAGCAAACTGATGTTAGTTCTGATTTACCTGTGGACTTTTTCGGGAATCTTATATGATGAATTACTGGAAACTCCAACGAGTTCTCTGATAGATACTCAAAAAGCCTGCAATCAATAAGATCATCAACCCAAACGATCTGATTGGTATTACAATATTTTTACATTTTGACATACAAGATTAAAACTACCTCCTTGCAGCATGGACTCTGCTAGTCTTCTCTTCAGTATATGGTAGGTAATGAAGGATCATTACAGCGTCTATACTCTTCAGAATCTCTAGCTCATCTATGGGTTCATCTCCTCGTACAGAGACTACTAAACGTGTACCTGAACGATCATCGCTAATTTAGTACTAGTAATTGTTATAATTTACACAATTTTGTGTTTGAGGTTTTGGTATTGGAAAAAAGTGCACACCTTGGGGAAGAGGCTTGTGAGCGCCACTAGAAAATTCATCAAGATTCACCATAACAAGCGCATTGGGTAATGGCTTTGCCAATTGCTCTGACAGAGGAGTTATAACTCCCATAGAAACATCTATCAGCCGTTTGAGAGCAAGTCTCTGGCATTATTACAAGAAACAATGAACAAATAATAGAGATTTATAGATGTAAGAAGGAAGCTCTGGCCCTAATGAAACCAGGCTTACAGCATCTTTATCGTCTAGTGGTGGAAGCTTCCTCAATAAGATTGAATCTACTGTTGCTAGGTCCTGCATCAGTGTCAAACTTTCCTTCTATAAAGATCTTTAACGAAGAAATCTGAAAGTCATGTTTTAAGCCGTGGAAGAGATTTGAGTGTACCTTAAATGGCATTCCAACGATAAGTTTTGTGGCTAGAGACTTGTATAGAGCTTCAGGTGCCTACACGACAAAAGAGGATATGAAAATCATGAAACCAGAAATAGGAGTAATGAAATCTAACAATGTTTCTGAACTTGACAGATGCTATTGTCAAAGAAAGAGAATAAAACGTTGCAGGAGACCTGCAACTGATCCAGAGAAATCGACATGAAAACTGAGCCATCACGATGGAGTACACCTCGATAATCAACTTCTTCACCCTGTATCAGAAGCATCAAAGAGCTATTAGTTCCAAACCCCTTAAGGAAATTCTTTGTAAGAATCAACACTAACGAGCATAGCCAGACCTCCTTTTGAACTGGCAACTGACCACTTCTACGCTGGAAATCAAAATACCGTCTGTTCTTCTCTTCAAAAGGTTCCTGGTTATTAAATACTAACAACCCCTCAATCTTTTGCTAAATAAAAAATTGAAGATTTTAAAAAATAATAGTAAAATACCGTCTGTTCTTCTCTTCAAAAGGTTCCTGGTTATTAAATACTAACAACCCCTCAATCTTTTGCTAAATAAAAAATTGAAGATTTTAAAAAATAATAGTAGCTCTTTATGCAGGAACCATTACCACTCCTTTCTGCAGCTCAGCAGCTTCCATACCAAGGTTAGCCAATCTGTTACACGGATCAATCTCCTCCTCCGGAGGTTCAGTTAAAGAAACACGAATCGTATCATCCAAACCATCCTGAATATTTAACATTGATCTTGAGAAAACTACGGCTATGTTTGGATACAAAATAAGCAGGTTTTCCATGTCCTGATTTTGATGTCTGTCAGTAAGTCGAAAATGAGGGGACGTACCATAAGAAGTGTCCCAATGCCAATGGCAGATTTCATACCCCCGTCTTCACCCTCACCAGCTTCAGTTACTCCCAAGTGTAAGGGGTATTCCCATCCCAAAATATTCATCTCAGTAACCAGAAGGCGGTATGCCTGGACCATGATAACAGGGTTGCTTTTTTTTTTTTATAACAGGGTTGCTTGCTTTCATTGAAAACACAAAATTGTGGAAGTCCAGTTTCCGACAAATCCTAGCGTACTCAAATGCAGATTCAACCTGTTACATGGTCAGATAAATATGATATATAGGTACTAGAACTGCCCATATAAGGAAACTACTTTAATTCAAGTTATGAGTCGTTCCTTACCATTCCTCTTGGAGAGTCTCCGTAATAGCTCATAATACGATCTGACAGGCTACCGTGGTTAGTCCCAATGCGCATTGCTCGTCCATACTTTTTGCATTTCTCAACCAAAGGGGTGAAAACCTAATTTGTAGAAACATCCACATCTATAACCCCATTTGCATAAGTTACTACATTTGGTTTTCAAGTTGTAAAGCCACACAACATACCTTGTCAATATGCTAAAGTTCTTTCTGATAATCATCTTCTGTGCATTCCAACTCTTCAAACTGTGCTCTCCTGTCAGCTAATTATATTAATCAGGTTACATTTAATCAGCAAACAAACCATCGTTAATTTTTTTTTACCAAGTGAAAGAAAATAGAGAAAAAGTGTTGAAAAGGCACCAAAATTTCCTGGATTAACACGAATTTTTTCAAAGCATTCAGCAACCCGCATTGCAACAGATGGAGCGAAGTGAATATCCGCAACCAGTGGGATGTTGTAACTATGCATATTAATTGGATACATGAGCACTATGCTAGCTAGTAATATATACAGACATAAAAATTTTAGATGCATTACTTACTTCTTCTTAACAAGTGCATTTTTAATTTCAAAGCATGGATCGGTTTCTTTCCTTCCTTGAACAGTTATTCTAACAATATCTGCTCCCCGGTCTGCTATTGACATTACCTGTAAATATAACGACTCAAATAAGGACATGAGAAAGTAGTGATCAACTTCCAAAAACAATGATGTCTTGTTATGGAAAACCTCTTGTAATATGGAAGGGATAAAATTAAAAGATAAATGAAGACCTGTTCAACTGTAGCAGCTACATCCTTTGTATCTGTAGTGGTCATAGTTTGAATTCTGATGGGATGCTCACTACCAAGAGCCACGTTTCCCACCATCACCGTGCAGGTTTTTCTCCTTATAGTTTTGTGTATCGATTCACAATATTTCTGCCTTGGAACTACATTCAAGCAAGCCTACTCAACTTTCATCACAAGAATCAGGAAAAAAGGGAAAAATTGCAATGATTAAGGCATTGAATCCTCTGCCCCAAATAACTACAAGATCGAACATGAAACTATTCTGCAGATATATGGAAGAAAGCAAGTTGATATTCAGAAAGTTGTAGTCCATTTTATCATGCTTTCTCCTCCACCTAAACCGACAATTAACCATTCACACGAGCTTTCCTATTTTTCTAATGGCTCAGTCATGTAACAACTATTAAAGGCCAATCAATCGAGAAATTTCGGAATAAGGGATTAATTTCGCTGACCTTTCGAAATTTAGGATTCAATTCGTTAACCTTTCGGAATATGAGATCGAGGCATGCGAATTTTTCGGAAGAAGGGATTTCGAATTTTTCTTTTTTTCCTCCGTTTTTTTATTATTATTTCCATCTCAACATTTATGAATTGTCCAAACTACCCTGTAATATTTTCACATATAGTTTTAGTTTTCTCTCTTGCGCCTGTTTCTTGAAATTGTCGACAATCTTCTTTGCCTTCACTTCTTTCCACATTCCCAACCTTATTCAGATTACCTCTCAAAACTTGGATGGATCTCATCAGCTTTCATCATCAAATTAATGATATAAACAAATTTTGAATTCTTATTTAAAAGGGGAAGATGTCTGCTCCACCTCACTACAATTCAACAGCCCTATGTCTGATTCGAGCTACGGCAACCAGAAATTGGCGACTCCGTCGTCGCTCAGCTACGACAACCAGAAATTGGCGACTCCGACGCCGTCGTCGCTCTCTATTTCGTCTCTAAGCCATTCACACACAACTCAGGAGTGCGCGGTTGGATTAGCCCAGCCGAATGTGCCGCAGTTTCAACCACGAAGTGCTCGAAGATCGCGTCATTCGATGAAGAAAGTATAAATCGATGGGGTTTGATTTGAGACAGAAATAATAAGAGAAAAAATAGAAAAATTCAAAAATCCCTTCTTCCGAAAAATTCTCATGTCTCAATCCCATATTCCGAAAGGTTAGCGAATTGAATCCTAAATTTCAAAAGGTCGGCGAAATTAAGCCCTAATTTTGAAATTTCTCCAATCAATTCTACTAGATAACAAATGATGGCCGTTACAAATAAACAAGAATACCTTAAGGAAAACAAATGATGGCCTTTACGAATAAACAAGAATACCTTAAGGAAAACAAATGATGGCCATTACGAATAAACAAGAATACCGAATACCGAATACCTAATAAGGGGCTTCCATCTGATGCAGGCTCAAGTTCAATAGTGTTGGTGGAATTTCTGATAACAGGAACCCCCTTGCTACGTCGAAATTTAAGGCTTTGCAAGTTAGAAGCTCTAACAAAATCCCAACTTTTTGCAAATCCAATGCTCTGATGATACGACGCTGGAACAACTCCACTTGCCATTTCCACCACCATCTACTGAAAACCTTCACCCTTCCAAAACAAAAACCACAGTATCCATTTTTATTGATTTCAAAACACACACGCATGAATGAGGAGGAGGAGTTGAATAATCATATAACACCATTCAAAGAAAAGACGCAAAACTGTCAAATCAGAACATAACAAATCAATTCCTGAACCAATCAAGAACCTTTAACAATGAAATTTATTTTCCAGAACATTATGCAGTAAAAAATAAACAAGGACCAAGCCAGAGACAATAGTGACAAAAACAGAAATATCAAGAAACCATCTTACGGAAACTTAGTTGAGATGAAAGACGATGGAGGGAATCCAAGCCTCCTAGCTCAACTGGTTGAGAAGGGAGGCAAGGATACCGCCCATCCAAGAGGTCATGAGTTCGAATCCTGGATGGCCCAACTTGGGATTAATTTCCCCTATGGGCCTTTGGGCTTGGCAAGCTTGCAGACCCCGACCCGCTTGATGGCGAGAATTTACGGTCCCGACCCCGGCTGCCCCAGACCCGTCGAACGGGGGGGCTAGAGAACGAGCCTGAGGAGGGGTCGGCTGCCCCGGACCCGTCGAACGGGGGGCTAGAGAACGAGCCTGAGGAGGGGCTTGCTCACAGGCTGGTGCGCGGCTGCGTGTCAGGGTTAGCTCGCTTGCCGAATGTATCACGAACTCCGATGTGTATGTGTGGGTGTGTGTCTGTGTGTGTGTGTAAAAAAAAAAAGACGGTGGAGGGAGCTTGAAAGATGTTGGATATTTTAGTGTAATTGGATTAACTTGATTGATAACGCTTGCAGACCCCGATCCGCTTGATGGCGAGAATTTACGGTCCCGACCCCGGCTGCCCCGGACCCGTCGAACGGGGGCTAGAGAACGAGCCAGAGGAGAGGGGCTTGCTCACAGGCTGGTGCGCGGCTGCGTGTGTCAGGGCTAGTCTTCGAGCCATGAGGGGCTGTGTGTCAGGGTTAGCTCGCTTGCCGAATGTATCACGAACTCCGATGTGTGTGTGTGGGTGTGTGTCTGTGTGTGTGTAAAAAAAAAAAGACGGTGGAGGGAGCTTGAAAGATGTTGGATATTTTAGTGTAATTAGATTAACTTGATTGATAACGTGATCATAATGAGACATCAAACGTTGGCAGAAGAATAGGAAAGCTCCTGTGAATGGCAGAACCCCGTCTAATCACAAGTTTGCTAGCTAGGATTTCAGACGCTGGCAGAAGAAGATGCATTTCATGTTAACGGGTCTGAAGGTCATATACGTTCTGAGTACTTCCATGCCCGAGGTTGTTGATAATGAAACTCTGGAACAGATGAGAAGGCGGGTGAAATGGGAGAACGATGATTATCTATATTGTGGTCACATTTTAAATGATATGTTTGATTCCCTTTTTGATGTGTATCAAAACGTAGAGTCTGCTTATAGGAAGGAGGGGGAGTTTTATCCGAAAAAAAGAGGTTTTTCGATGAAAAAAAAGAAGATGGGGAGAATGAAAAATTAAAGCATAAACTTAAATTTCATTTTAGATTTAAGCGGTGCAAAAGAAATATTTGTGAATAAGAAAAATGGGGAGCGTGTGAATTCGACAGATAAAAGGATTGCAGAATGAGAAGAGGAATTTGGAATTCAGTTAGATTGCCTATCATAAGGTGTGTATAATATACACTTTTAGTTTAGTTTTATACGTTATGTGATTATTTGCTATGTATTTGATTAAAGGGAATAATTGGAATATGTTGTGAAAATAATATGATTATGTCTTATTTGATATCTATGGTAGAATATGATATGAATATATGATTGGAGCAATGAATATATTTTTATACGGTATAGGAATTATTTGGTGGAATACGATATGGATATGCAATTGATAGAGTTGATATATTTTATACATAATATTATTGAAAGTACATGAATCATATGATTAAAGAGGATATGTGACGGTCTTGTCTTGGATCTGATATACAATGACAATAGACCTACGGGTCATATACAATGATAATAGACCTACGGGTCAAACAAAAGAGCAAAAAGGGACCTTCGTGGAAAGGTCAATACAAAGAGCAAAGAGGGGCCTTCGTGGAAAAGTCAATACAAAGAGGGGCTAATACGTTTATTATTTATATATCTTTCATATCTTGCATTATTATTTAGTTGCATTATTTAGTTAGATATTTAGGGAGTGCATATCTTTTTCATATCTTTTGTCTTGCTCATTAAAGTTAGTATCCACTATTATAAATAGTGTACATTGTTATTCATTTCATTCAATCAAGAAATAACATATTTTCTCAATTTTATCATCTTCTTTAATTTTCTGCAAACACTAGTTTTGGAGCTGATCCCGGGGAAAGCCCGTGACGTCCACCTTTATTCTTCCGTCGTCGACCGCTCGTCGTCGCCGGAATCTTGTTAAGGGAGTGCTTCCTTAACAAGGGCCTTCGTGGAAAGGTCAATACAAAGAGCAAAGAGGGGCCTTCGTGGAAAGGTCAATACAAAGAGGGGCCTTCGTGGAAAGGTCAAATAAATAAAAGGGACCTACGGGTCGTACACAATGAAAATCCCGGGCAGATACCAGATTTGATCCGTCACATAATAATAAAAAAGTACACAGAGGCATATGCATACGTAGGGGTGTCGAAACGGGTACCCGCGGGTACCCGTACCCGGAGAACCGGGTACCCGTACCCGTTTGTAGCCAAAATCTTTGTCCCGTTACCCGACCCGCACAGTGACGGGTATCCGCCTTGTCGGGTATGGGTATCCCGTACCCGACAGGCGGGTACCCGTACCCGACCCGTTTAAATTATATTCATCACGTTGGCACATAGGTTACGTGTTATAATTCTAAAACTCATCCCCAAATACTTGCCACCTAAATCTATATTTTAATGCATAAAGAGGCTGCATGAAAGAGTATGCAATATTTTGTAAACACAGAACAAAATCTTGTTTTAGTTTTAATAATTTCCAACGCAGTTTCTTAGGAATTGGGGCAGCAATCTGGAAGTTATTGACTTGAGCCCTTACCTTTTTATGGAATAGAAAGAATATTTGTTTATTATAAATTTGTTACGTCAGCGAGGTTGAGGTATAACAGTATGAATGTAGAAATATATATTCATACGGATAAAAAAAAGAAAAAAAATACTAAAACAATAGTCAGAAAATAAAAATGGATGACCATGTTTAGGGTTCAGGGTTTAGCCACATATTGTTCGTCCTAAAAGCAGAGTACTTAGACCATCCGCAGCGGTGAGCAGCATGCTCACCGCCGTCCTTGCCGCTGGCAAGGATGGAGCTCGTCCGTTGATGCGCCCTGCCGCTGGCAGGGTGGTGCTCTTAGCTAAGAGCACGTCCGTGCCAGCGGCAAGAGCACGAGGTGGCGACGTGGCAGCTTCTGATTGGCCCGTTGATTTATCATTTTTTATTATTATTTTTTTAATAAAATCGAAAAAATCTGAAAAATTCAAAATTAATAAAAAAAATATTTTCTCACTTCCTAATAAAATATATCCATTTTTTCCACACTTTTAATTTATTTATTTTTCATTATTTTTACCCCAAAATTCATACTTTCATCTATAAATACTCTCATTTCAAACACAAAAAATGACACTATACTAAACAACTCTCTAAATCTCAATTTTATGAGTTTAATTATGTAATTTTTAATTTTTAGGAGTTTAATTATGTAATTTTTAATTTTTAGGATTTTAATTATGTAATTTTTAATTTTATTTGTAATTTATAATATTTATTGTGGTTTTTAAATGAATTTTAATATTATGGAAATGTTTTTGTTTAATTGAATTTTATATTAATTGTGCTCGTCCTTGCGGAAGAGCACAGTTGTGGGTACTGTGCTCTTGCCAGAGAGCAGGCATGAATAGTACCGCCCGGGCCCACAACCGTGCCGCTGGCAAGAGCACGGTTGTGGATGCTCTTATTATGGTGCATGTTAAAACATAAGCCCTTAAATAAATGCTTTGGGAAACTACTATGCACGAGGCCGCCATTGCCATAATCCAATTGAGTAAGTGCATGACCAAACTCTCTGTCTACATTAGTCATACCAAAATTCCTCATTTCAATATCCTTGCTTAACTAAGTATTCATCACAATTGAACAGCTAAAAAACCTGCTATTTTCTGCAAACAGATACTATAACAAGTAACAACTCCTCTCTAACTTAACCAAAACCTCAGATCCCACTAAAAGTTTCTGGATTCTGTGCTTCGCCTCCACGGCGCTGGCTCGGATGCAGCATCATCTCATCACCTCCGTTGTTCTGATTCCTAACAGCGTCTCGTCTTCTTTTCCACCTTATCACCTCAACGATGAGCGAACTACCACTCATAGCAACACCAAATCCAGCAAATGTGGACAGCAGGATCGATAGAACTGCTTGCACATGAACCTGCAAACCGTTGGACTAATCAAACTTGTGCATTTCTCAGCTAAAAGAAAATTTATCGATATGAGACAAGTATTCTTACCAAGTTGTAAAAAATATGAGCGAAGAGAACCACAAGAGCGAACTGCATTGATGCATATATCCAAACGAATCTTCTCTTCACTGGAAATAAAAGCTCATGGCATTAGCGATTACTGTATGAAGTAGAAGTTATATGAAATATTGCAGCCTATTAGTTCTGAGTTTAAACAATAGTGTTGATTTTACATAAGGTCACAGCCATATTAATCTGTTTCCCTGGGGCTGAGTTTGTGGCATAACATACCCATAGTTGAAGATGTCATGGATGCAAGGAGGCCGAGTACACAAGAAAATGGAAGCGATATGGCGATTGCACTGCTACCCATTTTGCCAACCTGCAGTTGAAGCAGATGTATGAGCATAGAATAATTTCAAATAGTATACATTTATATAGAATGAAAGTAGGCCTTACCAAAAGCTGCTCGAGAAAACAGAAGTAGGCCAGCATACTCACAATTACAAGAATAGGTACTTCATGCCAAACCCTGTAATAAAACAAACTACATATTCAAGAGACATATAATGCATAAATTTCACTCAATCAATCTCTATGATGAGGCTTATAAGATTTGATGGAGATGAGGGTGAGCTTGCCTGTACCCGTTGATCTCCAAATCTGAATAGCTATTGGCGGCTGCAGCGCGATTTATACAGCTTTGGATACGTAGAAGTGTGACGGGTAAGTTTCTAACTTCTTGCTTGCAAACTTCACAGGTCTTGTTCCCTTTGAGGGCAAACCATTTGACTGCGCATTCTTGATGAGCCAGAGCAAGTTCTCCTTTGCAGCTGCATTCCATTTTAAGGGTCTCTCCACCTTCACATAATTCAACCAAGCAAATCCTACAAACAGCTTCCTCTTCAGGTATATCTTCACCATCAGCTTCATTGTTTTCTGCAAATCAACTCCACTTCACTATTAAGCATAAAATAAAAGGCCTTCTTTTCAGAACTAAATCACCACAAATTTATATGCAGTCACATTGCTATGCAGAAATGAATATTCAATCAATACCATTACATGTTTTTACAAAAAATCTAACTGCTTTATTGTGGTAAAAATAAGGAAATTCTTGTAATGAAAGTACTTCAAGTTTTAATGATGCACTATATATGTGTGTTCTTACTCTCTGTAGAAAAGCTTATAGTTCTCAAAAGAACGCAAGCAAGCCCATAAAAAGTTACCATCATCTACACTTGTGACATTTGGTAGTTGAGGTTGGCCACCCTTGGTCAGTCTAGGTGTGGATGGAATAATACGAAAGAATGACTCCATTTTTCGGGTGCCCTTTTCTTTCCTGATCACTGGAACAGAAAGTGACCTCGACATGCGCCTGACTCCCTTTGCCTACAACATTAAGTATCAATTATGTTCTGATGCAACAGAGTTGTTTTTCTTTGAGATTGAAAAAACAAGAAGAAATTCTTACATCATCAGGTGCAGGAGGGCAATTTACATGCCCATTTCCAGCGTCAGAAGAGCCCGGATTTGAATTGGCTATAGGGGTTACTGGCAACGAGCATGCCCTTTTCGCCCTAGGAGTAAACATCTTTGAAAATGACCATGATCTTGATATGGATGGCTTATCCTGTGAACCAGCAGCAGCTGTGGTTGAAGAGATTGAATCATTGTTGGCTGCCTCTGAAGTGGAAGCTCTTTGCTTGAAGCCCTTTGGCAGGAGGTTCCGGATGGATGACCTGCCTCGTGTTGAGGAAGGTCCGGGTGATCCATATGGCCTTGAATTAGGACTAGGTGTTAGGAGGAAGTTGACTCTCTTGGGGGTGGGAGTTGGTGTGGGCGGTGGCATCTTTATTTGAATGAATTCTTGGCGAGATACTTCCAGTGATCTGCTAGGTATCTCCAAGAATAGGTTTGATTTTCTCCATTGTTTGCTATTTGATGTTTCTTCAGCCATTTCCAAAGATTTTTCCAACTGAGGAAAGGAACACAAGTTTGATGGAGTAGTTTATAAAATGAAGTTGATGGTCATGCAAGCAGACAAGTTGGAATAACTAAAGATCAATTGATAGTAGTATGTTGTTTAGTTCCAACAGAGAGTTTCAAGTCATAGCAAGAGCCATTTCCAGTGACTCATAAATCAAACTAAAACAAGTGTTAATAAACACTGATTATAGGGAATAAAGCAATCTGCATAGATTAATAGCCCTTTTCTTGCAAATTTTCATAGACAGTTGGAAAATGAAAGCAGCAAGCTTCATGGATACAGGATTTTTGATGTTGACAACTTAACACACACATACTAATGAAAATTCTAGTTCTTGTATTGAATACACTTGCTTATAAAAACAAAAGTTGGTATGTAGAAATGATGGTATATATTGTAGATGATGATGTGAAGCAGAATATGATTGTCTCAGCCTGAGAATAAAGTAAGATGCTGAGATACACAAAAAGCTGGAATGCTTGGACACCAGCTCCCCAAACTAACTAAAAGCTCATTAATTAAAGCTTACAAAGTAAAGATGAGTAAGAGATTATGAGGAAACAGAGGTGAGCAGCATGAAGATGATGAGAGTATATTATAGGTACCTTGTGAATAGGCAGAGCAAGATGTGGAGGGTGAGATGGAGTAGTAGGTGCTGCATTAACAGCCCAGTTGTTGTTGTGTAGTTGATTCATCATTTGATAAACTGAAAAATGGTGCTCCACCACTAATAGCCTATTTATATATAAGGAATTTGGCGCCACTGTAACTGCCACAGGTGTTGGTAATTGGTAATTGGTGTCTATTTCATAGCACTCCCAAAGTGCGGCCTCGCTTCACTCTTCACTAACTGCAACTGTGGGGTTTGGTGTTTCACATACTATCAAACTTCTTTAATTATTGTTAATTGCATTTGTTTGGTTATATTGTAATTTATTCTAATACTAGTAATACTAGTATAAAATTGAGTAGGATCTTGTGACGTGACTCGTGTAAAATATACAAAATTGAGTTATAAACTAGAAATCATCTTAAAGTATTGTGTTAATATGTGCGTGGCGTGGCGTGGCGTGCTCCTATGTGTGAATCACTTTAGTTGACTTTGGTCAACAGTTTGTGAGTTTTCATCTTAGTTTATTAATTGTTTGAATTTTCCGGTAGGTGCTGAAAAATCCGGCACTTTTGTGCCTACCACACCTCTAAAAGATGAGATGACACCAGTAATCCGGTCTCTTATTTAATTTTTTAAGAAGGCTCTAATTAACTTCCTTTGAAAAAAAAGGGTCTAACTTTATTCCTACTACTACAAGATTACGTGTCCAATATATTAGTAATAAAATGTTTTAATACTAGTTGTATTAAAGAATAGAACCAAAAATAGTAATCATGAGACGACACCGTTACTTGTACATTCTAATCGTAAATCACAACCTCTTCAATTGTTATGTCTGATTCTAATACGGAAAGAATGTAATTGAGTAGCTAATAGGTAGTTATCTACTTAGGCTATCCGCAACGCTGTCTCTTATCCATCTCTTAACCGTCTCATCCCTTAACTATTCATAGGTCAACAGTCCACTGTACTTTTCACTCAATCTCTTAATTAAGAGACAGAACCTGCAACCCTCCATCTATTATCCGTTTCTTAACCATCTCTTAACTTACTATTCATTCAATTTCATTTTTTATTTTTTTTCCAACAAATTCAATTAATAAAAAACACAATTCATTAAATAAAATAAAAATACAACTTAAAATTCAAAAAAAAAATACATAATTAAATTCGTGGCAAAAAAAATAAAAAAACATAATTTAAAATACAATTTTATAGAAATTTAAAAACTATTCCGCTGGCGAATCATCTCCCGAAGGCGGTGGTGGTGCACTCAAGCTACCTGGAGGCGGAATACCAATTTGTCTTGCCATATACTCAATTCCGGCAAGATGGGCTTGGTATTGTGGAGGCGTCATGCGGGAAGTGTCCGCCATCGTGGCGGTCAAGTACATAGACAATAGGGTGTTCGAGCCCGAGCCCGCCTGACTTGATTCGCTTCGGCCCTTCCTCCCTCTAGCCGTCTTCGCCGCCTTGATCCCTTGCGTGCCCTCAACCTCCTGCGAGGCAGCCTCTTGTGCGGCGCTGCCCGAACCGCCCCCACTAGACGAGTATTGGCCACCCGCCGTGTGCTTCGTGCGCTTCGAGGTCGAGCCCGAGCTGGACCGCACACCGCCGGCCCACCTTTCCTCGTCTTTGACGGCCTCCCAGACATCGACATGTCTGAATTCTTTGCCGGTGTCGTCGAAGTAGACTCGCAAAGCCAATCTCAGAATGTCGGCTCATGTGGCTCCGCTTTGGTAATGAGCCGCTTCGTTCTTATAGATGCCGTAGAATTTTTTGACCTCCCTGTCGACTCGGTCAAAGTGAGCGCAGAGCATCTTCAATGTGCGGCGGCGGGACCCTCTTGGCTTGATCTCGTTGTAGGCCTCGGTGACCTTTTCTCAGAAGCACTTCCGGGATTGTTGATTCCCGACGATGGGATCGTACGAAACGCTGATCCAGGTGTTGTACACCGCCATCGTGTCCTTGCGGCTGTACGGATGCCGGCCTACATCCTCATCCTCCTCGGCCGCCTCCGCGTCTTCCTCCACGGCGTCGAATGCCCTGGAGCTTCCACCGTCTCGTCCTCCTTCCGGATGGGGTTCATCCGGATAATCCTCCCGAATTTGGGATAATCCCTGCGAATACCTCAGGGCGGAGGGACGAGTGTATGCATCCACATCAAAATGGGGTGGTTGGTACCCCCGGCGTCGACGAGCCCTGGGTGCCCGGCATAGACGAACCGGAACCACCCAACACGTTGTACATGCCCCCCAGTCGCCAAACGCGTTGATGTCAAACCCGCCGGAGCCGCCACCGTCAGAGTTTCCGTCGCCGGACATTTTGTGATGAGAGGTTAGATGAAAATTGAAGAGGAAATGGAGATGATTTGGAGGATTTGATGTGTATTTGTGTGTGAAATGAGGATGAAATATGAGTATTTATAGAGTAAAAAAATTTTAAAAAATTTAAAAATTAAAAAAAAGGAAAATGGTCGAAAAACAGTAATATTACCGTTTTCGATTATATATATATATATATTAATTAAATTTGAATTTTAAAAAAATGATTTATTACGTCAGCGTGACGAAGCCCACTCGCGGGCCGGCGAGTGGGCGAGGTGTCTCGGTGGGACGGGCGTCTCGGCGAGACCGGGACGAGACGGGGCGCTGCAACGCGTCTCGCCGCCGTCTCGTCTCGGCGGGACGAGATACGAGCCACCCGCGAGACGCGTTGCGGGTGGCCTTAAGGAATATTAGATCACGTATGAATTAAGCCGTAAGGTGTATGATTCTTGAGTTCACTTAATATAGTTTGACTGATCATAACTCATTTTGAAGTCTATCTAGTTTAAATACTCGTTGGGCAAGATCACAGACGATAATCAGGGGACTCATGACGATAAAATTA
Source organism: Salvia splendens (assembly GCF_004379255.2). Classification (NCBI taxonomy): domain Eukaryota; kingdom Viridiplantae; phylum Streptophyta; class Magnoliopsida; order Lamiales; family Lamiaceae; genus Salvia; species Salvia splendens. Next base: position 9,735,938 of record NC_056033.1, read on the forward strand.
TAAAATTGCAAAATATTGAAAGTGAAAAAAAAATCTCGAAATATATGGTATTGAATTGATTAATACATACTACTACCAAATACATGTGTTCCCTCACCCACTTTAGACTAGAGTGTGAGAGATCGGAGCTCAATCTCCATAAATTCTCTTCCCAAACTAAATACTCCACAACTAGACATGCCATAAACCGAATTAGTTAAATTGGAATGAAGTTGAAGTGACATTATGAGGAAGCATATATTATTTGATTTTGAAATATCAATTGATATTGTATGAAATACATCACGTAGTTAGCGGACGTGTAAAACAATACGCATATAGAAAATTTGAGCCAAAAAAGAGTAGGTTGCCTCCCAACAATGAAGCTTAAGAGTGAAAAAGTAGATGACACATTTGAGATGGCCTACTTTTGAATTCGATTACCACTCCAATTATCCTATTGTTGGGGGAAAAGATGATAATCATCATGTCGATATCAGATCATTATATTATAGTAATACACACTCTCTTTCTCTTTCTCTCTCAATTGTTGACAAAAAAATGGAGGAAAAAATATGGAATCTACGCACAAAAGCCGCATTAAATTTTTGAGGGAGTAACTATTTTGTTTGAAATTAGATTTACGATTATTTTGTAAATTTAATTTGATATTTTCCTGAAAAAGCTAAAATTAAAGTTTTAGGAATAATGTACAATCAATTGAAAATCCTCCACCAAATAAGTGATTGATATATTTCCTATAAATGAAAATAAACCCGAGATTCTCCAAATATGAATTATAAAAGGCAGTGGTGTTAGATAAATTCAACCATCAATTGAGAGTTATGCCATGTAAGGATCCAACATCCCACGTTTTATCCAAACCTATGGACAAGACGCTTAACGGCATCATTCTCTACCTACAATTACAAAATCCACTTGTCATAGTACATTCTATAATCTTTTTATATTATCAGGAGTTAGTAAAAAATTACACTTAAGTAAGTAGGTAAAAAAATTACATCGACTAATTTCCTAAATAAATTATATAATGAAGCTTAATGAGTCATCATCTGGCAAAGATTCTGAGATAATGCTTTCAAATGGACGAGGATTTTTGTGACTTTGTTTATGTAATAGAATCTTCCAACTACATATATATATATATATATATATTATTATGTAAAGCTCGAAATTCAAGCTTTGCAACTTGAAAGTATGTGTTTAATGTGTGATTTGTAACTTTACTTCGTTTTTTTAATTATATATATCACCTTTAAAATAATATTGGAGAAAAAGGTGTTCTTGCGCCCCACTCCCACTTCCCACTTACTGATCGAGCATCTATTGCTAAGCGCAAGTCCCAATCATAAATTCCATCTTATATACATCTAAATGAAATATATTAATTGCATGGAGAAATAGAATAAGACAAGTAGGTATTGGATGCACTTATATTTGGTTGGACATATCTAAAACAAGAATAGGCGTTCCTTTGTGAAGTCCAATTAAATAATAGTTGGTCCACACTTGCAAAATTGAATTATTAAATAACGGATCTATTATTCAATTTGATTATTATATTAATAAAAATTATTATTATCAACCAAAAAACAAAGGAATGGTATCAATAATACTTAATAAGTACTTAAGTATAGCACACTTATAAATAACTGCACTTTCACGGTCACATGGTTGTAATTGTCTTGTAATTATCTTGACTCTAGGATTTAAGTTTGAACCCAATATTGTGAAAGTGCAAATATTTTATAAAGATTAAGTGAAAATGATTTGGAATTTTATTTAAATGGAGTATGCTTTTATTTGAATCTAATCGTACTCCTACCAATATACATTGAATATAAACATAGTTGGTCCTATTGATGATCGGAGGATATATTTATATACAATCTGCTCCAACGTGATACATGATAATATATACTACAATCGAAAAACAAAATAATAAATAGAGAGGATTCCCGTTCATCTTAATGGCTTATTATCAACCTTACAAAGACCTCACAAAGAACGGATACTACCACTATATGCATTTTCATGTGGATCTAACCATTTGCAGGAAGCTTCAACAGCCAAACTTTTAGAGATTCCTCCGCACGGATCACCAAATGTGTCGGCCGAGACAATGATGCTGCAGCTTCTTAACCCTATGCAGGCCTGCACAAAAAATAATTCACACTGAGCAAGGAAGCCAACAATCATGATCAACTAGGGTGAAGAGATTTGGTGAGGAGTAGAACCTTCTCTACAGTTGAAAGAGCCTCTTTGCTGCTGCATTCACCATGGCTGAAACTTCCACACACCCCTTGAGGAGTTCCAAAGCTGGCAAACAAGATTTCAGATATGACCTGATTGTGTAAAGGGCAGTCCAGTGATAGAGTTGGCTGAGCTTGTTTCCTCGTTTCTTCATCTGAAATCATCCAGGTACTCAGTGGGTTGGGGTGACTATCTGATATATGAGAGCATATGCTTCCAGTCTCTCTTGTGGCGAAAGATATTTGTGTAGGATCGCCTCCCATTTCCTCGAATAAGACCATGGTGTTTGAACCTGGTTGCAGCCACGAACGTGGGACATGATAGCTACAAGACATGATGATGCTTAAGTACCTGATTGGTGAAGATATCCATTTTTTCTATGTAAGAAGTTGAAAGAGTGCTTACAATTGCTGAGTAGGCTGTCCACAATTCTTCATGCATCTACTGGGGCTGAATGATCCTCTGTAGTTGCAAGATTCAGTGCAGCCAGCATTTGAAGCTACGCGTCTGGGCCAGTAGCGGCCAATGCTCTGCCCGTTTATCCATGCCTGACCCTTCCCCATTCCTGAGAAATCGATTGCTACTGGGCTGCTTCCGGTGGGAGCCTCAAAAGTTGTCTATGTGAGAGAGAGATTTCATACACCATTAATTCTAGAGTTGATTCTTGCTGTAATAAAGTAAATCACAAACAAACCTTGTACCAAACCAATGGTTGATTCTTGGGCAAAGTAGGCTGCATTATCCATTCAGATGAACTTCCAGTGAATAGGCCTAACTCTTCTCCTCTCAAACCAATCTGATTTTGTATATTTCAAAGCAAGAAATAAAAAAGATGTACAGCATTTTTTAGTAAGCGTAGAAAACATGTTTGCTGTATATGTCTAACTGAATCACGGATATAGGCTGTGAGTGTGTGGTATATATGAAGAGAACAATTTAGAATTTAGATGCAAGATTCAGTATGGATCATAATTTTATAGTATGCTTCAAGAACCTGATATGTCCACAGTTTTGAGGAAAGATCAACAGTAGATTGATTATGTGAACCTTTCAACTGCACAGGACCAGTTACTCCTGCACCTTTTGTATCATAAAATGCTCCATAATTCTGATTGACAGAGTTCTGTGTTAGACAAACTTCATGATTTACATAAAGGAATCTCAGAGCAGATCATTGCTTTACCTGTAACCCCACTGTCAAACTCAAGAGATCAATTTTGTTCTCTCCAGATACGAGGTTGATAGGTATATCTACAGACACACTTGGGTCGCTGTAGTTTCCTTTCGCACTCCCTGCAGAAACATGCCGAAACATCAATTTCTAGAATATAATGGGTTTCTATATACAGTTTTCTGTACCATAAAACTTGAAGTGATAATATCTGTAAAAAGTTTGATTGAAGTCTGCCTCTCTGCTCATAACTCAGTCTTATATATACACCGACAACAAATCTAAAAAGGAGCACAATCTTTCCATTACCTACAAGCTGCCCGTTGTTAAAAGCATAAAACCCGTGACCAAGCGAATTCACATGAAGCACTGTCCGAGATCCGTCTTGCAGGAAAAGCTCATCTCCTTTTATTGTTTTGCTGAAACAATCAAGGAATATCAAAATGCTGGAACTGAATCAGAACAGAATAGTGATTTTGGAAGACATTTACCTCAGAGAATACCAAAGATAGTCACTTTTATCAGCAGTAGTATTTATTTGCTCCTGTAAGCCTAGCTTTGTGAACGCACTGTTGCTAGATATGCCGACAGGCTCGTTGATCCAGCTCCACCCCGAGAATGCATCTTCAACAGTTGTGTCTTTTGGTGAGAGTTGAGGAACAAACTTTGAAATGGCGGCCACAGAGTTGATCTGTCATTTGGAAAAGAAGCATTATGAAGCTCAGTCACATCTACCTGAATTGAGATACTATAAGGTCCAACATTATAAAAATCCACCTTGCCTTCACAAAATAGAGTGCAAACCAGCATCATCTTAAATATTTAGAGGAGAAATAAAGCAGAAGATAGGAGTGCCATACTTTCGCGGTATTGATAGCCACAGTCTTGCAGTCAGGTAAGATGCTGACAGACCAGGCAGGCAAGTGATAAGAATTTCCGCTGAAGTTCACTGTCGCATCAGATTGGTCGTCCACATTTGCGAGAAATGCAGCACACAGCCCTGATTCGGTTTTGTAAACTGTAGCCTGAAACAGGAAACGGCGTCAACTCTCAATGCTCATCTTTTGTTCTCGAGTAATTGGTATATTAGGTATTATACCTCCAATTTGGGACCAAGAGAAGTAGTTGTCGGATCTGTTGCCACTAGTGCCTCTTCACAAAGCTTTACAGCATTGTGTACATCCTTCAGGTGACCCCACTTTGGCTGTCTCAGAAGGCCTATGACACCATAAATCCATAACTCATAACTTAAGAAATCAAGATGACGAAGGATATTAAGGAATAAGGATCACAATATACAATTTTCTATGATTTGACAGTCCATTATGCTAGATGTTCAGAGCTATGCCTACTGTAAGAACAGATAACGACGGCATACCATATTCATCAATTGGAGCATCATAATCATAGCTCGTTGTAATGAAAGGTCCCCCAGAAGTACGGCCAAAGTTAGTTCCACCATGATACTGTTAAAATGCAGTAAAGTCTATATCAAATAATATCATCCAGGATTTTTTAACCTGTCAAAGAGTGGCGATGACAATAAAAATACCATGTAATAGTTGAGGAAACTTCCACCAAGCTGGTAAAAACGCGCAGTGGAGAATGCAGTATCTTCTGCAGGCCTGCGAGGCACAGGATCGCCAAATGAGGAGAACCTGATTTTTTGTTAACCATAGGCTGTTAGAGAATGTCGAAGAAGCCCGTGCAAGTTAAATGCATATAGCTTATCCGTGAGGAAAAAAAGAAAAAGTAAATGACCTACCATCCACTCCAGTTCTCTGTCCACATCTTTGGTTTGTTATTTGCATTTGGTGTAAATTGGTCGCAGTAAAACCCGTTACAAGCATTGATCTGTATAATTCCCCACAAATACTGGTTTAGGCCAACCTCTTAACTACCAAAATTAACTAACTATGCTCAAAACAGAAAAAATAAAGATCAGGACAGTAAGACTCACTATGGGATTTGGAGCATCACTTTGCTGGCACATGACCCAGGGTACCCCTGTGTCCAATGATACAGCCATTGATGCAGCCCAACTTATGTAAGTTTGGGCACTCTTACCATATGCTGAATCAATATTCCCATACTCATTCTCAATCTAGAAAGAAGCAGGAAACAAATTAAGTCCATAGTGTGCAGACAATTCATGGTACCTTATGCATAGTGTTTTTTAGTGCTTGCAAGATGTTCGTGAGACTATACCTGTGACAAAATAATGGGTCCACCTTGGGATGCATATAGATTTTCTTCCTTCATCATGTTCACAATCTTGGCTGTAAACCTCTTCATTTCAACCTAAACAGAAAAATATTGTACTATTTTCATTTGTATAGCATCAATACCAGCAATCAAATTTAATAGGAGTATTGAAAACAGTAGAAGCGATACCTTAAACGGCTCATTATCAGTTCGCATAACTATTCCGGGAATAAAATGCAACCACATAGGAAACCCCCTGTGAGAAATTTGAGTAAATACTTTTTGTTAAGCATACCTTTTCATGGATTGCAAGGTAAACACTAGCAAACATAGCTATGTTTGATGTACTAATACTTTCTGGAATCAAGTGATTTATGTTGAAAAGAAAATTCTGCTTACCCATAGTTCCATTCTGCACAAGCATAAGGGCCTATTCGAAGATGAACCATGAGACCAGCTTCCCCAACCAATTTCACAAATTTGACCAAATCTTTTCTTCCTGTAAAATCATACTGCAAAAATTCTTCGAATTTTTATATTTTTTTTATTATTTTCATTTTCTATTTTTGTATTATGAACCAAGAATAATCACCAACTTCAACCATTCAAAAAATTCCCCACATGCAGAAACAAGAGCTAGAATAGCAAAAGGGGGGAAAAGAACCTAAACCTTGAAGCAATGAACCCTAAGCAATGAATGCTCATAACAGCAATGCGAAATATAAATTCACCTGGCCTCGAATTGGTTCGTGCAGATTCCAGAAAACAAAAGTTTGAACCACATCCAATCCTCCATCCTTCGATTTTTGTATCAAATCCGACCACATCTGCACTCATTCATACTCAGAAAGCTGAATAATAGCACAGTGTGTGTGAAAGTTGAGATAGTAAATAGTTCTACTAACTTGAGGAGTGCTGCGCATGTAATGAATGGAGCCGGAAATCAGAACGCGTCTCCTGCCGCCGATTACTAGCCCACGGTGATCGTAAGTCACATTGGCGCCAAAACAAAACGGCGTCGCCGCAGCCAAAATCAACAAGAGATCAAGCGCCGCCGCCGCAACTGTTCCGCCTCTCATTTTTCTTCTTCAATAATTAGTTAATGCTTCGCTTGTTTATAAGTTGAAAACTATTCCTAAAAATAAATTTATAAGCTATTGTACGCCGGAGAGGACAAGCAACCAATGCAGCCACGTGGCATTTTTCGCTGTCGTCGTCTTCGTTTCTACTAACTCAGCTTCACGGACGCTTGTCCTCTGCACTATTGTGCGCGGGGTGGGTGACAATTCAGTTGGATTAACGACAACAGCTATGCTTTTATTTGATTATTATGTTTTGTTTTTCTTTGAGATAATAGCCCTTAATTCGAGAAGTTCGGTCAAATTATGCTACGTTCCATAAATTTTAAAATTGAAATATTAAATCAGATTTGGTCCCTGAAATCAATAACTTACCCATAAATCTGTTATTTTTGCATAAGTGGTATAAAAAACCTTGAGTAAAAGTATAAAAGAAAAAAAAGTTTGTGTTGAATATAGTTAAAAGACACATTTTGGGTGGGTATGTATGCGACAACTGAAAAAAATTGAACTTCATGATTATATTCCAATTTTAAAGTTTATGATTTAATATTTCAATTTTAAAATTGACCAAACTTTATGATTTAAATGACAATGAACCTTTTTTTTTCATACTCCTATTTCTTTAAATAATTTAAAGAACGTGTATTTCAAAAATGGCCAATAGTCATTAAAACTATGACTATTGGTTAAATAAATTATGATCAGTAATATAATCTTTGAAATCAAACATTAAATTATAATAATTAAATTGTGTTTCATCTTCTAGTGGATTAGATGTGCTCTTCAAATGAAATCGTAAGCAATCAAATAGATGATACTTGGAAGCACTAATATTTACTCAAGTGTGGTTGGGAGATTTTAACGTTTTCCCACAATCACAATCAAACTATCAGAATTATTACTAATCGTTACAACCAAGTAGTACCTATTATCTAGTTACGCAAATGTGAATCATCAATTTTTGACACCCAAAAAGTGCGAGTAATGACATTTTTACCATTTAAATCCTAAAATGTTACTAGTGTATTTCAAAAGTTTAAATATTTTTGTACCTTAAAATTAAAGATGGGGATAATCTTCTAATATTTTTAGAAACAATTTTTAGCTCAATGAATATTCGACTTAATTTCATACTCACTTTATTCTAGATAGTTAGAAAACTTAATTCACATCGTCTCCGTGATTTGTATGAGAAAGTTAATCAAACAATGAACACTAGAGAAAGAGAGCAATAATAAATGTAACACTATACAGTAGTAATTTGATAGAAATGGAATGGACCAGATTCAATAATGGTACAAAGACAGAACTTGCATAGTTGCATGTGATAGAAATGGAATGGACCAGTAGACTAGCAATTAGATATCGATCATTCTCATTGCAGGTATTAATCATACATTATGATTTCTGCGTGTACTCATTGTCAAAATTAATAGATGAGAATCTTATCCGAACTTGTGAATCACATTTAGACACATAATTAATGTGCACAGGCCGGTCGGTTGGGCCCTCCTCAAAACTGATCCCCAGCCGAAACTCGAGCCTCTCTTGGTCCGATCCCAGCTCTTAAATTCATCACTCATTTTATAAAAGTAACACTTGTAGTTGTAATTAATAAAAAAGGAAGTGCATGAAAATTCCTAATCTTTCGCTATATGTAAATTATCTAACTAATGATTTATTCTAATTTTGACACAAAACCATTGATTTATTTTGAGTTTGCAAACAACAAGTGACTTAGTTATGCAGCACTATCAGATATCAAATAAACCCGCGTGTACAGTGTGCATGTCCCTGTGCACCCAAGTGCGGCAATGTCCATGTGCATCCAAGTGTGGCTTTACCGATATCGATAAATTATTCCTTTAAAGGCATAAGAGCATGCGCAGCGGTGGCGTCCGTCGCCACCGCCGTCCGAGCCGCTGGCACGGACGCCATCCGCCGCCGCTGGCACGGCGCTGCTCGATGTATCGAGCACGTCCGTGCCAGCGGACGCACACGTGGCGCGCTCCCATTCGTCAACGGCATAGCCGTTGTGTTTAAACATTTTTTATTTTTTTTAAAAATCGGTATTTAATTATAAATAATGCTAAAAAATAAAAAAAAAAATTCCAAATCCCAAAAATATGGCCGTTTTTTCCCGTTTTTTCTGATTTTTTTTTATTTTTATTTCCCCAAAATCATCTATAAATACACACATTCATCACTCATTTATCACATCAATTCATCTCTCATTCATCTCTCATTCATAATTCTTATACAAACTATCAACACATTCAACATTCACTCAAAACATCAAATGGATTTCACTCATCTCATGGCGGAAGCGGAGCGCGAAGAACAAGAATACTACGAACAACATCGTGCCGCTTACGAAGCATATGTCGCGGCGAATACCCCCGCTCATCCTCCTCAACGCACTAGATCAAATCGCCGCTACATCCATCATGACCGGGAAGGAGCCCACGAAAGGCTCGTTGCCGACTACTTTGCCGACCATCCGCGGTTTCCGGCAGATTACTTCAGGCGCCGTTTTCGCATGTCAAAGCGCTTGTTCATGCGAATTGTCAACACATTGTCCGCACGTGTTGAATACTTTCAAACAGGTGTAGATGCAGCCGGCCGGCAAAGTATCACGGCGTTGCAGAAGTGTACGTGTGCCATCCGACAACTCGATACTGGGCAAACGGCCGACATCTTCGACGAGTATTTGCATATCGGTGAGTCCACTGGAATCCTTTGTTTAAAGAATTTTTGCGAGGGCGTTCGTTCTGCTTTTGGGGATGAATTCCTTCGGGCACCCACCACCGATGATTGCCAACGGTTGCTTCGTCTTCACGAATCAGTCCATGGCTTTCCCGGAACTCTTGGCAGCATTGACTGCATGCATTGGAGGTGGAAGAATTGCCCGACTGCTTGGAGGGGGCAACACTTAAGCGGTCACAAAGGCGGCGGCCCAACACTTATCCTTGAGGCGGTCGCCGACTATCGCCTATGGATTTGGCATGCATATTTCGGCGTTGCCGGATCCAACAACGACTTGAACGTGCTCTATTCTTCACCACTCTTCAATGATGTGATGAATGGTGTAGCACCGGCGATCGACTTCACCATCAACGGAAAATACATACCGCATGGGTTACTATCTCGCCGATGGTATCTACCCAAGGTGGTCGACGTTCGTGAAGACACTCCACAACCCGCACGACCCGAGACGGGTTCTTTTTGCGCAGCGTCAAGAGTCAGCGCGGAAGGACGTCGAAAGAGCCTTCGGGGTCCTTCAAGCTCGATTCAACATTGTGAAGGCCCCGGCTCGGCTGTGGTACGTGAATTATATCGCCGACATCATGTTCACGTGTATTATATTACACAACATGATTATAGCCGACGAAGGGCCGAGGGCGGCTAGCTTCTACGACGAGGACGAAGCCGGAAGCTCAACAGCGAGGTCTCCCCCACGCCGAGGCGAGCATACGACGGTTGGCCAGAGGATCGAGACAAGACACACAATGCGCGATACTCGAATCCACAATCAACTACAAGAAGACCTAATCAACCACATGTGTGCGAAATTCGGCAACGAGTAGTGGTTATTTTAATTTTTAGGATTTTAATTATGTAATTTTTAATTTTAGGATTTTAATTATGTAATTTTTCATTTTTAGGATTTTAATTATGTAATGTTTAATTTTATTTGTCATTTGTAATATTTATTGTGGTTTTTAAATGAATTTTAATATTATGGAAATGTTATTGTTTAATTGAATTTTAAATTAATTGTGCTCGTCCTTGAGGAAGAGCACAGTTGTGGGTGTTGTGCTCTTGCCAGAAAACATGCATGAATAGTACCGCCCGGGCCCACAACCGTGCCACTGGCAAGAGCACGGTTGTGGATGCTCTAAGACCCCAACAGAAATGGTCGATAAAGCCCAAATCAGTTGGCTTGTTGCCCACAGTTAATGGGCAACGATTCAAATTGCAGTGAACATGCTACAAAATTTAAAATTCCAAGATATTAGTAGTATATTTCTCACTGCAAAGCAGGGACGGAACCAGAACTTGAAATGAGCCGGTGCTGAAATGTAACGATAAGTACGGTAGGAAGCGCGATGCTCCTAGAATCTCCAGCAGCGGCTTGCTTGCCTTTTCTCGTGGTACGAAGTGGTGTATCTAGGATTTTTTATTTGTGAATTCTAAGAAAATATTAGTATACACAAGTATACTAATATCTTCATATATTAGAGTGTATCTTGATATCCTAAGAGTTCGTAAATTGAGTTGTTAAAATATTAATTTGACATAAATATGGCACTCCAACCATCCGTGATTACTTATCCTACTTTGACTCGTTTCAAATGTTAAAAATATAAATTCAAAATGGTACTTCCTTCTTCCGCCATTAGGAGCTCATGTTTACCATTTTAGTTCGGATGTCATTAGGAGTCTTAGTTCACTTTTACTATAAATAAGTACTAGTAAACATCATTTTTCACTAATGGTGGACGGAAGGAATAGAAAAGGTTAGTAGATAATGAATCATTTTATATATTAATTTTATAATAAAATATGAATGTAGTGGGTTTATCAGTAAATTAATATGTATTGGCATAAGGATCGAAAATAAATATGAGACAAACAATTATTTTTATTAGTAGTAATTGATTCTTTAAACAATTTTAGAGATATGAGAAGTAGTAATATATTGTTAAACTAATAATCACGCTAAATAAGAAATGAAATTAGCAACTGCTGTTAATCGCATAAATCAATAAATGGAAATAAAAGTTGGCTCTGTCCCCTATGTCATAGAGTAATCACAAGTCATTTCTATTCCTCTCTCCCCCTTCTTCTCTCTCCCATCTTCTTTCTCCATACACGGTTTCTGTAAAAAAATCCAAATACACTGTAGGCGACTCTGGGAGGAAAGCAACGGCCAAGCCCCCGCTGGAGCGGTGGCTTGGCCTATGCTATCTCCGTCCCTGCTGCAAAGCATAGGCTGTGAATTCTAAACAATGGTGACAATTGCTCAATTAGGAAGCCTGAAATGATCGGACTTTGGAGATGCATTTATTAATCATGAACAGTCTGAATGGGAGCATGGGACTATATAACAAGATATTTTTGTTGGGATTCCTCATCCTATGAGGAAGTACTAAAGTAATGGTTATAATTATGACGAGATTATTCGAATTTTAAATCTTTGAAAAGTGATGGATTATTACGAGATGATTCGTATTTTAAGTCTTTGAAGTGATTGAAGTTTCTTTAAGAGAGATACAACACATGAAGATCAGTGTCAAGAAACACATACTGAGGGGATACACAGTAAAGCTCCAAAATTAGTCCCAAAAAAGTGAAAAAGCAAGAAGACATTCCTAAGTGAAAACACAAATCTGTTACCAAGTTTTTCACAGTGAACACATCAAGTTACGATCGCACGGTCATGTCTTCTCTGATCGACCCGAATTTTACATAGAGTTTCCAGATATAGTGATCTATGTTCTAAAACGATCAAATTGTGATATGAGTATTTATTTTAGAGTTCCACCTACTATTTTAGTGAGGTATGTCCAATTCTTTTGTGATTACAGAGGAAGATTTTGTTTAAAAAAAATTATCTAATCCGTAAATCAGACTGTCGAGATTTATTTTCAAGCGAGATTATATCTTCTTAGAATTTTGAGATAACGATTATTTCCATGATTATGCACTTCACATTAATATTCTCTGTATAATTATGTACTACTTATTAGATAATATTCTAAACTATGCTTCGTTCGATTTTAACAGGAGCCCACATAATGTACTGAGCCTTAATTTTGTGGGTGGGCCTATTCTGCCATAATGGATAATTGAGGCAGCAAGATTATTTTCTTCCATTTGATCATAATCCAACAAAAACATATTCAGACAGAGACAAAAAATCTCAATATTTGGTAGGAGTAGTAGAAATATGAAAAAAGAAATAGTACGAAACAAACTAGTTGGGGGGCTGGCGGCGGCGAGGGGCAGATACTTCATCGTCGGCGGATTAAGAGCGGTAATACTGATTAGCAACGACGAGAGAGATGAGAACAACACCTAAACAAAAAATTGCCTGCTCAACTTCACCAGCGCTTCTCCACCATAAACACCCATTTCAATCAACTCAATTGACTCTTTTCTTTTGAAATACAGCAATTCTGCTCTGCTACATATGTACATGTATGAGTGTGTGTGTGTGTGTGTGTGTGAATGGAATAAAAACACATCTCTTCCGGCAAACAAGCAGTTGCAGGCTATTTATTTATAGTAACTTTTATATAGTACTATTAAATAATAAAAACAAATATATTCACTAAAAATCATTAGTATTTTTTATTTATAATGCGCTACATATTTTATTGAATAAAAAAATTACTTTTATTCATACTCAATTTTAAAATATACTAGTACTAATATTTATTCATAAAAGTAATTTTTTCATTATATTTTTTATATATGAAAGATCAGTAATTTTTTTCTATGTTAAGATATTGTGCGTTTCATTTGTAATTGTAGGCATCTATCTGCTTTTTTCGTTTTAGTATGGAACTCGTTTACTTTTACTATAGTGTTTTATGGTATATGATGATTTATATGCTATATACTAATTGTCCTTTATTTAATCTTTTCAAATAACCAATAATAATGAGATTGAGAAATTATTTAGTTGGAGTTAGATTGATTTAGTTTAATCATTAATTACTTCTTGCTAGATTAATTGCATAGATATAACAATGCATGAATACAAAAGTTAGAGTTTGGGATTAGATGCGTATATTATTTGTGTTAGTCTAGCGTTTACGTTGTGACTCTCTTATAGAGAATAAACTTGGGACTCTAATCTTGTTTGTCTTGATATTTGATTCAATTTGCTTTATTTGTTTTCGAATGTTTAATTTCACATAATTATATATATCAAGTACTAATAATGTATTAACAAAAATGAAAACTTATCACAATTATTGATTACAATTGTAAAATAATTTCCAGTTTTAACTTGTGTTATGCGATGTTGTGTATGTGAACTGTTACGTTCGTACTTTGTATGAGAATTATAATTTGTTGTTGTGTGTTGGTACAGTGACTGGAATTACAGGAGATAAATAAAAACCGGGTGCAATACAATTCAAGAAAGAAGAACAGAAACTGAAAATACAACGAAACGATACTAGAAAATAAACTTAGCCGAGTCGAGGAGGCCTCTTTCCGCAAGACGAGATACGTCCCCGGTAGTGCTCTCGGTTTGGCGTGTCGTTCCCAAAGATAAAACGGCTATGTCTATGGTGAAGCAGCACCGTAATCAACAGAGCTCCGGCGAACTGGATGGAGGAGAGGGCAGAGCTTCGACAGAAAGACAATGCAGAGAGGGAGAGAGAGCTTATGATGCAAATGCTTGTGAATGATGTATAGAGATGCATGGAATGTCTAGCCTATTTATAGGCTCAGTCCACTGCTGGGGGTCAACAGCCATGATGGCTGTCATCATTGTGAGGTAGTAACCGCCGAACGTTACGGGTGTTACAAACCGTTACGAGAGCTACTCCTTGATGCATCGGGACACGCGCGCGTCTAGGTTCGTCATGACGTGGACTTCATCACGTGTCAGCCACGTAGGTTCTTACCGCGTCATACTGACGATGTGTCATCCTACTTGGCTCGCTAGCGTGGAAACGTTGGTGGTAAAAAAAGAACTACACCAACCAGCCTTGGGTCGAGCCCAAGCACCGAGCCCCACGACCAGGCCCAAAGAACAGTCCAAAGACCAATTGCCAAGATGCACTGGCGCGGCTCGGCTCGGCACGCGTGTGGGCTCTTCAACCCATCTTAGTCCACTATATTTTATTAAGCGTATTAGTTCACTTAATAAATACACATTAAAAGATGTGTCTAATCTCCTATGTGGGATAATTAACACTTAATTAATCACGTGGCTTCTATCCTAGCTCATTTAATTAACTAGTAATTGTTTCGCAACTTTAATCCATTATTTCTCACTCACCGGGAATCGCATTTGAGAAAATGAATATACCACGGCCATCTACTCCGAACGTAGATCGATGTTATATTATTTAATTTCATAAAATTAAATGTCTCGTTGGAAGTATTCTTGGTCAAAGTCCTTTAACCGCAACGTTTCCAATACTGTGTGCCGAAGCCCTCCCTGTTCCCTTACCGGTAACGGTGTTTTGTGGGAAAATTTGTAAAATTATTATCAAACCGCAATGTATATTGAGTATATGAACTTAGCATTGCGGTGATAAATTCTGACATAAAATTGAAATATTTGAAATTTGTGGAGAAGGGCGGCGGCGATGGATAAATTTAGAAAAACCACGTATATACGAATCCCTAAGACTGTCTTTTAGTGTGCAAATTATTTAATTTGAATCATCACCAATTATCATCTTTTGATGGTTTTGTTTGGGATTGCGGCTTCTCCCTCTATTATTGTTTCGTTATTTTAACTTAATACTCCATCCGTCCCGCACTACTTGCACTTATTTCCTTTCTTGGCGTCCCAAGTTATTTGCACTCTTTCCATTTTTAGTAACAATTTATACCTACAGCCGTAATTGTTGACTTTATCTATCACTCATTCCTTAATCTCCGTGCCCAAAAGGAAATGTGCGAGTAATGCGGGACGGAGGGAGTACATAATTAATTTCTAGGGACTTGTGAGTTGTGACCTTTCTACTATCATTGTTCAAATTGAACTCTATCTTTCCCATAGTATATAGATTTACACATTTTCTATTTCAGTATATCTTAGTAAAAGATACTTATAATTTTAATTTTTTAAAAAAATCTCCAATATTAATATAAATTAAGTACCACTGTCTTTTATTATGTGTGGTAATTGATTCATACGAATATTCATATCTAGAAAACGATTTAAAATCCTTTCATTAGAAATAGTACATATATATCTCCCTCTCATTGTATATCATCGTGGCGTCTTTCAATAAGTATCAAATAAAGATAATAAAATGATAAAGAAAGATAATTTAATACGGATTTTGCATCTAAATTTATTAAGCAGCTGACACAAGAAATATGTACATAGAATTAATGTCTCGATTATGTGGAATACTGATTCATAAATTTCCATAGAAAAAGGGCAACAAGACCATTAAACGGAATTTAAATGGGCAGGGCAAATTAATAAACAAAATATTATTTTTATTAATAAACTAATCCCGCTATGGAGGGATGCATAGCATGTCCCTCCCACTATTATTTTATAATTTTTTTAAAAATTTTCATTTGATGAATAAAATAATAGAGTGTGAGAAACAACTATCTCATGTTCTGCAACTCACCATAGCAGAGGATCTCATTCCTAAATATTATTGTCTTCATCCTTTCCTCTCCTTGGTTTCTTTCATTTTCTCTATTTTACAAAATTATAGTAGTTTTTTCGTATCTTCTTCTTCTGTCATGTAATAAGACTAACGTCTTCTTCCTCCATTGTTATTAGCCTAATAACAACAAGGGTGGGGTCGAATAGGAGCCATCATATGGGTTGACGGCAGCTTCAAACCCCAACTCCAATGGTATTAATGGAATGAGGGAGGGGTTAGTCGACCCCTCCCCTGAATTCAATTACTTTTGCAGGAAAATATATGTGACAAATACTATCTCCAATACATGTGATATATAGATACACTTACGGTAAAAGAGTGATAAATAAGTGATGCATATGAATGTGACACAAATACTATCCGCAATTGCATGTATACATGTTAGCGGTAAAAAAAAAGAACTTCTTCCGTCTGTGAAATGTTGTTCGCTTTGCTTTTATTCCATTTTTAGTAAATGGACCATACTTTCCACTAACTCATTACTCTCACATTCTATTATAAAACTAATATATAAATGTGGGGCATACATTCCACTAACTTTTTCCACTCACTTTTGTTTACATTTTTTAAAACTCGTGCCGAGTCAAACATGGACAGTATTTTGCAGACGAAGGAAGTAATAAAGAAGTGATGCATTTGACATCTCAATTACCTTTTTCAAAAAAATATGCATCTGGCGTCATATACTATCTGCAGATGTGATAGATATACTTGCAGTAAAAGAGTGCTAAAGAAGTGTGCAGGTGACATCTCATTACTTTTGCAGGCAAATGCATGTGACATCGAACTCATATCTTATACTCCATTCGTCCCCCAATTTGAGTCACTCTTTTCCATTTCGGGCAGTCCCCGAATAAGAGTCACTCTTCCAACTTACCATTTTTGGACATCAAAATTATCCCTGATGTTTAGCAATATTTACAAAAACTGCCATTACTGTAAATTTTAAAAAATGGAAATTGAAATCCATTAGGGTTTGGTCAACCCGTCTCTCACTCTCGATTCACTCTATCTACTTCACTCTCTCTCATTCACTCTCCGCCGTCACTCACTCTCCCCCTCCGCCTCACTCACTCTCCCCCTCCGCCTCCCTCCGAATATGGACAGTATCGTCCCTGAAACACCGATGGATTGGGTAGAGAACGACGAAATCGGTAGTCATTCCGTCATTCACGGTGTTCCACCGTTCGTAGGCGACGACGGGGCTGAAGGTCCGACACCCCCGACTGGTTCTTTTACGGCTCTGAATCCGAAGATCCGTCCGACCCTCTCGATGGTGAAACCGAAGATCCGTCCGACGCTCTCAACGGATCTGAAACTGAAGCTCCGCCTTCATGTCCTATTCTTTGGGGGGAAAGCGAAACACCTTCCATTGGTTTGGATGAAATTGAGGAAGGCATGGCCGCGGTTGAGCCAAAGAGAGAGTACTCCGACAATGAAAAAGCAATGCTACTAATCATGTTTCCTTGCCTCAAGGATGTCCTCTAATTTGTGAGTATCTTTCTGATTGAAAGCCACCCCCTTTGTTAGGGTTTGGAGGCTTCTGATTTCTGATGCCACCTACTGTATTTCTGATGTACTCGATGTTTATGTGTTATTGCTCCATATTTATGTGATATTGTTGGCAATGGTAATTGATGATGAATGTTTATGTGAAATGATGGCAGTGGGAATTGATTATGAATGTTTATGTGAAATTGTATCAGTGGGAATTGATGATGAATGTTTATCTGATACTGGGGCATTACTATAGCTGTTGTAAGTGTCCTCTGACTTCCCTGTGATGAAGCTTTTCTGAGGGAAAGCTCAGCCACCCCTGTGTATGGTGTGGAGGCTGTTGTAAGTGTAATGTGTTGTCCCTATGTCCCTGTGATGAAGCTTTTCTGAGTACTCTTAATGAAGCCACCCCCTTGTAGCGTTTGGAGGCTGATTTCAAGTGATAATAAAACCTATAATCACTGATTACTGAATTACATTTACAGTGATGATGTTTACACAAAATGTAACCTATCTAGCTTAGTAAGCCACCCCCTATGAAGGGTTTGGAGGCTGATGCCATGTGATGAAATTTTTCTGATGGCAATAACAAAAAATGCAACATATGCACAAAAAAAGAGTTTACATCTTAAACACAAACATATGTTTGTGCTTATAATGTAAACTCCATCCCCTACTATTATGTCTAGTACCCTAAAACATGGTTAAGATGCCCTATGTCGTAGGTGTCTCCAGTGTTGTTTTCAGACAGCTTTAGGTACTCCAAACTCTCTCTTACCAAACCCTCTTCAACTTGAAGTTGTAAGGGCAGTCATCCTGTTCTTTGCAATCTGTCCTTGTTTAAGTGAGGGATGTTGTAGTCATTCTTCCCATGCACTTGTAGTATTGCTGTCAGACAGCTTTGTAGTGTAATAAATACTCTGAGTGTTTGTGGTGAGAGTTCTTCAAATGAGGTAAACACATTCCTCAGCAAGTCATCTACATTGGTGGCAATTTTGTCATCTTGAAGTGATTGTATTGCCCTAAAATACCCTAGATCTAACACATTTGTGTCTGGGGAGTTGGGTGGTTGGCTAATTAGATGGAATTCAAAACCATCAGTACTAGCAAGTGATTCAAACTGTTGATCAGCAGCTCTTAGGTGAGGTTTGGCATTATCTTGCTGGATGAAAATCTTCTTGCTTGCATTGGCTGGCCATTTGGCCTTGATTGTTGGTATAATCTGTGAGGGATATGTGTATGAGACTAAATGATGACATTAATCATGTCTGATAGCTTTAATAACAACAAAAAATTGGTCTACCTGGTTTAGAAGACAGGCTGTCATGACTTCCTTGTTGATGGATTGAATAGGCTTGGTCTCAATTGTCCCCTTTGGCATGTTCTTAGAACTTCTTTGGGCCGGTACTTCCTCTGTGAACGGGAATAAGCCTATTTTACCATCAAATATGGTTTCCCCATCACTACCAAATAGTGGCCGACTGACAGCAGCCATGAACATCACTTTAGTGATGAATCTCTTGGACTTACAGGACCTATACGGCACATCCTCATCCGGCAAAAGGTAATATCGGTCTGATGTCTTTGTCATGTAGAACCATTTCTCATCAATATGAACTATGTTGTGCATTGAATGGTAAAAAAGTTTACCTTCTTCTAATGTTGGCTGAATATGAGAAAGACACCATTTCATCCTTGCAAGTTTGTTGGCTTCAGTCAATGTAGGCTTGATAGCACTTGTATGCGGTTTTAACTGTCTACTCTTAATGAATCTACCAATTGTTGACTTGCTTACTTCCATCTTAGAAGCAACCTTCCTTATGGTTGATCTCTCAAGCATAGACAGGTTTCTAAACTTTTCTTCATCTAGCATAAGTTTATCTTTGTGTTGATAACCTGATGCTCTGCTTCTCATTATAACAGGTTCCCCTCTGTCCATTTGCTGCTTGCTGACCTTCCAAATTCTTAATGATGTCCTTTTATGGATGCCAAATCTCTTGGCTGCCTCAGTAAATGAACCTCTTGGCAGCACTCCAGCCTTACTTCACTGTAGAAGAAACTGCGCAATGAGGTTTTTTTCTTGGGCGGTCAAGGTTAATGAAACCCGCTGCGATCCACTCTGCCCTTGCTCTTGCTGCTCCTGATCATGGTCCAACTCTCTGACCTCCTGACATTCCATTGCCCAGTGATGAAGATTTTCTGAGGGTTTTCAACAGTAAATAACTTTATGTTTTTTGTTTTGGTTGTTGAAAGTAGGAGGAGTAGAAATGAATGTATTTATAGGAGTTGGTGGACTTTGTACAAATTCCCTCCATGCAATGAAATTTGGTGCTTGAAATTCCCTCCTTTAATTTTTGCCTCTAACTTTTGAATTTGAGGTTCTGTGCAATCTGCTTCAGTTAGCTGTTGTAAATGGATGTTTAATTTTTTGCAGTAACAACAAGTTTAATTAATAAAGAGTATTAAATAGAATTTATTTAATCACTATACCAACATTAATTAATCAAGTTTAATTATGTAATCCTTCAACATTTATTTGGCCATTTAATACTTCAAACAAATTTATTACACAAAAAGTCAAAGGGGCCCCACATTACACTACCTACCTCCATTTATTACACTACACATTCAAACTGTTTCTTAAAACCCGTGCCGAGTCAAAGAGTGACTGGAATTGGGGGACGGAGGGAGTACTATGTGAGAAAGAAACAACTATTGTGACATCTCAATTAATTTTTATATAATAGTATTAATTTTATAATAAATTAAGTATAATAAAAATAAATGAAATATATAATTATGAACTATTATAATTAATAAAATAAAATAAGACATGTGATGAGAATACTTCAAAAGCACGAGCATCCAATTCGAAAACGTAAATAAAAATAGCGTCGGTTCATGTGTACAGTGTACTATCGAGACACAAATATACAGTGGTTGTTCGTTATCTTTATTACGTTCTTTTTGAGATGTACGCACGGCATTACTATATAGTACTACTAACGTTTTCGTCAATGTCATGTATTTAATTTATATCATGAAAATTATTCTTGTTTGCATGATAATTATTCAATTATTCAACCAAATGGGCAATGAAATTAAGTTCTCGAATTCCAGAAGTGGTCAAGAATGTTAACGTCTAAGAGCAATAGCAGGGCAGATCGCTCTCATAGGCCTCTATTGTGGGGAGGGAGCCTATCTCCCTTCCCCTTCAGCTCCGCCCCAAGGCCTATAGATCGGCCAAGCCGATATTCATTTTTTCTTTTTTAAAAAAAAATTAATTCAATTTTTAATTCACTATATATATCTCATTCTCCATCAATTCACATTCATCTATTTCCAATCTCAATTTCAATTTTACTTCTCTCCACGATGATATGAACTTCAGCAATTTTACATCAATTCACATTTTTATCTATCTTTATCTTATTTTTTTTGTTTTTATAATATAGGATGTTTTATTTTATTTTTAATAAAAATTATTTTTTGTTGTATACTACGTTGTCTTTAATTTACACCAACAATTAAAAGTGAAATATATAAAAATAGGGATGATGTGAAAATGAGATGAGCTCTGAGATAGGCTCTGTGATGAGCTCTAATTGTAGGGAGATAGGCTCTGAGATAGACCTGCTGATGTGTCAGGAGAAAATGGAGATAGACTCTGATCGTGGATGCTCTAATTAACCTTGCAAATGTTGATATCAAACCCAATAAGGCAAAACATAAGAATGGAACACCCTATTCTTATAGAGTGATGCTAAATGGTCATATTATGGTTAGCCATAATTTGTCTTTTAGCTAAAAATTAAATGAGTTCACCTAATAATTAACTCACCTTAAAAAGTATCAAAACTCTTAAGACAACTCTACCCCTACCTTAGTTTATAAAGTAAGTACTTTATATTCATCCATCCAACAATGTTTTTATTATTTTTAGAAGATAATTACGTTTCATTAGAGTACTTTATATCCTTTTGCTTTTTATTTAAAATAATATTACTCAACATATACTGTAATCTTAAGAAATATTTTTATTTTTATAAATTAAGTATGACGAAAAAAGTTGTAAATTCATAATTTAGTTATAATTTAATATTAAGTTTCAATACTATGTTGTCATAATATTTCACAATCTAATAATCGTATATCATAGTACAATATAATATATTATTACTCCCTCCGTCCCACATAATTTGACCCAGTTTTCCATTTTGGGCCGTCCCACATAATTTAACTCATTTCACTTTTACCATTTTTGGTAGTGGACCCCACATTCCACTAACTCATTCCTACTCACATTTAATTATAAAACTAATATATAAAAGTAGGACACACATTCCACTAACTTTTTCAACTCACTTTTCATTATATTTCTTAAAACCCGTGCCCGGTCAAAGTGTCCCAAATTATGTGGGACGGAGGGAGTATTAGATTATAATACACCTTAGTGTTTAATACATAAATTATTGATAGGACTCGTAAATTGTGCATAAATTATTATGGAGAGAGAATGTTGTAAATTTAAATTTGAAGTAAAAAATTGAGAAAATGGTAATTAAGTAAAATTATCTTAGCACTAACTATTACTATTAATTTATTGCATTGACTTTTATAATTATTTACAAAAATACCATTGTGTGGCTGACCACATTATGGCTGCATAGCATTACTCATTCTTATAACGCGACGTCTTTTCATTTCTTTCACACTCCAATTCTATAGAATTAAATAGTGCAATCCAATTACTATATTTTGTTTAGGACATTCACATCAATTCTAATACTATATTTTGTTTAGGACATTCACATCAATCCTAGTAGTATTAATTTTGCCCCAAATTTTCGGACAAATGCCCCACACCACCCTTCTCATTCTCCTATATTTATCTAGATATTCTATAAATATCCCTTTACACTATCAAAAAATTACTTTATATATATATTTTCCCCCCATCAATATAATTTTCTAGTTATGCCCTTATTCAACCACAACTTTCAGTTTCAGTTGTCAAATCCGGTCTCAATATTTTCATCTCATCATTTTATTTTGCTATTCTCCAATTTTAGTGAATTGCGATTAATTTAATAAATACAACTTTGAAAATTACTTAGAAAATATTAAAAAAAAATACATCAATTTAAAAAATAAAAATAATAAAAAGTTTTACGACCACAATGTCGTTCCTTGTTGCCTCGCTCATCGTACGTTAACGTATTTGTTTCAAGCATAGTTGGAGTATGGCTTCATAAACAGTGCGTCTATAATTTTATCCATTCTATCGGAGTACCCTAGGCTGGATTTAGTGTCTTTCGTCGTCAGAACTTTTCCGTTTGCCTTTCAGCTCCTTGCTATTTAACAAAGATCCATTGCGCATTTTGGTCGAAATTGAAATTATTTAAATTGAGTTTATTTTGGATGAATGAAGAGTAATATATATTGTGTAGGTGTAATTGTACTATAGCATATATAAACATACAGGCTACCGAGTTTATGAAAAAAAAAAGTATAGTATATAGTAGTGGTTTATACAACTAATTTTTGGTTTATTTACACTGATCTCCAATGTATAATTGAGTTAAATCTAACGGGAGATAGGAAGGAGAATAGAAATTCAATACTACTCCCGTGATGAACTCATCTCCCCCCAGAGATTTTGGCAAAAAATGGAAAGAAAAACAAATAATACTATAATAATGGGAATGTATGATCAATTATTTTGTGTGGGTCTCTTGTCAAAGGAGAATTCCTTAGAGACATGAATAGTGATGTGATGATCCTGTGAGGAGCTGAGCTCCACCTCTGCATCCATATGGGAGGCAGGGCGCTGGAACCGGCTGGGAGACGCCGATTCGGCGTCCGAGTTGTCGACGGTGTCCATTTCGGGGCGGTAGTGGCGGAGGAGGTGGATGGGGGATGTGTGGCGCGAGGGCGTCGCAGCCCGGCTCGACAACGGAGTCGTTTGCCGGCTTTCTTTTACGTGTTTCCTGGCCGTGTGGTGCCAGTTTCTTAGCGCCCTCGCCACTCTATCGTTGAATATCGTCGGTTTCATGTTTGATCCCATCTGTACATTAATTATTAGTACTTAATTAATTAAACACATAATTCTAATACGTGACTAATTATTGTGGGATCCTTAATTTAATAATTAGATCTATTCATTACCTGAGTGACGAGGGCATAAAGTGGGAGAGTCACATAGCTGCAAAGTATTTGTATGAGAATCCTGTTGATCAAAATTACTACAAATCGTTACTCAATAGTACTATTTCAAACAAGCAAGCATTATTATATATGGAAGATTTAATTTAATTACCCCATTGAGATCCTGATTACGATATCCTCCACATGCTCATGAAAGCACGATTTTAATCCGAATTCAAACTATTCAACAAAATAAAAGGTTAATTAGTGGTTAACATTATTATTAATAAGTAATAGGAGTATATTGATAATTTTGTATCTCATCTACGAAACTCACCCAACTCCATGCAAAGAAGGCGAGTTGAAACGCATTCTGCAACATTTCAAAAAAGATTCATATTAATTTTAATTAATTAGATATTTAAAATTTACTTACGATAATTAGTAACTAAAAAAGTAGGGTAGGTACCTGAAAAAGTACAAAATTAATAAGGTAGAGTACAAGGCGTGGGCGATTAAACCAGAAAAGGTCGTCTCCCGGTTGAACCACAAGAACGCCTTTAACGACTTCACCCCTTTCTTGAATTCTGAGAGCCATTTTGGAAATTATCACTTGTAGCTTCGTCCCTACAACTAATATCACCTGTCCATTTTTCAACATTTTTATTTCAACCTCATTAATCAATTAAAGTCTTTAATTGAATGTGTATGCAGAAAATTCACAACTTACAATCAAGGGGATGAATGGCAGCCAAAGGTAAGAATACCAGCCTGCCCACATACAAAATAACAATTAATTACATTATGGTCAATCTTAATCAGCCAAGAAATCTACAATCAATCATATACCTTCTTGAAATAAGAAAGAATTATTTTGGTTTGAATTCTCTATTGACTAACAAAATAGGGAATATGCGCGTGGAACTCACCGTGCTTACTGGCGAGCAAGAATAACACAGCGAGAAACCAAATTGGTGGACTGCAAACAAGATGATTAAAGCATATTAGAACTAAAGTAATGACGATGAGAAATTAATAAATACTACTTTAAAATATGTTGTTCAAACTAGAATATTGATCATAATGTGAAATTCATCTTTTTTAACCAGGGGAAAGATGAACGCATGTATTAGGATTAAATCATTTGTCTTACTTATACGAATGATTCTTATACATATATTAAGGCTCAATGTACATTATTTTAATTGGTTGACATATATAGACTTTTTCTAAGTATGATTAAATAATTTATAAGGGATTTGCACGCAAATATAATAATATTCACATATGCATGGGAGCAGGATCGTTCTGATTCTATTAACTGAATCAATTTAGTCGATAGATCTTAATGGTTTAAATTGATTTTTGACAAGATAATATGTTCTTACGCACAAATTAATGCTAGCTCTACGATATTGATTTTAACATAAAACAATGCTCAGTTATTATACTTTCTTTACGTAAAAAAAATTAATGTTAATGTATTATAAGAGATGGTTTATAATTCACAGTTAACATAATGAGTTAAATTAAAAAAAAAAGTTAACATAATGAGTTGAAATATATATACGCAACCAAAAATGAGATATCATACGTACGAACCTAATTCCGACAACCACTTTGAAGTCCTCTTCAAGCGATCTATTGATATATTTCTGAAAATCAAATTGCTCATGGCTTTGGGGTGCAAGGTGTGCCTGATCATTAATTTTAGTATTAAAACAATCCTCATATAAGTTATGCTTACAATATACAATAAAAAAAATAACCAATTTTTTCACAATAATATCTTTGAAACCAAAATAGATTTTGTTAATTAATCAAGTCCAGATAAAACTGGGATTTACTTACCGTGATAAATCCATGCCGAAGAGTCAAGTAATCCACTTTTGGAACAGATCTTACAAATTGTCGGAAGAAACTAACCTGAAAATCGAATCAATTAGTACATAGTAAAAAAAATTAACGACACCAATAACGAATTTATATGAGGTTAATTAATACAAACATTCAAACCTAAACTAAAATGGTTGAGAGTTGAGACTTCTAGAAATTAGAATGATTTATAGTATTAATTTGTTTAATAAGGCATTAATTAATTAAACTTGAGTTGATTATGAGATTGTTGTAACCGAAAAGGTCAACATTGAAGCGCTATAAAAGCTGAAAAGGTCAAGCCCCCTTATACAGTACAATTATTGACCTTGAATTGTAATTTACAACGCAATAAAAGATGAATGGTAATTGGTCGGAGTAGTTTTTATAGTCATTTCCTAAAAAGGAGTATTCTTGTATTATGATTGCTTCAACTTTATGAAATGCAATGACATCCACACAATTTGAGGAAGATGGAATTAATAATTAGAGAATGGCGATGATTTAATTAGTTGGAAAAACTTACAATCCATAGTAGAATAGGAGTTTTGCTCCAGAAGCTCAAGTGTCTCCTTCCAAATGATGTTTGTGTTGCAAATCTGAATCTCTCCGGGTCTATAAAAAAACATAAATATTTAATTCGAAAATTAATTTTAAAACACAAAAATGGACGTACCGTGTGCAAATTGGTACTCTGCAGTCGTCGTTTCTTTCTCCCATGCTTTCCAACTTTTCATCTAATTAAAGGTATAATTAAGTAGGTGGATTGGATGGTTTTAAACACGAGATCGAGATGATGAGATGAAAATACATACATACATACATACCTTAGCTCTTCCCAAGGCCATGGTGATGATACAATAAAGGACATGAAAAACGGCCAAAACGAAGATGAAAATATGCAGCTGATGTATTCCATCCGATGATACAAATGGCACTTTCCCCTGCAATCATGCACACATCAATTAATTAATTTTCTCTATAATTAACACAACATCAAAATCAAAAATACTAATACCTTTTCTGCGCATTTGTCGCTGCCGCCGCCGGCCAGTATCCGTCTAGCGCCGCCTTCTAACCACAGAAGTCTTCTCCGGTGGCTCTCCTCTTCGTCTACCGCCTTCGACTCCTCCTCGCTTTTGCTGCACGGATGCCACGACGCTCCAGCCGACTTCGATATGCATATATTGGATATCGGAGTCTGCCCAACTGTTAGCAGCAACGATATAAACCCCAGCAGCATCAACTCTTCAAAAAAAAATTAATAAATAAATAAATAAATAATAGAATTTTAAGAATTATGATCATGAATATGAAATCAAAATCTTACCAGACTTTATCTTTTCAAGCGCCTCAAACAGAGCTCTTTTGTTTTTCGACTTCAACCACTGGTGATCATATCATCATCATATTATGGAAAAGAAATGTCACATTTTAAAGTAAGATTTTTGCAATTCGTTACCTTTCCTATTAAGTGGATGATGTGCTCGATCAGGATCGAAACCGCAACCAAGGCGAAGCACACAACGGCGACCGCCCACGTCGGAGTTTGCTCCAGCGACCTCCCGCTACC
The DNA here is from genome assembly GCF_004379255.2 of Salvia splendens. Lineage (NCBI taxonomy): Eukaryota > Viridiplantae > Streptophyta > Magnoliopsida > Lamiales > Lamiaceae > Salvia > Salvia splendens. Next base: position 9,763,127 of record NC_056033.1, read on the forward strand.
TCCGGCCATTTTCACCGCTCCCAATAAAGACGCAATATCGATTCAAGTACAAAAAATCCGATAAATTAAATAATTTTTTAAATGTAGAATTTGAAGCTAAGATGAGATGTGATCATCAAGAAATGCTTTAAATAAGTGCGAACTTTTTGTTTTAAAAGGGAGAGATGTTTGGGGAAGTTACGGAACTAGGGGTATAATGGTAAAACCGCTATTTGAAAAAATAGACTTGGACTATGGAGACGCGTGACAAAAGTGACCGTGATCGAATTTTGTTGAATTTATTCGATTGTGTGAACGTATGGTATGGTATGACTATTTTCGTTAATCTGTTACGTCAACCCTATATGTAATCTATTTTCCTAAATAGTTACACGCAGTGTGATTTTCTAGTTGGGGTAGTAATTTTTTATAGAAGTAATTCATTTTATCTTGTTTTAATTAATTATATGGTCTAGCTAGTCTTGTTCGTTGATTTTGGAGGTAGAAATATACTCCATATATCACGAATGCCAAAGTTAACAAAATTTATAGGGATTTCTATTTTGAAATTGGGGTTCTTATTGATGATTTGTGGACTATCAAGAGTCGGAGATAATGGCGAGAGATGGGGATCCAGCGGATGCTGGATTTAACCAGCTGCCGTGGCTGGGGGAGGGTTTCGAGAAGAAAATGAAAAATGAAAAATGAAGAAAAAAAATCATTTAAATGAAACGAATAAGAAAAATAGATTTTGCATATTTTAGTTCTTCATTTTTTCCATAAAAATATGGTCATATGATATAATATGAGAATTAAAGACAAAATTGATAAAGTAAGAAATGGAAGAAAATAGTACGTAGTTACAGTAGTGTTAGTAGATAATGAGACCTCGTTACTATTGGTGTTTTAATGGAATATAAGTTATAAATAACTTGATGCATATACGTAATAAATTGGGATAACCTTTTATAAATAAAAATTCTTATATTTTAATTGGACGGATGAAATCGACTAGGGAGTATTATTGATTAGCATAGCAGTGTTTGAATTTCCAATTCTACTGCACATGTCAAATCATACTACTAATTGCATAGCGGTAAGCATGAGTTACGCGATATTTATATTAGAACTATTTCCAAATAAGGGGTGAGTAGGGGTTTAGTAGAGGGGAATCAGCATAGCATGATTTTACAATTAATTGATCATCTTCGGCAGTAAGAGCATCCGCAAGGGGCGGACGCTATGATTTTACAATTAATTGATCATCTTCGGCAGTAAGAGCATCCGCAAGGGGCGGACGATGGCACGCCCGATGGCGCGCATCGTCCGCACCCATTGCGGGTGCGTGCCATAGGGCGCGGACGATAGTCGCGCCCTATATTTCGGTCGCGGACGATGGCCATCGGCCGCGCTATCGTCCGCCCCATTGCGGCTGTCGCGGACGATGGTCATCGTCCGTCCGCCTCATTGTGGAGGTCGCGGACGATCGAAGCGGACGATGGCACGCGGTTTTGATTTTCTATTTAAATCTCGTTTTTCATTCAGTTGTTCATACGAACATATTGACTATCTCTTTACATATTCTCTCTCTACATCCAACCAACATGAATCTCGGTGACGACATCAACAGTTCTAGTTCGTCTGAATCCGGTGGTTCGCTTGACGAAGCATTAGATGCAGCCGTTGAAGAGGCCATGGCGGCATGCTATGCGCAAATGCAGCGCGAGAAGGAGGCGGCGGCCGCGGCCGCGGCAGCGGCGGCTGAGCAAGTCCATTGGCCTATTCGACATAGGTCGTATGTCCGACGCGACCACCAGGAAGCTCACAGACGTCTGGTTGAAGACTATTTTGCCGATCAACCGCAATGGGGCCCGACTGTTTTCCGCCGCCGGTTTAGAATGTCGAGGTACCTTTTTCTCAGCATTGTTCGTACATTGTCTTCACGTGATGAATACTTCACGTTTCGGGAGGACGGCATAGGGAAACCCGACCTTACACCATTGCAAAAGTGCACGACTGCTATTCGTCAGTTGGCATACGGCACCACGGCGGACCTTTTTGATGAGTACCTCCACTGTGGGGAGACTACAGGCCGCGAGTGTCTGAAGAGCTTTTGTCGGGGGATAGTTGAGGCCTATGGCGACACATATTTGCGCAAGCCGACAGCCATTGATTGCCAGGGTCTGATGCAGATGCACGAGAGGGAGCACGGGTTTCCCGGGATGCTCGGGAGCATCGACTGTATGCACTTGGAGTGGAAGAATTGTCCGACGGCGTGGAGAGGCCAATTCACAAGTGGATACAAGGGCAGCCACCCAACGATGATCCTCGAAGCCGTCGCTGACCATCGGCTCTGGATCTGGCATGCTTACTTCGGCGTAGCCGGGTCGAACAACGACATCAACGTCCTCAACTCGTCCACCCTCTTCACCGACCAATGTAACGGCAACGGCCAGGCCATCGAGTTCACTGCCAACAGACGCCAATACCATATGGGGTACTACTTGGCCGATGGCATCTACCCACGGTGGCCAGTTTTCCTAAAGACGGTCAGCTGCCCAATTGGTGAGAAGAGGGTTTTATTTGCGCAAAAGCAGGAGGCGGCGCGGAAGGATGTCGAGTGGGCATTTGGGGTGCTCCAATCACGGTGGACAATTGTGAAAGGGCAGGCTCGTTTCTGGTACAAGGAAGTCATCGCCGATGTCATATATGCGTGCATAATCATGCACAACATGATAGTCGAGAGTGAAGGCGGAAGTATCACCGACTGGAATGAAGACGACCGTGCATCTAGCTCTTCCGGCACATCGACCGACACACCCGATAGAGGGTTACCGTTAGGCTTCGAAGAGGTTCTATCTAGACAGGCCTCAATGCGCAACCAACAGGAGCATGCGCAGCTCATGAGCGACATGATTGAAGAAGTGTGGGCTCGTAACCGCCGTCGCTGAGTTTGCGTTTTTTTTAATTCGCATTGTAATGTATTAATTTTTATTAAATGAAATTCAGTTTTTGAAATTCGTATTTTAATGTATTATTTTTTTTAAATTCGTATGGATTTTGTAAATATTAAAAAAAATGATGACGTGGCGCGCCATTGGGCGCGCCTTAGCGCGCCCCACTGCAGGTGGGGAGGTAGGAGAATAAAACTGCTGACGTGGCGCGCCTTAGGGCGCCCCATTGCTAATGCCCTAAGAATATGTCTCATATCTTAATAATGCAAACAAATAAAAACAATAATTCTTAACGCGGAAAAACAGTATTATTTTAAATTAAACACTCAAATTAATAAAATTTGCATTTTCATAACTATGCTTTTTTTAGCATTGATAGAGAAACACTTAATTCTAACATCTACATTACTTTTTCTTTCACTCTCTTAATTTATTCTCTTTTCATTTAACCTTGAACAGATAATTTTTTTTTAAATGACATGCTTAAAAGAAATGCATCGGAGGCATTTCATTTAAGTATATCATCCTAGTTACTACGTACGTATCCTAGGTACCATGACATAGCAACATTATCGAATCATAGGAAATTGAGTCAACGAACTTGCACGCGAAATTTTAAAAGTTCAACTTCTAAAACCTCAATTTTAATAAAAGTTTATTCATATCAATCATGAACTAATTTAATGGTAAAAACAAAGAAATTTATTAACTTAATGTAGTTAAGGGTGAATGCCAGTTTTTATGGTCTGGGATATCCCACACCGGCTAGACTCATATAGTCAGAATTGACCAGCTAGTAGAACATTGAGATTATGAATCTCATTATATAAAACATTGATTTTAATTTTAGATTCTATTTTGAATAGTACTCCTAGTATTATTTTAATTTATGAATTATGTGCAATTATGAAGATTTTCTATTATTGGAAAATTGTAGAGAGCTCATTCTCTATCCTAACAAACGTATATATAATCATATAAATATAACCATATAGTGCAGTATTCCTGTATAGACAATATCTAATCCTAACTAAAATGCTACTAGTATATGTCGCTAATATGCCACAATTATATACTCCATATTTAATTTTCACTGACCTTATCGAATTGGCAAATTCGTCTCTGCAGGCTAGTTAGATCCAAGTTAATACTTTGCATCAAAAAATAGTTTTAATAGTAGACAATATATGTTTTAATAATAAATTGATAAAATAATTAAGATATAACAAAAAAATAGTTGAAATATTGTCAGTAATAATAGAGACTATTTCATTAAAATAAACATAAACTAGTTTTAATGGATGAGTCAAATAAAAAATAAGATTATATTTCGTAAATGGGTAAAAATAAAGTACATCAATATATTAATAATAACTACGCTGCCAATCAAATTCATCTCAAATAATTAGAGACTATTTTGTTTTGCACTCTATTTTGCTTTTGCATGTGTATGGCTTCTCTATTAATTAGTAGGTCAAACGCATTAACATTAATTAGGACTAGTAATTTTTAGAACACACACATATCTTTTTCTAGTCGATATTCTTTTTCCAAAATAAGCTACGTAATTTTCCTGGAATCAAGTCTATTAATTAACTGGTCCAACTATTCTGACCCTCCACTTGTATTCACTTGACTGGAGTTCAGGACGCAATTAATTCACACAATTTTATCAAATCCACTCTCTTTCAATTTAATGTTTATGGAAATTATTGACATTGTCACCTTCAAAGGTGAATGCACTTCATTATTTACAAGTACCACTTTATTTCCCTTGATTGGATATTTTGGATTGAATATGTTATAACAAAAAAAAGCATACTTTATATCGAATACCCTTAAATTTTTACCTACTCCCTCCGTCCCATAAATTATACTACCATTTTCCTTTTTAATTTGTCCTACTAAAAATATAACATTTCCATTTTTAAGAAAAATTCACTCTCACAATAATATAAATATTATATTTTCTCTTTCCACCTAACACACAAAATAAAATCTCCTAAAATCTCGTACCGTTCCACAAGTGTGACATCTTTTGTGAGATGGAAGGAGTAATTTTTAGATATGGGTCTCTATCCATAATTAATTAACATACGTACAATTGCTATTAATACGTCTATATTTGTGCATTTTGTCCAACTTAACCTCAAGTTCTCTATTGAACTAATGGACTATCTCCAACCGTTTGACCAAACTCAAACTCATTTTTCATTATATGTCATCCTAAAAATTACTTTATTCGTTTTATAGTAGTTGAGTCATTTTTTTCTAGTAAAAAGTAATACATTTTCTCACTATTATTTTTTCATCTTTCTTACTTTACTCTTTTTATTACTTTTTCCCCTCTCATACTTTGTTATACATTTATTTAATATATAAACATATTTTTCTTAATTTCCGTGTCGTAAAGAAATGTCTCTACTATGGGATGGATAAAGTAGTTTTACTCCAATCATTTACACTAAATTCAAATTTCACATCATTTTTTAATATGTCTCACAAAAATTTCGTAATAGCACCATATTTGGTGTAATTCCATAAAAAAACGAAAAATAATTTTTGATTTGGTGTATGTTTGGAGAAGTTTTCTATGTCAAAATTCATTTTAGTGTATGATTGGGGATGAGTAGGTTCTAAGATGAATACTTAATAGTGGTATTATTATTAAGCTCTTCCTGGCATATATGTATGTCCAGTTAATTACAATTAAGCATTTCTGGATGTGCAACTAAATTTAAATTTAGCTTAGTTGCTAAAGTGGTGCCAAGATTTGAAAATTTGAACACAGACAAACGGAAAAGAAGGTTCCTCCAAACCACTACAAGAAAATTAATGTATGAGGACATTCTCAAATATGTATTTTCAAATATTCTACTTACGATTTTAAAAAGTGTCTTCAATTTTTATATTCAATTAAAATTAGGAAATGCAAATAAAAATATCATAAGAAAATAAAAGAATAAGGTGTGATTGACGATAATTCATTCGCAGGAGTACACTAATTTTTCATATCAATTTTGGTAATTAAACAAACCTTTTGCACGATTATGAGTATCGCAATTGGAAAAAAGCAAAACGAAGTACATATTACTCTCTCCGTCCCTTAAATATTGTCACAGTTTGACCAAACACAAGTTTTAAGAAATATAATAGAAAGTGAGTTGAAAAGTTAGTAGGATGTGAGTCCTACTTTTAAAGTATGAATTTTATAATAAAATGTGAGTGAGAATAAGTTAATGAAATGTAGAGTTCATTACCAAAAATTGTAAAAGTGAAATGTGACAAATTTTATGGGACGGACGGAAATGGAAAAATGTGACAAAATTTCAAGGACGGAGGGAGTAACTTTTTTCGCATCAAAGGACTACACCCATACCCACACGTATCATAGGAAAGGGTGTTCCCACATGTTTTCTAGTATTTTATGTAATACCAGCTCTTTAAAAGACCTTTTCCTTATGTTTTTGTCGAACTAGAGAAATGTCGCTTTCTTATTCGTTGAATTAAATGGAACTCTTTTTACTTAATGTTGATAGTTTGCGTAACACAATTTAAGTAAGAATCGAACGAACTAAAACAACATCGCATATTTATAAAACATAGCACGACGTGAATAAAAATGAGGACCTCATTTCCGAAACCACGGTGTTCGCATTCACCACAATCAATACATTTAATTATATGACTAAGTTCGAGAAAAGAATAATGGATGCTATTACAAAATGTTACGAATGGGCCAAAAAGAACTTAAGAAACAAAATCTTATATTGCTTGCACCTTGGGCCTCCTTTCCCAAGCCCAAGTCACGGCCCATCCGAGCGGCCCGTCGGGCCCAGGGCAGCAGCCCAGGCCTCCTCGAACAGCAGCAGGGCAGCAAGCCCAGGCCTCCTCGAATAGCAGCATGACAGCCAAGCCATTTCTCTCACCTACAAGATGAGACAAGCTTTTAATTGCTAAGGAGCAAGAGACAAGCTTTTAATTGCTAAGGAGCAAGAGGAATTTATGAAGCTCCTATTAGGGGGAATGGGACAACCCCCTTTAGCTATGGAAGACCAAAAACTCACCAAAGGAGCAAGTCAAATCCTGCATCCTTGTTTGTACTTGCCACAATCAAACAATTTCAATTATTAACCAAGTACTAGGTATCCTTCTGGAGCCATATTACAGCCATGAAAAAAGGAGGCATTGAGGATCAATAAAGGGGATTTTCTGTAGGAAGAAACAAAGAAGAGTGGCAGCATCATTCAATACACTCAAGTACACCAAGCTTTTCTATAAAGACCCATTCTTAGGTATCAATCTTTTTCCCTCCCACACACTTCCAAAATTTCAGCAATTGAGAGTGAAATTCTGGGGAAGAAGGGGCAGCGAGCAAGCAAGAAGAACCTTCCCTTCCTTTGAGTCCCTTTCACCACAGCAGGTAAATCATCACAACCCTCCTTATCACTCCTTTTCATTCAGGTAGAGACACCACAACCTAGAAATCTCAAATGGCTTTCTAAATACCAAATAAGATCAGTAATAATACAACCAAACCTTCCCTTACATCATGTAGATCAACCTCAACAGTTAGCCAAGAACTTAGATTTCAATAGGACTCTCACAACAATAGTCAAGGGCAAGCATCCGTTAAGTTTCACAAATAATAGGAGACCTCACAACTTAAGAATGGAACTCAAAACAATAAGACTCAATCCAGTCAGATAAAAATTGTCTCCAAAGATCAAAACTTTAAGACACTACAATCAAAAGCCTCCAACATAGCTACTGCTCGAAACTCAAGACTGTTTTTTTATAAGAAAAAGAAAGGGGATAGAGAACTTAGCTTGTATGCCGGCTGTCCGGTGAGGTGCGGACGGGGCTGTTCGATTTGAGTGGCGGCGGAGGCCGTCAGCGGCAAAGGCGGCTCCATTTCCGCGGTGCCGCCTGGAGGAAAGATCGAGGAGGGGAGGGCGGCTCGCTCTCCGCAAGGGACGGTTAGCGGCGGAGTGCTGCCGCAGACGAAACTACAGCGACGGATAGCCGGTGCTGACGCAGAAGAGGCTCACTCCGGTCATGTTTTCGCCGGAGAAGCCGTGAGGAAGAAGATGGAGGCGCGATCCCTAATTCTCTAATTTAGGGTTTTTGTTCTTTGTTTGGTGATGAGAACGAATTGGGGAAGAAGTAGGGAAAGTGCCGATGGAATTGAAAGAAGAAGGGAGTTGATTTTGGGCCAGTTTGTTTTTTTCCTTTTCCTTTAATTGAGTTTATGTGTTGGGCCACTCCTAATTTAATTATGAGTTGGGCCTCTCCAATTAACATTTTGGGGAAGGAAAAATTAATTGGAGGAATGGGCTGCCTTTGAAGAAATTTTAACGATGTAGTTGGGCCGCTCTTTAAGAATTTAATTTAATCATGAGCCATCCTAATGTTTGGCCCGATCAAATAATTGATGGTCCGCTAATTAATCCCGTGAATGATAAATTTAATTCCCGGACTTTAGTTTAGTGCTCGAATAATTAATGTTAAGAAATGGTACGCTAATAATTTCCGAAATGATTAATAGACATCGGTTTTATCTTAATGCTTGAATAATTTGCATATGAGGTAATGCTCTCTTGACTACAAATAATTTTGTGAGTCTCCACATAATTAAATCTCTCAATTTAATTAATGCTCAAAGGCTTTCTATGAGAAAAGGAAAAAGAGTAAAATGATCATGCATTTAGGATGCATTCACGTTAAGTTATTTGGCTTCTTAAGCCTAATTAAGTATTATTTGTTTTTCTAAAGGGGCGTCTTCGCACTTCGTTTAAGACCAAATCAAGAAACTTTTCGGCTAAGGAAATAGTTTTTGAGATGGACATTCTTTTCAAAATATGATTTTGGTACGATTCTGTGAAAATTTTCTATACATATTTGTCATGCCATGTTTTACTTTTATGAATACCTATCTGTTTGGCTATGCCAATTATGTTAAATCAAATTCAGGTCCCGGCCGCAAACCCTACTCGGCCTAGTGTACACCTATGGGGATCGTGAGCTAGCTTTTGAGTTGGCCGGTCCAGTGACCGTCGTGGAATGTGGCCACATTCCCGGTTCACATATGTTTCGGATATGATATCTATGTTTATGTGATTGCGCAATCAATTGTACGAAATTAAAGGAAATTTTAGTGACTCCGGCCTTTTAAATAAAACCCTGTGTTCGCACAACTGTGGCTAACAAATTTAAACGAAACTTATGTTTTTGGCACTATGTCCACTGAGTATATTAAGTACTCAGCCCTGCATGTTTCTTTTCTAACGTGCAGGTTGAACGTGAACGAGGAGGCGAAGGTGTCAGGAAACGGTATTTAATAAGTAGCAATAGGTAGCCCAAAGTAGTGTGTCTTCACACATACTACTTTGTCTTGGTCTCTTCCGCAGCATTAGAACTTTGTATTAGGAGTTTATGAACCTAGTCAACGTACTCTGACTTTATTTTGACCTTGTACCACTTTCGCCTTCGAAATTAATGTTCTGAACTTTACTTGTCATCTATGTTTACCTTTTTCTATTTTAAGTTGTGTTTAGTCACGATTTAGCTGCGATCACTATCACTAAGGAGTTGTGGTCGTGACCATTTAACTACGTGAACACTAATAATAATATCATAGTACTATTATATGTGTGCAAGCTATTTATAACATATACTAAAATAAAGGAAATTTCGTAACGAACCGGCTTCTATCAACTCAATATTTGTATTCATGGAGAGAATTTCAATTTTAGAATTTTTACAAAACCTGGCTTGGTAAGTCCCAACCCAAAAGCAACCAAATTTTAACCCTTTGGTCCGATGGATGGGCTCTTGTACCAATTCAATCTCTCCTTAAATTAAAAAAAAAAAATTTAAACATGCCTGCTAAATTCATATATGAGCATGTACCTTATATTATTCACATCAATTTAGTAAGTTTTAATAATTGATGTTACGAAAAAGAGAAAAGAGATATGACCTTCACTAGACTACCCAACATAGACTTTGAAATGGAAAATGACGACTCAGGCCAGCCGGGTGATAGAGAGAATGACGACTCAGGCCACCCGCAACGCGTCACGCAAGTGGTCCGTATTCCGTCACGAAGGGACGCGACGGCGGCGTGACGCGTTGCAGCGCCCCGTCTCGTCCCCAGCTCGTTCCGCATTCCGTCCCGCCGTGACGAATGGCGAGACGTCTCGCCACGCGCCGAGGCAATGTGGCGCGCTCCGGCGCCGCCTACTCGCCGGCCCGGGAGTGGGCATCGTCACGCCGACGCAATAATTCATTTTTAAAAAAAAAATTCGAATTAAATAAAAAAAATGAAAAAATGAAAAATGGTAATATTACCGTTATATTACCGTTTTTTCAATTTTTTTATTATTTTTTTACTCTATAAATACTCCTAATTCATCATCATTTCACACACAAATACACATCTATTCTTCCCAAATCATCTCCATTTCCTCTCCAATTTTCATCTAACCTCTCATCACAAAATGTCCAGCGACGGAAACACTGGCGGTGGCGGGTTCGACATCAACGCTTTCGGCGACTGGGGAGTATGTACAATCTCCTCGGTGGTGGTTCCGGTTCGTCGACGCCGGGCATCCAGGGTTCGTCGACGCTGGGGGGGTACCAACCACCCCATTTTGATGTGGATGCATACGCCCATCCTTCCGCCCCGAGGTATTCGCAGGGATTATCCCAGATTCGAGAGGATTATTCCGTTGATCCCACTCCGGAAGAATGCCCAGGCGGGGGAGGAGGCGAGGCGGTGGAAGCTCCAAGGCGGAGGCGGACGAGGAGGCGGAGAAGGATCTAGGCCGGCATCCGTACGGCCCCAAAGAAACGCTGGCGGTGTACAACGCTTGGATCAACGTCTCGTACGATCCCATCGTCGTGAATCAACAACCCCGGAAGTGCTTCTGGGAAAAGGTCACCGAGGCCTACCACGAGATTAAGCCGAAGGGGTCCCGCTGCCGCACATATAAGATGCTCCGCGCTCACTTTGACCGAGTCGACAGAGAGGTCAAAAGATTCTGCGTCATCCACAAGAATGAAGCGGTTCATTACCAAAGCGGAGCCACGGGAGCCGACATTCTGAGGTCGGCTTTGCGAGTCTACTTCGACGACACCGACAAACAATTCAAATATGTCGATGTTTGGGAGGTCGTCAAAGACGAGAAAAGGTGGGCCAGCGGTGTCCGGTCCAACTAGGGCTCGACCTCGAAGCGCACGAAGCACACGACCGCCACAATGATGGACACTTCCCGCATGACGCATCCCTAATACCAAGCCTATCTTAACGGAATTGCGTTTATGGCAGCATAACTTGGCATTCCGCCTCCTCACGGCTTCAGTGCACCTCCACCGCCTTCGGGGGATGATTCGCCGGCGGAGTAGTTTTTTTTATTTTCTTTAAAATTATATTTTAAATTATGTCATTTTTATTTTTTTGAATTTTAAGTTGTAATTTTATTTTATGTTGTAATTTAATTTTATTTTTAATGAAGTGTGTTTTTTTAATTGAATTTGATTGGAAAAAAAAATTAAAAATGAAATTGAATGAATAGTAATTTAAGGGACGGTTAAGGGACGGAGGGTTGCAGGTTCCGTCCCTTAGTTAAGAGATGGAATAAAAAAGTATAGTGGGGCCCATGAATAGTAATTTAATGGACGGTTAAAGGACGAATAAGTGACAACGTTGCGGATGACCTCAAGACTTCATTCACGCAGGAGAGTGGGGTTACCAAGAGCCAAGCTATTTAACCCTTTTTTATTTCTTAATTATTGTAGTAGAATATCAACCAATTAGGAAACTGATTATTTTAGTTTTGAACAAAATACTATTCCGCACTTCCTTTATTCTATCGTAAATGAGACGCTTCTTTTGAGACAAGATTTTATAAATGAAATTTGAAGAGTTTAAGTGAAAATGGATAAAGTACAAAAGAAAGTAAAATAGAGAAGTGAATAGAAAAAAAGCAAGAGAGAATAAAGCGATCGAGAGAAAAATGTTACTTCCTCCGTTTCTAATAATTTGGCACCATTTGACCCGGCACGAGTTTTAAGAAATATAATAGAAAGTGGGTCGAAAAAGTTAGTGGTACGTGGGTCCTACATTTATATATCAGTTTAATAAAATGTGAGTATTAATGAGTTAGTGGAATGTGAGGTCTACTACCAAAAATGGTAAAAGTGAAAGGTGACAAATTTTTAGGGAGGACGAAAAAGGAAATAAGTGACAAATTTTCAGGGACGGATGGAGTATTTTTATTTACTTTTTTTCTGAAAATGGAAATAACTCATTTTAGATGGGACATCTCAAAGAGGAACGCGACTTGCTTAGAGCATCAGCAATGGGGCGCCCTAAAGCCCGCCCTATGCACCACCACGTCAGCATTTTATCCTCCTGCCCTTCCACCTGCAATGGGGCGCCTAAGTCGCGCCCTAAGGGGCGCCCTAAGCATTTTCTTCTATTTGAATATTTAAATAACTAAAAAAATTGGGAAAAACCTTAATTTCATTTATAAAATTAATACATTACAATACATATTTTTAAAAAATACGCAAACTCAGCGACGGCGGTTACGGGCCCACACTTCTTCAATCATGTCGTTCATGAGCTGCGCATGGTCGTGTTGGTTGCGTATTGAGGCATGTCTAGATACAACCTCATTGAAGCCCGTCGGTAATCCTTGAGCGGGGGGCGGGGTCGTCGTGCCGGAGGAGCTAGATGCACCTTCGTTATCGGTCCAATCGGTGATGATCATACCTTCATGTTCGACTATCATATTGTGCAAGATTATGCACGCATACATGACATCGGCGAGGACTTCCTTGAACCAGAGACGCGTCGGCCCTTTCACTATTGCCCACCGTGCTTGGAGCACACCAAATGCCCACTCCACGTCCTTCCGCGCTGCCTCCTGCCTTTGCGCAAATAAAACTCTCTTCTCACCCATTGGACAGCTGATCGTCTTCAGAAAAACAGGTCACTTTGGGTATATGCCATCGGCCAAGTAGTACCTCATGTGGTATTGGCGCCTGTTGGCAGTAAACTCGATGGCCGGGCCGTTGCTGTTGCATTGCTCGGCGAAGAGGGTGGATGAGTTGAGGACGTTGATGTCGTTGTTCGACCCGACTACACCGAAGTAAGCATGCCAGATCCAAAGCCGATAGTCAGCGACGGCTTCGAGGATTATCGTCGGGTGGCTGCCCTTGTATCCACTAGTAAATTGGCCTCTCCACGCCGACGGACAATTCTTCTACTCCCAGTGCATACAGTCGACGCTCCATAGCATCCTAGGAAAGTCGTGCGCCGTCTCGTGCATGCTCATTAGGGCCTGGCAATCTACAGCCGCCGGTTTTCACAAATATGTGGCGTTGTACGTCTCCACAATTCCCCTACAAAATCTCTTCAGGCACTTGCGGCCTGTTGTATCCCCGACGTGGAGGTACTCGTCGAACATGTCAGCGCTGGTGCCGTAGGCCAACTGGCGGATTGCAACTGTGCACTTTTGCAACGGCGTAAGCCCGAGTTTGCCGATGCCATCTTCCCGATACTGGAAGTATTCATCACGGGACTCCAACGTCTGGACAATGCTGAGAAAAAGGTAACGAGGCATCCTAAACCGACGACAGAAAATAGCTGGGCCCCACCGTGGTTTGTCGGCAAAATAGTCTGCAACTAGACGTTCGTGAGCTGCGGCGTGATCGCGTCGGAAAGACTTCCGACGTCGAATTGGCCTGGGGATCTGTTCCGCCGCCGCCGCCGCCTCCTCGCGTTGCATTATGGCTAAGAATTCCGCCATTGCGTCGTGCACGGCTGCATTTAAGGCTCGAGTCAAGGTCGGACTACCGTCCTCCGAGGAACTCCGATCGTCGTCGTGGTTCATTTTGGCTTGTGAGATTTGGAGAGATGTGTGGGAGATGAGAGAACTAATGCGAGAAATGTTCGTATGAAAAATGGAATGACAATCGAGGTTTAAATAGACAAATTTTGAATTTAAAAAATAAAAAAAGAAAAACAAAAACGCGTTGCATCGTCTGCGTCTCCCACAGTGGGCGGACGATGACGCGGAGCCACAATGGCGGACGATTCGGGCGCGCTATCATCTGCCCCATTGCTGATGCTCTTATGGTGAAATGGAGTGAGTACTATGTATTAATTGAAGTAGTGGATAAAATTGAAAAAAAGACTCAAACTATTGACACAAGTAGGGATGTCAATCGGGTCAACCCAACAAGTTCAAGCCAATCCTACCCGTGTTGAACGCGGACTAATCAGATTGTGATTTTTATTGGGTTATAACTACTCAACCCTAACTCTAAAGGTTCGGGTTTTAAACTAGCCAAACGGACCAATCGAGCTGCTACTGATAAAATTAACATGTGATCAAAGTAATACATAATATTATTCATATTTATATGATTTTGTAGCACAATTTTGAGATACGGAGTACTCCATCCGTCCCAAAAAAGTTGAGTCGTATTCCTTTTTAGTCCGTCCCAACAAAGTTGAGTCATTTCATTTTTTAACAAAAGACAAAACATCTAATCACTCTTACTTTATTCCATCATTTACTTTACTCTCTCTTATATTTCCTACTTTTTTCATCTCTCTCATTTATTTAATATAAATTCTTAATCTTAGTGCCTAAAAGTTTTGTCTTAACTTTCTTGAGACGGAGGGAGTATATAATTAAACTCAAGATTAAATACTAATTTAAGATTTATATAAATAAAATAAAATATAATTTTTGAAATATTTTAGAATACACTTTAGAAATTAAAATATTTTTAAGAGTGAATTTGAATTTTCTAATTTATTGATTTATTCTTATATTAATAATTCAACGTATATGTTTATTTAATATTTAAAGGTTAATTTTTTGTTTAGTTATTTCTATTGTACTTCAAAATTATAAGTATCCAATTTTAAGTGTCAAACCAACAGAAAAATATACTACTTAATAGTTATATCTAGGTCCCACTCCCACGTACAAATTTTTAATTCTAACCCTATAAATTAAGCAGACTATTCAGATTAGCAAATGGATTGCGGGCTGCATTAAAACACAAGTACTTCCATGGTTGGTGTTTGGTGTTTCGACAGGCGGCGGAGCAATGGCGGCACAAGTACTTCCATGGTATCTCGACGTCGCCCACCGCGGGCGCCTACTCTTATGGAGTTTGTTTCTACCGATGAATATTGAATTTCAAATGTTGGTAACACAGCCCTATTTATAATAGTTACACCGGTCCAATTCAAAATGAACTTTAATTTCATCTTATTCTTTTATTCGTATTTTGGTAACATGGATTTACTTTTTATTTTTCATAAATAGTTACCGCGTTCGTCCCACGTTAAGGGTCATATTTTATCTTACCATTTTTATCAGTCACACAATAAGAGTCACATTTCACTTTTACCATAAATGGTAAGTAGACCTCACATTACACCAACCAATTCTACTCAGATTTTATTATAAAACTAATATATATATATATATATATATATATATATATATATATGGATGTATTCATTTCCTTTTTCTATATTTCTTCTTTTTTCCTTCTTAATATCAACCATTAGATTAGAGAAATGGACGGTCAAGATCAACATTGGGTAATTAATCACGTGTTGCATTATTTGTCCTATTTTGTGCATTATGAGGGTACAATAGTAATCTAATAATGGCTGGAAACCGCTACGAATAATGCACCACATGGTTACGAGTAATGCATATAATTGCCTATATAATGCACAATATGTGAACTGCAATGCATACGAACAAGATGTGTTGTGTTATGATGTTTGACACACGTTTCTTGTTTCCCCTAAGGGTTTAATAAGCTTAGGGGCTAGGGTATAATACGTAGACATGTATGTAATCCTCACAGGGTAACGAGTAATGGATATATTTGACTATATAATGCACAATTTGTGAACTGCAATGCATACGAACAAGATGTGCTGTGTTATGATGTTTGACACACGTTTCTTGTTTCCCCTAAGGGTTTAACAAGCTTAGGGGCTAGGGTATAGTACGTACGCATTAATAACAAATTATAAAACGATACGAATAATTCACCAAATTGTCACGAGTAATGGATGTTATTAACTATATAATGCACAATATGTGAACTGCAATGCATACGAATAAGATGTACCATGTTATGATGTTTGACACACGTTTCTTGTTTCCCCTAAGGGTTTAATAAGCTTAGGGGCTAGGGTATAGTACGTAGACATTACTAAATGCACGTATGTAATCTTCAATCCGTTGATTAACCCATATACACAATACCTCTAATAATGCATAATATACTGAGATAATGACAATTAACAGCTACATAATGCACTACCTAAACCAAATAATGCACATACGTATATTCCAATAACAACAATTTGTTAGTAATGTCTACGTACTATACCCTAGCCCCTAAGCTTATTAAACCCTTAGGGGAAACAAGAAACGTGTGTCAAACATCATAACATGGTACATCTTATTCGTATGCATTGCAGTTCACATATTGTGTATTATATAGTTAATAACATCCATTACTCGTGACAATTTGGTGAATTATTCGTATCGTTTTATAATTTGTTATTAATGCGTACATACTATACCTTAGCCCCTAAGCTTATTAAACCCTCAGGGGAAACAAGAAACGTGTGTCAAACATCATAACACAGCACATCTTGTTCGTATGCATTGCAGTTCACAAATTGTGCATTATATAGTCAATTATATCCATTACTCGTTACCATGTGAAGATTACATACGTGTCTACGTACTATACCATAGCCCCTAAGCTTATTAAACCCTTAGGGGAAACAAGAAACGTATGTCCAAACATCATAACATTGTACATCTTATTCGTATGCATTGCAGTTCACATATTGTGCATTATATAGTCAATTATATGCATTACTCGTGACCATGTTGTGCATTATTCGCAGATACCAAAATGTGGCAGGTACTTTTCCGTCAAATGTCAATAATAACCCTGTAATGCATACAACCACCTTCTATAATGCAACACGGAACCAGTTTTATAGAATCAATCTGATCCGTTGATGCCTTAGATCTAACGCGTAATATTAAGAAGGAAAAAGGATCTAAGATGTGAAAAGGAGAATAACGATCCCCTATATATATATATATATATATATATATATATATATATATATATATATATATATATATATATATATATATATATATATATAGAGGTGAGACCTATAGTCCACTAACTTATTCAACCCAATTTTTTTACATTTCTTAAAATCCGTGATCACGCTAAATCTGACATTTAATGTAGGACGTAGGTAGCATATTTGAGGACTTACATTTGATCAAAATTAGAAATGCATCTTTTTCCTTCTTACCTACAGTATGTACGGAATCGCATTTTTACTGTGAGATTTGTTACTCCATCGTCCAATTTTGTTTGTATTAAGGAATATCGAATCGAAAATAATATTCACTCTCAATGAATATAGTCCAGATTTTTAGTTGTTCATTCATTGGACCTTACAATTGATTGTAGGTTGAATCCAATAAAATCCTGTAATTATAATTTAATTACAAAACACTCTTCGTGGCCCGTGGGTATTTTTTTATATATTTTAAAATTTGGATACTCATACTCTTGCATAGTTGGGCTTAAAATAGCTTCCGAATGTATGTGAAGACAAATAATATTTATGTCCTCAAGGCCCAGTTTTTGGCCCAATTATACAGAAAATAAATTATAGGGTACTAACCCTAGTGAAGAAAATAAAATAGATAACTAAATACTGTATAAATAAAATATGACATAATTAAGTAACAAACATTTAAGAATTAATGTTTAGTGTTTTAAATGAAGAGAAAATAAAAACTATAGGTAAACAGGATATAAATTATGAGAGATAATTAATTAGGAAAGGTTAAGGAATTATTGTTTGTTGTGTTACCGGGAGAGAAAATATAATAGATAATTAATAACAAAATGAGAGACAATTAATTAAGATAGATTAAATGTGTTTAGGTAATTTTTGATATAAAGGAAAATCACTCTACAACAAATAAGACTACAAAAAAAATTAATTACTACTCAACTACAATGAGATAGTAATATGACTATATTTTTTTGGATTAATTATGTTTTTAGGTGATTTGGATTATTGGTAGAAAGTTTTCTCCTTTTGAATTACTCCGCAATTTAAATAAAATTCACATAAATTTAAAGACGAAAAAGGATTGGTAGAATGGCATTAGCAAATTCGATTTTCCCCTTATTTTCTTGTTAATCTTTTTAAACTTTTTTTAGTTGGGCGTAGGAGAATTAGGATTCTGTTATTTATCACAGTTCTATAAAGACGAGTAATACACAATACCATAATATCTAAGATTGTGATATATATTCAAAACATAATTCCGAAAAAAAGTTAATTGACATGTATATTATTTTTTTTATCAGATTAAAACTAAGTAATCAAAACCTTCCAACAAAAAAATTCAAGACTGATCAAGGTTTCTCTCAAATATCCGAAGAAGTAAGATTGTGAGGGGTATTGATAGCGACAAAGAAACATGATGTGGTTAGAAACATGGGATAACGAAGTGACTAGTTTAACATAATTTATTAGTATTAAAAACACAAGGCCCACATCTATATAACATGTTAGGCCCAAGTAGAGATGGACAACAACACATTTTCACCAATTAATTGTCACTGTACATACCGCGCGGTATGATGCGGTGTAACGCGGTATACCGCGGTATATACAAAATGCATACCTTTACCGTACCTAAAACTATCGGTACGGTATACCGAAAATTCGGTATTTTCGATACTGTAATTGCGGTATTTCGGTATATTTTCCAAGCCCTATATGCGGCTGACAAGACAACACCATTACTATTTAATCGTATTATTTGATTAATTGTATTGAATATAATACTAGTAATTTCCAAACTAAAAAAGTTATGCTGTGTTTTGTGAGGATTTTGCTGCGTTTTGTCCGCATCAGCTTCTGCTATGTTTTTTAACACAATAAAGGATCCGTTCCCATTAAATTGGGTTGAGTGGTTGCTGATAAACATAATATTAGATCCGAGGTATCTCTTAGTGTATATAATAAATTAATGGCAAATATTTTAACTTTCTATGTTTGGTGCAATGTTCTACAATCTACATGCATACAATAAAAAAATATCTTTATTTTAATCAATCTATATGTATAATGGAACAGTGACAAATTAATAGTAGTATAAATTTGCTTTACATCGAATATCATAGTACTATATAATTCGACACTTTATATTGATTAAATTCGTTTATCCATTTATAAATTTAAATATACAAACATATTTAGTAGAATATACTAGTAATAAAACAATTGAAAATTAAGTATAAACATACCCATAGGCTATATACCGCAAAAAAGCAACGAGGGACTGAGGGTTATGAATTTGAGACGTTTGTGGTACTGTTTATATTCGATTATACGCGTTAATGTTACTAGAATGGTAAAAAACAGAAAAGAAATGGAAATAGTTTGAAGAAAAAAAAAAGACAGATAGTGAAATTGCTTGTTGGGGCTTCATACACATTGTTGGAGAAACGATTGACTAATTGAAAGTAATGCTTCAACCACCGTCGCTGTCTTCTTTTTACTTTTCTTTTCAGTTATTTGGATTGTTTGCGTGATTGATACAACACAAATTTTTACTCCAAACTACTGGTAATTTAACAAAAGCAGTAGAAACTATTGATAGTAAAAATAACATTCACGATCAATATATGAAAACTGCAAAAAGTATTCCCGCAACAAATTTAATTTATGACATGATCCATTAACCTCTATTGCGAGATTTCAATTGTATTTTTTTTGTAAATGGCATAGTATATATTTTGAAAAATAGATGAGATGGAGAGTCTTGGGTGAGTTGGGTAGCTGGGAATAACTAGCTAGAAGGAAATCGACCAACATGATTTTTTTGTGGATCTATTATGTTGTACTCACATATCAACAACTGACAATATTATTATTAGTTTTCAATAAGTGTGCGTATTTAATTATAACTACTATCACGCCCGTGCTATGGACGGTCCATTTTATTTTCTTCCAATTATGAAATATTTTGTTTAAATTATATATAATTGTGAATTTAACATTATAATTTTTAAATAAATATGATGAATTACTAATTATAGTTAATGTGAATGAAAATTTATTTAATTATTGAAAATCAAGACAGCGGAAAAAATAAAAATGAAACATTCAAACAACATAATTATTCTCATTAATTAATTAATAATGAGAATGTAGAAAATTCAAAATATATTTATGTATGGTGCACATTAAACACTATTTACCATAATTATTTGTGATAATAAACCTGAAATTAAATTAAAGTGTGCATATCAATTTTAGAAAGATTATAATTATACTAAAAATAAATAAATTATTAGTATTAAATAACATTCACGTAGACATACAAAAGTGAGTTTATCAATATAATAATTTTTCGTTGATAGAAGATAGAAAATATAAATTATAGTTAAATTAATTATCTATTTCACTGTAATAGTAATTATCAAATAGATAATTTTATAGTATTAAAATAAATCTTTAAAATTAGATTATTGCCACTATAATATTCATTATACCTTTTTAACTACCCTCACTAATCATCTTTCAAAACATTCATTTCATTGCAATATAGTGACCATATACACTAAAAACTCAAACCTTGAAACCTAAATCATAAACCCTTAACTTTAAAATATACTCATCATGACCAATAAATGAGCCAAATATCAATAAAATTCTTCCTTCGTCCCAGTTCAATTTTACTTTATTGATCACTTATTCTATTTTGGGGGTTTTAGATCTGTATTCGATATCTTACACTGGGTCGGCCTACTTGATAATCCTTACTGATAGTAGAGGGCTATAGCTAATGTCGTGATTGGGATCTCTATTAGTGAAAGTGCTTTCTAAATGTCAGGTTTTTTGAAAATTAGAAGAAAAAATATATAAGTAGTATTGAAATGTACAAATCATACCTAGTAAATAGAATTTCATTCTAGCGTCAAGAGAAATGAGTTTTGCAGCGGCGCTGCTTCATCCCCAATTATTCCCCTTTATTCTCCACCACCGTTCGTCCGTTCCTTTTCAATTTTTAGGTTGAGAATGTGTATGTATGTATGGACTCGTTTATATATTGTTGGATGATGATATGAATGTGTCTCTTGGATTCAAATGTGCAAGACTCTTGCCATTCCATTCATAATTAAGAGTCTCTTGAATTCAAATATACAAACTCTTCCTATTGTCATAATTAAAAACGACATTACGCGTTCCACGTAAATCCCTTTCACATAGCGTTTTTAACTTTTTAGTTAGAATGAGAACAGTCTCATTTCTTGATTAATGCATTCAAGTATGAAACTGCCGATTAAAAATTTAGTGCATGGAAAAAAATTATTTTTTTAATCTCATCAAATGTATTGTAATGTTAATTGAACTAAATATGTATATGAAAACTGACGGCATTTAAATATACAAATTCATTAATAGATTTAGTTCTAATTAAATTATATTTTTAATCTAAATGGCATTATTGTAAATATTTTCAAAACTCCCCTTTTATATACGTATAAATTATCTACAATATAAAGTATAAATTGTATTTTTCATATACAACATTCCAATGCCTGGTATGTTGAGCAATGGGGAGGCACCGACTTGTGTTTATGTCATCTATTTCGCTTAACAATGTCGAAGAGATAAAAATAGTGCTCCCTACGTTTCACTACAAGTGATGAATTTCTTTTGAGAATCGAATTAAGGAAATATATTTATCGAGTTAAAGTGGAGTTAATAAAGTAGGAGAAATGAAGAAATATAAGAAATAAAGAGAGAATAGAGTAAGAAAGATAAGAGATGAAAAATGTTTTGTTTTTATGCTAAAAGATGAAATCAATCACTTGTAGTGGAACAACCCAAAATAGAAAGTTGATCATTTGTGGTGGGCTAGAGGGAGAGGGAGTAGTATTATTCTTTTACAATCTAATTTAGCAATTAGTATATTTTTCTTTTACGATCTAATTTAACAATGTACTAATTGCTCAATATATAGAAATAAGACTAGGTAGAAAACTAAATTTCATTCCAGCCACATTTTTTATTCATTAAATAAAATCAACATAGCCATGTAAATTAGTAACTCAACTGCGGATTTAATTGATCAAGTGTTATTATAAGTATTTAAAGTACAATTGTTGAAAAGTGCAACCCCTAAATTTGCTGCAATTGTCTTTCTTCTCTTCTTTTTCTTTTTCTTTTTCTTTTTAAATTAAATTCACTCCTGTCTTTTCAAAGGCCACGGCAGCTCTCTTAATAATTGTGATTAGCATATAAATATACTCCGTATTTAAACAATCTAATCACCTGATAAGATATGAATGAAATTACAACACCATTTGTCTTGGATTATCGAGAACAAAACGCCTTGTGTAGATGATTTCGTGTATTTTGAAGCTTGGTTTTGGTACATGGACCAAACTTAAATAAGCAATAATCAGTGGCAAGGAATCTGTGGAATGATTTTAATAATACGGAGTAGTAAGAAATTAGATGGTAATGTTGAGGAAATATAGTTATAATGAGAAGACAGATAAGGACGTGTGAATGATATAGATAGGGTTAGGGTACGATGAAGGCGGGCGGCCTGGTAGGGCCCCACTAGTCTCCCGACAAACATGGTTCGATTAAAGCAGATAAAACACACTGCTACTGCCTGCACGAGACACTGTGGTGCTGCTTGCCTTCTCTCTTTTGTTGTCTTCTGTTTTACTATCTCATATCATCTCTCTCATATTTCCCTTTCCCTTTCCCTTTCCCTTTCCCTTCCCCTTCCCCACCAGGATCTTGATATACGTGAGTGAGAGAGAAATAGAGGGGGAATTCCGTCTTTAATAAAGTGAATGCAGCTGCATCTATATGATCTGTAGGGATCAGACTATCCGGGTTCACTATTTACCGAGACCTCTTTGGTCTTGTTTACAAGATGGCTCAGTCAAACCACCAACCAAGCGACTGATTTATACAAGAACTACAAGCTATTACAGAGTAGATAGCTGTACACTATAGCACTGTCTTCCTGCTCCAGTAGCTCCAAGTTCTACCAAGGAACCTGCACACTGGAAGACTTGTTAGCATAGAATGAGAGATCCTCTCGGATCTAAACAAAGTATACAAGAAACAGAGAGATAACAAAGGAATCGCATAGATCTACAAGCCGTGGCTCAGCCACCCGCTAATAGTGCAGATCTATTCACCAAACCAACAATCCAAGGGAGCAACGTTGAATTCAGTTGTGAAATAACTTCACACCCGATGAATACAACTCCAATCCACTCCACAAAACCGGATCTGACCCCTCTCTGATCTCACACTCACAAGAAACCTCTCACCAGAAAACCCTAATCTCCTCTGGAACCCTAGCAACCGAATCAGTTGCTAATCTCACCCATTCACACGATTACACACTCAAGCACATGAGCCCTACCACCGTGTGACACTCAGAGAATCACCAAAGAAGAAGAACTCAAGGGAAATCAAAAAAACCGAGAGAGAAAAAAAAGGCTGCACAGTGAGAGTTAATAAGTCATCTCAAACGGCGGATGGAGTAAAGAGAGTATATCTCAAGTGGAGTGGGCTAGGGAAACACACATCCCCAAGTTTCCTGGGCCGAAACTAACTCAGGCCCAACACAAATAATAGTCCACCACTTAACCAGCCAAATAATCAACATACTCCACCTTGGACATTATTTTGGGAAACCAATTGCACTATTAGCTGAGGTTTAAATCATCATAGCCTACAAGGCCGTTCCCACAGCACCAAAGAACCAAGTTCATTAGCATAGGGAAGCAGCCAGGTTTGCCTACAAGACTCCAAAGGGGCTGACACCCATTAGTCTTGAGGACTTAGTGCCTCAAGCCACTAGCCACCCCTACCACAGTAGGCAGAGAGGCTGAGGTCTTTAACCCCCGGGACATGCAACTATCCTAGGTCAAAATGCAGGTACCTTATGCAGAAAAGAAGTTTTTCCAGAGGTAAGCATTTGGTCCCCATGTCAGCTGGGTTCTTATCAGTATGTACTTTCAAAAGAGAAACCTCATTCTTTTCTACAATATCTCTAATGTAATGAAACCTTACATCAATGTGCTTAGTCCTATCATGGAAGACAGGGTTTTTACATAATTGAATGGCAGACTGAGAATCTGAAAACAAGACAGGAGGAGTTTTCACAAAATTGAGTTCAGAGAGCACTCCCTTTAACCATACAGTCTCATTCATTGCCTCAGTAATGGCAATGTACTCAGATTCAGTAGTAGATAGGGCCACAATATGTTGCAGCTGTGACTTCCAACTAATGCAAGACATGCAAACAGTAAAGACATAGGAGGTGGTGGACTTCCTCTTATCTTTATCATTAGCATAGTTAGAATCAACATAACCAGACAATTTCACATCATCATCACATCTGGAAAAGCACAGACCATACTTAGAAGTATGTTTCAGATATCTTAACAACCATTTTAAGGCTTCCCAATGAATAGGACCAGGATTTGACATGTATCTACTCAAACAAGACACATCATAGGCAATATCAGGCCTAGTACTAACCATCAAATACATCACAGATCCAATAGCATTAGCATATGAAACCTTCTTCATAGTATTGACATCATAATCAGATTTGGGGCATAAGTCTTTACTCAACATGAAGTGTGCAGCTAATGGCACAGAGGCTGGCTTAGCATTAAGCATGTTAAATTTTTCCAGAATTTTGAGCACATAGGGTTCCTGATGCAAAACAAGCACACACTCTTTCCTATTTCTGAAAATATTAATTCCTAATATCTTCTTGGCATCCCCTAAGTCTTTCATATCAAAATTCTCACTCAAAGAGGTTTGCACAACATTTATGGATTTCAAACAAGGACCCATAATCAGCATGTCATCCACATATAACAGCAAGAAAACATGAGCAGCAGAGTCAAGGTTCTTAACATACAAGCAAGCATCAAAAGTACTCCTAACAAAGCCTAATTTCTGCATGCAGGTGTTAAACTTTATATTCCACTGCCTAGGAGATTGTTTCAAACCATACAAAGCTTTTTTGAGCAAACAAACATGATTAGGAAACTTAGGATCAATAAAGCCTTCAGGCTGTTTCATGTAAATGGGTTTATCCAAATCACCATGCAAGAAAGCAGTTTTAACATCCATTTGCTTCAGTTCCCAATCAAAATGAGCACATAGAGTAAGCATCAGCCTTACAGTTGTAAATTTAACCACAGGAGCAAAAATTTCAGTATAATCTACCCCCTCTTGTTGAGTAAAACCTTTGGCCACTAATCTGGCCTTGTATCTCAGTCCCTCTACCTCACTTTTAAGCTTATAAAGCCATCTGCAGTCTACAACAGAAGCACCAAGAGGGAGAGGTACAAGTATCCAAGTATGATTAATTTTCAGAGAGTTCATTTCCTCTAACATGGCTTTATGCCATTCATTCCAGAATTTTGACTTAGTAGCATGCTTGAAAGATTGAGGCTCATCTCCATCAGACTCATGGACATTAAAGGCCAAGTTTATCAAAGCAATTAACCCCACATAACCATCATATCTAACAGGTTTAGAAACATTTTGCCTTCTAGGTCTATCTCTAGCTAACACATAATCACTGAGGTTAGGAGCATCAATAGCATTTTGGACACCAGGTGGGGAGTTCAAGACATTCTGGACAGGCATAACAGGAGGATCACACATAGGACCATCAGGCAAGTTAGCATCATTGTTCACATTGTCACAGATGGGTACAGTTTCAACATTATCTTGTAGACCCCCCTCATTAGGTGTTTTATTAGGAATATAGACAGGTGTGATGTTCCAGAATGGCTGCTCCACCTCACTTGGAACATCCATAGGATGCTCCACATCAGTGGGGTTATCTGTGGACTCCACCTCAGTTAGAGGGTCCTTGTCCACATTCTGAGAAGCAGGGTTTTGAGTCACATTCAAGCAAGGGAAGTCAGTTTCATTAAACACTACATCCCTACTAATAATGACTTTAAACCCTGGCTCATCTCTTAGCCACACTCTATATCCTTTCACACCCTCAGGGTATCCCAAAAACACACATTTTCTAGATCTAGGTTCAAGTTTATCATTTCTAGTATGAACAAAAGCAGAGCATCCAAACACTCTTAGATTAGAAAGGTTAAGGGTTTTTCCAGAGAACACAAACTCAGTACATTGTCCTTGCAAAGGCACAAAAGGAGATCTATTCACAAGATAAGTAGCAGTCATTAAAGCTTCACCCCAAAACTTTTTGGACAAACCAGATTTTGCTAACATGCATCTTACTTTATCAAGCAAAGTCCTATTCATTCTTTCAGCTACTCCATTTTGCTGAGGAGTATAAGGAACAGTTTTATGTCTTTTAATGCCATGCCCAGCACATAAATCATCAAACTGATGGTTGCAAAATTCTAAACCATTATCTGTTCTGATAGCCTTAATCCTTTTACCAGTTTGATTCTCTATCAAGGTTTTCCAAGTAGTAATTTTTCCAAACACATCATGTTTATGTCTCATCAGAAAACACCAAACTTTTCTTGAAAAATCATCAATGATAGATAAGAAATACACAGACCCAGAGTGGGAAGGCACAGGGGCAGGGCCCCAAACATCCATATGCAAGTATTCCAAGATATTAGAGATAATATTTGCAGGCACTGGAGAAGGAAATGTGACCCTGTGCTGTTTACCTAGCACACATGTGTCACAGAAAGGCAAATCACCTTGAACATTTGAGTCAAATAAGATGTCATGCTTTTTCAGAATATGCAAACCCTTTTCACTCATGTGACCTAGTCTATTATGCCACAGCATCAATTTATCAGATTTGGCAACATTTGCATAAGCTTTCTCACAAGTCAGAGGCACAGCAGTACAGACATAAAGACCACATTCTCTGTTAGCTTTAAACAAACACATAGAACCCTTACAGATTTTCATGCTCCCTTCCCCCCATTTACCACTCATGCCATCACTTTCAAGGGCAGTACAGGACAACAAATTGTAGCATAACTCAGGCACATATCTTACACCCTTCAAGTTCAACACATAGCCATTTTTAAATTGCAAACACACATTGCCTATACCAAGAATAGCACACTTCTTGTCATCAGCCATAGACACATATGTATTAACCACAGGCTTAATATCAGAAAACAATTCCTTGAAGGGACTAACATGATAAGTGCAGCCAGAATCACACAACCAATCATTAGAGGTAAACTGACATACAGGGGAAGTATTCATGTACACCATATCATGCAACATAAAAACAGAATCATTTTCAGCATCAAGTTTTGCAAGATTGGCAACATTTTCAATCTGAAAGTTTCCACTATTGTTAGGAGACTTGTTCTTTTTAGGCTTATTACAATCTTTCTTAAAATGCCCAGGTTCCCCACAATTATAGCATTTCCTCACAAACCTAGAGTCTCTACTGCTGGACCTAGATCTGTATTTCTTTTTAGAATTAGACCTGGAACCAGAATTTCCATTTGACTCAGAACCCCCTCTAGAATTAGGTCTACCTCTAACATTAAACACCTTGTTAGTAGCAGATTTATCAGAAGCCCTTTCCCTTAATTCAATTTCCTTAGACTTAAGAGAGCTAATAATCAATTCAAGAGGAGCAGTATCTCTGCCATATTTAATAGCAGCTTTAACATCACTGTAAGAGTCAGGGATGACATTCATCAAGGCAATACTGGTATATTCATCAATACTTTTATCCCCTGACCTTTTAATATCTTGAACCAGCTTTTGAAACCTATCCACATTGTCATCCATATCTTTTGACAAATCAAGCTTGAACTTAAAGAGTTTTTCAAGCAAATACATCCTTGAAGACATAGAAGTTTCAGTGTACAAAGTATCAAGGTGTTTCCACATTTCAGAAGCAGATTCAATATGATTAACCTTCCTAATCACAGAGTCAGACAAGTTGAGAATAATGGTTGCCTTGGCCAATTCATTCATTTCATCCAGTTTTTCTTGAGGGGTATCAGTGGACAAAGTGCCATCAACACATTTGAAGATTTTTTGTTGAATAAGAACACACTTTAGTTTCTGTTTCCAGATCACAAAATCATTTTTACCATTGAAAGGGACCAAGTTGACAGGTTGAGCCATTTTAAAACCAAGAAAAAATTTTCTGGCAACACTAAGAGCAAGAAAACAACACAAACACACAACAAGCAGTCAGCCAATCACAAAAGGCAGAACACCAAGGCAACAGACAAACACAGATTCACAGATTTCACACAAAGAACCTCAAATCCTTGACTGTCACGAGCAAGGCCGGCTAAGGCTATCCCAGTTCGCAATCACTCACTTCTGGAGGGCGCAGGGGGTCACTTAGGCAGCACAATATGCTTGGTGGTCAAGCAATAGGAGATTTTCAAGCAGAGAGCACAAGAGGGAAAAAAACACACCACGGAAGCTAGAAACACAGAGAAAACACACAAGGAAAACCTAAGTCTTGCCAAGACTGTCTACCAGAAACAAAATCCCAATCCTATAGTTGGCACTAAACAGAAAACAGAAAAATCCAGAAAGATTCAGCCAATTTACCAGAGCAAACCCCCACTCGAGGGATGGTTCCACTTGCCCACCTCCTTTAGCGACTCGGCGTGCCGGAATAGTCCCTCCGTGGCTCTGATACCACTGTAGGGATCAGACTATCCGGGTTCACTATTTACCGAGACCTCTTTGGTCTTGTTTACAAGATGGCTCAGTCAAACCACCAACCAAGCGACTGATTTATACAAGAACTACAAGCTATTACAGAGTAGATAGCTGTACACTATAGCACTGTCTTCCTGCTCCAGTAGCTCCAAGTTCTACCAAGGAACCTGCACACTGGAAGACTTGTTAGCATAGAATGAGAGATCCTCTCGGATCTAAACAAAGTATACAAGAAACAGAGAGATAACAAAGGAATCGCATAGATCTACAAGCCGTGGCTCAGCCACCCGCTAATAGTGCAGATCTATTCACCAAACCAACAATCCAAGGGAGCAACGTTGAATTCAGTTGTGAAATAACTTCACACCCGATGAATACAACTCCAATCTACTCCACTAAACCGGATCTGACCCCTCTCTGATCTCACACTCACAAGAAACCTCTCACCAGAAAACCCTAATCTCCTCTGGAACCCTAGCAACCGAATCAGTTGCTAATCTCACCCATTCACACGATTACACACTCAAGCATATGAGCCCTACCACCGTGTGACACTCAGAGAATCACCAAAGAAGAAGAACTCAAGGGAAATAAAAAAAACCGAGAGAGAAAAAAAAAGCCTGCACAGTGAGAGTTAATAAGTCATCTCAAACGGCGGATGGAGTAAAGAGAGTATATCTCAAGTGGAGTGGGCTAGGGCAACACACATCCCCAAGTTTCCTGGGCCGAAACTAACTCAGGCCCAACACAAATAATAGTCCACCACTTAACCAGCCAAATAATCAACATGATCATTATGGAGATGTACAAAAGTTTTGAAGGCTGAGACCATGTCAAGGGTGTTTGATAGTTATGTTAGAGACTTAATTAGAGCAAGATAAAAACTCTTAACCATGTGTTTTGTATGATGATTTTATTAAATAACCCATATTATTTTTATGGCCCGATGAAGCAGTCTTAAACCGATGTTTCAATCTAGAAAATTTATCCATCATTTCAGTAGGTTAAACTAGCAACTTTAGAAGTTGGATATAAATAGTGGGATGAAACTGAAATATTGCTCTTCATCTTTCTCACTCTCTATTTGAATTGATGCAAGTTTTTAGCTACTTGTCTAGTATATATATATATATATATATATATATATATATATATATATATATATATATATATATATATATATATCTATATAAGAGGCTAAGATATGTACATAAGTTGCTAACAAAATGATCATTTCCTATACTCTACTTATTTATGTGTAGGTCCTAAAAATAGAGAAATGACATTTCCATTGTCAATGGCATAATTAGAGCTCCGCCTGGAAAATGTTAATGTGTGGGGTCATGTATATTAACACATAATTATCTTAATATTTATCCCATTATTTACTTTATGTTGATTATTATGATGAATAATTACGAGCATTATAATAAAATAGATAAGGCCAATCTGGATTAGTGGGTGCACATCGAAATTTTGTTGGTAAAACATACGGATTGCACTAACTTATATTTATACGGACTAGTTTATTAATAAATATAAGTATGAATACGATATCGTAATTCTACAAAGCACAAACTAAGGAATATTGCATCACATGTATTTAGTTAGGTGTGAGAAAAAACATAGAGTACTATTACTAGTATTTGTTTCCTTAATATAATTATTTTACAAAATAATATAGATAGTCTTAATTTACGCGAATGTAGTGCAATAAAAATTAAAATACGAAAACCACAGAACGCATAGTCTACAAAATGAAAGGAAAATGAAATTATGTAACATAAACTTTGAAAACCCAAAAAAGGTGGCATGTACTTGAATTATGGCAAACATGACTACCACTTTTTTACCTCTAATGATTTAGTCAAAGTAAAATTAATGACAGATGTGATTGTGGTTAGTATACTAGATATGATGGCAAGCATGTCTTGATATTCTTAAATTAAAAATCTCTTCTTTATTAGGAAGATTAAAGACATTTTTGTCTGCATTCAATGGAGACCTCCTTTAGAGCATCTCCAATAACCGGCGTCACCACCGCCACGCCGATTTTTCGCCCACGCCGGTTTGACGCCGAACCATTGGAACTGGCGTGGGCGAAATCGGCGTCAAAATCGGCGTCGCCATGCCGATTCCCGCGCTGACGCCGGTTCCGACGCCGATCCTCAC
Organism: Salvia splendens; assembly: GCF_004379255.2. NCBI lineage: Eukaryota > Viridiplantae > Streptophyta > Magnoliopsida > Lamiales > Lamiaceae > Salvia > Salvia splendens. The sequence continues at coordinate 9,794,078 of NC_056033.1, forward strand.
GGGCGCCATTGTGCGTCCCGGATCGGCGCCAAACCGGCGTCGGATTTAAATTTTTTTTTTGTTTTTCGAACACACTATATATACGCGCGTTGAACCTCATTTTCATTCGCACCACTTGTTTTAACGAGTACTCTCTCTCTACCTTACTTTCTGTACAAGATCAATAACGAGCAATGGAGAACAACTACGAAGGTACTCCAGTTAATCCCGGGGGATGGTCTCAGACTCCCCCGCCTCCCGGTGTAGGGTCTCAGACGCCCCCGACTCCCGGGGCAGGGTCCCATACTTCCCCGGCTCCTGGGGGAGGTGGTTGGCCTCCGATGAGCGGGTACTACAACATGTACCCGTGGCAGCATATGATTCCGGGGTGGGCACCCGGCATGCAACCCCCTATGCAGATGATGCCGGGGTGGGCACCCGGCATGCAGCCACCGGCGCAGCAGATGATGCCACCGGCGCAACAGATTATTCCCCCGGCGCAGGGGACGCACGGGGGGGACAACACCTATCGGCCGACTTTTGATTTTTCCACCGGTTCTTCGCACACATCGACCCCAACGGATGCACAGTATACGGAGACCTTCTCCTTAGCGGACTTGGGTTTTGATATTAACGAGGTTTCGGAAACTCTCATTCAAAGCCAGGGAGTAGGGCAGGGTAAGAAGAAGGGCAAGGCGAAGAAGGTCGGCGAGTCGTCGCAGCCCCAAGCCGAAATCCGGGGCCGGAGGAAGTGGACAGACGCGGAGAACGTTGCGGTTGCCAAGGCGTGGGTGAGTGTCTGCGACGATCCTCTGGTTTCGAACAACCAGAGGATCGTCAACTTGTGGGCCAAGATAGCCGCAGCCTACAGGGCATTTTGCCCTGAAGGGAGACCGTGCACCGGGGAGGAGGTCCGGAAGTGCTGGGACCGAATCAGGGCTGGCGTCTCTCGATTTTCGGGTTTGTACGCCAACGCCCTCCGCATGCAGACCAGTGGCCAAACAGAGGAATACTGCAGGAGGATTGCGGAGAGAGCCTACCCCGATCCGGATAAGAAGTACTATGAGTTCACCTACTGGAACTGCTACGTTGTGCTCAACGAGTCGGAGAAATTTCGGGCAGGCGTCGACGCTGGCTGGCCGAAGAGGCAGAGACTGAACTATACCGGAGATTATAGCGGCAGCAGCGGTGGTTCGTCAGACCTCCCTGAGACGGCCCAGGAGGTCCCGACTCCTCGGTCGTTCGGTCGCCGACCTCGCCCGGTTGGGCAAAGGCGGGCGCAGCAGGTTGCGAGGAGGGGCACCCCGAGTTCCCAGGACGTCCATTCGGCATCCCCCCTCGGCAGGTCTACCGAGGAGCTCAAATTCTTCGCGCGCCAACAAACGCGCGCTCAAATGGTGAAGACCTTAGCCGACTTCCAAGCGGCGGTGGACCCCGAGGTGAAGGATTTTCTTCGTGTATTGCTCCAGAGCCAGTGTGAAGAATTGGAGGCGATGAGGAGGGACACCGGCGGGAATAGCCGCGGCGTAGGTGGTGACGGAGGCGGCGGCGACGACGGTGAAGAAGCGCTGGGCGACGACGGAGACGAGGACGGCGGCGATGAGTGATTTTGTTTTACTTTTTTAAATTAATGTACTTTTTAATTTTTGTACTTTTTTTATATTATTGTACTTTTTTTATAATTAATGTACTTTTTAAATTTTAATATTATTATTCGAATTTTCCGTATTTGTCTCGTAAATTAAATTCCGTATGTTGATACAAGTGTAAATTAAATTATATAATTGTTATTAGTGATGTGGAAATGTAGTGTGAAGGCTATGTGAGGGCTATTTGATGTCCAGTTGATGTGACAAGCTGATGTGGCAGGAGAATTGTAGTGCTGATGATGTGGCAGTGTGAAGGCTATTTGATGGCTATTTGACGTCCAGTGCTATTGGAGATGCTCTTAAAGGGGCCTCAACCTAAAAGTGAAAAAGAAAAAATTGATTATCTTAGTAATTAGTGTAGAATTTATTTACAATGAAAATCAACCAACAAAAGACTAGAAATCGAGCTAGGCTTGGGCTGTTGGTTCGTAACTTCTGTAATGTCTTAGCTTGTGGGGTGGGATCCCCTGTTATGTTCTCTCTCTATAATACACACAAAAACAGTCTTAAATCTTAATTCCAAAAGGGTACTTACTATCTACATTGGCTTCTTTTGTTTCTGTGCTTGCCAAGCAATTGTCTATGTCTATTGCTGCTGCTCCCTCTTCACAGAACTGCAAATGGGAGAGGAATCATATTTCGAATATCTTGTTAATCCCTCTGTTCCGCGTAGTTGAGTTATTTCAATTTCCTCCCTCGTTTTAAAAAAATGATAATAAATAATTAAAGTGAAGAAAATGTAAAGTAAGAGAGAAAATAATGTACTCTTATTTATCTTATTTTGCCACTTACTTTACTTTCTTTTCATTTTAATTATTTATTATCATTTTTTTCAAAATAAGTGCAGAAAATGAAATGACTCAACTATTGCTGAAAATTATTTGATATCCCTCTCACTTTCCTTTTCATCTTTTAGATTAACCTACTACTACTTACAAACTCTTTTGTTATCCTATTATCCACACCCAAAAAAATATGACTTCCTTTTCTCTTTGCTATATATCACTATTTTGTGAAACTTCTTTGGCCTTCTCCCTCTGAAGGCGCCACCTTTATGGATATCTTGCTCAAAATTGGCTTTCTCTTCAGGATAATTAACCTGGCAATTTTCCATAGAGCCTTTGGAAACATTCTTAATTACTAATTCCAGCCTATTTCTTGATCAATGTACTTTGCCCCTTTGTTTTGTCGTGTTAGTTGCGTTTGTTTTTGTGGTCGTGTAATGCTAGAGTGACTGAAGTGTGTGCTTCAACAAAAGCAGAAAGTTGGAAACTTTTATTTTTTAATCTGGGAATTCATGGAATTTGATCTGAATCATGCAGTGAGTGAGGTGGAGCAGAATATTGCATGTGTGAATGGAGAAGAATGCGAAGGTGGTAGTGGTGATTACGGGTGTTTGCAAACTTCAATTTCAGAATCTGCTCCACCATCGATATATGTGGAGCTCTGGCATGCTTGTGCTGGACCTCTCACCAGCTTGCCTAAGAAAGGAAATGTGGTGGTGTATTTCCCTCAAGGCCACATGGAGCAGGCGGCATTTGCCTCACCCTTTCCAACCTTGGATATGCCTACTTTTGATCTTCCTCCACAGATCTTTTGCCGAGTTATTGATGTTCGGCTACTTGTGAGTGCTTTGTCGAGCTTTTGGTTTGTGTCCAATGCCTTGTTGGTTATATTTTAGGGCGTGATTTCAACTTAAAAGTCTTGTTGTGGTTTGGTTTAGTTTCTATTTCTGTGTTTTGGTTAATGTTTTTGTAACAGGCAAACAAAGAGAATGATGAGGTTTACACTCAACTGAATCTGCTTCCTCTTCCAGAGGTACTGTAGGTAATTATAGGTAGATGCATTGGTTTTTGAGATGGATGTGTGATTTTTGAAATTCTTAATTAGTGAAAGAATTGGGAAATTCATTGGTGGTGAGTAGATTGCTTCTTGAGGTCTATACTTTAAATTCTTGGTTAGTGAAAGACTTGGGTCTTTATGATAGTTAATATTGGTTCTTGTTGTTTACGTTTCATTTTCTATATAATTAGTGACAGGGAAGAAGGCCTTGGCTTGGTGCTAGAGAAAACTTGTGTGTTCAATTTTAGCCTTTGTAAAGTTTTTGTGCTGATGCAGATGGGAGGGGTGAAATTGGATGGCAAAGAAAATGAAAATGCAGACTTTGATGAGGACGGGAATGGTGTTATGCCAGCAAAGTCGACTTCCCACATGTTCTGCAAGACCCTGACTGCTTCGGATACCAGTACCCATGGTGGATTTTCCGTTCCTCGTAGGGCTGCCGAAGATTGCTTCCCCCCTCTGGTTTGGCCTCTTATGATGAACAGCACTTGAATTCTCTATTTACCTCAGTAAAGTTCGTCTTGCTGAGGAATTACACTCCGTTGTAGGATTATAAAGAGCAAAGGCCCTCCCAGGAACTCATAGCCAAAGACCTGCATGGAATGGAGTGGAAGTTCAGACACATTTATAGAGGTATAAGGTTCGTGTATCACTCATTCTCTTGTTGGATATTCTGAGTGTTTAATTATGGCATTGCAGGCCAGCCTAGGCGACATTTGCTCACTACTGGTTGGAGCATATTTGTCAGTCAGAAAAATCTTGTTTCAGGGGATGCTGTTCTCTTTCTGAGGTACATTTCACCAAGTTTTGCATTTGAGCAATAATGTTTCAGACTGATGCTTGGGAACACATTGGATATATATAAATATAAGTTGATTTGAAGGAAAATAATGGAAATGAGTAAAATGCAGAATAATTATTGTTTGTGAGAAAAAATGGACTGATATTGGAACTCAGCTTTGCTCTGCAGCATTCTTGTTCAAAGTGTTCCTCGCCTTATAAGGTGCATTACCTGTATACTGCAGAGGAGAAGCTGGGGAACTACGATTTGGGATTAGACGAGCTGCTCGACCTAGGAATGGCTTGCCTGATTCGATCATTAAGAATCAGGGTTCTTATCCCAATGTCCTCTCTCCAGTTGCCAATGCTATATCAAGCAACACTTCATTTCATGTTTTCTACAGCCCAAGGTACTGTTGTCCCATAGAACCTGTTAACAATTAGCATAACCTTCAGTATCTCTAGTAGAGTACCATTCTAATCCAAATTAACATTTTATCCTAGCATTCTAGCAACCGTACTTTATTGATACAACCGGTCAAATATAGAGTCTCCAAAATAATAACAGTGACTAGAACTCTAGAACTTTTATCATAAAAGAAAGATGATGAGTTCACTGATGTGATTGATTCAAGCATGGCTTAGAGGTTGACTGCCTGAGAGTTCATTCGAGGAGCTATTAGCTGTTTCAAAAATTTCTGAATCTCACCATTGCCTTGCCCTCAATAATTGGAGCAACAGAAAATAATAGTATGATTTAGGCAATGAAGTATGTATGTGGCTAGAATTTGATGGGGAATATACAAATGCAGGAAAATAATAACTCTTACTAAATGAGAAAAAAATCTCGTGACATGTTAGATTAAATGGTGTTGTACTATTAGCCTCTCTGATTACGTGGCATATCTGCTTAGAACTATTTTTTTGCAGGTCAAGCCATGCTGATTTTATTGTCCCCGTTGAAAAATATGTTATGTGTACCACCAGTAAGTTACTTGTTGGGACAAGATTCAGAATGAAATTCGACTTTGATGATTCTCCTGAAAGAAGGTCCCACGTGAAATCCCATAATCTTACCAGGAGGTTTTAGCCTCTGCGATGTATGCTGATTGTATTTTGCAGGTTCAGTGGGGTGGTGACTGGAGTCGGTGATATGGATCCTTATAGATGGCAGAACTCAAAATGGAGATGCCTGATGGTAGAGTACAACTTCATAACCAGGCAACACTTCTGTGATTTTCCATTTTTGCTGCCATTCTAGGGCCTCTATTTAATCAGTGGAATTGAGATTGGCATCTCTACTTATTTTTATGCCTTAAGTTTATTTAATAAAATCGCTACTACGTAAGTAGGTTCTACCCATGGGAATTGAAGCATAAAATGCATTAGTGTTAGTAGCAAAGACTAAGTGGTTTAACATTTTTTGTTGTTGCTGTTATTGGACTTATCCAATCGTTTCTTGCAACTTCACTACATCCTTGTTACCGGAAAATGCTATAGGTTCGTTGGGATGAGGACATCATGAGAAACCACCAAGAACGAGTTTCTCCATGGGACATAGATTTTTCAGGTAACTATGCACCCCTGAGTATCCAGCCCTCACCTAGGACGAAGAAACTGAGGTCAAATCTGCATGTTACCCCGCATGGCAGCCCTATTGCTGGTGCATTTCTTTCCATTTGATTTAATTGTTCTACTATGCATTCTTTACTCTGGGCTGGCCTTGAAATCTAATTGTTGATGCAGGTGGGGGCTCTGTTTTGGACTTTGAGGAGTCAGTAAGATCCTCCAAGGTCTTGCAAGGTCAAGAAAATGTAGGTCTTTTATCACCTTTCTATAGAGGTGATCAAGAGAACCGCCAGCTCGATTTTGGTATGCAACCTACCACTCCTAATCCTGTGGCGAACAGGATGGATAAGATTAACTATGGCGAGTTTGTGAGAAACCACGCTCCCGCCAACTTCACAGGCTTTCTGGAATCCAATTGGTTTCCTAAGGTCTTGCAAGGTCAAGAAATTTGCCCATTCAAATCTCTCGCGGGAATAAGTAGTTCGGATATCGGTGTTTGGCCAAAACCTCAACACGGTTACAACCTTCACAATCAGATGTCAACGCCAAGCTTCTATCCTCTGGCTTCAGAAGGTTCTAGAAGCATTCCGATTCATCACAAGAACATCCATACAGGAGGGCTCATACTATCCAACTTCTCCAATTTTCAGACAGAGACTTCGATTTTGAGTGGGACTAAAGCTGATGTAAGTCGGATGCCACATCTGACAAACGAACCAAGGGCGCTGGAGAGAACGTCTGCCCTTAAACATATGAACAATGAAAGCAACTTGAAGGAAGAAGTTCAGAGCTGCAAGCTATTCGGTTTCTCTTTGACAGAAGATCCTGCTGCCATCAATCTACAGGGTCCTAACAAGAGGAGCTGTACAAAGGTACGTTCCAATCAAGTTGGGCAGCGATGGCTAATTAATACTCTTTTTCATGAGACTCGAAAGGGTGATCACCATTCCTGCTCATAGGTTCACAAACCAGGTAGCTTGGTGGGGAGAGCCATTGATCTTTCTAGATTGAATAGCTATGAAGATTTGCTGACTGAACTTGAGAGGCTTTTCAACATGGAAGGCCTCTTGCGCGATCCTAACTGTGGATGGCGCATACTGTACACTGATAGTGAGAACGACATGATGGTAATTGGCGACGACCCTTGGCAGTAAGTCCAGTGCTTGGGGTTTTTTGGGATAATAGCATGTAAAATTGCCCAATTTTGGCCAAATTCTTGTTCTGATGTGTGATGAATGCAGAGAGTTTGTTGAGGTGGTCACGAAGATCCACATACACACACAAGAGGAAGTGGAGAAGCTGACCGTTGGAATGACCAAGAGTTGCCTCGAAGAAGCGCCATCAGCGCCTGATGTGTCCAAGTCGTCTTCAGTAGGCAGCCCGATTCTTCCCCTACTGTGATAAGTATGTGAGGTGGAGGTTCGTGTACATTACTAAATAAAAGTGTTGTTGTGTTTGTGTTTTTGTTTGTGTTCTTACTTAAGAAAATGATGTAGTTGAAATAGATAGATTTGGTTATTATGATGTTTGAATGCTGTTTGTTTTTCTCGTCACACTGTCTCCATGGATAGAGACAGAAGTTGGTTTCTGTTGGTTATTTATCTCTATGCTTGATGGATGGATTCACAGATAGAAATATAACTATGTTTTGATAAAAACCTATATATATATATATAGTTGTAATAAATCAATAATCATACTATATGAAATGAACTAATAATTAATTATATAGTTATTTGCCTATAAGTATTTGAATTTTCAATATTGTTTGATTTTTTTCCTTTGAACTTCTTTTAATTTAATTATATGAAATTTTTGAGTTTTTCTTATTTTCACGATAAACAATTCCGATCAAATTAAAGCTAATGACACTTTAACATAAAAATATGTGCATTTTTTATTTATGGAAAGTTGTCTCCAACTCATTATCCATGTATATCAATTTATTTACTATTTATACCACTATAGTCTATCATTATAACTATTAAATACTAATAATAATATGAGTCCTCTATTCACTAATACTACTTTAACTACCATTCTCCTCTTATCTTTTACTTTACCAATTGTGCATTAATTCATGTGTCATTTCAAATATTTATATTTTTATGGGATGGAGGGTGTATTAATATATAAAATCATACTCTTTCAATTTCAATAATTAAAATTAATATGCATCCCTAAATTTCAAATAAAGGGTATAAATGTCCATTCTGGCTAAGGTAGTTAAAGTATATTCTACTCCCTCCGTCCCATTAATATGCAATATTTGGGAATCGGCATGAGACTTTATGTAGTGTTTTTGTGTATTAATGAAGAGATAGTAAGTAAAAGAGATGAAAAAGTAGAGATAAAGTTATTTTCATTTTAAGAAACGTTTCATTTTTAATGGAATAATCTAAAAAAGGAAAACATTTCATATTTAATTGGACAGGTGGAGTACTTATTGTGTTCATATCTTATATTAACGTGTCGATTTTAATACAACGATATTAACAATGATATCCTCCACTAAATAACTACTTCATATGTCTAAAAAAAATCGGTAAAGTAAGTGAGAGAATAAAAAAAAACGGGTAAAATAAGAGAGAGAAGAAAAAATGAGTAAAATATAAGAGAAAATTTTCCACTTTGTGAACACCCAAAAATACGAATGGAGTATAAAAAATCTCTTGCACTTCCTATCAAATTTGAAAAATTTATTCTTTTTCCTCTGACGAGCCATGAAACTATAAGCAAGAACCATCCGTCCAGCTTCCTATTAGTGCGAAATTTGTATTCATTAAGTGAACGTGTGTTAATACTAGTTCAATAAAAGTAACACTGGCTTTATATCATGCTGTCTAATTTACAGGGATTTTTCCTAACCTAGATGGAGCAAAATTAGGCGAAACTCTAACTTTACCATCTAACTGGAACTACAAAATGAGCAATTTGGCAGCAATATTATACCTGCAAACAAGCAAGCTAGAAAGTGAAAAGGGGATTAAATAAAAGGTAACTATTTTGGGAGATCAGAAAGCAGAACACAACAGGAATTAAGGAGCTTGATAATCAATGGCTCACCAAATTCTGTGAGGGCCGCATAAGAGGTACTAATATCATTTTGCAGTGGTCAGCTTCTTCTATCAACTCAACTGCATGTATAGATGGTCAACTAGGTAGCAAGAATGAGACTGCCTCTCCACAAAAAAACCAAGGCATCTCTGACAGCAGTCCTATCAACGCATTTCCTCCGGATTGCCTCTTCTTCTATGTCTCTACTCGGAGAATCTTGGTCTTACAGAACGCCGTTGGCGAGGAAATAAAAACGGATTATCAGATCTTTCCTTACTCAAACCTTTCATACCAAGAGAAAATGTCGCTGCCAACCAAGAAATGGAAACAAGTAAAATTTCAGATGAATTATGACAATAACAAAACTCATTAAAGTTTACACTAAACTGTGAGATGCAATTTTAGTAGGAGCAATCATTCAGCTTTTTCTCCCATAGAAAGTTGCACATTGATGGATCCGCGAATTTCTGATGTTAGTAAATGCTGGTAGAGAATGAAGATTACGACACAAAGAATTTACGTGGTTCGATTTACTGAAGTAAATCTACGTCCACGGGAAGAAGGGAGGGCAAGATTGTATTGCTTGATCTGGGATTACAGCTTACAACACAGACTTGCTATATGGTATTTTATCTCTAGAGAGCTTAACCCTTTTCTATCTGATCTAAGTTCTATTTATACATTGAACTAAGGTCGTGGTTTGCAGCCCCACTAACAAGATCGTGGGTGAGCAATAACTGCTCAATAACTGCTTCGTACCACTAAATAGATCGTGGGTATAGCGGAGGTCGTGGAGGCCTTTCATGAGTCCACTAACTCCTAGTTCGGTCGAATGCTGAGACCGAACTGCTGGACTTTACCGATCAGCTCTTGCCGATCTGAGAGGAGAGCTTGACTGGTCGGCTTTTACCGAGCTGTAGGCTGAGTCCGAACTCTTTGGTCGTGCCGAACTCTTTGGTGCCGAACAGATACTCTTTCTTGGGCTCTGGGCTGATGGGCCGTCACTGTTATTGGGCTTGCCATTAGGGTTTAGTTCGTACCCCATCACTACCCCCCCCGAAAAGCGAAGTGAATCACTTCGGCGAGGTGAGTCACTTCGGCATTCTGGATAATGGTAAGGGGGAGGCAGACGTCAGGGGACGTGCCTTGCGCGTGCCTGCATTAAATGCGACAGTAAAATCCGGCCGTTGAATCCTGAAAAGGTGGGATTCGAAACGGCGCAACGATCTCGAAATCTTTCCCGAATCTGATAAATATGCTCTTTCTTCCTCATTTGAACACCTTTGCTGTTGCGTCTTCTATACTCTCTCTTTCTCGAGAAATTTTCTTCCGCTTTCAAGAGCTTCTTCAGACTTTCTTCACCTTCAAAAAGTAAGAAAAATGTCTTCTTCTTCTTCGGAGTCGGGTAGCGGTAGGAAAGGGGATAAGGGGTCTTCTGGCCGGAAAGAGTCCGGGGAGAAGACCGTAGAGTATTTCCATAGTATTTTGAGTAAGGATACTGTGATATCCCTACCCGAAAAATACTTTTTTCCTGGGGGGAAGGCGGTGGTACCTGACGGTGATCATAGGGCTGACTCCCCGCCGGAGGGGTACGCCACCGTGTACGAGGCCTGCTTAGAATGCGGGCTTCGTTTCCCCCTCCCTTCTGCCTTTATAGATTTACTAGATTTTTTTCAGCTTCCTTTAGGCCAAGTGACTCCGAACTCTTGGAGGCACTTGTCGGCCTTCGCTGCCGAACTCCGTAGGTTAGGAAGGGATTTGTCTTTGAAGGCGATCCTTAAATTCTTTCAATTTAAGAGGAAGGGGTCTTGGTTTTACTTGATCCCTTTACAGCCCTTTAGGGCCTTTTGTAAAACGAAGTGGCCGAAGTGGCAAAATCGCTTCTTCTACTATGATAGGACCGCGGCTCCTAGTTTTCCTTGGAGAGGGCCGGAGTCCGTTATCCGTCATCCTCGGCCTGAACCGTTGGACGAGCTCGATGGCGAGCTCAACAAGATTCCCATAGTTAGGAAACAATACACGGAGTCTGAGCTCGTCAAGGGCGACGTCGTGTTCGACATCTCGTCTTCGGACGAAGAGGCCGAGGGTGAGGATTTCTCTTTATCTTTATGCTCTACTGCTTTAACGAAGAAAATCTGACTTTGCTTTCTTGCTTTTTGGCAGTGTACATGCTGAATAAGGCTAGCCGCAAATCTTCGGAGTCCAAGGAGCCGGAGAGGCCGAAAACCACCAGCTCGGCGTCTGATGCCGAGAGGACTCCGAAAAGGCAAAAAACCTCTTCGGATCCGAAGAAGCCGGAGTCGACTTCGGCAAAGGGGAAGGGGAAGGCCCAGAAGCCCCCGAGAGCGCCAGAGAAAGATGTGGTCTTGGCGCCTCCTTCGGAACATATCTGTGAGCCGTTTTTATGGCCCACGGACTTCGCCGAGGTGAATTCTCTTCTTGATTTTCTGGCCTTGCTTTTTTCCTGTATTTTTTGTGGCCCCTTTGTTGACTTTTTTCTTTATCCATTTTCAGAGGAACGATATGCTCTCCAAGCTCGTCGCCGTCGAACTCTCCAAAGCGTCCAATGACTATGCTGAGATGCAGAGGAAGTTGGCGGCTGCTTGTCATCGGGCCGAACAGGCTGAGGCTAACTTTGAGAAAGCCAGAGCTGCTAGGATTTCGGCCCAGGATGAAGCCCAGTTTGCCAAAAACCAGCTCGTCATCCAGCGGGAGCAGACGAAACGGAGGGATGCTGCTGCCGTGGTTGCCCAAGGGGAGGCTCTCCGTGTTTACACGGAGAAACTCTTTTTGAGCAGCCAGTTCTCGGCCTTTGTCGGTAGTCTGGTAAGGCTAATTGCCGATAAGGGCGAGCAGGGGGCCGACGTCGTGCTGCCTCTGTACAGCCGAGAGATAGCAGCTCGGCTTCAGAATCTGCCGCTCCTTGAGGAGCTCGCTTCATCCTCGGTCCTGCTTTCTGCAGACCGAGTCCGGAGTTGTCGAGCTGATCGGGACGAGAACCTGGAGGCTATCTTTGCCTCCGTGGGACCCGTTTCACCCGCTTCGACTTACAACGGAGAGGGTGAGGCCGAGCCGCTGGAGCTGGAGGCCGAAGTCGAGCGGGCCGGGCATCCGGAGAAGGAAGCCGATCAGGAGGCGGAGGCGAGGCCGGCAGGATGCGAGGCCGAGGCTGAGGTAGCTCAGGAGAAAGAAGCTGAACCAGACCAAGGAGCCGGAGACGAAGCTGGTGGAGTATGATTTCGTCTCCCTTCTCTTAGTCTAGTTTCTTCCTTGTAAAATGGCCTTGAAGCCCTCCTAGTGTAAAAAATTTTCCTTGTGAATGAAAAATTCTCTACACTTGTCTTCGTATAGCTTTTCGTACTCGCCTTTATTCCTGTTGTATTTTACTATCTGCTCGGTACAGCTGCCGAACTAATATAGCTGCTTTGTACTCAAGGAGATGGAGATACTTCACTGGAAACGGCTGTACTCTTCGGCTTTAGACGAAGCTGAGAAAAGAGCTATAGCCGATCAGACGAAGAATGACGAGCTTCTGGCTCGTTTAGTGAAGCTGGAGGCCGATAATAAGGACTTAGAGTCCGATAAGAAGGATCTGGAGGCCGAGCTGAATACGACCATTGCTGAGAGGACTGCGTACGAGGATTACATCCGTGTGCGCGGGGGAGTGACCATATCAGATGTTCAGAGTCGAGTTGACGAACTGTGGGAGGAATATCATGTACTCCGGAGGAACAATGCGCTGGAGAGCTCGGCTTGCCAACAAGTTGTGAAATCATTGCGGCGCTGGGCTTCTCGGTACAACATTGTTCTTTCTCGGCGCCCCTCCATAGAAAGATTCCTTCGGCATATCGTGCCAACAGATGCTCGCACTCCAGATCAAACCTCTGGTTCCCTTGTTCAAAATCCTACTCCCAGTCAACAACGAACTCCGGAACAGCCGGAAACGTCAAGACGAGAACGGGCTCAGGAGCAACCGGAATCGTCAAGACAGGGACGGACTGAAATTCGCCGAGGAGTTGTGACTATGAGCGAGCAAGATCAGCAGATGCTTATTGCAGAGACTCTTCATCGCCGAGGTGTTAGGACTTCTCGGGCTCGGGGAAGAGGCGTTGGGTCGAGGATAGCATCTCGTCGACCTGCTTATTCTTCATCTGCTCGGAACAACCGAACTCGGCTTCCAGAGGATTTTGCAGATAGGTGGCTTAACTTCAGCAACCCTGGACAGTAGAATAGTCCTTTGTAATAGCGTAACGCCATTTTGTAGGGTAGCGGAGTTGTATGCCGAACAAGATTTGAAAAATGAAATTTTGTTTTCGCTTCTAACACTGTATTTACAGCTTAGCGAAAAAATTTCATCGTACTTGTCCTCGGTCTTATGAAGTAAACTTCTTTGACCGGACTTGGTCCTTGGTCTTATGAAGTAAACTTCTTTGACCGGACTTGGTCCTTGGTCTGATGAAATAAACATCTTTGACCGGACTCGTCTTTGGTCTGATGAAATAAACATCTTTGACCGGACTCGTCTTTAGTCTGATGAAATAAACATCTTTGACCGGACTCGTCTTTGGTCTGATGAAATAAACATCTTTGACCGGACTCGTCTTTGGTCCGATGAAATAAACATCTTTGACCGGACTCGTCTTTGGTCTGATGAAATAAACATCTTTGACCGGACTCGTCTTTGGTCTGACGAAATAAACATCTTTGACCGGACTCGTCTTTGGTCTGATGAAATAAACATCTTTGACCGGACTCGTCTTTGTGTTCTAATTTGGCGATTTTTGTCGCCGGGATCGAACTTTCCCTTGTCCTAATTCGGCGAGTTTTATCGCGTGGATCGGACTTTCCCAGTTAACCGAAGTGGTCTTATGCAGTAAACCTCTTTGACTAGACGTGGTCGTCCCCGGTCTTATGAGGTAAACTTCTTTGACCGAACTTGGTCGTCCTAATTCGGCGAGGTTTATCGCGTGGATCGGACTTTCCCTTATTGCAGTTCGTTTCAGACGAAGTGCTTATTTCTTAAGCCGAATTGTGGTCTTGTATCTTCCTGAGAAGCTTGGACTCACAATCGTTGGCTTATTGCAGTTCGTTTCAGACGGACTGCTTGTTAAGCTGAATTGTGGTCTTATATCCTCCTTAGAAGCTTGGACTCACAATAGTCTTTAATAATCGATCTAAAAAGGGGATCAGTCTTTAAAGAACGATATACCTTGGTACCATTTGTAAGAGACGACAAGCACATAGAGACAAAACACATAGAGAAAAAATGAAAAAGACGAAAGAAAAAACTTTAAACTTTTTATAAAACGACAAGTAAAAGGTACAAGTAAAAAACAAACAAATAAAAACATGTACCCCTATGACCGAACTAGACACAAGACAGACTGACCGGACCTTGTCTCTTACAAGTGGAACTTCTTGAGGTTGGAGACGTGCCATGTTCGGGGTACTTGTTCTCCTGACATGTGAGTCAATTTATAAGACCCTTTGCCGAGGACTTCTGACACCCGATACGGACCCTCCCATGTGGGCTCGAGTTTGCCCAGCTTTTCTGCTCGGCTTACTTCGTTGTTTCTCAAGACGAGATCTCCCACTTGAAATTGAAGCTTTTTCACCCTTTGGTTATAATACCGGGCTATTTGCTCCTTATACTTGGCTGCTTTTATGCACGCCAATTCTCTTCTTTCTTCGGCGAGATCTAGTTCTGCTCTCAGTCCGTCGTCATTCATTTCTGAGGAGAAATTTAGAGTTCGGGGACTGGGTACGCCGATCTCCACCGGAATTACGGCTTCAGTGCCGTACACCAGACTATACGGAGTTTCACCGTTGGAGGTTTTGGGCGTAGTTCGGTAGGACCATAGGACTTGAGGGAGATTTTCTACCCATTGTCCTTTGGCTTGTTCTAACCGAGCTTTTAACCCTTTCACCAGAATCCGGTTCGTTACTTCCGTTTGTCCGTTTGCTTGGGGATGGGAGACCGAAGTGAACCGCTGTTGAATGTTCAGCTCTTGGCACCAATTCTTGAACGTCTTGTCGGTGAACTGAGTCCCATTATCCGAGATGAGGATGTGGGGTATGCCAAATCGGCACACTATGTTCTTCCAGACGAAGTCCAATGCCTTTGAGCTCGTTATCGTAGCTAATGGTTCAGCCTCCACCCACTTCGTGAAGTAGTCCACGGCAACGATAAGGAATTTCATTTGCCGAGGAGCTTGAGGAAGTGGTCCCACTATGTCTATGCCCCATTGCATGAAAGGCCAAGGGCTTTGCATAGTGTATAGATCGGTCTGCGGCATCCTTGGGACATTTGCATGAATTTGGCACTTCGTACACTTCTTGACGAGCTGCACTGCCTCTTGTACCATGGTTGGCCAATAATATCCCCATCTCAGAACTTTTTTAGCTAAAGCTCTGGCTCCGATGTGGCTACCGCACGATCCTTCATGAACTTCTCTGAGGATGTAGTCCGTCTCTTCTGGTCCTACGCACCGCAATAACGGCTGGAGGTAAGACTTTCTAAAGAGGACTCCTTCATGAAGTTCGTACCGAAGTGCTCGGCACGTGATCTTCCGAGCTTCTCTATTATCCTCGGGCAATTGTCCTTGATCCAGATACTGCAAGATCGGCGTCATCCAGTTCGGCGAGCTAGATACTGAATGTACCTCGGCTTCATCAATGCTTCGATGCATTAATTCTTCCGCCTTTGAGCTCGGATCTGAGGCCAACTTACTTAAGGTATCTGCTCGGCTATTTTCCGCTCTGGGAATGCGGATTATCCGAAAATAGGAGAAACTTCGGCTGATGCTTTGCGCTTTGTCCAAATACTTCTTCATTCTCTCGTCACGAGCTTCACTTGTACCCAACATGTGATTTACTATGACTTGTGAATCACAATGGACTTTGAGAGATTTGACGAGCAGACTTTGCGCTAACTGGAGTCCGGCCAGGAGGGCTTCGTACTCGGCTTCATTATTAGTAGTGGGGAATAGGAACCGAAGTGAGTAGGTTACCTCGTGTCCGTCGGGAGCGACAAGTAAAATACCAGCTCCACTTCCCATCTTGTTTGAAGCTCCATCTACGAATCCGCTCCAGCAGTCCGGCGGCTCTACTTCGGATTCCAAGGGCTGTGCTAGTTCGGCATTGGCAGAATTCTTCTGTTCGGCAATAACAGGAATTGCTTGATCGAACTTTGCTTCTGCAAGAAAATCTGCCAAGGCTTGTCCCTTGATGGCTTTCCGAGGTAGATATTCAATTGCGTGCTCTCCCAACTCTATAGCCCACTTGGCGATTCTGCCTGATGCTTCTGGTTTGGTCAACACTTGCCGAAGTGGCAGATCAGTTAAGACGCATACCTTGTGAGCATAGAAGTAAGGCCGCAGTCTCCTTGCTGCATTTACTAATGCCAGAGCAATTTTTTCCAGAGGTTGATACCTTGTTTCTGGACCTCTTAATGCTCGGCTTGTAAAGTAGATGGGAAGCTGCTTTAGGCCTTCTTCTCGTACAAGCACCGCGCTGATGGTTTGATCCGATGCCGCTAAGTATAAGAATATTACTTCGGCTTCGGTTGGAGCAGAGAGAATAGGAAGCTCGGCTAGATAACTTTTGAGCTCGTCAAAGGCCTTTTTCTGCTCGGCTCCCCACTCGAACTTTGGTGCCTTTTTCAACACCTTGAAGAACGGCAGTTGCTTTTCGGCTGCTTGGGAAAGGAATCGATTCAGTGCGGCTAGACATCCGGTTAGCCTTTGCACGTCATGTATGGACTTCGGCATTGCCATGTTCTGAACGACTTGAACTTTTGAGGGGTTTGCCTTGAGTCCGTCCTTTGAAACCCAACAACCCAGAAACTTTCCAGAATCTACCAAAAAGGTACACTTTTGGGGATTAAGTTTGAGGTTGGCTTTCTTGAGCACGTTGAGAGTGGACTTGAGGTTGTGCTCGTACTCCGAAGTGCTTTTGCTTTTGACGACTATATCGTCAACATACACTTCGACCTCCTTTCCAATCAGGTGCCGAAAAAGCTTGTCTACCATCCTTTGATAAGTGGCTCCGGCATTCTTTAAACCGAATGGCATCTTTTTATAAGCGAAAATGCCGAAATCAGTAATGAAGGCCGTTTTTGAAGCGTCAATCTCATCCATTAAAACTTGATGGTATCCTTTGTACAGATCAAGAAAACAAAAAATTTCAAAGCCTATCAAAGCTTCTACTTTTTTATCTATGTTCGGAAGGGGATAGCAATCTTTGGGACAGTGCTTATTTAGATCGGTGAAATCTATGCACATCCGCCATCCTCCTTCCTTTTTCTTGATCATGACAGGATTGGCCACCCACGAAGGATACTTCACTTCGAATAACACATCCGCCTTCAATAATTGACGGACTTCGTCATGGATGACTTGACTTCGTTCTGCCGCAAAGAGTCTTTGCTTCTGTTTTATCGGCCGGACTGAAGGATCAATATTTAACCGATGAGTGATTACCTCGGGGGGCACTCCGGTCATGTCCAACGGAGACCATGCAAAGACGTCTTTATACTCCTTGAGGAGCTGGATGGTTTTTTCCCGAAGTAGGGGCGTTCCCGCGAAGCCGATCTTAACCGTTCTGGATGGATCGTCTTCGTACAGCTGAACTGTCATCGAGTTCGGCTCCGGTATGACTTCGGTCATCGCCTCTGACTCCGGCTGCTGTGATTGCTATGCTTGGTGGTGCCGATCTGACTGCTCGGTACTTCTAAGCGCAATTTGCAGACATTCCTTTGCTCTCTTTTGGTCACCTCGGATGACCGCTATCCCTCCTTTAGTAGGGATCTTGATGGTGAGGTGATAAGTGGAGCAAACGGCCCGAACTGTGTTGAGCCAGTCTCTTCCCAGGATGATGTTATACGGGGACCGAGCTTTCACCACGAAAAACTCAATCATCGTACTGGAGCTAGTAGGCGCTTTCCCCACCGTGATCGGAAGGCTGATAATACCTTCAGGGCGGGTGTCCTCCTGGGCGAAGCTCTTCAGGGGAAGCGGAGCCGGACTGAGCCGAGCTGGGTCCACTTCTAGTTTGTCGAAGCACTCTTTAAAAAGAATGCTGACTGACGCTCCTGTATCCACAAACACCCTGTGGATCAGTTTGTTTGCCACTCCGGCTTGGATGACAATGGCGTCTTGGTGAGGAGAGATGGCCGGGACGGGATCAGCAGCCGAGAACGTAATCACTTCGTCCTGCTTTAGCCTTTTATGCGTTGGCTCCTCTCGATTGGAGCCTCTGCGTTCTGACTTTAGGGACGACTTGGTCTTCCCGGCAGGGAGCGCGTCAATAGTCTGGATTACTCCATCATATTGCGGCTCGTCATCGTCTTCGGGATCCGGCTGCCTTTTCGGATCCTGAGGAGCGCAGTTCGTACCACTCTGCTTTTTATTCTTCTTTGGCTGCTTGCTTCGGTATTTTTTCAATGTCCCTGCCTTCACAAGAACATCGATACCTGCAGCCAAGTTTCTGCACTCCTCAGTATCGTGACCGTGGTCTTGATGGTAGGAGCAGTAGCTATCCTGTGGTCGACGCGCGGCTGATTTCGTCATCCGCTTTGGCTTTTCGAATAGGTCAGAGTGCAGTTCGAAAATTTCCGCTCTCGGCTTGTTCAGCGGTACGAACTGAGCGGGCGGCTTCTCGGGATTGAGACGAGGTCCCAATCTGTCTTGCACCGGAGCCCTTTGAATTCTTTCAAATGGAGTCCGGCGAGGATGCCCCTGATCGCTATGATCGGGCTTCCTTCTGTCTCCTCGGGTCGATGAGCTGTCTAACGACCGTTTGCGACGGTCTGCCTCATCGGCCCGGGAGTACTGGTCCGCAATGTCCCACATTTCCTGAGCTGTCTGCGGACCGCACTCAACGAGCTTCCTGTAGAGAGCTCCGGGCAGGATTCCATTTTGGAATGCCGAGATGACAAGCAGATCGTTGAGATCGTCTACTTGCAGGCATTCCTTGTGGAATCTTGTCATAAAGTCGCTGATTTTTTCGTCGCGACCTTGACGAATGGAAAGCAGCTGAGCCGAAGTGATTCGGGCTTCCGCTTTCTGAAAAAACCTCCTGTGGAAGGCATCCATTAGATCTCGGTAAGATCTGATGCTGCCCTGGGGGAGGCTATCGAACCACCTTCTCGCGTTCCCGATGAGCAGCTCGGGAAACAGCTTGCACATGTGGACCTCGTTGAGACCCTGGTTCGCCATGTTATATTGATAGCGCCCCAAGAAATCGTGAGGGTCCACAAGCCCGTCGTAAGTCATCGACGGAGTTCGGTAGTTCTGTGGTAGGGGAGTTCGGGTGATGTCGTCCGAGAACGGAGTCTTCAGTGCTCCGTACACGGCGAATCCGATATCTCGTCGGTATGGAGGAGATTGAGTTCTCCTGTGATTCCGGTACCGAGGAGGAACTGGAACATGTGGGGGACGGGGATTCTTTCTCCTGGGAGATGCGACACTACTGCGGTAGTGACTTTCTTGTGCGGAGGGAGAAGGAGAATCCGCCGTTTTCGTCTCCGGCTGCTTTTGGCTTTTTCGCAGGAAGGTTAAGAATTCCTCCTGCTTCGCCTCCAAAAACTGCTTGACAGCCTCATTCAAATCGGGCTGCTGGGAAGATTCAGTGGGACGATTTTTGGAGCGGCTTGTTCCTTCGCCATGAGAACTGGTGGTGGATTTATCCCTAGGCTGTTTTCCAGACCTGTGGGATGGATTGGCTTCCTCCTGGTTCTCACGGGCAGGAATACGGGTACTCTGCGATCTGGTATGCATTTTTTGGGTGGAAAAAATGGATCAAAAATTCGCTTTATCACAAATTTTGTTCTCTCTTCCCACAGACGGCGCCAGTGATGGATCCGCGAATTTCTGATGTTAGTAAATGCTGGTAGAGAATGAAGATTACGACACAAAGAATTTACGTGGTTCGATTTACTGAAGTAAATCTACGTCCACGGGAAGAAGGGAGGGCAAGATTGTATTGCTTGATCTGGGATTACAGCTTACAACACAGACTTGCTATATGGTATTTTATCTCTAGAGAGCTTAACCCTTTTCTATCTGATCTAAGTTCTATTTATACATTGAACTAAGGTCGTGGTTTGCAGCCCCACTAACAAGATCGTGGGTGAGCAATAACTGCTCAATAACTGCTTCGTACCACTAAATAGATCGTGGGTATAGCGGAGGTCGTGGAGGCCTTTCATGAGTCCACTAACTCCTAGTTCGGTCGAATGCTGAGACCGAACTGCTGGACTTTACCGATCAGCTCTTGCCGATCTGAGAGGAGAGCTTGACTGGTCGGCTTTTACCGAGCTGTAGGCTGAGTCCGAACTCTTTGGTCGTGCCGAACTCTTTGGTGCCGAACAGATACTCTTTCTTGGGCTCTGGGCTGATGGGCCGTCACTGTTATTGGGCTTGCCATTAGGGTTTAGTTCGTACCCCATCACACATGGTTGAAACAACTCATCTCTTAAATGAATATTCAATTTGCTGATAATTAAATAATAGATCAAACCTAAAACTACTTATCTTTTAATCCATTTTGGGGGTACGGGATTCAGAAATAACGTAGCAGTAGTAGTGTTACCATGATCTGCTAACATTTCCAAGTTACTATCTTTCAGATGTACTTGATTGGCTGAACCTAAGCCATTTGCAGCTGTGCGTTCACCCCAACCCCCTCTGCCACCATTACCAAGCCTGATAAATCTCCAGTCCTCAGTATGAATACCATTTGATAGATACATCAGGATTGTCTCTCAAACCAGTCTGCACAGCTGAAGCATCAGAAGGCCTTGTAGGTATTTGGAGCGGGGGGCCATTGCTAACAGCAGGATTTTCATAATTAGAATCAGGAATCCCATGCTGTGGAACTGGAAACCGAATGCTACTAGCATCTGCTCCACTGTAAACATCCTTCAACGTCATTAGTGGTTCAGTTTCTTCATCAGAATCACTAAGGACAATTACTTCTGCATCCACACCAGGAGTAGCAGTAATTGGATCATTGAATCCATGTGGTGGTTCAACACTCAGGGGCATGGACTCATATTCAGTACCATTAACAGCAGAAAAGTCCCTCATCATCCAGATTAACACTGCCATCTTCACCATCTCTGTTGCTACTAGTGGCACTACTGCTCATAGGAATTATAATTTCACCATTTTACTTCAAGTTTTCTTTAAGTCTATTTGCAGGTGAGACACCTCGTGAATTATTAGCTTTATTAACTTCCCAGCAACCATTCTGGTTCCTTCTAATCCCTATTTTTAGAGCACCATGACCATCAGAACCATTCTCATGTTTAGCTGGTTTAGGTTCTACTTTTGGCTTTGATTCTGCTTCAGTTGATGAACAGATGGAACCGTCATACAAATGCCACAGCCCAAGCTCCCCAAGACCTCTACGATCTCCATCTGCCTTAGCACGCCAAGAGCCGTCAGGCTTTACCTCAATCTCTGCCCCATCTTCTCCAGCATCCCGCATCTGTAATACATAATGAAGGGAGTGTGATATCAACCAAGAATGGCAGAAGATATAATACCACAAGACACAAGTACCTTGTGTGATATCCGATTGAAATAAGGATCTATGATGATATTCTCCCAAGAATAGTTCTTCAGAGACATTGCCACTGCATTCTCAAACAGCATTCAAGAACAATAAAAACAATGCTGAGGAAGGTCTTAAATATAAGTTATCAGTTAACAAATAATATACAACTTATTCACAGCAAAAAGCCAAGAACATCCATTTAAGATATGGAGTAAATAAATCAATTTACCTTCCTGGAGTGTTGGTTCATCTCCACAAATACTTCCAGATCAAAACAGCCCATGTGAGCACAAGGCTTAAACCTTCCAGCGATCTTCATTCTCATACCAATCATCTAAAGAATTCAATCATAAGAGTATAGAGGCTAATCAGTTTCATCATAATTGCACCACAATAGCAACCTTAAACAAAGAAACAAGGTTGCATCAAGCAGAAATGCTGATTCATGATGGCAAATTCATAACATTGACTATGCTACAATCTCACTCATACAAACACAAAACATGGCATACGATGAACTTCAATAATAAAAGTAAATATATAGGAACCCATACACAGATGTTTTAAAAATAGATAGAGGGGTTTTACAACTACAGATTTAGACGTTAAGTAAACCAAAGATTTTCGTAAAATTACGGAAATATACTATGCTCACGGCTAACAAAATGAATCAATAGGAGACTCCTTAGATCGGCTCATGAGAAGTAGACAAGAGAGACATCTTATTCTCTTTCAAATCATTCCCAACTTTGCAAGTATTTATGATAAGACTACTCACAGGACAGCAGAGATTGACAGGAACAAAATCAGCAACAACTTCAATATCACTGTCACTATCAGCATTTTCTGCGGCAGGTCCCCCGCCAACACATTTACGAACACGAACTAGCGCATCCTCTAAACGCTCACCTTCATCCTCTTTCGGGATCAAATTAAGAATCTAAAAATAAGATGGCAGAAGTTCACTGTTAAGTCCACTCCAGGTTAATAAAAACTGAAACAAATGTACACTGCCAATAGGTTTCACAAACTTCTGTATTACGGTACAACAGAAACCAAGACCGAGTCCATCATTTCTTTAAATGGAAAATTCAAGGAGATAACCTAATCATCAAACTGAAAATGAACATTTTGGCGAGCAAAGAAACGATGATTATACAAATTAAACATCAATAATGAGTTTGGTACCCACAAACACAGAAAAATTACGCCAAACCCCACATACAAAATAATGATGTTTAATGACACCTGACACAATTACAATGGCGCCATGCTATATACTTCAACTTATAGATGCACGGCCGAGAGAAATACAAAAGGGCCATGAATGCACTAGAAAGTCTTGTCCTATGAAACATGGAGGGATCAAGTGCATACAGCATGGTTCAGAATATAATAGTAATATATTATCAGTGCATTATTTAATTTTTGAGCCAACTAAGATACCCAAGTTTAACAAACCACATGAATATACATCCAGAGAACATTTCAAATTATATGCCAAAATAAACATGTAGGAGGACCATTTGACCTGATGCAAAGTCCTTCTCTTTACAATTCTAACTCCCACGCAGAAAATGCGAGCATCAGATCCTGTTAAGGAAATCTTATTAATTCCGTCGCTTGTGTAGGTTGTAATCTGACAAAACAGCAAGAAATGCATACACTAAGGTATATGTAAAATAAAAAACAACATTGAATATCTAGTCAAACATGATTGAACGAGAGTGACATATTTGAGTTAATGATTTCCCCCATAAACCCCCCGCTCCACCCAATAAGAAAGGCCCAAAAAGGGAAAACCTAAAAGGGGAAGGGAGGGGGCATCTACAGAGAATGAACGATTTGGTAGCAGAGGAAAGAAATGAAAACAATTGTAGATATGTTAATTGCCCATATGCATATGTCTAGGATGCCTCCAAGTTCCAATACAGGATTATTGTATACATCCACCATTAGAAAAAAAATCATTTATATCATCTGGTTTAATAATCCTTGATAGAGAAAACTGGAAAAACAAGGTCCACGTAGTTGATCCATACCAAGCATTAGAATATATGATCATATAAATTACAGCAAAAAAGATCATTTTCCTACTTTATCTGGGAACTAACCACCAAAAAGTCATCACTTCATGCAAACTATTGGATGTTGCCACGTAAAGAGGTGCATACTAAAATGTATAAGAGGGACTGCAGCAAACAAGACATGCTTCCCCATAAAAGAAACGTCACTCCTTATCAATGAATGGTTTTCTAATTCGATACATAGAAATAAATGCCAATTTAAAGAGACAACTCACAATAGGCCCATCATCTCGACCATTTGCTCCAAGAAGTTGAGAACCGGGTCTATTTATTGCCCATACTGGTACACCTATAAGGTTAGTTAATAAGACAAAAATGTTCTACATGTGAGCAAGGGCAGCACTATGTCCTCTATCGTTCACGTCAAAGAGAACAAAAGAGAAAATGGAATGCGTACACAAAAATCAAAATGTATGCTACCAACCCTCCTCCCAAAGAGGGTTTTAGTATTATACTATGCACATGGATGAACAGGCAAGTCCTGATTTGGAAATGTACTAAAAGCACAATAACAAATTAGCATCAGATGAGCATCTTCTCTATATTAGCAGCAGCTAAAGAACAAATTCGAAATGATTTTGGTGAAGTTGGAGAAGAAGTGAGCTTCTACATCTAATAGACTCACAAAATTAAGCAATCTAAGTGGATATCATACCATTCACTTGCAGATCGGCATATTGCGGCCACTGCATTCTATATGTGACCTTATCATTGAGTAACATACACCATGCCTGGGTGGAAATTATCATAATCATGTAAAGATTAGTATATTCTAATATAGCAAGACAGATGATTTTCCTATAACATCAAGTGATCACCAACCTGAACATCGTGTTCTTGTTTCAACAACAAGTCCTTGTCTGCCCTTGTTAGTTTAAACGTTTTCTCAATGCTCAGACAAGGATTAGAGCTGCACACCCCAAATGTGCATATATGCAGCCACTAATTAAAACAACTCAATGGAAGATACATAAACAAGAAAACATCAGAATCAACAAATTGGAAGTAAAATGATAAGCATCTTGGCAGATAACACAAATTTCCAGCATTTATAGTCCGTCCCACTACAAAAAGTATGGATTGATCAATAGTGTGCAACAGTGCGTGAGGAAAGGTTCAACCAGACCACAACACAAGGCAACAAATTTTGAATTTTAACTAGAAGTCTAGAATTAAATGTACTTTATGCATTTCAAGACTCGGACCAGCCATTGCATAGTGCATTTGCATTCATATCGCACATGCATCAGAAACAAACAAATGGCTGAGACATTGAAAAGCTAGAACGAAGTATATAGTTTCCCATCAGACATACTAGATTGAAAGACTAGATGCATATCGTCTTCAGAGCACTCAAATTACAAATATGCTCAGGTTCAGGAAGTAGAGGGAAACATATTGCTAAGGTTCAGAATGTTAACTGTAAGAAGTAGAGTGCTCACTCAGTTGCAAGAAGAAAAGAAAGAAGTGAAGTAAAAGGCTGATGAATTGAAGGAGTCTAGAAGAACTAGCCGTTGGGATAGCAGTTAGTTTGTTAAGATGTAGCAGTTACACTTCTTGCTTTCTTGATTCTTGTTGTAGTTAGTTAGTAGCAGTTGCTACTTGATTGTAAGAGCTTTAAATAGCTCAATCTTGGTTGTATGTAGAATATAGAATTCATTCAATAAAGAGAATCAGTTTTCTCCAAGAAATCATCTCCTTCACTACTCTAAGTGTGAGTGTGTGTGTTCTCTGCAAATAGAGAGAGTTATCATATTGCTGTGAGTGTGTGTGATATACTCTAGTGTGTGTGAGCCTTGTGTGCTAAGCATAACAAGTGGCGCCGTCTGTGGGAAGATTGAAGCTGGTTTGCAGAAGATCAAACGGTTTCAGAGATGGCAGCAAGGCTTGATGCAGAAAAATTCACAGACAAGAATGATTATGGCCTGTGGAAGATGAAGATGAAGGCGGTTCTGATACAACAATGTTTGGCTGCAGTCCTTTCAAAACCTGAAGAAAAGGGAAAGGCTCCAGTGCTTGATGATAAAGCACAGATAAAGATGGAGGAAATGCAGCTCAAGGCACACTCCGCAGTGATCTTGTGCCTTGGAGACAAAGTCTTGAGGAATGTTCAAAAAGCCAAGACTGCAGTAGAGATCTTGGACAAGTTGGATGAAGTTTACTTGGCCAAATCTTTGGCTAACCGGCTCTATCTCAAGAAGAGGCTCTATGCCTATAGCTTTTCTGGGGATAAATCTATCATAGAGCAGTTAGAGGAATTCAACAAGATCATTGATGATCTTGGCTCAGTGGATGTCAAGATTTCAGATGAAGACAAGGCTATTCTCACATTGAATGCCTTGCCTAGCTCCTATGACCAGTTAAATGATGCAATTATCTATGGAAGAGATAAGCCTATCACCTATGCAGAGGTCTACTCAGCCTTGATGGCCAAAGAACTCCAGAAGACTACCAGCAGAGGCTCTGCAGGCTCCAATGTTCAAGCTGCAGAGGCCTTGATTGTTAAGAAATTTAAGAAGCCGAATTTCAAGAAGAAGTTTGAGGGCTCAAAACCCTCAAGCACTGATGCTCAGAAGGAAACCAGGGCATGCTATTGGTGCAAGAAACCTGGACACTTGAAGAAAGATTGTCATGCATGGAAGAGAAAGCTAGCCTCTGAGGGCCACAACCAATCTGATTGTGTGGAGAGTACTGATCCCCCAGCCCAACTCATGAATATTAGTGACAATGGGGTCAGTCACAGGTGGATTATGGACTCGGGGTGCAGCTTCCATATGTGCCCCAATAGAAGCTGGTTTCATGACCTTCAAGAAGCATCAGGTACTGTGGTGCTGGGTAACAACCATGTTTGTCAGATAAGAGGGATAGGGAAGGTGAAGCTAAGCCTACAAGATGGCTCTATAAAGATCCTAACTGGAGTGAGGTATATTCCAGAAGTGAAGAGGAATCTCATTTCATTGGGAATGCTGGAGCAAAGGGGGTTCACCATACTGATGAGTCAGGGAAAGTTGTTTGTAAAATCTGGAGATGCAGTAATGATGGAGGCTGAAAGAGAGCACATTCTCTACTATCTAAATGCCAAGTCTGTAAATGGGGAGAGTAATGCAGTGTCAGAGGACTCCCTAATGCTATGGCACAAGAGGCTGGGCCATCCTGCAGGAGGAAGCATGAAAGAACTCATCAAAAAGGGCGCCGCCCTAATCTCTGGAGATTTCAACAAGATGGACCCCTGTGAGCAGTGTATACTTGGAAGGGCAAAGAAGGCACCCTATCCTACAGGTATTCACTCATCTACAACCCCTTTAGACTATATACACAGTGATCTTTGGGGGCCTTCACCTGTGTGTTCAATTGGTGGAGGAAAGTATTATCTAGCTATCATTGATGATTATACTAGAAAGTTGTGGGTATATATCCTTAAAGAAAAGTCAGAAACACTCACAAAGTTCAAGATATGGTGTAAGGAGGTGGAGCTAGAGAAGGGAAGGAGTGTTAAATGCTTGAGAACTAACAATGGCTTAGAATTCTTATCTGCTGAATTTGATATGTTTTGCAAAGAGAAGGGTATGAAGAGGCACAGGACTGTTCCTTGTAATCCTCAGCAAAATGGAGTTGTGGAGAAGATGAATAGGACTATTCTAGAAAGGGTAAGGTGCTTACTACTCGGGTCTGGTCTGAGCAGCAGATTTTGGGGTGAGGCTGTGTATACAGCAGCCTATCTCATCAATAAATGTCCATCTACTGCCCTTAAATCTGAGACTCCTGATTACATGTGGTATGGAGCCCATAGTGACTACTCAAAATACAAGGTGTTTGGGTGTGCAGCCTATGCTCATGCTAGGCAAAGTAAGCTTGAAGCTAGGGCTCTGAAATGTATATTGCTGGGATATCAGAGAGGAGTAAAGGGGTATAGGCTCTGGTGTATTGAGCCTGGTAGGCAGAAGGTGGTGGTGAGCAGGGATGTGGTGTTTTTGGAGGATCAGATGCCCTACTTGAAAGAGAAGCTGGACTCCAGTGAAGTTGAGAGTGATCTATTCAAGGTGGAGCCTATGGGGCTTGGCCTAGGAGCAGGTGGAGCTACCGACTCAGAGAGTGAGTCTGATCCAGAGAGTGGTGGTGCTCCAGCTCAGGGTAGAAGGAATGACGAGCCTACAGCAGATCCTACTAGAGAGTACCAGATTGCAAGAGATAGGGGGAGGAGAAAAGCAAAGCCTCCAGAAAAATTTTCTGATGTGGTCTACTATGCACTTTGTGCTGCTGAGAGTATTGATATTGCAGATCCTCTCACCTACAAAGAGGCCATGAGAAGTAAAGACAGAGAAAGATGGATAGAAGCAATGAATGAAGAAATAGAGTCTTTACTCAAGAACAAAACTTGGATTTTGGTGGACAAATCCAAGTTGAATATAGATGGAAAGGAAAGGAGGCTGATCAGTTGCAAGTGGTTGTTTAAAAAGAAGGTGGAGACCACTGATAAAGATAGAATCAGATTCAAGGCAAGGCTGGTGGCTAGGGGTTTTACACAGCAAGAGGGAATTGATTTTAATGAAGTGTTTGCTCCAGTTGTCAAGCACACTTCAATTAGGATCTTGTTGGCAGTAGTGAACCAGCTAAATTGGGAACTACAGCAGCTTGATGTGAAGACTGCTTTCCTAAATGGAGACCTAGAAGAGACTATCTTCATGGAACAGCCAGAGGGCTATGTGAAGATTGAAGAAGAAGGTAAGGTGTGTCTGTTACAGAAAAGTCTTTATGGGCTTAAGCAAAGCCCCAGACAGTGGAATAAAAAATTTGATGCACAGATGAAGAGGATTGGCTTCACCAAGTCAGAGTATGATGATTGCATTTACATAAAGAAGACATGCAAGACTCCTATTGCCTACCTATTACTCTATGTGGATGATATGCTTCACCAAGTCAGAGTATGATGATTGCATTTACATAAAGAAGGCATGCAAGACTCCTATTGCCTACCTATTACTCTATGTGGATGATATGCTACTTGCAGGGCCTTCTATGACAAAAATTCAGAGAGTTAAGGAAGATCTGAAGTCAAGTTTTGAAATGAAGGATCTAGGATAAGCAAGGAAGATCCTAGGCATAAATATTCTGAGAGACAGAGGCTGCAAGAAGCTGTAGATGCTGCAAACTGATTATATTGAAAAAGTTTTGCAGAAATTCAAGATGGAGAATGCCAAGTCTGCATCAACTCCATTGTCTCAGAGCTTTAGGCTATCTAAGGAGCAGGCTCCTAAAACTAAACAAGAGGCTGAGGAGATGGAGTCTATCCCTTATGCTAGTGTGGTTGGAAGTGTTATGTACACTATGATCTGTACCAGCCCAGATCTTGCACATGCTATATCAGTAACTAGCAGATACATGGCTGACCCGGGGAAGGAGCATTGGAATGCTCTGAGATGGATTCTGAGGTACATGAAACACACCAGTGACTGGGGGTTGGTTTTCACTAACTGGGAAGGTAAATCTGAGGAGGTTGTGCAGGGTTATTGTGATGCAGACTATGCTGCAAACCTGGACAACAGGAAGTCCCAAACAGGCTACTTGTTTACAATGTTTGGAACTGTGATCAGCTGGAAGTCAGGTCTACAAAGTGTTGTTGCTCTTTCAACAACAGAATCTGAATATATAGCTCTCACTGCAGCAGTACAGGAGAGTTTTTGGATACAAGGTGTGATTTCAGATTTTGGTTTTGACCAAAGGACAATGGTGATTCATTGTGACAGCAGCTCAGCTATGTGCTAGGCTAAACATCAGTTTTTCCATGAAAGGAGCAAGCACATAGACATAAGGCTGCATTTTATTAGAGATGAGATTGAAAGGGGGAGAGTGAAGGTGATAAAGATTAACACCTTGCACAATCCAGCAGATATGCTCACTAAATCTCTGAGTAGAGATAAGTTTGATCATTGTAAGAATTTGATCAATGTTTGCTTTAGGAACTGAGGTGAGCCCTCAGGTGGAGAATTGTAAGAAGTAGAGTGCTCACTCAGTTGCAAGAAGAAAAGAAAGAAGTGAAGTAAAAGGCTGATGAATTGAAGGAGGAGCCTAGAAGAACTAGCCGTTGGGATAGCAGTTAGTTTGTTAAGATGTAGCAGTTACACTTCTAGCTTTCTTGATTCTTGTTGTAGTTAGTTAGTAGCAGTTGCTACTTGATTGTAAGAGCTTTAAATAGCTCAATCTCGGTTGTATGTAGAATATAGAATTCATTCAATAAAGAGAATCAGTTTTCTCCAAGAAATCATCTCCTTCACTACTCTAAGTGTGAGTGTGTGTGTTCTCTGCCAATAGAGAGAGTTATCATATTGCTGTGAGTGTGTGTGATATACTCTAGTGTGTGTGAGCCTTGTGTGCTAAGCATAACATTAACAAAAAGATGGAAAATTCAATGACATACCCATCTGCAGAAACACTTGTGATATTCAATTTCATAGGACAAAGAGGATTTGCAATTGACACCAAGAAACTGCATATTTCAACACAATGATGAATATAAGGCATCATTCTTCTGGATTCATTCCAAGTACAAAAGTAAGCAAGTATATCATGCAGTATCAAGTTTAAATGCAGTATAGCTGTATAGGGCATGTATCTTGGTTAAGCTGTTTATAATTGAAGGACCAGCTGCCTATCTCATAATAAAACAAACAAGTTTCCAACATTAGGCAAGCTCTTAATTATGTAATGAGATATGAGAGATCCCCATAATCTAAAAGGCAAGTTAGATAATTAGCATATACTTTTAGCTGATTGAAAATACATTGACATGACCCTAGAAAATTCTCAGAATAGGAGAAAAGTTGGAAACTTTTACTAGATTACAGGATGTAAGACAAGAAGCTGCTTGTTACACCATTAACATGCACAAGATATAAATTCCATGCAAGAACAAACATACAACCAAACTATCTTAAGAATTCTACAAGTATCTGCTAATTTTTTTATTTTATGTTCAGTTCATTAAATGGTATCCAAAAGAGTGACCATGGAGAACTTAAACCTCAGATTGTGACAAGCAACTACATAACTATTTACAAATTACTGCAGTCAATATAAAGAACAAACACAGGCAGATCATGAAGGAAGTACGTAAAGGCGTACTTATAGAAATGGCACAATCTTCATCGACTGCTCAAACAAAATAAATGTAGAAAGTAAAAAATAGGTTAACAAATAATAAGGTCGCCACTCGTCAGATGGTGAATATAAAGCCTTTGAGAATCAGCTCTAATAATAGCAATCAACTCATAACATGTAAGGAATGCCCAGTAAAGGTAAAAAAAGAAGCCAGTCCCATGATTTATGAGGAAAGACAAGGTGGCATATTTTTACTCACGGGTCTGCTCGACTCAGCCTACATAATTCACAGTAAAAGGTCTTTGGTGGACTAAGTAGAACACCATCCATTGGTTTCTCGGGAATAACCACACATGCTATATGTTGCCAAACACTACACCTTGGATCCTCACACTGCACCATTATGTACATAAAATATTATTTAGATTGGTCACAGATACATCCAGAAACTCATATCAGATGACAAGTAAACATAATTGTTAGGATTAACACACAAGGCTTACACACTCTTGAATAGATCACACACACTCACTGTAATGTGAAGTACTCACACACTTATGCAGAACACACACTCTCACACTTAGAGTAGAGAAGATGAAATCTTGGAGAGAAAACTGGAAAACTCTTTTATTGAATGAATACACTCTACCTACATACAATCGGTATTGAGCTATTTAAAGATCTATATCCAAGTAGCAACTGCTACTAACTAACTAACTACAAGAATCAAGAAAGCAACAAAGCTAATTGTTACATTCTAACAAACTAACTGCTATTTCCAACGGCTAGTTCTTCTAGCTTCCTTCTTCACTTCATCAGCCTTTAGCTTAGCTTTTTTCTTCCCTTTTTTGCAACTGAATGAGCACTCCCATTCTTACAATTCTCCACCTGAGGGCTCACTTCAGTTCTTACAGCAAACATTGATCAATTCCTTGCAATGATCAAACTTAACTCTACTTAGAGATTTAGTTAGCATATCAGCCGGATTGTGCAAGGTGCTAATCTTTACCACCTTCACTCTCCCTCTTTCAATCTCATCTCTAATAAAATGTAGTCTTATGTCTATGTGCTTGCTCCTCTCATGGAAAAACTGATGTTTAGCCAAGCAAATAGCTGAACTACTATCACAATGAATCACCATTGTCTTTTGGTTAAAACCAAATTCAGAAATCACTCCCTGGATCCAAAAACTCTCCTGTACAGCTGCAGTGAGAGCCATATACTCTGATTCTGTTGTTGAGAGAGCAACAACACTTTGTAAACCTGATTTCCAGCTGATCACAGTTCCAAACATGGTGAAAAGGTAGCCTGTTTGGGACTTTCTGTTGTCTAGGTTTGCAGCAAAGTCTGCATCACAGTAGCCCTGAACAACCTCCTCAGATTCACCTTCCCAGCTATTGAAAACAACTCCCCAGCCACTGGTTGATTTCATGTACCTCAGAATCCACTTAAGGGCATTCCAATGCTCCTTCCCCGGGTCAGCCATGTATCTACTAGTCACTGAAATTGCATGAGCAAGGTCTGGTCTGGTACATATCATTGTGTACATAACACTTCCAACCACACTAGCATAGGGGACAGACTCCATTTCCTCAGCCTCTTGCTTAGTTTTAGGCGCCTGCTCCTTAGATAGTCTAAAGCTCTGTGACAGTGGGGTTGATGCAGGTTTTGCATTTTCCATTTTGAATTTCTGCAAGACCTTTTCAATGTAGTCAGTTTGAAGCATCCACAGCCTTTTGCAGCCTCTATCCCTCAGAATATTTATGCCTAGGATCTTCCTAGCTTCTCCCAGATCCTTCATCTCAAAGCTAGACTTCAAATCCTCCTTAACTTTCTGAATTTCTGTCAAAGAAGGTCCTGCAAGCAGCATATCATCCACATAAAGTAATAGATAGGCAATAGGGGTTCTGCCTGACTTCTTTATGTAGATGCAGTCATCAAACTCTGATCTAATGAAGCCAATCTTCTTAATTTGTGCATCAAACTTCTTGTTCCACTGTCTAGGACTTTGCTTAAGACCATAAAGACTCTTTTGTAGCAAGCACACCTTGCTTTCTTCTCCAATCTTCACATAGCCATCTGGCTGTTCCATGAAGATAGTCTCCTCTAGGTCACCATTTAGGAAGACAGTCTTCACATCAAGCTGCTGCAATTCCCAATCTAGCTGATTCACCACAGCCAACAAAATCCTAATAGATGTGTGCTTAACAACCGGAGCAAACACCTCATTGAAGTCAACTCCTTCTTGCTGTGTAAATCCCCTTGCCACCAGCCTTGCTTTGAACCTGATTCTGTCTTTGTCAGTGGTCTCCACCTTCTTTTTAAACAACCACTTGCAGCTGATCAGTTTTCTTTCTTTTCCATCTGTGTTCAGCTTGGATTTGTCCACCAAACTCCAGGTTTTGTTCTTGAGTAAAGACTCTATTTCTTCATTCATGGCTTGTATCCACCTTTCTCTATCTTTACTCCTCATGGCTTCTTTATAGGTGAGAGGATCTGCACCATCAACACTCTCTGCAGCACAAAGAGCATAGTAGACCACATCAGAAAATTTCTCAGGGGGCTTTGCTTTCCTTCTTCCTCTATCTCTTGCAATCTGATATTCTCTGTTAGGATCAGCTGTAGGCTCATTACTCCTTTGTTCCTGAGATGGAGTATCATCATTTTCAGACTCAGTTTCTGAGTCAGTAGCTCCACCTGCTCCTAGGCCAAGTCCCACAGGCTCCACCTTGAAGAAATCACCCTCAACTTCACTGGATTCCAGCTTCTCTTTCAGGTAGGGCATCTGATCCTCCAAGAACACCACATCCCTGCTCACAATTACTTTCTGTTTACCAGACTCAATACACCAGAGTCTATACCCCTTAACACCCCTCTGATATCCCAGCAAGATACATTTCAGAGCCCTAGCTTCAAGCTTGCTTTGCCTAGCATGAGCATAGGCTGCACACCCAAACACCTTGTACTTTGAGTAGTCACTATGAGCTCCATACCACATGTAATCAGGGGTTTCAGACTTTAGAGCAGTGGATGGACATTTGTTAATGAGATAGGCTGCTGTATACACAGCTTCACCCCAAAATCTGCTGCTCAGACCAGAACTGAGTAGCAAGCACCTTACCCTCTCTAGGATAGTCCTATTCATCCTCTCTACAACACCATTTTGTTGAGGATTATTAGGAACAGTTCTGTGCCTCCTCATACCCTTCTCTTTGCAAAACAAGTCAAACTCAGCAGATAAGTACTCTAAGCCATTATCAGTTCTTAGGCATTTAACACTCCTTCCCTTCTCTAGCTCCACCTCCTTACACCACATCTTGAATTTTGTGAATGTTTCTGACTTTTCTTTCAGTATGTACACCCACAATTTCCTAGTGTAGTCATCAATAATAGCAAGGTAGTATTTCCCACCACCAATTGAGCTTACAGGTGAAGGGCCCCAGAGATCACTATGTATGTAGTCTAATGGGACTGTAGATGAGTGAGTACCTGTTGAATAGGGTGCCTTCTTTGCTTTACCAAGTATGCATTGCTCACATGGATCCATTTTCTTGAATTCTCCAGGAATCAGACCCTTCTTGATGAGTTCTTTCATGGTCCCTTCAGCTGGGTGGCCCAGCCTCATGTGCCACAGCTTCAAGGGCTCTTCTAAAACCGCATTGCTCTCTCCACCAACTGCCTTTGCATTAAGATAGTAAAGCACATGCTCTCTGTCAGCCTCCATCATTACTGCATTCCCAGATTTCACAAGCATCTTTCCCTGACACATCACAATGGTGAAACCCTTCTCTTCCAACATTCCCAGTGATATGAGGTTCCTTTTCACCTCTGGAATGAACCTCACTCCAGTCAGAATCTTCATTGAGCCATCTTGCAAACTTAGCTTCACCTTCCCTATCCCTTTGATCTGACACACATGGTTATTGCCAAGAACTACAGTCCCTGATGCTTCCTGAAGATCATGAAACCAAGATTTGTTGGGGCACATATGGAAGCTGCACCCTGAGTCCATTATCCACCTGTGACTGATCCCATTATCACTGATATTCATAAGTTGAGCAGGGGGGTCAGTACTCTCCACACAATCAGAAGTGTTGTGGCCCTCAGAGGCTAGTTTTCTCTTCCACGCATGGCAATCCTTCTTCAAGTGCCCTGATTTTTTGCACCAATAACATGCTCTGGTTTCCTTCTGAGCATCAGAGCTTGAGGGTTTTGTGCCCTCAAACTTCTTCTTGAAATTCTGCTTCTTGAACTTCTTCACATTCAAGGCCTCTGCAGCTTGAACATTAGAGCTTGCAGAGCCTCTGCTGGTGGTCTTCTGGAGTTCCTTAGCCATCAGGGCCGAGTAGACTTCTGCATAGGTGATAGGCTTATCTCTGCCATAGATGATTGCATCACTCAACTGGTCATAAGAGCTGGGCAAGGCATTTAATGTAAGAATAGCCTTGTCTTCATCTGAAATTTTAACATCCACAGAGCCCAGATCATCAATGATCTTGTTGAACTCCTCTAACTGCTCTATGATAGGTTTCTCTCCAGAGAAACTATAGGCATAGAGCCTCTTCTTGAGATACAGCCGGTTAGCCAATGATTTGGCCAAGTAAACTTCATCCAACTTATCCAAGATCTCCACCGCAGTCTTGGCTTCTTGAACATCCCTCAAGACTTTATCTCCAAGGCACAAAATCACTGCAGAGTGTGCCTTGAGCTGCATCTCCTCCATCTTTATTTGTGCTTTATCATCAAGCACTGGAGCCTTTCCCTTTTCCTCAGGTTTTGAAAGCACTGCAGCCAAGCCTTGTTGGATCAAAACCGCCTTCATCTTCATCTTCCACAGGCCATAGTCATTCTTGCCTGTGAATTTTTCTGCATCAAGCCTTGCTGCCATCTCTGAAACTGCTTGAACTTCTGCAAATCAGCTTCAAACCTTTCCCACAGACGGCGCCACTTGTTAGGATTAACACACAAGGCTTACACACTCTTGAATAGATCACACACACTCACTGTAATGTGAAGTACTCACACACTTATGCAGAACACACACTCTCACACTTAGAGTAGAGAAGATGAAATCTTGGAGAGAAAACTGGAAAACTCTTTTATTGAATGAATACACTCTACCTACATACAATCGGTATTGAGCTATTTAAAGCTCTATATCTAAGTAGCAACTGCTACTAACTAACTAACTACAAGAATCAAGAAAGCAACAAAGCTAACTGTTACATTCTAACAAACTAACTGCTATTTCCAACGGCTAGTTCTTCTAGCTTCCTTCTTCACTTCATCAGCCTTTAGCTTAGCTTTTTTCTTCCCTTTTTTGCAACTGAATGAGCACTCCCATTCTTACAATAATAAAGCGCTCAAAGGTGCAAATGCATATTGGACCCTTGGTGCAAGGCACAGGCACCTGACAGACACAATGAACAAAACACTAATATTAAATGAAAAAAATAAACAAATTATGTTGTGGGCTACTAAAAAGCTTATGCAATGCTGTAACTAGTAACACTTCAAAGGAATCATGATGGAGAAATCCGTAGAGACTATTATTTCTTTTTTTAATATCCTAGATATATTATATCTAGGTTTCTGAGCTTAATTCTAAATAATAACAAGTCAAACTGAATCAACAGTTAAACTTTTAAATTTTTCCTTGAACCGGAGCATATATCAAGATGAACAGAGTATAAGGAGGTTGTGAACGACAAATACATCAAGATGAACAGAGTATAAGGAGGTTGTGAACACAACTGCACATACCTTAATCATTGAATCAGTAGGCAATGAGCTTCCACAGAGACAGCGTGTCATATCCATATGATCTTTAAGTTTTACCTTTGCACCGTCTGAAAGGCCTTGTGATTTTGATGCCAAGTCAGGTGCCCCAGAGATTTGCATTTTTCTGAATATAGAAAGAGAATAATCAGCATAAAATTAGGTCCAACCTATGAGTGCTCCTCCCTACTTTCCAGGAAATCGTTCATCTCAAAGTTGCAGTTTTTACCTCATGTAGTCACTTTACATTTTTTTTAACCGACCACCTCAACTTTTTTCTGTTGTACTTAAATGTCTTTTATTATGGGGAAAAAGTAATATAGCTCTGAAATCTAAATGGAACTTAAATTTGAACAAGTGAATGAAGAAAAATGAAATTATAGTCTGCTCCTTGATGGTGTATACAGGCAATAGAAGAAAATTGAGGACAGTAGACAAAAGCAATTTATGTCAAATCTGCAATAGTCAATGAATGATTTTTTTTTTCTTAAAACGACCTATATGTGTCATCAACGAGCTTTGCCACTTCGTCCTTTCCAATAGCATTCATCCATGTTGATGAAACTGTTGCAAAAATACTCCATTGCATCAATACTCAATAGTTGTCAGATATTATATCAGAAAAACATGAGAGTTCCGAGTTGTAGTATTACTCATGTATCTTCATATGTATTAAGGGACATGCTATTGCATATATATCTGTGGTTGACTAATTATTTAATCCCTGATCCAAACAATGACTATACCATATTCATATGATTACCTAGCAATAAAGATTTGAACATTGTTTCAAATCATTTTACATAAGAGCACAACAACTTTCTCAGGAGCTTTTGCCATCGTCTACATCATCTTGTCTTCTCACAAGGATCTAATATGGGGGGCATAAAATCCTTGAACAGATATGTGAATGCAACAGTACTTTGATGCATAACTTTCATTGGTCCAATGCAAATGGAGTTCGCTTAAAAATTATATGTGATTCTGACAGGAAGTGATATAACATATAGATAGCTATCCTCAATTCATTTGTTATTTGAAAGTAACAGAGAGATCACATAGCCAACTACCTCGATCATCAGAGAGAATTGTCAATGTTCGGTCAACAAGGTCATGTGACAATTGAATACCACCAAACATTTAGAAAGCAATACAAAGTACTCATTGACGGGATAGTTAGAAAGTAATAGTACATAGTACTCATTATGCAAACAAAATAGAACTTGTGAGACAACAAGCCTCTGAGTAATTGGAAACTACAGCATGCAGGTACAGTAGCACCGATATACAAGTAGGTTTCCATCTGTGGAACAACAAAGATGATAGATATTTTAGAGTCTTAAGTTCAACTTCCAACTAGGTGCTCTCAGGCTCCAGTGTGCAAGATACACAGAAGAAAGAAGGGACTAAGAGTCTATGACAGAGTGGAAGTTTCCTTATTGTGGAAATGACATGAATTAGCTACATATCAAGCATCTGACCTGTTTCTTTCCCTGCTTAGAAAGTCCAAGTTGGGTAAGGACATCCTTGAGCTCCTTACCCCGAAAATATGCTAGTTTGTCCTGTGAAAAACAATTTAGAGATTTTTCTCTAAATAATAAACATACTAGCTGAGAAACATTAAGGCATCATTTTCTAAAGTCTAAATTATAACAAGACCAACACGAGCAAACAAAAGAAGATTACAGAGAAACATGAGAATTCCCTCTAATCTCTGTTTACACATTTAAATTCAAAGTCTACATCGACAGACCCTTATGATGCATATGAATTCTTCCCAGCAACTGTAGTATGATACATTACAAATTTACAACCTTAATATAGTTGTGGGTTATGTCATTATATGATCAGTTTTTAAGCACACACCAAGTTTAGAACAACTTTATACACATCAATATCCATCACAGCTGTCCTTCATCAACTAAATAACTTATTAATATGAATCAAAATGAATTCAATGAATATACCCCTATACGATCTAATCAAACACATGTGCAGTGATCTTTATTTGAAGTCCAAGCTACTGGTAAAATATATCATGTCTTTCAATCTCCTTGACAGAGCAAATTGGTTCTTAAAACATAACATTCTCTCCTTGTTACTCATCAAGAACCACATATTCAAGTGTGTGTCTCACTGTGACACACCCATTAATATGCGGACTGTCACTAGCACCTCCTACATTTCTGACGTACCCACAAGTATATGCACATCGACCTTCTTGCAGGTTTTCAATAAAAAAAATTCCTAGAACTAAGAAAAAGATTCCACACACGCGCAAAAAGCAAAATATGAGGTTGTCGTACATAGCTTCAGCCAAGGTTTCCGCCCCTCTCGGCTAGCAAAATATGGGGTTGTCATAAATAACGCTGATCGCATGAAGCACTTAATTAATTGCCACTTGTTTCTGGATTACACAAGTCTGTGGCACACAGCAGTACAATATCAAATAGACTCAACCTAGTGTAAGCCTCTAACCAAATGGTATAGTTTAACAATGACTTGCATGGCATCTTCAGAGTAATATCAAAACTGAAACAACAATGCTACAGGCAAATAAACTAGTACTGATCAGACTAAGATTACCTTGCAGCTAGCCACCACGTCCATCCTCTTCTCTCCCAAAATGACTCTAACTCGGCAGAAACAACACCAAATTATAAGATATAGCTGCCACTCACGTGCGGCTTTTCAATTAGCCATCGGAATCCAGACAAGACAACCAATTCACTTCATTAAAATACAAAAATACGCAGGTCCAAATCAGCACACAGTAGTACATTTAGAAAAGACAAAAACTTACAAAAAGGTGATGATTTCGATAATTGAAAAACGGTGCAAATCCAAAAGCGTAATTAGGTCGGTAGGGTTGCGGCGGGTACTAGCGGCGGCTCGTCGTCTCTCCCGAATCTCTCGCCGGAATCCACACACTGAATTCTGTATATATATACGTATTTATTATGGGTTGCCCCAAAGAATGCAGCCGGTAAGAACAGAACCTACCAAAATTTTGTATAAATAAATTAGTAGTACTAGTTTATATTTATTCATTAAGTATATTTACTCAAATGCTATATGTTTAATTCTTTTTCCCTTTTCTTCATAGTTTCAACGTCTCTTTTTTTTAATAATCATTTTCCCTTTTCTACCTAGCCATGAAATTTTTTCCTCTTTCGTTAATGGTGTTTATCTTTCTCTTGTTCGGCGGAGACCAGATCTCATCTCCCTGTGCGTCGTTCTTCTCTACTGTAGATGTGGACATGACATCTGAACTTCATGTCTTTCATCAATGGAGTCAATCAGAATTACCGTGAATCAATTTGGAATTATGACATATAGTACTATAATTATTTTGGCAACAAATACTTCGAATTTACTTATAAGATGTGAATCTCCTTGGAAATAATTCGAATTATGATAAATTTAGTCTTAATTATTTGAAAAGAGCAATTTAATGTAAAAACGAGGGCTGTCAGCATATTAGTCGAAGTTCGGTGTAAAAAGAGAAGCAACAAATAATAAAAATTAATAAATGTCTATATAAGAATATGTAATTAAATAATAATAATAATAATAATAATAATATTAAATAACTTTTTTTTAAAAAAATAGGCATTTCCTTGTTTATAAAATTAATAGTTATAGTAATAGAATCTCATATATATCTCTTAGTTTCATATTAAATTTAAATCATATCAATGTAATTTTGGAAGCATTTAACTGATCAAAATATAAATATTGAATTAAATATCATCAACATATAAAAACAAGTTCATTTATTTTCGTGATTTTTGATATAAAATCGACAATTTCCTTCAAACATTGATATTTTATATTAATATATTTAAATAGCTATATTGATATTTGACGAATTTAAGATTTGATGAAAACACGCAACCTAAACACCTCCCATTGATAACATAAACAATATCAACAAAATATATTATTATAAAAAAATGACATGTGTATATTAATACATATACAACAATATCAACAAAATATAATAATTGTAACAAAATAATGACATGTATACAAGTATATCAACACAATTATAATTATAATTATTCTAATGTGTTGATAAGCTGATACACAAGAAACATTAATTTTATTCCATTATACATTTAACATTAGTCATTAGATGTTACTCCATATGATATCTCAATCTTTTCATATTATCCTGTTAAATTTCATAAATCCTTCAATCTTTCTGTCTCTCTTAAAACTTGACGCAATTATCAAATAAGTTACACATATTGTTAAGTAAGATTCACGAAATTCCGTAGCATTATTAGTATGAGAACGCCAAATAATTACTAAAGCAAATAAGTTCAACACGTAGAAAAAATAAATGGCATACACATGGACAAAATTTAAACATGGAAAGATTTAGTAATTATTCGATAAATGTCATGAAAAGTTTATAGAAACTAACAACATTAAATATAAAGAGCAAAATCTAATACTCCAAGTTAATTCTAATTGCTTAAATTAAAAGTATAGCAAACATTAGAGCGTGGCATCTTTCTCCCGCCATACTTGTGAGCAATCTGTTCCATCTTTGCAGAATTTCTCATCCATATGTACGCATGATTTGTATTCTCCCCACTGGCACTGTGACATACCTTGATTCCTAAAATCTGAAAATTTAATCACAAATTAATGAATATGCAATTATTCACAGATCACATAAAAATTTATTTATAACATTTCGCCACCAAAAAAAAGGAACAATATTTACCTGACGTGCACCTTTGAAACACTTGTAGTACAAATAATTTTCATCCATCCAAGGCACCAAGTTATTAATCACAAGGCAGCAATTTTTGTGTGCTAGCTTCTCTACAATACCAAATCCATCAATTATAAACTAATTCATCATATTAATCGACAAAAATATTTAATTTAATGATAATTAAAGGAGTTACCTGATGATTTGAGGCTGTATGGGGCAGGGCGGAATATCTGGACTAGATATCCTGTGTTGAGTTTCTCCCAAATCTGCATCTGATAGAGACAAATCTCACCGGCAGCGTCCTCCGTGGCGGCGGTGATGTAGTAGAGCGCTCCGGCGGTGGGCTCCACGTTGAGATTTACTATTGTGATGAACCTGAGAAAACCTTGTTCCCCAGCCTTGTTGTTGTACTCCTCCACCGCAAACTTGGCAGCGCTTTCTGCCTTTTGGTAGCGGTCGCCGCCTTCGACGCGCCTGATGCCTCCCAGGATCACAGACCCATCTTTACCCGGCGTTACATAGAAGCCCTGAAATTATTTATAAAATAGTAAGACTATATAAAGCAAACTTATATACATAAAATAAGTAGTAGTACTATGAGAGAATGAGAACCTGGCTGTAGTTAATGTCATCCATGTATTCGGAGTAGGCTTCTGGATCGAAAGTAAGGTCTTCCATTGCTGAAGAAACGTGCGAGAAAACAAAGAATTTGGAAAGAAGAAAAAAGACGGGGGAATTTCTCTTGCGAGTTATCAAAGTTATGTATGTATGCGTTTATATAGGGAGAGGTATGTGTGTTCTTGTTGACATTGACAAGGAAAATAGTTTTGTTATGGAAGGTCTTGGTATGCATTACATAAATACACGCGATTCGTTTCGTACTAAGAAACCTAATTAGGGTAGGACGTCCGTTCCGATTTTGGATTTACTTGAATGACCTAAAATATTATTATATTTGGCTTAATTGTGTCTCAAGAAAGTGTATATTTACAGTAAACGGTATTGTATATTAAATTTTAATTTATCATAAAATAATTATACCTTCTGTTCCATAATAGGAATCACTTTTGGTGTGGATACGAGTTTTAAGAAATGTAAAAAATAGTGGATTAAAAAAGTTAGTAGAATATGTGCCTCACTTTTTTATATTGATTTTATAAATAGAACGTAAATGAAGTGAGTTAATGGAACGTGAGACCTACTTACTATTTATGGTAAAAATGAAATGTGCATGATTCTTATTGTGGGACAGATTGAAACAGAAAAATATGACTCTTATTATAGGACGGATCGAAATGATAAAATGTGACTCTTACTGAGGGACCGACCGAGTGAGTACTAAATACTACTCCCTCCATTCCATAATAGTGGAGTCATTTTATCATTTTGGTATATTCAATACATTTCTTATCACTTACTTCACTATTCCATCTTCATCTCTCTATCTTTTCATTTTTCCATGTGCCGAAAAGAAACACCTCCCATTTTATGGGATTATCCATAGATCAACTGAAAACTGACTAAAATATTCTCATTAATTCAAGTATATAGAACTAACCAAGCTGATAGATATGATATTGGTAATCTTATTCTTGAAGTCATTGCGTTAATAAAAACTGTTTAAAATATTTCTAATAATTCAAGTATCTTGAAATGATATAGAGGTGATATTGAAGTGGACATGGGATTCTGCAGATTTTGAGAAAACAGATGAGAGATAGAATAATTAAAAGCAGATTATCCGTGAATTTGCTGGTTCATGTTTCAGTTTCGAAAAAAAAAGTAAAAAAATTAGATAAGAATTTAGAAAATATAATTTGTAAGAGTTGATGGTTCAACTTAAAATAAGTTCACTCACCCCTAGTCATGAATTAAAATTAGTCACGTTTACCAATTTTACTACTCCACTTCACAGTTAAATAAGTTTTCGTAGAGGCGGCACATCACACGGGACAAGAAGCAGAAGATTCGAAATTATTCACAACTTCCGAAGAGTGAACATTACCAACATCAACAAATTCATCCAAACCAAATACACACGGAACCAATAAAAACATTAGTTATTCACATTCCACCACAAAACAACACAAACCCCATTCATCACACACTCCACAACTTCCTCACTGCCTCTCTCACCCCACCCGGCGGAGCCACCGTGGCCGTAGGCAGGATGGTCGACTCCCGCTGCGCATCAATGATGTAGTCGAGCCTATCTTCAGTCATCCCAAAACCAGCTGCAAACTCGGGCCCTCTCAAGGCGTGGAGCAACGAGTTTGCTCCCACCAAGAACTGAGGCCAGTTGTTGTGAGCCGAGGTCGTGAACCCGAAGAACTCAAACGGGCCGGTGCGTGACGCGATCTGGCAGAAGGGGAAGAAGCGAGGTACCCAAAACACATCCCCTTCATTCACTTTAGCATTCATAGCCAAGCTCCCATTTGGATACACGATTTGTATCGTCCCACTTCCTTCCAACACAACCCCGTACTCGGTCGCCATCGGATTGATATGAGGCGCCATCATCGATCCCTGCATTCACATTACACACACAATTAGTCTGTCTCAGTAAAAAACAATCAAAAGGCAGGTTAATTACCGCAGTGAGATTGACAAGATAGACTCCAATGTCATTGTGGCGGAGGGGCGGATAGTTCTTCTCGTCGACAGCAACGCTCCACCCGTAGTCGTTCTTGAAATCAGGCTTTTTGTCGTAGAGGTTGTACGCATCCGGGCCTTTACCGGTTCTTGAACCCTTCCTATCATCATTCTTCTTGTTACTCCAATCCATGAAAGACACCATCATCTTCCTAAAAGACCATGTCGATTGTTGCTCATCTCCTCCGACTCGCCTCATCTCAGCCGCCCTCTCCATCTCGGACAATTTAGACCACGCCCTAGGGGCATGAGTCGTGTTCGATAAGTAGATGATCGGGCCTTCACGTTGGCTCATCAGCATATCTTCCAGTTCTTCCTCTGTCACCTGAGGAAAGAAAAGAAAAACAAACATCATTACTCAAACCATTTTATAGAAAGGAGCATGTACATTGAGAATGTACTTGCATTGAATGCTGTCGACAACGTTAAATGATCGAATCCAGAGAGCACCGACTTAGGATTCTTTCCACCTGCAACGTAGAAGGACTGACAAAAAGCAGAGTGTTTAGGAGAAAAATTCAAATGAAATTACTAGCAAGGGAGGGTTAATTTGGTTTGTAAATTGCAAGTGTACTTGAAATTTATAGGGTGTGAGGCTGTCGGATGTATCAATGCTGCAGACGATATGAAGCCTCTGGCCTTCCTCTGCATTGATCAAATAAAAGGCGGATCCCGCCGCGATTCGGTATATGTCCCCAACCTTCAATCTCCTCTCCACCAGTTCATCTTTGTATATATTCCCCACTCTTGCTTCCCCTGCAATCAAGAATACACCATATTACCTCTCCATCTCTAGTGTTTCGTGGCTGAAAAATGTGTGAACAGATGATACCTCTGCGAACGAAGAGGATGAGTGAGGAATCGAGATACTGAGGAATGAACAAGCTCTTAGGTTCCATGGTGATGAAGCCAATATGCATAGGGATTTTGCCGGAGCCCTGGACCAGCTTCATGCTCCCAGCCTCAGTCTCGACCACCGGCTTGGAACGGTGAAGCAAGAACCAGTCGTCCCCCTCGCGCCATCCGGTGCCGCCACGAGCTTCTTCGCGGCCTCGTC
The DNA here is from genome assembly GCF_004379255.2 of Salvia splendens. Lineage (NCBI taxonomy): Eukaryota > Viridiplantae > Streptophyta > Magnoliopsida > Lamiales > Lamiaceae > Salvia > Salvia splendens. The sequence goes on from NC_056033.1 coordinate 9,838,916, forward strand.
GCTCCCTCTCGGACCACCGCTCTTCTCCGCGGCCTCTTTCCCTTTCGGACCACCGCTCGTCGTCATTGCGAGCAGAGACGGCCACCGCAAGCAAGGCCAAAACGGCCAACAAACGTGTCGTCTTACCCATGAACTAATAGAGTAGTAGTAGTATCTCCGTGGATATGTTGAAATGGTGAAGGCAAGAAATGGTGTATATGTAGAGAGAGAAAGGGTACAGGTGTTTGTCATGCATCAATGGTTAGCCTCGCTGGCCGTCTCTGCTTAAGACACAAATGAGTTCATGGATTCCTTCCCATCTAATCCAATATCTCTTATATTCAATCGTTTTCTTTTTCTTTTTACATTCAACACAATCGGTCACATGTTTTTTTACGGGACGCTTGAAATTTGTTTATAGTATTATAAGCTAGCTATTTTATTAAGTTCTTTTTTGTCATTTTCTCAGTTGATATATATGGTGATGGTCTAACAAAAGGAGGGGGCGGGGTGGAAGGTTTCAACTCACTCTAAAAATGGAATCAACATTTTTGATCACCAGTCTACTTTTAATCCTAAATATGTATAGAACAATTTTACAACCAATCGATCTAATTTACTACTCTCTTCTAAAAAAAACTGTTATTTATAAATGATAAAAATTTTAATAAAAAAGGATTTTCAACGTTCACTAATATAAGTCTCATTATTATTTTTATAATTGATCTTATATTCCACTAACTTTATCTTATTCACATTTAATTATAAAATTAATATATAAAAATAGAAATCACCTTCCACTAAACCTTTTTCACCCACTTTTTATTACATATCTTAAAATCTATACTCAGTCAAATGTAACCTTATAATGGTGGACGGAGGGAGTAAAAGAGAATGTGAAAAAATAAGTAAATTAAAAGAGATAGAAAGAAAAAGTAGGTAAAATATTAGAGAGGAGAAAAAAGTAGATGAAGTATAAGAGAAAAACTTTCCACTTTTAAAAATAAAACTATTTTTTGTGACCTTTCCAAAATGACAAGATAAGACTATTTTTTCTGGACGGAGAGTATAAAAACGTGATGAAACTATTTAATCTTGATAATTAATTTAGTTTAATTAAGTTAACTAAATTAATATTATCATTATAATTTTTGTTAAATTATTTTTTAACATTATAATTTATTTTTGTTTTATATTTTTGCAGCATATTTAATTAACTTAACAAATGAATTTAATTATGTTTTTAAAGATAATTTAATTAATTTATAATAAACTGCAATATATATTTAATTATGAATGTAAAAATAATTCAAGGAACATTAACGCGACATCCAAGAAGATGCATCCTAAAAAATAATTAAGAATATGAATTTATATTTGTATTCTTTCTATTTTTGAAAAAGAATACCTACATATATTCGTAATTCATTCCATTCTTAAAAAAAAGTGGTCAGCTTAAGATGAGGAGACATGAATTTAACAGATTCCGTCGCAAACTTCAAGCAATAGAGCGAAAACTTTGTGAAAAATTGAAAAACGTCGACAGCAGGATTCGAACCTGCGCAGGCAAAGCCCAACAGATTTCGAGTCTGTCTCCTTAACCACTCGGACATATCGACAAGTTGTAGACTTCTATGTCATATCTTTATAAAAACTATACAAATTGTATGTCCTAGCATTATTTTTGGCTAATTGTGAGTTGTGTTGACTGTTGAGTGTACAATTAAGTGAGTTCACAGGATATTAGTAATGAAAAATTGGTAATCACTTAACAAGTTCATGCTTACGGATGTACATAAACATCCGTTAATATTTCTGTAAGACAAAAGTACTTTCATAACAAACACAACTGATAATTGAAAAGTAGTCTCAAAGGAGAACTCTTTACGATTCCAACAAGTGGTATATTTACACTCCTAAGCCAAAATGGTTCCGAAAAATACTTGATAAGTAGTCTCAAAGGAGAACTCTTTACTATTCGAAAATCTAATCTAATATCCATCTGAATCTGAATCAAAGTATGCATCCTCGTCCTCTTCATCCGAGTCGAAGTCATCTTCCAGAATGTTCTCCTCATCCCAAAGTGGACAAGAGCAGGTCGCCTTCTTCTTTTTCCACTCAGCACCACATGTGTAACAAAATTCATTTCCACATCTGCAGGGAAATGTGAAAACCAGAATACCTTAATATTAAAAATCTCTAAAAGCCCTCTCAGAAAAACTTATAAAAGCATTAGTAGTAGTATAATATGATCAGTGATTCTTTATTTTTTATTCTTTGGAAGATAATGGAGTGGCAATCCTGCCTGTTGTATAGGGCAAACAACATGTTTAGTTCTAATACATCCCGGTTGAAAAGAAAATTTCTGTTTTTCTTCTTGATAACTTTTAAATTCAGTAATAGTAAGAGACTTCAAATAAGAAAAACAATTTAAGGATATTCAAAGTAAAGAATGTCAAGATCCTAGCTATAAGGAATTTCATATGATATGGTATAGAAACATAATGTAAACATTTCAGACTGGACATACTGCAAGTATGATATCAACTTAATGGAGATATATGAGGTTCAACCATACCTGCAAGTCATGTGGTAACATCCAGTAGCGAGTTCAATCATATGGTTGCATTTTACACACTGACGCCACAAATTTGTTGCTGCTAAGTTCTTCAGTTTTGCCTCTTCTTGTGGGGGATGAGGGTTGCACATTTTGTACTGAGTACAAGTTGAGTTGTTGTGCCAGGGAACTTTACAATTAATACAAAAGTGGTTGTTGCATTTTAAGCACTTTCTGGCTCCAGATCTTTCCGCTCCTACTATGGCAGGCTTTGAATGTTCAAGAGCCTCTGACTTGGACATTAGAGCTGAACATTTAGGGTAAGGACAGTAAACTTTCTCTGTCACTGGAATCGAGGCCTCCTTCATACGCTGACTCATAATGTCTATCAACCTAGGTGTCAAGAATGTTCTGCAACTATCGATTCTCAATTCAGATTTACACCCTTCGTGTGGACAAGTCGGCAGCAGTCCATGGAGTAGCTTCATTTCCACGTGTTGTTTCATGCAAGAAAAGCAATAGCGGTGCATACAATCATCGATAGAGAAGATCTGGTTTATATTTGAATCCTCCAAACAGATAACACACGCCTCCTTTGGATTATTAGAGCTACTTGCCTCTGCAGCCCTGTTCACCTGAGCATCTATCGCTTCTCTAGCTAGTTTAAACGCAAACTTTATGTCTTTTCGAGCTGCAAGAGCTGGCTGGCAGTACGTAAACTTTTTTGAAAGATCGGTTACTCTATCTATCAGTGCAGCAACTTTTTTCTGTTTGCTCGACCACTGTCTAGTAACCTGCGGTTGAAAAAGAGTTGCAGCAATTTAGCTATTCGCAAATACAGAAACCCTAATACTTAATCCAAGCCATCAATTGCAATTGTTAAGGATGATCGTAATTTACCAAACAGTGCTCATAATACTTTTGTCAAAGTGAAGTGAAAGCTAAGTGACAGTAACCATGTTCCCATATTAATAATGCAACATGAACCCAAGCCACCCAGGTCATATCTCTCCCACTTTTGCACAAGTGTCTAACTGTTAACCTTAATACGAAGACTATCCTATGAGGGAGGGGTTAAGGGTGGGGGGTAAGAATAGTCAGTGTACGCACTAATATTAAGCAAGATCATAGTATAACGCAAAAAAGACAAAATTCACGAAATTAGAAGGAAAACAAAGGACAATTACACAACTACAAAAAAAGGACAAGCACTATTTGTTAATCATACAGCGCTCGTGTATCAACCTGACTAGTTTATAGCTCTGTATTCAAGACAACATCAAAATATCTCAACATGTGGGAATCCAACTCAAACAATAAAATCTATAGTTTAGACATAGAAGAGCCAGTCCCAAATGATTCTCAGCATGGAATCAATCCCTAATCCACCCTCTACTAAACACATCAGGGTGATCATGATTCATGATATGAAACACAAAGCCGTATCCTAGCCTCTAGTCATTATTCTGTAACATGTTGATGCATTCATAATGCTTTAGTATAAACTCAAATCATAGCAAGAAGGGACCATATTTCATTATTTTGGAACGATAAAACCACCAGTAATACCGGTCAATCATAGCAACCCCTCAAATTTCATAAACTAGAAAATCTTTTAAAATTTTTGAAAAGGACATTCATTATATAACACAACAACGCGATGGATGGTTCCAAATTCATGTCATCTAATTTAACAACTGAAACACAATCATACAATGATCATAGCACCGATTGCAGTGTGTAGATATACACCCCAAGCAATCAAACTAATAAAGCTAGCTGCATCTATTTTTAAAAAATCTTGTTTCAATTAACCTGCAATTGAAGACCAAACCAAAACTCACATATTTCAAAATCGGATTATAATCACAGTAGAAAACAAGCCTTTGCAGTTGGAGTTCCAATGCAGCATTGAGCCCTTCGATAAGGGCCGCGATATCCGCGGTCCGCCGGTTCGCCCCGTGGGCCACGAACGGCTTCCGCAACTCAAACAACAAATCATCCCTCGAATTGCATATCGCGACGCCAATTCCTCCCAGAGAAGATTCGTCGGTCAAACGATTCTCCATCAAACCCTTGAAATAAACCCTAAATATCTCATTACTCCCCCCTTTCGAACTGCCTTCCCCAAACGGTCGCTCGAAATCATCCCCCCAATCATCCCACTCATCATCCGACATTCTCGAGATCTCAAGCGCCAACTGATGATCGTGGAGCCGCCTGTCGAGATCATTCTTCAAATTCTGGAATTCTCTCTCAGAAATAGCTTGGTCTCTGAGTTCCTGCTCGAGTTTGAGGAGCTCGTCGGAGAGGACGTCGGTGAATTTCAATTCATCCTCGTTTCGTTGGGGTTGATAGGCAGCGGCGGCAGCAGAGGAGGTGGAAGGTTGGGGATTAATGGATAGAGAAGCGGTTATGGCTTCCTGGAGTTGGAGATCGAAGGCGAAGTCGAGGTCGGCGTCGACGGTTTTGACGGTCATTAGTTCGAAGCGTTGCTCGGCGGCGATGGCCTGGAGTTCGTCGGCGTCGGAGTCGAATCCGAAGTCAAACGACGCCGTCGGAAGTGACATCGGAGTCGCCGAGTATTTGTTTTGTATTGAAAATCAGTACTCCCTATTATGCTCTGTGATGGGGTGCGTACTAAACAAGCCCGACAGCAATGACGGCCCATCAGCCCAAAGCCCAAGGAAGAGTATGAGTTCGGCATTACCAAAGAGTTCGGCCTCAGCCTACAGCTCGGTAAAAGCCGACCAATCAAGCTCTGCGAGTTCGGCATTACCAAAGAGTTCGGCTTCAGCCTACAGCTCGGTAAAAGCCAACCAAGCTCTACTCTCAGATCGGCAACCAAAGCAGTTCGGTCTCAGTTTTCGACCGAACAAGGAGTTAGTGGACCCATGCAGGATTTCCACAACTTCCAACACACCCACTACCACGTGGCGTCAACTCAGGCCACGATCTTAGGCCATGACCTACACGACCTCCACGACCTAGAGTGATGATGTAAGCCACGATCTTAGTTCAATGTATAAATAGAACTTAGATCTGGTAGAAAGGGGTTAGAAGCTCTCTAGAGATAAAACACCATATAGCAAATAGCAAGTTTGTATTTGTAAGCTGTAGAAAACAGATCAAGCAATACAATCTTGCTCTCCCTTCTTCCCGTGGACGTAGATTTACTTCAGTAAATCGAACCACGTAAATTCTTTGTGTCGTGATCTGTATTTTCCTGCATTCACTAACATCAGAAATTCGCGGATCCATCACTGTGTAGATTTACTTCAGTAAATCGAACCACGTAAATTCTTTGTGTCGTGATCTGTATTTTCCTGCATTCACTAACATCAGAAATTCGCGGATCCATCACTGGCGCCGTCTGTGGGAAACAGAGAACCAAATTTGTGATAAAGCGAATTTTTGACCATTTTTTCAACCCAAAAAATGCATACCAGATCGCAGAGTACCCGTATTCCTGCCCGTGAGAACCAGGAGGAAGCCAATCCACCCCATAGGTCTGGAAAACAGCCTAGGGATAAATCCACCACCAGTTCTCATGGCGGAGGAACAAGCCGCTCCAAAAGCCGTCACACCGAGTCTTCCCAGCAGCCCGATTTGAACGAGGCTGTCAAGCTGTTTTTGGCTGAAAAGCAGGAGGAATTCTTAACCTTCCTGCAGAGAAGCCAAGAACAGCCGGAGGCGAAAACGGCGGATTCTCCCTCTCCCTCCATACGAGACAGTCACTACCGCAGTAGTGTCATGTCTTCCAGAAGAAAGAATCCTCGGTACCGGAATCACAGGAGAACTCCATCTCCTCCATACCGAAGAAATGTCGGGTTCGCCATGTACGGAGCATTGAGGACTCCGTTCTCGGACGATATTACCCGAACTTCCCTACCACAGAACTACCGAACTCCGTCGATAACCTATGACGGACTCGTGGATCCTCATGATTTCTTGGGACGCTATCAATATAACATGGCGAACCAGGGTCTCAACGAGGTCCACATGTGCAAGCTGTTTCCCGAACTGCTTATCGGGAACGCAAGAAGGTGGTTCGATAGCCTCCCCCAAGGCAGCATTAGATCCTACCGAGATCTAATGGATGCTTTCCACAGGAGGTTCTTTCAGAAAGCGGAAGCCCGGATTACTTCGGCTCAGCTGCTTTCTATACGTCAAGGTCGCGACGAAAAGATCAGCGACTTCCTGACGAGATTCCATAAGGAATGCCTACAAGTAGATAATCTCAATGATCTACTTGTCATTTCGGCATTCCAAAATGGAATCCTGCCCGGAGCTCTCTACAGAAAGCTCGTGGAATGCAGTCCGCAAACAGCTCAAGAGATGTGGGACATTGCGGACAAGTTTTCTCGTGCCGATGAGGCAGACCGTCGAAAACGGTCTTTAGACAGCTCATCTAGAGAAGACAAAAAGAAGCCCGATCATAGCGATCAGAGGCTTCCTCGCCGAACACCTTCCCCACCAAAGGAGAGATAGCGGTCATCCGAGGTGATCGAAAAAAGAGCAAGTGTGTTCGCAGATTGCGCTTAAAAGTGCCGAGCAATCAGTTCGGCACCATCAAGCATAGCAATCACAGCAACCGGAGTCAGAGGCAGGCGGAATGACCGAAGTCACACCGGAGCCGAACTCGATGGTGTACGGCACTGAAGCCGTGATTCCGGTTTAGATTGGCATACCCAGTCCCCGAACTCAATTTCTCCTCAGAAATGAATGGTGACGGACTGAGAGCCGAACTAGATCTTGCCGAAGAAAGAAGAGAATTGGCCTGCATAAAAGCAGCCAAGTACAAGGAGCAAGTAGCCCGGTATTACAGCCAAAGGGTGAAGAAGCTGCAATTTCAAGTGGGAGATCTCGTCTTGAGAAACAACGAAGTAAGCCGAGCAGAAAAGCTGGGCGAACTCGAACCCACATGGGAAGGTCCATATCGGGTGTCAGAAGTCCTCGGCAAAGGGTCTTACAAATTGACTCACGTGTCAAGAGCACAAGTACCCCGAACATGGTACGTTTCCAACCTCAAAAAGCTCCATTTGTAAGAGACAGTCCGGTCAATGTGTTTTCTTTGGTTTGCTTGGTCTTTATTTGTCTATATGCGTTTTGTCTGTCTATGTGCGTGTCGTCTCTTACAAATGTTACTGAGGTATCTTGTTCTTCGAAGGCTGATCCCCTTCTTAGAACATAAACAAGCCAAAGATTGTGTGTCAAAGCTTCTAAAGAGGATACAAGACCACAATTCAGCTTAAACAAGCAGTTCGTCCGAAACGAGCTGCAACAAGCCAACGATTGTGCGTCAAAGCTTCTAAAGAGGATACAAGACCACAATTCAGCTTAAACAAGCAGTTCGTCCGAAACGAGCTGCAACAAGCCAACGATTGTGCGTCAAAGCTTCTAAAGAGGATACAAGACCACAATTCAGCTTAAACAAGCAGTTCGTCCGAAACGAGCTGCAACAAGCCAAAGATTGTGTGTCAAAGCTTCTAAAGAGGATACAAGACCACAATTCTGCTTAAAAATCAAGCACTTCGTCTGAAACGAACTGCAACAAAAGTCCGATTCTCGCGATAAAACTTGCCTGAATTAGGACAAGGGAAAGTCCAATCCATGCGATAAAACTCGCCGAATTAGGACGACCAAGTTCGGTCAAAGCAGTTTACCTCATAAGACCGAGGACGACCATGTCTAGTCAAAGAGGTTTACTGCATAAGACCACTTCGGTTAACTGGGAAAGTCCGATCCACGCGATAAAACTCGCCGAATTAGGACAAGGGAAAGTTCGATCCCGGCGACAAAAATCGCCAAATTAGAACACAGACCAAAGACGAGTCCGGTCAAAGATGTTTATTTCATCAGACCAAAGACGAGTCCGGTCAAAGATGTTTATTTCATCAGACCAAAGACGAGTCCGGTCAAAGATGTTTATTTCATCAGACCAAAGACGAGTCCGGTCAAAGATGTTTATTTCATCAGACCAAAGACAAGTCCGGTCAAAGAAGTTTACTTCATAAGACCGAGGACAAGTACGATGAAATTTTTCGCTAAGCTGTAAATACAGAGTGTTAGAAGCGAAAACAAAATTTCATTTTTCAAATCTTGTTCGGCACACAACTCCGCTACCCTACGAGATGGCGTTACGCTATTACAAAGGACTATTCTACTGTCCAGGGTTGCTAAAGTTGAGCCATCTATTCACAAAATCCTCGTGAAGCTGAGTTCGGGCGTTCCAGGCAGCCGCAGAATAAGCAGGTCGACGAGATGCTCTAATCGACCTGCCACCTCTTCTCTGAGCCCGGGAAGCCCTAGCACCTCGGCGGCGAAGAGTCTCTTCACGAAGCATTTGCCGATCTTGCTCACTCATAACCACAGCTCCTCTGCGAACTTCAGTCCGTCCTCGACTTGACGTCTCCGGTTGTCCCTGAGTTCGTTGCTGACTTGGAGTAGGGTTTTGAGCAAGTGAATCAGAGGTTTGAGCTGGAGTACTAGCATCTGTTGGCGGGAAATGCCGGAGGAATCTCTCAATTGAGGGACGCCGGGCAAGAACTATGTCGTACCGAGAGGCCCAGCGCCGCAATGATGTCACGACTTGTTGGCAAGCCGAGCTCTCCAGCGCATTGTTCCTCCGGAGTACATTATATTCCTCCCACAGTTCGTCAACTCGACTCTGAACATCTGATATGGTCATTCACCCGCGCACACGGATGTAATCCTCGTACGCAGTCCTCTCAGCAATGGTCGTATTCAGCTCGGCCTCCAGATCATTCTTATCGGACTCTAAGTCTTTATTATCGGCATCCAGCTTCACTAAACGAGCCAGAAGCTCGTCATTCTTCGTCTGATCGGCTATAGCTCTTTTCTCAGCTTCGTCTAAAGCCGAAGAGTACAGCCGTTTCCAGTGAAGTATCTCCATCTCCTTGAGTACAAAGCAGCTATATTAGTTCGGCAGCTGTACCGAGCAGATAGTAAAATACAACAGGAATAAAGGCGAGTACGAAAAGCTATACGAAGACAAGTGTAGAGAATTTTTCATTCACAAGGAAAATTTTTTTACACTAGGGCTTCAAGGCCATTTTACAAGGAAGAAACTAGACTAAGAGAAGGGAGACGAAATCATACTCCGCCAGCTTCGTCTCCGGCTCCTCGGTCTGGTACAGCTTCATTCTCCTGGGCTACCTCAGCCTCGGCCTCGCCTCCTGCCGGCCTCGCCTCCGCCTCCTGATCGGCCTCCTTCTCCGGATGCCCGGCCCGCTCGACTTCGGCCTCCAGCTCCAGCGGCTCGGCCTCACCCTCTCCGTTGTAAGTCGAAGCGGGTGAAACGGGTCCCACAGAGGCAAAGATAGCCTCCAGGTTCTCGTCCCGATCAGCTCGACAACTCCGGACTCGGTCTGCAGAAAGCAGGACCGAGGATGAAGCGAGCTCCTCAAGGAGCGGCAGATTCTGAAGCCGAGCTGCTATCTCTCGGCTGTACAGAGGCAGCACGACGTCGGCCCCCTGCTCGCCCTTATCGGCAATTAGCCTTACCAGACTACCGACAAAGGCCGAGAACTGGCTGCTCAAAAAGAGTTTCTCCGTGTAAACACGGAGACCCTCTCCTTGGGCAACCACGGCGGCAGCATCACTCCGTTTCGTCTGCTCTCGCTGGATGACGAGCTGGTTTTTGGCAAACTGAGCTTCATCCTGGGCCGAAATCCTAGCAGCTCTGGCTTTCTCAAAGTTTGCCTCAGCCTGCTCGGCCCGGTGACAAGCAGCCGCCAATTTCCTCTGCATCTCAGCATAGTCGTTGGACGCTTTGGAAAGTTCGACTGCGACGAGCTTGGAGAGCATATCGTTCCTCTGAAAATGGATAAGGAAAAAAGTCAACAGAGGGCACCAAAAATACAGGACAGAAGCCAAGCCAAAGAATCAAGAAGACAATTCACCTCGGCGAAGTCCGTGGGCCATAAAAATGGCTCACAGATATGCTCCGAAGGAGGCGCCAAGACCACGTCTTTCTCTGGCGCTCTCGGGGGGTTCTGGGTCTTCCCCTTCCTACTTGCCGAAATCGACTCCGGCTTCTTTGGACCCGAAGAGGTCTTTTGCCTCTTCGGATTCTTCTCGGCATCAGGCGCCGAGCTGGTAGCCTTCTCTCTCTCCGGCTCCTTGGACTCCGAAGATTTTCGGGTAGCCTTGTTCAGCATGTACACTGCCAAAAAGCAAGAAAGCAAGGTTAGTTTTCTTCGTTAAAGCAGTAGAGCATAAAGATAAAGAGAAATCCTCACCCTCGGCCTCTTCGTCCGAAGACGAGATGTCGAACACGACGTCGCCCTTGACGAGCTCAGACTCCGTGTATTGTTTCCTAACTATGGGAATCTTGTTGAGCTCGCCATCGAGCTCGTCCAACGGTTCAGGCCGAGGATGACGGATAACGGACTTCGGCCCTCTCCAGGGAAAACTAGGAGCCGCAGTCCTATTATAAAAAAAGAAGCGATTTTGCCATTTCGGCCATTTGGTTTTACAAAAGGCCCTAAAAGGCTGTAAAGGGACCAAGTAAAACCAAGATCCCTTCCTTTTGAACTGGAAAAAATTAAGGATTGCCCTCAGAGACAGATCCTTATCTAGCCTACGCAGTTCGGCAGCAAAAGCCGATAAGTGCCTCCAAGAGTTCGGAGTCACCTGACCTAAAGGGAGTTGAAAAAAAATCTAGCAACTCTACAAAGGCAAGGGGAAGGGGGAAACGAAGCCCGCATTCTAAGCTGGCTTCGTAGACGGTGGCGTAACCTTCCGGCGGCGAGTCCGCCCTATAAAGGTCGTCGGGAATCGCAACCTTCCCCCCAGGAAAAGAGTATTTTTCGTGAAGGGATATCACAGTATCCTTACTCAAGATACTGTGAAAATACTCTACGGTCTTCTCCCCGGATTCTTTCCGGCTAGAAGACCCCTTACCCCCTTCACCACCGCTACCAGACTCAGACGAAGAAGAAGCAGACATGGTCCTTACTCTTTGCAAAATCTGAGGAAATTTTTGAAAGCGGAAGAAAATCTTTTTCGCAAAGGAGATAGAGTGCAGAAGAAGCAGTCGCAAAAGTGCTTCAATGATGAAGAAGGGAGGTATTTATCAGATTCGGCGAAGATTTCAAAATCGTCGCACCGTTTCGAATCCCACCTTTTTAGGATTCAACGGCCGGATTTTACTGTCGCATTTAATGCAGCCACATGCAAGGCACGTCCCCTGACGTCAGCCTCCCCCGTACCTTTATCCAGAATGCCGAAGTGACTCGCTTCGCCGAAGTGATTCACTTCGTCTTTCGGGGGGGGTAGTGATGGGGTGCGTACTAAACAAGCCCGACAGCAATGACGGCCCATCAGCCCAAAGCCCAAGGAAGAGTATGAGTTCGGCATTACCAAAGAGTTCGGCCTCAGCCTACAGCTCGGTAAAAGCCGACCAATCAAGCTCTGCGAGTTCGGCATTACCAAAGAGTTCGGCTTCAGCCTACAGCTCGGTAAAAGCCAACCAAGCTCTACTCTCAGATCGGCAACCAAAGCAGTTCGGTCTCAGTTTTCGACCGAACAAGGAGTTAGTGGACCCATGCAGGATTTCCACAACTTCCAACACACCCACTACCACGTGGCGTCAACTCAGGCCACGATCTTAGGCCATGACCTACACGACCTCCACGACCTAGAGTGATGATGTAAGCCACGATCTTAGTTCAATGTATAAATAGAACTTAGATCTGGTAGAAAGGGGTTAGAAGCTCTCTAGAGATAAAACACCATATAGCAAATAGCAAGTTTGTATTTGTAAGCTGTAGAAAACAGATCAAGCAATACAATCTTGCTCTCCCTTCTTCCCGTGGACGTAGATTTACTTCAGTAAATCGAACCACGTAAATTCTTTGTGTCGTGATCTGTATTTTCCTGCATTCACTAACATCAGAAATTCGCGGATCCATCACTGTGTAGATTTACTTCAGTAAATCGAACCACGTAAATTCTTTGTGTCGTGATCTGTATTTTCCTGCATTCACTAACATCAGAAATTCGCGGATCCATCACTCTGCGTTGAGATAATAATCAGATTTGGATCAAAACCCTTGAAAAAAAATGGTGTATATTACTATATTCTAAAATATCTATTGTACAATTTTAAATAAATAAAAGAATTAATAAATTTTGATATTTTAGTCAATTTTCTCCCAGAGTCGGAAGTTCTCCGAATCATATTTCACATAACCCTAATACAATGAACAAAAATAACATCCTTTTGGTCTCAGATGCTATGTCTGAATATTTACACGTACTAAGAGCATCCATAACAGCGAGCTGCAGCTCGTCCGTCCGTGCCAGCGGCACGGAGATGCTGTCCGCCGCTGCGCTCGCGCCGCTGGCACGGCGCTGCTCGATGCATCGAGCACGTCCGTGTCAAACCATATCAAACGGGATATTCCCACCAAGAGAGAAGATTACAGAATGATTGATTTCCATAGATTGATTCAATTGTATAATTCCCTAGAATAGAGTGATTGATTACATTTATGGTTTTACCATAGATAGGGATAAATCTACTCTATATATTGAAGGGGCTGTAATACTTTAAAATCAACCAAGAAATACATGACATCTTCTACTCACAAACTCTTCTTTCGCCAAAGATGAACACCGCCTCTCTCGATTACCATCGTTAAGAGTCCGTGCCAGCGAGCAGGCGACGTGGCAGATGGTGATTGGCCAACGGCATAGCCGTTGGCAATTTGATTTTTTTAAATCGGTTTTTAATTAAAAAAGCCGATTAAAAATAAAAAAAATTCCCACTTCCCAAAAAATTATATCCATTTTCTACCCACTTTTAATTTATTTTTCAATTTTTCCCCCAAAAATAAACACTTTCATCTATAAATACTCCCACTTTCACACTCAAAAATTCACACCACACTACACAATTCTCACATCTACATTCTCTCATTTCCATTCTCATCTACATTCTCTCATTTCCATTCTCAATCTTTCTTCCACTCCTACAACATAACAATGTCCGGCCACGACGATCACCCCCCGGGCTCCCACGGTTGGAACCCCGATTGGTTCGGTTCACAACCGTTTCCTAGTCCGGAAACGGAATATTCGGCCCCTCCTCAAACCCAAAGTTCGGGAGTTCCAGGTGGCTACCGGCCTTACTCGATCGACGACCATGATGCCCCCGAAGGGCAATACGGGTGGACACCCGAGCCTAGAGCGAGGTCGAGCGGCCCTTCCCAAACTCCGACTCCTCCTACTCGCGGTGTCCGCACACCGTACTATCCGGCGGAGATGGAGCAATTGTTCAAGGCGTTCTTGTCAATCTCCGAAGATCCGGAGGATGGCACGAACCAATCCGGCGATCAATATTGGTGGCGCATCTGTCGCCGGTATAATGAAACCGGCCGGCGGGAACAATCGAGCGCAACGAGAGTATGGTGCTCAACGTCATATACAGAGCCAACGAAGAAATCCAAAAGTTTCAGGGGTATTACCTCCACGAAGAGCGGTCGACGGGGAGCGGCCGGAGCAAGGTCGACATCATCAGTTCCGCCTTGTCGACCTACCAATCCATGAACTACAAGCCGTTCAAGTACCTCAACATTTGGCAGGAGATGCGGTCACATTCGAAGTATAGGGGAGGTGTAACATCCTCCTCTAGCGGCTCCTCCAAACGGTAAAGGTCGGTATCCCTATCCGACGCCGGCTCCGAAGACGTGGCTAGCCAACTTGCCGGAGCTAACTTGGGTAGCCCCGACGCCGCCCCGAGCGGTTCCCAACGCCGACGGCAAGGAAGGAAGAAGGCGGCGGCCAACCGCCGTCGCGCCCGACTCCATCCTGCGATGCTCCCGAACCCGCTCCTGTTCCCTATGAGCCACCTCCACCCCCCACCAACTCGTTGTGGGGGATTTTGGCCCAACTCAATATGCCCGATAGGTCAACTATGACCCCCGCGCAACATCGATCGCATGAGGCCATGATATTGGGCCTCCAAAAACAATTGGGGGTAGTGTCGTCGGATGAATAGTCTTCTACGGGGGTATTTTTAGCCTTTAATTATGTAATTTTTAATTTTTAAGAGTTTAATTATGTAATTTTTAATTGTAGGATTTTAATTATGTAATTTTTATTTTTTAGGATTTTAATTATGTAATTTTTATTTATTTGTAATTTGTAATGTTATTTCGGTTTTTTTAATGAATTTTAATATTATGGAAATGTTTTTATTTAAATTGAATAATAGAATGGTGGGACCCTTGTGCTCGTCCTTGTGGAAGAGCACGGATGTGGGTGTTGTACTCTTGCCTAAGTGTAGGCAGAAAAAGTGGGGTCGGGCCCACAATCGTGCTCGTTGATAAGAGCCCAGTTGCGGATGCTCTAAAAATCTAAAACATCGTCGTTCTGATTGTGAAGTGTGAAATATTTTTTTGTTTTCTCACCTCGTCAAAAAATTTATCTCTCTTCCGTTTGTCAGCACAATCAGTCTAATGCAAATCTAGAATTGAAAAATGAGGAACAAGATGAAATTGGAACAAGAACGAAATAAGTAAACTTGATCGTAAATGAGTACAATGACAAGAGATGTTCAGCCTTCCTTGTATAGTAGCACTTTGTTAAGAAGCCTTCATGGTCTTCTCGTTCAGCTATACCTCAACATTTAAGCATATCCCCCTTAGCTATCTTTTCAATTACTACCAATTTGTTCGTGTATTGCTAATATGCTCAAGACTTGGGCTCTTAGCTTTCTCTCACCTAAAGATAGAATTTGCTAGCCAGTACTCCCTCCGTCCCACTTAAGATGACGCGTTTTCTTTTTTAGTTTGTCCTAGTTCAGATGACACATTTCCTTTTTTGAAAACTTTCTCTCTTCAATTAATACACCCAACTATTTTTTCTCACTTATAGTATTAAATTATTCATCTTTCTTTCTCTCTCAATTTTACCCAGTTAAGATGACACATTTCCTTTTTTTTAAAACTTCCTCTCTTCAATTAATACCCCCAACTACTTTTTCTCATTTCTATTAAATTATTCATCTTTCTTTCTCTCTATTTTAATACTTACACTCACATTTTTTCTCTCCAATTAAACATATTAACTCATAACTCCTAAAATCCCATGTCGGTCAAGAAATGCGTCATCTTAGCCGGGACGGAGAGAGTAGTAATATATATCGAGGGCACATCATCGTCCATGAAAAACAATATTTACACTTTTAAATACTTGAACTTAGAAAGATCATGTTTCAAAGATCTTAATTGTAAAAACTACAAATTCATGACAATGGTGTCTGAACTGACAATTTTGCCCCTAAACCTACTCATAAAAGTTACTTTTATTAAGTACTAATTCTCTTCGTCCGTGAAATGCTGTCCAGTTTTACCATTTTAGTCCATCCGTAAAAAGTTATCAATGTTGTTTTTTTACTACTTTTGGTAAATGGACCCTACTTTCCACTACATCTTTACACTCAAATTCAATTATAAAACTAATATATAAACGTGGGCTCTTATTCCACTAACTTTTTTAACTCACTTTTATTCACATTTTTTAAAACACGTGCCATTCAAAATTTGGACAATATTTCATAGACGAAGGGAATAATTTTTTTAATCTCTGTCATCACATTAGGCTCTTTCGTCTGATTGCATTTATAAATTTTTAGTTGTTTTCTTTTCAACCGTACACTGAGGGCTAAGGCGGTTTTATAACTTTTCTTTCATATTTTTTAGAGTGAACTGCACAAAATACCCCTAACTTTTCGCTGTGTAACAGCAGACACCCCTAACATCTAAAAATTACAACACAGGTATCTAACAAAATATATAATCACGAATGAGGTTTTTTCGGACCATAGTACCCTCAAGGGCTAAAAGGGCAAATGCGACCTTTTGCGTATTACACCTGTTGCATGCACTGTGGATGACGCCGCCTCTGTGTGATGTGACCTTGAACATCATTTCACATGTCCTCTCTCTTCTCTACCCAAGGGACGCCTTAATTTGAAATTTTTGTTTTCGTTTGAAATTTTAGTTTTTGTGCCTTAGAGGAATGGGCCTGCAATGATATTTTAATTTTTGTTAATTAAACTCTTATAGCTTTTTCACTCTCTTCCATTTCCCTCCATTTCAATTTCATTCACTTCGTCATTTTCCCTCCCTCGTCATAATCCTACAACGGACAGGATTATGTGGTGATGAATATGCAGCGCGATCACGCGCACACATGTTCTCAGGTGTTGGATTCGAAGTGGCTGGCGGCAAAGTGGTTAGGTGAGCGTTACATAGAGAAGATCAAAGCCAACCCTCACATACCACTGGCCGCTATCCGGCAGTGTGTCGATGAAGATTTTGGGCTGAAGATAGGTCGGATGAAGGCATATCGGGCCAGAGAGCACGCACTGGACGACATATTCGGCTATGCAGCAACCCAATACATGATCTTGTTCAGCTACAAAGCCAAATTGGAGAGGACGCACCTTGATTCCTCCATACATATACATTACGAGAATACGAGGGATTCTGGTGCAGTGGGTCCGAGATTCCTCCGGTTCTACTGCTGTCTAAGCCCATTGAAGAAGGGATGGATGCAGTTCTGTAGGCCCATTATCTTCTTGGACGCTTGTGTCTTGCGAGGAATGTATAAAGGACAACTCATGCCAGCAATCGGAATTGATCCCAACAATGGCTGGTGGCTGATTGCATGGGCTGTGACTGAGGCCGAGAGTTATGCCCAGTGGAAGTGGTTTTTGGAGTACTTGTCTGATGACCTTAACTTGCATGCAAATGGCCCAAGATACGTGTTTATGTCTGACCAACAAAAGGTATATGGCCGGCTTAATTTCAATATTACTTAATGTACTTATTATGTGATTACTTTTCATCTGTGTTTTGATCCATACATTACGTACTGGAATTGTGATTTTGTGAAACTTTTTGTTTTGTTGTGTTACAACAGGGCCTTGCAAAGTTGATAGTTGAGGAATTCCCACAGAGCGAGCATCGCTTCTGTGTTCAGTACATATATAACAATTTCAAGCAGAGATTTTTTGGCAAAAATTTCAAAGAACGGTTATGGGAGATTGCCGTGACTACCACCATCGAACATTTTATGGATAAGATGGATGCTCTGCAGACCGAGTACCCCCAAGCACATCAGTGGCTTTCTGGAGTTGCTCCCAAAGAAAAGTGGGTAAAGGCATTTTTCTCTCCACATACTTGTTGTGATGTGCTCCTCAACAACATTTGTGAGACATTCAATTCGAAGATTGCATTGGCGCGAGAAAAGTCAATTATCAGCATCTTGGAGGACATTCGAACAAGTCAAATGGAAAGGATACAGATCAGAGGCCAGTGGATCAAAAGCTACGATCACGCAGTCCCTCCGGTTATCAAGGAGCTTGTGGATAAGTGGTACGCGCGGGCTTCGTCGTGGAGGGCTACATGGAACGGACAGTCTTCGTATCAAGTATCAGGGCCGGCTGGCCAATATGTTGTCAACATGTGAGATTTTACATGCTCATGCAGATTGTGGCAGCTAACCGGAATCTCGTGCACGCATGCTATCGCCACAATCAACAAGATGGGTGATGATGTGACGTGACACGTCTCCCGATATTATTTGAAGACAACAATGATGATGCTGTACGAGAATGTCCTTTACCCAATCAATGGGGTGGACAATTGGCCCAAGTATACTTCTGATGGTGTGTTGGAACTGGCGCCCCCGAGGTCAAAGCGACAGCGTGGTAGGCCGAAGAAATTGAGGCGTGAGGAGCCACAGATTCGTCTTCATGCTGATGGAAGTGAGTCATTGCGCCGAACATTCGTGATGAAATGTCGCCGGTGTGGTCTAGAAGGTCATAATAGGAGGACATGCAGCAATGATCCTCGGACAGATGCTCGTTCTCAGGTTCAGGAGACTTCGCAACAGAACGAGTCGCGTCAGCGTGAAGAGAGTACTTTGCCTGCGGTAGTATTCAATAAGCATCTATCACTATATTTTCTACTCGTACGCAGTGCTTTCTCTCTCGTATATACTTACTATATCATTAATTGTTGCAGCCTAATGTTTCAGATCAGGGACCTAGCAAACGAACCAGGACTCAACCTCAGAGATGTGGCCGCCGCGGTGATCAAGATTGACTGGCCTTACGTACTCTTAAAAAAGTGGTGCTGGTTTCTGATGGGTGAACCCTTTGTATGTTACAATATCCGTGTTTGGTTAATATTTTGGTTATATTTTGTGGAAAACATGATATGATTTGTATGTTAACGAAGTGTTGTTACAAACTGGTTTGTAAAAAAATGACTAGTATTTGTGGTGGCTATATCTCATGAGTGGCATCTGATCCAGTTGCTGATGAGTAACTTCATTCGTGATTTCAGTCATAGTTTAGTAACTCCATTCGTGATTTCACTCATCGTTTGTGTACAATACAACGGTTGTGATTTCAATCATAGTTTAGTAACTTCATTCGTGATTTCACTCATAGTTTGTGTACAATACAACGGTTGTGATTTCAGTCATAGTTTAGTAACTTCATTCGTGATTTATGGCATATTTGAAAACGTCTTCATTCCTGCCTTAACAAATGATGAATGAATGAAAACAAAACGTAATGTAATCTATCAACATCCGAATATAACGGAGGAGTGAACACGACATAACATAGCTTTGTTATAACAAAAGTAGCAAAATTACAATGATTAAAAACAAGATTGTGATTTTTAACTTTCGGAAAGTTGTTGCCGTTTTAGCAATTGTTAGCGTCAATGCTTCACACTCTTCAGTTTTTCTGCCCAGTTGTAACTTCAAGCCTTCAAACTCCACAGTTTTCATGCGCAATTTCTCTTGAAGAACACCCTCAAGTACCGATTTCGATCGAAGTTCAGATTCCAATCGGTCACGCTCAAGTTTGACTCTCTGAAAGTAACTGTCTTGACTTGGGGATAGACTCGCATCAAACCATCAAGAAAACTTGCAATCATCTTCCTGCATAATACTTTCTCGAAAATTTTGCCAACAGAAGTAATGGGAAAACGACCAAAAAAACATGAGTTTAACCTTCCATATTGGACAGCGATAGTAACGTCTACCGGGGTTAGCAGCCGTCCTTGAAGTCACAAGCTCTGCCTGAAGATCGTGATTACAACTCACTATTTCAGGATGAGGCCAATCCCAATTGAAGCTGGAACCGAAGGATTCAGTAGAAGAAAAAGACATTTCAACACGCCCTGAATTCAATTCAACAATACAAAATTTCAAATCAGAAATGCAATATCGTCGAAACATGGCCCATGGCACAAAAATTAAAATCATAATTCCATCTGCCCAACTGTAAACTTCATCCAAGAATTGCAAATTTTTCAACTGCCCGACTATTGCCCTACAGACGGAAACCCTAGCCCAAATCGAGATTCAATCGCCTAAACCCTTGTATACAGTACATTTAGGGGATTCCATTCCAGATGAAATACCCAAAATTCCAGTTACCGCACATATGAAATCCCCTAAAATGTGGATACCACTGTAACCCTACAGCCACAAACCCTTGCCGATCAAACCGAAGTGGAACGATGGAAAGATGAAATGTGATTGCAAAATACACACGTTACAACTTACAGATAGCAAACCGAAATGTAAGGAAGTGGATCGAGGGAAAGAAGAAATGTAACAAGGTGGAACGCGAGAAAGATGAAAGGTAAAATGAAGTGGAACGACAACGAGAAAGATGAAATTTAAAATGAAGTGGAACGATAAAGATGAAAGCAATCATACTAAGAGGGAATGTGAAATACAAACGCATAATGGAAAATTAGATAATTGATGTTTGAAGGGACGTCTCTTACACATCAGTCTAGATGTGCAGATAGAGTCAGAAGCTATGTAGCCAAATGGACTATAATGCCCTTCAGCCCATTTGGGCATTTTCGTCCGAAAAATGGCAAAATATGCACTGTTTGTGATTATATATTTTGTTAGATTACCTGTGTAGTGATTTTTAGAGGTTAGGGGTGTCTGCTGTTACACAGCGAAATGTTAGGGGTATTTTGTGCAGTTTACTCTATTTTTTTAAATGTGGGTAAAATTGGAGATTGATTGAATTTTGATATCATTACTTCATAATTATTATGATGCTTTTTTCCCATTCTCTAAGAATCTTGACTCTATTGCATAGAAAATGCAATGAAGATCGTACTTAAATAAATTGAAAAAGTTTGTATACGAATAATTATTTTAATAACATGAAGTAGTATATGATTCTAAGCCATATATGTTTTTCAAGGCCTAGTAGGCCCAAAAGTTAATTTCTGTAGTTTTTTTTTTGGATTTTAGGCGACTTAGATTTTAGTTTTCGCCAGACGCCCATTTGCATAAGAGTTGTAGTAAGTAGGGGTGAGTAAAATACCGGAAACCGAATATCCGAACCGAACCAAACCGAAATTTTGAAATTCGATTCGGTTATTTCAGTTTTTCGGTTCGGTTCGGTTTTGAAAATACAAAAATTTCAGTTTTTCGGTTCGGTTCGGTTCGGGCGAAGAAAAAAACCGAATAACCGAATTATATATATATTCTATTAATTTAATATATTATATTATATATAATATATAGTATATTTTTTAATAAATTCTACTATATTATATATATTATATGTATTATTAATTTTATATTATATATAAATATTCTATTAGTATATATAAAATAAAATAAATTACACACATATATATATTAATATTATATTTATTTTTTTGGATTTTTCGGTTTTTTCGGTTTTGTTCGGGTTTTTCGGTTTTTTAAGTTCGGTTTTTGGTTTTTCGGTTTTGGTCTTTCGGTTTTGGTTTTTCGGTTTTTCGGGTTCGGTTCGGTTTGGATTTTGAACTAAATTCGGTTTTTCGATTTTGGTTCGGTTTTGACAAAAAACCGAACCGAAACCCGAATGCACACCCCTAGTAGTAAGCAATTTTTATGTTATTATTTACATAATTTCAACAAATTATCCACATTTGCATATGATTGAATTTGAAAACCTGCACTTGTAAATACTAACAGCGTAAGTTACTCCTCAAAAAATAAATTCTCAATATCTAAACAAAAGAATAATAATGTCAAAAGGTCATATTATAAAGATTTGCAACAAAAGAACCAATTTCATTTACTCTAAAACCACAGATGATGATGGAAAAATGGAAACATAGGATGAGGCTGCTCAAGAAATGTACGATTCATTTAAATGGTGTTCGATTTTCTAGATAAAAATAGTATCAAGATATAATCTAGGATTGAGTTGCGATATTATTTTAGTTGGTGATTTTAGTTGGAGTGGATTAGCTATGACTAATTAACCATTGATTATCCATATAGGGAGTGTTCGGTTTGCAAGATTGTATCCGAGATTAAATTTGTTGTGTTTGGTTCATGAGATTCAACCCACAACCCAATCCTATCCTAGATGAATAATCATGAGATAATTAGTCATGGATGAATAATCATGAGATAATTAGTCATAGCTAATCTCATATGACTAAAATAATCTCACAACCCAATCCCAGATTGTATCTTGGTATTATTTTATTTTAATCTCACAACACAATCCCAGATTGTATCTTGGTATTATTTTATCTTAGAAATCGAAGGCCAGCATAGGATTCAATTGAATCTCATGAACCAAACACATACATATTTAATTCGGAGATACAATCTTGCAAACCAAACAACTCCAGGTGGACTATCAGTTGGGAGTTGAACTTTTAGCCAAAAAAATTAGAGGATTCAAAAGGTCAGACTTTTTTGTCGTGTGAAACAGATGAAATTGATAAACATAGTTTGATGAAGATGGAACAAGATGAAGATAGAGTGAAGGCCTTACCAAACGACTAAAAATTTATGTATGTTACGAATTCCTCGCATCCGATAACGCAGAACTAGGGCTACGGAGAGCTTCAATTTTATGTGTTGAATTGGAACGTGGGTTGTGAAACTGGGGGAACTACTGGGTAAAAATGTATTCTTCGGTTCAATTCTGGGTGCGAGTTTCAGTGCAGATACAAAACCAAAGATTTTATTCCTTGATGAACAATGCGGGCCCTAGCTTAATTTCTAGGGCTCGCAAGAAATATTTCTTGCACACTGAACAAGCATAAATGCACAGAATTGGCTCATTTCTTGCCATAACCAGGAAAAATGAACAGGTCCTTGGCGTCTCATCTATTGGTGTTGGCCTTACAACTATTTGTTTCTGATGGGCCCTAGCCCCTACGTTAAAGTGGTGGCCCGAGCTCTACTATACTAATTTTAACTATGATTTTCTTTTTTATTTTCTTATTTTACAAATTTTATATTAAATATTATTTTTAAAGTTTTTATTTTGGGGGGATATAGCTAGTATTTTGCTGATATACATATGCACGTGAAATTGTTTGACGGCGAATCATAGACAATCTATAGATTGACTAATTGTTCAGATAAACCAAATCTAAATTTATAAGAGGAACCGGATATTGTAATTCATGCCTTCATGGTATTTGGACTCCACAAAACTGTACTAGCCAAGCCCCAACTTTTGAGAGGCCTGTTTGATGACCCACTACATACGATATGATTCGAAGTTTTATGCAATCATGTCGTATTGATAATTGGAATCATAATCGATCAGTGAGATATAAGAAAAAAAATATTATGTTTATTGTAATTGTTACACAAGACCCATGATGTAATGACTAAAGTTGGAAGTCGTTCCATACTTTGTTAAACAAAAGTGTAGAAAAAAGTGAAAAATAAGAGCAAGATTGAAAAGTATGTCCCATTTAATTTGTACATAATCAAACATAATCTGCTCTTGCATATTATTATTCCGTAACTAACTAAATTCTTCCCCCCCCCCCCCAAAAAAAAAAATCTAAATTGATGTCCACATTATATATTGTGCATTCTTGAAGTAGGAAAATCTGCCGACAGGTTTGGGAGCACCTTATTCTTACTTTAAGGAATTACGGAGTATAACTTATGTTATCCAGGAAACTATATTTCTCAAATCAAATTGCAGTTTGCGATGTTAAGTGATATTTGCGAAAAATAAAAATTTGGATCTAACTTTGATCAATATATACTGTTAAAACTAATTTCTTAATAAAGAATATTAATAAATACTACTAGTAATGAATAACATGGTAGTGGCCTGGATTAAATATGAGTTACGTCGGACTTTTTATACCGGTGGTGTAGCCTTTTTGGTTCGCCGGAACATTTAGCAACGGAAATTGTCCGTTGATAAACTTACTAGCGGATGTTTTCTGCTACAATAAATTGGCAGCAAGGTTTTTAGCAACGGATTTTATCCGTTGCTAATCCGCTAGTATTCAATTTTACTAGCGGATTTTTGGTATTTAGTAGCAGATTTCTCCGTCAGTAAAATGCGATTTTTTTGTAATGATAGTTTGATCGGTAAAAGTCACGAAATATTTCATTTTAAGAAATTAAATAAGATATAATCGATCTACGTTCCAAATAGATGATTGTGGTATATTCATTTTTTCTAAACCGATTCTCGGTGAAAGAAAATAATGGATTAAAGAATACATCAATTTTATAGTGTTAACAAGGAAAATAAATAATCTATTTTTATCTGATTATCTTTAATTAATCTGAATTGATTTATTCCTTTCTTACATATTCTCCTCATTCCAACAAGATTTATTTGTTTCAATTTTTAATTTACAGTTATAAGTTCAAAGTTAATTTCATGCATGGAGTCATGTATGATTGTATGTCATACAATATTTGCGAGCACAAATCATATAAAGTATACTTCTACTAGATTTTATTTTTCTTGAATCAGAATCATTTGAAATTTAGGTGATAAATCGATGATTTCAATCAGACATACACAATACTAGTATATCAAACTAAGAACAATATAGAATTGAATAAATAAAAGCGTGAAAATAAGGATAATTGTATTTCTAGATTGGTTGAAAAGAGTAACGATGAATAAATTCTTAAAAACATATGAGAAAAATATCAATACTAAACTAAATAATAGATATGAGGATATTTTTAGTGATATACTCAAGATCATTGTCACTCAATGAATAATTATAAAACTTATACTGAGAAGAAAAATTAATTCAGAAACATAGAGTTGTCAATTTGATAGAGAAAAAACAATTTAAACGTCAAAAACCACGTGCGACTTAGATTAAAGATCTTCAGAAAACATTCCATGTTAAATGACATTTTGTTTTTTTCTCGTAAATCCATGCATATCCCATCAGAATCTATGATTCGGCGGAGAGACGGCAATTAATATCCACAAATTAATTAACTAATTTTCATACCATAGCAAAATAGGAGTAATAATATGATCGAGAATTTCAACTCATTTTTCAAGCAACAAAAAAGGAATGCAAAATAAAAATAACGACGATTATGTTGAAATATCGTAAATCATGGAGTAATACGGACGTGGTCTTCTGAGACACTTACACATTGCGTCGGCAAGGTTCAAACCTCTAGTTATATTTGCAGTCTTTGCGGAGTTCATTCTAGGTAATAATTTAGTTTCAATGATTTATAAAGTCAATATAAAGGAAAAAATTGACTGATAAAAGCAAATTCGGAAAAAATCGACTGATAAAATCAAATTCGCTAACCGACACCAATGGAAATTTATCAAATTGCATGGGATGTAAAGAGTTGCGTATTATTTGTAAACATGACAAATAATAAGCAATATTTGTACACTTGCCGGGGCGGAACTACATAGGGGAGGGCTTTAGCCCCTAATAAATCCATTTTTTTTTAAAAAAAATCTATTATAAAGTTTCAAAATACTACATATTTTGCACATTATAATATAAAAGTCAAGCCCCTATTGATAATCTAAATTACTTAAAAAATTATTTTTAAATACAATTTTGAAAATTTAGCCCCTACTCATATTCATTTATGCATCCGCCCCTTTGCACTTGTACTTAGTTTCAGCCCAACCCCAGCTGGATTTTGGGTCTGGTTCACTTATATCGTGGGTAATCGGATTATAACATTAACTTGTTGAAAATTTTCAATTCTACCATCTAAATTTAACGGACTATTCGAATCGGTCCATGGATTACAACATTGTACTGACATTCCTAAATGTGGGTAAACATGTAAACAGAGACATGTTTGATAAATGTTTAGCATCTCTGATCTCAAGTTAGCAATGAAGTGGAAACTAAGTGATTCAATTTTGTTTTTCTAATAATTACTGGAAAATCAATAAAGAATATCGATTGATGTATACAGTTGGCGGAATTGGACCAACAATGCCTAGGAGAGATAATATTTCGGCCTTTTTAAAATTGAATTAACAGTCGATTAATGCATGAAGTCCACTTATTTCACGTATCTGTTTAGATTTGTAAATAACGTTGCAACATTTAAAGATTTTGTAATCCAAACAACTCCAAATTCGATGTGACATGCTCATTGAAATTGGTATTTAAATAATATAATCACGAAAAAGGGGCGGAACACATTACTTTATTTTGAGGGGCGGAACACATTAATTTATTTCGGTGAGGGCTATATATAAAAAATTTGGAGTTCATAATTTTGACACAAAATTAACCTATTTCGTGATAAGGGCTTCTTCATAATGATTTGCACAAATTTTTAAAAAATTGACAATAATGATTTGCATAAAATATAAAAAATTTGACTGTAATATCACAATGATTTGCAAAAAATTTATAGTAATATATGAATTGAAAAAAAAATAGGTTGATAGTCTTAAAGATGGTAATCGAGAGAGGTTAGACATGGTGGTGAAAGGGTTGTAGAGATCGTATAGTAGTGTAGGGAATATGTATTTTATTTCTTATTGAATGATTACAATGTATTACAGCCTTTCATATATAGTTAGGATTTCCCCTTAACTATGGTAAATACCATAAGTGTGTAATCAACCTATTCTAGGCAAATATGTAATAGAATCAATCAATTCAATCAATTATTCCCTAATCTTCTCTTCTTAGGGGGAATATCCTCCGTGATATATTCTGACACTCCCCCTCAAGTTGAGAAACGGTATCCCCGATGCTCAACTTGCCCAAAACCTCCTTGAAGACCTTTGGATGGACTGCCTTGGTCAAGATGTCGGCCAACTGGTCTTTAGATCTTACAAACGGGAACTCAATGGTGCCTGCCTCGAGATTTTCTTTGATGAAGTGCCTATCGACTTCCACATGTTTAGTTCTGTCGTGTTGTACAGGATTCTCTGAGATACTAATCGCTGCCTTATTTTCACAGAATAATTGGCTTTTTCGTGTAGGGTGGTAGCCAATTTCTGTTAAGAGTCTCCTTAGCCACATAATCTCCATGAGTCCACTCTTAATTCCCCTGAATTCGGCCTCGGCACTTGATAAGGCTACCACTTTCTGCTTTTTGCTCCTCCACGTAACAAGATTGCCCCCAACAAAGGTGAAGTAGCCACCTGTGGACTTCCTATCGACGGGATTACTCGCCCAATCCGCGTCCGTGTACCCATCAACCTCAAGGTCTTCTCTTTTGGCCAAGAATACTCCGTAGCCTACCGTCCCTTTTAGGTATCGAACGATTCTTAAGGCAGCTTCCATGTGGTTGGTCTGTGGTCGGTGCATGAACTGACTGACTACGCCAACTGCATAAGTGATATCTGGCCGAGTGTGTGATAAATAGATAAGCTTCCCTACCAGCCGTTGATACTGTTCTCGGTCTGCAAGGTCGGCTCCTTCTTCTATCGTCAAGCCGTGATTCACGATTATAGGCGTTTCTGCCGGTTTGCACTCTAGTAGACCTGTTTCTGCTAACAGATCTAGGACATACTTTTTCTGCCGCAGGAATATCCCGTGTCTTGATCTCAATACTTCGATCCCAAGGAAATATTTCAATGCTCCAAGATCCTTCATCGCAAATTCTTGGAACAGGTTCTCTCTGAGGTTTTGAATTTCCTCACTGTCATCTCCCGTGATGATCATGTCGTCCACATAGATAATTAGGCATGTTATCTTGTCTCCGCGTTTCTTCGCGAAGAGTGTGTGGTCTGATTCACTTTGTTTGAAACCTTGTCTAACCATGGCCTGGCAAAACCTTCCGAACCAGACTCTTGGTGATTGCTTTAGTCCGTATAGTGTTTTCCTTAGACGGCACACCTGGCCGGTTCCGAATTCTGCTGAGAAACCAGGTGGGACCTCCATATATACTTCCTTGTTTTATTCCAATTCTCCATGGAGAAAGGCGTTGGTGACGTCAAACTGATGTAGAGGCCAATCTTTGCATGCTGCTACAGACAGTAGGGTTCGAACAGTGTTCAGCTTTGCAACAGGGGAGAAGGTCTCTTCATAATCTATCCCGTACACTTGAGTGTATCCTTTCGCCACAAGTCTTGCTTTATATCTCTCGATTGAACCATCTGCTCTCCGTTTGATAGTGAAAATCCACCGGCATCCAACTGGTTTCTTTCCGTCAGGTAGTGTGCACTTCTCCCATGTTCCATTTGTAACAAGGGCATCTATCTCCTTCTTCATGGCTTCTCTCCAATGTTTGTATTTTGATGCCTCTTCGAAAGAATGTGGAATTTCTTCCTCATCATAAAGGGCAGCTGGCCACAGTTGTTCTTGGGCAACATTTGCTACTGCATATCTGGCCTTTCTTCCTTTCCATTCAGGTGAGTATCGTCGAGGTGGGACTCCTCTTGTACTTCTATTAGGTAACTCGTACGGTTGTCTTATATTTCCACATCCTCCACTGGTTTCACATTCGGCTCCATCGTTCCTGTCAAGATTAGTGTTTTCTAAGGATGCCTCATTATATGAACTCGTTACCTCAGGAATTGATGACGGGGTTGATGTTTGGGTGTTGCCACTTTGTTCCTCGTCCTGCACTATAGGATGTGACGGCCCGGCGGTGTCGCTAACCTCCTCTGTTGGACCAACGTCTGTGGCAGGACTTGGCTGTGACTGTGGTTCTCCCCCTGATTGGGTGTCCCTTTGTCCAATGGTGGACATGGGTGAGGGTAGCCAATTTAGTAGGTCACCATTCGGATGAATATCTGAAGGTTGTGTCTCCCCCTGACTACTAGTTTGGCTATAGAAATATTCTCCCTCTACGAAATCACAATTCATAGTGGTGTGCATGGCTCTAGTGGTTGGGTCGTAACATCTATATCCTTTTTTGTTCTTTCCGTAACCCAAGAAGACACATTTGAGGGCACATGGAGAAAATTTTGTACGGTCTTGCTTAGGAACGTGGACGAAGACAGTACACCCAAACACTCTAGGTTCCAGAGACAGGGAAGAAGGCAGTTCGAAATGTTGGGAAAAAAGGTCTAGGGGTGATTTGAATTCTAGAATCCCTGTGGGTAAACGGTTTATAAGGTAGACGGCTGTGGCAATGGCTTCAGTCCAAAAAGATTTGGGTATCTTGGATTCTATTAAGAGAGCCCTGGTAATTTCAAGGATGTACCTATTTTTCCTTTCGGCCACCCCATTTTGTTCCGGAGTATATGCACACGAAGTTTGATGAACTAATCCCTTTTCTTGAAAAAAATCTTTCATTTTTGTGTTGACAAATTCCCCCCCGTTATCCGATCGTAAGATTTGAATCGTTTGGTTATACTGAGTTTGGACAAGGGTATAGAATCGAGTGAACTTATCAAAAACTTCAGACTTATGTTTCAAGAAATATATCCAAGTCATACGTGAATAGTCATCAATAAACAACACAAAATAGCGAAAACCTTGACCCCCATTAATAGGAGCAGGGCCCCAGACATCAGAATGTATTAAAGCAAAAGGTTTTTTCATTCTTGTATTGTTCAACTTAAACGTGTGCCTGTGGCTTTTGGCTAACAGGCAAGTTTCACAATGAAAGGAGTGCATAGAATTAACTAACTTAGGATAAAGCATACGTAGATAGCCTATGGACGGATGACCTAACCGACGATGCCAAAGCCAAGCCTGTCTGTCTGTCGGTCCGTGAGTCAGCATCGCGGCACTCTGTTGGGCTATCTCGTCCACATAGTACAGTCCTCGTCGCTCAGTGCCACGCCCAACTATCGTCCCCGTCTTGATATCCTGTAACATACAAAAGTTCGGCTGCATTAGTAATTTACAATGGAGTTCCTTCGTCACATGACTGATAGATAGTAGCTTATGTGACAACGATGGGACAAAAAGACAGTTAGAGAGGCGTAGAGTGGGCGAAATATTGATTGTGCCGGCCCCATAGACCCGGGCTAGATCCCCACTGGCAGTTTGGACATAGGACTTATTCGATTTGGAGATACTCAGAAAATCAGAAGCATCAAAAGACATCGTGTCAGTAGCGCCGCAATCAAAGATCCAATGGGTATTTTTATGGCATGTTTGTGACATGGATGAAGGTTGATTTTCGAATTTTCTGGGGTGCAAATCGGGTGGTTTCAATTTTCTGGGGTGATTGGGTGATTTTTGTGATTTATGGGGTAGGATCTTGTGGGTCTCTCTGTCTCGGGGGTCAGTTTGATATTTCGAGGAGTCATTGGGTCTATTTTGTGGCATTTTTCTGGGTCGGGGTTCGAAATTGTATTTAGAGGAGTTGGGGGGTGTAATTGGTGAGGCAATTATGGCTCGGGGTTGTAATTGGGATTTTTGGTGTGAAAGGGATTTTAGGGGAAAATCCCCAATTGGGGTCGAAACCCTAGCCGCAATTCCACTTGGAACCCTAGCCTCCGCCGTTCCGTCCTCCTCAGTGGGGATCCTAGCCGCCGCCATCGGTCTGTCGCCGGTGAGGTCTCCCCTTGATTCTTTACCTTCCGACCATACTCTTGCAATTGTTGCGGAAGCCATGGCTTTCTCCTCGGTCACCGATTGGTTTCTGTCGCCGCCTGGATTAGCTGCAATTGGGCCGACGCCGCCCGCCGATTCGTCGGCGTAGGCGGCTCGGTCACCGATTGTTACTACTGCCGCCGCGCGTACGCCTCCCCCACCGCTATTTCGGTGTGTATTCTTGTGTTGGCGTGCCTTTTTCATATCCTCCCACCACTCCGGGAATCCATGGAGGTGGAAGCACGTGTCTTTCGTGTGCTTCTTCCCCCCACAGTGAGTGCACACGAGTTTGCTTTTGTCCTCATCTCGGCGATATGGCTTAGGTTGTGGCTGGTTCTGGGAAGGATACACTCGGCTACGGTCGATGGTTGCGAGTCCGACCCCTACTCCGGAGTTGTTGGCTTCTGAGTTCATTAACTTCTCATTGACGGCCTCCCGTCTCACCATTCCATATGCTTTCCGGGCCGTCGGGATAGGATCCATATTAAGGATCTCTCGTTTGATCTTGTCATACCTGTCGTCGAGCGCCCATATGAATTGGTATAATCGATGTCGTTGGATGATTTGGTTGTATTTCTCGATGGAAGTCGGGGTGTCCATCGGATTCGGGTCTCGGCTGTCGATGGAGATCCATAAATCCTGGAATTTTTGCCATAGATTTTCCAACGATAAATTTCCTTGTCTCATCCCATATGTTTGTCGATGCAGGTCTGAGATCTGGAACGGATCGGCGCCGCTTCCGTACGTAACAGCCAAGTTTTCCCAGAGATCTTGGGCTGTTTCGGATTGGGAAACCTCACTTATCAGGCTGGCGTCGATGTTGTTGATAATCCAGTGGAAACAGCAGTGGTCCCTTTGTATCCATCTGGAGTAGGCTGGGTCGGTTGGTGAAGGGGGGTCTGACACTCCAGAAATGTGAGAAATCAGACTCTTCCCCCCGATTGCCTTCTTCATCAATTTTGCCCATAGGGGATAGTTCTCCCCATTGAGCTTGGTCTGCACGTGTACATCTCCCAACGATTCTGGTTGGGGTTCAGTCTGGATTGGCTGTTTTGGAGGTTTTGGAGACATGCTTAGTCTCATCAATTCTGCAAATTGTTCTGCAGAGAGGGTTATTGGCTGGTTGGTAAGTTGGGAGTTATTGGTATCGGATTCTGACATGTTTGGTGGCTGTTTTTGCAGGGTTCGAAAGGCCGGGAAGGGTACTCGAGACTATGATGAGATTGCTCTGAGTCTCAAGCCAGTATCGTCCTGCTCTGATACCATCTTAAAGATGGTAATCGAGAGAGGTTAGACATGGTGGTGAAAGGGTTGTAGAGATCGTATAGTAGTGTAGGGAATATGTATTTTATTTCTTATTGAATGATTACAATGTATTACAACCTTTCATATATAGTTAGGATTTCCCCTTAACTATGGTAAATACCATAAGTGTGTAATCAACCTATTCTAGGCAAATATGTAATAGAATCAATCAATTCAATCAATTATTCCCTAATCTTCTCTTCTTAGGGGGAATATCCTCCGTGATATATTCTGACAGATAGGTGTTGGTTGCAAATTGCTACACAATCTTAGTATTTCTATTCATATTTTTCTCAATATCTCAATTCAACTATTGCAAAAGGAGAATTTAACAATTACAGAACGGACACAAGAAACATCGATGGAAGGACCTCTCGAGTAAAACAATTGGGAATTTCCAGGCTTCTCATGAGCAGTGGCGGATCCAGGATTTTTGATTCGGGGGTACGATAAAGTGTAACAACAATACATAACTTCAAAATCCGAGTGATCTATTCTCTTCTCTTTATTCCGTTTTTAAAATAAAATCTTTGTTTTTAATTTTGCTTAAGAAACTTTATCGTATAGCATAAAAAATTATTATTGAAAAAATTATTTTACTTTTTAAAGAATATATTATTTTTATTAAAAGTTATCTTTTAATTTATTCAAAAACAAATTCAATTACTTTTATAAACAAAAAAAAAGACATGCATCCTAACACTTTTTATAGAATTTATATCTCATATTTATATTAAAAATAATTTTTATATATTTATATACTTTGATTTGAAATTTATATCAAGAAAAAACACAAATTTAAGGACACAAAGCCATAATAGAGCTACGTGAAAAAAATGTAACTAAGAGTAAAAATAAAAATAAAAACACTTCGAAAAAGATGTATAAAAGAGTGTAAAAATAATGCTACAAATGAGTGAAAAGAAAATGTACAAAGAGAAAATAAAAAATAAAAACAAATCCTAAGAGATCTATAAAAGAGTGTGTGGGTAAAATGTGTCCATCCAAAATCGTGGCAGAAGGGAATCGAACCCTCGTTTCCTACCCTACAATTGAAGGATCCAACCACTAGACCAATTATAATACTCCCTCCGTCCCACATTTAGAGTAACAATTAGTTATGGCACGAGTTTTAAGAAATTAGTAGAGTGTGTATTTAATGAAGTGAGAAGGTAGAGTGTGTAATAAATGAAGTGAGTAGGTGGAAAGTGAGATAGGTTGACTTTTTTTAGTTAAAAATTGTTTCTTCTTTCACTTTATTTAATTTTGGTTGTTTAAATAAGTTAGACTTATTATTTTTAATTTTACACCTTGGTTACTCTATTTCCTTTACATAAAATTAAGATAGGACAAAATTAAATTTTAAACTAAAATTTGAACAAGGAGCAATCACCTAATTTTCAGCCATCACATCAACACAAATTTGAAGAGGGAATTCATTCCATTTTCATTTACTCAAACCTCCAAATTAAGGAGGGAAAAATAATTTACAATCCCATGGAGGGAAAAATCCAAAATCAAAATAAAGGTAATCTACCTCTATAAATACATTCACTCCACATTTACACCAACAATTGCCAATTCCACCTACCTACACACCAACCAAAAGGTATTTATATGTAAATTCCCCTCAGAGCAATTTCATCATAGGGGAATGGAAATGGATCAAGATATGGAGCAACAGATGGAGCAACAGATGGAGCAGGAGAATATTCAGGATGCAGAACTGGAGCCAGGGCCGAGACAAGGCCTGAAGTTGAGCAGCCAAATGAAGAACCATATTGTACAGTTCCTACAACAGCAATGCCAAGCTGGAGCACTGCCACATGGTTCATTTCAAGAGGCAGCCAATAGATTCAAAGTGCACAGAATTACAGTGAGCCGATTATGGGGGATAGCCAAGCAGCAAATGTCAGATGGGCAGCCTGTTATCATGAGGGGCAGAGCATCAGGATATAAAAAGAAAACAGGTACAGTACATTTTGATGATGAAAAGTTCAAACAATTGTCTTTTCTTGAGAGATCTTGCTATAGAAAGCTTGCATGTAAAATGGGTGTTAGCAAGACAACAGTTGGTAGATGGGCAAAGAGTCACCTGATAAGGCCACATACAAATGCCATAAAACCAGCACTCACTGAAGCAAACAAAATCAGTAGAATGAGATGGTGTCTTACTCATATTCAGCCAGCTTTGGATGAAGGAAAGCTTCTTTATCATGCTATGCACAATACAGTTCATATTGATGAGAAATGGTTTTACATGACAAAAGCTTCAGACAGATACTTCCTGTTGCCGGATGAGGATGAGCCTTACAGGTCTTGCAAGTCAAAAAGATTTATCACAAAGGTGATGTTCATGTGTGCTGTAAGTAGGCCACAGTTTGGCACAGATGGTCAGACCATCTTTGATGGTAAAATAGACATATTCCCATTCACAGAACAAGTTCCAGCCAAAAGGAAGTCCAAGAATAGGCCAAGAGGGACATTAGAGACTAAACCTATACCATCAGTTAACAAGGAAGCAATGAGAGAATGTCTCTTGAATCAGGTATGGATATTTTTATCCCCTCACCTGCCTATTAGACATTGATAATGTCATCATTTAGCATTTTTTACATTGATTCATTCATCAAAGGCTGCAATTTTGCAAATCAGATCCAACAAACCAATAAAAGGCTGCATTTTTGCAAATCAGAGCCTCCAAACCTTCAAAGGGGTGGCTAGGTTCACAAAAACACAACCTATCAGACATTGATACTGTCATCATTTAGGATTTTTTACATTGATTCATTCATAATGCACAGATTATTCCAGCAATCAAGGCAAAGTGGCCAGCCAATGCAAGCAAGGATATCTATATCCAACAAGATAATGCCAAACCTCACCTAAGATCTTTTGACTCACAATTTGATGAGCTTGCAAGTTCAGATGGATTTAAGTTCCATCTAATCAGCCAACCAGCTAACTCCCCAGACACCAATGTATTGGACCAAGGCTTTTTTAGGGCCATTCAATCACTACAAGATGATAAAGTAGCAACCAACATAGATGAATTACTGGGTAATGTCTGGAGTTCTTTTGAGGAACTCACACCACAAACTCTGAACAATGTTTTTTTAACATTGCAAAGCTGCCTCAGTAAGATCCTTGAAGTGCATGGAGGCAACAACTACAAAATACCCCACTTGAACAAGGAAAGGCTGAGAAGAACAGTGGGGCTTCCTACATCCCTAGAAGTTGGGGAGAATTTGGTCAAAGAGAGCTTGGAGTATCTGCTACTACCTCAGAATGATGTGGGTGCCTCATATGACATAGGGCATTTAATGAATGTTTTACAGCTCTAAATAATCTACTTGGATGTTAGGGTTTACAGTATAAGCATCAAAGTAGTTTGGTGTTTAGGATGTAAACTTGTTTTTTTGGTTATAGCCTACATTTTGGGTTAGGTTTAATAGGCTGATTTCTGTGGAATGGTAACTAAGCCTGCTTGTAAATCTATAGACTACATTTTGTATGTATTCAAAGGCTGTAATTTTGCAAATCAGAGCCTCCAAACCATCAAAGGGTGGCTAGGTTCACAAAAAAACAACAAATACAGAGACATCATAGCTGAGCATGCATAACTCTCAGAAAAATATCATCACAGAGGAGCAACATTGCAAATCAGACCCAACAAACCAATCAAAGGCTGCAATTTTGCAAATCAGAGCCTCCAAACCTTCAAAGGGGTGGCTAGGTTCACAAAAACACAACCAATCCAGTCAATAAACAGATAATCAGATGTTATTCATCACAAAAACTTCATCATATGACATCAAACAAGATCAATTCATGCCAAAACAGCCTCCAAACCAAGCAAAGGGGTGGCTCAGAATTGAGAAAATACCCACAGTTTAGATGAGATCTTTCATGCCAGGCAACAAAATAAGCAGCATAGCTTTCTCATTCTCGGTGTACTCCACCTTTGATGAAGAAGCTGGTTGAGGTCCAGATTCGTCACAGGAGAGGGACGGTTCAGACCCGTCGAAGCCCTCAGCCGGCGGTTGGCGTTCAGACCCGTCAAAGCCGTCAGACGGTGGCTGGATTTCAGATCCGTCGAAGAAACAAGCCGGTGGGGGAAGCTCAGATTCATGGACGACCTCAGACCCATCAACGCCCGCAAACCATCTCCGATGTCCAGATCGGTGGTAACAATCGACCACACGGTCGATTTCCCACCGTTCAATCACTTCCGGTGGTGTATCAGGGACTATTAGGGTTTCACACTCCGACAATGGATCCCAACCTTCCGCCATGAGAAGCGAATAGAGAGAGACGGGAATGGTGGAGTGATAATAGTAGGAGCCGATTAGGGGTCCAACAATTTAGATCGGCGATTGGAGTAGGAGGCGATTAGGGTTCGGGAATGGGGGAGACGGGAAATGGTGGAGAGCGAGAGTAGATGAAAGTCAAATGAGGGGGGTTGGGGGGTTGGGGGTGGGGTGGGGGGGTTATGTTTTTTGTTTTTTATTTTGGGTTTATTTTTGTGTTTATAATGGCATTTGAGTGTAATTTTGTTGAATAATAGGGTAAATTTCTATGTCCAAAAATGGAAAATTCTAAATGTAACTCTAAAACTGGGACGGACTTTTTTGGCAAAATGTCACTCTAAAACTGGGACGGAGGGAGTATAATTCATTTGCATTAGTTCAATACACTATTAGCACGAAATTTTGAGGGTACACTCGTACCCCTTGTTCCTTAATAGATCCACCAGTGCTCATGAGTCATGACTAACTGTCAAGTAGCTGGTTCTTCTAGGACTTGACCTGGTGGATTGTTTGGGACCTTGGGCCAAATATGTGTAATCACATACTCCATCGGATAGAACAGTAGGTTTTTAGTAGTATTATTTTAGTTATTTGGGCTAATGTACAATTTATTTCCCGCTACAACTACCAAACTAAAAATTGGTATAAATAAAAAAATATACACATAATAAACCGCGCATGTGATACAAAATATTTGGGGAGTAACAAATAGTACGAGTGCTCGGATTTCAACTTCAATATTTCAAACACACTACACTAACATGTGTATGTGAAATGTTTGAATTGATGAGAGTATATATAAACATTAGGTAAACCGGAAAGGTTGGGGTGTGGAAAAAGACACTTGGCCTTTCGAAATTTATGATAGATAGATAGAAACATTACATGAAAAAAAAGGAGAAATTCCTCTACCCCAAACATAATCATTAGTAACTAATCACCCTACTTATTAGTACTATGCTCCAACTACTAACTCAATTAATATAGTACAATTTGAACAGAACAATCAATCACCTTTATTTAACGTCCGATCAATACTTCCCCTAATTATAGCCCATAGCTTAAAAACATGATAACAATCCTCATTTTTCCATCAA
Organism: Salvia splendens; assembly: GCF_004379255.2. Classification (NCBI taxonomy): domain Eukaryota; kingdom Viridiplantae; phylum Streptophyta; class Magnoliopsida; order Lamiales; family Lamiaceae; genus Salvia; species Salvia splendens. The sequence continues at coordinate 9,875,991 of NC_056033.1, forward strand.
CGGCCGTGATCAGTTCCAAAGAGGCTGCTCGGACGAAAAACCGAGATCGTCATCGTCCGAAAACGACGCCGTGGTGGAATCGATGATGTAGGTAGCCAAATTATGTTGATGATAATTTTGCGAAGACATGTCCATGCAAATTATGGCCATGAGATTAGCATTTTGGGATTGCATGTTTAGTAGCTGAGCCTGGGCTTTAGCTAGTTGCTGGTGGAGGTCGTTCACTTGTTTCTGAAGCTGCCAAATAGCGCCGGCGCATCCATACACCGGCTCTCTTAGCCTCGCGTTTGCCTCGTACACCATGCTGCTCACCGCGTCCTCCCTTTGACCCTCCGGAACCTCCTGCTTTTCGCATAGCGACAAGTCTTAATTTTGTTACTTGGATTATACTCTCATTGACAAAACAGAGACAATATTATTGTACTATGAGAAGCTGTTCAGTTTGCAAGATTATATCTCAAGATTAAATATGTACTGTATTATAATATTTGGTTCATCAGATTGAATCTCACTACTCAATCTTATTTGGATAATTAGTCATAGCCACATCTCTCGAACTAAAATAATCTCACAACTCAATCTTAAATTACATCTCATGATTATTTTGTTTAACAAACCGAACGGTTACTAATAGTAGAATATTCTTACCTGCAAGAACTTGATGATATTGCTGGCACCAAATACACGGTGAGCAGTGCTGAACTTGAGAGGATCATGAGGTGGGAAATAAGGAGCGAGGACGCATTTTTCGACGCATCGACGGCGCAGAATCTTGCAGGCGGCGCAGGGGCTGAGCACCACCGCTGATTGAGGAGATGAGGAGGAAGACGGTGAGCTTGCACTTACGTCACTGCCCTCCATTTCTTCAAGAATTTGTTTTTGTAGATTTTCTTCAGTGTGAAGAAAAAATTTTGGTTGGGAATTTATAGAAGCAGAGCGGCGAGTCGTTTTCTTTGAACAGAAAAACTATACATTTTGATATGGTTGTTAGTTACTGTTAGTATAATTTTTCTCTTTCTTCTTTTTGTTTTTTAAAGCTGTGTGAAATTATAGAGTGCAGTTTTTGGACTTTTTGGAGGCTAGACGATTTTTATAAATTACTCCCACCTTTCACAAAGATTGTCTCACTTTGACCAGAGACGGATTTTAAGAAACGTAATGAAAAGTGAGTTGAAAAAATTAGTAGAATGTTGGTCCTACTTTAATATATTAGTTTTATAATAAAATGTGAGTTAGAATGAGTTAGTAGAGTATGAGGGTCCACTACAAAAAATGATAAAACGTGAAATGAGACAAATTTTATAGGACGGACGGAAATGAAAAAATGAGACAATCTTTGTTAGTGAAGGAGTAACTTTCTGTTTTCTTTATAAAAATTGTAAAATGACGGGGCATTCGTTTTTAGACAAAACCACATGTTATATTGAAAACAATAAATTTCTACCCTTCCAATGTTGTCGGGAAATCTATTCCTCATCTGTTAATAGGTGAAAGAAAAAGAAAGGAAACAGATGAAGAAATAAAGTGGAAATTTCTGAATAATTTAATATATATGTGAATTCAGTTACCTTATACTAATAAAGAAATAAATATACTGATAGTGATAGAATGGTTAATATTGTACATAAATAATTTTAGTTTGAATATAATTCTAGTTTGAAATAATTCTAGTTTGAATATGTAGTGATAAATAATTTTATTATATATGTGAACTTAGTTATTCCTATACTAGAGAAAAGTTATATTGTTGCCATATTGTAACACATTGGGATGCAGTAATATATAGTACTTATAGGCTTGTGGAGTACTGTTTATGAATTTGCAGAAGAAAAAAAGGAATAGGTCCACACGGCATTCAGTGGCAACAAATTGTAACCATTTAAAATTTTCAAGAAAATTTTAAAACTGTCGACAATCTCTTGAACACAACCACTGCATTATTGTGTAGGGAAAGAATAGATATGGATATTATACTGGAGAGTTGCATCAACTTTTGGTTTTCAATATCATATTTCATGTGATATTGAATATATGCGACCTGCACTAATAAAATAATATAAATAAATTATTGATCACATGATAGAATCGGATATGAACACCGAATCATGGGATCGGCTAATTTTGTTATGATTTGTGAGCATAAAGATAATTATAATAAAAATAATGGAATTTATATTAAATCATGAATTTATAATTTTTCTCAATTATTTTTTCATTTTTAAATAATGTCTTCTAGTGATTTTTGTAAATGGATGAGATAATGAAAAAAATTAAAATATTTACTCAGTATAATTTAATATTCTAATATCAAATGTTATAAAACTGATTAAAATTTCATCATTTAAATAATTAGTACTAGTATTCTTAAAAAATGATATGATATCACCTTTTTAAAACTAATACTTTCTTCGCCCATAAAAAATAGTTCTATTTGTAGATGACACGAGTTTTTTAATGAGAAATTTGGTAACGTAAGAGAGAATGAAAAAAAGTAGGTTAAGTAAGAGAGATATTGAAAAAAAATATGTAAAGTATGAGAGATGAGAAAAGGTGGATAAAGTACGAAAAAGACATTTTCTATTTACAAAAATGAAATAATTTTTATAGATATTTAAAATAACAAAATGTAATTATTTTTCATGGACTGAGGGAGTAGTATGTCCTTATACAAGTTTTTATTTAGACTAAAGTCCCAAAATGGTCCTTAACATATTGCGTTTTTTTTTTATTTTGGTCCAAAACATTATCTTTTGAATTATTCGGTCCCTCACATTTGAAATCGGATCACATTTGGTCCATTTTAGACGGTTCCGTCAAATATTTGACGATTTTAATTACCGGGTCACAAATCCGTTACTAACTGGGAGAAACTGATCCGTCACTAATCCGTCACTAATCCGTCACTAATCCCACTCCATCCCCGACTCCCACCTCGGCGTCCCCCTCCTCTAGCGCTTCGTCACCGAAGACCAAAGCAAGAAGCCTAACCAAGACTCCCCCCACCCCCTCCTCGAATCCGAGAAGCGCTACTTCGAACTCACCTTCAACAAAGAGTTCAGAGGCACCGACCTCGACTCCTACATCCCCTCCGTCCTCCACCGTGCCAAAATCATCAAAGAACAGAAAAAAATCGTCAGACTCCGCACGCTCGCCGGGGCCCCCTCCTACTGCTCCTCGTCAGTCTGGGAATCCGTCAACCTGGAGCATCCCTCGACGTTCGAGACGCTGGCGATGGAGGCGGAGCTGAAGAGAAGGATCACGGAGGATTTGGATCGGTTTGTGAGGAGGAAGGAGTTCTACAGGCGGGTGGGGAAGGTGTGGAAGAGGGGGTACCTGCTGTACGGCCCCCCGGGACGGGGAAGTCGAGCTTGATTGCGGCGATGGCGAATTATCTCAAGTTTGATATCTACGACTTGGAGCTGACGAATGTGAGGCGGGATTCGGATTTGTGGAAGCTGCTGCTCAGGCCTACTAACAGGTCCATTCTTGTCATTGAGGATATTGATTGCACCGTCGACCTTCCCGACCGGAAAGGCTCCTCCGCCGCAGCCACACCCCTCTTGAAGGCGGGAATGCCTTGAGGATTAGTGACGGGTTTTGTGACGGATTAGTGACGGATTGGTGACGGATTAGTGACGGTTCAGTTTCTCCCAGTTTGTGACGGATTAGTGATGGATTTGTGACCCGGTAATTAAAACCGTTAAATATTTGACGGAACCGTCTAAAATGGACCAAATGTAATCCGATTTCAAATGTGAGGGACCGAATAATTCAAAAGATAATATTTTGGACCAAAATCAAAAAATGCAATATGTTAAGGACCATTTTGAGACTTTAGTCTTTTATTTATTTAAAAGTTGAGTGGATTTGCCGAATCCATGTGTAAGTTTATTTTGTCAATGTGTTAAAAAATGCTCCTTATCACGACTATCTATTTATTTGAAAGTTGAGTCAGATTTACCAAACAATTGTGTAAATTTTTCTTTTTCGTTGAATTTAAAAATACTACAAATCAAGATTAGGGAGCAAAGTCATTTGGCAAAAATCTAAATAATCTTATAATCAGGGACGGATCCAGGAATATAAATGAACGGGGGCAAAATTATATGTATTGGAAATTTGAGAATTTGAGAAGGGGCAAATATAAAGAAATTTCAAAAAAAAATTACAAAATTGACAAAATAGCATATAGTAAAAATATTTGAGGAGGGGCATTTGCCCCACCTTATATTAAGGTGGATCCGTCCCTGCTTATAATCAACATAATATCAATTATCAAACACATGCAAAAAGAAGAACACAAAAACTAGCAAACACATCAATATTAGGTACGCTTCCATAAACAAAGGTAAAGATCCCGCATAACATATCGCATACAAATATGGAACAAAAGAGAGATCTAATAATCATAGATAGCAAGATAGAAAACGTACCAAGATAAACTATAACTAAAACAAAGCCCTAAACTGCCTCTATCAGTATCAGTAGTTTTCGAGAATTTAAATGTGTCATGCATATGTCGTCATCTACAAGGAAATTTGAAAAAAAAGGATTTAGCCATCTTATTATAGTAATATCTAAGATAAGATCGATATATGAATTGCCATATGTAAGGAAAACTAACTCAGTTGATTAAAGAGACAATGATGACCTGGGGATACGCGGCAATTTACGAGAATTTAAATACTCCATGTGTTGGAGTACTTATTTATCATTGTATTTGTACATACACCAAACTCATATTAATGTTCTAAAAAGTTTACTGAAAATAATATGAAAACAAGAAATCTCTGTGTGATTTGTCAATATAATTTTATTTTACGGCCAACATATATAGCAGGTCATTTAGTTTGAAATGTTTATCTTTTGAATTTCATTTAGTTTGAATTTTAGTCATTTAAATATTAATGTAGTAAACTGATCACTTTCCTTAGTCTTCGTAAAGTCTGGTGGCTAGTTGAGTTAGGTTTATCTTGACCATTGTAAAACTATATATCCATTTTCCACAAATTTAGTCATTCGCTCATTCTCATTCGTTTACGGAAAGGGTCTATTTAAATTAATCATTATTTACAATGAATATATTCTCGAAACTACCAAACTAATTATCTCATTCCACTTGTGCATTATAATCTAGCTAATACGGCAGTATTAATCGTTAAACTTTTTTAATTTTTGTTAGCATACATAAAAAAAAGGTTGTAGTATTTCATTAAACATCGTCTTAGTTTGGTATTTTTTGTGCTTTATTGAATTGTAATCTATAAATTTAACTTCGTAATCAATAATTAAGTACTTTTATGCATTAATTTCTAATAAAGTTAACTTTCAATCTATTTCCCGCTCATAGTATATAGTGTTATTTAATAAACACGCTGATCGTCTTCTGCTGACTTAAACTATCGAGTCTTTGTATAATAAACTTTAAGACCATGTTTGGTTGGCGGGAAAGTAAAGTTGGCAAGGAAAATGATTTCTGGGAAAATGAATCCCGGGAATATGATTTCTAATAACTTTACTTTCCGTGTTTGGAAAATATCAAGATTTTAAAGTATATATTTGATTTAAACACTAAACTAAAAATATACTTATAATTTTTTATTTATAAAAAATAATAATACATATTATTTAATAAATTATTAATTATAAATGATAATAATTATATTATTTTATTTATTATTACGATGGATAGTTTAAATACGGATTATACATCATAATATATAATAATATAATAATAAATAAGATTATTATTATTATTATTATCATTATATTTACTTAATTTTTAATTGAATAAATTTTATAATTTAAAATTTCACTACAATTTTATTGTTAATTACTAATTTATAAATTAATAATTATTATATGATTATATAATTATAATTATATTTAATTATTTAATAAATTATTATTATGATAATAAAAATAAAAATAAATATTAATAATATAGTTATAATTATGATAATTTGAATTATAGTTATTTATTATCCTGAAATTAAGTATGATTTATACTTTTAAATTATTTTTAAAACATTGTAATAAATAATAACAATAAAAATAATGATGATGATGATGATGATAATAATAATAATAATAATAATAATAATAATAATAATAATAATAATAATAAACTGTACTATATTGCATTAAATATGTAAGAATCTTAAAACTGGTAAAAAGAATACCTAAGAAAAGTTAGGATTCAGAATCTTGGAAAGTTGTACTAACTTTCCTTGTTTCAGGATTTTGATTACTTTCCCAGTTTGATTAAAAACGGAAACAAACACAGAAATTTAAAATTTAAGGAATCAAATTACTTTCCCAGACAGAATTTTGGCAACCAAACATGGCCTAAAAGTATTCCACTAAAAAAATCAATTTTGAGTAGGTTTACAAAATTGCCCTATTTTTGGTAGAAATACCAAAAGGCCCATAACAAAGTCTTGTACAGTTCCTTTCTAATTTTTCATTTTTTTGGGTTAAGGTTGGATTTTCTGGGAGCATAATGATGGGCCGTTGCTAAATACGTATTAATGTGCAGCTTAGTTTTCTCCAGGCCCATTACCACCATTTTTACTCCTCCCACCACCAACATAGAAATAGAGTCTGCAAGATGAAGTTTCACACTCATCCAAGGTTGAAAAAACACGTTTGAGCAATAGATTTTGTCATTTTCTGGGTGTATCAAGTCTAGTTAATCTTGTTTGAGTTTTGCAGGAAAAATATTGCGAATTCATGAAACTGGATCTATTTAGATAATTGTATTCATGCATAACACAAGTTGCTTGCTAGAAATGCTTTTAAATCACAAATTAGAATAAATGCTAAGATGTGAATTCTACAAACTAGAGTCGTCCTGGTTGATTTTCTAAAGAATTGTCGATTGTTTCCTATGTATCCAACATGAATCGCTGTATTCTATAAAAAATCTTCTGATCTATTTTTCGAACTCCTTATTCATTTTTTTGTGGGCAAAACTTATGAAAAAATCACTGGCTAAAATAGAAAAGAGACATTACTTTTAGCTACAGAGTAGGAGATGAAGAATTTTAATTTATGAAATTAAATTGAAAATATTGACTTCCTCTGGAATTTCCAAAAAATTCAAATAGTAAATTAGGATTTCGGATTTCTGTCTTTATGTAGTCTCATTTTTATAAAGTTATGTAACTTATGTTGTCTTGTTTAGAGTAGTAAATGATTGAAGATTTTAGTTTGTCTTGATGAGATTTATGAATTAATAATATGTATTAATATTCATGCGAAATTTTGATATATAGTTTTTTTTTTCATGATGGTACTGATGTTTAACTATTAAACTATATAAGTTCTTGAAAATATGTTATTGATGCATGTTTGCAGGACTTTTGTATTAGATATTTAAAGTATTTTGATTTATACGTCGATAAATATCCATTAAATCGATCAATGATTTGTATATACTATTAGTTAAATCAAGCAAATATTCTAGTGCATGACAAATGCCATTTTATCTTTGATACGAACTAATTTAATCTAAAATGTTATGCTATGCGGTCGGACTCGGACCGATCCCACCGTCGAAAGTTGAAACCTCTCATTTTGACTTTCCCAAGAAAATTAAGAATCAAGGAAAAAAAGTATGGCTTCACCGTCTTAACCCATCACACCGATTCTATTCCATATTACACATACACATTTTTCTCATTTCCCTTCCTACATTTTCTGACCATATCTAACAAAATCATCGCCGCTTCCGTTCTTTAATTCTTCTCCCACCAATTTCTAATCTTTTTCGTTTCCGCTTTAACGAATTTTCAAGGAACGGAGGTGCTGCACATAATTCATAATGGTTCAGATTAAAGAGTTGTATCCTTTCTTTCCCTTTGTTTCCTATCTCTGCCTTTGATCATCGCGTTTTTTTGTGCATATTGTTATGAATCCTGATGCAATTGTTTCATTTCCATGCTTCTTAAAACAAGTTTTTTTTTTCTAGGAAATTTCCGAAAGTTTATATTTTTATGCGAATTTTGCAATGCATATTATACTCTGTTTTTTCCTTGACCAACCTGCCTTTTCCTTACTGGCGTTGTGTTGCAGTCGGATTGTTATGCCGTTATCAGTGGAAGAGGTAATTGCTATTAATGTTTCAAGGAAATACAGAATTGATATATATTTCTGATGTAATGCTCATTTGCAGCCTGTCTGATTATTTTGGTTTTTGGCAGTTTCAAGTAGCTCAGATGTACATGGTTATGAAAATGCAGCAGCAGAACACCAATTCGACGGAAGGGGTGGAGGTGTTGGAGAACAAGCCTTTCGAAGACGAAGAAATTGGAAAAGGCCAATACACTTTGAAAATTTATAGGCTGCAAAGGTAGTTTTTGTTGCTATTTGCATACTTTAGATCCTTCAACTGGTTTGTTAGGATTGTGTTTCTATCTAAATGCTGTTTATCATCTTGCTCTGTATTTACTGTTATTGTTTATTTTGGCAGTGGTGTTATAGTGCCTATCTTTGATAACGGATTATGGATTTATTTATTTTAATCTGTGATTTCCAGCAAAGCTCCTGCTTGGTTGTCTAAATTTGCCCCGGCCGATGCTCTTGTGATGCAAGAGGAAGCTTGGAATGCATATCCAAGGTGTAAATCAGGTTTGTTTTCTCTATCTATTCATGTTATCATCTGAATATTTGTTTAAGTTGTCTTTTGTCTTGATAATTGAAATATTTTCATCGTTGTTCATTTCATGGGGCGAATCTCAATCCGACTCGAGCAGTTATCAAGGTATATGGATAATGTATGTTGCTTGATTCTCTATCTACAGGCGATCTTCCTGGATTTTGATAATAGTTTTTTGGGTTTTTGATGTATTTCAGTGCTTGTATTTCACAAGGTTTATTCTTACTATAGAAACCATTCACGCAGCTGACTGCGGTCTATCTGAAAATGTAAGTTATACGCCACCGGCTCATGATATTTCAGAAACAAGTTTGTGATGTATTGTAGTAGGTGTTTCCATGAGCAAGGTTGTAATTCTTTTTCCTTTTGGTTTTGTCGTCGGACATGTAGGTACATGGCCTCACTAAAGAGCAATTGGCAACTAGGCAGGTGGAGACCCTTGCCATAGCTTCAGATACCAGAGATTATTGGAGCTATATAATTGGGGCTAGCAACTTCGATTTTTCACAGTTTCAATCAGCTCGAACTGGCCGTGGTCCATTATTAGATGGATGGCAGGTTGGTGTCTCCTCTTCAATTACCTGGAACAAACCAAAGTAGTGGGTGTCTTTTTTTTCTATCTTCATTTACCTGGAATAAACCAAATATTGCCTATTCTTTTGAAAGATATCTGTGAGTTCCTTTGGTTGTTCATGACACTGAAACTAGTTGGATGGTATTCCTGGATGCTTTTGAAACAAATAATGTTATGTTGCTTGTAATTGTCATACAATCCAGAAAATTCGGATTATATTTAACAGCTTTCTCGATGCCTAATTGTGAGAGTCAGCATTAGAGCATTAAATTTAACATGTGTCTCGATGCCTAATTCAGATTCAATTTAACAGGTTCTATCGACTATTTCTGTAAATGATGTCTGGAAAAAAAATCTGTAATAAATTGAAATTGATTATCAACTTTTACTGGCTAGAGCATGATAGAGTATTTGAAGATCAGTTAGGAATCATTATCAAACTTTAGCGACTAAAGAATGAAGTATATGTCCATGATATTCCACCCAACTAGTATTATTTGTATACTATCCAGTAACATGTGGTGAATATAAACATCCCTCACTTTCTGGCAGAACTGTAACCAATTTGATACGATGTGTATCTACGATAGGGGCAATGTCAAAACCAAGGATTTTCACTATAGAATTTTCGGATGCAATTTACAATGGGAGAGCATCTCTATTTATAGGCAACATGTCGAGCACTAATACTAGTCACACTAGGAAACATATCCCAAAGGAAATATTTTTTAACGAAACAAATCATAAATATGGTAGTGCACATATTGGGCCAGGGTTATTTCCTTTCAGGCTCTATAGTATTTAACAAGAACTGAATGGAAAAGATGCATTGACATGTACTCCTATATGCTTTTGCTGTCTAATTTGCAATGTGGCCTAAATAAGGTTTTTCTTCAGCTTCATTACTTGATGTTTTCAGGAGCAATGTGATCCAGTTATGACAGCTTATAAGTTGGTGACGATAGATGTTCCGTACTGGGGCTTCGGCAGTAAACTTGAACAAGCTTTGCTTGCGGTATGATTTTTAGTAGGATAATATGCCCATGTTCTAGAGTAGGAATATTTTCACAAATCCTATGCTTCGTCTCACAGTTATTCCATGCACATTACAGATATGAGTATACTGTAGAAAAGTAAATAGTCACTGAAGCAGTATCATTTTTCCCCAAAGCACATTTTGATGCCATATACCTCGTAGGATAGCCATCCGTTGATACCACCTAGTTTAACTGAATGTTACAGCTATAGCATCCATGTAGTCTGAATGAAACTTTATGCATCGTATTTGCATTTGATCTTGTTTTTCACATTATGTACCTACAGCCTTTGTCTGCGTAATATTTCAGGGTGAAAAGGCACTCTTTCTTGAAAGTCATAGAAATTGCTTCGGTTGGATTGATGAGTGGTTTGGGATGAATGTGGATATGATGCGTGATCTTGAGAAACAAAGTGATTCTTCATTGAACGAGGTAAAATATGATTCAAATATCAAAGCATCACTTCTCACTTGAGGAAATGTTGCTGCTATGTACTCGTACATCTCTTCCCCTGGGAATTTTATAGTATATCCGAAGCTCTTCGTGTTGTCCTGAGTTGGTGCACACGCATATTCTTCCTTTCTATCAAAGTAAAAAAAGATGAGCAACGGAATTTGTTATTTTACCCTCTTTTATTCCTATCCCTGTGTCAATAATTGATATGCCATGTCATCTTCAAACGACATGATTGTTTTTATTTGAAGATGAACTTTGTGTAACAACTAATGCCAGATATTTTAAATTCTCGTGCTGATGCAGAAACTAGGTAGGCCTGGTCTAGTTGAAAACGGGGTGGAGTCAGATGGTAGACTAGAAGGTGCTGGTGCTAAGGATCTTGTAAGAGTTCCTGAATCCTAGATATCATGCTTCTGATTTTGCTTATTTACATTAGTTCTCGTCTCGTGAAGACACCGGGGCGTGTTCAACTGTAGAAGACTCTAGGCATAGATCGACACGTGTGAAAAGGTCAAATTCCTTCTACCTCTTCCTTTTTTGTTAGAAGCTGGAACACAAATTTAGACATCTGATGACAAAAGCTGCTGTTGCTGCTTTGATGCATTCATCCACATTTCTGGAGATGCATTTAGATTATTTGAATCGTATCCTAGTTGTAATTTATTCTTTTGTTCAAATTGTTATCAACTATAGTAATGTTATCTCTTGTAAATAATTGATTTAGACTATCATCTACTGGTTAATCGTTCGATGTTCAAGGGCTGTTTAATAGAGATAGTTAACCATTTTAGTGAAAAGAAAAGTTTAAACAATAGTTACATATCTTATTCCAATGATCAAATGGTTCCTTCAAATCATGATTTCTAAAATGATGCAATCTTCTATTCCACGCAAATTCCCTAATAAGTATCCACAAGTTTACGAAAATGCTTTAGTTCTTCGTTCGGGTCAGTGGGGGCAGTCTCAGAAAAGCCGGCTAGGGCGAGCTTTCTGCATACGGGTCTCACCATGGGGATCATCGAGCTGTTTGTTGTGTCTGACAGCGGCTAAGGCAACGACATACACTAAAACTAAGATGATGAGGATTATAACGTTGATGACTGAGACTCTTCTCCAGCTCGTCTTGAGGCTGGCTAATACGCCTGCCTTGCATGAGCCGCAGCTGTAGCATAGCTGATGCTGCTCGTTGCTCCACTGTGCGCAGTCAGGGTCCGTTCCAGTCAGCCCTCCGCCCGAGATCCAGAATGTCTCGTTCATGTATGTGTACCCACACGACGTTGGTGGCTTGCAGCATCCCGACTACATACAATTTCAAAATTCATGTTAATATATTAATCATAAAGAAAGAAATTGGATTTTCATTCTCAGAGAGGCCACCAAACGTCAGTATCTGGTCATACATTTATCAGCACATCAAAAACTATGGAGAGTAGTTTGTAAGTTTATTCAGAACAATAGTTTATAATGATTATTTATTGCTAGTTTAAATTATACTACTAAATCCTAATGCACGACCAAATAACCAATCATTCAGAGATTATTTTTAAATCATTTTAGTTCATACGAATACAAATGTGATTTTAAGATCATTTTAGTTGATACAATCTTGTGCCTTTATTTCATATGAAATAAAACAATCTAAAAATGACTTATGTAGGATTTAGTTATGCATATGTCATCATGAGCAATAACACTTGTGTTTTTTACGCTAGAAAGGAAGAAAACACCTGCATATTGCAACATAAATAAATCAGAGAGATAATTAAACTTACCAACTTTTTCGAAGCAAATGAATAAAGATTTTTATAGTGGACTGGGAATAAAGCGAGAGAAATAAAAAAAGTAAATGAAGACAAAATGTAAAAAGGTTATTTCACTAGGTTGATTGTCTTTATATAGCCTTTGCCGCATTTAGAAGAACAAGCAATAAAAAAGAGAAAAAGAAACCCTACTTTTTTATATTCTGCAACCAAAGAGGTTTAAAGCAAAAGGCTTCATCACCATTCACCATTCACCATTCAAAAGAGAGAGATTTATGCAAAACCATATAGCCCCTACACGTTTGTGTAACTTGAACTGATGAACTAAGAAATGGTATATATATACTCCATTATTTTCACAAAAATTATACTAGTACTTTTGATAATCAAGACTCAGAGAATAAATAATCTAACGATTTATGGCCCCAATTTGGTCTAGCATTAATAGATGTAGGCAAATTCAAGTTGTTCTTTTTTAAAAAATGAACTTTAATCAAATAGACCTGGGATAAAATAGTATATATGGGTGTCTGTTATATTTACATAAAGCATGATTTGCAGTTCGTTCGTATGTGCTTGGCACAAATGAACTGACCAATTGGGAAACACACTTTAATTGTTTAGATTCTGAAAGCATTTCTACTTTCATTGAATCAAATAAAAAAAATAAGTGACACAAAAGCTTTGTACGTACTCCTCATTTGGTTATGAATTTGATTGTAGGTTATATCCATATTCCCAATTAGGGGTCATTTCTTAACTGGTAAGCTTTCGCATGTTAGACCAACCATATATAACCTAGGATAATTTAATTTATTAAATGGAATGATAAAAATAAAAACGCAAATGCGTGTAACATAATTTTACTCCACCACTCAATTATGGCTTTAGTAGTAACATAATTTTAAGAACATATGCCTCTAAAATTTCTGTAGATCATTTATATGTCACGTTTCATATAGTATGAATAAAATATTTAAAGAGGAATTAGTTACCTCAATGGGGGTGAGTTTCCTGAGGTAGAAGAGCTCGGGAGACTCGGGAAAACCTCCGACGTATCTATGCAGCTTGCGGCACACGTGCGAGGCCCGAATGCAGTCGCTGATCTTGGCCCAGTAAATCGGAGAGGAAACCCGGTCAGCGAGCCAACCGGAGTAGTCCTGCAGGGAGTAGTCGAGGTACACCCGGTTCATCACGGGGCGCCCGGCGCCCCTCTCCGTGGCGGAATAAGCGAAGATCACGAAAAATACGAGGGCCGCGATGACGAAGAACATGGCCCAAAGGTAGACGTACATGAGGAAGGTGTTGCGGTAGCAGGCGCCCGCGATGCCCGCCAGTGACACCACCATGACGGCGATGCCGATCAGGATGAGCGGCCACTGGAGGAACTTCATGCAGTCGGTGCTGCTTGCGCGGCTGCTCAGCCATATGCCGCCGCCTATGATCGGAAGGGAGAGGAGGAAGCTCAGGAAGTTGAGGAATCCGATTAGGTTGTTGCTCTTTGCCATATATCTCCTTTTTTTTTGTTTTCTGTTTTTTTCTTTCTTTGCAAGCTTAGTTTATGAAGATATATAAAGGAAGGCCAATAATGCGATGTATAGAGATATATAGGAATGTGGAACAGTGGAAAGACCACTTTTTATGGTTTTCACTTTATGATTTTATTTTTTTTCATTTATGTTGAATTGTAAAATTTGTTTTTTCTTTCCAAATAAAAATATAGGAGTACCACATAAATATATTTCAGTATTGGACTGTTCTATGTTCTATCTTGATAGTCTACTCATGTGTGGAGGTTTGCACCAATCGGCTCCTTTTTTTATTTTTGAAATATATATGGAAAATAAAATTCAAGTTTATCAACTTTGGACCACATGGGCTAAGGCCCAATTCACCAATAATGGGCTTTAGATTTAGGCAGATCACACTGTTCTTTTGGAACCTGAAAAAACGGAACGATCTATATACCCCTCCATCCAAAAAAATAGTCTCATTTGTGAACGCCACAGAATTTAATGAGAAATTGATAAAATAAAATAAACAAGAAGAAAAATAGATGAAGTAAAAGAGATAGAGAGAAAAAGTAAGCAAAGTATGAGAGAGAGGATAAAAAGTACTCCATAAAAGTATGAAAGATAATTTTTCTATTTTAAGAAATGAGACTATTTTTTGTGGATATCTAAAAAATAGCAACATAAGACTATTTTTCATGGACTGAGGGAGTATATGTGAATAAATATTAAATGTGATATTTACACAATTTGCAAGCTTAAATATACATTTGACCTTCCAATTATGGGTTTCTTAGATGTGATTCTATTTTTTACCTCTTTTTCATAAAATTTTATGTTTCAATGGAATGGTATTTGAGGAGATATTATAGCTTGTTTTATTTTTAGAAAGTATATTTATTTTTACTTGGTAGAAAAAGGTAAAAAGTTAGTTATTTTTGTTTGTCTTTTTAATTTACCTTGTTTTATTGTGGTTCATTACTTTTTAAGAATATATAATTATCTTTTTAAGAAGGTAAATGTTAATTATACTTTCTCAATTTATCTTTTTTCCTTTGGAGATGCTCTATGAGTCTATTTTCTTGGACATAACAAAACCCTCTATGCAATGAACTTGAAGAGTTAATAAACTAAATAAACGAAATTGATTTGTATAACTTGGATTTGAAATAGTCTAACTATTTATTTGATGGATTGACACCTAGCACTAACACCATTGTTAATCCATTTATTTTGTCATCTGGTAGACTATTACAGACTCAATTTTTACATAAGTGGTAAGAACAATTGATTTGGGGTATATAGATTAAATGGATTCTTTTTCTTAACAGGTTAGTCTTTTGGGCCGAGTGGTGGCCGGACAATTGATGCTTTCATTGAGAGCTCAAACAATTTGGAGTGGTGGCCAGACAACGAACTCACCATGACCAACCCATAATAACAGCTATGTTCAACAAATGTATTGTACTGTTCTTTTCTTGAGGACATATTTTGCCTTTTATTCTTACTTCTTGCAACTCTGCCCCTCCAAAATTAATTGCACTGTCCTTGCAGGATGCTTTGCTTTTTACTAGTATATGAATTCATAGGGGAGCGGTAACATGAAAGTAAATAATGTTAGAAATTGGAGATGCTAAACTAATCATACGCTAACAAAAATTTCCGTAATACCCTTATTATTATTTTTATTATTATTGGAAATTAAAAATACTAGTTATATGGAGTAGTATAAAAGTGAAGTGAGTGGAAAAACAAAAACAAGGACACTGACCTGAAATTGACGGAATTGGCCTTCACAAATCACACCCATGTGCTGAAGTTCAACTAAGACCATCCACAACGGGTCTCGCCGGCGTCTCGCGTCTCGTCTCAGCGAGACGAGACCCCGGCGAGACGCGTTGCAGCCTCCATCTCGTCCCGTCTCGTCGCGCGTCTCGTCGCGCGTCTCGACTCGGCGAGCCACGAGACGAGTTGTCTCGCCACGCGCCTAGGCGACGTGGCGCAGCCCGGCGTGCGTGACGCCCACTCGCCGGCCCGCGAGTGGGCGTCGTCACGTGCTGACGCAATAAATATTTTTTTAAAAAAAAATTCAAATTTAAATAAATAAAAAAATTTTGTAACGGTATTATTACCGTTTTTTTTGTTTTTTTTTATATTTTTTTTGTTTTTTATTAAATTTTTTACTCTATAAATACTCCTAAACCCATCCTCATTTACACACAACTACGAGGGACATCAATTCAGATTTGTTGATGTTTGGCGCGCCGTCAAGGACGAGGAACGATGGGCCGGCGGTTTCCGCTCCAGCTCGGGCTCAAACTCGAAGCGCACGAAGCATACGGCGAGTGGCCAATACTCGTCTAGTGCTGGTGCGTCTGGTGGTGACACTGCTGAAGGCATCAGCCAACATGATGCTGAATCCCAGGAGTTTGCGGGTACGGTCGGCGATGCAGGAGGATCCGCGAGTAGGCGCCGTCGGCCGCAAGGGACGAAGGCGGCGAAAGCGGCTAGAGCAAGGAAGGGCCAAGGCGAATCAAGCCAGCCGGCCTCAGGATCGGGCTCGCGAGGAGGCTCGGACACACTTATGGTGGCGTACATGACCGCCACAATGGCGGACACTTCCCGCTTCTCGCACTCCCAATACGCGGCCTGGTGGAACGGAATTGTGCATATGGCAGCACAACTTGGCCTTCCGACTCCCCCTCAACCTCGTCCGCCTCCGGAGGATGATTAGCCCTTCCGATTAATTTTTTTTTTATTTTGTGTGTTTTTTTATTTTGTGTGTTTTTTTTATTTTGTGTGTTTTTTTATTTTGTTTTAATTTTAATAAAGTGTGTTTGTTTAAGTTGAATTGGGTTTTAAAAAAAATTATAAATTAAATTGAATGAATAGTAATTAAGAGACGGTATAGAGACGGTTAAGAGACGGAGCGTTGCAGGTTCCGTCTCTTAGTTAAGAGATGGAGGCAAAAAGGACAGTGGGGCCCTCAAATAGTGCTCAAATAGTAGTTAAGAGACGGTTTAAGAGACGGTATAGAGACAGCGTTGTGGATGACCTAAGACAATCAATCTGTCCCACTTTACATTCATAATGCTTCCAAACAAATATCCTAAATTACAAATGACGTACAATAAATTGGTTCAGTTTTGCCTGGGTGATTCGAACTCATTAATGCAAATATGAAAACCAAAGATCAGACAAGTTTTTGTTACGGGTAAACAACTATCAGCGAATCATGGAAGTATTTCGCTTATTCATTTTCTTAAATCATTCAGTCACTTTACATTATTCGTATTAACACATACTACAACTCACCATTTCTTCATTTAAGTGTCCCACTTTTTTGTATCCTTTTTCAAATTATTTTCTTTAGTAGGAGTGATTTATTTTTTAATGAAAAATAAATTTTTAAAAAAAGATAAAGAAAAAATTAATACTCCACTTCCTTAGACGTTGATATAACATTGGTGGAAGGACTTTTGCAATTTTTAAGACCGTCTTAGATCAAAATATCCTCAAGCTATTTTTCATGGGATAGAGAATCATCACTTTAGCCGCACTTGGTTCATTAATTTTTGTTGTATGCAACAAGAGAAGTTGTTAAATTTTGTTGCAAATAATTGTTCGTCACAACACTTACTTGAAGGGAAATAAATAAACCAATATAAAAGAATTTTTATCCTATAAAAATCATATATCCTTTCGACAATATTATACTAATGTCTAAAGATATATTTTTAAATAATACGGATCGCGAATGATATATATCTATAAAAAAAACACATAAATATATACATCCTTTGTACCACAAGAATATGTACTCTTGGTTGGACATGAATTTTAATGCACAATTGGTAAAGTTAGAGAGATATAGAAAGAAAAAAAGTAATTTAAGTATTGTTAATGGAGAATGAGTCTCACTTCAAAATTAGAAAACGTATATTTTTATAGGACGAATTAAAAATGAAATAGTGTATACTTTTGTGGGATGAATGAGGAGTATAAAAATTGGGGACTGAAGCAAAAAAGGAGGTGATGCCTTGATGGTATTCAAACCACACCCAAACATAAATATTACACACTGAAAGTAAAAAAAGAGGGCATGGTATTCAAACCACACCCAAGAGTCCAAGACCTATCCTTCAACCATATTCACCAAAGCCACATGGCAAATATGCTTAATTTTGGCAATTCTTGAGCGCAAAATATTACTACCTATATACTCCTTAGGTTTAATGAGATAGTGGTAACAATTTAAAATTCTAAACCATGTAAATCAGAAATATATCCCTATGTCATAGAATGTGTATTCCATAATGTATAATGATCATATAAATCCTAACATATAGAGACTCTGTCTCAAAACCTATGTACAATATTCTCTTTTTCTTTCTTGTCATTCATAAATTTTTTAAATAACTCTAGTTCCTGTAGTTTATAACATAAGAAAAACACTCCACAAAATAAATAAATAACTTTAATAATGCTCTCTACAAAACCGCTAATTTATAGTATTATTTAATAATAAATTCTTTTTTCTATTCTATTCTCTTTATAAATGAGCAAACCTTCGTTTTCTTAAATTTTGTAAAAAAACACCTTATTTAGCAATGGACAGAGGAAGTATAATAAAAGAAAAAACAAAATCACGAGAAGGCAAACGGAACAAATGCAAATTACGTAATAGTTGTAGGGAAAAAAGAAATGGCCAAATATAATCAAATTTCATAAACTAAACGACAACTATTGATGTCGTCGTATATCCTAAAAATTTGTCTTAAACTTTATCTACCTTAAGAACTCTTGCGCCAACTACTTGCTCGGGGAGGGATCCCCTGCTGTGTTTTTTTAACACAGAAGGTCCTGTTGTGCTTAAAACGGCAGCAAATGAAGAATGAAACGCAAGAGAGGTGATGGTGGGCCTTATCTTTTCTTTCATGTAGTAGTACTAGGGGTGTGCATTCGGGTTTCGGTTCGGTTTCTTGCCAAAACCGAACCAAAACCGAAAAACCGAATTTAGTTCAAAATCCAAACCGAACCGAACCCGAAAAACCGAAAAACCGAAACCGAAAAACTGAAAACCGAACTTAAAAAACCGAAAAACCCGAACAAAACCGAAAAAACCCGAAAAAAAACTGAAAAACCTGAAAAAAATAAATATAATATAAATATATATTTATATATGTGTATTTTATTTTATTTTATATATACTAATAGAATATTTATATATAGAGTAAAGGCCAAAATTGGTCCTGAACATATAGTCATTTTACGATTTTGGTCCTAAACATTATCTTTTGGATTTTTTGGTCCTGCACATATGGACATTTGATCATTTTGGTCCTCCGTCAATATTTCCGTTAAAAACTAACGGTCAACATTATCTTTTGGATTTTTTGGTCCTGCACATATGGACATTTGATCATTTTGGTCCTGCACATATGGAATTTTGATCATTTTGGTCCTCCGTCAACATTTTCGTTAAAAACTAACGGTCAACGGCCGATTTTTGACTAAAACAATGGGTTGGGTCGGGTCGGGTCGTGTTTGGGTTGGGTTTGGGTTATACGTTAAGAAAAAAATAATATTTTCTTAAAATCTAAGCATAATATTTTCGTTAAAATCTAAACATAATATTCTTAAAAAATTAATTAATATTTTTTAATTAATAAAATTAAAGTATAGTATTTTTTAATTAATTTTTTCATGAATTTGAAGAAAATATTATGCTTAGATTTTATTAAAAATAATTTTTTAATTATTTAATTTTATTATATAGATTTAATATTAATATACTTTAATTTTATTATTTTGATTAAAAAATGATTATTTTAATTTGGTAATTTTTTATTTTATTGTGTAATATCATGTTTAAATCGTATAATAACATCATGTTTTAGTCGTTATAATATTTTTAATCAACAAAAATAACTAAAAATTAAAGTTTTATAATTTTTTAATTAATAAAAAATAATTATTTTTTTTCTTAACGTGTAACCCAAACCCGACCCAAACACGACCCGACCCAACCCATTGTTTTAGTCAAAAATCGGCCGTTGACCGTTAGTTTTTAACGAAAATGTTGACGGAGGACCAAAATGATCAAAATTCCATATGTGCAGGACCAAAATGATCAAATATCCATATGTGCAGGACCAAAAAATCCAAAAGATAGTGTTGACCGTTAGTTTTTAACGAAAATGTTGACGGGGGACCAAAATGATCAAATTTTCATATGTGCAGGACCAAAATGATCAAATGTCCATATGTGCAGGACCAAAAAATCCAAAAGATAATGTTTAGGACCAAAATCGTAAAATGGCTATATGTTCAGGACCAATTTTGGCCTTTACTCTTATATATAATATAAAATTAATAATACATATAATATATATTATATAGTAGAATATATTAAAAGAATATATATATTATATATAATATAATATATTAAATTAATAGAATATATATATAATTCGGTTTTTTGGTTTTTTTCTTCGCCCGAACCGAACCGAACCGAAAAACCGAAATTTTTTTATTTTTAAAACCGAAAAAACCGAACCGAATTTCAAAATTTCGGTTTGGTTCGGTTCGGATATTCGGTTTCCGGTTTTTTTGCTCACCCCTAAGTAGTACTAATATACTTATTTACTTTATTCAATATACGACATTTATAGGACACATTATTTCTATTGAATTAATCTTTTATAGGAGCTCAATATTTAATTGTAAACTTTTCAAAAGTTACGGACATTTTCGAAATGAGCTCTATTTTAGTTTATTGATTTAATTGAAATTATAATATATTTGGGTGTGTTTAACAACAGCAAAAATAACATAAAAAAATACTACCTCCGTACACAAAAATAGATTAATTTTATCATTTTGGATCGTCTACAAATATTAGACTAATTCTAAATATAGAAAGTTTAAACAAATAATAACCCTACACAACATTCTAAAGTGTGGACTTCATAATCTATTAACGCTACTTTCATAATATTTTTTTCTCAATCTCTCCATATTTTACCAATTGCACAATAAATTCATGCCATTCATAACTTTGTTTATTTTTTAGACGGAGATAGTAGTAAGTGAAAAGGGGTATAACAAATTTGCAGACAAATTACACTAATCTTTTTATAATACTAACTCAAAATATGTTAGATTATGTTTCAATTACAGCCGTAGTGATTTAAATCATTGCATTTGATAGAATGGTGTGAAGAAAAAGAAAAACCACGACCATTTTTTCTTTTGTTTTTATTATATTTTTATTTTGTTAAAACTCTCAAATATATTATAAGTTTTCAATTAAATTAATAACTTAACATACTTGAAGATTCTTTATGATATTAGAGATTATTCTTAAAATAAATTATTATCTTTAAATATTTAGAAATAAAAGGTACTATAGAAAATTGTACTCCTATTAAAAAAGAAAGACGTAAAACATAAATATTAAAGACAAAAAAATACATATATATTCAATATCATGATCATAATATATAAGAATTTTATTTTATAAATATAATTGAATTTTATTGTGTTTTATAGTGTTCAAATAAAAAATATTCCATAATGAAAATAAATAGTAGTACTCAGTATATCTTAAAAAAGGAAGAGAAAATAAACAATTTATACAAAAATAAAAATATTATTAAAAATAAAAGAAAAAGATATGTAGAACTTTTGACTTACAAATTTTTGATCAGTTGAAAAATGTCGGTAAAATTATTTTTAAAAGCGGTAAGATTCACTCACAATTACTAAAGCTCCTATAAAGAATAAATTAATAGTACTAGCATAGTAAGAGTAGTAGTATATTGAATCAAATAATACTACATGAGAGCAAAGAAAATGCCCCACCATCTCCTCTCCTGCGTTTCATTCTTTGGTTGCTGCCGTTTCAACCACAGCAGGGAACACAGAAGGGGATCCCTCTACCTACTTGCTCACATCAAATTGCCCTCATTATTCGCCTAGATAACCGAGCTCCTTCCCCCACTAATAAGAGCATCCATAATGGCGGCGAGCGGACCGGCTAGCCGCGAGCGGACCGGCTAGCCGATTCCCAGCGCTGGCCGGTCCGCTCGCCGAACCATTGCAGCCGGCGAGCGGTAAATCGGCGAGAAAAACAGTGAGCGCACACCGATTTTCGGGCGCTGGCCGATGCGCTCGCCGATGGGCTGGCCGCTATTGCAGGCTCCCGATCGGCCAGTCGATTTTTTATTTTTATTTAATTTTCGAAACACTATAAATACGGCGACAACGGCGGCGACGACGACGACAACGAGTGAGGCGGAGACGGGGGCTCGTGCGTGGAAGAGAGGGTTTTTTTAAAAAATTAATGTCATTTTTTTAATTAATGTATTTTTTTAAATTTAAATGTTATTATTGAATTTTCCCGTATCGGTGTCGTAAATTTAATTTCGTATTTTGTGTGATTGGTAATTATTTATTTTTTATAATTTTATTTATTGTGACTAGCATATTACTTGATGATGTGGCATGGGGAGTTTTTAAGTACTGATGATGTGGCATGAGGAGTTGTGGCTAGCCTATGGCTTATCAAGAAACAATTGCATATGCTCTTAATACCTTCTTTTTTCTTCCAAAAATATCCCTAAATTCTTTTGCTGCAGCACAACATTGATTCCAGCTTCTCTATTCCACATTTTCTTGGTAAGGAGTAGTTTCTCTCTCTCTTCTCTTCTCTTCTCTTCTCTTCTTCTCTTCTCTTCAATCTAGCAGATTATTTAAAACTGAACGTCCTATCCTCATAATCATTGGTTTTTAAAAATTGGGTTCGGAGAAGAAAATGGTTTCTCCTTCAACTAGAAAACGTTGAACATCAGAACATGGAAAATGGTTTATCCTTCAACTAGAAAACGTCGAACATCAGAACATGGAAAATGGTTTCTCCTCTTTTTGTACTTTTGAAGAGTTTAATATGCACTGTATAAAAGAAAAATAAAGGTCTGGTAAAAAAAATAAAATCTTTTCTCAAACTTATCTGATTTCTGCTTCCAGTTTTGCCTTCTCGTCTTCTTTCCTGCATCCATCTCTCTAGAAAAAAAAAAGGAAATAAATAAAGGTGAATAAAGTAAAGAATCCCTCAGCTTGCATAATTTTGAGCAGAAATAGCCATTATTTTAATTTCCAAATGTAAATACGGCATCTTAGCATTTGACTTAACAATCTAAAATATATAGCTGCTTTTGACTTGTTTCATCATCTGCATTATTATAATGGTTTTTGGTAACAATAAGATTTAGTTATTCACCACCAATCTCGGCCGCAATGAAGGATATCTGCAGTCTGTTGAAAATGCCCCTGGTGCAAGTGATATTTCCCCGTCGTGTCCCCACTCCAACTTGGCCGTCCCTTTTATAGGTGTGATTGCCTCGTGACTGCATTTATGCTGTATTGGAAATTATTTATCATAATATATTCAAGAATACATAATTGAATATAAATAAAGCAAGATCTTTGAACATCATGTATTTCACGTATTAACCATAAACATAATGGATCGGAAACTTACCTTTATGATCCATAGCGGAAGCGATTGGGGAAGACGGAGAGAACTTCCTCGGACTTTGGTGTAGTGGCCCAACTCCAAGGATTTGTTTCTCTCTCTTTCCCTCGTTTATGTATTCTCTTTATGTGTGTGATTTGATGGGATCACTACACTTGTATTTATAGGCAGAGAGAGGACAAACCCTAATTATCAAACCTTAAAGCCCTTTCCATCAATGTGACTACTTAATTAAGGACGTTTCTTTTTGACCAAGTAATACCAAAAATCAAATGAAATAATTGATCACAATAATTTGATTTGTTAGTCAATACTACATCAAAACCAATTAAACCATAATATATGCGTCCATTTTCTTTAATCAAAGGAATGAAATATTCCTTCCACTTAATGACTACAATCAAATACGCATATATATACACTTATTATTATATATTCTCATTTTCTTTACTTGTATAGGAACATATATTTAGTCAATCTTAATGACTAATTTAGAGAATATATTATGGCTAATTTAATTATGATAATTTAGGGAAACATCCCATTCCAATTATACATTAATAGCTAATTGATAGCTAATTAATTAGGGAAAGTGTGTCTTATACCAAGTTTATGTATTTTATTAAAAATCCAACTCTATTTAAGATTCTATCACATGTCACATATTTGAGACATAAAACTTACATGATGCACTCCTACTATTCTTGATCATTGAGTTCTTGCACCTTACCATTTATTACACTCCCTTTTCATCACAACACCCCCTTCTTCTGTCTGTATTTTGCGTGAAGACTAGGTAGATGCATTTGATGCCTTCCTTCAATGTATGGATTTTGGACGCCCACTGCATTTATTTTCATTGGATTCTCATGTTTTTTTCTCTCTGAAAAACTTCACTGTCCTAAAACTTATTTAGCTTGTGAAATTGCTGCAGTGTTGCAGGCTGTGGTAGGAAGTATTTAAGGACCTGAAGCCTCTTTTTTCTTTTACTACATTCAATTTACTGTCACAACTGGTTAAGAATATGCAGACCCCTAAAGCAAGGTAGGCTTCTTCCAAGATTTTATTTAGTTTTACAAATTTCATTTCAATTAGTATGGCTTCAAATTGGTGGAGATGGTTCTTATTATACTAGGAGTACTAAACTAAGACTAGTTTCACTTAGCATTCAGATGGTTCATTCATTAGTTGACTTGCGTAGTTGCTCATTCTTGTGTGGACTTGTGATTTACAATACCGTTGTAGAGACTTTTGATTTTGTATGTTAAGCCATTCTTGAGAAGATATATTACTACATTCCATTTCGAGCCATTGGTAAATGCTTCAAATTTGATGTGAATATGCAGAAGCAGTCACTCGAAGAAGAGTTCTCCTCGATCTATATCCTCGGAGGCATCTCCCAAAAGCTCCTCTCCTCAAACTGCATCATCAGAAGCTCCCCAAAAGGTTTCTCCGAGTGTAGTGCGTCAGCTCAAGACAGGGCCGCATTTCTTAGACCCTACTGCTTCTTCAGCAAACCAAGCAAACCATTGCTTGAAACGGCCAAGAAGATGGTGGAGACGCTGAGGTCGGATGGACTAAATGTTAGAAAAAGAAAGGTATAAGCTTGTAGGATAAGCTTTCTATTAGCTTGGAGGCTAAGAAATACATTAGCTTGGAGGCTAAGAAATACATGAGCTTGGTGCCCAAGAATATATTAGCTTGGTGCCCAAGAATACTTGTAGCACAAGCTTTGTAATGCCCTATATAAGGGTGTCATATTGTTGAAGAAAATAATCAAGCCTTTTACCAAAATCCTTCTTCTTCTTAGCCATTTAACATGGCATCAGAGCCAGCAACGATTCTTGGAGCTCAGAATCAATCTCATCATCGCTCTTAAACCTCTCCCAACCTCTTGGCCAAGAACCTGTAAAAGGCAGAAATGTCAGAAACTGAAAAGGTGATCACCGGCGACCCGAACTCATCCGAAGCGGATGAGTTTGCACGTCTCTTTTCAAATTTCATGCGAAAAAGCCTCATGCAAAACCAACCACCAGAAAATCCCGACAAACCAGAAAAACCAATATACAAGACCGATTCTCAACCCTTGACAGTAGGGTTTAAACTCAACGGAGAGAACTATCTGGTATGGTCCATCCTGATACACAATGCGATTAGCGGAAGGGGGATGGTATCTCACATCACTGGAGTCTCATCCCCACCAGCAAGAACAGATCCAACGTTTACACAATGGCAGGAAGCCGACCATTGTGTATTTACGTGGCTAGTTCAAAATATCGAGACCAAATTGGTCAGTCGAGTGGCTCAACAACCGACGGCGAAGCACATATGGGACAGCCTGGCCGTAACATACAAAAGCGATGGAGATTCGTTACAGATATACGATCTACACCGTAGGGCAAGCACTCTAAAACAGGGGAACCCCACACTGGAGGAAGTGTGGAACGATCTTAATGAGATCTGGACAGCAATTGACCAAAAGAGGCCCAACCGGATGAAATGCCCAGATGATATACAGATCCACAATGAAGAAACTGAACAAAACAGACTGTATCAGTTTCTTACGGCATTGGATGACAAGTATGAAATCGTAAAGAGAGAGGTGTTAAAAATGGAACCACTTCCCTCAGCCGAGCAAGCGTACAACATAGCGAAGCGAGAAGATGCCCGATCGGAAATTCTCCGTCCTACAGACGTAAAACCCCCAGGAGACGGAATCGGAGCATGGCTATTCACGGCGAGGAGGCCAAATCACTCCACCGCCCCACGCCGTGGTGGCAGTAGCGGAAATGGGGGATGGAACCAACGGACATCCGAGGAGCGAAGAACGGATGATGATAGATCCAAATTGGTTTGTACCAATTGTGGAAAACGCAAGCACATAAGAGAGCAATGCTTTGAATTGGTAGGGTATCCGGAATGGTGGGAGTTGAAGCACAAATCTGCGGCTACTCGGCCACCGTGGAGCAAAGGCCACGCCGCCGCGGCTGTTGGAACGGATGGAGGAATCACAACCCTCGCCGCCACCGAGGGCAGCCGTGACACGACTACTCATACCCGGGGCAACGAGCAGTTGATCGGCGCACCACCGAGAACAGCCGGAATCGCGCAGTTCGCCGCTGGAGGAACCAAATCCGACGAAGAGGAAATGAGGGAGACGGCGGGAGGTAACGCGGTATTAGGGTTAGGTTTGCAACCTAACCCTCGGCCTTCCTTACCTTTACAAAATATACCTCATGATGAAAATATGTTTGATTTGGCCCCAATAAAATTCCGAAATTCTAAAATAAACCCCAACATGCTCGAAAGCTATAAATCAGCCCCCATTGAATGTAAAAATAGGTTTCAAGTCCTAGAAAATTTTGGGACAGCATGTGCTATGTCTGCAGGTATTGGAAAAATCAATAGGTGGATTTTTTATTGCGGGGCCACTGACACAATGACTTATGATGAGTCAGATATTTCTAAAACTCACAAGCCTCACCTATCTCATATTTAGACTGCTAGTGGGGATTTTACGGTTGTAAAGGGGGCAGGGACTGTGAAGATTTCTCCAACTTTAGAATTATCTAATTGTTTGCATGTTCCCTCACTTTCCCATAAACTACTGTCAATCAGTCATGTGACTCGGGAATTAAATTGCACACTGCTAATGCAACCGAATTTCTGTCTACTGCAG
This sequence comes from Salvia splendens, assembly GCF_004379255.2. Lineage (NCBI taxonomy): Eukaryota > Viridiplantae > Streptophyta > Magnoliopsida > Lamiales > Lamiaceae > Salvia > Salvia splendens. The sequence goes on from NC_056033.1 coordinate 9,903,205, forward strand.
GATATCAGGACCGGAGAGATTATTGGATGTGGCACTGAAAGTAACGGGCTGTACTACGTGGATGAGATAGCCCAAAAAGGAGCTGCCATGCTAACTCACGGGTCTGCTGATAGGGAAGCTTGGCTTTGGCACCGACGCCTAGGACATCCTTCTCCGGGTTATTTAAAAATGTTATTTCCTAATATCACTTCAAAATCGAGCATGCATTGTGAAACTTGTGTTTTAGCTAAAAGCCATAGAAACCCCTATCCGTTGAGTAATTCTACTAAATCTATTTTTTGATTTAATACATTCTGATGTTTGGGGGCCCGCACCAGTAGTTGGGGGACAAGGCTTTAGATACTTTCTTATCTTTGTTGACGATTGTACCCGTATGACTTGGGTATACTTTATGAAGCATAAATCTGAAGTTTTCGAAAACTTTGTCCACTTCTATAATCTTGTCCAAACACAATACCAAAAACCCATCAAAACCCTTCGATCTGATAATGGGGGGAGTTTGTCAATTCCAAAATGAAACAGTTCATCCTAGAAAAGGGAATGATACACCAAACCACCTGTGCCCACACTCCAGAACAAAATGGGGTAGCCGAAAGGAAAAACAGAATCCTACTAGAAATGACCCGTGCCATACTCATTGAATCACAAGTCCCAAAGACCTTCTGGCCTGAAGCCCTCGCCACTTCCGCTTACCTTCTAAATCGGCTACCTACCCATATCCTAAAGTTTCAAACGCCAGTCGATACCCTAGCCCTATACACGACCATTCCTCAACATCTTTCCCTAAAACCTCGGATCTTTGGCTGCTCCGTCTTTGTCCATATACCAAAACATGAACGAACAAAATTATCCCCATGCGCTATTAAATGTGTATTTGTGGGTTACGGGGTGAACCAAAAGGGTTATAGATGCTTTGATCCTAAATCTAATCGTATGTACACGACCATGAATTGTGACTTTCTTGAATCAGAGTACTTCTATACCCACCTTAGCGGTCAGGGGGAGGGTGATATTAGGACACCTAATAGTGACCCACTAAGCTGGGTGTCAATGCCAAGTGTACCAGAAGTGGACCTACCAGAGGAAGCAGTACGCAACTCCGCTGGACAAGTCTCTGACGTGGTGCAGACTGAAGCGGCAGGTGACACAAGTCCTAGTAGTGACTCTCCACTCCTGATATCGAATGTAAGTACTCTTGCCCCTGTCAATGAGATTACTGGAACTAGTGTTGTGGATGAGACTCAGGGGGAGAATAGTGATCAACCTAAAGAAGTTGAAATGGATGAAGTTGAGGGAGTCGATCCTGACACTGGGAGATATATACTACCTCCAAGGGCAAACAGGGGAGTACCACCAAAGAGGTACAGTCCAGAAAGAATCAACAGAAAGGCAAGATACTCTATTGCTAACTTGGCAAAAGGGCACCTGACTGAGATGGCTCAGGCGTTCGAGGAAGCACTCTACGACGAGGAGGAAATCCCACAGTCAGCCGATGAAGCGATGAGGAACAAGCATTGGAGAGAAGCTATGAAAAAGGAGATAGATGCTTTAATGCGTAACCACACCTGGGACAAGTGTATACTCCCCGAAGGAAAGAAACCAGTTGGGTGCAGATGGGTGTTCACCATTAAGCGGAGACCGGATAGAAGTATCGAGCGGTATAAAGCTCGACTGGTGGCTAAAGGGTACACTCAGACTTATGGAATAGACTACTCAGAAAAGTTCTCTCCTGTAGCTAAGATGGATACAGTCCGAGTACTACTTTCCATTGCCGCCAATCGAGATTGGCCACTGTACCAGTTCGACGTCACTAACGCCTTTCTTCATGGGGAGTTGAAAAAGGAAATATATATGGAGGCGCCACCAGGCTTCTCTGATGAGTTCAAGGCAGGTGAAGGATGCCGATTGAGGAAGACTCTGTATGGGCTAAAGCAGTCACCGAGAGTCTGGTTTGGTAGATTTGCAGACGCAATGAAGAGCTATGGATACAGGCAAAGCAATTCAGATCATACACTGTTCCTGAAAAGGCACGAGGGAAAGACTACCTGTTTAATTGTGTACGTTGATGACATGATTATTACAGGCGATGATGCAAAGGAAATTGAGAATTTGAAGGAGAAGCTTTTCAAAGAATTTGAGATGAAGGATTTAGGTGATCTCAAGTACTTCTTGGGAATTGAAGTCCTTCGCTCACCACGGGGGATATTCTTGAGACAGAAGAAGTACATCTTGGACATCTTAGCAGAGACCAGCCTACTAGAGTGTAAGCCAGCCGAGACCCCAATTGTACAAAACCATGGCTTGAAGATACAAGATGGAGCTGAGGCCGCAGATCGAGGGTAATATCAGCGACTAGTTGGGAGACTCATCTATTTATCTCACACTAGACCTGACATCGCTTATGCTGTAGGGGTTGTAAGTCAATTTATGCATCAACCCCAGGCCGAACACTTAGAAGCTGCACTAAGAATAGTTTGATATTTGAAGGGAACCGTCGGACACGGAATAGTGTTTAAGAAAAATGGAGACTTAGACATCCATGGGTATACTGATGCAGATTGGGCAGGTAATCCAGTGGATAGAAGGTCGACTTCAGGCTACTTTACATTCGTTGGAGGAAACTTGGTAACGTGGAAGAGTAAGAAGCAGAAGGTGGTAGCCCTGTCTAGTGCAGAGGCAGAATTCAGAGGAATTAAGAGTGGTCTGACCGAGATCATGTGGTTGAGGAAATTGATGACAGAGATTGATTATATTCCAAGTAAGAGTCAGTTATACTGCGACAACAAAGCCGCCATAAGCATTTCAGAGAATCCAGTCCAACATGACCGAACAAAGCATGTTGAGGTGGATAGACACTTCATCAAGGAAAAAATTGAAGAAGGAGTGGTCGAATTCCCTTTTGTACGTTCTGAAGATCAACTAGCAGATATACTGACCAAGGCAGTTAGCTCAAGGAGTCTTGAAGGAGTTCTTGACAAATTGAGTATCGGGGATCCCACTACTCAATTTGAGGGGGAGTGTTAGAAAAAGAAAGGTATAAGCTTATAGGATAAGCTTTCTATTAGCTTGGAGGCTAAGAAATACATGAGCTTGGTGCCCAAGAATATATTAGCTTGGTGCCCAAGAATACTTGTAGCACAAGCTTTGTAATGCCCTATATAAGGGTGTCATATTGTTGAAGAAAATAATCAAGCCTTTTACCAAAATCCTTCTTCTTCTTAGCCATTTAACACTAAAGGCCACTGAAGCTTATAAAGCCATTGCTTCTGAACTGGAGCAGTCGAGAGCTCGTGTTAATTTCTTGGAAGATCTTGTGAGCAAACTCCAGGCTGACATCAGTAGTGGTGGCAACAAAGCTCTCAAGGGAAAGGCGAAGGTGAAATGGAGGTTGGTTCTTTGAAACTCGAAGTTGAGCAATTGAGATCGGCTTTAGAAGCCCACGAGATAAGATACAATGAAGAACAAAGCCGTAGTGTGGAGAAGATACAGGATGCTATGGAAATGGTGGAGAATTTCAAATCTGCTTCGAGTCAGAGAGAGTCCGAGCTGGAAAAGGAGATACGGAGATCCAAATATGAGATCGAGGAGCTGAAGGCGAACCTGATGGACAAGGAGACGGAACTGCAAGGTATATGTGAGGAGAACGAGGGCCTCACCATGAAGCTCGAGAGCTCCGTGTCGGGGCAGAGGGAGATTTAGCTGGAGAAGAAGTTCCTTGAGTCAAAGACCGAGTTAGAAACTCTGAAGGCTAGTTTGGCACAGAAGGAGGTGGAGTGGCAATGCACAATAAAGGGAAATGAAAAACTGAAGGAAATGATGAATGGCAGAAGGAGTGAGGAAGTTGGTGACATGGAGTCGGAGAGTGAGGCGGCCATGAAGGTGAGCTACATGGTGGAGGAAATCGAGAAGAGTAACAAGAAAGCAGCGAGAGTGGGGGAGCAGCTGGAGGCGGCGCAAGCAGCGAATGCAGAGATGGAAGCTGAGCTGAGGAGGGTGAAAGTGCAATCGGATCAGTGGAGGAAGGCTGCGGAGGCTGCTGCTGCAATGCTGTCAGCAGGGAACAACGGGCAGGTAATGGAGAGAACGGGGTCCATGGACAGTCATTACAGCCCACAGACTGGGAAGATAAGCTCGCCTTATGCGGACGACCTTGATGAGGAGTTGAAGAAGAAAAATGGCAACATGCTGAGGAGGTTGGGGGTGTTGTGGAAGAAGCCACACAAATAGGAGGGATCATCATTGATTAATCTTTACGGAGGTTTTCTTTAGGCCTCCTAATCTTTTGGTAAATTGGTTGCTTTTATCTCAAACCATATTATTCTGTGTAAGCATATGACAATCATTTATGTTATATATCTTCAGTCAAAAGGAGCTGTAAAATCAATCTCTGTGTGTGTATATGTGATACGGGACCTCCGTCGGCACGGCTTAAGGAGCGACAATTGCCTCAAGAAGATGAACTCAACGCCGACACTAGGTTGCCGGCGACAAGGCAGCATGCTGAACCGGTCCGACGAGCTAGGTCCTCGCGACGTGTGGCACGAAGGCCGGCCCAATACGAAGGCTAGACTTTGTCTCTCGTTAAGGGACGTTCCTTATTAGAGTCTTTTATTCCTTATTTAGTAGAGTCTTATTAGAGTCTTTTATTCCTTATTTAGTAGAGTCTTTTATTTATGTTAATTAGTTAGTTATCCAATTCCTAGTAGTAATAGGTTTTCCATCCTATTTAGTAGAGGACGTTTAGAAGGGTTATAAATAGGGGAGTTGTTATTCACTTTATTCATCAAGAAATAAATTACTTCCTCTCAATCTCTATTCTCCTTTTTTCTCTCGTCCAACTCTTCCCCCAAACTCTCGTTCTTGCAAAATCGTCCGGTTGAGGAACTTCTTCCTTAACAAGTGGTGCTTTCATCTGGAATTCACTAAATCATGTCACAAATCAATCGTACAGAGCCAATGACGATCAGCGGCCTTGAACCGCTACCGTCACCTTCTACATCCACGGACCCCAGTTCGACCATGCTGGAGCAGATGCTGACGGCCATGGCTCGCATGGAGTCGCGACTGGAGGCGCGAATAGACGCGCGGCTTGAGGCATCGGACCGCGGCGCGGCAAAGGCGGTTGCACCGCCGAGACCTGATCCGGACCCACCATCGGGAGGCCTGCAGCAGTTCGACCAACAGCCGGTGTTCGCACAGGCAGCCAGAGGGACACAGGCCGGGGCGTCACGACTGGGGATAGGCGACCCGTCGGGCAGCAGCTACGCAGGGATCTTGCCAAACCCTAACATGGGGTTGAATTCTTGGGCGAATCCTACCGCACCGAGGTCTTCCGCGTGGGATCCACCAGGGGCCAGGCCAGAGTGCGCACCTACTAGACAACCAACAGCCTGGGATAATCCGGCGGCTAGACAGTACGGGGGGCCACAGTTCGAGCAGGCGAGCCAATTCAAGATGCATCAGCCGCGATTTGACGGCTCGGAGGCGGCGAGTTGGATCTCAAGGGTGCAATATTATTTCGAGCACTTGCTAATGCCGGAGGAGCACAGATTGCACTATGTTATTATGTTGTTCGACCCGCCTGCCTCAGAATGGGTGTTCAACTATCGGGCGAATAATCCACATGCAAGATGGACGGATTTCTTGGAGGATGTACGACGGCGTTTTGATCCGCAATATTTCCAGAATTTCATTGGGTTAATCGCCAAGCTTTGTCAGTCTGGGTCCTTGGCGGAATATCATACCGCTTTTGAGACTATGCTTAATCGTGTGCGGGGGGTTCCGGAATACATTTTGTTACCAATTTACGTGGAATGCCTTCGGCAGCCAATTAAGAACCAGGTGAAACATTAGAGTCCGGCGTCGGTCGCAGCAACAATGGCCTTGGCGATCGAGTATGACAGTTGTGTGGAACAACCGTCGATACCATCTGGGGGACCCCGTCGTCCATGGCAGAATCGCGATCCGCGGGCGCTAGGACAACCGCCACAACCATCGGCGTTGCCACCTCCCTCCAACCCGCCGATTCGATCCGCCCAGACCCGAGGTTCGGAATATCCCCGAATGCCGGTAGTCCGCTTGACGGCAGCCGAACGAGCAGAGCGCACTAAGCTGGGCTTATGCTGGTACTGCCCTGAAAAGTGGGTGGCGGGACATTCCCGCAGAGGTCGGTTTTTGGTGTACATGGGGGCAGACATGGAGTCAGACGAGGAATCGGATGAGTGCCAGGAGGATCATCAGGATCCACCTGTCATATCGGCGGACTTGTCCCACATTTATGCATTGGATGGCCGTCAGAGGGAGGACGACATCGAATTGCGCGGGCTAATTGGCGACTTGTCCGTCAGAATTTTGGTTGATACGGGGAGCTCGCACAATTTTCTGCACCCGGACATTGCAGAGAGGTTAGACATGCCATTGAAGCGGATAAGACCCTTCCGTGTATATGTCGGAAATGGAGAATCGTTATTATGTACTTACGCGAGCATTCAGACCAGAGTGGTGATTCAAAAACACGTGTTTCTAGTTGATTTACACATTTTGCCGATACACGGGCCGGAGGTGATATTAGGGAGAATTTGGCTGAAACAGATGCGCAGGGTGACGAGCGACTACATCGAGGTGACATTGGAGTTCTCACGAAATGGTAAAAAAGTGTGTCTTAAGCTCGTTCCACCATCAACAGAAGAGGTCTCGTTAAGACTTTCTCCACATTATTATCCCTACAAGGCGAGGCAGAGTTGTTGGAAATCATACAAGTTCCGACGGTAGACGGTCCCGCGGAGCCAGATGACAACACACTAGTGTTTCCGGCTGACCTCCCAGAGGAGATACGAAGTGTCCTGGAAGCCAACACGGCAGTTTTTGGCCTCCCTTCCGGCATGCCACCGAAACGGCAGTTTGACCACAAGATCCATCTCCTGCCACATACTAAACCGGTGAACGTGCGACCTTATAGGTACCCCTACTTCCAGAAGAACGAGATTGAAAAACAAGTAAAGGATATGTTGGGATCGGGTATAATTCGCCCAAGTCAGAGTCCTTTTTCCTCACCAGTGTTGTTAATCAGGAAGAAGGACGGATCCTTTCGATTCTGCATTGACTATAGGGCGTTGAACGCGGCAACTGTGCCTGACCACTTCCCCATACCAACGACGGACGAGTTGTTCGATGAGTTGGGTGCGGCCAGATTCTTCACCAAACTGGACTTGCGTTCCGGTTATCATCAAATCCGTATGAGTGAGGACGACGTTTTTAAAACAGCGTTTCGCACACACGACGGTCATTTTGAGTTCCTAGTAATGCCATTCGGGTTAACAAACGCACCGTCGACTTTCCAGGCGGCCATGAATGCGATTTTCAGACCCCTCATGCGCCAGTCAGTAATAGTCTTTTTTGACGATATCCTCATCTACAGCCCATCCCTCCCGGCACACGTCCGCCATGTTCACGAGGTCCTATCTATCCTCAACACTCACCACTTCTTTGTCAAGATGTCTAAGTGCACGTTCGCCTGCTCTACGGTCGAATACTTGGGGCATCTAATCTCGGAGGACAACCTAAAGGCGGATCCAGCTAAAATTGAAGCTATGGTGGTCTGGCTAGTTCCAACAACGGTGAAACAGTTGCGTGGTTTTTTGGGGCTGACAGGGTACTACCGCCGTTTCATCGAACATTATGCGTCCGTCGCGGGGCCTTTGACAGATCTATTGAAGAAAGACAGCTTTAGGTGGTCCCCGACAGCGGCCGAGAGTTTTGTAGCCTTGAAAAATGCGATGTCATCAGCACCGGTCCTTTGCCTGCCGAATTTTGACCGCACGTTTTACTTGGAGACGGACGCGTCGGATTTTGGGATAGGAGCAGTTTTGCTTCAGGATGGACATCCGTTGACATTCTTTAGTAAGAAGCTGGGACCCCGTCGGAAGGTCGCTTCTACTTATCATAAGGAGTTGTACGCCATCGTAGAAGCGGTACAGAAATGGCGCCAATATTTACTTGGCAGGGAGTTCGTAATTCGTAGTGACCAAAAGAGTCTCAAGGAGTTGCTGCAACAAATAATTCAGACACCGGATCAGCAATTTTATGCGCGAAAGCTTATGGGCTATAAGTTTCGGATTGAGTACAAGACCGAAGCTTCTAACAAGGTTGCGGATGCCTTATCGAGGCGTGATATGGAGGTACCGGACGGGGAGGCCGCTTACGATGCAAACAAGGGGTCGGACCCGGAGCCGTCAGATCCGGTCGAACCAGCTCTCCAAGCGGCCGAGATTGGGCAAGCCTTGATAGCGGCCGCGCACCCGATAGCCGATGTGTGGGAAATCCTACGTCAGGAGATGCAATCGACCCCCGACTTAATCGAAGTACAAGCTGCACTCCAGCACGGGACTGCGGATCGGGCGATCTCGTTGGTGGACGGGTTACTTTATTTTAACCGTCGGGTTTACGTCAGCCGGGATTCCGAGGTGAAAACAGCATTACTGCACGAGCACCATTCGTCGCCATCGGCAGGCCACCCGGGGGTGGATCGAACGTTTAGAAGGCTGGCGGCGTCATTCTATTGGAAGGGCATGCGCAAGGATGTTCGGAACTTTGTTGATGCATGTTTCGAGTGCCAAACAACTAAGTACTCCACTCAGAAGCCGGCGGGCCTTTTACAGCCGCTACCTATCCCTTCTCGTGTGTGGGAAGATGTCTCGATGGACTTCATCACGGGCCTGCCTGCGTCCCGAGGGTTCACCGGGGTCCTGGTCGTGGTAGATCGCCTGTCGAAGTATGCACACTTCGCCTTGTTGCCAGTTCGCTACAATGCCTTGAGGATTGCGAACTTATTTATTGACACGGTGGTCAAGCACCATGGATTTCCCAAGACTTTAGTGTCGGATCGTGATCAAGTATTCTTAAACGATGTGTGGGAGGAGATGCTCCGACTTAGCGGGACGAAACTTCATTTCTCGATGGCCTATCACCCCCAAACAGATGGACAAACCGAGGTCAGAAATCGCAGCCTGGAGCAGTACCTGCGCGCCTTTACCGCAGATAGACCGGCTAAATGGTCAAATTTTTTGCCTTGGGCAGAGTTAGCTTTGAACTGTTTTCACCATGAGGGGTTGAGGATTTCGCCATTCGAGGCCTTTTACGGCAGGGAGCCGCCCCCCTTGATTGCGTCGCCCCCTTCGACAACTACGCCACCGGATGTGGCATCTTTGATTCGTCAACGTGGGGAAACGATTGTGTGGCTCCGCCAAAATTTGGAGCGAGCGCAGCAACGAATGCGGGAAACAGCGAATAAGCATCGACGGGACGTGGAATTCAATGTAGGCGACAAGGTGTTACTCAAACTTCAGCAGTATAGGCAATATTCCGTAGCACGGCCTCTGTCCTCAAAATTATCACGTCGCTTCTATGGCCCTTTCGAGGTGTTGGAAAGAATTGGTCAAGTGGCGTATCGTTTGCAGCTGCCCGAGGGGAGTCGTGTCCATAATGTGTTCCATGTGAGTCTTTTGAAACCATTTGTGGAAGACGTTGCGTGGGCCGACAGGGACCTTCCGGCATTGTTTGCGCGAGGGAAATCGGTGGCTCGCCCGACCGGCGTCCTAGGTCGCCGTACGGTTTTACGAAATGGGGCAGCGGTGGAGGAAGTACAGCTAGGTTGGTCCGATGTTTTGGGTGAGAATCCGACGTGGGAACCATTAGTTGTGGTGCAGCGAAAATTTTCCGCTCTCCTTGAGGACAAGGAGCATTCTAAGGAGGGGGGAGTTGATACGGGACCTCCGTCGGCACGACTTAAGGAGCGACAATTGCCTCAAGAAGATGAACTCAACGCCGACACTAGGTTGCCGGCGACAAGGCAGCACGCTGAACCGGTCCGACGAGCTAGGTCCTCGCGACGTGTGGCACGAAGGCCGGCCCGATACGAAGGCTAGACTTTGTCTCTCGTTAAGGGACGTTCCTTATTAGAGTCTTTTATTTCTTATTTAGTAGAGTCTTATTAGAGTCTATTATTCCTTATTTAGTAGAGTCTTTTATTTATGTTAATTAGTTAGTTATCCAATTCCTAGTAGTAATAGGTTTTCCATCCTATTTAGTAGAGGACGTTTAGAAGGGTTATAAATAGGGGAGTTGTTATTCACTTTATTCATCAAGAAATAAATTACTTCCTCTCAATCTCTATTCTCATTTTTTCTCTCGTCCAACTCTTCCCCCAAACTCTCGTTCTTGCAAAATAGTCCGGTTGAGGAACTTCTTCCTTAACAATATGTGTATGTTTCTGATAGAGTTTCCTCATGAGATACATGTATCTTTTGTTGGCTCTCTCTCCCTCGTCAGTTTTGTTTTACATAATTATGTGACTGTTGAAGTTTGGCAAATTTTGCCATCCCACATCGGTGGGTACAGGAATTAGTTTGGGGGAGAGTTGCCTATAAAAGGAACTCTCCTGCCCCATTAGTTAATATCCCAAATTTGTATTCTATTCTCCGTCTAAATATAACGGGCTCTGCAGAGGGTGCTCGGAGACGTAGGCAATTTGGCCGAACTCCGTTATCAAAGTTTCGGGTGTGTTCTTTCTTTATTATTTATTTTGTTCCGCATTTATTTCTGGCTTTATTTTCTGTTGGGATATTGTATTCAATATTATTTGCGGGTTTGGTAGTAGTGTTTTGTACGGGTCTTTTGGGTGTTTTTATATTGTGATAAGTACACCGACTGATAAATTCTGTTAGGAATCTGGTATTTAAGAGGGACAGTGTCCTCGCCAGTCCTTCCAAAGAATTTATTTGGAGAAGTAATTTTATCGAGTAGACCCCATTGGGTTAACTCTGAAATTACTGAATCGGTTCATTTCACTATTTGAGAGAAAATTACCCGGTTTTCTCAACAAGTGGTATCAGAGCCAAGGTTCGTCCTTGGTTCTATTTGTTTGTAATATTGAATACTTTATTTTGAGTCTGTAATGGCGGGTAATGATCACGAAAACAAGGCTAGTTCTTCGTCATCGTGGTCAAGGTTTCCACTGTCAAATATGAAATTGACGGTGGAGATATTTGACGGTACTGGCCATTTTGGTATGTGGCAGGGGGAGGTTCTAGACACTCTTTTCCAGCAAGGTCTTGACATTGCCATTGAAGAAAAGAAACCAGAAGATATAGATGATAAAGATTGGAGTACCATAAATCGGTTAGCTTGTGGAACAATTCGGTCGTGTCTATCCAGGGAACAGAAGTATGCTGTCAAGAATGAGACTTCTGCACATAGATTGTGGAAGACACTGGAGGACAAATTTCTGAAGAAGAGTGGTCAGAATAAGCTCCTTATGAAGAAAAGGTTGTTCCGATTTGAATACCGATCAGGTACCACTATGAATGAACACATTACTTTGTTTAACCAATTAGTAGCAGACCTGCTAAATTTAGATGTGAAATTTGAGGATGAGGATATGGCATTGATGTTGTTGTCGTCTCTACCTGATGAATTTGAACATCTGGAGACCACATTACTCCACGGTAAAGAGAATGTGTCTTTAGATACTGTATGTTCTGCTTTGTATAGTCATGAATTGCGAAAGGCAGATAAAATGAAAGGCAAAGCAGTTACAGATGAAGCATTAGTGGCAAGAGGTCGTCAACAAGGCCGATCAAAGGAGAGAAGAGGAAGGTCCAAATCGAAAAGGCGAGTTGCCAAAGATGAGTGTGCTTTCTGTTATGAGAAAGGACATTGGAAGAAAGACTGCCCAAAGTTGAAGAAGAAAGAAAAGGCTTCGCAAGATGCAAATGTTGTTGAATGCAAAAATGATGCGGAGTCAGATTGTTCTTTGACGGTTTCACCTTCAACATCGTATCCAGACGAGTGGATATTGGATTCAGGTTGCACCTATCATATGTGTCCCATCAGGGAGTGGTTCTTTGATTTCGAAGAACTCAATGGCGGACTTGTTTACATGGGGAATGACAGTCCATGTAAGACAGCCGGGATAGGCTCAATCAAGCTACGGAATCAGGATGGATCCACTAGAATTTTGAAGGATGTGCGGTACGTGCCCCAGTTGAAGAAGAATCTCATCTCATTGGGGGCCCGAGAATCTAAAGGCCTAGTTGTGATGATGCGAGATGGAATTCTTAAAGCAACTTCAGGAGCATTGGTGATGCTGAAAGGTGTGAGGAAGAACAATTTGTATTACTACCAAGGTAGTACAGTTGTTGGGACAGTAGCAACTGCAACTTCGAGTAATAAGAAGGATGCAGAGGCGACGAAGCTTTGGCATTTGCGATTGGGACATGCTGGTGAGAGATCATTGCAAATTCTCGCCAAGCAAGGATTATTGAAAGGTACGAAGTCTTGCAAATTAGAGTTTTGCGAGCATTGTGTTCTGGGAAAACAATGAAGAGTGAAATTTGGCACTGCAATCCATAATACGAAGGGAATTCTGGATTACGTGCACTCAGATGTGTGGGGACCTGCCAAGACTCCGTCACTTGGAGGTAGACACTATTTTGTCACTTTTGTTGATGATTTTTCCAGGAGAGTTTGGGTGTACACTATGAAGAGCAAAAATGAAGTCCTTGGGATTTTTCTGAAATGGAAAGCTCAAGTTGAAAATCAGATGGGGAGGAAGATCAAGGTTCTCCGATCTGACAACGGTGGAGAATACAAGAGTGATCCTTTCCAAGATGCATGCCAAGAGTGTGGCATAGTTCGGCACTTCACAGTGAGAAATACACCACAGCAGAATGGAGTGTCAGAGCGTATGAATCGAACACTAGTGGAGAAAGTTCGTTGTATGCTGTCTAATGCTGGGCTAGACAGAAAATTTTGGGCTGAGGCCATCACATACGCTCAACACATTGTCAATCGTTTGCCATGTTCTGCCATTGATGGCAAGACTCCTTTAGAGGTATGGTCCGGTAAACCTGCAACTGATTATGATTCTTTGCATATTTTTGGTTCTATTGCATATTATCATGTGACTGAATCAAAGTTGGATCCACGTGCAAAGAAGGCTTTGTTTATGGGTTTCAGTGCTGGTGTTAAAGGATATCGGTTATGGTGTTTGGAGTCTAAGAAGACGATTGTAAGTAGGGATGTTACCTTTGATGAATCTTCCATGTTGAATAAGGTAAATCCAAATAGTAGTGATACTTCGCAGCAGGTGGAGTATACACCGAAGCAGGTGGAGTTCGAAGAAGCAGTTGTGATCCCAACTACGAACACCACAAATGACTCTCCTACGGAAGAAGAAGAGTCAGATGATGAAGAGGTTCCACCCCAAGAACCTTCGCAGCAATCAGAGCCAATTGCAGTTAGGCGAACGAGGCGGGAAAATAAGAAACCTGCTCGATTTGCGGATATGGTAGCATATGCGCTTCCAGTTGTTGATGGTGTTCCATGTATCTTTTCGAAAGCTATCGAAAGTTCAGAAAGCGATGGTTGGAAAGGTGCTTTGGAAGAAGAGATGCAATCTCTTCAGAAGAACAAGACGTGGAAGCTGATGCCATTGCCGAAAGGTAAGAAGGCAATTGGATGTAAATGGGTTTTTGCAAAGAAAGAAGGATTTCCTAACAAAGATGATGTTCGCTACAAAGCAAGATTGGTAGCTAAAGGCTACGCCCAGAAGAAGGGAATTAATTACAATTTTCTCCTATTGTTAAACATTCCTCAATTAGAATTTTATTGGCTTTGGTAGCGCAGTTGAATTTGGAGCTAGCTCAACTTGATGTGAAGACCGCGTGTTTACACGGTGATCTGAAGGAGGAAATCTATATGACCCAACCGGAGGGATTCAAGGTTGCTGGTAAAGAAAATTGGGTTTGCAAGTTGAACAAATCGTTGTACGGATTGAAGCAGTCTTCAAGACAGTGGTACAAACGGTTTGACAAGTTTATGAAGGATCAGATGTACACAAGAAGCAAATACGACCACTGTGTGTATTTGCGCAGACTTCAAGATGGTTCCTACATCTACCTACTCTTATACGTTGATGATATGCTGATAACATCAAAGAGCCAAGTTGAAATTGACAGATTGAAGGCTCAGTTGAGTAAAGAGTTCGAGATGAAGGATTTGGGGGAAGCCAAGAAGATTCTCGGCATGGAGATAACAAGAGATAGAGAAGGAGATAAGCTTTGGCTGACACAGAAGCAGTATTTGACCAAAGTACTACAGCGTTTTGGTATAAATGATGATTCCAAACCTGTAAGTACCCCACTTGCTCCTCATTTGAAACTTAGTTCTCAGTTATCTCCAAATACGGAAGATGAGCGAGAATATATGGCGAAGGTTCCCTATGCTAACGCAGTTGAAAGCTTGATGTATGCAATGGTGTGTACAAGACCAGACATTTCACAGGTCGTTGGTATTGTGAGCAGATACATGCATGATCCAGGAAAAGGTCATTGGCAAGCTGTGAAATGGATTCTGCGGTATATCAAAGATATTGTAGATATTGGTTTGTTGTTTGAGCAGGATAAATCACTTGGTCATTTTGCAGTTGGATATTGTGATTCCGACTATGCTGGTGATTTGGATAAGCGAAGATCTACTACGGGCTATTTGTTCACTTTAACGAGTGCGCCAATTAGTTGGAAGTCTACCTTGCAGTCAACGGTAGCTTTGTCTACGACAGAGGCAGAGTACATGGCCATTACTAAAGCTGTGAAGGAGGCGATTTGGCTTCATGGGTTGCTGAAAGAATTAGGTGTTGGTCAGAAACAACTTGAAGTATATTCTGACAGCCAGAGTGCTATTCATTTAGCAAAGAATCAGGTCTTTCATGCAAGGACGAAGCACATTGATGTTCGCTATCATTTTGTGCGGGAAATTCTCGAAGAAGAGGAAATTGTCATAAGAAAGGTTCCGACTTTGGAGAATCCTGCAGATATGTTGACTAAGGTGGTAACGAGAGCCAAGTTTGAACATTGTTTGGACTTGGTTAATATTCTGCGATTTGGAGCTGGCGCTTGACTGCGCCAATATGAAAGCACCGCGAGCGTCTGTATGGGTGGAGAAGATTGTGTTCGGTGGGATTTGAAGTTTTGCCAAGGTGGAGATTTGTTGAAGTTTGGCAAATTTTGCCATCCCACATCGGTGGGTATAGGAATTAGTTTGGGGAAGAGTTGCCTATAAAAGGAACTCTCCTGCCCCATTAGTTAATATCCCAAATTTGTATTCTCTTCTCCGTCTAAATATAACGGGTTCTGCAGAGGGTGCTCGGAGACGTAGGCAATTTGGCCGAACTCCGTTATCAAAGTTTCGGGTGTGTTCTTTCTTTATTATTTATTTTGTTCCGCATTTATTTCTGGCTTTATTTTCTGTTGGGATATTGTATTCAATATTATTTGCGGGTTTGGTAGTAGTGTTTTGTACGGTTCTTTTGGGTGTTTTTATATTGTGATAAATACACCGACTGATAAATTCTGTTAGGAATCTGGTATTTAAGAGGGACAGTGTCCTCGCCAGTCATTCCAAAGAATTTATTTGGAGAAGTAATTTTATCGAGTAGACCCCATTGGGTTAACTCTGAAATTACTGAATCGGTTCATTTCACTATTTGAGAGAAAATTACCCGGTTTTCTCAACAGTGACATGTATTAGCAAACCTTTTCCACAATTTTAAACAATTATGTGATTGGTATTACCAAACTTTTCCAGAATGTTTAGACAAAATCAATGTCTGAAGTGAAAAACACCTACTATGTCTATGTTACAGCATTTTATGGTACATTGAATTGGATATGGGTCGGTTTGGTCAAAATCACAACATTTTTTAGAGAACAATACTTGGCCATCTATATATATGAAGTCAACTAGCGTGTTTTATCATATAGTGTGAGTTTAAAGCTTGGAAAGATTATTTAGACAAGATAAATAAATTAATAAGAGTAGAATGCATATTAAAAAAACATACTTATAAAAGCAGCCGAATATAGAATCGAGTAAAAATCAAAAGTACCTATCTACATTAAGAAATACTACTAATTGTTTATTATACGCCCAGAACTATATCTGATTAAGCTGGTGCCGTAATAGCATAACTCTCAAACAAACAATCCAGTTTGGCCAGCTCTAGGGATTAGTTATTGATTTTCTTGTTTGCCTCTCTCTTTTCTTAGTATGTTAAAAGAGTAGTGTTTTGATGAATTGATTTTATGAATTTGCAGTCCATTCTTGGCAAGGCTAAGAGCTCTTTGAGCTATGAGCATCTTTGAATGCTAATGGACTTAAATCAAATGTCACTCTATAAACTGTTCTCGGCTGCTTTATTCATGAGGTTGCAGATCAGTAGAGTTGAAACATTTTTATAATTTTTTACAAACGTCACTATTTTTTCATTTTAAATTTTCTTATTGTTAATCATTCCTTGGTTGTGTTGTTCAGTTTTTGCAGTTTATAACTTTTGAGTAGAATGATAATTTTCACGTTTACACTGAACATGATACCCCATATTTGACTTTGATCACTTGAATAAGTCCTTTCTAATTTTTGTTTTGTATTTGTATCGCCATTGACCAATGCCCATATCACTTTGCCTCCAAAAATAAATGCACAAATATTGAATTAAATAAATTTGAGTTAAAAATGAAGAATAAATAAGTATATTAACATTTGATGGCAATGAATTACTCACTAACATAAAATTGTTTTATTAAAAATGGTACTCTGTTCCGGCCAAGAGACACATTCCTTGGTGGAGAAAGTTTTCAAAAAAGGAAATGTGTCATCTTAGTTGAGACAAACTAAAAAGGAAAATGTGTCATCTTAAGGCCATCCGCAATGGCGCCTAGCGCACCGCCTAGCCGAGGGTCGGCGCTAGGCGGTCCATTGCAACCGCTCAGCCATTTTCGGAATTAAAAACCGCCTAGCGCTCGGCGATTTCGTGGCGCTAGGCGATCTTCTGGGCGATCCGCTCGGCGCTATTGCAGCGTCCGGATCGCCTAGCGCATCGCCTAGACGATTTTTTTTAGAAACACTATATATACGCGCTTTGCACGTCATTTTCATTCGCACCACTTATTTTAACGAGTACTCTCTCTATCTTAATTTCTGTACAAGATCAACACCGAGAAATGGAGAACACCAACGAAGGTACTCCAGTGACGAGCGGGTCTCAAACTCCCCTGGTACCCGTGGGAGGTGGATGAGGTCCGATGCCAGGGTACTATAACATGTACCCGTGGCAGGGGATGATGCCCGGGATGGCACTTGGGGGGAGTACGCCGGCGTGGCAGGGGGTAACGGGGATGCAGCCCGGTGTGCAGATGATGCCGGGGTGGGCACCCGGAATGCAGATGATGCCTAGGGGGGACGCCGATGCAGCCCCCGACAGGGGGGGTACAGGCGACGCAGGGGACGCCGGGGGAGAAAAACGTCTATCGCCCCAGTTTTAATTTTTCGACTGCTTCTTCGCACACATCGACCCCAGCAGATTCGCAGTTCACGCAATTTGAGTCTTTCTCCTTAGAGGAGTTGGGGTTCGATATACTCGGGGTTCTGGAAACTCCCGATCAAATGGGGGGAGCAGTGCGGGGTCGGGGCGACCCAAAGAAGAAGGGCAAGGTGAAGAAGAAGGGCGAGTCGTCGCAGCCGGGTGTGGATAGCCAGGTCCGGAGGAGGTGGACGGACGAGGAGAACGTCGCGCTGTCCAAGGCGTGGTTGAGTGTTTGCGACGATCCTCTGTTTCGAACAACCAGAGGATCGTCAACTTGTGGGGCGAGATAGCCGCAGCCTACCAGACATTTTGCCCGGAGGGGAGGCCACGCAACGGGGAGGATTGTCGGAAGGGGCGGGACCGAATCAGGGCTGTCGTCTCCCGATTTTCGGGTTTGTACGCCAACGCCCTCCGCATGCAGAGCAGTGGCCAAACGGAGGAAGACTGCAGGAGGATAGCGGAGAAAGCCTTCCCCCAGCCAGGGTTGTATAAGGAGTTCACCTACTGGAACTGTTATCTTGTGCTGAACGACTCCGAGAAGTTCCGAGTAGGTGTCGACGCTGGCTGGCCGAAGAAGCAACGTCTGAAGCAGCGGTGGTTCCCACGACCTCCCCGAGACGGCCCAGGAGGTCCCGACCCCTCGTTCGTTCGCTCGCCGAACTCGCCCGGTTAGGCACAAGCGAGCTCAACGGGAGGCGAGGGGGGTCGCCGGGGGTTCCCAGGAGGTCCAGTCGGCATCCCCCTTGGCCAATCCACAGCGGATCTCAAATTCTTCGCGCGTCAACAAACGCGCGCTCAGATGGTCAAGACGTTGGCCGAATGGCGGGCGGCGGTGGACCCCGTGAAGAAGAGTTTGCTTCAAACATTGCTCATGAGCATGCAGGACGAGTTGGAGGCGGCACGGAGGGAGACCGGCGGGAGTAGAGGCGGCGACAATGGTGGCGACGGAGGCGGAGGCGAGGGTGGCGACAACGGCGGAGGAGACGACGACGGAGACGAGGAGTGAATTATTGTAATTTTTTTAAATTATTGTACTTTTTAAAAATTATTGTACTTTTTAAAATTTTAATAGTATTATTAATGTTTCCCGTATATGTCTCGTAAATTAAATTCCGTATATTGTGTGATTGTTAATTATTTCATTTTTATATAATTGTTATTAGTGATGTGGCTAGGCTATGGCTGAGCTATTTGCTTGTTTTGATGATGTGGCAGGGAGATTTTTAGTTCTGATGATGTGGCAGAAGGAGTTTGTCGCTAGGTAATGGCTAGGCTATTGCTGGGCTATTCCTATTGTGGATGGTCTAAGCGGGACGGAGGGAATACTTGGTACTCCTTCCATTAGATCAGTAGAATTAGAATACCTCAACCAATAAATCAAGCAATTAAGAAAATAAAGTACTAGTATAGAGTTGAGAGTAATTATGCAAAGAAGGTGATTCCATATATTTTCATTACTTCTGCTTACTAATTAACTGATAAGATATCTAACTATCGACTTTAGTTACTAGAGTGAATCACACGACTATTCTAAGTTTTCTCTCAGACAACAAAGAAAGTGGTTAACATGTATGGGTTTGTTAGACGTCATATGAATAAAATCACAAACAGTTTCTAAGACCCTTTAAAATACCATCACTAGATATTTTACTACAATGTTTCCAATCTATATGACTCCTTTCTCCATTCCATCACACATCGTTAAATCATACTCTCTTTATATTGTTTTTCTATTATTTTGCTTACATTTCACTTTAGCTAGTCACTTATCATTTTCCTAAAATTTTAGCTAGTTATCTAATCCATGTCCTTTAAAAATATGTACTATTTCCTTTTTAGTACGTCTCACAATAATATACACTTTCTAATTTTGAAAAGTCTTTTCTCTTACAAGAATATACACTTTCTAAATTTGAAAAGTCTTTTCTCTCTAATGAGGTGAGACTCATTCTCCACTAACAATACTTTATTTATTTTTTCTCTTTACATCTCTCTTACTTTACCAATTTTTAGCCAACCTCAAAGTGCATATTCTTTGGGGACGTAGGGAGTATTATTTTGCTTACTTTTCACTTTAGCTAGTTATTTATTGTTAAAGCTCGTGTAAAAAAAAAGAAGTGTCTCACTTGCTGTGAGACGGAGGGAGTACATTGGTTGTCAAGCAAATAGATGCATTATCCCACAAAATTTTTGAATAAAGTAAAAAAAGTCTTAAATATAATGTGAAGAGTTATTCCAAATCTATAGAATAATTATACTCCATCCGTCCTAAAGAAATAGGCTATTTGTAGATGATACGAGTTTTAATCCGTAATTGATAAAATAAGATAGATGAGGAAAAAATAATTGAAACATTGAGTGGATGGTGGACCCATAAATGATAAAGTATATGAGAATGAGAAAAGGTTTACATAAATGAATTGAACGATTTCTATAGGACGAACGAAAGAGAAAATTGAACCTATTTATATGGAATGAATGAATTATCGTTTAGCTACTCTAAACAGTAACAAAATCAACAATAAAATTGTAGAACGCAATAAACAACTAAATAAAACTTGAGGTTGGATTCTCACGTGTTCAGAGTTCTCTTGCGGTCTTGCCTCGGTCACAAGACTCACAACCAACTTCAAGATGGAACATGAAAAATATGAAAGCATGAGAGTGAATTGATTAATGAATATAGGAATATGAACCTTGAAAGCTGAACACTTTCAAGTGTTGGGAAAAGTGACCAGTGACCAGTGACCGCGATAAAGAGATAAATACTAGCCGGACATAATATAACCCAATAAAGAATTGAGAAATTAAACGGAAATAAACTGAATTGAAAATACAATAATCAAACTATAAACCTTAGATGTAATTTGTAAGCCGAGTCGATGAGTCCTCTTTCCGCAAGACGAGATATGCCCCGATAGTGCTCTCGGATTGGCATGTCGTCTCCAAAGATAAAATGATTTCGTCTTGTTCGTTGCAGCACCGCAAACATAACAAGCTCCAACGAACTGGATGATGGCAATGGCAGAGCTTTGACGGAAGACTATGCAAAGAGAAGGAGAGAGCTATGCAAATGCTATGCTTGGTTTGCTTGTGTTGTATGTTGAATGGAATGCAATGGATGCAAGCCTATTTATAGACCAAGTCCAATGCATGTGCAGGTGGAATCAATGTAGGCATTAAGCATGCCATTATGGGCTGACTGTGACCGTCGAGGGTTACAACCCACAGTGACGAATCCAAACTTTTTAAATTGGGGATACGAATTTTATAAAAAGTAAACATACAACATATTAAAAATAATACATTAAAATATAAATAAGATAAAATAAATTATATATATATATATAAACAACCAAAAAAAACCTTCTAAAATCTTTAAATACAATAACTAATATAAGTAAACAGAATAATAAGTATATAAGACATAAAACATAAAAGTAATGAACAGAATATATCTGCTCAAACATAAAAGGGAGCACAAAATCATCAAGAGGAATCAAACTCGAGCCTCCACTTAGACAAAGTACCCCACCAACCGCTGCATCACTTCTGCTTCTTGCAATATTTATCTCGATACTATATTACACGCATAATTATTTGGGATATAGTGGTATCCCCTTGTTATATGCTGGCTCCGCTAGTGACAACCCGACCCGTTACGGGAGTTGGAGGAGACTGATGCATTTGGACACGCTACACAACGGGATTCATCGTGGACCTTTTGGCACATGATGCGTCGGGGTCCACCGGGGATCTTTTATCACATGCTATGCGTCCTGGTCCATCGTGGACCATTTGAGACCCGCTATACGTCGGGGTCCGTCGTGGACCTTTTAGCACCCGTTGTGCGTCGGGTCCATCGTGAACCTTTTGACACATGGCACTCGACAGACGGGGCGCTGGGAACGGGTCACGGGACACGGTGCATTGAGCAAGGCTCGCGGCTCGTGACTAGGCAACGTGCACGCGTGGGCTCTACTGCCCATCTTAGTCCACTATAATTATTACACGTAATAATTCATCTTATTAAGATTCTCTCCACCAATGTGGGATAATTAACTCTTTTAATTAATCCATTGGTATTATCTCATTACTCTTTTATAGCTCACAATTGTGACAAACTTTAATTCATAATTTCTCACTTACCGGGAATCGGTTTAAAGAAAATGAATATACCACGGTCATCTATTCCGAAAGTAGATCGTCACTGTTGCATTTAATTTTACAAAATTAAATGTCTCGTCATATTTATTATTGATCAAAGTCCATTGACCAAATACGATTCCAACATCAAGAATCTATGTTGAGGAGTATTTAATTATTTATGGAGTTAGGAGGTTCATTCAATAATTTGGTAATAATCCGAGATTGAAAAGGTAAAAAAATGACTCAAATAAAAGTTCAATAAGGTCGCCGCACATTCCTAAAAATTATTTATACACAAAAAATTACATAATTAAATTTCTACTTTTAATTACCTAAATTTCTTCATCCGCTACGAAAAAATATCTTATTGTGCCATTTCAGTGTGTACGCAACCTAAAGTCCCATTTACTTTTTATTTTTATTATATATTAGTGAACCATATATACTACTATAAAATTAATACCCTCTTTGCCCTTTAAAATAACAACTACTTCCATTTTTGTTCGCTACTAAGTTAAATATACATTTTCCATATTAGGAAACTTTTGAATAAAATAAATAGTACTAATAACGTGGACTTTTCAATTGACTAACACTATTTTCACATTCTTTTCTTTATCTCTCTCATTAATCAATTATACATTAAAATTCGTAACGTTTCAAAAGTTGCTATTTTTAAAAGATGGGTGAAACCAATATTACATTAATTTGTTCTTATTTTTCTTTATATACTCGAATACCAATTTTTAAAACTCATGCGATTATAATATAATTTTCAAATTATATAAAATAAAAAATTATCTTGCAATTTGGCCTAGAGCTCGTAAGTGGTAACACATCCGGCTCCCCACGACCAGACCCCTCCAGAGGCAGGGTCACCGATCAAGACCCCTCCCGAGGCAGGGTCACACGTACACCCCTTCCGAGGCGGGGTCTCCCACCCTCCTGCGTTACCAAACCCGAATCCCTTCCCGCCTCCAGCAACGCAGAGTGCCAGAGACCGCACCATCTTCAATCCACACCCTGTTTTCTGAGCGCTACCGATGCTAAGAGTTGGGAGTGAACAGTATTGCAAATTGCAATCTTCTAATTTACTCATGATGCAACCCAAGTCACCGCACCACGCCCCCACCATAAAAACGGAAAACGACACCAAAATTTCTTTCATGGCAGTTACATCCTCCTCCACCACCACTGCCATCAAAATTAACTGGCAACCTATACACACACATATACGCATAACTCAAAACTCCCGCCCTGCCCTTCCAACTCTCTCTCACACGCACTCAGACGCAACCGAACATCTATCGCTGTTACGTTAGTTTGTTCGAATTCAGATCTGAAAGAGGCGTCAGAGCGACCAATTGTGTTCCGAACAGTATCGACTAAAGAGGCGCCTGGAGGTGGTCGGAGAATGGAGTACATCGACAGATTGCCGAGCATGGATCTGATGCGCTCCGAGAAAATGATGTTGGCTCAGCTGATTTTACCCGTCGAATCGGCTCACCGAGCCGTCTCCTATCTCGGCCAACTAGGTCTCCTCCAATTCCGCGATGTGAGCTCAGACCCTTTTGTTTCACTATTATCCTCTCTGACTTTCTGTTTACACTCGTAATTAGTTGCTTAGCGGCTACTTGTTGGCGAATTTTAGTTTTTGAGATCCGCTGTTTTATGTAAATGGAGTGAGGGGTGATCTAGTGTTGCCACTAATGTGTGGCTTGTTAGGGTTGGTTTCTTCTCTAATTAAGTTTCGTTTCTAACAATTTGCTTTGTATCAAATATCTGCATCAGCGATTCAGGTGGTATGCTTATCAAGGTAGTTGCCTGGGAACGGCTGATCACATTGAAAGGTTTAAACGATAAATAATTAATTGGTAATGTGATCTAGAGATGCACAATTTAGATATTCACTGTAAATTCCATTTACCTTGTTTCTGTTTGTTTTGTTGTTTAACATTATGTTGGCAATATAAAATCTTAACATAGCTGAACTGCTTAGGGTGTTTTACTAGGACCTGGTTTAATGGAAACATTGTTATGCTCAGGATAATGTGAAAGTCACTACTCATGGGCTGCTCTATTCTTGCGGAAGTAAATAGGCATTTGAATTTTCAAAGCGCATAGATAGTATATTCTTAAATCTTAATTGAATAACGATATCGTGGGATGTAACTGGACTACTTTTTGGAATTCTTCCAGCTTACTCGATTGAAGCCCTTGTTTATGTCTATCTGTTTATCTTGTGTTTTAGTTGTTATAGTAAATCCACTCACCTGTATTATTTTAATTGGCAGTTAAATGATGATAAAAGCCCTTTCCAGAGAACGTTTGTTAATCAGGTAACATTCAAGAATTTCTATTGGGCTGATTAATTGTTTTAAGATATCTATGTTGCTCATTCTCTTTCAACTTACATTTGGATATAAGATAAATAGGGCTCTCTAATGATTAACAAAGTAATTTCCCTACGAATAAAATGTTGAATTGCTAATCAGTTGGTAGATAAACAAATACACCACTAAAATTTGTTCCCTGAAGCATGTTAGAAGAGCATTGTTGCTTGAGGGTTTTGGAGACCACTTTCAGTTTGGTTTACTGTACTTGTTAATGCATCACCCTTAATTGCGCCACACATGCTTTCCCTTTCCCATAATCAGTTGCTTGCAAAAGTTGTTGCACATTTTCATGGCCAGAATGTTTTGCCTTTTGGTGTTGGGGGTAGAGGTTGTTGAGTCCCATTAGGTGTTTGTACGCTCATAAGGCCCATCTTTTGGAAAATAGGTGTGCCAATGTATGATACTTCCGATGAGCAATCAATAATTTAGTCGTCAAGAAAGTTTTTGCTGTGATTTTCACGATATCCTGGTTATTATACTCTAAGTGGGTGTTTATTGTGAATGAATAATGAATTAATGATAGAATAGATTGATAGAACATAGGATTGAGTATGTGAAGGATGAGATGGTCAAACAAGTGCAAAATTAATCAGTCCATCAAAGTAAATGGTAGATTAGCATGGAGCGTTTTTATCAATCCATCTTATCACTCAAAGTATACACCCCCTAAGTTTAAGGAATATGATTATTATTCATGTGATTCGACACCGGCTGTAATTATTCACTTTAGTCACAATATTTTTTTGGACTGTTACTAAATTCAGATGGCCTTCATCAAAACAATGGTTAATAGGTATATCCCATCACACTCATCTTCTGGCCAAAGATTATTCTTGTCTTAGTGGCACATTCTAGATCCCTTAGTCATTAGTACTCCCTCCGTCCCACTCAAGATGTCCACATTCTTGAGTGGCATGGGATTTTAGGAGGAGTTGTTAGGTGGAGTAAGTAGAGAGAAAATAGTTGAATGTTTTAATGAGGGAGAGAGGGATTTATTTCCAACTATAGAACGTGGACATCTTAAGTAGGGCAAACTAAAAAGGAAAGATGGACATCTTGAATGGGACGGAGGTAGTATTATTTAAAATATAAAGGAAAGAGTGATGACAAAACTTAGGGAGGCCCTTCTAGTCCTCTCTGAAATATTTTGTTGATTTTAATTAGCAAAGACCTGAGGTGATCACTGATCATTTTCATTATCTGAGTTGCTTGTCTATCATTTACAATCTGGTTTCTGGGAAGTCATTTTCTGTTGCCACCCCATTTTTCTTGTTGAAATTTCATTTTTGAAAATGGGCAATAGGTTAAAAGATGTGCTGAGATGTCCAGAAAGTTACGTTTTTTCAAAGATCAGATACATAAAGCTGGTCTAATGCTATCTCCTCATCCAGCTTCGGAAACCGATATTGAATTAGAAGAATTGGAGGTCTGTTTCTTTCTTTTCATCTCCATGCGTCTTCTTATTGTTGTTATTTTTTCTTGTAACTATTAGTGCTCCGATAACATCATGTTCATCTATGTTTTATCAGTAACTATTGGTTACCATCTTTGACTGCTGTTGTTTTATTTATTTTTATCTAAGATTAAATACTCCGCAAACCCTGTTTTCCTTTCTCCCCATGCTCATTACTTCCAACTATTTTTGAACTCTGACTTTAGGCTGGACTTGCTGAGCATGAGCACGAGTTAATTGAAATGAATCATAACTGTGAGAAACTGCAGAAAACTTACAATGAGTTGCTTGAGTTCAAGATGGTCCTACAAAAGGTATATTGGCAAACAGTTGATGTGTTCCTGTTCCTTTTCTTTTCGTAAGAGAAAGAGCTAAGGTTAAAACTTGATTGTAATAATATACATGGATAGGGTCTACTGAGTTGTTTCAAAAGTTGTTCAGAAATTTATGATGTTCCATGTAGGCTCTTCTGTTGGGAAATTTTAGACCAACCTAATGTAACTAGATTATCTTATTGAACCCACCCAATCCTCTTCTTCTGGGGAGCTTAGAATCTTTCATGGTTTCACAATCTTTTAGCAGAACTACTTAAGCTAGTATGTTGGAGAAAAGAGGCAAGGGAGGCTGACAAGGAATAGTACGAATAGAAAGTATAATTGGTATATAAACAAAAACTAAATAAATGATAACCATCTTACACGGCCACTCCTCTAACAAGACCCTACGGTAAATTACCATCCTTGTACTAAACTCAAGACTTAACAATCCTCTCAAACCTAAAGGGAACTATATATAAGACTCAACTAGAATGCTAAAGGACAACATTAATAAGATAAAGCTAAAGAGACCCCATGATCTTTCCAATCAAATCTCCATAAAGACTCCATGATCCATGTTGTTACTCTCCATAATCAACAACACTCGGACTCACCATCACACGATCCATATCATAGTATCTTTTTCTCACCCCTAATCTTTAAATCTGCTGCTTTTCAAGTGTTATCATTAGATGTAAGCATTTAATGGGTGATTCCAGGCTGGTGACTTCCTTATGCCTGATGGGAATCATTCTGCAGCACAAGATACAGAGTTAGATGAGAATGTCCATATAAACAGTGATTATGCCGATTCAGCATCACTGTTGGAACCTATGCGGCACGGATACGGATACGCGTATCAGTATCCGAAGGATACGGATACGCGGATACGGCTCTTTCCCAAACAACCCGATACGCGGATACGTTTTAACTATTTTTTTAATAAATAATAATAGTGCATAATAAATTACAAAATAGATATTCTAATGTTATTATACAAATAAAAATAATAAAATTACAAAATATTAAAAGCTAAAGTCAATTTCTTTTATGGTCGATTACACCACATCGATTTTTTGGTTATACTTATCCATATTACCAATAATATTGATCAAAATATTTATTTATAGTTACAAAATTAGACAAAGTTAATGGAGTAATAAATTGGCCCAAAAAATGAGCCCCAAATATACTCCTTTTCCATCGTGACTACTTCTTGCCCAATTCATTCTCCCATTTCCAATTTTCTTCAATCCCTAGTTGAGGCAATAGCGGCGCCTCCCCTTTCTTCTTCTTCTTCTTCTTCTTCATATCCGATTAACTGTCGATTTTGTTCCCAAATCGGATTGAAGTTCGTAAATTGAAAGTTGCGAAGTTCTTCGACAGAGATGGACGTTGATTTCGAAGAGGAGAACCTCAGATCTTTGCAGATAGAGGAGGATGAAGGCCCAATACGGCCCAGCTCGCGGATACGCCGAAGGATACGTATCGAATCTGAGGTTTCCCGGCCCAATACGGCCCAGCTCGCGGATACGCCCAGGATACGTATCGACGGTGTATCCGTCGCGTATCGGTATCGGATACGTATCCGATACGCGATACGGCAACAGGGTGGCGTATCGGTGTTATATAGGTTGGAACAGGTAATTTGTAATCTGATAAGTTGCTGCTTAACTTATTTATGATTAGCCAACTACTGTGGTGTTGTATTCATGTACGTTTGCTAATTGTAGGAGATGCAACCTGGAATGTCAGATCAGTTTGGTGTGAAGTTTGTAAGTGGCGTCATTTGTAAATCTAAAGCCTTGAGATTCGAGAGGATGTTGTTTCGTACAACTAGGGGAAATATGCTTTTCAATCAGGCACCAGCTGATGATCCAATTGTGGATCTCGCATCAAATGAAATGGTCACTGTTCTTCTGTTCCCCCTAATAATGCCTACATTTTCTAATTTGAATACTGAATTCAATTATTAAACAAATCAGAAGAGGCTGAAATGCCACTCCAGAAATTTAAAAAGTACTACCATCTATTTAACATGACTAAGCACACACATCTAAACTAGTTGATTCTATTTATTTCAGAATGACTTCATCACTTCCTTATTGTCAGGATATAGTGATACTTGGGAGTTGGTATCACCTTTGTTGCTGATGGTCACTACATGCTTTAAGTACTGATGTGTACCTCTGCATCTGCAGGTTGAGAACACAGTTTTTATGGTATTCTTCTCAGGAGAGCAAGCAAGGAAAAAAATCCATAAAATATGTGAAGCATTTGGAGCAAACTGCTATCCAGTTCCTGAGGACTCGATCAAGCGGAGGCAAATCACTAGAGATGTATGCTGCCAAATAGATTTCTTTTGTTGCGTTTTGGAATTACAGCATCCGTGTTTGAATCGTAGCGTAGTCTGTTTTGATAAGCTAAATGGTTTTTTTTGTTTGCTTTTTAATTGATGCGTTGCATTATTTTGTAGTTGAAAATTGAGGAAGAGTTTGGACAGATTTATCCTTGTAATCAATGTATTGAAGACAGCTAATGATCTATTGCATCACTTTGTTAAATAATAGTCGAGAAGCTGTGCATACTGACGTTACTTTCTAAAGTGGCTTCTACAACTCATGTGCTGTTTTATTCATGGTATTAGAGAAGAAGTGGATATATTCTTACTATTTTATCATTTTAGGTTTTGTCGCGCTTGTCTGAGTTGGAAACAACCTTAGATGCTGGCCTCCGACATCGAGATGCAGCTCTCTCCTCTATTGGCTTTCAGCTTACAAAGTGGATGAATATGGTCAGATTTATTTGTTTGATTATTTCTTTTGAAACTCATTTGACTCAACAGCATTTTCCTGACTTACTTTTCTAGGTAAGAAGGGAAAAGGCTATTTATGATACACTGAATATGCTGAACTTTGATGTCACAAAGAAGTGCCTGGTTGGTGAGGGTTGGTGTCCCATATTTGCGAAAACTATGGTAATATTCATACTGTAGTATGCTACAAATTTGAGATAAAACTAAAGCAAGTAAATTTTTCATATAAAATAAGTGAAAGGGACATATTCCATAATATTGCAGATTCACAAGTGGGTATAATATTTCATGTGATGGACTCAAATGAATCACCACCAACATTCTTCAGGACTAACCATTTTACAAATGCATATCAGGAAATTGTCGATGCATATGGGTAAGTCATGTACAATCATAGCCCTCCACTTCTCAGGCTGCAAAATTTTTTTCCGGCATCTTTGTACTCTATTTGCTATGTTGTCATTAATTTTATTATATGTGTTTGTTTAAGAGGCTATTGGGTAACTCAGAATTGGGTTAAGTAGTTATGTGCGAATTAATTTGCTGGTCAACGTTAGCTTTGGTTTTTACAATTTGGAGAGAGAAGTTTGACTATGGAAGTCAAATCATGTTGATGATGTTGCTGGAATATTTCATAATCGAGTAAAACTAACGCTCCCTCCATCATTTGAAACATTTTCCATTTCTTTTCTGCACAGATTTTAATAAATGTTAGGTAACTGTGCAGATGGGTGGAACAAGGAACCCTCATTTGTTGTAGAGGTATTGGTTTTAATTGTAAATATTAGGCAAGTGCGTGGGCTATGCTTGGTATTTATGTAAATGAGTTGATAAAGTGAGGAGTAAATATAAAGGGTAGTGGTGGGATAATTATCAAAATTGAAATGGACAATGTTATGTTGGACAGGCTAAAATTGCAAAATGGGCGATGTTTTTAGTGACGTATTTGATTTCAAAAACTAACTAACTAGTTGACCACATTGGACAAAATGTCAGGACTTGTTTCTCCACTTCCTATCTGAACCTGTGAGGGAATGTTACAGGTTCTGTTTAGCAGAAAGTAACTTATAGTCGTGGGTTTTCAGATATAAAAGTTTGAATGTTGACTGATTTTCGCCTTAATATTTGCTTTTGAATTTAGGTAGGATACTTTCATTTGTTTTAGTAATTTTTTGAAAAGTCAGTGCTGTATGTGTAATGATATTATAGGTCTTAACTGCTAAAAAAGGCCCTGATTAAAGTATTATACATTGCAGAGTTGCAAAATATCAAGAGGCAAATCCTGCTGTTTATACTGTCATTACATTTCCATTTCTTTTTGCCGTGATGTTTGGGGATTGGGGTCATGGTATATGCTTACTGTTGGGAGCTTTAGTCCTTATAGCACGCGAGAAAAGATTAGGTTCACAGGTATGTTATGACATTCCATTCTCTTTTAAAGGATATATTTTCTGTTTAAACACGTATATACATTCTTTTTACAGATAAAAATTCCATCAGTTTCTCTAATTGTACCTTTTTCCGGAATGTCTTGACTGTTGATAAAATTTTAAAAATAAATTATTTCTCTCCGTTGAACCTGAAGTACAGATAAGGTGGGCATGTATTATCACGCAAACTTTTCTTGTTGGTTCATGTCCTCAATCAAGTCACACATTTTACTATTTTCTCTTACAACATACATAGGGTGCAAGTACTAAGTACTGATCTTGAAATTAGTAGAAGTTTCCTTTGTTGGGCTTGGTTAAATGTATTGTTGCCTTGTTGTAGGGAACTTTTTAGCAGATTTCAATGTCTGTAAGTAGTTTGAATTTGAAGTAGTTTTTGTAGAAATGCCTGCAACTGTGTTAGGATATCTAAGGTAGATTTCCAATGTTTTCCTGAAATATAAGTCAATGTAAGCTCCCTTTGACATCTATGCTCCAAACTGGATACACAGTGATCATATAAGATATGGCTCTTCCCTTTAATCGAAAAACAATAAAAAGTGAAACTATCTCAATTAAGAGATGAGTTAAACTGGTATATGGTGGAAGAATAGTAAGATTCTTCAGCCAATACTCTGGGAGACAGAAACTGGTGCAATATCTATTAAGTGAAGTGTCAAAAGATATGTGATGAGTCTACAATATTTCTTGGTCTAATTCACTGTGTATGTGTTCAACTCAAAGCAAAGTTGTAGATGAAACCTGGAAATCTTTTCATACACCAAGTCATGGATACAAGTAAATAGATGTAACAGATCACCCTAGGTATACACTTGCTAGTTGTTTTAACCTGAATTTGGTGACTGTCAATTAGCCATTTGATGCTTATGGTGAGGGTTGAATATGCAAAATGCTAAAGAAGGCAAAGGTCCTTGCAAAGAATAGAAAGAGTTTAAGTAAAGTAATAAAGAAGACTGACCCACAGCAAGTTTTAGTTATTTACAATGTTCAGATAGGTATCTTCAGCTATTTGTCATTTATTCATTGTCAACACGTGACTATTTTTCTTCTACTTTGCTTTGTCCTAATTGTTTGTTTCCACCAGAAACTTGGCAGCTTTATGGAAATGCTATTTGGCGGTCGATATGTCCTCCTGCTGATGTCTTTGTTTTCAATATATTGTGGCGTTATATACAATGAATTCTTTTCCGTTCCTTTTCACATATTTGGTAGTTCCGCCTATAAATGCAGAGATGCTACATGCAGGTAAGAAACAGCAGTTTTGTTCTCTGAGAATAGATTGAGATTGATATATAGAATGCTGTATAATTTATATAATACACTTCCTCGGTTTTAAATCTGATAGCTATAAGTGGTATGTGGTTATGTTATGCAGCAGACTTTTGATAAAAAAAAATTCAGGTCCATTAAGACAGACTGGCTTCATATTTATTTTCATGGAGTCTAAGCAAGTCAATCCCAGGAAACTGGCTTCTGAAGTTTTGTAAAAATCATTAGCATTTTACTTTTGTGAAATTTATTTTGAATTACAGTTAAATGATCACTGTACATCTAGGTCTCATATTTATTTTCATGGAGTCTAACCAAGCATTTACTAGCCAAATTAGAAAATGAAGTTTGCAAATCCCAGGAAACTGGCTTCTAAAGTTTTGTACTATAGATCCCATCGGACTGTGTTAAATTAATAGGAAATTTCCGTAGCTCTCTGATATTTCCTTGCATCTCCTTTGAGATCTCTGCCATTTACTTTGATCATCATTGTTAATTATTCCTTTCTGATAAGTGATAAGTCATTATGGAATATGTATTGTAATCTCATTCTCTTGCTCCTTGTTATGCCTTATCAGCAAAGCACGTACAATCGGTTTAATCAAAGTTGGAGATACATATCCATTTGGCGTGGACCCAAGTTGGCGTGGAAGTCGTTCTGAGCTGCCTTTCTTAAACTCTCTCAAGATGAAAATGTCTATTTTGTTTGGTGTGTCACAGATGAATTTAGGAATTATAATAAGCTACTTCAATGCACGCTTCTTCAACAACTCAATTGATATTAAGTAGGATCTCTCTCTCTCTCTCTCTCTCTCTCTATATATATATATATATATATATAGGGATGTATTCAAGTTCAACATGTAAATATCGTCCAAACATTCAACCGAATCTCAGCCCCACGAATTTGTCATCTAACGGTTAGATTAATGCCACGTGTCATTTAATAATGTAGATTTTCATTCTAATAATGTACACCGACTAATAATGTAGCATTATAGTCTAATAATGTAGATTTTCATTCTCATAATGTACATCAACTAATAATGTAGATTTTTCGTCAATTAATATAGCTCAGTTATTTTGATCACAACCATTCAATCCAAGGATCCTATGGCTGTGATCTGTTTGAAGCTTAACACTAAAGAGTTGTGAGGACCCTAATACACCCCTATATATATATATCCATCTATTTGTCCGTCTGTCTATCTAGATATCCCTGCCCCACATGTTGTGAATCAATGAATGATCTACTGGATTATAGATGTTATGTTCTGCTTTGGTATCAGGTATCAATTTGTGCCTCAGATGATCTTCCTTAACAGCCTTTTTGGATATCTTTCTCTTCTCATTATTATCAAATGGTGTACCGGGTCTCAAGCGGATTTGTATCATGTGATGATCTATATGTTCTTGAGCCCTTTTGAAGATTTGGGGGAAAATAAGCTGTTCTGGGGTCAGGGCGTGCTTCAGGCATGAATAATATTCAATCTTGCTTTGATTTTGCTATGTATGCAAATACAAATACAATGAACAAAGTTTAACTAATGTAGATCACCGATAAAATTTAACAGGTCATATTGTTGCTCGTAGCTGTTATTGCTGTTCCGTGGATGCTATTTCCAAAACCCTTTATTTTAAAGAGACTTCATACTGAGGTATCCCTTCCACTCATTGTTTGTGTTCTTTCCCTTCAAATTGCTGTTCATATCTTACCTTACTCGTCCTGGTAATGTTCAGAAATTCTTTCCTTTGAAATCTGCAATTTTCTGCTTGTAATTACTCTTCATAATTTATTCTTTTCTATCTTCCCCTTCCTCCCCCTCCCACCCAAAAAAAGGAAGGAGAGAGAGAGACTGTTGGAAAACGTGGGTGCTATAAGTGGTCTACTTTAACTGCAAACTATTAATTGGGAGTTCTTAGTTAAACGTGTTTCCTCAAAATGGTTTACAGCTAAAGTAAACTGAGTAGTATAGCTATATTTGCAGTTGCTTAAATTCCATGATATATGGTGAATATAATAGGGCTATTTAGGAACTCTTATATAAAATTGAATGAGACAGTGTTATGGAACATCTGTTGACCTTTTTTCTCCATGAAATATGAGATTGCACAATACTTCATGTTACAACTTAACATGAAGCAGTAACTTGATATGCAGTACTAAATCATAGCGCTGAACTTCCTCTGAATGTCTGAACTTAATCTCAGTCAATACTCGACCATGTAGGCTTAGACTGTCTTACATTCAACCAGGCGTAGGGTAGTTCCTGAACATCTTGGAACCTTTGACGCTTGACTAACTTTTTCATTTTCTTAT
The DNA here is from genome assembly GCF_004379255.2 of Salvia splendens. Taxonomy (NCBI): domain Eukaryota; kingdom Viridiplantae; phylum Streptophyta; class Magnoliopsida; order Lamiales; family Lamiaceae; genus Salvia; species Salvia splendens. The sequence continues at coordinate 9,936,791 of NC_056033.1, forward strand.
GCTTATTAAGAGATTCCAAGGTCGGGCATATGGAATTCTTGGGACCTCTGATATGTATAGTGACGACGAGCCGGATTCTGCTAGACATCCTCATGGTGAAGAGGAGTTCAATTTTAGTGAGGTCTTTGTGCATCAAATGATACATTCGATTGAGTTTGTCCTGGGTGCAGTTTCTAATACTGCATCATATCTTCGACTGTGGGCACTGAGGTTGAGTGGTTTTAACATGCTGTTGTGCTTATTATTCCTCAATGGCTTTGTTCCATTTGTAACTGTAATCCTTGTTTTTGTTACAGTTTGGCCCACTCAGAATTATCAACAGTTTTCTATGAGAAGGTTCTCCTGCTTGCCTGGGGGTAAGTTTCTGCACAGCGTATAAAAGTGAATAAGTTGCATAACTCTTTGATATATATTCCTATGCATTAATGCCAGTCACTTTCCTCAAAATTATGTCGTATAATCTCATGGTTTACAATCACGAGATGATAATTGAAAAGAATTCTTTGGCAATTTTGTATACTATGTTAGGAATGTAAAGTTTCAAGTAATGTGAACAAGATGAATCTCCGAAACTTTCATTTTGATAATGGAGACATGACTATTGGACCAGATTAGTCCAAGATTAACTTGCTAGCATAACATACTTTGCTTCATCTCGAATATTTACCTTCTAATTTCTAAACTCTACTGAAACTAATGTAAATGATGCAGGTACAACAATTTCATGATACATCTAGTGGGGCTGGCAGTTTTTGCTTTCGCAACAGCATTCATATTACTTATGATGGAAACTCTGAGCGCGTTCCTCCACGCCTTGCGTCTACATTGGGTGGAATTTCAAAATAAGTTTTACAGTGGGGATGGATATAAGTTCAAGCCCTTCTCATTTGCCTCACTAACAGATGAAGATGACTAGTCCTTTTTCTCCCAATTATTTTTTGAGGCAGCAGGAAGAAGAAGAAATTTTGCGGTCGCGACGGGCAATGATGATATTAATAGCATGTGGAGAGTCGTCCAGTTGTTTCTTTAACATGATAGTAGTTCATATTAGAGTTCTCATTGTAAGAACCTTGATTCGAAATTTCTTTAGATGCTAAGCCTCTCAGGGGATTGAGGAGTTGTAAAGATGGACCTTCTATACGTAGATTCTCAGCCCTTTTTTTTTTTGTCTTGGCGACACCCACATTTGTACAACTCTTTTTATACATATAAGCTATTTAAATGCTTTTGTAGGCTATATAACCACGCCATTTTATTCAATTTTTATTCCTTATGCTCTTAATAAATAATTTATTTCTGGTCTTTGACATCTTCAAAGTTTTTTTTTTGTCTGCTTTTTCTCGTTGGTTCTATATAGAGTTCACGAGAAGGAATACTTTACTTTTGAGAATTCTCTTGTTATAGAAGAGAGTGAAGGTTATGGCCTTATGGGGTTATGGGCGACGAGTATCAATCTAGGCTAATGTCTTATACTATATAACTTCTAATTCGTAATACACTTCAATATAGGAGTATTATCTAAAACATTGTAATCTCTCTTCTCTCTCCCTAGTACAATAAATCAAAAACGAGAAACTCTAAATATATTAACGATAAACCCAGTGAAAGATTGAGGTCCTCCACCTAAACATACCCCAAAAATGTTTGATGGATCAACATATATGATGGATTTTTGTACACCTTACGGCATTAATCAGCAACTTATGAAAAAGGAAAATGCAGGGCCAAATCCTGTTCACTTAAATTAAATGTTAAATAAGTTGACAAATTGTATCCAAAATCATATTTACATACTACTATTATTCAGTGGAGTTAAGAGAAATACTTTCCATTTTCCAATATTCTGAAACACAAGTTTAGATTTAATTACTACTATGATTTATAGCTCCACACAAACATGAAACCACCTTCATAGCAAACCCACAAATGTACAAATGTATATTGGTGGCCATGAAAATCAAGTAAAATGGTTGAACGAATGAGTTCCGTATTATGACCAGTTAAGTTTTGCCGTAAATTGCAAATTAGTGAAATGTAATAACAGAATATGGTAAATACTAATGTAGATATTTGTGTGCAAAAATATAAATTACTGTAATCAAATTCCAAAAACGCGCATTTTATATCTATATAGTTTAAGGAGGGGTTGAAAATGACATGAAATCTAAAATAACTTGATACCAAAACCCTTGGGATCAATGATCAATCCTCTCATTTCCTGAAACCTCCATAGAAATCCCTCGCTATCTTCTCTCTCTAAATTCTCCACGGCGTGTTTGCATATGCTATGCGTATGGTGGCATTCGCTTCCGTACATGTTTCGGACGCCACGCCTTTCTTCATTCACAATCACTTAACTGTTCCTATTCTCTTCTCTTTTTACTTTGTTTTTAGTGTGATTTTTTCATTAAAAATTTGATAGGAACTGGTTGTTTGATCTATCCTTTTAACACTCTGGAAGCTGAAATTGAGTTGATGGAGAGACTGTACAGGAATTCCGATAATTGGTTGGACGAACTTCACAAGCGAGAGACGACTTTATTCCCGCCCAGGATTTGCTCTCGCCGCCTTTCGGCTTCACAGGTTCTCCCTCGCTCGATTATATCTAAATGTGCGCATAGATCAGTTCTGTAATCTCCGTGTACGTACATGTGTGTTGATGAGTAAAATTGATGGTGGATTGAAAAGTAATATTGAGATGAATGAATTATACTACTTTTTAGTCTTCTGGTGCTTGATCACGTTGTGATGTGTTGATGAGACTGATATAGAGAATATGCTTGAATGCTTTTGGTTTTGGATTCGAAGCAGGAAGATTGTGATGTTTCACTGCGTCGATTGTAGTAGGTTTGGGTATTCAGAGTTTGATTTGTAACTCTTATCGGTATTGAAGTTCCTTGCCGACTTATGCAACTCAGAAGCTGCACATTTGTGCTGTAATATAAGTTGGTCTCTTCAATTATTGAAAGCTAAGTGAGCTACACCAGGACGGCCTTAGTATTCGCCATAGGATTGTTATATCCTACTTTAGTCCCATATAACTGAAGTATGAGATTTACTTTGAGTTTATGGCCTATTGGGGCACCCTTTGCATACAAGCTAGGTTTCGGGATGAGTTATGCCCAATGGCGATAGCAAACAATTTTGCATTTAATTTTGTCGATGTCTGGTGGTGCTTTTCCATTTTCATAGTGTAAGACTCTGGTAATGAGTAATCTCAAACCAAAGATGGCGCTTTTCCATTTTCATAGTGTAAGATTCTGGTAATGAGTAATCTCAAACCAAAGAGAAGATTGAAAAGGGAAACATACATTCAATTTTTATTTGTGAAAATTAGAAGTGGAAAGTGAAGATAAGATAGATGTAAAAGTGCCATTTCTGCTACATCAGACGCCAAATAAAATGAGTGGCCTACTTTCATCCAAGGAGTAGCAGCCAACATATTACCATTTCTCAATTTGCGAACAATACATGTCAGCCATTTTTGCTATTTCCAAGGGAAACCTTACCCTGAATATAAAGAAGATTCAAAATCTGGTGGGATCTGCCTATCTGATCTTCGTCGCCTTGAACTGGAGACATCCTACTATTAAATAGAGCCTTATTTAGCAAAGAACATTGTGATAATCAAACATCTATAAAGTGCCATGATGTGATGAATGGCGATTAGCATGTGGAAATCATCTAACTAATGTATTCGAGCGGTTTAAAATTCTGCTGTTGGAAATGACGCTACTTGCTTTTTCTATCATGAAGGATAGCTGCAGGAATTATATATCAGCCCTGATGACCAGATTAGCATGGCACCTGTCACTCACTGTAGTTCGAACATGCTATTCGGTTTGGACCATTTCTTGATTTATGTGTGTCATCCTTGCGCAGGGGTCATGCAAATCTTCTCTGTATCGTTCCAAATTTATCTGAATGTCCCTGAAGGGACATGCTATTGGTTTTTCTTCAGATGATGACCAGATACGCTCAGACAAATTATCTCACCAAAATAATAAGCTTTGTTCCAGACCTCAATTAGTGTGGTGTGGAAACAGTTAAGCTACAAGAAATTAAATTTAATCAGATTATGGATCTCCAATATTCTCATGAGGCCAATGTCAGTTTCCTTTTTTCCAAAGGCCACCATCATAGGCTAACTATCCAAAAAGAAAGAGCAATCTAAAACAGTTCTTCAGCAATGTATGTTCTATATGTGGCATCTTTATTTGCAAATACATTTGCTCAAAGCCTTTCTGGTTCTTCCGCATTTCCATTCTAATATTGTGGTATTTATAATTTATTGCACAATTTTGGTTGTTGTTGATATTTAATGGTATGACATAAAAGCATATTCTATCAATTTGGGCTCTGTAGTTGAATTTTTCATTTCAATCGTCATCGTTAATTAATGCAACATCAGAAGCTAATGTCTAACCTGTGCTGTCATTCTCAATTTGTTTGGTATAACCAACTGTTAGCTATGTTTACAGTTACTACATATTTTTTATGCAAAATTACCTCGTAAACTAAATAATCCATACTACCTCCATCCCTTAAAAAAAATAGAAACTATTTCCATTTGGGGTCGTCCCTTAAAAATAGAAACTATTTCCATTTGGGGTCGTCGCTTAAAAATAGAAACTTTTGAATCTTTCTATTTTAGGATGTGGACCCCACAATCCACTAACACTACTTCCTCTACTTTTTCTCTTCTTGTCTCTTACTTTGCCCATTTTTCTTTTCCTCTCTCTTACTTTATAAATTCTTCTCTCTTACTTTACCAATTGTGTATTAAAACTCGTGCCATTTCAAAAGTCTCTATTTTTTGAGGACGGAGGTAGTGACAAGCAATGGTGATTTGATTTGAATTTGGGCATGAATTTTCATTGAACTCTTACCGTGTAAGCCACCTATATGTAGGTGTAGGGATAATGAATCTGTAGTCTTGGTTGAGGTTTTGGATAAGACCATTGATCATAGGTAGACTGATATAAATGCAGAATATGGTAGAGAGAAATGTTATGCAGCAGAGAGAAGGGAAGTAGAGGAGAAATAGAAGAGAGGAACTGAGGTGGTTGCTGCTAATAGGAAAATAGGTAAGAGGAGCTCCCAACTCGAATTAGGATTTAGTGCTTTATTAAATGGATCTTTATCACTTATTATTGACTTCCATCTACTAGATACTAATATATTTTGTTTTGGTGTACTGGTTGGATAATGGTTCAATGTATCCACTATCCAACCAGGTGTAACCACTAAAGGTACATTTTTCCATTCTGGTTTTGAAAACTCTGTTATTTAGATTGAACCATGTCAGAATCTTCTTTATTGCTTGATGCAGGCTCTGGTTCAACGTCTTGGTTTGTATGGGAAACTGAATGGCCATCAGGGATGTGTGAATGCAATTTCGTTCAACTCTACCGGCGAGCTGCTTGCATCAGGTTCTGATGACCAGCAAATTATGCTCTGGGACTGGGCAGCACAGAAACTTAAATTGTCATATCAATCCGGCCACACGGACAACGTTTTTCAGGCAAAGTTTATGCCGTTTACTGATGATAGCAAAATAATATCATCCGCTGCTGATTGCCAGGTAATTTTACCAAGTCCATTTTAAAATCTTACCACTTTTAATATGGTCTACGAGCAATCCTTCAGAATTGGTACTAAGATTAGAGTATCAACAGCAATAAGTTCACAATGCAATAAGACTGGTAACATTAGAAATGTATTCGTTGAGCAAATTGTGTCCATTATAATACAAGTCTTCATCGAGTAATAAGATACCCATGTCTCTTACAAGCATAATTTCCTGTTGCAGGTCAGGCTTAGCCTGAGACAGGAAAATGGCTCAGTAGAAACTAAGAGATTGTCTAAGCACCAAGGACGTGTTCACAGCTTGGCTATTGAGCCAGGCAGTCCATACATATTTTATAGCTGTGGGGAGGATGGTTTTATCCAACACGTAGGCCTTTCTAAATGCTGATATCCATAGAGAATTTCTATTAAATCCTTCATTATGCCGAACTTGTTATTTTTTTGCAGTATGATCTACGAAGTCACTCCGCTACCAAGCTTTTCTATTGCTCTTCATTCGCAGAAAACAGTCGGTCTTCAAGTGTTGGGCTGAATGCCATGGTTATTGACCCAAGAAATCCTAACTATTTTTCTGTAGGAGGTGGTGATGTTTACGCACGTCTATATGACATCAGAAAATACCAAGTCAGTGCATCAACTAAAGAAGGAAACCCTGCCAACTATTTCTGCCCTCGTCACCTTATTGGGAAAGACGATGTTCGCATTACAGCATTAGCTTACTCCAACACCAGCGAGCTGCTCGTCTCATATAATGATGAGCTCATATATCTTTTTCAAAGGAACATGGGTTTGGGTCAGAAATTCGTACCTCCAACGTCAGAAGACTCACCTAGCTCGCCAGAAGCACAGGTTTATTCGGGGCACAGGAACTTCCGAACAGTCAAGGGAGTCAACTTCTTTGGTCCAAATGATGAATATGTCATAAGTGGGTCGGATTGCGGCCATATATTTATTTGGAAGAAGAAGAGCTGTGAAGTAGTTCGTATGATGGTTGGCGACAGGCAAGTTGTGAACCAACTGGAATCCCATCCACTGATCCCAATTCTTGCTACCTGTGGTATAGAGAAGAATGTAAAGCTTTGGTCCCCCTCTTCAGATGATATCACCCCTCTGCCTAACAATGTTCAAGAGGTATTACATTTCTCGATTTCTATACTCGAATTTCAGTTTCTCGACTATGAACATCTCTTCCATCTTCGAGCTGCAGATAATGGAAGGTAACAGGCAAGGCCGGGAGGACCATTCCAGGGTGTCCTTCAGCCCTGATGTCATCATGCATGTTCTGCGACTCCACCGGAGGCAAGCACATGTGTATGTTGAGAGAAGATACAATAGAGAAGATTCGGGAAGCGATGGGAATGATGATGATGATGATGATGAGCGGGAGGGTTACCTCTTAGGATTCTCAGACGGTGATCCTGCAGAAGATGGTGAGAACGCCAGAGAATGTAACATTAGCTAGACTTTTCTGCTGCACTCATCATGTTCCTACTTGTAGTTGAAATATTTCCTTGTTATGTTACAATATAGTAATGCGTGGGGTTTGAATAATTTGAATAGTGGAGTATTATAGTATATATAAATGCCTATCAAAGTTATTTACGTATTTTGTGGCAATGACTAGGTTTCAAATCGGAACTACGGACCCACTAGCTTTAGAGTGTCCACGATAGGGGAGCCCCGGCTGCCGCCGACTCTGTGGCGGCGAGGGGTGGACAGCCCTCAGCCGACTACTTGGCGTGGATGGGGCGGGGGTATCAGCCGCGGCGGGTTATTGCGCGGCCTGTGAGCCGCGGCGCCGCCCGGAATTTCGTTCATTTTTTTTATAAAGAAATTTCGTTCATTTTTTATAAATACTCCCTCCCACAATTTTTTCACCCTAGACACATCTACACCCCTAATTTCACTCTATCCCTTTCTCATTCTCTATATTTCACTCTATATTTTCGTTAATATGCATGGTGGAGACAGTGATTCCCCTTGCACCAGAGACTCGGGGTACGGAAACTATCCTCCTACCTAGCCGTGAAGATCGAGTCCCTCCCTCTCCATCTCAGTCGTGGGTGCCGACATCCCCGCCGTGGCAACATACACCCCAATCGGGTCGTCCCAATCGGCGTTCGGGGATTACCGACCCAACATGGACGCGATCAACCAAGTCTAAAATAATGTGGTTTGTGGCTTGGGAGTGTCCACTATTGCTGTGGACACTTCTTTTGTGGTTGTGGATTAAAAAAAATGGTTGTGGACAAAAAAAAGTGGCTTGTCCACCAAAGTGTCAACATTATTGTGGACACTCTTAGGGCATCCACATAGCGGTATGCCGCCTCCCCCTGACGTAACGACGAAGGGACCGTGTTGGAGTAGGGAGGTTTGGCGTGATGGCACGCCGTTGGCTGTCATGCCACACGTGCATGACACAGTGCAACATGCGCACTGGCCATGCCTAACATTTTTTTGACAAAAAAAGCATTTTATTTATAGAAGTATTATATTATTCACTTTTTTTTTATCGTTTTTAAATGGTAAAATTCAGTTTTTTGATTAATTAACCGTTATCCCTCTTCTATATATACTTGGACCTCTTCTCAAAACACATTCTTGTTCAAAATCTTTAATTTCTTTCGATTTAATCTCAATTTTTTTACTAAATTCTCACACTATTCTCCATATCTTTTAACCACCCCCCAAAAAAAATTCTAGTATTGTTGATGTCAATTAATAATTTGAATAGCATCTTAGAGGAAATGACTATCATCAATTTAAACAATTTATTATTATCGGGGTTCACTTTCGCCCAACCATTATAGCTTGTACAGACTATGATGCTTGAAGACTTCCAAGTTCCATCCCTAATCTTGCATTGTGTAAGTGTGTATATTTCATGTGCACGAGTATTTTGTATAAAGTGTGTGCGAATATGTATTTTGTATATAGTTCCTTCTACTTCAATTCTATAGAATTCAATTGTCTTGCTTTGTATATGATTTTGGAGTTGCATTAATTTTGATATTTTATTAAGTGGGTTCATAGCAAAATCAGCAATGGCAGTCACATGGGATAAGATGAACGACAACAGGGTAGCGGCAACAACAAATTTGACGGTAAAGCCACACCTAGGAGAATTATTATGTTACAATGGAGTATCATTTATTTTGATGCCCTAGGCTGGATCTCAGGAACGGACATACTAATAGTAGGTAGCACTATCATTTTATACCTTGTGATACCCAACCGACTAAAGTGAATGAACTTGAAACAAATTAAACCAAATAAAAATGACATCTTGAACGATTGACAAATGATATAATTCTAAAGGAAGGAGGTGACCATATTTCATTTATCGATAGAAACAATGACAAAACCCAATACATCCACAGAAACAAGCACAAAACAGATTCCAACATGTTAGAACATAAATCCGAGCAAAATAGGTGTCATCACTCCCTCAACTGCAACACCTTCTAGCTTAGGCATCAGCGAATCTGCACCAATCAATAGAAATGTAAATTTCCTTCTTCAAAAATTAAAGTCCAGTGTCAGTTACAGATCCAAACCAAGGAAAAAGGTCTCACCCAGCGTAATCCGCAAAGAATGCATCCTCATCCTATCACCAAAATAAACGAAATTACAGTCAATGTATGAATGCGGGAAAGTAAAGATTGGAATTCTACAAACCGCAGCATATTTCTCAACAAATGGGCGGAAGCAAAAGAAGAGTCTTGTCTGTTGGCAACTGCAGAAGACCCTCTTTCTCTCCACTCAGAAGCTCCCTGTTACCAACCAAAAGATATGCAAATTACAAATTAGCAAACATATAATGGTACCACAAACTAGATCATATTCAAGAATGGTGCTGCCATACGTGAAGTAAGAGTTGTCAAAGATGAGGGGGTTTGAAGTCCATGGTCCCTCAAATCCAGATCGCTCCTTGTGGCATCTTCCCTGAGAATCAAATAGTAAATAATCAAATACCATTCCTCATCTCGTGTTGGGGGAAGCAAAACAAGCAAGCAGCAAACACAAACCAGAGTGTGGCCACCAGAGAGTGCAACAATGTCCTGATCGGTCAGACCCATTTGCTTGGTAAAGACATCCCTCAGGTGGTCAGATCCTGAAACAAAACGATAAGTTTCACGAGAAACAATGTCCCTTAACACTGACAAAATTCCAGTTAGAACATATGCTCAGCTTACCCTTGGTAGCATCGGGCAAGCGGCCTTCAACAGGTGGTTCAGCCTTATCCTGAGATTTTAAACATCAACCAAACTTAAAAATACATTAAAAAACTGCACAGTCAAACTAGAGCCTATGCAATTTAAGAATTAAAGATAGCATTTCCATAACAATTTTATGTGTCCAAAATTTTAATATAAGTCAATAATTCCTTCTAAAGAGTTGCTCATTATACATCAAAATGCAAGCACTGGTATAAAAGAATGCAAATAAATGCATGAAATGTCTAGCCAGTGAGGGAGATTTCACTAACCGGCCTTCCTGGGTGGAATGGAACATCAGGTCCTCAAGTAACTTCAACAGCCACAACCCCAGCCAACTGGTACAATAAAAGAAAATTAGCTTATTTTGAAGATGAAATCCAAGGGTGCTGAAACTTGCATATAATTAAGAAAAAGATACCTGGTAGAAGTCTGCAAAGGAGAGAGTGGGGAACTGCTTCCTGATGGGCACCAAGAGCCTCAGAGCAATATCAAGACCACTGTTGGCTGCATGTGCAAGCTCAGCCTCGAATCGCATGGTTCCAAAAGGACCTCCACTTTTTGAGCACTGATCAAATGTACCAGCAGAGTGCCACCTAAAACATACAACAAGTTTATGCCGATCACAAAAACTCATTAAAATTAGATAACAAGAGAAATGGATCTGCAAAACCATTATTCATATGGACACTGGACATGATGCAAATCATTAATAAACTAGATGTAAATATCGCAAACTATCACCCCCACCCGACAACACAAGACACAAAAACTCCATTGTCACAAAGAAAAAACCCAAAACACGACATTTTGAAAATACGAAAAACTCCACACCTTATTGGCATATTCGCATTACAGATACTCGACATTTGTTATCCTTTATTATTTGATTAATATACAATATATACATAATTATCAGAATAATAATAAAATGTAACCATAGTAAACTAGTGGCTCACACAATATAATACTCCATCTGTCCCGGTTTAAGAGTCCTATGTTGCCATTTTCGTCCGTCTCAATTTAAGAGTCTCATATATAATTTACCATATTTGGACATAAAATATAACCTCATTGTTGATGAAATTTACACTCAAATGCCATTACTTTCATAAAAATAAAACAAAATCCTAAACATACAAAAAAGTCAAAAGGGTCCCACTTTCCACTACCCCACTTCAATTATTACACACTCCAACAACCACTATCTCACTTCAATTATCACACACTCAACAATTTCTTAAAATCCGTGCCCTAACTAAATTGTACTCCTAAACTGGGCCGGAGGGAGTAATATATACTACTACTCCTTCTGTCCGCCATTAGGAGTCCCATTTCTTGGAGGCACGGGATTTAAGAAATCTTAAAAAAAGTGGATGGAAAAAAGCGAGTGGAATAAGGGTCACGCTTATTAGTTTTAAATGAAATGTGAGTGGAGTGAGTTAGTGGAAGGTGGGACCTTGTTACCATTTATGGTAAAAGTGAACCGGGACTCCTATTCGCGGACAGAGGGAGTACATGATATTTTTATTTGGAGATGATGGCAATTAATTGAAAGGGCAGTGTTTAACAAAACTTGTTGAGGGAAGTATAATAATTAAACTAATTCGCTAAATAATTACTAATACTTAAAACCAAAATTTGTGAAACTTGTGGATAGTAGGTAATATCTAAGGGGGTTGATTCATCAGTCACTTCAGGAAATCTATTATTAAAGGAGGTATGTAAAAAATTTATAACATTAGTGGACTAAAACCTGAATTAGAATTCTCCACAGATCTATTCACTAAGCGTAAATATCAGCGAGCGCGGCAGGGGAAGGATTTACATCCTAATGTGGACCTAATCAGTACAAAATCGATATAAATCGTAATCCGAACTTACCATACGAAAATAATGTTTCAATCAAATGGCAGCAAGCAATATCAAAATATCGTGCTAACTAAAAAATATACTGTATACAAAATGAAGCGAAAGGAAGCAAAACTTACGCTAGACGGAGCATGATAGGGGCGCAGTTCTTCTCAGCGATGAGACCCCTAAGCTTTCTCTTGCATTTGTCCACAGCTTTCAAGTACTCCTCGCTCACAACTGGGTAGTTCTTCACCATTTTCACAGATTCTGCAAATGAGAATCATCTCACATCAGCACACGCAAAAAAACACTAAAAGGAAAACAAACACATAATAATGATCGCTTCCAAGTTTGAACACGCGGAATGACAATAACATTTGCTCAATCAAAAATGAACGTCGTCAAAAGAGGAAAAAATGAGATCTCGATCGAAAATCTTGGTACCTGAATGAACGGGGTAAGCAAAATGTAGAGAGAAAATGTATAAACCCTAACGATGGAGAGAGCGTGGAGAACACAAGCACTGAGCTGAGGATTGCGAGTGTGGGAGTGAATATATAAGATACAAGGGGGAGAGAAGTTTCTAGAAGTCGAAGATGTATTTGCAGGGTGAGCGAGCTGTGCTTGAAATGGACGGCAGCGATCGGTCTAAATAGACGGGTTGATGGAAGGTTAGAAAATTAGTCAATTAAGGTAAGGGGATGGGATGGAGGCTGGAAGGCCTGAAGCTGAAAGCGACTTTTTGGACTTCATATTCGCGTAAGGTCAATGACATTATCAATTAAATTACTTTAATTGCATATTTAATTATAAACTTTGAATGTAATTGCAAATTCAATCCAAACCTTTTTCTATTGCAACGGAAGTAATTACAATGTCCAAATTATAATTTGATATGCAGTTATGTTTGTTAAAGTAAAATTTATCCAATATAACACAATCATACATTGGCTATAGTATAAATCTATTACTATGATTTTTAAGTTGAATGGTTTGAATTTCGATTTTTAAGTTGAATGGTTTGAATTTCGATTTTTAATTGTTTATTATTGTTATATCTACGAATTTAAGCTCAAGTTAATATAGATTTAGTTAATGAGAAAGCCAACAGCGTCAGTTAATTGGAAAACTGAGATTAATTCCAATTTTAAATCTATACAGATACAATATCACGGACTACGGGTGTGAACGATATAAGATTCCGCAAGGAAACTGTTGCAATGGGACCGCAGCCCGCCTCGTGCCGCATTAATGTCAATTACAGTTATTAAACTAAGTGGGGGAATTATGTTTTTAATAATTCACTATTTTAATTCACACGTACAGGCACAAATCTCGATAAAGTTTATAAAATAATTTTATTCCTAGTTACTATTTTGAAAAGAGGGAACATCATTTTTGGTTTATAAACTTTGCCGAAGTATCATTTTAGGTCCGTGAACTTTGAAAATACCATTTTAGGTCCGTGAACTTTGAGTTAGTATCATTTGATGTACTTTTTACTATTTCCAAGTTTTTTTGGACGAAAATACCCTCAATACCTTAAAGTGTATATATTTTAATAAATTTATCATATAGTCATATTTTTTTATAAATATCTTTACAATATATTTTTGACAAATTTTCTAAATATAATTTGACCTTAAATATTATCACTTAATTTTGTAACATGCAAGTAAAATAGCTTATTCAATTTTTTATATCTTTACAATATATTAATATTTTTTAAAATTGAATAAAGAACTTTTTTTAATAATAAAAAATTGAATAAAGATCTTTTACTTTGGGTTTCATCTATTAGAGTGATGTCTCTGTTAGTTGGTTTTCCAGGCACAGTGTAATTCTTACTTCGTACGGTCAACCTATTGTGTATGTATCAGCCTATCAGGTTCACAGAGAGCCCATCTTTGGTTTTGCCACTGCAAAGCTGGATCCAACTCCTATTTCATGTCCCTTCACACAATTTTTTCATTAGAACATCCGCAATAGGAATAACTCGGCAATAGCCCAGCCATAGCCTAGCCACTGCCACATCATCAGCACTAAAAATCTTCCTGCCACATCATCAAAACAAGCAAATAGCCCAGCCATAGCCTAGCTGTAGGAAAAACATGTAACATGTGGGAAATTAGAAAGGTCTCAAAACCTTTCATTTCCTAAGTCTTTTGGCTTTTCAACGTCCATGTGTTTATGAGGTGCCTTAAACCCGAGACCTCTCGTGTGGCCACTCCTAGCCTATAAATAGGCTTGTTTTGAGAGATGGAAGACACACAACACAACCTACAGTCATTCTCTCTTCTCTCATAGCTCAAGCACTCTAGTTCGCATCTTAGGAGCATCGCATTGCTCGGTTCTCGCCTCCAATTCAAGTTCGCCGGAGCCTACGAGTTTGAGGTGCTTCAACTCGATAGGAGGAAAGTCGTTTCATCTTTGGGGACATTACGCCAATCCGTGAGCACTAGCCGGGGCGTATTTCGTCTTGCGGAGAGAGGGATACCTCGACTCGACTTGAAGAATACTATAGTTTGCATCTCTTTACTTTCGTTGTAATTTATATTATTATATTTACCTTCCAGTTTTGTTCTTTTGTAATAGCAAGAGTTTTCCAGTGTAAAGGCTACAATATTTCCAACAATCGCAAGACGAAATATTGTACTCTTGTTGAAATCATGTCGACCGATGCCGGAGGAAACATGAAATTCAAAGCTGGAATAAAGCAACGAACGGTCGCAATGTCGATGCGCTATGGAGTGGTTAATTCCTTGAGATCTATTCTCTTGAGAATGATGTTTATCGTTTGTCTTTTGACAAGCAAGACCAATTTAGATTTGGTAGCAGTAATTGAGATGCATGGGTTGATGAATATGCCAATGCACATTTGGTTCAATATAATTGTGTACTTATTGTTGGAAACAATACTGTACAAATTATTTGAACGTGTTGTTATAAACAACAAAGATCACGAGGTGATCGCAGTGGTCTCCGACGTGGACCATGGTATTAATCCAAATGAATGGTTTGTTGATACGGGTGCCACATGTCATGTGTGCTCCGAGAGAAGCGTTTTTTCTACTTACAAATCTGTTGGAGGTAGAAAAGTACGTATGGGAAACCAAGCCTCTTCCGAGGTGGTTGGTGTGGGTAATGTGTTCCTAAAATTAGGATCCGGAAAGGTTCTTACCCTCAAGGATGTGCTGCATGTCCCAGACATCCGAAATAATTTGGTGTCAGGCTCACTTCTCGTAAATCATGGATTTTCACTAGAATTTGAGTGTGAAAAGGTTATATTGACCAAGTATGAAAAGTTCATAGGTGAAGGTCACCTAGTGAATGGGCTTTTTGAGCTGAATGTTACGGTCATTCACCGTGGAAAAGGATTAAGAAATAAGGAAGATGATACATCCTCCTATTTGCTTGAGTGCTCTGATTTATGGCATAAAAGATTGGGACATGTAAATCTAAATGCCATAAAAAGATTAGTAAATCTTAATTTACTAAAAGTAGATAAGTTTAACTCACAAGAAAAATGTGAAGTCTGTGTTGAAGCAAAAATGACCAAGCTACCGTTTCGCTCGGTAGAACGGAGCACAAAACCTCTAGAGTTAATCCATACAGACGTATGTGATTTAAAATTTGTGCAAACTAGAGGTGGTAAAAAGTACTTCATCACATTTATAGATGATTGCACAAGGTATTGTTACCTTTACTTATTGAGAAGTAAAGATGAGGCAATTGAAGCGTTTAAAGACTTCAAAAATGAAGCTGAAAATCAACTTAATTGTCGAATTAAGTGTGTTCGAAGTGATAGAGGTGGTGAGTATGTAGCTCCGTTTGCAGAATTATGTCATGCAAGTGGTATAATTCACCAAACCACAGCTCCATATTCTCCTCAATCAAATGGTGTTGCTGAACGCAAAAATCGAACACTTAAAGAGATGATGAATGCTCTGTTGATTAATTCTGGTTTATCCCAGAACATGTGGGGGGAGGCTGTGTTAACAGCGAATCATATCCTGAATAAAATTCCACTAAAAAATAGGGATGTGACTCCTTATGAGTTGTGGAAAGGGAAGAAACCTTCATATTCATACCTCAAAGTGTGGGGGTATTTAGCGAAGGTAGAAGTGCCACCTCCGAAACAAGTTGCAATAGGCCCTAAAACAGTCGATTGCATCTTTATTGGCCATGCACTTAATAGCAGTGCCTATCGTTTCCTAGTCCATAGGTCAGCTGTGCCTGGCGTGGCTGAAGGAACAACGATTGAGTCAAGGAATGCTATATTCTTTGAGAATGTTTACCCTTGCAAGAGGCAAGAGGATCGTTCTAGTGAAAGAATGATGGATGAATCCACTAGTTCTAATCCTCCAAAAAGGACGAGGTCAAGTCCTGAGGATGTTGAACCAAGACGTGGTAAAAGAGTTAAAGTTGCTAAAATATTTGGTCCTGACTTCATAACTTTTATGTTGGATGACGAACCAAAGTCATTGGCGGAAGCTCTGTCTGGCCCAGACGCGGCGTGGTGGCAAGAAGCTATCAACAGTGAAATTGAATCCATCATGAGAAATAACACTTGGGTGTTAGTAGACTTGCTTGAAGGCTGTAAGCCTTTAGGGTGCAAGTGGATTCTGAAAAGGAAATATAAGCCCGATGGTACTATAGATAAGTACAAAGCTCGCCTAGTTGTCCAAGGCTTTAAGCAGAAAGAAGGGCATGACTTTTTTGATACCTATTCACCTGTTACGAGAATCACTTCCATTCGGGTGCTTCTTGCGATTGCTGCTTTGCACAATCTTAAGATTCACCAAATGGATATGAAAACTGCGTTTCTGAATGGTGATCTGGAAGAAGAAATATATATGGAACAACCCGAAGGGTTTGTTGTGCCTGGGCAATAGCGTAAAGTATGCAAACTGGTAAAGTCATTATATGGGTTGAAGCAAGCACCATTACAATGGCATTTGAAATTTGACAACGTGATGTTGGCAAATGGATTCACTATCAATGAGTGCGATAAGTGTGTTTACATTAAGAACACAGATAACAGTTTTGTTATTGTGTGTCTGTATGTTGATGACATGTTGATAATGGGCAGCAATAGTGCCATTATTAACGAGACAAAAAACATGTTGAAAAGAAATTTCGATATGAAAGATATGGGTCTAGCTGATGTGATTCTTGGAATCAAAATATTGAGGACTAATGAGGGAATTGCCTTAACGCAATCTCATTATGTTGAGAAAATGCTTAAGAAATTCAACTCGTTTGATTGTAAGCCAGCAAAGACTCCTTTGGAGCTCAATGTCCATCTGAGCAAGAATATGGGTGATTCTGTTGCTCAAGAAGAGTATGCAAAGGTCATAGGAAGTTTGATGTTTATCACAAACTGTACTCGACCTGATCTTGCTTGTCCTGTAAACAAGTTGAGCCGATTTACGAGCAACCCAAGTAAGGAACATTGGAAAGCTCTGTGTAGAGTTTTGAGATACTTGAAGTATACTCTTAACTTTGGATTGCATTACACAAGATATCCCCAAGTACTTGAAGGGTACTGTGATGCAAATTGGATCTCTGATTCAAAAGACTCATTTTCTACAAGTGGGTATGTGTTCACTGTGGGGGGTGGTGTTGTCTCGTGGAAATCAACGAAACAGACGTGTATTGCTCGTTCCACCATGGAATCTGAGTTTATCGCTTTGGATAAAGCAGCGGAAGAAGCCGAGTGGCTTAGAAACTTCCTAGAAGATATTCCATGTTGGAAGAAGCCAGTGCCGACAGTAGTGATACACTGTGATAGCCAAGCAGCTATAGGTAGAGCACACAGTGGCTTATACAATGGTAAGTCTCGACATATTCGTCGGCGACATAATACCGTCAGACAATTGATCACAAGTGGTGTTATCACAGTTGACTATGTAAGGTCAGTGGATAACTTAGCGGATCCGTTAACAAAAGGTTTAAACCGTGATCAAATGCAAAAATTGCTAAAAGGAATGGGACTGAAAACCACATCTTAAAAGATGAGTATAGTGGTAACCCAACCATACGATTGGAGATCCCATGGGATTGGTTCAATGGGAAAACGAAGCTATACAAATCTAGCTGTAACACTCAGAAGATTTTAATCTTCGCCCATTCTTTAGAAAGCATTGAGTGTTGTAACCTGCACGTGGTAAGAGGTTAAGTCTTTTGACTTTTAATGATTCTTGAAATCTCAAGGAGATGCAGTATGGCAGGATACTCATGAAAGAATCACCTATATAAGTGAGAAGTGAGGCCGCTTCGTGAGAGTAAGTCACTTATGAATTCCAAAGAGGTGTTCCACGGCCGAAACGGACACAAACGTGAGAACTGATGGATTTGAGACTATATTGTGTTGATACTATTGACTAGGCATACACTAAGGAGGAATAGTTCAAGGCATCGCGTCCACTAGCCCGCCGGTATGTCCGATAGTATTGACTATGGAAGGTTCAAAACCACAAGTTACCTCTCCAAATACAGTATTGTTTCTCGAGAACTGAGCAAAGAGTCTGCATACATGCATTTGTGTCTGGTGTTGGTTTGAGCTTGCAGCGCTCTAACCAATGTGGGGGATTGTAGGAAAAACATGTAACATGTGGGAAATTAGAAAGGTCTCAAAACCTTTCATTTCCTATGTCTTTTGGCTTTTCAACGTCCATGTGTTTATGAGGTGCCTTAAACCCGAGACCTCTCGTGTGGCCACTCCTAGCCTATAAATAGGCTTGTTTTGAGAGATGGAAGACACACAACACAACCTACAATCATTCTCTCTTCTCTCATAGCTCAAGCACTCTAGTTCGCATCTTAGGAGCATCGCATTGCTCGGTTCTCGCCTCCAATTCAAGTTCGCCGGAGCCTACGAGTTTGAGGTGCTTCAACTCGATAGGAGGAAAGTCGTTTCATCTTTGGGGACATTACGCCAATCCGTGAGCACTAGCCGGGGCGTATTTCGTCTTGCGGAGAGAGGGATACCTCGACTCGACTTGAAGAATACTATAGTTCGCATCTCTTTACTTTCGTTGTAATTTATATTATTATATTTACCTTCCAGTTTTGTTCTTTTGTAATAGCAAGAGTTTTCCAGTGTAAAGGCTACAATATTTCCAACACTAGCCACATAATATCCACATCACTATTAACAAATATATACAAAATGAAATAATTAACAATCACACAATATACGAAGTTTAATAATAATATTAAAATTTAAAAAAGTACAATAATTTAAAAAATACATTAATTTTAAAAAAAATACAATAATAAAAAGGAGTGTCAATTCACTCCTCGTCTCCGTCGTCGCCGCCTCCGTCGCTGTCGCCACCATCGCCGCAGCCACCACCGCCGCCGCCGCCGCCGGTCTCCCTCCGTGCCGCCTCCAACTCGTCCTGCAGGCTCATGAGCACGCTCTTCTCCACGGGATCCGTCGCCACCCGCCATTCGGCCATCGTCTTGATCAACTGAGCGCGCGTTTGGGCGCGTATATATAGTGTTTCGAAAAAAAAAATTAAATTTCGCGCTAGGCGGTGCGCTGGGCGATCCAATAGCGCCGAGCGGACCGCCCTGCGCCACGCGACCGCCCAGCGCTGCGCGGTTTCTCTCTCCATTCGCCCGCTGGGTGACTGCAATAGACCGCCCAGCGAACCGCCCAGTGCCGGCGCTCGGCTGGGCGGCATTGTGGATAGTCTTACGACAGCAAACTTAATTTTCCTCTATATGAGCTAGCAGTTGAAGTGTTGGCATTTTAATTAAGACGGTCCAGCTTCCTCATGCCTTTTAAGCTTAAATTGATAAATACCGGTGATCCTCTTAGAATTTCCCAATAATACTTCCTTTGTTTTTTATACTTTAGTCTGGAAATGCTTTTTGGTTCTCACGATTTTTTCTCAAGTATCTCATCCATATAACGTTTGTTGAAAATGAGTAGGGTTCAACAAATAACCGGATCCACAAATAGTACACAGCGGCGTTCAGGATATGTGTTACCTCCACCTGCAGATGAGTTCTATAATAGCACTTCTGCTTCTTTAGCGAAGCCTATAAATAAAACTTCCGTGAATACTAATGTAAGATTTCCTTATTTTGTGTCATCGCCACCATATGCCTTTTATGTATCCTCCTTACTACTGTTTTTTTTCTGCTGATGTAATTCAAATTTTTGTTATTTTTATTCATGTTATATTTCTCATCTGAATGCTTATGATCCATGGAGTATGCATGAGTTAGTTCAGGATAGATTGATCATTGCCATACATGGTTTTGGTTGTTGATAATCCACTGTCATTTTGTTTATTGTTTTTTTTTTCAATTACGACTTGGAAATGATTGCTACTACGATAACCAAATCTACATTCCCTTACTATTACAGTATATGCTATCTTTTCTCTGTTCATTAGAATACTCAAACTGGTGCTAGAGTTTCTCCTCTAAATAGCAGCTCTGGAATATCTGCCTCTGTTACTGCTGGATCCTTGTGGTACTTCCTTACTGAATTAGTCCTAATTTTATGCTTCTTGTTTTTAAAACCTTGTAATTTCCATGACCAGGGGCACTCGTGTTGCCAATAATATCTGTTAGAGTTAAGGCCACCAGAGTATGCGAGCACAAGGAGTGCTCAAGATTATCAGTTTAAGTGACACACTAAATGTTGAACACAGATAGAACCAATGAGTAAGGGAAATAAGAACTCGACTTTATTGATTAAATACTTGAATTGAAATGAATTGAGAGAAGAATCCTCACCAAGGAGGCCTGCGACTAAGCGCCCAAAATACTGATTTCCCAAGATGGTTTCTTCTCTCTCGGTTCCTCAATATATAAAGGCTTATAATAACAGATAATGCTAAAAAGATGCAACAATAAATCAGGAAATAATAGCTAACTACTGCCGAGATTTTCTAGCTTTGACTCCTTTTACTCTGCCGTTTGGTTGGGCCAAACTACCTCACTGCTTCCGCGCTTGTACACTCTCCAGTGCGTATCAATTTCCCCGGCCGTCGAAGAAGCCTTGTCCTCAAGGCGAAAATGTGGAAATTGACCCTGCATATCCGCCACATCGACCTAAGTGGCATCGTCAACCTCCTGACTGAGCCACTGAATCAAGACCTGATCATGCGACTCCCCATCCCGAGTCACCGAATGCCGATCCAGCACCTGCTCTGGAAGCACCGGGGGTTCTGTGTCCCACAGCGAAGCAGGTAAATTGTGGTCGGGCACCTCTGAACCTATCGCTCGTTTAAGCATGGAGACGTGGAAATCCGGGTGGATTCGAGAGTCTGCTGGTAGCTCCAAGCGATAGGCAGTACTGCCAATCCGCGCACCCACCCGAAAAGGCCCGAAAAATTGAGGGGCCAGCTTCGTATTCGGCGCCGAGAAAAGAGTGGTCTGCCTGTGAGGGCGGAACTTAAGAAACACCATGTCGCCCACGGCGAACTCCACCTCCCTTCGGTGCTTGTTGGCGGAGGCGACCATCCGCTGCTGGGCACGTTCCAAATGAGACCTCAATGGGACCAACATCTCGTCCCTGGAGCGAAGGCTGTCCAGAACCGCTTGGGAGCGGATTTCTCCAGGTAGGAAGTCATGGATTGTGGGAGGAGGGCGACCATACACTACCTCGAAAGGGGACATGCCGGAGTCGGAATGGGTGCTAGTGTTGTAACAGTATTCAGCCCATGCCAACCACTTATTCCATTGTTTTGGCTGGTTAGAAGAGAAACACCGCAAGTAAGTTTGAAGGGAGCGATTCAGCACCTCCGTTTGCCCATCCGTCTCCGGGTGGTAAGCCGAGCTCATTTTGAGTTTAGTGCCTGTTGCCCGAAATAGTTCGCGCCAAAATGAGCTGAGAAAAATAGTATCACGGTCAGAGACGATGGACCGGGGAATCCCATGTAGGCGGACCTCCTCCTTAGTAAACACCTCGGCCACTTGCTTGGCGGAGAATGGGTGGCGAAGGGCCATAAAGTGGGCATACTTAGATAAACAGTCGACCACCACGAACACACAGTCCATGCCTCCAGCCTTCGGCAGGCCCGATAAGAAATCCATACTCACATCCTCCCATATGCGCTCTGGAATGGGTAATGGCGTCAAGAGACTCGCTGGGGCCTTGGTCTCGGTTTTGCTCCGTTGACAGATTGCGCAAGCCGCAACGATTTTTGTCACATGCTTGACCATGCCGGGCCAGTAGACGTTTGAAGCAAAGCGCCTATATGTCCGGTAGGCTCCTGCGTGACCCCCACTTGGGGTGACGTGAAACTCTGCCAGCAGCTTTGGGATCCAAGAAGAGTTGGAAGGAACAACGAAGCGGCCCTTGTAGAAAAGGATGTCGTGAACCAGCTCGTAATGTGGTGCTGCAGGTCGCCCGGCCTCCAGCTCCGATTTAATCCTCTGGAGCGGTTCGTCTGCTGCCAATGAGGACTGCGCGGCAGACCAGTCTGCCCAACCGGTCGAGAGAGCAGCCAGCTCCAACTGCTCGGAGTCCCGGCGTGAGAGAGCATCAGCAGCCCGATTGAGCCGTCCTTCCTTGTATACAATTGAGAAATCATACCCCAATAATTTGGTTGCCCAGTTCTGTTGTGCAGGAGTAGACAGGGGGTGTGCCAATAATTGCCGCAGGCTTCGTTGATCTGTGTAGACGACAAAACGTCGGCCCAAGAGATAGGGGCGCCAATGTTGGATGGCGAGTACCAATGCCATAAGTTCCTTTTCTTAGGCTGATTTAGCGAGCCAACGAGATGACGTCTTGCTGAAATATGCGACGGGTTGGCGGTCTTGCATTAGGACTGCGCCGAGGCCACGACCGGAAGCATCGCACTCGACAACAAATTCCTTAGAGAAATCTGGGGTGCGGAGAAGGGGGGCTGTCGTGAGAGCGCGTTTCAAGTCGTGAAAAGCTTTGTCCGCCTCGGCTGGCCAACTCCAAGTGCGTCGAGGTGGGGCCGGTTCCGCCTTCTTCAATAAGGCAGTGAGAGGGTCTGCAAGTTTTCCATAATCTTTGTTAAATCGGCGGTAGTACCCGATGAGACCCAGGAATCCTCGAATCCCCTTGAGGGTGGAGGGGGTCGGCCAGCGCATAACATCGGAGACTTTTGAGGGATCCATTCTAACCCCGGCGAAGGAGACAATATGGCCGAGGTACTCCACCTCCGTTCGGCCTAACACACACTTCTTCGGGTTAACCACCAACGAATGGGTTTGGAGAAGCTGGAAAACCTATTCAAGATGTCGAAGATGTGCTTCCCATGAGCTGCTGTATATTAAGATATCGTCGAAGAAGACCAGGACGTGTCGCCGCAAAAAGGGGCGGAAGATGTCGTTCATGAATCCTTGGAAAGTAGCGGGAGCATTGGTGAGGCCGAATGGCATTACCAAGAACTCATAGTGTCCCAAGTGTGTGCGAAACGCAGTTTTAGGGACATCCGAGGCGGTGACACGGATCTGATAATAACCGGCCTAGAGATCGAGCTTACTAAACCACCGCGCGCCGTGTAACTCATCAAGTAATTCTTGGATAATCGGAATCGGGTACTTATCTGGCACGGTCCGCTTATTTAATTCGCGATAATCCACACAAAACCTCCACGATCCATCTTTCTTTCGCACGAGGAGAACAGGGCTCGAGTAAGGGCTTGTGCTATGCTGAATAACGCCGGATGCCAGCATTTCAGCCACCAATTTCTCCATTTCATCTTTTTGAAGGTGGTTGTATCTGTAGGGTCTGACTGACACGGGCGACGACCTCGGCTGTAGGCTGATGCGATGATCAGATTTCCGAGCAGGAGGGAGTGACACGGGAGCGTTGACGACAGTTCGGACGAAACGGCGCTGACCATCGAGCGCAAAACCCAGCAAGAATCGCTCACGTCGCGGGCCTGGATGTCGCGGGCCGAGCACGCCCGCCAAGTCGGGGAGGGGTCGCCCCGAAGCATCACCAGTCGACCCTGTACCGAGAACTTCATAGATAGATCATTCCAGTTTGCTGTGACATCCCCAGAGAGGCCAACTATGATACACCGAGGATGACATCGATGTTTCGCAGGGAAACACGTAGCAAGAAATAGTAAACACCTCAGATTCCAATGTTAGAGCGACATCGCGGCATATTCCGGTCGCCCGAACCTTAGACCCATCTCCTAATGTGACAGAGTAAGGAATTGTCGGAGTCACCCGCACAGCCAGCGAAGTTGCGAGGTGGTCCGAAATGAAGCAGTGGCTAGCACCACTATCTACCATAATCAGCGCCTTATAACGCCCAATATGTCCACATAGCTTCATGGTTTGAGATGAATCCAATCCGTGTGAGGGCATTTCTGGTAGCTGCAACTCTCCTGAAACATCTTCCTCTTCCAAACCTTCGGATGGGTCGGCCTCCTCCTCGTCAAACACCAACACGTTGAGTGTCTTAGGGGGACAACGATGCGTAGGGCCGAACTTCAGGCCACATCGAAAGCACGTGCCTGCTGCGAGATGCTTCTGGTATTCCTCCGTTGTCATGTTTCGAAACCGGCGCGATGGGTTCCGGTTGGGTCCCACGACCGATTGAGAAGAAAAGGATTGGGAGTACCCTTTCGAGACCGGCAGGCCAGGGGCGGAGACCGAACTGACAGCCTGGTTGAGGCTTAGTGAGAGACCGGAGTCCGCCCGTTGGGACCCAGGGTCTGGTCAATGTCTAGAGCAAACTGGACCGCATCTGAATAGTTCGTGATTTTGGCTGGCTTCATTTGCAACCGAATTTCAGGACGAAGGCTAGCCAAGAAGAAACCCAGATATTGGTGGTAGGCCAAATCTGGTACCAAGGCGAGGCGTGATTCAAAAACCGCTACATAGTCAGCAAGGGTTCCGGTATGGCGGACAGCAGCGAACGCTTCATATTCATCCAGAGCACCGTTGTTTCCGAAGCGTTTCATTAGTTCTTGCACAAAATGATCCCAAGAGAGAGTCGGGGTTCGTTTGATCAAGAGTTGGTAGGGCTCGTCCTGCCAACGCGACCATCGCCACCTTTACCCGATTGGCAGCTGGGGTATTCGAAATCAAGAAATATTGCTCGGCCCTGGCTAGCCATCCGACGGCCTCGGAACCGTCGAAAGGAGGCATAGTAAGTGACGCATCGGTCTTGTCCGTGGAATTAGAATCCAAGGTGTCCGACGATTTCTCATCATTTGACCCCGTTTTGCCACTGGATTTCCGCAACTCAGCGATGAGCATCTCGAGTTGAGAAGCCACCTCCGCGATCCGGTCGTCCGTTTTTTGGGACCGGGCGTTCAACACGCCCACTGACGCTTGCAGCGAATCAACACCTTTCTCCAATTCGCCGGTCGCCTTCTCAAATCCGTCCAACCGGGAGTCCGTGTTTCGAGTACCAACCACCATCGTCGCCGCACCAATTTGTTAGAGTTAAGGCCACCAGAGTATGCGAGCACAAGGAGTGCTCAAGATTATCAGTTTAAGAGACACACTAAATGTTGAACACAGATAGAACCAATGGGTAAGGGAAATAAGAACTCGGCTTTATTGATTAAATACTGGAATTGAAATGAATTGAGAGAACAATCCTCACCAAGGAGGCCTGCGACTAAGCGCCCAAAATACTGATTTCCCAAGATGGTTTCTCCTCTCTCGGTTCCTCAATACATAAAGGCTTACAATAACAGATAATGCTAAAAAGATGCAACAATAAATCAGGAAATAATAGCTAACTACTGCCGAGATTTTCTAGCTTTGACTCCTTTTACTCCGCCGTTTGGTTGGGCCAAACTACCTCCCTGCTTCCGCGCTTGTACACTCTGCAGTGCGTATCAATATCACTTTACATACCACTACACAATGTTCCAAAGTGGCATTTAAAAAACAGGATTTGAGTGATGGACCTGTGGCTTGTTCTACTACAGTTGTGAGCCAAAGTCAGCCGTCTTCATTGCAGAGTGATATTGCGAACATTTTGATTACTGATAAAGATAGATGAGTTTCTCAAGGTAAAAGTGAAATAGAAGCTTTAGGACCAATGGTCAAAGAATCAAATACGGATGGGAAACCTACTTCTTCTCAGAGTCCCAATGCATATGTTCATCCAGCTACGCCGCCTGTAAATAAAAAGCCCCATGGCCCCATGTACTGCCAAGCTGCCAGCTAACAGTACTAATGATGTTAATTCTTCCTTGGTCTGTGTTGGACTTGATTCAAGCAGAGACTCTACTGGTACCACCAATGGGAAAATCGAGAAAATACAACCATCTCATTTTATTCCTAATCATGTCCAAGAAAACCTGATTTTGGATGGGGATGCTCAGTTTGTTAGAGGAGCGGTGACTTCTCAGCCACCTGAAACAACTGCACATACGAGTGAGGAGGTGGATTCCACAGAAGTCCAATCTGATTTTAGATTAGAAACGGCGAGTATAGTAACCAAAAATAATTTGTCTGATATTGAAGATGATATTTTGTCTTTTGAAAATCATAGGCTCAAGGATCCCGAGGTTGCTTCTAACAGAAGCAACTTTTCTCATGCCTCTCATCTTTCAAGTCATTCTCATGTTAATTGTACCCTACATAGTAAAGGTGATGCTTCAACCTGTAGGCAGGCTATCGGTAAAGTTTGCAACTATCCCATTGGACATTCTGAAACTATTCTCAAGACTCCTGAGGTTGAGGTTAATAACTCTGAGCATTCTAATTTGTTTCCTTCTAAGGAAAAAAGATCACTGCTAGGGTTATATGATGGTGAACTAAGCTCAGATTCTTTTTGATATGGGGGAGAGCAGGATAATATCAAATATTTTATCTATGGATTTTGATCCATGGGATGAGTCACTGATTTCACCTCAGAACCTTGCTAAGTTGTTGGGTGAAAATGATAAACAACAAGGTTCTTTTGGATTTCCAGGTTCACGGAAAAATAACACTAGCACTCAATCAAGGTTTTCATTTGCAAGGGAGGAGCCTAGGAGCCATGCCTCTGGTTCTGGACAATCTGTTGATTGCTTCACTCGAAATTCTAACCAGCTCTCCTTTGGCCATGAATTCTCCAACAGCAATAGCTTCCAGCTTGAGAAGTTAGATAGTCTCAATGGTTTCCCTGCTTTGAATAGGCTAGAGTCCGAGCTTTTTGCTGACAATCATTCACATACGTCTTCTAACAGTAACTCTGGTAAGTTTGATCTTGTCCATTTTTCGAGTAAATTTATAAAGTTATCTTATGTGATACTTTGGGCTTTGTGTAATCTTATCTTGAATTGTGCCAATGATATGTGATCAGAGCCATACAACATAATAGATCTATTAAATCCTTGTCTTTAGATGATACTAAATGGCTGCACTTGATTTTATGTATCATGAGGATTTGGAATTCGAGGTTTTCCTAGACCAGTATACAAAAGAGCTTTGTTGTTCTCATTGTGATTTGATGACTGGAAATTTCCCACTAATGACGTCAGCAACCCAGCCCCATTTCAAACCCCATATCATACCACATCTCACTTTTCAGCTGTCACATAAGCATTCCACTCAAACCCCAAATATACCATACCCTACCACAAAACCTCTAATTCCATGTTTTATTTTGGTATGCGTTACCAATGAAAATAAATAACTAAAATTACATTCGCCTTGCTGTCCGTGCCCAACAACATTTCGAGACCTTACCGCACCGCAAATTTCGCAGTCTGGTCCCATTTTGGTATGCGTTACCAATTCCATTAGAGCATCTGTAACGCCATGGGCCGGGCCGCAAATCGTGAGTCCCGGCCCGTCCCATGCATTACACGGAAGGGCGGCACGGCTTAGGCCCGTCCCGGGGCCGCGTTCCCGGCCTGGGGAGCGTCCCGCGTCCCGGCCCGGGACGGGGTTGCACGGTGACGGGCCGCATGTCCCGCGTCCCGGCCCAGCGTTACACGCTCTTCGGGCCGGGCCGCAAATCCAATTTTTTTTTTTAATTCGATGTCTATAAATACGAGCTTGCGTTCCATCCATTTCAATCCCGCGTTCCATTTCAATACCGCGTTCCATTTCAATACTCTATTATACCCTTTGTTTCGGCGCCAATGGATTGGTTCAACGGCGATCAACGTGAGATGGAGGAGTTCGTTAACTCGAACAGTTGGTACATACCGTCGTCGCAACCATCGCAGACACAACCTAGTCCGGGAGTCGGTAGCGGCCAAGAGGAAAGCAAAGGGGAAGGCAGTTGCGAGCAACTCCGCTATGGTGCCACCGCCGACCAATCCGTCTCTGGATAAGATGGCCGACACTTTGTCGGAGATGAATATTACATGGCGGATGAGCCAGCTGACGGAGTTGACATCGAGGGATACATCGAAGATGTCGGACGAGGAGATCGAGTTGCACCGTGAGATGATCGCCTACCTTCGCGCCCAAATGAAGAAGTAGTAGTCGTGGCCCGGGTTTCTTGTATTTCAAATTTGCTTCGTCTAGTAATGTAATGTTAATTTCTAACGAACAATGCATTTTCCCGGTTTCAATGGTTCAACGAATTGCGTTTACGAGTTAAATAGGTTGGAGTTGTGAATAGTGTCATTTATTAGTTGCGGCCCTGGCCGCAACCTGCAGGGTTACAGCAGTTGGGGCATGGGCCGCAACTGTAGAGGAATGATGACGTGGAGGGGACTTGGGGCCGGAAATGGGGACGGGGTTAATGATGCCCTTAGGTACTAGAGCTCATACCCCCACCTTTTTTGTGTGTCTGGTTGTGTCATGCGATTAGGGAGTGCTTTGGGTATTTCCTTGCAGTAGCTTTTTAAAGTTATTTAGGTTCAAAGGATAGATTGATTTCTAGCATAACAGGTTCAGAGGTTATGGGTGTCAATTTGCGGATCGTAGAAGTTGTTTCAACACTAAAGTGCCAAAAAATGAAAAAATGACTGGGTCTCCAAAATCAACTCATTTTAGTGAGTTGAACTAAGGTGACTTCAAGCATTTTGCTTATATTTGTTCTGCTTGTTACAATGTTACTTTGACTTGGTGAGGCAGGCTTGTTACTACCTAATTAGGCATACTTTTGTTGTGGCTAATTTTTGCTCCTCACTAGTTTTATGATTTGCCAGTGTTAGTCCTGACATTATTGGTTTCCCTTTAGATTCAGTACTTGTTATAAAAAGAAATAATAACACCAGTTTCAACTTGTCTATCAACGCATTCCTCTGTTTTTTATATAGTACTCGTGTTGGTTTGTCACCCTCCTCATTTTCTTTGCCATTGAACAGTTTCGAGACCTCAGGTATTGGCACCGCCAGGGTTTTCAGTGCCTAGTAGGACACCGCCTCCAGGCTTTACTTCTCAAGATAGAATCGCTCAAATTTTTGATGGCTCTGGTTAGTTTCATGGGCTGTCTTGCTAGTCAAATTTAAGGTTTTTGCTATATATATTGGGACTCTTCATCTGCATAATCTAACCTAGTTTTGTTTTTTTCTCAGGAAATCATTTAGATGATTCTTCCTCTTTGTTAAGACATAGTTATCAGACGCCTCCACTTAGTAATACCATTAGTAATGGAGATGTTGAATTTATAGATCCTGTGATACTGGCAGTTGGCAAAGGTCTACTTCCAGGTAGCATTAATAACTCAGGCCTGGATGATGTAAGGGCACGTTATTCTTCCCAGTTGAGTACAAATGAAGAAGCAAAATTCCTACTTATTTTGCAAAGATCTTTTCCTTCACACCAGAACCAAAAATTTTCCAGCATGGATGAAAATTTATCTCCTCTTGGTGATGCTTATTCTATTTCCTCTAGGGTTCTGGAGAAAACACTAGCCAATAATATGTCTCCGTTATCCCAGTTTAGTTTCCCTCAGTCGAGGAATGGTTTAATATCTAATGGCCAATGGGATGGCTGGAACGAGCTTCAGGCTGGAAACAATTTTGGCATGTCAGAACTTCTTAGGAATGAGAGGTTGGGATATAATAAATTCTATGGTAGTTATGAAGATTCTAAGATTCGAATGCCGAGTTCGGGTAGTCTATACAACGGAACTTACGGGTATTGATATTTGGGCATGGTTGGTGCTGTCAAGAATCATGAGATAGGAATAGTAGTATTTCATGCCACTTTGACAAACCTGCCTAAATTGATTGAACCAATTGGCAGTCAAATTACCGAACAACTTTGTAGTATTTGCTTTAGAGAGTTGGCCAAGATTTGGAAATATTACCAAGTAAGCCAATGGGAGTGAGTTGTGCTTAGTCCGTCAGAGCTACTTTCTGGTTGGTAAAAGGATGAGCCATTCACAAACGTGGATCTGGAAACCAACAGGTAAAATTTCTGCCTCAATTTGTCAAATTCTCTTATTCATTATTAAAGAATCGAACATGAGATCATTTGATGTCTTACATGGTATTCATGATGTCATGGACGATATAAACTACTACACGTTCCTTGCACTCCCTATAAATGTGAAATATGTCAATGACACGGTGTATTGTTGTAGAACAGTTTGTTCCATATCACGCTTGCTTGCTTGCTTGTTTCTTTAGTGAATATATTTTGATCTTGTAAACTCTGCAGCCGGAGCATTAGGCTTGGGGGTTTTGATGGCTACACGATATTCGTCTCTCGGCTGCTGATCCAATCGGAGAGAATTGGATGAATGATATCAGATAAGCGATGCCTTTAATACTCTCATCTGTTCCTGTTGATAATAGAATAGGCAGAAGGAAGTTAGATTTCAGTAATTGCTTCAAACACTTAAATTCTTTGCAGAAACAAGAGTTATAAAAGATACGAATACATCTTCAAAATCCTGGTTGTGTAAACTCTTATTATTCGTTTTGGCATTTAATATTATCTCCTTTGGTGCAAATTATTCGTATTTGTTAGTTTATGTATTCCTTATATAAAGATGGTTGTTTGTTTTAAAAAGGAAGCACATTCGGAAGTGTCCTACATTTCACACTTTCCAAAAATGTCTTCTTATCATTTAAACCATAATGTTTGTACTCAATTTTGAACAATGCACAACAAAAATGTGTCAATGTGTTACGACGGCGAGCACGTAAATATCCAACTCTAAATTTTTGAAGCACGAATCAATAATATTCTAGAAAGAAGCTCATAGTATTATAACGTGCAGCATAATCAAAATAAGGGAGGGGATTAAATATTGAAATTATGATACAATGACACTCTCTGTATCTGCATGTCAGGATCTGATCTGAGAGATGTCGGAGGGATTGGACGAGAAGCAGAGACTGAGGGACAAAGCAGAATTGGAGACGATGAGAATCCTGATGATGCTGCTGCTGCAGTAATTGGTGTTGCACGAACCTGATCATGCATTCGCCACGCCCACTTCACCACTTCCTCTGAACTCGAACCCAACCCGGTTTCCTGCCAAAAAAAAGCAGCAGCATAAGTGAAACATAAGATGTAACATGGGGTCATCATTCATATATATGGAGCTGCAAAACAAGCAGAATGTTGAATGCATTAATTACGTTGAACATATTTGCATTTTGAATATGAAACTGAAACCCCCCCAAATTTCCAATCTCTTTGGAAGAAGGCGTTGAAATCCCCAACTTCAAATCAAGACTGTTATCGTATGAGCTCGACTTGACAGCTTCCTTGTCATAAGCCCTAATTTGCATAAGAGAAGAGATGGAGTTGGGTGTCGACAGGTTTGCGATATCAAACGAATAGCCCAAGAAATGCATCGAATTGCAATGAAAACGCAATCCCCAAACCACTTTCTTTGGCTAATTTACACATTTGAGGAGATGACGAAAGAAGAAATGGCATACTTGTTGGCGGATAGCCCTCTGTATTTGGAGAATCCGGTGGTCCGTCGACGTAGTGTGTGGACAAACTCCTGCTTGGACATGTTCTTCGTCTGCATCATAATATCAGAATATTACACGAATTATATATGTAGAAGATGATGCATCACAATCTTAATTCCCAGACCTGTTTGATATCTTGGTCATACTCGGTGAGGCTGAAGTTGATATCGGCTTCCACGCCACGGAACTTAATTGCAGCTTTGTCATAAGCTCTGGTCACATTAAAAACTCCATCAAACCAAACACCCAATATAGTAGGAGTAATCCATTTGCTTTTACCTTGCTGCGGAAAGAGCAGTGTCAAATCCACCTATTTAAAACAAACACATGAGCATCACGGCCAACCCAAATCTAAAACATATACAAGTGCATTGCAATTGCATACCCAAATAAACTTGTTTCCCACAGTCCCTGCATAAAAAATACTAGTAGATTAATAAAGTTAAAAGTGAATAATGAAAAAAGAAGGTGAGTAGGGAGTAGTAGTACCAAATATGCGACTCCCATCGCCCGGTTCTTCTGTAAAAAGTAACCCCTCTGTATTGGGAGCTTCTAGACCTGGGTCCCCTACGCCCCTTCCGAGGTGGTGCCGGGAACAGCTCCCTCGTCACCACCACCCCACCATCACCATCACTACCGCTCAACCTCAATGCGAACGCCTCCTCGTTGCTCAGATTCAGATCAAACATCACGCCCTACTCTCTCTCTCTTTCTTCAACCTTTTCTCTCTCTACAAATGGACGACCATTGAGAGGAGTTCAATTATAGAAGATGGATGATAACAAGTGGAAATTTCAATACTGTACTTGATTTTATCAACAGATCAATTTATTAACAACATGGAGAAATCATGGAATAAAATATGTCGGTCAATAGATTTTGACCAAATAATAAATGTGACGAGACATTTAATTTTGTAAAATTAAATGATATAGCGTTGATCTACATTTTATGCAGATAAATGTATTATATTCACTTTCTCAAATCCTATTTTCGGTGAGTGAGAAATAGTGGATTAAAATTGGGCATGATTAACTTTTAATTAAAGCTTGGAGTTTGAGCTTAGAGAATAATTAACCAGTGTTAATTATCCCACAAGAAGTGACACATCTTTTAATGTGCTTAAATTAAGTGACTTTATGTTACTTAATAATTATAGTGGACCAATATGGGTGAAAGAGCCCACACGCGCGCACACCGGCGCGCCGCCGCCGCCGCCCGCCCGTGCTCGTGGTCTCGGGCCTCGATTTGGACTTGGACTTGGACTTGAATCTTGGCAATTGGTCTTTGGGTGGTCTTTGGGCTCGGGTCTGTACCCGTAGTAATCTTTTTAGACCACCACTGAGTTAGCAATCTAAGTGGCTTGACATATCGTCAAGCATGACACAGTCAAAGCCTACACGGCTGCCACGTGAGAAATCCACACGCTCCACACACGGAAGGCACACTCCTGCCACAAGCTTGTAACCGCCGACGGTTACGAATGAGCCATGATGAGCCTTCATGGCTTGGCCTATAAATAGGCTAGCCATTCCACTGCATTTTACACATCATTCACAAGCATAACAGCATAAGCTCTCTCCCTCTCTCTGCATTGTTTTTCTGTCGAAAGCTCTGCCCTCTCCTCCATCCAGTTCGTCGGAGCTCTGTTGATTGAGGTGCTGCTTCACCAGAGACGTAGCCGTTTTATCTTTGGGGGTGACACGCCAAACCGAGAGCACTACCGAGGCGTATCTCATCTTGCGGAAAGAGGCCTCCTCGACTCGGCTAAACCACTGTTCACGGTTAATGTTTCGAATTTCTCAATTGTAATTTCATTTCAGTTTCCCCTTTTGTATTCCTTCTTTTGGGTTGTATTACGCCCGATTGTATCTCTTGTAATCCCAGAAATCAACAATCGCAAGACGAGATAACTTGCCTTTGAAGGAATTTGGACTATAAATTGAACTTAACACTTTCGAAACTTTTAACACCTTTGCTGGAGAACATCGCTGCTGCCACCACCGCCGCCGCCATTTCCTCCACCATAGCGACCACTGGACCTGTCAACACTTCGTCGATTCCCTCGATGATGCCCACTCCCGGGCGCTATTCGTCTTCATCAACAACGCCTTGGGAGTTTGTTAACCCCCTTGGGCCCACTGGTGGATCCACCTCGAGTGGATCGGTTGGTTCCACTTTAGTAGTTCCTTTCAGATCCTTTAATGGATCGAGTGCTGGATCGAGTGCCGGGGCCTTCGGGTCTCACACGAATGCTGGGGCCTTCGGGTCTCACGCGGGTGCTAGTCCCTTCGGGGCTGGTACGACCATGGCGGGCTCTATGCCCAACATGAATGGTGGGGGCTCTATGCCCAACCACATTGTTGGCTCCTTCGGGGGCAACGGAATTGGTTCCTTCTATGGACCAAGTGCGGCATCTTTGGCACCAAGAATGATGCCACCTGCCGAGAAGCCACCAAAGTTTGGAGGATCTGACTTCAAAAGGTGGTACCAAAAGATGTTGTTCTACTTGACAACATTGGACGTCGCCAACTTCCTCACGGAAAACGAGCCGCCCGCGCCAAGCGATCAAGAGACCAGGCTCGAAGTCATGGCGGACTATGAAGCTTGGAGAAAAGGAGATTATCTTTGTAAAAATTTCATTCTAAGTGCTTTAGATGATAGTTTGTACAATGTATACTCCATTGTAACCACATCAAAAGAGATGTGGGAAAGCCTAGAAAGAAAGTATAGCATAGATAATGCTGCAGGTACTGAACAAGTTGTACCATCCAAATTTATGGACTACAAGATGGTCGACTCTCGACCCATCATGGAGCAAGTTCAAGAGCTCCAAATGATCATCCACGCACTAGTGGCTGAAGGGATGACCTTGCCCGACAAATTCTTAAGGTGCACGATCATCGACAAGCTTCCTCCTAGTTGGAAGGACTTCAAGAGCTATCTCAAACACAAGTGAAAGCAGATGACCCTTGAAAACTTGATCGTAAAATTACCCATTGAGACTGATGTGCGCAAAAGTGACCAAAAGGCCAAGGGCTTTAGCCCACTTGAAGCCAAAGCCAATCTGTTGGAGCGTGGCGGTCCCTCCAACAAACGCCCTCGCCCAAGTCAAAAGGATAAAGGGAAGGGAAAGCAGCATGCAAAGAAATTTGAAGGCGAATGTTTCAAGTGTGGCAAAACTGACCACTTTGCCAAGGACTGCCGCAGCAAGAAGAAGAAGCCGGCGGCCCACGTCGTTGAGAAGGAGTTCAAAGACTGGGATGAAAACGACCTCATTGTTGTGGTCACTGAAGAAGTTAACCTTGTTGATAACAAGGGTGGCTGGTACATCGATACCGGCGCTACTGCTCATGTCTGCTCAGATAGGAGCAAGTTTGCCTCCTACACTGCGGTCCGAAGTTCTCGGCATTGGCAACGTGATTCTCATGATGACGTCTGGCGTCGCTATCACTTTGAAGGATGTACTGCATGTCCCGGACATCCGCAAGAACCCAGTGTCAGGATCAATACTAGTTAATAAGGGGTTTAAACTTGTATTTGAGTCTGATAGGTTTGCATTGTACAAGTTTGGAAAGTCACTCGGAAAAGGTTATGTAACCGATGGACTTTTCAAGCTCAGTGTGGCAACTCGTAGTGTTGCAAAGCCGTTGGCTAATAATAATAAAGCATCTACTTTCTCTTACTTGACTGAGTGTTCAAAAGCCATTAAAAGATTAGTAAATTTAGATTTACTAAAGGCTAATGGAGTGTGAAATTTGTCTTGAAACAAAAATGACTAAGTTGCCGTTTCACTCGGTTGAACGAAGCACAAAACCCCTTGAATTAATTCACACGGACGTATGTGATTTAAAGATGGTGCAAACTAGAGGTGGTAAAAAGTACTTTATCACTTTCATAGATGATTGCACAAGGTATTGCTACATTTATCTTTTAAGAAGTAAAGATGAAGCAATAGAAGCGTTCAAAAATTATAAGAACGAAGTTGAGAATCAACTTGGTTGTAAAATCAAAATGATTCGAAGCGATAGAGGAGGTGAATATGTAGCCCCGTTTGAGGAGTTATGCAACGCAAGTGGTATAATTCATCAAACAACTGCTCCCTATTCACCACAATCTAATGGTGTTGCAGAACGCAAAAATCGAACTCTAAAAGAGATGATGAATGCACTGCTTCTGACTTCAGGATTACCACATAACATGTTGGGGGAAACTGTTTTGACAGCCAACTATATCTTGAATAAAATCCCTCTCAAAGGAAAAGATGTTACTCCTTATGAGTTGTGGAAGGGAAGGAAGCCATCCTACAAATACCTCAAAGTGTGGGGGTGTTTGGCAAAGGTGATGGTTCCTCCGCCCAAAGAAGTTACAATCGGACCTAAAACGGTTGATTGCATCTTCATTGGATATGCACTTAATAGTAGTGCATATCGATTTGTTGTTCACAAGTCTGAAATATCGACTATTACAGTATGAACAACAATTGAGTCAAGGAATGCTGTATTTCTCGAAAATACATTTCCTTGCAAAGACAAGGAAAAAGTCTTAACCTATTCTGAGACAAGAATTGAAGTAGAAGCCACTAGTTCTAAATCAGCGGACGAGGAACCTGAATCGCGCAAGCGTGCAAGGCCTGATCCAAAGTATACAGGACTAAGACGTGGTAGTAGGGATAGAACAACAAAAACATTTGGTCCTGACTACATTGCTTTTATGTTAGATGGAGAACCGACATCTATAAAAGTAGCCTTCGATGGCCCAGATGGGCTACATTGGAGAGAAGCTATTCAAAGCGAAATTGATTCAATTTTGCTAAACCACACTTGGGTGTTGGTAGATCTACCTGAAGGTGCGAAACCTCTAGGTTGCAAATGGGTACTTAAAATGAAATTTAAGGCCGATGGAACAATGGATAAGTATAAAGCCCGACTAGTAGTGAAGGGTTAAACAAAAGGAAGGACATGACTTCTTCGATACCTATTCACCTGTAACAAGGATAACATCTATCCGAGTGCTTCTCGCTATTGCAGCATTGCACAATCTTGAGATTCATCAAATGGATGTAAAGACCGCGTTTCTAAATGGTGAACTAGAAGATGAAATTTATATGGAGCAACCGTAAGGGTTTGTAGTACTTGGATAAGAGAAAAAGGTATGCAAGCTCGTAAAGTCTCTATATGGATTGAAACAAGCTCCATTGCAATGACACTTGAAGTTTGATAATGTGATGTTATCAAATGGATTTAAAATCAACGAGTGCGACAAATGTGTCTACATCAATAGCACTAATAACTGTCATGTTATAGTGTGTCTATACGTTGATGATATGTTAATCTTGGGTAGCAACACTCAAGTAATTAACGATACAAAGACCATGCTAAAGAGAAACTTTGACATGAAAGACATGGGTCTAGCCGATGTAATTCTTGGAATGAAGATTCTAAGAACGTCTGATGGAATCATCTAACACATTCACATCATGTTAAGAAGATATTGAATAAATTCAAAGCCTACGATGGCGCGCCGGTTAAAACTCCAATTGAACTCCACGTTCACTTGAGCAAGAACAAAGGCGAGCCCGTTGCACAAGAAGAGTACGCACGGGTCATCGGATGCATTATGTACTTGACTAAATGCACTCGACTTGACATTGCTTGTGCCGTGAACAAGTTGAGTCGTTACACGAGCAATCCAAGCAAGGAGCATTGGAGAGCTCTTGTGAGGGTTTTGAGATATTTAAAACGTACTCAAAATCATGGGCTACACTTCTCGAGATACCCCCCTGTACTTGAAGGGTACTGTGATGCAAATTGGATATCTGACAATAGAGACTCACTTTCAACAAGTGGATACGTCTTTACTATTGGGGGTGGTGCTGTATCGTGGAAATCCACAAAACAGACATGTATAGCCCGATCAACAATGAAATCGGAGTTCATTACCTTAGATAAGGCTGGTGAGGAAGCCGAGAGGCTTAAGAACTTCCTTGAAGATATTCCATGTTGGTCTAAACCAGTGCCACCAGTGCGGATCCATTGCGATCGCCAAGCGGCTATTGGAAGGGCAAACAATGGCTTCTATATGGTAAGTCTCGACATATACGTCGACGACATAACACCGTGAGACATTTGATCACAACATGGGTGATTACAATTGACTATGTAAAGTCAATAGATAATCTAGCGGATCCGCTAACCAAAGGGTTAAACCGTGATCAAATGAATAAGTTGCTAGAGGGAATGGATTTGAAATCCATAAACTAAAGAATTATCATAGTGGTAACCCAACCATGATGACTGGAGATCCCAAGAACTTGGTTCAAAGGGACAACTAAGCTATGAGAGTTCATGAGAAACACTCAACTATATCTATTCCATAGAGAACAATAGAGTGTTGGAAAGCTTGCCTAGTGGTGAGGCTAAGTCTATGACGTTTAATGACTCCTCAAGGATCTCGAGGAGATTGAGTTCTCAAGGAGACCGAGTAGGGCAAGATACTCGATTAGGAATCACCTATATAAGTGTGAAGTGAGGCCGCTTCAAATAACACACTTATGAACCCAAAGTGGTGTCCAAGGCCGCAAAGGACACAAAAATTGAGAACGAATGAGGTTGAGTGTTTAAGCGTTAACACCATTGTCTCGGTGCACCCCGTGGGGGATTAGTTCAAAGCATCGCGCTACTAACCAGCCTGTGTATCCGATGGTGTCGACTATGGAGGGTTCAAAGTCAACAACTACCTATCCTTATGCTTATATATCTTCCGAGGGTTGAGCTTGTGTCTGCATGCATATGCATTTGGCTATTTCCACTCATGTGGGGGATTGTAGAAATCATGGAATAAAATATGTCCGGTCAATGGATTTTGACCAAATAATAAATGTGACGAGACATCTAATTTTGTGAAATTAAATGATATAGCATCGATCTACATTTTACGCAGATAAATGTAGTTTATTCACTTTCTCAAATCCAATTTCCGGTGAGTGAGAAATAGTGGATTAAAGTTGGACATGATTAGCTTTTAATTAAAGCTTGGAGTTTGAGCTTAGGGAATAATTAACTAGTGTTAATTATCCCACATAGGAGAAGTGACACATATTTTAATGTGCTTAAATTAAGTGACTTTATGTTACTTAATAATTATAGTGGACCAAGATGGGTGAAAGAGCCCACACGCGCGCACACGGGCGCGCCGCCGCCGCCCGTGCCCGTGCTCGTGCTCGTGGTCGCGGGCCTCGGTCTCGGTCTCGGACTCGGTCTTGGACTTGGACTTGGACTTGGATCTTGGCAATTGGTCTTTGGGTGGTCTTCGGGCTCGGGTCTGGACCCGTAGTAATCATTTTAGACCACCGCTGAGTCAACAATCCAAGTGGCTTGACACATCGTCAAGCGTAGCACAGTCAAAACCTACACGGCTGCCACGTGAGAAATCCACACGCTCCACACACGGAAGGCACAATCCTGCCACAAGCTTGTAACCGCCGACGGTTACGAATGAGCCATGATGAGCGTTCATGGCTTGGTTGACCCTGCATGGTGGCTGACTCATCTTATTTTAACACAAGTGATACCCGCAAGTGTACGGGGCTAGTGTAGCAATTAGTAAGCAAGAGTATCGTATCCCACAGAGACAATTTTGCATCAACTTAACTACCACGAACAAAAATCAACTACTATCTAGACAATCAAGAAAAGTTTGGTTTGTTCTAACAACTAATAAAAACATATAGTAAGCAAGTAACAATTAAGAACAAGGAAACACGGTGTGAAAAGGATGTGAGAAGATAATATGGAGAAAATTGCAGAACTCAAGGATTCGATGCACAATTCCAAGCTCTTATCCAATCGATTCGCCTTACCTTTTGGTGTCTCTAGAGTTACTAAGCCGACCACAATTATAGATTAAACCCCCTCCCTAGGTGAGAAACCTGTAGATTAGGTGCTAGGTTCGAAGTCCCCTTCTAATCCTAAACTCCTAACTCCCAAAAGCTCGATTAGGTCAATGACCTCACTCAAAACCTCAACTCTCCCGAGTTCTATTGTATTAAGGTGTGCATTATTCTTATTTCCAGATTAATTATTTCATCTCCCGATTAATCTAATTAGTCCTACACAAGCAATTGGTAATCAAGCAATTGAAAGGAATAAACCCAAGAATAATCAAATAACTACAAGAGCAAGGCAAGAACAGAATCAATCGGATAAAAACTATGAAATCAGTGCATCATCACCAAGAATTCTACAAGAGATGTTTAGCTACTCATGTTCATAGAGAAAATCATGTTCAAAACAAATGAATTCAACAAATACATGAAGTAAAGATACTAAGACTCCTGTGAGATCAATCGATGGAGAGGCGACTTCAATCTCCCGATTGGAAGTCTTCAATCCTCAATTCTCTCTCTCAAAGGTGTGCTTGGGGGTGTGTGTGAGTCCTGGAGGCGGTAGGTGTAGAATGCTTGAACCCTAGGCTTTTTCTCCTTTTAATCCCCATCAAAAAAATCGCATTTTTGGCATAAAAATACGCCAAAACAACGTACCCGGCCGGGTGGAATTATAAAGGGTAAATATCACCCGGCCGGGTGATGATTTTCGACCAGTTTCTGACGAATTTGAGACACCCGGCCGGGTGGAATTATAGGGTAATAATTCACCCGGTCGCGTGAGATTTTTTTGGACAGCGCGGCTTTCGTAGATCGGCCATATCTCTCTCATCCGAACTCCGATTGGGGCGTGTGAGGTACCCACGTGAAGCTCTTTCGATGATGAAGACAATGGTCATTTCAAAATAGGATTTGGACCCCATCGTGCTAGGCATATTAACGTTTGAAGCAGACCCCAGCCTCATCTTGGCTCATTTTGACCCTTTTTTACCTATTTTAACTTCAAACACTAGATAAACTCATCAAAGCACATTTATAGTGAAATATGGACATAAACTCTTAGATAATGCAATGAAAGCACACAAAAGATCATGTTTAATGTCCAATAAACAGTTAAAATCCGAGTTTATCAGTGGCTTAGCCTATAAATAGGCTAGCCATTCCACAACATTTTACACATCATTCACAAGCATAACAGCATAAGCTCTCTCCCTCTCTCTGCATTGTTTTTCTGTCGAAAGCTCTGCCCTCTCCTCCATCCAGTTCGCCGGAGCTCTGTTGATTGCGGTGCTGCTTCACCAGAGACGTAGCCGTTTTTTTCTTTGGGGACGACACGCCAAACCGAGATCACTACCGGGGCGTATCTCAGCTTGCGGAAAGATGCCTCATCGACTTGGGTAAACCACTGTTCACGGTTACTGTTTCGAATTTCTCAATTGTAATTTCATTTCAGTTTCCCCTTTTGTATTCCTATTTTGGGTTGTATTACGCCCGGTTATATCTCTTGTAATCCCAGAAACGAACACAACCAAGATTCAAGAATATAGTAGGATTCAAGGCTATATATACATACATACATTTTATTCAAATTTTTTATTCCTACACGTATGCACAGAGAGATATTTTGCCTTGTGTAGATGTAGGACTACAGTAGCATATTGTTTAGTTTTTTTAATTACCGATATATTGAATATAGTTCAATGCTTATTTATGGCCTACTCCAACTCTCACTAATTCTTGATTTTTTTATTCTATTTCTCTTACTATAACATTTTTAGGGCACCCACAATGGGGCGCCTGATGGCGGCCATCGTCCTCGGGCACGGACGATGCCTCCATTGTGGGTGCCCGCCATTGTCCGCGCCCTATGCCCACGCCCGATGCATCGTCCGCAGAAGAAGCGCGGACGATGGCCTATCATCCGCACCATCGGGCGTCCCATTGTGGGCTAGGCGGACGATGGGCGCGGATGATGGCCTATCGTCCGCGCCATCGGGCGCCCCATTGTGGGCTAGGCGGACGATGGCACGCTTTTTTTATTTTTTGTATAAATACCCATACCTCACGTTCATTTGTAACATTTCATTTCACGATTCCACTCTCGAAACTCATATTTACTACGAAATGGATTCAAGTCCCAATAGTCCGATGTTTGGTGATGCGCGTTGGCCGGGTACAGAACCCGGCGAATATCGGCCGTTCGACGCCAACACGCAGTACGATCTCGAATTCAGTACGGAATCGTACGGTTTGGATGACATGGAGCCGTCTCCAAACCAACCCGTCGCCCCCTCCCGCCGCGCCGCCGCCGCAGTCGCCTACGCCACCCTATCCGCCGCCGCTTCCGCCCCCGCCAAAAAGAAGCGGATCCGGCACCGCCCGGAAAAGTTGCCACCTCCGGACAATTGTGAAGAGTACGCCCCCGGCCGTACGAACTACCAGCCGGATGAAACCCTTGTATTGGCGAGGTGTTGGGTGGATATATCGGAGGACCCGATATTCGCGAACAACCAGAGGCAGGTGGCGTACTTGGAGCGCATCGCCGAGCGCTACAATGCGGCGAAGCCGCCGAGCGCATACAAGCGCCAACGGGAGCAGCTCCGCAAGCACTGGGATCAGGTGAAGAAGCAAGTCAACCTGTTCGCGGCGGAGTACGAGAAGTGCTCGAGGGAGCAGGGGGGCGGCGAGAGCTCGAGCGACGCGCGCGCTAAAGTGTTGTTGTCGTACCAGTCACTGTACGGCGACTTCAAGAATGAGGCCATCTGGGCGCTCTTGAGGGACAAGCAGAAGTTCCAAGGCGGGATTCTGCACACCGGTGCGACAAAGAGGACGAAGACCACTGAAACTGGTGGTTACACGAGCAGCGAAAGCGGAACTCGTCCGGTGGACCTCAACCGGACGTACGAGGACATTGAGAGTTCCGGTACACCGATATCCTCCCTCTTTCCCATAGGCGTCAAGGCTGCGAAGGCCAAGGGGAAGGCGGCGGCGACATCATCCTCGACCGCCGCCGCCCCATCGCCGATCCCGGTCCCAATCCCGACCCTGAGCCGGACGGCCGCCGCGTATGAGTCGTTGGCAACAGCCTCGATGGCGAAGACGTTGTTGCAGAAGCACAAGGCCCTCAAGAAGTGTACGGACCCCGCCGAAGCCGAA
The DNA here is from genome assembly GCF_004379255.2 of Salvia splendens. Taxonomy (NCBI): domain Eukaryota; kingdom Viridiplantae; phylum Streptophyta; class Magnoliopsida; order Lamiales; family Lamiaceae; genus Salvia; species Salvia splendens. The sequence continues at coordinate 9,979,297 of NC_056033.1, forward strand.
TATCTCCCGGGATTAATCGATGAGTTGCGCCGTAAGTTGAGAATTGCGTAGATTAGCCAACTTGAATCGTGTAACTTTTGTGTAATTAATGCAATCTTCACCGGTTTTAGTTACTCGTTCTGTTTTTTAATTAGTTTGCATTATATATTTGAAAACATTTAAATTAATTAACAAAACAATAGTAAAACATATATGGCGCCATAGGGCGCGCCTTAGGGCGCCCCATTGCAGGTAGGGGGTAGGAGGATAAAACTGATGACGTAGCGCGCCCTACTGTGGATGTCCGTACAAGGGGCGGCAAGTTTACTTCTTTTAGCTTACCGAATGATGTTTATGGAGTTATTACCATGCCTACTTGATTACTTATACGTTATAATAAAGATATGAGTAATTTATTAGTTTTAACTATTAAGAATGTATTTTTACATTATTATTTGGTTCCATTCAAATTCAAACTTAGTGCATGGAGTCACAACTCACGACTCAAACTTTAATAAACAAGGCACACTCAAGCACATTATTATTAATTAGAATTTGATTACGGTTAGTGCATTTAAATTATACTATAAACTATTATAGGATTAAATGCAAAATGTACAAATTATTGAATAAGCGTGTTTTAAAATGTTTGCAAAAATGTCTACGTTTAAAAAGAGTGAACTTCAAATTGAGTCCATAGAAAATGAGGTTTAGGTCCCTAGTAAGTACTTAAAAATTATCATAACAAGTCTCTAGAAAATGAAAATATCACAACAATTCCTTTTTTCTGTTTTTCTCCGGAATCCATATGAGTTTGTTTTACAGTTGGGGTTAAGACGAGTTTACTGGAGTTAGCACAATTGTTTCCATTGTTTGTGTTGGGTGCATAGGCGGGCACAAAAAAAAAACTCTTGTAGAGTCTATATTTCCAAATATTAATTGAAAGTATATTTTTGAGTGATTTAGATAATTAATAGGTGCTTTTGTATACCAATTTACACAAACTTTAGATAAATTTAATTAATTTATTAAAGAAAACATTTAAAAGAATGAGTTAATTAGGGGCTTAAGCCCCTTGTCTCCTTCACCTAGTTCCGCCAATGGTTCGGTGGACATCGAATCCATTGGACTTAGGTTTGTTGTCCACAACCTGACAATTTTAGACCTAGCAAATGAATAAATCATGTTTTTAAACCCATAAATTTGTGAGTTTACAAACCTACTTTGGATTCGGTATCTGAATAGTCATCTACATTTCCGTTCATACGTCTTCGATTGCACATGAAAATTTAAAATGTATGAATTGTGGTTTCACACATAAATTGAGGGCAATGATGACATGGCACAAGAGATATATGACATGAGGTAGCATTGTGAATTGTCTTAAGCTACACAATCGACTCACACCACCCTATATCCATATTGCTCACCAAGGGAAAAAAACATATCTCTCCCAGTAATCAAATCCATTCCTTTATTACTTTTTATCCCCACTATAAAAAACAAGCTCTAATGATATATTTTTATTCTTTAAGATTGTAATAAGATTTGGTTTTCAATTATAAAGAAATAAAATTTATTTATTCTATATAATGAATTAAGGATTTTATATTTATTGAAATTATTTAAGTATTTATATCACTTAAAATTTGAATGATATTAGTTCAATCGATACTTATTTATTTGGGAGCTATTTTTCAAAAGGAAATACAATCTAGATTATACGTGTAGGTTAATCTTTTAATATAATGGTTATATAGAAGTAAACTATAAAAACAAAGTGTGTAAGCAATATATATCATCTGTGGAGCCCAAGACATCTTAGATTGGGAAGGTTAGATGAGAAGTCATTTTCCAAACAAAAATCCGCGTTCCTATACTCGGTGCGACTATTTTTTTTCCCAAAGAAAGTGCAATTTTAAGGATAGTACACAACCCTTTAAGCAAGCATTTATATTCTTTTTTCTTGTGTGTTGGGTTTATTCGGGGGTGGGTGTTGTTAAACAAGGGAAGATTGAAGAGGATCAATCACAATGATACTCCAGAAATAGTTGAACACAATTAGAGGGATAGATTGATAGCATTAAATTAGATTGATACTATTGATAATATTCTATACATGTACCTTGTGTAATACTTATAAAAGGGGCAGTCTATGTAGAACAAAATCATCAAGGAATACTCAATAAACATTCCTATTCTCCTCTATTTTCCTAACTATGTCCGATATACATTTGAAGATGGTATCAGAGCAGGGGTGAGACTCAGAGTAGTCTCATCACTGTCTCGGACCAATCCCGAACTCCTCGACTAAAATCCGGCAGATCCTGCCAAAACCATAAACCATGTCAGAAAACAATGAACCACCAAAACCATCGGAAACAGAGCAATTTGCTCGAATCTTTGCCGAATTCATGCGCACAAGTATTGCGCATAGCCAGAAAGAAATAGTTACCACAGATGCCTCACCAAACCAAAAGATTGAACCTCACAGAATCGATTCATCACCGTTAGTTATCGGAGAGAAACTAAACGGCGAAAACTACTCCACCTGGGCGGTCGTCATGAAGGCGGCAGTCTGCGGAAGAGGATTGATATCTCACCTTACGGGAGTCCCAATTCCCCCCGCAAGGACCGACCAAGCCTTCGAGAGATGGCAGCAGGCAGACCACTGCGTGTTTACGTGGTTGATTCAAAATGTCGAACAAAAGCTAGTCAGCCGTCTGACTCAGTATCCAACGGCCAAGGATATATGGACTAGTTTGGAGATCACATATGCAAGCGGAGGAGACAAGATTCAAGTGTACGACCTGTACGCAAGGCAATAACGTTAAAACAGAAAGAAGAATCTCTGGAGGACATATGGACGAATGATCCATGGATCTCCATTGACCGGAGACAACCGAATCGAATGAAGTATACCGAAGATATTGAAATATACCAACAAGAGAAACAAGAACAAAGGTTGTTCCAATTACTCGTAGCCATAAACAATAAGTATGAGGGCATAAAAAGGGAGATATTGAGGCAAGAACCACTTCCCTCGGTTGACGCCGCATACGCAGCACTCCGGCGAGAAGACGCCAGATCCGCCGTCCTACAAATTGGAGACTCCGGCGCACAAGGAATTGGAGCCGGATTGGCAGTAACCCAACCGTGGAAAATCCCGGCAGCACACCGCAACCCCTCTCAACGAAGCGGCGAGAATGGCGGAAATTGGAACAGACTACCGGAGGAAGACAAATCGAAGATGCTATGCTCTCACTGTGGGAAGTGAAAGCACACACGAGAGACGTGTTTTGAGCTACACGGCTACCCGGAATGGTGGCAGGAGAGGAAATCAAAGAGTAACTCGTCTCCGGCGCCGTTCAAAGGGGGTCGGGCGGCTGCAGCAGTGGTCGGAGGAGAAGGGGTCCCAGCCGCCGCCGCTACTACCAACCGGAACGGAACGGAGGGAGCGGCGGTCGGGACGGCGTCGATCGCCAGAGGAGAGACCGATCCAGAAGTGGAGGCGCCAAACCTAGACGGAGGTAATTCTAGGGGTGGGAATTTATTCCCAAGCCCTCAACCTTCTAATTTACTACACCAAGAACCCCACACACAAAATATTGCGAAAAAACCCCCCCATGATCCTGGAAAATTGCAAAAGAGACCTCAGACTCTTAAAAGACTCAAATCGAGTCCATAATTTCAAAAATTGCCAAATCTGATCCTAAAACTTCCAGATATTCCCAAACAACCCATATATCTTGTGAAAATAGATTTCAGATCCTCGAACAATTGCCCACATCTTACGCCCTATCAGCTTCCTCTGGAAATAAAAATGACAAATGGATTTTTGACTGTGGAGCCACTGACACGATTACTTATGATATTGCTGATATTTCTAACATGCATAGGGAACCAAAAACTCATATCCAAACGGCCAGTGGAGAGTATACCTCCGTGGAAGGAGCAGGAACAGTCGGAATTTCGTCCGCTTTGGCTTTATCCAACTGCTTATATTTTCCTTCCATGTCACACAAACTATTATCAATCAGCCATGTGACAAAAGAGTTAAACTGTACTCTCCTGATGCAACCCAACTTTTGCCTTTTGCAGGATATCAGAACAGGGGTAATCATTGGACGTGGCACTGAGAGGAACTGGCTGTATTATGTGGACGAAATAGATCAACAGGGAACTGCCTTGCTAACTCGTGGATCGTCCGAGAGGGAAGCTTGGCTCTGGCATCGTCGTTTAGGACATCCATCCTCAGGTTATTTAAAAATTCTCTTTCCTAAATTTAGTCAAGAAATGTATTGTGAGACTTGTGTGCTGGCCAAAAGCCATAGACACTCTTATAAACCCAATAATACCCGAGTTGATTCGTTGTTTTCTCTAGTTCACTCTGATGTGTGGGGTCCATCTCCGGTTATAGGGGGATAAGGGTTTAAATACTTTCTTCTCTTTATAGATGATTGCACTCGCATGACATGGGTCTACTTTATGAAACACAAAAATGAAGTCTTTGAACATTTTAAACACTTTCACACCCTGGTACAAACCCAATTTCAGAAAACCATACAGACACTTAGATCCGACAACGGGGGAGAATTTGTAAACTTGAGCATGAAGACCTTTTGTCACGATAAGGGTCTAGTCCACCAAACTACATGCCCATACACCCCGGAACAAAATGGTGTGTCTGAGAGAAAGAACCGTACCCTTCTAGAAATGGCGCGTGCTATGCTAATCGAATCCAACACCCCCAGAAATTTCTGGCCCGAAGCTATTGCCTCATCTGTCTATCTCACGAACCGACTTCCCTCTAGCACGCTGAATCTAAAAACACCACTAGAAGTCCTTTCCACACAAGCCCAAATCCCTTTACCCTTAACTCTTCAGCCTCGAGTGTTTGGATGCTCAGTTTTTGTCCACATCCCTAAGCATGAACGTACCAAACTATCGCCTTGTGCCGTAAAGTGTATTTTTGTGGGATATGGGGCTTCCCAGAAAGGATACCGATGCTTTGATCCTAAATCTAGACGCATGTTTACCACCATGAACTGTGATTTCCTTGAAACAGACTACTTCTTTAACCACCTTAGCGTTCAGGGAGAGAGTGACCATGACCTACTTAGGCGGTTAAATCCAGCGGCGGCTGCAGCAGACCCACCAAAGGAAGTCATCAACCGAACAGCACAGGTCCCTGAAATACAGCCCGCACCACCGATTAGTGACATCGCCCAGGAGAACCCTTTACTGATATCCGATGTAAGTACTCCCGATACTCCTTCTGAATGTGAGAATACTCAGACTATTGGTGATAATGTTCCTACATTGTGTGAGACTGACCCTGAAACAGATATTGAGTCTGAACCAGACAACGGAACTGAACCAGAAATCTGCGACCTACTGGAAAAACAGATGAATGAAGGAGTCGGAGGATATAAACTACTTCCACCGAGATCCAACCGAGGAATTCCACCAAAAAGATACAGCCCTGAAACCTTAGGCAAGAAGGCTAAGTACTCAATTGCCAACATGGCTAAAGGGCAACTCTCCGAAATGGCGCATGCATTTGAAGCAGCACTTTATGAGGAAGAAGAAATTCCCTACACGGTGGAAAAGGCTTGGAGACACAGACATTGGAGAGAGGCAATGCTAAAGGAAATGGGTGCACTAGAAAGGAACAACACTTGGGAAAAGTGCATGATACCAGACGGGAAGAAGGCAGTCGGGTGTAAATGGGTGTTCACTATCAAACGTCGACCAGACGGTTCCATAGAAAGGTACAAGGCGCGGTTGGTAGCAAATGGGTATACCCAAACCTATGGAGTAGACTATGATGAGACATTCTCTCCAGTAGCAAAGATGAACACAATTCGAGTGCTATTATTCGTTGCTGCGAACAGAGACTGGCCACTACATCAATTTGACTTCACAAATGCTTTCCTACATGGGGAACTAAAGAGAGAAGTATACATGGAAGCACCACCAGGATTCTCACAGGGGTACAAGAAAGGAGAAGGATGTAGACTGAAGAAAACTTTGTATGGACTTAAGCAGTCCCCCAGAATTTGGTTCGGAAGATTCACTGAGGCAATGACAAAGTATGGGTACAAACAAAGCCACTCTGATCATACATTATTCCTGAAGAAGCGAGAAGGCCGGATTACATGCTTGATCATCTATGTAGATGATATGATCATAACTGGAGACGATGCAGATGAAATCGAAAGACTCAAGGGAAGTCTGTCCCAAGAATTCGAGATGAAGGACTTGGGAAATCTTAAGTACTTCTTGGGAATAGAGGTACTAAGATCAAGGAGGGATCTTTCTGAGGCAGAAGAAATATATACTGGACATCCTGGCTGAGACAGGACTTCTAGATTGCAAACCTGCAGATACACCACTCTTAGTTAATCATGGACTGCGAATCTCCGAGGGGGCGGAGCTAGCACACCAAGGCCAATATCAACGTCTGGTTGGGAAGCTCATCTATCTATCCCACACTAGACCTGACATTGCCTATGCCGTCGGAGTCGTAAGTCAGTTTATGCATCGACCACAGAAGGATCACTATGAAGCCGCATTGAGAATAGTTAAGTACCTCAAGGGAACAGTTGGACATGGAATAATGTTCAAGAAGATTGAACTCCGAGGAGTGCATGGATACACGGATGCTGATTGGGCAAGCAACCCCGGTTGACAGAAGATCTACAACGGGCTATTTTACCTTTGTTGAAGGTAATTTAGTCACTTGAAGAAGCAAGAAACAAAAAGTAGTAGCATTATCCAGCGCCGAAGCAGAATTTAGAGGGATCAAAAGTGGGCTAATGGAAATATTGTGGCTAAGAAGACTAATGAAGGAGATTGGAATAATTTTAGAAAAGAGTCAACTCTTCTGTGATAACAAAGCAGCCATCAGCATATCCGAAAATCCAGTACAGCACGATAGGACGAAACATGTCGAAGTCGATAGACACTTCATCAAGAAAAACATTGAAAGTGGTGCAGTAGAGCTACCCTTTGTTCGATCTGAAGATCAACTGGCTGATATTCTCACTAAGGCTGTTAACTCGAGAAGTCTCATGAATGTGTTGTGCAAGTTGAGTTTAGGAGATCCCACCACTCAACTTGAGGGGGAGTGTTAAACAAGGGAAGATTGAAGATGATCAATCACAATTATACTCCAGAAATAGTTGAACACAATTAGAGGGATAGATTGGTAGCATTAAATTAGATTGATACTATTGATAATATTCCATACATGTACCTTGTGTAATACCTATAAAAGAGGGCAGTCTATGTAGAACAAAATCATCAAGGAATACTCAATAAACACTCCTATTCTCCTCTATTTTCCTAACTATGTCCGATATACATTTGAAGAGGTGTTGTCGGCAGGAGGTAGGTGGGTGGTTGGGTAGTACGAGGAATAGACCTACCTAGGTAAGGGAGACGTGGACGCTGCATCTCCATTCATGAAATCTATCTTATTCAATTGTTAGTCAACCTTTCCATTTATGCCATGGAATTTTTATTTTTATTTTTTGATTTGATCATATGCTTGCATAATTCGTTTTTGGCGGTATCCAGTTAATTCTACTTGATTGAATTTATATATTGACTGAAAGTTTTTTAGTGGATGGTTAGATTTAAATTCATGATATCAAGATCACCATATTCACAACCGTTCGATCAATTATTTCCTTTTTTTTCTTTACAAATATGTATAATAGTAGTATAAAAGTTTTGGAATAGAAAACCATATAACCAAAACACCCACAAGGAAACAGTGACTCTCTGATTTCTTTACTATTTCGAAAGAAAAATAGTTACTTTCAGTTAATGCGAAGATTTCATAATGCACATTGAAAAGATTATAACGTTTTCGATTATTCTATACTAATGAATTTCCATTCATTGCTACTAGCCTACTAATATTTGCAACTGTATCCATATGGTGTTATTTTGATTGGTGGGACAATTCAGCATGATATATTTGCTATAGTGCTAATATGGAGTAGTACTAGTAGTATTTAATTTAATAAACATAAAATTGCACACAACTTCAATATCAGTAGTATGCAGAGTTGTTATCTCTATTTGCTCCTCTAATTCTTTTCTTCAAGTTGATACCCGAATGGCCTGAGTAATATTTGGAATTTGTTGGAAAAAAATGGTGTGATTTATATTTGATCTTGAATTTTATAAGATTTTAAAACTAAATAAAGATGTAAATTAATAAAATATACTTATTTTCTTTCCTCTAAATTCTCTCTCGTACACCTTCTACCGTGGACTTGATAATATCACATTTTGTAAGAGAAAATCATGACTTAAAACTATAAAAAATTAGCACTCCTACAACTTTTTAATACTTCAAGGATTTCACATGCCTTAAACTCTAAAATATTATAGTACAACTTTTTTATAACTTCAAGGATTACACGCATATCATATGCAACAATTTCAATTGCTGGTTAGTTGCGTTGTGAACTAATTCTCTAAACTTAGTACTCCATTTCGTCTAAGTGAAACATATTTCTCTTTAGACTGCTCCATTATAAGTACGATATTTCCTTTTATGGTAAAAAGAAAATACTCTATCATAAAAGAATACTCTATCTTTCTTTTACTTTATCCTTATCTTTCTCTTACTTTATCTTTCCATCAATTTTTTCGCTCTATTTTTTTCTCACTCATACTTTATTCACTTTTCATTTAACAACTAAACATCACTAAATTCTGTATCCAAAAGAATGTGTCACTTGTAATAAGATAGAGAGGGTAGTAATATATATAAAATGTTCACTGTCCAAAACAAAGAAAGTGGAAACAAAGTAATCCTAATATCTTGCAATATTACTACCCTAAAAAATGCCTAGACTGATGAAAACAAGATATTACTAAAGCAGGAAACACAGTACACAACGAACAAATGTATCCAACAATAATGCGTCTAAAACAAAGCCTAAAGTGTCAGTTGCACATTATTTTTATCACATAAACTTGGAGGAGATTAAGATGTGAAATAAGGTATAAACAAAACTCCGACGCATCGGTCTGAATCAAAACATGGACCACAAAAAAGTGAGTCCATCTTTGTTCTCCTTTACATCATTTTATATCATATACTTATAGAAAGCCAAAGAAATCCTAGGACAGATTTAGACATACTATAACACACAGTTATCAACAATTTCCAAATGATAAAAGGCCATAGGAAAAGCCAACAAGTGGCTTAGTGGGTGTACTATTGGACACAAGTTGCACATCTACATCTGTGTTTAATTAGATCAATAGTCAACAACCTATGTTTAGATAGAAAATGCAGAAGATGATAAGTAATGGAACAAACATTTTTGGGTAAACAAGGCAGCATCTGTAGATGAAAATAATGAATGATATTTAGATGGTATTAGGTCTTAAACAGCACAATCCATTACATGTAGTGGTGCACTTACTTGGAAAAGGGAGGATAACTCACCAATCTTACAAAAAAAAAAAAAATCATGATCCACCGGCTTAGTGGATTCTTGTTTCACCTCACACTCAAGTCACTTCAAGCTATATTAAGATCACTCCTGTCTCACTACTTGTTGTGCTGCAACCTGGAAAAATGGGATTTATATGCAAACTAGCAATATCATGTTAACATATAACTTGGTAAAGAATATGGTAGACATATCATGGGAAAAGATGCATGTAAATGGAAATTGTCTATAAAAAAACTTATAGTTTCTTCCAGTTATAGGAAAATGTAGGACCTTCACCTCTGAAGATGAAAGGTGACTATTCAAACGATCTATTTTCAGCTTATCAATATGTTTGGGTTTTAGAGTTGAGTCATCTTTTATCAAAATGATACAAATATAGCATAAGTCATCCCTATCAGTTTGGTTGGTATTTGTCTGTATAATGTGTTATCCATGAGAACAGACCAGAAATGTGAAAACTGTTGGATATGAGACTACAAAAAACTCGCCATTTAGTGATGAAATTATCCGTCACTAATCAGTGAAATTTCTTCACTTAACAGGTTAGTGACATAGTAAGTTTCGGCAGATCCGTCATTAGAAAAACTTGTAAAAAAATATTAGCGACGGATTTGTCCATCACTAAAGCTATTAATCCACCCAATGACAGAAAACATAGGGGACTGCTTCGCTTTAGTGACGGAATATTCTGTCATTACGACCTATAGCTTAAAGTTCTAAAAGTTCTCCTTGTGGAAATGGAATCGAGTAGATGAATCTAAGCTAAATTCTTGGCAGAGCCTCTTGAGTGTCTTCGTTAGCATTGGACTTCCACAGTAGAACACTCCTGAAACAGGTGCAATATTTCGATTTCAGCTTTGAAGATGCTTGTGTTTTGTAATGAGTTTTCCAGTATTGTTAAGGAAATCATGGCTTTACCTATCCTACTAGAAGGATGTACAGATGTTAAATGAGTGAAGACTTTTCTCCAGTTGGGACGCGCAAAATGAGTTCGTATCTGCTCCAAAACAACCTCAAAAAAAATCAAGATAACATGCATTTCTTTTGGTTGTGAGTTGTTATAGTTGCGAATGTGCTTACCCTGCTATCTGAGACGACGTCCACTCCATTCTTGGCATGTTGCAGCGACTGCACCATTGCTATTAGTGCTGATCGAGCATCTCCTTCCTCATACATGCTTGTCAGGTAGTTGTGCATTTCTACGATATGCTGGAAGAAACAACAAACTTGTTTAGAAAAAAATTTGTTTTATAACATGATGAGTTTGATGCATTGAGCTCACATGATGGTCGTATTCCGCATGTCATCCATAACACCTTTGAACCAGTCGAATGACCCTTGTTCCCTAGTAACCCAATAGAAATATGCTCTTTCCGGACCATGACTGTCTGCAGGCACATCATCTGGTACCTGATTCAGAAAGTTATATAATCTGTTTAGTATAGCCTCATCCCATTTTGTGTACAAATGTGTTGAATTCATTGTAGATTTTACCGAGCGTGATTCATTGTTCACTATGTCCTTGATAATGCTGATAAATGGAGTAGCCCCAATGCCTAAACCGATAAGCAGAAGGATGTCGTATTTCTTGTAATCCTGTGCTGGGGCGCCATACGGCCCTTTAACGACAATTTTTGGGAATCTGTGGAAAGAGATGAATTAGAATTATGGTTTGTTGAAGTTTATAAAATATGATTAGAATTTCTCACTCCTGTGGAGTTTCTTTGTATGCTTTAGTTTCCATTCTCACTAGATCTCCCCTGCTTTGTCTTTCGGCTTGAGGTTCACAAGCCTGTGTAGAATGAATAATTATAGTGAGAAGAGGCCTTTTAGTTGTATGTCCAATAAAGCAATCGGAAATTAACCTTTTCAAAGCGATTCTTGAGCTCCGTTGTCCAGTCTCCCAATGTGCGTACATGGACGCTCAGATACTCGTCATCTGGTGCTGAAGTGATGGAGAATGGATGCCTGTAAAGCAAAGTCTATAGAGTGTAAAATTTGATGACAAAAAGTATTAACAAGAATGTTATTGTAAGATTACCATTCAAAGTTAGATATGTCAGGACACTTGACAAATAGGTACATCCCACTCTTGTATTTGAATCCTGGAGGTTTGCTCATGTAAAGGGCTAATACATTCCCAGTATATATGACAGCCTAAGCTTCCAAAACAAGAAAAAATACTGTGAACTTTATTGGTGTCAAGTGATATATGGTGCTATGTTACCTTACCTTATTGATGTCAACTTTGTAGTTTCGGTCATGGAGTGTGAGAATTCTCTCAGTGGTGTAGATCAGCATTGGCACTGACACATACATCCATGTCTGTAAAATAAGTCCGCATTTCAATGGAGAATTTAGAGAAACAAGAGAAAGAAATGTGTATTCGAACATGGCATACCGTCTTCTTATACCATTCCGGGGTGAGAAAAAGGAACCAACCATGGACGAGTAAGAGGAGGTAAACCACAGCCAAAAGATGATGAGCATACCAGAAGGCATTGAACCCTGACAAAGCATGAAAATGCCCAGGCAGCTTAACCATGTTCCTTCTAAATGAGTGAGCTGCCAATATGTAGGCGTAAAGCATCAAAACTATCATTATAATTCCAGTAATCCCCTCGATGCTGAACAGCAAATCCATATAAGTTGGCTGCTTGTAATTGAAGTGTAGAACAGTAAAATATAGAGACATAATGGAGAAAGTAGTAGTGTATATCTCATTAGTAAACATAGGCCACATATATATACAAGTAACTAAGCTAGGCTATGTTACATAACCGATGTGGGATAGAAATCATATACTATATTAACACTCCCCCTCAAGCTGGATCATATATATTGATCAAGTCCAGCTTGGTACAAAGTTCTGAGAAACGCTTCACAGGCAACGGTTTTGTGAAGATATCAGCAATTTGGTTAGACGATGAAGTGAAAGGAGTACTAATTGTCCGATTCAAAACACACTCTCGAATGAAATGACAATCAACTTCAATATGTTTAGTCCTCTCATGAAAAACCGGATTGTTTGCAATATAGATTGCAGCTTGGTTATCACAATGCATAGGTAAAGGTTCATTGAAAGTGAATCCCAATTCTCCAAGTAGATTCTTGACTCCGATCATCTCAGTAGCAGTATGAGCCATAGCTCTATACTCGGCCTCGGCAGACGATCTCGCAACAGTATGTTGTTTCTTGCTTCGCCAAGTTACAAGGTTTCCTCCCAAGTAGGTGCAATATCCAGAAGTAGACTTTCTATTAGACTTAGAACCAGCATAATCAGCATCAGAATATCCTTCAATTTTTAGATGCCCATTCTTTTTGAATAACAATCCGTTGCCGGGAGATTTCTTGACATATTGAAGAATTCGAATAGCGGCATCCCAGTGAACTTGCTTAGGCTTATCCAGAAAACGACTGACTAAGCCAACAGCAAAGGAAATATCCGGCCTTGTTACTGTCAAGTAGATAAGTTTTCCAACTAGACGTCTATACTTAGCTTTATCCTCCAAGACTTCTCCACTGTCATCCCAAACACTTGGATCAACCTCCATAGGAGTATCAATGGGCTTTGCTCCAAGTAGTCCAGTTTCTTTCAATAGATCTGTAGCATACTTTTGCTGAGATAGAGACACTCCAGAATTTCCGTGTGCAATTTCAATTCCCAAGAAATACTTAGGACGGCCCAGATCCTTGATAACAAAATGTTGCTGCAAATATTTCTTAGTTTCCTCAATTCCACGAACATCACTTTCAGATATGAGTATATTATACAATGAGAATAACAATACCCGATGCTTGATGTCGCACAAAAACCGAATGATCAGACTTGCATTGCTTAAAACCAATAGTTCCAAGGACACTGCTGAACTTATCGAACCACGCCTTGGGACTTTGTTTAAGGCCATAAATTACCTTTTTGAGACAACAAACTTTAGTAGCATCCTCCCCCTGAGCAACATATCCCGGAGGTTGCTCCATAAAGACCGTCAGAGTCAAATCACCATACAAGAAAGCATTCTTCACATCAAGTTGATACATGGGCCACGAAAGATTAATAGCCAAAGAGAACAGAATTCGGATTGAATTCATACGAGCAGTGGGCGAGAACGTCTCAAAGTAATCAATACCATAAGTTTGCGTGTATCCTTTGGCCACAAGCCGAGCTTTGTAACGATTAATACTGCCATCAGCCAGAAATTTTATGGTAAACACCCAACGACAAGACACAATATCCACCGAATCAGGGGCATGGACCAGATCGCATCTCCTCATCCATAGCGGCTCACCATAAAGGGTGTTTGAGTGCCTCTTGGTAAGAAGTTGGAATCACTGTAGACAAAAGGCAAAGAGCAAAGGCACGAAAAGGAGCACTCAAGCGAGTAAAGGAAACATGATTAGATACGGGGTGTTTGGTGGTACAAGTACGTTTACCTTTGCGAATGGCTATGGGTAACTCATCAGAAGGAGGTGGATCTTCAGAAGCTGGAGGCGAAGATGACTGTGGCAGTGGACATGAGACTGTTGGTACTGTTTCAGGGGCTTCAGGGGCTATTGCAGGTCGACGACGTCGTGTATAGACCTGTAAAAGAGGAGCAGGAGGAGCAGAAGACATATGAGAAACAAAAGTTTGGGCAGGTAAAGGAGTATGATATAACTGGCTGGTTGGTTTAGTTTGAGAATGAGTAAAATAAGGCTGAAACTCAAAGAAAGTAACGTCTGCAGAGATATAATGACGTTTGGTAAGAGGGTCAAAGCATCGGTATCCCTTTTTGGTTCTAGAATAACCAAGAAAAACACACTTAATAGAGCGAGGAGACAACTTATCCAACCCAGGAGTCAGATCATGAACAAAACAAGTACATCCAAAAATGCGTGGAGGAATATGATAAAGAGGTTTATCAGGATGAAGACACGAAAAAGGAATATCCCCATGCAACACACTAGATGACATCCTGTTAATAAGTAAGCATGCAGTAAGAACAGCATCAGACCATAGATACTTAGAGGCACATGCATGTGAGACATAAGAGTACGCGCAACATCTAAAACATGACGATGCTTACGCTCAGCTACCCCATTTTGTTGAGAAGTGTGAGAGCAAGAGGTTTGATGAATTATACCATGAGATTCACAAAAAAATGAGATAGACTGTTGTGTGAACTCAAGAGCATTATCAGTACGAAGAACACGCAGATCAACAGAATATTGGGTCTTTATTTCATGATAAAAAGATTTTAGAACAGTAGGGACTTCACTTCTGTGTTTAAGCAAATACAACCATGACATACGGGAATAATCATCAACAAGAATTAGAAAATACTTGAAACCCCCTCTGGACTCAATCCTACTCGGACCCCAAACATCACAATGAACTAAATCAAAAATAGAAGAGCTACGAGTCTCGACTCGAGAAGGAAAGGAAGTGCGATGGTGTTTGCCCAACTCACATGACTCACAATTAAAATCAACAGACGCAACTGGAACTAAACTACGAAGACTAGCAGAAGACGGATGACCAAGACGACAATGCCACTGATATGGAGACACAGCAGCAGAGAGAGCACTAGGAGAGACAGGTGAAACATTATCCAAGTAGTACAGACCGCCACGCTCATGTCCTCCACCAATCGTCCTCTTCGTCTGCAGGTCCTGAAAGATACAATATGAAGGATAAAAAGTGACAGAACAATTGTGAGTTTTTGTTAGCTGACCAATAGATATTAAGCTGACTGGAAAATTTGGGGCAAACAAAACATTATCAAGGGTAATATGAGTAGTGGGTTTGACAACACCAGTGCCAGTTACAGGAGAATAGTTGCCATCAGCAAGACGAACAGATGGGAGAGAAGATGGAGAAAAAGATGTCAAAATGGATTTTGTACCAGTAATATGGGTAGAGGCACCTGAATCCAACATCCAAGACTTACCAGGAGACACAGAAAACGCAGCTACAGAGGTAGAGGCATCAGTAGTAGTAGATGAAGAACTTGGCGCAGCAAACTCAATGTTATTAGCCCAATCTGGTTTGCCAAACTTCTTCCAACACTTATCAGACTCATGATTCGAACGACCACAATGATCACATAGTCGACCATGAAACCATCGTCCTCGACCTCGGCCACGTCCCTATCCACGGCCACGTCCACCATACGAACCTCGACCGCGAGCAGACATAGCTGAATTATCAAATGAGGTGGATTCCGTACGCCCGGTGGAGACACGAAGAACGCGAGACAACGCATTAGACAACGTTGGAATGTCATCACTAGCCATTAAGCTATCTCGAAGTGGCTGGAGATCAGCATTAAGACCTGACAAAAATTTTGCTACCATGAATTCCTCCCATTGTTTTGCTCTTGTTGTGGCATCACAGGAAAGAGGATGATAAACTAAGATCTCATCAGCAAGGCCTTTCAAGGTAGAGAAGTAATCATTGACTGAGTATCCTGAGTATGAGAGAAAAGTTTCTCATATAATTCAAATACCCGAGAAACGTTTTTGTCATTGAAGAACATCTCCCGTAGAGCATCCCACATGGCTTTGGCACTATCCAAGCACATGATATTTTGACTGATGGCTGGTTCTAGGCTATTGAGAAGCCAAGTCATGACGGAGCAGTCATCGGCACACCAAGTGTCGTAGTTGGCATCTGTAGTAGCAGGCGGGGCAGTTTGAACATGGCTTTTCTTCTTCTGTGATCCCAAAAATAGGAGAAAAGCACGAGACCAAAGCATATAGTTGGAACCATTCAGCTTAATGGTGGTTCCAATTGGAGGTCTAAAATCAGACATGATAAAACGAGAGTAAATCCGATGCAGAGCAGTAGGCAAGAGTGCAAGTCAATAAAAAAGAAGTAGCGGGCAGCAGCGCAGGCAGATGATAGCGCAGAGCAACGGAGTAGGAGTAGAACAGTAGCCAGATAAGGTTGCAGGCAGATAACAGTTGCAGAGCAGCGGAGCAGGAGCAGGAGCAGCGGAGGCAGAAAAAAAAAACCCTAATTTTCGAAACCCTAATTTTCGTTTTTTTTTTTTTTTACAAAACTAGCTACGAATTCGAACCCGCTTTGATACCATGTAGAACAGTAAAATATAGAGACATAATGGAGAAAGTAGTAGTGTATATCTCATTAGTAAACATAGGCCACATATATATACAAGTAACTAAGCTAGGCTATGTTACATAACCGATGTGGGATAGAAATCATATACTATATTAACATGAAGAGTGGTCCAAAAAGAGTATCAAACTGATCTTTAGGGCATCTTGATATCTTGACAAAATTGCAGCTCACGTGCATTATTATATGAACTACGGATCCCAGCATAACCTCCCCCGAAACCATCTTGTGGAAGTTGATGTTTTCATCAAAAGGGATGAATTTGCCTAGGAATGTCTCTCGTAGACTTGTCAGAGTTCTTCTGCAAACAGGCACTAGGATGACGGCCATGTTGTACTTGACTGTCTCAGCTGCAGCCTTGGCGAAACAAAGGCAGAAACCGAGAACTTTGAAAGCAGGTACACGCTGATAATAATTCAACTTCCAAGTGAAGAGGGACACATTTATGCCCTGCCATAGAATGATGACCAATATCTTTTTCCAGTTTTCGAAGAATTTCTCCTTAGTCCTGGACATGAATCGGCTTATTGGAGTCCTATATTCTTTGGGGATCATGGTTTTTGCTAGTGTGCTTGTTTTCTTGTCCGATCTCGGGGTTTCTTATGATCCAACCATCCCTCTTAGTAGTGCTTCGAGTTGCCACATCTGTTTGAATCAATACAAAGAGAGTTCAATTTTCAATTAAATGAAAGGATGATGGGATCAAAAGGGTGGTACCTCTATATATCCTTTATTATCGGGATCTAGCTCTTCCATAATCAATGCAGCATATGTCGAGGCTTGTTGCTTGAACTTTGATAGTTTGTTTGCAGATGCACTCATCACTAGAACCTTAACTTGACAGAACATACATATTGAGTTGACTATATATGAAAACCAATTTTTTTGTTATAATAAACTTGATGCTCACCTCTTTAACCTCATCCTCTGATAGCTTCCCATCACCATTCTTGTCACACCTGCAAAGGTAAAAAGAATCCTCGTATCACAACCCGAAAAACATAGTCAAGCTACACTTGAGCATCCTATTCTCAAACTACAAAATTTTATTACATGTCAAAGAATATGTGAAGCCTTGCATCCAAGTCTTGATTTGTCATGTCTTCCCAAAATTTCCTCAGTTGTAGCAAGTTTATCCCTTTCTCAGTGGCGATGTTTCTACGCCTTGCCAGTGCCTCGTACAACTCCCCTGCGAATTCCTTGCTGTCTCCCATCCCTTCCACAAGAAAAATGGTCACATTCTAAGCTGCTAAAAAAGGTTTATCTTCCAGAATTGAAGGAAAATACCAATGCAGGCCCCAAACTTGTCTTTAAACAGCATGCCATCGACAGAATTGTTGTGGAAACGCTTCTCGATGTCCTTCCACGCATCCTCTTCCTTCCCCGTCTTGGCCCTGTCAAGAAACCGGAGGCTCATTAGGCCCCTCTTCGCACCGGATTCCATCCTTTCCATCGCAGGGCCGGAGCTGTGGACCGCCTTCCTGTGCCTCAAACTGGCGGATCTCTCATTGAAAGATAGAGACGAAGAAAACTGTTTTTTGCTATCTTCTTCCATTGCCACTTCAGCCATGGTATCAATGTGTATTTTCTCAAGAACCCACTTTTGAGAATCATCCTCCTGCCCTTCTGCCATGCTATGCTATTATTTAGTGAAATCCAGTAATTCTAGGATGCAATGTGAGTATGACATGTATAAAAAGTGGTTGAATTTTGAGAGAGAGGGAGAAGAAAGGGGAAGAATAGATATTTGAGGGGTAGAGGTAGATAAAATGAAATAAAAAGTTAGTTAAATCAGTTATTCACTAGTTTTCAGAGCTACATTCTTTTAACTATCTATAGATGCTCCTAAATTCAATTTCATGATTTCACCCAAATAAAGTGAGTTTGATTTTGTGTAAGTGATACAGACTCGTTAGGGTCGCTAAATCAAATTGATGAATCATACAGTAAATCTTTAGAAAATTTTTAAGTCCAACCACACAAAATTACAAAATCGATGATCGAAACAAAGGCTTGTTAAAATAATTTTCAGTAGTTAAAACTAATATAATTCATAATTAGGACTGTCAAATAAAATATATTGAAAAATAACTAAATGAAAATTAAGGTTGAAGTCGACAAAAACAAAGGGAGAAAGAAAGTACAACAGACAAAATATTAATGTATGGTACAAATCTCAAGGATAAAATGAGTATCATAATTACAAACTGGTAATTTTAGAAAAAAAATGTATATCAATAAAATACTATACCATATGCTACAATATATAATTAAATACATGTATATTGTAAAAATAATGAAACTTTGCCTAATTATATATATTTAATCTACGAGGACTCCACAAACTTATCACATGGAGACAATTTTGAGATCACGGACAAATAATCAAACCTTAAACTCTTGCTGATTAATTACATTATAGTGATCATATTTTTTAGGCTTAAGGATTATATTTTGCATCAGTTGCTCGTCATGTGCTATGCATCCAATTTCTTCTAAAAGCGATTAAATTTAAAGTCAATTGGATGTAGCTGATCAAAATGACTGTTGAGTTGAATACGATTAACTTCATTAGCTTAAAATAGTATTTTGTGATTGCAAAATCAAATAACTCCAAATTTATGGAAATAATCTCCAACTCTTGCCATGTTTTAAGCGTGGGACAATTGCAACGATCTGAAACAGCTAAGTAGCAAGTCTTATCCTATCTCGTTGTTATATTTCACTTACAATTACTCAGTAGACTTTAAATTAGCATATATACTCATTAGTATTAGAATTCAAATCATAGCTATTCTACATAAACGGCACGCATAGTTAGTACTTGTAGAAATTGGATCACTTCTAGTTGTGGGCTATTATTAATATTAGTCTGGGCCAATATTTTGTATTGTGGCTTGTTCTTTCTGAGTCTAACCAATTTAGTAAGCGGTCTAAAACAAAAGAGGTACTAGTAACTAGTATCCTGGTGGTCCGATCCCTACATACTAATCAAAAGGATTGATCACTATATAAAGGTGTTTCAAAGTCCTAAATTTCCATAACTCCAGTAATTTGAAAGTAATTAATATACTTCTATGTATATCTAGTCTCTACAACCTTATTAATCAAATTAAATGGGGCTATCTTTACTTCAAACAGGCGCTCTCTTGGTCTTCCAAGCCTTGATTATCGCGTCATGCACGAAATCAAGGCCCAAAAATAATTCGAATCTGTTCCGAGAATATCTCGGAGCAGAATTCAAGCAAGTGACGTTCTCCGACATCCCTATAAACTCGGGCGTAGAGTTCCACTACATCCTCTCGTTCGCCATCGACTACACGACAGCCTCATCCTCGCCATCCCCGACCAACGGCAAGTTCAACGTGTTCTGGGACACCGACAACCTTAGCCCGGGCACTGTGGCCGCCATCAAGACCAAGCACCATGTTATGAAGTTTAACTAGTTGAAGTAATGCATGTGCATAGGAAGTGAAGATGGAATGCACAACATACAATCAAGAAGAAGGAATTTAAAAGTTAGTTAAACTCCAACGGCTACTAGCCGTTTGATAGTTTGTTTCTAGCGGTTGTAACCGAATGAAGAGTGAAGCTCTTGCTCACTCACTTGATTCTTGATGTGTATTAATAGACTAGAGACATCATTGTAAAGAGTGATACATTGTAGTTACTTCTTGATTCAATAAAGATTACAATACAATTCTCTCAAACACTTTTCTTTCTTCTTCCCTCAACTATTGCTTGTTCTTGATCGATTGTATCATTGAGTTATTCAACAATCGGCACCGTCTGTGGGAAGGGCGATTGATCGATCAAAGCAACTGTTTTCAATGGCAGCGAGACTCGAGGCAGAGAAGTTCTCAAGGAAAAATGACTATGGCTTATGGAAGATGAAGATGAGGGCGGTTCTAGTGCAGCAAGGCCTTGCAGCAGTTCTGACTTCGGCTGAATCAAATGGGAAGGGAAAGGTGCCTGCACTGGACGAGAAGGCTCAAGCTAAACTCGATGAGATGCAGTTAAAGGCACATAGTGCTGTCATTTTATGTCTTGGAGACAAAGTGCTATGTGAAGTGCAAGGAGAAACGACTGCAACTGGCATCTTAAAGAGGCTAGATGATGTCTATCTAGCCAAGTCTTTAGCTAACCGCTTATATAAGAAAAGAAGGCTCTATTCATATAGTTTTTCTGAAGATAAGTCGATTGTGGAGCAGCGGGAGGACTTTTGCAAGTCTGTTGATGATCTTGAGGCAGTGGATGTCAAGATCAGTGAATGGACAAGGCTATTCTGGTACTCAATGTCTTGCCTAGCTCCTATGATCAATTCAGCGATGTTATTCTTTATGGAAGAGACAAAGGCATCACCTACAATAAGGTCCATGTTGCACTTATGGCAAAAGAATTGCATAAAGGCAGTTCAAGAAACCCTGAATCACAGCCTGAGTCACTTAACATCAAGAAGTGGAACAAGAAGAAGTTCAAGAAAAAGGTTGAGGAAACTTAGAATGATAGCTCTGGGTTGAAAGAAACAAGATCTTGCCACTGGTGCAAGAAGCCAGGGCACTCGAAGAAGGATTGTTTTGGCTGGAAAAAGAAGCTAGCCTCAGAAAGCAAGTCTCACACGAATATGATCAGTAGTGATGGTGAAGATGCTGCTGAAGTCATGAATGTGATGGATAGACTTGAAAAGGGTTCTTGGATAATGGACTCAGGCTGCTCATTCCACATATGTCCAAATGTGGACTGGTTTCATGATTAATGGATCAGTGTTGCTGGGAAATAACAAAGCTTGCAGCATCAAATTAATTGGCAGCATAAAGCTGAGATTGAATGATGGATCAGTGAAGATCCTCTCAGAGGTCAGGTATATCCCAGAGGTTAAGAGGAATCTTGTGTCTCTTGGCACTCTTGAAAGAAAGGGATACTCATTTATTTATGAGAATGGAGAAATGAAAGTCTGCAAGAATCAACAAGTAAAGATGGTGGCTCACAGAGCAGGCAGCCTATATTATCTGCAGGCTACTGTGATTTCTGGTGAGTCCCATGTTGCTGTGATGAGTGATCTAAGAATATGGCATCTCAAGCTGGGGCATCCTGCTGAAGGGACTTTAAAAGCATTAATTAAGAGGGAGATGATTGGTATCAACAGCCAAGGGAAGATGGAGAGATGTGAAGATTGCTTGCTTGGAAAAGCATAGAAAATTTCATTTCGAGCAGGTAATCACACTTTAACTTCCCCTCTTGATTACATTCGTTCAGATTTATGGGGTCCATCTCCAGTCAAGAGTCTCGGTGGAGGAAAGTATTATATGTCTATCATAGATGATTTCTCTAGAAAGTATGGGTCTATATCTTGAAAGAGAAATCAGAGGCTTTCAAAACATTTAAGAGCTGGTGCAAGGAGATGGAGATTGAAAAAGGTAGAGTTCCTAAAGTGCTCAGAACTGATAATGACTTGGAGTATTTGTCAAGAGAATTTGATGCATTCTGCAAGGATAAAGGCATTAGGAGACATAGGACCGTTCCTGCAAACCCCCAGCAGAATGGTGTTGTAGAGAGGATGAACCGCATTCTACTAGAAAGAGTGAGGTGTCTTCTGTCATCTTCTGGGGCTGGGAAGCAGTTCTGGGCAGAAGCAGTGAGCACTGCAGCCTACCTGATCAATAAGTGCCCTTCTTCAGGCATAGGAGGCCCAATACCAGATGAAAGATGGTATGGATCAAAGCCTGACTACTATAGACTGAGGCCTTTCAGGTGCAAGGCATTTGCATACTTGAAGCAAGGAAAATTGAATGCAAGGGCCTTGAAATGTGTTATGCTTGGATATCAGAAAGGAGAGAAAGGGTATAGGCTATGGTGCGTTGAGCCTGGGAAACAAAAGGTGGTGATCAACAAAGATGTTGTTTTTATGGAAGACAATATGCCTTTTCTGACCAGCAATAATCATGAAGAAACAACAGAGGCAACTGATATTAATTCTCCACTGACTCACATGCAAGGTGTTTCATCTGATGGTGCAAGTATAGAAGTTGATGAAGCAGGTGGAGGATTTAAGGGAAGTCAGGAGATTGAGCCTGATGATCTGCAGCAACAAAACTGCCCGGAGGAATATCAGTTGGCAAGGGACAGGCCAAGGAGAGCAAATATGAGATCACCAGCTAGATTCAATGATTATGAGATGCTCTACTATGCTCTCCATGTGGCTAAACAAATGGAATCTTCTGAACCTAGTTCCTATGCTGAGGCAATAAGTGGGCCAGAAAATGATCAGTGGGTTCAAGCAATGAAAGACGAGGTTGAATCTTTGATCAGCAACAAAACATGGATTCTAGTGGACAAGGCTGAGTTTAGAAAAATGATACAAACGGGAAGTCCAAGGCCCGGGCTGACCCGACCACGACTCCCCTTAAGCTGCCCGAAAGGCCCGTCACGAGATCAATGAGACAAAGGCATCGGGAAGGCGTTTCAAATTTCATTAGGAGGGGAATGGAGGAGGCAGATGGAATGCCCGGTCGGGCGAATCCACACCTCCAAAACGCCCGACCGGGCGTTTGTGTGCTGAGCATCGTCCACATTCCAGAAAGTTCGCCCGACCGGGCGATTTCACCATCCCAGAACGCCCGACCGGGCGTTTGAAGAAGCAGCGCCGAATCCAGAAAGTTCGCCCGACCGGGCGATTTCACTTTCCCAAAACGCCCGGCCGGGTGATTCAACTTTTACATCCGTTTTTCCTTGTTTTTTAGCCCTTTTCTTGGGTTTCCAACCCTAACTATAAATATCTTTTTTGTAAGACTTTAAGGGCAGACTTTGATGAATGATATTACGAAGACTCCTTTGAGAGCATCTCCCATGTGAGATTTCTATCCAAATTCCTACATTGTAGGTTGCTTGTTTTTATGTTCATTTGGCTAAATCAAGTCTAGGTATGCATTTATGGTTGTGTAGTCATTAATGTGGAGCCAATGGAGTATTTGCTTTGGGTGAAAGTAGCCTAGGGTTGCCCACATCTTTTTGTGGGAGGTCATAGGTCCTCAAAGAGGATTCCTCCTTCTTTACACTTTCTTCTCACCTTCTTTCTCTCCATCCAAAACCATTTTGAGTTTAGTTTTTGTGGCTAGCTCAACTTATCTTTACTTTATCTTTGAAAACACAAAAAAAAGTGAGATCAAACACTACTTTGGGTATTTCTTGGGCACATGGAAGGATTCCCTCACAAGGAACCTTATCATTTGGTATCTAGAGCCTAGGTGCCTACCAAGTGTTTGATTTTAAACCTCTATGAAATTTCATTTTCCTTGTTTTTCCTTGTTTCTTTTGTTTTAGCCTTTGCTTGTTTATTGGTCAATTATTGTAGGATTGAGCTGATTTTTGGTGTGCATGAACCTTGAGATATGAACTATTTTTCTGAAAAATCTCAGCCAAAAATTCCATCGTTTGATAGGTCAAATTAATGTGTGAAGTTGCTGCCCTGTTTTGTGCCCTAGTTTGACAGATTTGGGGAAAACGTAAAATCGAGGGTCCTCTTGATAACCTGCTATATTGGGGATATTTTTCCCTCATTCTAAACCCTTTAATCTTGTTATCTACTAAGTTTCATCAATTTTGGGGTTGGGTAGCCATATCAAAAAAAATTCCTAAAGATCAGCCAAGAGTTACATAAATTTTCAGCTCAACTAAGTTTGTTTGTTAGCTTCCTTAGGCATTGAACCTTACTTTCACATGCTTTATTGGCTTTACTTGCTTGGTTATATTGCCTATGTGTATACCTTGATTGATTTGTCTTAGCACTTGCATTTTGGAAGTTGGATATTGAGAGTGAGTGAACCTAGCCCTCACTATATTCTAAGCCTTTTTCCGAGTGACATTGGTGAGTGAATTACCAATTGGGAAGTGAGTTCTTACTAAAATCTCCCCTTCTTGTGTGTGTGAGTGTGGATTTTACTAACCCTTAGGACTAGATCCTAGTTTATTTTTATTTCTTATTGTAGGTACCATTGTGAATGCCACCTCGTACTAGATCCACCACGATGGGGGATCCGCAACCGGGTGCGAGCACGAGTCTTAGTGTGGCGGGGGATGAGTTGAAAAACTTGATGGAAAAAATTATGACGGATTTGAGGGATCTAAAAGAAGGCCAAACCACAATGCATGTCACTCAAGATGCTATGTTCGGGGATTTGAAGGAACTCAAGGTGAACCAAGCATCCATCCATGAAAACCAAACTTTTCTCCACGACGAGCTCAACGCTTTGAAGGCCGTGCGACTATCAAGGTCAAACACCCCTAGGAGCAATCACACACATCATGATGCCTCCGAGGGGAGTAATGGAGAGGAAGAGCCATATGGTTGGTACGATCATGGGGGGCGTGGGGGACAAGGAGGAGGACGGAATGGGAATAGGAATGGTAGGTTCGGGAACATGATGGGCGGAAAAGGGAATGGAAACATGGGGCACCATGGGTGGAATGGTAGGCATGGAAGATATAAAAACTATGAGGAGGAGATGGAGCCGCGGTATGATGATCCCACCAAGTCTATCAAGCACACATTTCCCGAGTTCCACGGCAAGTTTGATCCCGAGGCCTACTTGGAATGGGAGTCACAAATGAGCAAAATTTTCTCACTCCATAACTTTTCGAAAGGTGATAAGGTGAAGGTGGCAATAGCCGAGTTTCGTGGCAATGCGGATACATGGTGGAATGATACGATGAGGAGGAGAAGGATGGTTAGGGGAGGGGAAGTGGGTTCGTGGGCGGAGTTGTGTGAGCTCATGAGGACTACCTTTGTACCAAAGTCCTATTTCCTCCGACTTCGAGGGGAATTTCAAGATTTGAAGCAAGAGACGAAGAGCGTAATGGAGTACTACTATGAACTCCTATCATTGATGAGCAAGGTAGGGGTGGAGGAGCGAGAAGAGGCGACTCAAGATCGATTTATCCATGGCCTTAACATCAACTTGAAGCACAAGGTGCAAGTGGAGGCATTGAGGGGAATTTCCTTGGATGAGGTGATTGGGTTTGCCGACACTTTTGAGAGGCAAAGTAAGGAGTTGGTTTCTAGCCGGGCTAAATGGGCGTCTAGCCAAACCGGAGGGACGGGGACTAGCAAGTGGAGTGCTCCCGGCAAGAAGGTGGAAAACATGGCCAATCCAAACACGCAAGGGAGGCCGATCGCGAAGGCTTTACCGGGTACTCAACCTATTAAAGCTATAGCCCCTATGGAAGACAAGAAGGTTCAATGTTTCAAGTGCAAGGGGTATGGCCATTATGCACGCGAGTGCCCAAACCAACGGGTAATGGTTATCGGGCAAGATGGTAGCGTGTATAGTGAGGAAGATGAAGAAGATGGGGAGGGTGTGGGCACTAAAGAAGTGAGCCCGGACACCGACATAGCTTTTTCTAGTGGCGAAGAAGAAGATACACCCTTAAGGGCTATGGTTGTACTCCGAATGCTCAATGTACAACCCAACCTTGAGGAGCATAAGGAGCAAAGGTGCAACATCTTTCATATGAAGTGTAAGGTGAAGTTCAAGACGTGCTTGGTCATATAGATGGAGGGAGTTGTACAAATGTGGTGTGTGACCGGTTGGTGGCCAAGTTGGGATTGAAGGTACTTAAACACCCAAACCCCTACAAATTGCAATGGTTAGGGGACTCCGGAGAGTTGAGGGTGAAGGCTCAATGCAAAGTTCCATTGAAGATTGGAGAAGTTGAGGAAGAAATCCTATGTGATATCATTCCTATGACGGCATGTCATGTTTTGCTAGGGAGGCCATGGGAGTTTGATAGAAGGGCCTACAAAAATGGCTTCACGAATGAGTATTTCTACATGCTCAACGGGTTGAAGGTTCGTTTGAAGCCATTGCTACCTAGTGCCGTGTTTGAGGCTAGCCAACATCTACAAAAGGAAAGAGAGAGAGATAGGGAAAAAAGGCTAGTAGAAGAATGTGAGCTAAAAAAGCCAAGTGAGAGTGGGGGTGGTGAGAGAAAAATAAAAGCGCCCAATGGAGAGCACCCACAAACAAGAGGGGGAAAGGAATGTTTGATAGCTAGTAAAACCGACCTTGGGTGGGCACTAAACAATCACCTCTCTGTTCTCCTCGTGGTCCGTAAGGATTTGTGCTTAGCTACTAACCTTGACCCGTATCCTTTGATTGTCCAAAGTGTGTTGCAGGAATTTGAAGATGTATTCCCGGAAGAACTCCCGAGTGAACTCCCTCCCATGAGGGGGATCGAGCATCAAATTGACCTTTTGCCGGGATCATCACTCCCAAACCGGGCCGCATACAAGGCGAACCCCAAGGAGACACAAGAGCTACAAAGGCAAGTCGAGGAACTCCTTGCCAAAGGTCTAATTCGTGAATCTCTATCTCCTTGTGCCGTACCCGTCATTCTTGTACCTAAGAAGGACGGAAGTTGGAGGATGTGTGTAGATTGTAGGGCAATTAACAAAATCACCATCAAATATAGACACCCTATACCTAGGTTAGACGACATGTTAGAGGATCTTTGTGGCTCTATATGTTTCTCTAAAATTGATTTGGCTAGTGGATATCACCAAATTCGCATGAAAGAGGGAGATGAATGGAAAACCGCTTTCAAAACCAAGTTTGGCTTATATGAATGGCTTGTGATGCCTTTTGGTTTGACTAATGCCCCTTCTACATTCATGCGTTTGATGAATCATGTACTTCGTCCTTTTATTGGGAAATTTGTGGTGGTATATTTTGATGATATCTTGATTTATAGTCGTAGTGTTGAAGAGCATGCTAGTCATCTTAGGAATGTGCTTGAAGTGTTGAGAATGCATACTTTATATGCCAAGTTGCCTAAATGCACTTTTTGTGTTGAGGAAGTTGTGTTTCTTGGTTTTGTTGTGGGAAAGGAAGGAGTGCGGGTAGATGAGGAAAAGGTGAAAGCCATTAGGGAATGGCCAACACCTAGGAATGTGAGTGAGGTTAGGTCCTTTCATGGCCTTGCTAGCTTCTATAGGAGGTTTGTTAGGGATTTTTCCACAAAAGCTTCACCCTTGAACCACATTGTCAAAAAAAATGTTGAGTTTAAGTGGGGGGAGGAGCAAGAGAGAGCGTTTAGTACTTTGAAAAATGACCTCACGCATGCTCCCTTACTAGCACTCCCTAATTTTGATAAAACTTTTGAACTTGAGTGTGATGCAAGTGGTGTGGGGATCGGGGGAGTTCTCATGCAAGAGGGTAAGCCCATAGCTTACTTCTCGGAAAAACTAAATCAAGCCCAATTGAACTACCCCACATACGACAAGGAGTTGTATGCTATAGTCCGTTGCCTTGAGAATTGGCAACACTACTTGATGCACAAGGAGTTTGTGATACACACGGATCATGAGTCTATTAAGTTCTTAGGAGGTCAACATAAACTTGATAAAAGGCATGCTAAATGGAGTGTTTTCCTAGAGACTTTTCCCTATGTCATTAGGTACAAGAAGGGAAAGGACAATGTGGTTGCCGATGCTCTTTCTAGGAAGCCTTTTGAGACCTTGCATGATGGCACTTTACTTGTGAGTGATACCGTGTGTTTGAGAAAGCGTTTGCTTACTATGTGTGCCTCCAAATATGTTGGATTTGAGTTTATTAAAGACCTTTATGAACATGATCATGACTTTTCTTCTATTTACGGAGCTTGTGAAAAAGGTGCTTTTGATAAATACTATAAGTTGGATGGCTATCTTTTTAGAGAGAATAGGTTATGCATACCTTCATGCTCTTTGAGAAACTTGTTGATTAAGGAGGCTCACCTAGGGGGCCTAATGGGTCATTTTGGGTTGCTTAAAACTTTTGACATACTAAGTGAGCATTTCTTTTGGCCTTGCATGAAGAAGCATGTTGAAAAGTTTTGTAGTAGTTGCTTAGAGTGTAGGCAAGCCAAGTCTAAATCTAACAATTATGGTCTTTACACCTCTTTGCCTACTCCTACACATCCTTGGGTAGACTTGTCCATGGACTTTGTTCTAGGTCTCCCAATGTCTCCTCGGAAAAATGATAGCATCTTTGTGGTGGTGGATAGGTTTTCCAAAATGGCTCACTTCATTCCATGTCGGAAGACAAGTGATGCCAAATTCATTGCTAGTTTATTTTTCAAGGAGGTTGTAAGAATCCATGGGGTCCCGAGAACTATTGTAAGTGATAGAGACGTCAAATTTTTGAGTTTCTTTTGGAAAACGCTTTGGGGTAGGATGGGCACCAAACTTCTTTTCTCTACCACCGCACATCCCCAAACGGATGGTCAAACGGAAGTTGTAAACCGCTCATTGGGAACTCTTCTCCGTGCCTTGGTTTTTGAAAATAAAACTTCTTGGGAAGAATGTTTGCCTATAGCCGAATTTGCTTATAATAGGACCATACATTCCACCACCCAACAATCCCCTTTTGAGGTTGTCTATGGTTTCAATCCACTCACCCCGTTGGACTTGTCCACGGCCGATTTGCCTTTGTCTTATATGGTTGATGTAGGTGGGATGAAGAAGGCCAAGTTTGTACAAGACGTGCACACTCGAGTGCAAGAACGAATCCGCAAGATGGGGGAACAAGTAGCTCAAAGGGTGAACAAAGGGCGAAAGAAAATGTTGTTCAACCCCGGAGATTGGGTGTGGGTACACTTTCGGAAAATACGTTTTCCCGACAAAGCAAGATCCAAGCTTGCCCCGCGAGGGGATGGCCCATTTATGGTCCTAGAGCGTGTGAACGACAATGCCTACATCATTGATCTTCCCGGTGAGTATAACGTGAGTTGTACTTTTAATGTGGCTGACTTGAGCCCGTTTGATTTTGTAGGGGACGACCCAGATTTGAGGACAAATCCTTCTCAAGAGGGAGAGGATGATACAAACGGAAAGTCCAAGGCCCGGGCTGACCCGACCACGACTCCCCTTAAGCTGCCCGGAAGGCCCGTCACGAGATCAATGAGACAAAGGCTTCGGGAAGGCGTTTCAAACTTCATTAGGAGGGGAATGGAGGAGGCAGATGGAATGCCCGGTCGGGCGAATCCACACCTCCAAAACGCCCGACCGGGCGTTTGTGCGCTGAGCATCGTCCACATTCCAGAAAGTTCGCCCGACCGGGCGATTTCACCATCCCAGAACGCCCGACCGGGCGTTTGAAGAAGCAGCGCCGAATCCAGAAAGTTCGCCCGACCGGGCGATTTCACTTTCCCAAAACGCCCGGCCGGGCGATTCAACTTTTACATCCGTTTTTCCTTGTTTTTTAGCCCTTTTCTTGGGTTTCCAACCCTAACTATAAATATCTTTTTTGTAAGACTTTAAGGGCAGACTTTGATGAATGATATTATGAAGACTCCTTTGAGAGCATCTCCCATGTGAGATTTCTATCCAAATTCCTACATTGTAGGTTGCTTGTTTTTATGTTCATTTGGCTAAATCAAGTATAGGTATGCATTTATGGTTGTGTAGTCATTAATGTGGAGCCAATGGAGTATTTGCTTTGGGTGAAAGTAGCCTAGGGTTGCCCACATCTTTTTGTGGGAGGTCATAGGTCCTCAAAGAGGATTCCTCCTTCTTTACACTTTCTTCTCACCTTCTTTCTCTCCATCCAAAACCATTTTGAGTTTAATTTTTGTGGCTAGCTCAACTTATCTTTACTTTATCTTTGAAAACACAAAAAAAAGTGAGATCAAACACTACTTTGGGTATTTCTTGGGCACATGGAAGGATTCCCTCACAAGGAACCTTATCAAAAAATCATTGGATGCAAATGGGTGTTCAAGAAGAAGATAGAGTCAGCAAGTTCACAGAGAATCAGATTTAAAGCTAGACTTGTTGCAAAGGGCTTTAGCCAACAGGAGGGCATAGATTTTAATGAAGTCTATTCTCCTGTTGTAAAGCACAATTTCATTCGTATCCTCTTGGAAGTGGCAGCAAAGAGGAATTGGGAGCTGGAGCAACTAGATGTTAAAACGACCTTTTTAAATGGAGATATTGAAGAAACCATTTATATGGCTCAGCCACAAGGCTTTGAAGTTCCTGGCTCTGAACAGAAAGTTTGTATGCTCAAGAAAAACATATATGGACTTTAGCAAAGCAGCAGGTAGTGGTACTTGAAATTTGGTGAGAGCTTGACAAATCAGGGCTTCACTAGATCTCTTTATGATAGCTGTGTATTTGTGAAGAGGGAGAAGAATAAAGATCCTGTGTACCTCATCTTGTATGTGGATGATATGTTAATATCAGAGCCAGACATTAAAGAAATTAGGAGAGTGAAAGATCAATTAAAATCTGACTTTGAAATGAAGGATCTTGGTGATGCAAGACGGATCCTTGGCATGGATATTATCAGGGATAAAAGCAAGAAGAAGCTTTGCCTATTCCAGACTGATTATATCCAAAAGACCCTGAAGAAGTTCAGAGTTGATAATATGAGTAGCACAACAACACCCATGGCTATGCATTTCAAGCTGTCAAAGGATCAGAGAGCAAAACTGATGAAGAAAAGAAGGAGATGGAGTTAGTGCATTACTCTAATATTGTAGGCAGCTTGATGTACTTGATGATATGTACAAGGCCTGACATAGCACATGCTATAAGCACAACAAGTAGATACATGGCAGACTTTGGCAGACAACACTGGAGTGCCCTGAAATGGACTCTGAGGTATCTTGGAGGAGCAGATAAGCTGGCCATATTATTAACTGGTGATGGTGGAGTGGAGGAAGAGCCTTTGATAGGCTATTGTGACTCAGATTATGCAGCTGGATACTAGAAGGTCACAGACTAGCTATATCTTCACCTTGTTTGGATCAGCCATATGTTGGAAGTCAAGTCTGCAAAATGCGGTTGCTTTATCAACAACCGAAGCTGAGTATATATCCTTGACTTCAGCAGTAAAAAAAGCAAATGGCTACTTGGACTCATAGCTGAATTTGGAGTGCAACAAAGGAGTGTGGCAGTGCATTGTGATAACAGTGGAGCATTGTGTCTTGCTAGGCACCAAATATTTCATGAACGTTGCAAACACATTGATGTGAGGTTGCACTTCATAAGGGATGAGATGGAGAGTGGCAGAGTGAAGGTGATCAAGATCGACACAGCTCATAACCCAACTGACATGCTCACGAAGCCACTGAGCAAGGAGAAGTTTGAATACTGCTGCAGATTGGTAGGATTGTGTGCAGTAAGTTTCTGAGCATTGCTTCACTAGTCAAGGTGGAGATTGTTATGAAGTTTAACTAGTTGAAGTAATGCATGTGCATAGGAAGTGAAGATGGAATGCACAACACACAATCAAGAAGAAGGAATTTAAAAGTTAGTTAAACTCCAACGACTACTAGCCATTTGATAGTATGTTTCTAGCGGTTGTAACCAAATAAAGAGTAAAGCTCTTGCTCACTCACTTGATTCTTGATGTGTATAAATAGACTAGAGAGATCATTGTAAAGAGTGATACATTGTAGTTACTTCTTGATTCAATAAAGATTACAACATAATTCTCTCAAACACTTTTCTTTCTTCTTCCCTCAACTATTGCTTGTTCTTGATCGATTGTATCATTGAGTTCTTCAACACACCCGAACGTCAAAGTCGCCCTCAGCTTGGGCGGGGACAGCGTGGGCGACGGCGAGAGCGCCTTCTTCGACCCATCCTCGCCGGAGACGTGGATTTCAAAATGTTGACTACGAGCACTTCAAAACGGAACCTGACATGTTCGCGCGGTGCGTGGGGGAGCTAATCACGGCGCTAAAGAGGAACGACGTCGTTTCATGTTGGGTTTCTACTTCAAACAAGAGATAAAAGCCAGGCGTAATACAACCCAAAGAAGGAATACAAAAGAACGAACTTAACCGAAATTACAATTGAAAGAATCGAAACAGTAAGACCATAAAAGTGTTTAGCCGAGTCGAGTAGGCCTCTTTCCGCAAGACGAGATACGCCCCGGTAGTGCTCTCGGTTTGGCGTGTCATCCCCAAAGATAAAATGGCTATGTCTCTGGTGAAGCAGCACCGCAATCAACAGAGCTCCGACGAACTGGAAGAGGAGAGGGCAGAGCTTCGGGAAGAAAGACAATGCAGAGAGAGTATGATGCTTGTGAGTATGTTCTATGTTGTTCTATATACTAATGCAAGGAATGACTAGCCTATTTATAGGTTTGGTCCACTGCGGGGGTCAACTCAGCCTTGATGGCTATCATCATGGCTCATCATGGCGTGCCTGTAACCGCCGGCCGTTACGAGTTTGAAAGCTGGAGTGGTCGACGTTGAATCTAGACGCTGTACAAGCCCTAGTTCAACCGTCACATGGGGACTTCGTGACTTGATCAAGACACTGGTTAAGCCATTGCTCAAGGCGCAGCAGGCCGAGTTGATCAGGCTGCTGATCAAGGGGCAGCATGTCGAGTTGATTAGGCTGCTGCCCAAAACTGAGGTGGTCCAAAACATTAAGTCTGGATCCAGGGACAAGCCCAAGAACCAAGCCCAAAGACCAATTGCCAAGATCCAAGTCCAAGTCCAAGTGCACGGGCACGACTCAGCTAGGCTCGGTGCGCGTGTGCACGCGTGTGAGCTCCTTCATCCATCTTAGTCCACGATAATTACTAAGTATAATAAGTCACTTAATAAATACACATTTAAAGATGTGTATCATCTCCTATGTGGGATAATTAACTTTAGTTAATTACTCCATACACTTTCAACTCATAGCTTTATCAAAAGCTACAATGTGACCAACTTTTATCCACTATTTCTCACTCACCGGGAATCGGATTTGAGAAAGTGAATATACTACGGTCATCTACGCGGAACGTAGATCGACGCTATATTATTTAATTTCCAAAAATTAAATGTCTCATTATATTTATTATTGGTCAAACTTCGTTGACCGGACATCTTAAATTCAAGATTCCAACAATCCCCCACATGAGTGGAAATAGCCAAATGCATATGCGTGCAGACACAAGCTCAACCCTCACGAGGTATATAAACATAAAAATAGGTAGTTTTTGGCTTTGAACCCTCCATAGTCGACACCATCGGATACACAAGCAGCTTAGTAGCGCGATGCTTTGAACTAATCCCCCACGGCGTGCACCAAGACAATGGTGTTAACGCTTAAACACCTCAACCTCATCCGTTCTCACATTTTGTGTCCTTTGCGGCCTTGGACACCACTTTAGATCCATAAGTGTTGTATTTGAAGCGACCTCACTTCACACTTATATAGGTGATTCCTAATCAAGTATCTTGCCCTACTCGGTCTCTTTGAGAACTCAATCTCCTCGAGATCCTTAGGAGTCATTAAAAGTCATAGACTTAGCCTCACCACTAGGCAAGTTTTCCAAAACTCTATTGTTCACTAGGGAATAGATATAGTTGAGTGTTTCTCATGAACTCTCATAGCTTAGTTGTCCCTTTGAACCAAGTTCTTGGGATCTCCAGTCATCATGGTTGGGTTACCACTATGACAATTCTTTAGTTTGTGGATTTTAAACCCATTCTCTCTAGCAACTTATTCATTTGATCACGGTTTAACCCTTTAGTTAGTGGATCAGCTAGATTCTCTATTGATTTCACATAGTCAATTGTAATCACCCCTGTTGTGATCAAATGTCTCACGGTGTTATGTCGTCGACGTATATGTCGAGACTTACCGTTATAGAAGCCATTGTTTGCCCTTCCAATAGCCGCTTGGCTATCGCAGTGGATCAGCACTTGTGACACTGGCTTAGACCAACATGGAATATCTTCAAGGAAGTTCTTAATCCACTCGGCTTCCTCACCAGCCTTATCTAAGGCAATGAATTCCGATTCCATTGTTGATCGGGCTATACATGTCTGTTTTGTGGATTTCCACGATACAACACCACCCCCAATAGTAAAGATGTATCCACTTGTTGAAAGTGAGTCTCTATTGTTGGATATCCAATTTGCATCACAGTACCCTTCAAGTACCGGAGGGTATCTCGAGAAGTGTAGCCCAAGATTTTGAGTATGTTTTAAATATCTCAAACCCTCACAAGAGCTCTCCAATGCTCTTTGCTTAGATTTCTTGTGTAACGACTCAACTTGTTCACGGCACAAGCAATGTCAGGTCGAGTGCAATTAGTCAAGTACATAATGCACCCGATGACCCGTGCATACTCTTCTTGTGCAATGGGCTCACCTTTGTTCTTGCTCAAGTGAATGTCGAGTTCAATTGGAGTCTTAAACGGCGCGCCATCATAGGCTTTGAATTTATTCAATATCTTCTCAACATAATGTGATTGTGTTAAGATGATTCCATCAGACGTTCTTAGAATTTTCATTCCAAGAAATACATCGGCTAGACCCATGTATTTCATGTCAAAGTTTCTCTTTAACATGGCCTTTGTATCATTAATTACTTGAGTGTTGCTACCCAAGATTAACGTATCATCAACGTATAGACACACTATATCATGACCGTTATTAGTGCTCTTGATGTAGACACATTTGTCGCACTCGTTGATTTTAAACCCATTTGATGACATCACATTATCAAACTTCAAGTGCCATTGCAATGGCGCTTGTTTCAATCCATATAGAGACTTTACGAGCCTGCATATAGACATCACCAAACCGAACCGGCCCGGCTGAACCGGCCCGGAACCGTCACCGGCGGTTCCGAACCATGACCGGAACCGGCGGTTCCGACGGGCCGGTTCAGGTTCATGAAATTTGCGAACCGTAACCGGCGGTTCCGAACCGCCGGTTTTCACCGGCGGTTCGCTGGTTCCGACACCTTTTCAGGCTACCACCGGCCTAGACGTAGCCTTTTCAGAAACCGGGTCAGAAACCGCCGGTTTTTGTCAGAAAACCGTTGACGAAACCGGCGGTTTCTGACCAAAAACCGGCGGTTCAACGAGTAAAACCGGCGGTTCCGGCGGTAAACCGGCGGTTCCGCCGGATTTCAAAAATTTGAAATTTTTTCTTTTTTTTTTTCTTGTTTTAATCACATTTTTCCCCTATAAATACCCCCTCATCTTCATTTTCTACTTACCCCATTCTTGTGTTGATAAGAATTTCTCTCTCAATCTCAATTTCTCTATTCTCCATCCTCTTTCTCTCAAGTTGTTTACGTTATTTGCGCTCATAATTTACTCAC
Organism: Salvia splendens; assembly: GCF_004379255.2. Lineage (NCBI taxonomy): Eukaryota > Viridiplantae > Streptophyta > Magnoliopsida > Lamiales > Lamiaceae > Salvia > Salvia splendens. The sequence goes on from NC_056033.1 coordinate 10,014,983, forward strand.
GTTGTTCTTGTTTACGTTAATATCACATAAACACTACTCTTTATTCTCTACTTCCAATTTCCATAATATCATGTCTTCATCTCGTCGTGGTGGTGATCGGGGCAAGGGAATTGCCCAAGATCAAAGTGACTCTCGTCGTCGTCATGCCCCTTCTAGAGCACAAGTTGCGGAGGAGGTGGGAAGGCGAGCCGCTCTTCGATTACAAGTAAGTTCTAAACTTCTAAATTAAATGTTTTACTATGTTAATATGTTATAATAAGTTTTAATATGTTAGTAGTTTTTTAATATGTTTTATTATGTTATATGATATAAGTTTTAATATGTTAGTAAGTTTTAATATGTTTTAATATGTTATATGATAAGTCTTTAATTTGAGAGCACCATTTGGTATACTTGCTCGGAAAAAGATTATGTGCGGACTACCGCCTTTTCTTATATCCTTGTGCAAGATGGCCTATTGTGGAATGCCTCAGCGTCGTCCTTCCTTTGATTTATATGTTATAAGTTTTAATATGTTTTAGTAAGTTTTAATATGTTAATATGTTTTAATATGTTTTAATATGTTTTAGTAAGTTTTATATGTTTTAATATGTTTTAGTAAGTTTTAATATGTTTTAATATGTTATATGATAAGTCTTTAATTTGGGAGCACCATTTGGTATACTTGCTCGGAAAAAGATTATGTGCGGACTACCGCCTTTTCTTATATCCTTGTGCAAGATGGCCTATTGTGGAATGCCTCAGCGTGGTCCTTCCTTTGATTTATATGTTATAAGTTTTAATATGTTTTAGTAAGTTTTAATATGTTAATATGTTTTAATATGTTTTAATATGTTTTAGTAAGTTTTAATATGTTTTAGTAAGTTTTATATGTTTTAATATGTTTTAGTAAGTTTTAATATGTTTTAATATGTTATATGATATGTTTTAATGTGTATAATTCTCGTAGGAGGAAGAAGATCGAAATGCGGCCTTGTTACTTGCCACCCTCGGCGACGAAGAGCCACATTCGGATTCGCGTTTCGAATACGATGTGAATCTATCATCGGACGAAGGCGACGATGGATCGCATCAATTCCCACCTTCTAGCGCCGGCCAAGTTGGCGAAAATGACGAGGAGGCCGAAGCTCCTCCTCCTTCCGGGAGACAAAAGAAGAAGATGCCTCCAAAGTTGAAATCCGACATCTTCACCAAACATTACAAGAAGGTCCCGGTGGTAATTTCTAATCCTGATGATTCGACCACTACCGTGGAGACAGGCGAGTTCAAAGCTTATTGCAACTATTGCGATAAAGTCTATCCATTTGTAATCGGTGGGGGATATGGTACTCTCACACGCCATTTGAAGGCAAAACACCCCGTGGAATTTGGGCATTCTAGATCCCAAACCCAAATCAACTTCCCCGCCGGCTCATCGTCTCAAACAGGTACGCCACTATTTAAATACGATCCCAAAAATACTACCGATACCATGGTAAGATGGGCGGCAATGAAACATTTGCCGTTCAATTTTTTTAATGACAGAAAATATGAAATGACTATGCAACAAGCTTTTAATGTTGCTGCAAAAAGAATTCCCCCCTCTACTGCTCAAAGATCTAACAACCGGCAGTATTTTGAAAAAAAAATGGAAATTGCAAAGAGTCTATCCACCTTGGGGCACAAAGTTAATATTTGCTCCGATGTGTGGACGGATTCTTTCCAACGAAATTCTTACATGGGTATTTCTTGTCATTTTATAGACAATAGTTGGTCTTTAAATAAACGTTTGATTGGTTTTAGACAATTTCCTTCCCCATACACCGCACAAGCAATTGCTTCTTTAATTATTCAAGTTTTGAATGAGTATGAGTTATGCAACAAGATATTTTCGGTTGGTTTTGATAACGCAACCGCCAACACCGCAAGTATATCCGATTTAATTGCGGCTTGCTCCCCGGTGATAAGTGGTAAGTATTTTCATCAACGATGTATTTGTCATATTTTAAACTTATGTGTACAAGATGCTTTGTCTTTATGGCAAAGACATATTCAACCTATTACTACAGCTGTATCCTTGATCCACTGGAAGCCTCAAATTGGCAAGGCGTGGAAGAAGTATTGCCACTCGAAGAAAATAAGGTACACAAAGTTTACTTTAGACGTTTCTACTAGATGGAACTCTACATATGACATGTTGCAATCTACAATGGAGCATATAGACTATTTAGTTGATTTTTATAGAACTTACCATGTTGATGATTTATATCTAACATCTTCTTGTTGGGAACAAAGCCTGAGTTTATTTAAATTATTCAAAAATTTTCGAAGTGCTACTATGGAGTTATCGGGTGTGTATTATTGCACATCCGTTCGTGTTTTATAACATTGCATGATCATATCACTTGGTTTTAAAACTGCAATGAAAAATTCCGCAAACAATCTTGAGCTTATGTGTGTTTTATATTACATGGTTGAAAAATGGCTCAAGTATTTCAATGAGATCCCAACAGTGTTTTTGCTTGCCAAAGTTTTGGATCCAAAGTGGAAACTAGTTGGTACTTTCAAAATTTTAGAATTTTATTACAACAGTTTAGCTTCTATTGATCTTGAACCACTCCGAGCTTTGCAAACTGACGACGACGACAACTACATAAACCTTGCCCAAACATTCCAAATAAACCTCCCCCACCTCCCAAGCCTCCAAAGAAATTTTGAGTTCGACTTGCGGTCTCTCTTTCACGATTACGAAGTCAAGTACAACACTACCCACCAAGTTCGACCTAGACCCCCCCGTCAAACACAGAACTTTGGCTTCTTCCAAGTTGATGACCCCGACACCCAATCCCAATTGGCGGACCTATACGCCTTCAGCAGCGGAGGAAGGACGGCACATTCGGTAAGTGAGTTAGATTTATATTTAGACTCACACTTTTCATTCAATGAGGAAGAAGGAGGTCCCGTTCCCCAACAAATCGACGTCCTAGATTGGTGGTCTTCACACGAGAAAGATTTTCCCATCCTTGCATCAATGGCCAAGGAGATCTTTTCGGTTCCGGCTTCCACTGTCGCCGTCGAGTCCGCCTTTAGTGTTGGAGGCAACGTCTTGGACGACCGAAGAAGTAGGCTCACCGGACAAAACATGGAAGCCACCATGTTACTTGATGATTGGTGCTCCGCCGAAATTAGAGACCAAGAACCGGATTGGGACAAACTAGTAGTACAACCCGACCAAGACTACTTCCCCGACGAAGAAGAGTAGGCGCCAATACTTCCGATCAAGCCAAATAGGTAAGCAAGGTAAGAGAACTACGTGGACTTTGATTCCAAAATGCAATTGAGCATTGAGGATACGTAGGCATCTCAACTTATATTTCAACTTAAATTTTAAATTTAAGTTTAAATTTAAGTTGAGCTCAAGTCCTTTTCCTTTATTTCTTTTTTCTCCCCTTTATTTCGAATATGTAATTTTGTAAATTGTAATGAAGACTTTAAGTCTTTTGTAATTTATAATTTTGAAGTTGTAATTTCTAATTTTTATGTTGTAATTTGTAAATTTTAACTTGTAATTTGTAATTTTAAAGTTGTAATTTGTAATTTTGAAGTTGTAATTTGTATCAATAAAATTACATTTGTACATCGCTTCATTCTAATGTTATTTACGCAAGTTTTTTTACATTTTAAACTTGAATTACAATTTACAAAATGCAAAAAAAAAAAAAAAAAAAAATCAAAACGAACCGCCGAACCGGCCGAACCGGCCCAGAACCGGCCCGGAACCGGCCAATCACCGGCGGTTCCACGGTTCACTTGAACCGGCGGTTCCACGGTTCACGAACCGGAACCGCCACACCTTGGTCGGGCCGGTTCAGGTTCATCAATTTATTGAACCGGAACCGGCGGTTCCGAACCGTGAACCGCCGGTTCCGGAACCGTGGTGACGTCTACCTGCATACCTTTTTCTCTTGTCTAGGTACTACAAACCCTTCGGGTTGTTCCATATAAATTTCATCTTCTAGTTCACCATTTAGAAACGCGGTCTTTACATCCATTTGATGAATCTCAAGATTGTGCAATGCAGCAATAGCGAGAAGCACTCGGACAGATGTAATCGTTGTTACAGGTGAATAGGTATCGAATAAGTCATGTCCTTCCTTTTGTTTAAAACTCTTTACTACCAGTCGGGCTTTATACTTATTCACTGTTCCATCGGCCTTAAATTTCCTTTTAAGTACCCATTTGCAACCTAGAGGTTTCGCACCTTCAGGTAGATCTACCAATACCCGAGTGTGGTTTAGCAAAATTGAATCAATTTCGCTTTGAACAGCTTCTCTCCAATGTAGCCCGTCTAGCCCGTCTCAATCTACAATGCAACAAGTTTGAATACTCAATCAAGTAAGAGGAAGTAGACGCATTGTTATTGATAGCCAAAGGCTTGGGACCATGGCGCGTAGCCACACTAAGCTTGAATAGCCCATCGGTTACATAACCTTTTCCGAGGGATTTTCCAAACTTATACAAAACAAACCTATCGGATTCAAATACAAGTTAAAAACCCTTATTAACTAGTATAGATCAAGAGACTAGGTTCTTTCGGATGTCGGGCACATGCAGCACATCCTTCAGCGTGACAGAGACGCCAGACGTCATTTTGAGAATCACATCTCCAGTTCCTTTGACTTCGGATGATGCTTGATTTCCCATGTTGATCTTCCTCCCATCAATAGGATTGTAGGTTGAAAACTTACTCCTATCGGCACAAACATGAGCAGTTGCTCCAGTGTCGATGTACTAGTCTCCCTTGTTTTCAATCAAGTTGGCTTCTTCGGTGACCACATCAATGAGCTCATTTTCATCCCAGTCTTTGAACTCCTTCTCAACGACGTGGGCTGCCGGCTTCTTCTTCTTGCTGCGGCAGTCTTTGGCAAAGTGGCCTATTTTTCCACACTTGGCATTCGCCTTCAAATTTCTTTGCAGGCTGCTTTCCTTTCCCTTTATCATTTTGACTTGGGCGAGGGCGTTTGTTGGAGGGACCGCCCACTCCAACAGATTGGCTTTGGCTTCAAGTGGGCTAAAGCCCTTAGCCTTTTGGTCGCTTTTACGCACATCAGCCTCAATGCGCAATTTCACGAACAAGTCTTCAAGGGTCATCTGCTTTCGCTTGTATTTGAGATAGCTCTTGAAGTCCTTCCAACTGGGATGAAGCTTATCAATGATCGTGCACCTTAAGAATTTGTCGGGCAAGGTCATCCCTTCAGCCACTAATGCGTGGATGATCATTTGGAGCTCTTGAACTTGCTCCATGATGGGTCGAGAGTCGACCATCTTGTAGTCCATAAATTTGGATGCTACAACTTGTTCAGTACCTGCAGCATTATCTATGTTATACTTCATTTCTAGGCTTTCCCATATCTCTTTTGATATGGTTACAACGAAGTATACATTGTACAAACTATCATCTAAAGCACTTAGAATGAAATTTTTACAAAGATAATCTCCTTTTCTCCAAGCTTCATAGTCCGCCATGACTTCGAGCCTAGTCTCTCGATCGCTTGGCGCGGGCGGCTCGTTTTCCGTGAGGAAGTTGGCGACGCCCAATGTTGTCAAGTAGAACAACATCTTTTGGTACCACCTTTTGAAGTCGGATCCTCCAAACTTTGATGGCTTCTCGGCAGGTGGCATCATTCTTGGTGCCAAAGGTGCCGTACTTGGTCCATGGAAGGAACCAATTCCGTTTCAGCCGAAGGAGCCAACAACGTGGTTGGGCATAGAGCCCCCACCATTCATGTTGGGCATAGAGCCCGCCATGGTCGTACCAGCCCCGAAGGAACTAGCACCCGCGTGAAACCCGAAGGCCACAGCATTCGTGTGAGACCCGAAGGCCCCAGCACTCGATCCATTAAAGGATCCGAAGGAACCACTAAATGTGAAACCAATCGATCCACTCAAGGTGGATCCACCAGTGGGCCCATGGGGGTTAACAAACTTCAAGGCGTTGTTAATGAAGATGGATAGTGCCCGGGAGTGGGCATCATCATCGGAATCGACGATGTGTTGACCGGTGCAGTGGTCGACATGGTGGATGGAGATGCGGCGGTGGTGGTGGCAGCGACGGTGTTGGATTCAGTCGACATCTCCAGCAAAGGTATTAAGTTTCGAAAGTGATTAATTCAGTTTAGAGGTCCAGATTCATTCAAAGGCAAGTTATATCTCGTCTTGTGATTGTTGGGATTCTACTTCAAACAAGAGATAAAAGTCGGGAGTAATACAACCCAAAGAAGGAATACAAAAGAATGAACTTAACCGAAATTACAATTGAAAAAATTGAAACAGTAAGACCGTAAAAGTGTTTAGCCGAGTCGAGGAGGCCTCTTTCCGCAAGACGAGATACGCCCCGGTAGTGCTCTCGGTTTGGCGTGTCGTCCCCAAAGATAAATGACTACGTCTCAGGTGAAGCAGCACCGCAATCAACAAAGCTCCGGCGAACTGGAAGAGGAGAGAGCAGAGCTTCGGGAAGAAAGACAATGCAGAGAGAGTATGATGCTTGTGAGTATGTTCTATGTTGTTCTATATACTAATGCAAGGAATGACTAGCCTATTTATAGGCTTGGTCCACTGCGGGGGTCAACTCAGCCTTGATGGCTGTCATCATGGCTCATCATGGCGGGCTTGTAACCGCCGGTCGTTACGAGTTTGAAAGCTGGAGTGGTCGACGTTGAATCTAGACGATGTACACTCCCTAGATCAAGGCGCAGCATGTCGAGTTGATCAGTCTGCTGCCCAAAACTGAGGTGGTCCAAAACATTAAGTCTGGATCTAGGGACAAGCCCAAAGCCCAAAGCCCAAAGACCAATTGCCAAGATCCAAGTGCACGGGCATGGCTCGGCTCGGCTCGACGCGCGTGTGGGCTCTTTCACCCATCTTAGTCCACGATAATTACTAAGTGTAATAAGTCACTTAATAAATACACATTTAAAGATGTGTCTCATCTCCTATGTGGGATAATTAACACTAGTTAATTACTCCCTACACTTTCAACTCATAGCTTTATCAAAAGCTACAATGTGACCAACTTTTATCCACTATTTCTCACTCACCGGGAATCGGATTTGAGAAAGTGAATATACTATGGTCATCTATGCGGAACGTAGATCGACGCTATATCATTTAATTTCCAAAAATTAAATGTCTCGTCACATTTATTATTGGTCAAACTTCGTTGACCGGACATCTTAAATTCAAGATTCCAACATTTCATTCGCGTCGATGGCGCCGTTTGATGACGAGGAGGTGCAGAGGCACTACATGGCGCTGTGGAAGGGTACGGGGATCTGATTGACTACGTGAACTTTCAGTTCTACGCGTACGATGAGGGGACGATGGTGGCGCAGTTTTTGCGGTATTTCGACGAGCAGAGCGGCAACTAGGGGGCGGGAAGGTGCTGCCGAGCTTCATAAGCGACGGGAGCGGCGGGCTGGCGCCGGACGGGTGGTTTTTCACGGCGTGTTGCAAGCTCAAGAGTGAGGGAAGGCTGTATGGGATCTTTGTTTGGTGCGCTGATGATTCTAAGGGGTTGGGATTCAAGTATGAGAAACAGTCGCAGGCGCTTATTTCCATTTCACATTAGTAATATCATATCTGTGCGTGAATCAAAGTAGTAAGTGTAATACTCTAGTGTACTGCATTTTCCATTTGAGGGTGTTTGTAAATATAAAGAAATGTTTTGTTCTATTGTGTTGTGAATACCATGTTACTCCCCTTATTAGACTAGATTGAAGGATGGCCAGAAAAAGTCACTCTCATCTCATGAGTCATGGCATGTTCATAGGAGTGGTTAATTTGGTACAGTGTATTGTACCGAAGCTGGTATACTATACTCCTTCATTTGTCATTAAACGTCACCCGACACAGATATAAAGAAATAAAATGTGTTGAAAAAATTAGATGAATCTGGATCCTATTTTTATATATTAGTTTTATAGTACTAATAAAATGTGAAGTGAATGAGTTAGTGAACTGTGAGTCAACTACCAAAATTAGTATTACCCCCTCCGTCCATGATTAATTGAGTCTGTTTGACTCGGCTCGAGTTTTAAGAAATATAATGGAAAATGGGTTGAAAAAGTTAGTAGAATGTAGGTCCTACTTTTATATAGTTTTATATTAAAATGTGAGTGCGATAAGTTAGTGAAATGAGAGGCCTATTACTAAAAGTAGTACTCCCTCCGTCGCATTAAAAAAAGAGATTTTGGGAGCGGCACGAGTTTTCATGCAAAATTGGTAAAGTATGAGAGAAATAGAAAGAAAAAATGATTGAAGTATTGTTAGTAGAAAATGAGACATACCTTATAAGAGAGAAAAAACTTACTAAAAGTACAAGGTGACTAATTTTGTGGGACGCCCCAAAATGAAAAAGAAGAATATATTTATGGGACGGGGAAAGTAATTAATTTTGGATGAACGAAAAAGGAAATTGGTGCAAATTAATTGTGGATGGATGGAATAAAAAGTAAGTGTGACAAGTATTGACAGACGGACCAAAAATAACGGACGGAGGAGAATATATTATACCGAAAATTGTGCATAAAGCATCATAAATGTGCAAAGCGAAAAATTCTGATACTTATTATTAGTATTTTTTAGGCCGTGAATGTGCAATTTTGAAAGTTCATTATGAATCATTAATGCTTGTTGCTATTTGGTTTTTTTATTTGAGTCATTTGTCATGTTTAGCACACATTTCGTCTTTTAATTTACTAGTATATTTGTCATTTAGTATTATCATAAATGTCAAAATAAATGCCTTCGGATATCTCACAAATATTTAAATTCTCAAATTCATCTTCAGCACGGAGTTGCCAAATGACCCTGCCCGGTCTAGGCCTATAAGAGACAACTTGGGGCCGTCCCAATTCAGGCCCACCACTGAAGTAAATTCTTCTAAATTCGCTTAATTAGTAGGTGAATTGGACTGTCCAGGATTGTATATCAAAAAATGGGCATAGACAGTCTATGCCCATTTTATATTTTCGTTGATAGTTCACATATATTTATTGATTACTATTTTAGAATTACATGAATATTGTACATTAATAATTACTAGTAAACAAATATACATTTATTTCATTACAATTAATTTTGAGAAAATTCTATACGGATAAATTTAAAAAAAAAACTAATATAAAATATTAGAATAATCATAATTAAAATGATATTAAGATGAGTAGAAAAATAATTATAATAGTAAAAGATTTGTAGTTGTGAGACGGGCATGGGCTAGTCCTAGGTCGTGCTGTGTTGAGTCAGCCCGACACAGATGAGAAATCTACTCCAACCATCCTAAGTATATGTGGTTTATTGAATTAAAATTAAAAAAATACGTATGTGAATCGCTGATAGAGCCTCAACGACACTCGACAAAGAAGCCTCCATGCAGACGAGTAAAGGCAAGGAGAAGGCCCATGTAGAAGGCCCAACGGATGGACGACCAAAGAGGAAAAGATCACGTCCATCACGATTGGAAGATTTCACCACTTAGTAGAATATGATTTTGTAATCTTTATTTTTTTTGCTTTTGATTTTATTCCGCAAGAATATTACGTTTTATTTAGAGTCAATCTTCTTGGGTTTTCTTCTTGATTCTTTCCCAAGTCGTAAGTCCGAATCAAGTAGGGGGAATTCTATAAATTGTAGAATTCCCATAGATCGAGTCATTGAGAAATAAAGCATATTTTTTTTCTCATTCTTGTTCCAAACCCTAGCACCTCAACTAGGGCAAACTTGTTCGCTTTCGTTATTTTCTTACTTCAATATCACCCTCCGCCTCACGCAATCAACAGCCACTTCCGTCAGCCTAATAGGGTGGATCCCACGCCCTATTAACTGGTGCTTCCATTGCTCACTCTTCCCCCGCCTCCGTCCGCACACAATCATGTCGGAGGACGCTACCGAGATCCACCGCGATCAATCCACGCTGTTGGACTTCTCGCAACAGGAGATTAGTGAGATGTTGTACAACCTGCAGCAGCGCTCAGCTAAGACCGAAAAGACGGTGATGACGCACAAATTCGACCAGGAGAATTTCGCGCGACAGCAAACGGCCCTCAACAAGCAGTTGGAGAAAACCCTAGCGGATCTCACGACCGCTATCAATCGCCGCATCCCAGTCCAGATCAACGTGACGCCGTCACCACCCGTTTCGCGTGGTTGGACCCTCCCGCCATCGATAACGGTGAAACCTGTCGGTTTCGATCCCGAGACACACTCAAAGCTCAAAGGCGATGCTCCTCGCTTCAACGGTAAGAACGCCACGACATGGATCCAAAAGATCCAGAAATTCTACAACCACAGCTTCACCCCACTCGATGATCGGGTATACTTGACGTCGTTTCTTTTCGACGATCCGACGGCTGATTAGCTGAACTATTGGGAAGACAACGTGGATCACAAATATTGGGAAGGGTTCCTCCTCACGGTGAAACAACATTTTGACCCTGATCTCTACATTGATTATGTGGGTCGCCTCATTGATCTTCGTCAGACAACAACGGTCGAGGCCTATCAGACAACTTTTGAATCCTACCTCCAAAAGACCCCCCATGTGGGTGATGCGACTCTTACGTTGCTGTTTATTACGGGGCTGAACTTCCCTCTAAAACAGGAACTATTGACACGGAGACCAGCCACTCTTCAGGAAGCTTTCGCTCTCACCCAACAGTTGGCGGCTTGCCAAGCGATCACTGCTCCGGCGGCATAAAACAAGACGACTCACCCTTCCTGGTCCAGCCGCAACAGCCGCAACACTGTCTTGACACCCCAGACCCAGACGACGGGGCAACCGGCACCTGCGACAGGCGCTCCAACCCTGAAACCCTCCCGCGAGGGTCAGCCACCAACTGACTTTCCCATCGTAAAGATATCAGCGGCCGAGCGCGCTGACCTGGCCCGACGAGGCTTATGTTATTACTGCCCGGAGAAGTACACCCGTTCTCATGTCTGCAGCACCAAGTTCTACGCTCTCCTGGGAACAGACGATGAGGACAATGTGACCCATTCAAAATCGCCCGAGGAGTCCGACGATGAGGCGAAAAATATGGTCATCACGGGCGATGTGTCTAGCGTCCATGTAATCGGCCCCAAGATTCGACCATGTTCCATTCGTTTAACAGGCATCCTCAGAGAAGCTTCGGTCTCGGTTTTGATCGATGGTGGCAACACTCACAATTTTATAAAGCCTACCATGGCAGAAAAACTAAGTCTTCCTTTACACTCTATTAAACCCTTCCGTGTATTTGTGGAGAATGGTGAATCGCTTAAATGTTCTTATGTGTGCTTAGGTACCCCCATCGTGTTGCAGGGTCATTGTTTCGTCGTTGATCTATTTCTTTTACAAGTGGAGGGACCGAATGTTATTTTGGGGGTCCAATGGCTGCAAGATTTAGGAGATGTCACAAAAAACTACCATCGTCTAATGATGAAATTTGAAGTGGACAATCAACCGATTGAGTTACAGGGAGATGGGGCCGAGCTGCGCTCAATATCATATCACAGTTTATTCTCCCTCATCGGGCAGGAGCCGACGGTAGAACTCTTTGAGATCTTTCCATTGGTATCTCCCTCGGTTCCAGCATCTCCTTCGTCGACACCGACTGACCCCAAACTGGTCGATATTCTGGACTCCTTTGAGTCTGTTTTTTCGGAGCCGACATCTCTTCCGCCGGCAAGGAGATGGGACCATCGTATACATCTCCCTCCTTCTTCAAAACCGGTGAACGTGAGGCCCTACCGTTACCCCTATTTTCAAAAGAACGAAATTGAGCAGCAGGTTTCTGAGATGTTGAAGCAAGGGCTTATTCGGCATAGTACTAGCCCGTTCTCGTCGCCGGTCCTTCTAGTTCGCAAGAAGGATGGCATCTTTCGATTTTGTGTGGACTACCGAGCCCTAAATGCTGCCACTACTCCGGATCACTTCCCCGATCCCCACTGCAGATGAGCTTTTCGATGAGCTACAGGCAGCCCGGGTATTCTCAAAGTTGGACCTTCGTTCGGGCTACCACCAAATCAGAATGCACTCTGATGATGTCCACAAGACGGCCTTTCGTACCCACGACGGCCATTTCGAGTTCCTAGTGATGCCATTCGGTCTCACGAATGCACCGTCCACCTTCCAAGCGGCGATGAACAGTCTTTTTCAGCCATTTTTGCGCCGCTTTGTCATCGTCTTCTTCGATGACATCTTGGTCTATAGTGCGAATGATACGGACCATCGTGATCATCTACAACAAGTTCTGCAGAATTTGAAGGACGCCCAATTCTTTGTCAAGATATCGAAGTGTGCTTTCGGCGTCCACACAATCGACTTCCTCGGGCACATCATCGCTTCGGGAGAGCTAAGAGCGGACCCTGCAAAAATTGCAGCCATGACTGTGTGGCCTCTGCCTACCTCGGTCAAGCAACTTCGTGGTTTTTTTGGTTTAACTGGCTATTACCGACGATTTGTGAAGAACTACTCGGTGATTGCGGCCCCACTGACTGAGCTCCTCAAAAAGGAGGCTTTTCTATGGTCTGAGGCAGCAACAACAAGTTTTGAAGAACTTAAGGGGGCTATGTGCACGGCACCAGTGCTCCGCCTTCCCAATTTCGGCCTCCCTTTTGTTGTGGAGACCGACGCCTCGGACCTCGGTATTGGCGCCGTCCTACTCCGAGAGGGACACCCGTTGGCCTACTTTAGCAAGAAGTTGGGTCCGCGACGTCGTTTGACTTCGGTGTACCACAAAGAATTATATGCCATTGTTGAGGCCGTTCAGAAATGGAGACAATACTTACTTGGGAGGGAGTTCATCATCCGAAGTGATCAACGGAGCTTGAAGGATCTCTTTTCCCAAATTGTTCAAACTCCGGATCAACAATTCTGCTTGAAGAAATTAATGGGTTTCAAGTTCGTGATTGAATACAAATTGGGAGCATCCAACAAGGTGGCTGACGCCTTGTCTCGAGTAGAGGATCTGACCGAGACTGATGGGCAGCTGCTTGCCCTCTTTACCCGACCGGCGCCGGCGATTCTCGACGCCATTTTGGCTAAAATTCCACACTGCCGGACCTGCTGGAACTTATCAAAAGGTGGCAGAGGGGAAAGCCCCACCTCATATATCCGTCCAGAACGGTCTACTCCACTTCAAACGGCACATTTTGCTTAGCCGAGACTCCGTCGCTCTGGCCGACATCCTCCAGGAATGCCATACCGCTCCGATGGCCGGCCACCCGGGTGAGAAGCGCACATTTGCCCGCGTGGCAAGCTCGTTTTACTGGCCAGGAATGCGGCGCGATATCAACAAATTTGTCGCAGCATGCTCAGCATGCCAAGCAACTAAGTACGTTAGGGATAAGCCAAATGGTCTTATCCAACCACTCCCAATTCCGAACATGGTTTGGGAGGCGGCCTCCATGGACTTCATCGTGGGCCTCGTTGTCGACCGACTATCAAAGTACGCCCATTTTGGGGCACTTAAGCCTGGGTTCGACGTCCCGAGAGTGGCCCGCCTCTTTGTGGATACGGTGGTGAAGCTACGTGGGTTCCCTAGGAAGTTGCTTTCGGACAGAGACACCATCTTTTTGAGTGACTTCTGGACGGATTTGGTCTCCCTAAGTGGCACCAAATTGCAGTTCACAACAGCATACCACCCCCAAACCGACGGCCAATCGGAGGTAACTAATCGTGCCCTTGAACAATACTTACGTGCTTATACTTGTGACTGCCCTAACCGTTGGTCTCATATGCTTCCTTGGGCGGAACTCGCGATGAACTGCATGGTCAATGGGAGCATTGGCATGACCTCTTACCAGGCCCTCTATGGCCGGGAGCCCCCGAACTTGTTCAACACATACGCCAGACCGGCGAACAATGCGGCCGTCGCCGAGCTGCTGGACGAACGTGAGGAGCTCATCCGCGGTCTGAAACGCAAGCTGCAACACTCTTAAGCCAATATGGCCAGCTTTGCTAATCGCCATCGTCGCGATATTGAATTCAAACTGGGCGACAAGGTGCTACTAAAGTTGCAACCTCATCTTCAACACTCCGTCGGCAAGCCGCTGTCGGTAAAATTGGGGCGCCGCTACTATGGACCCTTTCAAGTTATCGAGCACATCGGCAAGGTCGCTTATAGGCTACAACTGCCGACTGAGAGCCGGATCCATGACGTGTTCCACGTCTCCCTCTTGAAGCCCTTTGTTCCTCCATTGGCGGCTGACGCTTTCCGCGGACTACCAGGCTCGTTGAAACGGGGCCGCCCGCTGGACACGCCGCTCCGCGCTACTGCTGAACGCACTATGTTGGTGCGAGGATTGCCACAGGTACTGTGGTTGGTTCACTGATCACCAGACCCCGCCGTGATGCCCTCGTGGGAGCCGAGAGAAGTGTTGGCGAGGGATTACCCCCATCTCAATCTTGAGGACAAGATCGTTGCTTTGGAGGGGGGGAGTTGATAGAGCCTCAACGACACTCGACGAAGAAGCCTCCATGCAGACGAGTAAAGGCAAGGAGAAGGCCCATGTAGAAGGCCCAACGGATGGACGACCAAAGAGGAAAAGATCATGTCCATCACGATTGGAAGATTTCACCACTTAGTAGAATATGATTTTGTAATCTTTATTTTGTTTTGCTTTTGATTTTATTCCGCAAGAATATTACGTTTTATTTAGAGTCAATCTTCTTGGGTTTTCTTCTTGATTCTTCCCAAGTCGTAAGTCCGAATCAAGTAGGGGGAATTCTATAAATTGTAGAATTTCCATAGATCGAGTCATTGAGAAATAAAGCATATTTTTTTCTCATTCTTGTTCCAAACCCTAGCACGTCAACTAGGGCAAACTTGTTCTCTTTCGTTATTTTCTTACTTCAATATCACCCTCCGCCTCACGCAATCAACAGTCACTTCCGTCAGCCTAATAGGGTGGATCCCACGCCCTATTAATCGCGCTTGTATTCCTAAAATATTTCCTAATAGAATCAGGAGTCCTCTTTACTATCGTAATCAAATCATAAACTTATATAAATGTGTGCGCATGAGGTATTAATTAGTACTATTATCGGTCTCTATATTGATATGATTAGTTTGTTTGCTAACGGATACACATAGAATAAAAAATTGAAATCAGATAACGATCAAAATCTCCTGCGCCGGCCGGAAGCAACGATGGCCTCTGCCCGCGTCCCGGTGAGAGCCAACTACGTCAACCTCTACAAATGGCCAGAATCGGACTTCGGCTTCGTTAGGTCCTTCAACTCCAAATCTCGCAGAGCGCTGGACAGTATTTCATGCAGGCAACTCTATTTGAGAAGCTACCCTCTTTCCAGGGAGGAAGACATTGATGACAAGGCGTCATTTAATTGTCTCGGCAGAGGTAAACAAGCCCGAAAGAAGAAGGCCAAGTCTACGACCTGCTCCTCCTTGGCCTATATTTTCAGGCGGCTCTTGTCTTGCACCACCGACATTCATGTTGCTAATTAATTCTTTTTAGTGTGTCTATTTTGATTAATTATTTTTCATAGAATTACCGAATTTGATCTTGTTTTGATACGATGTACTGTTGCACCCAGATAGTGGCTAGGGCAGCTCTTATAATTTGATATTGTTTATTGAAAATAAATTTATCGAATAGAAAATACGATCGTTTTTAATGTTTGAATTGGACCGGTCCAGATTAGACACCAAGTTTGTGATTACCTCAAAATAAAAAACATTCGAGATATAGGTTTAAAGATAGTAAATATTCATCATATCATTAATGTACATTACATTAAAACATAAGCAACCGAGTGTTTAAACTTCAAATCTTTAGCCAAGATTTTATCATAAGGACAAATATTCGATGAATAAATTACAAATATTTTCACTTATTGTGATTAAGAAACAGGGCATATTTCTCTTGTAATATCCACTTTCCAATATTCGATGAACAAATTACAAACATTTTCACTTATTGTGATTAAGAAACATGCATATTTCTCTTATAATAAGAATATCCACTTTCCAATATTCGATGAATAAATTACAAACATTTTCACTTAATGTGGTTTAGAAACATCCATATTTTTCTTGTAATATTCACTTTCCACTAAGCAATCTCTATATGATGGGTTTGACTCACAACAATCATATACACCATAATTTTGGAGTAACAAAGTTAAATCACTACTTATATGGTAAAGTATATAAATATAGAAACATAATCTGAAGCGAAAAACAAGTCATATTGAACTTCTGGCGAAGCTTCTAGAAGGCCGACTCAACATCCGCACGATGCAACCCGGACCAGTCCTTGGAACGAGAGATGCACGGGATCGAAGCTCGCAAGATACAAAGACTACATCTCCATTTAGTTATGATTTGCATATCTTCCCATGATCCTTTCCATATTTTATACAATCTTTTTATTTAATTATGTTGTTTTAGTTGCAAGAATGGAATTCTATAAATAATAGAATTCCATAGTATTTTGAGTCATTGAGAAATAAAGTTAATTACTTGTTCTCTTTCTCAGTTCTGGCAGAAATCGCCCCGTAGCACCTCAACTAGGATTTATCTTTTCCTCTATTTGTTCGTTCAAATCGTGGTGCTCAGGCTTGATAGGTGAAGGACCTATCACATATGCAATGTACTTTGATAGCCACGATAGAGGAAAAATTGGATAAATTATCTCGACTCCTTAGATGTGTGCTTGGAGTATAAATTATGGGTCTTCTGACCCGACCCAAAATGAGGCAACTTGTAGGATAAATCATTAAATCTCTATATTTTTATAGGTGAATAAATCTAAAAAAAAAATACTTAGTAAGTAGCAACAACATGGGCGGCATATATATAAGGACATACCAGCTAATCTAATACCTAAATGACAAATGCAAATGCAAATGCAAATGCAAATGAATAACAAAAGTAACTACTACAAATTAACAGGGTATGCATCAATTCTGCTAGTTTGTGCTGAAACAGATTACAAATTGCAAGAAAGCCAAAGATACCTATATATATCTCAACGAGATCTTAGTAAATATCATTACATAGGGCAGAGGCCCTCCAAAATCTCAGGTTTCAATTTTCAAACTATATGAAAGCAAGAAACGTAAATGATAAAACACAAGGAGTAATGATTACTCGAACATAGAGATCGTCCATAAGCATTTAAATTACCTCCCCTCAGACTTGACCAGTTGTGAGAAAACTCTACTCATTGAAACACTAGAAAGATCATCAACACCTGAGGTCTCAAATTGGGCAACGGAAGTGGTAGTAGTGTCTACATGGTTGAACTCGCCAACTTGTGGAGACAGGTGGCCAATAGCATTTGTGCTGTTCTCATCGGGATCATTCTGGACGACTGCCTCTTGAAGCTGAAGAGCATATTCAAGATTCCAAAGAACGTCACCCATAGAGGGTCTGTCCACCCCATAATCGGCCAAGCATTTCTCTGCTGTTTCTCCAAACTTTCTGAGGGAATCGGGTTTTATCTTCCCCACAAGATGCCTATCGATGATGTGATCCAGCTGACCTTTCTGCTGCCACTTCATTGCCCATTCAGCTAAGTTAACCATTTCTCGAGAAAGAGATGGATCTATCACAGGCCTGGCGCATAGAACTTCAAACAAGACCACACCAAATGAGTAAACATCCGACTTTTCTGTCAGCTGCTGCCTTCTGAAATACTCTGGATCGAGGTATCCGAAGCTTCCTTTGACAGCTGTGCTGACATGAGTTTGATCAAGCTCTGGCCCCGTCTTAGAAAGTCCAAAGTCAGCAACCTTAGCCATCAAGTTCTCATCCAGCAATATGTTTGCTGACTTCACATCACGATGAATAACTGCTTTGGCATACCCGGTGTGGAGATAGTGCAACCCTCTTGCAGCTCCAATGCATATCTCAAGTCTCTCTTTCCAGCCTAAACTTAGGTTATCAGAACCGTAGAGATGGCTTTTGACGGTTCCATTCTCCATGTACTCGTACACCAGAATCATCTCATTCTTTTCATCACAATAACCAATCAAGGAAACCAAATGGCGATGGCGGAATTGGGAAAGCATCTCTATTTCAGTTCTGAATTCTGCTAAACCTTGTTGGGACCTGGGATTGCCTCTCTTAACAGCTACCTTTGTACCATCATGTAGTTCTCCCTTGTAAACCTTGCCAAATCCACAGACTCCAATCACCCAGCTCTCATCAAAGTTGTTTGTTGCATCTTGAACTGCTACAAAAGGGATGCGGTAGCTCATGTTAGAACCAACACTAACTGTTGTGCCAGTTGAATATTTGCTTCCCATGGTATGAGAAGCTCCACCATTAACCGATATAGGAACCCATGTTTTTGAGAATTTGAGACGTTCTTGTTTCCTTCTCCTGTGCATGAAAAACAGAATCCCGACCAAAATCAGTGCTACCAGTACACCAACACTCACGCCAACAATAATTCCCAATTTCTTCTTTGATTTAGGAAATGATGGCAAAACAAATGCCCCCGCGAGAGTGTCCTTGGCATTTCTTATTTTCATAACCTCCAAGCCGTTAAGAAAGGCGTCAGGGTAAGAACTCGAAGCAGATGGGCCAATGCTTACACTAACGTTAGGTTCAGTGAGCACAGGGGTAACAAAATCCGCAAAGAAAGCAGTGGCCAACTTCCCATTAAGTTTTAAAGCTAGTTCCAGATCCCGATAAACGACATATGTGTCAATGTAAACATTAAAGACAAGATCTGTAGTTGATGTACTCACAATGTCACAGAAGTGCAACCGAACCAAGTACTGAAAACCAGGATCCACCGGGATGTCCCAGGTGACATTAAAATTGCTCCTAGGATCACTACCAGAGTCCATCTTGGTGCAAGTCCCGTAGACAGTTTGTGGTGCACTGTCTGACGTTGCACCACCACTAGGGTACTGGACGGCTGGGATATTGGATTTAGTAGTAGCAAGATTCGGATCTTTCAAATATGGACTATCTGATTCCCAATTACGCCCCAATGTATCATTCACCAATGACACGAAAGAAATGGCCACCCATATTCAACCGGGCAACAGTCTGCAGAGACTGAGCGGTCAGCCCAGTAAACTGACCCGTAGAACTGTATAGCTGTGCAGAATCAGCTATGAGGCCATTGGGCACCGAAACAACCTCAATTGCATTAACAAAAGCAATTGAATTGCTAGAAGGAGAAAAGGTGATGACAAGCAGTGGCGGATCCAGGCGGGGGCAGGTGGGGGCGGTCGCCCCTACCCGACCGTCCGGAGAGCCTAAATTTTTCATTGAATCAATCCGAAAATAGGATATCCGCCCCCTCCGTAGAGTGTAGAAATATTTTCGTTTTCAATAAATGTCATATAAAATGTAGTAGTCCAATGGTTTGGTTGTTGGATTTTTAACTAAGATGTCTAGGGTTCAATCCTCAACAAAAACATATTTATTTTCATTTTTCATTTTTTATTTTATCAATTCTTATTTCTTCTAATTATCAAAATAATACCTTTAAATACTACTAAGTTGCATATATTATGTTGTTATATTTATTCTTTAGTTAAAATCATTTTTAATTTTGTGTTAAAGTCTTTTTTATCCTAAAGTACTTATAATTTGATCCATGCATCTTAATTATTCTCTATGTAACAAAATAAACATTTTAAATATTTTTGAAATATAAATATTTAGTGCTCTACTTATATCACTTTTGTATATAATATTTACAGTGATTAAATGTACATATATTTACACTAATTTTATATTTTAAAATGAATAATACATATTTGCAAGCTAAAGCATGTTTATATTTATATAATTTTTTATTTTAAAATGAATAATACATATTTGCAAGCTGAAGCATGTTTATATTTTATTAATGAAGCTAGTGCAGTAGTGCTACTTAAATATTAATATAATATTTATTTAATTTATTATTAAAAATAATATTAAATTAAATATTAATATTTAAATATAAGTTTCGCCCCCGCCATTTTCGGGTCCTGGATCCGCCACTGATGACAAGGTCTCCCTTCTTCACATTAACAGAGTATTCCCTAACAATAGCAGCCTTAGGGGTGAAATCACTAAGCAGTGTAGTCTTCTGGGAGAAAACAGAGAAACTAGCAGATTTCATATCATAATTGGGATAATCAAAAGGGAAGAAATGCAGGCGGATCCAATGCCTACCGCCCTGCCCAATCGGAAACGTATATCTAGACGGCCCATTAAAGATTCTAGCAGTTCTAAACAAAGGGGAATCATCGGCTCTAGTTATCGAATTGAGATTGCTATCAGCCAATATTTCTTGAGGGGTTGACAGATATTTCGCAGCAGATTTATCAGCAACAAAAGTAATATTACCGACAACGAAATCACTGGAAGATCCACAGTTGACATAGTATTGATCAACAGGTGTGAATCCTCTCGAACAGCAAGCAAGATTCAATAGCAACAAAACCCAGATTGAAAACCCAAATCCCATCATCAAAAATTGAACTAAGATAACACCTCCCAACTCAAAACAACAGCAATTGAGGTCAAATAACAGCGCATCAAATACACATTAAAGAAATTCAGGAACAGAAAGGAAAGATTGCAACTTTGAGATTTGTGTTGAATTCATAGAATAGGGAGAGAGAAAAAGGGGGAAGAAACCAAAAATGAAATATGGGGCTGACCAAAAATGAAAGGAACAATAAGAGCATCTCCAGTAAGACTTGACGTCACATAGCCTTCACACTGCCACATCATCAGCACTACAATTCTCCTGCCACATCAGCTTGCCACATCAACTGGATATCAAATAGCCCTCACATAGCCTCCACACTACATATCCACATCACTAATAACAATTATATAATTTAATTTACAATCGTATCAACATACGGAATTTAATTTACGAGACAAATACATTTAAATTGAATAATACTATTAACATTTCAAAAAGTACAATAATTTAAAAAAATTACATTTAAAAAAATTACATACATTTACATAAAAACTAATGTCTTGCAATCCTCCGCGCCCACAACTCTTCAACTAAATCCTTTTGGAGTCGAATATGAGCCTCCATCTGACGCATGTCGGCATATGCTTGGAGGAGGGCTTCTTCATCGTGAGGTACCCCACCTCGTACGTTGGCGGTGGCGACGCCGTGCCTTGGACCGGCCTCATTATCGTCGTTGGCCCAATCAATCAGTTGTACACCTTCATCTTCGACAATCATGTTGTGCATGATAATACAGGCGTACATTATATCAGCAATGCAGTCGACATGCCACAAACGCGTTGGTCCCTTAACTGCAGCCCATCGCGCCTGAAGCACACCAAATGCGCGCTCCACGTCCTTTCGCGCCGACTCCTGCCGCGTCGCAAAGTAGGCCTTCTTCGCATCTGATGCGCACCGGATCGTCTTCACAAAGACGGGCCACCTAGGGTATATCCCATCCGCCAAGTAGTAGCCCATATCATGCTGGTTGCCGTTGGCGACAAAACTGATGGTCGGACCGACGCCCTGGCACTGCTTGTTGAAAAGGGGCGACGAGTTGAGGACGTTTAGGTCGTTGTTCGAACCGGCTATCCCAAAATATGCATGCCAAATCCACAACCGGTAATCAGCTACGGCCTCGAGAATCATCGTGGGATTTTTTCCCTTGTAGCCGGTCGTGTAAAACCCCTTCCAGGCAGCGGGACAGTTCTTCCACTCCCAATGCATACAATCTATGCTGCCTAACATTCCCGGGAACCCATGCTGATCCCCGTGCATCCGCAACAGATTCCGGCAATCTTCGGGGGTAGGCTTTCGGAGATACTGATCACCGAATACTTCGATCACGCCCTGACAGAAATACTTCATACATTCGACGGCAGTCGTCTCACCGATGTGGAGGTATTCGTCCCACATGTCTGCCGCGGTGCCGTAGGCCAACTGCTTGATTGTCGCAGTGCACTTTTGAATAGGAGTGTGGCCGGGTCTGCCAGCCGCATTGTGCCTGAAGCGGAAATACAGATATCGCTGCTCCAAAGCGTTAACAATACGCATAAACAAGTCCTGCCTCATCCTAAAACGACGCCTGAAATGGTTGGCGTTAAAATGCGGCTCCTCTGCGAAGTAATCTGTGAACAGGCCCTGATGTGCAGCTTCATAATCACGATCAACCACTTGTCGACGGTGGACAACTGGTCGTGGGCGAGGTGCCGCCGGCTGCATATAACTCTGCATCCATCGATCAACCTCACGGCTCGTATAGGCATCTAGCTCTTCGTTCATCATACGCTCGTACTCATCCGCATCCCCACCACTACCACCGGCATTACTCATTTCTTAAATTGATCTTGTACAAAAAGTAAGGTGGAGAGAGTACTCGTTAAAACAAGTGGTGCGAATGAAAATGACGTTAAAAGCGCGTATATATAGTGTTTTCGAAAAAAATAAAAATAAAAATAAGAAATCTGACGCCGGTTTGACGCCGATCCGGGACCCACAATGGCGCCGTGAGGATCGGCGTCGGAACCGGCGTCATCGCGCGAATCGGCATGGCCACACCGATTTTGACGCCGATTTCGCCGACGCCGGTTCCAATGGTTCGGCGTCAGAACCGGCGTCGGTAAAAAATCGGCGTCGCGATTTTGACACCGTTACTGGAGATGCTCTAACAACGCAAACAAACCTGGCCTCAACTGAATGGCCAACTGGAATTTGACAGAAATTTGTAAAGTATAGTTGTATTCCTAAAACGATCGCACTACATAGTATAATCTGAATTCATATACTAGTAGTATATTTTTAATTAATACTCCTTATGGGAAAATCCAAGTTGAAAAGGCGAAGATAAAAAAAAGTATATTACCGGAAGTATACGGTAGTTTAGTTTAGGTCGGAGCATATTGACCTCTTGAGGAGAAAAGAGGGTAAACCACTGTGTGTGTGTGTGTGTGTGAACGAGTGAAAGGGAGAGAGTAGCGGAAATAGGGTTTATTAATTAAACTGGAGAGATTTCAGAAAAATGGATTAATTTTGCTGACATTTCGAAATTTGACATTCAATTCGTAGACCTTTCGAAATATGGAATCGAGGCATGCGAATTTTTCAAAATATAGGATTTTTGCTTTTTTTTATCTTTTTTCTCTTATTATCCATCCCTAAACATTTATCAATTGACCAAATTATCCACCAGAGAATGGTTCAGAATGGTTCTGTCAGTGTTATTCACGAAGTATATAAACCTCTTGCAGATCCCATTACTTGTATGATCTTCCCATTGCAATTCTTTATATGCAAGCATGTTGCAAAATCATCAATCTTGCCCCGGAAAACATACCATGACTACTAGAGTACAATTCCAATTTCAAATAAGAAATCGTTCTTCGACAACATATACTGTATAATTCATTTTGTGAATAAGATTAGCTTGAACAATTGAATATAGTTTACTTCATTTTCTGGTGGATCTACTGCAACAACAAAGTCAAGGAAATTTCAATCGAATTGTCTCGTCTGTTTTTCAAAATTTGGGTTCAGTTTTGAGAGGATAATATAGTCATTTATAAATGTTGGGAGATGAATAATAAAAATAAAGAAGAGAAAGGAAATAAAAAAGCAAAAATCTCTTATTCTGAAAAATTCACATGTCTCGATCCCATACTTCGAAAGGTCTGCGAATTGAATGCCAAATTTCGAAAGGTCAGCGAATTTAATTTTTTTTCCGAAATCTCTCAATTAAACTGGGGTTGATTAAAGCATCCACAACCGTGCTCTTGCCAGCGGCACGGTTGTGGGCCCGGCCCCACTTTTTCTGCCTGCTCTCTGGCAAGAGCACAACACCCACAGCTGTGCTCTTCTGCAAGGACGAGCACAATTCAATTTAAAATTCAATTAAACAAAAACATTTCCATAATATGAAAATTCATTAAAAAAACTGAAATAACATTACAAATTATAAATAAATTTAAAAACACATAATTAAAAGCCTAAAATTAAAAATTACATAATTAAAATCCTAAAAATTAAAAAACCCACTACTCGTTGCCGAATAATATTACAAATTATAAAAATAATAAAAATTGCATAATTAAACTCCTACAAAATAAAAATTACATAATTAGACTCCTAAAAATTTAAAATTACATAATTAAAATCCCAAAATTTGAGATTGAGAGAGTTGTTTGGTATAGTATCATTTTTTTGTGTTTGAAATGAGAGTATGAATTTTGGGGTAAAAATAATGAAAAAAAATAAATTAAAAGTGTGGAAAAAATGGATATATTTTATTAGGAAGTGGGAAAATATTTTTTTTATTAATTTTGAAATTTTCAGATTTTTTCGATTTTAAAAAATAATAATAATAAATGATAAATCAACGGGCCAATTAGAGCATGCCACGTCGCCGCCCCGTGCTCTTGCCGCTGGCACGGCCGTGCTCTTAGCTAAGAGCACGTCCGTGCCAGCGGCGGCGGAGCGTGTCCTTGCCAGCGGCACGGACGGACGGTGAGCACAAGCTCACCATTGTGGATGCTCTTAGTGATGGCGGTGGCAGTTTAAAAAGTTTTTTTCTATATCAGTGGCAGTTTCATGACTTGTGGTTAGTAAAAGATTGATTTGACTGTTAAAGTATAGAGTAAAGGCCAAAATTGGTCCTGAACATATAGCCATTTTACGATTTTGGTCCTAAACATTATCTTTTGGATTTTTTGGTCCTGCACATATGGACATTTGATCATTTTGGTCCTCCGTCAATATTTCCGTTAAAAACTAACGGTCAACATTATCTTTTGGATTTTTTGGTCCTGCACATATGGACATTTGATCATTTTGGTCCTGCACATATGGAATTTTGATCATTTTGGTCCTCCGTCAACATTTTCGTTAAAAATTAACGGTCAACGGCCGATTTTTGACTAAAACAATGGGTTGGGTCGGGTCGTGTTTTGGTCGGGTTTGGGTTATACGTTAAGAAAAAAATAATATTTTCTTAAAATCTAAGCATAATATTTTCGTTAAAATCTAAGCATAATATTCTTAAAAAATTAATTAATATTTTTTAATTAATAAAATTAAAGTATAGTATTTTTTAATTAATTTTTTCATGAATTTGAAGAAAATATTATGCTTAGATTTTATTAAAAATAATTTTTTAATTATTTAATTTTATTATATAGATTTAATATTAATATACTTTAATTTTATTATTTTGATTAAAAAATGATTATTTTAATTTGGTAATTTTTTATTTTATTGTGTAATATCATGTTTAAATCGTATAATAACATCATGTTTTAGTCGTTATAATATTTTTAATCAACAAAAATAACTAAAAATTAAAGTTTTATAATTTTTTAATTAATAAAAAATAATTATTTTTTTTCTTAACGTGTAACCCAAACCCGACCCAAACACGACCCGACCCAACCCATTGTTTTAGTCAAAAATCGGCCGTTGACCGTTAGTTTTTAACGAAAATGTTGACGGAGGACCAAAATGATCAAAATTCCATATGTGCAGGACCAAAATGATCAAATATCCATATGTGCAGGACCAAAAAATCCAAAAGATAATGTTGACCGTTAGTTTTTAACGAAAATGTTGACGGGGGACCAAAATGATCAAATTTCCATATGTGCAGGACCAAAATGATCAAATGTCCATATGTGCAGGACCAAAAAATCCAAAAGATAATGTTTATGACCAAAATCGTAAAATGACTATATGTTCAGGACCAATTTTGGCCTTTACTCTAAAGTATATGATCGGCAAACGTGGATGATTTCGGTAACTGTAGTTGTCCCTAGATCATCAATAATAACTTCTACTAGCATTTGTTTGTAAATCTTATTACGAAATTATATTTATTTTTTATTAATATACTGTAACTCTCATTCTAGTATCTCAATTTTTTTTATATTTTATTATAAATTAAATATATAAAAGTGTGAAGCACTAATCTATTTTTCTTCAAAAAATTAACTTCGGAAATTTTACATTCTAACTACTTAGTCCTTTTTTTCATTTCACGTGTTTTTCTCAACTTCATGTTGCACCATTATGGTTTATACTAGTACTATAATATATAGTACAAATACTTATTTTTATTAAAATGATTTTTAAAAAATATTATTATTATGAGAATGTAGCCTTTATACTAATATATCTATTTTTTAGTGAATGTATTTCAAACATATTTTCTCCAAATAAAACTTCATTGTTCTTCTTTAGAGTTTTTATTCATATAAATTCCAATGCACAGACAATATGCACTACATTTCTCATTGAGATAAATACATGCATTTACGTATGTAGGAGCAGTGCAGTTGGTTCTAGAGTGGCAGAATTGCAAGGATCATTTTCCACTACTGTCATGTAGTTATAACATCTCAGGCACAAGTGTGAGGTATTAGTAGGTAGGCTTCTGGCATGACAGTAGGTTAATGGTCTTCTCCCTTAGCGGACCACTGCGTACTGATTCAACACCCCTCATAATACTGCCGGGCTGGGAAGTGGGGGGCCCTTGTTATTGAAGTTTCAACCTTTTGCAAGAAGGATAAATGCATGCCTTTGTCTTTTTGGTATGTACCTAATTACATTTTTTAAAAAAGTATAAACATCACTCTCTCTTCTTTATAATTTGTTTACTTATTCTCTCTTTAATTAACTTACAAAATAAAGTTTCATAAAGTTTAATAATCAAGCGAGAAAAAATTCATTTGGATTTGTACAAAGTGTTAGGAGTTCATAATTAAATTGTATTTTGAGCATGTAAAACACAATGGAATCAAATCTTACTTGTTGTGTTGTTGATTTCCTCTGTTGGTTGAAATCTACAAGTTGAATCCACTACTATTGAGGTCCATGCGTATTCCAATCCGTTGCAGGAACTATTCCATTAGCAATTGTTCTGCATAAGAAAGCTATGAAATATGCTTGCAGAGACTTTACGTATTATCCTTTCAGGTTTTTTTCCTCTATCATTTACGTTCTCCACAATATAAATAAAGAATAATAATTAGTTGAATAGCCAAGCAATTAAAAAGCCACTTGAATTCTAATATTGTTAAGCTCATAAATTAATATAATTATTATCTAATTATAATTGTTTAATCCATATTAATATGACTCTAACTCATTTTCTTTCACAAGTATACTAGTACTTTAGAAGAATAACAATTAGCTTTTGCTGTCCGAAAATCATACTCATGAGCGATTCGTTTAAGTAAAAGTAACTAACAATAACAATATATTAAAGAAAAAAATGATGACATACAACTTAGTTACTGATACGTTTTTCCATTATATATAAATGTTTGACTTATCTAGGTGTGTGTATGCAAATGAATTGGAATTACATGCCGGTATTGGAGTATTACAATGTCAACGGTGCATATATTCACATGACTAGTTTTAGTAAAACAAATGAAATCTCACAGTACGTAACCTAATCATTACTTTATCCTTTATGACATTTGATCAACTTATCCTATTAACATGAGAATTTGTTTCCTGAAAAGGTATTAATTTCAACCAGCCAAATGTTTCTTTATTTTAAATTAGAGTGTTTAATTTCTGATCCTTTTAAATATACTCTTATATTTAAAAATTAAATTCTACTTCCTTTTACTTTTCTGCCCCCATTTTCTCTTAATTGAATAGTGAAGTGAGCGATTTTGTTACTTATTTAATTTTAAAGAAGTTACGATTACGAATTTTACTGAGGTCCCTTTTGATTTATCCTAATACTAGCATGTGATTTTACATAAGGGCATCCACAGTGGGGCGCCTTAAGGCGCGCCACGTCAGCAGTTTTATCCAGCGCCGGCTCTGTGTTTTGAAGGGCCCTTGGCCAAGCTGGATGTCAAGGCCCCATACTGGCCCAGCACGTACCACAGCGAGCTGCTCGACGTGTTCCCGAACCTATACAACGTCATTCTAGAAGGCTCCATGTCCCACTTGCTTAAATTCAGATTCTTCTCGAGCTCATCAAGCACGCCCCGCCTGCCCGTGTGGATGCAAAAGTGCTCGAACGCGAGCTTGAAGTCGGGCACGTAGGGCTTGACCTTCATCTTTAGGAGCTTTTTCGCGATGAGTGTTGCCAGGAAGAGGAGCTGCTCGGACATGGGGAGGACGAGAGGCCCGAGGGTGGTGATGTTGGTCTGGAGGGCCTCTCCCGCGACGGTCATGAGGTCCAGAGTGATTGTGTGTGTTATATAGCGCAAAAAAATTTTGGGCCCCTGTCCATCCTGGGCCCCTGGCCGTGGCCTGGGTTGCCTGCCCCCAGAGCCGGCCCTGGTTTTATCCTCCTACCCTCCACCTGCAATGGGGCGCCCTAAGGCGCGCCATATGCATTTTATTTTATTTGAATATTTAAATAACAAAAAATTGGGAAAAAACTTCATTTCATACATAAAAATTAATACATTACAATACGAATTAAAAAAAATACGCAAACTCAACGACGGCGGTTCCGGGCCCACACTTCTTCAATCATGTCGTTCATGAGTTGCGCATGGTCTTGTTGGTTGCGCATTGAGGCCTGTCTAGCTGAAACCTCGTCGAAGCCCGACGGCAATCCTCTAGCGGGGGGCTCGGTCGCAGTGCTGGACGAGCTAGATGCACCGTCATCATCGTTCCACTCGGTGATGCTCCCACCTTCATGCTCGACTATCATGTTGTGCATGATAATGCACGCATACATGACGTCGTCGATGATTTCCTTGAACCAAAGACGAGCCGGCCCTCTCACAACGGCCCACCGTGATCGGAGCACACTAAATGCCCGCTCGACATCCTTCCACGCCGACTCCTGCTTTTGCGAAAATAAACCCTATTCTCACCCATTGGGCAGCCGTTCGTCTTCAGAAAAACAGGCAACCGTGGGTATATGCCATCGGCCAAGTAGTACCCCATGTGGTATCGGCGCCTGTTGGCAGTGAATTCGATGGTCGGGCCGTTGCCGTTGCATTGCTCGGCGAAGAGGGTGGAGGAGTTAAGGACGTTGATGTCGTTGTTCGACCCGGCTACGCCGAAGTACGCATGCCAGATCCAGAGCTGATGGTCAGTGACGGCTTCGAGGATCAAAGTCGGGTGGCTGCCCTTGTATCCACTAGTGAATTGGCCTCTCCACGCCGTCGGACAATTCTTCCACTCCCAGTGCATACAGTCGATGCTCCCTAGCATCCCAGGAAAGTCGTGCGCCGGCTCGTGCATCTTCATCAGACCTAGGCAATCAGCGGCAGTCCGCTTGCGCAAATATGTGTCGCCGTAGGCATCCACAACTCCCCTACAAAATCTCTTCAAGCACTCCCGGCCTGTTGTCTCCCCGACGTGGAGGTACTCATCGAAAATGTCCGCCGTGGTGCCGCATGCCAACTGAGGGAGTGCAGCCATGCACTTTTGCAACGGTGTAAGGTCGGGTCTGCCGATGCCGTCTTCCCGATACGTGAAGTATTCATCACGTGACTACAACGTCCGGACAATGCTGAGAAATAGGTAACGCGGCATTCTAAATTGCCAGCGGAAAACAGTCGGTCCCCACCGTGGTTGATCGGTAAAATAGTCTTCAACCAAACGTTGGTGAGCTGCCGTGTGGTCGCGTCGGACAAACGTCCGACGTCGAATAGGTCTGCGGATCTGCTCCACCGCCGCCTCCTCCTCGCACTGCAGTTCAAGTAAGCATTCAGCCATGGTCTCTTCAACGGCTGCGTCTAAGGCTGTCGAAGTCTCCGAGTGCGAACTACCCAACTCCGAGGAGCTAGAACTAGTGGTGTCATCGTCGTGGTTCATTTTGGTATGTGAGATAGGTAGAAATGTGAGAGAAGAGCGAAACGAGAGAGGCGAGATGTTTGTATGAACAAGTGAAAGAGAAACGAGGTTTAAATAGAAAAAAAATAGAACACGCGTGGCATCGTTCGCGACCATCGTCCGCCGATCCCGCAATGGGGCGTGGAAGGACTTGGAAAGAGACGAAAACACGATTAGAATGCGGATCAAGTTATATGGAATGATAACCGAACCGGTCGGATCAGTTAGCAAATGTCGTTGCCACTTAATCAATGCAGTCTTGCTCTTGCTCTTTCTTCCTTACCAAAGTAATTTGTAAACTCCCAATTTTGCACAACTTTAACAGTAAAGCGGCAAGTTCGGGGTCGATCCCACAGAGAAGTTGGTGTGTTGAGTGTGTGAGTAGTGAACAGGGGGGTTGGCTGCTGCCACGCTTTAACTTGGGAGTTTTTAACTACTATTTTTACTCTAGGCAGAATTAAACTAGCTAGCTCGATCAACGGAGATTTAACTACTGGGTCAAGTAAATTGCAGGTAACAGCGGAAAAATAAATGCGAGGATGAAAACGAAATAACTTTGATTAAACTAAATTGAGACCAATACAGCGTGAAATTAAAACTAAGCTAATACTTCGGAAAATAAGAAAGCAAGTAAAACCAAGAAGAATCTCGGCGGGTAATTTAGGAATACGCCAACAGAAAACAAGTATTCTGCAACGCTTCTTTAATTCTCCTTTCTAACTACGCATTACTTTATCTAAGCTAAGCTATTATAGAGAACTGGACTAAGCTAAACTAAGCTAAACTAGACAGAAAGTAAAGGATCTCTCTTCTTTCTTGTGATGGCACACCTTCTATTTATAAGCTCGATTCGGCCTCCAGCTGGATAACGATCCTGACATGGAATATTCGCT
This sequence comes from Salvia splendens, assembly GCF_004379255.2. Lineage (NCBI taxonomy): Eukaryota > Viridiplantae > Streptophyta > Magnoliopsida > Lamiales > Lamiaceae > Salvia > Salvia splendens. Next base: position 10,045,645 of record NC_056033.1, read on the forward strand.
CATGCTGAGAATGAGTGACTCATTGATTGCCACGTACCTTTCTTCTAGAATGACGACGCTTTTGAGTAACAGATTCATGACTCAGGTCCGTCCTTGCGTCTCACAAGCTAGCACGTGTCCCCTTATAGAACGTTGTCCTTGATAACAGAATGGTGCGCCACATCCAGCTCATTTCCTCACGTGTTCTTCTTCCAGAAGCCAGCGGTCCCCGTCTAACTGCTTGATCACTCCCCTTGATCAACTCTCTCGATTCTTGGCCTTTTATCGTCTTTTGTACTTGCTTGATCAGTTTGGTCTTGCTGCCTTGGTCAAGTGGCATTCCTGCACATTTAACACTTGTTTTGCGCGATAAGCCGATCAAGCAGCGTACATTTTACCCTTAAATCGATGCATGAAATGTGCCTTATCAAACTGCTCACACTTAAAACATACTTGTCCTCAAGTATAAAGAAAAAAAAGAAAAGAAAAAAGATAAGACAAATTTCAGGCATGGTTTACTTATTTCACAGGTAAAAGAAAAAACGAAAACAAGACTTCAAGATAAAAAAACACCTATTCACATGTATGCATTAGACCGAATAATTTTCCAACAATCATACCCGAGGTCGAGGTCAATCCATTTGCCAGTAGCTTATGTTCCTTCTCTTTCGCTTTTGCTTGATCCAGGTGTCAGCTTGTCAAGATTGCTCAATTTAAAAACCATTGTTGGATTCACTTAGTCACTCGTTTCTCACCAGAGATGTTAGGACTTGTTCACTCGGTGTTGCCATAAATTTAATACTTTGGATCGGACTGCACAAGATAGTTCCTTAAGATCTTTGTTTTGGGTTGTAACGGGGCTCAAGGGTAGTAACGTGTTAGGGTAGGGTCCTAGGGGTTCTAAGTTTAAAATAAAATTTGTAAATTAAAAAGAAAAATCACATGAGTCAAAAAGCCAAAGATTTGACTAAACTCGCTGGATCAGATTTGGGATATTTATTTCTTCCTCTGTTTGATGCTCTTTCTTGGTCAAACTTCGACCTTTAGCCTTATAACTTTCGGCTTATTTCCTGACTTTTGATTTTCTGGATCAGGTTACAACTATTTCCTGCCCTCTTTTTCTCAAAACTTTTCTTCATTTCTTTTTATATGATCAATCCGATTGTCTAACTTGATCAACCCGACTACCCTTCATTTCGACCATTCTATCGCTATCCCCTTTTGTTTCCCTTGACAAAATTCATCTCTTTGACCCTCTTTCCTCATGTGATATGAAACTTTGAATTTGGTTTTAAGGCTTCAAGGAATGGGTAAGAGTGTATGGGCTCAACGTGGTTAACTAAGGGGTGTCTTGATTAGTGAGACGGGTTTGTGGAACGAAGGAAGAAAATGGCTCAAAAGGCTAAGTCCTAGTGCCTTTAGTCCTTACTACTTGTGCAATTGTCATCTCAATATTAAAAGTCAGCCTCTCGTAAAGTTTCCTTTTATAAAAATAGTAGAAAGTGTTCTACTTTTGGCTTATAACTCACATATAGAGAGGCTTCACAGTTGGTTTAGAAATTGAGCGTTTCCATCATACTTGCGTCGTTCAAATTGATCAAGTTTTTGCAATCAAGTTTTTACACGTGAGCATACTGAATCCTTTTTCTAACTCTTCCAAAAAGTAATCAAGTCTTCCAATTATCCAATTTCATGCATATTGTCTATTTTATTACTAACTGGAATTTGTTATTTTTGTTAAAATTTTTAGCATGTATGATTCTACTGTAACTAACCCGTCCCCCCTCCCCACTGCATATGAACTCGTCCTCGAGGGACTTGATGCAGTGGAAAAAAAGGGTTAGGCACAGGCAATGGCACAACAACAAACAAGGGAAACTTCTCACACTTAGACCAGACACTAGGCTAAGTGTGAGAAGTGCCAGCGATCAACGCATGCTAACAAATATAGAAAAATATAACACATAGGCAAAACAGACAACAATTTCCATAAACTTCTCACACTTAGTCCATACATAGGACTAAGTATGATAATGGAGTCAAAACACAGTTTACACAAAGAAACAGAGTTAAGGGTGATACTACTGCATTCTAGATGGTTGAATCAGGGGATGTTGCACGCCTTCCTAATAGCCTCTATTTCACAGGCCTTCCTTATTGCCTTCATGGCGTTTGTGCTCATCGGAGCTCCTTCTCCTTGGTATTTTTATTCTTTTTCTCCTTCGCTGGGAGAAGCATGCTGGCAGCGTTAGTAAGCCCCATACCTTGGTTGGTATGGTGGCCCTTCTTAGGAGGAGGAAGGATACTTTCTTCCTCCTTCCTCTTGCTCTCTTCCTCTGCTCTCACCTGGCTGCCCTCCACAGTCTTGCTTGCTTCTACGGCTGCCTTGGTCCCTTGGTGCGCTTGTCTCTTCTCATCCATTTGCTGCCTTGAACCCTCAGCTTCAAGAAGCAGTTGGTCCATCGTTCGGCGGCGCGTTCTTTTGATGGAGTCATCCTCCTCTGCAGGTGGTGGCGAAGCAGGATCCTTAGACCGAAAAATTCCTAGGCGAGCTTGGAGGGCGGTGTAAACCTCCACGGGGTCAACGCCGGTGGGAAATTTTCTAAGTAAGCAGTCCATACGCCTTATGTCAACCGGGTCCACATATTGGAGTGGTCCGATGAATCTATGAGGCAATAATGGGGTTCTGGTGGTTGGTGGGCTGGGTGGTGACAAGGATCTCTGATTATCACTGTTGATATCGGCTCCTGAAGAAAATGAGGAAGTATTGGGAGTCTCGAGTTGATTGCCCTGCATTTCTTTCTGATTATGATTTCGGGTGATTTGAACTAGGAGAGAATTAGGTGAGGATAGAACAAAGGTTCTGAAGTTAGTTGATGGAAAGTGAGATCCGAAAACCCTTTTTATACTGCAACCCCGACTGTTGAGATTCTTTCCAGTTTGAGATATCTGCGTCTGTTCAGACTTGTGTGACTCTTCACGTGCAGGCGCACCTTTTTAGAGTGCCAGGTGGCAAAGCTTCTCCGATACGCTTCCTCCTTCTCTCCAAGACGTCTCTTCATTATGACAGTTGGCGCCGCCTGACACCTCTCTAATTACTGTACACGTCTTATCATCACCTGCCTTTGTCAACTCAGTCACTGTACTACCGATCAAATTCGATTTGCACTGATTACGTGGACCATTAAATCCAGATGACGACTCACATAATTCCACTTGATCAGTTTCTTTCCTCCACTTCTGACTTTTAATTTTCTAAGAAATAAAAATAACACATTAAAAACTATACACTAATAAGGATTTGATCGGGTTCCCATGGGATGTTACTTGATCAGTTTAATAGATTTGGAATTTGTCGCTTGATCAAGCAGACTTCCCATGAGTACCCGATCACTCCTTCTACCTGTTCATTGGTGCGAGCTAGGCATTAGTAGTGGAATGTCGCCCACTACAAACGCCTCCATTCCGTCCCTTCCTGTCGACTCGCTTGCTACCAAGTAGTCGGCCATATCTGCAAACACTGCCCTTTTCTGTGCGTGTTGTCCCCAGCTTCTCTGTTTGCTTTGATCAATTTTCCCTTCCTGGCAGATCCGTTGTTCTTCAGATTGTGACTTGATTAGATGCAGGTGCCCTTCAGGGAAATCGGCTGGAATGGTTTCCCTGTTTCCTTCTCGCAGAATTCGGCGCATGTGATTCACCTCTCTGTCCGCACATCTTTTCTTATCCACTGCTTCCCATTCAAACTCCTGTATAAGGAATAACCACCTGTGCAAACGCGGGTTTGATCCCCTTTTCGCCAAGAGGTACTTGACCAAGTAGGTATCGTCCGAACTTTCCAAATGCAAATATTACTGATAGCACTTCCTTTTCGGTCACATCATAGTTCATTTGTCCCTGATTCAATGTTTCTGACACGTGGAGGGAAACGTAACTCTCCCCTTGGATTTTCTAACTTAATACTGCCCTCATAGCATGATTACTAGCATCGCACATCACCTCAAAGGGGTGATTCCAGTCGGGGGTACGTATTTTTGGAAAGTTTATCAATCGGTCCTTTGGGACCGCAGCCTTGCAGCCATCACAGAACTCAAACTTCATGTTATTCGGAAAAAGCTTCGTCAGGGGCTGGGCACTTTTTGCGAAAACCTTGATGAATCTTCTATGGATCCTGGCGCGTCCTAAAAAGGTTCTGACCTCCTCCTGGTCGGTAGAGTATGGGAGTTTCACTGCCTGCGTGTGCATTGCTTCGATTGTTCGAGGGTCTGCCCAGTTCGAATTCCGCCATTTGGATGTCAGTTTCGGTTGACACTGGGAGAGTAACTCTTCCTCCCCCACCATGAACTCTTCCAATCTCAGAGCGGGGCTAATTCTGCATTGTCGATTAAAGTGGGGCGTCCCTCCCTTTTTTTCATGGGATGCATATACAGCTCCGGGTGAGTTTTTATCAAGGCATGCGTTTTCCACTTGACTACCTATTGATTCGGCCTCAGTTTTTTCTTCGATTTCCCTTCCTGTTCCAGCAGATTTAGGTTGACTGGTTTGTTATTGGCTTGGTTGGTAAGGTTCTTGAGAGTTATCGGCGATGCTGGTGCGGAGATTAGTTGCCTTGTAGGCGAGAGATCTTCCTTCAGCATTCCTTTCAATGGGGCGGCTTGGTCAGGTGGTTTCTCGACCCTTCTTAGTTGGGTAACCTCTTTTGACTCGGTTGGTTGTGACGGTTGGCAAAATTTCATAATTGCCCTTCTAATGGCTTGATCGTCCATTTCTCCAGTCATCGTCGTATCAAACCATTCTGCTGCCTCTCTCTTGAGCTGTTCACCTTCAGTGGAACCAGAGGGTGGTTCTTTGAATGATTTCTTTTCTGGATACTTTTGTTTCCGAGGGCTGATAGCGTCTACTGTTTGAATGCTCTCGCTGTCCTGTGGCTTCCTCACAGCTTTATCAACTTCGAATGTAAGTTGTTCTCCATTAAAACTCAGCTTCATCGTCCCCTGGCAGACGTCGATGACTGTGCTGGCTGTGGATAAGAATAGTCTTCCCACAAGGATGCCAACAGACTCTTCCGCTCCCGGATCTGTCGTCTTTATGACGAAGAAGTCAGCGGGGTACATAAACTTGTTTACTTTCACAAGTTAATCTTCCAGAACTCCTTCGGGGTAGATGCAAGACCCGTCTGCTAGTTGTATTTCCATATCGGTTTTGACAAGCTTAGCATCTTCTAGCTTCTCGTATATAGAATACGACATAATATTGATGGAAGCCCCTAGATCGCACATTGCTTGCGCAATTTGGACGTTTCTGATGGAAACTGGGAGCGTAAATACCCCTGGGTCAGCTTCCTTTGGTGGAAGATCACTAGATTGGATAACTCCAGTCACATTTTCTGCTTCGCCCATCTTCCTCTTCCCAGCAACCTGTTTATGGGTGCTAGACTCTTTTCCTTTTGTGACTTGATCAAGGGTGTTGGACTCAAGGCTTCCGTTATGATTGAGTCTAGGTGCTGGAAAACTCGCAGATGAGCTTTGACAAACTGTTTCTGATTTCAGAGAGACTGTATTGACATTTTCGCGCCCTGTAGGTTGCTGCACTGTGGCTGGGAGCTTTCCCTTATTCCATCTCAGCTCGCTAAATGACATGGCTACCTGGAACAACTGCTTTGTAAGCATTTCGAGTGCAGCCCTCTGTTCTTTCTGAGTCTCTTGCATTTCTCGCATCGCGTCTTGGGGCTGATGCGGGATCATCACATCTCCTGGACCTTCAAATTGTTGTTTGTAATATCGCTGATTAAATCGACCTCCTCCATGGCCTTGCTGATAGTAGCCGGAAGGTCCATGCTGCTCTGGCTGAAAGTGATTCTACGGGTTTCCTCTTTGGTACTGCGGGACATAGTTCACCATTTGATCATTTGGTTGTCTTCCCTGGTTGCCAAACTGAGGGACTTGGTGCTGGTACCCCCACTCTCCTTCCTGTTGTCGGCTTGACCAGTTAGGTTGTCCTCCACTTGACCAGTTCCCTTGAGGTCCTCTTGACCATCCTGTCTGATCGCCCTGCAATTTGTTCCCTCCAGTGTTCGGCCTCTTCTAGATCTGAGCAGTTCAGTTGGGCTGCCCCTCGGTGAGTTGTAAGGGCTGCGTCGGGGGTGGTTCCCTTTGATTCTGATCAGTCCACCTAAAGTTTGGGTGGTCCCTCCACGGAGCATCTCTCTGCTTCCCTTGGATCTAGTTCACATTCGCGTTCCAATGACCTACGACATTCACTTGGGCTTGCGGCTCTACCTCAGGGGGGAATTCACAGTAATAATAATGATGTTCTTCTTGTGGGGACGGTTGTGGCCCATATTGTGTATCATTTGGTGCAGGTGGTGGTGGCGGTCTTGCTTTCTCTACTGCCTCCAGCAGTTTCTTCTCCATTTGCTCAAATCAAGCCTCCAACTTTTCGTCATTGCGCGCCTCTGCTACATGCATTGCCCCTCTTCTATACTGGCCTCGAGATGTCTCGTACGACCGCTTAGCCTCGATCAGCCTCTCCAGTATATTTTTGGCTTGGCTAAACGGGGTTTTCGAGAAGTCCCCTTGAGCTGCGAGGTTGAGGTCGTTCTTGCTATCCACAGTGAGTCCACTGTAGAAAACACAGTAAATTTCCTCTTCCTTCATCTTGTGGTTGGGGTATGCTTGAAGCAAACCTTGGAACATGTCCCAGTACTAGCCAAGGGGTTCATCGTACTCCTGTGTGGCTTCGGTAATCTCCCGTTTGAGGGCACTCGTCTTTGATGCTGGAAAGAAGCGGTCGAGGAATATCATGCGGAATTCGGCTTAGGTCCTGATGGATCCTTCTGGCAGCCTTGACAGCCAGACGCCCGCATCGCCCTTTAAAACGAAGGGAATAGCTTTGGACCTGTAATCTTCGGATGTGGATCCAGCCAGTACGGACTGAATATCAAAGTATCGACAGAACTCCTCCAGAAATGCGTACGGACACTCTTTTGAAAGACCGTAAAAGTGGGACAAAACAGCCAGTACTCCTGATTTGATCGCGATGGTCCGCATCCTTAGGAGTAGCGGCAATGGCATGTGTGGGCTCCTTTTCATCATGAGCGTGCAGAGATCCGATACCGGAGTCGTCAGCGACAAGGGCCATCTCTGCTGGTGGTGGTTGTGTGTTCTGTTCAGCGGCTGTTGCGGCTTCTAATGCTGTTCTGTAACGAGTGGTGACAACGCCGACTTCCTAGACTCTCCAATGAGCGTTAGTCTCTCTGTATAGAAATGGATGATTCCAGTGTCCACCGCGTTGGTACCTTCTCATCAACAGTGAAAATCAAAATGTGAAAACAAGGAAATAAGACTATATACACCTACGCACTGCGCACAAACATAAAGTAACACCATGCTTCCCCGGCAACGGCGCCATTTTGGAAGGACTTGGAAAGAGACGAAAACGCGATTAGAATGCGGATCAAGTTATATGGAATGATAACCGAACCGGTCGGATCAGTTAGCAAATGTCGTTGCCAGTTAATCAATGCAGTCTTGCTCTCGTTCTTTCTTCCTTACCAAAGTAGTTTGTAAACTCCCAATTTTGCACAACTTTAACAGTAAAGCGGCAATTTCGGGGTCGATCCCACAGAGAAGTTGGTGTGTTGAGTGTGTGAGCAGTGAACATGGGGGGTTGGCTGCTGCTACGCTTTAACTTGAGAGTTTTTAACTACTGTTTTTATTCTAGGCAGAATTAAACTAGCTAGCTTGATCAACGGAGATTTAACTACTGGGTCAAGTAAATTGCAGGTAACAGTGGAAAAGTAAATGCGAGGATGAAAACGAAATAACTTTGATTAAATTAAACTGAGAGCAATACAGCGTGAAATTAAAACTAAGCTAATACTTCGGAAAATAAGAAAGCAAGTAAAACCGAGAAGAATCTCGGCGGGTAATTTAGGAATACACCGACAGAAAACAAGTATTCTGCAGCGCTTCTTTAATTCCCCCTTCTAACTACGCATTACTTTATCTATGCTAAGCTATTCTAGAGAACTGGACTAAGCTAAACTAAGCTAAATTAGACGGAAAGTAAAGGATCTCTCTTCTTTCTTGTGATGGCACACCATCTATTTATAAGCTCGATTCGAACTCCAGCTGGATAACGATCCTGACAGGGAATATTCGCTCATGCTGAGAATGAGCGACTCATTGATTGCTACGTGCCTTTCTTCTAGAATGACGACGCTTTTGAGTAACAGATTCATGACTCGGGTCCGTCCTTGCGTCTCACAAGCTAGCACGTGTCCCCTTCTAGAACGTTGTCCTTGATAACAGAATGGTGCGCCACATCCAGCTCATTTCCTCACTTGTTCTTCTTCTAGAAGCCAGCGGTCCCCGCCTAACTTCTTGATCACTCCCCTTGATCAATTCTCTCGATTCTTGGCCTTTTATCGCCTTTTGTACTTGCTTGATCAGTTTGGCCTTGCTGCCTTGGTCAAGTGGCATTCCTGCACATTTAACACTTGTTTTGCGCGATAAACCGATCAAGCAACGTACATTTTACCCTTAAACCGATGCATGAAATGAGCCTTATCAGGGCGCCCGATGGCCCCGGACGATGGCCTATCGTCCGCCGAGCCCACAATGACGCGGACGATGGCCCGGACGATAGGCCATCGTCCGCGCTTCAACCGCGGACGATGCATCGGGCGTAGGCGTAGGGCGCGGACGATGGAGGGCACCCACAATGGGGCGGACAATGGCACGCATCGGGCGTCCCATTGTGGATGCCCTAATAGCTATTTCATATTCCTTGTAATTACGTTAATTTTATTCCTAAAAAACGTTATATATACAAACAATTCATTAGGTTTGTTTATACAGTATTTTATGGTTTTTCCCTTATAAAGAATATTTTCTGCTACAAATTCTAATAACGGTATATTCTTCAGCTCCAACTAATTAATACAGTATGATTGAAAATTTTCTCTGTGAAATCAGATCTTCTCTTTTCACAATGATTAAATGGAAATATTGTCCAATTCAAATGTGAAATTGATATTGGGATTAGTCAAGAGGAGTTATTAGTCATTTTCACAAATTCCAAATTAAAAATAGCATGATGATTTTTTGGATAATGTTTCCATTTAATTGGCATTGCTAAAACTAAAATAGAATCCACGCCCACTTTAATAATCCAACACCACATGTATTAGTTGACTATTTTCTTGAAATTAGTAGAATTACCAATTTCGAGAGAACATGAATCATGTTTGGCTTAGTTCGTGATAGTGTAGATTGAAATGGAAAAACACTATTGAGAAATGATGGCATGATTGTGAATGGAGGTGGAACACTTCACCCACCCGGCCGAATGTTAGACATTATAGCCATCAAGAGTTAGAACATCATTAGTACTATTGTATTTCACAAAATACAAGCATCTATTTTCCAATATTAGGTACTAAAATATAATTTTTCTTTCATTGAATCAGAGTTGCCGTTTTTAAATTTCATATTCCAATCATTCAGATATATTTTGACAAAATTTCCCCAATCCCTTCAACATATAGCTATTGACAGCTGCTCATCATCTATGATTCAACAATAATCAGATAGTACTTCTTCTGTGTGGGAAGATTGATGCCAATGGCCAATCACATGTCTTTAATTAATTATGTAAACCCAAAGCCCAGACAAATACTTCCCTCATTTGGACTGGACCCAGCTTTTCACTCATTAGATCGAAAGAAGTGAGTACTACAAAATTGGATATATACTTGTATTTTGTGAAATACTACAAAATTGCTGATGTCCCAAAATAGCAAATTAAGATGGATCTGTGGACGCAGGGAGTATATATACAACTATACAAGGTAAGTGCGTGGAAATTACTTTGATATAATAGTTACAGAATTACAGTACATACACCAGTTAACCTCCAAACAAGCAACTAATTCAGAATCGGTGGCATCACTAATCATTATCTAAAGACAAACTATATTGTATTACTGGTTGACCCAGTAATTGCTAGGCGTGATATTAATGACAGCATGCATGCAATCTATACTTAAACAAGTAGTTGTACAAACATTCTCTCCACAGCTTTATTCTAATGTACTATTATTTAACTTAATATGAGGCCTCACAAAATACATTCACTTTACTGTTATTTATAATTTTCTTATCACTGCCAATCTAAAAATTCTTTTTTTGCACGAGATAATTGTTGAAGTGGTCTTACATTGGAACATCACTACCCAATAACAATAATATTATCAATAATAAATATATATAAAGTTAGGTTCTGTACGGCCACATCAAATAATCGATTGACTACAGAGTTAATAAAGTGCGATAATTTAAGAGTTTGTATTTTAATTGCGACGATATGCTTCTTCATATATATGGGCTTAATGGGGTGCTTTATATTGCTAACTATTTAAGTTGTTAATTCTGCTAACTCATCAACGCAGTGCATTCAACACGAACACACTAAAATGTCAACACAGTATATTGAAGTTCAACAAAATTATGTGTTGACATTTTTCATACACTTGATTGATGAGTTAGCAAGTTAGCAACTTAAGAAAGTTAGCAATTGATCACACCCCTAGACTTGACTTAATTATGCAATACTAGGGGTTTGAAGATTGAAGGACGACGAAAACCGATTCTTTGGTTATCATCTCCAACTCAAACCAACGAGGAAAGGAATCAACCATGGTCGAATTAAAGAATTAAATCAAATTTGATCGGAGTATCATTCTTTGGGTCAACGCTTGATTTTAACTCCACATATACATTTTGACCATAAAAATTATGTGAATCATAGTAGTAGTGGAGTATTTTATTTGCGTTGTAGTGCATTATCATGCCATCGCATCCATGATTACATAGTACCTTTGTATTGGATGCTGCCACATTTACAAACGAACCCTTCAACGTTGATTTTGAAAGAATTACACTTTGAGCCAAGAGGAGGGTGGTGCACTTCTCAACGTGTGAAAAAACTGGCCATGTTTTATGTTGACTTTGAAAAACTTAAATATCACCACTTGTAATTGACTCCATGCAAAAATTAGCATTGACTTATGTACAAATTGTGCGTTATTTATCGATCTAAAAATTTGGAGAATTATAGATTATGCTCTAGTTGATTTTTGAGACGGTTGTACCTTTAGATTATAATAAAGAAATAATTTCAGCTCTCTGTTAGTATATAGTTCCCCTCAAAACTGTGAAGATAAGTGCAATTCAAGCATGGCTAATCTGCCATTGATCACCTGTGTGCTCTTAGCTCTATGCAGCCTATCTTTAGCAGCAAATGGTAAGTAATAACTATATCATGAAAGTTATTACCTAGCTCCTATGGTTTCATGAAAGTGAAATAGAATAAAGATAGGAATGACATTTTTTTAAAATTTAATTTCTCATACCAAGCACATGAATAAAATGAAAATATATAAACCACATTTAGAAGGGTCTTACTCTATAACTCGTTTGTTTGATCATGCAGTTTCATCTGCATCGACTGCGGGTCATCTGCGACATACAAAGACGAGAACGGGATCTTCTGGACCGGCGACGATGATTACATAAACACAGGCGAATCCCGTTCCGTGCAGCCTTCCAACTCCTACAACCGAGTGATGGACACGCTGAGAGTGTTCAGGAATCAGAGCAAGCATCAACTCCGTCAAGCAAGGAGTGTCCTCGTACACGCCACCTTCTTCTAAAGGGAACTACGACGGCAAGAACTCCCCTCCGGCCTTTGATCTGACGTTAGACAGCTACTACTGGGCTTACGTGAATAACAGCGGGCCCGTTACGAGGTGATCTACACCACGACCAAGGAGTCCATCAGCGTGTGCGTTTCCCAGTACGAAGCAGACCAGTTTCCCTACATATCGGCTCTCGAAGTCAGGAGTCTCGACTCCGACATGTATAAAGGTCTCGGTGCTTACAAGGACATTTAACACAAGGAGAAGGTTGGCTTTTGGCACTGATGAAACCATAAGGTATGATTCTTTTATAAATGAGTAGATAACTTTGTTCGCCGAGGTTAATTCTTCTGTCTACGTAAACTGGTACTTCTCCGAGGTTGCTCGCCTCGGGCCCAACGAAACTCGAATGTTCTCATTCTACAAGGACAACGAGCCCATAACCGATCCCTTTTTCCCCGCCTTATGAAAACTGCACGCTGAAGTATAACAGCAACATGACACTATCGGCAAACAACTCCTTTACTCTAGTCCCCACTGAAAACTCTACGCTCCCGCCCCTCGTCAATGCAATGGAAGTCTTTATCATCGGAGATTTCCCGCTCGACAACGGCACTCGAACCGAAGATGGTCAGAATTAATCTGCATTCTTTCACTTTTTCCTTTTATACTGTTTCTGATCAAAGTCACCATTGCTTATAATTCAGTTGAGGGGTTAGCTTCACTGCAAGAAGCGTTCCGTTTGTTGAAAAACTGGGGCGGCGATCCATGTCTTCCCAAACTTTATAGCTGGGATTGGGTCAAATGCGACGGTGATAGAGTGACAACACTGTAAGTAATTTACATTCCAACATTTTATTAGCAGTTGTAATGAATACTTACTATAAATATGCGATTTCTTTGGCAGGCTTCTTTAGCAGTTGTAACCGGATTTTAGTTCCATGATTGCTCTTCATACTATGTTAGACAACTATATTAATGCTTCCATTTTCTTTATTTATTTTTAAAATTCTCTTTAGACTCATTCCTAATATGGTTTGATTTGCAGAAATCTTTCAAATAACAGCTTGAGTGCGAAAATTCCTGAATTTCTTGGGTTGTTGCCCAACCTCCAAATATTGTAAGTTGCAAGCGAAAATCATGAAATAAATTATCATCGTCTACAAATTAAAAGGCCATATATTTACCTTTTTTTGTTTTATGTTTTTTCCTGCAGGAATCTCGAACATAACCGTTTCAGTGGTACCATTCCAGCCTCATTATCAACTAAAAAGGACCTAATTTTACGGTAACTTCACTAACTAGTCATGTACTCCTACTTAACTAGATATTAATCTCAGTCCACAATAAATGAAAACTATAGTTTTGAATAATAATTTGACGAAAAACGCGAATTTAGTTTAATAGAAAATTAGAAGTATGAAGAAACAAGCTTATTTATCTCTATCACCAACTTAATGATTCTAATAAATATTAATGTTGTGGTGCAAATAAAATGTATAGGGTGAGCGGAAATCCACAGCTGTGTACGTCGAATTCATCGTGCACGAATTCGGTGACAAGTACGAAGGCAAACTCTTCCTTCAGGACGAGGAAGAACATTCTGGAAATGGTGTTCACCACCATAGTTTCATCCCTCATCGTATTGCACTTGAGTTAGTAGAAAAAGAGAACATCAATTTTATTTCTGTTATATAATTAAGTACAGTATTTTGTTTTGTTTTGGATGAATGTGGAAAAGCATGTTTGTCTTGTGCTCATTCAAATAAGACCTACTGCTTAATTGTCTGCAATTCAGTACATTTATTTTTACCACTTTAAAATATTTTTGATTGTTTGACCTGATTTGTATAAACTTTTTTATGTTATAAATTTTTTTTATATGTACATAGAAAGTCAAGCCATATTAATAGCATGGAGAATCGAGATTTCATTATGTTAATCGGATAAATTATCCAATTTCAAAGTGGGGCTAATTAAATGCTTTGACATATTCATAACCTGCAATAATTAAGTCCATGATTAGACATCCAATTAAATGGTACGCAACTCTCACGTCTATATTATGTCGACAATCACATTTGCACGTTGGCATAGACTTTCAGTTCATAATATATTTCAAATAAATACTGTTGAACAAGAGCTTAAATTAGGTACTGCGTCAGGAAAAAGACAAACTAAATCACAACAAGCACAATATTAATCGAGTTGATGCTACGTATGCATATATTTAACATTGATTCGTAGTAGACATAAAAACTTAGCTTTCCAATTAAAAATAAATAAATTAAAGACACCACTTCATCCTATGAACATCCACTACATTTTTTAATTTTTCTTTTAATTAAAGATAATAATGGTACACCATTATTTCAATGATAACTCGAACCTCCAACCTATTGGGATAGAGAAGATGCGTCTTACCAACTAAACTACGCTTCATTGTCTCCAACCACACTTTCTTTCCCTCGTTTTTCTCCCTCACTCCTCCATCTCACCTCTTGACTTTCTCTCACAGCTTCTGCATAACCGCCTCATTGATATCAAGTTTTGTTGCCGGAAAACCACCTTCAGCCAGCCACGCCTCTCAAATTTTGATTCTGAGCTTGGCCTCCTCCAGTTGCAGCCGCAACTCGGCCGATCAAGCCCATGCGCAGTAAGCCCATCTCACTCTCTATCCACAGCCCAGCAAGCTCGTGCCCGGCCCAAACGCAAGACACAATATGCTTCCATAAATATATTCTAATTATAATAAATATTTATTAAAATAGTTCTAGATGTTTTCAAAATGGTTGAGGGCTCATGGCCCCCATGCTCCCTCCATACCCCAAGGTGGCTCCAATGGTTGCAGATATGAGATACATAATGGGCTAAATTTGGATACCCTCAAACCAAGATTTTCCGAAATCCCAATTTACCACTTCAATTAGTAGTACTACTAACTATCACGAGCATCCTTCACGTTAATAGGGCATTGATCGATGCTACAATAATTTGATGTCAAGAGAAGTGTGCCCACTAAAATAGAATCGCTAATTATTTGTTAAATCTGTAATATTTTAATTTGGGAATGGGACGCACATGCCTGCTTTGCTTTATTATAAACTGGTAGTAATATAAGGTTGTTCGGTTTTGCTAGATTTAAGAATCAAAGAATCTCTTGATTTGCTATTGCTTAACTTATCATCAAAATATAATAAAAGTTCGGCTGGTTTCAAAATGAAAAGTTCGTCTTAACTATTAAGAAAGAGAAAATTAAATTGTCGATGCACATTTCGCACTAACAAAATGTTCAAGATGTTCAAGATTTGGATTTTTTTTATCATATTTTCACTTTGGTGGTACTCTCTCTTTTCTATGTTAATAGAGTCATTTTTCTATTTTGTGAAGTTCCAACTTAATTGAGTCATTTCTATTTTTGGCAATAATTTCCTTCTCTTTTACTCCATTCGTTCCACAAGAATATGCACTATTTCCTTTTTAATTTGTCCCACAAGAATATGCACATTCTAATTTTGAAAAGTTTTTTCTCTCTATTAAGGTGAAACTCATTCTCCACTACCAATACTTTAATTACCTTTTCTTTCTACATCTCTTTTACTTTACCAATTTTACATTAAAACTAGTGTCGTCCCCAGGGGCGGATCCATATATACTTAGGGTGGGGCTAAAGCCCTTAACAAAATGGTTTTTTAATCTTTTTTCTTTTATAAATATTTAAAATTTGTCTAAATTTATGGCAAATTAGTATATAAAAGCCCTTATAAATAAGCTAAAACACCCAAAAATATACTTTAAAACAAAATTTAGAAATCATAGCCCTTATCGTTATTTATTTCTGCGTCCGCCCCTGGTCGTCCCTAAAGTGCATATTCTTTAGGGACGGAGGAAGTACTTTATTTTTGCTCAATCCCTCTTATTTTACACTCTCTTACTTTATTCACCTTCCACTTAGAGCATCCACAATAGGACGAACATCCCAATAGTCTAGCACTAGGACATCCAAAAACACCTCCTACCACGTCACTAGGACATCCAACTGCACAATAATAGCCTAGCACTAGGACATCCCAATAGCCTAACACAATAATAACAAATTCACAAATATGGAATTAAAATTTCGACACGAATAAGGACAGAGAAAGTGCAATAATAATTTCATTAAAAAAATAGAAAAATGCTCTCGTCCATCGCCTGACCACAATAGCGGAAGAGCGCACAGACGAGTGCCTCCCACCACGGACAACCTCTTGTCCGTCACAGATGTCCGTCGTCCGCTCGCCGACGTGGACGTCCGCGACGGACAAGCCACTAGCCGGTCGCTCGTCCGTATGGACGTCCGCTATTGCGGATTCTCTTAACACACTATTCTTAATCTTTGCGCCAAAAAAATGCTACAATTAAGAAGGAACGGATGAAGGAATGGAGGGAAAAGTAATTAATGATCGTGATGCAATTAGCGGCGTTGGTATTGTCATTCAGTATTCTCATTGTCGTACAATAATATTGGCACCAAGCATTTATTTTAATAATTGCCTTAGATGTTTATATTTGTAGTAGTAAAAAAAGAGGGTGTAGACAAGTCAATATTTTGTGAATGATAACCAATTTAAAGTGTGTAGAAGGGGACAAGAAAATTCCGTTTTATATGCAACATGAAAATTACAGTGATATTGATTTTGGGATTTTACATTGGTATATGTTGTAAAAACATACACAAAAACTCTATACTATAATTACATGACTATGTACTTCACATTTCCCAAAACAAAATACACCCAAATGCAGTGATTGGTAAAACATACAGAACGTGCGTTCTGTTATTACCGTTTATTGGTTTCCTTATTACTCCATTTGAGAAAAATGAATTATTATTCTTTTTTTCTGATCATTCATTGATTATTATATTACTTATTAGAACCATATCATATTTCTCACGACAACAAACATTATTGAAATAATATAAAAATAAAATAACTGTAATAATAGCAATATTAATCTAAGACATTCACCTCCTCATTATCACCTTTACAATGGCCATCCTTTTTAGAATTCACCCTTCTTCATTAAGAGCTCTGAATCTGATTCAGTGCATCACACACAAACATATATATATATATATATATATATATATATATATATATATATATATATATATATATATATATATATATATATAATTTATATGTTTCTCTAAAGTTTTTGTTGCATACATGTGCCTTTTGTGGCCCCATTCCCTTAACCTCTTGCAAATTGTTTCCTTTCCCTCAAAGATTTCTCTGTTTTTCTTTCTTAAACAATAGAAGAAGAAAAAACAAGAAAAATAGCACCCAAATCTTGATCTTTCCCCAACATTACTACGGTTTGTTTTTGCTCTTTTTTATGAAAAACATATCTCTAGTAGCCCTTTTGCGGTGTTGAGAGAAGGCAGGGCAGAAAAAGGTGCCTCTTTCTTCATGACCAAGGTAAAATGCTTTTAGGCTTTCTTTTTTGTTGCATGAATATAGTATATATCTGATCCAACAAGGAAAAAAGGGAAATGTGATGTTGTTGATTGAATTAAAAAAGAAAAGTGAACAAGTTTGAAAAAAGCTAATTTGATGTATGTTGGACAGGTCCAAGAATTGGTGTATTTTGGCAAAAACAGACAGCTTTCCACATTGAGTGCATTGTTGATTATTGTAATGAGGGTTGTTGATTGAATGTAGGTGAAATATGTTTTTTCTGATTTGGGTGTTTGAGGGGAGGAAGAAAAGGATATTTTGACAATAGATAAGGGAAGGGGGTTGAAGATTGTGTAAGAGTAAACATGGAGGCTCCTGCCAACCCCCGGAAGAAGATGGTGAAGCAACTGACCGGGAAACGGGAAGACACAGCGCTGCATTCTGCGGCTAGAGCAGGGCAGATTGTGGCTATTAGGAGCATCATTGATGGTGCTGAGGGAGAGGAGGAGCTTAGTGCTTTACTGTCAAAGCAGAACTCAGCTGGTGAGACGCCGTTGTTTGTTGCTGCAGAGTATGGCTACTTTGAGGTGGTGCGGGAGATGATCAGCCACTACTCTTTAGCCGATGCAGGAATCAAAGCCAAGAATGGATTTGATGCCCTCCACATTGCTGCCAAGCAAGGCGATTTGGGTGATACATTTATTTTGTTTTGACCCCTTTTATCCTTTTTTTGGGGTAAGTAGTGGTACTAATAGTTTTGTGTGTTGCAGGAGTGGTGAAGGTGTTGATGGAGTTGCATCCGGAGCTATCTATGACGGTTGATTCATCGAACACGACAGCTCTGCATACAGCGGCAGCGCAAGGGCACATGGATATAGTGGAGTACTTGTTGGGGTGGGAGAGAAATCTGGCTACTATAGCCAAAAGCAATGGCAAAACAGCACTCCATTCTGCAGCCAGGAACGGGCATTTAGGCGTTGTCGACGTCCTTCTGGAGAAGGAGCCCCGGATCACTACACGAACCGATACCAAGGGCCAGACTGCACTCCACATGGCCGCTAAAGGCCACAATACTCACGTGGTTGAAAAGCTTATCACGGCCGATCCCTCCACCATCAATATGCTCGACACTAAAGGAAACACTGCTTTGCACATCGCCACTCGCAAAGGCAGAGCTCAGGTGAAGTATCTGATAGGAATCCATAGGATTCCGGCATAAAATCAAATGGTGATAGGAGGACTGACGCATCAGACTTATATAGTAATTTCACTTCTCTAAGAAATTCTCTGCAGATTGTGAAGATGCTGCTTGACCGGAAAGAAACAGACACGAAGCTAGTGAACAAGTCGAACGAAACAGCCATGGACACTGCAGAGAAGCTCGCGCAGGGAGAGGCAGCGGCCATCCTGGAGGAGTACGGCGTGGTGAGCGTGAAGAAAATCAAGCCCGTGCCAGCAAGGCGGGCGCGCGAGCTAAAGCAGACGGTGAGCGACATCAAGCACGAGGTCCACGACCAGCTGGAGCACACGCGGCAGACGAGGAGGCGAGTGCAGGGGATTGCGAAGCGGCTCGACAAGATGCACGCGGAAGGGCTGAACAACGCCATCAACTCGACCACGGTGGTGGCGGTGCTCATTGCCACAGTGGCGTTCGCGGCCATCTTCACTGTCCCGGGGCAGTACGCGGACGACCTGCAGGAGCTCGCCCCGGGGGTGTCCCTGGGAGAGGCTAACATAGCGCCGCAGCTACCGTTCCTCATCTTCTTCCTGTTCGACTCGTTCGCGCTGTTCATATCGCTGGCGGTGGTGGTGGTGCAGACGTCGGTGGTGGTGATCGAGCGCAAGGCGAAGAAGCAGATGATGGCGATCATCAACAAGCTCATGTGGCTGGCATGCGTGCTCATCTCGGTGGCGTATATGGCGCTGGCGTTTATAGTGGTGGGGAGGCAGGAGAGGTGGCTGGCGATTGGGGTGGCGGTGATCGGAACCACCATACTGGCGACGACGTTAGGCACCATGTGTTATTGGGTGGTTGTGCATCGGATTGAGGCGAAGAACAAGAGGAGTTTGAGAAGGAAGAGCTCTCGAGGCTCCAGATCCTGGTCGATACCGGCGCTCTCTGATTCTGATGTTGATTTCAAGAAAATGTATGCAATTTGAACAATCCATGCATCTCAAATAGACTAATCTTTCTTGTGCATATCAATGACGAAATATACAAAAGGCAGAGACAATTGCAAATTAGTGGTATTCTACCAATTTGAAAGTTGGACACCAAAATTTTCATTAATTTTGATACAAAAGACAAAATCTAGTGTTTAAGACTTTTATTCGTGCATCAGGCGAGGCTTGTTAGTTAAAGTAAATATAAATACTAGCTTTCCTAAAGTAAATAAAGGATTAATCGATCTTCATTATTAATTGTACGTCACCACATATTAACCGCTTCATATTCACCTCTAATACTCTATTTCAAATAGTATTAAATTTTAGAACCTGATCTGAGTATAATTGATGCATTTTTGCATCCTGCAATAACTGTGGGCGGATTGAAAAATATTAGTACTAATCGAAATTTATTGAAAATTGATTAATATATTCTGTTTTTACGTTCAGATTACTAGTTAAGCTGCACACATTTTTTGGATAAAATAGCAAATTAAGTATTTCCTACACGAAAGTTGAATAATGAATTAAGTTTGTGCATTTATTTTTGGAAGGATACAAATTAACTACTCCTACAACTTGTTCGCATTTGTTGTGTCTATTTACTGACTGTCATATGTGGGTGTGTTTACAGCACGTGCACCTTAGAAACTTTGATTAAAGACGTGGATATCTGTTTAACTCAAAGATATACAGGTATCGTATTGTTCGTGTCATGCCCTAGAGTGGCCTATATCAGAAAGTCGAAGGGTCATAAATCTAAGTGCATAGTGTAGAAAACGGATAGGGAGAGACTATAGCTTTCCCTTTAATAAATTCCTCAATTTAACTATGCATCTATCACACAAAATGAGATATTCATATCATGAGTCCTACTTAAAACACTGAAATAGAGACATAGGGGCCCCAAAATTAAGTTTTGCGTCACAGATATCCCTTTCGACTTTTCCAATAAACGTATAAGCCCCGTGGGAACACTAAGAAAAAAATATATAAGCACATCATATAGCTATAACAGTTACTCCCTCCGTGCGATTAAATGTCTCATATTTGACCGGTACAAGTTTTAAGCATGGTTAGACTTTATAAAGTAAAATGGATAGAAAAAATTAGTAGAACATGATACTTACTTTCATATATACTCTAATAAAATAGAGTATATTGATTTTATAATAAAATATGAGTTAAATGAGTTAGTGATTTACTTACCAAATATGATAAAGGTAAAATGTGACATTTATTTGTGGGAAGATGAAAAATAAAAAATAAGTCACTTAATGACGGACAAGTATTTTTAAATAATCGTATGAATATATTATAGGGTACAAATTCCATGTCCAAAAGTGGTTAGTATCTTCCACTTCATCCATCAAATCACCTCTATGAAAACAAACAATTCCAACGGAAGGGATCAGAAAAATAAAATAAAAACTAAAACACACGTATACTAAAATAAAAGAAATCATTAAAAACATAAAAGAGATATCACTCCGGAATCTGATAATCATGTGGAATGTTGAAGTTATCATCCGCATCCTGAAGCCATCCAAATTTATCAAAGAAAGGATTGGTCAAATTCTTCTTCGGATAGCAATCAATGAAACTCTTCCACACATTATTACCATTCAAATCCCTGACAACCTCCCAAACACAGCTGTTGCACTTGAACCCTGCCCCAAAACTGATCATGAACACCTTGTCTCCCTTCTTCAGCCTCTTCTTCGCCTCCATGTACGCCAGCACGTACCAAAGGCTACTCGCCGACGTGTTCCCGAACCGGTGCAGCGTCATCCTCGCCGGCTCCACGTCATACTCACTCAACCCCAAGTTCTGCCCTATCGCATCGATCACCGCCTTCCCCCCCGTGTGCAGGCAGAAGTGGTCTACCCCGCTCTTGAAGTTGATCATCGCCGCCTTCCCCGCCGCCGCCTTGTTCCATCTCTGCCGCAGTTTCCGGAGATTCTTCGCCGTCAGGAACCGGATCAGCTCGCGCATGGGGAGGATCTTCGGCGCTATCTCCTTCAAATTGTCTATGAACGCCCGCGTGGCCGCCTTCGGTAGATTCTTCCCGAGGTGGACGCCCACGAAGCCGTGGTCATCCTCCTTCTGCTCGCAGCACCCGTACGCCTCGTCGCTGGCGCCGTGGTGGGTCCGGACGAGGGTTTTCAGCTTGAACATGGCCTTTTCCTTTAACGATGGCTTGTTCGTTAGGATGAGAGCGCAGCCTCCGGTCCGGAATAGGCCGTTTGCTAGCATCTTTGACCGGTCTTTGCCCAGATACCTAGCATAACAATATCTCACATCAGTATAAATAGAAAACTGAAACAATAATATAAAAGTCGGTTGGTTTCTATTACCAGTTGGGGCTAAGGGATTCGGACGTGACCACCATGGCTATTGAGTTCTTCCGAGTTTTGAAGACGTTCTCTACGACGTTGATGGCGACGACGCTGGCACTGCAGCCCATTCCGGTGAGGTTGTAGACCTTGACGTCGTCCCTCATCTTGTAGAGGTTGATGATGCGCGCGGAGAGGGACGGGGCGGTGGAGAGCATGGAGATGTTGACGACGAGGAGGTCGATGTCGGAGGCGGGGATGGCGGTGCGCTTGAGCAGGGCGGCGATGCTGTCGAGGAAGAACTCGTCCATCTCGAGGAGGCCGTCGTCCAGCGTGGCGGAGGCCTCGCGGCCGTCGAAGACCATCTGCGGGGCGTAGGTCTCCTCGCCGATGCCGGAGCTGACGATGGTCTTCAGGAGGAATTTGTACTCGTAGAGGCCGAGTTGTTTGTTGCGGTGGATGACCTCGCCGGAGAATTTGGTGCTGAGCTTCCTCTCGTCGCCGGGCTTGTAGCACTCGTAGTCGAGGATGTAGCAGCGGCGGCGGTCGTAGGCGGTCCACAGGAAGTAGGAGAGTGGGAGGAGGAAGAGGAGAGAGGAAAACAAGTCTATAACATCCATGTTTTGTGAGTTGAAAATGGAGGGAGATAGGGTGGAGACTTATATTAATGGTGGATGACAAACATTACTTCAAACTTTTATTACATTTGGGAACAAGTTGGGCATGTCAAACATTATGTATATAGAGACTTTAACATTGCACAACTTCCACCTACTGAGATTGGTGAGTAGTAATGTTACAAGTTTAATACAATGAATCATAGGCCGCCCCAACAGTACTCTGTCTACGTACATACAAGTACAACCCAAATTAAAATACGACTATCAACATAGTACTCCATATGTCCCAAGATATTAGACTCGTATACCATTTTGGTTGTCCTAACATATTTGAGTCATTTCTATTTATGGTAAAAATCTACTTTATTACCCACCCCACTTACACCACTAAACAATTCCTCCTAAATTCTTTTGCCAAAAGAAATTAGTCTAATATCTTAGGATGGAGGGAGTACGTGAAACTGAAAGACAATAAGCCTTTTCTTAGGGAACTCTAGTACTGCAATTTGTGTACCAACATCTATGTTTCTTAGGGTATTTCTGCATGTCCCTAGCTCATTTATTTCCGAAATTGAAAAATCGTGTCTCCGAAATATACGAAATCCATGAATTGAGATATCGAATATAATATGACGGTATCAAAATGAAATTTGACCAATTTTTGCGAAACGGCTGAGAAATCAAAATTATAATTACGCTATATATGTTTTACAATAGATTTTTGTCATCGGACATTGTTTAGATGAATCGTGACCATCTATATATCAACTTTTAGAAAATATCATCATTTAAATCAACATGCACCATCCATATAACACAGGTAAAGCAGAGAATAATAATTGCTATTAATAGTTATATAGAATTTCTATGTAAAGAGTACAATAGATATAAAACTATATCTGCCTAACTTAAATGATGAAACTGCTTGTCCTTTTTTCTTCTAATATAAATAAATATGAAAGAAGTTAATTATTTTTATCGTAAGAACATAAAACTATTTTTAGCCCTTCGATCATTAATGTCTACTATGGAGAAATCGCATTTGTTGGAAGAGTGTAGTATCAAGATTTAAACCTTATGACAGGAATTGTTTTTCGAAATATTGGTTACGGTCAGCGTTAATACAGTGACTTTATAAATGCGATGTTTCCATAGTACTTAATTTTTAGGTTTAAAAAGTAATTTTTCCATAGTCCTACCCTATCAAAATATAAAATTTATTTGTAAAGGTTAGGTTAAAAGGCATATAGTATTTCGCATAATTAAGATCAATTTTTATATCATTAGCTGTTAAAATAAGTGGATGAAATTAAATCTCACGGTTTTCAATAAATGGTAGACAAAATATCAACAGAATGGTAAGATCGTCAATCTGTCATAATGTGATCATTTTTGTGATTTTTCTTATATCATAGTGTATAACTAAAAATATCAATACAATAACATGAGTATTTCAATACAAGTATATGAAATTATCATCCTAGTTTAATTGATATTTTACATGCAATATATTAAAATTGTTTGATGCATTTGTTGACAAAATTTTTTTTATCAACATATATACAATATTTGAAATAAAAATTATAAAATTTTATTATTTGACCATCGTCTGAACATATGCAATTGAGAATTTGTTGGAATATTTATAAAACTATCTTTAATTTGATACTACCTCCATGTTGGGGTTTGTATACTAAAAGATTCTTCGAGCGTACATGCCTTTGTACAGTCAGCTTGTGCATGTATACGAGAAACGCCACGTCCACTTGTTTACCTAACTATGAGAATAAATAATATAATATAATGGTTTATTTATTGAAATATAATAAACAAGTCTAAGGCTTCTTACTAAGAAGGTCAAAGTAGGGAAATTCGATGAATCCTCATGAGTTTTTCAGTAGGGGACTTGGCCAGATGTAGTAAGAAGAAAAACGTATTCACAACCTAGATAAGCTTTGGCTACCTATTGGTATGGTTGCGGTGTTTGTGATAATTCTCTCTTACCTAAGAGCATCCCCATCTGTGTTCTTGCCAACGAGCACGGATGTGGGTCCGGACCCACTTTTATTACTTTTTTACTCCCTGCTCTTAGGCAAGAGCACAATACCCACATCCGTGCTCTTCCGCAAGGACAAACTCAAGGGTCCCACCATTCTATTATTCAATTTAAATAAAAACATTTCCACAAAACTAAAATGCATTAAAAATACCTGGAAAATTATTACAAATTACAAAAAAATTAAAACTTACATAATTAAAATTCTAAAAATTAAAAATTACATAATTAAAATCCTAAAAATTAAAAATTACATAATTAAAGGCTAAAATACCCCCGTGGAAGACTATTCATCCGGCTCTACCTCCAATGTTCTTTGGAGACCCCGTATCATTGCCACATGCGATCAAAGTTGCTCGGGGGTCATATTTGACCTATCGGCCAAATTGAGTTGGGCCAAAACCCCCCACAATGAGTTGGTGGGGGGTTGAGGTGGCACAAAGGGAGCGGGGGCGAATGGAGTCGCGGCGCGACGACTGTTGGGCGTCGACTTCTTCCTTCCTTGTGGCCGGTGTTGGGAACTACTCGGGCCGGCGTCGGGGCTACCCAAGTTAGCTCCGGCGAACTGGGTGGACACCTCATCGGAGCCGGCGTCGGATAGGGATACCGACCTCGATCGTTTGCCGGAGGAGCTAGAGGAGGATGCTACACCTCCCCTATACTTCGGATGCCCACGCACCTCCTGCCAAACATTGAGGTACTTGAACGGTTTGTAGTGTTGGGATTGGTAGGTCGCCAACGCGGCACTGATGATGTCGACCTCGCTTCGGTCGCTCCCCGCCGACCGCTCTTCCTGGAGGTAATACCCCTGGAACTTTTGAATTTCTTCGCTTGCTCTGTATATGGCATTGCGCACCATACTCTCGTTGCGCTCGATTGTTCCAGCCGGTCGGTTTTCATTGTACCGCCGACAGATGCGCCACCAAAAATGGTCCCCGGATTGGTTCGTGCCAATCTCCGGATCTTCGGAGATAGACAAAAATGCTTTGACTAATTGCTCCATCTTCCCCGGAGTGTACGGGGTGCGGATACCACGAGTAGGAAGAGTAGGAGTTTGAGAGCCGCCGCTCCCTCCGGCTCTAGGTACGGGTGGTTCGGGTGCCCACCCGTATTGCCCATCGGGGGCATCTTGGTCGTCGACCGGGTAAGGCCGGTAGCCACCCGGAGCTTGCGAACTATGGGTTTGAGGAGGGGCCGAAAATTTTATTTTCGGACTAGGAAATGGTTGTGAACCGAACCATTCGTGGTTCCAACCGTGGGAGCCGGAGGGGTGATCGCCGGAGCTGAACATTTTTTTGGTAAGAGTGAAAGAAAGATTGAGAATTGTAAGAATGGAAATGAGAGAATTTAGATGAGAATTGTGTAGTGTAGTGTGAAATATTTTGTGTGAAAGTGTGGGTATTTATAGATAAAAATGTGTATTTTTGGGGAAAAAATTGAAAAATAAATTAAAAGTGGGGAGAAAACGGATATAATTTTTTGAGAACTGAGAAAATATTTTTTTTATTTTTAATCGGATTTTTTAATTAAAATCTGATTTTTTTTTAAAAAATTAAATTCCAATGGATTTGTCGTTGGCCAATCAGGAGCTACCACGTCAGCTGCTCGCTGGCACGGACGTGCTCTTAGCTAAGAGCAGCGCCGCGCCAGCGGCAAGAGCGCAGCGGCGAGCAGCGTTCCGCCTCGCCGCTGGCACGGACGGACGGACGGACGCCGTCCTTCTACCGCTGCGGATGCTCTAAGAAGATATTAGTAACACCGGTGTCGTAAAGCATTGAAAGGATCTAATACGAAATGTATTCTTTATTGCTATCGGCTGAAAGAATATATTTCAAAAATTTTAGTATTTTCTAATCTACGAAATTAATATCAATATTGTTTATTTAATCAAATGTCACTTT
Organism: Salvia splendens; assembly: GCF_004379255.2. NCBI lineage: Eukaryota > Viridiplantae > Streptophyta > Magnoliopsida > Lamiales > Lamiaceae > Salvia > Salvia splendens. The sequence goes on from NC_056033.1 coordinate 10,071,845, forward strand.
GACTTATCAATATGGGAGAGTTTGTACGTAACTCAAACATGATATCTTGGGTGGTAGTAATTGAATAAGATGAAGGTATTGGAATATTATTTCATAGAATTCGCGTGCTCAGTGTGGTATGATTAAATCCCCAAGAGATGTTTGAAAAAGGAATTTATTATTCAGAAATCTGCACAGTTGGAATTTTATTCCACGAGTAATAAATAAAGTTTCAAACTAGAAAACTCTTTGGAGAATTAATTTAATTCAAGTCACGTATTAGACAAAAGAATTAAATTGATGGATTAAGATAATCTTAAACGTGAGAAATATTATAAAATAAAATGGACCCAAGTTATTTGTAATTTGGTGATTTAGATGGGAGTGCAATATTATTCTTTAGTGGAACAAAATAATATTCCATTGATAATATATTAAATCATAAGTCATTTGATTTAATTAGATATTTATCTAATGGGTGAGCCCAACATCTAAATCATTCAATGGTTCCCCATCCTAGCCCAACAAGTCCAAACGTATAAATAGTGAAGAGATGGGAAACTCTAGTATACACAACATAACACACAACACTCTTAAACCTAACCCTAGCCGCCATAACCGGCACGCTCTCTCTCTCCCTCCCTCCCTCTTGGTCTCGATTTTCATGCCCTAGCACGTGGGAGATTAGGGTTTTGGTTGTTGTTCTTGTTCTATCCTAATTCATAGGATTAGATCAAGACAATCTCGTGTTTGTGTTGATTTTCCCTAGATCTCATATCACTTTTATTTGATTCTTCGAGATCCGCCCACACGGATGAATAATCAAGGACGTGGGAATAGTATGGAAGATTCGTGGTCGATAAATCAAGGATCTGCGGGTGGTGCAGCTAGCAACATCAATCCTATGATGGATCAAGAGGTAACAATCGAATCCACATCAAATTACATGTCTAAGTGTTTATTTGATGTGTTCATCTATAAATCTATAATAATTGCATGAAATTGGAATCGAATGTATAATCACCTAAATAGATCCGTAAGGACTTGTTTGTTTTCCGTGTCTTCTGCTGCGGTAGTCCCAACACTCCATCCCTTACAAATAAAAACTATTTCCATTGTGGAATAGAAACTTTCTAAACTATTTCTTATAGTTAGCTATACTTACAAAAGATTAAAAAATAATTCAATATCATTTTTTCTTATGAATAAATATTAAATATAATGATATCATTTTTTTTATGAATAAATATTAAATATAATGATCCTTGTCAAGATTTAATTAAGACGTCAGATTAGTTGCACTTGTAAGGAAAGCAAAGTTTACCGAAATTTTATCAGGCCAGAAAATGATGGTTTGTCCACGTACATAACAGTCTAATAGATGATCGTGCATGAAAAATTATAAATATATTAAAACATAATCATATACTCCCTCCATCCCTGAAAATTTGTCATATTTCATTTTCTGCACTCATTTTGAAAAAACGATAATAAATAGTTAAAGTGGAGAGATAGTAAAGTAAGAGTGAGAATAATGTCGAGAAGACTCTCATCTGCTTTACCCTCTCTCTAACTTTACTCTCTCTCCACTTTAGCTATTTATTATATTATTTTTCTAATACAAGTGTAAAAAATAAAATGTGATAGTAAACTCTCCATCGATGTTGACATAAAAACCAACTCTCATGTGCTCAAATCTCGGTTTTTAATATACGAAGAGGCTGGATATTAACTAGCTAGCTAGCTACGATGTCTCATTATCCTTGTGTGCTAAATCTTTTTTTTATTTTATGGTTATTATGTCTCCATGTATACAAGAGTCCTTAATTTTAGATATTTCTTATTTCTATATAATTATACATATAGAATTTTGTTTTGAAAATCTAAAATTATGTATGGAAAGTACTCTCTCCATCCACCATTAATCATTCTAATATGTCCTTTTTCATTCGTCAATGAATAATTGTTTCATTTGCATTTTACTACGAATGTTGATAATAGACCTCATATTCCAGTAATTTAATCTAAGTCATATTTTATTATAAAATTAAGACTTCATCCGTCCACTAAAAATAGTCTTATTGATATACGACATAAATTTTAATAGTAGAAAATTTGTAGTGTATGAAAGAGGAAAAGATAAAGTGAGTAAGTAGAAAAAAGAAAGAGAAATTGTGGATTAAAAAGGAGAGTAAATAATATAAGAATGAGTGTATATTTGAAGGAACTTTTCATTTTACTAACTTTTTTCATCCCTTTTACATTATACTCGTCCCGTTCCACAGTAATAGAGCCATTTCATTTTGAGCACTCGTTTTGGAAAAATGATAATAAATGGTTAAAGTAGAGAAATAATAAAGTAAGATAGAGAATAGGGTAGATAATACTCTTCTCTACACTATCATCTATCTTACTTTACTATTTCTCTATTTTAACCATTTATTATTATTTTTTTCAAAATGAGTGTTCAAAATGAAATGTCTCCATTACTGTGGAACGGAGGGAGTACTTTCTTAAAACCAGACTTAAGCCATAAGAGCATCCACTATAGGAGAGAATGGGGCGGACGAAAATTTAGGGCGAGGGTGGGGCGGTCTATAATGTAGCGGACGTCCGCCCCGGTGCGGACAAGAAAAATGGGGCGAGGGTGGGGCGGTAGAGGCATCGCCTCCTACGGGGCGATCGCGGGGCGGCGGGGCGAAATGGGGCGATGGGTGGGGCGGTCTATAGTGGGGCGACGGGCTATGCACGTCCGCCCCCTTTGATTTATTTTTTTTTTATTTTTTTCAAAAATTACATATATAAATACTCCTCCTCCACCATCCATTTTTACACACTTTCACACACTTCATTTTCACACATCACTATCTACACTTTCACTCTAAAAAAATGCACGGTGGAGACAACGAATCCCCCGGATCTCACGAAATGGCGGCAATCCTTCCCAGCCGTCGGGATATGGCGGCGTACCGTCGGGATATGGTGGCGTACCGTCAGGATATGGCGGCTTTCCGTCTCAGCCATGGAGTTGGAATCAACCTCCCCCGGCATGGGCATCGAGTCCAACTCCGCCACCATCTCAGCCTTGGAGGTCTTCTCCCACCCAACCTTTAGCGAGGAATCTGAGCCGCTAGGCGTTTGGAGATTACAGACCCAACCTCGACTCGCTTAACCATCCCCGTCCGGAGACCCCTTTCCAATCCAGTCAATCTCCTTTCACCGAAGCAGATCAAGACGCACTGGATACGATGATGGATCTGCTCAGTTCCGGCATACCGGATACGCCCGTTACGACGAGAGTCGGAGGGTCCCAACGCGGCGGCGGTGGCGGTGGAGGATCGGGCAATGTCAGCGGAGCCGGCGGATCGGGCAGCGGCGTCGGCTCCGGTGGCGGTTCGCAAAGCGGCTCAGTTCAAGTCGGAAAAAAAAAGCCCATCCACTACACCAAAGCGGAGTCCGTTGCTGTGGCGAGGGCGTGGGATGCCGCCACATCAGACCCCATATTGGGCACCGATCAGACCGAGTTTAGCTTTTGGAAGAGCGTCGTGCAGGCATACAACGATTTCAAACCTCGCGACTCCCCCCCGCGTGACGGGGAACAGCTCCGCAAGAAGTGGTCTAGGATTCTGCCGGCGATCCGGCGGTTCGCGGGCATATACCAGAACAACCTGCTCCATGCGGAGAGTGGCCGCAGCGAGGCTGACGTGAAAGAACTTTCGATGGAGCAATACCGCACGCTCGGCAATCCGAAGTTCACAATGTGGGAGGAGTTTCTAGTTCTCTAGGACTGCCCAAAATTCAAGGCCATATGTGCCCAAGAGCAGAGTCCGGCGACGAAGCGGACAAGACACAACATTGCCGGGGACTACAGCAGCGGCTCGCAATCGTTCGACCTGAACGAAGAGCAATCCACAGAGCCCTCTGCTACACACTCTAGGCGCACCCGCCCTCCGGGACAACGTGCCTCTATCAGACGCGCTAGAGAAGCCGGCGGTTCCTCCCGTCGATCGTCGGCGGCTTCTGGATCGTGCGCCCCGCAGCCCGCGTCTATACCACCTTCAAGGGCCCCTTTTGCCAGCGCGGTCTTGAAGGATACCGTATATATGCAGCTGGCGCACGAATTGAATGATGCCTGCAGCAAATACGAGACGGCAACCGACCCGTACATCAAGAATATATACTCCGACCTCATACGTCAGATCCAGCGCCGTCTGCGCTTGGCTGATGAGGGTCCTGGGGCAGCGGATGCCGGCGGCAACGAGGGCGACGTTGAAGGCGATGGAGAAGGCGACGGAGATGAGGAAGAGGAATCGGACGACGCCACCGATTAGACGGTGGCGGCATTTTTATTTGTATTTTTTTTACATTCGTTGTATAATTTTACCTTTGCCAATACAACGAATATTCGGTCTCAATTACTTGTAAATATTTCAATTCAGCTGATTTAAAAACGAAACGAAAAAATTAAAATAAAAATTTGTTATAAAATTTTGGGGCTACTGAAAGTGTCCGCCTATAGTGAGGCAGTGGAGGAAAAAATTGGGGCTATAGACAAAAAAGTGGGGCTGTGGACAAAAAAAAGGGGCGGAGCGATTGAGAGCATCCTCCTATAGTGGATGCTCTAATGAGTTTTTATTGGTGGGGCGGGCTTCTTATTGGCTGGCGGCGGGAGTTATGTTCTAATTTGATTCATACTTCTCTTATCCAAAAGGATCATCCTTTACAAATTGGGGACACAGAGATTTGGAAAATAGAAGAAGGGAGAAATCAAGTCTTCTAGCATGTGGCATTTTTTGACTTTGGAGAAAACGATATCAAGAGAATAATAACAAATTAAGCAAGTTGAGATAGATGCAGTAAATTCATTAAATTCATCAGACTTTGGTTTCAGAAAAATTATTTGAGGAGTTTGTTAACTACTTCTGCGACTGCAACTTGAGGCAGTATTTATTGGGATATTTCCAAATATTATTTGTTACAATTTTTATGTCATACTATGCAATTGTAGTATAGTACTAATATTTTTATAGTGGGCCGTCAAATTCATACGATATGGAGTACTATTGACTTTTTCTAAATTTATATGAAATTTGTTTATGAAAATTAATTTGAAAATATTTTCTATGGAGGCATACATTAAATCATAATTTATGCAAATTTTCATGATCAGATTGGATATTTAAAGATGCAATAAAGGATCCAGCTTGCATAAAATTTGTTTGCGCAGTTAAAATAGTTAATTATAAAATAAAATTCCTTAAGAAATACTCCCTCTATTTTTAATTTTTTTTTCTTTTTGGTGCTACCTAAAAAGAGAAACTTCCACGGCTTCGATCTCTCATGCAATCGTGGAACCTAATGCGCGAATTTTTGCTCAAATGCACCAACGTACGATATAAATATTGCTATGCTTTAATCCAACTAATTTGAATCTAAAATGATATTTTAATAATTTAGTTATAATCGCTACTAGTGTATTTTTGTGATAAGATCCCCTTCTGGGCAATAATACATAGCAAATGCAGTTGTGGCGCAGAAAATGAAATGCTTCTACTAAAGTCCCTCTTTAAGAATCCCTACACTCCTATAGTAAATGCAGTTATGGTGCAGAAAATGAAATGTCTCTACTAAAGTTCCTCTTTTAAGAACCCCTACACTCCTATCACAATTGCTTTTGACGGGAACTAAAGTCAAAATCATAACTTCATCACTGTGGTGCTATTTCAAAACTGATATAATTAGTAGCATATAGTACCTTTTAACGAATAATAGGAGTAATTGATAATTGACATAATTGTTTTGTGCTTAACTTAAAAGCATAAGAGCATCTACAGTAGGGCGGACGTCCCGACGGATAAGTACTAGGGCATCCTAAAAACACCTTCTGTCACGTCACTAGGACAATCCACTGCACTGCCACATCATTAGTACATCCCACTACACAATAACGGACAAATACCAGGACATCCCGGCGGACAAACACAATAATAAAAATTCACAAATACGCAATTACGGAATTAAAATTTCGACACGTATACGGGTGGAGAAAGTGCAATAATAATTTTATTAAATAAAAAAAATTAAAATAGTACAATGCTAACAAAAAAAATAATTTAAACAAAGTACTCCCTCTGTATTAGAGGCGTTTCATTTTCAACGCTCATTTTGAAAAAATGATAATAAATAATTAAAATATAGAAAATATAAAATAAGAGAAAGAATAATATAGAGAAGACTCTTAACTATATTATTCTCTTTTTACTTTACTTTCTATGTACTTTAACTATTTATTATAATTTTTTCCAAAGTGAGTGCTCAAAATGAAACGCCTCTACTACAGAGGGACGGAGGGAGTATATGTTAGTATGCCTTGAATCTGTATAGTTTGCCGCTAGCCGGACGGGCCCCCTTGCCTGGGGGTCCGGGGGGCGAAGTGCCCTCTGCCCGACGGTGTTTATATTTTAGGCCTTCATTTTCAACGATCGTTGTGCATGATAATACATGCGTTAGCTAGTCGTTTGTCCGTGGTGCAAATGAAATGAAGCGCAACGAGCAGAATATATAGAGTTGAAATTAAAAAGAAAAAGAAAATCGAAAAATGCTCTCGTCGGTCCGCTTGTCCGTCGAGCACCCACAATAGCGGACGAGCCGACGGACGAGCGCATAAACCGACAGACGACCTCTCATTCGTCTGGCTCGTCCATTGGGTGCTAGCCGGTCGCAATAATTGACGAGCGCGATGAACAAGAGGCTCACCGGTCGCTCGTCCGCCGGCTCGTCCACTAGTGTGGATGCTCTAAAAGAATTAATGTCATTTTATAATTGAAGTTAAATCCAAGCTCACGAAATGATTCTACGATGCCATTAGAACCCATCCAATAAAAAGGAATTGAACAGCTGATACATTTACCACCATATCTCCAATTCCAATAACAAAAGGAAAACAAAAACAAAGAAAAAAACGATTATGACAACCAAGCGTGATGAACAATTTGTAAATAAGAAGACAAGACATTTATCCATAACAATGAAACAGATAATCCGAAGCAAGTTAACATAATCAACCAGAGTTCACTCAGCTATCAGACTATGACCTTTCTTGTATGGAAGATGATAATGCAAATGCATAAATTGGGGATTTCATGTCTCAACAACACCACTGAACAAAATGCAAATAGCAAACTTCATTGTAACAAAATATTGTCATTCCTTAAGATTGGGAAACAGAAACAAAATTGAATTAAGAGCCTAACTTAAACTTTGATAGCATACTTTCTTAGAGGGAAATACATCTCTTTCTTCTTCTGCTTTTCTGTCTTCAAAGATGCCTGGAAAAAGGACCAATATCAAGTCAGGAATATTGAAAATCAAGTAGATAATTCGACCAGGTACAAAGAAACTAGAACCCCTGAAACAACTCACACACACATAGATGAGGTAACTCAAACTTAAGAGTAATTGGTTAGAGGAGGAAACAGGTTAACAACTAAGTAGTGCTTCATCATCGCAACAGAGACAACAAAAAACAGTTACTATTACTTAAACATGTAAACAATGAAGGGATCAGACTGAGTATGGTATCAAGAATTGACATACTCTTAATTTACAGTATACTGAGACAAGTATTGATGCTATTGCCAAAACTATAAAACTTCATTAACACCATTTACAAGTCTATCGTTTATGGAGTAAAAGTTTAGTCACTATTGAAATGTGCCAAAACCAAGTCAAGTGAATTAATTATGAGCTAAGAAGAATCAATAGCTGAAAATAATTTTGTCTAAATTCTGAACACTATTGCAAGCGAAAGATTAGAGTGAAGTGGCCAAGATAAAGAGCGGTGCAGCTGCAACCATTAAACAAAAGTACTCTTAAGAAATTGCAATATAGCATCCGAATTGAACATATTCAAATAAAGAACATAAACATTCTCAATTATATATGATTAGAAGGAATGATACCTGGTGCTTGGTGAGGCGGCGGCGGATAGCGCGGGTCTTCTTAGGGCGGAGATCAAGGGGCAAGTACTTCTTGTTCTTGTAGGCTTCTCGCAGCGCGGACTTCTGCTTCTGAGAAATCACGGTCAGAACCTGCGCAATCGACAGCCTAACCACCCTGATCTTCGACAGCTTGTTCGGAGCGCCTCCGGTCACCTTCGCCACCCGCAGCAGCGCTAGCTCCGCCTTCAGATCCTTGAGCTGCGCCAGCAGCTCCACCTTGTTCTTCAGCCTCAGCTCGTGAACCTTAATCCTCGCTAAAACAGAAAACTATCAACGCATGAAAAATAAAAGATGACAAACATAAATATTTTTTAAAATTAGATGGAATTATTGTTCTTACCCATTCCTTTCTTTGTGATCTTCCTTGTGAGGGAATGGAGGGTTGTGGGAGATGAGCAGAGTGAAATGGCGCTCCTCAAAGAACCCTAATGTATTTATCTATAATGGGCTTGGGCTACGTTCCTTTATAAATGGGGCTTTTATTACAATTTCTATTGTTCACTTAAATTGAGAACAGCCCAAATGGGGCCACATCAATTGCATCTTTGTACTACACCATTATTTATGTTTTTTCTCTCAAATCATTTGATTTTCACACTCAAGAAAATGATTACTTTCAGATAATAAGATTAGACTAAAATGTCCTATTTCTATAAATCGGAAATAATTACCCATTTTTTTTAATCTTTGGGATAAAAAAAACGTGTACAAATAAATGTAATTGAATCTGGAAGAAAATAATAGAGCGGACAATATGAATAGAGGTGAGTATTGACATTAATAACTTAAATATAGTACTAATTAATTCAATCTTATTGAATTAACTAATACTTTCTCCGTCCTATAATAGAAGTCAATGTTCTTGTGGGCACGAGTTTTAAGAAAAGTAAAGAACAACGAGTTGGAAAATTTAGTAAAATATGAGACCACTTTTTTTATATTAGTTTTATAATAAAATATGAGTTAAGTGAGTTAGTGGAATGTTGGACCTACTTACTATTTATAATAAAATGTGAAATGTAACTTTTACTGTGAAATAGACCGAAACGACAAAATGTGACTCTTATTGTGGGACGGAGCTAAAGAGGGAGACTATCGTGCTCATGACCCCTTAGACCATCCACAACGCGTCTCGCGCCGGGCTCGCGTCTCGTCTCGGAGAGACGAGACCCCCGCGAGACGCATTGCAGCGGCCGTCTCGTCTCCAGCTCGCGACCGGCTCGTCGCGTAGCTCGTCTCGGAGAGACACGAGACGAGCTGTCTCGCCACGCGCCCGAGACACGTGGCACGTCCCCATGCGTGCGTGACGCCCACTCGCTGGCCCGCGAGTGGGCGTCGTCACTGATGACGCAATAATTCATTTTTTTAAAAAAAAAATCGATTTTTAATAAAAAAAAAAATTTTTTTTTTCAAACGGTAATATTACCGTTAAATATTTATTTTCATTTTTAAATTTTTAATTTTTTTACTCTATAAATAATTCTATTCCATACTCATTTCAAACACAAACACACATCTATTCCTCTCAAATCCTCTCTATCACTCCAATTTCCATCTTCAATCAACTCAAACAAATGGATCCTTTTGAGCAAATGCGTCAATTAATGGAACAATCACTCGAAGAAGATCGACGACGAGAGGCGGAGGAAGCCGCACCACCCCCACGACGCTCCCGGAAGTACATCAATCGGAACCGGGAGGAAGCCGCCGCACGGTTAGTACGCGACTACTTCTGCGATAACCCGATTTGGGGAGATACCTATTTCCGTCGCCGTTTCCGCATGCGGAAACCGCTATTTCTCCACATAGCGAATACTTTGGCGGCCAGGGAGGAGTTCTTCCGAGAAGGGTTCGACGCGGTCGGTCGTCCCAGCCACACGACGCTGCAGAAATGTACTGCAGCCATCCGGCAGCTTGCGACTGGACAAACGGCCGACATATTCGACGAATACCTGCACATCGGAGACAGTACTGGGCGCTTGTGCTTGCTCAACTTCTGCAGAGGCGTCCGGGCAGCCTTCAGTGACGAATTTCTCCGGAGGCCAACCACGGAGGATTGTCAGTTCCTCCTCAACCTGCACGAACAAGTGCACGGATTCCCCGGGATGCTTGGCAGTGTCGATTGCATGCACTGGCAATGGAAGAATTGCCCGGTGGCTTGGAGGGGTTCCTACACGAGCGGCCACAAAGGCACCCACCCAACCGTTGTACTCGAGGCCGTTGCCGACTACCGACTTTGGATCTGGCACGCGTACTTCGGGGTCCCTGGCTCGAACAACGACGTAAACGTGCTCCAACAGTCCGACCTCTTTACCGAAGTTTTGGATGGTAAAGCGCCGGCCATCAACTTCGTCGCCAACAACCGACGGTATAAAATGGGGTACTATCTCGCCGACGGCATCTACCCGAAGTGGCCGACCTTCGTGAAGACGTGCGGCAGGCCAGCGAACCCAAAGCAGGCTCTTTTTGCGCAGAAGCAGGAGGCTGCGCGCAAGGATGTGGAGAGGGCGTTCGGGGTTCTCCAAGCGCGCTTCAACATCATCAAAGCCCCGGCTCGTTCGTGGTTCATGGAGAGCATGGTCGACATCATGTATACGTGCATAATCTTGCACAACATGATTGTCCGAGACGAAGGACCCGATGCCGGAAATTGGTTCGACCCCGAATCCCCCGGAAGCTCAACTGCAAGTAGTCCGCCGCGAAGTGGAGCGCATCCATCTATACAAGAACGGTTGGCTATTCGGGCAAGGACACGCGACTCTAGCGCCCACACCCAACTCCAAGAGGATCTAATTGAGCACATTTGGGAAAACTTTGGCGGAGAATATTAAATTATGTCATTTTTATTTTTTTAGAATTTTAATTATGTCTTCGCTTTTTTAATGTTAAGTTGTAATATTGTTTTAATTTTAATAAAGTGTGTTTGTTTAAATTGAATTGGGTTTTAAAAAAAATTATAAATTAAATTGAATGAATAGTAATTAAGAGACGGTATAGAGACGGTTAAGAGACGGAGCGTTGCAGCCTCCGTCTCTTAGTTAAGAGATGGAGGAAAAAAGGACAGTGGGGCCCTCAAATAGTGCTCAAATAGTAGTTAAGAGACGGTTTAAGAGACGGTATAGAGACAGCGTTGTGGATGGCCTTATATTCACAAGTTAATAGATATAGGCTCCGAAATCTAGACGTATTACCTAACTTCTTGCTCACGGATGATTGTCATATGCTAAAAAATTTTAAATACCAAATTTTCTATACACTCAAAAGTCTTTTCATTTTTATACTCCCTCCGTCCATGAAAATTTGTCCCAATTTACCATTTCGGTCCGTCCCTGAAAATTTGTCCCACTTCAAACTTACTAAAAATGGACATATCTATTTAGTCCTCCACATTCTTGTTATTTGCACTTTGCCCCTCTCAATTACAATCGAGTGATGCATTTTGCATTCCTCATTACTCCACTGACGCCTTCACTCTACACAACCACCCACCGCCTCCTTCATCAATGCACAACCACCCACCGCCCTGCGAGGTAGAAAATCGACGCCTTCCCGACCAAGCAGTCGGGGGTAACAACGGAGGAAAAGTGGAGAAAACGCGGCGGCTGCTGTGAAACAGCAGTGACCACGCCGGAGAAAGGAACGACGGTCGCGAACACGCCGGAGGAGAGAGAGGAGCAAGAGTCGGCGCCGCTGCCTCCGAGTTTTCGACGGTAGGCCAGAGGTTGGGAAGGTCCGAGCTGGCTGGTTTGGAGAGAAAATCCGAGAGAGAGGAGGACCGGCGACAAGGGGGCCGGAATCCCCACCGTGCGTCCGCTAAGTCGCCGGGAAAAGGGGCGCCGATCGAAGAGCTAGGGTTTCGTCTGGGAAATTTTGAGGAATTGGGGAAGAAAATAAAATGTGAATTAAAGGGGGGGGTGTTGGCTGATGGGTGTTAGGGAGTATATTTAGTTTTAGGTCAAATGCATTATTCTATTTGGGTGTAAGGGAGTATATTTAATCACACCTCATTTAAACAAAATACAAGAAATGCATCCATGTGGGACCCAAACTCCACTACACTCTTTCATTTAATACAAAGTCAAACAACTTCTTAAAATCCGTGCCCGGTCAAACCGGGACGAATTTTGGGGGACGGAGGGAGTAATATATTTCAAAATTTTAAGGGCAAGTGATAATAATACTAATATGCACAAGCACATCCATACAAGTGATACAATTGATGAGAAATTAATACATGTTCTAACTCACCGGACGCAGGATATAAATCAAAGGCTAATGTACATCATGAGACTGTAATAAATAAGGTAAGAGGTGTAGTTGGGAATTAAAATTTTAGACGAGTAAGAAAATCCAATAAAATTTCAAGCAAATCACAACAATGAAAGAAAGAAAAATCGAGAAAGTAATCAGTAAGCGAGATAAACAGTGATCTGAAGCAGCGTCTCCATCCCATCGGTCTCGTGCTGGCCGCCGGGAAAGGTCTTGACGGTGGCGAACCCCTTGGCGTTGACATGCTTCCCAGTGCCGCCCATGATTGCGAGATGCGACTCCGCCACAGCTGTCCGGTGGACCCCGAAGAAGGTGATGCTGTCAGCGTATCCTCCAGCGGCGAACATGACCGTGAAGGCCATGGTCTGGCTGTTTCCGTCGACGGAGCTGTAGATGTAGAATCCCTGCGCCTTCCCGACCAGCCCCGACCCGAGCTCGTGGCCCTCCGTCACCTCGTCGTCGAACAAGGTCATCGTGCCGAACATCAGCTTCTGCAGCGTGCTGCCCGACGGGAACTGCGCGCTGTTCAGCACGGGGAACCCTGGCATTCCCCCGATGATGTTATTGTTGTTGCTGTTGCTGCCGATGTTGGAGGTGAAGCCGCTGAGGCCGGTGAGGAATGGGACGTTGTTGTTGTTGAGGATGCCGCCGTTGGCGTTGTTGGTGGGGACGCCGTTGTTCACGGGGAGGACCGCGCCGTTAGGCTTTGCGAAGGGGACCTGCCCGCCCACGGCCGGGTTCGCTACGATGCCGGTCACCGCGATTGCCGAGGGGCGGCTGCCGCCAAGTATGTCGTGCATGAAGAAGGTCAGGGGGTGCTCGTCTGGCCCTATGCCGGGAGTTGTGGCGGCGCCGGCTGCTGCAGGGACTGCGGCGACCTCCTCGTCGAGGATACGGGCGGAGGAGATCGCGAGGGCGAGAATGAGAAGGGAGATGGTGGTTTTGAGTTGAAATGCCATGATTGTGGTAACTAGTAAGGGGAATTTGATGGTGTTGTTGTGATGAGTTGTAGGAAAAGGTTGGGAATATATACATATGAATATGGAGGATTAAGTAGCAATGATAATCCTAAAGTGTTCGATTATGGAGTTGATGGGATGGATTAGGTGCATCTCTTCATTTAAGGTGGTTTGGTACTGGAGAATCGGAGATGGTGAGGCTATAGTGTACAACTAAGATTTTTTACTTTTTTCTAATTGAAAATGTAAAAAAGGTTTCTTAATTTTTCACTATGGTGGAATGGAAATCTTTCAATTTCTGTTTAAAACTGACAGTTTTCAATTGGCTTTCTTTGATTTTCTGCGGATTCTTGGTTTGAAATTGTTATACCGAAGCCAGACTAATAGATTTCGGTTTCACCATTAATATCTATTTTCAATGATACTCCATTTATCTTACAGTTGTTTCACCATTTATCATTGTTTTGGTCTCCATCCGTTTAGTTTATAATAAAATATAAATGGAATGAGTTAGCAAAACAATTTCTTATTTGTCGACCTCTTAATTCGAAAAAAGAGATATGGAGTAGTAAAAACGAAGAAACAACTACTCAATCTACCAAATACAAAGTACATTTCAAAGCCGGTTTGACTCTTCCAAGCTTTGGTATCGCCTCCTATCAAGATGAAAAGCTCTTGATGCACCCTAAATTTTCCGATCACTAACATTAGTTTGTAACACTGCATATCACAAACCAGCAGTCAAATCCCTCAACTTCCTTCATCAGACTAACACACCACTTAAAAATTAATCAAAGCGAAGCAATAAGATGAGATAAACACTCGACTGCAAATTTATCATCCTTGCATAAATCTGTAGCTAAAACCTCCCACAAATCCTGCCCCAAGCTCATCTTCCTCTTCTGCATCTCCTCCAAAACAAACCAACCTTCATCCGTTTTTCCACACCTCAACAAGCCACTACACAAACAACGAAAAGTTTCAACTCGTGGAGAATGATCGCTATGAAGCATCGCATTCAACACCTTCAAACCGCCTGCAAAATCCCCAACTCTAACGAAACCATCAATCACCATTCTATAAGTGGCAGCATTTGGTTTCAATCCCTTCACCTGCATCTCAACCAAGAGCTTATACCCCTCAGAAACATCACCTTCTTTGCACAAACAACCAATCAATATGTTATACATCACCACGTCGGGCTTAATCCGCCTCTTCTTCATCCCAAGAAGCAGCCCTTTTGCTTCATCAATCAATCCTCTTTTGCAAAGATCAGTCATCAAAACGCCGTAGTTCACAAGCTCGGCTTTGCATCCATGGTACTCCATATCGAACATCAATTTCTTCGCGTCGTTGAACCTGCCTAAAGAGCACAAGCCTTCCATCAATACAGCATATGTGACTGCATTTCCTCGCCTTCCTTTCGCCCTCATATCCTCAAACAACGTTTTCGCCTCATCCACATCACCCCTTTTGCACAAGAACCCAATTTGAGAATTGTAAGTCACAGCTGTAGGCTCCACTTCTCTCTCAAGCATTTCATCGAACACCTTCATCGCCTTCCCCCAGTCATTATTCCCCAACCACATTTTGATCATTACATTATAAGAAACCGAATTCAACCTGAATCCCATCTTCGGCCCCTTCTCGAACAACTCGGTCGCATCAGAAATCCTCCCACCGTTTACCAACACATTCAAAATCGTGTTGAACGACTGCGTCGTGCGCGCGCAGTTATACGACTTTCCCATCTCGCGGAAAACCTCGACTGCTTTGTCAATCAAATCGACCTTCCCGTAATGCCTAATCAGTCCGATAAACATAGGCTCGCCGCATCTAATGTCGTGGGTCCGTATGAAATTGAGGACGGCGTCGACATCGTGGAATCTTCTGGCGCGAGCGAGCTTGTAGACGAGAGAAGCGTAAGAAGGGTAATCGTGTTTGTAACCCATTTCGTTGAAATCGTTGAAAATGGAGAGGAATTCGTCGGGGTTTTTGCATTGTTTGAGATTGTCGAGAAACGGGATGGGTGGTCGGAGCTGATTTCTTGTGAACTTGTGTGGGCGTGGTTTTTTTGTGGGTTTGCTACGGGCGTTGCCATGGATGTGATTAGACTGTATAAATTTGTGCAACTGGTTTTGCAGTTTGAGAGGGCTGAGCTTCAATCGTGGATTTATCATTGCTCTCGTAGAATTTCATCCAAGTGAAACTACATTTTATACAAATATTAATTGTTCATTTTCTTTATTTTATTCTTTCATTACTAGTATTAGTAGTATAATAAAATTCATATATAGATTAAATAAATGAAACTGGGGAAGTTTGCCCATATACACGCAAAATATGTAAACAAATAAGTTCACACCAGGCCTGAAATGAATTGAAGGTCATTTTCATCCAAAAAATCCAAAAAAATCGGTTTTTTTAGGTTCATGTCTAATTATTTATCTTTAGTTTTATGAAGAAGAAAATACTCAAAACTTCAAATTTGTGTAGTTTTAAATAGTCATTTTTTTGCGTGGACATTGAAGTATATTAGAGTATAAGTATATCCCGGAATTGAGCCAACAGATTATGGCACCACTTTTATTGAATGTGATAAATGTTAGAAAAGGTGAAGAGTTACACAAAAGATTCAACTTCATCTCGTTTCATGGTATGGTACTACTAGATTTAGGAATTGCGTTTATTAACTGTAAAAGTAGCTAGAAGTGCACGGGCTCTATGAGGACCATTTTAACCATCTCTTTGGTCTTAGTCTTGGAATTACCATATGAATCTTCACCAACATGCAATAAATTTATGGCTCGAGCAAAACTCCTCATTTATATCCTTCGCTGCTTTTTTCACTCGCTTCCAAAACTCATCAAAAGCTTCCATCTTTGAGCACCCCTTTTCTTTCATATAACAGTCCACGCTTGTAGTTTTTGCCTCAATCAATACATAGTGACATGTTATTATTTACTTTATGAACAAAAATATATATAAGGAGTATATCTTTTAACTAGAGCTAGCTAGCTAGCTTACCCCGTGTCCAACCATGTCGTCCATTAATCTACAAATAACCGAGGAGCTCGTACAATTGGTTGCTCGCTCGTAATCCAATCAAAATCATCTTGGGTAATAGGGTCCCCCATTCCAACCAAAGAAGTTGTTGATAGCATCATGTAAGCACCCGATACGAGTGCTAATTTCATATACTCGTCCATTGTCGGAACATGCTTGCTATAACACCATTCCGCCTCTTCCATATACACCCCCGCCAACTTTATCATCTGCCAATTTCATTTGTTACTTTAATAACATATAGCTTTAATTGTGTTATATACCAAACAGGAAGAACTTATCTCAAAAGACTAGCATGTTCTTGCACTCACAATTGAATGAGACATTGTGCCCATAACACTTTATGAGTCGAGTTAATACCACTTTTCTCGCATATTGAAGGCGATATGACTGGCCTCGTTTTGCCATTTCATCTTCCATCTCCGAATAAACGCCTAAAAGAGCTTCGTAACATATCCTCATGTACGGGGGCAATTCCGCAGCGGCGCTAATATCCCATCTGAACAATATATATATTAGAAAGAAAAAAAATTCATTGGATATAATGTAATTAGAGGAAGTATACACCCACCCTCGGATAGCATGAGTGAAAAGCCGGAGTTCATCTAAAGTTCCATAAACATCATAAATGTCATCAATGATGGAAGTAAGAGCTATGACTTTGTGATAAACTCGTGGTTTAGCAAGTATTTTGGGGTGTTTAACGTGAATATTTCAGTGTTTTGTAGCATATTACTTGAGTTTGCATCCAGTATCCACTACTTTAGTATTTTGATGAGTTTGTCGAGTGTTTGGAGCTAAAACAGGTGAAAATGACTTGAAAACGAGCTTGGAGGAGGATTACAGAAGAAACGTCCGACCGGGCGTTCTTGCTTAAGAGAAACGCCCGCCCGGGCGTTTGTGCAAAGGAGGGACCGAATCCAGAGAATTCGCCCGACCGGGCACTACCCCTCGGAAGAATCGCCCGACCGGGCGATGTGAAGGAAGTATAGTTATCGACTGTTCGCCCGACCGGGCGTTTTGGAGACTTAAAATCGCTCGGCCGGGCGATGTGATCGGCGAGACTTAATTGCTATTATTTCCGCCCCGGGTATTAAAGGAGACCTAGGTTTCGACACCAGACACAATAGACACGCCCCCATGAGCAGTTTTCACATTGGAGAGCAGATTAAAGCGACAAAAAGTCCGATTCATCAACAAGGTTGAAGACGAAGACGATTTGCCCACTCAATCCACCTTTGGGAGTATCTTTATTAGTTTTCTTATGTTTAGTTCACTTTCCATGGATTTATCTTGTGAATTTGCATTGAATATGAGTAGCTAAATCCCTTGTAGAGTTTTGGTGAAGACTATAATGAACGCTTTTGATTAATTTAAGGACTTTTGATTACCTATGCTCTTGTGATTTCTTCGTTTCATTCTTGTGCTCTTTCTATTCAATTGCTTAGCTACCAATTGAGTTTGTTAACCTAGTTTTGAGTAATCGAGAGATACCTAATTAGGATTGATAAAAGAATGAACAACACCTAGATAATTTGCATTCGAGAGAAGGGATTCTAGAGTGAGGGCTTGAGCCTTTTGTTTTAAGGAGTTAATTGTGAAGTATTAGAAGGAGACTTCAATATTAATGGTTAATCAACGGGTTGGGTGCACTCGAGAGAGGGCTTAGCCTAGACTAGCGGCTTTCCTAGTAATCCTAGAGACTTCAATTGGGCAATCGAAGTTGTTGAATTGTTCACTTTGTGTTCGTTGTAGTTGGATCTAAAGCTCTACTTCTTTCTCTTATTTGAAACCTATCCTTTGTCGCGTGCTTTTAACTTGTTTATGTTTAATTGTTTTTCCTAGAATCAAACCAAACCTTTGAATCATCTAGATAGTAGTTAAAATCGGTCCGTGGTACTTGAGTTTATACATTTTGTCTCTGTGGGATACGATACCCTTGCTTGCTTTGTGCTACACTAGCCCCGTACACTTGCGGGATTTTCTTGTGTTAAAATAAGTCGAGTCAAGTTTTTGGCGCCGTTGTCGGGGACAATTTGTGTTAATTTAGCTCAATATCTTTGTGAAGATAGAGAATACTAGTTTAGACTTTATTGCTTTAATTTTTATTTTATTTTTGAGCTCTCACATTGAGTTTTCTTGTTTCAGGTTGTATGCACACACGCTCTAGGGGTCTACCTTTAGAGCCTATCGATCTTGAGATCGAAGCATCCAACAGAAGGATAAACGCTTTGAGAAGGCTAAATCTAAGGATCTGAGTCTCTTCTCCGTTCCAGAGACGATCACCTTCACCAGTTCAAGAATCACCGTCACCTACTCCGTCACCAGTTCACTCCTCTATTCAGTTTGAGCCACATTCTCCTATTCTGATGGAGAACGTAGAGGGGAATGATGTTCCACCACCTCCTCCAACGAATGCTCAGCTTCAACAACAACTCGAAGACCTGCAAAGGCAGTTAAATCTAAGGCAAAACGTGGTACCTGTCCAGAACATGTATGCCTATCATGGGGTGGCAAACCCACCCGTTGGCAACAATGTTAATGCCAACACGTTTGAACTCAGAAGAGGACTACTTCAGATGGCGGAAAACAATGCTTTTAGAGGCCGACCCACAGAGGATCCTAACAAGCACCTCACTAAATTCATCCAGATCTGCAACACGACGAAAATAAATGGAGTCACAGATGAGCAGATCAGATTAAGGGTATTCCATTTTTCTCTGGAGGATGATGCCAAGGATTGGCTGGATAGTATGGAGCCTAACTCCATTCGCACGTGGGATGCCATGGTTGAGAAGTTCTTAGAAAAATACTACCCACCGAGTGAGGCGTTGAAGAGGCAGTCTGAGATTATTTCGTTTGAGATGACTCCCCAAGAGAGTATCCGAGGAGCTTGGGAAAGATTCAAGGGGCTGATGAAGAGGTGCCCCAATCATGGGCTGAATCCGACGCATCAAGTCCTAGCATTCTATAGGGGGTGTCTGCCTGAAGCAAAGCGTGAACTGAACCTGAGCGCAGGATCATTGCTGAAGAAGGGAGAAGCAGAGGCCATGGAAGTGATTGAGAGAGTGGCATCTAATGATGAAGGCTGGAACAACGAGAGGAGCAGAGTACACAGAGTAGCCTCCGCCGCAGAGAGCAGCCATATGGACAACATGTTTAAACAGATGGAACTCCTCCACAAGAAGATAGATCTCATGGGGATGGGACCGGCTGTGCAGGAGCAGCAAGAGGGTGTAGAGGATGTTAACTACATACACCAAGGGGGAAATAGATACTATAACAACTCTCGCCCCAATCAAGGGGGTGGAGGTTACAACCATTTTGGGAACAAGGCGCATCCTAACCTATCTTATAGGAACCCCAACAATGCCCTGCAGCCACCACCGGGGTTCACCGTGTCCCAAGGAATGATCACTGAGCCGCAGAAGAAAAGTTCAGAGGACATATTGAATGCATTCATGACACAGTCACACAAGAACATGGAGCATTCCAATCAAAGGCTAGAGAAGGTTGAGAATGATATGCACAACATGGCAGTGCATATGAAAAGCTTAGAGACGCAAATGAGTAAGATTGCTCAAGCTGTGAGCAGTCAGCATACGCCAGGGCAGTTCCCGGGACAACCAAAAGTAAACCCCAAAGATTGCAAGACAATTCATTTGAGGAGCGGGAAGAGTTATGAGGGTCCTTCTATGCCAGAAATTCCACCAAAGCCTACAGTTGAGCCCGAGAGTGTACTATTGGAAGAAGTAGAAGCGGAGTAAGCGGAGGAACCTAAAACATCACTGCCCGCAGTTCAACTCGAGGTGGGCACACCAGTCAAGCCATCAGAGGTTAGAGTACCATTTCCCCAAGTGTTGCAAAAGAAGAAGAACGATGAACAGTTCTCCAGATTCCGGGACTGTTAGGGTTTTGTATAATAGAAATCACCTTTCGAGTGATTGGATACTATAAAACTCTAATGGTTATTTTCCAATAAATGCAACAGATTATTTTTGTCATAATGTTGTTATGTTTTACATTTAATGGTTGTTTATTGCATATTTAAATGTATGAGCAAACGTAACAAAGTCTAAGTCTTTGTTTTAGTAGACCGGTTGTGGGCGTCGTCCAATTTAAGGTAACACGGTCAGTTCTAAACAAAGAAAAATAAGAATTTCACAACCTAGATAGGCCTAGACTACCTATCGCGAAAGGTTGCAATGTCAGTCCGATTATTTCTAAACCTTATTGAAATAAGATGACGTTGGTGTGGTATAGCACTGAATGGATCTAACAGCAAGACGAGTCTTTATGCTTTCTACTGAAAGACGAGGTCTTGAGAATTAATTTCTTAATCAGTTTACGTTAGCATTGAGCATACGATATTGAGTATCCACTACTTTGACTTACCAAAGGTGCGGGTTTTTCGTAACCCAACGATCCACGTATATTGGGTAGTGGTGATCATTATCTAGAGGTGCTAGGATTGCTATTATGTTGAAACGTGCGCGAGGAGAGTCTCGTTTGATAACATCCACAAGAGGAGCTCGAAACGAGGTTTTATTATTCGGAACCTAGCTAGTTGGAGTTTGATTACTCTATGAATAATAAATAAGAGTTTCTTGCTAAGTCCACTCTTGGAATTCGAAATATGTTAATTAATTAAGTCTATAGCAGACATTAATTAATTAATGGATGTTTTCATCTTAAGCGCGGGAAATAAATCAAATACAATTAAAGGAAACCCGGAATACTTGTAATTTCGGATTTGGAAGGCAGTGCAATATTACTTCTGTAGTGGCTGCTCGTAATATTCCAATATAAGCTTATATTAAATTGTGGGTTCAATTTAATTAGTAAAAAGCTAATTGGGTGAGGCCTGTTCCAGATTCTTCCTTAGATCCCTGACTGGGCCCAATATGTGACTTAAATAAATAGGAGAATAAAGGAGACAGAAAACACAACAATTAATTTGTAAAATTTTCATCCCCCCCTCTTGAGAGAGTTTTCGAAAATTGTGCTCCCTCCGTGAGCTGAGTTTTGTCTTCCATTATTCGAGTCCTAGTACGTTGGTGAGATTTGCCCACACAAATATCAGCGTATAGTCCGGGACACCAGTCAGAAGATCCGAGGTCTCGTATTGAAGATCTTCACGTGGAGACGGAGCAAGCCATCATCGATTCTTGATTGAATCAACGAGGTAAATTGACTAATTCCGTAGTAAGCATGTTTTAGGAATTTTATGTACTAAAGCATGTTTTAATTCAAGTTATGAGCATGATACATGTGATAATTACGTGAATAGATTTTGTCTAAATAATCTGCTAAATAGATCAAATTCATGTGATCCTTTTTATCCGCACGCTTCCGCTGCCAGCCCCTTCAGTTGGTATCAGAGCTTGAACTGTTAGAAGCTAGGGGGAAGACTTTGAAGGATGATAGTCACCTGGGACTCGGGATCGATCGTCTCTCCCAAGACCTCAATTTGGTTGAGGTGGCCCATCATCTCGAGGACATGTTCCCTCACAGACGAGCCTTCCTTTATCTTCTTCGACATGATACTCCGAAAGGCTTGAGACTTCGCCGTTCGATTCTGAGTACCAAAAAGATTTTTGAGATTCTGCATAATCTCGGCGGCTGTTTCCATGGCTGAATGCTGATGCTTGAGTACTGAAGACATAGATGCCAACATGTAGCACTTAGCCATCTCATTCGCCTTATGCCACCGTCTGTGTGCATCTCTGACTCCTGCCGCAGCGGTAGCTGCCGACACTGGAGGTCGCGGGGTGGTGAGGATAAAGATGTACTCAGCTGCTGTGAGAACGATGTCCAAATTTTGTTTCCATTCTATGTAATTTTGGCCCTCGAGTTTATTTTCTTTGAGAATTGCGGAAAGAGGATTGAATGACATATTGACGATTTGATTTGCACTGCAAAACAGAGCATTTTACTATTGTCATAAACTTATGTAAGAAGTTTGATTAGATTAACCATAAAACTTTTCAAAATCTTACAACTGTAAAATTAAAATTTTGTACCCTCCAGAGGAAGTCAATACGCATTAAAATCTTACAATTTTACTGGTCACAACACCGGCGAATAGTCCAGAGGCCACAGAGTGGCATGGCCGCCTAATGTTGCCTAAGCAAGACCACCGAATTTAGCATTACAGAGTCTCATTTCTACAACACACTCCCATAACAATGCTTGTGTGCTGCTAACAAGATCAAGCTATCTCATAAATCCTGTGTGAACTTCTGAATCTCGCAGTTTCTTAGGATTATTGTCCCCACAGAGCAGGTGGCGATAATATTGGAAACTACATTCTAGTTCATACTATTTATATTTGAGAAGCCCGCCCTCATGAACTTGCTATTTTCTTAGGATTATTGTCCCTACAGAGCAGGTGGCGATAATATTAGAAAAAGGCTTTATAAATTGCAGACCAATTGATGGAGACCATATACAAACGTTGAGTTCGTAATTATAGCTTAGATATTTTGGGTTATGGTTTTACTTTAATTATCCTTAGCCTTGAGGCAGTTTAAGGCTTAATTAAATTCTGTTGGTATTTAATCTACTGGATAATTAAATCTTTTATTAATTGGTATCTTCCTTTAGGAAATTATTGTTCTAGAATATAATTTTTATTCATGTCTACTATAAGGTATATCTAAAATAAACAAATTATTTAATTCTTAATAAGACATGAAAAATTAAATTCAAATTAATTCCATGTTCAAGATTAGGAAGAGATATTTCATTATTTAATGTATTCATACATATCTATCCCTTTTAGGATATTAGATATATGAATATTAGGAAACTATTAAATTATTCTTATCCATATCATCTAGGAATCAAAATATTATTATTTATTTCCATAGATATAGAAAATAATAAAAATATTCCTTAAATCTAGATAAATATTAGGAAACTATTAAATTATTCTCATCTATATCATCTAGGAATAAAATAATATTATATATTTCCATAGATATAGATAATAATAAAAATATTCCTAAAATCTAAGTAAATCTTCCAAAAAGATTTTATTTCCATTAAATAATAATATTTTAATGATATCTTTTAATAAAATAATTAAATAATCATTAAAATAATCTTTCATCGTTATCTCATCGTACGAGGTTCGAACGAACGATGAACGACGAAGATCCGACGAATTCGTCGTCGAATCACGATGCATGCAGCGTCTCGGACACCGGCGCGCAGGTGGCGTGCCAGCGTCTCGGCCGCCTGGCTCGTCGGGTGTCGCAGCTTCTCGGCCAGGCGCGCACACGGCGGCACGCGCCTCTCGGCCAGCTGCTCGACGCCTGTCTCGGCGTCTCGGCTCGTCGGGTGCCGACGCTTCTCAGCCAGGCGAGCGCGCGGCGGCGCGCGCCTCTCGGCCAGCGTCTCGGCGCCCTACTCGATGGGTGCCGACGCTACTCGGCCAGGCGCGCGCGCGGTGGCGCGCGCCTCTCGGCCAGCGTCTCGGCGCTCGGCTCGACCCTCCGAGCCGTCGGGTGTCGCGAGCTCTCGGCCAGCGGCGCGCACTGTGGCGCGCCCGCTCTCGGCCAGCTCGGACCTTCCGCCTAGGGTGAACAAAAGGAATTACACTTTGGCAGAGTTGTTGACTGAACTTCAGTCGGCAGAGGACCTTATGGTCCAGGCTAAGGCGGCCATGATGACTTCGGCGCCTCGTTCCTCTGGCTTAAAGCCTAGCAAAGGAAAAAGGCAGGCACCGAACTCAGGACCGGCCAAGATAGCTAAGGGAAAGAAGAAGAAGAAGAAGAGGGCTAACAAGAAGCCCACGGGAAAGTGTTTCAAGTGTGGAGAAAAGGGGCATTGGAAGCCAGACTGTCCTAAACGGGGCGAGGCTACAGGTATGCACCAAGCTCTAGTTGTCGAGTCTTGTTTGACTTCGACATCAATTTGCACTTGGGTTATTGACACAGGAGCCACTGATCATATTTGTTTTGATCCTGACTTAATGCAGGTGACAAGACGGCTACATGATCGTGAGATCGAAGTCCAGCTGAGCAACGCTACCAAAGTGGTGGCCGTTGCAGTGGGAGACATTTATTTGCGTTTTAGTAGTGATAGATTTTTGATTTTGAAGAATGCTTTGTTGATACCTTCTTTTAGAAGAAATTTAATTTCAGTTTCTAAATTGGTTTATGATGGATATTCGATTTCTTTTAATGACAACTGCGTTATTAAGAAAGATGGTTCTTATATCTGTCGTGGTATCATGGAAAACAATCTGTACACAATCACTTCTACACAGTTTAATAATCGCAAATCAGAACTCAATACAACATCGAAAATTTCAAAGAAACGAAAAGAACCTTCAAATTCAATGAACGAAACGTACTTGTGGTACCTTAGACTTGGTCATGCCAATGAAAGGAGGATCCATTCTCTTGTTCAACAAGATCTTATCAAAGGTCTAGAGGAGGAACCTTTTCATAAGTGTGAGTCATGCTTAGAAGGCAAGATGACCAAGAGGCCTTTTAAGGCTAAGGGCAATAGGTCCAAGGAAGTACTTGAGCTCGTTCATTCCGAAGTATGTGGACCAATGTCAACTGAGGCAAGAGGTGGTTTTCGATACTTCATCACATTTATTGATGACTTCTCGAAAATTGGATATGTCTACTTGATGCGTCACAAGTCAGAGTCTTTTGACAAGTTTAAATACTTTAAGACTCTTGTGGAGAAGTATCATGGGAAGAATATCAAATGCCTACGATCTGATCGTGGAGGCGAATACCTCAGTGCCGAATTTTTGGACTACTTATCGGAAGTGGGAATTCAATCCCAACTGACTGCGCCGGGCACGCCCCAGCAGAATGGCGTGGCTGAAAGAAGGAACATGACCTTATTAAACATGGTTCGATCGATGATGAGTTATGCACGTCTGCCTATTTCATTTTGGGGACATGCCTTGCTTTCCACAAGTCACATTTTAGACAATTTACCATCAAAATCCGTACCTAAAACTCCATATGAGTTGTGGACTGGGCGTAAGCCCAATCTAGCACATCTCAAGGTTTGGGGTTGCCCGGCTCATGTATTGGAAAATGATCCAACTAAGCTAGGATCTAGGACGGAGGTATGTTTGTTTATAGGTTACCCCAAAGGAACGAAAGGTTAAGAATTCTTTAGTCTCCGAGATAAGAAAGTCATTGTGAGCACTCACGCGACATTCTTAGAGGAAGACTATGTAATGAATCATAAACCCAGCAGTGAAGTGGCTCTTGATGAGCTAACTTCAGTCACAAGTTCCATTAACCAAGAACAAGTACCAAGTGTACAAACAATTCCCGAAACTTCAACTTCTACTCAAAATATTGTAGTGCCGCGCCGCAGTAGGAGGGTCTCACATGAGCCCGACAGATACATTGGTTTGGGAGAATCTATGGATCACTCCTCGGACAGCAATGTATTAGATCCCTGGAACTTTGCGGAGGCGCAGACAGATATCGATCATTGCGAATGGGTAAAAGCAATGGATTCGGAACTACAATCTATGATAGACAAAGACGTCTACGATTTGTCCATCCTACCCGAAGGTTGTACTGCCATTGGGAGCAAGTGGATATATAAACGTAAACGTGGACCCGATGGACGAGTTAAAGTCTTCAAAGCAAGACTAGTGGCCAAGGGGTATACCCAAAAGGAAAGCATCGATTATGATGAGACCTTCTCCCCAGTGGCCATGCTCAAATCGATCCGGATACTGTTGTCTATTACAGCTTATATGGATTGGGATGTATGGCAGATGGACGTTAAGACTGCATTTCTAAACGGCAGTCTTGAGGAGACCATCTACATGGAACAACCCGAAGGATATGCCATAAAGGGCAAAGAACACATGGTTTGGAAGCTTAAGAAGGCCATTTATGGCCTCAAGCAAGCATCCAGATCGTAGAACCAATGTTTCGATCAAACTGTTTGCAAGTTTGGATTCAAAAAGTGCCCAAGTGAGAGTTGCGTGTATAAGAAAGTTGATAAGGGGAATGTGGTGTTCTTAGTTTTATATGTAGATGACATTCTTCTAATTGGAAACAATAAAAAGATGTTGTCATCAGTTCGAACATGGTTATCAAACCAGTTCGAGATGAAGGATATGGGAGACGCGGGACACATCCTCGGGATCAAGGTTCTTCGGAATCGAGAGAATAAGATGTTGTGCTTATCTCAAGAATCTTACATCGAAACAGTACTTAGTCGTTTTAGCATGCAGGACGCCAAGAAAGGTTTCTTACCTTTTAGACATGGCATCCATTTATCTCAAGAGATGTGCCCTAAAACGCCGTCTGAGATACAAGCAATGAGAAGGAATCCATATGCTTCGGCAGTTGGAAGTCTCATGTATGCTATGCTTTGTACTAGACCAGATATTTGCTTTGCTGTTGGCATGGTGGCAAGATATCAGTCGAATCCGGGCAAAGGACATTGGACTGCCGTAAAGAACATACTCAAGTACCTTAAACGGACTAAGGACCATGCTCTAGTTTACAATCCAGTCGAGCTCTGTCCTTTGGGATATACTGACTCAGACTTTCAAGCTGATCAGGACTCGAGAAAATCTACTTCAGGATATGTGTTCACCTTAGGAGATGGAGCCGTAATTTGGAAGAGTGTGAAGCAGAAATGCATCGCGGACTCGACCATGGAAGCCGAGTATGTGGCCGCATCAGAGGCTGCAAAAGAGGCTGTATGGTTCAAGAACTTCCTTATGGATTTAGGTGTGGTTTCGAATCTGCCCAAGAGCATCACTATTTATTGTGACAATTCTGGTACTGTGGCAAACTCGAAAGAACCAAGAGCTCACAAAGCGAGCAAACACATAAAGCGGAAGTATCATATCATTAGAGGTATAGTGCAGAGATGAGACATAAAAGTGGTCAAGATTGCGTCAGAGAACAACCTGGCAGATCCTTTTACAAAGGCTTTGGCGGTAAAACCGTTCGAGTGCCACGTTGAAGGGAGGGGAGTTCGACTCATTCAAGACCTCAACTCGCTTTTAGTATAAGTGGGAGAAATTTAGACGTGTGCACTACTATTTTGTATACTCGAAAGCTGTTTTGAGTATAAGTGGGAGATTGTTAGGGTTTTGTATACTAGAACACCTTTCGAGTGATTGGATACTGTAAAACTCTAATGGTTATTTTCCAATAAATGCAACAGATTATTTTTGTCATAATATTGTTATGTTTTACATTTAATGGTTGTTTATTGCATATTTAAATGTATGAGCAAACGTAACAAAGTCTAAGTCTTTGTTTTAGTAGACCGGTTGTGGGCGTCGTCCAATTTAAGGTAACACGGTCAGTTCTAAACAAAGAAAAATAAGAATTTCACAACCTAGATAGGCCTAGACTACCTATCGCGAAAGGTTGCAATGTCAGTCCGATTATTTCTAAACCTTATTGAAATAAGATGACGTTGGTGTGGTATAGCACTGAATGGATCTAACAGCAAGACGAGTCTTTATGCTATCTACTGAAAGACGAGGTCTTGAGAATTAATTTCTTAATCAATGTACGTTAGCATTGAGCATACGATATTGAGTATCCACTACTTTGACTTACCAAAGGTACGGGTTTTTCGTAACCCAACGATCCAGGTATATTGGGTAGTGGTGATCATTATCTAGAGGTGCTAGGATTGCTATTATGTTGAAACGTGCGCGAGGAGAGTCTCGTTTGATAACATCCACAAGAGGAGCTCGAAACGAGGTTTTATTATTCCGAACCTAGCTAGTTGGAGTTTGATTACTCTATGAATAATAAATAAGAGTTTCTTGCTAAGTCCACTCTTGGAATTCGAAATATGTTAATTAATTAAGTCTATAACAGACATTAATTAATTAATGGATGTTTCCATCTTAAGCGCGGGAAATAAATCAAATACAATTAAAGGAAACCCGGAATACTTGTAATTTCGGATTTGGAAGACAGTGCAATATTACTTCTGTAGTGGCTGCTCGTAATATTCCAATATAAGCTAATATTAAATTGTGGGTTCAATTTAATTAGTAAAAAGCTAATTGGGTAAGGCCTGTTCCAGATTCTTCCTTAGATCCCTGACTGGGCCCAATATGTGACTTAAATAAATAGGAGAATAAATGAGACAGAAAACACAACAATTAATTTGTAAAATTTTCATCCCCCCCTCTTGAGAGAGTTTTCGAAAATTGTGCTCCCTCCGTGAGCTGAGTTCTGTCTTTCATTATTCGATTCCTAGTACGTTGGTGAGATTTGCCCACACAAATATCAGCGTATAGTCCGGGACACCAGTCAGAAGATCCGAGGTCTTGTATTGAAGATCTTCACGTGGAGACGGAGCAAGCCATCATCGATTCTTGATTGAATCAACGAGGTAAATTGGCTAATTCCGTAGTAAGCATGTTTTAGGAATTTTATGTGCTAAAGCATGTTTTAATTCAAGTTATGAGCATGATACATGTGATAATTACGCGAATAGATTTTTTCTAAATAATATGCTAAATAGATCAAATTCATGTGATCCGTTTTGTCTGCACGCTTCCGCTGCCAGCCCCTTCAGGGACATCTTCAAGAAAGTACAGATTAACATCCCACTTATTGAGGCACTTCAGCAAATGCCTAGGTATGTTAAATTTCTCAAGGATGCGGTCTCCAAGAAGAAGAAATGGGGATAACATGAGACCGTCAATTTGACGGAAAATTGTAGTGCAATTTTGCAAAGGAAGCTTCCGGCCAAGATGAAGGATCCAAGGAGTTTTACGATTGAGTACACGATTGGAGACTGCTTTGTGGGGAATGCTCTATGTGACCTTGGAGCAAGCATCAACCTCATGCCATTGTCCCTATATAACAAGATGAAGATTGGTCCTTTGAAGCCCACCACTATCACGCTGCAGATGGCTGACGGATCTGTGTCCTATCCAATGGGCATTGCGGATGATATATTGGTGAAAGTGAATGAGTTTGTTCTCCTAGCTGATTTTGTGATATTGGACATGGAGGGGGATAGAGTTGTACCTCTTATTTTAGGAAGACCTTTCCTAGCCACGGGGAAGGCCATGATCGATGTTGATAATGGAGAGCTCACATTTCGCTTCAATGGTGAAAGTGTGACCTTTTCTATCTATGAGGCCTTGAAGAGGCATGATACAGACACAGGGGGAAGCTTGCAGCATTGCAATGTAGTGACCGTGGTGGATGAGTGTGTTAGGAGGATGCCCTACATCAACTCTTCACAAGATCAACTAGAAGGGAGTATTTTTAATTCAATTTATTCTTCCCATCTTCCTGAATTGTTGAATACTAACCTTGAATTAATTGAGTTTGTAGGTGCTCTAGATTCAGGCAAGGAGATCCCCAGATCACGCCGTCAACAGTTCCTACCTCTTAGGGATGAAGAAGAAGATGGCAAGAAGGAAGAGAGAGACATGAAAGAGGAGTTGAAACCACTACCTCCACATTTGCAGTATGCATTTTTGGGAGAAAATGACACCCTTCTGGTAATTGTATCATCATCCCTCTCAAATTCTGAATTGGATAAATTATTGAGGGTTCTTAGGAAATACAAAGGGGCAATTGGGTGGTCAATATCGGGCTTGAAGGGAATAAGTCCAACAGTTTGTATGCATAGGGATCCATCTTGAGGAGGGTTATAAGCCTAAGGTCCAAAACCAAAGGAGACTTAACCCTATTATGCAGAATGTGGTGAGGAAAGAGGTGATAAAGTGGTTAGATGCCGGTATTATATATGCCATTTCTGATAGTGAGTGGGTTAGCCCCACTCAAGTGGTAGCCAAAAAGGGGGTACGACTGTAGTGAAGGGAGAGAATGATGAGATGATAGCCACTAGGACGGTCACCGGGTGGAGAGTGTGTATCAACTATCGTGCTCTAAATGCTTCTACTAGGAAAGACCATTTCCCACTTCCCTTTATTGACCAAATGTTGGATAGGTTAGCTGGGCATGAGTATTACTGCTTCCTAGATGGGTATTCGGGGTACAATCAAATCCTTATAGCTCCCGAGGACCAACACAAGTCTGCCTTTGTATGCCCCTATGGTGTCTTTGCCTATAGGAGAATGTCCTTCGGTCTGTGTAATGCCCCCGCTACCTTCCAAAGATGTATGATGTCCATATTCCATGACTTGATTGAGAATATTATGGAAGTGTTTATGGATGACTTTTCTGTATTTGGCGATTCTTTTGATAACTGTCTTGACAATCTATCTCAAGTGTTGCAGCGGTGTGAGGAGACTAACCTTGTGCTCAATTGGGAAAAATGTCATTTTATGGTTGATGTGTAAATTCAGGTTTATTATAATAAGATAATATAACACTCAAGTTCAATTAATTAACCCAAAAATTACTACTTCGCTGCAAGACTACAGGGTCGTGTGTAGTAAATTAAGGTGTCGATCCACAGGGAAGGAAACGATTATTTAATTCCAAAACACAGAAAAGACATAATAAGAGATATTTTGGTTTGATGATTTTGATTAAAGACCATGCAAAAACAATTACAGGGAATTAAACGACTGAGACGAATGAAGAGAAGAAGTTGTTACTCCAAACATTCACGGATAAAACAGTGATTTATTCTAATGTCCAATTCTATCTTATGAATTACGGGACTATGAAATCAATTCTCGATGCTAGCACTGAACATGCTCGACATACAATAGCTTAAGAATAGTTGAACACATATTCTATAAGCTAATTTTCATTAATCTATGGATCCTACGGAAGCGCGAGACTCAAAGATCAATTATTATAAGCACAAGAAATCCATTATCAAATTATCATTTGAACAAATCTATTTGATAATTCATTATCACAATGATCCATCTTATTCAAAGTTAAAGAGACATTTGAATAAGAATAAGTATCTACTACAAATGATGCACCAAAAGTAATAGATTTAAACAATAAAATTGTGATAACGACGATCATAAGATAAAGAAGAACATAGAATAAATCACACGAACAAATTATCCGATTACATGTTTGGAGCAACACCAAGATTTTTAGCCAAGCATTTCAAAAGCAGGGAAAATAATAAATGGAGAGTCAACAATTAAAACCATGGAATACAAATCCAAGACAAAGTCTTGGTTATCACTCCCAATCGTGCTTCTCCAATTACCCAAATCAAGCTCCTCAATTTTTTTAATCAATTCAATCCCCCTCTGATCGCCTGTCCCATCAATCCTTTTTTCCCCCATTTCTTCTTGCAGCCTTTTTCTTTTTTCTTCTCTCACGTCCCATCCGTTACTTTTCTTCCCCACAAAAATCGCTCCGCAAAAACTGCAATATTGCAGTTAAAAAAAAAACAAACGCCCGACCGGGCGAAATTAGAGGCAAGAATCGCCCGACCGGGCGAAATGCTACTGGGTGCATCGCGGGAAACGCCCGACCGGGCATTTTGTGTCTTGGAGAATCGCCCGACCGGGCGAACTTTCTGGACTCTCCTCATGCTTTTACGCGTTTCGCCCGACCGGGCGAACTTTCTGATCTCTGCATGCTTTGCCAATTTCACCCGGCGAACTTCCAGCTTCCAACCCTACTAAACTTCAATACAAATACAACTTGATGAGTTATAAATAACATAAAAATGTGTAGTTTAGGGGGAAAAGTATAAGAAATATGCTACGCATCAAATACCCCCAAACTTGAGCTCTTGCTCGCCCTCGAGCAAGGTTTGTTTTAAGCACAATAACTCAACACAAGTCTAACCCACAACGAGTTTTAATCACAAAGAATCATGTAGGGACGTGAATGACAAAATCTAAACCTCCAACAATTCCAATCAAAAATTCCCACTCTCAAGAACAATCACCTATCAACCTAGAACTTCAAGTCAAGGTGCATTTCAAAGTAAGTCCAAGCATGTGATCATACAACTCAAACCGTCATCATTGACTCGTCAAACATTACTTATCACATAGACTCACGGATTTCAAATCAAACTTCTTTAACTCTACCAAGCTATTTACACAACATCCACAAGCATCAACGATTAGGTCCAAGGTCTTATTTCAAGGTTGTAATGGGGCTAGGGATGAGGTAGGATAAATATGGATAGTGAGCTCAAAAGCTACACATTTGAGTGCCAAATTCTTCCCTCCTACACTTCCTTCCAAAGATCAAACAATAAAAACTTACACATTACAACCAAACTTTCACTCCCCCAAACTTGAGATCATTTTAGACACGATCACATCTTAAAACAAAAAGAAGTTCTAACTTTATTTCTCAAACCCTTTTTTCTCTTTCTTTTGAAAAGACCTCGACTTTACAAATTTGGAGGTCGTCTTTTTCTCTCTTTTTTTTTTCTTTTTTCTAAGAACTTCATTCTTTTCACCTATACATTGCATCAAGTCTAAAAATGTCTACTCTTTATAATTCACCACCCAACACTCAAAACTCAAATCACCAAAGCTCAAACTTGTTTTTTAGCACCCAAATAGTAGCAAGGTCCATTGATGAGGCTAAAATGAGGCTTATTTAAGTGGCTAAGTGATTGGTTAAGTGTTTACACAAATAATAGGGAATTAAGCTCAAAGTGGCTTATAGGGAATCATGTGTAGGACTAGGCATGTGATCATTTGGCTATGGCGTTCATCCTAGTGCCTTATCCTCCCAAATCGCTGACACAAACGAACGCAAGCACATCACTCGATAAAGCAAATCAACCCAAGATAATTTCCACAAGACATGTAATTTTCATACTCTCCTCAACTCAAGAAATCGGTTGTAATCACAACATGCTCTTTCAAATAAATTCATGCACCCATTTCATTCATCCTAAGCTTCAAAGATCAAGAAAAATCAAGCAAGAATTCTCAACCAGAAAGCCGAAGATCTAGCATGCACCCGTCAAATACATAGATTCAAAACACTTTTATCATACAATACACCCAATAAACATGCATAAAAAACATTGAAACTCAAATAACCCCCCCAAACTTGAATGCCTCATTGTCCTCAATGCATGCAAAGAAGACATATAAAGTAAAGGGAAAGAAAACTCCCCCAAACTTGGCATGAAATCCATAGTGCATTTGGGTGGGAGGGTGGGTGTATATCTCTTCGTGGGTGTGCTTCCTCTTAAGCTCCAACATATGTCACATCTCCATGTTGCTCCTACAAAAATAAACAAAACCTACAAAAAGAAACACTCAATTCAAAATAAATGTTAGAGGAAAGAACTGAGCAAACAAAACCTCCAACATATGAAATCAAAAAAAAATTAATAAAAAATAAAAAATAAAAAAAAACTTGGGTTGCCTCCCAATCAGCGCCTTTGTTTATAGTCGTTGGCTCGACCTTCCTCTTCCTTGCTCTACACTTTGGGATCCACTAGTATAGCCACTTCTCTTGCCTCCATGCCACTCTCAACTCCAACATAGGCCTTCAAGCGTTGGCCATTCACCTTCCAAATGTTGTCATTCTTCTCATCTCGAATTTCCACTGCGCCATAGGGGTACACCTTGTGCACCACATAAGGACCCCACCATCTTGACTTGAGCTTGCCCGGAAAAAGTTTCAGCCGAGAGTTGTATAAAAGGACCAGTTGTCCTTCATGGAAATGACGAGGCTTAATGGCTGCATCATGTATCTTCTTAGCACGCTCTTTGTAGAGATCAACGCTCTCATAAGCTTGAAGCCTAAACTCATCCATTTCATTCATGTCAAACATTCTCTTCTCGGTTGCAGCATCATAATCCAAGTTTAGCTTTTGCAAAGCCCAATAAGCTTTATGCTCAAGTTCTACCGGCAAATGACAAGCTTTTCCGAACACCAACTTGTATGGCGAAGTTCCAATCGGGGTCTTATATGCCGTTCGATATGCCCACAAAGCATCATCTAACTTTTGAGCCCAATCCTTTCGAGACGGCTTCACAACTTTCTCGAGCACCCTCTTTATTTCTCGATTGGAGACTTCAACTTGACCACTCGTTTGGGGATGATAAGGGGTAGCAACCTTGTGTTGGACACCATATTTTCCAAGGAGGTTTTCAAACAACTTGTTACAAAAATGAGTTCCTCCATCACTGATAATAGCTCGAGGTGTCCCAAAGCGGTTAAAGATGTGATTCTTGATAAACTTCAACACTACTTTGGCATCATTGGTTGCCGAGGCCACTGCCTCTACCCATTTGGACACATAATCAACAGCTACGAGAATGTACTGTTGCCCATTAGACTTGGGAAACGGTCCCATGAAGTCTATTCCCCAAACATCAAAGAGTTCTACCTCGTGAATGTTATTCATCGACATTTCATTTCTCCACGAGATATTGCCGGTTCTTTGGCAACTGTCACATCTCTCTACATAGGCTTTTGCATCCTTGAAGATCGATGGCCAATAGAATCCGGACTGAAGCACCTTAAATGCGGTTCGACGTGCTCCAAAGTGACCGCCATATACAGAATCATGACAAGCAGACAAAATCTGAAGGTGCTCATGCTCTCCAACACACCTTCGAATCACTCCATCACTACAAATACGGAAGAGAAATGGATCTTCCCAAACATATGTGCGGGTGTCACTCAAAAACTTCTTCTTTTGGTTAGAAGACAACCCTTCTGGTATAATACCCGTGACAAGGTAGTTCGCCAGATTAGCAAACCACGGCACATATGTTTCCCGAGCTTCCACTTGCAACACTTGCTCGTCGGGAAATTTTTCGTTGATCCTTTTCTTTCTCTCATCTTCCGTCTCTTCCAATCCCTCTAGCCTAGACAAATGATCAGCTACCAAATTTTCGGTCCACTTTTTGTCTTTAATTTCTACATCAAACTCTTGTAATAAGAGGATCCATCTCACCAACCGAGGCTTTGCATCTTTCTTATTCATCAAATATTTGATAGCTGAATGGTCCGTGAACACTACCACCTTCGTGCCAAGTAAGTATGCACGAAATTTCTCAAAGGCATACACTATTGCTAGCATTTCCTTCTCCGTCGTGGTGTAATTCAATTGAGCTTCATTGAGTACTTTACTAGCATAGTAGACGGCATGTAGGACCTTGTCTCTCCTTTGGCCTAAAACGGCCCCCACAGCATAGTCCGAAGCATCACACATCAATTCAAATGGCTTCGACCAATCGGGTGTGATAATGATAGGAGCTTCGACTAGCTTTTCCTTGAGCAATTCAAATGCCTCAAGGCATTTATCATCAAAGACGAACTTGGCATCCTTTTCAAGCAAGTTGCAAAGTGGCTTTGCAATCTTTGAAAAATCTTTTATAAACCGTCGGTAGAATCCCGCATGTCCAAGGAAACTACGGATGCCCTTCACATTCGTTGGGGGAGGTAACTTCGAGATCACATCAATCTTCGCCTTATCCACCTCCAACCCCAACTCCGACACCTTGTGTCCCAACACTATGCCTTCCTTGACCATGAACTGACACTTTTCCCAATTGAGCACGAGATTTGATTCTTCACATCTTTGCAAGACCCGTCTCAAATTTTCTAAGCATAGATCAAATGAGGATCCAAAGACGGAGAAGTCATCCATAAAGATCTCCATGATGTCTTCATTCATGTCAGAAAATATTGCCATCATGCAACGTTGAAATGTAGCCGGCGCATTACACAAACCAAAAGGCATCCGGCGGAAGGCATAAGTTCCAATAGGACATGTGAATGTCGTCTTTTCCTGATCTTCCGGGGCAATTGCAATCTGATTGTACCCCGAATATCCATCTAGAAAATAATAATGGGAATAACCCGCAATCCTATCGAGCAACTGATCCAGAAATGGCAACGGAAAGTGATCTTTTCTCGTCGCCGTGTTCAACTTTCTATAGTCCATGCAAACTCTCCATGAGTTCACCAATCGAGTTGCCAAAACTTCATTCTTCTCATTAACGGTCACGGTTATTCCCCCTTTCTTCGGTACACACTGCACCGGGCTAACCCATTCACTATCGGAAATGGGATAGATCATACCAAATTTCAACAATTTCTTCACCTCTTTTTCAACCACTTCTTGCATGAGTGGGTTCAACCTTCTTTGTCTCTCCCTTACCGGCTTAGCTCCCTCTTCCATCAATATTTTATGCATGCATATTGCGTGGCTAATCCCTTTGATATCGGCGATGGACCATCCTAGAGCTTGCTTATGCGACTTCAATAGCTCTATTAACTTTTATTCCTCTTCATTATTCAACAAGGCCGATACTACAACCGGTAACGTTTCATCCTCACCAAGGAAGGCATATTTCAGATTCGTTGGGAGTGGCTTCAATTCAAGCTTTGGTGGTACTTCGATTGAAGGTTTCACATCATCTACAAAAGTATCCACCACACATTCATTTTCTAGATTTGGTTGATCAATTTGAGCATCTTCACTTTCATCAAAATCTACTTTGATTGTCGAACCAAAGTCTCTTTCCAAACTCCCCTTATCATATACGCTTCCTTCCATTCTAGCTGAGCAACACATCTTATCAAAGATGCACTTGTCAAGGACATCAACTCTAAAACACGCTTTTGCATCACTAGGATGCTTCATTGCTTTCTCCACATTAATGGTCACTTGCTCACCATTAATTCTAAACGTGACAGAGTTGTCTTTAGCTCCTAACAACACATCTCCCGTGGCAAGAAACGGTCTACCAAACAAAATTGGTACCTCTTTGTCCTCGGGCATGTCCAAGACTATGAAATCAACAGGGATGATGAATTTGTCTACCTTGACCAAGACATCCTCTACTATTCCAGTGGGCTTCACAATGGAGTGATCAGCCAATTGTAGAGCAATGTCGATGGGTTCCATCCTCTT
This sequence comes from Salvia splendens, assembly GCF_004379255.2. NCBI lineage: Eukaryota > Viridiplantae > Streptophyta > Magnoliopsida > Lamiales > Lamiaceae > Salvia > Salvia splendens. Next base: position 10,108,914 of record NC_056033.1, read on the forward strand.
CTCTAATCCAATGGCTCTAGCAGTTTTCAAAGCCATAAGTGAGATCCCCGATCCTTGATCTAATAGGCATTTTGTGAAGATTGTATTCCCGATCTCACAAGGAATCACACAACTTCCGGGATCCCTCTTCTTCATTGGCATCATTCCCGAAATCAATTGTGAGCAATTCATGCTCAATGCCACTATCCCCTCATCTTGAAGTTTCTCCTTATTTTCCATCATGTCCTTGAAGAACTTGGAGAACTTGGGGAAATTAGTGAAGAGATCCACTAATGAGACATCCACATTCACTTTCCGGATCACGTTCATCATCCACTCAAAGCTTTTCTCTTTAGGGACCCTCTTCTTCCTCTTGGGTGGACATGGTGGAGGAGGAATATGATCGGGGAAGTTGAACTTGCTTTTCGGATCTAGTGCTGGACTTGTCATCATCTGTCTCTTTGATTCCATTTCTGCTTTCTGCTTTCCTTTCTCTTCTGCTGACAACCTTTCACTTACTTCGGATTCTACACCATGTCCCTTGCTGCCGGATGCAGCCTGTTCTTGACCATGTTGGGCACCATGCACCAACGCGGGACTTCCCTTACATGCCTCGTCCGCCCCTGCGTGCGAGGAATGCAAGCCTAACATCTCATCCGCCCCTGCGTGTGAGATGCCGGAAGTACCTTGGCCGTCCATTGATGGTGTCGAATCCAACTCACGACCACTTCTCAAGACCACTGCCTTACACTGTTCATTGCCTCTCGGGTTGGGTACAGTATTACTTGGGATGGTGTTAGGAATCCTCGTATGTGATGCTGTAGCTAGCTGTCCAATCTGAGTCTCGAGATTCCTCATAATAGCCTCCATCTGTCCAAACTTTTCCACTGTCTTGTCCTTGAAATTTTCGTTCTCCTTTTGACTCTTAGACATAAAAGAGAGAATCTGTCCCAATTGATCCTCGACGGATGGCTTCTTCTCATAACCCGGGGGTTGAGTGTTGTTCCTCCATTGATTACCCGAGTTATTGCTAGGACCAGCTTGATTCCAACTCGTTTGTTGAGGCCTCCAATTTTGCTGGTTGTTGTATTGGTTGCCTTGGTTGAACCCTTGGCGATTGTTACCAATGTAGTTCACATCCTCCACGGGAGGTCCTTGAAGACTTGGGCACTAATCAGTATGATGCCCGCCTTGGCACAACCCACATCTCATCACAGTCACAGCTTGGGGTTGAGGAGTCAATTGAAGAGATTTAACTGCCTTTGTCATCGACGACATTTGAGTGCTAATGTCCGCCAGTTGAGCCTCAATTGCGGTCACTCTTTCCGCATCCTTTGTAGCACCAAACGTATCTCCTGCCTTATCAGCTCCTCTTCTTGGATTGTGCCAATTCCTTTGATTGTTGGCCAACCTTTGAAACAAGGCTCTCACTTCATCATGTGTTAGATCATCCAAATTCCCGTTTGAGCCTGCAGTGACTAGTCCCGTGCCCTCATTGTTGAGACCTTTGTAGAATTTCAAGAGGTCATGCCCCGGAGCTAGACCATGACTTGGGCATTTCCTTATCATTTCCGTGAATCTCTTCCAAGCTTCTGCGAAGGACTCATCATACTTCTATCGGAATGAAGTGATCTCCTCTCTCAACTTCTCAATCTTCATTGGAGAGTTGTATTCCAAGAGGAACAATGTCTTCAACTCTTGGAATGTTGCTAGCCCGGGAGTGAATCATACCACTCTCTTGCTTTCTCCCTCAACGAGAATGGGAACAACGCCCTCTTTATCCGATGATGCTCCACATTAGGAGGTCTATGCGAGATTGTCAATTCGTAGAAGGCGTTGAGATGACTCACCGGATCTTCATCATCCCTACCATGAAATAGATTCCCCCCATTCACTATACTAATGTAGTGAGGTGGAATATTGACGTTGTCGTTTGCATAAGCGAACTGCCCCGGGTGCTCAATTCCCGATCTCAGAGTGTCGCCAAACCTCACCACGGGTGGTGGAATCTCATTGTTATCTGCCATCGATTCACCGTCTGAATCCTGATCCCTTTCTTCACCAAAGAGTCGGTTACTTCTGAATGGACTCGAATAGTTCGGGAAAATCTCAAACTCTGAACCTCTAACCTTGCTTCTTCTTTGATAACAGAGTAGTCCAAACGGTGGTGTACCTTGTGATCGCGTGTGCATTCACTTTTTATTTTTTTATTTTTTTATTTTTTATCCTGCGCAACAGAAAATACACCAAACACAACACAATATATTTCCTATTACCGAAAGCGAGACCTCTCGACAACTTCGGGGTAAGTCCTATAAAAAGTGTGTGCTTAAGTGAACAACTAAGCTACCTAAACTAAGAGTTAAGAAAATGTCACCTAGAAAATATACTCCTTCGTCTTCAAGTCCAGACGTGGTAGATGGCTATCACCTCCAAAGAAAACGAAATGAGTACCTACAAAATAAAAAGAAAGATCAAATAAAACACAAAACACAAACTAGAAATTAAACAATCTATTGCCTTCCCCGGCAACGGCGCCAAAACTTGATGTGTAAATTCAGGTTTATTATAATAAGATAATATAACACTCAAGTTCAATTAATTAACCCAAAAATTACTACTTCGCTGCAAGACTACAGGGTCGTGTGTAGTAAATTAAGGTGTCGATCCACAGGGAAGGAAACGATTATTTAATTCCAAAACACAGAAAAGACATAATAAGAGATATTTTGGTTTGATGATTTTGATTAAAGACCATGCAAAAACAATTACAGGGAATTAAACGACTGAGACGAATGAAGAGAAGAAGTTGTTACTCCAAACATTCACGGATAAAACAGTGATTTATTCTAATGTCCAATTCTATCTTATGAATTACGGGACTATGAAATCAATTCTCGATGCTAGCACTGAACATGCTCGACATACAATAGCTTAAGAATAGTTGAACACATATTCTATAAGCTAATTTTCATTAATCTATGGATCCTACGGAAGCGCGAGACTCAAAGATCAATTATTATAAGCACAAGAAATCCATTATCAAATTATCATTTGAACAAATCTATTTGATAATTCATTATCACAATGATCCATCTTATTCAAAGTTAAAGAGACATTTGAATAAGAATAAGTATCTACTACAAATGATGCACCAAAAGTAATAGATTTAAACAATAAAATTGTGATAACGACGATCATAAGATAAAGAAGAACATAGAATAAATCACACGAACAAATTATCCGATTACATGTTTGGAGCAACACCAAGATTTTTAGCCAAGCATTTCAAAAGCAGGGAAAATAATAAATGGAGAGTCAACAATTAAAACCATGGAATACAAATCCAAGACAAAGTCTTGGTTATCACTCCCAATCGTGCTTCTCCAATTACCCAAATCAAGCTCCTCAATTTTTTTAATCAATTCAATCCCCCTCTGATCGCCTGTCCCATCAATCCTTTTTTCCCCCGTTTCTTCTTGCAGCCTTTTTCTTTTTTCTTCTCTCACGTCCCATCCGTTACTTTTCTTCCCCACAAAAATCGCTCCGCAAAAACTGCAATATTGCATTTAAAAAAAAACAAACGCCCGACCGGGCAAAATTAGAGGCAAGAATCGCCCGACCGGGCGAAATGCTACTGGGTGCATCGCGGGAAACGCCCGACCGGGCGTTTTGTGTCTTGGAGAATCGCCCGACCGGGTGAACTTTCTGGACTCTCCTCATGCTTTTACGCGTTTCGCCCGACCGGGCGTTTTGAAGCTCATAATCGCCCGACCGGGCGAACTTTCTGATCTCTGCATGCTTTGCCAATTTCACCCGGCGAACTTCCAGCTTCCAACCCTACTAAACTTCAATACAAATACAACTTGATGAGTTATAAATAACATAAAAATGTGTAGTTTAGGGGGAAAAGTATAAGAAATATGCTACGCATCAAATACCCCCAAACTTGAGCTCTTGCTCGCCCTCGAGCAAGGTTTGTTTTAAGCACAATAACTCAACACAAGTCTAACCCACAACGAGTTTTAATCACAAAGAATCATGTAGGGACGTGAATGACAAAATCTAAACCTCCAACAATTCCAATCAAAAATTCCCACTCTCAAGAACAATCACCTATCAACCTAGAACTTCAAGTCAAGGTGCATTTCAAAGTAAGTCCAAGCATGTGATCATACAACTCAAACCGTCATCATTGACTCGTCAAACATTACTTATCACATAGACTCACGGATTTCAAATCAAACTTCTTTAACTCTACCAAGCTATTTACACAACATCCACAAGCATCAACGATTAGGTCCAAGGTCTTATTTCAAGGTTGTAATGGGGCTAGGGATGAGGTAGGATAAATATGGATAGTGAGCTCAAAAGCTACACATTTGAGTGCCAAATTCTTCCCTCCTACACTTCCTTCCAAAGATCAAACAATAAAAACTTACACATTACAACCAAACTTTCACTCCCCCAAACTTGAGATCATTTTAGACACGATCACATCTTAAAACAAAAAGAAGTTCTAACTTTATTTCTCAAACCCTTTTTTCTCTTTCTTTTGAAAAGACCTCGACTTTACAAATTTGGAGGTCGTCTTTTTCTCTCTTTTTTTTTTCTTTTTTCTAAGAACTTCATTCTTTTCACCTATACATTGCATCAAGTCTAAAAATGTCTACTCTTTATAATTCACCACCCAACACTCAAAACTCAAATCACCAAAGCTCAAACTTGTTTTTTAGCACCCAAATAGTAGCAAGGTCCATTGATGAGGCTAAAATGAGGCTTATTTAAGTGGCTAAGTGATTGGTTAAGTGTTTACACAAATAATAGGGAATTAAGCTCAAAGTGGCTTATAGGGGATCATGTGTAGGACTAGGCATGTGATCATTTGGCTATGGCGTTCATCCTAGTGCCTTATCCTCCCAAATCGCTGACACAAACGAACGCAAGCACATCACTCGATAAAGCAAATCAACCCAAGATAATTTCCACAAGACATGTAATTTTCATACTCTCCTCAACTCAAGAAATCGGTTGTAATCACAACATGCTCTTTCAAATAAATTCATGCACCCATTTCATTCATCCTAAGCTTCAAAGATCAAGAAAAATCAAGCAAGAATTCTCAACCAGAAAGCCGAAGATCTAGCATGCACCCGTCAAATACATAGATTCAAAACACTTTTATCATACAATACACCCAATAAACATGCATAAAAAACATTGAAACTCAAATAACCCCCCCAAACTTGAATGCTTCATTGTCCTCAATGCATGCAAAGAAGACATATAAAGTAAAGGGAAAGAAAACTCCCCCAAACTTGGCATGAAATCCATAGTGCATTTGGGTGGGAGGGTGGGTGTATATCTCTTCGTGGGTGTGCTTCCTCTTAAGCTCCAACATATGTCACATCTCCATGTTGCTCCTACAAAAATAAACAAAACCTACAAAAAGAAACACTCAATTCAAAATAAATGTTAGAGGAAAGAACTGAGCAAACAAAACCTCCAACATATGAAATCAAAAATAAAATAATAAAAAATAAAAAATAAAAAATAAAAAAAAACTTGGGTTGCCTCCCAATCAACGTCTTTGTTTATAGTCGTTGGCTCGACCTTCCTCTTCCTTGCTCTACACTTTGGGATCCACTAGTATAGCCACTTCTCTTGCCTCCATGCCACTCTCAACTCCAACATAGGCCTTCAAGCGTTGGCCATTCACCTTCCAAATGTTGTCATTCTTCTCATCTCGAATTTCCACTGCGCCATAGGGGTACACCTTGTGCACCACATAAGGACCCCACCATCTTGACTTGAGCTTGCCCGGAAAAAGTTTCAGCCGAGAGTTGTATAAAAGGACCAGTTGTCCTTCATGGAAATGACGAGGCTTAATGGCTGCATCATGTATCTTCTTAGCACGCTCTTTGTAGAGATCAATGCTCTCATAAGCTTGAAGCCTAAACTCATCCATTTCATTCATGTCAAACATTCTCTTCTCGGTTGCAGCATCATAATCCAAGTTTAGCTTTTGCAAAGCCCAATAAGCTTTATGCTCAAGTTCTACCGGCAAATGACAAGCTTTTCCGAACACCAACTTGTATGGCGAAGTTCCAATCGGGGTCTTATATGCCGTTCGATATGCCCACAAAGCATCATCTAACTTTTGAGCCCAATCCTTTCGAGACGGCTTCACAACTTTCTCGAGCACCCTCTTTATTTCTCGATTGGAGACTTCAACTTGACCACTCGTTTGGGGATGATAAGGGGTAGCAACCTTGTGTTGGACACCATATTTTCCAAGGAGGTTTTCAAACAACTTGTTACAAAAATGAGTTCCTCCATCACTGATAATAGCTCGAGGTGTCCCAAAGCGGTTAAAGATGTGATTCTTGATAAACTTCAACACTACTTTGGCATCATTGGTTGCCGAGGCCACTGCCTCTACCCATTTGGACACATAATCAACAGCTACGAGAATGTACTGTTGCCCATTAGACTTGGGAAACGGTCCCATGAAGTCTATTCCCCAAACATCAAAGAGTTCTACCTCGTGAATGTTATTCATCGACATTTCATTTCTCCACGAGATATTGCCGGTTCTTTGGCAACTGTCACATCTCTCTACATAGGCTTTTGCATCCTTGAAGATCGATGGCCAATAGAATCCGGACTGAAGCACCTTAAATGCGGTTCGACGTGCTCCAAAGTGACCGCCATATACAGAATCATGACAAGCAGACAAAATCTGAAGGTGCTCATGCTCTCCAACACACCTTCGAATCACTCCATCACTACAAATACGGAAGAGAAATGGATCTTCCCAAACATATGTGCGGGTGTCACTCAAAAACTTCTTCTTTTGGTTAGAAGACAACCCTTCTGGTATAATACCCGTGACAAGGTAGTTCGCCAGATTAGCAAACCACGGCACATATGTTTCCCGAGCTTCCACTTGCAACACTTGCTCGTCGGGAAATTTTTCGTTGATCCTTTTCTTTCTCTCATCTTCCGTCTCTTCCAATCCCTCTAGCCTAGACAAATGATCAGCTACCAAATTTTCGGTCCACTTTTTGTCTTTAATTTCTACATCAAACTCTTGTAATAAGAGGATCCATCTCACCAACCGAGGCTTTGCATCTTTCTTATTCATCAAATATTTGATAGCTGAATGGTCCGTGAACACTACCACCTTCGTGCCAAGTAAGTATGCACGAAATTTCTCAAAGGCATACACTATTGCTAGCATTTCCTTCTCCGTCGTGGTGTAATTCAATTGAGCTTCATTGAGTACTTTACTAGCATAGTAGACGGCATGTAGGACCTTGTCTCTCCTTTGGCCTAAAACGGCCCCCACAGCATAGTCCGAAGCATCACACATCAATTCAAATGGCTTCGACCAATCGGGTGTGATAATGATAGGAGCTTCGACTAGCTTTTCCTTGAGCAATTCAAATGCCTCAAGGCATTTATCATCAAAGACGAACTTGGCATCCTTTTCAAGCAAGTTGCAAAGTGGCTTTGCAATCTTTGAAAAATCTTTTATAAACCGTCGGTAGAATCCCGCATGTCCAAGGAAACTACGGATGCCCTTCACATTCGTTGGGGGAGGTAACTTCGAGATCACATCAATCTTCGCCTTATCCACCTCCAACCCCAACTCCGACACCTTGTGTCCCAACACTATGCCTTCCTTGACCATGAACTGACACTTTTCCCAATTGAGCACGAGATTTGATTCTTCACATCTTTGCAAGACCCGTCTCAAATTTTCTAAGCATAGATCAAATGAGGATCCAAAGACGGAGAAGTCATCCATAAAGATCTCCATGATGTCTTCATTCATGTCAGAAAATATTGCCATCATGCAACGTTGAAATGTAGCCGGCGCATTACACAAACCAAAAGGCATCCGGCGGAAGGCATAAGTTCCAATAGGACATGTGAATGTCGTCTTTTCCTGATCTTCCGGGGCAATTGCAATCTGATTGTACCCCGAATATCCATCTAGAAAATAATAATGGGAATAACCCGCAATCCTATCGAGCAACTGATCCAGAAATGGCAACGGAAAGTGATCTTTTCTCGTCGCCGTGTTCAACTTTCTATAGTCCATGCAAACTCTCCATGAGTTCACCAATCGAGTTGCCAAAACTTCATTCTTCTCATTAACGGTCACGGTTATTCCCCCTTTCTTCGGTACACACTGCACCGGGCTAACCCATTCACTATCGGAAATGGGATAGATCATACCAAATTTCAACAATTTCTTCACCTCTTTTTCAACCACTTCTTGCATGAGTGGGTTCAACCTTCTTTGTCTCTCCCTTACCGGCTTAGCTCCCTCTTCCATCAATATTTTATGCATGCATATTGCGTGGCTAATCCCTTTGATATCGGCGATGGACCATCCTAGAGCTTGCTTATGCGACTTCAATAGCTCTATTAACTTTTATTCCTCTTCATTATTCAACAAGGCCGATACTACAACCGGTAACGTTTCATCCTCACCAAGGAAGGCATATTTCAGATTCGTTGGGAGTGGCTTCAATTCAAGCTTTGGTGGTACTTCGATTGAAGGTTTCACATCATCTACAAAAGTATCCACCACACATTCATTTTCTAGATTTGGTTGATCAATTTGAGCATCTTCACTTTCATCAAAATCTACTTTGATTGTCGAACCAAAGTCTCTTTCCAAACTCCCCTTATCATATACGCTTCCTTCCATTCTAGCTGAGCAACACATCTTATCAAAGATGCACTTGTCAAGGACATCAACTCTAAAACACGCTTTTGCATCACTAGGATGCTTCATTGCTTTCTCCACATTAATGGTCACTTGCTCACCATTAATTCTAAACGTGACAGAGTTGTCTTTAGCTCCTAACAACACATCTCCCGTGGCAAGAAACGGTCTACCAAACAAAATTGGTACCTCTTTGTCCTCGGGCATGTCCAAGACTATGAAATCAACAGGGATGATGAATTTGTCTACCTTGACCAAGACATCCTCTACTATTCCAGTGGGCTTCACAATGGAGTGATCAGCCAATTGTAGAGCAATGTCGATGGGTTCCATCCTCTTCTCTAATCCAATGGCTCTAGCAGTTTTCAAAGCCATAAGTGAGATCCCCGATCCTTGATCTAATAGGCATTTTGTGAAGATTGTATTCCCGATCTCACAAGGAATCACACAACTTCCGGGATCCCTCTTCTTCATTGGCATCATTCCCGAAATCAATTGTGAGCAATTCATGCTCAATGCCACTATCCCCTCATCTTGAAGTTTCTCCTTATTTGCCATCATGTCCTTGAAGAACTTGAAGAACTTGGGGAAATTAGTGAAGAGATCCACTAATGAGACATCCACATTCACTTTCCGGATCACGTTCATCATCCACTCAAAGCTTTTCTCTTTAGGGACCCTCTTCTTCCTCTTGGGTGGACATGGTGGAGGAGGAATATGATCGGGGAAGTTGAACTTGCTTTTCGGATCTAGTGCTGGACTTGTCATCATCTGTCTCTTTGATTCCATTTCTGCTTTCTGCTTTCCTTTCTCTTCTGCTGACAACCTTTCACTTACTTCGGATTCTACACCATGTCCCTTGCTGCCGGATGCAGCCTGTTCTTGACCATGTTGGGCACCATGCACCAACGCGGGACTTCCCTTACATGCCTCGTCCGCCCCTGCGTGCGAGGAATGCAAGCCTAACATCTCATCCGCCCCTGCGTGTGAGATGCCGGAAGTACCTTGGCCGTCCATTGATGGTGTCGAATCCAACTCACGACCACTTCTCAAGACCACTGCCTTACACTGTTCATTGCCTCTCGGGTTGGGTACAGTATTACTTGGGATGGTGTTAGGAATCCTCGTATGTGATGCTGTAGCTAGCTGTCCAATCTGAGTCTCGAGATTCCTCATAATAGCCTCCATCTGTCCAAACTTTTCCACTGTCTTGTCCTTGAAATTTTCGTTCTCCTTTTGACTCTTAGACATAAAAGAGAGAATCTGTCCCAATTGATCCTCGACGGATGGCTTCTTCTCATAACCCGGGGGTTGAGTGTTGTTCCTCCATTGATTACCCGAGTTATTGCTAGGACCAGCTTGATTCCAACTCGTTTGTTGAGGCCTCCAATTTTGCTGGTTGTTGTATTGGTTGCCTTGGTTGAACCCTTGGCGATTGTTACCAATGTAGTTCACATCCTCCACGGGAGGTCCTTGAAGACTTGGGCACTAATCAGTATGATGCCCGCCTTGGCACAACCCACATCTCATCACAGTCACAGCTTGGGGTTGAGGAGTCAATTGAAGAGATTTAACTGCCTTTGTCATCGACGACATTTGAGTGCTAATGTCCGCCAGTTGAGCCTCAATTGCGGTCACTCTTTCCGCATCCTTTGTAGCACCAAACGTATCTCCTGCCTTATCAGCTCCTCTTCTTGGATTGTGCCAATTCCTTTGATTGTTGGCCAACCTTTGAAACAAGGCTCTCACTTCATCATGTGTTAGATCATCCAAATTCCCGTTTGAGCCTGCAGTGACTAGTCCCGTGCCCTCATTGTTGAGACCTTTGTAGAATTTCAAGAGGTCATGCCCCGGAGCTAGACCATGACTTGGGCATTTCCTTATCATTTCCGTGAATCTCTTCCAAGCTTCTGCGAAGGACTCATCATACTTCTATCGGAATGAAGTGATCTCCTCTCTCAACTTCTCAATCTTCATTGGAGAGTTGTATTCCAAGAGGAACAATGTCTTCAACTCTTGGAATGTTGCTAGCCCGGGAGTGAATCATACCACTCTCTTGCTTTCTCCCTCAACGAGAATGGGAACAACGCCCTCTTTATCCGATGATGCTCCACATTAGGAGGTCTATGCGAGATTGTCAATTCGTAGAAGGCGTTGAGATGACTCACCGGATCTTCATCATCCCTACCATGAAATAGATTCCCCCCATTCACTAAACTAATGTAGTGAGGTGGAATATTAACGTTGTCGTTTGCATAAGCGAACTCCCCCGGGTGCTCAATTCCCGATCTCAGAGTGTCGCCAAACCTCACCACGGGTGGTGGAATCTCATTGTTATCTGCCATCGATTCACCGTCTGAATCCTGATCCCTTTCTTCACCAAAGAGTCGGTTACTTCTGAATGGACTCGAATAGTTCGGGAAAATCTCAAACTCTGAACCTCTAACCTTGCTTCTTCTTTGATAACAGAGTAGTCCAAACGGTGGTGTACCTTGTGATCGCGTGTGCATTCACTTTTTATTTTTTTATTTTTTTATTTTTTATCCTGCGCAACAGAAAATACACCAAACACAACACAATATATTTCCTATTACCGAAAGCGAGACCTCTCGACAACTTCGGGGTAAGTCCTATAAAAAGTGTGTGCTTAAGTGAACAACTAAGCTACCTAAACTAAGAGTTAAGAAAATGTCACCTAGAAAATATACTCCTTCGTCTTCAAGTCCAGACGTGGTAGATGGCTATCACCTCCAAAGAAAACGAAATGAGTACCTACAAAATAAAAAGAAAGATCAAATAAAACACAAAACACAAACTAGAAATTAAACAATCTATTGCCTTCCCCGGCAACGGCGCCAAAACTTGATGTGTAAATTCAGGTTTATTATAATAAGATAATATAACACTCAAGTTCAATTAATTAACCCAAAAATTACTACTTCGCTGCAAGACTACAGGGTCGTGTGTAGTAAATTAAGGTGTCGATCCACAGGGAAGGAAACAATTATTTAATTCCAAAACACAGAAAAGACATAATAAGAGATATTTTGGTTTGATGATTTTGATTAAAGACCAAGCAAAAACAATTACAGGGAATTAAACGACTGAGACGAATGAAGAGAAGAAGTTGTTACTCCAAACATTCACGGATAAAACAGTGATTTATTCTAATGTCCAATTCTATCTTATGAATTACGGGACTATGAAATCAATTCTCGATGCTAGCACTGAACATGCTCGACATACAATAGCTTAAGAATAGTTGAACACATATTCTATAAGCTAATTTTCATTAATCTATGGATCCTACGGAAGCGCGAGACTCAAAGATCAATTATTATAAGCACAAGAAATCCATTATCAAATTATCATTTGAACAAATCTATTTGATAATTCATTATCACAATGATCCATCTTATTCAAAGTTAAAGAGACATTTGAATAAGAATAAGTATCTACTACAAATGATGCACCAAAAGTAATAGATTTAAACAATAAAATTGTGATAACGACGATCATAAAATAAAGAAGAACATAGAATAAATCACACGAACAAATTATCCGATTACATGTTTGGAGCAACACCAAGATTTTTAGCCAAGCATATCAAAAGCAGGGAAAATAATAAATGGAGAGTCAACAATTAAAACCATGGAATACAAATCCAAGACAAAGTCTTGGTTATCACTCCCAATCGTGCTTCTCCAATTACCCAAATCAAGCTCCTCAATTTTTTTAATCAATTCAATCCCCCTCTGATCGCCTGTCCCATCAATCCTTTTTTCCCCCCTTTCTTCTTGCAGCCTTTTTATTTTTTCTTCTCTCACGTCCCATCCGTTACTTTTCTTCCCCACAAAAATCGCTCCGCAAAAACTGCAATATTGCAGTTAAAAAAAAACAAACGCCCGACCGGGCGAAATTAGAGGCAAGAATCGCCCGACCGGGCGAAATGCTACTGGGTGCATCGCGGGAAACGCCCGACCGGGCGTTTTGTGTCTTGGAGAATCGCCCGACCGGGCGAACTTTCTGGACTCTCCTCATGCTTTTACGCGTTTCGCCCGACCGGGCGTTTTGAAGCTCATAATCGCCCGACCGGGCGAACTTTCTGATCTCTGCATGCTTTGCCAATTTCACCCGGCGAACTTCCAGCTTCCAACCCTCCTAAACTTCAATACAAATACAACTTGATGAGTTATAAATAACATAAAAATGTGTAGTTTAGGGGGAAAAGTATAAGAAATATGCTACGCATCAATGGTTAGAGATGGAATTGTACTTGGGCATAGAATTTCTGCAGGTGGTTTGGAGGTCGATAGGGCAAAGATCATTGCTATTGAGCAACTGCCCCTACCAACAAATGAGAAGGGAATAAGGAGCTTCTTGGGGCATGCCGGGTTCTACAGAAGATTTATCAGGGACTTCTCGAAAATTGCTAAACCTCTTTGTAATCTTTTGGTTAAAGATGTGAAATTTAATTTCTCGCCTGAATGTTTGCAGGCTTTTGAGAAGCTGGAGGAGGCATTGGTGAGCGCCCCCATTCTCATCTCGCCGGATTGGTCTCAACCTTTTGAGATAATGTGTGATGCGAGTGACGTGGCGGTCGGCTCGGCCTTGGGACAGAAGAGAGATAAGCTATTCCGGGTGATTTATTATGCGAGTCGGACGTTGGACCCTGCTCAAGCTAACTACACCACTACTGAGAAAGAAATGTTGGCAGTGGTCTACTCCTTTGACAAGTTCCGACCGTATCTCATAGTGGCCAAGACCATTGTTTTCACAGATCACGCCGCAATCCGACACCTCTTTGCGAAGCAAGACGCAAAGCCAAGGATAATTAGGTGGATCTTGCTCCTTCAGGAGTTTGATTTGGAGATCCGAGACCGAAGAGGATGTGAGAATGTGGTGGCGGACCACTTGTCAAGATTAGAGCATACAAATGAAGATGAGAAGTTGAAGTTGGCCATCAATGAAGAATTCCCGGATGAGCACTTGTTGTATGTGGCCAAGGGACAAGTGGCATGGTATGCCAATATTGTGAACTATCTTGTTGCTAAGGTGATTCCCGAAGGACTTGAGGATTATCAAAAGAAGAAGTTCTTCCACGACGTGAAGTTCTATTTTTGGGACGAGCCTTGTCTTTTTAGAAGATGCGCCGACATGGTGATCAGAAGATGTGTCCCTCAAGAAGAGTGGGAGTCCGTTATTATGCTTTGCCACACCGCACCTAGTGGGGGGCATTTTGGAGCTAACAGGACTGCTATGAAAGTGCTCCAAAGTGGTCTATTTTGGCCAACCATCACTAAAGATTGCCAAGACTACTTGAGAAGATGTAATGAGTGCCAGAGAATGGGGGGTATTTCTAAAAAGAAGGAGATGCCAATGACGACAATTGATGAAGTCGAGCTGTTTGATGTGTGGGGCATTGACTTCATGGGGCCCTTTCCTCCATCTAGTGGGTTTCATTACATCCTACTAGCCGTTGACTATGTGTCAAGGTGGGTGGAAGTCATTCCTACCTAAACCAATGATTCAAAGGTGGTGATTAAATTCGTTCAAAAGAACATATTCACGCTATTCGGCGCACCACGGGCTATCATAAGTGATGGAGGGTCTCATTTTCGCAATAGGTGGATAGAGGCGGTCTTAGCAAGACATGGAGTGAAACACTGGGTGACAACTCCTTATCACCCACAAGCCAATGGTCAAACCGAGTTGGCCAATAGAGAGATCAAACAAATATTGCAAAAGTGTGTCAACTCCAACCGTAAAGATTGGGCTCTCAAGCTTGATGATGCTTTATGGGCGTATAGGACGGCCTACAAGATGCCGATTGGGATGTCACCCTACCAATTGGTATTTGGGAAATCATGCCATCTCCCGGTTGAATTGAAGCACTCATCATATTGGGCGGTGAGGCAAATGAACATGGACTTCACCAAGGCCGGCAAGGAAAGGAAGCTTCACCTCAACTTACTTGATGAATTTAGGAATGAAGCTTATGATAATTCCTCAATATACAAGGAGAGGATTGATAAGGCTAATTTCATGCATGGGTCTAGGGATTTAATTCGTGATTTTACTAGGACTAACGCACGTTTTAAGCCAGGTGTGTGAAGGAATTCGCCAGGTCCAGGAAAGAAGACCAAAAAATCACAAGGTCGAGGAACTGGCGATTTAGTGAACGATTATGAAGAGAATTGCTCGACGGAGGAAGCTCCAGAGTTGAAGGGTAGAATAGGGATTTCTACGAAGACTCAAGGGCTATGTCCGCATCTATAAAAGGCAGAAGCATGCAAGCTGGAGGGATCTTCCCGGGGGAGACCTCACCACAGCCTGTTGCTTAGTTCACTTTCCCACACACACACTTGATACTAGTTTTGAGGAGATCTCAGTTCGCACGTTCGGGTTTCATCTTAGCTTCCGATATGGTGTAACACCGCTCTTGTTAGGAGCGAAGAAACAATTTATTTTCCGCTTTCCGCATTTTACTTACTCTGCCGAGCTTCGTTGTTCGAAGCTCGGTTCGCTGTTTTCACCGAATAGTTTCTGGTTTAAATGCAAGTTTGATTTTCCGTTATGGCGATTGTGTTGATTTCTGGTTTGATCGTTTCGCTTATTGAGATTTTGGAGTTTTTAAATTGTCTGAGTTGGATGCGTTTCGCAGCTGTTTACTGAGTTATTGTAGGTTAATGGTCAGATCTGGGAGATTGGAGTTGGATTGTGGAAGAATTTTGGTTGGATTTGCTGGATTTGTTGGTTGTTGGGTTCGGATGTCTTGGATCCGGAGTGGATCAAGTATTCCGACGTGAATCTGAGTAGTTTCGATCTGATTTTCATGCTTAGTTTACGTGTTTTTCTTTCATTCCGTCTAGTGTACGCAGATCTGATGTGTTTCCGAGTTGCAGCAAGATAACGACGACCAAATCTCTATATTCTGTTCGAATCTCGCTTTTTGCTCTGTTTTGTTCATCTGCAAGTTTAATTTGGTTGAGAGGATGCATTTTGCTGCGAGCTAGCGTCAGAGTTTGTTAATCTGCAGTTCTTTCCGTACTTGCCATTTTTGGAATTATGGTCCCCACTTTCAGTCATATTCTGTTTAGCTAGATTAGGTAGTTGTTTACACTGTCTAGGAAGTGGTTATGTTTCTTGTTGTCGAAGTCTGAATTTACAAGTTTAACATGTCCTAGGTCTAGCATTTACATTTTCTGCCTAGGTCTAGAGTTAGTTTAAAATTCTCAACCCTTTTGTTGCGTGGCAGCAGCCATTTGTCTGTCCAAAGTCTCTGAGCACTACTTTGCGAGTCCATCTCTGTGGGATCGACCCCACTTCCCTATACTAATTCATAGTATTCGGGTTGAGGGATTTATATTTTTTTGAAGGGGAGTCGATGTGTGTCCAACGACCAAGCACTTTATGTTCTCTTAAGTTCCTAGACCTTGTGCTCTAGTGGATTTAAGGAGCGTGGTGTCTTGACCAAGCGCTTGCAGTGATCTATTTCTGTGCACACGCGATATAAAAAAAAATCCTCGTTTCAAATGGCGCCGTTGCCGGGGATGGATGGCGTACTTTGTGTTAGTGCCTAGAGTTTTTGGTGTGAATAATTTTAATTTACTTTTTCTTTCCGTTTTCTTTGTAGTACATGAGCAGGAGCTTCCACCGGAGTAACTCGTCTGGTTGGAAATACGGTCAGTTCGTTTGGAAGATCAAGGATACAGCCTCCACTGTGACTACCAGATCAGGGTTCACGACGGGAGATCCGTTCCCGACTGAGTTTTTGAGTGACGAATCCTGGGAATCTTCAGGACGAACAGATCCGGAGTCCCCACCAGAATCGGAAACAGAGTCAGAAACAGGGGAGGAAGAGGAAGTTGAGATGGCACACGTAGCGGACCCAGATCCAGAAATAGGGTCACTAACGGCTCATCTCGATGGAGAACCAGCACACGCAATAGTGATGAACCCACGTCAGAGATCTATTGAGATCAAAACGAATGTGTTAGGTGTCTTGCCAACATTTTCTGGGCGAAGGAGTGAATGCCCGTACGAGTTTTTGAACGAGTTTAGCAAGTTATGTGGCATTCAAAAGAGGCCTAATGATGCGACAGAGGAGGACTATCGCTTGCGCGCGATTCCTTTCACTCTAAAGGGGGAGGCAAATACATGGTTGTTGAGATTACCCCCGGATTCTATCCGCACCTGGAGGGACTTTAAATTGGAGTTCCTAGATTACTTCTTTCCATCCAACAAGACGAACGCTCTGAAGAAGGAGATAGTGGAATGCAAGCAGGGTTACGATGAGTCATTGAGCCAATACTGGTCAAGGTTCAAGGGATTGCTGGACGCATGCCCGAATCATCGGATGATAGAGGCAGAGACCTACTCTCTGTTTTATGAAGGGGCAACTCCCGAGTCTAAGGATTTGATGAACTCCTCGAGCGGGGGGAATTTTACAAGAAAGAGAGGAAGTGAGGCAAGAGAGATTTTGGGAAGATTAATCGACGCCAAGAAGGCGTATGACAGTACGAGGAATGCTGTGAGAAGAGGCTCTGTGAATACATTGAGGGAGCAGGAGGATGACAAAGTTGAAGCAAGGATTGATAGGCTGGAGAAAGCCTTGCTGAATGCTATCGGAAAAACTAATACAGCCGCACCAAAGGAAACGGCTAAGTTGTTAGGTCCAGTAGATAATCAACTCCAGCAATATTACGGACCTCAGGAAGGTGATTACCAGGCCCAGGCGAACGCGATGGGAAGTTGGAATCCTGATGGAAGTTGGAACCAAGGAAGACAAAGAGATGCACCCTGGAGGAATCACCCGAACTTTAGATGGTCTGAAAACGAGCAAAGCCAGCCAGCACCCCAACTGAGTATACAGTCCGCACCGCAGCCCGAGAGGCAGGGTAACTGGAGAAATCATGAGGGGCAAGGAAATTGGAACAACCGTAATCAAGGAGATCACTCGACCTGGCGAAACAAGAATCAAAATTATCAAGGGAATTCTTATGTACCACCACATCAAAGGAATTTCCAAGCACCTTACCCAGGTCAAGGAAGTAATTTCAACAACAATCCAGGAGGTCAAGGGCACATTCGCCCAGGCCAAGGAAGTGGAACAAACCAAAATATAGGGCCAGGCCCTAGTCAGCCAAGCTCTAGACCAAGGAACCTTGATGAGATGGTTCACGACCTCGTTAGTTCCCAGCAGCACATTCAGAACAATTTACAGTCGAACAATGATGTGGTCCACAAGCTTCAGGATGCGCAGCAAGAACAGAAGGCGGCAATGGATATGTTGGCCAAACAGTTGTCTCAAATAGCTACTTCCTTGAGTGATATGCGGGGAAACGAGGGCAAGATTCCTGCATCGGTAAGACCACCTGACAAAGCCAATATTAGCCAGATCACGCTGAGATCTGGGAAGGAGTACGAAGGGCCGGTCATGAGGTACAGAGAGGTCACGACCCCCATTAAGGATAAGGAAACAGAGGAAAAAACCACTGAATCAAGAAACTCGGTTGAAAGCAACCCTGCAGTTAGAGATGAACTTCAGGCAGGAGATTTAGAGAAACGGCTGCCCAGGACAATCGAACCATTTTTCCTAGATCCAGAACCGGAATTGGTAGAGAAAAAAGGAGTCGATGAATCTTCAGCAGGTGAATGTTCCGGAACCGGGAAACGACCAAAACCTTTCCCAAACCGAGGAGAGGCAAAGAAAAAGAAGGATGAGCCAGTGGATCTTATGGATATTTTCGGGAAACTGGAGATAAATCTACCCTTCTTACAGGCTTTGAAAATGCCAGTTTTCAGCAAGTTCATCAAAGAGTTTATAGCTGGGAAGGCTAGACCTAGTGGAAAAATCTTGATAGGCGAGAATGTGTCCGCGGTAATTCAGAAGCGGAGGATGCCTTCGAAATGCAATGACCCAGGTATGTTCACCTTGCCTATTTCCATCGGCGATGTAAAAATTGAGCATGCTATGTGTGACTTGGGAGCATCCATAAATGTGTTACCCCTGTCCATATACAAGAGGTTAGTGGGAGTAGGTATGGTGGATACGAAGGTTGTGATCCAATTGGCGGACAGGTCATGCATCTGCCCTGAAGGAGTGCTCAAGAACGTAATAGTCAAGGTACACGACTTCCTGTACCCGGCTGACTTCCATGTGATTAAGATGAGCGATAATGAGTCTGTAGAGTCTGGCGGAGTATTATTGGGGAGACCTTTCCTGCGAACTGCTAAGACTATCATTGATGTCTTTGATGGTACTATCTGTCTCGATTACAATGGGGATAAATATACATTCAGCATAGATGAGGCAATGAAGAAGCCACTTGATGTTGAAAATATGCATTCTGTAGATATCATTAACCCCTTGGTCCAGGAATACCTCGAGACTAAATTAATGCAGGGACAGATTGAGAACTCAGAGATGAGTCATGCTGTTGATAGGGAGGTGGCCAGTTGGTGCCAAGCAATGAATACGAGCAAGTTGTCAGATGAAGAGCTAGCAGAAGCAATTCTGGAATTTTGCACCAAGCCCGAGCTAGCCAGATCGAGGGAGACACTTTATGGGGCAAGCAAGGAAGATCTTCCTGGATCGACTAAGGGGATGACGACTAGAGCAGCAGAAAAGAACCCCCTGCCCCAGGAAAAAGATGTTCCCAAGAAGGAGTTGAAAACACTTCCGCCAGGCCTAAAGTATGCTTACCTTGAGGCGAATGAGACTTTTCCGGTGATTATCAACAGCAACTTGATCAAGGAACAGGAAGAGGAGCTGCTGAAAGTCATCCGAAGGAACAAGAACGCTATTGGTTGGACACTTTCTGACTTGGTAGGGATTAGCCCTGATCTGTGCATGCATCACATTCGATTAAATGAAGGAGCGAAACCCTGCAGAGACCCTCAACGCAAATTGAATCCCAATATGAGGGAAGAGGTATTGAAGGAGGTATTGAAGTTGTTATCCCTAGGAATCATTTATTCCATACCAGACAGTGAATGGGTTAGCCCAGTACACATGGTACCCAAAAAGTCGGGAATCCAGGTTGTCAAGAACGACAAGAATGAGTTGGTACCGACCAGGCTAGTCACCGGTTGGAGGATGTGCATTGACTACAGAAAATTGAATGAGGCAACCAAGAAAGACCATTTTCCCCTTCCGTTCATTGACCAGATGCTGGAGAGATTAGCAGGCAAGCAATATTTCTGTTTCTTGGACGGATATAGTGGGTATTTCCAAGTTTACGTGGACCCCGAGGACCAGGAGAAGACAACTTTCACGTGTCCGTTCGGAACGTATGCATATCGGAGAATGCCGTTTGGCCTTTGCAATGCACCAGGCACTTTTCAACGATGTATGATGAGTATTTTCTCAGACCTGCTGGAAGATTGCATCGAGATCTTTATGGACGACTTCACTGTATACGGGGATTCATTTGATTCATGTCTGGCGAGCTTGGATGTAGTGCTGAGAAGATGTCAAGAGAAGCACTTGGTTTTGAATTTCGAGAAATGCCACTTCATGGTCCCTGAAGGAATTGTCCTGGGGCATGTAGTATCGGAAAGGGGCATACAGGTGGACCAAGCAAAAGTGGACGTGATATCAAAACTGCCCCACCCGATAAATCAAAAGGAAGTGAGGGGATTCCTAGGTCACGCAGGATTCTACAGGAGATTTATAAAGGATTTTGCCAAAATTTCTCAGCCACTCACTCATCTGTTGCATAACGATGTTGAGTTTGTTTTTAATGAGGGGTGCATTAAGGCTTTTCAGCTGCTGAAGGACAGACTAGTATCTGCCCCCATCATCAGAGCACCTGATTGGGGTTTGCCGTTTGAAATCATGTGCGATGCGAGTGACTATGCAGTAGGGGCGGTGCTAGGTCAAAGAGTTGATGGAAAAAGTTACGTGATTTTCTATGCGTCAAAAACGCTAAATCAAGCCCAGAAAAATTACGACACCACGGAGAAGGAAATGTTGGCAGTCGTGTACTCTTTTGAAAAATTTCGACCATATCTGCTCGGGTCGAGGGTGATAGTCTTCACAGATCACGCTGCGATAAAGTACTTACTGGCAAAGAAGGAGTCTAAGCCAAGGTTGATCCGATGGGTGTTACTGTTACAGGAGTTTAACTGGGAAGTCAGAGACAAGAAGGGGACGGAGAACAAGGTGGCTGATCACCTGAGTCGCATTTACCAAGGTGAGACGGATGAAGCAATACCTGATGCGTTCCCGGAAGAACATCTTTATTATTTTAACGATTCTCCTAGACCTATCAATTGGGAAGAAGTAATGGCAGCAACAGGTCCAGGAGATGCTGAAAAAAGGAAATGCCAGGCGAATGCAGAGCCATGGTTCGCTGATCTAGCAAATTACTTGGTCACTAGAGAAGTGCCCAGTTCCGACGAAATTTCCCGGGCCCAGAAGATGAAATTAAAAAGTGAAGCCAAATACTACTTTTGGGACGATCCGTATTTGTGGAAAATGGGAGCTGACCAGGTAATTAGGAGATGCATTCCGGAGTGGGAGCAAAGGGATGTGCTGAATCATTGCCATGCTTTAGCTTGTGGGGGTCACTTTGGACCTAGGAAGACTGCAAGGAAGGTTCTAGACAGTGGTTTCTACTGGCCTACATTACATAAGGATGCATTCGAATTCTGCCAGAATTGCGAAAGGTGTCAGCAGATTGGAGGAATTTCTAGAAGGGACGAAATGCCACAAGTTCCAGTGATTGTTTGTGAGATTTTCGATGTTTGGGGTATGGACTTTATGGGTCCATTTCCATCTTCATATGGGAATACATACATACTTGTGGCGGTGGACTACGTTTCGAAATGGATAGAGGCAAAAGCTACGACCTCCTGCGAAGCTGTGGAAGTAGCCAAATTTCTGCGGTCTAACATTTTCAACAGGTACGGGATCCCTAGGGCTGTCATCTCAGACCAAGGAACCCATTTTAAGAACCGTACAATAGAGGCTCTCATGAAGAAATACGGAGTCCACCATAGGTTGTCTACACCTTATCATCCTCAGTCCAACGGCCAGGCAGAAATATCAAATAGGGAGATAAAGGTCATTCTCGAAAAAACGGTGAACCCGTCTAGGAAGGATTGGAGTAAGAGACTGGATGATGCATTATGGGCTTATAGGACAGCTTATAAGACACCTATTGGTATGTCACCATATAGGTTGGTATTCGGAAAAATGTGCCACTTACCCGTGGGAATCGAACACAGAGCATACTGGGCGGTCAAAGAGATCAACATGAATCCGCAGGCTTGTGAAGAAGAGAGGAAGATGCAGCTCCAGGAACTGGAAGAGTTACGGCTTGAGTCTTATGAATCTGCCATGTGGTATAAGGAAAAAACTAAGCTTTGGCATGATAAAAATCTCCGGGTCAAGGAACTCAGGGTAGGACAGAAAGTCCTTTTGTTTCAATCCAAGCTCAAGTTGATGCCTGGAAAGTTAAGGTCTAAATGGATTGGGCCTTACATCATCATGGGACTTCGAGCAAACGGAGCAGTTGAAATCCAGGGAAGTGCACCAAATTCCATACCTTTTTCTTGTCAATGGACATAGGATAAAGGTCTTTAGGGATAGCTCAGAGTTGTGTGTAGTGGACGAAGTGCCACTACGCGCACTCTTTGATATCACCTAACCAGTCTAGGAAGGAAGTGTTTTTAAAATATCTCCTGGGTCTAGTAATTAAAAGTTTGACCATACCCTGATCCAGGAAATTTTGAGAACACTTGACAACAATTTTGTAAATATTTAATTGCTTTCTTTAAATCAAGAAAAATCCAAACAAATAAAAAAATTTTATTCTTCCAAAAATATTTTCGAAACACCAGACCCATCGGGAATGTTTTTGATGCTGTCATATCCTAGACCCGGGGAGTTTGGCGTTTCATATTTGTTTTTTTTTAGTTTGATGTTTTCTTTTAGTGTGTTTTGGCAGAAGGAATTTACTTGAGCAAGGAATTGTGGGGTAAAAGAGTTTTGGAGGGAGTTGGCACCGGTCCGGATTTCAAAGAGCACTTTATGGGGAGGCGTACGGTCGCTAGCGTCACCACCTGCATCCGCCTGCAAAAGGAAACTGTCCTCTCCAATGCCTACACTATGATCGGTTTTGGCCTTTTTATTTTTTTCATTACTCATTCTCTCTCCAAATATTCTCTCTCCCAAATCAAAAACCCAAAATTTCAATCTCTCTCTAACCCTAAGCTGAAAATTTCGCCCAAGTTCTTTTCAAAATTTTCTGCAGAATACCATGGATAACCAACAAGGAACCAGCAGCGCTTCTGGATCCGCCGAGAAGAGTGCGGCGGAGTTCATGAATGAACTATTTCAGAAGTTCGGAGGGGCCGATAAAGCGATGCAAGCGTTCGCGATGTTTGCAATGGGACAACCCATGCCAGCCGTTCCAACAACCACCGTGACACAACCGGAGGTTGTCGAGACACCACCCACTGCTGTACAAGAAACCGCGCCGGAGGCTGCTACCATTATTCCAGAAGAAACCACCTCTGCCCAGGACACAGTCCCAGAAACCGCCACCAGGCCGGAGGACGATGCAGTGCCCGACGTTCCAGGATCACCCATTGCGGAGATTCGCGAAGTAGAGACAGATCTGGCCGCGGGACTGACGTTATTGGCCGTAAGTGAACCCAGGTTAGGTTCTGATTCTCAGAAGGAATCCCCTGTTTTAAAGTTTGAAGGTGATGGTGTTTCAGAGGGAGTAAACCTTGATATTTCTGCTGTGAATTTGGTGGAGAGTGTTGTTGGGGGGGTAGATGCTCTTGTTGCGGTAGTTGAAGACACCGCTATTACTGTTAGTAGGGTTGAGGGGGAAACCCCTGTTCTGGAGGCGTCTGTTGAGAGGGATGCCGTTGTTGATGATGATGATGTTCAAGTGGGCGGAGAAGCCCTAAATTCTGAGAAGGATGTAGAAAAGGAAACCCTAGACGTAGTTGGGGGCGATGAAGCCCAATTTACTGAGGAAGATGTTGATGCGGGAAGGACTCCCGAAAAATCTGTGGGCACTGAAGCCCAACCTGAAGGAAATCTTACGGGGTTAGAAACCCCATTGTTAGCAGAGGAAAGTGGAGCACTCGATTCTGAGGGTGCTCAAGAAACTGTCGATGCAGGACTCAACATGATAGTGGATTTAACTGAGGAGGCTGGACCTAGCGACAGCCGTGTCTGCGCAGGAAGACTCCCCCAGGCCGAGTGGAAGGGAGAGTGACGAAGAGGGGCGCCGCGCGAGGGCTAAGAAGAGGAAAGGGAAACAAATCTACTGAATCTCCACTTCCTCCACCCGCCAAGGTACCATACGCCACAGAGCCCGAGAATCCTGCCAGGTCCAGTGATTCAGAGGAGGAGCAAGACGAGGATGTACTGAACTTTGAGCCGACGGAGATTTGGATTACAAACGAGCTGCTAGACGATATGAGAAGATTTGACGATCCAAAACGTTTGGCCATATACAAGGAAAAGAGTGCTGAGGGAAAGGTGGCGAAGTCCGGAAAAATGTACCACCCGGCGGAACTCAAACATATTAGCTCTAACGATGAGTTCAGGGGGTATATAGATGCAATCGGTTTTGATTGGTTACTAAAGCACAGCACTTTCGAAGTTCCAGTCGACGCGGCCCGTGAATTCTTTTCCACCTTCCGGTTCAAATCCACCGCCGATTTGGATGCGGATTCCATAGCTTTCAGGCTTTTTAATGAAGAACATAGGATGAGTATCCGGGAGTGGACGCTGCGGATGGGCTTGCTAACGAGAACAGAAGATGATGAGGGCCTGTGGAACGACAGAATGGTTGGTCCGCCGAAGTTGACGCCAGGATTTCAGGCACAAGGTGCGTGGGAGTTCTTGACTCACTCAAGAGTGGGTCAATTTAAAACAAGTTTTTCGAAGGCACACCATATAGAAAATCGGGTCCTGCGATTCGCCCAAACTTTTGTTAGCTACAACTTGATGGGCACTGCCAACAACGCCCTGACGACCGCCGACCTATACTTTACGTGGTGCATGGCCACAGGAGTACGAGTTCATTTGGGTTATTGGTTAGCCCAAGCCTGCCATCAAGTCACCTCCAACCCGTCCAGGCATCTGTACACGTGCCATCTTCTCGGGGCCTATTTGCAGCGCAACATTGTAATTAAAATCAGCAAGGCCTGCCGTGTAGTAAAGATGTGCTCAGCCCCGGAAGTCTTCAATTTTGACTTTTTTTTCAACAAGGGGTTGCTGATCGCCCGAGGGAAGGAGGTGTGTTTTTATGAGGTCGGTAAGTCAGAGGCACAAGTCAAGCAGGAACCCGATGGTGTGGAGGTAAAGGATCAAGCCACTGAGGACGAAGTCAGGCTGATGGTTCAGGGAGTTCAGAAAGAAGTTGAGGAGGTAAGGAAAGGAATCGACGGGGTACGCAAGGAAATGACTGAGATCCGAAGGGAATTCGGAAAAAGCAGGGAAGAGGCCGCAGTCCTGAGGGGACGTATCACCGATTGGGTGGCTTCGTCAAGTGAGCAAACCAACAGGATGGCGGAGGGTGTTGCTTTGATGACGACCATGCTGAAATGGCTGCACAAAAAGTTCCCGGATGCATCAGAAACTATTCCTGGGTCTAGCGGCAACATTACAACGCTAAGTCCAGGAAGTGTATCCGCGCAAAAGCCATCACAAGGCCCGAGGCCTCACATCACCCCCTCTTCCGCTAGACCCGTGGTCCTGAGGACAGCCATACCCCGACCTACTGATGACAGACCAGAGAAGCCGGAGATGCCGGCCAGGAAGAAAGCAAAGGTGACCCAGCCGACGGTGCCACCAAAGTTTGGCTCCCACGGGGGCCAGACACCGAATTGAATTTCCCCTCAAACCCAAGTAACTTTTTCTTTCTTTTATTTAACAGTTCTTTCGTTTTATTTCTGTTTTACCTGCCAGCATGCTAGGTTCTGTATATATGTGTTGAACCCTTCCACTTAGACCAAGCATTGGTCTAAGTGTGAGAAGGGGTTATATGTCATAACATGTTTTGTGTTGTATGTTGTTCCTTCCCCCACTTAGCCCAATGCTTGGTCTAAGTGTGAGAAGTTTGTGTTTTGTTGAGTTCGTTTCATGTCGCCACTAACTGGCCTGCTTTCCACTTCATACGGATTGCTTGGGGACAAGCATAAATGAAGTGGGAGGGGGGACGCAGTTAGTGCAGTTAGTGTCTTGTACATATTCTGTTAGGTCTAGGAGTTTGTAGAAGTTTTTTTTTAGGTTTCGTGTTTGCATAACTGGTAAAATAAATAGCAAAAAGCCCCTTAGGGAGAGTAATTGAAGAGAAAATACATGCTAAATTGTGAATCCTTTTCTCTTAATAAATCAAAGTCAGTTGGATGAAGTAAGAACGATAGAGGATGCCTTAGATAACCCAGTTGTGCAGCCCTACTATAAGAGCGAGTTAGAAGCCTATACACTTTGAGCTAACTTGTAAAAAGAATGGGCTACCACTTGATGCTTAGGGAGTAGAGAATAAAGGAGGTATAAGCTGGACGAAGTCCAGGAAAAGGAGGTATAAGCTGGACGAAGTCCAGGAACCGGAGGTATAAGCTGGACGAAGTCCAGGGGAGGAGTTAAAATAATAAAACCGGAGGTATAAGCTGGACGAAGTCCAGGAAAAAAAAAAAAAAAAAAAAATTTAAGGGCAGGAAGCAGTAGTAACCAGACCCAGGAATAAAAAGGAGACGGTAGGAAGGAGAAACTCTCATAACCCGATGCATCAGTGGAGTAACTTTAACTTAAGAGCGATCCGATCCTAACATCCCTGGTGAGGAATGAGTGATCGAGTGAATCTAACAATTGGGAAGTCAGAAGGCTATCTTGACGAACTGACAACTTGACTAGACAGAAGAAGGGAGGGGGAGGAATCTGAGGCTGTAAACGCTTGGATTGACCTTAAACTTGTGGGGATGGCTGCTAGGAAAATACCAGTTTATGCGCTTATGTGTTTTCTTTTCTTTTGTGATTTTTATGTGTTTCGTGTTGTAGTTGTCTAGATCTAGGAGTCTGTTTTGTTTGTAGAATAGTACTTGGGGGGGGCCGTGCATTGAAATTCGCCTTATTTCTTTTTCTTGTCTTTCATACTTGAGGACAAGCATGGTTTAAGTGTGAGCAGTTTGATAAGGCTAATTTCATGCATGGGTCTAGGGATTTAATTCGTGATTTTACTAGGACTAACGCACGTTTTAAGCCAGGTGTGTGAAGGAATTCGCCAGGTCCAGGAAAGAAGACCAAAAAATCACAAGGTCGAGGAACTGGCGATTTAGTGAACGATTATGAAGAGAATTGCTCGACGGAGGAAGCTCCAGAGTTGAAGGGTAGAATAGGGATTTCTACGAAGACTCAAGGGCTATGTCCGCATCTATAAAAGGCAGAAGCATGCAAGCTGGAGGGATCTTCCCGGGGGAGACCTCACCACAGCCTGTTGCTTAGTTCACTTTCCCACACACACACTTGATACTAGTTTTGAGGAGATCTCAGTTCGCACGTTCGGGTTTCATCTTAGCTTCCGATATGGTGTAACACCGCTCTTGTTAGGAGCGAAGAAACAATTTATTTTCCGCTTTCCGCATTTTACTTACTCTGCCGAGCTTCGTTGTTCGAAGCTCGGTTCGCTGTTTTCACCGAATAGTTTCTGGTTTAAATGCAAGTTTGATTTTCCGTTATGGCGATTGTGTTGATTTCTGGTTTGATCGTTTCGCTTATTGAGATTTTGGAGTTTTTAAATTGTCTGAGTTGGATGCGTTTCGCAGCTGTTTACTGAGTTATTGTAGGTTAATGGTCAGATCTGGGAGATTGGAGTTGGATTGTGGAAGAATTTTGGTTGGATTTGCTGGATTTGTTGGTTGTTGGGTTCGGATGTCTTGGATCCGGAGTGGATCAAGTATTCCGACGTGAATCTGAGTAGTTTCGATCTGATTTTCATGCTTAGTTTACGTGTTTTTCTTTCATTCCGTCTAGTGTACGCAGATCTGATGTGTTTCCGAGTTGCAGCAAGATAACGACGACCAAATCTCTATATTCTGTTCGAATCTCGCTTTTTGCTCTGTTTTGTTCATCTGCAAGTTTAATTTGGTTGAGAGGATGCATTTTGCTGCGAGCTAGCGTCAGAGTTTGTTAATCTGCAGTTCTTTCCGTACTTGCCATTTTTGGAATTATGGTCCCCACTTTCAGTCATATTCTGTTTAGCTAGATTAGGTAGTTGTTTACACTGTCTAGGAAGTGGTTATGTTTCTTGTTGTCGAAGTCTGAATTTACAAGTTTAACATGTCCTAGGTCTAGCATTTACATTTTCTGCCTAGGTCTAGAGTTAGTTTAAAATTCTCAACCCTTTTGTTGCGTGGCAGCAGCCATTTGTCTGTCCAAAGTCTCTGAGCACTACTTTGCGAGTCCATCTCTGTGGGATCGACCCCACTTCCCTATACTAATTCATAGTATTCGGGTTGAGGGATTTATATTTTTTTGAAGGGGAGTCGATGTGTGTCCAACGACCAAGCACTTTATGTTCTCTTAAGTTCCTAGACCTTGTGCTCTAGTGGATTTAAGGAGCGTGGTGTCTTGACCAAGCGCTTGCAGTGATCTATTTCTGTGCACACGCGATATAAAAAAAAATCCTCGTTTCAAATGGCGCCGTTGCCGGGGATGGATGGCGTACTTTGTGTTAGTGCCTAGAGTTTTTGGTGTGAATAATTTTAATTTACTTTTTCTTTCCGTTTTCTTTGTAGTACATGAGCAGGAGCTTCCACCGGAGTAACTCGTCTGGTTGGAAATACGGTCAGTTCGTTTGGAAGATCAAGGATACAGCCTCCACTGTGACTACCAGATCAGGGTTCACGACGGGAGATCCGTTCCCGACTGAGTTTTTGAGTGACGAATCCTGGGAATCTTCAGGACGAACAGATCCGGAGTCCCCACCAGAATCGGAAACAGAGTCAGAAACAGGGGAGGAAGAGGAAGTTGAGATGGCACACGTAGCGGACCCAGATCCAGAAATAGGGTCACTAACGGCTCATCTCGATGGAGAACCAGCACACGCAATAGTGATGAACCCACGTCAGAGATCTATTGAGATCAAAACGAATGTGTTAGGTGTCTTGCCAACATTTTCTGGGCGAAGGAGTGAATGCCCGTACGAGTTTTTGAACGAGTTTAGCAAGTTATGTGGCATTCAAAAGAGGCCTAATGATGCGACAGAGGAGGACTATCGCTTGCGCGCGATTCCTTTCACTCTAAAGGGGGAGGCAAATACATGGTTGTTGAGATTACCCCCGGATTCTATCCGCACCTGGAGGGACTTTAAATTGGAGTTCCTAGATTACTTCTTTCCATCCAACAAGACGAACGCTCTGAAGAAGGAGATAGTGGAATGCAAGCAGGGTTACGATGAGTCATTGAGCCAATACTGGTCAAGGTTCAAGGGATTGCTGGACGCATGCCCGAATCATCGGATGATAGAGGCAGAGACCTACTCTCTGTTTTATGAAGGGGCAACTCCCGAGTCTAAGGATTTGATGAACTCCTCGAGCGGGGGGAATTTTACAAGAAAGAGAGGAAGTGAGGCAAGAGAGATTTTGGGAAGATTAATCGACGCCAAGAAGGCGTATGACAGTACGAGGAATGCTGTGAGAAGAGGCTCTGTGAATACATTGAGGGAGCAGGAGGATGACAAAGTTGAAGCAAGGATTGATAGGCTGGAGAAAGCCTTGCTGAATGCTATCGGAAAAACTAATACAGCCGCACCAAAGGAAACGGCTAAGTTGTTAGGTCCAGTAGATAATCAACTCCAGCAATATTACGGACCTCAGGAAGGTGATTACCAGGCCCAGGCGAACGCGATGGGAAGTTGGAATCCTGATGGAAGTTGGAACCAAGGAAGACAAAGAGATGCACCCTGGAGGAATCACCCGAACTTTAGATGGTCTGAAAACGAGCAAAGCCAGCCAGCACCCCAACTGAGTATACAGTCCGCACCGCAGCCCGAGAGGCAGGGTAACTGGAGAAATCATGAGGGGCAAGGAAATTGGAACAACCGTAATCAAGGAGATCACTCGACCTGGCGAAACAAGAATCAAAATTATCAAGGGAATTCTTATGTACCACCACATCAAAGGAATTTCCAAGCACCTTACCCAGGTCAAGGAAGTAATTTCAACAACAATCCAGGAGGTCAAGGGCACATTCGCCCAGGCCAAGGAAGTGGAACAAACCAAAATATAGGGCCAGGCCCTAGTCAGCCAAGCTCTAGACCAAGGAACCTTGATGAGATGGTTCACGACCTCGTTAGTTCCCAGCAGCACATTCAGAACAATTTACAGTCGAACAATGATGTGGTCCACAAGCTTCAGGATGCGCAGCAAGAACAGAAGGCGGCAATGGATATGTTGGCCAAACAGTTGTCTCAAATAGCTACTTCCTTGAGTGATATGCGGGGAAACGAGGGCAAGATTCCTGCATCGGTAAGACCACCTGACAAAGCCAATATTAGCCAGATCACGCTGAGATCTGGGAAGGAGTACGAAGGGCCGGTCATGAGGTACAGAGAGGTCACGACCCCCATTAAGGATAAGGAAACAGAGGAAAAAACCACTGAATCAAGAAACTCGGTTGAAAGCAACCCTGCAGTTAGAGATGAACTTCAGGCAGGAGATTTAGAGAAACGGCTGCCCAGGACAATCGAACCATTTTTCCTAGATCCAGAACCGGAATTGGTAGAGAAAAAAGGAGTCGATGAATCTTCAGCAGGTGAATGTTCCGGAACCGGGAAACGACCAAAACCTTTCCCAAACCGAGGAGAGGCAAAGAAAAAGAAGGATGAGCCAGTGGATCTTATGGATATTTTCGGGAAACTGGAGATAAATCTACCCTTCTTACAGGCTTTGAAAATGCCAGTTTTCAGCAAGTTCATCAAAGAGTTTATAGCTGGGAAGGCTAGACCTAGTGGAAAAATCTTGATAGGCGAGAATGTGTCCGCGGTAATTCAGAAGCGGAGGATGCCTTCGAAATGCAATGACCCAGGTATGTTCACCTTGCCTATTTCCATCGGCGATGTAAAAATTGAGCATGCTATGTGTGACTTGGGAGCATCCATAAATGTGTTACCCCTGTCCATATACAAGAGGTTAGTGGGAGTAGGTATGGTGGATACGAAGGTTGTGATCCAATTGGCGGACAGGTCATGCATCTGCCCTGAAGGAGTGCTCAAGAACGTAATAGTCAAGGTACACGACTTCCTGTACCCGGCTGACTTCCATGTGATTAAGATGAGCGATAATGAGTCTGTAGAGTCTGGCGGAGTATTATTGGGGAGACCTTTCCTGCGAACTGCTAAGACTATCATTGATGTCTTTGATGGTACTATCTGTCTCGATTACAATGGGGATAAATATACATTCAGCATAGATGAGGCAATGAAGAAGCCACTTGATGTTGAAAATATGCATTCTGTAGATATCATTAACCCCTTGGTCCAGGAATACCTCGAGACTAATTAATGCAGGGACAGATTGAGAACTCAGAGATGAGTCATGCTGTTGATAGGGAGGTGGCCAGTTGGTGCCAAGCAATGAATACGAGCAAGTTGTCAGATGAAGAGCTAGCAGAAGCAATTCTGGAATTTTGCACCAAGCCCGAGCTAGCCAGATCGAGGGAGACACTTTATGGGGCAAGCAAGGAAGATCTTCCTGGATCGACTAAGGGGATGACGACTAGAGCAGCAGAAAAGAACCCCCTGCCCCAGGAAAAAGATGTTCCCAAGAAGGAGTTGAAAACACTTCCGCCAGGCCTAAAGTATGCTTACCTTGAGGCGAATGAGACTTTTCCGGTGATTATCAACAGCAACTTGATCAAGGAACAGGAAGAGGAGCTGCTGAAAGTCATCCGAAGGAACAAGAACGCTATTGGTTGGACACTTTCTGACTTGGTAGGGATTAGCCCTGATCTGTGCATGCATCACATTCGATTAAATGAAGGAGCGAAACCCTGCAGAGACCCTCAACGCAAATTGAATCCCAATATGAGGGAAGAGGTATTGAAGGAGGTATTGAAGTTGTTATCCCTAGGAATCATTTATTCCATACCAGACAGTGAATGGGTTAGCCCAGTACACATGGTACCCAAAAAGTCGGGAATCCAGGTTGTCAAGAACGACAAGAATGAGTTGGTACCGACCAGGCTAGTCACCGGTTGGAGGATGTGCATTGACTACAGAAAATTGAATGAGGCAACCAAGAAAGACCATTTTCCCCTTCCGTTCATTGACCAGATGCTGGAGAGATTAGCAGGCAAGCAATATTTCTGTTTCTTGGACGGATATAGTGGGTATTTCCAAGTTTACGTGGACCCCGAGGACCAGGAGAAGACAACTTTCACGTGTCCGTTCGGAACGTATGCATATCGGAGAATGCCGTTTGGCCTTTGCAATGCACCAGGCACTTTTCAACGATGTATGATGAGTATTTTCTCAGACCTGCTGGAAGATTGCATCGAGATCTTTATGGACGACTTCACTGTATACGGGGATTCATTTGATTCATGTCTGGCGAGCTTGGATGTAGTGCTGAGAAGATGTCAAGAGAAGCACTTGGTTTTGAATTTCGAGAAATGCCACTTCATGGTCCCTGAAGGAATTGTCCTGGGGCATGTAGTATCGGAAAGGGGCATACAGGTGGACCAAGCAAAAGTGGAAGTGATATCAAAACTGCCCCACCCGATAAATCAAAAGGAAGTGAGGGGATTCCTAGGTCACGCAGGATTCTACAGGAGATTTATAAAGGATTTTGCCAAAATTGCTCAGCCACTCACTCATCTGTTGCATAACGATGTTGAGTTTGTTTTTAATGAGGGTGCATTAAGGCTTTTCAGCTGCTGAAGGACAGACTAGTATCTGCCCCCATCATCAGAGCACCTGATTGGGGTTTGCCGTTTGAAATCATGTGCGATGCGAGTGACTATGCAGTAGGGGCGGTGCTAGGTCAAAGAGTTGATGGAAAAAGTTACGTGATTTTCTATGCGTCAAAAACGCTAAATCAAGCCCAGAAAAATTACGACACCACGGAGAAGGAAATGTTGGCAGTCGTGTACTCTTTTGAAAAATTTCGACCATATCTGCTCGGGTCGAGGGTGATAGTCTTCACAGATCACGCTGCGATAAAGTACTTACTGGCAAAGAAGGAGTCTAAGCCAAGGTTGATCCGATGGGTGTTACTGTTACAGGAGTTTAACTGGGAAGTCAGAGACAAGAAGGGGACGGAGAACAAGGTGGCTGATCACCTGAGTCGCATTTACCAAGGTGAGACGGATGAAGCAATACCTGATGCGTTCCCGGAAGAACATCTTTATTATTTTAACGATTCTCCTAGACCTATCAATTGGGAAGAAGTAATGGCAGCAACAGGTCCAGGAGATGCTGAAAAAAGGAAATGCCAGGCGAATGCAGAGCCATGGTTCGCTGATCTAGCAAATTACTTGGTCACTAGAGAAGTGCCCAGTTCCGACGAAATTTCCCGGGCCCAGAAGATGAAATTAAAAAGTGAAGCCAAATACTACTTTTGGGACGATCCGTATTTGTGGAAAATGGGAGCTGACCAGGTAATTAGGAGATGCATTCCGGAGTGGGAGCAAAGGGATGTGCTGAATCATTGCCATGCTTTAGCTTGTGGGGGTCACTTTGGACCTAGGAAGACTGCAAGGAAGGTTCTAGACAGTGGTTTCTACTGGCCTACATTACATAAGGATGCATTCGAATTCTGCCAGAATTGCGAAAGGTGTCAGCAGATTGGAGGAATTTCTAGAAGGGACGAAATGCCACAAGTTCCGGTGATTGTTTGTGAGATTTTCGATGTTTGGGGTATGGACTTTATGGGTCCATTTCCATCTTCATATGGGAATACATACATACTTGTGGCGGTGGACTACGTTTCGAAATGGATAGAGGCAAAAGCTACGACCTCCTGCGAAGCTGTGGAAGTAGCCAAATTTCTGCGGTCTAACATTTTCAACAGGTACGGGATCCCTAGGGCTGTCATCTCAGACCAAGGAACCCATTTTAAGAACCGTACAATAGAGGCTCTCATGAAGAAATACGGAGTCCACCATAGGTTGTCTACACCTTATCATCCTCAGTCCAACGGCCAGGCAGAAATATCAAATAGGGAGATAAAGGTCATTCTCGAAAAAACGGTGAACCCGTCTAGGAAGGATTGGAGTAAGAGACTGGATGATGCATTATGGGCTTATAGGACAGCTTATAAGACACCTATTGGTATGTCACCATATAGGTTGGTATTCGGAAAAATGTGCCACTTACCCGTGGGAATCGAACACAGAGCATACTGGGCGGTCAAAGAGATCAACATGAATCCGCAGGCTTGTGAAGAAGAGAGGAAGATGCAGCTCCAGGAACTGGAAGAGTTACGGCTTGAGTCTTATGAATCTGCCATGTGGTATAAGGAAAAAACTAAGCTTTGGCATGATAAAAATCTCCGGGTCAAGGAACTCAGGGTAGGACAGAAAGTCCTTTTGTTTCAATCCAAGCTCAAGTTGATGCCTGGAAAGTTAAGGTCTAAATGGATTGGGCCTTACATCATCATGGGACTTCGAGCAAACGGAGCAGTTGAAATCCAGGGAAGTGCACCAAATTCCATACCTTTTCTTGTCAATGGACATAGGATAAAGGTCTTTAGGGATAGCTCAGAGTTGTGTGTAGTGGACGAAGTGCCACTACGCGCACTCTTTGATATCACCTAACCAGTCTAGGAAGGAAGTGTTTTTAAAATATCTCCTGGGTCTAGTAATTAAAAGTTTGACCATACCCTGATCCAGGAAATTTTGAGAACACTTGACAACAATTTTGTAAATATTTAATTGCTTTCTTTAAATCAAGAAAAATCCAAACAAATAAAAAATTTTATTCTTCCAAAAATATTTTCGAAACACCAGACCCATCGGGAATGTTTTTGATGCTGTCATATCCTAGACCCGGGGAGTTTGGCGTTTCATATTTGTTTTTTTTTAGTTTGATGTTTTCTTTTAGTGTGTTTTGGCAGAAGGAATTTACTTGAGCAAGGAATTGTGGGGTAAAAGAGTTTTGGAGGGAATTGGCACCGGTCCGGATTTCAAAGAGCACTTTATGGGGAGGCGTACGGTCGCTAGCGTCACCACCTGCACCCGCCTGCAAAAGGAAACTGTCCTCTCCAATGCCTACACTATGATCGGTTTTGGCCTTTTTATTTTTTTCATTACTCATTCTCTCTCCAAATATTCTCTCTCCCAAATCAAAAACCCCAAATTTCAATCTCTCTCTAACCCTAATCTGAAAATTTCGCCCAAGTTCTTTTCAAAATTTTCTGCAGAATACCATGGATAACCAACAAGGAACCAGCAGCGCTTCTGGATCCGCCGAGAAGAGTGCGGCGGAGTTCATGAATGAACTATTTCAGAAGTTCGGAGGGGCCGATAAAGCGATGCAAGCGTTCGCGATGTTTGCAATGGGACAACCCATGCCAGCCGTTCCAACAACCACCGTGACACAACCGGAGGTTGTCGAAGACACCACCCACTGCTGTACAAGAAACCGCACCGGAGGCTGCTACCATTATTCCAGAAGAAACCACCTCTGCCCAGGACACAGTCCCAGAAACCGCCACCAGGCCGGAGGACGATGCAGTGCCCGACGTTCCAGGATCACCCATTGCGGAGATTCGCGAAGTAGAGACAGATCTGGCCGCGGGACTGACGTTATTGGCCGTAAGTGAACCCAGGTTAGGTTCTGATTCTCAGAAGGAATCCCCTGTTTTAAAGTTTGGAGGTGATGGTGTTTCAGAGGGAGTAAACCTTGATATTTCTGCTGTGAATTTGGTGGAGAGTGTTGTTGGGGGGGTAGATGCTCTTGTTGCGGTAGTTGAAGACACCGCTATTACTGTTAGTAGGGTTGAGGGGGAAACCCCTGTTCTGGAGGCGTCTGTTGAGAGGGATGCCGTTGTTGATGATGATGTTCAAGTGGGCGGCGAAGCCCTAAATTCTGAAAAGGAAACCCTAGACGTAGTTGGGGGCGATGAAGCCCAATTTACTGAGGAAGATGTTGATGCGGGAAGGACTCCCGAAAAATCTGTGGGCACTGAAGCCCAACCTGAAGGAAATCTTACGGGGTTAGAAACCCCTGTTTATATCACGGGGGCAACCCCATTGTTAGCAGAGGAAAGTGGAGCACTCGATTCTGAGGGTGCTCAAGAAACTGTCGATGCAGGACTCAACATGATAGTGGATTTAACTGAGGTCTCTGAGGAGGCCGATTCGCAGCTTAATCTAAGGGAAACAAGGAGACGGACACGTCGGAGTATTCTTGATGACATTGCCGTTTCTGCCCAACAAAAGGAAAAGGATACGCTGGACCTAGCGACCGCCGTGTCTGCGCAGGAAGACTCCCCCAGGCCGAGTGGAAGGGAGAGTGACGAAGAGGGGCGCCGCGCGAGGGCTAAGAAGAGGAAAGGGAAACAAATTGCTTCCTCCTCGACCGAGAAGGAGAAGGGGGAAATCTACTGAATCTCCACTTCCTCCACCCGCCAAGGTACCATACGCCACAGAGCCCCGAGAATCCTGCCAGGTCCAGTGATTCAGAGGAGGAGCAAGACGAGGATGTACTGAACTTTGAGCCGACGGAGATTTGGATTACAAACGAGCTGCTAGACAATATGAGAAGATTTGACGATCCAAAACGTGTGGCCATATACAAGGAAAAGAGTGCTGAGGGAAAGGTGGCGAAGTCCGGAAAAATGTACCACCCGGCGGAACTCAAACATATTAGCTCTAACGATGAGTTCAGGGGGTATATAGATGCAATCGGTTTTGATTGGTTACTAAAGCACAGCACTTTCGAAGTTCCAGTCGACGCGGCCCGTGAATTCTTTTCCATCTTCCGGTTCAAATCCACCGCCGATTTGGATGCGGATTCCATAGCTTTCAGGCTTTTTAATGAAGAACATAGGACAATCGAACCATTTTCCTAGATCCAGACCGGAATTGGTTAGGAAAACAGGAGTCGATGAATCTTCAGCAGGTGAATGTTTCCGGAACCCTAAAACGATATTTCACCACTCCCAAAACCTTTCCCAAACCGAGGAATAGGCAAAGAACAAGAAGGATGGCAGTGGAATCTTATGGAATATTTTCGGGAACTGGAGATAAATCTAACCCTTTTAAAGGCTTTGAAATGCCAGTTTTTCACAAGTTCATCAAAGAGTTTATAGCTGGGAAGGCTAGACCTAGTGGAAAAATCTTGATATTGCGAGAATGTTGTGGTCCGCGTTACTTCAGAAGCGGAGGATGCCTTCGAAAATGCAATGACCCCGGTATGTTCACCTTGCCTTTTCCATCGGCGATGTAACAATGGAGCTGGCTATGTGTGACTTGGGAAGCATCCATAATTGTTACCCCTGTCCCTATACAGAGGTTAGTGGGAGTTAGGTATTGTGGATACGAGGTTGTGATCCAATTGGCGGACAGGTCATGCATCTGCCCTGAAGGAGTGCTCAAGAACGTAATAGTCAAGGTACACGACTTCCTGTACCCGGCTGACTTCCATGTGATTAAGATGAGCGATAATGAGTCTGTAGAGTCTGGCGGAGTATTATTGGGGAGACCTTTCCTGCGAACTGCTAAGACTATCATTGATGTCTTTGATGGTACTATCTGTCTCGATTACAATGGGGATAAATATACATTCAGCATAGATGAGGCAATGAAGAAGCCACTTGATGTTGAAAATATGCATTCTGTAGATATCATTAACCCCTTGGTCCAGGAATACCTCGAGACTAAATTAATGCAGGGACAGATTGAGAACTCAGAGATGAGTCATGCTGTTGATAGGGAGGTGGCCAGTTGGTGCCAAGCAATGAATACGAGCAAGTTGTCAGATGAAGAGCTAGCAGAAGCAATTCTGGAATTTTGCACCAAGCCCGAGCTAGCCAGATCGAGGGAGACACTTTATGGGGCAAGCAAGGAAGAT
Organism: Salvia splendens; assembly: GCF_004379255.2. Classification (NCBI taxonomy): domain Eukaryota; kingdom Viridiplantae; phylum Streptophyta; class Magnoliopsida; order Lamiales; family Lamiaceae; genus Salvia; species Salvia splendens. Next base: position 10,146,687 of record NC_056033.1, read on the forward strand.
CTTCCTGGATCGACTAAGGGGATGACGACTAGAGCAGCAGAAAAGAACCCCCTGCCCCAGGAAAAAGATGTTCCCAAGAAGGAGTTGAAAACACTTCCGCCAGGCCTAAAGTATGCTTACCTTGAGGCGAATGAGACTTTTCCGGTGATTATCAACAGCAACTTGATCAAGGAACAGGAAGAGGAGCTGCTGAAAGTCATCCGAAGGAACAAGAACGCTATTGGTTGGACACTTTCTGACTTGGTAGGGATTAGCCCTGATCTGTGCATGCATCACATTCGATTAATGAAGGAGCGAAACCCTGCAGAGACCCTCAACGCAAATTGAATCCCAATATGAGGGAAGAGGTATTGAAGGAGGTATTGAAGTTGTTATCCCTAGGAATCATTTATTCCATACCAGACAGTGAATGGGTTAGCCCAGTACACATGGTACCCAAAAAAGTCGGGAATCCAGGTTGTCAAGAACGACAAGAATGAGTTGGTACCGACCAGGCTAGTCACCGGTTGGAGGATGTGCATTGACTACAGAAAATTGAATGAGGCAACCAAGAAAGACCATTTTCCCCTTCCGTTCATTGACCAGATGCTGGAGAGATTAGCAGGCAAGCAATATTTCTGTTTCTTGGACGGATATAGTGGGTATTTCCAAGTTTACGTGGACCCCGAGGACCAGGAGAAGACAACTTTCACGTGTCCGTTCGGAACGTATGCATATCGGAGAATGCCGTTTGGCCTTTGCAATGCACCAGGCACTTTTCAACGATGTATGATGAGTATTTTCTCAGACCTGCTGGAAGATTGCATCGAGATCTTTATGGACGACTTCACTGTATACGGGGATTCATTTGATTCATGTCTGGCGAGCTTGGATGTAGTGCTGAGAAGATGTCAAGAGAAGCACTTGGTTTTGAATTTCGAGAAATGCCACTTCATGGTCCCTGAAGGAATTGTCCTGGGGCATGTAGTATCGGAAAGGGGCATACAGGTGGACCAAGCAAAAGTGGACGTGATATCAAAACTGCCCCACCCGATAAATCAAAAGGAAGTGAGGGGATTCCTAGGTCACGCAGGATTCTACAGGAGATTTATAAAGGATTTTGCCAAAATTTCTCAGCCACTCACTCATCTGTTGCATAACGATGTTGAGTTTGTTTTTAATGAGGGGTGCATTAAGGCTTTTCAGCTGCTGAAGGACAGACTAGTATCTGCCCCCATCATCAGAGCACCTGATTGGGGTTTGCCGTTTGAAATCATGTGCGATGCGAGTGACTATGCAGTAGGGGCGGTGCTAGGTCAAAGAGTTGATGGAAAAAGTTACGTGATTTTCTATGCGTCAAAAACGCTAAATCAAGCCCAGAAAAATTACGACACCACGGAGAAGGAAATGTTGGCAGTCGTGTACTCTTTTGAAAAATTTCGACCATATCTGCTCGGGTCGAGGGTGATAGTCTTCACAGATCACGCTGCGATAAAGTACTTACTGGCAAAGAAGGAGTCTAAGCCAAGGTTGATCCGATGGGTGTTACTGTTACAGGAGTTTAACTGGGAAGTCAGAGACAAGAAGGGGACGGAGAACAAGGTGGCTGATCACCTGAGTCGCATTTACCAAGGTGAGACGGATGAAGCAATACCTGATGCGTTCCCGGAAGAACATCTTTATTATTTTAACGATTCTCCTAGACCTATCAATTGGGAAGAAGTAATGGCAGCAACAGGTCCAGGAGATGCTGAAAAAAGGAAATGCCAGGCGAATGCAGAGCCATGGTTCGCTGATCTAGCAAATTACTTGGTCACTAGAGAAGTGCCCAGTTCCGACGAAATTTCCCGGGCCCAGAAGATGAAATTAAAAAGTGAAGCCAAATACTACTTTTGGGACGATCCGTATTTGTGGAAAATGGGAGCTGACCAGGTAATTAGGAGATGCATTCCGGAGTGGGAGCAAAGGGATGTGCTGAATCATTGCCATGCTTTAGCTTGTGGGGGTCACTTTGGACCTAGGAAGACTGCAAGGAAGGTTCTAGACAGTGGTTTCTACTGGCCTACATTACATAAGGATGCATTCGAATTCTGCCAGAATTGCGAAAGGTGTCAGCAGATTGGAGGAATTTCTAGAAGGGACGAAATGCCACAAGTTCCAGTGATTGTTTGTGAGATTTTCGATGTTTGGGGTATGGACTTTATGGGTCCATTTCCATCTTCATATGGGAATACATACATACTTGTGGCGGTGGACTACGTTTCGAAATGGATAGAGGCAAAAGCTACGACCTCCTGCGAAGCTGTGGAAGTAGCCAAATTTCTGCGGTCTAACATTTTCAACAGGTACGGGATCCCTAGGGCTGTCATCTCAGACCAAGGAACCCATTTTAAGAACCGTACAATAGAGGCTCTCATGAAGAAATACGGAGTCCACCATAGGTTGTCTACACCTTATCATCCTCAGTCCAACGGCCAGGCAGAAATATCAAATAGGGAGATAAAGGTCATTCTCGAAAAAACGGTGAACCCGTCTAGGAAGGATTGGAGTAAGAGACTGGATGATGCATTATGGGCTTATAGGACAGCTTATAAGACACCTATTGGTATGTCACCATATAGGTTGGTATTCGGAAAAATGTGCCACTTACCCGTGGGAATCGAACACAGAGCATACTGGGCGGTCAAAGAGATCAACATGAATCCGCAGGCTTGTGAAGAAGAGAGGAAGATGCAGCTCCAGGAACTGGAAGAGTTACGGCTTGAGTCTTATGAATCTGCCATGTGGTATAAGGAAAAAACTAAGCTTTGGCATGATAAAAATCTCCGGGTCAAGGAACTCAGGGTAGGACAGAAAGTCCTTTTGTTTCAATCCAAGCTCAAGTTGATGCCTGGAAAGTTAAGGTCTAAATGGATTGGGCCTTACATCATCATGGGACTTCGAGCAAACGGAGCAGTTGAAATCCAGGGAAGTGCACCAAATTCCATACCTTTTCTTGTCAATGGACATAGGATAAAGGTCTTTAGGGATAGCTCAGAGTTGTGTGTAGTGGACGAAGTGCCACTACGCGCACTCTTTGATATCACCTAACCAGTCTAGGAAGGAAGTGTTTTTAAAATATCTCCTGGGTCTAGTAATTAAAAGTTTGACCATACCCTGATCCAGGAAATTTTGAGAACACTTGACAACAATTTTGTAAATATTTAATTGCTTTCTTTAAATCAAGAAAAATCCAAACAAATAAAAAAATTTTATTCTTCCAAAAATATTTTCGAAACACCAGACCCATCGGGAATGTTTTTGATGCTGTCATATCCTAGACCCGGGGAGTTTGGCGTTTCATATTTGTTTTTTTTTAGTTTGATGTTTTCTTTTAGTGTGTTTTGGCAGAAGGAATTTACTTGAGCAAGGAATTGTGGGGTAAAAGAGTTTTGGAGGGAGTTGGCACCGGTCCGGATTTCAAAGAGCACTTTATGGGGAGGCGTACGGTCGCTAGCGTCACCACCTGCATCCGCCTGCAAAAGGAAACTGTCCTCTCCAATGCCTACACTATGATCGGTTTTGGCCTTTTTATTTTTTTCATTACTCATTCTCTCTCCAAATATTCTCTCTCCCAAATCAAAAACCCAAAATTTCAATCTCTCTCTAACCCTAAGCTGAAAATTTCGCCCAAGTTCTTTTCAAAATTTTCTGCAGAATACCATGGATAACCAACAAGGAACCAGCAGCGCTTCTGGATCCGCCGAGAAGAGTGCGGCGGAGTTCATGAATGAACTATTTCAGAAGTTCGGAGGGGCCGATAAAGCGATGCAAGCGTTCGCGATGTTTGCAATGGGACAACCCATGCCAGCCGTTCCAACAACCACCGTGACACAACCGGAGGTTGTCAAGACACCACCCACTGCTGTACAAGAAACCGCGCCGGAGGCTGCTACCATTATTCCAGAAGAAACCACCTCTGCCCAGGACACAGTCCCAGAAACCGCCACCAGGCCGGAGGACGATGCAGTGCCCGACGTTCCAGGATCACCCATTGCGGAGATTCGCGAAGTAGAGACAGATCTGGCCGCGGGACTGACGTTATTGGCCGTAAGTGAACCCAGGTTAGGTTCTGATTCTCAGAAGGAATCCCCTGTTTTAAAGTTTGAAGGTGATGGTGTTTCAGAGGGAGTAAACCTTGATATTTCTGCTGTGAATTTGGTGGAGAGTGTTGTTGGGGGGGTAGATGCTCTTGTTGCGGTAGTTGAAGACACCGCTATTACTGTTAGTAGGGTTGAGGGGGAAACCCCTGTTCTGGAGGCGTCTGTTGAGAGGGATGCCGTTGTTGATGATGATGATGTTCAAGTGGGCGGAGAAGCCCTAAATTCTGAGAAGGATGTAGAAAAGGAAACCCTAGACGTAGTTGGGGGCGATGAAGCCCAATTTACTGAAGAAGATGTTGATGCGGGAAGGACTCCCGAAAAATCTGTGGGCACTGAAGCCCAACCTGAAGGAAATCTTACGGGGTTAGAAACCCCTGTTTATATCACGGGGGCAACCCCATTGTTAGCAGAGGAAAGTGGAGCACTCGATTCTGAGGGTGCTCAAGAAACTGTCGATGCATGACTCAACATGATAGTGGATTTAACTGAGGAGGCTGGACCTAGCGACAGCCGTGTCTGCGCAGGAAGACTCCCCCAGGCCGAGTGGAAGGGAGAGTGACGAAGAGGGGCTCCGCGCGAGGGCTAAGAAGAGGAAAGGGAAACAAATTGCTTCCTCCTCGACCGAGAAGGAGAGGGGGAAATCTACTGAATCTCCACTTCCTCCACCCGCCAAGGTACCATACGCCACAGAGCCCGAGAATCCTGCCAGGTCCAGTGATTCAGAGGAGGAGCAAGACGAGGATGTACTGAACTTTGAGCCGACGGAGATTTGGATTACAAACGAGCTGCTAGACGATATGAGAAGATTTGACGATCCAAAACGTTTGGCCATATACAAGGAAAAGAGTGCTGAGGGAAAGGTGGCGAAGTCCGGAAAAATGTACCACCCGGCGGAACTCAAACATATTAGCTCTAACGATGAGTTCAGGGGGTATATAGATGCAATCGGTTTTGATTGGTTACTAAAGCACAGCACTTTCGAAGTTCCAGTCGACGCGGCCCGTGAATTCTTTTCCACCTTCCGGTTCAAATCCACCGCCGATTTGGATGCGGATTCCATAGCTTTCAGGCTTTTTAATGAAGAACATAGGATGAGTATCCGGGAGTGGACGCTGCGGATGGGCTTGCTAACGAGAACAGAAGATGATGAGGGCCTGTGGAACGACAGAATGGTTGGTCCGCCGAAGTTGACGCCAGGATTTCAGGCACAAGGTGCGTGGGAGTTCTTGACTCACTCAAGAGTGGGTCAATTTAAAACAAGTTTTTCGAAGGCACACCATATAGAAAATCGGGTCCTGCGATTCGCCCAAACTTTTGTTAGCTACAACTTGATGGGCACTGCCAACAACGCCCTGACGACCGCCGACCTATACTTTACGTGGTGCATGGCCACAGGAGTACGAGTTCATTTGGGTTATTGGTTAGCCCAAGCCTGCCATCAAGTCACCTCCAACCCGTCCAGGCATCTGTACACGTGCCATCTTCTCGGGGCCTATTTGCAGCGCAACATTGTAATTAAAATCAGCAAGGCCTGCCGTGTAGTAAAGATGTGCTCAGCCCCGGAAGTCTTCAATTTTGACTTTTTTTTCAACAAGGGGTTGCTGATCGCCCGAGGGAAGGAGGTGTGTTTTTATGAGGTCGGTAAGTCAGAGGCACAAGTCAAGCAGGAACCCGATGGTGTGGAGGTAAAGGATCAAGCCACTGAGGACGAAGTCAGGCTGATGGTTCAGGGAGTTCAGAAAGAAGTTGAGGAGGTAAGGAAAGGAATCGACGGGGTACGCAAGGAAATGACTGAGATCCGAAGGGAATTCGGAAAAAGCAGGGAAGAGGCCGCAGTCCTGAGGGGACGTATCACCGATTGGGTGGCTTCGTCAAGTGAGCAAACCAACAGGATGGCGGAGGGTGTTGCTTTGATGACGACCATGCTGAAATGGCTGCACAAAAAGTTCCCGGATGCATCAGAAACTATTCCTGGGTCTAGCGGCAACATTACAACGCTAAGTCCAGGAAGTGTATCCGCGCAAAAGCCATCACAAGGCCCGAGGCCTCACATCACCCCCTCTTCCGCTAGACCCGTGGTCCTGAGGACAGCCATACCCCGACCTACTGATGACAGACCAGAGAAGCCGGAGATGCCGGCCAGGAAGAAAGCAAAGGTGACCCAGCCGACGGTGCCACCAAAGTTTGGCTCCCACGGGGGCCAGACACCGAATTGAATTTCCCCTCAAACCCAAGTAACTTTTTCTTTCTTTTATTTAACAGTTCTTTCGTTTTATTTCTGTTTTACCTGCCAGCATGCTAGGTTCTGTATATATGTGTTGAACCCTTCCACTTAGACCAAGCATTGGTCTAAGTGTGAGAAGGGGTTATATGTCATAACATGTTTTGTGTTGTATGTTGTTCCTTCCCCCACTTAGCCCAATGCTTGGTCTAAGTGTGAGAAGTTTGTGTTTTGTTGAGTTCGTTTCATGTCGCCACTAACTGGCCTGCTTTCCACTTCATACGGATTGCTTGGGGACAAGCATAAATGAAGTGGGAGGGGGGACGCAGTTAGTGCAGTTAGTGTCTTGTACATATTCTGTTAGGTCTAGGAGTTTGTAGAAGTTTTTTTTTAGGTTTCGTGTTTGCATAACTGGTAAAATAAATAGCAAAAAGCCCCTTAGGGAGAGTAATTGAAGAGAAAATACATGCTAAATTGTGAATCCTTTTCTCTTAATAAATCAAAGTCAGTTGGATGAAGTAAGAACGATAGAGGATGCCTTAGATAACCCAGTTGTGCAGCCCTACTATAAGAGCGAGTTAGAAGCCTATACACTTTGAGCTAACTTGTAAAAAGAATGGGCTACCACTTGATGCTTAGGGAGTAGAGAATAAAGGAGGTATAAGCTGGACGAAGTCCAGGAAAAGGAGGTATAAGCTGGACGAAGTCCAGGAACCGGAGGTATAAGCTGGACGAAGTCCAGGGGAGGAGTTAAAATAATAAAACCGGAGGTATAAGCTGGACGAAGTCCAGGAAAAAAAAAAAAAAAAAAAATTTAAGGGCAGGAAGCAGTAGTAACCAGACCCAGGAATAAAAAGGAGACGGTAGGAAGGAGAAACTCTCATAACCCGATGCATCAGTGGAGTAACTTTAACTTAAGAGCGATCCGATCCTAACATCCCTGGTGAGGAATGAGTGATCGAGTGAATCTAACAATTGGGAAGTCAGAAGGCTATCTTGACGAACTGACAACTTGACTAGACAGAAGAAGGGAGGGGGAGGAATCTGAGGCTGTAAACGCTTGGATTGACCTTAAACTTGTGGGGATGGCTGCTAGGAAAATACCAGTTTATGCGCTTATGTGTTTTCTTTTCTTTTGTGATTTTTATGTGTTTCGTGTTGTAGTTGTCTAGATCTAGGAGTCTGTTTTGTTTGTAGAATAGTACTTGGGGGGGGCCGTGCATTGAAATTCGCCTTATTTCTTTTTCTTGTCTTTCATACTTGAGGACAAGCATGGTTTAAGTGTGAGCAGTTTGATAAGGCTAATTTCATGCATGGGTCTAGGGATTTAATTCGTGATTTTACTAGGACTAACGCACGTTTTAAGCCAGGTGTGTGAAGGAATTCGCCAGGTCCAGGAAAGAAGACCAAAAAATCACAAGGTCGAGGAACTGGCGATTTAGTGAACGATTATGAAGAGAATTGCTCGACGGAGGAAGCTCCAGAGTTGAAGGGTAGAATAGGGATTTCTACGAAGACTCAAGGGCTATGTCCGCATCTATAAAAGGCAGAAGCATGCAAGCTGGAGGGATCTTCCCGGGGGAGACCTCACCACAGCCTGTTGCTTAGTTCACTTTCCCACACACACACTTGATACTAGTTTTGAGGAGATCTCAGTTCGCACGTTCGGGTTTCATCTTAGCTTCCGATATGGTGTAACACCGCTCTTGTTAGGAGCGAAGAAACAATTTATTTTCCGCTTTCCGCATTTTACTTACTCTGCCGAGCTTCGTTGTTCGAAGCTCGGTTCGCTGTTTTCACCGAATAGTTTCTGGTTTAAATGCAAGTTTGATTTTCCGTTATGGCGATTGTGTTGATTTCTGGTTTGATCGTTTCGCTTATTGAGATTTTGGAGTTTTTAAATTGTCTGAGTTGGATGCGTTTCGCAGCTGTTTACTGAGTTATTGTAGGTTAATGGTCAGATCTGGGAGATTGGAGTTGGATTGTGGAAGAATTTTGGTTGGATTTGCTGGATTTGTTGGTTGTTGGGTTCGGATGTCTTGGATCCGGAGTGGATCAAGTATTCCGACGTGAATCTGAGTAGTTTCGATCTGATTTTCATGCTTAGTTTACGTGTTTTTCTTTCATTCCGTCTAGTGTACGCAGATCTGATGTGTTTCCGAGTTGCAGCAAGATAACGACGACCAAATCTCTATATTCTGTTCGAATCTCGCTTTTTGCTCTGTTTTGTTCATCTGCAAGTTTAATTTGGTTGAGAGGATGCATTTTGCTGCGAGCTAGCGTCAGAGTTTGTTAATCTGCAGTTCTTTCCGTACTTGCCATTTTTGGAATTATGGTCCCCACTTTCAGTCATATTCTGTTTAGCTAGATTAGGTAGTTGTTTACACTGTCTAGGAAGTGGTTATGTTTCTTGTTGTCGAAGTCTGAATTTACAAGTTTAACATGTCCTAGGTCTAGCATTTACATTTTCTGCCTAGGTCTAGAGTTAGTTTAAAATTCTCAACCCTTTTGTTGCGTGGCAGCAGCCATTTGTCTGTCCAAAGTCTCTGAGCACTACTTTGCGAGTCCATCTCTGTGGGATCGACCCCACTTCCCTATACTAATTCATAGTATTCGGGTTGAGGGATTTATATTTTTTTGAAGGGGAGTCGATGTGTGTCCAACGACCAAGCACTTTATGTTCTCTTAAGTTCCTAGACCTTGTGCTCTAGTGGATTTAAGGAGCGTGGTGTCTTGACCAAGCGCTTGCAGTGATCTATTTCTGTGCACACGCGATATAAAAAAAATCCTCATTTCAAGGATGAAGGCGTATCACGACAAGATGATTGAGAGGCACGAATTCCACCCGGGGGATGCCGTGTTGCTTTTCAACCACAAGTTGAGATTCTTCCCGGGCAAGCTAAAATCTAAGTGGTTGGGACCCTTCACTATCAAGGAGGTCATGAGCAATGATACAATGGAGCTCATAGGACCCGATGGAAGCACGTTCAAGGCTAATGGCCAAAATCTCAAGAGGTTCTTTACTAAGGAGCAACAAGAAAACAATTGCGCTATGGGGGAGGCAACCCCTAGTAGGTAAAATTTATCGCTTTTGTGTGTTTTGGTGTGTTTTTGCTTAGTTCTTGTTTTCGTGTGTTTTTGTTTTGTTCTCGTTTTTTGTGTGTTTTTGTGTGTTTTGAGTGGAACAGGAAAATAGGCTTCGATGGGTGAAAAGCGGACAAAAACTTAAGAAACGGCGAAATGGACACATTGTCCAGAAAGTTCGCCCGGTCGGGCGTTTTGCAAAGTGCAAATCGCCCGACCGGGCGTTTGATGAAAGCGAGATTGTCCAGAAAGTCGCCCGACCGGGCATTTTGCAAAGTGCAAATTGCCCGACCGGGTGTTTGACGAAAGTGAGATTGTCCAGAAAGTTCGCCCGACCGGGCGATTTCTTTGCGTGATTTAAAGACGCATCAGAGGTCAGTTTTTATACTTTCAAACCCTAGCCACAATTTTCTCTCGTTCCTCTCTACTCTCTCTCGCTTCTCCACCCTCAAATCTTCCACATACACTGATTTCACACACACACCATCCTCCTAATCCATCTAATTCAAGGGTTGAACCAATTAATCGGTTGATTTACTCAAGAACAAGCAAAAAAGAGAGAAATCCGTTTTCTATCACTCTAAGCCCGAAAGGTATGATTTTTCATTCTTCTCTTACTTATGCTCGGTGTTTAGATGATTATTGGTGAATCGATGGTTGGAAACTAGCATGTTTTTCGTTTCTTTGGAGATATCTTGACTAATTGCTAGTTAGAGGATGAATTTGGTTTGAATGGTTGCCTTGAGCATGAATTGTGCAATTTCCTTCATGGGCCTGTGGTTATTGAGTTTGGGGAACTAACATGCTTTGATTTGTTGATGTCTACATTGATGCAATGTTAGATAAGTGATGCATGTTGGTGGAATGTTTGAGTTAAGCTTGATTGAGGTTTATTGTTGTGGAAGAGACATTGTGTGACACAATGGGGGGGTTGATTCTCGTCTTGATAAATGTATGAATGAGAAGTTCTTTTAGTATAGAGTATGTTTGGGAGAGAGTGCCTTCATTAATGCAACTTGTAGGTTTATTGTCGAATTGATCTAATACTTTCAATTTTTAGGTAGTGAACGATGGCACCCAGCCACTCTGGAGTTAATTTGAATGCCGCAGAGAAGAAGAAATGGATCGTACTCTCACAACTACCCTACCGGGTAGCTAGATATCCATGCCCTATCACAATCCGACGGTTGGGCATTGAGCAGTGCTTCAATGAGCTATGTGAAGAGGGGCAACTAAATGGGCTCTTCATGGCACAGAGGAACCCCGCCTATCAGAGGCTTACACTGGAGTTCTTATCTACCCTTGAGGTAATCATGAACAGGAGGGAGATAGTTGCCATCAAGTTTCGTATGAGGAATGCTGAGTACACAGTGACGATGGCACAATTCAAGGAAATCTTTGGATTTTCAGGGGAGGTGTATAAAGAGTCGTTTAGCTTCAGTCACAATGCGAATGACTTCTGGAAGGCCATCACTATCGTTGATGACAACTTCGCCGCCAACAGGGCAAAGGGTTCTCTCATTAGGAACCCAGCCTTGCGCTTACTCCAGAAGGCGTGTGTATGCTACCCCTTCGCGCGTCATGAGCATGGGAGCGTGCAGAGGGACGAGCTCTTCCTGTTATGGACTATTCTGCACAAGGAGCCTCCCTTGAATTTGGGCCACTTCATGATCAAACATCTTGAGAGGGCCTCGAAGAAGAAAACCTGCACACTCTGTGTCGGTGCGGTTGTGTCAGCTATTGCACTCCATATGGGAGTGTCGACGAGGGGCTTGGTCGCCGACATTGGTGATAACTTGATGGACTTCAGCTTTCTGAGAAGAACAAGGCTGGTCGGAGTGGACCAACGAGGGCAGATATATTTGATACAGAGGGCAGCAGATCATTACCCCCTCCCGGACACCGTCAACACTTATGTGAACGGTCCTTTCCGCAAAGAAAACTGGAAGATGAAGGCTGCGGTCCACGAACAAGCCACGGCGGCGAATCCACGGAACTTGCAATTTAGGGATGTGAGCCCGAGCTCGAGTGTTGATGAAGCGCCCCATATGGATTTTCCCGAGATCGAGATGGGGGTCGAGCAAAATGAAGAAGAAAATGAGGAGGAAGGTGAGGAACAACCGACCCACCAAGGGGAAGATGAAGCCGGGACAAGCACTCAGAGGAAACGAAGCCGACAAGAGCGAGAAGAGGAGGACTACGGCTCGCTCGATCAATGAGAGGTTGACACGGATGGAGCTGCGTCAGCAGGAATATTGGGTCCAGAATGAAGCGCGATGGAACCAGTTCGACACCAACTGGACCCAATACACTGATTTCAACAACGCACAATGGGCCAACATCAATGCCCGATTCGATGAATTCTGTGGCCAGTGGCAGCATCCGTCTCCTCCTCTGCAGTGAAGGTCCATGGGAGATCCACTCTCTTTCAAACTTATCCTAGCTTTGCTTGGAATAAGTTTGGGGGGGTGTCTAGTGGATTCCCTCTTTTACCTCTCTCTCTCTTTATTTGATGATACCCCGGCCTGTACCCCTATTCTTTTGATGATATTTGATGATGATATGTGGGCATGTAAATTTGAAATTTGACTTGTGATGTTTTGTTGATCTTGGCTTTTGGAGTAGGTGGCCTTGTTTCCTTGTTCCACTTGTTTTGTGTCTTTGTTTTCTTTTTAGGTTTGTTTTTCTTGTTTCCTTTTGTGTTGAATAATCTCCCTTGGGTAGGATGATAGATTTGGGAAGAAAGTTGGTGAAATTGAATGGGGAGTTGGAGACATTTAGAGATGAATTAAGTAGGTTTGATGGATGAGTTGCCTATGATGAGAACTGACGTAAAATGTTTGTGAAAACTTGTTGATTTAGCCAAGTAACTTGTATCTCCTTCTTGTAATTTGTCTAAAGTGAATTGCTCGTTGCTTTGCCTTTGCTGAAAAATACCATGTGAGAATTGAGCCAATATCGTTTTCCAAAAATGTGTGATTTTTCATCAACTATGTTATATGTTTCTAGAACTTGCTCGCGGTCTTCTTGAGTCTACATAGTGATTATAGGAATAGGAGAGGACGTTAGGCCATCCTTCTTATCCATTTTATATATCCAAATTTATAACCTTATTCAAAATATTTTTCCCTAGCTAGCCACTTCGAGCCTTTAAAGCCTTTTTCTTTGGAAGCTAAATAAAAGGGAATGTCCATACACTCTCGGTGAATTTTAGTTTATATTATGTGAAAAGAGTTGGAGAGATAAGGTAGAAAGAAAAGTAGCGTGTTTACTAGTGAAAAGTGCATAGACATCTTTGGTTAGAATGCGATAATTGGTTGGGCAAGAAAAAGAAAAAAAAGGGGTGTACAAAAGAAAAAAAAAGAAAAACAAAATTAGAAAAAAAAAAGAAAAAAAAGAAAGAAAAAAAAATCAAAGGAATCTGGGAAGTGAGAAGAAATCTTGACAAAATCTAGAATTTACTGAGATTCGAATGGTTGGTAGGGTACTAAGTTTGATGTAGTGAATTTGATTACTTTTGCTATGATTGGGTTTAGTCACTTTTTAGCCAAATATTTTCTCACCTTACCAAAAAGCCTTACATTACAACCTCTAGCAAAGACCTTTCGGATCCTAAATCTGTAGTCACAACATAGTAGAGGAGAGTCTAGACTTCGAGCAAGCTTATGGTAAGCTATACATTTTTGATTGATTTGAGCGGTTCATACTATACCTATACACTTTGAGAGTGAGAAAAAAAATCACACTATATACTTCCGGTGAGGGCAAGGTGACAAAGTGGAATACGTGCCAGTAGCTTGAAGCAATGTTCATTTTGGTGTATTAGTTTGCGAAGTTATTGATACATGATGATTCTGTTTTCTTTTACTGAGGCAGTGATGACAATCCAACATGCTTACACGAGTTCATATTCTATGTTTTCTACTTCTTATTTGAGGACAAATAAGTGTTTAAGTTTGGGGGAGTTGATAAACTCGTGGTTTAGCAAGTATTTTGGGGTGTTTAACGTGAATATTTCAGTGTTTTGTAGCATATTACTTGAGTTTGCATCCATTATCCACTACTTTAGTATTTTGATGAGTATGTCGAGTGTTTGGAGCTAAAACAGGTGAAAATGACTTGAAAACGAGCTTGGAGGAGGATTACAGAAGAAATGCCAGACCGGGCGTTCTTGCTTAAGAGAAACGCCCGCCCGGGCGTTTGTGCAAAGGAGGGACCGAATCCAAAGAATTCGCCCGACCGGGCACTACCCCTCGGAAGAATCGCCCGACCGGGCGATGTGAAGGAAGTATAGTTATCGACTGTTCGCCCGACCGGGCGTTTTGGAGACTTAAAATCGCCCGGCCGGGCGATGTGATCGGCGAGACTTAATTGCTATTATTTCCGCCCCGGGTATAAAAGGAGACCTAGGTTTCGACACCAGACACAATAGACACGCCCCTAGGAGTAGTTTTCACATTGGAGAGCAGATTAAAGCGACAAAAAGTCCGATTCATCAACAAGGTTGAAGACGAAGACGATTTGCCCACTCAATCCACCTTTGGGAGTATCTTTATTAGTTTTCTTATGTTTAGTTCACTTTCGATGGATTTATCTTGTGAATTTGCATTGAATATGAGTAGCTAAATCCCTTGTAGAGTTTTGGTGAAGACTATAATGAACGCTTTTGATTAATTTAAGGACTTTTGATTACCTATGCTCTTGTGATTTCTTTGTTTCATTCTTGTGCTCTTTCAATTCAATTGCTTAGCTACCAATTGAGTTTGTTAACCTAGTTTTGAGTAATCGAGAGATACCTAATTAGGATTAATAAAAGAATGAACAACACCTAGATAATTTGCATTCGAGAGAAGGGATTCTAGAGTGAGGGCTTGAGCCTTTTGTTTTAAGGAGTTAATTATGAAGTATTAGAAGGAGACTTCAATATTAATGGTTAATCAACGGGTTGGGTGCACTCGAGAGAGGGCTTAGCCTAGACTAGCGGCTTTCCTAGTAATTCTAGAGACTTCAATTGGGTAATCGAAGTTGTTGAATTGTTCACTTTGTGTTCGTTGTAGTTGGATCTAAAGCTCTACTTCTTTCTTTTATTTGAAACATATCATTTGTCGCGTGCTTTTAACTTGTTTATGTTTAATTGTTTTTCCAAGAATCAAACCAAACCTTTGAATCATCTAGATAGTAGTTAAAATCGGTCCGTGGTACTTGAGTTTATACATTTTGTCTCTGTGGGATACGATACTCTTGCTTGCTTTGTGCTACACTAGCCCGTACACTTGCGGGATTTTCTTGTGTTAAAATAAGTCGAGTCACTTTGGTCATGAATACTCTAGCAGTGTCGTAATGTGGCTCAAAATAGACTCCCATCATCCAAAAATAGCACTCCGCCACTATCTCTTGCAAATGATAGTTTTTTTCCAAACTCCAAATCGTCCCACCACCTGCAGCTTTTGTTTAGTTTATACTTTACACTATATAAGTAGTAGTAAACTAGTAATTAAGTATGTCATGAGTTGGTGTGGTGGTGACCTTGTAATGTGGTGTAGCTCCCTCTGATGTATTTTCTGCACAATATTGAAGTCCAATTTGGCAAAATTCAATAATGTCTGATTGTGCGACTCATCTTGTCGGTACATAGATATGAATTTCTTGGCCCCGAGTCTTATCAAACTCTTGCTAATCGGCATCTCCAACGCTTCTTTCACTCGATTCGAAAGAGAAGTGCTCATAATTTTGTGGAGTGAATTCCGAAGATGAGAAGAAGTAAATTCTAAGGCTCTGTCTAGAATATCTTCTCCGTTTATTCCGTAGTTGGAAGCCTCGTACAAGCTTAGCATCCCTTCAACGTCGTCTATCAACGACTCCTTCAAATTCCCTTCCTTGTCTACCAATCCGTTGAACACGTCTGCATGCAGTAATTAAATATAGAGTATGGTAACAATTTTAACTTTAAGATCCGTTTTGTAGGAAAGAGAGATAAGACAACATGTTAAGAGCACACATTTTAGGTCAGATAACTCCAAGATAGAAGAGTTATCTACCCTAGCAAACAGACCCTAAGTTTTTAACTGAAATTGATTAATTAGGGTTTGTATAACTAACCGCATGAGACGTGGTAACCTTGCTGTCTGAGCAGACGAAAACGGAGAGCAAGAATTCCAACATTGTCCTTATCTTTGCTACTTTGTGTATCATAATTCTGGTGAATTTTGTGTAAGGAATCGTCCATTTCTTTGGAAAAATGATAGGCAACACCTAGACGTTGGATTGCATTAATGAGCTCCATCTTGAGCGTTGAATCATCCGGGGTTTGAGCTAGCAACTTCTTCACCTCTACCTTTTGCTTTTCGAGCATTTCCTTGTCAGTGGCACTGATTTCCTGCAGTTACAAGATTAATAGCAGTGGCGGATACATGATTTTTCGTTCGGGGGTACGAAAAATTACTTATAGTGACTGACTCGGAACTTCAAAAACCAATTCTTTTTCTTTTTCTTAGAAAAAATAATTACTCACTTCCTCTCTCAATAATTGTCCACTTCGATTTTGACACAAATTTTAAGAAATGTAAAGGAAGGTGGGCTGAAAAAGTTAATGGAATGTGAGTCCATTTTTATATATATTAGGTTTATAATAAAACGTGAATATAATGAGTTAATGAAATATATAACATATTTAATATTTATGGTAAAAAGTGAAAGAGGAAAGTTAACATGGAACGGAGGGAATATATATTATGATGAAACAATATATAATTAAATACATTAGAATATTTAAAAAACTAAAATGTTGAAGATATCAAAAATGCTTTAAAAGATTTGAAAAAATTGGAAAGATTAAATATACGTGTGAATTGTGAATGTTTTATATGCATTACAATTTTTTTTAAACAAAAAATGAAAATATACAAATACATAAGATTTAATAAAACAGAAAATTTATATCTATGCATTAGACGTGTTTCACAAAATAAAAATGAAGATATACAAAATTAATAAAAAGAAAAGGGTAACAAAACAAAGATTTGAAATTGCGTAAAACTTAAATTAATGCCACCGTTGAGAGGAATCGAACACGGCCTCTACTGAGGAAGTTGAGAATAAAACCGTTGGACCATGTGTTTTGTTAAGGGCTACATCTAAATACATTATGATCGAAAAGTTTGGGGGTACAGTCGTACCCCCTTGGTCCCATGTGGCTCCGCCACTGATTAATAGTACCATTTTGTGAAGTTGGCTTTGGTTCTACTTGTTGCGACCGCATCAGTTGAGAGGTATTTTTCGGCTATGAAAATTGTGAAAAGCCGTCTTCGTAATAAGATGGGAGACTCTTGGATGAATGATTGATTGGTTACATATATTGAGAGATATATATTTTGTAAGATTGATGCTGAAAGAATTTTGCATAGTTTTCAAGTAATGAGACCTCGTCGGGAACAATTGTAATTGTTTAGTTCATGCTTAATATATTTTAGTATCTTTGTCGTTTTATGTTTATTCATTTATTTGTATATATTTATATTTTTGCCCCCTCTCGTACAATTTTCTGGCTCCGCCCCTGCTTAAATTTCGGAATGGATCACCTCATGCATTGTATACTATATTTCATAATACACCATTAAAAAATTGACAAGTGAATCTTATTTTATGGGAAAAAAGGTTATTTCCAATATAACCTCTCCACTTAAGTAAAGAAATTTAAACTACACTAAATATTAAAAACGTATTTATTCAAATCAATTTCAGTTAATTATGCTCAATTCTAATAAAAAAAGTAATAGTGGATCACACTTTATAAAAAGAAAATTTATTTCAAATAATCTTTCTTGCACTTTCTCGTTTCTACACATCTTTCAGTTTCACTAATTCTCAGCCTATTTTAATTACTAATCTTGTTTGTTTCCATAAATAAGATCAACTTGTTAATTTTTTAATTGTGTATTATAAAATGTAGTAGTATACAATGCATGAGGTGATCCCTTCCGAGATTTCATTGAAAAAAAACTTTAAAACGTGTATTATAAAAAAAAGAACATAATTTTAATACAATTACGAACAATTTCAAAACGTGTATTAAAAAATTAAAAAAATAATTTGAATACAATAATAATAATTTTAAAATTGACAAAACAATTTTAAAACGTGTATTAAAATCCTAGGTTAGAATAAGGATTTTAAAACTGACCAAACAATTTTAAAATGTGTATTCAAAAATAATAATGATAAGGCCTATTTCATGCATCGGTTTAGGGGTAAAAAGTATGCTACTTGATCGGTTTATCGCGCAAAAACAAGTGTTAATTGTGCAGGAATGCCGCTTGACCAAGGCAACAAGGCCAAACTGATCAAGCAAGTACAACAGGCGAAAAAGGCTAAAAAACGGGGGAGTTGATCAAGGGAGTAATCAAGCAGTTAATGAGGTGACCACTGGTTTCCAGAAGAAGGACACGTGAGGATAATGAGCTGGATGGTGCGCATCATTCTATTATCAAGGACGACGTTCTAGAAGGGGACACGTGCTGATACATGAGACGCAAGGACGGAGCTGAGTCATCAATCTGTTACTGAAAAGCGTTGTCATTCTAGAAGGAAAGCACGTAGCAATCGATGAGTCGCTCGCTCACAGCATGAGCGAATATCCTCTGCCAATATCGTTATCCAGCTGGAGGTCGTTGTCGAGCCTATAAATAGAGGATGTGCCACCACAATAAAAAAAACCCTTTTTAATTTAGCTTTTACCATCTTCTTCCGTCTTCAGTTTTATTTTAGTTTAGTTTAGTCTAGCTCAGTTCCAGAGATAGCTTAGATAGAGAAGTGTCTAGTTAGAAAGGGCGACCGAAGGAAGCGCTGCAGAATTCTCGATATCTGTCGGCGTTATCTCAAGTTTCCTGCCGAGGACCTCTCGGTTTTACTTGTTTTCGTATTCTCCGAAGTGTTAGCTTAGTTTAATTTTGTAGTTAAAGAAACGATCGTTTTGTATTCTGTATGCTTGCAACATTGTTCTGAGTTATGGATATAAAATTGGAGTTGTTTCGCTTCCATTCGTTTGCTCACTGTTCTAGTTTAATTTCGCTTCAGACTTCGATTCAGTTTTTAATCATGTTGAATAGCAAGGTGTTTCAGGTTTTCCGTAGCATGCTTAGTTAGTTGAGTTCTTATTTTCAGTCTGCCGTTTACTTGATCCAGTAGTAATCAGTGACTTGATCCAGTAGATAGTTTACTTTGTGCCTAGTTTAAACCCAGTAGTTAAAACTCCCAAAATTAAAGCGTGGCAGCAGCCGAACCCTATTCACTACGCACACACTCGATACACTCGCTTCTGTGTGGGATCGACCCCGAACTTGCCATTTTACTGTTAAAGTAGTGCAAAATTGGGAGTTATAGAAATTACATTGGTTGGCTAGCGAGAGCGAGATCGCCTTGATCAAGTGGCAACGACATTTGCTAACTGGTCCATTCGGTTCAGTTATCTTCCATATAGCTTGATCCACTCGATACGCGAATCCTAGCACGCCAAATAATAATAATAATAATAATAATAATAATAATAAAGTAACAATAGAATTATAGAATTATATTAAAATTTTGATGCTTGTTAGAGTAGGTATTCTTGTAACCAAATATCGTATCTTCAATTCCTGCCAACAATTTTGATATCGTTCCAAATTTTCCTAATTTGAGCACTTACCTCTAATACATTAGCTAAAATTGGTTAGCAAGAGCATCTCCAATCATTTACACTAAACTCAAACTCATTTTAGTATAAATATCACATCAAATATGATTTTAATCTAACTATTTACACTAAATTCAAACTTAAAATAATATTCTCTATATTATGTCACTTTTACTCACAAAATTTCAAAAACTTTTAGGTTTAGTTTAGTGTAAACCTGATATAAGTATTTTTTTTGCTAAAAAAAATAAAAAATGGTATTGGTTTTTAAGCACTATTAGAGCTAATTACCTATTCCATTTTAGGTTTTAGAATAGTTTTGGAGATAGTTTAAATATTCATTTAGAGTGAACCACGTTTTTAGTACCTAAACTTTACCAATTTGTTGCATGCACGAAACTCAATGAGCTATTAAAAAAAAGGTTATTTTTCGCTGAATTCGTGATGCTGTATCAGCAGATAATACATTGGGATTCTTAAATTATCAGTAAAGGCTAAGGCCATCCACAACGCTGTCTCTATACCGTCTCTTAAACCGTCTCTTAACTACTATTTGAGCACTATTTGAGGGCCCCACTGTCCTTTTTTCCTCCATCTCTTAACTAAGAGACGGAGGCTGCAACGCTCCGTCTCTTAACCGTCTCTATACCGTCTCTTAATTACTATTCATTCAATTTAATTTATAATTTTTTTTAAAACCCAATTCAATTTAAACAAACACACTTTATTAAAATTAAAACAAAATTAAAAAACACACAAAATAAAAAAACACACAAAATAAAAAAAACACACAAAATAAAAAAACACACAAAATAAAAAAAATTAATCGGAAGGGCTAATCATCCTCCGGAGGCGGTCGAGGTTGAGGGGGAGTCGGAAGGCCAAGTTGTGCTGCCATATGCACAATTCCGTTCCACCAGGCCGCGTATTGGGAGTGCGAGAAGCGGGAAGTGTCCGCCATTGTGGCGGTCATGTACGCCACCATAAGTGTGTCCGAGCCTCCTCGCGAGCCCGATCCTGAGGCCGGCTGGCTTGATTCGCCTCGGCCCTTCCTTGCTCTAGCCGCTTTCGCCGCCTTCGTCCCTTGCGGCCGACGGCGCGTACTCGCGGATCCTCCTGCATCGCCGACCGTACCCGCAAACTCCTGGGATTCAGCATCATGTTGGCTGATGCCTTCAGCAGTGTCACCACCAGACGCACCAGCACTAGACGAGTATTGGCCACTCGCCGTATGCTTCGTGCGCTTCGAGTTTGAGCCCGAGCTGGAGCGGAAACCGCCGGCCCATCGTTCCTCGTCCTTGACGGCGCGCCAAACATCAACAAATCTGAATTGATGTCCCTCGTCCTGGTAGTAGGCGCGCAAAGCGGACGTCAAAATGTCGGTGGCCGTGGCGCCGCTTTGGTAGCGCGCCTCTTCCGCCGAGTAGATGCCGCAGAATTTTTTGACCTGTCGGTCGACTCGGTCAAAGTGACAGCGGATCATTTTAACTGCGCGCTTGCGGGAGCGGTTCGGCTTTATTTGGTGGTAGACCTCGACAACCTTTTCCCAGAAACACTTCCGGGTTTGTTGATTCCCGACGATGGGATCGTACGAGACCGTGATCCAGGCGTTGTACACCGCCATCGTTTCGAGGTTGTTGTACGGATGTCGGCCAAGATCCTCTTCCTCTTCTTCCTCCTCGTCCTCGCCCGTCTGGGGTTGTACACTGCCTCGGCCACCTCCACCGCCTCGGCCACCTCCACCGCCTCGGCCTACTCCCGGCGTGGGATCAACTGGAAAATCCTCCCGGATCTGGGATAATCCCTGCGAAAACCGCGGGACGTTGGGACGAACATATGCATCAAGGTCAAAATTGGGTGGTTGGTACCCCCCCGACGTCGCCGAACCCTGGGTCCCCGGCGTTGACGAACCTCCACCGCCCAATGTGTTGATCATGTTCTCCCAATCGCCGAATGAGTTGAGATCCCACCCGCCGGAGCCGGAGCCGCCATAGTTGCCCTCGCCGTCGCCGGACATCTTGAGTTGGGTTATGAAAATTTCAGCGAAAATTTGAGAGAAAATTTAGATGATATGAAGAATAGATGTGTAGTTGTGTGTAAATGAGGATGGGTTTAGGAGTATTTATAGAGTAAAAAATTTAATAAAAAACAAAAAAAATATAAAAAAAAAAACAAAAAAACGGTAATAATACCGTTACAAATTTTTTTTTATTTATTTAAATTCGATTTTTTTTTAAAAAAAATATTTATTGCGTCAACACGTGACGACGCCCACTCGCGGGCCGGCGAGTGGGCGTCACGCACGACGCCGGGCTGCGCCACGTCGCCGAGGCGCGTGGCGAGCCAGCTCGTCTCCTGGCTCGGCGAGACGAGTCGCGCGACGAGACGCGCGACGAGACGGGACGAGATGGAGGCTGCAACGCGTCTCGCCGGGGTCTCGTCTCGCTGAGACGAGACGCGAGACGCCGGCGAGTCCCGTTGTGGATGGTCTAAAGCATATGGTATACATTACGACTATAACTCTTTGCCGTAAAGAGTAATATCTGTACGAAGTATATTGGGATTAGCACATTGAAACAGGTCGTTGGCATATTTCAAATAAACCTTAGCCTAAGGGAACAAGCCTGTGGTCTCTGTAAAACAAAACTAAACTTCAAAATCTTAGTAAAGCCGCCAAAAAAAATGATCTTCATTCTATAATCAGACATCAGATGCAAGGTTACTTGAGAGAATTCTGGGAAAATTACTCCAAGCCAAGCCTAAGCTTTAAAGTTAGCAGCCAGTAGCCCCGCCTTTTTACGCAAAGTTAGAATTAGTCGGAGATCTTCTTACATCCCTAGTTGTGCACCCAATATTTCACGCGTTACTCCTTGGTGGACTAACAGCTCTATTTTCTGCTTCTTCAGAGGGCAATGGCTTCGGTTTACTTCTAAAATAGCTTTTCGAGTATATGGAACCAAACACTATAACCTGGCAGATGAAAATCAATAACCAATAGAGGTTAACGACACTGAGAATTTACAGGAACGTAGATATAAGGATCAGGAGAACTGCTTACAGCTCCAATCAATTGTTCTGCGGTGAGTGGGTGAGCAAACCACACACAAGATAGTAGAATGCTGACCAGCTGTATTAAAAATATGTATCAGCTCAATTACGAGAGCGAACAACTGGAAATGTAATAAATTTTGGCAGTACCACGGATAATATTAACAGTTGATGTACCTGTCTTGTGGTCATTATGGTGGCAAAGGTCAGAGCTCCAAAATTGCGGATGGTGTAAGAAATGAAGAACTGGCTAATTGTGGCAACCTGCAATACATTTAAGCTCAAGTCAGGTGGAAAAGTTCAGAGACGATTCTAGGAATGATAAATGTGAGGGAAAGAAATCGGAAAGACAAAATGATAGAAATACAAAATGCAGAAGTAAAGAGAAAATCTGAATATAATGACTTACAGTTGAAAGTATAATAATGTCAATGAAACAATCATTATGCCGAGAAACAAAGTCTATAGCCAAGAAAAGATTTCCTTGTAAGATCAAACCTACATCAGAATCAAAAATAACAATTTAATGAGGAAATGACAATAATTATCCAAGACTGTGGAGTTCAAAACGCACTAAATTGCAAGTGAAAAGAATCTCCCTTGATATTAAAGCAAACATCTACTTTTTACAAAATCATTAATAGTTCTTTTAAAAGTTATTTTGATTACCATTATTCTAAAGCCCACCTAAAAGTGGTAAATGATGTATCTTACCAGTGAAACTTATCATGCAAGAACAAAGAGTCGTGTAAAATATCTGGTTGTGTATGTCCATATCATAGCCTTTAAAAAGTTTATCCTGAAATGTGCTAGTGAAGCCATCACACCTGTTAACAAAGACCATAATAATTAGAGTACATGCTTGGACCAAAAACACTAAATTTAAAGTCCGTCATTTATACAGAAGCATGGCAGCTAATAGGTTGCAAGTTCTATAACCAGAATACAAGGCCTGTCTCAGAGTGTGACAATAAAGCAAAATAGATTTAAAGTGGAAACAGATAAAGTACTGATATATCTAGAATGATCGAGATAGGTCGAGAGGAAATCCCACTGCAAGCATGATAAATGCAACTACAGTGAAGAGTTTTCATGAGAGGGAACCGAAAAGAAAGACATGGAATATAAATAGAACTTATGTGGAGGATGATTTAGCATTTCAGTAAAATGAAGAAAGCTAAACCGGTGCACTCAAAGGGGTAGATCAAGAGCCTCACTTAATAACCAATTTTTTAAAATAGAACACTCAGCGCAGGCAATTTTAAGCTAAGCATATTACAGAGAGTGTGTTTGGAATTCCCTTTGTTGACTCTTTTTCAATTCATAAAGTAAATACTATCACTTTAACAAAGCTTATATAGTTTAACAGCAAATGGTCAGAAAAGTTGTGGCAGTTTATGACATGACCAACCCACCCACCCAAAAGAAAGCGATGGAAAAGAAGTAAGCAATGAAGAGATATGTGTGAAGACCGAAGTAGTTCTAGTTTAAAAGTTAGGAAAACAAAAGAGCGGTAATATTTCAATTTTCAACTGTCCTCAGGACACACAAATATGAATGAAACTTTAAAACAACAAATAAGCATTTCCTTATAACTTCTTTTCTCTTCAAATGTTAACACAGTACCGCTACAATGTGGAGTAACATTTCTAGTCATTTATCAAAATGCAATCTTCTCGAAACAATTATCAGTATATGCACTCAAGAACAGACATGTAAAAATCAGTTTGCTTTTTCAGGATCATTAATGTCACCTGATGTTTTCAACTCTATTTAGTTGCTTGTTTTGAAAATTAACAGCATAATATAATGTTATGATTTTGTTCTGGGGGCTTATTTCAATGGCCCAAATAAGATTTGGATTCCAAGAAAACTTAGATAAAAATCAAAGAAAAAACAGGTGTATGAAACGTCAACCTCAAAAGGTTATATATTAGTATGAAGTAAGATGAAGCATATTGTCAGAATCAAACCAATTGATCAAATATAAAATAATGAAAAAATGAGTTACTTGACATTACCCAAGATAACCAATCATCAAAGAAACACCCCAAACAGTGCTTTCTCTTCCTCTACTGTATGGACTAATATCACCTGCGGCCTACATTTGAAATATTTGAATTGCAATTAAGTACATCTTTGATTAACAAGATAAAGCACATGAATCATGTGATATTTCATATTTTCAAGCTAAGCTTCATAGTTTCCAAACAAGAGAAGCATCATATTAAGATATTATCAGGTTCAGACATATTTTCTTCATGATACAATTAGTCCAGATTTTAAGTCAAAACCCAAAATTCAAAACCATGTTATCCTTAATTTGCTTACTCTGACTTGAACTAAGTTTAATTTTTACCATGATTTCAAAATAACAGTAAATGGTTTGTTCATTTACTTTTCCAACCTCTTTTTAGCGAGGATACCTGAAGTATGAATTATAATTTCAAAGTCTCAAGCACTTGAAGCACAAAACAATGTTGGACTAGAAAATGTTTGAGCACAACTTTTTATGTATAAATATGGAATTACGGATGCAGTACAATGTATTGTTCTTGATTTAGAATAAAAAGTTATGTCATCAGAAGTTGGAATGTGGAAAATGTCAATAATTTCTTCTCATATAAAGAGTATTTTTATTGCGGAATGCAGAATAACAGTGAGCATTCTTAAGAAATTGTTTAGAATGTTTACCGGAAATAATATAAATATTGAGCATCCAATAGTGACTAAAATGGCAAACAAATAATCTTTTCCAGTGTACTTCTTTTGCATGATGGCAGTGCCCCAAATCTGCACCAAATGAGAATAACTATGAGACAGTAGAAACAGGTGCAGCTACAAACATCCAAAAGATTATGAGAATCATATACAAACTGATTTTGCCAAAGCTTTAGCATTGACTAATTGGACTTTTAAGTTTCACCTAAGGTAATGAATGATGGTACAAAAGTTCAAGCCGATTCCAGACTTTCAACTGTGTTTTGCTATCAAAAGCAACATGTTTATATATCAATTTTCAAAAACCCACAAATGAACTGCAATAGTGATCCATTGGAATATGGTTTAAGTTAAAATTGTAAACGCCACTTTCTTGGAACTGTTGTCACTTATCAGTGAACTTTTAGAAATATGCCCAGAGATTAGATTTCTGATGGTGGTCAAATAACATATGGACATGAAGATGTAACAAAAAGATATCAGTCGAAATTCACTATCCAAAAGATTATGTCATTGTTATCAATGAGTTTAACTTAAATGGGGCAGACCATGGAGGTTCTGATTAAAAATTGACAAGTTGCACGTACTGGTGATCTACATGGTCTTCAGTTCAAAATTCACACATATATTTTTAACTAGTTTCTCTAACAGCTACTTTAGCTCTAAGGAATGTAGTCCAAATTGAGAGAATATTTGAAGCCCTGAAGCATGATCAATTCTCAGGGTACTCAGTCAGAGCAAACTATCATATGGATTGAAGTTGTAACAGATTCCAATTCATCTTTTGGGTTACCACATAAAAGTATTTGTAGATTTCATCCATATCAGCATTTTAAGGGTTTCAAGCCTTGAAACAGAACCTATATGAGAAAACTAGGCAAACTCACCATCACAGGTATCATTTTGGCACACTTTGCCAGCGTTTGCACTGGAAAACTGACATATTTAAGGGCCTGAAATGAATCAAAAAAACTTTTCATGTTAAGCACTTCTCCTTACAACTGAACATAGCAAAAAATTTCCTGCCCGGCAAGGTCAGAATAGATATTCGAATTTATTTACTAAAGTTCCTCTCAGGGTAAAGTTCAAAGAGAGTTTCTTTCAACCGGCCAAAGAATACAGCTCACCTCATACTGACAAGTCGTAGTGAGTATATTAGACACCGATATAGCACAATACTTGTAAATTGGAGCAACAGGATCAAGGACCTTTTTACTTCCCTGAAGAGCGAAAGGAGCAGGTAAAATAACATCAAAACATGAGATCAAATTCGAACATATCTAGATAATAATAAGCCAAGTTCCATCATATGCCGCAGCACCATATTATGTAATGCCAAATAGAATATGAAGTCAAACCAATTCATTAGGCTTTCAAACAAAAACCATCTACAATGATGTGCTTCAAAATAGAAGTGAACTTCCAAAGATGATTTCCAGTTACACGACACAAAACTAGCCATTCAATATTCAATCACAATTACCAGTAGAATTGCAGCAGACACAGCAGAGGTTGAAATGCGGTTGCAGAAGACAAGAAACAATGAATACTTAAAAAATTCTTTGTTTGGACCATATGGGACTCTCATAATCTTTTCCTGCAACAAACAATTTTCTGTCAGTTTCATAAGAAATGAAGATTCTGACCCAATATAAGAGGTACAAATGGGCATATTTAACATAATTACATCAAGACCATCTCTAGTTCTAATGTTCAAATATATTCTTATATAATAGTACTTCATAAAGATTCAAAAAGGAATATCTTTTTTTGCTTAGCATTCAGAAGGTGGGGTTATGAGTAAAAACTAAGAAATACATGACTGAATAAGCATATTGATGCGAGAATAAATTGCTTTTACTTGAGAATGGACCTCCGCTTTTCAAATTGGAATCTTAGTAACACTTCACTAAAACCTTAAGCAATCCAAAAAAAATAAAATGAAAAATAAACTAGGCTATGTAAGATCTTGTTTTTATAACACCCAACCCCAAAACATCTTTGCCTCGCCATAAGGAATCTGAGGCAATCAACAAATTCTAATACTCGATAATATCCTCAATTTTTCTCTTTAATGATAAATCCAATCCGCTCGCAATTAATACGATTGAAAAAGAGAGAGAGAGAGAGAAGAGAGAAGAAAATAAATTGGCACCTGTAATACTCCATATATAAGAAGAGTGGACATGATTCCAGTGACGGCGAACGATAATTTGAATAGCTTGTTCTCTTTCAATTTCTGAATGAGCTGCGATGGAGGCTCCGCCATCTCTAAATCCAATCATCCGCTGCCGCCGTCGCCGCCACCACCACTCTACACAAAACCACAGAAGAACATTTTTTCCACCAAATAAATAAATTATCAAAAACACAGAAATTACACATTATTCTGGCAGAATACGTACGTGTAGCAAGATAAATTACGCGTTAAAGCGATGGTTCGGCGCCGTTCCACCGCAAGAAAATTGTTTGCAGTGATCTGGAATTTGTTTTGATCGACTACTTTAAAATATGTAGGGGTTTTCGCCGGCGGAATCACGTTTCTTTCCCTCGCACTCTTTATTGCTGTATCACACTAGTTTTTTCATTTAAAACAAATCAAAACTAATTTTTATTCCTAAAATGACAATTACTGCAGGAGTTACTTCCTAGGAAAAAGTAACCGTATGTGTTACGCAATTTTGCAAAATGGAGTGCAAATGATGGAAATAATCCTTAAAAATGTATAACACCGATGTAAGCTAACGCTACTAATTGAGTGAAAAAAAAAATTTGTTCTTTACATGCGTATATACATTATGTTTGCTTTGAGTGCATTGGTGTTCACGTCGGACATAATCGGCCCACTACAAGATTTTGGTATTTGAGAAAAATTGAAATATCAATTAGGATTGCGAGAAAATACAGAAATACTACTAATATACGGGACTTATTGTAATAAAAAAATATTAAAAATACTGAATTTTTTATATAATGTTGTAATTTTCTTTTATAAAACTATATGAATTTTTATGTAATGCGGTAAACCGTGATATACTAAAATTTTGGTATAAATCGAAAATTATGGTATATATCGGATTATACAGTATGTCGTGTATATATTGACATCAATTTATAATGTAAAAATAGTATATGTCATAAATATCAAATATATTTATGCATAGAAGAAAGAGAGAATTGATATGTTGGGCGCTCTAAATGAGCGACAATTTGAACACCTATTCCACACCCATTCTTTTTAGTTTTTTTTTTAATGAAATTCGTTCTCCTTAATTCTACTCTTTCCTCATCGTCAATTCTTAATTTCAGTCTTTCACGTGCTATATCCATTCTTTGTATCCAACTGTTGATCTACAAAAACATAGAAAAAAAAAGAAAGAAGAAATATACAATTCAATTACCACTTTTGCCAATTGGGAGGCGCAAATGCTTGGGGATACTTAGCACAATTGCACTGTTTGTATTGAGAAGAACAAGTCCAAAGAGAGACGTAGACGAAAAATCAAATGATGTTTTCTTACATATGCCACTTCTCTCTTATCAAAATTTGAACACCCATAGAACCTAAAAGATTTTGGAAAGTATTTACATAAATGTAAAACAATCCTAAAATAATATCAAAATAATAGGTATAGTACATAGAACCTGATAACTTATATGTAGAAATTAGTACGAAATAAAATGTGGTAGTTATACAAAATATATTCAACTTGACCAAATACACTACAGAAATAATTTAAATCTTGCAAAACGATATAGAAAGTCAAGTAGCTTTTTTAGAATGCCAAAGCAAGTGAATCCAAATTGAACTATATACCGCGAAATAATATCTCTAGTATAATAAAGAGTAATTCAGTCACTTTTTGTAACGACCCGCTAAGCCGATATTGTTAGAAACAATATTATTATCTTGATTACTTATATAAGTAACTTGAATGCGATTAAATTCAAGCTACGATAAATTATAGGAGTTGTTGTTTTAACGTTAGGCAAGTGAATAGAAAACGTAAATATATATATTACACCTATATGAATATTAAATTTAAATAAATGAATAAATATTAATAACAATAATAAATTAATACATAGTTTTTTCTTTATTAGTTAGCTTATCCGAGAAGACCTCTGTCATGCGATGCATTTAATGCTACTGGTTGAGTTGTAGAGATAATAAATGCTGCATTTATGAAGGCATTAATGAGGTATGGAAAAAAAATCCTTCCTCTGACACATTTGATGAACATTCTCGCCTAGATTAATTGCAGGTTAAGTTTGCCATAGATGAGTATATTTACTCACTTTCTTTCACCATAAAAACATTACCATCATACATCCTAATCACCCCTTCACAACCCCACATAATTCCTTCACAAACCCCACATACTATTTCCTCTTCCTACTTCAATTCCACATCGGACAGAGCCTAAGGAGGAAGATTTACACACACTTGTAGAATCAAGTCACCAATCCAACACCACCTCTTTTTCCCCCACATAAAAGGTAATTCCAAGTTTTTTTTATGCATATACATCAGATTATAGTAAGAATGAAAATGGAAACATGCTAGGTAACCTTTATTTTCCACATATTACATCAGGGACTCCAAATTTCACCCAACACATACAAGTAGCATGCCAAAACCAGAATTTTTCCCCAAGCTATTGAATGATAGACATAACATAGGACTTTTAATGATGCTTTAGACAACACCAAAAAGCCTGTGACTCTTATAACAATTCTATGTAGACCTCTGAAATAAATATAGAAACTCATCTTGAACCAATCTGTAAATCTGCCGCGAGGAACTTCCGGCAGCGAGCTCGGCGCTCCGTCGTCAACAATGACAGCCCACGCTCCAAAAACGCATCCTTGCTTTCTTTCCAGGAATCTAGAAATCTTGGAATGAAATTAACAAAGTCTATTATCACAAAGGTATTTAAAACCTAAATAAAAAAAAAGGGGGGAGGGGATGAAGAAACCGATCACCTACCTGTCGGAAACGGCGTCGGCCGCTGGAGATGAGGGTCTCGACGGCGACGGCGCTGGAAGGGAGGGGAGGGCTGATGGATACAATCCCCTCCGAGCTGAAACCTCGGCAAGAGCCGAGCATGGTCCCCGCCGAGTTGAAACCTCGGCAAGAGCCGAGCATGGTCCCCGCCGAGCTGAAACCTCGGCAAGAGCCGAGCATGGTCCCCGCCGAGTTGAAACCTCGGCAAGAGCCGAGCATGGTCCCCGCCGAGCTGAAACCTCGGCAAGAGCCGAGCATGGTCCCCGCCGAGCTGAAACCTCGGCCAGAGCCGAGCATGGTCCCAGCCGAGCTACAACTTCGGCATGAGCCGAGCAGGGAGTAGGAAACGATTCCGGCAGACCTACAGCCTCGGAAAGAGCCGGTCAAGGAGCAGAGTGTAGCAAGGGAGGAAGTATCCATTGCGAAGACAGGGCCGGCGAGGAACGTGAAGCCTCCGAGCCGATTCGGCGACCTTGGGGCTGTAATGCATATTGATTTGAGGTCCATTCCGAAATTAAAGTATTCCGGGCCTAAGAATGAAATGGTTAAGTAAGCTAAAATAAATAGTTGTGACCCAAATTGTTTTTTTTAGGAGTAATTAGTAAAGTATAGAATATCAAATTTTGGTTGGAATCTAACTAGCAAACGAACTAGTAATAAATAATGTAAGTTCAAATAATGTAAGTTTAGAAATTTCGTAGTAGTAGTAGTAATAATAATATTAATAATGAAGTGCTATTAATTAAATTTCCCAATTTAATTAATATGCAAGTTTCTAAAATTTTCTAACGGTGAGCAAATGATAAAAGAAATAAAGTAGGGGCATGCATTCCTATAAGTATGTGAATTTCTCGAGTCTTATTGGTACGTTGTTTGTTTTCAAAAAGGTTATCTCCGCAAGTAAGGTCGGAGTAAGAATTCAAGATAAGAAAACTAAGCGATCAAGGTGAGCTTTCTTATACTAAAATACAAATCGTATTTTATGAAAACAAGAACACATGTTCGTGATTTTAATGATGTTGTCATGCCATAAATGTTTTGTGTATGATGCCTATCTGTTGGCTACGGCCAAGTGAATTATGAATGATGATACAAGTCGAATTCGGGTCCCAGTGAGGGTGGTGTCCCCGCTCGGACTAGTGTACACAAGCTCCCTCTGTCATGTTGGGCAGAGCAGGTGACCGAGGAAGGTGGCCACCTTCCCGGCACATGCATGTAAGGTGACCGTGCGAGAACACCATCTCGACGGCACAAGGTGATCAGATATGGCTAAGTACAGGAAAAAGGGCCCAAAGTGAATATTTTAGTAAGCTTGGGTCTTTTCAATAAAACCCCGAGTATTACTGCGATGATGGCTTGACAATATTTTCAAATGTATATTTGTAATTTTCGGCATTATGTTCACTGAGTACTTTTTGTACTCAGCCCTGCATTTTTTTCTAAACGTGCAGGTTGAGTCGTGGAAAGGGGAAGGGATAAGAGCTGTGGAGAGTAATCTAGTAGATAACTATGAACAAAACTCTCGGAGGTTCATG
The DNA here is from genome assembly GCF_004379255.2 of Salvia splendens. Classification (NCBI taxonomy): domain Eukaryota; kingdom Viridiplantae; phylum Streptophyta; class Magnoliopsida; order Lamiales; family Lamiaceae; genus Salvia; species Salvia splendens. The sequence continues at coordinate 10,178,095 of NC_056033.1, forward strand.
TCTCCATACATGGACCGCGTTCTTTCGTTTCCGCTGTGCCGGTTAAGAGGCAGTGTCTATCTTACTCTTTACTCTGATAATCAGAACTTGTATGAACGGTCACCCGATTCTACATGATCGAGTGTATTTTGGTTATAAGTATTTCCGTATTTAAGTTATTATGTGCGTCTCGTTTTGCTTTGGCTTTAATTTCCCCTAAATTCTATCCCCGCTTCTTATAATCCCTCCTTAGTCGCGAATTCCCGGGTTATGCTATCCTTAGCTAACTGCGGTCGTGACAGAGTGGTATCAGAGCGTTCTTTCTCGCTTTGAACCCGAGAGTCTTTTTCAATAATCCTTGGTCTAGCATTGATTCGCTGGGCTTTTCGACTAACAAAAGAGACTCCCAGCACCTACCCCCAACACGCTCAACCAAAGCAACGGTAAGTGAGTATATTTTGTTTTAAAAGCAAGTGTGTATAATTTTTACTGATTTATGTATAGAAATTTTTTTTTTTTTTTTTTCCTTTTTGTATACATAGCCCTGACAGAACAGCAATTGTTAATTTGCCAACTCTTTCCTGAGCTGGGCAACAATACCAGAAACATTATAACAAGTAGTTCGAACTATAGTGAACGTGCATGATGGGACGTAGAAGTGACTTTTAGGACTGCTTCTAGTACCCAAATATAACATAGTTGGATACGACTCGTAGGAATGACCAAGCATCCGCATCACATCACGTTTACTTCTTTATGTTTTATATGCATATTTACGTACCGCGATACGAGGGGGGGGAGGCTGATCGATATAGGTTCTTTTGCAGATGGTCTATCCTACAGTCGAGGACATTCTCCTTGAGTACGTCACATTTGTGATACTCGTAGGAGAGGATCTTGGGATATCTCTAGCACAGTTTAGGTGGCTATGGGAGAGAGCGCACCCCTTTGGAGTGACTCACTATGACGGGATACAGCGACTTATCAGACTTCTACCCTCGGATTGGGTAGGCTTTGCCATCGATCGATCCCGTGATTATATATTTTCTGTAGCCCCTTTCTTCGACTCTTTTGGTGATTTTCCCGAGTTCATCGGGGAGATCCACTCGTGTTTTATCCTACATGGTCAGGCACCGAGGGGGCCATATATGCGGCCGGGCGATCTAGCCCCGGTAGGAGACCCAGGGGTCCCGCAGCCAGCAGACCTTCAGCCCGAGCCGGTCATTCAGCAGCCCGACCTGATTCTCCCACCTCTGCCCTCTCCACCGAGGCGTCGGACTCGCGGAGAGTTTGAGGCTGGACCATCTCGTTTCCCTTTGGGGGATGAGGAGGATCTCTACCTAGTCAGCCCTGACCCCGCACCGAGCCTAGAGGGAGTAGGGTCGGAAGGCACCGAGGCGAGAGAGTTACGAGCTGCAGCAGCCGAGAGGTGTAGGAGGGGCAAGGCCCCCGCCACTCTTTCAGACGGGGATGAGTCAGTTGAGCAGAAGATCATAGTAGGTACCAGTCGCCTACAGCCATTGCCCATTCCCTCTGAGGCATCTCCCGACGCATTGCCAAGAGCGACGAGTCGTACTATTCCGAGTCGCCACGAGCCTATATCACTAGAGCGTGGACCCGTCGCATGGGCTATACGCCATTGGGGAGCTGTGACCAGTGGACCACATCCTCCGGGTAGCACTATTGAGTCAGCTATTCGCCTTGATGAGAGTTCGGACGAGGAGGAGCCAGAGGAAGGTGAGGAGGACCCAGGGACCGGTGCGAGTGCCACTGAGACACCAGCCTGATCGTTGACTAGATAGGGATGTCACCTTTGTATATATGTGTGTACTCCAGAGACGGATCCGTTATGAGACCGTTCTGGTTTATGTTTTGACGAGCTATAGTATTTTAACATCACGGAAACATTCATGTGAGTGTTCTGTGGCTTGACCTATTTTGACTAACATCTGTTTAGTAACAGATGTGATATTTTGCGACACCAAGAATGGTTGTACGAAAGTCCTCCGTGGAGGCAATTTTTTCCCTGTACATAAACTTTATATGTATATATATACATGTTTTACTTCCTGTCTCTAGCAGAATTTGATAATGATTGGTTGAATAAATTGAAGTTCTCTACTCTCCTAATCTTTAATATCTTTCCAACAATAGTAACTTATAAGGAAGTGTTTTATCAATAGAAAATGCCGCCAAGGATAGCTGGGCGACCCCGAGGAAGAGGAAGAGGACGTGGTAGAAGGCCGCACCCTGAGCCCGAAAGACAACACGTAAACCCTCCGCCACCATCTCCACCTCGATCACTTTCACCCCCCCTGCCCCGACAGTAGATAGAACTGTCGTTAACACCTTTCTGAAAAAGAAGCCGCCAACATTTGACGGAAAAGGCGACCCCACTGAAGCGGAATCGTGGATACGTGCGCTCGAGCGCCTGTTTGACTTACTGCAATGCACAGACGATGAGCGTTTGGTCTGTGCCTCACTCCAACTGACTGGGTCAGCAGATTATTGGTGGGAAGCCCGCAAAAAGATAATGACCCCGCAGCAGCTAGAGGACCTAACCTGGGAACAGTTCAAGACAGGAATCTATGACAAGTACATCCCTAAGAGCTATAAAAAGCAAAAAGAAACAGAGTTTTACAACTTGAAACAGGGACGAATGTCAGTGACAGAATATGATCGCGCCTTCTTTGACCTGTCCAGGTACGGAGCTGATCAAGTGGATACGGATGAAAAGATGTCCGAGAAATTTTGTACGGGCTTGAGGCACGAAATAAGAGTAGCATTGGCTAGCCGTGGCGGAATACCATATACCGAAGCTCTAAAACTGGCCTTAGACATTGAAGCTGCATTGCCTAAGGAAAGACCTGCACCAAACCCTACAAATATGTCACTGCAGACCTCGTCCCAAGCCCCAAGGGACAAAAGGAAGTGGGAAGGAAACCAGAACCAGTGGGGACAAAAGAAGCCATGGCATGGACCACCCCGCCCACAAAACTTTGCAAGGCAGCCTATCTTTAAACCGACAGGAATCACTCAACCAAGGCCCAATCTTTGTCCCAAATGTAACAAGCCCCACAGCGGAATCTGCAGGGCCGGAGAAATGATTTGTTTTACTTGTGGAAGGTATGGCCATATCGCCAGGAACTGTCAAAATGGACCCCAGAGAAGGAGTGCACCAACTAACCAGCCAGCACAACGTCAACACTTGCGAGCTCTACATGCAGACACCCAGAACCACCAGACCCCGCATCCACAACGACCGAGCCTCTCAACTCAAGCTAGGGCATATGCATTGGGACGAAACCAACAGAACAACAACCATGGGAATTTGGCAGGTATGGGCACTCTATTGAACGTACCTATTGTCCTTTTGTTTGATACTGGTGCCTCGCACTCCTTCATATCAACCTCGTGTGTAAGCACTTTAGAACTCACACCAGAACCAGCCGAACCTAGAGTAACGGTGTCTTCACCAGTAGGAGGAGTTATAGAAATCACACAAAAGTGCTCGAACCTAGAAATCACGCTCGGAGAACGTAAGGTTATTGCTAATAACTTGGGGGTCATGAAAATGGAAGATGTCGATATTATACTAGGGATGGAATGGTTGGCCAAGAACCACGCCACCATCAAGTGCAGTGAAAGACATATTTCCTTTCAAACTCCGGGAGAAGGGCAAGTTGAGCTCCATGGAATCACTATGAACAAGCGCAAATCCATAATTTCGGTCCTACAAGCAGCCGCGCTGGTGAAAAAAGGGTGTCCCGCCTACCTCGTCTACTTAAGCGAAGAACATAATGAAGAAAAGAAGATTGAGGATGTGGATATTGTACGTGAATTTCCGGACGTATTTCCTGACACGCTGCCCGGGTTACCCCCAGACAGACGACTGGAATTCACCATCGATTTGGAACCAGGAGCCGCGCCAATTTCAAAGGCGCCATACCGAATGGCCCCAAAGGAACTGGGAGAACTGAAACTACAACTGCAAGAACTTTTAGACCTGGGTTTTATCAGACCCAGCGTGTCACCATGGGGAGCTCCTGTACTTTTTGTCAAGAAGAAGGATGGAACGTTGAGGATGTGCATAGACTACCGAGAATTGAACAAGGTGACACTCAAGAACAAATACCCATTGCCAAGGATAGATGATTTATTTGACCAGCTTAAGGGGGCCAGTATATTTTCTAAGATTGACTTAAGGTCCGGGTACCACCAATTGAAGATCCGGTCCGAAGATGTACCCAAGACAGCTTTTCGCACCAGGTACGGTCACTATGAGTTCGTAGTAATGCCTTTTGGATTGACCAATGCCCCTGCGGTGTTCATGGATTTGATGAATCGCATATTTCACCCATATCTCGACAAATTCGTCCTGGTCTTCATAGACGACGTCCTCATCTACTCGAGGAATAGATCGGAACACGCTGAGCATCTAAGAACTATCCTCGAAACGTTGAGGACCGAGAGACTTTATGCTAAATTCAGCAAGTGCGAGTTTTGGCTCAATGAGGTTAATTTTCTTGGACACATAGTAACGGCAGAAGGAATTCGGGTAGATCCAGCAAAGGTAGAGGCCGTACAAAACTGGAAATCACCAACCAACCCGAACGAAATTCGGAGTTTTCTAGGACTGGCTGGCTACTACAGAAGATTCATCGAAGGGTTCTCAAAGATTGCCAGGCCAATGACGCAACAACTCAAAAAGGGCATCAAGTTTGTGTGGACCCCTGAATGCGAAGCTAGCTTCCAACTGCTAAAAGAGAAATTAACCACCGCCCCCGTGTTAGCCGTGCCAGAACCAGGAACAAATTACGTGGTCTACACAGATGCTTCGAAAAATGGACTCGGGTGCGTTCTAATGCAGAACGGGAAGGTGATAGCTTATGCGTCGAGACAACTCCGACCCCACGAACTGAACTACCCCACTCACGATCTGGAATTAGCAGCCGTAGTGCATGCACTGAAAATTTGGAGACACCACCTATATGGGGTTAGATGTGAGATTTTCACTGACCACAAGAGTCTAAAATACTTCTTCGAACAAAAGGATCTAAACATGCGGCAGAGGAGATGGCTCGAGCTGGTGAAGGATTACGATTGCAGCATAAACTACCATCCGGGCAAAGCAAATGTGGTAGCTGACGCACTGAGTCGAAAGTCTCAACAACTAGCTTGTCTGGCCACCCGGGAGGGAATACTGATACAAGAATTTGCCAAGATGAGGATAGAAATAATACAAGCACCGGAAACAGTGGAAGCTAAAATCGCAACTTTGGTGCTGCAGCCCGACCTGAGAAAACGAATAGTTGACGCCCAAAGACACGACGAAGCTCTGGAGAAAATACGAATGAAAGTGCGAACCGGTGAGCAAAGCAATTATAGGGAAGAGGCGGACAATGCCCTCACTTTTGAAGGAAGACTGTGTGTACCAGCCAACCCGGACCTTAGGAATGAAATATTAATCGAGGCACATGACACTCCGTATACCGCCCATCCGGGAAGCACAAAAATGTACCAGGATCTAAAAAGAAAATTTTGGTGGGACGGCATGAAAAGAAGCATCGCAATGTTTGTCGAGAGATGTTTAACTTGCCAGCGAGTCAAGGCATTGCACCAACGACCTTACGGAAAATTACAACCCTTGGAAATTCCCCAGTGGAAATGGGAACATATCGCCATGGATTTCGTGACAGGCCTGCCCAGATCCAAGCGTGGAAATACTGCCATTTGGGTAATTGTTGATCGACTCACGAAAAGTGCTCATTTTATCCCTATTCCAATCACGTATGGATCTGAGAAACTAGCACAGTTATATGTACGGGAAATCATGCGTCTGCATGGAGTACCTGTGACAATCACGTCAGACCGAGACTCGAAGTTTACATCCAGATTCTGGCAAAGCATGCAAAGGGAAATGGGTACGAGATTAAATTTCAGCACCGCATTCCACCCCCAGACCGACGGACAATCCGAGAGGACAATCCAAACTCTAGAAGATATGTTGAGGGCCGTCGTACTCGATAGAGGAGAAAACTGGGAATCCATCTTGCATCTGATAGAGTTTGCCTATAATAATAGTTATCAAGCCACCATCGACATGGCACCTTATGAGGCACTATATGGAAGAAAATGTCGGTCTCCACTCTATTGGGACGAAGTAGGGGAGAGAAAGGTATTAGGCCCAGAATCCGTGGCGGAGATGATTGAAATCGTGAGACGAATCCGGGGTCGAATCAAGGAAGCGCAAGACCGACAAAAATCCTACGCCGATGAGCGTCGAACGGATTTGAAATTTAACATCGGAGAGAAAGTCTTTTTGAAAGTATCTCCTTCCAAAGGGATAACCAGATTTGGACTCAGAGGAAAGCTGAAACCACGGTTTATTGGACCCTATGAAATTCTGGAAGAAGTGGGCCCGGTAGCATATCGTTTGGCATTACCACCCAATTTTTGTAATGTGCACCACGTATTCCACGTCTCCCAACTTCGGAGGTACGTGTTCGACCCGAAGCATGTCATTCGTCACGAGGAAATCGCTTTAGAACCTGACCTGAGCTACGAAGAAAAGCCGATAGAAATACTAGACCGAAAGGTGCAACAGCTTCGGAACAAGTCGATTACTACAGTGAAGGTTTTGTGGAAAAACCACGGACAGGAAGAAGCAACATGGGAGCTAGAAGAGAAAATGAAGGAGAAATATCCCGAGCTTTTTGTCTAAATATTTTCTAAATTTCGGGACGAAATTTCTTTTAAGAGGGGTAGTATGTAACGACCCGCTAAGCCGATATTGTTAGAAACAATATTATTATCTTGATTACTTATATAAGTAACTTGAATGCGATTAAATTCAAGCTACGATAAATTATAGGAGTTGTTGTTTTAACGTTAGGCAAGTGAATAGAAAACGTAAATATATATATTACACCTATATGAATATTAAATTTAAATAAATGAATAAATATTAATAACAATAATAAATTAATACATAGTTTTTTCTTTATTAGTTAGCTTATCCGAGAAGACCTCTGTCATGCGATGCATTTAATGCTACTGGTTGAGTTGTAGAGATAATAAATGCTGCATTTATGAAGGCATTAATGAGGTATGGAAAAAAAATCCTTCCTCTGACACATTTGATGAACATTCTCGCCTAGATTAATTGCAGGTTAAGTTTGCCATAGATGAGTATATTTACTCACTTTCTTTCACCATAAAAACATTACCATCATACATCCTAATCACCCCTTCACAACCCCACATAATTCCTTCACAAACCCCACATACTATTTCCTCTTCCTACTTCAATTCCACATCGGACAGAGCCTAAGGAGGAAGATTTACACACACTTGTAGAATCAAGTCACCAATCCAACACCACCTCTTTTTCCCCCACATAAAAGGTAATTCCAAGTTTTTTTTATGCATATACATCAGATTATAGTAAGAATGAAAATGGAAACATGCTAGGTAACCTTTATTTTCCACATATTACATCAGGGACTCCAAATTTCACCCAACACATACAAGTAGCATGCCAAAACCAGAATTTTTCCCCAAGCTATTGAATGATAGACATAACATAGGACTTTTAATGATGCTTTAGACAACACCAAAAAGCCTGTGACTCTTATAACAATTCTATGTAGACCTCTGAAATAAATATAGAAACTCATCTTGAACCAATCTGTAAATCTGCCGCGAGGAACTTCCGGCAGCGAGCTCGGCGCTCCGTCGTCAACAATGACAGCCCACGCTCCAAAAACGCATCCTTGCTTTCTTTCCAGGAATCTAGAAATCTTGGAATGAAATTAACAAAGTCTATTATCACAAAGGTATTTAAAACCTAAATAAAAAAAAAGGGGGGAGGGGATGAAGAAACCGATCACCTACCTGTCGGAAACGGCGTCGGCCGCTGGAGATGAGGGTCTCGACGGCGACGACGCTGGAAGGGAGGGGAGGGCTGATGGATACAATCCCCTCCGAGCTGAAACCTCGGCAAGAGCCGAGCATGGTCCCCGCCGAGTTGAAACCTCGGCAAGAGCCGAGCATGGTCCCCGCCGAGCTGAAACCTCGGCAAGAGCCGAGCATGGTCCCCGCCGAGTTGAAACCTCGGCAAGAGCCGAGCATGGTCCCCGCCGAGCTGAAACCTCGGCAAGAGCCGAGCATGGTCCCCGCCGAGCTGAAACCTCGGCCAGAGCCGAGCATGGTCCCAGCCGAGCTACAACTTCGGCATGAGCCGAGCAGGGAGTAGGAAACGATTCCGGCAGACCTACAGCCTCGGAAAGAGCCGGTCAAGGAGCAGAGTGTAGCAAGGGAGGAAGTATCCATTGCGAAGACAGGGCCGGCGAGGAACGTGAAGCCTCCGAGCCGATTCGGCGACCTTGGGGCTGTAATGCATATTGATTTGAGGTCCATTCCGAAATTAAAGTATTCCGGGCCTAAGAATGAAATGGTTAAGTAAGCTAAAATAAATAGTTGTGACCCAAATTGTTTTTTTTAGGAGTAATTAGTAAAGTATAGAATATCAAATTTTGGTTGGAATCTAACTAGCAAACGAACTAGTAATAAATAATGTAAGTTCAAATAATGTAAGTTTAGAAATTTCGTAGTAGTAGTAGTAATAATAATATTAATAATGAAGTGCTATTAATTAAATTTCCCAATTTAATTAATATGCAAGTTTCTAAAATTTTCTAACGGTGAGCAAATGATAAAAGAAATAAAGTAGGGGCATGCATTCCTATAAGTATGTGAATTTCTCGAGTCTTATTGGTACGTTGTTTGTTTTCAAAAAGGTTATCTCCGCAAGTAAGGTCGGAGTAAGAATTCAAGATAAGAAAACTAAGCGATCAAGGTGAGCTTTCTTATACTAAAATACAAATCGTATTTTATGAAAACAAGAACACATGTTCGTGATTTTAATGATGTTGTCATGCCATAAATGTTTTGTGTATGATGCCTATCTGTTGGCTACGGCCAAGTGAATTATGAATGATGATACAAGTCGAATTCGGGTCCCAGTGAGGGTGGTGTCCCCGCTCGGACTAGTGTACACAAGCTCCCTCTGTCATGTTGGGCAGAGCAGGTGACCGAGGAAGGTGGCCACCTTCCCGGCACATGCATGTAAGGTGACCGTGCGAGAACACCATCTCGACGGCACAAGGTGATCAGATATGGCTAAGTACAGGAAAAAGGGCCCAAAGTGAATATTTTAGTAAGCTTGGGTCTTTTCAATAAAACCCCGAGTATTACTGCGATGATGGCTTGACAATATTTTCAAATGTATATTTGTAATTTTCGGCATTATGTTCACTGAGTACTTTTTGTACTCAGCCCTGCATTTTTTTCTAAACGTGCAGGTTGAGTCGTGGAAAGGGGAAGGGATAAGAGCTGTGGAGAGTAATCTAGTAGATAACTATGAACAAAACTCTCGGAGGTTCATGTCTCCATACATGGACCGCGTTCTTTCGTTTCCGCTGTGCCGGTTAAGAGGCAGTGTCTATCTTACTCTTTACTCTGATAATCAGAACTTGTATGAACGGTCACCCGATTCTACATGATCGAGTGTATTTTGGTTATAAGTATTTCCGTATTTAAGTTATTATGTGCGTCTCGTTTTGCTTTGGCTTTAATTTCCCCTAAATTCTATCCCCGCTTCTTATAATCCCTCCTTAGTCGCGAATTCCCGGGTTATGCTATCCTTAGCTAACTGCGGTCGTGACACTTTTTTACACTCATTTTCAAAATAATAATAATAAATATTTAAAATGAAAAGGAAAAGTAAAGTAAAAAATATATAGAAAAGACTCAATTATAGTGTAATAACTGAAAAAAATGACTTAATTATAATGGAATAGAAGTGGTATAATCATCGGGAAAAATGAACATACCCTGCTACCGTGAAAAGAAAATTACTCCGGCTCTTAAAAAAGAAAGAGATATTTATTGTGATATGGAGTATAATCCTTATTAAATGATTGGTGTTCTTTATTTTAACAATCAAGTAGAATAACATGTCATCCTAAATTTCAAATTATTGACTCGGATGCAGAGTCAATTTCATTAGACAACACATTCAAGCATACTTATATTTGCTGATACTACTATTTTAATATTTGAACTAGTGGTATAAGAGCATCATTTACTCTGGCTCAGAATCAGGTCTCAAGTTCCCTTCATGTCATCATTCTCCTAAATTTGAGTTATAGATCATAACTGCTCTAACCCTGCAGGCTTGGCCACAACTAATAAATTGCACTATTCACAACTTCAACTTATTTTACTCGTAAAAGCAATACTTTTGACAATTCAAACCAGGAAAATACATTGTTATGTCGATAAAAGAAAATTACAAATCCTAAGAAAAAAATTATAAATCCTAGATAAAAATTGTATTAAGCCCTAGAAAATAAAAATTACAAATCCTAGAAAAAATATTGAAATAATCTAGAGGATAGAAATGGAGAATTTGGTGGAAGAATGTTGAAGAAATGGGCATAAATGGGCAAAAAAATTACTAAAAAAAAGAAATAAATTTTGGGGGTTTGCGGCCCGTCCTAAACCATTTAACCCTAGGCCGGGCCGGACCAGGAGCATCCTCAGGCCGCAACTGCGGCCCCGGGATCGGCCCAGGCCTCATCTCCGTCCTTCCAACCCCACGCTCGGGCCGGGACTCACTTTTTGCGGCCCGACCTGGAGCGGTAATGATGCTCTAATGACAGGGATAACATCAACACTGCTTTGACATACAGGAACCTCATTTGAAACCTCATATTTCAAATGTTTATGTTGCAGTATGGGTAAAACAAAACACCAACAATTTAGCAGCACATAGAATTTCATAAATTTCAACCAAAATAATCAAATAAGTATTAATTCCATTTACACGAGGCGCCCTCCATCATCACCTAATTGTACAAAAAAATTGTAACTTTAAATAAATTCAACAGAACCTCTGGCGTTTTGGCAACTGGAAGCAGCCGCCGCCGCCGCTACTACTAACCGCCGCAGACGGTATCAGAGAAGCATTGGTCCCGTGATTGAAATCACCAAATTTCGACACAATTGAGCCACTCATCACCTGCTGCCGTTTGATAGACACCGGCGGTATCTGAAACGGCTGCATCTGCGGCGGGTTGCGCCACCGCGGGAGAGGCCCCGCCACCATCAGTGTCTGCAGCAGCGGCTCTGCCTGGAGAACAGCCTGCAGCAGCATCCCCTTCCGCGGCAGCACTCTCCCCCTCGAGAGGTTGTCGATGATCACCGACGCCCGATCCACCACGGGATCTTGGACGATCGCCGGCGAAGAAACGGCTGCCGCGTCGAAGATGGAGTCGGCGGGAGAGTGATAGTTTTGCGTGTCGGTGAAGCTGTTGGATTCGGTTATGCTCGAATTGGCCTTTGCCGCCGGCTTCAGCAGAGAGGTGTCGCCGCCGCCTTGGAAATAGGGGGAAGAGATTGCGGCGGCGCTGGTGAGTTTGTCGAGCTGCCTCCTGGCTTCGTCTCGCTCTTCGATGGCGCATTTCAGGAGCTGGATCAGTTGATTCACGTATTCTTTGTTTTTCTGCATTTCTTCCATCGCTTCTGATTTCAGCTTCTCCAGTTCCAGGCTCGTGTACAGCAGCTTCTGCCCCAATTCATCCATTTCTCCATGCTGATTTTCCAATTTACAGTGGAAAATTATTGTGAATTCATTATTTTTTTGATTAATTAAAGCAGACTGAATGATTGGATAATAATGAGATAAAAATAAAGAGATTAACTAGAAATGAAAGAGCAATACCTCAGCATAACTCCAAAGAGAAGCCATCTCTCCCATTCTCCAGAATTTTGAATTTGTATATATCTTGCGAAATGAAATGTTGCACAAGAAAACAACCTTTGGGAGGGAGAGGGGGTTTTGAGGAGACAAAGAATTTGATGAATATATAGAATGGAAGGATCAATAAAAGACAATAAATCAGCAAGAAGCTTTACTGAATAAAAACATCCTATTCAATTCACATTCAAAATCATAATTGTGAACCAAAAAAATTAGGAAATGGGTATTATTTATGGAATCCATAGACCTTCCAAAAGAAAAAAAGTCTTCTCTTACCTTAATTATATTAATAAAACATACCCCTCTCCCATTATTAAATGTGTCTATTTTGTTAGGATGTTCAAATAGTACATTCTCTTAAAATAAAGGTGCATGTAGCCTTGTGAGGACAAAAAAGGTTCCTTTAATTAGCATTTCAAAAATTTATTTTGAGAATTTATACAGGGGAACATGGTCAGTAATTACTTACAGTTGAGTATTAATAGTAACAAATTCTGTGTATATTAAATTTGTAGTATTATTATATTTCTATGATCTAGATATGCTTTAATAATTCGCCCTTGACGAATAGCTCTTCTTTTATTTGGAGCCTCTCAATGGTAATTGTAAAAGCAAGTTGATAATTACGCGGTTTTGTTAGTTAAGAAAAGTAGAGTATCATTGAACTTATTTTTTATATATTTTACTGTTTCTTAATTAGACTATAGCCTTTTTTTAAAACTTTCTACTGTTCGTTTTTCCCTCTCTTGTCTGGTGGTTAAAATTAGGGTTTCATCATTAACGGCATTTTCAAGACCTTCATTACTTTTAAATTTTCTATTTAAAAAAACTCTAGTATTACTAATTGTCACTCGTGTTTATAAAAATAATTGTAAAAAGTATATTAATATTCAACGAGGCTGATCGGTTTTGAATCTCACAAATTAATCCTAAATGAATAAACATGTGATAATTAGTTATAATCATAACTCTCCAACTAAAATATTATCATAATTTTGTTCTAAATAAATTATCATATATTATAATTAGTTATGTCAAGTGAACAAACCAATATATATATGGTGATAATTATATCTAATCAGATCTCCTAGATAGAACGTTTCTAATGCATTCATGACTAGTTAATACTCTCCGTCACAACTCAAGTGATTGATTTCTTTATGGCCGTTGTTTTAGGAAGATGAAAATAAATAGTTAAAGTGAAGAGAAAGTAAAGTAAGAGAGAGAATAATATGGAAGAGAGTCATATCAACATTATTCTATTACTTATTTTACTTTCTCGCTACTTTAACTACTCTATTTATCATCATTTTTCTCAAACACGTGATGAAAATCAGCCAATCACTTCTATAATTATAATTAAACTGTTCATGATTATATTATTATTCTTTAATTATTAGTAGTTGATAATATAAATAACTTTACTAAGTTTATCTTTTGGCGAATTCTCCATGTAACTGATTCGAATTATATTAATGAAATGTTTTGGCAGCTCTGCTGTCATTAAATGTACAATATATATAGCGACATTTTATTACTTTGGCAAGTTCATAATATACTTTCCATTCAATACGAATATGTAATTAAGGCTAATTAATCTTTTATAAAACATAGGGGATATAAATTTGTTTATTCGCCCATAGGAATCAGATAACACGGTTCTACAGCTCAATCATTATAATTATGATTTTATTATACAAATGCGATAAGAAGGTGTGCATTGACTTCGACGGTTAACACATTAAAAACAGTAATCATTTTGTTATAAAAACTACATCAATTATATTAATAAGGACACATCAATCTATTTTTTTATTTTATTTTATTAATGTGCGACAGTTGTATCATTTCTCATACGTTAGTTTGCAATAAGAAAAAAAACTCATATAAATGCAATACGATTCGTTGGTCGTGATTCGTGAAGTGATTCAGAATTTGAGATTACTTTTCAGTAATAAAATAAATTTGGTACAATCGGGGAAAATATGTAGTTTATCGACTTCATCCACCAAAGTGTGAATTTTGTATTTTGGTTCAAAAAACTAAACTACTCATAATTTAGACCGACAGCAGTAATATTTATTTTTTAACTTTTAAAAATTATTTTCGATTTTTTCTTTCTTTATTTAAATTCCCAAAGATAAATTGCTTTCAATTTTGCGTAAGAGAAACTGTTGGATGTCTTAAAACTTCCACGAACTTATTTATAAGTGTATGCATAAAAGTATCATAATTTTTCTTTAAAAAATCGTAAAGGTATCTTAAACATTATTGAAAAACTCATCAAATAAAAAGATCGTCGCAAAAACTTCGACGGTAATTTATTGATAGAAACACCTAAAACTTTGAGGTAAAGTGGCTAAAAGAGAAAGAGGAGGTTGCAATTCGTGTTTATTGAACTTAGAAATTGTAATAAATCATTACAATGTACTGAAATTTCAATTTTGTAGGAGTATAATTGTTCTTAAATTCACAATGTATTCCATAATAGTTGCCTACTGTGTAATTGTTCGTTATCAATATTACATATTCATATATGCAATTTGTGATTGATTGTAACTTTAATTTATAGGCAAATAAATCGGAGTATATATTTTAAATCGGAAGTTAATTTGTATCCTCAAATACATCTTCTATACTTAAAAAACAATTTCATTATTGATGTTTCAATTAAAATTAAATGATGTAAATAAAAGTGTCTCAAAAATATAAAAGATTAAGGATGTCGTGGATAATTGTATCCTCAATTTAAGGACGCTTTTATTTGCCTTCGAAATTATACATGACAATTTGTCACAATTTTCCAACACTAGTAATTTTGCCTCAAATGTTGTGTCCTTATAAGACGAGTTTGTTGTAATGGAGCAGTTTTTTTGGTACTATGATGCTTATTCGGTAAAAAGTAGTAGCAATTATGACGGTGCTTCTATTGTTTTCCCGCAACTCTTTCGACATCGACACTACTTGTAACAATAACCACCGACACTTCTTTTGTTTTTATCACTCTTCCTTTAATTCTCTCTCCCTAATGGATCATAACACAGTCTTATGGAGTATAGCTTATGTTGCAACTGCTTCCAACGACACTGCCATCGATCTTAAGTTTAAAGACTCAATATTTAAACCTTGTCCATTGACACGTGTTGGGTCTCATGTGAAGGACTATGATTGATGAACAAGTACTCTATTTCCAAATGAGATTCATTAAAATATAATGTTTCATTAGGTTTATATTTTAGACACATATATCCAAAAAAATGAAAGAAAAATAAGTCGAGTCCGACAAAGAGCGTGAACATGGATGACATATTTCAGTGGATAACGTGATATGTATGGTGAGTCTAATGGAATAGCCAAATACTTAAACGTACATACTTTTAAAATACGGGTAGTTGTGAAACTGAAAATTTGTGTTATGCATGGCTAATGTACAATGTACCTAGCGGCTTTCTCTCTCTACATCCAACTGTTTGAGCAGCACGAATGCGTGTATACATACACACATGCATTCCACACATCACTTATTATTCAACATTTCATCCTAGGTAGATCGTCATGTATATTTATTCCTCTTAAAATATGAAAAATGCAATATACATCCTTTATAAATAAAAAAATATGTATATCGAGGAAGAGTACTGATATAAGACAATCACTACTTAAATGCATAACTAAAGTATATGAATTTAGTAAACTATAAAGGCGTTTTAGTTCACAACACCAATTTGAAAACTCAGAGTGAACCAATACGCCATTATAGTGAACTAAATCATTCATTATAAATTATAGTGAACTAAATCGATCTTATAGTGTAACTAAATTTATGTTCTCTAGTTTTGCATTTAAAAATAGTTATACTTTGATCATCTTCATATCGAGGAAATGGTATATATAGGTCAAATAGTTTATTACTTTAATTAGGAGTATGTTTTATTTACTAAAAATCTGTAATGTTAATTATTTGAGCCAGAATCTTTAGAATTAAATCTGTGCTTATAAGCCTTTGAATTGAGAATTTAATTTAATGCCCTATCTAGCTCATGAGGGACGTAATATAGTAGTACTAGTTGATAATAAGTTGTGTTGACGTATAAGTTAAGATGCTTGTATAATTCCTTTGCGAAGACAGCTAAATATAAACAAATGTCGGCTATAATCTCATAAATGCGACTCCAAGGGTCAATTTTGGCCGTAAAATTCAATCCAAAAGTATAATACATACATTAGGACACAATCTCGACTATGATAGATTTTCTCATTGAAATATAGCCTCGATTGTCACAAATCGGCTCATAATCACATTTTATGCAGGAAAAAACGCATGCTAACAATCTAGAAAATCAAAAATGACTTTACACTCCCTAAAGACATTATATCACTTATATTTATTACAATTTCATTGACCCAAGATAAGTGTAACTCACTCTATCGCAAGCAAAAACAAACAAACTACCAAAGATTCTTGAGAGAGAAGGGTTTATTTTCAATCTATATATATATTACTCCTATCTACTACGCATTAGATTGAAGACATCAGACATAGTGATTTAATAATGCATCTTAATCCACATTTAGTAGGGTTTATAGCATAGGCGTAGGCTAATTAATTTAATCCCATTTCGAAAATGTTAAATTAAATTACTACGGAGTAGTACTATTTCCTTTGCACCGAAACAACGGTCGTTAAAAGCGGAGACCGCTTAGCCTTATTGGCTTATTCCCAAGTAGTAGCTAACGAGTAACGACTTTACCGGTCGACCTAATCATGCGCTTTTTAATGCCACTTTCGTTATTACCATAACCGTGTTTTGACTTATTCTCTATCATTTGCCTCGCTAAATATTCACTTTTGTTCTTTTTTTTGGTGAGATAGGGAAGAAGTGGATCTCATCTTCGTATGAATGTTTTTAGAGTGAACTGCATCAAAAGGCCCTGACTTTTCGCCTTATAACATCAAAGGCTCCTAATTTTTAAAAATACCACCACAGAGATCTGACAAAACATATAATCACAAATCGTATATATTTTGCCATTTTTCGGACGAAAATGCCCAAATGGGGTGAAGGGCAGTTTAGACCTTTTGATTGCATTAGGCTGCACCCCTATGACTGCATTTGCAGGTGCGGTCTTGTCAAACACCTGTGTAATCATAATTCCATTTATATTTTTCAATTCTGTTTCATTATTTCATCCCTCCATTTTCATTTCATCTACCCCTTTCAAGTTCTACTCAAATTCTGATTTCCCTCTCAAAACAGTATACGCGATTTTACCTTCTTCGGCATCGGGCAATTTAGGGGATTTCATATCTTCGCCAGCCGTTCGGGATCTCGAATTTAGTGGATTTCATCTGGATTTTGCTGAATTTAGGGTATCAAAGAGGGTTTTAGGCCATTTCCGTTGGAATTTTATTTTGCAATTGTTGGTTGATTTTTTTTTGGTTGTATGGTTACTGTCGGGCATTTGAAAATTATTTTTGCAATTCTTGGTCGATTTGATTTTTGTATTGTCGAACTGAATTCAGGTCGTTACGCAATGTCTTCTTCTTCTTCTCAATCGTTCGGCTCAAGCTTCAATTGGAATTGGCCTCGTCCAGAAATTGTGAAGTGTAATCACGATCTTGAGGCCGAGCTCGTTACATCTAGGACGGCTGCTAACCCGGGTAGACGTTACTATCGCTGCCCTATATGGAAGGTTAAAACCATGTATTTTGATCGTGTTGTCCATTAATTTTGTTGGCATAAAGATTAATGAGAAATTATTATGCACGACGATGACTACAAGTTTTTTCGATGGTTTGATGCGAGTCTATCCCCAAGTCAAGACAGTTATTTTCAGAGAGTGAAACTTGAGCGAGACCAATTCGAAGCTGAACTTCGAAGCAAATCTCTACTCGAAGGTGTGCTGCACGAGAAATTGCGCTTGAAAACCGTGGAGTTTGAAGACTTGAAGCTACAACTGGGTATGAAAACTGAAGAGTGTGACGCATTGGCGGTGAAAATTGGTCAGATGGCAACAACTCTCCGACGCTTAAAAATCACAATCTTGTTCTTATGTATTGTTTTCTACTGTTATAACAATGTTATGTCGTGTTCACTCTGTGGTTCATTTCTGAAATCACAAACTGAAATCCTGATCGACTACGCTTTGCTTTGTTGCTAATCATTTATGTCTGAAAGCACGAATGAGGTTACACAACTATGACTGAAATCACAAACCATGTACGCAAATGAATACTACCAAACTGAAATCACAAATGAAGTTACTCAAATATGATTGAAATCACAAACCATGTACACAAATGAATACTACCAAACTGAAATCACAAATGAAGTTACTCAAATATGATTGAAATCACAAACCATGTATACAAATGAATACTACCAAACTATCACTGAAATCACAAATGAAGTTACTCAAATATGATTGAAATCACAAAGCGACGTACACTATCCACAAAAATACCACCACCAAAATTTTTCCGCAGAACTTTACTTCCACCAAAATACTAGTCTGTTACAAAATAGTCTGTACCATACAAATCATACTATCCATATCATCACTGACACAAATTGTTCAACCCATCTGAAACAAACCAACGTTAATAAGCAAAGGCCATCAATCTTGATCACCGCGGCGGCCGCATCTCTGAGGATGAGTCCTTGTCCGACTGCTTGGTCTCGGATTCAAAATATTAGGTTGCAACAATTAATAGTGTAGTAAGTATACATGCTTAAGCACTATGTACAATTACATAATATAGTTGCATATGCTTACTACATAGTACCTCTTGGCGTTGGGGATTGTTTGACGATTCAGGTAAAGTACTGTCACCATGTTCACGCGAAGTCTCCCCAACCTGAGAACGGGCATCTGTCCGAGGATCATTGCTGCATGTCCTCATATTATGACCTTCTAGACCGCACCGACGACATTTCATCACGAAGGTGCGACGCAATGACTCACCTCCATCTGCATGAAGACGAATCTGGGGCTCCTCACGTCTCAGTTTCTTCGGCCTACCACGCTGTCGCTTTGACCTCGGGGGCGCCATTTCCACTGAACCATCCGCAGTACTCTTCGGCCAACTGGCTACCCCATTGATGGGGTAGAGGACATTCTCGTACAGCATGATCATTGTTGACTCAAATAGTATCGGGAAACGAATCGCGTCACGTCGTCGCCATTCTTGTTGATAGTTGCGATAGCATGAGTGCACGGGATTCCGGTTAGCTGCCACAATCTACAAGAACAAGTAAAATCGCGCATGTTGACAACATATTGGCCAGACTGCCCAGACACTTGGTACGAAGACTGTCCGTTCCATGTAGCCCTCCACGATGAAGCCCTCGCGAACCACTTATCAACAAGCTCCTTGATAACAGGCGGGACTGCGTGATCGTAGCTTTTGATCCATTGGCCTCTGATCTGAATTCTTTCCATTTGACTTGTTCGAATGTCCTCCAACATGCTGATAATTGCTTTCTCGCGAGCCAATGCAATCTTCGAATTGAATGTCTCACAGATGTTGTTCAGGATCACATCACAACAGGTGTGTGGAGAGAAAAAGGCCTTGACCCACTTTTCTTTGGGAGCTACTCCAGAAAGCCACTGGTGTGCACTGGGATATTCGGTTTGCAAAGCATCCATCAAAGCCACATACTGTTCGAGGGTGGTACTCGAGGCAATCTCCCACAACCGGTCTTTGAAATCTTCACCAACAAATCTCTTCTTAAAATTGTTGTATATGTGCTAAACACAAAAGCGATGCTCGCTTTGTGGGAATTCCTCAGCAAGCAACTTTGCAAGGCCCTGATGCAACACAACAATACATTACCACAAAATCACAGTTCAGTACATAATTTATTAAACAAATTACAAATAAAAGTAAATCGCATATCACGTACATGATAAAATATTGGAATAACGGATGGCCTACCTTTTGTTGGTCAGACATAAACACATAACGTGGACCATTTGCATGCAAGTTTAGGTCATCGGCCAAGTACTCCACGAACCACTTCCACTGGACATAACTCTCGTCCTCAGTCACCGCCCAAGCAATCGGCCACCAGCCATTGTTGGGATCAATCCCCATTGCTGTCATTAGCTGACCTTTGTACATCCCTCGCAAGAAATAAGCGTCGAAGAATATAATCGGGCGACATAACTCCTTCCATCCTTCTTTCAGTGGCCCTAGACAGCAGTAAAACCTCATGAATCTCGGTCCAACGGCACCAGATTCCCTCATATTCTCATAATGTATATGAATGCTGGATTCAGGGTGCGTCCCCTCTAATTCGGCTTTATAGTAGAACAAGTGTCTGTATTGGGACGCCGCAGAGCCGAAAATGCCGTCCACTGCGTGCTCTCTGGCCCGATATGCCTTCATCCTACCTATCTTCAGGCCAAAATCTTCATCGACGCATTGCCGTATAGCTGCAAGCGGAATATGAGGGTTAGCTTTGATCTTCTCCATATAACGCTCCCCTAGCCACTTGGCCGTCAGCCACTTCGAATCCAATACTTGAGAGCATGTATACGCGTGATCGCGTTGCATATTCAACACTACATAATCATGACCATTGTGTATTTCGTGCTTCCTCAAGTACACATACCAATCACATCCTTGCCCTTTACAAATCACACGAATTTTGTCGCCGTCGTTTCTTTTCACGTGCACCCGCCTTCTTGACATTATTGCGTACTGCCTTAACACGTCATAAAAGAAATCTCTGTGCTTAAAAACATCACCAGGCTTCCACACGGGAAGCTCATTTCTGACGAACTTGAACGGGGTAAACTTTATGCCATTCTTCTTCAATGGGTGCTTCCGACTGCACTTGACGTTGAGCTTCGGCTGAAAAATCCAGGGTCGGTTTGTACACATTATCGTCAACATGTTGAACATCTTCACTATAAGAAGATTGTCCCATCTGCTTTAACATAAATTCACAAACTAACACCATGCATACAATCATAAATCACAACTCAATTACAATATGTTAGGTATGCACTAACCTCAGCCATGCTATCAATAGGGTCTACAATTGCATCGGTTTCATGATGCCCAATCTGAACAAATTATGAAATCACATATGAATACCAAACATAAACAACAAATCACAAACATGTACCACCGTCGTGTACTAACCTCTGCATGGCTAACCTGTTCACAAGTGTCTTCAACCTCAGCCTCAGGTTGTATACCGTGTTCACCATGGCTAACTTGTTCATTAACGTCTTCAACCTCAACCTCAACCTCAACCTCAACCTCATGTTGTACACCGTGTTCACCATGGCTAACCTGTTCATTAACGTCTTCAACCTCAACCTCAACCTCATGTTGTACACCGTGTTCACCATGGCTAACTTGTTCATTAACGTCTTCTACCTCAACCTCAACTCCACATTCGCATTCATGGACATCTCCTTGTCCAACAACACCAACCACTGGTTCATTCCCTTCAACATCAAACACAACAGCTTCTGCTTGCTCTGCACTACATGATGCAAATGCATCCATCAAATTCTTACGGGCAGCCTCCTCTTGCATCTTCCATTCGCGATGTTTGTCTTCTAAACTCGTGGTCAAATACTCTTCAAACTCAAGATCCCTAGGGTACCACTCAAGCAACAGTAATGGTGCCGATGGTTTCCTCTGCTCCTCCTGGTGTTGTTTCTTCCTTTTCGGTTTACTCTTCGGCACAATTGGGTTCGGTTCGTCAAGTTTTTCAATGACCACAGTGGGTTTTTTACTAGCATTCACAAATTTTAGCAACTCCTCCGCTTCTTCTTTTCGCTTCTTCAGCAAGGCGGCCGCTTGTGTTATCTCGACAACATATATGTAAACTAGCTTTGTGCTAGTAGCCGCGACTTTGAGAAAAGGACCCAGATGTGCATAGTCAATTATGGGCAGCAATGGGCCTCCTATTTCCACGCCACTACAACCAGCACTGTACGTTGGATGAACGTAATAGAACTCACATATGAGGTTCCTATTGTAACCCAACCGCACTACCATGCCTGCCAGATCTACGAAATCGAACTGACGAATCCAGCAATAGTCAAAGAATGTCAATTGCCCCCCAACATACTTCTTCTTTCCATTGATTTCGAAGATTGACCCTCCGTGATGAAAACCGACGGAAAACATCCCGGGATGGTCCCCTGTTATGGTTTGTACAGAGTTAGCAAACGTCCAAATTTAAACCAACTTTTTTCACATATAAAGTCCTAAATCACAGTCCAAACAATTTCCCAAACGAGGACATCAAAACAGTTTCACAAATCAACCAATTTTCGGAGCCCTAAATCACAATCAAAAACCTTGAAACCAATTTTAAATTTGAACTTACTATATTCTTCTTCCGGATAGAAGAAATCAAGCCGAGGATAGCGAATGCTCCACGTTTCTGGGTCTACGTCGATTATCTCCGGTCCCCGACCCCTTCTACTGTGTCTAGGTGATGCCGGAGGTGATTGTGACGAAGACGATGGCGTCGCCGGCTTCTTGTTTCGCCTAGAAGAACGAGCGGAGGACGCTCCAGCAGCACTTCGTCTCCGTTTTGGAGCCATTGATGAAAATGATTAAAATGGCGTGAAAGGAAGAGGCGATAGGCGGAGGCTAATTATTTTGGCGAAATGGCAAATTGATGAAGTGAAGGTGGAATTGGAGGGAAAAATATAGAGAAGCCTGGCAAAATGTTTTGGAATGACAAAAATTTGTGAAATTTCAATGCAGGTCCGATTGCAATTCATGCGTGTGAAAATAATAGGGGACAACAAGCAATGCAACCTGTCACACCAATTGCAATTCGATGTCCCGTCAACAGTGCTGCAGCTGACACAGCACTGACGGCCATGCAAAAGCCCGATTTTGCCCTTACAGGCCCTGAGGGTCTAATGGTCCGAAAAAACACGATTTTTGATTATATGTTTTATCAGATCCCTGTGGTGGTATTTTTAAAAGTTAGGGGCCTCTGATGTTACTAGGCGAAAAGTCAGGGCCCTTTGGTGCTGTTCACTCATGTTTTTATTTCAAAGTTTTATGATGCATCATTCTCACACGACATAATTTTTCAAAACGTTTCAAAAATTTGATCAGTTAAAAAATCACATTAAACAGACTTGTAGCACTGTATCATATACTATCTGCTATCTGATTGATTAAATTCCCAAATTTTAAGTTGTACAAATAAAAATTAATGAGAAACTTTTCAGGTGAGTGCTCTTTACAGCACAATCCTTATTTACTAATACTCCCTCCGTCCCGAGCTACTCGCTCATTTCCTTTTCGGCACGGAGATTAAGGAATGAGTGTATAGGAAAGTCAAAAATGACGGCTATAGGTGAAAATTTTTACTAAAAATGGAAAGAGTGCAAGTAACTTGGGACGCCCAAAAAGGAAATACGTGCGAGTAGTGCGGGACGGAGGGAGTACTACTTCACTCACATGATATGTCACAGGGGGTAGCTATATAATTAGGAAGTCCTATCGTAAATCAGTAATTTGACTCACAATTAAGAAAATAGTGCGCGGCCTACAATATTATCGACTAATAAAGCAGGAATTAAGAATGTATTAGTGATACATTATTGAATGACGGCATAAACATTGTTGTCGCGTTGCGCGGCGGCACATGGTAAGCGTAAGACTCGGTCCATGTGGGAGTTACTGCAGGAGCGACACGTGTACCAAAGACAATGAATAGCCTAGTGTAAAATGCTCACTGGTGATACTGTTAGCCACGAATTCAATCTTCTCACACGCATTTTTGTTATATTTTTTTATACGTTGTTAATTATTTACGTTTATTAGTATATAACATAGAATATCACCATTTATTATTATTTATGATTTCTAAGTTTTTTATGACTAAAGATAATAATTTATATTTTCTCTTTTATTTATTGTTACACATAAAAAAACATGTATGATTGAATATAATCTTTAATATTTATGGTTTCGAATTATGCTCATATTTGAAATTTATAGAAAAGATTATATATTTTGTTTTATTTAAAATATTGAAACTCTTTTAAGCTAAAATAAATTCTCTAATTATATAAGTGCATGGGAGTATTTAAGAGCCTCCATTTTAAATAGTGAAAAAGTTTCAAGTAATAACACTAAAAATAATTTGTTTTTTTATATACAATTAAATGACTCAGCAGGAAATGAATAACATAGAAAACCAATCTATTAAGTTGCATGTCTTGATTAAATTATTTATTGCACTCTCAATCTGAAATTTTTGAATCTGCCACTGAGTATTTTATTTCACAATGTTTGAATAATTCCAATCTTGTGTACTAGTAATTGTGTCTCCCAGCAAAATAAGTATTACGGAGTATTTTATTTCTATTTTCATTTTATTCCAATTTTGTATCATTCATAATGATCCAAGTATAATTACATGTACCATTTATTTAGATTTCTAATTATTGATTAATTCAGCTGAACTACCAAACTGTACATTCAGGGGCGGAGGCACGGTGGGACCAGGGGGGGCTTGGGCCCCTCAGCCATTTGAACATTTTTGATATAACAATATATGTATGATATATAATAAATATGAGTGGTAGTGCAGTTGGTTTGAAATCCGTCCTCTCTACTGCTAGTGGCCGTGTTTGAAACCTATGGAGAGCATTTTTATATTTTAAAGTCTGTTTATTCTATTTTGGATTCATTTATGATTTATTAGATTTACAATATTAGTAAATTTGATTTTGAAGTTCATTTGTGGCTCTTTTTTTAAAAAAATTTCTCAAATTAGTAATTTTTTTAGTTTTCTCATATTTATTTATGTTTTATGGATTTTCTCACATTAGTAACTTTTTTTTTCACTAGTAATTTTGTACATAGAACATTTAAGTTTGCGATCATAAAGAATAATTTTTAGAATTTAAGAATAAAAAATAATTATTTGATTCCATAAATATTTTAAAATATTATGTGATATTAGTTATATTAATTTTAATGTGATGCCCTTTATTATAAAGATCTACTATAGAAAATAACTCTTTGAAAATATGAAAATATATCATAAAAATATTAGTAAAATATGTTTATGCTCTAAAAAATCTATTAACTAATTACGTTTCCCACCATCAATTTTTCGCTCGCGGCTTTTTATGTTGCTCACGGTTCCATGTCATTAGCACTGATCACACTCAATAAATTTTAGTGGTAGTTTGGATCACCACCTTTAAAATCTTGGCTCCGCCACTATGTCTATTAACGTCATTATTATATAACAAAGTGCGAATTTGACTTCTTCAAGATGATTAGATATGATTAAAGTAGAATTATGAGTTTTTATTTCAATTTTAAATAACAACATTTCATGTTTATTTGAAAGATTAAAGTTTTTTCCCATCTCGTTATTTTTAATATGATTAATTGTCTTTCTTTTTTAACTTATTCGAACTTATGTCTCTGGTACTGCGTATTTGAGCAAATTTTATTTACCTAAAATTGTAAATTTGCTGCGTATCTGCAAAATTTCAATGGTTAATAACTTAATATGGTTTAACGAAAGTTGGACAGTACTATCTTTCAAGTGTGAACAAAATCGAAGTGTCTAAAATGTTAATCATACGGTGAATTTGAATCTGATTAACGAGATACAATGAAAATGACAATTAATGATTGCCTTTTAGGTGCACCAGATCCATATTGATCGATTTTACCCATAGGATTCTTTAATTATTTACTTTTGGTCATCATCAACAAATATTAGGATTAGACATTTAATTATTAAAGATGCGTTACTCCTCTTTAGTCTTAAAGAGTAAACCGTACAACCTTCACCAATAAGAAATTTCAAATAGACACTCAATTTAAAGCTATAATATAACCAAACCAAAACATAACCTTTCGTACGAATATTTTTCTTTCTTAAGGAAGAAAATAAAGCCAAATACTATAATAAATAAAAAACGAATTGTAAGCTAATGTTGAAATTTTAATCCAAATTTTCTTGCCCATGCCGTGTTATATATGAAATTAATTAGTAAGTTAAAAAAGAATAATATGAAAAAATTAAAATAATGGTTAATTTATACTCGGTTTTGCATTGGTGAATACATAATTGTTATCTTTATGATATGTTTAGTCGAGTTAATGATTAATAAGCTTGTTCTTTTGAAAAAAATATTATTGGACTATCACATTAACATGTCGTATACTCACTCGTGTATTCACTCCAAACGTGAAACGATCATTTCTTCTTTCTAAGCCTCCACATGTTACCAATGACCAATTGTATTGTTCGACACCGGAAATTACTTTCCCGGATAAATTTTACATAAATTTAAACTAAGTCTCCGGTGATAAATGTGGACCACGCTAAATTATTAATTGTTCATTTAATTAGGATTTATTAGTATGCCATTAGAGTTTATTATTTTTACTTGGACATGATTCCCACACGTCCTCACACGAGACGAGACTATCACTATATAATACTACTAGTATATAACTCTATTGATGTCTTGCTCATCGTCTTGTTGGTTTTCATGTTAAGTTGGGGTTGACTTGTGTTTGTTGCGGGTCACCTAGCTCTTGTGCGTTAATTGTTGTTTGTTATTGTGTTGGCTCTATATAGAATTATCTTGTTCGCCGCTCTATGTTGCATTTGAGCATTTTTTTTAATTAAAAAAACCTGGTATATACTCACTCTATTGATTTATTGAACTAAAAATGTCACAAAATCAAATTAATTATCAAATTAAACAAGTACATTTACCATTTTGCAGAAATCATTTACAAAATCTAGTGCTTAAAACAAGTACTATTTCACAAATGGTACATTTATATATGTGATATCCAACAACTTAAATAAAAGTAATTTGAAATTAGCACTCAATGGAAATAGAAACCACAGACAATGTCAAACAGTCATGATTTTATTTACTCATATAAGAATAAGATCATCATTGTTTGATATGTTTCTCATAATTGGGAATTTTGACTATATATATTTGGTTTGTGATGTGCGTAGTTACATTGGCGGCAAAGTTGAAAGAAATGCAAAATGTGGTCAAACTAAACACCGATTTTATTTCTTCTGTACGAAAACAACTTTTTATTCTCTATTTTTTATGCAAATTGAAATGGCCACCTTTGCAGAACAGTAGAATTTTTAAAAAATTGTTATTTTTGAGGTATTGTATTTATCTGGTAACACTATGAAATGGGACAGATATTTACTAGTATTAAATGCTTTACGAAATTGCCATATCAGTTTTTTATTCAAAGTTCAATTAGTATATTTGTATATTTGTGAAACAAGATTTCGGGAGTTCATAAACTTATTTTAATTTCACAATCCCACAACATTGAAGCTAAATGAATAAAATAATTTTAAATCTACATTCATTTTAATGTCTTCGATAACTCAAAATCAACGAATGAAATATGAATATGAATCTTATTAAAAGATCAGTGGGTCTTTAGGGTGTCCACTATAAGGCGGACACGCCCAATAGCCCCGCCCCAGTTTTTGTCCATAGCTCCAATTTTATTGTCCATAGCCCCAAAATTTTGTGTCCGCCACTATGGTGGACACCTCCAATAGCCCCCAAATTTTATAATCAACTTTCATTTTATAATATTTCAAGTAATTATGAACAAATTTATCGGGCTCTTAGTGGATTAGAAGAAGCCGACTATACGAATTAAAAATAAAAATAAAAATAAAAATAAAATACAAATTAAAATTAAAATTAGAATTACACAATAAATTAAAATTAAAATCACACACTACATTAAAATTAAAATTTGTATAGATGTTGTGTTTGAATGGTGTGAAAATAATGAATGGAGTGTGGTGTATTTATAGGTGAATTGAAGTGTAAAAAAAAATTAAAAATCGCATGCAACCGCCGCGGCGGATATTCGCTACTATAATAGCCGCGGCTATAGCCGCGCCTATACCCCCACCGCCGCGTCCTCGCCCCACTCGCGGCGAAGCCTCGTCCGCCGCCCTCCCCCCCACCAGCCGCGTCCACCCTCGCGGCGGACACCCCCCCCCCACTATGACCGCCGCGCCTACCGCCCCCCTTCGCGGCGTCCGCCGCGTCCACTCCATAGTGGACGCTCTTACATATCTTTTGGAAGTAAATATATTTAGGTGGTGTTCGGTTTTCGAGATAAAATAATCACAAGATATAATCTAGGATTGAGTTGTGATATTATTTTAGTGGGGTTAGCTATGACTAATTATCCCATGATTATCCATCTAGGATTGAATTGTGAGGTTGAATCTCATGAACCAAACACATTACAAATTTAATCCCGGGATACAATCTTGCAAACCAAACACCCCCTTACCGAATCGTGGGCTCACTAAATAATTTTTTATGCTCTTAATGAAGAATAAAAATCCATTATAGATAAGCAATCTGTTACGGAAGCACCATATGTTAAGGGCTTTTCCCTTAACGAACGTCGACGATTCTACTCGATGTTGATAGAACTCTCCGGCGCACAATCGTAGGGTCGGCGGAATCAAGATTTGGCTGTGCGCGGGTCTCTCCGCGTCGGGCAGCTCGAGATCTAGGGTTTGTACGTTTGTCAACGAGAAGTTGGGCAAATAATATTTTCATTCATATTGAGATTATGAACAAAAGCTCTATTTATAGACTAAGGACCCTAGGGTTGGTTCGACCTCCTAAACATCTCGGGAAAGAACCAATGAAGAAAACCCGAAACGGAGCTTATAATTATGCTCGACACTTAGCAAAAATAAAATAACAAAAATACCAATATCCAAAGAAATAATAAAACATAAAATAACTTGCTATCTAATTCACTATCTAGGAACGAAGTCGCCTAGCTTCTCAGGCGGGCACACGTTCCTCTTCGGCTTCGTGGTCGCGATGGACGGCTGTTGCATCTCCCTTTGCCCATCCGCCCGTGTCGTCGTCGGTGTCTCTTCCACAGGTTGAGGTACCATGTCACAATCTCCGAAAATGGAATAGTGTAGCCCCATACATTGAGTAAAATTATAAAAATAAATAAAATAAAATAAAATTGAATATCGTAAAAGAAAAAGAATCCGATGAGAGGTGATGAAAGTCGAGTATGATTAGTTTGTCCCGACAAAAGATTTGATTCAGATTGGGGATATGATTGGTTTGGTGAGACAAGAGTTGCTATATTTTTTTATGACCTCATTGCTGATATAAATGTAAATATATGATAGGAGTATAACTCAATGGAATTCCTGCATTCTGTATAAATGAGTATTCAGGATGCAATTCATCCCCCAACTAAAATAAAATGTAGAAAAAAAACAGAATTCTTTATCATTCTCGAGTATATTTACTAAATATTTTATTATTTTAGGTTATTATTTGTTTTAATTCTCTAAGGAGTGAGGACCTAAGATAACTTGTCTATTTGTAACTAAACATGTTGTTACAGAAGCTAACCTTAATTAAGCTAATTCAAGACTATTATATTTTCATTTCCAATTATCTAATCACACGTGATCAGGCAAGAATATATCCAAAATCGAAATAATTTATTTTCTCAATTTTTTTTCTTACGAGAACTATGCATTATTAAATTGGCCAAGTAAAATATAAAGATGCTAGCAGATATGACAATAATAATTGTTAGGGTAATTCCATATATTGGCCGATAATTTTAGAGAACAAAATAGAATTAACATACAAGGTTTTAACTTTTACTACTACCACTTAGCGCATGATTAAAATTTAAAACACAGACCATAGTTAATAGATATATGGTACAAAATCCACGTTTCGGCCACTCAAAAGTTAAAGAAATTAATAATGCAAGTCCTAAATTTTCATGTTTCCCAATCGTAAATAGAAAACAACAGTTTAGGTCCAAACACCAAAACCAAATTGTCCTATATCATACTCAAATTGGGTTTTCGATCTAAACCCAATTCGTAATCTTAAATAAACAACTTGTTATTGGGCTAATCATTGTTTATGGGCAAATTGCTCTATGATCACAAAATTTGACCGAATTTAGGCCGATCTCATAATTTTCAAAAATAAAATTTTAAATTCCTTTTCTTCAATATGATTGCATACTCTATTTAGTTCAATATTAACCTCAATCTTATTTAGGGCTATTACATGTGGCCTTATAGCTGAAACACAAAATATAAATTATAATAACAATGCTTTGTCAACAAAAATGTCTGTCACGTTATCATATCATCTTTGAGTTTGTAATAATATTTAGTTTTAATTTTGATTGCTATGAGACAATTCAAAAAAAATTAATAATTGCGATTCGATATTATAGTTTTAAAAATTATGAGATCAGTTAGAAACAAACAATAAATTATGATTTCATTGACAACTATTCCTTTAAATATTAGTAGTATTTTATTTATAACTGTAATCAATATTTCTGAAAGAATAATGATTTTCTTCGATATTACAATATCAGTAGCTTTATCCGTAAATAAACAAATCTAATTTGTCATGGGCTGAATAACAGCTGCAGGCCGCCGAATCATTTGAGCCCATTAAAGGGGTGGTTCAGTAAATTACCACAAATAATTAAGAGTACATAAACCTCAAAACCCTAATCAATTTACTCCTCCACTGCTGAACCGAATCCGTAGCTCTTCCGGCAGCAGCAACAACCACCACTGCGTAGGCGCGCGGCATAATTTTCTGGTAAATAGGCTGATCGTTTGTTTCGTGTACTTCGATGTTATTTGAATTGACTGCTCTATCGAGTTGCTACATTCCGGTTTGCAGTTATTTACGGATCCTATACTCCCTTGTACGTTTGTGTTTGGGTATTAAGCGTGATCCAAATCTTGGAAATATTCTGCCGATTTTTTGATCAAGGATTCAGTGATGATGTACTCTGTGTTTTTTTGATTCATGGAGTTAATAGTGTATTTGAGTGGATATGTAGTACGGAGACTGTGTGGTTGGAAAATGATAGTGTTTTGGAGTGTATTTTCTGAGGCACAACAATAACATGTCGCTGCTAGCCACTTGATATCATATAATGTATATTTTGTTTGTATTGTTTCCTAGTAGTATTTATTTTGAGATGTGTGCTATGCAAGTTTTTAGATTGTTTTGAGCGTTATTACTATTTTGTTTGCATTGTTTCCTACTTCAAAGCGTAGTTTATTGTTTGTGTTCAACTTGTGGATGTATGGATGACTAAATCTTATCATGCATTTATGTTTTGATTTCATGGAACATTGTTGTTTATCACTATCTGATGCTCACACTTGTTTAATCAGATTCCACTAGAACAAGATGGTGAGAGTGAGTGTGCTTAATGATGCTCTGAAGAGCATGTATAATGCTGAAAAGAGAGGAAAGCGTCAAGTCATGATCAGGCCTTCTTCCAAAGTCATTATCAAGTTTCTTATTGTCATGCAAAAGCATGGTATGCCCCTTCAGAACATCTTATTCATTAGGTTCTTTACTTCTATGTAAAGTAATTCAAGTAATTCCTTTTTCAATTTGGTGTTACAGGATACATAGGAGAGTTTGAGTATGTTGATGACCACAGATCTGGAAAGATTGTGGTGGAACTGAATGGTAGGTTAAACAAATGTGGTGTTATCAGCCCCCGCTTTGATGTAGGTGTGAAAGAAATTGAGCCCTGGACTGCAAGGTTGCTTCCATCAAGACAGGTAAAATTCGAAACTGAAATGACTTACTTGATAAAGAAACACACCTGATTACATCTTTCAGTAAAATGGTTTCCAAGACATATCATTACTTGGTGAAAACTAATTGATACAGTATTATTCCAAGAAGTCTCATTGCTTGGTGAAGACTAATGCATACAACTTTCTTGATTTTAATTTGGGATTTTAAATAGTGAAATAATATAAATATCATTTCCCCATCGTGACTGCAGTTCGGCTACATCGTGCTGACAACGTCTGCTGGAATCATGGATCACGAAGAAGCTCGCAGAAAGAATGTCGGCGGTAAAGTTCTTGGATTTTTTTACTGAATATGATTTTGGATGTGAGCAACGATTTGTATTTTGGTCTTTTTTGTCTCTATCAATTAGAGTTTGAATATCCAAGTAACATCATGGGGAGTCTCATGTAGCAGAGTTGTTTCTATTTTTAATTTATTTTTTCCATCGGATATTTGAATTGTGCTTTTTCTGAAATGGAAGTAGTTCTTTTTATTTTGTTGAACAGTATTGTTTAACTCGTTATTTCACATGAGTATAAGTATTTAGGTTTCTTGTTCAAAATTTTCCCTTCGATTTCAAACTCTGATTATATAGCACACCATCTTCTGCTCTGAGGCTTGAGATAATTTGTAAAATCGCCTACACCATGTGTGGTGTTATTATGAGTATTGTACATAATCTAAATGCTGAAGTTGTTTTCATTGGAGAAATGTATAGGACAACATCTGTCAGTTATTTAAGTTGTAGCTACGTGGTTTAACGATGTGTGTTGATGAAAATTAAAATAAAAGTCAAAACAAGTACTAGCATTTTAGTAAATGGTCCCATCTATAATTTTTTTTATAATCTGAAAAGGATTAGGATGAATATTTTAGTAAATGCTCCCATGTATATCTTTTGTATAATCTGGAAAGAATTTGGATGAATACATTCCCACTTTACTAAAGTGACCACAAAGCACTTCAATTTATGAAAAAAGTTATCCCATTGCAGCAATACTGGTACATTCCCACACTGGACAATAACAGAAACAGAATTAAGATTTCGAATAGATTTCGATGTGACGCTGGTATTCGTGCTGATCATATATAATTCTGGAATGCTATTTTTGTTTGTGCTTTTATGTTGGTATACATTGATAAACAAAAATATGTTCACGTTAATTCTGGAATGCTATTTTTGTTAGTGCTCTGTTTTTGACACTATTAATCACTGATTACATCTGTTTGAAACTCTTTATTTTATTAGGAGTATATTATATGTGTGGTAACCTATTGCAAAGTAGACTTAAGATGCCGATTTTTTCTTCACAAAGCTTATCTGTAGCCAAGCTGAATCCAAAAGAAATTCACAGATTTTGTGATTCGATCAAATAAAATGGATTTATATAAAGGCAAAGCCACATTTATTGAGCATGAAATGAACTACTTCATAGTATTCACATGCTAGATGCATGATTTAATTACATTGACTTGACACAGAAATGGTAACGATACACCTTGGAAAAGAACCCTAAATCCAAATATACAAGGAGAAATAATCATCCCCCAGTCCCTTGTGACATCTAGTTTACTTGTATGAGCAAATACTCCTCTGTTTTTTTCATGTAAAATATAAATTTCATTTCTAGTTAGCCAATCATATAATAATTATAAAAAGGGAAAGATTGAAAATGACGATCACCCACAGGCTGCTGCTGCTGCTGCATCATCAACATCTTGCTTTCTTCTTCACTCATGCAGCACAAAGAGTCAGTTGGGCAGTAATCCCATATGGGAGAAGCCACTGTTTGTGAGGTTAGTGTGCAGTTCTCCGACAATTCGAATTCTTTCCATAGATCATCCATGGAGTATACCTTGTTCCCTACTTTCACCTCCAAATCACCAGTCTTGTTCTTCTCTCAAAGAGTAGGTAGTTCCACCTCACCACTGTCATAGAAACTCCCCTCCCCCTCTATCCCCGTTGGGGGTGGAGGAGGAGTTGGAGTATGAAGATGAAGAAGTTGAAGTTGAAGATGAGGAAGAAGATGATACTTTCTTATTCTTCTGTCTTCTTCCTCTCTTGAGCCTTCTTCCTCATATGAGTCCTCTAGTTGTTCTTGATCTCATTGTCCGTGCGCCCAAGCAATTTTTGGGCAATCTTCGACCACCTACATATTATCAAATCACTGTAAGAAACACCAAAACAAAAATTTTAAAATAAAATTAGGGCAAATAAAAAAGAGGTATTAACCTATTTCCGCATTTGGACTGAAGCTCAACGACGAGACGCTCTTCGTTGGGAGTCAGCTTGCCTCGTTTGAGGCCGGGGTGAAGGTAGTTAACCCACCGCAGCCTGCAGCTCTTGCCAGTTCGTTTCAAACCTGTAACAATAAAATCATTTCAAACTTTTTTGTTAATATTTCTTTTTTTGTTTTGGTTTGTTTGTTTTGGGGATTACCCCTACCTATATATTGTGTCTCCCGCCAACCTTCAAACCCGAAACTTTAGCAACGAAATCCCATCGCCGATCACCAAACAAGTTACAAGCGTACATCTTCTTGCTCAATCCATGGCCCTTTTCTCACTTCTTTCTCCATTTTCATTTTGTCTCAACCTTTTCTATCTCTTTGTGGTTTGAGAGGCTGTTAACTAAGGGCATCCACTAAGCGGCGCGCCACTGTCCCGCGTTCCGTCACCACACGGAGGGACGGAACGCTCGCGCGATGCGTTGCGATACGCCGTCCCGTCCTGCGGCCTGTGCCTGCGAGACACGGGACGGGCTGTCACGCCAGGCGTCGTGGCGCACCCCTGCGCCATGCGTGACGCCCACTCGCCGGCCAGCGAGTGGGCGTCGTAACGCTGACGCAATAAATCAATTTTTTTTAAAAAAATCTATACTAATCTAAAGTGACAGTTTGATGAAAAGACAATTTTATCCTTTTTGGAGGGAAAATGTGAAGCTATTTTGTTTAGCCTTTTGAACTATTGGACAGAAAAGAGGCACCTCCTCCTATTGAGTGAACTTCACATTTCAAAGTAAGTTTTGGAATAATTATAAAGCAGTGCACCATTGAGTCTGCAAAATGAAACATAGAGAAAGGTGAGAAGAAGAAGAAAGAGGGAGCCGAGAGGTCAGTGGCGGTCTCGACCTGGAGCAGCAGCGACGGCCACCGGAGGACGCATTCAGAGGTTGGGTGTAGACGCTGCAACCACGGCTGTCAGATTCAGAGGCTCGGTCGGCGCAAATCGGAAACCCACAGAGAGAGGAAACAGCGGAGGCCCAGAGTTACGATGGTGGCTGGAGAAGGCAAACGTCGATGTCAGAAGGGAGAAGTGGATGGCGGCGCGGGCGACCGGAGAAGGGGAAATCAGTGGGGATTGTGGCGTTTGAGCAAAGAAAAGAGAGAAGAAGAGTGAGATGGAGGCAATGCGGCGCGTAGGGTTTGAATTATTTTACTCCATGTAAACCATTGGGCTATTAGTTTATATATACTATTGGGCTTTAGTTTGGAATTTTAGTGTATTGAACTTTATATTTTAGTGTAGAATTAATTAGTAGTACCCTTTTTAAAATAAATTTTTAAGTTGTGTGTTGGATTCTAATATTATGTCTTAAAGCTATCATTTATTGAATCGTGATATTATTGTTCTATATTTACAAATGAAATATTTTGAATATTATTTAGTAAATTAAGTGTGGTTGGTTTTTTTTGTATTGATTTAAGTGAATATATTGATAGTGTAAATTTTATTTTGCCAATCACTTACTCACGTTGGTCAATTTCTAAAAGAAGACTTATTTTTAGTCATGGTAAGTTGCAAATTATATTTTCAAGAGTCATGAGATTTTAGTCTAGACGAGGTTGTTGTTACTTTTGATTTGTTATTATATTATTTACTAAAAAGTTTTCTAGAGTTTATGAATTATAATTTATTGGTTCAAATATTTTTGTACTTTGTATATATTTTTAAAATTAAATTCTATTGAATTAAGTAATTAAATTTATATGTTCATTTATTATTTTTATTACTATTTGGTATATTGTTTAAGATTTATAATTTATATTTAATGGAATTTATATAAGAGTTGTGATCAATGTCAAACCCTTCTTAAAGACCGAACTAGAGATCAAATTAAGACCATCCATTTTCTTAATCTTGTTGGTTAGGATTAATTTATATTTAATTTAATATTCTATTCAATTAAAGCTTTTTTATAATTATTTTATTTTTAATTTTTTATTTTTTATAAAAATTAATATTTTTTAAATTTTTTTACAAAAAATTATTTTTTTATTCAATAAAAAACTTGTCGGAGTAAATAATGAACTAAATGAACGTATATTATGAAGTAATTTTGATATGTTATTGAAATACATCAATGATACAACAAATTTTAGTGTTAAACGTTAAGCGGTAGTAATGAACTATATTCAATAAATAATTAACCATGTGAACGTTAGTAATGAAGTAAATATGACATTTTATTGAAATACAATGTTAACTATGTTAAACGTCAGACAGTAGTAATGAACTTATTACTTCATTCAGTCATGCTATTACTTCATTCTATTCAATCATATGCTATTACTTCATTCCATTAATTTATTATTTCATTCCGTTAGTTTATTACTTCATAATGTGTTATGACATAATTATCTTTCAGTTGAAATAAATTCGGTAGGTAATAAATGTGAAAAATTACTTCATAACCTACGTTCATTTTGTTCATTATTAATTTAGTATTTTGTTTGATTTACATATTATTGTTTAGATGCAGTAATGAATTATATATTATCGTAGGTTTGATGCTGAATGACGTAGACAATTTAGTTCATAACATACGTTCATTTAGTTCATTTAAATTCCAACGACGATAATTTCCTTTGGTTGTGTCTTATGCAATGACCATTAACAAAAGTCAAGGTCAATCTCTGTCTCATGTTGGATTGTTTTTACGAAAACCAGTCTTCAGTCATGGACAGTTGTATGTTGCTATATCTAGAGTTACAAGTCGTGGAGGTCTCAAGATTTTAGTTTGTGGAGATGAAGATGATAATAGAAGCGATGCTACTATTAATGTTGTTTACAAATAAGTTTTTCAAAACTTATGAACTATTGGTTGGTTTGTTGTTGTTTTCTAATTATTCTCTTTAATCTCTACTCAAATAACAGGTTCTTTATTTGTGTATCTTATTCTAACTAACTCATACTCTTTGATCATTAGTCATACATCTCTTATTTGTCATTTATTTTACTCCACTTATATCATAAATTAAAATTGTATAAAATTGATTGCCGAATATGAAATATTTCATTTATAGTTGATGAGTAAATTCTTCATTTATTATAAATGTTTTATTTATAATCACATTTATGTTTTTGTAAATCTTTATATTGTTTTTAATTCTTAGTTTCTATATTTCATTAAAATTTATATTCATTATTTAAAAATTATATGCCCCGTGCATAGCACGAGTGTAAATACTAGTTGAATTTTAAGAAAAATACTTTTTATTTATAAAAATTGTTCTTATATTTAAATTTTTTTTTACAAATAAATAAATACAAGAAATTCGTAATAGCCCACATATATTTGATGGACTTGCGAATTTATGAAACTCATTCTTGATTGCTTCTCTTCTATAGAGACAACCTTGAATGTTTTATGTTCCACTTTTGATGTGGGACAGAGTCATTCATGGTTGCTTCTCTTTTATAGAGACAACCTTGAATGTTTTATGTTCCACTTTCAATGTGAGACAATGTAATTCTTGGTTTCTTCTCTTTTATAGAGACAACCTTGAATGTTTTACGTTTCACTTTCGATGTGGGACAAAGTCATTCTTGATTGTTTCTCTTTTATAGAGACAACCTTGAATGTTTTACGTTTCATTTTCGATGTGGGACAAAGTCATTCTTGGTTGCTTCTCTTTTATAGAGACAACCTTGAATGTTTTATGTTTCACTTTCGATGTGTGATAAAATCATTCTTGGCTGTTCTTCTTTTATAGAGACATCCTTGAATGTTTTATGTTTCACTTTCGATGTGGGACAAAATCATTCTTGGTTCAATGTTTCACTTTCGATGTGGGACAAAATCATTCTTGGAACCAAGAATGATTTTGTCCCACATCGAAAGTGAAACATAAAACATTCAAGGATGTCCATATAAAATTGTATTTTAAATTATGTCATTTTTATTTTTTTAAGATTTTAATTATGTTTTTTTTAAATTTGAAGTTGTATTTTTACTCTATGCTGTAATATTATTTTAATTTTAATGAAGTGTGTTTGTTTTAATTGAATTGTATTGGAAATATAAATAAAAAAATGAAATTGAATGAATAGTAATTTAAGGGACGGTTAAGGGATGGAGCGTTGCAGGTTCCGTCCCTTAGTTAAGGGATGAAGTAAAAAAGTACAGTGGGACCCTCAAATAGTAGTTTAAGGGACGATATGAAGGCAGCGTAGTGGATGCTGTAAGGACGTGTGTGTATATATTATATACAGTGGGCATTTCAGCGGGGAATATACTATTTGTGGTGCGTTTGAATTGAGTAAATAAATATGAGAGATTTGAATGTGATGGAAGAAGCGATCAGCACCATACATGTAGTTTGTAATTAAATTTTTATGTTTGATATGACAACGTGGCTATATGATGCGGAGGAGGATTCTCTACCGTGCCTAATACACAACAGATCCTGCTGTGCCTCAAAACGCAAGAAATTAGGAACTAAACGCCAAGGTTTGAAATGGCTCAATACTTTCAAACTTTCTCCCTATAATAAAGAATAAAAATATCAAGCTTGGGTTATCATAACCAAATAAAGGCTCCATATCAATTAGCAATTAGCAAGTAGCAAGGTGCGGAACCTTTCTTCTTATGATAAGAATAAAAATACCAAGCTTGAGAATGTGTTGATAGTTTCCAATTACCATATTTATAGGCAAAAAATTAATTGTGATACTCTTCCAAAACCTTTCACATTCTCCACGATAAAACTAAAATTGCGACTAATATGATCACCTTTATTTTGAATTAATATGATCACATTAAGAATCATTCATTGCATTAATTTCTTGAAAGTTTGAAACGTTTACAATAATAATATAAATTTTATGTTTAAAAGTTGAAACATTTACAATTATGTAAAAAACGTTCATAATGATTAAATAAAATTATATTATATTATTAATAAATATGTAGTGTCACCAATCAATCATAATATTAAATGTACATAAATATAATTATGAATAGTATAACAAACCAAACTGTTAGAAACGAAATATCAGACAAATTTTTAGGCGTTATAGACGATTGCAACTAAAATTAATAAGTTCGAGATTGGTTTAATCTGTCATCTTAATTGTATTTAAATTAGAAATCGTGTATTAAATAACAACAAAATCAAGAAATCAATACCAATAACACTTGAATTAGAATCATGTATTGAATACCAACAAAATTAAGAAAATATAGTAATAACACTAAAATATGATAAAAATTACTAGTTCACGAGACTTGATCTAACTGGTCAAATATATATAGTTGACCATCCTGATTGATCTAACGGCAAAACGAGCTCCTTTATCGTAGTCCCGGTCATAGCAGAATATTACTATAAGAGAGCAAAAATCAAGTGTTCTTCGGCAAAATAAGATCGCATTCTTCCACCACAGACAAACAAAATACGTATAAAACCCTAAAAAGGAATTACTTAAAATTAATTATAATCGTCGCTGGAAAAGTTCACCGGAGTCCTTCAAAAGAGACTGTAATTCCAGGTTCACTCTGTCGCTTTTTTAATTTTTTTGAATTTTGTATTTGACGATCCTAGGATTTTGAGTTGAATCTGAAAATTCCGATTCCATGACAGAAATGCAATTTTGTTTTTATGATTTGATAAATTAGTGATACTTTGAATTCAATTTTCCAGTTGCAGTGACTTAACGATTAGCCAAGTTGAAGCGATCAAATGGTAGGGTTTCCTTCTTTTTGTTTAGGAGTTTTTGGTGTTGATTGAACTTTCTAGATTTATCTGACTAATGAGCGTTCTGATTCCATTATTAATTTATCTCTTTCATTGTAGTATTAAATTATGTTTGTTACTGAGAGTTTGGGGGTATTGGGAGTTGGGTTGCTGCATAGTATGCTTACATGACACACACTTAAAAGTGAAAATGTTAAAAAAATTACTCGTCATTCAAAAAGATTGATCTTGACCCATTACTGAGTTCAACATTGTGAATCTTTTATTGTTGAGAGATATATGGTGCCCTTCTTAGTGAAAATGTCTGTTTTCAACTAGAAGGCATGTCCACCCTCCTACCAATTCATTAGTAGGTGTATGGTTGTAAAGTGCAAGCGTTAGTTGAAGTTTTAAAATTGGAAACATAGAATGATCACAACATTTCACCGTATTTACATGATGAGGATGTTTGCCTCCCTGAGCTTGATTCATGGTATCCTAGCGTGGTGTAATCGTTTGATGTGAATGTGATGGTTGAGATGTACTTCTCAACAATGTTTGTTGTCTATCCAGGACAAAGGATTTTGGATGCCCAAGGGGAGTGCTCATGTAACAAATGGAGATGCAGTTTTTGATAACTCATCTAGACTGGAGTCTAAGCGTGCCCGTCAATGGTTCTTGGATTTTGCTGAGCCGGATTTATTTCCTAGTAAAAAGCAAGCTGTTGAAGGTTCGAGTGGCAAGTTGGAATCTTCAATTCCGAGCTCTCTTGCATGGGAAGGTTCATCTGGATTTCAGTCGGTGCCGTCAGTGCCAAGCCAATTTATGGATCGGCTATTTGGATCTGAAACACCCACGCCCGAAAATCTTGGAGACAGAAACATGCCCATTTCTGGGATAGATGACTCAAATGTAAGGAAAAAGATCGATGGTGAACAGTTTGAGGATGATCCATCAGTTGGCTTATCGATTTCTTATGCTATGGAGGATCCAGAAACGGGAGTAAGTTATGGTGGA
Organism: Salvia splendens; assembly: GCF_004379255.2. Lineage (NCBI taxonomy): Eukaryota > Viridiplantae > Streptophyta > Magnoliopsida > Lamiales > Lamiaceae > Salvia > Salvia splendens. The sequence continues at coordinate 10,218,556 of NC_056033.1, forward strand.
CTTAGAAAAGTCAGAGTTAATCAGGTTAAGGATCCTGATAATGGGTTGCATGCGTCTATTGAGCATGGCATAGGGATAATGGAGCAAACGTACCACAGTGGAAATGAAAACACTTTCATCTCCATGGGACAATCTTATGGTAAGGAGGGTGGAAGTGTCACATTGATGGGCCATTCGTATGATATTGGGGAAGCAAATGATAGATCGATGGAATTGGCTTTTGGGAAAGGTCTTGATAGTACTATTTCAATGACTCACACATACAATAAAGCAGAAAATAACAGTATATCCTTTGGCGGCTTTCAAGATGAACATGTTATGGAAGCTTCTGCTAGGCCGCTCAGCAGCTATAGCTTATTGTATGAACAGTCTTCAGCTCAAATTCCTGAGCCTCCTAACAAAAAGGAGGTGGATGTGTTAAATGGCAATGTCGATCTTAGAACCACTCAAACACCTAAAACCAAAGTTGATTCTACACCTAAGAGTAAATCGGAGTCGAAACCTGCTAGGAAAGAGGCTCCAAACAGCTTCCCATCCAATGTGAGGAGTTTGATAGCAACTGGCATGCTTGATGGTGTGCCAGTGAGATACATTTCGGTCTCAAGAGAGGTACTTTCTTTCCAATTCACTAATACCCGTTGGCTCTTTTTATTGGCTTATCAGAAGTATTCTTCATGTAAATAAGGAGCTTCGTGGAATCATCAAAGGTGCTGGCTATCTTTGTGGCTGTCAGTCCTGCAACTACTCTAAGGTGTGTGTGTGTGTGTGTGTATTTTGTCATTACAATGTCAAAATGATTATTAACCAAATATTTTAATCCTCATAAGGCACTTAATGCATATGAGTTTGAGCGGCACGCTGAATGCAAGACGAAGCACCCAAACAACCACATATACTTCGAGAATGGCAAGACCATCTATCAGATAGTTCAGGAGTTGAGAAGCACCCCTGAGAGTATGCTATTCGATGCAATCCAGACTGTGACTGGCTCTCCTATAAATCAGAAGGCCTTCCGCACTTGGAAAGGTATTGAACCTGTCACATCTATTGAAAGTTTTGTGGTTGCTCATTGGCTTTGTGTTTTCGTTGTAATAGAATCATTCCAAGCAGCAACCCGCGAGCTTCAGCGTATATATGGGAAAGAAGAGCTAAACCTCTGACTATGAGAGTACTTTTGAGAGGCAGCCTGGTCTTGAAAAGTCTCCTGGTGTAGCGATTTATTTTATGTGGAGGAGGGCGAGTACTATATTCGGGTAAAGCTGCAATATTGTATTTGTACATGCATTTCCAAGGTTGAGATTTATATATATTCAAGCAACAGATATTGGAGAGGCCCAGATTTCTGAATTTATAGTTCTTTCTCGATATGTTTTTGTTATCAAAATTCAATAATGCGCTCCCAAATTTGATAGGAAATAAAACAATGGTTCAAAGCACAACACATTTCGGGCGGATTCTGTACCACAATGATGCAACTTGAGCACCAACATAATATTCTCCAAAATGAAAATTGAAATGTTAGAACATTCCGTTCACGCTGGTTTAGTGTAGGCAAGGAGTGAGATTGAACTTAAATTGATGCAACTATGGTTCATTTACTTGGCCTTTGTTTTGTAGTAATCATGCTAGCTTTTTTTTGTTTGAACGATTAGAATCTCACTATTTGAACAAATTCTATTAGTAAAATGGTGAAGGATGTAAGTTTATATTACTCCACTATATTATGGAGATGCAAATACGTGGCCAAATTTTGAACAAGTACTTTCAGTAACGAAGTCTGCACATCGCACATAAAAACATGGACATTTGAATGTAGAGTACGTTCATTAATCTTAGTGAGGAACACTCAAATTCCTATGTCTCAAATAAACAAGAACCTATATCATTACCACACTAGAGGCCCATTTCTGGTAGCGGAAATTCCACAAGTATTCACCAATTTTTAACCATTTGTTTTTTCTTCCCGGCGTGACACATGATTTGTAAGTGCCCATTGCACTTGAGTTTTCTGCTCATTCATCAAGAGCCACAGCACGCCGACTTCTGTGCAAGTTGCCCGCCTCCAGCAGATCCATCGGGCTGATTGATTTTGATGGTAGTAGGCTACAATCAAGAAAAGGATGTGAAAAACACGACACACTCAGGTTGACAAAGACACAGGCGAGGAGATGTGCTTACCTCTGCTTTTGTGTCCGTATCGGAAAGCCTTTGCTTTATATCCCTGGCTATTGAGAAGAAGACTTCTTCCACATTAAGATTTGTTTTTGCACTCTGCAGCAAATGGTATTTCCTTAAGATGAAACTGAAGTTTGTTTCGCTCCTAAAAGAAAATAGATAAGTACTTACGGTTTCAAAGAATTTGATGCCATACTCATCAGCGAGTGCTTGGCCCTTGGAGGTTGGAACAGCCTAATACATTGGACTGCAGAAAGTCAATTACTAGGAAATAAAAATATCATATCTACAGTCACTAGAAAACAAACCAATCGATTTAATAATGCATGAATTATTTTAAAATTCAAGTTCTTGAGTCAAATCTCTTCTCTACTAATCCACACTAATCCTTTTCCAAATACTCCTAGGCCGGAATGGTCTAGCGGTAACACAAATATGAATTTGCGTGAAGGAAAATTACCCTTTTGCTTTCGTCCATGTCAGCTTTGTTTCCTACCAATATCTTGTTGACATTGTCAGAAGCATGCTGTTCAATGTTTCTAATCCAGTTCCTAATATCTGTAAGACAGGCGCAGATCTTAATAGCAGTACAGAAATTATGAAAAAGGGAATGATGGAAAGAAAGAAACCTTACTGTTAAAAGAAGATTCATCTGTAACATCATAAACCAGCAATATTCCCATGGCACCACGATAATAAGCTGGGGAGTGCAGAAAAAATCTGAGCATGATGATTATAAATAAGCAAATACATATGTGATTAATAAAGAGATGACTATACAATTTTCTAGATCGAGAAACAACATACAAAAGTACACATCTTGTTTGGATCCTTAATATTACCCCAACCCGAACTCTCTTACATTATGCAAAGTACAAAGTATCTGTTCCCACTGGTTCATGTTCTTAAAGAGGAATGCAAGCAAACAAAAGTACATCTGTTAGCTCAACTTGTCTTTCATATCTTAATATCAAGAATACTGAGAAATAAATTGTGGACACATAATCATAAAAGAAAACATGAAATTGACAATTAATTTCAATAGGGAGGCCAATCATTTTTCATAGCCTCCATAGTTTCTCATGATATCACCTCAAATACTAGAACACCGCAAACCCCCCGTTATAAGAAAATATATAAATATATTAAACTGTTCTTCGAGGAGAATAAAAAAGAAATGAGCTAGCTTGAGGTGAATATAATCCGATTGCACCTGTGGTGATAGTGCGGAATCGCTCTTGTCCGGCTGTATCCCAAATTTGGAGCTTGATCCGCTTTCCATCAAGCTCAACAGTTCTTATCTTAAAATCAATTCTACAAAATATGGCCACACATTTGGTCAAGAGGAAAATTCATTCATCCATACCTATGTTTCATTAAAAAAATCTTACCCAATGGTGGTGATGAAACTAGTTGTGAAGGAACCATCAGAGAATCGCAAAAGAAGACAACTCTTACCCACACCTGCGGATCAGCAAACAGAAAGTCAATTTGGAAAAAAACAAGGAAACAGAAGGTTAGAATGAAAACTAGTATAATTTCATTAGTAATATTATAACATTTTTCATATACACCCTGTTTCAGAGTAAACAACACAAGAAATACTACTATGATTTATTTCTGAAACAGCTGAAGTTACAAGTTCTGTTTAGCAGTTAAGGATAAGCCAATAAGGCAGAGAACCAACCATTTACAGCAAACTCAAACCCATTTTTGAATATATATCTCATCAAAAAGTAGTTTTACTCCAACCATTTACACCAAATTCAAATTTTACACCATTTTTTAGTATATGTTCCACAAAATTTTTGCAGTATCACCATATTTTGTGTTGTTCCATATAAAAACCCAAAAATGAGTTTGGGTTTGGTGTATGGTCGGAGAAGTTTTCTACAAAATTTTTGGTGTATGGTTGGGGATGTCAACTCATGCTTTAGAGGATACATGAGTAAGTAAAAATAATTAGTATTCCTACTACCTTTTTCAGGATGACTGAAAATAACAGAGCATGCAACCATCTAACACCAACTGCTTTAAAGAAAGCCACTGATCAAAATTCCACACTTTTTCCAATTTCCATACAGTGGCATAGGCAGAACGATCATACTACCTATCCGCTCACATGCATAGGATTGGGCAAAGAAATAATAGTGCCCCAATATTTAGTGAATGAAAAAATTCAAAGTTTCATTTAGCAACTTATCTCAACATTAGTCAGAATGTAACACTCTGTTTAAAACAATTACTTTGAGAACGCAAAAACGAACCAATGTCCCCACAAAAGCACCTTCAGTTAATTCCATCTAAACCAAATATGGTAGCACCAAAAACAGTTCGAAGGCCACCAGCATCGAAACACGGTGCTAAACTCAAAATGGCATGTACATAAGTAACAATTATATTAAGGCCTCGGCATACAAACAATTTATTCAGGATAATGCTTATAAAACGAAAAAAAACTTTCAACAGCGCAACTAAGAAATCAAGAGGCCAAAAGTCAAAAATAATTTCACAGAAAAACATCATCCATCCCAGATCCGCACCAAAAGAAAACGAATTTATGCAACGCACTAATACTCAAAGTATAAAAAAATCCAAAAATCAAAGACGGGCAAACTCACCGCTGTCGCCGATGAGGAGAAGCTTGATGAGGTAATCATAATCCGCCCTTGCCCTCGCCGGTGGTGCGGCCATTGACTAATCGGTTGCAAAGCTCGGGAATGGCGCAAAATTAGCTTATCTGTGATCCGTGTCAGGTCTGAAGTAGGTTGTGATCACAAAAGAGTGGCAGATCTGGATGAAATTAGATCTTGAGAGAGAGAGGAGGAAGAAAACTTGCGAATACGTATTGTATACAAACCAAAATCAATACAATAGGTCAATATTGTAGAGAGGGGACAGATGGGCAGCTTTTGTGATTAATAATTCCAAATGAGAATACAGTAGTCGACAGCGAACCTTGTTTGGAGAGTATTTAGAGCATCTCCAGTATGACTGGACGTCAAATAGCCCTCACATAGCTTTCACACTGCCACATCATCAGCACTACAATTCTCCTGCCACATCAGCTTGCCACATCAACTGGATATCAAATAGCCTTCACATAGCCTTCACACTACATATCCACACCACTAATAACAATTATATAATGCCTTCACATAGCCTTCACACTACATATCCACATCACTAATAACAATTATATAATTTAATTTACAATCGTATCAACATACGGAATTTAGTTTACGAGACAAATACAGAAAATTCGAATAATAATATTAAAACTTAAAAAGTACATTAATTTTAAAAAAATACAATAATTTAAAAAAAAAGTACAATAATTTAAAAGTACATTAATTTAAAAAAGTAAAACAAAATCACTCCTCGCCGCCGTCCTCGTCTCCGTCGTCGCCCAGCGCTTCTTCACCGTCGTCGCCGCCGCCTCCGTCGCCACCTACGCCGCGGCTATTCCCGCTGGTGTCCCTCCTCATCGCCTCAAATTCATCACGCTGGCTCTGGAGCAATACACGAAGAAAATCCTTCACCTCGGGGTCCACCGCCGCTTGGAAGTCGGCTAAGGTCTTCACCATTTGAGCGCGCGTTTGTTGGCGCGCGAAGAATTTGAGCTCCTCGGTAGACCCGCCGAGGGGGGATGTCGAATGGACCCCCCCTGGGAACTCGGGGTGACCCCGCACGCAACCTGTTGCGCCCGCCTTTGGCCAACCGGGCGAGGTCGGCGACCGAACGAACGAGGAATCAGGACCTCCTGGGCTGTCTCGGGGAGGTCTGTCGAACCACCGCTGCTGCCGCTATAATCTCCGGTATAGTTCAGTTTCTGCCTCTTCGGCCAGCCAGCGTCGACGCCTGCCCGGAATTTCTCCGACTCGTTGAGCACAACGTAGCAGTTCCAGTAGGTGAACTCATAGTACTTCTTATCCGGATCGGGGTAGGCTCTCTCCGCAATCCTCCTGCAGTCTTCCTCTGTTTGGCCACTGGTCTGCATGCGGAGGGCGTTGGCGTACAAACCCGAAAATCGAGAGACGTCAGCCCTGATTCGGTCCCAGCACTTCCGGACCTCTTCCCCGGTGCACGGTCTCCCTTCAGGGCAAAATGCCCTGTAGGCTGCGGCTATCTTGGCCCACAAGTTGACGATCCTCTGGTTGTTCGAAACCAGAGGATCGTCGCAGACACTCACCCACGCCTTGGCAACCGCAACGTTCTCCGCGTCTGTCCACTTCCTCCGGCCCCGGATTTCGGCTTGGGGCTGCGACGACTCGCCGACCTTCTTCACCTTGCCCTTCTTCTTACCCCGCCCTACTCCCTGGCTTTGAATGAGAGTTTCCGAAACCTCGTTAATATCAAAACCCAAGTCCGCTAAGGAGAAGGTCTCCGTATACTGTGCATCCGTTGGGGTCGATGTGTGCGAAGAACCGGTGGAAAAATCAAAAGTCGGCCGATAGGCGTTGTCCCCCCCCGTGCGTCCCCTGCGCCGGTGGAATCATCTGCTGCGCCGGTGGCTGCACCCCGGGTGCCCACCCCGGCATCATCTGCATAGGGGGCTGCATGCCGGGTGCCCACCCCGGCATCATCTGCTGCCACGGGTACATGTTGTAGTACCCGGTCATCGGAGGCCAACCACCTCCCCCAGGAGCCGGGAAAGTATGGGACCCTACCCCGGGAGTCGGGGGCGTCTGAGACCCTACACCGGGAGGCGGGGGAGTCTGAGACCATCCCCCGGGAGTCACTGGAGTACCTTCGTAGTTGTTCTCCATTGCTCGTTATTGATCTTGTACAGAAAGTAAGGTATAGAGAGAGTACTCGTTAAAACAAGTGGTGCGAATGAAAATAACGTTCAAAGCGCGTATATATAGTGTTTTCAAAAGAAAAAAAAATAAAAAATAAAATCTGACGCCGGTTTGACGCCGATCCGGGACCCACAATGGCGCCGTGAGGATCGGCGTCGGAACCGGCATCATCGCGCGAATCGGCATGGCCACGCCGATTTTGACGCCGATTTCGCTGACGCCGGTTCCAATGGTTCGGCGTCAGAACCGGCGTCGGCGAAAAATCGGCGTCGCGATTTTGACGCCGTTACTGGAGATGCTCTTATACATACATTTATACTCCCTTCCATCCACAGAGTTATCCCACTCTAAAATTGATGAAATGAGTATTGTTTTAAATTTAGTTTTTTAATTAAGAGTGAACGGTACCAAAATGCCATAACTTTACTTTTCAATGTGTAACAACAGAGGCCCCTAACTTTTAAAAATCTCACCAGAGGGATCTAACAAAATATGTAATCACAAAACGTGTATATTTTGCCATTTTTCAGACGAAAATGCCCAAATAGGCTGAAGGGCAGTTTAGACCTTTTACGTACTACACCTGCTCCCTATGCCTGCACATAGTCTGCATGTGCACGGGATGTCTATTTTATTTAGTAATATTAAGTATGATCTTCTTCATTCTCACAATAATTTTGAAGATAATAAGTTAAATATAGTAGAAATATATAATATAATATTGTAAAGTTCGTGTATATAAATAAATAGTAGTAGTACTCATTTTGGGGAGTTCTACGTCATTATTGAAATTAATGCGTGACAATGTGATTTGTGAATATATGGTTACATTAGATTTTAATGAAAATGTAACCTTAAACGAATTAGGAAAAGTAAATTAACTTTAAATTGAGTGGCGTTCCTATCCGTTTTAAATAGAGTGGATAAAGATATTTATTAGTTGTATTGTGGAATGTGAATGTCTCTCATTTTCCACTTCCAGTTATGCCACTTGACCGTATACCTGCCTCACCCTCCTTCATTGTCATGTTTATTTGATTACATTGCAAAAAACAATGCAAGAGAGTTTCTAATTTAAAAAACTTTTTAGTATTTTGAAAAATCAAGATAAATACTCCTATAAGCTTATTAGGAACTTTATTGTAAAAAAAATTATTTCCTAATAATCTTTATACAAACTCAATTAACCTATTTAACTGATACATAGGAGTAATATTTTGTTAGTCTATACATAAGAAAAAGAAATTAACCAACAATCTTTTAGTATTAGCAAATAAAAGGTTCTGCCTAAGAATAGGGGACAATAACCATGCTTTGCTGTCACATCAATTACTTTCACAGGTCCCATCAACAGTGGCGGCCATACAAAAGGGCGGTTTTTCCCTTCCAAGCCCTGAGGGTGTTATGGTCCGAAAAAACACGAATTGTGATTACATATTTTGTTAGATCCCTCTGGTGGGATTTTTAAAAGTTAGGAGCCTCTGCTGTTACACAGCGAAAAGTTAGGGCCTTTTGGTGCAGTTCACTCTTTAATTAAATACTATAAGTAAAATTAGTTAATAAACGTGGAATCTTACAATCTATTAACATTATCCTTTTTTCATTTTTTCATTTCTTTTATTATACTAATTGCACATTAAATCTGTATCATATACAATTATCCTTTCCCGTCCCTAATAATTTATCACAATTTAACCTGATATGAATTTTAAGAAATGTAATAGAAATTAAGTTGAAAAAGTTAGTGGCACGTTAGTCCTACTTTTATATAGTTTTATAATAAATTGCGAGTGTGAATGAGTTAGTGTAATGTAGGGCCCACTGCCAAAAATGGTAAAAGTAAAAGATGCCAAATTTTTAAAAATGGATAAAAAAGAAAATAGATGACAAATTTTTAGGAACACAGAGAGTATTTTTTTTCCGGAATGAAGATAATATATTAATAATGTGTTGTAAAAGGCATTATACACGTCCCACCGATACACTAAAAAATGATTGCAAGATTCTAGAAAGATTTGAGTTTGTCTAAAGTAATTTTTAAACTTTGCTTAGGATTTTATTATATACTAGTAAAATATTTAATTTTATTAAGATTTTAATTAGATGATTTTAAAATTTAATGAATTTCATATTTTGATTAAATTATTATAATGTATAAAAACAAGTGATGGGCTGTGGTCTTTGGGGTTTGTTTTTCCAATAAAAATGATAAAAAAAAGTTGCGTAAGGGCAATGAATAATTATGAAACGGGTCCATTCCACATTATTTTACTAGTATTAATTTTATGAGGAACACATAGATGATGTTTATATATAACTAGTATTAACACCCGAGCTATGCACGGGACATAAGAGTTTCAAATAATGAATATAAAATGTAATAAATATATAGAAAATAAGAATTGAAAGAAATATGAAGATTTAAAAAAACATAAATGTACTTATCTTGTCTCACTCAAAATGAAGAATTTACTACTCCCCAGTGAATGAAACATTTATGCAATTTTAATTTATAATCTAAGTGAAGTAAAAACAATAAAATTAATGACAAAAATAAGGAGTGTGACTAATGATCAAAGAGTATGAATTAATTAGAATAAGATATACAAATAAAGAAAATATGCGTGAATAAAGATGTTTATTGAAAGTGCTATGCAAGTCATTAATCCAAATAAAAGGTAAATTAATATAAAAATTTAATAGCTTAATTTATAAAAAATTAATTTGAAAAAAATATATGGAATATTAAACATATCCACATTAAATATATGAATAATTTAAATCATATGAATTTAAAACTTCTTTGAGAAGTCAGAAAATTTGTATTATCCAATAATCACATTTTAGTTGACTGTTTATTTCTTTCTTTTAATTTCAGACCATAGCATAACTTGATATACATTTCCAAAGACTAAATGAAATTTTGTATATTGGAAAGAATAAATTTCTTACTTCCCGCCACATATAAGTAAAAAAAGTAAATTACTACTATCACTTAAAATAACGATAATATTTTATACATTATGTTTGTTTTGAATAATGTGAGAATTTACACTACTCTTTATATTAAGAAGTTATACTAAGTTAGATTCAATTTTAAATATATATAATGTCATCTTATTCCTTAATTTAATCTATAAACTTAGTAGTATTGTTTAATTAGAGGCGAATTAAAATATAAGAACTAAAAACTTTAATTGAGTAAATATAAGATGGAAATTGTAAGCATTACATATATGTGTTGTCGTTTAACTTGTGAATTAATTCGAAGAAAAAGTATTGCAATAAATGATTAAATCTCAATTTTAACCTAAATAAATGGAAGGCAAACTAAACTCTCTAGCACAATTCCAATTTAACTCAAATATAAGTCTAATTAATATATAAATTTCATAACTTAATTATAAAAAAAATTAATGGAAGTGCACTATTTAAATGTGTTTCAACACTTCTTCAAGAAGTTAGCATTTTATTGGACTATTATTTGTCGAATTGTTTTTGCCTTAAAAAATTATTTTTGAATACAAGACACATCGTCTTTTCATTTTCCCTCCAAAAAGGGCATTAAGGACTTTTTATCAAACTTGCACTTTAGATTAGTATAGATAAAGTGATGAGCTTTTTCTTCTTTTGTGCTAAGAAACTAATGGAATTCCAATTTAATGAAGGAGAATAGATTCATTTGAGGGAGTGACGCATAATGGTTGTGCGTCGTTCTTAATGAAACGCACAACCCTTATGCGTCGTTAATTAATGACGCACAAGGATTATGCGTCGCTTAACGACGCATAAGGGTTGTGCGTCGATCTTGAACGACGCACAATGTTTATGCGTCGTTAAGGCGACTTTTAACTCCCTCCAGTCAGACGCAGATCACAGAACGCACCTTCACACACTTTCATTTCCTCTCTCGGCAATTTCCGGCGTTTTCAGGCGATTTCCGGTGATTTCTCCATAAGATCCGGTAATTTGTTCATCAATTTAGCTACATTCATCATTATTCATGTTTATTGTGCTTTCATTTGCTAGTTTTACCCAATTTATACAAATTAGGGCTTGTAGGAAAATGTCCATAATTGTCGTTGTTTTATATGTTTTTGATGCAGAAATCATGCAAGTATTTGTGAGTTTGTATTGGGGTGGTAGAGTAGTTCAACTACCACATATGGGTATTGGTTATGACCCACCTCGTGCGAGGAGCTCCATCATATTAAATTCAGGTGTTTCCTATTATGAGTTGGTAGCAATGATCTGTGATGCGATGGGAATAGATATGAACCAACACACAATTGAATTATTATGGAGACAATGTATAGTCTATGGTTCCGGTATGAGTTATACATGTTCTGTGATTCGCAATGATGATAGTGTAATGTTTATGTTCAACAATGCTCAAAATTCAAGTGGGTGTATTGAATTATTTATTGAGTATTCACCGGTGAGGAGTGCAGAAATCCCACCAGTTGTTGATTATGGTATTGGAGCATCTGCGAGGTTTGAACAAATGAGTTTTGACTGTGGTATTGGATCATCTGCGAGGGTGGACCAAATGAATGAGCAGAGAGATGTTGTAGATGGTGTAGATGTTGCTGATGTTGGTGTTGGATTGAATGATGAGGTAGATGATGCAGATGATCTTGATGAGCCAAGGCCACTATCCGAAACAGAGCCAGACCCCGATCTCAGTGATGGTGATGGTGCTGATGATGTCGGTGCTAGTTATGATGATGAGATAGTACCATGTAAACCTGTTATGCAAGGTGAACAACCACTTCCGGAATACAATCCTATTGGGTTTAGATTCTTTCGTGAATTACCAAGTCGTCCTTCTGGAGTATCGGATGATGTGGGTGGTAATGAACACAGCCTTTTGTATTGGAATGAGAAGGAGCCGCATCGGATTGTGTTGGGAACAAAATTTGATTCCAAGCTACACGTGAAGACTGCTATAACTATGTGGAGTTTGTGGAATGAAAAACAGTTTAAGGTTGTCGAGAGTAAATTAAGAAGGTGGCATGCTGTATGCAAATTTCCAGCAGGAACGACAGTAACAGGGGCAGGCATCATCAGCACCACCGACGCTGAAAAGGCGAGGGAATGTAAGTGGGAGGTTTCAGTTACACAAAGGTCGCATGACGATATGTGGGAAGTTAGGAAGTGGAAGAATCGACATACCTGTATAGGCCATCGTGCTAATAGAGATCATGCTAACTTTTCATCCCCAATGATAGCTCTGTTGATTCGACATCATGTGCGACAATGTGCCGATTTCAAGGTCTTCTCAATAATAGCTGATATTCAAGACAGATTTGGTGTGTTAATCAGTTATAAGAAGGCGTGGTATGCAAAGAGAAAGGCTATAGAGTTTGTATACGGTGGATGGGAGGAATCGTTTAGGCAGTTGCCAAGCTACATGTTTGAACTCCAGTCACAGAATATGGGCACAATTGTTGAGTGGAAGCATAACGATCTGTTGAGTCAGAGGCGTACAATGGTGTTCAACTATGTTTTCTGGGCATTTGGGCCTGCAATACATGCGTTCCAGAAGGCCACACCGGTGTTAACAGTGGACGGGACTCACCTCCGAGGAAGATTTAAAGGTAAGTTGCTTGTTGCTTGTGGTTTTGATGCTAACAAGACATGCTTGCCTATTGCATATGCTGTGGTGGATGAAGAAACCAATGACAGTTGGTCGTGGTTTTTGGATCATGTCAGAACTCATGTAGTGAAATACGAGAGGGAGGTGTGCATTATATCAGATAGGCATAAAGGACTCTTGAATGCAATGGAGTCTGAAATCATGACTAGGGCCCCGCAGATACACCACAAATTTTGTTTGCTTCATGTGAGGGCAAATGTGTTGAAGAAGCACAAGGGCCCCAATGTGAAGGCCATTATATGGAAGTTGGGGGTCAGTTCTCAGGAACGTAAATTTGCCAGAAGACGTCGAGCACTATATGATGTCAACAGTGGTGCGGTTCGAATGCTGAATAGGATTACAAAAGAATGTTGGTCACTGTGCTACGATGGTGGACTTAGGTGGGGGTGACCACCACAAACATGTCGGAGTGCTACAATAACGTCTTGAGGGGTGTGAGAGAGTTGCCAATTAGAGCGTTGGTTGATTTGACATTTTGGAGGACGGTAAAATGGTGGGTGGAGAAGAAGACAACAATAGAACACACCGAAGGTGAATTAACCCCATGGGCGAGGGACAGACTTGCTAAGAATGACTCAAAGGGGCGAAAACATTACATCACTGTCATTGACCGAGATATAGGGAAGTACCATGTCCGAACTCGAGGAAGAATCGTACAAGGAGTGTCAAAGGGCAACAATGTTCAAATAGTCAGGTATTTGGAATCGAGTTGCAGTTGTGGTAAGTGGCAGATGTGGAGAATCCCTTGTTCGCATGCTTGTGCGGTTGCTAGAGACAGAGGTCATGTTATGATTGACCTCATAGATGAGAAGTACTACCTAGGTACATGGAGATCACAGTACTATAGTGAAGTTTCATTTGATGCACCAAGACATGAAGAGTATTGGGTTGCACCTTCATGGAAATTGTGCATCACCCCTCAGCAGTTGATTCCTAGAACGTGTGGCCGAGTTAGAAGAAGGAGGATACTTAATCAAATGGATGTCCAGGAGGAAGATGAACCGAGAGCTCTCCGCCGTTGCAGAAATTGCGGGATAGAGGGGCATGACCGAAGAAATTGCTCAGCCGGTGCCGTTCAGTAAAGTCATGGTAGCCATTTGCATTTGCGTTGTGTATTTGAGATGTTATGTATGTATCAACATTTGTGAGATGTTGTCGACAGTTATGATGTGTTTTATTATGTCTGGACTAAAAATTTTGTAACATGTTTCAACCCGGCAAAAATGTTTCAAAAATCCACATACAACCCGGCAAAAATGTTTCAAAAATCCACATACAACCCGGAAAAAATGTTCAAAAATGTGAAACGAAATGTTTCTGGACTTAACAGGGCGAAACGAAATTCACCCGGTGACGCATAAGCATTATGCGTCACCAATGAACGACGCATAAGACTTATGCGTTACCAAAGAACGACGCATAAGTGTTATGCGTCACCAAAGCAATGTCGTTAAGCACTGTTGAGTCCAGAAACTTCGCCCGGTCGGGCGATTTTACGTTCCTAAAACGCCCGGTCGGGCGATTTTATGTTTCAAAATTTTTTATCAAAATCATAATACGGTTTATATTTGGTATTTGTTTATATTTGTAATCGAATTTTATATCAAAATCATAATACTGTTTTATCAAAATCATAATACTTCGCTCGGTCATATGTCGGTATTCGTTTATATTTGTTTATCAAAATCATAATACTGTTCATTCCACCATAGAAAACATGGAGCTTTATCCTATTTTTCATCACATAAAAAATGTTCAAAAATCAACTTACGACCACAACCTGTTTCAATAGACACAAATACCAACATATGACCGAAATCTATCTAGATGGAGGCGTGAACTTTGTCGGAGCCTTCCCTTTGTTCTTCCTTGTTGAAAAGCCCCTGAATACATTCTGCATAGCCCGCCCAATCGTACTTGATGATCGTGAGGATCCCGCGGTCGGTGGTCGGAATATTACTTCGTCATGTTCCTCCCCGCCCTCTTCTTCCCCGCCCTCTTCTTCCTGACCCTCTTCTTCCCCCACAGGATCCATAAATTGATAATTCTGAAAGTACGTATCACGTCCTTGTTGAGATGCATCCCAATCAGACACACCGCCAAAGAATGAATCACATGACGCGCGTGCTCCCCATTGCGAGGGCTCAATGCTTGCACCACTCAACTGAGACCATCCTGGGGGATCGTACTCCAGACTCAAGGGCTCTGGTACCGCATACTCAGGTTGCGGTTGCTGCTGCTGCGCCAACCTATGCTGTCGTGTAATCCCGTGCCCACCCGTCCGGACACCCGGCAGTCCATGACGAAGAGAAGTTGGTGGGCGTGGCGGCACGACCACATTTTTCCGTTGAGAAGATGGATACTCCATCGCATCAGCATGGTTCATCGCACGAAGTGCCGAAGCAGCCATTTCTCGAATCTGCCGTAATCGAGGGTCTGTGTCATGCTCAGAGGTCAAATGCCATATCCCCTGAAGGGTCTCAACCTAGATAACAAAAATACAAATGACATCATACCACGTGGAACAATACAAACTTTAAACTAAAGACATTTTTATATACAAAAACATCACATACCGCCAATAAATTAGAAGAGGCTGCCTCGTTCATCCCTTCAGTTGACTGTGTCCCAGGTTGAACTAGGTACGGCACGGTGATCCTATTGTACCACG
This sequence comes from Salvia splendens, assembly GCF_004379255.2. Taxonomy (NCBI): domain Eukaryota; kingdom Viridiplantae; phylum Streptophyta; class Magnoliopsida; order Lamiales; family Lamiaceae; genus Salvia; species Salvia splendens. The sequence continues at coordinate 10,233,863 of NC_056033.1, forward strand.
CCATATAGCCCGGATTAATGCGACCATCCATTGTCGCCCTTGCGTGGTCAAAAGTTGCTTGGAACCTGTCGTGGCGCAAGTCCCATTCATCAATGAAGAACTTATGTACCTTAGCCCAATCAGCGCCCTTCCTCCCACGACGATGACTTTTACTCAAATGGCCGGAGCTATGTAGCATCCTATCACAGTACTGAGGAATACGCTGGTAGCGGTTAAATTGTCGGGAAACGCGTCCAGCCTCGTGTGCCTCGACAAATGACCAGCACACCAAATAAGTATCACACAAGTAGGATGCAGTCGAATCAATGCAGTACTCAAGGAGGATACAGTCTGCATAGGGTGTCCACAGAAACTACAAACAAATAAAATAAAAAACACAATTAAATTCATACTATAGTAAGTAAATTCATTAATTAAGACAACACAAATAAATTTCACCTGGCCAGGACGGATCAGTGATAACTGATCACGATAATGAGCTACTGAATGTCGGGGAGCATTTCAAATTTCAGTAACTCCGTGCCACCTATACATAATATTAATGTCAAAAGTTATCAACAAAACACATAATTATGTGAGTTAATTTAAACAAAAACATTACTTGGCTCCGCACGGGGTATACGGCGTGTGTATAGGCGATATCAAGAAGGCTGGCCTCAATGTAGGCATTCTTTCCCAGGCCCACAGCTGCAAGAGAACCATAGGTCCACCCATATCTCTTCTCTGTCTGCCTACAGAAGCCTCGCACAAATAATGATACAGGTATGCTAAAGCAGCACTACCCCAACTGATATTAGCCACATCTTCCGGATCGTCTAAGGCATTTAACCACATAAAGGGGACCTTGCACCCTGTGGTGTCCGGTAAAATAAGCCCCCCTAACAGGATCAGAGCATGTATACGTGCTCTTTGAATGTATGCATACACAGGCAGCCCATCACCCAATGACATCGTCGCTTGGTGGATCAGAGACGTCATCAACAAACCACCGTGCTTTGTTTCAGTTTCTGAGTCAGGTATCCATCCCAACAAATCTCTACACTTGCTGGACCAATCTTCAAATCCAACAGGGTAGTCACGGCCAGTGAAAGCACGACCGTCTGCTCTCAAACCCCACAGGCTTTGCACAACCTGTAAGGTAACAGTAACTTCCCCAACTGGAAGGTGGAAACAGTGTGTCTCAGGCCTCCAGCGCTCGATCAAGGCAGTTATTAGCTCATTGTCCATCCTCATCGGTCTTCCACATTCAACCACGCCTCTGAACCCCCATACACCTAGCCAATACATCACATTTTCATGTATAGGCAATGATCACACCTTACTCTCCGTCCTACGACTTCTCAACACATTTGCTGTGCCATTCGCCAACAAGGAGCTTGAAATGTGTTCGTTCTGATGAAACAGTAGTGATGGATCCTCAGGTCCATAGCATAACTGTTGTTCGGAACTTGCAGATGCCATCTACTTCAAAACATTCACCCATGCTTCAATTTTTTCCATAACAACTCAACAATCAACAAGCTAACTAAATTGCAACTTAGGGGCACAATATATGCATATGAAATACCCAAATTACATAAAATCGCCCACCAAAAGGGGCACAATTACAAAAACTTAATCAATTGCTTCTACCCATTCAATTATATGCATATGAAATACCCAAATTACGGAAAATCGACCAACAAATCCAACAATTTCATCATAAACCCTAATTTTGCTAAATTAAATCCATATGAAATACACAAATTACGGAAAGTCGACCAAAAATTCCATCAATTTCATCATAACCCCTAATTTCATCATAATCCCTAGTTATATGCAACAAAACAACACAAAAATACCAAAAATCCATCAATTTAATCAAAAACCCTACTTTTACTAAATTACGGAAAACCTGCCCAAATTAAACATTAAAGGATGTATTTAGCCAAATTGAAGAACAATTACCGGAATATGGTTGCAAAATGGTGGTAATTCGCCGGATTTTGCTCGGATTCGTCGGAAATCGCTTGATTGCGTCGCGTTTGGTTTCGTCCCCTGCTTCTGCTCTTTCGTTTCTGGCTGATTCTGCCTTCGGCCCGGTTTAAAACTCAACGAACGACGCATAAGTATTATGCGTCGCTAAAGTAAGACGCATAAGCGTTATGCGTCGCTAATTAACGACGCATAATCGTTATGCGTCTCTAATGAACGACGCACAATGGTTATGCGTCATTAGCTAACGACGCATAACGATTATGCGTCTTTCTTTAGCGACGCATAATACTTATGCGTCGCTAAAGAAAGACGCATAATCGTTATGCGTCACTCCCTGAGGCGGAATACAAGTAATGCTCTTCATTAAAATGGAATTCAATTAAAGTCCTTTACCAAAAAAAGAATTTATCCATAAAGTGATAGAAGAAAACTCCAGAAGCATACAGGTTCCTGTTTGAAATAAGTCGCAATACACACACTCTCTCTCTCGAATGACTCCGTTCAACAGAGAGAAACCTGTTTGATGGGGCGATGCGAGACTGAGACGTCCAGTGATGACGCTGTATCCATCGAGGAAGGGAAGAAACTCGGTGATCCGTACATAATCACGGTTAACTGTCTCGACAAGACTGGTTTGAGCTGTGACATTTGCCATGCTATTCTCGAATTCGACCTCTTTATCACTAGAGGAGGTCAATTTCACATCTTCTTTCCTTTATTGCTTCAAAACTTCATCTCTTAATACTTCCTGTTAGCTAAATACGTCTCACAACATCAAGCATGCAGAGTTAGTTAAAACGGTTATGCATGAGCGTGTACGTGAGGTTGATCGCATGGGATTATGGCTCAGCTGGAGTTGGTTGAGATGTGAATGTATATATACTCATTCATGCATAATGCGAGGGTAATCAAGATTCAACAAGAGGCTGTTACACACATTAAGAGAGATCGAGTGAGAGAAGAGCTCTGAAACTATCTTTGATCAAGAAGAATCAGAGGAAGTTCGGCCAGGTTGTGTCGATTGAGAAGTGAGCAAGTTCTGCGATCGTACCTTCTGTTAGTTTGTTTCATATTGCTACTGAGTTTTAGCAGTGGAATTGTGGTTAGAAGCTGTGTTAGATGTGTAGAATCATTTGTTGATATTGTACTTGTATTCTCCATTCCATTCATCAATACAAAGATCTAGAGTTCTCCCGTGGATGTAGATCAATTGGATCGAACCACGTAAACGCTGTGTTCATTGTTCGTCTATTATTGTTTTGGCTGTTTCGTCTGAGATCGAAGCACTCAAGTTCAAATTACAAATTGGCGCCGTCTGTGGGAATGGGTAGACGACGACGATGGCTGCAGCGAGGTTCGACTTCGAAAAATTCACTGGCAAGAATGATTTCGGACTGTGGAAGGTGAAGATGAAAGCCATGCTCATTCAGCAAGGGCTCTAGGAGGCGATGAAGTACAAGAATCTGGAGAAGGATGCCAATCTTGATGACAAAGAGGTGATCAAGAAGCTTGATATGATGGATAGAGCCCATAGTGCAATAATGCTGAGCCTGGGAGACCGAGTCTTGAGGGAGGTATGCATGGAAGAGACTCCATCTGAGGTCTGGAGCAAGCTAGAGTCTATCTACATGACAAAGTCTCTAGCTAACAGATTATTTCTGAAGCAGAGGCTCTACTCAATCAAGTTTCAAGAGGGAAAAACAATCATGGATCAACTTGATGAATTTGTGAAGGCCGTTGATGATTTGGAATCTGTGGATGGAGAATTAAAGGATGAGGATAAAGCCATCATGCTATTAAATGCCCTTCCAAGAAGCTTTGATCAACTTAAGGATGCTATCTTGTATGGAAGGGATTCCTCACTCACATATGAGGAAGTTCTCACAGCATTGACGGCTAAAGAGTTCCAAAAGGGATCTACATCCAAACCAGTGGATCAGGCTGGTGAAGCTAAATTTGCTGAGAAGAAGGGATCCAAGAAGAAATGGAATAAGAAAGGCAAGAGTGTCAAGAAAGATGAGAAGGAGTCAAGATCCTGTTACTATTGCAAGAAGCCTGGACATCTCAAAAAGAACTGCTACTCTTGGAAGAAAAAGAATCAGGAGGAAGCAGAAGGTGTTAATACAACAGATATCACAAGAGTTAGAGATTGCACATGCTTTGAATATAGCAGATACAGATATAAGTGATCAATGGATCATGGACAGTGCATGCAGTTTCCACATGTGCCCGAGGCTTGAATGGTTCCAAGATATGGAGCCCTCATATGGTTCAGTACTTCTTGGGAACAATCAAATATGCAAGGTTAAGGGAACGGGAAATGTGAAGCTAAAAATGATGGATGGATCTGCAAAATTACTTACTGAAGTCATGTATATTCCAGACATTAAGAGAAATCTTGTGTCTCTTGCGGCTCTTGAAGCAAGATGATACACTTTTAATTCATCAGGGGGTGTGATGAAGGTGCTAAAGGGATCCGAAATAATCATGGTAGCTAAGAGATTCAATAGCCTTTACTATCTACAAGCTGAAGTGATTACTAAACAGATCAATGTTGTCAAGAAATTAGATGGAGACTTGTGGCATCTAAGGCTGGGGCATGTGTCCTCTAATGGTGTAAATCGTCTCATCAAGGATGGAGTTATAGAATCAGACACCAAGATGGTCTCAAAAGAGTGTGAGGTATGTATACCGGGCAAGAGTAAGAAGCTTGCATACCCCACTGGTAAGCACACTACAGAATCTGTGCTTGATTATGCACACAACGATATTTGGGGGCCAGCTCAAACCACATCAGTTGGTGGATGTAGATATTTCTTGTCAATTGTAGATGATTACTCAAGAATGATTTGGATATATGTAATGAAAGAGAAGTCAGAAGCATTTGTTAAGTTCAGAGACTGGTGCACTGAGGTTGAGGTTGAAAAGGGATCTTGCTTGAAGTGCTTAAGAACTGACAATGGGCTGGAGTTCTTTTCACACCAATTTGATGAATTCTGCAAAATGAAGGGAATTAAGAGACACAGGACCATTCCCAACAATCCTCAACAAAATGGTGTAGCTGAGAGAGCAAATAGGACTATTCTAGAGAGAGTTAGGTACATGCTTATATCTTCTGGAATGCCTCACAAATTCTAGGGTGAAGCTGCATCTACAGCTGCCATATTGATGTATAAATGTCCTACTGCTGCAACCAACCATGAAACTCCAGATTTAAGATGGTATGGGCATCATGGAAACTATAATATGCTAAGACCTTTTGGATGCAGAGCTTATTCTCACATAAAGCAAGGGAAATTGCAGCCAAGGGCCCTAAAATGTGTGATGTTGGGATACCAGAAAGGAGTTAAGGGGTACAGGCTTTGGTCTATGGAACCAGGAAATCAGAGAGTGGTGATCAGTAGGGATGTGATATTCAGAGAAATGGAAATGCCATACAAGGAAGCAGGACCAGGAATAGTACCTACAAGCTCAGATGCTCAAGTTGAGGTGGAGTTACTGGACAGTAGTGAGGGTCAGAAGCATACTGATCAGTAGAATCTTCAGAAGATGAGAATCAGATCCATGAAATCAATAATGAGGAAGTTGAAGCTGTGGATGAAGGTGGAGACTCAGTTGATGGAGATCTTCATGATTATTTGCTGGCAAGAGATAGACAAAGGAGAACTAATATCAGAAAGCCAGCAAGATACATCAATGCCAACCTTGTATATTATGCATTTTGTGATGCTGAAGACATTGAGTCAGATGAGCCAGGGAGTTACAAGGATGCAGTGAAATCCAGAGAAAAGGATAAATGGATCAAGGCAATGCATGAGGAAATTAAATCATTGTTGAAGAATAAGACTTGGATCTTAGTGACCAGAAAGAAGCTGCAGAAACTTATTGGACGTAAGTGGATTTTCAAGAAGAAGATTGGGGCATCTGATGGAGATAAGATCAGATATAAAGCTAGGCAGGTTGCAAAGGGTTATAATCAAAGAGAAGGGATTGATTACAACGAGATTTTCTCTCCTGTGGTAAAGCACAGCTCAATTAGGATGCTGATGGCTCTGGTTGCTAAGAATGATTGGGAATTGCATCAGTTAGATGTGAAGACAGCTTTTCTGCATGGTGAGTTAGAAGAGAACATATCCATGGAGCAGCCTGAGGGTTTTATAAAGAATGGAGATGAGGATAAGGTCTGTTTACTGAAGAGAAGTATATATGGGACTCAAGCAATCCAACAGACAATGGAATCTGCAGTTTGGTCAACACATGAAGAAGATTGGATTTGAAAGCTCCAAATATGATAGCTGTGTGTATATGAAGAAAAGGGATGGAAGATCAGTGGCATTCTTACTTTTATACGTGGATGATATGCTTGTTACTGGGTCTGATATGAATGAGATTCAGAAAGTAAAGAACGATCTCAAGGGCAGGTTTGAGATGAAAGATTTGGGAGAGGCTAAGAGGATTCTAGGCATTGATATTATAAGGGACGGAAAGAGGAAGTTGTTGTGGTTAAGTCAGCAACACTAAATTGAGAAGTTGGTCCACAAATATCAAATGAGTGAATCCAGAATTGTCTCAACACCATTGGGACAGCAGTTTCAGATGAGTGCCAGTCAGGGACCTAAGAATGAAGAAGAGCTAAATGAAATGAAGAGCAAACCATATGCCAACATTATTGGAAGTGTGATGTACGTGATGATTTGCACTAGGCCAGATCTTGCTCATGCTGTGAGCATCACTAGCAGATACATGAGCAATCCAGGAAAGGCTCATTGGCAGGCTTTGAAGTGGATGTTGAGATATTTGAAAGGAAGCTCAGAGTATGGGATCTTATACAGGGGTATTGGAGATCATACAAAAGATATCGTAGAAGGGTTCTGTGATTCAGATTATGCCTCTAATAAGGATAACAGGAAGTCCCAAACTGGTTACATATTCACTATGTATGGCTCTGCTGTGTCATGGAAATCTAACCTGCAATCTGTGGTGGCATTATCTACCACGGAGGCTGAGTATATAGCTCTCACAGATGCTGTGAAGGAGAGCTTTTGGATCAAAGGAATGATGGAAGATCTTGGTGAAAAGCAAGGCAAGGTGGCAGTGAATTGTGACAATAGTAGTGCCATATGCATGTCTAAACATCAAACTTTCCATGATAGGAGCAAGCACATAGATGTGCATTTGCATTTCATTCGAGATGAAGTCAGAAAAGGGGTGATAGAGGCGAGAAAGATAGCTACTGAGCATAATCCAGCGGATGCTTTGACAAAGGTTATACAGGCTTCCAAATTTGCCTATTGTTTGGAGTTGGTATGTGTTCTGAAGAAATGAAGAAGGTTGGGACTTGGAGAATTATGACAGAGGATGTTGAGGTTGGAAACGAGGTGGAAAGTTGTTAGCTAAATACGTCTCACAACATCAAGCATGTGGAGTTAGTTAAAACGGTTATGCATGAGGGTGTACGTGAGGTTGATCGCATGGGATTATGGCTCAGCTGGAGTTACTTGAGATGTGAATGTATATATACTCATTCATGCATAATGCGAGGGTAATCAAGATTCAACAAGAAGCTGTTACACACATTAAGAGAGATCGAGTGAGAGAAGAGCTCTGAAACTATCTTTGATCAAGAAGAATCAGAGGAAGTTCGGCCAGGTTGTGTCGATTGAGAAGTGAGCAAGCTCTGCGATCGTACCTTCGGTTAGTTTCATATTGCTACTGAGTTTTAGCAGTGGAATTGTGCTTAGAAGCTATGTTAGATGTGTAGAATCATTTGTTGATATTGTACTTGTATTCTCCATTCCATTCATCAATACAAAGATCTAGAGTTCTCCTGTGGATGTAGATCAATGGGATCGAACCACGTAAACGTTGTGTTCATTGTTCGTCTATTATTGTTTTGGTTGTTTCGTCTGAGATCGAAGCACTCAAGTTCAAATTACACTTCCAATTACTCACATTTCTCTAGATGTTTCCACTGATGGCATATGGTGCTACATAATATTATGGGTGAGTCCTCATTCCAGATCACATGTTGTGAGATAGGGCAATTTAAAGGACCATCTTTTATCCATCTGCCCACCCCTGCTACCATCACCCTACCTCTTCCCCCCATTGCCACACAGCCCCTCTTCTTCAGTTTACTTGCTCAAGGTTTGTAGCCTTGACCCGAAGGGATTGCTTCATGGTAGTATAAACAATTGTCTCATCTATTAATGTTGTTAACCTTAACTTTTTATATAGGAGTAATTACACTTGTCATATTTTTCTCAGCTGTTACCCGTGTTCTCGATGAGCTTGATCATACCATTCAGAAAGTGAAAGTTACTACAACTCCTGATGGATGCTCTCTTGACCTCTTCTTCATAAAAGATAACTTGTAAGGTTTCTGATTTTGAGGGGATTCTCTGATTTTGCTAGCTCAAACTGTTAGAACAAAGTGAATAATGCTACTACCACTTATCTTGCCTTCATATTCTATGCCTTCTGTTTCAGATGATATTGCTAACTTACTTTATTCAAAACAAACTAAGAAGGAAATGTCACTTAAAATTCCATTTAAACTAGTCCTTTGGATTTTTAGTCCCATGAACTTCCTCTATTGAGCCAAAATCTAGGTGTTGCTCTTTGGTTTATACTGTTTTGACACTGTTGTCTATTCTACATTTGCTACTACTTCAACTGATAGTGCCTCTGCCAGAAACATATGTGCTTCTTAGTTTTTAATCATTTTTACTCTATCTGGTATTGATAGTAAATTATAGTTGTAACTTTCTGTGAGTGTTCAGGGGACTCTTGCATACTAAAGCGAGACAAGACGAATTATGTGAGCGGTTGTACACTGTCCTTGGTGAATCTTGTATTAGTTGTGAACTTCAGTAAGCAGGATCTCAGTATTCAGTGTGTTTCTTCTCTGTCTCCACTTGTTGCTGAAGAACTGTTCAGATTCACACTATCAGACAATGAATCTCGTTCACAAGCTCTGAGCTTGGATATCAAGGAGCTGAAAAAGGCAAGCGTAAAAACTGACAATTCCTTGAGCCCTGCTCACACTCTACTTCAGATTAGCTGTGTAGATCACAAAGGTCTTATTTATGATATCATGCGAACATTGAAAGATTACAGCATTCAGGTTACTAGATTTCCTGCGTACTGATCAATTTGTTTCCAATTGTTCACAAAGTTGTCTTTCAATTTCATTTGCTAGATAGCTTAAGAATTTAAGTTTATAATTTTTTAGTATTGAACTGGCAGGATAATACTGTCATTCTAATTTAATTTCCTCAATTGGTTTGTGTCATGAACTACTAATATAGCTATTTATATCAGACATCTGCATTGCACAAAAAGTGTGTTAAGGTTTGATTTTTCTGACACTTGTCTGTATTTGCTTAGGTATCATATGGCCGACTTTTGGCTGTAAATAAAAGTTACCGCGAACTAGACCTATTTATTCAGCATAAAGATGGGAAAAAGATAGTGGATCCAGAAAAGCAAGAGGTGATCTGCTCTCGGTTAAAGTTGGAAATGCTTCACCCGCTGCGTGTTCTCATCACAAATCGGGGGCCAGATGCAGAGCTTTTGGTAGCTAATCCAACTGAACTATCTGGAAGGGGAAGGCCAAGAGTTTTCTATGATGTCACTTCTGCCCTAAAGAGTCTTGGAATTTGCGTGTTTTTGGTAAGTGCTATTATTACTGGACGTTGTGTTATTACTTTGTCTAAGATGGATGGTAACAATGTTATACTCCAAGATGATGTATGAATAGATAGTTAAATGATTCTATAAACATTAGATGTATTTGTGTTAATATGATATCAACAAGAACCTTCTCTGACTCGATAGGCGGAAATTGGGAGGTATATAGATTCCTTCTAGATGAAAATTGCAATTTTCAGTTGTCAAGCACGAAGGTTAGGAATCAGATTGTCGACAAGGTTAGGAGGACGCTGATGGGCTGGTGAGCTTCTTTCTATAATTGCATTGACCAATAAATAATCGGGCTATGGCATTTCGAGTGTTGCAAAGGATGGCGTGTTCTATTAGTTTAGGCGAGCTTTTCCCTCTTTCTGTGCGGATGGAGGGAAGGCGTGTGGCGGGTAGGGGAAGATGATTTCTTGTACAGTTCTTTTGGCTTTTCTTATGTATATGTACATATAACAGGATCAGGTAGTGTTTTTTTACAATAAAGGTCTCTTCTTTATATTAGTCAGGAGATTTCTTGCATCAAATACTCAACTGTCATACACTTATATTTCTTATTTGCTGAACTGCTTACTGCAAACCAAATCCATTTGTGAATCAGTTTTGGACACCCTGTTATGCTAAGGCTTTCTTTGTTTCAAGTAAATAGTACTATGATTTCATTTGGTTATACAATCCTAGAAATCAATTGTTCTCGCTAATCAGGATTGATCCACATGTGGAGTATATTTGTTGCAATTCCATTTTTTGTATTTGAGTCTTGAGAAGGATAAACTTAAATTAGTTTTTATTTATAGCATGAATTTTCAGCATTTTTACATTTACAAGCCAAATTTGATTGTATAGCATGAAAAAAAGGAAGTTGAAAGTTCAGGCCAAATAAATCAAAGTTCAGGTTTTAAATTGAACGTAGTTAAAAGCTTCGGTTACATGATAAAACATTCAATTTTAAGCCTATAAATGGTTTTTTTTTTCGAAAATCTGTGATGCACCTTATAATTAACCCTTTCACATTTATCTTTATTCACAAGTGGGTTTTTTTTTTTTGTTCTAGAATAGAGTTATCATTCCTTGATTGTACTGAACTTTTTTTTTTTGTTCCGGGTTTGGGAGAGACGCATGACCCTTATGCGTCTCCTTTTAATGAGACGCATGACGATTATGCGTCTTTCATGTTAGAGACGCATTCTAAGACGCATGAGCATCATGCGTCGTTCGTGAAATTTAAACAGTAGAGAGACACATGACCCTCATGCGTCTTTATGAAAGACGCATAATCGTCATGCGTCTCATTAAAAGGAGACGCATGAGGGTCATGCGTCTCTCCCAAACCCGGAACAAAAAAAAAATTCAGTACACTCAGGGAATGATATCTATATCCTAGAAAAAAAAAGAAAAAACCCTTCAGAAGTAGGCTTAAAATCCTAACTTTTAACTTTTCACATGGAAACATCATTTAATTCGACCATATTAAAATAACTAATTAAATAAAAACTTGTTAAAGGTTTGCATATGAATTACTCATTGCTGACTCATCAAATCAAAGTATCAAGCAGTTTAAAATTGTCATATGATCGGCGACAATTCCGATAAAAAAATGTCGCCGCCGTTAACTCCTAGCGCAGCTGCTTACCTCGGTGCCGTCGCTCTCCAAATTCAGAAGAAACTCCAACGCGTATGTATACGACCTACGCCCACACTACACCCACTGATTTTTCCCCTATCGCTGTTGGTTTTATTAATGCGCATTCCGCAGTATGTTCTGTGATCATGATCATGATGAAATGGTGCTTGTGCTTCAGGCTTTAGCTTAGCCATCGCAGAGCCGAAATTTGCTGCAAGGGTTGTTCGCCGACATAGCTTTGGAGGTAGATGATCGTGCTAAAGGTATATCCAGGAATTCGCATTTGTTATTTCTCTAATTCAACCCCGTGATTTGCATTTTTTTGCATAAGTATGCTACTAAGTAAAGGTGGGAACATAACGGATTGATCTTCAATCATAGCTTCATGCCATTGCTTGTGAAAGCTATGATCTAGGGAAATTTTAATGCTCTTCGTTGGGAATAGTATTATACACTGGTATTAGTTATGCATATAATATAATACAATTTCAAAGTACATTTCGCCCTATTTTATATGGATGCCTTTACAGATTCCTCTGGTTAAAGATGATTTTGCTGATAATGCTTAAAATGCCTATTTTATATATATACGCGCGTTGAACCTCATTTTCATTCGCACCACTTGTTTTAACGAGTACTCTCTCTCTACCTTACTTTCTGTACAAGATCAATAACGAGCAATGGAGAACAACTACGAAGGTACTCCAGTTAATCCCGGGGGATGGTCTCAGACTCCCCCGCCTCCCGGTGTAGGGTCTCAGACGCCCCCGACTCCCGGGGCAGGGTCCCATACTTCCCCGGCTCCTGGGGGAGGTGGTTGGCCTCCGATGAGCGGGTACTACAACATGTACCCGTGGCAGCATATGATTCCGGGGTGGGCACCCGGCATGCAGCCACCGCCGCAGCAGATGATGCCACCGGCGCAACAGATGATTCCCCCGGCGCAGGGGACGCACGGGGGGGACAACGCCTATCGGCCGACTTTTGATTTTTCCACCGGTTCTTCGCACACATCGACCCCAACGGATGCACAGTATACGGAGACCTTCTCCTTAGCGGACTTGGGTTTTGATATTAACGAGGTTTCGGAAACTCTCATTCAAAGCCAGGGAGTAGGGCGGGGTAAGAAGAAGGGCAAGGCGAAGAAGGTCGGCGAGTCGTCGCAGCCCCAAGCCGAAATCCGGGGCCGGAGGAAATGGACAGACTCGGAGAACGTTGCGGTTGCCAAGGCGTGGGTGAGTGTCTGCGACGATCCTCTGGTTTCGAACAACCAGAGGATCGTCAACTTGTGGGCCAAGATAGCCGCAGCGTACAGGGCATTTTGCCCTGAAGGGAGACCGTGCACCGGGGAGGAGGTCCGGAAGTGTTGGGACCGTATCAGGGCTGGCGTCTCTCGATTTTCGGGTTTGTACGCCAACGCCCTCCGCATGCAGACCAGTGGCCAAACAGAGGAAGACTGCAGGAGGATTGCGGAGAGAGCCTACCCCGATCCGGATAAGAAGTACTATGAGTTCACCTACTGGAACTGCTACGTTGTGCTCAACGAGTCGGAGAAATTCCAGGCAGGCGTCGACGCTGGCTGGCCGAAGAGGCAGAGACTGAACTATACCGGAGATTATAGCGGCAGCAGTGGTGGTTCGTCAGACCTCCCTGAGACGGCCCAGAAGGTCCCGACTCCTCGGTCGTTCGGTCGCCGACCTCGCCCGGTTGGGCAAAGGCGGGCGCAGCAGGTTGCGAGAGGGGCACCCCGAGTTCCCAGGACGTCCATTCGGCATCCCCCCTCGGCAGGTCTACCGAGGAGCTCAAATTCTTCGCGCGCCAACAAACGCGCGCTCAAATGGTGAAGACCTTAGCCGACTTCCAAGCGGCGGTGGACCCCGAGGTGAAGGATTTTCTTCGTGTATTGCTCCAGAGCCAGCGTGAAGAATTGGAGGCGATGAGGAGGGACACCGGCGGGAATAGCCGCGGCGTAGGTGGCGACGGAGGCGGCGGCGACGACGGTGAAGAAGCGCTGGGCGACGACGGAGACGAGGACGGCGGCGATGAGTGATTTTGTTTTACTTTTTTAAATTAATGTACTTTTTAATTTTTGTACTTTTTTTATATTATTGTACTTTTTTTTAAAATTAATGTACTTTTTAAATTTTAATATTATTATTCGAATTTTCCGTATTTGTCTCGTAAATTAAATTCCGTATGTTGATACAAGTGTAAATTAAATTATATAATTGTTATTAGTGATGTGGATAGGTAGTGTGAAGGCTATGTGAGGGCTATTTGATGTCCAGTTGATGTGGCAAGCTGATGTGGCAGGAGAATTGTAGTGCTGATGATGTGGCAGTGTGAAGGCTATTTGATGGCTATTTGACGTCCAGTGCTATTGGAGATGCTCTAATGCTCTTCGTTGGGAATAGTATTATACACTGGTATTAGTTATGCATATAATATAATACAATTTCAAAGTACATTTCGCCCTATTTTATATGGATGCCTTTACAGATTCCTCTGGTTAAAGATGATTTTGCTGATAATGCTTAAAATGCCCAGTGTTTGATTATGTTTCTTATTTGCTGTTGGTTGCAACATATATTATTTTTGATGAGGAAGATGTAGTTTATGTTGCAGAAGATGGATATGGTCGTGCATACTGCTTTTACGACGTCCTCGCTGATTATTTTGTATGCATACCGCAGAGTGGAGATTCGATAATTGATCTCATAGTACAGTCATTTGCATCTAATATAGTATTTTGTCTTTTGTTCTACAAGCAGGTATGTATTTATTTCTTGCTTGGTCTTTCCCTTTTTGTATTATTTAGATGCATTGGGATGTATGAGTATCTGTGTAAGTGGTAGTAGTTCTCCAGAAATCCGGCAATGGGGGGTTTTCCAGCGAGTCTGGGCTCTGGGGTGAGGTTTTTGTCAAAGGAGGGATCGAAGAAAGGGAACTTCATATATTGATCTGAATATTTCTTTGTACATTAGAGGCTACTATTATAGTATTAGGAGATAGGCTATACAAGGTAACACATTTAATTACATTGATTTGGTAGAATATAATCTTCTATGTTTAGTAGAGTATAATCTTCCGTGATCTTCTGTAATTCCGAGAATATCTTCCGTGATCTTCGTGATTCTTTTCAATAGTTTTGTATTTATCAGAAGTTCATTTGTATGTGAGTGAAAATCAGATATGGATTTGGATAGAGGAAGTGTCCATTCATACAGTACTTATCTTTCAAAATAGCTAGATTATGTCCATACTCAATTTTTGTGTTTCATCGTCACCTTCCACTCTTCCAGTAATTAGTATCTTTGTAACTCTTAATTTGTTGTTGTATCTTGCTTTGTCAAACATCTCTATATTTCAATTCACTGATCCTTTTAGATTTGCAACTCATTTGCAGATGTTTGAGGTTAATCGTAATGTCGTACTTCGTTACTCATCTGCTCTAGTCCAAGGTGCTTAAAATGTCATCTGGTACAAATCTCGCTCTTTACTTGTAGGGGATATAATTTCCAGTGTAAGCTTCTTATGCAGATAAAAGTGGGTTGGGAGATTACCAAACACTGATATACTATTGAGTATCATTTGTGTGTGTGCATTAAAAAGTTAGTAAGCTGTTTTTGTATCAACACATCCGAGCTTTCTTTTTAGTTCAATCTCATTTTAAAGAAAGGAACATATTTAAGTGTGTGTTCGTACTTGCAGGACTGACATTCGAACAAATACAAGGCGCTTCTCAAGTCTTTTTATTGTGAGAGTTTTGCCAAGACAATTTCAATGGCTACCTAATACTTTAGTTTTGTGATCTAATACACTTCCTGCTTTTGATGCTTGTAGTATTTTCTAGATGATGTTGAAAGATTAAAGAAGATCTCCCCACAGCTCTATAAATTTTCCTCTCTGTTATGATGGAATTTCTTGTAATCTCACACAATGATCGCTTATTGTTGACTCAACTTATTTTAACACAAGGAATTCCCGCAAGTGTACGGGGCTAGTGTAGCACAAAGCAAGCAAGAGTATCGTATCCCACAGAGACAAAATGCATAAACTCAAGTACCACGGACCGATGTTAACTACTATCTATACAAATCGAAGGTTTGGTTTGATTCTTGGAGAGAAAACAATTAATCATAAACAAATTAAAAGCACGCAACAAAGGATATGTTTCAAATAAGAGAATGAACAATTACAACGAACACAATGTAAACAATTCAACAACTTCGATTACCCAATTGAAGTCTCTAGGATTACTAGGAAAGCCGCTAGTCTAGGCTAAGCCCTCTCTCGAGTGCACTCAACCCGTTGATTAACCATTAATATTGAAGTCTCCTTCTAATACTTCACAATTAACTCCGTAAAACAAAAGGCTCAAGCCCTCACTCTAGAATTCCTCCTCTCGAATGTAAATTATCTAGGTGTTGTTCATTCTTTTATCAATCCTAATTAAGTATCTCTCGATTACTCAAAACTAGGTCAACAAACCCAATTGATAGCTAAGCAATTGAATTGAAAAAGCTCAAGAATAAACAAAGGAATCACAAGAGCATAGGTAATCAAAAGTCCTTGAATTAATCAAAAGCATTCATTGTAGTCTTCACCAAAACTCTACAAGAGATTTAGCTACTCATATTCAACACAAAAACATAAGAATAATCCATAGTCATTGAATTAAACACGAAAACTAATGAAAATACTCCCAATGATGGATTGAATGGCAATTTGTCTTCGTCTTCAATCTCGTTGAGGATTGGGACTTCTTGCCTCTCTAATCCGCTCTCAAAACCTTCAAGTACTGCTGCTGGGCGTGTATTATGATTTGGGGTCGAAAACCTAGGTCCCTTTTATACCCGGGGTGGAAATAAAAGCAATTAAAACTCGCCGCACAAAACACCCGACCAGGTGTTTTCTCTAAATCCCGCATTCGTACAAAACACCCGACCGGGTGATTTGAAAATTGGAAAACACCCGGTCGGGTTTTGTCTCTGGACTCCGACAGCTTCTTCGAAACACCCGACCGGGTGTTTCGGTGGATGAAAACACCCGACCGGGTAAACCTACTGGAGTTCTCCTCAAAATCTACCTCGGCTCGTTTTGGTCCATTTCAACCTGTTTTCATCACAAAACTACGACAAAACTCATTAACTCACTAATTAGTGTATGTGTGGTGAAAAAAATATATTAAACACCTTAAATTATCAAAATCACCATCTAATTACCCACAAAACAATCCTAAACTATGAGTTTGTCAACTCCCCCAAACTTAAACACTTGTTTGTCCTCGAACAAGAAGAAAGAATCAAGACTTACAAACTCATGTAAGGATGTGAAGTATCATCATTGCTTCAGTAGAAATAAAATATAACAAGTACCAATGGCATCATATGTAAAGTATTATGAAATATAGCTTCAAGTTACTATCATGTATTCAACCTTGCCAAATTGCCCTCACAGGAGAAAATGCAATGTGCATTTTAGAAAAATCACTCACTCTCAAAGTGTATAAGCTCATGACATAACTCTCAAATCATCAAAGCATGAATAGTTTACCATAGGCTTGCTCGAAATCTACACTCTCCTCTACTACGGTGTGATTAAAGATCTAAGATCCGAAAGGTCTTTTCTATAGGTTGTAATGTAGGCTCTTTGGATATGTGAGGTAATTTTTGGCTAAAGTGACTTTAGTCCCCAAGATATAACTTATTCGACTTCACCAACTTTCTTCCCCAATCTTAGCTAGGACTAGGCTTTGCCTAGACTCTTCTCATCTATCAACATTCCTCTTTTGTTCTTCACCTCTTTTTCAACATTCAAGACACCCTTTTCATCAAAAGCTAATTATACACTATTTTTCACTTTCATTTTTCTTTTCTTTTCTTTTCTTTTTTTTTGTTTTGAATGGTATCCACACTATCCTTTCTTTCTTTTTCTTTTCTACCTCAACACCCTTATTTTCTTTCATTTGCTAACACCACTTCCATACTTTCATTTCCCTTTGATTTTTCAAAAGTAACACATAAGAACCCAACCCCTTGGTTTGTCAAAGAAAAGGTTTATCGGCTCAAAGTGGGCTAACAAGGATTATTAACATGATAATGGGTAAGGGTAAAAGTTTAGCTAAAAAGGATGGCCTCACATCATCCCTTATCTCTATAACCACTATGTAGACTTAAGGAGATCGCGAGCAAGTTCTAGACACATATGACATGCTTGAGATAAAGCACACAATTAAGAACAAAATAAGCTCAATTCTCACAAGGTGTTTTTGGCAAAAGACAAGGCACCATGCAATTCACTTTAGGCAATTTGAAAATAAATTTACATTTTACTTAGCCATATCAACAAGATTTTCGAAAAGTTTTGTAAAAATCATCATTGGCAACTCCTCCAACATGTCTCACACTCGTTCAAATTTCATTTCTTTTTTTCCGACTATCTTCCTACCCAAGGGAGATTATTCAACAAAAAGGAGGCAAGAAAAACAAACAAAGAAAACAAAAACAAAAACAAGCGGAACAAGGAAACATGACAACATACTCCAAAATCCAAGATCAACAAAACATCACAAGTTAAGGTTACATGCCCACATATCATTATCAAATATAGCCGTAGGGGTACTAAAGAGAGAGGTAAAAGAGGGAATCCACTAGACACCCCCCAAACTTATTCCAAGCTAAGCTAGGATAAGTTTGAAAGAGAGTGGATCTCCCATGGACCTTCACTGCGGAGGAGGAGGCGCCACTGGCCACGGGCATTGATGTCGTTTTTCACCCATCGAAGCCTATTTTTCTGTTCCACTCAAAACAAAAAGAAAACACAAAAACACACCAAAACAAAGAACAAAACAAAAACACACCAAAACACACAAAAACGTTAAATTTTACCTACTAGGGGTTGCCTCCCCCATAGCGCAACTGTTTAACGTCGTCTGCCCGACGGTCTTCAAGCTTTCACTTAATGATCCAATCTCACTCGGATAATGTCATCGGGGCCCTTCTTTGCTTTAGCGACCAAGTAGAGCTTGTGTAGACGCTTCTTCCACCAAGTGAGCTTCACATCGTCCCCATCAACACCTCCTTTAGATCTACCATTTTCCAGCTTGGCCACCTTCTTCTTTTCATCCCCCAAACTATGTTCGTCTTCAAACAACCTTTCGGGTATAAATATCTCCTCCAGAGGTTTCGCCAAGGTGACGGAATCGCCTTTTTGCTGCAAAGAAGAAAGAAAGGAAATAGAAATTGCTTTTGTAACTGACGAAGAGAAAATAATAAAAAGGGTTCTTATTATGACTTAAACTCAATTAAGATAACAAGTTCCATATTTATATTAACTAAGGACCCTAGGGTTGATTCGACTCTCTTTTGCATATCGGGAAAGAACCAACGAAGAAAATCCGACATGGAGCTTATAACACGCTCGACTCTCTATTCCTATTACATTAGATAAAGCAACTGAACGAAATACAACATAACATACATAGCTAATGAGTAACATAGTCTTGGAGACGTGAAGGTCGATGTCTTGTGCGACAAGTACTCGAGTCGCGCTTGCTTGTCTGTCCTTGACCATCTCTCTCTTCCTCTTGTATCTGCTCATACGCATCTGTGGATGATGAAGATTGACTCGTATCAACTCCTCCCCGGATAGAGACGTCCTTGTCCTCAAGGAGAATTGAAGGAAAACGCTTAGAGAGAGAAGACAACGGCTCCCAAGTGGGCGAAAGGTGGTCTGCACCAGTCCACTGCACTAATCCTTGTTCAACTGGTGTCCCCTGCTATACCACAACACGACGATCAAGCAGCTTAGCCGGTTTAACAACAGGGCGTGACATGAAAAAATCCTCCGGTAATGCAGCTGCGATTGGATCAGAAGTCCCTTCAACATAAGGTCGGAGAAGGCTTACATGAAAGACATTATGAATACGGCAGTTCGGCGGTAGATCAAGGCGATATGCCACTGGCCCAATTTTCTCAGACACGGTGAAGGGATCATAGTATCGACGGGCTAGCTTGGCTGACAAGGGCCGAGCAACAGAGTGTTGACGGTATTGTTACAGCTTCAATAAAACCTTATCTCCAACAACAAATTGAACATCGCGGCGACCTCGGTTAGCCACATCACGCATACGTTGTTGTGCTCGTTCCAAATTTGCACGTAATTCCACAAGAAGTGCCCCCGCTGGCGAATGAGATCACCCACGGCTGGAGGTGTCGTATCCGAAGGTGGAGCAACCACAAGCTGAGGCGGTTCACGGCCATACAATGCTCGAAATGGAGATGTCCCAAGGCCGGAGTGATGAAAGCAATTTAGAGCCAATTCTGCCCACGGTAGAAAGTTAGTCCACTTGGTCGGTTTGTCCGACGCGAAGGCTCGCAGATACCTCTGTTGCGGACTTCCGTTTATTTCTGATTCGTTCATTTTCCAAACCAGGTTGAATTGACAGACGAGGATGAGTTCATTGTGGTTGCCACTGATGGCATTTGGTATATCGTCTGAACTTCTCGTTTATTTATTTAATCTGCATTATATCTTTCGAGATAGCATCGTTTATATGCCTAATTCTTGAATGAATTAAGCATTGTGTTGACCTTCTTTCGTATATTTCTCGTTACAAAAAAGGGTGTCGTATAATATTTCCGACTATTCATTTTCCTTCGCTGTCTGCCTCTCAGGGATTGCATGCCGAGCCAAGAGGTTGTGGATTTCATACACGAACATGT
Source organism: Salvia splendens (assembly GCF_004379255.2). NCBI lineage: Eukaryota > Viridiplantae > Streptophyta > Magnoliopsida > Lamiales > Lamiaceae > Salvia > Salvia splendens. The sequence goes on from NC_056033.1 coordinate 10,253,888, forward strand.
AAGTCTTTTGGGTACCGCTTGTCAGTTGCTCTTTCCATCTCAAAATATAGCTCCCTGTCTTTGTGGTGTCGTCAAATTTCCAGTCGATACTCGTTGTGAAGGCTTGACGTGGTACATGTGATCTGGAAACCAAGAACTGTGAGATCTGCAGAAAGTTGAAAAACTACTTATGTTTTAATCTCTCTTTTGGTCTATTTGTTGTGAATCTTCTCACGCTGTGTTCCCTCGTGCAGGAGAGTAAGCTCTCGTTGGTGTGCGAAAGAGTACTCGACCGGTGCTTCGCGCCTACTACTAACGCAGGCAATGGCTGCAACAATATGACCATGATACTGATCCAGCTCAAGAAACCCGAACAGTCAGGCGAGCCTTCGGACATGAAATCCCCGGCTTCTGAAGAAAAGCATCTCGGGTCATCATCCCAATTCCCAAGCAGCCTCGGAGTTAATATTGATCAAATGCAGACTGACTGAGTCATATACTGATTTATTAGCACCTCAAAGAGTGTGATAGTTTGTCCAAAAATTTGAATTTGTCCATATTCAAAATCAATCAATGATTCCATCCCAACTAATCTTTTTACTACAATCTATAATCTCTCCACAGGATGTGACAAGTGACTCAAGAATTTAAAATTGCTTCGTAACAAAGTCAATGATCAAATCAGTGTGCCAACTACACTCCTTAGTTTGATATTTCAGACTATCACTTGGTGAAATCATCTTCAAACTACTCTCCTCATTCACCCCTCGCTCCAAAAAAATCTCATTAGACTTATTTTCATTTGTCTCAGCTCAGGTGAGACGTTTCATTTAACACAAGAATTAAGAAAAAAAAGAAACAAGTACAGTATACAGTTAAATGGAAAGATAATCAAATATGAGAGATAAAAACAAGGAATAAAATATGAAAGGGAATAAAAGTTAGTAAATTTTACAAAAAATGAAATATGATAATATGAGAGATAAAAACAAAATAATAAAATATGAAAAGAATAAAAGTTAGTAAATTTTACAAAAAATGAAATAAGCCAGAACATGCAAAAATACGTTTCAATTAACATATACAGATATACTTGCTTAAACTTGTTACGTGTCAACCTTCAGCTCGCCTTAAGGAGACCATCGTCGACCATGTGGCGGAGGAGATGGACATGGATACGAGAGAGAGAGGCAGCAAGGAACCGGAGAGAAGCATCGCCAAGGATCGAACACGTCGGCAGAGGCGTCCACCGGCGCGACTGGCCGACGTGGCCAAACCATGAAGATAGAATTATTAGTATTTTATTTATTTCCCTTATATTTCTTGTTTTTAGTATTTTCGGATTTATTTTGGACAATTTTAATTATTTTAGCGTCGAGCAGATTATAAGCTCATTTCCGGGTTTTCTTCGTTGATTCTTTACCGGATCGTAGGTCGAATCAACCCTAGGGTCGTAGATATAAATATGCGTGTATTTTATTCATTCCATAAGAAATAGAATATCATTCACGCCACTTTTCTCTCTTCTTCTTCAATATCAACCCTAATTCTTGTCGTGCTTGATCGACAGGTAATCGTTCCCGCGACTTCACGGAGGAATTGATCTCGGTTAGGGAGTAAATCCTTAACAAGTGGTGCCTTCATTGTCGATCTCATTCTTTCATGGCGAATCGTGTGGGCAGCCGCACGGAACCGCTCATTGTGACTGCCGGCGGTGGCAGCAGCGCGGTTGAGTCTTTTTCGACGTCGACGGGTGCAGTGGACACACCGGCGGTGGCTTTTGAACATGTATTAGCTTCGTTAGCTCGCCTCGAGGCTCGGATGGACGTGTCGGAGCGACGGGCTGCAATTGCTCAGCCTCCTCCTAGGCCTGACCCCGACCCCCCTTACATGGAATGGAATCTGGGCAGTGGGAGTTCCACGCGTGCGAGACCAGTATTGACAGCGTCAACGGCGGTTACTCAGCAACCCCTATTAGGGTTTGGCGGCCAGTCAGCCGGTGGACTTCGTTCTGGGCCGTCTTCGTGGGATCGATTCGATACGGGACCAGCGGCGAGCTAGGCCGCGGCAGATAACCCACGTCGTGGGATAAACCAGAGCATAGGCCAAAAATTCAGTGGCGGATCCAGACCGCGAAAATGGCGGCGGCGGAATTAAATATTTAAATATAATATATTTAATTATTATATTAATAATAAAATAAATAATATTATATTAATATTTAAGTAGCACTAGCTTCGTTAATAAAATATAAACATGCAATAGCTTGCAAATATGCATTATTCATTTAAAATATAAAATTATTGTAAATATTACTATATACATTCAAAATCTTCATAAAATATTATATACAAAAATGATATAAGTAGAGAACTAAATATTTAGATTTCAAAAATATTCAAAATGTTTATTTTGTTGCATAGAAAATAATTAAAATGTATGTATCACAATTTTATTAGCCTTATTGCGAAGCTGTGTCAGATAGGAGGGTTGGCGGAGTATAATTCGTCTTTTGAGACGACGCTGAATCGCGTGCGAGGAGTCCCCGAATATATTCTTCTACCGATTTACATTGAGGGCCTGTCGCAACCGATCAAGAATCAAGTGCGCCATCAACATCCAACATCGGTGGCCGCAGCTATGGCATTAGCAGTGGAGTACGACAGTTGCTTGGAGAAACCACAAGTATAGTCGGGTTTTCAACACCGTGGCGGCAGCCGTTTTGATCAGCGCCACACTGGACAACCTCAGCAACTAGCACTACCGACCCCACCGCACCAGGCATCAAGACCTCCTCAACAAATATTCTCCGAGTACTCCAAGCTGCGGGTGATCAGGTTGACGGAGGCAGAGAAGGCTGAGCGATCTCGTTTGGGGTTATGTTGGTTCTGTCCAGAGAAATGGGTGCCAGGCCACAATTGTCGAGGCAAGTTCTTGGTCTATATGGGTGTGGATGATGTCTCGGAGGAGGACGTTCATGAGGAAGAGGGGGACTGCCAGGGAACCAGTTGGTTACGGCAGATATATCGCATATTTTTGCGATGGAAGGCCGACAAAAGGAGGACGACATTGAGCTAGCTGGTATGATTAGAGCCGCGGAGGTGCGCATCTTGGTTGACACAGGGAGCTCGCATGACTTTCTACACCCCCGCGTGGCTGAAAAACTAGCACTGCCCTTGCAGAAGGTCCGGCCCCTTTAGGGTCTATGTGGGTAATGGGGTGTCGCTACTGGTCTCGTAGGCAAGCAGGCAGACCCTGATCGCGGTCCAGAATCATGTGTTCCTGGTGGATTTACATATTCTTCCGATCCATGGCTCGGACGTGATTCTGGGCAGAATGTGGATGAAGTCCCTCCGCCGTGTGACGAATGATTTTGAGGCGGGGACGCTGGAATTTATGCGAAATGGAGAGCACATCCATTTGAAGTTAGTACCACCACTTGCCCAGGCTGTGTCGCTGCGCCGATTTGCCTCGTTATTCGCCCTACAAGGTGAGGCAGAGCTGTTTGAGTTAGTCCAATTACCTCAGCGGGAATCGGGTGCAGAAACGGTGACACCGATCTCCTTTCCAACCGAGCTACCAGAGGAGATTTTGGCGGTCCTGGAGTCGCATCGGAAAGTGTTTGGGGTGCCGGTGGGGATGCCTCCTAAACGCCAATTTGACCACAAGATTCATCTGCTGCCAGACTCGAAACCGATAAATGTCCGACCCTACAAATATCCGTATTTTCAGAAGACGGTGATCGAACGACAGGTTAAGGAAATGTTGGACACAGGCATCATTCGGCCCAGCCAGAGCCCATTCTCATCGCCGGTGCTACTGATTCGAAAGAAAGACGGTTCTTTCCGTTTTTGCATAGATTACCGAGCCTTGAATGCAGCAACTGTGCTAGATCACTTCCCCATTCCAACCACGGATGAGCTTTTCGATAAATTGGGGTCAGCTTGATTCTTCACAAAACTGGATCTGCGTTCCGGATATCACCAAATACTAATGTGCGATGAAGATATATATAAGACGGCTTTTCAGACTCACGATGGCCATTTTGAGTTCTTGGTAATGCCGTTTGGCCTCACAAACGCACCTTCGACCTTCCAGGCGGCCATGGATACTTTGTTTCTGCCCTTCCTGCGCCAATTTGTGATAGTGTTCTTCGACGACATACTCATCTACAGCCCTACGTTGCCATCCCATGTTCGCCATTTGAACCAGGTACTATCGATCTTGACTCAGAATAACTTTTTTATTAAATTGTCTAAGTGCACCTTTGCATGTACGACGGTCGAGTACCTCAGACACTTGATTGCAGACGGCCATCTCAAAGCAGATCCTTCAAAGATTGAAGTCATGTTAGCTTGGCCTGTGCCCGGCTTGACTAAACAACTCCGCGGATTTTTGGGTCTAACAAGCTACTACAGACGTTTTGTGAAGCATTATGCATCAATATCAGGGCCACTGACGGACTTGCTCAAAAAGGATTCTTTTAAGTGGTCCGCGGAAGCAGAGACAAGTTTTCTGGCTTTGAAGGAGGCAATGTCGACAGCACCGGTTCTTCGGCTACCAGATTTTACACGAACATTTTACTTGGAGACCGATGCGTCAGATTTTGGAATCGGCGCTGTTCTATTGCAGGATGGCCATCCCTTGGCGTTTTTCAGTAAGAAGTTGGGACCGAAACAACGTATTGCTTCTACTTATCACAAAGAACTATATGCCATTGTAGAGGCAGTGCAGAAATGGCTCCAGTACCTGCTTGGTTGGGAGTTCGTGATCAGGAGTGACCAGAAGAGCTTGAAGGACTTATTGCAACAAGTGATACAAACACCGGATCAACAATTCTATGCCAGAAAGTTAATGGGCTACAAGTTTAGTATCGAGTATAAGACCGGCGCCTCCAACAAGGTCGCAGATGCTCTGTCAAGAAGAGACTTGGAAGTGGGGCCCGAACCGAGCGATCCAGACGGCGGTGGAGACGGGTCCGAGGATGCACGGCTGTTCGCAGCAGTGGCCCAGCCTCTTCCGGGGATCCTTCAGGTGCTGCGGAATGAGGTCGACCGTTTGGTTGACATGATCGAGCTTCGGTCGGCGCTGGAGTTAGGGAAGGCAGACCCAGATGTTAGCTTGGTGGACGGACTGTTTTATTACAAACGTCGTCTGTATGTTAGTAAGGATTCGACAGTGAAAGACGCGCTGCTCCGCGAGTTCCACGCCGCCCCGTCGGCCGGACACTCGGGTGTTGACAGGACATTTAAGCGTTTGGCGGCGGTGTTCTATTAAAAGGGGATGCGAAACTAGGTTAAGAAGTTCGTTGATTCCTGTTATGAATGCCAGGCGACAAAATATTCAACACAGAAACCGGCGGGGTTGCTGCAGCCTTTACCGATTCCTTCGCAGGTGTGGGAGGATGTTTCCATGGACTTTATTACTAGCCTCCCACAATCAAGGGGATATACGACGATTTTGGTAGCGGTGGACCGCTTAACCAAGTACGCTCACTTTGCTCCATTGCCAAGAAGTTACAATGCCTTAAAGGTAGCAACGGGTTTCATTGATACTGTGGTCAAACATCACAGTTTTTCGAAAACATTGGTGTCGGATATAGACCCTGTTTTCTTGAATGAGGTGTGGGAGGATATGTTGCGTCTGAGTGGTACTAAGCTGAACTTTTCCGCCGCCTATCACCCGCAGTCGGATGGGCAGACAGAGGTGCAGAACCGTGGTCTGGAACAATATTTGAGGGCGTTTGTGGCGGATAGGCCGTCCAAGTGGGTGAATTTTCTGCCTTGGGCGGAATTGGCTTTGAATTGCTTTCATCATGAAGGCTTGGGAACCTTGCCTTTTACTGCATTGTACGGTCGCGACCTGCCTTCTATAATCGCGGCGATGCCATCGGCGGCAACGCCTCCAGATGTAGCGGCCATGATTTGGCAACGTGGTGAGTTGATTGTGATGCTTAGGCGAAATTTGGAGCGTGCACAACAGAGGATGAAAGCAGCTGCTAACAAGCACCGCCGTGACGTGGAATTCATCGTCGGGGATAAGGTTTTGCTGAAACTCCAGTTGTATAGGCAACATTCGGTCGCAAAGCCACTTTCTACAAAACTTGTTAGGCGATTCTATGGTCCTTTCGAGGTGTTGGAACGAATTGGACAGGTGGCTTATCGTCTCAAATTGCCGGAAGGAAGTAGGGTGCATGATGTGTTTCACGTGAGCTTGTTGAAGCCGTTCGTCGCCAGTGAGTGCAATGAGTCGGCGACCCTGCCGTCTTCTTTTGCGCATGGCAGGCCGATCGTTCGGCCTTCTGCAGTGTTGGATCGCTGAACAGTGTGGCGTGACGGAGCTACGGTCGATGAGTTGTTGCTGGAATGGGGTGACGATGGCAGCGATCAGCCGAGTTGGGAGCCACGAGACACGATGCAGCGACGATTTCCGGAGTTGCTCCTTGAGGACAAGTTCACTCTTAAGGAGGGGGGAGTTGTTACGTGTCAACCTTCAGCTCGCCTTAAGGAGACCATCGTCGACCATGTGGCGGAGGAGATGGACGTGGATACGAGAGAGAGAGAGGTAGCAAGGAACCGGAGAGAAGCATCGCCAAGAATCGAACACGTCGGCAGAGGCATCCACCGGCGGGACTGGCCGACGTGGCCAAACCATGAAGATAGAATTATTAGTATTTTATTTATTTCCCTTATATTTATTGTTTTTAGTATTTTCGGATTTATTTTGGACAATTTTAATTATTTTAGCGTCGAGCGGATTATAAGCCCATTTCCGGGTTTTCTTCGTTGATTCTTTCCCGGATCGTAAGTCGAATCAGCCCTAGGGTCCTAGATATAAATATGTGTGTATTTTATTCATTCCATAAGAAATAGAATATCAACCCTAATTCTTGTCGTGCTTGATCGATGGGCAATCGTTCCCGCAACTTCACGGAGGAATTGATCTCGGTTAGGGAGTAAATCCTTAACAAAACTCCTATGAAAAATTTAGAAAAATGAATTAATTACCTCAAATAAAATGAAAAATAAAAAATAAAAAAATTGAAGAAGTTGGCGGTTGGGCAGTTATAGAATAAGCTTTTACACTCAACATAGTCCAAACTTTTCAAAACATCTCATGAGACTTATTTTCGTCCCGGCTCAAATGAGACGTTTCATTTAACACAAGAATTAAAGGGAAAAAACAAGTACTAGTACATAGTTAATTGGAAAGATAATCAAATTTGCAAGATTTAAGGGGAAAAAACAAGTATACGGTTAAATGGAAAGATAATCAAATATGAGAGGAAATAAAGAATAATATATGAAAGAGTATAAAAGTTAAGTAAATTTTACCAAAAATGAAATAGGATAATCAAATAGTATGAGAGATAAAAACAAGGAATAAAATATGAAAGATAATAAAAGTTAGTAAATTTTACAAAAAATGAAATATGATAATATGAGAGATAAAAACAAAAGAATAAAATATGAAAAAGAATAAAAGTTAGTAAATTTTACAAAAAATGAAATAAGTCAATTAATTTGGAACATAAAAAAATACGTATCAATTAACATATACAGATGTACTTGCTTAAACTCCTATCTAAAATTTAGAAAAATGAATTAATTACCTAAAAACAACTGAAAACAAAAAAATTGAAGAAGTTGGCGGTTGGGCAGTTATAAATAGGGTTTTTTCTTTTTTTTTTTCTAGAATAGAGATATCATTCCTTGAGTGTACTGAACTTTTTTTTTTGTTTCGGGTTTGGGAGAGACGCATGACCCTCATGCGTCTCCTTTTCATAGAGACGCATGAGGGACGTGCGTCTCTTAATTTTTTCTGAATTTTTTAAACTATGAAAGAAACATAATCGTCATGTGTCTCTATGAAAGACGCATAATCATCATGCGTTTCATTAAAAGGAGACGCATGAGGGTCATGCGTCTCTCCCAAACCCGGAACAAAAAAAAAGTTCAGTACACTCAATGAATGATATCTCTATTCTAGAACAAAAAAAGAAAAACCCCCTTATAAATAAGCTTTTAGAGCATCTCCAATAGCCAATGACATCCAATAGCCCTCACATAGCCTTCCCACTGCCACATCATCAGCACTAAAATCCTCCTGCCACATCATTTGGACATGCAACTGGACATGCAATAGCCCTCACATAGCCTTGGCACATCACTCAATTATGAAAAACAAATAATTAACAGTCACACAAAATACGGAATTAAATATACGACACATATACGCGAAAATATACTATTTTCGTTTAAATTAAAAAGTACATTTTAAAAAATTACATAAGTTTAAATAAAAATTAACGCCTTGCAATCCTCCGCGCCCACAACTCTTCAATTAAATCCTTTTGGAGTCGAATATGAGCATCCGTTTAACGCATGTCGACATGTGCTCAAAGGATGGCTTCTTCATCGTGAGGTACCCCACCTCGTACGTTGGCGGCGGCGGCACCGTGGCTTGGTCCGGCTTCATTATCGTCGTTGGCCCAACTAGTCAGTTGTACACCTTCATCTTCGATAATCATGTTGTGCATGATAATACTTGCGTACATTATATCAGCAATGCAGTCGACATTCCACAAATGCGTTGGTCCCTGAACTGCAGCCCATCGAGCCTGAAGCACACCAAATGCGCCGCGCTCCACGTCCTTTCGCGCCGACTCCTGCCGTGCCGCAAAGTAGGCCTTCTTCTCATCTCTTGGGCATCGGATCGTCTTCACAAATACGGGCCACCTAGGATATATCCCATCCGCCAAGTAGTATCCCATATCATGCTGGTTGCCGTTGGCGACAAAACTGATGGCCGGACCGATGCCCTGGCACTGCTCGTTGAAAAGTGGCGATGAGTTGAGGACTTTTAGGTCGTTGTTCGAACCGACTATCCCAAAATACGGATTGCCAAATTCACAGTCGGTAATCAGCTACGGCCTCGAGGATCATCGTGGGATTCTTTCCCTTGTAGCCGGTCGTGTAGAACCCCTTCCAGGCAGCGGGACAGTTCTTCCTCTCCCAATGCATACAATCTATGCTTCCTAACATTCCTGGGAACCCTTGCTGAACCCCGTGCATCCGCAACAGATCCCGACAATCTTCGGGGGTAGGCTTTCGGAGATACTCATCACCGAATACTTCGATCACGCCCTGACAGAAATACTTCATACATTCAATGACAGTCGTCTCACCGATGTGGATGTATTCGTCCCACATGTCAGCCGAAGTCCCGTAGGCCAACTGCCTGATTGCCGCAGTGCACTTTTGAATAGGGGTGTGGCCGGGTCTGCCAGCCGCATCGTGCCTGAAGCAGAAATACAGATATCGATGCTCCAATGCGTTAACAATACGCATAAACAAGTCACGCCTCATCCTAAAATGACGCCTGAAATGGTTGGCGTAAAAACGCGGCTCCTCTGCGAAGTAATCTGTGAACAGGCGCTGATGTGCAGCTACATGATCACGATCAACCACTTCTCGACGGTGGACAACTGGTCGTGGGCGAGGTACCGCTGGCTGCATATAACTCTGCAACCATCGATCAGCCTCACGGCTCGTATAGGCATCTAGCTCTTCGTTCATCATACGCTCGTACTCCTTAGCATCCCAACCACTACCACCACCACTACCACCGACATTATTCATTTCTCGTCGTTGATCTTGTACAGAAACTATGATAAAGAGAGTACTCGTTAAAACAAGTGGTGCGAATGAAAATGACGTCGAAAGCACGTATATATAGTGTTTCAAAAAATTTTAAAAAAAAATTAAATCTGACGCTGATCCGGGGCCTACAATGGCGCCGTCCGGATCGGCGTGAGAACCAGCGTCAGCCCAAGAATCGGCGTGGGGACGCCGATTCTGACGCCGATTTCGCTGACGCCGGCTCCAATGGTTTGGCGTCAGCACCGGCGTCCGTGAAAAATCGGCGTGCCGGTGCCGACGCCGCCATTGGAGATGCTCTTACACTCAAGTCTAGGGATGTCAATCGGGCCAACCCTATTCGGGTTGCGGGTTAATCGGGTGCGAGCTAATCGGGTTGTGATTTTTTCGGGTTATAAAAGTTCAACCATAACCCTAAAGCTCGGGTTTCGGGCTAGCCCATCGGGTTAATCAGGTTGCTACCGATAAAATTAACATGCGATCAATCCAATAAATAATAGTAAAAATTAGTTATATTTATAAAATTTAAAATGTTTAATTGTGATAAATTTGAGATATATGCTTAAGATCAAACATAAACATGATCAAATACAAATACTTGAGATTTGTGCAAAATAAAACATAAACATCAAGAAATTTCAAAGCATGTTTAGAAATTTAAATATATTTTTTAGTGAATTTGATATTTCTAATTCATTTATCTATTATCATATTAATAAAAATTTAATATATAATTTATATATTTGATATATAAAATGGAAAGTTATTTTTTCAGTAATCTATATTATAAAATAATCAATGAAGTGTCAAATTAGAGTAAAAGAAATAGAACAATAGAAATTTTATCGGGTTTCCGGGCCAGCCCATCGGGTTTTCGAGTCTGGCCCTAACAGGTTGCAGGTTAATCGGGTGCGTGCTAATCGGGCTGTAATTTTATCAGGTCGAAAATTTTTGACCGTAACCTTATAAATTTGGCGGGCTATTCAGACCAGCCCACGGGCTACGGGCTAAATTGACATCCCTACACTTAACACAGTCCAAGCTTTTCAATCCCTTCGTCGCTCTCGATTCCACTCTTGTTAATCGCTCATCAAATTCCACAGGCGTTTCGATATCATCAAGATTTCAACCTCATTTCGACAAATTCGTTCGATTCATCAACTGAGCTTTCAAGTTTTGTACGTTTTTAAATGATGAAGCCTTTGCGAAATACCAGCATTCATTTATTGCGATTGATCTTCCTGAAATTGTATCTGTTTATTAGTATCTCTTTGTTTTATACTTAGTCATGTCGATACCAAAGATGTATTTCTCGATCCTTATTGTCAATACTGAAATTATAGATATCCACTGCGATGTATTTTACGGTTGATATTTCCAATCTATGAAGTTTTCTAGATTTATTTACCAGGTTTGATCATGTAATTCTTGAAATTAGTAGATCTAATCTATCAAACCATGGAAAAGAAATGTTACTAATTTGTAGGCTTATTACTTCTTTAGAACTGGAACTTATGAAGATGCTGTTGAACCTCTTCCCCAGAAAACTACTCTATTATCTAGACAATATTAAGTTCTAGGAGAATAAACAAGTTTGGGGCCGTCTACATCCACTATGATCTCATGAAGTGAGAAATTATCTCTAAATATATTGTGGGTGTTTTGCAGGTTGGGAGATATCCGAGACGTGTAATCAGTCTCTTCTTTCGACTACTTTATCCATAGTACTGGCCCTCTTCTTGTTGGAACTTCATACGTTCTTGTGTAAGAGAGATCCTATATTCTGTGTTGCTATTTTTATTTTCTACCTGAGAAAGACTGACAGAACCAAAAACATCATAGATAGTGAAATTTAGTATGTTGCATTGTGCAATGTGTAGTTGTGTATGTGGAAGGATAAATGTGACTGTGATGTATTTTACTGTTAATATTTCCAATATATGAAGTTTTCTAGAATTATTTACCCTGTTTGATTATGTAATTCTTCCCATCTTTCCATTTGTGCCCTACTTGCTTTCTCTCTGCGCGCCGCTTCATTCTTATGATCGATTGATTGATAATTAGGTAATGATCCAAATTTCTTCCCATCTTTCCTTTTAAATTTCATCTTACACTTTGTATATCGATGTGGGTTTCTTTTTTTAGGGCAAATTTCATTGTTTGGTGGCTTATTAGTTTCATTGATTCAATAGGCGACATTGTAGTACTTAATCTTGCTGTATGATAAAATAAATTTCAGGAAAAGAGCTGAGCATTGATTTTTGTACTAAATCAGGATAGATTCGGTCTTCTTTTTATTTAATTACTACTTATCTGGATCATCAATAGAATACAATCTTATTTTATTGTGCATGTTCTTCTGTTCATGTTCGTTCTAAACTTTAGTTTATGATGGATTGATGAAATGGAAATTTAGATAATTATTTTCACGAATTAGTACGTGAATGAGTAATATTTTGTGTTGGTTTTCATTCCGCAGCATATGGAAGGCGGTTCACGCTTCAGGATGCTTTGGACTACCGCCGATGGTAATATGTACTATCATAGTTTCGACGAGTTGGGTCTGAAGGATTGTAATGATCGAGATCTTGTATTATCTGGATTTAAAAGAAATCCGGAAGACTTTCTGATTGATGTTGGATTTTTCTGTGTGGGTGATTCCTTGTTCATGGTTGGAGGCATGACGAAAAATCTGGAACCAACAAATGGATTGTGGTCTGCACTGCCACCACCTGATGGTTCTTTTAGTGAGTCTTGGACTCTTTGCCCCGCTACTATGAATGTAAAGCGATCCGTCCCCATTCTTGTCCCGTTGCATGATGGCAAGATATTCATCTGCGGAGGCACTAATGAACGAGAAGGTTGGGCTGAGATCTACAACCCAAAGAAAGGCGATTTTGAGGGTACGAACTTTCCTTACATGGAATATCCTCTTCCCATCATAGTGGAGGATGACAGGATATTCACCTACGGGAGCATTTGTCTAAAACAAGGTTGGGGTGAGATCCAAAACTCGGATAGTGGCAAGTTCGATTGTCCCGATCCAGTCTCTTGCTTTCAGTGGACCGACCAAGTTGTTATGCTATACTATCACCACTTGCTTTACACCAAAAGGAAATTTCACAAACCATGTCAACCATCTCTCCTCTCTTACAACATTGCTGAACAACAATGGGAAATTTTTGCGGACAACCTCCCTCCACCATTATATGATTCTGAAACGAGGAACCTGGTTTATGTGGGGGGCGACATTCTATTCATTATCGACTATGCATCTACCTGGTTCGTCTATGATCTGTCCTCCAGAAAGGAGGCAGGGGAAGTGTTCGTGAAGGGGAAGCCAACGCGTAAGCGTGTGCCAGTGAAGGCAGCTTTCTATGCCGGCAACAAAGATATTAAAAGTACTAGTTGGGTCATCTACATATTCATGCCCACGCTCAATAAATACTGTGATCTTGGATACGCCAAGGTCGAAGTTGTCCAAGGTTGGGGCGGGGATTACTTTGCTACATTTCAAATGATGGGTGTCCTGAGAGTCGGTCCCTTTTATGCGATTTATATGTAAGTCTGCTGATTTGAATTGATTTTGGAATTTCTTGGTATTTATGTCGTTAAATGGCAGCATGCTCATTCTTGTACGCAGCTTTGCTGAGAACGACAAGAAAGGGGAAGAGAGTATCTTGTCTTCTTCCTCTGTATCAAAGAAAAAGGTTCAGCAGGAGGTAAAACGTTACCATCTTATCCCTTTGTCTGTCTTAGGTTGTGAGAGTGTCTTGTCTTCTAGTAACTTGACATGAGTGTTATCCTTCAGGCTGGAGAAGTAAGATTGTTTATTTTATATGCAGGTCGATTCTGTGGAAAGTTTCTTGCAGTCGCTGGGCCTCGATAAGTATTCGATTACATTTCAGGCTGAAGAAGTATGGCTACTTAATTTTCGTTTCTTTGTTATTCTCAGTTCCGATTTCAGTATGTTCAATTAGTTATTGTGCTTTGATTTTACAGGTCGATATGGCAGCTCTGGTACACATGAGTGATGAAGATCTTAAAGCTACGGGAATTCCAATGGTGATTATTTCCTATTAATCTTTTCTTATTATCATACACTGTTATTTCCACCCTTGAATTGTGTTTTCTTATGTTGCTGCCATAAGTATATAAACTAGATTACATGATCTGTCTAGACACCATTCATGAAATAGGGGTTGCAACAACTAGAACGAAAGTAAAAGCTAATTGACTCTGTAAATCGAGTTTAGAAGCAATAGACATTTGATAATACAAAAACTCTTGTAATCAATCCTTTTTCAGTTGATGTTTCTATGCCTGGAAAGATATGTGCTGGGGTAAAAACATGTTCAGGCTCCTAGTCTTGTGCATTCTGAGATTTTGTTGTCATCGGAAAATGTCTGCTCATTTCATGTTCTGCATCAATGTGTCAGGGTCCAAGAAAAAAGATACTTCTGGAATTGGAGTCGAAGCGTGATGACTGAGCGGGGCAAGTCCTTTCGGCGTCCTTGGATGTGGGGGTCGGTCGTGTCAATTGTTGGTGAACCCTGATTGGGGGTGGGTGGCTTTTCTTTTCTTTTCTTTTTTTTTTGTGTTCCTAAAACTTTCATGTAGTTCTCTCTCTATGGCAGTTTCAAGTTTTTGTTGGTGAAAGTTTGGCTTGAATGAGCTTATCATTGTAATTGGAATATAGTACATCATATAAATCGAACCTTTAGTTGGTCATTTGTTGGTTTATGTTTGCTGTTCATATTTGGTCTTTTAGTTGGCATATAAGATGTGGGTCGATACAAATATGTCTTAAAATTATACTCCCTCCGTCCACGAAAAATAGAACACTTTCATTTTCTGCACTCGTTTTGAAAAAAATGATAATAAATAGTTAAAGTGAGAAAGAAAAGTAAGAGAGAAAATAATATAGACGAGATTTCTGTACATTATTCTCTCTCGTACTTTACTTTCTCTCTACTTTAACTATTTATTTAAGTGCTCTATATATGTTTCCATATGTGGATTAAGATCTTAAATTACCACTGTAAATTTAAAACTAGGACCAATACTCCACTAGATTATTATCAGTTAAATGTATCATGTCTCACCACCACGTAGACCACCATAAATGAATATCAAGTCACCAACAGCAGCGGCAACATGCCTACATAGCCTTGTTAATTCAACTGCTGCATCTCCTCCAGCAGCATCAGCACTGTATCGACCTGTTCTCGGAGTTGTGACAACAGACTTTGTATCACACCAAACTCCAGCTGCTGTATCCAAAACTGCACAAATACAAATTCAAGATAATCACAAATCATATACATGCAGTTACATATGGAAACATATATAGTAGTGTAATAGATAACCAACATAGGGGGGTTGGAGAGAGAATAATATAGACAAGAGACTTCATCATCGTGCTGTCAGTATCAAGACAAGATACATAGTACATGTGCAGGTGGTTGTAGCTGCAGAGACCGGTGGTGCCTTAGGTGGTATGGTTAGACAGTTATCAATCGATCAGTTTGAAAATGAAGGCAGACGGGTCAGCTATGGAACTCCAGAAAGTGCAACAGCAGCTAGGAAACTCTTAGATCGCCAAATGTCAATTAACAGTGTACCTAAGAAGGTAATTCACTAATAGAATCATACAATCATTTTTTGAAATTTTCATCACAGCCTGTCAACGTCTCAGGTTATTACTCATCTTTTGAAACCTCGCAGGTGGAAGCCTCCAGTTCGAAGACAATTTTTTTGGACTGTAATGAGATTGCTGATCTTTGTGACAGTGTTGAGAGAATATTTGCGACTGAACCAAGTGTGCTACAGCTTAAGGCTCCTATTAAGATATTTGGTGATTTGCACTGTCAATTTGGAGATCTTATGAGGCTTTTTGATGAATATGGATCACCTTCTACTCCAGGAGACATTGCGTGAGTTTTTTAATCAATGTTTTGCCACTAAAGTTTGTTGCTATGCCATTAAACTGATATGTGGAATTCTTGTCAGACCGTGGCCAACATAGCTTGGAAACCATTACTCTTCTCCTTGCTTTGAAGGTATTTGCTTATCTTTAGTAATGTGGACTTTTTCTCCTATTTGTTTCTGGAAATTATTCAATCATATGTATTGTAGTATATCTACTATACCACCCCCTGTAAACACCCTTATATTGTAAACTTTACTGTTATATATACATTCATCACACGTGTATCGGTGTTGTTCCAACTGGCTACTCCTGTGCTCCGGTGATTTCCTTCTCTCTGCATTATATATACACTGTGTTGTGAAATATTTTTAAAGAGGCCGCTGGGTTTAAATGGTGTTTGCTGACAGTAAGGGATGGGGGCGCACCTCAGTACTCCAAAAACAGAGAAATCATCTGAAGATGGTGAAAACGATAGACTTAGGTTTGGTCTATCAGCCATGCAAGGATGGCGTGTCAATATGGAGGATGCTGTAAGTCGTTGGTCAACTCTAATCTCTGTACTTGTTAGTAATGAATTGTAGGAGTACAAATATTGGTATCACGACTTTGTGCAGAATATGACTTTTTCAGTTTTGACAATGCAGAATCTTGTTAGTTAGAGTGTTGTTTACATATTTAATCGAGTGGATTCATGTTTTTTCTGTTTCCTGTTAATTAGAAAGTATGCTTATGCTAAATAGAACAATTGTGGGGTTCAGTTTCTGTGCTTCATACATTCACAAAGAGATTAACTTCATAAAAGTATTGCCTCAACAATGAATTCTGGTGGTGCAAAGTCTAACGTATGTGCAGTGAACTTCAGTTCATAAGTCAAGTGTTCTTTAGGAATACTTTGATAATGAAGTTTGATATTATGGTAAGGAGGCATCTGCTTCCTGATCCTGAAGAAATCGTAAAGGGATAAGAAAAGAAGGTAGAAGAACAAGTGACGAGTAAGCAATCAATTCCTGAAGAGATATAGGAGGTCGAAAAGTGGTGGTGTTGGTGGGGGGTTGGGCTGATTGTGGAGTAAATTGGATAACTTTAAGTTGAAATTATTGAGAAATAATTTGCTATTATAGCTACAATATCCCTTTTTGTGTTTCTCTTTCGTAGTTGTATGGAATATGATGTTGTTACTCTTCTTTTAGCATGCTGCAATTCAGTATTTGGATAACACCAGATCATTCTTTGGTGTTTACAACGGTTATCTAGGTATGCTCATCATTATTCTTTGGAGTACTTATTTATTTTAGAATAAGAACTCAGTATCAGTTTCTGACTTTATATTCATTCCTTGAATTTGCAGGTGGTGAGGTTGCCAAATTCTGTGCTTAGTTCCTGCACCAGCAAGTGCCGAAACAGGAAGAATATTCAGCTGGAATGTCGGAACAGCTCTCCGGAAATGTTTCCTCAGGTTATTTGCAAAATACTGTTTATTTACTTCTTCGCTAGCTCTTCACGATTTCTGTCTCATAGAAGTTGGAACTTGTAGAATAGTCAGGCTTGCCTCTCACACGCGTGTCTATTTACTCTAGATTAGGATAAAGGCTGAAGATTAGCAAAATCATGTTTAAAGGTATCTTAGTTTATAAATATCCAATTTAACTCTCTCTCGAAAAGATAACAGGAAGAGTTATGTCTAACTACTATAAATCAAGATACCACATCATTTACAGAATTTATTGTCATCTAAGATCATATCTATTGTTAATGCAGGATGGATGAAATGATGAAGGGACATAGAGGCAGGAGGGAGTTGGCTATCATCGGTAATAGACTAACCAGTCATGATATCCTCGAAGAAGGTGCGATATGGTCTCCAATACGTGACCCCGACAATTGGACATAGGAGGTGCTTAAATCAACCTAAATAACTATTTTCCATCGTAACTTGGAATTTTGGCTTATTATTGCTTCGTACCGGAACTCTGATTTCAAAGGACCATATTCTGGAAGTACTGCTTGTGTTGCAGTCATCGAGGAGAACCAACTCGTTGTTGCCAATGCAGGTGATTCACTCTGCGTCATTTCTAGGAACGGTCAGGTACCATGTGATTATGACCTCGATCTACTTACTCTTGTATAACTAACATGTTGTCACACATAGTGTGTATTCGTTTTTAACTATGACGTTTTGGCTTTTCATCAGGCACGCGAGCTGTCAGTAAACCATAAACCCATACTGCTGGCTGAGAGGGAAAGAATTATAAGAGCAGGAGGATTTGTCTGCGGGGGGGCGTGTGGAAGGCTATTTGGATGTTTCAAGAGCTATAGGTATTGTAAAATTTTGTTGTCTTATCAATTTTTTTTTTCTAATTTTAATATCTAGGAGAGTCAGGTCATCATTAAACTCTCACCCTGCACCTACAGCTGATCCTGGCAAAATCTGAATAATTTTGTGCGTAATTCCACTAGCCACGTATATTATGATGACGATCTTATTGGCTAGAACTGTTTAGGAGCTGTTTTTGAGGTCTCTAATGGCCGACCATGCATTTGATGAAGGCTGTGTGGAATTCAAGAGTAACATAGATTTACCTCCAGAAGTTAAAACAGTATGTATCTTTGTTTTTGTGTTGTAACATAGAACTGCTTCTGTTTCATTAGGCTTTTCCTACATTTTCTGATTCGACAAGAATGAAGCCTGCGGACGGTTCATATTAAGTAATAATTGATAATTTGGTGTTGATATATGTTGGTAAATTTGCTGGGAAACCTTAAGTTGTTCTTCTATTTGCTGCAATATCACAAAATTTCTGATTCGTTCGTTTCTAAACCAGGTTGAATTTACAGACGAGGATGAGTTCATTGTGGTTGCCACTGATGGTATTTTGGTATATCATCTGAACTCTTTTTTTTCATTTAATCTCCATTATATCTCTCGAGATAGCATCGTTTATATGCATAATTCTTGAATAAAATTAAGCATAGTGTTGACCTTCTTTAGTATATATTTCGTTACAAAAAAGGTCGTCATATAATATTTTCCGACTATTCAGTTTCCTTTGCTTTCTGCCTCTCAGGGATTGTATGACGAGCCAGAGGTTGTGCAGTTCATACACGAACAGCTGCAAAATGTAAGTTTTTTTGGTACCCGCTTGGCAGTTGCTCTTTCCATCTCAAAATATAGCTTCCCATCTTCGTGGTGTCGTTAAATTTCCAGTCGATACGTTGTGAAGGCTTTGCGTAGTATATGTATGAGAAAAGTGCTGCTAAATTATGTCGCCAAAACGATGTTTTAATCTGCAGAAAGTTGAAAAACTATGTTTTAATCTCTCAGGTGTGTTTGTTGTGAATCTGGAAAACATGAACTGTCTTTGTAGAGTCGTCAAATTTCCAGTCGATACATTGTGAAGGCTTTACGTAGTAAATGTGATCTGTAAAACATGAACTGTGAGATCTGCAGAAAGTTGAAAAACTATGTTTTAATCTCTCTTTTGGTGTATTTGTTGTGAATTCTCATCCTGTGTTCCCTCGTGCAGGAGAGTAAGCTCTCGTTGGTTTGCGAAAAAGTACTCGACCGGTGCTTGGCGCCTACTACTAACGCAGGCAATGGCTGCGACAACATGACCATGATACTGATCCAGCTCAAGAAACCCGAACAGTCGGGCTAGCGTTCAGACATGAAATCCCCAGCTTCTGAAGAAAAGCATCCCGGGCGGATCATCATCCCATTTCCCAAGCCGCCTCAGTTAATCTTGATCAAATGCAGACTGACTAAGTCATATACTTATTTATTAGCTCCTCAAAGATTGTGATAGTTTGTCCAAGCATTTGAAGTTGTCCATATTCAAAATCAATGATTCAAAATTTTAAGTTGTCCATACTCAAACTACTCTCCTCATTCACCCCTTGCTCCCAAAAAATCTCATTAGACTTATTTTCATTTGTCTCAGCTTAAGTGACGGCGCCTCATTTAACTCAGGAATTAAGGAAACAAACAAGTACATTGTGCAGTTAAATGGAAAGATAATCAAATATAACAGATAAAACTAAAGAATAACATATGAAAGAGAATAAAAGGGAGTAGTAAATTTTTTTAAAAAATGAAATAGGATAATCTAATAGTATGAGAGAAAAACAAAGAATAATACTCCATATAAAAGAGAATAAAAGTTACGGAGTAGTATATTTTACAAAAAAATGAAATAAGCCAATTAATTTGGAAAATAAAAAAAATACGAACAAATTATTTTCTGAAATATCTAGAAACATGAATTAATTACCTCAAAACTTGGAGAAGCTAGCGTTGGGCAGTTAATAAGCTTTTACAGCAGTAACATAAGCTTTTACAGCAGTAACACAGTCCATTCATCGCTCTCGATTCAACTTGAAGAAGTTGGCGTTGGGCAGTTAATCCTTCATCAAATTCCACAAGGGTTTCGATATCATCAAGATTTCAGCCCAATCGCGCCTCATTTCGACAAATTCGTTCGATTCATCAGCTGAGCTTTTAAGTTTTGTAAGTTTTTAAGTGATGAAGCATTCGTTCGATTCATTAACTACCAGCATTCATTTATTGCGATTGATCTTCCCGAGCCAGCCGATGAGAAATTGTAGCTGTTTTGTAGTATCATCTTGATTTTTAGTTAGTCTTGTCGATACCAAAGATGTATTTCTCGATCCTTATTGTCAATACTGAAATTATGGATATCGGCTGTTTCATTTAGCTGGATTGTTCCACTGTGATGTATATTTTACTGTTGACATTTCCAATCTATGAAGTTTTCTAGATTTATTTACCCTGTTTGATTATGTAATTCTTGAAATTTATTCAATTTTATGTATTGTAAATCTAATCTGTCAAACCATGGAAAAGAACTGGATATTCTGAATTATATGGATATTGGCTGTTTAATAAGCTGGATTGTCTCTGTTGTCATGTTTTCTTATGTTGATATATTGTAATTTATGGAGTTTTCTTAAATATTTTTTTCATATGGGAATGGAGTTGATTTTGTATAGTTACAGGGGCTGTGATGTATTATTATGTTTTTATATATTGTAATTTATGAAGTTTTCTTAGGATTTTCTTATGCGAGGATGGAGTTGTTTTGGATAGTTATAGCCTATAGGGCTTGCTTAACTCCCCCGCCCCCACACGTTGATGGAGTTTTCAACCTTATTTGATTATGTAATTCTTGAAATTATTCAATCCTATGTATTGTAAATCCTCATGCGGGTTGTGATGTATTTTTATGTTGTTCGGTTCCATTGTATTCTGTGATAATTTTTACTTTCATATGTGAGTGGAGTTGATTTTGTATAGTTATAGGGGCTGTTTAACCCCCCACGCGCTGTAAATCATATGTAATGTAAACCTAATCCACCACCCATGATATTATATGTTTAGTTTAGCTGTATAGTTCCAGTTGATTTAGGTAAGTTATGGGGTTTGCTTTGTCCCCCCACATCGGGTGGATATAACTGTTTTTGCCTTGTTTGATTATGTAAGTTTATAAGTGATGAAGCCCTTGCGAACTACCAGCATTCATTTATTGCGATTGATCTTCCTGAGCGAGCCAATGAGAAATTGTAGCTGTTTCGCATCATCTTGATTTTTTGTTAGTAGTAATGTCGATTGTCGATATAGTCTTTGCCACATCCCTCTCCAAAGATGTATCTCGATTCTTATTGTTAATTCTGAAATAGTATATGGATATTGGCTGTTTAGTTTAGCTGGATTGTCCCAGTTGTGATGCATTTTATTGTAATATATGACATTCTCTTGAATTTTGGAATTGGTTTTGTATAGCTATAGGGGCTGTTTAATCCCCCAAACGCTTCGAAGAATATAACTGTTTTCGCCTTGTTTGATTATGTAACTGTTTATTCTGAATTATATGGATATTGGCTGTTTAATGAAGCTGGATTGTCTGAGCTGTGATGTATTATTATGTTCTTAGGATTTTGTAACAGGGATGGAGTTGTTTTGGATAGTTATAGGGCTTGTTTAAATCCCCGGCCCCCACACGTTGTTGGATATAACTGTTTTCACCTTGTTTGATTATGTAGTTCTTAAATTCAATCATGTATTGTACATGTAGTTCTTGTTTAATTAATGACATTTATGTATCTTTGACCTAATAGACGCTCGATAGCAATGGCGATTCGGAGACCGTAGACTGTGAAACGGAGCCGCTGTTGATTTTGTGCAAGGTGTGATCTCTGTTCACCGATCCTTACCAACTATTGCACCACTGTTGTTTAGATCTGATTTTTTGGTGGATTGAATGTTTAAGCATTATCAGATCTTGATGTCAGATTTCATAGCTAGCCAGCCTTTTTTAAAAAATTTATTCCATCCAGCTTATTAAAGACATTTATGTTTAATTAATTCTAAGAAACCACCTTTCTTTTTTACTTAAATTTTCATGTATTTGATCAACAATATTTTATTTGTAAAATGGCTATACTTATTACACTAACATCAAGATGTAAAGATCCCAAAATCCATATTTTTATTAGTCCGTATGATTATTTAAATTTTTGTGTACTGCTTTAGATCAGGTGATATCAACATTCTTAATCAAGTCTACAATTCTCATATATTTTAGTTAAGTCAGGATTCATATAATTAATTTATGTTTGATTTTTTTAATATAGAATGGAGGCAGCAAAACAACGTGATATAGGGATTGGATTAGTCAATGGGAAGGTTGGTTACAAAGTAATTCATGATCCTAATACATCTTTGAAGAGAGCCTATCTATCCGACAATGCGTTGAATTCAACAATCCCGTGCACAGTCTTCACAAATGACTTTGATTGCTATATTACTCAATCCCATTTTAATACCATAGAAAATTCTAACACACTCACTATTATATGCTTTGATGAGGCAAACAAGTGTTTCCTAGCTCAGGATCTACACTGCACTATAGATGAGTGGTTAGAAAAGAAACTTGTAGAAGATATTGAGAGGGGTAAGAGGGCAGCCTGTAGACACTACTGTAGAGATGGTAGTCATATGCCTTGGTGGAGGAAAATAATGAAGGAGTTTAAAGATGTCTTTGGCTCAGTCACTTCTGGCCTTGCAGCAATTCACCGAGCCAATGCGTTTCATGGAAATATTCTGAAAGGTGTTTCGATAAAAATCAAACAAGACAATACTCCAATTGGCGTACTCTTCAACATGACCCTTGATCCAAAACAAGGGACGCCAAAAAATATCGAAGACCTACAGTATAAAGACATAAATGATCTGAAAATCCTAATGGAAAGAGCTCTTTGGTATCCATTTGACGTTTCTAAGTCTGATCGCCCGCGGCGCATTACGCAAGAGTGTTATAGCTTATGCTTAATGCAATTGGAGAAAAGGTACTAATATTTATTACCCATTTATTACACTATTGCGAATTAAACATTTGCATACTTATAAAAAGCTTTCTTCTTATGTAGGGTATCAATTGGGAATACAAGGGCTCAGTCGCTGAAGGGAACTTGGGGTTTACAGTTGGCGATTTTTTGGGATGAGATAGAACAGATAGCATTTATGAAGAGGGTGTACCGTCTCGTATATCATGAATTGCCAAAATATTCTTGTTATAAAAAATTCGCTTACTACCATTTTAAGAATTATGACTGGGCTACAAGCGTTATGACGCATGGAACGGATAAGTTGAAAGCTGTCTTGCAATTCGATGGTCACAAGTCTTTCAACAGAGACTTCACTAAGAAGGAGGAGGATATTGTTGAAAGGAATTACCCTATAAAATCCGATAGGCATGGGCTGGATAAACTTATATTTAGGAGATGCTGTATTGAACATGTAAGATGTACTATTTATATATATATATATATATATATTGATTTTAATGTTTACTTTTGTATTTAATTACAGATGGATTTAGACAATGGTAGCATTATTGAAAACCATCTTGAGCTTATGAAGATTTTGCCCGAATTGTTGTTTGAGACCGTCAAAGTCTTCCATCATACACTCCATTTAAACCGGTAAGTTTGGTCAGTTTTAATTACCCGCTTATATGTTTTCTCAATATTTTTATTATTTCATTTCATGCAGTTACATGCCAAGTATCGCATCCCTATTCAAAGACATGGGATGGGATAAGTTGAAAGGGGGAAATCAACAAAAGAATTAGGAGCTTACCTTCTGTTAATGACTCCCTCTGAAGTATTTGCTGAGTAGCTTCTCTCTAAAGTCTAAAGCTCTCTTAACTCTTAACCGTTTCCCTTTACTTGTCGTTATGGTTATGAAAATCGAGTGTGCAAGATTATGAAGAATTAGGAGCTTACCTTCTGTCAATGACTCCCTCTGAAGTATTTGCTGAGTAGCTTTTCTCTAAAGTCTAAATCTCTCTTAACTGTTTCTCTTTACTTGTCGTTATGGTTATGAAAATCGACTGCGAAAGAGAGCATGTGTGTATATATTGCAGTCTAAATTATTCTCCTTGTTTGATTGTGAAAGAGATATGCTGCAGATTAGGGGCTTTCATTAAACTGTTGGTTTTAGATATTCTGGTTGCACTTGTTTTTTTGAGTTTATTCGTGCTTATTTGGTAGAGAGTTATTAAGGCTTAACAGATGTTTGGTAGCCTACTTAATTATCTCTCTCCATCTCTCCTCACATATCCCCACACGACGCAATGCATAATTTGCTGTTTGCATATCTCACTAGACTCTAGTAAATGTGAGATCATGCGAAGACGCCAAAGCCGGACACTCCAGTAGATGGAGATGCGTGGCTTAGATCTGCAATTATTGTTCTCCTACAATTCTGAGTTATGTATTCTTTTTTTATAGAATGTATTTATTTTGATTTCATGTTTTTTTCAATTTTAATAATCCTTTTTGACCTTAAAACATAATCAAAATGACAAAAATGACCTATATGCAATTTAATTCTACAAGAATAATCAAATTAGATACATTGTATAATTTATTTGGAATTGCGCTAAAATCATTAATTATACTTAAATTATCAAATACTATAAAATATAAACAAAATTAATGAGAAATAAATATATGAAGGATGTATAAGTCTTTTTACATTCTCTATAATATTATCTTAATTTATATCTTGAGCTATCAAACACATTGTTAAGTTACGATCTAATAATTTAAGATAAGTTATCTAAAATTATGTTATTTTATATTTCCTATCAAACATGGACTTAACATACTAATTTTTTTATGGTGTTCATTTTCAAAAGTAGAATGTTCATGTGTACTCCATCTGATCCCCAATAAATGTCTCATATTTAACCGGAGTTTTAAGAAATTGTTTGACTTTGTTAGTAAAAGTGAAGAGAAAAAAGTTAGTGAAATGTGAGTCCTACTTTTATGGAGTATATTAGTTTTATAATAAAATGTGAGTGAGAATGAGTTGGTTTCGTTGGCCAACCATCCACAAACTGTGGTTGTGAAACACCATAATTTTAGGTAATTGTCAACAGTTTTGTGGGGCTATATAAGTTTGTTTCTGATTTACAAGATGATGTTCAAAATTCCTTTTAATTAGTTCATATTTCTATAGCTCATTACCAACTTGAGTCACACATGCAGTTGCACCATCTCCTAGTATTATATTTTCCTTTTAATGTAATATACCAATTAAAAATCGATACATATACAATCAATCCAAAATTAATGGCGGCTAGAGTGGACACCCAATTTATAATTATATATGTGTAATCTTATTTGTAATCCATATTTAGCAAAATAAAGGAATGATTCCTATTTATGCTTACCATTAAACTCTCAACTTGTGCCAGCAAACACCAACTTGTGAGATTATTTGAGTCCATCAGAGAAAATGTAAATTTTAATAATTTCTTGTACCTTCTTCCAAATAGTATATTTTAAATATAGCAACATGTCTCTAGAGTTTATTGCCTAGAGAATTAAATTTAATGATATGGTCAAATGATATTGAAATTAACTATTTAAAGAATAAACAAAAATTGCATGCTTGCCACTAAGCCCTTTTAAATAATATAGACCAATTCCTTTGGGCCATGAGATAGCACATACATAAAAATATAAGTCAGAGACTCATAATTATACATGTAGAAAAACCATTTTAAAATTTCTAAAAATGATGGCATTATTGTAGAGTGGGTGGTCTTATTAAAATATATGAGTATAAATTTCATGAATTTTTAGGGCATAGCCCATGTCAAAGGCCTATACATATATTTAATCAGCTTGGAAAAAATATTTGAACTTTCTATAATGCATATGCATCTTTATCGTATAATTTGGTGTTTTACTGAGAGGAGTGAATTGACACATTATAATTTGGTGTTTTACTGAGAGGAATGAATTGACACATTCTATTTTGACGATATTCGAGGTCGAATGAGTAACTTTTACATATTTTCTGATGTTGATCATAATTTTTTTTAATCTAATGGATGAAATTTCTATTTTTTCTTAAATTGTAGTAGTTTCGATCAAATTTTTTGAATCCATCAAATTTAGCTTATTTGTAAATTGTATTGATTGGATTTTTTTTTTCTATATATAGAAGACAAAAGACCATTTTTAGTCCTAAACTTATTTCGATTTTATGTTTTTGGTCCAGAATATTATCTTTTGAATTATTGCATCCCAAACAAATGAAAACGGTTCGAATTTAGTCCATTTTGGACGGAGCTGTTAAATTAACGGTCAAAGCAAATAAGTGAGTTTTCTGACTGGATTAGCAATTTTTATTGGAATTTTTAAATTGTTTGAAAAATAATAATTTAGAAAATAGATTAATAAATAAATAAAATAGAAATAAAAAAAAGAACTTAGATTAATTTAACGTCTCTTTGCTTATGGATCGAACCAGAAAGGAATTATAAGCAAGATTCAGGGTTTGAAGGTTGTGGCACAGCTGAAGATTCCGAAATATTTCTATCAAGGTAAGTCAACGAGCTGTGGACCTCACGTAGGCAGTTGAAGTCATCTGCGGCAAAGGAGACAGAGGCCAATAACAACGAGAGGGAGAGGAGCTGCGATTCGTCTTGATGGAGACGAATATTCATTCCTTTGATGTGTGTGAGGGGGAGAGAAATTGGGGAATGGCTCGGCTAATGCTCTCTAGAAAGCTACTGTGTGTTTGTCTGTGTCGATTCTACTGGGTTTCCCTTGGCAGCCGAAACCAACGATGCCGATGGGTTCCCTAAGGACGAAATGCGTGCAACCAATTGTGAAATTGAGGGAGATTTAAGGAGGGGTAGGAGGAGAGGGTGCCATGGTATAGCTTAGCGACGAAGCTGTCGTCGCCGTAGGCGAGTATGAGGGGCAGGAAACTTGTGGCAAGTGTAGATTTTGATGGCTTCGAGAGGGCAACTAGGGATAGCGCAAAGGTGGGAAGATGGGAAGGAAGAGTGTGCGGTGGAGCAGAAGGGGGTGTTGCAGGGAAGGGGGTGGCGCCACTGAAGCCGTCGATGTTTGTCTGACATGGTTCAAACCGAAAACCAAATCGAAAATGAGCTCCATGTATCTGAAATTAAATGAAATGAGAGAACTAGAGTTTGTAGAGTATTCTTGGGTTGAATGAGGAAGAACAAAGAGTATAATTTGGATTGAAGAATGTTTCCGTGCAATGTGGATGAAGACGATTAATTATTTAAGAAATATTGAAAATTATAATTCATTTGGAATTATGATATTAACTAGGTCAAAAATGACTTAATTTCATTTGACAGTTAGTTTTCTAACGGCTGAGTCAGAAAAGGACCATTTACGGACCGTTTTCATATGTTTGGGATGCAATAATTCAAAAGATAATGTTCTGGACCAAAATCATAAAATCGACATAAGTTTAGGACCAAAAATAACCTTTAGTCTATATAGAAATGACATATTTAGTCATATGGTTTAGACAAAGTGTAATATCTAGAATGAAGCATAAATTTTAACAGAGATCATGCATTTAGATATTTATGATTTTTGTCCATCAAATTGTTGTTGTTGATACGGTATATTAACGATTTATTGTAGCAGAATCATGATTTGTTAACACACTGAAGTTAAGATTATTTGCAATCATATAAGTATGTCCCAAAGACTCCTCAACACAATGGAGTGACAGAGAGGATGAACAGAGCGATTTGTGAAAGAATTAAATGCATGTTGTGGCATTCCAAACTGCCAAAATCCTTTTTGGGGTGAAGCTATGAGGACTGCAGTTGACTTGATCAACCTTTCTCCGTCAACTCCTCTGAGCGGTGACGTTCTAGACAGAGTTTGGTCCGGAAAAGACGCATCTTACAAATACTTTAGAGTGTTTGGCTGCAGGGCATTCGTGCACATTCCAAAAGATGAGAGATCCAAGCTTGATGACAAAACCAAACCATGTATCTTCTTGGGATACGCTCATGAAGAGTTTGATTACAGATTATGGGACCCGATTAATAGGAAGATCATCAGAAGCAGAGATGTCGTATTCCTTGAAGATCAAGTTGCTCATGATGCGAAAGAAAAGCCTGAATCTAATTCAGAAGTTCCTGTAAACTTAGATCCAGTTCCTTCACCGACGGTTCAGTATTACAGAGGAGATATCCAACCGGAGCAAGGCGATCTGATTGATGATGGAGCAGACGACGAGGAGATTCGACCCACATGAGTATGTAATGCTCACTGATGGAGGAGAGCCACAAAGTTTTGCTGAAGCCATGGCGCATGACCAAAATGAGAAGTGGTTAGAGGCTATGAAGGAGGAGATGAACTCCTTATATCAAAATCACATCTATAACTTGGTGCAGTTGCTAGCCGGCAAGAGACCACTAAAAAATAAGTGAGTCTACAGATTGAAGGCTGAGGAACACAGCTCACAACCAAGGTACAAGGCCAGATTGGTTGTGAAAGGTTTCAGTTAGAGAAAGGGTGTTGATTTTGAAGAGATTTTCTCACCAGTGGTGAAGATGCTTCAATCGGAGTCGTGCTCGCGATTGCTGCCAGCTCAGACCTAGAGATCAAGCAACTTGATGTGAAGACGGCGTTTCTGCATGGAGATTTGGAAAAAGAAATCTACATGGACCAACCTGAAGGGTTCAAAGTCAAAGGGAAATAGAACCTTGTGTGCAGGTTGAGGAAGAGCTTGTACGGCCTAAAACAAGCTCCCAGACTATGGTACATGAAGTTTGAGTCCTTCATGTCAACCCATGGCTACAACAGGACCACCTTAGATCACTGCGTTTTCTTCAAGAATTTCGCAGGGGGTGACTTTATCATACTGTTAGTCTACGTTGACGACATGCTGATTGTAGGCCATGATGCCAGCAAGATTGATGAGCTGAAGAAAGAGCTAAGCGAGTCTTTTGCGATGAAAGACTTGGGCGCGGCTAAGCAGATCCTTGGAATGAAGATCTCCAGGGATAGAAAGAGCAAGAAGCTCTGGTTATCTCAAGAACAATACATTGAGAAACTTCATGAAAGATTCAGTATGAGCAAGTCGAAGCCAGTCATCACTCCACTTGCGGGTCATATGAAGCTCAGCTCTGCTCAATGCCCGACAAGTGAGACAGAGAAGGAATAGCTGCGAAAGGTACCATATGCTTTTGCGGTGGGCAGTCTAATGTATGCTATGATATGTACCAGATCAGACATAGCTCACGCAGTTGGTGTGGTTAGTAGATTTCTCTCTAACCTGGGAAAAGAGCATTGGACCGCAGTGAAATAGATATTTCGGTACCTGCGAGGTACTTCTAAACTTTTTCTAAAGTTTGGCAACAACTATATCCTACTAGATGGATATACGGATGCAGACATGGCTGGTGACGTAGATTCCAGGAAGCCCACGTCCGGATTCCTGATGAGACTTGCAAGGGAGCTATCTCGTGGCAATCAAAACTTCAAAAATGTGTGGCATTATCCACAATCGAGGCAGAGTATATAGCTATGACGGAAGCTTGTAAAGACATGTTGTGGTTGAATGAGTTTTTACAAGAGTTGGGCTTGAAGCAAGAGAAGTATGTGTTTTACTGCGACAGTCAAAGCGCAATTCACTTGAGTAAGAATTCGAGTTTTCACTCAAGAACGAAGCATATTGATGTGAGGTATCATTGGATACAAGAAGCACATGACAGAAAGCTTTTGCAGCTGGAGAAGGTGAACACCGATGAGAACGGTGCCGATATGCTTACCAAGTCCTTACCCCGAGATAAGCTTGAGATCTGCAAATGAGAAGCGGGTCTCGTTGAATCCCCACATAAGGTGGAGGAGGAGAATTGTTGAGTATTTCCACCCCATGTGGAAGCCACCATCTTTGACCATAAAAAGATTGGTGAGGATGTTGCAATAAATGCAACAAGATGGAAATGACATTATTTACACTACATAAGTCCACACATGGTATCCTCCTTCAACAATTACGGCTATAGGGATGGCTGTAGAGGCGGTTGTAGGAGAAGAAAATTGCAGCTCAATAGCTCTATAAATAGAGCTCACTTCCATCGGTGAAGAGAGTGCGAGAGCTAAGAATCACATTAGCTAGTGAGAGAGAGCAAGAGAGAGTGCGGTGAGTGCATTTCTGAGAGAAGAAAAGGTGAGGAAAATTTTCTATCTCCCTTATAATTGTAGCTCAATCCTCTTGTGTATATTCCAAGTTATTTAACTTGAGATTTGTGTTTCCCCTATAGAGTGTAGGGAGAATTTATAAGCCTACTATATACATAGTGGAAGATTTAGACTTCGATCTCGTGGATTTTCCCTATTTGGGTTTTCCACGTAAAATTCTAGTCTCACATTTTTATTCTGCACCAAATTTGTTTTCTTGTTTTGGTCTCATTATTTAATCCAGCAAGAGGGAAAAAAATTATCCTGGTTTCGCTGTGCAAGTATCAATTTATTTTTGATACTCTCTTAGCTTTGTACGTCTCACAACATCAATTAATGAGGTGTACGTGAGGGCGCATTGCATCTGATCATAGCTCAGGATCTTTTCTAATTAGGGCTGAGTATAAATACTCATTCAAGAAGAGAGGCGAGAAGGTAGGAGAAAAATTACACACATTCAGTGAGTGTTGGAAAGAAATCAATCAAGGATCAATTAGGGACCTAGAATTGATATGCACACATTAATGATAATTGATACTAGGGCAAATCCTTACCATGTATAGAAGATCTCATTGTGTATTTAGGTAGCCTCCACTCTTCATTATAAAAACAACCATCGAGATGAATAAAAAACTAGCCTTTCAACATGGCATCAGAGCATGCTTTTCGATCCAAATTGGTGAACTCAGAAATTGATTCATCATAGTTCAATACCCTCCTCAAACCTCTGACCAAAAACAGGGCAGAAATCCACAAAAATGTCAGACAACGAAGAAGAGAAACCACACGTAGAAGATGCAAGATTAAGGATGAGTAAACAAGTTACTCTCGCAGTCAAACACAATGGAAATAACTATCCTCTATGGCACAAACTGATGAATATAGCCATTGGAGGAAGGCGAGCAAATCGGTACATCACAGGCGTACCACAGCCACTAGAACCGGGGACAAAGGGCTATACCGAATGGGAAGAAACCGACATGATCGTATTCTCATGGATAGTCGATAATATCGAAACTGATATTGTCGTGGACTTCGCGCACCACCAAACCGCACAAGCTCTATGGGAGAGTTTGTTCGTCACATTCACAAGCACCTCCGATCCGTACCTATTGTACGATTTGAAGGAAAAGGCGAGTAAGATAGTGCAAGGAGAACAAGGACTCGAGACTTACTGGCGACGTCTCCACAGAATTTGGATAGAGATAGATTGATGCGAAAATCGCCCAATTGATTGCTGCGACAAAGGGGTCGGACAATTTCGAACCTACATCGGAACAAGACAATTGTTCAAATTCCTCACCGGATTGAATGAGAAATATGACGGAATCCGGCGCGATATACTCAAAGAGCAACCACTGCCCTCAGCCGAAGTCGCGTACGGACGGGTGAAACAAGAAGCTACCCGGCTCAAAATTATGCCGCCGGCAGCTAACACGGATCCTCCAACCGCACGGCGATCGATGATTCATCATCGGGCGGAGTAGGGCTCGGCTTCGCTGCCCGGAATCTACCACAACAACGTCCCAATCATCCTCCACTGCCACGTGCCACCGGACCCAACTGTAGAACAGGATTCAAACCGGACAAATCGAAAATATGGTGCTCCCATTGTGGAAAACAGAAGCATACCAGAGAATCGTGCTTCCTCCTTGTCGGATTTCCCGACTGGTGGGATGAAAATCAGAAGGCGAAGGCCAGATTAGCAATCGGGGTGGAAGAACCGGAGGGGGCAACCGCGAGGCCACCAACCCTCGGGGAAGGACTGAGATGGAGATTCCCGAACCGGAGGGGGCGGCCGACGTGGAGAGGCGGACGGGATGATTAGAGAAGCAGCGTTCGCTGAGAGGAAAGGAGGCAGATCTGGCGTTGGAGGTAACGAATTAGGGTTGTCTAGCCCTAATCCACAAAACTTTTTACAATCAAGTCCTCATATTATGCCTAAAATACAGAAAGTACCCCACCATTTACAATCTGACCCCCACATAAATTGTTGTATTCAATTTACCCCTCAGCATGTTAAAAACCGAAAAACAGCCCCAACCTTGTCTAAAATATCATATGTGACCCCAAATCCCTTTGCACCCTTAGAAAAAATTTCTACTGCACTTATGGCCCGAAGTATAATTAATTCTAAGGAGAGTGGATGGATATTTGATTGCGGGGCCACGGATACGATGACATATGATAAAAATGATTTTTTCTGTGATTAATGAGGCTACAAAAAGTTTGATTCAAACTGCCGACGGGGAACTGACAGACGTTAGTGGAAGTGGGACCATAGAAATTTCACCAACTCTAAAGCTGTCCAACTGCCTTTATGTGCCCAAATTATCCCATAAACTCATGTCCATTAGTCACGTGACTAAGGAGCTCAATTGTACATTACTAATGCATCCCAATTTCTGTGTTTTACAGGATATCAGGACGATGAGGATAATTGGGCGTGGCACTGAGCGTCAAGGCCTCTACTATGTGGATGAGATTACTCAACAAGGTGGCACCGCGATGCTTGCTCACGGATCTGCTAATCGAGAAGCCTGGTTGTGGCACGACAGATTGGGACATCCATCCTCGGGTTATCTTAAAATTCTGTTTCCTAAGTTTTCTAAATTTAAAGACATTTCGTGTGAATCTTGCGTTTTGGCGAAAAGCCACAGACAGTCTTTCAAATCTTGCGAGACTCGAGTTAAGAGTATTTTTTCTTTGGTACATGATGATGTGTGGGGCCTATTGTTGGTGATCATGGTTTTAAATATTTTCTCATATTTGTGGATGACTGCACAAGATTAACTTGGGTATATTTTTTGAAAAATAAGTCAGAAGTTTTTGAAAAATTTGTCAGTTTCTT
The DNA here is from genome assembly GCF_004379255.2 of Salvia splendens. Classification (NCBI taxonomy): domain Eukaryota; kingdom Viridiplantae; phylum Streptophyta; class Magnoliopsida; order Lamiales; family Lamiaceae; genus Salvia; species Salvia splendens. The sequence continues at coordinate 10,286,865 of NC_056033.1, forward strand.
CACCTTAATTCAGACGCAGTTCCAAACTTCCATTAAGGTCCTTCGGTCTGATAACGGTAGGGAATTTGTTAATAAGGAAATGGCAGAATTTTTTAAAAGTAAAGGCATCGTTCATCAAACCACTTGCCCTTATACCCCGGAACAGAATGGAGTAGCAGAACGGAAAAATAGATTAATTTTGGAAGTCACCCGAGCCCTGTTTTTTGACTCAAATGTCCCAAAATTTTTGTGGCCTGAAGCTGTTGCTACCGCTGTGTACTTAATCAATCGTCTTCCTACGAAAATTTTGGGTATGCGAACCCCCCTACAGGTTCTTTCAGCCCTTACTACAATTCATGAACCTCTAACTCTTCCCCTTCGAGTTTTTGGTTGCTATGTTTATGTACATATTCCCAAACATGAAAGAAGTAAATTTTCTGCGTGTGCTCTTAAGTGTGTTTTTTTGGGATATGGGACTAACCAGAAAGGGTACCGTTGCTATGACCCAACTTCTAGGAAAATAATAACAACCATGAACTGTAATTTTCTGGAGTGTGAATATTTTTTCCAAGCCCAAACTCTGGGTCAGGGGGAGAGTTGTGATAGTCAGGGGGAGAACCCGAGTGATAACATTAGACCCCTTAGTTGGGCTGTGTCGCCACAATCAGGCAACTCACTGGCGGGACCAACAGAGAATACAATTATTACTACTAGCTCAGTACAATTATTACTCCTAATGAATCTGGTGTAGAAGAGAATACAGCAATTGACGGTGACACAGGAAGATATGTACTTCCACCGAGGAGCACTCGAGGAATACCAGCAAAGCGCTATAGCCCTGAAAGGACTAGCTCCAAGAGTCGGTATTCTGTGGTGAATCTGGCAAAAGCGAATTTGAGTGAGATGGCAAGGGCATTTGCAGCAGCCCTCTATGAAGAAGAAGAGCTACCAGGGACAGCAGAGGAAACCATAGGGATTGCTCATTGGAGAGAGGCTATGCTAGTAGAAATGAGAGCCCTGATGAAGAACAAAACATGGGAGGTATGTCTAAAGCCAGATGGAATCCGCACAGTGGGATGTCGATGGGTCTTCACCATAAAAAGAAGGCCAGATGGATCTATTGAACGGTACAAAGCAAGACTGGTGGCGAAAGGATACTCCCAAACATATGGAGTCGACTATGCCGAAACATTCTCCCCGGTTGCAAAGATGAGTACCATTCGGGTGTTGTTCTCTATAGCGGCAAACAGAGATTGGCCACTGCACCAGTTTGACGTAACCAATGCATTCCTACATGGTGAACTGTCGAAACCCATCTACATGGAGGCACCGCCGGGTTTTTCAGGGGAGTTTGAAGGAGGAAAGGTCTGTAAGCTGAAGAAGACCTTGTATGGACTCAAACAGTCACCACGAGCTTGGTTTGGGAGATTCATGGAGGTAATGAAGAAGTATGGGTACAAGCAAAGCAACTCGGACCACACACTTTTTTTGAAGAAAAGGGAAGGAAAGATCACGTGCTTAATTATTTATGTGGACAATATGATACTCACAGGAGATGATGAGGATGAGATCAACCAGTTGAGGAAAAATTTGTTTACTGAATTCCAAATGAAGGATTTGGGCCTACTCAAGTATTTCTTGGGAATAGAGGTATTGAGGTCAAGAAAGAGAATCTTTATTAACCAAAGGAAGTATGTACTCGATCTCTTGGCAGAAACCGGGCTACTTGATTGCAAGCCAGCAGACACCCCTATGGTACAGAATCATGGTCTCTAGATAATTGAAGGGGCGGAATCAACCCCTCGCACAAGATACCAGCGCCTAGTAGGGAAGTTGATCTAGTAGGAGTGGTTCGTCAATTCATGCATGCACCCCAAGCTGCTCATTGGGAAGCGGTATTGAGGATTGTTCGCTACGTAAAGGGAACACCAGGACATGGGATTATGTTTGAAAAACATGGACACCTTGAAATTCATGGTTTCACAGATGCTGATTGGGCTGGAAATCCAAACGATAGAAAGTCGACCGCCGGATACTTCACCTTCGTAGGGGGAAATCTTGTCACTTGGAGGAGCAAGAAGCAAAAGGTAGTGGCTCTATCGAGCGCTGAAGCTGAGTTTCGAGGGATTAGGAGTGGGCTGACTGAAATCTTATGGCTAAAGATGACGGAACTGGACTTGGTCTCACAAGAGTCTTGTAAATTGTTCGGCGATAACAAGGCAGCGATCAGTATATCCGAGAACCCAGTCCAGCTTGATCGCACGAAGCACGTCGAGGTGGATCGACACTTCATCAAGGATAATATTGAAGCTAAGGTGGTGGAAATTCCGTTTGTTAGATCTGAAGACCAACTGGCAGACATCCTCACAAAGGCAGTAGATTCGAGGAGTTTTCATGGAGTATTAGACATGTTAAGGATGGGTGATCCCATCACTTAACTTGAGGGGGAGTGTTGGAAAGAAATCAATCAAGGATCAATCAGGGACCTAGAATTGATATGCACACATTAATGATAATTGATACTAGGGAAAATCCTTACCATGTATAGAAGATCTCATTGTGTATTTAGGTAGCCTCCACTCTTCATTATAAAAACAGCCATCGAGATGAATAAAAAACTAGCCCTTCAACAGTGAGCAATACACCTTCGAGAGCTGGTACAAGATTCAGTTGGGGAAGAAGGCTGTGGGGTGATCTTAGTGATTGGAAAGTGCAACTCAGTTCTAGGTGTTCTCACATCACATTGGTTACTTGATTCTCTGTCAGGTTTCAGTTGTGGCCAGCTTGTGTTTGTGAAAAGTTCTTGTGAAATTTCCAGTTCTTGTACAATTGTAATCCTCATTTCAATATCAATACAAAGTGCTCGAGTTCTCCCGTGGATGTAGGCTTAATTGGCCGAACCACGTACGTGTTGTGTTTTTCGGTTCTTGCGTTTTGATTTTCATTTGTGTTTGTTGCAAATTGGTGATTTGATTTCACAAATTGGCGCCGTCTATGGGAAGCGGAGTGCGCAAGATTGACGATGGCAGCTAATCGATTTGATTTCGAGAAGTTCACGGGTAAAAATGACTTTGGGCTTTGGAAGGTAAAAATGAGAGCTATGTTGATACAGCAAGGGCTCTGGGAAGCGCTGCAGTATAAGGAGCCGGATAAAACGGCTGATCTTGAAGATAAAACAATTATCAAGAAAATAGATATGATGGACAGGGAGCATAACGCCTTGATGTGAGCCTGGGAGATCGAGTATTGAGGGAGGTGTGCAAAGAAAAGACACCATCTGCCGTTTGGAAAAAGCTCGAGTCGATCTACATGACGAAATCCCTTTCCAACATATTATTCTTGAAACAGAGATTGTATTCTATCAAGTTTCTTGAAGGGAAAGGAATTATGGAGCAACTTGATGATTTTGTCAAAGCCGTGGATGATTTAGAAAGTGTAGATGGGGAAATAAAAGATGAAGATAAGACTATCATGCTCCTTAATGCCCTTCCCAAGAGTTTTGATCAACTCAAGTATGCTATCTTATATGGAAGAGATAGTTCTCTCACTTATGAGGAAGTTCTAACAGCCTTGAAAGCAAACGAATTTCAGAAGTTCTCTGTTGCTAAACCGCTAGATCAAGCGGGTGAAGTTCTCAATGATAAAGCTGGGGATAAGAAAGCTGGGAAGAAGAAGTGGCAGAAGAAAGAGAAACCTGATAAAAGGGAAGAAAAGGAAACTAGATCATGCCATTATTGCAAGAAGCCAGGGCACTTGAAAAAGAATTGTTATTCATGGAAAAGAAAGAAAGAAGAAGAAGCAGCTGAGGAAAACACCGCAGGTATTGCTCAAGATGTAGAGACAACACAAGCTCTCAATGTAGCAGTTTTCACATGTGTCCCAGGATTGAATGGTTCAACAATATGAAGCAGTCTACTGGATCAGTTTTTCTAGGAAATAATCAGGTTTGTAAAGTCAATGGAATGGGAGATATCAAATTGAGAATGAAGAATGGCTCTCTGAAGATCCTCACTGAGGTCAGATATATTCCTGACATCAAAAGGAATTTAATTTCCTTGGGAGCACTTGAGAGGAAGGGCTGCTCTTTTCTGTCTGCTGATGGCCTAATGAAAGTGATGAAAGGATCTGAGGTGGTCATGGAAGCTAAGCGCAGGTATAGCTTGTATTACCTGGAGGCTATAGTAGTGATTGATCAAGTCAATATGGTGAAGGAAGTTGATCCAGAAACTTGGCACCTCAGGCTTAGACATGTTTCAAAAGATGGAATAAACCAGCTAATTAAATGATGGATTATAGAGGCTGACTCCAGAATGGTCTCTAGAGATTGTGAAGTTTATGTTCTTGGCAAGAGCAAAAAATTAGTCTATCCCACTGGAAAGCACACATCATCCTCAACATTGGACTATGCCCATAGTGATATTTGGGGCCCTGCTCAGACCATGTCAGTAGGTGGAGGCAAGTATTTTCTATCAATAGTGGATGTTTATTCAAGAAAGATTTGGTTATACATCATGAAGAGAAGTCTGAAGCTTTTAATAAATTCAGAGAATGGTGCAAAGAAGTTGAGGCCGAGAAAGGATCAATGCTTAAGTGTCTTAGAACAAATAATGGCTTGGAGTTCCTTTTTCATGAATTTGATGAATATTGCAAACTGAAGGGAATTAAGCGGCATAGAACTGTACCAAATAATTCACAACAAAATGGAGTGGCAGAGAGGGCAAATAGAACTATCATAGAGACGGTAAGGTGAATGTTCATCTCATCTGGAATGCCTTCAAAATTTTGGGCTGAAGCAGCTGCTACATCAGTATTTTTGATGAATAAATGTCCTGCAGCAGCAATAGATCATCAGACTCCTGACTTCTGATTGTTTGGCCATCATGGAAATTACACCATGCTAAAGGCCGTTTGGGTGCAGAGCCTATTCATACATCAAGCAAGGCAAGCTCCAGCCAAGAGCATTGAAGTGCGTTTTACTAGGTTATCAAATGGGTGTAAAGGGATATAGGTTATGGTCTATAGAACCAGGAAATCAGAGAGTTGTGATTAGCAGGGATGTGATTTTTAGAGAGAATGAAATGCCTTACAAAGACACAGATACTGCTAAGAAGTCATAAAGTTCTAATGCACTAATTAATGTAGAGCTGCTAGAGGAATCAGATGTTAAGCAGCAAAGTGAAGGTGATGATACATCAAAAGCTGGGGAACAGATTCAAGAGATTAGTGATAATGATGATGATGTTCCAGTGGGAGGAAATCTTGACAGCTATAAACTAGCAAGAGATAGAGAAAGAAGAACAAACATTAAGAAACTAGCCAGGTATAATAATTCTAGTCTGATATAATATGCCTGTTGTGCAGCGGAGGAGGTGGAGTCCACTGAGCCTGGAACTTATATAGAAGCAGTCAGGAGAGCAGAGAAAGAGACAGTTGGATTAAAGCTATGCAAGATGAGATTAACTCCTTGTTGAAGAACAAAACATGGATTCTTGTTACAAGGAAAGTGATGCAGAAACTGATTGGATGCAAGTGGATATTCAAAAAGAAAGTCGAGGCATTAGAAGATAACAGAATCAGATACAAGGCCAGGTTGGTGGCTAAAGGGTACAATCAGAGGGAATGAGTCGATTATAATGAGATATTCTCCCCGGTGGTAAAGCATAGTTCTATCAGATTGCTCATGGCCTTGGTTGGACAAAATGATTGGGAATTACATCAAATAGAAGTAAAAACGGCTTTCTTACATGGAGAATTGGAGGAAAGTATATTCATGGAACAACCGGAGGGGTTTATAAAACCAGAAGACGAGGGAAAGTTTTGTCTATTGAAGAGAAACATTTATGGACTTAAACAGTCTAGTAGGCAATGGAATATTCAATTTGATGAACATATGAAGAAGATAGGGTTTGAAAGCTCTGAGTATGATAGTTGTGTTTATATAAAGTGAAAGGATGGAAAATCAGTAGCTTTCTTGCTCTTGTACGTGGATGACATGCTAGTCACGGGCTCTGATATCAATGAGATCCAAAGAGTAAAAAATGATCTATTAAAATGAAAGATTTGGGAGAAGCAAGAAGGATCTTGGGGATTGATATCATTAGAGACATGAGAAAGAGACTATTGTGGTTGAGTCAACAGCATTACATTGATAATGTACTCAAGAAATTTCAGATTAACGAGTCAAGAACAGTCTCTACACCATTGGGGCTGCAGTTTCAACTGACAGCCTAAATCTAAAGAAGAGGTGGAGCAAATGAATAAACTGCCCTTTGCCAGCATGATTGGAAGTGGCATGTACGTGATGATATGTACTAGGCCCGACCTTGCTCATGCAGTGAGCATCACTAGCAGGTACATGAGCAACCCATGGAGGATCCACTGGCAGGCCTTGAAATGGATGCTAAGGTATCTCAAAGGGACCAGTGACTATGGAATCTTGTACAAGGGAAGTATGGATTAGACTAGAGACAGCCTAGAAGGCTACAACAATTCTGACTTCGCATCAAACCGCGACAATAGGAAGTCACAAACTGGGTATATCATCACTTCGTTTGGTAACTGGGAAATCGAATATGCAATTTGTGGTGGCTTTATCTACAATAGAGGCATAGTATATTGCCTTGACTGATGCAGTTGTCACGACCACAATTCCCCAGTACTAGTGAGTGTAGCTATTTCGCGACAAAACATGACTCATGATCATGAATTAAACATAAATGAAAGTGCATCTCAAAATAATGGTTTCGAAGGTCAAAGGGGAACTGTGTATGGACTGTGTTAGGACATCTTTGACATCAGATTTATATTTCATGAGGAAAGTCCAAACGAGTCTAGAAACATCATCAACAATGGTGAGGAAATAGGTAAATCCATGTGTGGTGCAAGGATTAAAAGGACCCCAAACATCACAGTGTATCAAATCAAAAGGGTAATCTGCTATAGATTTGGATGGAGTTAAACTGAGATGTTTTTGTTTGGCCATTGGACAGATATCACAAACAGAAAGGTTTCTATTTGGTAAATGCAAAACATCAGAAATACATTTGAGTTTATTTATGGAAGGATGGCCTAGTCTCATATGCCATGTATCAACAGAAACTATTTTGTTTACAACAGAAACAGAAGCTGAAGGAATAATACCAGTATCAACAACAAGAGTGTAAAGGTTTCCAACTCGTTTACCCTTCCCAATCAAAGTCCCCTGTGAAGTTTCCTGGATTGTGAGTGAATCGTGAGTAAAATTCACAACACAAGGTAAAGAAGTTGTTGAGGAGCCGACTGAGATCAGGTTGAATGTGAAGGAAGACACACAAAGAACATAGAAAATAGTGATTGAAGATGTGAGATGAATGGTGCCTATATGTGTGACAGTTGATGTTCCACCATTAGGCAAATTCACAAAAGTTTCACTGACTGGTGGAGATGAATCAAACATAGATAAATTGCAACAAACATGGTGTGTAGCACCAGTATCAATTAACCATGAATGAGGAGCAGAAATATTAGCTATAGAGGGAGTGAAGGAAAAAGTACCAGCAAAAGGAGATGGTTGTGAAGGTGGAATTTGAGATGATGAAGTTGAGGAATGTATGAGTGTGACAGAGATGTTTTTTGGTGGAGCTGAAATGGATTGAGAAGATGAGGATATGCCAAGATGAGACTGCAGAAGAGCCATGAGTTGCTAGCATTGCTCCATAGGTGAATGTATAGAACCTGCTGTGACAGATGAATTTGCATCATTGTTAGTGAAATGTTTATCACTATAGTCAGTAATATTATGCTCCACCAGATTTACTGATTTAGGCTACATTGAGTTCTTGAACATAGGTTTTCCTCTGCCACGTCCAAAACTAGGTGGAAAACCATGTAGAACATAGCATCTATTAGCGGTATGATTGTTTTTACCACAGTGAGTACATAACCTTCCTCTGCCGTAGGATGAGGAAGCAGCATTTGCGGCAAATAGTTGTTCACTTGAAGAATGAGAAGCATATGTATGATCTATGTTCCTTTGCCTTTCCTCCTGCACAACCATGGAGAAGACGTTTGATAGTGATGGTAAGGGCACCATAGATAGAATGGTAGATCGTGCAATCATCCTCTTGAGATGCTTGCCATCGCCGCACACTATTGCATCGCCAAGTGGAACAGGTACACCAAGCAATCGGTTGAAAATATTTAAACTCATCCCAAACTATCCTTAAATTGGTGAAATATGAGCTGACGTCATTCTGACCTTGAGTAAGGTTCATGATTTGTTGACGAAGTTGATAGGAACGTGCCGAATCAGATTGTGAGAAGCGATCGCGCAGATCTAACCAGATCTCATAAGCATTCTCCAGATACATTATGCTTGAACAAATTTGAGGTGAAATTGAATTTCGAAACGATGAAACAACCATGCTGTTATATCGAATCCATACCGGAAGTAGAATATGATCATCATCCGGTCGAAGTAGAGTGCCATTGATAAAAGGTAGTTTCTTCTTAGTTAAACAATTTGGCGGTTCTACCAAAATTCTGATCGGATACAATTCAGGTTTTTAGAAGATTAGTATGTAATCCTGTAATAAATTTGAAAGACGAGGAAGAAGATGAAACGACACATCCTTTCGTTTCCCTAACTGTTTTAACAGTTTTTTAGCGGTTTAAAGAAATTGCAAATTGGTCCTTCAACTTTCAGAAATTACATTTCCGGAAGAAGAATTTTGCACAGTAACTTTAATGGACCCCGGCCAGGGGCTCTGCCCCTTGGACCCCGCTCTTGGGGGCGCTGTCCCCGAACCCCCGTCTAGTCATAACGAATTCAAATAAGTGTACACTCCGTACTTCCAACTTATTTGATGTATCATTATGATCTTATTGATCAAACCAGTTAATCCAATTACACTAAAATATCCAACAATCCTCCCCTATTTTAGTGCAATCATTGATTAACTAAAACAAGTCATCACAAAATTCAAACTTTTGCATAAATGAAATATCGTAACGATTGAATTTCACCTTAGCACATTATACACTCCATACATTCGAATACACATGGTGTCTCTAAGGATTGAACCATGGGAACTCACTTTGAATACATGAAGATAATGTACACAAAAGTTTACATACAAATATGTTCTATCTTGACACTATTTTTACTAGCCTATGTCATTATCCTTCAGAAACATGTCGAAGCCAAGTCCTAGCTTCTTGAAGCGGCTAACCTTCATGCTTATATAGGTAGTTCCTTTATTCTTGCACCTACATATGCAATTTTTCAAAAGAACTATTAAGAATATATACATTCAACCTCTTTAACTTGTAGGTTTGAACACATAGTCATTAGGTTCTATGACATAGAACCTATAACAAACAGAATTTTCAGGATATCCAAGGAATACACAATCTATCCCTCTTTGACCTACGGTCTTTATTTTAGGATCAGTTAGTCTTACCACAGCTCGACAACCCCAAACTCTGAGATAACTCAGTTTCGATGGTTTCTTATGCCAAAGTTCATAAGGGGTTATCTTGTTCCTTTTATTAGGAACTCTGTTCAATAAGTAACAGGCTGTTAACATAGCCTCACCCCAAAATCCTTCACTTAGGCCAGAATAGCATAACATTGAATTAACCATTTCTTTCAACGTTCTATTCTTTCTTTCCGCTACACCATTTTGTTGTGGTGTATATGGAGCAGTGGTCTGATGTACTATACTAGTAGATTCGAAATATACTGGATCATAATACTCACCTCCCCTATCAGTGCGAAGAACCTTAATCTTCACACCATGATGAAGCTCTACACTTTGTTTGAAGATTTTGAATTTATCAAGAGCTTCATCTTTTGAATGGCACAAAAACACATTGCAATATCTAGTAGCATCATCAATAAAAGTAACTACATACTTTTTATTTCCAAGTGATGGAGTAGAATGAAAGTCACACAAATCACTTTGTATAAGTTCTAATACCTTAGTATCCTTACTGATATGTTTATTGAAAGGTTGACGAGTAATCTTAGTTAACATGCAAGTTTTACACCTTTCATTATTCAACTCAAAAGCAGGTATTAAACTCATTTTCGACATGTCTTTCAATCTCTTGTAATGTACATGTCCTAATCTAGCATGCCACGATTCTGATTTACTAACATGATTACTAGTACTAGTCGAAGTCATGCAAACAGAATTATTAACAAAAGAAACATCTAGATTCAACCTAAACATACCACAAAGATAACCAAAGCCAATAAAAGTACCATGCCTTGACAGAATATATTTATCACTTTCTAAAACTTGTTTGTAACCACAATTGTTTAATACAATACCAGACACCAAGTTTTTACGAATACCGGGTACATAAACAACATTCTTTAACACTAAAGAGTTTCCGGAAGTAAAGACTAGGCTAACAGTTCCTAATCCTTTGATTGGTTCAGTTGCAACGTTGCCCATCTTCAACGAAGATCCATCTTCAATTGGTTTGAAATCTTTGAACCATTGATGATCCTTGCACACATGACACGTTGCACCCGAATCAACCCACCACGAGAGATCATCATCCTGCACATAAAGTGCTTCAGAAATTATTGATGCATAATAATTTTCAACCGAATGATCAGTAGGTACAGAAAATGAACCTGTTTGTTTTCCCGGATCCTTGGATCCACTAGTACCAGCCACGTTCTTTCCTTTACTTCCATCGTTTCCAGACTTGCAGTCCCGTTTGAAGTGCCCAGATTTACCGCACTTCCAACACATCAGTTTTGGCTTCTTATCCCCAGCCTTACTGTAATTTCCTTGAAACTTTCGTTTCCCTTGAAACGATCTTTTCTCTTTCCCAGCCTTGGAGGATTCACCCTCTTCCACCATGTTCACAGAAGAACCAACCATTGTTTTCCCATTACCGACAGAACCCTTTTCCATATCACGTATGGACTGCTCGATTTGGAAGTCACTTCCAAGTTCGACCAGATTCAACTCCTCTTTCTTATGTTTCAGATTGTTTTTAAAATCTTTCCAGGAGGGTGGCAGTTTATCGATAATGCTTGAGACAAAAATGGATTCATCCATTTTCATATCATATTGGGAAAACTGTCCCAATATTCTCAACAATTCATTGTATTGTTCCATTACAGGCCTCGAATCAACCATTTTATAATTAATAAAATTACCAACAAGAAACTTCTTGCTAGAGGCATCTTCTGCCATATATTTGGCTTCGAGAGAATCCCACAATTCTTTGGCAGACTCTACATTTTGATACACATCGAAAAGGGAATCAGACATACCGTTTAAGATGTGACCACGACATATGTAGTCGTCGTTCTCATACTTCATTCGCCTCCTCGTCTGTTCCAGAGTTTCATTTTCAACAGCCTCGGACATGGGAGTACTCAGAACATACACGACCTTCAGACCAGTTAACATGAAATGCATCTTCTTCTGCCAGCGTCTGAAATCCTGGCCAGCAAACTTATCCAACTTCGCAAAACCTTTCGTTGTTTCCTTCGTCGTTTCCTTGTTCGACATATTCAGATAATTATTTTGATCTTTGTTAGGAGATTTCCAAAATATGAACAACCGGATGTACTGAAAGGCGTGAAGAAACACTTTCAGATCAAAACAATTTGGCGGTTCTACCAAAATTCTGATCGGATACAATTCAGGTTTTTAGAAGATTAGTATGTAATCCTGTAATAAATTTGAACCCAGATATTGATCTTAAAGACGAGGAAGAAGATGAAACGACACATCCTTTCGTTTCCCTAACTGTTTTAACAGTTTTTTAGCGGTTTAAAGAAATTGCAAATTGGTCCTTCAACTTTCAGAAATTACATTTCCGGATGAAGAATTTTGTACAGTAACTTTAATGGACCCCGGCCAGGGGCTCTGCCCCTTGGACCCCGCTCTCGGGGGCGCTGCCCCCGAACCCCCGTCTAGTCATAACGAATTCAAATAAGTGTACACTCCGTACTTCCAACTTATTTGATGTATCATTATGATCTTATTGATCAAACCAGTTAATCAAATTACACTAAAATATCCAACAAAAAGAGCTGTAGTTACCGATCTGCTCCAGTTGATACAGTTTGAGCCAATCATAATCTGAGGAACAAGTTGTAATCCAGTATTATCACTAGGATGAAGATAGTAAGGGGCTCGAGTTATCCTCCAAAGTTGAATGATGTGAAGAGCTGCTGCTTCCGGCGTTGCCGGCGGTGTTGCCGACGTTGCCTCGAGCCATTACAAATTCAGAGTAAAATGCGGAAGCAAAAAATGTTCACTGATACCATGTACAAACTGGAAATCAAACATATATGAAGATATAAAAGATATTCACTCTCAATATAGAGAGGATAGAAACAAGAGAAGATATTTTCTCATTGATCAAAGTTATGAAAAATTACAGAGGAAAAGAAGCTAGCTACTTATTTATACTATCGCTCATTTAGCTAAGATGCAGCTACGGTGCAGACGAGTGCATGAGACTCAACCACACACGATAATCTTGTTGGTTTCTGGATTACAAGAGATAACAAAACCGGGCGTAATACAACCCAAAAGAAAAGAAAAAGAGGAACTGAACTTAAAAATTACAACGTAGAATCGAAACTACTAAACCAGTATGATTAGCCGAGTCGAGTAGGCCTCTTCCCGCAAGACGAGATACGCCCCGGTAGTGCTCTTCGGTTTGGCGTGTCGTCCCCAAAGGTAAAACGGCTATGTCTCTATTGATGCAGCACCGCAATCAGTAGAGCTCCGGCGAACGGGATGGAGGAGAGAGCAGAGCTTCGACAGAAGGACAATGCAGAGAGAGGGAGAGAGCTTATGCAGAGAATGCTTGTATGTGTGTCCTGATGCAGTGGTATGGCTAGCCTATTTATAGGCCAAGCCACCATGCAGGGTCAACCAGCCATTGAAGGCTCATCATGGCAAATTCGTAACCGACGTCGGTTACAGGCGTGTGGCTGGAGTGTGCCACCCGTATGTGGAGCGTGTGGATTTCTCACGTGGCAGCAGTGACTGTGCCTCGCTTGACGACGTGTCAAGCCACTTGGATTGTTGACTCGGCGGTGGTCCAAAAAGAATAGTTTGGGCCAAGCCCCAAGCCCAAAGACCACCCAAAGACCAATTGCCAAGATCCAAGTCCAAGATCAAGATCAAGATCGAGATCGAGATCGGGATCGGGATCGGGATCGGGATCGGACCCGCGAGCGCGAGCACGAGCACGAGCACGAGCACGGGCTCGGGCTCGGGCTCGGGCTCGGGCGGGCAGCGGCGGCGGCGCGCGCGTGTGTGCGCGTGTGGGCTCTTTCACCCATCTTGGTCCACTATAATTATTAAGTAACATAAAGTCACTTAATTTATACACATTAAAAGATGTGTTAATCCTCCAATGTGGGATAATTAACACTAGTTAATTATTCCCTAAGCTCCAACTCCAAGCTTTAATTAAAAGCTAATTATGCCCAACTTTAATCCACTATTTCTCACTCACCGGAAATCGGATTTGAGAAAGTGAATATACTACATTTATCTACGTAAAATGTAGATCGACGCTATGTCATTTAATTTCACAAAATTAAATGTCTCGTCACATTTATTATTTGGTCAAAATCCATTGACCGGGCATATTTAATACCATGATTTCTACAATCCCCCACATGAGTGGAAATAGCCGAATGCATATGCATGCAGACACAAGCTCAACCCTCGAGAGGTATATAAGCATAAGGATAGGTAGTTGTTGACTTTGAACCCTCCATAGTCGACACCATCGGATACACAGGCGGTTTAGTAGCGCGATGCTTTGAACTAATCCCCCACGGCGTGCACCGAGACAATGGTGTTAATGCTTAAATACCTCAACCTCATCCGTTCTCACGTTCTGTGTCCATTGCGGTCTTGGACACCACTTTGAATTCATAAGTGCGTTTTTTTTATGAAGCGACCACACTTCGCACTTACATAGGTGATTCTTAGTCAAGTACCTTGCCATACTTGGTCTCTTTGAGAATTCCACCTCTTTGAGATCCTTAAGAACCATTAAAAGTCATAGACTTAGCCTTTACCACTAGGCAAACTCTCCAACACTCTATTGCTCTCTAGGGAATAGATATAGTTTGAGTGTTTTTCCATGAACTCTCATAGCTTAGTTGTCCCTTTGAACCAAGTTCTTGGGATCTCCAGTCATCATGGTTGGGTTACCACTATGACAATTCTTTAGTTTGTGGATTTCAAACCCATTCCCTCTAGCAACTTATTCATTTGATCACGGTTTAACCCTTTGGTTAGCGGATCCGCTAGATTATCCGCTAGATTATCTATTGACTTCACATAGTCAATTGTAATCACCCCTGTTGTGATCAAATGTCTCACGGTGTTATGTCGTCGACGTATATGTCGAGACTTACCGTTATAGAAGCCATTGTTTGCCCTTCCAATAGCTGCTTGGCTATCGCAGTGAATCAGCACTAGTGGCACTGGCTTAGACCAACATGGAATGTCTTCAAGGAAGTTCTTAAGCCACTCGGCTTCCTCACCAGCCTTATCCAAGGCAATGAACTCCGATTCCATTGTTGATCGGGCTATACAGGTCTGTTTTGTGGATTTCCACGATACAGCACCACCCCCAATAGTAAAGACATATCCACTTGTTGAAAGTGAGTCTCTATTATCGGATATCCAATTGGCATCACAGTACCCTTCAAGTACCGGGGGGGTATCTCGAGAAGTGTAGCCCAAGATTTTGAGTGTGTTTTAAATATCTCAAAATCCTCACAAGAGCTCTCCAATGCTCTTTGCTTGGATTGCTCGTGTAACGAATCAACTTGTTCACGGCACAAGCAATGTCAGGTCGAGTGCAATTAGTCAAATACATAATGCATCCGATCACCCGTGCATACTCTTCTTGTGCAATGGGCTCGCCTTTGTTTTTGCTCAAGTGAACGTCGAGTTCAATTGGAGTCTTAACCGGCGCGCCATCATAGGCTTTGAATTTATTCAATATCTTCTCAACATAATGTGATTGTGTTAAGATGATTCCATCATTCGTTCTTAGAATCTTCATTCCAAGAATTACATCGGCTAGACCCATGTCTTTCATGTCAAAGTTTCTCTTTAACATGACCTTTGTATCGTTAATTACTTGAGTGTTGCTACCCAAGATTAACATATCATCAACGTAGAGACACACTATAACATGACCGTTATTAGTGCTCTTGATGTAGACACATTTATCGCACTCGTTGATTTTAAACCCATTTTACAACATCACATTATCAAACTTCAAGTGCCACTGCAATGGCGCTTGTTTCAATCCATATAGAGATTTTACTAGCTTGCATACCTTTTTCTCTTGTCCAGGTACTACAAACCCTTCGGGTTGTTCCATATAGATTTCATTTTCTAGTTCACCATTTAGAAACGCGGTCTTTACATCCATTTGATGAATCTCAAGATTGTGCAATGCAGCAATAGCGAGAAGCACTCGGATAGATGTAATCCTTGTTACAGGTGAATAGGTATCGAAGAAGTCATGTCATTCCTTTTGTTTAAAACCCTTTACTACTAATCGGGCTTTTTATTTATCCACTGTTCCATCGGCCTTAAATTTCCTTTTAAGTACCCATTTGCAACCTAGAGGTTTCGCACCTTCAGGTAGATCTACCAACACCCAAGTGTGGTTTAGCAAAATTGAATCAATTTCGCTTTGAACAACTTCTCTCCAATGCAGCCCGTCTGGGCCAGCAAAGGCTACTTTTATCGATGTTGGTTCTTCATCCAACATGAAAGCAATGTAGTCAGGACCAAAAGTTTTTGGTGTTCTGACTCTATTACCACGTCTTAGTACTGTATCTTTTGGATCGGGCCTTGCACGCTTGCGCGATTCAGGTTCCGCATCCGCTGATTTAGAACTAGTGGCTTCTTCTTCCACTGGTTTAGAACTAGTGGCTTCTTCAATTCTTGTCTCAGAATTGGTTACGACTTTTTCTTTGTCTTTGCAAGGAAAAGTATTTTCCAGAAATACGGCATTCCTTGACTCAATTGTTGTCCCTACTGTGATAGTCGATATTTCAGACTTGTGAAAAACAAATCGATATGCACTACTGTTAAGTGCATATCCAATGAAGATGCAATCAACCGTCTTAGGTCCGATTGTAACTTCTTTGGGCGGAGGAACCATCACCTTTGCCAAACACCCCCACACTTTGAGGTATTTGTAGGATGGCTTCCTTCCCTTCCACAACTCATAAGGAGTGACATCTTTTCCTTTGAGAGGGATCTTATTCAGGATATAGTTGGCTGTCAAGACAGCTTCCCCCCACATGTTATGTGGTTATCCTGAAGTTAGAAGCAGTGCATTCATCATCTCTTTTAGAGTTCGATTTTTGCGTTCTGCAACACCATTAGATTGTGGTGAATATGGAGCAGTTGTTTGATGAATTATACCACTTGCGTTGCATAACTCCTCAAACGGGGCTACATATTCTCCTCCTCTATCGCTTCGAATCATTTTGATTTTACAACCAAGTTGATTCTCAACTTCGTTCTTATAATTTTTGAACGCCTCTATTGCTTCATCTTTACTTCTTAAAAGATAAATGTAGCAATATCTTGTGCAATCATCTATGAAAGTGATAAAGTACTTTTTACCACCTCTTGTTTGCACCATCTTTAAATCACATACATCCGTGTGAATTAATTCAAGGGGTTTTGTGCTTCGTTCAACCGAATGAAACGGCAACTTAGTCATTTTTGCTTCAAGACAAATTTCACATTTATCTTGATTATCCACTTTATTAGCCTTTAGTAAATCTAAATTTACTAATCTTTTAATGACTTTTGAATTTACATGTCCCAATCTACAATGCCACAAATTTGAAGACTCGGTCAAATAAGAGGAAGTAGATGCTTTATTATTATTAGCCAATGGCTTTGCAACACTGTGAGTTGCTACACTAAGCTTGAAAAGCCCATCGGTTACATAACCTTTTCCGAGGGATTTTCCAAACTTATACAAGACAAACCTATCAGACTCAAATACAAGTTTAAACCCCTTATAAACTAGTATTGATCCTGACACTAGGTTCTTGCGGATGTCTGGGACATGCAGCACATCCTTCAAAGTGATTGTGACGCCAGACGTCATCATGAGAATCACGTTGCCAACGCCGAGGATTTCGGACGATGCTTGATTCCCCATGTTGATTTTCCTTCCTTCAACAGCCGTGTAGGAGGCAAACTTGCTCCTGTCGGAGCAAACATGAGCAGTAGCGCCGGTGTCGATGTACCAGCCTCCCTTGTTATCAACAAGGTTAACCTCTTCAGTGACCACTGCAATGAGTTCGTTCTCATCCCAGTCTTTGAACTCCTTCTCAACGACGTGGGCTGTCGGCT
Organism: Salvia splendens; assembly: GCF_004379255.2. Taxonomy (NCBI): domain Eukaryota; kingdom Viridiplantae; phylum Streptophyta; class Magnoliopsida; order Lamiales; family Lamiaceae; genus Salvia; species Salvia splendens. The sequence continues at coordinate 10,304,234 of NC_056033.1, forward strand.
TCTTCTTCTTGCTGCGGCAGTCTTTAGCAAAGTGGCCAGGTTTGCCACACTTGTAGCAGTCGCCTTCAAACTTCTTTGAAGGCTGCTTTCCCTTCTCTTTGTCGTTTGGACGGTTTGGGCGAGGGCGTTTGTTGGAGGGACCGCTCCGCTCCAACAGGTTGGCTTTGGCTTCATTTGGGGTGAAGCCCTTAGCCTTTTGATCACTTTTGCGCACGTCGGACTCAATGCGCAACTTCACGATCAAGTCTTCAAGGGTCATCTGCTTTCGCTTGTGCTTGAGATAACTCTTGAAGTCCTTCCAACTTGGAGGGAGCTTGTCAATGATCGTGCACCTTAGGAACTTATCGGGCAAGGTCATCCCTTCAGCCACTAAGGAGTGGATGATCATTTGGAGCTCTTGGACTTGCTCCATAATAGGACGAGAATCGACCATTTTGTAGTCATTGAATTTGGCTACTATGACGTTCTCGGTGCCTGCAGCATTATCTATGATATACTTCTTTTCTAGGCTTTCCCACATTTGTTTAGATGTAGTTACATTGGAGTATACATTGTAGAGGCTATCATCTAATGCACTTAAAATAAAATTTTTACATAGATAATCCCCTTTTCTCCAAGCTTCATAGTCCGCCATGACTTCGAGCCTAGTCTCTTGGTCACTTGGCGCTGGCGGCTCATTTTCCGTGAGGAAGTTGGCGACGCCCAATGTTCTCAAGTAGAACAACATCTTCTGGTACCACCGCTTGAAGTCAGATCCTCCAAACTTTGGTGGCTTCTCGGCGGGTGGCATCATTCTTGGTGCCATAGGTGCCGCACTTGGTCCATTGAAGGAACCAATTCCGTTGGCCCCGAAGGAGCCAACAACTTGGTTGGGCATAGAGCCCCCCATGTTCGTGTTGGGCATAGTGCCCCCCACATTCGTGTTGGGCATAGTGCCCCCCACATTCGTGTTGATCCCGGAAGATCCAACACCAGTATTGAGCCCAAAGGCACCAACACTCGATCCATTAAAGGATCCGAGGGAACCACTAAAAGTGGAACCAACCGAACCACCAAAGGTGGAACCAGTGGACGCCCCGAAGGGGTTGTCCCAAACCCAAGGGACGGTGGATGAGGCAGCTGGGAAGTCGGGGGTTGGCATCATCGAGGGAATCGATGAAGTGTTGACCGGTCCAGTGGTCGCCATGGTGGAGGGAATGGCGGCGGTGGTGGTGGCAGCAGCGTTGTTGGATTCAGTCGACATCTCCAGCAAAGGTTTAAGTTTCGAAAGTTTTTAGTTCAGTTTAAAAGGTCCAAATCCCTTCAAAGGCAAGTTATCTCGTCTTGCGATTGTTGGTTTCTGGATTACAATAGATAACAAAACCGGGCGTAATACAACCCAAAAGAAAAGAAAAGGAGGAACTGAACTTAAAAATTACAACGTAGAATCGAAACTACTAAACCAGTATGATTAGCCGAGTCGAGGAGGCCTCTTCCCGCAAGACGAGATACGCTCCGGTAGTGCTCTTCGGTTTGGCGTGTCGTCCCCAAAGGTAAAACGGCTACGTCTCTATTGATGCAGCACCGCAATCAGTAGAGCTCCGGCGAACGGGATGGAGGAGAGAGCAGAGCTTCGACAGAAGGAAAATGCAGAGAGAGGGAGAGAGCTTATGCAGAGAATGCTTGTATGTGTGTCCTAATGCAGTGGTATGGCTAGCCTATTTATAGGCCAAGCCACCATGCAGGGTCAACCAGCCATTGAAGGCTCATCATGGCAAATTCGTAACCGACGTCGGTTACAGGCGTGTGGCTGGAGTGTGCCACCCGTGTGTGGAGCGTGTGGATTTCTCACGTGGCAGCCGTGACTGTGCCTCGCTTGACGACGTGTCAAGCCACTTGGATTGCTGACTCGGCGGTGGTCCAAAAAGAATAGTTTGGCCCAAGCCCCAAGCCCCAAGACCAATTGCCAAGATCCAAGTCCAAGTCCGAGTCCGAGATCGAGCACGGGCTCGGGCTCGGGCGGGCGGGCGGCGGCGCGCGCGTGTGCGCGCGTGTGGGCTCTTTCACCCATCTTGGTCCACTATAATTATTAAGTAACATAAAGTCACTTAATTTATACACATTAAAAGATGTGTTAATCTCCAATGTGGGATAATTAACACTAGTTACTTATTCCCTAAGCTCCAACTCCAAGCTTTAATTAAAAGCTAATTATGTCCAACTTTAATCCACTATTTCTCACTCACCGGAAATCGGATTTGAGAAAGTGAATATACTACATTTATCTACGTAAAATGTAGATCGACGCTATGTCGTTTAATTTCACAAAATTAAATGTCTCGTCACATTTATTATTTGGTCAAAATCCATTGACCGGGCATATTTAATACCATGATTTCTACATATCTCTCTTCTAACTAATAACTAACTTCTACCTGTATGCCAACTCACACTAATTTCCTTCTTATTATCTCGGACTTCCTTCTCCTTATTGTCACATTTAGCTCATTTTAGTTCACTTTCAACAGTGATCATCAATGCGTGGAGTTTGGAGATGGATTCATTGTTTCAGTAGCTCAAGAGAGATTTTAGAGACCAATTTTCAAATTCGGACACTCACCATAAATAAAAGATGTTGATGAACTAAGCAAAAATAAAATCTTAATTTTAAATTTCGACATTTCAATATAATAATAATAATAAAACATAATCAACGCCGTCTGTGGGGAAGCGAACCCGCAACCATGTGGTTAAAAACCACGCGCTCTACCAACTGAGCTAAGACAGCTTATTAGTATATACTTTTTTGTTTTATTATATTATTATACTTTAAAAAATTTTAATTTCACTTGTGGGAGAAAAAACTAAAGTAAAAGAAATGATGTGAATGTATAATGAAAATATTAATCTCATTGGTGCAATTTTTTTTCCAATAATTTATGTGTCCAAATATCATGATTTGTTTGCATGTTATTTTTAAACGATCTTTTCAAAGGGCGCATAAGTACATAACACTAACATGTCAATCTAAGATAACAAGTTGTATTGCTACAATGTGCCAAAAATTTAGCCCAAGGGCATTCAATTTTGGTCGAGCATGTGATGAAGCTATCAAAGTACAGCATACATCTATAAAATTAACAAAGGTTGTGATCAAAGGAAAAAATAACTGAAATTTCAATATATAATCCTACTAAAAGGGAGAAAAAGGCATAAAGCTCAATCGACATAATCTTCCATTCACTTGTCTATCATCTTACATCTATAGAATTAACAAAGGTTGTGATCAAAGGAAAAAATATCTGAAATTTCAATATATAATCCTGTTGGAATCGTGTTTGGTTAATGGACTTTGACCAATATAAATGTGACGAGATATTTAATTTTGTTAAATTAAATGCAATAGCGACAATCTACTTTCGGAGTAGATGTCCGTGGTATATTCATTTTCTCTAAACCGATTCCCGGTGAATGAGAAATTATGAATTAAAGTTTGTCACAATGGTGAGCTATAAAGGAGCTATGAGATAAACCAATGGATTAATTAAAAGAGTTAATTATCATACATTGGTGGAGAGAACCTTATTAAACATTGATTTAATAAGATGAATTATTACGTGTAATAATTATGACCCAAGTGCACAACGGGTCCCAAGAGGTCCACGACGGACCCCGACACATAGCGGGTGACAAAAGGTCCCCGATGGACCCCGACGCATCGTGTGACCAAAAGGTTCACGATGAACCCTGTCATGTAGCGTGTCCAGATGCATCAGTCTCCTCTAGCTCCCGTAACGGCTAGTAACCCCCGACGGTTACAATCAAAGCCATCATGACACACATAATGGCCGTTGACTCCATCAATGCCCATGAGTGGACTTGGCCTATAAAGAGACATGCATCCATTGCATTATCTACACAACATTAGACACAACAAGAAAGCATATCATTTGCATAGCTCTCTCCCTCTCATTGCATAGTCTTCCGTCGAAGCTCTGCTCTCGCCATCATCCAGTTCGCCAGAGCTTGTTCTGTTTGCGGTGCTGCAACGAACAAGACGAAGCCGTTTGATCTTTGGGGATGACACGCCAATCCGAGAGCACTACCGGGGCGTATCTCGTCTTGCGGAAAGAGGATTGCTCGACTCGGCTTATATCTTAACGGTTTATAGTTTCGATTATTGTTTTGTTATTTCAATTCAGTTTATTGTGCTTTTATCTTCGTTCTTCATTTGGGTTGTATTACGACCGGTTAGTGTATCTTTGTACCACAGAGTTAAATTATTCAAAGAAATCCCAACAATCGCAAGACGAGATATACTTGCCGTTGAAGAAGGAGATTGAACTTTAAATTGAATCTAAAACTTTCGAAACTAATACCTTAGCATGGAGATGGATCTTGTCGTTGTGGTCTCCGCCGTGAGTGCGACTCCCGTCGAGTTCTAATCATTACCTTGATTACCCAAGCGCCTTGAGCGCTTACCAACCCGTTTGGGTCAACTGGCGCATCCACCTTGAGTGGCACCGATGGTTCAAAATTAAGTGGTTCCGTAGGATCCTTGATTAGATCGGGTGTTTGATCTTTCAGGGTCAACACGGGTATTGGGGCCTTCGGGGCCAACACAAAATATGACGGTTCCACTTTTAGTGGTTCCGCGAGATCCTTCAATGGATCGTGTGTTAAGTCATTTGGGATCAACACGAGTGTTGTGGCCTTCGGGGCCAACACGCAAATTGACAGTTCCACTATTAGTGGTTCCGTGAGATCTACCATAGAATCAAGTGTTGAGGCCTTCTGGGTCAATACGTGTGTTGGGGCCTTAGGGGCCAACACGAGAACTAGCTGTTCCACGTTTAGTGGCTCCATAGAATCCTCTAATGGATTGAGTGTTGGGACTGTCGAGTCCAACATGAGAGTTGATGCCTTTGGATCAACACGACTGACTCCAATGTGGGTGAAAGACCATCGTCCCCGTGGACAAGGTCTTTGGGCGTGTCCCATTAGTCCCAAGGAACGTCTCCCGTCGTCGGGAGACATTTGCTCCCGTCCGTGCCTTAAAAATATTCGTCGGGAGACATGGGGAGACATTTGGCTCCCATTCGTGCCTTAGCAAATGTCGGGAGACATTTGGCACACGTCTGTCTCCCGTTCATCGGGAGACATGGGGAGACATTTTTGTTCCTGTTCGTGCCTTAAAAATGTTGGAAGACATTTGGCACACGTTGGTCATAAGGGACGTTTCCCGTTCGTCGGGAGATATGAGGGACATTCGGCTCCCGTCAGTGGCATGGGATATGTCGGGAGAAATTTTTGCACCCTTCGGTCTCCCGTTCTTCGGGAGACATGGGCTCCCATCCGTGCCTGGGGAAATGTCAGTAGACGTTTTGCACCCATCGGTCTCCCGTTCGTCGGGAGACATGGGGAGACATTTGGCTCCCATTCGTGCCTTAGCAAATGTCGGGAGACATTTGGCACACGTCTGTCTCCCATTCGGCGGGAGACATGGGAAGACATTTTTGTTCCCGTTCGTGCATTAGCAAATGTTGGGAGACATTTGACACACGTCGGTCTCCCGTTCGTCGGGAGACATGGGGATAATTTTTGTTCCCATTCATGCCTTAGCAAATGTTGGGAGACATTTGGCACACATAGGTCTCCCGTTCGGTGGGAGACATAGGGAGACATATTTTGTTCCCGTTCGTGCCTTAGCAAATGTCAAAGACATTTAGCACACGTCGGTCCCAGAATATCGGGAGACGTTTGACACCCGTCAGTGTCTTGAAAAATGTCGGGAGACATTTTGCACCCGTCCATCCCACGGGGAGATGTCGGGAGAAACTTGCACCCGTCTGACTCTTGGGAGATGCGGGAGATATTTGGCACCCGTCCAAATGTCGGGAGACAGATGACTCCATGAATGAAGCCACCAACCAAGATGCTTGGTCGAGCCAACTTCATTAAAGATGCCAAAGGCAACATAGCCGTCATGGTAACTGAGGAAGTCAACCACGTCGAGAATAAGAGTGGTTGGTATATCGACACGGGCATTACTGCCCACGTGTGTGCCGATAGAAGTAAGTTCTATACTTACAAGACTGTTGAGAGGAGGAAGCTCAACATGGAGAACCAAGCCTCGTCCAATTGTGTCGACTTTGGAGATATGGTCCTCAAGATGACGTCTGACGTGACAATCACTCTGAAGGAAGTGTTACATATCCCGGACATACACAAGAACCTAGTTTTAGATCAATACTTGTAAATAAGGGTTTTAAACTTGTATTTGAGTCTGATTAGTTCTTTGTGTATATGTTTGGAAAAACCCATCGGAAAATGTTATGTAACCGAGAGTGTAACGGCTATTCACCGTGTTGAAAAGCCATTGGCTTGTAATGAAAATGCTACTACTTCTTCCTATTTGACTGAGTGTTCAAATTTGTAGCATTTTAGATTAGGACATGTGAGTCCTAATGATATAGAACGGTTAGTAAACTTGGATTTACTAAAGATAAATGATGTCAATACCCAAACAAATGTGAGATTTGTCTTGAGGGAAAAATGATTAAGTAACCGTTTCATTTTGTTGAACGGAACACGAAATCCCTTGAATTAATTCACACCAATGTATGTGATTTAAAGTTTGTGCAAACTAGAGGTGATAAAAAGTACCTTATCACGTTCATAGATGATTGCACAAGATATTGCTATCTTTTAAGAAGTAAAGATAAAGCAATTGAAGGGTTCAAAAGGAACGAAGTCGAGAATCAAGATGTAAAATTAAAATGATTCCAAGTGATAGAGGAGACGAATACGTAGCCCTGTTTGAGAAATTATGCAATGCAAGTGGTATAAATCATCAAACGACTACTTCATATTTACCACAATCTATTGGTGTTACAGAACGCAAAAATTGAACTCTTAAAGAGATGATGAATGCATTGCTGATCGGTTAAAGGATGCCCCAGGACATGTGGGGGAAGCTGTTTTGACAGCCAAATACATCCTAAACAAAATCACACCCGAAGGTAAGGATGTCATTCCTTATTGGTTGTGGAAGGTAAGGAAACCATCCTACAAATACCTCAAAGTGTGGGGGTGTTTTACAAAGGTAATGGTTCCTCCGCCGAAAGAAGTTACAATCGGTGATGAAACGATTGATTGCATCTTTATTGGGTATGCACTTGTTAGTAGTGCATATCGATTTGTTGTCTATAAGTCTAAAATAACGACTGTGACCGTAGGAACAACAATCTAGTCAAGAAATGTAGTATTTCTTGAAAAATATATTTCCTCACAAAGACGAGGAAAATGTTGCATCCAATTCTGAGACCAGAATTGAGGATGAAACCACTAATTCTGAATCAGCGGATGAAGTGCCAGAATCGCACAAGCGAACAAGGTCAGATCCAACGATACAGTACTAAGACGTGGTAGTATGGTCAGAACACCAAAGACCTTTAGTCCTGACTACATTGCTTTTATGTGGATGAAAAATCAACATCAATAAAAGGAGCCTTTGCTGCCCCTGACAGGTTGCATTGGAGAAAAACTGTTCAAAGCGAAATTGATTCAATTTTGCTAAACCACACATGGGTTGTTGGTTGATCTACCTAAAGGTGCTAAACCTTTAGGATACAAATGGGTCATTAAAGTGAAGTTTAAGGACGATGGAACAGTTGCTAAGTATAGAGTATGATGGGTAGTCAAAGGCTTTAAAGAAAAAGGGTACGATTTGTTCGATACCTATTCACCTGTAATGAGGATTACATTAATTTGAGTGCTTCTCGAGATTACTGCTAAAACGGCGTTTCTAAATGGTGATTTAAGATGAAATCTATATGGAACAACCTGAAGGTTTTGTAATACCTGCACAAGAGAGAAAGGTTTGCAAACTGGTTAAGTCCCTCTATTTGATAATGTGATTTTATCAAATGGATTAAAAATTAACAAATACGACAAATGTGTCTACATTAAGAACACTAATAATGGATACATTATAGTGTGTCTCTACGTTGATGGTATGTTAATCATGGGCAGTTACACCCAAGTGATTAATGATACGAAAACCATGTTAAAGAGAAACTTTGACATGAAGGGAATGAGTCTAGTGTCACGCCCGCATTTTCTAAGGATAGAAAACACGGTTGATCGCGACTAGGGGAGGATTAAAGAAGCGGGAAAGAAAGGGGAAAACAACGCAACTCGACCATAGCTCGAAACAAATGGGAATAGCTCGAATAAAATCAGAATATCTCAACAATCAACATTCAACAACTCAAAAATGAATATTACCTCAACGATACAAGAACTCAAAAGAAAGACAACTACTCAGCGGAAGCATTTGAGAGAAGGAATATGCCACGTGTGAAGACATGACACATTCTAAACACTTAAATTTCTTCAACGGTCTTGCTCAACACCCACCGCACCCGTCACGCTCAACCTGCAATTTTTAAAAGAAAAGCAGGGCTGAGTACTTGATGCACTCAGTGGACTCATGCCGAAATCATTTTATAAAAAGTATTTATCATGCCACCATTGAGTGACCTCGGGTTTAACTTTGAAAATGCCCGAGACACTAAAATCATATCCATTGTAAAATTCGACTGATCAGTCATTTTCCCATAGATGTCTACCATATCTGATCCATTGATGACAAAGAATGTGGCCACATTCCAAGTCACTAGACCGGCCGACCCAAGACGGTTCACGATCCCCATTGGTGTACACTAGCCTTAATAGGGACTCACTCCCTAGACAAACCCGAATTCGATTATCCATTGATGGCAAAAGCCACATCATATAGGTTCCATAGAATAAAACAAAACACGGCATGACAAATATTCGTATCATTTTCACATAAAAATATACTTGGGGCATTGCCCATATTTAAAAAGAAAGCCAACCTCGCTTGCTTATACCACACAATCACGACTTTACGCAACCTTTTACTCTTGGTACCCTCGTACGTGCAACAACCCTTGTCAATATCACCACACAATCAGGTTTTCCATTATTACAATTATCATGCATGTCCTATCGTTCCTTTCATCGTTTTCTTAGATTGCTCATTCCCGAACGTTCATCAACATAAGGAAAAACATGCCATAATACTTCTCAACGTGTTACACATAATCATGCCATAGGATACCTTCTTAAATCATACATGCATCATATAATTCATTAAAACTTAGCAACAAGTGATATTTTCACCTAACAACAAAACTGGCAGAATTGCGCGGTTGGTTTGTAAAAATCATTTAAAATTCATCCGGTCTCCTTTGGAGCTGAAACTTTTCCACAATACAGTAGACACATAAAATATCATTCAATTAAAATTTCACATCAAAATAATCTTTTTAGGTCGGTCAAATCGAAAACGTAACTCCCTGGTCGAGAAAAACAATTTCTAGCAGAACTGGGCAGTCAACTTCAAAAATTCACCAAAAATACATCTTTCGTCCAAATAGGTTGAAATTCACACACCACACAGAAGACACCTTAAGGTTTACTCAGAAAAAAGAATCGTATAAAAAGGAGTTCGTTTGGTCGGTCAAACATGCGTCGGAACCTACTGTCCGAATACTACAGATTTCATGCTCCAAAATTCGAGTTATCCTAAATGAATGCAAGGAAATCAAGGCTGGGAATTGATCGGTGATTACCTTCTTAGGCGGCAGAAAACTCTCTTCTCCAACTCGGTTCTTTCTCTAAATTTTAGTTCCTAGTTTTTCTTGGTATTGAATTTATGTGTAGAAAGATCGTGGGATTGATTGGATATATATAGGCAAAACTGATAGATATTGATGGATTTGGTGGTTGGAGAGATTTTAGGGAGTATAGATATGGGGAAATCGTTTGGTGATATGGTTTAGAGAAATATATTTGACCAAGTCAACTAGGAAAAGATTTAATTAGATTTATTTGATTTTTTTTTTCTTTTTTTTTACGGGTGTTACATCTAGCCAATGAGATATTTGGAGTGAAAATCTAAGAAAATTCGAAGGAATCAACTTGACACAATCTCATTATGTTGAGAAGGTACTAGAGAGATTCAACGCCTATGATGGCGTGTAGGCTAAGATGCATGTAGAATTCAATGTTCATTTGAGCAAGAACAAGGGTGAGCCGCTGCACAAGAAGATTATGCACGGGTCATTGGGTGCATTATGTATTTGACTAATTGCACTATACTATACCTACTTGCGTCGTGAACAAGTTGAGTCGTTACACGAGAAATCCAAGCAAAAAGCATTGGAAATCTCTTGTAAGAGTGTTGAGGTACTTGAAGTATACTCAAAATCATGGGCTAAGCCAGTACCCCCAGTGTTGATTCACTGTGATAGCTAAGCTGCTATAGGATGGGCAAACAATGGCTTGTACAATGGTAAGTCTCGACAGATTCGTCGACAACATAATACGTGAGACATTTGATTACAACAGAGGTGATTACATTTGACTAAGAGAAGTCAATAGATAATCTAGCGGATCCTCCGAAGCTTGTTCTGTTTGCGGTGCTGCAACGAATAAGACGAAGCCTTTTATCTTTGGGGACGACACGCCAATCCGAGAGCACTACCGGGGCGTATCTCGTCTTGCGGAAAGAGGACTCCTCGACTCGGCTTATATCTTAACGGTTTATAGTTTCGATTATTGTTTTGTTATTTCAATTCAGATTATTGTGTGAATGTGTAATGAAAATATTAATCTCATTGGTGCAATTATTTTTCCAATAATTTATGTGTCCAAATATCATGATTTGTTTACATGTCATTTTTAAACGATCTTTTCAAATAACACGAACATGTCAATCTAAGATAACAAGTTGTATTGCTACAATGTGCCAAAAATTTAGCCCAAGGGCCTTCATTTTTGGCCGAGCATGTGATGAAGCTATCAAAGTACAACATACATCTATAAAATTAACAAGGGTTGTGATCAAAGGAAAAAATATCTGAAATTTCAATATATAATCCTACAAAAAAAGGCATAAAGCTCAATCAACAGAGGATTGTGATGCTTAGGAGAAAATTTGGAGCGTGCACAACAGAGGATGAAAGCAGCTGCTAACAAGCACCGCCGTGACGTGGAATTCGTCGTCGGGGATAAGGTTTTGCTGAACTCCAGTTGTATAGGCAACATTCGGTCGCAAAACCACTTTCTACAAAACTTGTTAGGCGATTCTATGGTCCTTTCGAGGTGTTGGAACGAATTGGACAGGTGGCTTATCGTCTCAAATTGTCGGAAGGAAGTAGGGTGCATGATGTGTTTCACGTGAGCTTGTTGAAGCCGTTCGTCGCTAGTGAGTGCAATGAGTCGGCGACCCTGCCGTCTTCTTTTGCGCATGGCAGGCCGATCGTTCGGCCTTCTGCAGTGTTGGATCGCCGAACAGTGTGGCGTGACGGAGCTACGGTCGATGAGTTGTTGTTGGAATGGGGTGACGATGGCGGCGATCAGCCGCGTTGGGAGCCACGAGATACGGTGCAGCGATTTCCGAAGTTGCTCCTTGAGGACAAGTTCACTCTTAAGGAGGGGGGAGTTGTTACGTGTCAACCTTCAGCTCGCCTTAAGGAGACCATCGTCGACCATGTGGCGGAGGAGATGGACGTGGATAAGAGAGAGAGAGGCAACAAGGAACCGGAGAGAAGCATCGCCAAGGATCGAACACGTCGGCAGAGGCGTCCACCGGCGCGACTGGCCGACGTGGCCAAACCATGAAGATAGAATTATTAGTATTTTATTTATTTCCCTTATATTTCTTGTTTTTAGTATTTTCGGATTTATTTTGGACAATTTTAATTATTTTAGCGTCGAGCGGATTATAAGCTCCTTTCCGGGTTTTCTTCGTTGATTCTTTCCCGGATCGTAGGTCGAATCAACCCTAGGGTCCTAGATATAAATATGCGTGTGTTTTATTCATTCCATAAGAAATAGAATATCATTCACGCCGTTTTTCTCTTCTTCTTCAATATCAACCCTAATTCTTGTCGTGCTTGATCGACGGGCAATCGTTCCCGCAACTTCGCGGAGGAATTGATCTCGGTTAGGGAGTAAATCCTTAACAAAACTCCTATGAAAAATTTAGAAAAATGAATTAATTACCTCAAAAAAACTAAAAATAAAAAAATTGAAGAAGTTGGCGGTTGGGCAGTTATAAATAAGCTTTTACACTCAACACAGTCCAAACTTTTCAATCCCTTCATCGCTCTCGATTCCACACTTGTTAATCGCTCATCAAATTCCACAGGCGTTTCGATATCATCAAGATTTCAACCTCATTTCGACAAATTCGTTCGATTCATCAACTGAGCTTTCAAGTTTTGTAAGTTTTTAAATGATGAAGCCCTTGCGAACTACCAGCATTCATTTATTGCGATTGATCTTCCTGAAATTGTATCTGTTTATTAGTATCTCTTTGTTTTATGCTTAGTCATATCGATACCAAAGATGTATTTCTCGATCCTTATTGTCAATACTGAAATTATGGATATCCACTGCGATGTATTTTACGGTTGATATTTCCAATCTATGAAGTTTTCTAGATTTATTTATGTGTGAATGTGTAATGAAAATATTAATCTCATTGGTGCAATTTTTTTCCAATAATTTATGTGTCCAAATATCATGATTTGTTTACATGTCATTTTTAAACGATCTTTTCAAATAACACGAACATGTCAATCTAAGATAACAAGTTGTATTGCTACAATGTGCAAAAAATTTAGCCCAAGGGCCTTCATTTTTGGCCGAGCATGTGATGAAGCTATCAAAGTACAGCATACATCTATAAAATTAACAAAGGTTGTGATCAAAGGAAAAAATATCTGTAGCAGTGTAATCCCTGCCCTTTCCTTGGACGACTTCAAACTTGGCATATTCTTGATTACAGTAGTTATCATCACCTGCCCCGCATGAATATGTAGATGACCTGCATAGAAAGCTCTTTTCACTGGCACACTTCCCACACCTCCTTTTTGGAGGACAGATCGTAGACGAACCAAAGACATGCATAGTCGATAATGAATAGAATATTTCCCCCCACATAAACGAGGGTCCTCTTTCCCGTGTCATATAAATGTTGTCCTCAAATTTATCCCATTTGTCTTCAACAATGTTGTACGAGAGGAGATATGGTTTACAGGGTTGGTATAATCCTTCACCGTAAATCCAGTAGTGATAGTATACCATAACAACTTTGTCGGTCCACTGAAAGCAAGAGATTGGATGGAAACACCCCACAGACATAGTACAGTTCTTACTGTTGAATTGGCATTTCTTCAATCTCGACCCAGCCTTTGTTGAGAAAACCGGGTAATTTTCTCTCAAATAGTGAAATGAACCGATTCAGTAATTTCAGAGTTAACCCAATGAGGTCTACTCGATAAAATTACTTCTCCAAATAAATTCTTTGGAAATACTAGCGAGGACACTGTCCCTCTTAAATACTAGATTCCTAACAGAATTTATCAGTCGGTGTATTTATCACAATATAAAACACCCAAAAGAACCGTACAAAACACTACTACCAAACCCGCAAATAATATTGAATACAATACTACTACAGAAAATAAACCCAGAAATAAATGCGGAACAAAATAGATAAAAAGAAAGAACACACCCGGAACTTTGATAACGGAGTTCGGCCAAATTGCCTACGTCTCCGAGCACCCTCTGCAGAGCCCACTTATATATTTAAATGGAGAAGAGTACAATTTTGGGATGTATTACAAAATGGGGGGTGAGCTCCTTTTATAGGCAGCCATACCCCCAAACAAGTGATAGCCCACCGATGTGGGATATGGAATTTGTGAAAATTTGACAAACTTCAACAGCCTTCTCGTTCACTTGTGCCCCCACAGATGTCATCATGTAACGGGGCTAGCATGGGGATGCCCCGCTTTAACTTCATAGTAGCGGGGCAACCCAAAGAGTCCAAGACTCACTAAACAAACCATAAGGTGGTGGCACTGCGGACCACAAACATTTTGTTGGTTTCAGAATTATACTATTAAATTTAGTACAACTCTCGCCCCCAACCATGTACAAGGCATCACCCACATAGAAAAATCCAATACAAATCGGAATGGTTTCCAGATTTCTTTTAAATCCGGATATTACAACACTACAATCCTTCAGACCCAACTCGTCAAAGCTAAGATAGTGCATAGTACCATCGATAGACCAAAGCACCGTGAAGCGTAAACCGCCCTCCACATGCTGCTAAATGAAAACCAACACAAAATATTACTTATTAAAGCATTTCCATTTCATCAAGCCATCATAAACTAAAGTTCAAGCATAAACAAGGGTTCAGGCAGAATAACATGCACAATAAAGTTAGCCCCAAGAATTGCATGAGTCATGAATGTATTCTATTCTATTGATGAGCGAAATAAGTAATACTCCCTCCGTCCACAAAAAATAGAATACAATTACCTTTTTTGGCCGTCCACAAAAAATAGAGCACATTCATTTATGGAAAGTTTTCAACAAATAATAATCTTATACATCATTCCACTAACACTACTTTTCTCTTACTTTTTCTCATTCTCTCTTACTTTTTTCCTTTCTATCTTACTTTACCAATTCTATATTAAAACCTGTGTCATACACAAATTACTCTATTTTTTTTGGACGGAGAGAGTATTAGTAATTAAATAAAAGAAGAAACCCTGAATCTATCCTAATTTCAAAAGAGAAAGTAGAAAAATCAATGTATTTCCTAATTACAAATTAACTACGTATATAAACACAACTATTCAATGTCAATTTGCAACAACTATAGCCCATCTTCTTCCATTAGAATCAGCCAAGATATACATCACCCACATACTGTATACATATTTCTTTTTTCCTTAGGTTGATTAATGCACAAAGATATTGATCTAATGTTGGAGTAAATCATTTACCTTTTCTTCTTGATTCTCCATCTTCTTCATGAGAAGTTCCTAGAATCAAAATATCGCAACTAAAGTCAAATTGACTAAGATTATAATATGAGTGTGTGTGTGTGTGTGTGTGTGGCTTAGGCAATTGAATTTACTTTTCGAGGTTGAAATTTAATTCGCAAGAGCTCGAGCTGGTGGCCAAGATCAAGCAGCTCTTCATCATAGTGTATGTTGCTAAAGAGACTCATTTTTCTCAGATCGTTTCCTGAAATTTATTTTATCATATAATTTAATTTATGTACATTTATCTTTTGTCTAAATGTAATTTGGTCATATATTCTGCAAATCTCGTACTAAAATAAATAAATGAAAAAGGGTATAAACCCTATTCTAACGGTTTAACTACAAATAATTTGGAAAAAATCGATTTTAGGGGCCATCTAGAAAAGTTTTAATAATAAGAAAAAATTGAGCATGATGATATTTAAAAATACATCGTGATTAGTATCTTAATAAGGCAATTAAAAGTTTCTATTAATTTATATAAGGCCTTAAGACAACAAAATAATATCAATACAGAATAATGAGAATATTATATACAAACATTCCAAAAATACTAATAAGAATAAGAACATCCACAGCGGTTGGAAACCGCGTCCGTCCGTGCCACCGGCGCGGCGACGCGTTGTCCGCCGCTGTGCTCTTACCAGCGGCACGGATGTGCTCTTGGCATCGAGCAGCGTCTCGCCGCTGAGCAGCTAACGTGGCGGACTGTGATTGGCCGTTGGCATATTCAAATTTAAAAAAAAATCAGATTTTAATTAAAAAATCGATTTTAAATAAAAAACTATTTTCCCACTTCCCAATAAATTATATCCGTTTTCTCCTCACTTTTAATTAATTTTTTATTTTTTTCCCTAAAATTCACATTTTCATCTATAAATACCCCCACATCGCACAAAAAATTTCACACCACACTAAACAATTCTCATCTAAATTTTCTCATCCAAATTCTCTTATCAATTCTCAATCTTTCACTCTTACAATCACAATGTCCGGCTCCGGCGATCACCCCTCCGACTCCCGCGGTTGGAACCACGAATGGTTCGGCTCACAACCATTTCCTAGTGCGGAAACGCAATTTTTGGCCCCTCCTCAAACCCAAGGTTCTCAAGTTCCGGATGGCTACTGGCCATACCCGGTGGACAAACAAGATGCACCCGATGAGCGATACGGGTGGGCACTCGAACCCAGATCGGGAGGGAGCGGCGGCTCTCAAACTCGTACTCCTACTTCTACTTCTACTCGTTGTGTCCGCACCCCGTACACTCCGACAGAGATGGATCAGTTATTCAACGCCTACTTGATTGTCTCCGAAGATCCGGAGATTGACACGAACCAAAGCGGGGATACGTTTTGGTGGCGTGTCTCTCACCGGTACAATGAAAACCACCCGGATGGAACCATCGAGCGCAATGATAGTATGGTGTGCAATGCCATCTACAGAGCATCCACAACAATCCAAAAGTTTGGGGGGATTTACCTCCAGGAAGAGCGGTCGGCGGGGAGCGGCAAAAGCGAGCTCGACATCATCAGCGCCGCGTTGGCGACCTACCAATCCCAAGAATACGTTCCGTTCAAATACCTCAACGTTTGGCAGGAGGTGGGCCATCATGCGAAGTTTAAGGGAGGTGTATCACCTCCTCCAGCTCCTCCGACAAACGGTCGAGGTCGGTATCCCTCTCCGACGCTGACAAGGATGAGGTGGCTAGCTAGCTTGCCGGAGCTAACTTGGGTAGCCCCGACGCCGGCCCGAGCAGTTCCCAACGCCGGCAGCAAGGAAGGAAGAAGGCAGCGGCCAACCGCCGTCGCACCGTGACTCCATCCGCCCCCGCTCCCTTTGTGCCACCTCAGCCCCCGACCAACTCGTTGTGGACCCTCTTGGCTCAACTCAATATGGCCAATAGGTCTCGGATGACTCCCGATCAACTTGATTCACATATTGCAATGATACGGGGTCTCCGAAGAACATTGGGGATAGATGACTAGTCTTCCACGGTGTATTTTTTAGCCTTTAATTATGTAATTTTTAATTTGTAGGATTTTAATTATGTATTTTTTTAGGATTTTAATTATGTATTTTTTTAAGGATTTTAATTATGTATTTTTTTAGGATTTAATTATGTAATTTTTATATTTTAATGTATTTTTATATTGTAGAAATGTTTTTTAGTAATTGAAGTATTTAAATTAAATAATGGGATGGTGAGACCCTTGAGCTTGCCCTTGCGGAATAGCAGTTTGTGCTCTTGCCTAAGAGTAGTGAGTAAAAAATGAATAAAAGTAGGTCCGGGCCCACATCCGTGCTCTTTGGCAACAACACGGATGTGGATGCTCTAAGAACGAAATAAATATTAGTTTTTGAAATACATAATTTTGTTTCCATATTTGGTATGCCTCTGAAGAGAGAACATTTTTCAAAGAGCCATCTTCCTTAAGATAAAAGTAGTAGAATATAGAAGTAGTTTCCAGAGCTATAAAAATTAATGTTGATATCAATATACTCCCTCCGTCCCGCACTACTTGCACTTATTTCCTTTTTGAGCGTCCCAAGTTATTTGCACTCTTTCCATTTTTAGTAACAATTTATACCTACAGCCGTAATTGTTGACTTTGTCTATCACTCATTCCTTAATCTTCGTGCCCAAAAGGAAAGGTGCGAGTAGTGCGGGACGGAGGGAGTATATTTTTGATGTTACAAAATTCTATGCAATTTTCTTTTTGGTGTTACGGGTGAAAAAATATACCGAAATATCACACTTCTAGAATCAAATTATATCAAACACCCTTGGTTATTTATTTTTCAAAAACCTCATTCGTAGTGAATTCGTTCACTCAATTTGTTTCCATCACCTCCAAAATTGTATCCTAGACCAGGACCACTTTGTCAAGCACATTAACTAGTGTAAGGAGTATCTTCGTGTTGAAATGCAATGCAATGAGAATGAACAATTTACCAGACACCACTGTCCATTAACACTAAACACTACAAATAACGTGGATCCTTGATATGATTGAAGATCCTATCGAAGAGCTCGAGCACTCGTGTATGCGAAAGAAATGAGTGCTTGATGGATGCATTGCGTGGAGTTTGGAGATGGATGCATTGTTTCGGCAGCTCAAGAGAAGAGATTTTAGAGACCATTTTTGTAAGAGCATTTGATGATTGGGAGAAAATATGATTCAAATTCGGACAATCAGCATAAATAAACGAGGTTGATGAACTAAACAAAAATCTTCAAATCATAAGTACAAATTAATTTTTAATTAGTTAAAATTATTTTTTGAAATTACGAGTAAATGAAACGCCGTTTGTGCCACATGGTTAAAAGCCACACACTCTACCAACCGAGCTAAGATGGCTTGTTAGTTTCAATATTTTTAATTCGTTGTGTAATGAAAAAATTAATTTCACTTCTTAGAAATAATTTAAATGTAATGAAAATATTAATCTCATTAGTACAAATTTCTTTGCAATAAGTTAAATGCAATTAATTTACATGTCACATTTACAGGATGTTTCAGAAAATAGAATCAGATGCATAAATAAGCGTACACTAACACGTCAATTTTGGATTGTAAAAAACACTAGGAGATCATGTATTTCATATCATGTTTTAAGATAATCCCATTTGTATAACTCACCAAAAAAAAGGAACAAGATTTTCAATTTCACCAAACTTAATTCAAGAACATGCTCCAAATTCTTTGCCTTCAACCTAAATCACTAAGATTATGAAACTATCAAACTATAAAAGGGAAAATGGAATGCGATGAATGAGCAAAAGGCATAAAGCTCATTCAACATAATCTTCCATCTACCTTCTCTTTCTCTTTCCCTTTCCCTTTCCCTTTCTTGTCCTTGTCGGCAAATCTGCATACAAAAATGAGCATGTCACATTTGTGGACATAAGTAATCAAAACCAATTCAAATCAGCAGACTTACATATAAATCTCATAAAAGGGACCGACTCTCAGGACACCCATCATTTGAAATGTAGCAAAGTAATCCCCGCCCCAACCTTGGACAACTTCGACCTTGGCGTATCCAAGATCACAGTATTTATTGAGCGTGGGCATGAATATGCAGATGACCCAACTAGTACTTTTAATATCTTTGTTGCCGGGATAGAAAGCTCCCTTCACTGGCACACGCTTACCCCTAAGCTTCCCCTTCACGAACACTTCCCCTGCCTCCTTTCTGGGGGACAGATCATAGACGAACCAGGTAGATGCATAGTCGATAATGAATAGAATGTCGCCCCCCACATAAACCAGGTTCCTCGTTCCAGAATCATATAATGGTGGAGGGAGGTTGTCCGCAAAAATTTCCCATTGTTGTTCAGCAATGTTGTAAGAGAGGAGAGATGGTTGACATGGTTTGTGATATTTCCTTTTGGTGTAAAGCAAGTGGTGATAGTATAGCATAACAACTTGGTCGGTCCACTGAAAGCAAGAGACTGGATCGGGACAATCGAACTTGCCCCTATCCGAGTTGTAGATCTCACCCCAACCTTCATTTGCACAAATGCTCCCGTGGGTGAATATCCTGTCATCCTCCACTATGATGGCAAGAGGATATTCCATGTAAGGAAAGTTCGTACCCTCAAACTCGCCGGTTGTAGATCTCAGCCCAACCTTCTCGTTCATTAGTGCCTCCGCTCCTGCCATCATGCAACGGGACAAGAATGGGGACGGATCGCTTTACTTTCATAGTAGTAGGGCAAAGAGTCCAAGACTCACTAAAAGAACCATCAGGTGGTGGCAGTGCAGACCACAATCCATTTGTTGGTTCCAGATTTTTCGTCCATGAACAAGGAATCACCCACACAGAAAAATCCAACATCAGTCGGAAAGGCTTCCGGATTTCTTTTAAATCCGGATAATACAAGATCTCGATCATTACAATCCTTCAGACCCAACTCGTCGAAACTATGATAGTACACATTACCATCGGCGGTACTCCAAAGCATCCTGAAGCGTAAACCGCCCTGCGGAATGAAAATATTACTCATAACAATTATGTATCTAGTAAATTCCATTTCATCATAAATCAATTACCGTTTCTTCTTGATTCTCTATCTTCATGAGAAGCTCCTAGAATCAAAACATGACAACATAAGTTAAATTGAGTAATAACATAACAAGAGTGTGTGTGGCTTAGGTAATTGAGTTTACAGCTTTTCGAGCTTCAACTTTAATCCGCAAGAGATCGAGCTGCTGCTCCAGCTCAAGCAGCTCTTCATAGCCTATGTTGCTCAAGTCATCACCGCTGTACTTGTCAGCTAATACACTCATTTTGATCCTGAAATTTAATTCTTTTGTCATACAACAAGATTAACTAATACTATGCCCCTGTTCGGTTGTCCCGACAGAGTCTCGATTCGTATCTTTTCATGGATAATCTGTTGTTCGGTTGGCATTATTGTCATGCTCCGCCGGCCCGCGTCTTCTTTGTCTCGGTGCAGCATTATTTACCTTAATCTCGCGACTGTCCATCTCTCCCCCACCCCTGCGACTAAACTTATATGGCTTCTCCTACCTTTGCTAACTGTCGTCATGGATGTGGATGGGGTCGACAATTTGTTCTTGGGGTTGGGAAATTTTGGTTTTTGCATTTGGGGTTGGAGAATTTTTGGGATCTGGTTTTTTTATATGAACTTTTAAAAAAAATTCAAGTGATTATCGACACATGTCAACCATGCACTATACAATAGTTATGCAATCCCCACACGTACATAATTAAGATTAATCAATTTTAATTTTGTAAAATTTTTAAAATTTTTCGACATATAAATATAATTAACCTTATCAATCCAATATTTTATATTGGAAAAAAAATATCTTGGACATGATCTTGTAAACCAAACGAAAACATAAAATCTAATATAAAATGAGTTAATATAATTAATCTTGTTTACCAATTATCAAACTAAAGTTATCTAAGATTAATCTAGTAAACTAAACCACAATCCTTAATCCAATATTAGTTCAATCTTAGATAAGGCCAATCCTAACCTATCTCATACTATATCTATGATTATTTAGTATCGCCAACCAAACATGTACTATGTCTTCTATTTTAATTAGCCCTAATTAAGAATCGCATGAATGTCGATTCTAATTCGAATTAAAGTTATAAGACCGTCACGGCAATACGGCAATTCAGAATCGAAATTGAAAGCAATTAAACAAACATTCAAAACAAAAACAATCTGTATTGAACGAAAAGAGCAAAAACTCACCTGCGTTTCCGAAATCGGATGAATATATTTGAACTTCAATTAAAAATCGGCTCAATTCAGAATATGATCAAATCGACGTGAATTCTTTTCTGCAAACCGATATTTATAAGGTCATTAGGTTTCTTTTGTTGCCAAATTTATTTCATTTAAACTAGTAATTAAAATTCTGAAAATAAGGAAACTTTAAATTTAGATAAAGATTAGATTTTCCTTAAAACATTATCTTCCATAATTCAATTAATGAATGAATAATTTAATTTGGTCATATATTCTGCAAATCTCATAAAAAACGTATAAACCTTATGCTAACGGTTCAACTTCAAATAATTTGGAAAAAATTGATTTTAGGGGCCATCTAGAAAAGTTTTAATAATAAGAAAAAATTGACTAATTGAGCATGGTGATATTTAAAAATAGAGGAATGATATGCTACATACTTTATGTGAGCTCCTTATATGAGCACCACTCTCGTTTGACACACATTTAATATTTTTTGTTTTGATTTATATATTTAGTTTGATTCTAATATATTAAAAAAAATTATTAAACTCTTTAATTTCAAAAAATTCATAAAAATCAAAGCTCGATTTGCTCATTTTTTCTATAATTTTCACTTTCTTCTTCTCCAATTATAATTCTCCATTAACAAAAAACAAATTCTCTCTTATCCAATTTTCTTAATTCCCATTTTTCTATAACAATAAAAAAATATTTACATTAGTTTTATCACATACAGGTTTGATTTGATCAACAATAGTGTTTCTTCCCTGCTTAACATTCCCTATTCTCTAAGTATATTACCAATACTTGTATGTGATCCATTCTAGTAGTAGCTTTGAGAGTAGATTTCAATAAATATTTTTTTGCTCAGGTATTTAATTTCTTGATTCTTAATTTTTAGAATGTTACAATCTAAACTTGACCAAAAAAGTAATTATATATTTTTAACTGGTCTATTTAATATTTTAAGTTATATGATTCATATTTTATCATGTTCTTTATAAAATAATAGTATCACACCCGTGCGACGCACGACTCATTTTATTTTCTTCATACTAATTTTGTACTGTGAAATAATTTTACGAAATAATAAATAATATCGTTATATGAAATCTAAAATCGTAAATTTAAATAAACGAAGCATGACTAAGGTGTAATAACTTATAATTCAAATTTACACATTTAAAAAATAGAGGTATGCAGAATACATTTTAGTTAGGTAAAAACAACTTCAAAAGCCGCCATGAGCTATATCATTTACAAATTCCCAATCCTTGTTTATCCCACATAGAGACCAACTCACCATTTACCCCAAATCTAAAACCAATTTATAATAATATCATACTTATAAAACAATTTTACTTCAACCGTTAGATCAATCTTAGACTCAAAAAATATTCTCTATTCACTTATTTTTCTATGCTTTTTTCTATTATAAATTATAATATCATAAGAATGTATCAATAATTTATATAAATTAAATATTATTATAAATTTGATTATTATTATTATTATTATATTTACAAATTAAATATACTCTCTATCATATATCTACTCATTAAGGGTTTATTTTAATTTTGTTATATTTGAAATGTCAATCCAATTGTCATTTTATTGAATTTTATCATACCCTATCATATGATTTTATGTAAATAAAATTCATTAGTCCATTAGGGATTGGCTAATTAATAACACTAATAATTACGTGAAGCAAACATTCATGGATTACAAATAATTAGTATTTAAAATTCATTAAAATTATTGGACCAAGTCCATATAATTCATTAAATTAATGAAACAGAGGTAGTATACTGAAGTTGAGCATAGGACACCAGCTATAAAAACATTAAAAATCTCACCTGAAATTGTTCCAGATCATCATTATCAACGAAAATATGAAACACGATTGCTGAACAAAAAGCAGAAAATATGAAACACAATTGCCTTCACAACAGCACCATTTTCTGACATATTTCCTGCAAGTATGAGCGGAAACACTGAACTTTTACTTCAAATGCAGTAGCAAACATGACAAAATACCATAACGCATGTATTGGCTGACTTGTTCGCCAAAAATATTTAGTTGTCTGATTAAAACCACAACAAAATATTCTAAAGCATCCTTATTTTTTTTGAAAAATTCAAGCAAATGATGAATCTATATAACATACTCACAACACTACAATTCCAACAACTTTGGGCCAAGAATCATCAAACAAAAATGATTACAGAAGCAGAAGCGGAGCAACAGATTCAAATTGATGAATAACAATTGCGATGGACAGAACAAAATTAATGGCGTGAAAGCCATTAAATCATTGTATTTGTAAGTGAGAAAGCTATGAAAATTTATAGCGGGGAAGAAGTTGCAAACAAAATGATACGAGCATTATTAGTTAGATAAATTAGGATTTGCATATCTTTTCCATATGTTTATTTTCTTGTTCATTAGTATTATAAATAGGAGTTATTGTAATCAGTCAATCAAGAATATCAACATTATCGTTCATTCTCTTCTCCAAAATAGAAAACCGTCGTGCTCGACCGGCGAGTCGGGCACTCGCCCACGACAAACATTTATCAATCGCCGATCTACAGACGCCGATCAGCCCGATAGGAGGTTTATCCTATCAATCGACGCATTGGCAAACTTCGTGTGCCTCCGCTGCCAGAGCCACCGCCTCATCAGACTCCAGACCCGATGTACTCGCAGTGAACCAGCCGCTATCCGCCCCACAGTCAGTCGCGGCCTAGAACACCTCCGGGCCGTCATCGTATTTTAGCCCGGATTAGGGTTGGAACGGTACGGTATACCTCGCCGAAATGACCATACCGCATACCGTACCGTACCGTGCGGTATGACAAAAAACCATACCTTTACCGTATCGCTTTTGTCGGTATACCGGTATACCGAAAAGTCGGTATACCAAAATTTAGATATCGTTACCGTACCGCTTTTGTCGGTATACCGTACCTTGATTTCGGTATATCGCATATTGCGGTATACCGCGGTATACCGTGATTTCCGGTATATACCGCAATTGCGGTATATACCGTATTTGCGGTATATCGTGTTATTTGCGGTATATACCTTAAATTTACAGTATATACCGCAAATTTGCGGTATATACCGCAATTGCGGTATGATGCGGTATACCGCGGTATATACAAAATGCATACCTTTACCGTACCTAAAACTGTCGGTACGGTATGATACCGTACCGAAAAGTACGGTATACCGAAAATTCGGTATTTTCGGTACGGTAAGTGCGGTATTTCGGTATTTCGGTATATTTTGCCAGCCCTAGCCCGGATACGTACGACCCGCAGCCGTATTCTTGTTCAGACTGTGAACAACGTGGAGTGCTCAGCGACTACTACGAGCCGCCGCACGAGGGCTCTAATTCTAGTCGGTATTCCGCCCGACGGAATGCCTACTGGCCACCTGGAGAGCTCATCGACTACTACGAGCCGCCGCAAGCGCGCTCTAATTCCAGCCGGTATTCCGCTCGTCAGAATGCCTACCGGTCTCCGCGCAACGCCTTCACCTCTGGGGATCAGTTCGCGAAGCAGGAACGGCACGGCCGCATTGCGCTCGCCAGATCCGAACTCGGGTTGGTCTTCGCCAGAATCGCACAGTAGCCGTTTCTGCATGTGAAAAACCAGACTTGCTGGGATCCGCCCTCCCAAACGTCTGGTCGCTGTGTTGGAAAGATTCGCGCTCCCCCGTTGCCAGAACAGCCGCCACAGCTGACTCCAACAGCCCTATTGTGCCAGCAGCCCCAAAACCGGAACCAGCGCCCCACGTTCCCAAGCTCCCGTACCCCCACACGCCCGCAGCTCATGCTCGACCAGAAGCCACCGCGATGGTCAGATTGTCAGCTACAGCAGCCAAGTACAACATCGACTATTGAGCTTCCGCCCTACGCCGCACCGAGCTCTTGCCAGCCCTTGATATCGTTGTCCGTGAAAGCTCCATTATGCACCTCTCCTCGTCAACTGCAAGCGGGTGACTCAAGCTTAAGGAAAAAGGAGTGGGAAATTGATTCGCACGATGGTGAAGAGAAGAGGGAAGAGAAGTTGATAGTACTTAGTAATGTGTGGAATCAAAAAGAGATAAGGAAAGAGAATGACTCTATTACCAAAATAGAAGATGAGGTCAACAACACTTTTCTGAGGCTGATCGAGAAAGAGATGAAACCTGAAGCTCTTGATTCTAGTTTGGAGTCGAAAGAAAAGGATTTAAGTATGCTTCCTGAAAAGCAGAACAAAATCGAGAGGATGGAGAGTCTAAACCTTGTTGAGGAGGACAAGGCTTCATTTGAGATACAAAAGTACAACCTTGAAGGGGAAATGGAAGAGAAGAGAAGGTTATTTGAGGATCAGATTAAAGTCAAGACTGTAAAATTGGTTACGAAGAAGACCGCAATCAGCAACACGAAGAAAATATTGAAAAAGAGAGGGGCAGTCTTGTGCGTTTGATCCCGGAGGGACTCTTCGTCGTGTCGTGGTTTCCACCTTGAGGACAAGGTGGATTTCAACCGTGGGTGAGTTGTTACGATCTCATATCTTCCATAACCCAATTATTTAGTTTCCTATTTAATTCACCATATCTTTCCAATTTATATTTAGATATTTGTTTCTTATTTAATAAGTTAGGGTAGTAATATTCTATTATTATAAATATGTAAGATTATATTATTTTGAGGAATCAATTAATTAATGGAAAGTATTTTCCCTATCATATTTTCAATCTCTATAAACGGTAGCATCGATTCTGTCTGACGGGAATCCCCCGCGCGCAGCACTCTACCCGATCTCCGCCGACCCTGAATCAGGGCGCCGGAACCCCTCTTGACGCCGCTGCCCGACGGTTGATACCGCGCACAGCCGCTCAGAGTTCGTCCACCGCCGACCCTCACAGGCACCGGTTTTGTCTTATTTTGTCCCTTTCCGATTTGTCGGGACCGTTACTGAGTACGTCCGTAACACAAAATTAATGGCGTGAGTTTGTGGGAAAATGAAAGTGAAAGCATATGGGCTAGATTAGATTAATATGGATTAAATAATTATAGTTGGGCTACAATTATAATTAGTCCATAAGCCCAACAATCATGAAACCCTAATGACTCTTTGTCTATATATAATGGTTATTTATTCTCCATTGTGGGAGATGAGAGATAGCGCAACATTAGAGAGAAAATACGTGAAGCTCTGTAGAGAAAATTCCTAGCTTTCTTCTACGGAGCAATTGTACCGGGATAGTTCCTTCATCGGATTGGATTGCACGTGGACCTCGATAGTAGTGGATTCAACTTGCAGGATTCAATCGAAGAAGAACAACACAACAAGTAAGATTTAGTTCCTTTGTGTATTACGTGCTCAACTTGCAATATGATTATGAATCTAGATCTGTTATTCTTGTATGCAATTTCCACTGCGCTCATTAGATGAATACAAGAATTCCTAACAGTGATTCATAATTGATTTTGTCCTCTAATTAGTTCATGGAATAATTTTGGAAATTAAAATCATATGTAATTGGGTATACTTTGGAATCTGATTCCAAAACTTTACGAAAAGGTTAATGCTTTCGAAAATTGATTTTGAACAGCTCTCTCCGCCTCTCTGAAATTTTGTGGAAATTGGATTACGCATATGTTTTGAAACTTCAGCAAAAGTTCTATTGTATTTTGGAAATTCTTTACAACAATTTCGAAACTTCATGCAATCGAAAGAAATTTTTAATTGTGGATTTTGAAAATTGGGTTTAGCTATTCAAATTGCTAATTTGTTTCTAAAGTCGGTGGTACGTAATAATTTTGGAGAATTAATGGTGCAAAGTAATGGTCGGGTTACGTCAATTTTGGAAATTGAACTTTACAAATTTAATTTCAAAATATCTAACTTGATAAATTCCCAGTTACATCACATTTATTGATTTGATCAATAAATTATCATTCACACAAATTGTTTCAATAATTGGGACATATGTTAGCAATTGTTGTGCTATTGGATGTATTGGTCCATACCGATCACTATGTCATTATTTTGGAAGTAATAATAGTGATAAATCCCAATATGATGATTAGATTCATTATTTATTGAAATAATAATAGCATATAATAATTCGAGAATAAATCTATTATTATATTAACAAAGTGTGATATATTATTATTTGGAAATAATATATATTTAATATTGATTTGGAATTAATATTGAATATTGAATATATTAATTTAGAATTAATATGAATTGTTAGTCCACGTTTAATTTGTAATGAAATATTAATTGGATTAATAATTCTATTTGTTGAGCATTATTTGATATCCTATGTGGTAAGCATGCTATTTGTTTTATGTTTTTTTTATTTCAACTATAGTAGTTAGAGACCGTTTTTATTGTCTGGGTAGGCGGCACCCAGTATGTGTAGTCTGTGTTATACTATGTCTGGGTAGGCGGCGCCCAGTATTTGTAGTCCGTGTTATACTATGTCTGGGTAGGCGGCGCCCAGTAATTGTTAGAAATTTAATATTGGATATTATATTCACAAAACTAGTATCACACTTTTCCCCATAAAATATAAGTCTTGTTTTTTAAACAAACGCGTCGTCCATCGCAATTGTTTGATGTTCCTAGTCTTTTCGACCGCGAGTTTTACGCCCTCACGTTTACTCTAAATCTACAAGGTTTAGGCTCATTCATAGATGCATGGTTGACATCGTGTGATGGGGTTGACTTGCCTAAATTATTTTTAGTAGCCCTCGCAACCAAATGATTTATGGACGCATATTAATTAGATTAATGAACCAAGAATTGTAAAATTGTTGTTACAATTGGCTTGGAGGCCTACCTGGTGATATTAGCCATCAGCCCTCGCAGAGGCTACAACTATATAGACTTGGATCTTGGACCACTAAAATTTATATTTGATATAAATTCGTATATTATGTTTGGGGGCATAATATATGTTAAAATTAGTGGGAGCAAATCAATACAATAAACCCTTGTTTGATTAGTGATGCGAATGTGATCTTTATATGCTTTTCTAATTTGTTTTTCGTTTTATTTTCCGTTCAGATAATATGTCAAACTTATCTTATGAGTGTATGATGGAAACAAATAAATTGACTAGGTCAAATTTCACGGAGTGGCAGAGAAACTGCCCAAAACTCAAGGCACAAGGTGCAATGAGTGGGAGCTCAGCTATGTTTGTCATTGAGATAAATATGTCTATGAATAACTCACAATCCTGGGTATTGGATACCGCCTGTGGTTCACACATTTGTAATAATGTGCAACCTTTAATTGACAACAGGAAAGTGAGGCCTGGAGAAGTAGACCTACGTGTTGGAAATGGAGCAAAAGTTACTGCCGAACGCGTGGGAACTTATAGATTAGATCTTCCCTCAGGACATAGACTAGATTTACATAATTGTTATTTTGTTCCAGTTATTTCAAAGAATATTATTTCCATTCCGATGTTGGACATGGAAGGTTTTTTCCTTCCATTTTGCAAACAGCAGATGCTCGTTTTCTAATAATGGATTGTTTTATGGATATGCCTCTTTAGAGAATGGATTATATATGCTTGAATACAAACGAGATATTCTCAATGTGCAAAATAAAAGACTTAAGCTATGTAATACGGATAATGCTACACATCTTTGGCATTGTAGACTTGGTCATATCAATGAGAAAAGAATAGCGAGATTGAGAAAGTTAGACTATCTAAATTCATTTGATTTTGAATCATATGGTGCTTGTGAATTCTGTCTCAAAGGAAAGATGACTAATAAGCCACTTTCTGGGAAAGGGGTGCGTGCTAATGATGTGCTAGAGTTGATCCACACAGATGTGTGCGGACCGTTTCCAACTCAAGCAAAAGGTGGTTATTCGTACTTCATTACTTTCACTGATGATTTGACAAGGTATGGATATGTGTATCTTATCAAATACAAATCTGAGGCCTTTGAGAAATTTAAAGAGTTTAAGTATGAAGTTGAGAAACAACTTGGGAAAAGTATCAAAACTCTTCGATCAGATCGAGGAGGGGAATACTTGAGCCGAGAATTTCTTAATTACTTGAAATCGCATGGAATTCAGTCGGACTGGACACCTCCTGGTACACCACAAATGAATGGAGTATCTGAAAGGAGAAACCGAACATTATTAGATATGGTTCGATCCATGATGAGTTTAGCTAGTCTTCCTTTATTTCTCTGGGGTCATGCTTTATTGACTGCTATTTACATTCTGAATAGAGTTCCATCTAAATCAGTTGAGAAAACACCATATGAGTTATGGTATGGCTAGAAGCCTTGTCTTAACTATATGCGGACCTGGGGATGTCCAGCTTTTGTTAAGAAACAAATGACTGATAAGTTGAAATCTAAAAGTGAGAAGTGTTACTTTGTGGGATATCCTAAACAAACTAGAGGATATGAATTCTACTGCCCTGGAGATCACAAGGTGATAATCTCTAGGAATGTGAAGTTTCTTGAAGACAATTATGTCTTAAAAGAACAAAGTCACAACATTGTAGATCTTGAAGAAATTCAAGAACCACAAGATAACATTGAGAATGAGGTATTGTCAAATGGTTTGAACAATAACTCAGTGGGAGTTTTTGATGATCTATTGGGAGGGAAAATTACTATTAGAGGAGACCTTAGAGGGACCCTCGAAGAGCCTCCTCAAGACAATGAGATGCATCAAAGACAAGATGATACAATAGTTGCATCACCTTTACCTCAAGAAGATCGTAGTGATATTCCTGAACCTACTCACATTCAGAATGAACAGCCCGAGCCAGAAGAAAACCAACTCAATAGGCCTAGGAGGATTCGTCGTGCACCTGAGAGACTGAATCTAATGGTTGAGAACCAAGATGATGAAGTAGATTTAGATGACGATGAGCCTAAGACCTATACCGAGGCGGTGTCAGATACCGATCGAGAGAAGTGGCTTGAAGCCTTGATATCTGAAATGGACACGATGTACTTCAACTTAGTTTGGGAACTAGTTGACTTGCCATAGGCTGCAAATGGATCTGCAAAAAGAAGAGAGATGCAGATGGCAAAGTACAAACCTATAAGGCTAGGTTGGTGGCAAAGGGTTATAGTCAACGCGAAGGCATTGACTATGATGAAACCTTTTCGCCCGTTGCTAAGATCAAGTCCATTAGGATATTACTTGCAATTGTTGCATACTACAACTTCGACATTTGGCAAATGGATGTCAAAACCGCATTTCTCGATGGAGAATTAGAAGGCGATGTCTATATGACACAACCAGAAGGTTTTGTATCGAAAGAAAGGCCGAATGCAGTGTGCAAGCTAAAGAAGTCCATCTATGGACTTAAGCAAGCTTCGAGGAGTTGGAATATTTATTTTGACAGAACAATCAAATCGTTTGGTTTTGTCAGAAGCAAAGAGGATCCATGTGTTTATAGTAAACGCGAGAATGGAAACGTTGTCTTCCTCATCATATATGTTGATGACATCTTGATTATGGGAAGCAATCGTTCCATGATGCAATCCGTGAAAGAATGGTTGTCCAGTTCCTTTATGATGAAAGATCTGGGTGATGCTTCCTACATCCTTGGAATCAAGATCTATCGAGATAGACCGAATAGGATGTTAGGATTATCACAATCCACTTACATAGACAAATTGCTAAGGCGCTTCTCCATGGAGAATTCTAAGAAATGTTTTCTTCCTATGGGACATGGTATTGTATTGTCAAAGAAGGATTGTCCTTCTAATGACAAAGAAAGAGACAACATGAAAAGGATCATGTATGCTTCGGCTATAGGATCTATTATGTATGCCATGATTTCTACTAGGCCAGATGTGGCCTATGCACTTAGCATGACAGGCAGATTTAAGCAAAATCCCAGTGAGGAACATTGGAAAACAGTTAAGACTATTCTTAAGTACCTTTGAATGACTAAAGAATATTTCTTAGTCTATGGTGGACAACCAGAGTTATCAGTTAATGGGTACACTGATGCTAGTTTCCAAAAAGACCATGACAACTATAAGTCTCAGTCTGCATATGTTTTTGTCCTCAATGGTGGAGCAGTGAGTTGGAATAGTTCCAAACAAGGTACAACTGCCGATTCCACCACCGAAGCCGAGTATATTGCTGCATCTGAAGCTGCCAAAGAAGTTGTTGCTTTGTTAGAGTTCGTTAAAGAACTGGGTGTCATTTCAAGTGTCAATAGTGCAATACCTTTGTATTGTGACAAAACTGGTGCTGTTGCGCAAGCAAAAGAACCCAGAGCTACGAACAGGAACAAGCATGTTCCCAGAAGATATCATCTGATCAGAGAAATAATTGAAAGAGGCGACATAAAATTAGAAAGAGTACCCACTGATGATAATTTGGCTGATCCTTTCACCAAACCGTTATGTATAGCAAAACACAACAAGCACTTTGAGAGCTTAGGTGTTAAGGATTTGGTAGATGGCTTTGAATCAGTGGGAGTTACAGTTTTATATGTCTTAGAAACATTTTGTGTTGAGACAATATTACTTGATCACATTATATGAAAATTTCATTTTCTATGGGTTTTGTGCACTTATTGGAATAATTGTTTTAAATGTTTGATTTTATTCTAAATATTTGTTCCCTTGAATTATGACTCTCGTTAATGGTGTGAAACATTAACGATATAGTATAATTCTAAAATAGCCCTAACCAATGATCATCAAGAATGAGATATTGATGATATGTTATAGGTTAGCATGGGGTTTGCATCACATTCTTCGAGAATGTAGTTGTTCTCACAACTATGAGATATTAGATACTCGTGATGGACACATGGTATACTTT
Organism: Salvia splendens; assembly: GCF_004379255.2. Taxonomy (NCBI): domain Eukaryota; kingdom Viridiplantae; phylum Streptophyta; class Magnoliopsida; order Lamiales; family Lamiaceae; genus Salvia; species Salvia splendens. The sequence continues at coordinate 10,336,242 of NC_056033.1, forward strand.
GGAGAGTATTGGTATACCCTACTATTAAACTTTTTTAAAAAAAAAATAATTAACTTCATATATTTATATCATATATATGAAGGAGGAAATTACAAATCAACTCCTATAACAAGGAGGAAAGACAAATTACGCCACCCAGGGTTCGAACTCGAGACCTCCAGGATAGACGCGGTATCCAGCACCCTTTACCGCTAGGCCAAGGGGCTTGGATACTATTAAACTTTTTATTAAGTGCCTACAGTTTATTAGTGCATGAACTATTAAACTTTTTGTTAAGTGCCTACAGTTTATTAGTGCATGAAGTATGTAATAGTCCTTGGATCTGAGGTCATTGCACATTTTGTTTGTTGAGTGGTGTGCTTTGATCTTGTCCAACGCTTTGGCTCCCCTCGAAGGATTAAGACACGAACTTGTGTTGGGTACATCATAAGATAAATGGAAATGGTAGTTGAGCCAAGAATGAGATTCATTAATCGATTAGAATTTCGAGAGAACACTCAAATTCTCTATATTACTTGACCATTAAGTCATTGGCCAATGCAAAGATATATTCAATTAAAGTAATTGAATAAGATCGAATGGGTTATTTAATAAAGATGAGATAAAGTAATTGAGCTATTTGGATGACACATGACAAATCTTAGGCTCAATCGGGTGGTTCGTGAATGAAAGGATATTACTATAAACTTTGTGTAACGGCTTGTTTACCGAATTCACGTAAACGTCCGTCATATATCGAGCTACGTTGCCAACGCAGTCTAGGAGTTTTGTGCAGACTTCGATTAGATCGTCGTCGATAATGGGGGCCTAAAGGGTCACACTATATGTGTATTTTGATCCGCTCAAGGGTACAAAGTTGGAACTGCGTATTATATCTAATGCTAGTCCAAGTGGGAGATTGAAAGGATATGGGCTTGATTAGATTAATATGGATTAAATAATTATAGTTGGGCTACAATTATAATTAGTCCATAAGCCCAACAATCATGAAACCCTAATGACTCTTTGTCTATATATAATGGTTATTTATTCTCCATTGTGGGAGATGAGAGATAGCGCAACATTAGAGAGAAAATACGTGAAGCTCTGTAGAGAGAATTCCTAGCTTTCTTCTACGGAGCAATTGTACCGGGATAGTTTCTGCATCGGATTGGATTGCACGTGGACCTCGATAGTAGTGGATTCAACTTGCAGGATTCAATCGAAGAAGAACAACACAATAAGTAAGATTTAGTTCCGTTGTGTATTACGTGCTCAACTTGCAATATGATTATGAATTTAGATATGTTATTCTTGTATGCAATTTCCGCTGCGCTCATTAGATGAATACAAGAATTCCTAACAGAAAGGGCTGATAATTCATGGAGTTTTTGTAACTGAAGACCTCTCTAAATTAAATTGAATGTGAATTTCAATGTTTAAGGCTGAAATCATGTATAGATACTACGCATGAGGTTTTAAAAGTTAGTCAAAAATTTAATGCCATAGTATTTAAAGGTATTGAGAATTGTATTTATAAACTTAATTATTTGCGCTTAATTATTTGCGCACAATAACGGCAATTCAAATTCAAATACTAATTAAATGAAACAATAAATCCAATATACGTTGATTCATTCCAAAAATAATTGTGGATTTTCATTTTTTTCACCCCACTTTCGGTTCATCTTATGCTTCAAAAGTCATTTTCCTACATATTTTATTGATAATTTACAAACTTGCCTACAATCTCTATCAAATATTCAAATGCATGCACATAACTTGTAAAAATTCAAAATAAGGTAAAAACTACTGAATATTAAAACTACTGGGTCTGGGAGATGAGAACGTACTGAACATGCATAACTTGAGAAACGAAATTTTGTTTGTTTTGAGTAACTGTAGCTAAAGGACTAAACAGACTTTCCTAATTTGGACAAACAAGGACTCAACAGAACGCGGGGAACAATTTCTTTAAACAACTAGATTCTGGAAAAGCTGCATAAAAGTACAAAAGACAAGCAGAAAGCACAAACACTAGTAGATCTGATTCTAACTACCAACAAACTTCATCTTCTTCTGGAATTTAACAAGAAATACAGAATAGAACAAAATATTAAACATCATAAAACAGAGCAAGTTCCAAATCCAAACTTAAATCACGAAATTAAAGCCAAAACTAACAGATCTAAACTACTGGACCTAGTAGATGAAGAAATCGACAGTAAATAGCCATAATCATGCAGAATGTAAACAATAACGCCAGATCTGCCAAACACCATTCAAATCCACCACGATTCAACAAATCTCATCATCTCCATACTTAATTCCACAATCTCCAACAATGATCCAACAGCTCTTAACTCCAAACATCCAATAATCAACAAATATGAATTAGAAAAGCAACCAATAAACATCAACTCAGCAAAATCCAACAAAAGCCAACATGAACTTCCATAATATGCAAAAATAGTTCAAATCCAGTAGATCCAAGCAAGAAACCAAATTAATAAGCTAGAAACCACGAGTACATGCAACGGAAGAAAACTAGACAAAGTAAATGTAGATATTGTTTCTTCGCCTTCACAAGGCGGTGTTACACAGCAGCAACGATGGAACCACCATAGTAGCCGGATATCACTCCATATCCAAGTGCACAACAAGTAAAAAATGAATTTGAAGTGTAGAGCTAAGTGAGCTTGAGAGTCTCCTTTTCTTTTTTGTTGTTGAGCTCTTTATATAGGTGAGGCTCTGATTCCTAGGGCATCCTCTTGGTGAATTGATGTTTATGCCCTTGAATAAGATGCTTAAAATCTGCTTTTTGCTCCATTATGCTCCTGTCGTCAACTTTCTGATTCTCCTAGGTTCGGGCGACGACTTCTGATTATTACTTCAAATTCATCTCTTTTGCATCTACCAGGTCAGGTAACACCATCTCCTGGGTCCGGTAGATTTATTACGCACCTGAACTTAGAAACAAACATTAGCGCTCCAAAAAATATGAAATTTTTACCCAAGATCGATGCATGAAATGAGCCTTATCAATGTGGCAGGAGGTGTTTTTGGCTAGTCCGTCGGCTAGTCCGGTCTATTGTGGATGCTCAAACAAAGTCAATGATCGAATCTCTTACTGATGAATATATGTGTCAACTACTTATAGTGAAATCTCAAACTACTCTCCTCATCCACCCCTCGCTCCCAAAACATCTCATGAGACTTATTTTCGTCCCGGCTCAAGTGAGACGTTTTATTTAACACAAGAATTAAGGGGAAAAAACAAGTACTAGTACATAGTTAATTGGAAAGATAATCAAATTTCATAGTTAATTGGAAAGATAATCAAATTTGCAAGATTTAAGGGGAAAAAACAAGTATACGGTTAAATGGAAAGATAATTAAATATGAGAGAAAATAAAGAATAATATATGAAAGAGAATAAAAGTTAAGTAAATTTTACCAAAAATGAAATAAGATAATCAAATAGTATGAGAGATAAAAACAAGGAATAAAATATGAAAGATAATAATAGTTAGTAAATTTTACAAAAAATGAAATAGGATAATATGAGAGATAAAAACAAAAGAATAAAAGTGAGAGATAAAAACAAAAGAATAAAAGTTAGTAAATTTAAAAAAAAATGAAATAAGTCAATTAATTTGGAACATAAAAAAATACGTATCAATTAACATATACAGATATACTTGCTTAAACTCCTATGAAAAATTTAGAAAAATGAATTAATTACCTCAAAAAACTGAAAAAAAAAATTGAAGAAGCTTTTACACGCAACACAGTCCAAACTTTTCAATCCCTTCATCGCTCTCGATTCTCTCTCGATTCCACTCTTGTTAATCGCTCATCAAATTCCAAAGGCGTTTCGATATCATCAAGATTTCAGCCTCATTTCGACAAATTCGTTCGATTCATCAACTGAGCTTTCAAGTTTTGTAAGTTTTTAAATGATGAAGCCCTAGCGAACTACCAGCATTCATTTATTGCGATTGATCTTCCTAAAATTGTATCTGTTTATTAGTATTTCTTTGTTTTATACTTAGTCATGTCGATACCAATGATGTATTTCTCGATCCTTATTGTCAATACTGAAATTATGGATATCCACTGCGATGTATTTTACGGTTGATATTTCCAATCTATGATTTATTTACCGGGTTTGATCATATAATTCTTGAAATTATTCAAATTTTATGTATTGTAGATCTAATCTATCAAACCATGGAAAAGAAATGTTATTAATTTGTAGGCTTATTACCCTGTTCAATTAGGTAATTCTTCCCATCTTTCCATTTGTGCCCTACTTGCTTTCTCGAGGAAATCGCGTTTATAGGCGACTTGGCCTTTAAAATAACGCAAATGTATCCATTTTGTTAACAATTCCATTTATGGGAAAAACGCCGATGAAATTGGCGTGTTTATAAGTAAAAACGCCAGTGACATTGGCGTGTCTATACTCAAACACGCCAACATAGTTGGCGTGTTATACTTGTGCCGTATTTTGGGCGTATTCTTTCCAATGATCATTACGTTAAAACACGCCATTGGTGTTGGCGTGTAGTATATAAAACACGCCAATGACATCGGCGTGTTTAAAAGGAAAGACGCCAATAACATCGGCGTGTTTAACCAAAAAACGCCAATTTGAGTGGCGTGTTTTAACAGGCTGATATAGCAGCCTCTACCCCCAAATCGCGAAAACATCACAGCACACCACACTTTGCGATTTTTCTCCGAGCAGCGCCAATCTCCGCGAATTCGCCCTCCTCTCCGTCATTTCGCACTCCATTCATCAATCGGTGCTATTCTTCTCCAGATTCATATATTTTCTTCGGTTAGTATGCTTATCTTTTACAATATTAGTTGAAATATTGTAATGGGTTGTGAATTGAGTTGAAATATTATGCATTTTGGATCGGTTGAATGACATTATTGTTGATTATTATGTTGGATTGTTTGGGTTTAAGTGAATTTGTGTATAAAATTGATTATAAACCTAAACCCTAGGGTTGTTATAGCTAAAAAATGGGCAAATTGTTTTGGTTTATGTGGGTTTTGGTTGATGTATGTTGATTAGTTTGAATTGTTAAATTTGTTTATATTGTTAGGTTTGTCAAATTGAAATTGGACAAATTGAAATTGTTAGGTTGGACAAATTTGTAATTGAAATTGTCAATTTTGTGTAGATGAATTGTGTTATGATTTTGGGTGTGAAATGTTGTGTAGGTGAATTTGTGTATTGTGAATTATTTGATTTTGGTGTTCCATTTTGTGAAATTGGATTAAATTGTATGTAATTATTGAATGCTGTGTAGGTAAATTATGGCATCATCTTCGACTTCTGCTCGTCGGCTTGCGTGTGGTCCTGCGGATCCTTCTGTACTGTATCTTCAGAGACAACACGTCTCTAATAACATATGGGCAGGAGTTCCATCCGAATACGTACGCTGCCGACGATATGAAGGAATAATTTGGAATGTTCCCATACATCACCGTGTTTTGGCACTAGTGGACCAGATGGGGTTCGGCGGTTTATTGAGGTGTGGTCAGCCAAAGGAAATTGACCACCATCTGATCACCGCTTTGATTGAACGTTGGAGGCCAGAGACTCACACGTTTCACTTCCCAGTCGGTGAAGCGACTGTAACATTGGAAGACGTGGAGGTTTTATGGGGCCTGAAAGTTGATGGAGAGGCTGTGATGGGTTACATCCCCCCGACACAACCGGGATATTGGCAGGATAGGTGTTTGGATTTTCTAGGATTCATACCGGACGCATCCGAGTTGAAGGAAATGTCTTTTAAGCAGACTAGCTTATCGCGTCAATTGAGGATTGAGCTGAATGATGAGCACGAACACAACATATATGCTCAGCGGGCTCGTATCTACTGTCTGCTATTACTTGGTGGTCTGATGATCCCGAATGCCACCGGAAATAAAATTCCGTTCTTCTACTTGCAATTTTTCATGGATATAGAACGGTGTTCTACCTATAGCTGGGGTGGTGCGACGCTTGCTTGCTTGTACCACAATTTGTGTGAAGCTGCCGTTGCTAAGAGGACGGATGTCGGGGGAGCCTTAACTCTATTACAGTTGTGGGCTTGGGAGAGAATCCCAAATATTAGACCGAGGATGCTAGATCCCGTGCATACAGACTATCTACCATGTGCAAGCGCGTAAGTTGTTCACTAATTCATTTTTTAAGCTTTATGTTCATCATTCTTCGTGTTATTCGCTCATAATTTACATTTTGTAGATGGAATGGTCCGGCGTCATATGTAAAAGCACCCGGACATTGTATTGAAAATTTCCGAGATCAGTTCTCCATGATGCATGCCAACCAGGTACTTCATATACTTATAAATTATTTTTTGTTTGTTGTTTTTTATTGAAATTAATTTGAATAAATTTGTGTTACATGTAGTTTATTTGGATGCCTTATCTCCAACGGCAGTTGCCGGAAAGTTGTGATGCCGGTCGTCCTGTATGGATATCGATAACAACGCTTATTTGCTGGAATCTGGCTGAGCCACACCTGCCACACCGAGTGTTGCGCCAATTTGGGATTGTCCAACCGTATATCCCGCAACTCCCCCGGTTCCACGGTACTGATTTTGCGAAACAGGATCGCCGTGGAAAAGCTGGTCGAAATTGGGTTGATTGGCACGCCAATTATATACAGGAGTGGGACAACAGACACTTTTTGGTGTGGACTGATCTGGAGTACAGTGATGAGCCCGTTGCAACCGAAGAATATATGGATTGGTTTCGGTAGATAACTGTTGTGTATTTAACCAAACCCGGCGTGCATGCTGAACAGGGCTTCCACGAAACGGCATCTTCTCATAGATTCGCGGTAAATTATTCATACTTAACCAAACCCTAGTTAATTATTAAAATTCATATTATGATATGTATTTAACTTTGATAATTGTAGGTGGAGCACTTCACAACGTACGCCACTTTCTAAGTGGCCAAGATACGACAGAACATCCGGCTTTGGGAACCATTTCGAGGATGATTGAAGAAGGACTGCGGATATCCGGAGAGGCTGAGCGGATGGACTACCGTCCTTCGCAGCGCTCTGCAATGGACGTGGACGTACCCGTAAGGCAAAAGGCAAAACGACGAACCAAAAAGAAAACCGCCTGCGGAGAGTAGTCATCTCAGCCCGTACACCGCTCCGATGACGATTTTGTGGAACCACCTCCACCTACATCTGCAGTTCGAGGCCGTCATTCTGTCAGCCACACCGGTGGTACCGGCGACGACATTGGCCTCAGTGATGTCCCCACTTCTCCACCGCGGTCGTCTGTGCAAGATGACATTTTTGGGGTGGATCTAGAGAACGCTGTTGTTCAAGATACTCCTCCCTCAAGGATCCCTAGATCTACATCCAAAATTGGGAAGGGGATACGGGGTTTGTTTATGCGGAAACGGCGAGATGATTAAACTAATTTGATACTTTGTATTGATATTGGTTGTTTTTCATTGATTTGAACTCGTTATATTAGACGATTTGATCCTCTTTTTACACGTATTCATATTTATATTTTGAACTCTTTATATTACTTATTGGTCGACGATAGGAACAAACACGCCATTCCCAGTTGGCCTTTTAGTTGTACTAAGATTTTGTATAAAACGCCAATATTATTGGCGTTTTTACCTTGCTAAAAATTTTGCCAAATTTCCCAACGACGTGTCCATTCTGCATAAACACGCCACTGTCGTTGGCGTGTTTAAAAAGACGTCAATATTATTGGCGTTTTAAGTGGAAAACGCCACTGTCGATGGCGTTTTTACCTTGCTCAAAATTTTGCCCATTTTTCCTACGTATGAGCGGACATTCTGAAATAACACGCCACTGTAGTTGGCGTTTTTAGTGGAAAACGCCAACATCGATGGCGTTTTTACCTTGGGAAAATTTGGTTTCGGAAAATTTTGAAGAGTAACACGTTACAATGCTCAATTCAATAAATAGCCACAATTATAAAGAATAAACAGAACAATGTTCAATTCAACTAAATAGTTGTTACACATTCAATTGTCTCGCCTTCTCCGGGTAAAGAAGCTACGGATACCCTTCCCGATTCTGGCGGTGGAGAGTCTAGACGGAGGAGTATCTTGCTCAACGACATTCTCTAAATCAACCCCGAAATAATCGTCTCGCACAGAAGACCTAGGTGGAGAATGTGGGATATCACTGAGCCCAATGTCGTCGCCTGTACCACCAGTGTGGCTGACAGATTGCCGACCTCGAACTGCAGACCTTGGTGGAGGTGGAGGCATAAAATCGTGATCGGCATCATCAGTGTGGCTGATAGAATGACGACCTCGAACTGCAGATCTTGATGGAGGTGGAGGCATAAAATCGTCAGCGGCATCATCTACCAACTGAGTATCCATCCTTGAAGAAGCATTCGGGCAGTTGCGTCTGTCGTGCCCTGGTTGACGGCAATGTTTACATCGGCGTCGGGCGCGTGGCTGGTCAGCTTCACGGACATCCATCTGATTAGGAATCCTAGTAGTACGATATCGACCTCGACTTTTAGGCATTAACTGGGCTCGTGAACATTGCAAAGTCCATTCAGGCACAGCCCAATAATCTTGGTGTCTGATTGGATTGAACACCGTAGAATACTGGTGTACCCAAACACTTGTGCGGTATACGTTATCAACAAGCGACAGCATGGGCTCGTTTCTAAACCGCGCAACTGCCGCTGCATGTGAACATGGAAGCCTCCACATCTGCCACTTTTGACATTTGCAGTTCGACTCCAAGTACTTTACCTTCCATTTATTACCGCCCTTTCCACCAATTCGACGCTTTGTTCGAACCACGTAAAGCCCTGCAATTGTGTTTGGGACTCTCACATTATGTAATTGACCTTTTACATCATTTTTGCACACCTTTTCATGGGCCCACGGGGTAAGTGGTGTGGCACACTGTGTTGATGCAATTGACCGCTCATTAAATCATTCTATTGTCCTCCAAAATATCAGATCAATGCAAGCTTTAATTGGGAGTTGTCTAGCGCCTCTCAACACATTGTTGTAAGATTCCACCATATTAGTGGTCATCTCACCCCATCTTTTGTGTTTGTCATACGCCAAACTCCATTTTTCTAACTCCACGGCATCAAGGTACTGCACAGCCTTGTTGTTGATGGTTCGAAGTAAACGACGTCTGATCTTAAACTTGCGTTTCTTTGTAGCAATACCAATTTTCCAAACAAGTTTTTTTACCATGATGCCTTTGTGATTCTGCAAAACATTTTTTCTAATATGTACCAAGCAAAATCTGTGATGCCCCACATTGGGATTCTTCTTTCCATATGGGAGAATTCATTGCATCTACGATTCCCACATGCCTATCAGATATTACACATATTTCATGCTTGGCTACGTGAATTCTAATACGTTCCATAAACCAATTCCAACTTTGTATGGTTTCCTCATCAACAATGGCATATGCAATAGACAAACATTTCTTATTAGCATCAAATCCAACGGCAATAAGAATTTTACCTCGATATCGTCCACGTAGATGATTTCCATCAACGGTTAAAACTGGTTTGCATAGTTGAAAAGCCTCCACAGCTGGACCAAAAGCCCAAAATACGTACTTGAAAACCTTGTTCATACCGTTGCTTAATCTTTCATCATGTAACCATTCGACAATTGTGCCAGGATTTTGTCTTTGCAACTCATTCAAATAACCTGGTAAAACTTTGAAATTCCACGCCCACGAACCATACGCAAGCTCAATAGCTGTCCTCCGAGCATACCATGCTTTCTTGTAACTAACTTTCACATGAAATCTATTTTCAATATCCGCCACAATTGCTTTTACCTTGTAGCAAGGATCGTTTTCTATCTGATGTCGAACACTCAACGCTATCATACCCGATGAAAGATTAGCGTGCCCATTATAATTACGATCCCCCATGCAAGTATGAGCAGTGCTAAACACTCTAATTTGCCAGTGTTCATCATGCTTCCTCAATGTTGCTCGGCACTCCCACAAACATGGCGGTAAGGACTTATCTTTCGGATTTCCTTGTGGCCACTTACAAACTGCATGCCATCTCTTTCCTTTACTTTCAACAACTGTATATTGTCGGATTTTTTCCAAATGCCAAAAAGTCACAGCTGACTTCAATTCCAATTTGGTTTTAAATTTAGTATGCAAACCGACATTGCTCGGATCTTTTTCACTCCAATAATGCACATTGAGATCATCAGACTCAAAGTTTTTTGGATCAAAACTATCATATGGACCTGGTAAGGTGCGAAAATAGTTCATACCAGGCTGTGGGAACTGTGGAACTACTCTTTCTCGTACTGCTCTTCCTCCAATTGATGTTTCTCCAACCACTGTTTCTCCAACCGGAATGGATGTTCTTGGAGCAACAAATTGGTCCTCATCCGACGAAGCACCATCTGAATCTGTACTATCCGGATCGACATCTTCAGAATCATAAGGTGATTGTGGATCAAGAAAGTCGGCTTTATCAGGACCAATTATGTCCTCAACCACATTACAGTTGTCACTGTCCCCTAAATGCACGCCTCCAATATCAAAATCTTGTGTTGTATCGAAGCATGGTTCTTGGCCTCTCGTTGACGTACCAACATCAAAATCTTGTGTTGCAGCGACATATGGTTCTCGGCCTCTCGTAGACGTACCAACATCATTACTCATGAGATGATGACTATGTTGTTGAGTAATTGACGAATACTCAACATACAATTCAATTTGACCTCCTGTAGTCATACTCTCACTAAACATTAGTGGCATGTATACTTCTTCTAGTAAAATACCTATATACGTGATTGAAGATCCATAGAATATATGACGTTTCCATACTATTTGAAGTTTGTTTTCAAATATGTTTATCCCCATTCTTTCACAAATTGTTTCCACAAGCTTTTCGTAGGAAATACTTTCATCCAACATAATCAATCCTTTTGCAAAAGGAGGATCATATGAAATAACTGTTCCGGGAATTAAATTTCCACCCCAATATAAATGGACACACCACGTCATACTATCTGCATTAATGTCAAACACAAATATTGGTCAAAAATATTTCTTTACAGTACACTAAAATATATACTATCATAACAACCTATCAAATATGGGTAAAAAATTAGATATACTACAACATATAATACCATAACAATTGGTCAAAATATTTCTATTAATTACAATACAATTTATAATACTATAACAATCCATCAAATAATTATATAAATTACACTACAATATATACTATCATAATAATCCATCAAATATTGGTAGACTAATGTTTGGAAGAATGAGTTAAAATTTAGCTATACTAACCGATTGCGAGTACTAATATTTGGAAGAAATGAGCCAAAATAGAAATCTACATGCTTCAATCCACCACCGGGTTGACCCGACCAAGGCAAGCGTTTTCGCGTTTTTCAGCTTTGGGAAGGTTTTTCGCGTTTTGGGGAGGGAGGAAATGTGATTAGGGTCTGCGATTTTGGGGGAGATCTGAGAAATATAGTTCAACCCAAAAACGCCAATCAGATTGGCGTTTTTTACGTTAAACACGCCAATGACCTTGGCGTTTTATATCGTAAAGACGCCATCTAGATTGGCGTGTTCAAATTTAAGTAGTTTGGTAAAAATACGAGCAAGATACGGTCCCTATGTAACACGCCAACTATGTTGGCGTGTTTGAGTATAGACACGCCAATGTCACTGGCGTTTTTACTTATAAACACGCCAATTTCATCGGCGTTTTTCCCATAAATGGAATTGTTAATAAAATGGGTACATTTGCGTTATTTTAAATGCCAAGTCGCCTATAAACGCGATTTCCTCTGCTTTCTCTCTGCGCACCGCTTCATTCTTATGATCGATTGATTGATAATTAGGTAATGATCCAAATTTCTTCCCATCTTTCCTTTTAAATTTCATCTTACACTTTGTATATCGATGCGGGTTTCTTTTTTTAGGGCAAATTTCATTGTTTGGTGGCTTATTAGTTTCATTGATTCAATAGGCGACATTGTAGTACTTAATCTTGCTGTATGATAAAATAAATTTCAGGAAAAGAGCTGAGCATTGATTTTTGTACTAAATCAGGATAGATTCAGTCTTCTTTTTATTTAATTACTACTTATCTGGATCATCAATAGAATACAATCTAATTTTATTGTGCATGTTCTTCTGTTCATGTTCATTCTAAACTTTAGTTTATGATGGATTGATGAAATGGAAATTTAGATAATTATTTTCACTAATTAGTACGTGAATGAGTAATATTTTGTGTTGGTTTTCATTCCGCAGCATATGGAAGGCGGTTTACGCTTCAGGATGCTTTGGAGTACCGCCGATGGTAATGTGTACTATCATAGTTTCGACGAGTTGGGTCTGAAGGATTGTAATGATCGAGATCTTGTATTATCCGGATTTAAAAGAAATCCGAAAGCCTTTCCGACTGAAGTTGGATTTTTCTGTGTGGGTGATTCCTTGTTCATGGCTGGAGGCGTGACGCGAAATCTGGAACCAACAAATGGATTGTGGTCTGCACTGCCTCCACCTGATGGTTCTTTTAGTGAGTCTTGGACTCTTTGCCCCGCTACTATGAAGGTAAAGCGATCCTTCCCCATTCTTGTCCCGTTGCATGATGGCAGGATATTCATCTGCGGAGGCACTAATGAACGAGAAGGTTGGGCTGAGATCTACAACCCAAAGAAAGGCGAGTTTGAGGGTACGAACTTTCCTTACATGGAATATCCTCTTGCCATCATAGTGGAGGATGACAGGATATTCACCCACGGGAGCATTTGTGCAAATGAAGGTTGGGGTGAGATCTACAACTCGGATAGTGGCAAGTTCGATTGTCCCGATCCAGTCTCTTGCTTTCAGTGGACCGACCAAGTTGTTATGCTATACTATCACCACTTGCTTTACACCAAAAGGAAATTTCACAAACCATGTCAACCATCTCTCCTCTCTTACAACATTGCTGAACAACAATGGGAAATTTTTGCGGACAACCTCCCTCCACCATTATATGATTCTGGAACGAGGAACCTGGTTTATGTGGGGGGCGACATACTATTCATTATCGACTATGCATCTACCTGGTTCGTCTATGATCTGTCCTCCAGAAAGGAGGCAGGGGAAGTGTTCGTGAAGGGGAAGCCAACGCGTGAGCGTGTGCCAGTGAAGGGAGCTTTCTATTCCGGCAACAAAGATATTAAAAGTACTAGTTGGGTCATCTACATATTCATGCCCACGCTCAATAAATACTGTGATCTTGGATACGCCAAGGTCGAAGTTGTCCAAGGTTGGGGCGGGGATTACTTTGCTACATTTCAAATGATGGGTGTCCTGAGAGTCGGTCCCTTTTATGCGATTTATATGTAAGTCTGCTGATTTGAATTGATTTTGGAATTTCTTGGTAATTATGTCGTTAAATGGCAGCATGCTCATTCTTGTACGCAGCTTTGCTGAGAACGACAAGAAAGGGGAAGAGAGTATCTTGTCTTCTTCCTCTGTATCAAAGAAAAAGGTTCAGCAGAAGGTAAAACGTTACCATCTTATCCCTTTGTCTGTCTTAGGTTGTGAGAGTATCTTGTCTTCTAGTAACTTGACATGAGTGTTATCCTTCAGGCTGGAGAAGTAAGATTGTTTATTTTATATGCAGGTCGATTCTGTGGAAAGTTTCTTGCAGTCGCTGGGCCTCGATAAGTATTCGATTACATTTCAGGCTGAAGAAGTATGGCCACTTAATTTTCGTTTCTTTGTTATTCTCAGTTCCGATTTCAGTATGTTCAATTAGTTATTGTGCTTTGATTTTACAGGTCGATATGGCAGCTCTGGTACACATGAGTGATGAAGATCTTAAAGCTATGGGAATTCCAATGGTGATTATTTCCTATTAATCTTTTCTTATTATCATACACTGTTATTTCCACCCTTGAATTGTGTTTTCTTATGTTGCTGCCATAACTATATAAACTAGATTACATGATCTGTCTAGACACCATTCATGAAATAGGGGTTGCAACAACTAGAACGAAAGTAAAAGCTAATTGACTCTGTAAATCGAGTTTAGAAGCAATAGACATTTGATAATACAAAAACTCTTGTAATCAATCCTTTTTCAGTTGATGTTTCTATGCCTGGAAAGATATCTGCTGGGGTAAAAACATGTTCAGGCTCCTAGTCTTGTGCATTCTGAGATTTTGTTGTCATCGGAAAATGTCTGCTCATTTCATGTTCTGCATCAACGTGTCAGGGTCCAAGAAAAAAGATACTTCTGGAATTGGAGTCGAAGCGTGATGACTGAGCGGGGCAAGTCCTTTCGGCGTCCTTGGATGTGGGGGTCGGTCGTGTCAATTGTTGGTGAACCCTGATTGGGGGTGGGTGGCTTTTCTTTTCTTTTCTTTTTTTTTTGTGTTCCTAAAACTTTCATGTAGTTCTCTCTCTATGGCAGTTTCAAGTTTTTGTTGGTGAAAGTTTGGCTTGAATGAGCTTATCATTGTAATTGGAATATAGTACATCATATAAATCGAACCTTTAGTTGGTCATTTGTTGGTTTATGTTTGCTGTTCATATTTGGTCTTTTAGTTGGCATATAAGATGTGGGTCGATACAAATATGTCTTAAAATTATACTCCCTCCGTCCACGAAAAATAGAACACTTTCATTTTCTGCACTCGTTTTGAAAAAAATGATAATAAATAGTTAAAGTGATGAGAAAGAAAAGTAAGAGAGAAAATAATATAGACGAGATTTCTGTACATTATTCTCTCTCGTACTTTACTTTCTCTCTACTTTAACTATTTATTTAAGTGCTCTATATATGTTTCCATATGTGGATTAAGATCTTAAATTACCACTGTAAATTTAAAACTAGGACCAATACTCCACTAGATTATTATCAGTTAAATGTATCATGTCTCACCACCACGTAGACCACCATAAATGAATATCAAGTCACCAACAGCAGCGGCAACATGCCTACATAGCCTTGTTAATTCAACTGCTGCATCTCCTCCAGCAGCATCAGCACTGTATCGACCTGTTCTCGGAGTTGTGACAACAGACTTTGTATCACACCAAACTCCAGCTGCTGTATCCAAAACTGCACAAATACAAATTCAAGATAATCACAAATAATATACATGCAGTTACATATGGAAACATATATAGTAGTGTAATAGATAACCAACATAGGGGGGTTGGAGAGAGAATAATATAGACAAGAGACTTCATCATCGTGCTGTCAGTATCAAGACAAGATACATAGTACATGTGCAGGTGGTTGTAGCTGCAGAGACCGGTGGTGCCTTAGGTGGTATGGTTAGACAGTTATCAATCGATCAGTTTGAAAATGAAGGCAGACGGGTCAGCTATGGAACTCCAGAAAGTGCAACAGCAGCTAGGAAACTCTTAGATCGCCAAATGTCAATTAACAGTGTACCTAAGAAGGTAATTCACTAATAGAATCATACAATCATTTTTTGAAATTTTCATCACAGCCTGTCAACGTCTCAGGTTATTACTCATCTTTTGAAACCTCGCGGGTGGAAGCCTCCAGTTCGAAGACAATTTTTTTGGACTGTAATGAGATTGCTGATCTTTGTGACAGTGTTGAGAGAATATTTGCGACTGAACCAAGTGTGCTACAGCTTAAGGCTCCTATTAAGATATTTGGTGATTTGCACTGTCAATTTGGAGATCTTATGAGGCTTTTTGATGAATATGGATCACCTTCTACTGCAGGAGACATTGCGTGAGTTTTTTAATCAATGTTTTGCCACTAAAGTTTGTTGCTATGCCATTAAACTGATATGTGGAATTCTTGTCAGACCGTGGCCAACATAGCTTGGAAACCATTACTCTTCTCCTTGCTTGAAGGTATTTGCTTATCTTTAGTAATGTGGACTTTTTCTCCTATTTGTTTCTGGAAATTATTCAATCATATGTATTGTAGTATATCTACTATACCACCCCCTGTAAACACCCTTATATTGTAAACTTTACTGTTATATATACATTCATCACACGTGTATCGGTGTTGTTCCAACTGGCTACTCCTGTGCTCCGGTGATTTCCTTCTCTCTGCATTATATATACACTGTGTTGTGAAATATTTTTAAAGAGGCCGCTGGGTTTAAATGGTGTTTGCTGACAGTAAGGGATGGGGGCGCACCTCAGTACTCCAAAAACAGAGAAATCATCTGAAGATGGTGAAAACGATAGACTTAGGTTTGGTCTATCAGCCATGCAAGGATGGCGTGTCAATATGGAGGATGCTGTAAGTCGTTGGTCAACTCTAATCTCTGTACTTGTTAGTAATGAATTGTAGGAGTACAAATATTGGTATCACGACTTTGTGCAGAATATGACTTTTTCAGTTTTGACAATGCAGAATCTTGTTAGTTAGAGTGTTGTTTACATATTTAATCGAGTGGATTCATGTTTTTTCTGTTTCCTGTTAATTAGAAAGTATGCTTATGCTAAATAGAACAATTGTGGGGTTCAGTTTCTGTGCTTCATACATTCACAAAGAGATTAACTTCATAAAAGTATTGCCTCAACAATGAATTCTGGTGGTGCAAAGTCTAACGTGTGTGCAGTGAACTTCAGTTCATAAGTCAAGTGTTCTTTAGGAATACTTTGATAATGAAGTTTGATATTATGGTAAGGAGGCATCTGCTTCCTGATCCTGAAGAAATCGTAAAGGGATAAGAAAAGAAGGTAGAAGAACAAGTGACGAGTAAGCAATCAATTCCTGAAGAGATATAGGAGGTCGAAAAGTGGTGGTGTTGGTGGGGGGTTGGGCTGATTGTGGAGTAAATTGGATAACTTTAAGTTGAAATTATTGAGAAATAATTTGCTATTATAGCTACAATATCCCTTTTTGTGTTTCTCTTTCGTAGTTGTATGGAATATGATGTTGTTACTCTTCTTTTAGCATGCTGCAATTCAGTATTTGGATAACACCAGATCATTCTTTGGTGTTTACAACGGTTATCTAGGTATGCTCATCATTATTCTTTGGAGTACTTATTTATTTTAGAATAAGAACTCAGTATCAGTTTCTGACTTTATATTCATTCCTTGAATTTGCAGGTGGTGAGGTTGCCAAATTCTGTGCTTAGTTCCTGCACCAGCAAGTGCCGAAACAGGAAGAATATTCAGCTGGAATGTCGGAACAGCTCTCCGGAAATGTTTCCTCAGGTTATTTGCAAAATACTGTTTATTTACTTCTTCGCTAGCTCTTCACGATTTCTGTCTCATAGAAGTTGGAACTTGTAGAATAGTCAGGCTTGCCTCTCACACGCGTGTCTATTTACTCTAGATTAGGATAAAGGCTGAAGATTAGCAAAATCATGTTTAAAGGTATCTTAGTTTATAAATATCCAATTTAACTCTCTCTCGAAAAGATAACAGGAAGAGTTATGTCTAACTACTATAAATCAAGATACCACATCATTTACAGAATTTATTGTCATCTAAGATCATATCTATTGTTAATGCAGGATGGATGAAATGATGAAGGGACATAGAGGCAGGAGGGAGTTGGCTATCATCGGTAATAGACTAACCAGTCATGATATCCTCGAAGAAGGTGCGATATGGTCTCCAATACGTGACCCCGACAATTGGACATAGGAGGTGCTTAAATCAACCTAAATAACTATTTTCCATCGTAACTTGGAATTTTGGCTTATTATTGCTTCGTACCGGAACTCTGATTTCAAAGGACCATATTCTGGAAGTACTGCTTGTGTTGCAGTCATCGAGGAGAACCAACTCGTTGTTGCCAATGCAGGTGATTCACTCTGCGTCATTTCTAGGAACGGTCAGGTACCATGTGATTATGACCTCGATCTACTTACTCTTGTATAACTAACATGTTGTCACACATAGTGTGTATTCGTTTTTAACTATGACGTTTTGGCTTTTCATCAGGCACGCGAGCTGTCAGTAAACCATAAACCCATACTGCTGGCTGAGAGGGAAAGAATTATAAGAGCAGGAGGATTTGTCTGCGGGGGGGCGTGTGGAAGGCTATTTGGATGTTTCAAGAGCTATAGGTATTGTAAAATTTTGTTGTCTTATCAATTTTTTTTTCTAATTTTAATATCTAGGAGAGTCAGGTCATCATTAAACTCTCACCCTGCACCTACAGCTGATCCTGGCAAAATCTGAATAATTTTGTGCGTAATTCCACTAGCCACGTATATTATGATGACGATCTTATTGGCTAGAACTGTTTAGGAGCTGTTTTTGAGGTCTCTAATGGCCGACCATGCATTTGATGAAGGCTGTGTGGAATTCAAGAGTAACATAGATTTACCTCCAGAAGTTAAAACAGTATGTATCTTTGTTTTTGTGTTGTAACATAGAACTGCTTCTGTTTCATTAGGCTTTTCCTACATTTTCTGATTCGACAAGAATGAAGCCTGCGGACGGTTCATATTAAGTAATAATTGATAATTTGGTGTTGATATATGTTGGTAAATTTGCTGGGAAACCTTAAGTTGTTCTTCTATTTGCTGCAATATCACAAAATTTCTGATTCGTTCGTTTCTAAACCAGGTTGAATTTACAGACGAGGATGAGTTCATTGTGGTTGCCACTGATGGTATTTTGGTATATCATCTGAACTCTTTTTTTTCATTTAATCTCCATTATATCTCTCGAGATAGCATCGTTTATATGCATAATTCTTGAATAAAATTAAGCATAGTGTTGACCTTCTTTAGTATATATTTCGTTACAAAAAAGGTCGTCATATAATATTTTCCGACTATTCAGTTTCCTTTGCTTTCTGCCTCTCAGGGATTGTATGACGAGCCAGAGGTTGTGCAGTTCATACACGAACAGCTGCAAAATGTAAGTTTTTTTGGTACCGCTTGGCAGTTGCTCTTTCCATCTCAAAATATAGCTTCCCATCTTCGTGGTGTCGTTAAATTTCCAGTCGATACGTTGTGAAGGCTTTGCGTAGTATATGTATGAGAAAAGTGCTGCTAAATTATGTCGCCAAAACGATGTTTTAATCTGCAGAAAGTTGAAAAACTATGTTTTAATCTCTCAGGTGTGTTTGTTGTGAATCTGGAAAACATGAACTGTCTTTGTAGAGTCGTCAAATTTCCAGTCGATACATTGTGAAGGCTTTACGTAGTAAATGTGATCTGTAAAACATGAACTGTGAGATCTGCAGAAAGTTGAAAAACTATGTTTTAATCTCTCTTTTGGTGTATTTGTTGTGAATTCTCATCCTGTGTTCCCTCGTGCAGGAGAGTAAGCTCTCGTTGGTTTGCGAAAAAGTACTCGACCGGTGCTTGGCGCCTACTACTAACGCAGGCAATGGCTGCGACAACATGACCATGATACTGATCCAGCTCAAGAAACCCGAACAGTCGGGCTAGCGTTCAGACATGAAATCCCCAGCTTCTGAAGAAAAGCATCCCGGGCGGATCATCATCCCATTTCCCAAGCCGCCTCAGTTAATCTTGATCAAATGCAGACTGACTAAGTCATATACTTATTTATTAGCTCCTCAAAGATTGTGATAGTTTGTCCAAGCATTTGAAGTTGTCCATATTCAAAATCAATGATTCAAAATTTTAAGTTGTCCATACTCAAACTACTCTCCTCATTCACCCCTTGCTCCCAAAAAATCTCATTAGACTTATTTTCATTTGTCTCAGCTTAAGTGACGGCGCCTCATTTAACTCAGGAATTAAGGAAACAAACAAGTACATTGTGCAGTTAAATGGAAAGATAATCAAATATAACAGATAAAACTAAAGAATAACATATGAAAGAGAATAAAAGGGAGTAGTAAATTTTTTTAAAAAATGAAATAGGATAATCTAATAGTATGAGAGAAAAACAAAGAATAATACTCCATATAAAAGAGAATAAAAGTTACGGAGTAGTATATTTTACAAAAAAATGAAATAAGCCAATTAATTTGGAAAATAAAAAAAATACGAACAAATTATTTTCTGAAATATCTAGAAACATGAATTAATTACCTCAAACTTGGAGAAGCTAGCGTTGGGCAGTTAATAAGCTTTTACAGCAGTAACATAAGCTTTTACAGCAGTAACACAGTCCATTCATCGCTCTCGATTCAACTTGAAGAAGTTGGCGTTGGGCACAGGGCCGGACCCTAAGGGGGGGCAAGTGGAGCGGCCGCCCTGGGCCCCCAAATTTGCAGGGCCCCTCCCTAGCCTCAGGTATATATATATATATATATATATATATGGGTGCGTTATATTGATAACCCCTAAATATCGTAATAACCCTATAATTAAATCTGGACCGCACATTTTTAAAATCACGCGGTTGAGATTCAAACTTAGATTTACTTCATAAAAAAAGGCGGAGGGGTAAAACTGTCATTTCGCTCATTTAATTTCGCAGCCGATAAAATGATACTTCAACATAAAAAATGACGAAACTATCATTATAAGCCAAAAGTATCATTCTACCCGGAAAAACTATCATTCTATCGGCTGAAGTATCATTCTATCCGGCAAAATTATCATTCTATGCAATAAACCTAATATAATCGGCACAATACATAATATACAAACCTACAAAGCAGTAAACGTATCATTTTATCAACTCAAAGTATCATTTTTATAAGTTTACTGTCATTTTATCCGCTTAGATTATCATTTTATCAGGTAAAAGTATCATTTTATTAAACAAAAATGTCATTTTATACACCAAAAATATCTATCATTCTATCGGCTGAAAGTATCATTCTATCCGGCAAAACTATCATTTTATGCAGTAAACCTAACATTTATAAACTAAAAGTATCATTCAGAGTATCATTTTATCATTCAGAGTATCATTTTATCAACTCAGAGTATCATTCTATCCGGCAAAACTATCATTCTATGCAATAAACCTATCATTTTATCATTTTACGTGATATTTGGCGAAATTCAGAGTATCATTTTATCAGTCAAAAGTATCATTTTATCAACTCAGAGTATCATTCTATCCGGCAAAACTATCATTCTATGCAATAAACCTATCATTTTATTATTTTATCATTTTACGTGATATAAAACTATCATTCTATCGGCTGAAAGTATCATTCTATCCGGCAAAACTATCATTCTATGCAATAAACCTATCATTTTATCATTTTATCATTTTACGTGATATTTGGCGAAATTCAGAGTATCATTTTATCATTCAGAGTATCATTTTATCAACTCAGAGTATCATTCTATCCGGCAAAACTATCATTCTATGCAATAAACCTATCATTTTATCATTTTATCATTTTACGTGATATTTGGCGAAATTCAGAGTATCATTTTATCAGTCGAAAGTATCATTCTATCCGGCAAAACTATCATTCTATGCAATAAACCTATCATTTTATTATTTTATCATTTTACGTGAAATAAAACTATCATTCTATCGGCTGAAAGTATCATTCTATCCGGCAAAACTATCATTCTATGCAATAAATCTATCATTTTACGTGATATAAAACTATTATTCTATCGGCTGAAAGTATCATTCTATCCGACAAAACTATCATTCTATGCAATAAACCTATCATTTTATCATTTTACGTGATATTTGGCGAAATTCAGAGTATCATTTTATCATTCAGAGTATCATTTTATCAACTCAGAGTATCATTCTATCCGGCAAAACTATCATTCTATGCAATAAATTTAACAAATATCATTTTATCATTTTACGTGATATTTGGAGAAATTCATAAATTAAATGAGCGAAACGACATATTTACCCCTCCGCCTTTTTTATGAAGTTGAGTATCATTCTATCCGGCAAAACTATCATTCTATGAACATATATCATTTTATCATTTTACGTGATATTTGGCGAAATTCAGAAATTAAATGAGGGAAATGACATATTTACCCCTCCGCCTTTTTTTATTAAGTAAATCTAAGTTTGAATCTCAACCGCGTGATTTTAAAAATGTGCGGTCCAGATTTAGTTATAGGGTTATTACGGTATTTAGGGGTTATCATATGATCACAACTCTCTCTCTCTCTCTCTATATATATATATATATAGGGAGATGATCAAAATAAGTATATGTTTAAATCCAGAAATGCAGACCAAATCTTGGCCCTAGGATTAGATGATCTAATGGTCAATAATTAACCAAAAACACGGAAGGTCATAATTAAACAATTTTAGGTCATATTATAATATTTGGGTTTAATGTCATGCTAAGATCGTTTTAGGTCATGCTTTGTTAGCATGACCTAAAAATTACCTAATTATGACCTAAAAGTGCCCTAATTATGATATTGTTATGCGTTTCTGTATTTAAATCTAGTTTTGCATAGATCAAAACCCTATATATATATATATATATATATATATATATATATATTATATATGTAAACCCATATATCCTTTTCTACCTTTCTCTCTCTACAATTCGCTCCTCAACTAATATTATGCTTTGGAATATCTCTCGCTCAAGAGTCATGTTGCCATGTCGTCGGTATGCAATTGAAATTCGATTTTTTCTTCATTCGATTCTCTTTTGATTTATTTGAGCTCGTTTGTGGAATTGTGGTCCTTTCCCCCGTTATTTGCACCGACGAAACTCTTCTTTTTTGTTGTATTTTGATTTGTTTGATTGATCGCCTGGCTTTGGGGTATATTTTCACAGGATTGGGCGTAGTCGACTGTTTATTTCTTCGATTGTTTGTTTATAACTGTTTATTTGTTTTCTCTTGTTATTTGTGTCAGCTATCTAGATTCTCTGTTTTGATATTGCTACTCATCCACCGATCGTGATCGTGAGCCTTCATCAAGCAGCTAGAAACACAAGTCACCAAGCAGCAAGGAACACAAGAAGTCAAGAAGGTATGTAGACAGTAGACATGTAGTACTAGTACGTTCATGTCTTTTGGCTTCAACACCGATTGATTGATTAATTGATCTTGATCAGTTCTTTTTTTCTTCTAAATTTTAGCAAGATCATGTCAACAAGGAAGTATGCATCAGGTAGTGAAAAAAGGAAAAAGAGGAAGCGAGTAGATGAATTGATAGAATCGCAAAGAGGAGCTATGGACAAATTTTTTTCAAACAGAACAAGTACAGGCACGTCCAGAAACCCAGATGAGTTGGCGCTTATTGTTGTGGAGGAGCAAACTAATCCTAATTTAGAAGACGAGGTCCCGATGCAGGATAATGATGACAACTATGTAAGTGATCATGACCAGCCTGCTACAGAACCTGCTAGTAGTCATGAACAATTTGTTTATACCACGGATATTTATGATCCAAGAAATTGGAATAGTCTTGATAACAAAGCTAGAGACATATTAGTGGAAAAGGGTCCTATTAGAGAAGAAAATATTGTGTTCCCCAAGGATGGCAACGCAAGACATTTTTCATATGCCCACTACTCTAGGAAAATGAAAAATGGAGAGGTGCGTGACAGAAAATGGTTAGTTTATTCCAAGCATGTTGATAAAGTGTTCTGTTTTTGCTGTAAGATTTTCAACTCAAGAAGTTGCAAAAGTTCTTTGGCACATGATGGGTTTGGAGATTGGAAGCATATCATTGACAGACTGAAAGATCATGAAACTAGTGTGGAGCATATCACCAATATGAATACTTGGAATGAACTGAGAGCTAGAATGGGCAAAGATGAAACAATTGACAAAGAGATACAAAAAGAAATCAAGAGGGAGCAAGAACGCATAAGGCAAGTTTTATTAAGACTAGTTGCCATTGTGAAGTTTCTTGGTAAACGCAGCTTGGCTTTTAGAGGATCTAATGAGCAGCTTTATAATGATCAAAATGGTAATTTCTACGCTTGTGTTGAGATGATTGCAGAATTTGATCCTGTCATTAGGGGTAAGCGTGTGCCAGTGAAGGGAACTTTCTATTCCGGCAACAAAGATATTAAAAGTACTAGTTGGGTCATCTGCATATTCATGCCCACGCTCAATAAATACTGTGATCTTGGATACGCCAAGGTCGAAGTTGTCCAAGGTTGGGGCGGGGATTACTTTGCTACATTTCAAATGATGGGTGTCCTGAGAGTCGGTCCCTTTTATGAGATTTATATGTAAGTCTGCTGATTTGAATTGGTTTTGATTACTTATGTCCACAAATGTGACATGCTCATTTTTGTATGCAGATTTGCCGACAAGGACAAGAAAGGGAAAGGGAAAGGGAAAGGGAAAGAGAAAGAGAAAGAGAAGGTAGATGGAAGATTATGTTGAATGAGCTTTATGCCTTTTGCTCATTCATCGCATTCCATTTTCCCTTTTATAGTTTGATAGTTTCATAATCTTAGTGATTTAGGTTGAAGGCAAAGAATTTGGAGCATGTTCTTGAATTAAGTTTGGTGAAATTGAAAATCTTGTTCCTTTTTTTTGGTGAGTTATACAAATGGGATTATCTTAAAACAGGATATGAAATACATGATCTCCTAGTGTTTTTTACAATCCAAAATTGACGTGTTAGTGTACGCTTATTTATGCATCTGATTCTATTTTCTGAAACATCCTGTAAATGTGACATGTAAATTAATTGCATTTAACTTATTGCAAAGAAATTTGTACTAATGAGATTAATATTTTCATTACATTTAAATTATTTCTAAGAAGTGAAATTAATTTTTTCATTACACAACGAATTAAAAATATTTAAACTAACAAGCCATCTTAGCTCGGTTGGTAGAGTGTGTGGCTTTTAACCATGTGGCACAAACGGCGTTTCATTTACTCGTAATTTCAAAAAATAATTTTAACTAATTAAAAATTAATTTGTACTTATGATTTGAAGATTTTTGTTTAGTTCATCAACCTCGTTTATTTATGCTGATTGTCCGAATTTGAATCATATTTTCTCCCAATCATCAAATGCTCTTACAAAAATGGTCTCTAAAATCTCTTCTCTTGAGCTGCCGAAACAATGCATCCAATCTCCAAACTCCACGCAATGCATCCATCAAGCACTCATTTCTTTCGCATACACGAGTGCTCGAGCTCTTCGATAGGATCTTCAATCATATCAAGGATCCACGTTATTTGTAGTGTTTAGTGTTAATGGTGTTGGAATCGTGCTTGGTCAAATGATTTTTGACTAATAATAAATGGTGTAAGACATTTAATTTTGTGAAATTAAATGCAATAGCGTCGATCTACGTTCCGAGTAGATGACCGTAGTATATTCACTTTCTCAAATCCGATTCCCGGTGAGTGAGAAATAATATATTAAAGTTGGTCACAATAAAGCTAGAAATGAGCTATGTGGAAAGACTAAGGGATTAATTAACTAGGTGTTAATTATCCCACATCGGGGATGATAAACTTCTTTGATGAAGTATTTAATCAGATGAATTATCATGTGTAATAATTATCGTGGAATAAGACGGGTGACAGAGCCCACACGCGCGCGCCGCCGCCGCCGCCGCCCGCCCGCGAGCCGCGCACCGTGTCCCGTGTCCATTGACCCGTGCCCGTGCCCCGTGCCCCGGGTACCTTGTGCCTTGTGCCTTGGCAATTGGTCTTTGGGCTGTTCTTTGGAGCTGGTCGTTGAGCATGGTTCGTGCCCCGCTTGTTATTTTTAGACCACCCCAAACTCCACGCTATCCCCGACGGGTCTGGTCCACGTCATGGTCCCGCTGGACCCCGACGCATGACGGGAGACAAAAAGGTTCCTGCTGGACCCCGACGCACAACGGGAGACAAAAGGTCCCCGCTGGACCCCGACTCACAACGGGAGTCAAAACGTCCCCACTGGACCCCGACGCATCACGGGAGACAAAGGGTCCCCGATGGACCCCGACGGTCCATGGTGTATCTCGTCGTGTAGCATGTCCAGGTGCGTCATGTCTCTTCAGCTCCAACTAGCTAGTGCACCAGTCAGTAACCCCCGGCGGTTACAGTCAAGCCATCATGGCACACATGATGGCTGTTGACTCCATCAATGCCCCTGCTGGTGGACTTGGCCTATAAATAGGCAGTCAGTCCATGCATTGCACACAATGTCATAGAACACCCAACACAAGCATGTCATTCTCTCCCTCTCTCTGCATTGTCTTCCCGTCGAAGCTCTGCTCCCGCCTTACTCCCGTTCGCCGGAGCTCTGTTGCTAGCGGTGCTGCTACATCAGAGACGGAGCCGTTTTATCTTTGGGGACGACACGCCAAACCGAGAGCACTACCGGGGCGTATCTCGTCTTGCGGAAAGAGGACTCCTCGACTCGGCTTAACATCTTTACGGTTATTGTTTCGAATTCTGTTTTGTAATTTCAATTTAATTTATTTCTGTTGTTCATTGGGTTGTACTACGCCCGGTTAGTGTATCTTTGTATCACAGTTTAATTAATCAAGTTTCAATCCAACATTCGCAAGACGAGATATACTTGCCGTTGAAGAAGGAGATTGGATTTTAAATTGAATCTAAAACTTTCGAAACTAATACCTTAGCGTGGAGTTGGATCCCGTCGCTGAGTTCCCCGTCGTCGCTTTCCCCGACTCCAACACCGACGTGCCCACTGTTCCCCGCTGGATCCCCGTCGGGTCCCCGCCATGACCACGACTCCCGTCGAGTCCACATCATTACACTTGATTACCCAAGCGCGTTGAGCGTTTACTAACCCATTTGGGTCGACTGGTGCATCCACGTTGAGTGGCACCGATGGTTCCACATTAAGTGGTTCCATGGAATCCTTGATAGGATCGTGTGTTGGACCTTTCGAGGTCAACACGGGTGTTGGGACCTTCGGGACCAACCCGAAGAAAGACGGTTCCATTTTTTGTGGTTCTGCGAGATCCTCCAATGGATCGTATGTTGAGTCCTTTGGGATCAACACGAGTATTGGGGCCTTCGGGGCCAACATGCAAACTGACGGTTCCACTATTAGTAGTTCCTTTAGATCCTCTAATGGATCAAGTGTTGAGTCCTTCGGGATCAACACGTGTGTTGGGGCCAACACGAGAACTAGTGGTTCCACGTTTAGTGGCTCCATAGAATCCTCTAATGGATTGAGTGTTGGGACCGTCGGGTCCAACACGAGAGTTGATGTCATTGGGATCAACACGACTGACTCCAGTGTGGGGGAAAGACCTCATGAATGGCCAAGGACAGGGAAGTCCTACGGGACGTCTCCCGTTGTTCCTATTGATAGGGACATAGGGTCGTTGGGCGTGTCCCATTGGTCTCAAGGGACGTCTCCCGTTCGTCGGGAGACATGGGAGACGTTCTGCTCCCGTCCGTGCCTTAGAAAATGTTGGAAGACATTTGGCACACGTTAGGTCCCAAGGGACGTCTCCCGTTCGTCGGGAGACATGAGGGACATTCGACTGTCGTCCGTGGCATGAGAAACGTCGGGAGACATTTCTCACCCATCCGAGTCTTCAAAACGTCGGTAGACATGGGGAGACATTTCGCTCCCGTTAGTGCAGTAGAATATGTCGAGAGACGTATGGCACACATTTGTGATGTGGGAAATGTCGGGAGCAAATTTTGCACCCGTCGATCTCCTGTTCGTCGGGAGACATGGGCTCCCATCCGTGCTTTAGGAAATGTCAGTAGACGTTTTCCACCCTTACATCTAATGTGAGATGTCGGGAGAAATTTTACACACGTCCGTCTCTTATGAGATGTCGGGAGCAAATTTTGCACCTGTCGGTCTCCCGTTCGTCGGGAGACATAGGGAGACATTTGGCTCCAGTTCGTGCCTTAGCAAATGTCGGGAGACATTTGGCACACGTCGGTCCCTTAGCAAATATCGAGAGACGTTTGACACCCGTTCGTGTCTTGAAAAAATGTCGGGAGACATTTGGCTCCGCCCATTCCATGAGAGATGTTGGGAGACATTTGGCACCCGTCTAAATGTCGGGAGAAAGATGAAGCAACCAACCAAGAAGCTTGGTGGAGAATTTATCAAACATGCCAAAGGCAACATAGCCGCCGTGCTAACTGAAGAAGTCAACCACGTCGAGAACAAAGGTGGTTGGTATATCGACACGGGCGTCACTGCCCTCGTGTGTGCCGATAGAAGTAAGTTCTACACTTACAAGACTGTTGAGGGGAGGAAGCTCAACATGGGGAACCAAGCCTCGTCCAAATGTGTCGACTTTGGAGATATGGTCCTCAAGATGACGTCCGACGTGACAATCACTCTAAGAAAGTGCTACATGTCCCGGACATACGCAAGAACATAGTTTCTGGATCAATACTTGTAAATAGGGGTTTTTTAACTTGTATTTGAGTCCGATATGTTCTTTATATATACGTTTGGAAAATCCATCGGAAAATGTTATGTAACCGAGGGTCCTTTTTAAACTAAGTGTATAGGCTATTCGCCGTGTTTGAAAAGCCATTGGCTAATAATGAAAATGCAAATACTTCCTCCTATTTGTAGCATTATAGATTAGGACATGTGAATCCTAATGCTATAAAAGTTTAGTAAACTTGAATTTACTAAAGACAAAAGAAGTCTATACCCAAAACAAATGTGAGATTTGTCTTGAGGTGAAAAATGACTAGATTACAGTTTCATTCTGTTGAACGGAACACGAAACCCCTTGAATTAATTCACACCAATGTATGTGATTTAAAATTCGTGCAAACTAGAAGTGGTATAAAATACTTTATCACGTTCATAGATGATTGCACAAGATGTTGCTATCTTTATCTTTTAAGAAGTAAAGATGAAGCAATTGAAGTATTCAAAAATTATAAGAACGAAGTCGGGAATCAACTTGGATTGTAAATCAAAATGATTCAAAGTGATAGAGGAGGCGAATACTTAGCCTCGTTTGGAGAATTATGCAACACAAGTGATATAATTCTTCAAACGGTTGCACCATATTCACCACAATCTATTGGTGCTACAGAACGCAAGAAACTGAACTCTTAAAGAGATGATAAGTGTGTTACTGATTAGTCCAGGGATGCCCCAGAACATGTGGGGGAAAGCTGTTTTGACAGCTAAATACATCCTAAACAAAATCCCACTCAAAAGTAAGGATGTTACTCCTTATGAGTTGTGGAATAGAAGGAAGTCATCCTACAAATATCTCAAAGTGTGGGGGTGTTTGGTAAAGTGATGGTTCCAACGCCCAAATAGATTAAAATCAGTTCTAAAACGGTTGATTGCATCTTTATTGGGTATGCACTTAAGAGTAGTGCATATCGATTTGTTGTCCACAAGTCTGAAATACCGACTGTGACTGTGGGAACAACAATCGAGTCAAGAAATGATGTATTTCTTGAAAAATATATTTCCTCGCAAAGACAAGGAAAATATTGCACCCAATTCTGAGACGAGAATTGAGGATAAAGCCACTAGTTCTAAATCAGTGGATGAAGAGCCAGAATCGCGCAAGCGAACAAGGCATGATCCAAACGATGCGGTACTAAGACGTGGCAACAGGGTCAGAACACCAAAGACATTTGGTCCTGACTATATTGCATTCATGTTGGATGAAGAACCAACATCGATAAAAGTAGCCTTTGTTGGCCCAGACGGGCTGCATTAAAGAGAAACTGTTCAAAGCGAAATTGATTCAATTTTGCTACCACACTTGGGTGTTGGTTGATCTACCTGAAGGTGCTAAACCATTAGGATGCAAATGAGTCCTTAAAAGCAAGTTTAAGGCCTTGGAACAGTTGATAAGTATAAATGGTGTTTTAAGATGAAATCCATATGGAATAACCTAAAGGTTTTGTAGTACCTAGACAAGAGAGAAAGGTTTGCAAACTGGTTAAGTCCCTCTATGGATTGAAACAAGCGTCGTTGCAATGACAATTGAAATTTGGTAATGTGATGTTATCAAATGGATTTCAAATCAGCGAATGTGACATATGTGTCTACATTAAGAACACTGATAATGGATACGTTGCAGCGTGTCTCTACGTTGGTGATATGTTAATCATGGGTAGTAACACCTAAGTGATTAACTATACGAAAATCATGTTAAAGAGAAACTTTGACACGAAGTATATGGGTATAGCCGATGTGAATTCTGGAATGGAAAAATTCGAATTCAAAGGAATCATCTTGACACAATCTCATTATGTTGAGAAAGTACTAAAGAGATTCAACGCCTATGATGACATCCCGGCTAAGACGCCTATAGAGCTCAATGTTCACTTGAGCAAGAACAAGGGCGAGCCCGCGGCATAAGAAGATTATGCACGGGGCATTGAGTGCATTATTCATTTGACTAATTGCACTAGACTTGACATTGCTTGCGTTGTGAACAAGTTGAGTCGTTACACGAGCAATCCAAGCAAGGAGCATTGGAAAGCTCTTGTAAGAGTTTTGAGGTACTTGAAATGTACTCAAAATCATGGGCTATAATTCTCGAGATACACCCCGGTACTTGAAGGGTACTGTGATGTGAACATGATATCCGATAACAAAGACTCACTTTGAACAAGTGGATATGTCTTTACTATTGGGGGGATACTGTCTCGTGGAAATCCATGAAACAGATATGTATAGCCCGATCAACCATGAAATCGGAATTCATAGCTTTAGATAAAGCTAGTGAGGAAGCCGAGTGGCTTAAGAACTTCCTTGATGATATTCCATGTTGGTCAAAGCTCGTGCCTCCAGTGTTAATTCACTGTAATAGCCAAGCCGCTATTGGGAGGGCAAACAATGACTTGTACAATGGTAAGTCTCGACACATTCATCGACGACATAATACCGTGAGACATTTGATCACAACAGGAGTGATTACAATTGACTACGTAAAGTCATTGGATAACCTAGCGGATCCGCTAATCAAATGGTTAAATCGTGATCAAATGAATAAATTGCTAGAGGGAATGGGTTTGAAAACCACAAACTAAAGAATTGTCATAGTGGTAACCCAACCATGATGACTGGAGATCCCAAGAACTTGGTTCAATGGGAAAACTAAGCTATGAGAGTTCGTGTGAAACACTCATCTACATCTATTCCCTAGAAGAGCAATAGAGTGTTGAAAAACTTGCCTAGTGGTGAGGTTAAGTCTATGACTTTTAATGATCCCTAAAGGATCTCGTTGAGATGAAGTTCTCAAGGAGACTAAGTATGGCAAGATACTTAACGAGGAATCACCTATGTAAGTGTGAAGTGGGGCCGCTTCAAACTATACACTTATGAATCCAAAGTGGTGTCCAAGGCCTGAAATGGACACAAAACGTGAGAACGGATGAGGTTGAGGTGTTTAAGTGTTAACATCATTGTCTCGGTGCACGCTGTGGAGGAATAGTTCAAAGCATCGCGCTACTAGTCCGCCGGTGTATCCGATGGTGTTGACTATGGAGGGTTCAAAGCCAAAAACTACCTATCCTTATGCTTACATACCTCTTGAGGGTTGAGCTTGTGTCTGCATACATATGCATTTGGGCAATTTCCACTCATATGGGGGATTGTTGGAATCGTGCCTGGTCAAATGATTTTTGACTAATAATAAATGGTGTAAGACATTTAATTTTGTGAAATTAAATGCAATAGCATCGATCTACGTTCCGAGTAGATGACCGTAGTATATTCACTTTCTCAAATCCGATTCCCGGTGAGTGAGAAATAATATATTAAAGTTGGTCATAATAAAGCTAGAAATGAGCTATGTGGAAAGACTGAGGGATTAATTAACTAGGTGTTAATTATCCCACATCGGGGATGATAAACTTCTTTGATGAAGTATTTAATCAGATGAATTATCATGTGTAATAATTATCGTGGAATAAGACGGGTGACAGAGCCCACACGCGCGCGCCGCCGAGCCGCGCACCGCGCACCGTGCACCGTGTCCCGTGTCCCATGTCCCGTGACCCGTGCCCGTGCCCCATGCCCCGTGCACCGGGTGCCGGGTGCTTGGTGCCTTGTGCCTTGTGCCTTGGATCTTGGATCTTGGATCTTGGATCTTGGATCTTGGCAATTGGTCTTTGGGTGGTCTTTGGGCTGTTCTTTGGAGCTGGTCGTTGAGCGTGGTTCGTGCCCCGCTTGTTCTTTTTAGACCACCCCAAACTCCACGCTATCCCCGACGGGTCTGGTCCACGTCATGGTCCCGCTGGACCCAGACGCATGACGGGAGACAAAAAGGTTCCCGCTGGACCCCGACGCACAACGGGAGACAAAAGGTCCCCGCTGGACCCCGACTCACAACGGGAGTCAAAACGTCCCCGCTGGACCCCGACGCATCACGGGAGACAAAGGGTCCCCGATGGACCCCGACGGTCCATGGTGTATCCCGTCGTGTAGCATGTCCAGGTGCGTCATGTCTCTTCAGTTCCCACTAGCTAGTGCACCAGTCAGTAACCCCCGGCGGTTACAGTCAAGCCATCATGGCACACATGATGGCTGTTGACTCCATCAATGCCCCTGCTGGTGGACTTGACCTATAAATAGGCAGTCACTCCATGCATTGCACACAATGTCATAGAACACCCAACACAAGCATGTCATTCTCTCCCTCTCTCTGCATTGTCTTTCCGTCGAAGCTCTGCCCCCGCCTTACTCCCGTTCGCCGGAGCTCTGTTGCTAGCGGTGCTGCTACATCAGAGACGAAGCCGTTTTATCTTTGGGGACGACACGCCAAACCGAGAGCACTACCGGGGCGTATCTCGTCTTGCGGAAAGAGGACTCCTCGACTCGGCTTAACATCTTTACGGTTATTGTTTCGAATTCTGTTTTGTAATTTCAATTTAATTTATTTCTATTCTTCATTGGGTTGTACTACGCCCGGTTAGTGTATCTTTGTATCACAGTTTAATTAATCAAGTTTCAATCCAACAAATGGATAGTGGTGTCTGGTAAATTGTTCATTCTCATTGCATTGCATTTCCACACGAAGATACTCCTTACACTAGTTAATGTGCTTGACAAAGTGGTCCTGGTCTAGGATACAATTTTGGAGGTGATGGAAACAAATTGAGTGAACGAATTCACTACGAATGAGGTTTTTGAAAAATAAATAACCAAGGGTGTTTGATATAATTTGATTCTAGAAGTGTCATATTTCGGTATATTTTTTCACCCATAACACCAAAAAGAAAATTGCATAGAATTTTGTAACATCAAAAATATATATTGATATCAACATTAATTTTTATAGCTCTGGAAACTACTTCTATATACTACTTCTTTTATCTCAAGGAAGATGACTTTTTGAAAAATGTTTTCTCTTTAGATGCATACCAAATATGGAAGCAAAATTATGTATTTCAAAAACTAATATTTATTTCGTTCTTAGAGCATCCACATCCGTGCTCTTGCCAAAGAGCACGGATGTGAGCCCGAGCCCACTTTTATTCATTTTTTACTCTCTGCTCTTAGGCAAGAGCACAAACCCGCATCCGTGCTATTCCGCAAGGACAAGCTCAAGGGTCTCAACATCCCATTATTTAATTTAAATACTTCAATTACTAAAAACATTTCTACAATATAAAAATATATTAAAATATAAAAATTACATAATTAAATCCTAAAAAATAAAAAAATACTTAATTAAAATCCTTAAAAAAATACTTAATTAAAATCCTAAAAAAATGCATAATTAAA
Source organism: Salvia splendens (assembly GCF_004379255.2). Taxonomy (NCBI): domain Eukaryota; kingdom Viridiplantae; phylum Streptophyta; class Magnoliopsida; order Lamiales; family Lamiaceae; genus Salvia; species Salvia splendens. Next base: position 10,369,795 of record NC_056033.1, read on the forward strand.
ATCCTATAAATTAAAAATTACATAGTTAAAAGCTAAAAAATACCCTCGTGGAAAACTAGTCCTCTATCCCAATGTTCTTCGGAGACCCCGTATCATTGCAATATGTGAATCAAGTTGATCGGGAGTCATCCGAGACCTATCGGCCATATTGAGTTGAGCCAAAAGGGTCAACAACGAGTTGGTCGGTGGCTGGGGCGGCACGAAGGGAGAGGGGACAGATGGAGTCGCGGCGCGACGGCGGTTGGCCGTCGCCTTCTTCCTTCCTTGCGGTCGGCGTTGGGAACTGCTCGGGCCGGCGTCGGGGCTACCCAAGTTAGCTCCGGCAAGCTGGCTAGACACCTCATCCTTGTCGGCGTCGGAGAGGGATACCGACCTCGACCCGTTGCCGGAGGAGCTGGAGGAGGTGATACGCCTCCCTTAAACATCGCATGATGGCGCACCTCCTGCCAAACGTTGAGGTATCTGAACGGTGCGTATTCTTGGGATTGGTAGGTCGCCAACGCGGTGTTGATGATGTCGAGCTCGCTCTTGCCGCTCCCCTCCGACCGCTCTTCCTGGAGGTAAATCCCCCCAAACTTTTGGATTGTTGTGGATGCTCTGTAGATGGCATTGCGCACCATACTATCATTGCGCTCGATGGTTCTATCCGGGCGGTTTTCATTGTACCGGCGAGAGACACGCCACCAAAACGTATCCCCGCTTTGGTTCGTGCCAATCTCCGAATCTTCAGAGACAGTCAAGTAGGCTTTGAATAACTGATCCATCTCCGCCGGAGTGTACGGGGTGCGGACACCACGAGTAAAAGTAGGAGTAGGAGTACGAGTTTGAGAGTCGCCGCTCCCTCCCGATCTGGGTTCGAGTGCCCACCCGTATCGCTCATCGGGTGCATCTTGTTCGTCCACCAGGTAAGGTCGGTAGCCACCCGGAACTTGAGAACCTTGGGTTTGAGGAGGGGCCGAAAATTGCGTTTCCGCACTAGGGAATGGTTGTGAGCCGGACCATTCGTGGTTCCAACCGCGGGAGTCGGAGGGGTGATCGCCGGAACCGGACATTGTGATTGTAAGAGTGAAAGATTGAGAATTGATAAGAGAATTTGAATGAGAAAACTTAGATGAGAATTGTATAGTGTGGTGTGAAATTTTTTGTGCGGATGTGGGGGTATTTATAGATGAAAATGTGAATTTTAGGGAAAAAAATTGAAAAATTAATTAAAAGTGGGGAGAAAACGGATATAATTTATTGGGAAGTGGGAAAATATTTTTTTATTTAAAATCGTTTTTTAATTAAAATCTGATTTTTTTAAAAAAAAATTTGAATATGCCAACGGCCAATCACAGTCCGCCACGTTAGCTGCTCAGCGGCGAGACGCTGCTCGATGCCAAGAGCACATCCGTGCCGCTGGTAAGAGCACAGTGGCGGACAACGCGTCGCCGCGCCGGTGGCACGGACGGACGCGGTTTCCAACCGCTGTGGATGTTCTTATTCTTATTAGTATTTTTGGAATGTTTGTATATAATATTCTCATTATTCTGTATTGATATTATTTTGTTGTCTTAAGGCCTTATATAAATTAATAGAAACTTTTAATTGCCTTATTAAGATACTAATCACGATATATTTTTAAATATCATCATGCTCAATTTTTTCTTATTATTAAAACTTTTCTAGATGGCCCCTAAAATCGATTTTTTCCAAATTATTTGTAGTTAAACCGTTAGAATAGGGTTTATACCCTTTTTCATTTATTTATTTTAGTACGAGATTTGCAGAATATATGACCAAATTACATTTAGACAAAAGATAAATGTACATAAATTAAATTATATGATAAAATAAATTTCAGGAAACGATCTGAGAAAAATGAGTCTCTTTAGCAACATACACTATGATGAAGAGCTGCTTGATCTTGGCCACCAGCTCGAGCTCTTGCGAATTAAATTTCAACCTCGAAAAGTAAATTCAATTGCCTAAGCCACACACACACACACACACACTCATATTATAATCTTAGTCAATTTGACTTTAGTTGCGATATTTTGATTCTAGGAACTTCTCATGAAGAAGATGGAATCAAGAAGAAAAGGTAAATGATTTACTCCAACATTAGATCGATATCTTTGTGCATTAATCAACCTAAGGAAAAAAGAAATATGTATACAGTATGTGGGTGATGTATATCTTGGCTGATTCTAATGGAAGAAGATGGGCTATAGTTGTTGCAAATTGACATTGAATAGTTGTGTTTATATACGTAGTTAATTTGTAATTAGGAAATACATTGATTTTTCTACTTTCTCTTTTGAAATTAGGATAGATTCAGGGTTTCTTCTTTTATTTAATTACTAATACTCTCTCCGTCCAAAAAAAATAGAGTAATTTGTGTATGACACAGGTTTTAATATAGAATTGGTAAAGTAAGATAGAAAGGAAAAAAGTAAGAGAGAATGAGAAAAAGTAAGAGAAAAGTAGTGTTAGTGGAATGATGTATAAGATTATTATTTGTTGAAAACTTTCCATAAATGAATGTGCTCTATTTTTTGTGGACGGCCAAAAAAGGTAATTGTATTCTATTTTTTGTGGACGGAGGGAGTATTACTTATTTCGCTCATCAATAGAATAGAATACATTCATGACTCATGCAATTCTTGGGGCTAACTTTATTGTGCATGTTATTCTGCCTGAACCCTTGTTTATGCTTGAACTTTAGTTTATGATGGCTTGATGAAATGGAAATGCTTTAATAAGTAATATTTTGTGTTGGTTTTCATTTAGCAGCATGTGGAGGGCGGTTTACGCTTCACGGTGCTTTGGTCTATCGATGGTACTATGCACTATCTTAGCTTTGACGAGTTGGGTCTGAAGGATTGTAGTGTTGTAATATCCGGATTTAAAAGAAATCTGGAAACCATTCCGATTTGTATTGGATTTTTCTATGTGGGTGATGCCTTGTACATGGTTGGGGGCGAGAGTTGTACTAAATTTAATAGTATAATTCTGAAACCAACAAAATGTTTGTGGTCCGCAGTGCCACCACCTTATGGTTTGTTTAGTGAGTCTTGGACTCTTTGGGTTGCCCCGCTACTATGAAGTTAAAGCGGGGCATCCCCATGCTAGCCCCGTTACATGATGACATCTGTGGGGGCACAAGTGAACGAGAAGGCTGTTGAAGTTTGTCAAATTTTCACAAATTCCATATCCCACATCGGTGGGCTATCACTTGTTTGGGGGTATGGCTGCCTATAAAAGGAGCTCACCCCCCATTTTGTAATACATCCCAAAATTGTACTCTTCTCCATTTAAATATATAAGTGGGCTCTGCAGAGGGTGCTCGGAGACGTAGGCAATTTGGCCGAACTCCGTTATCAAAGTTCCGAGTGTGTTCTTTCTTTTTTATCTATTTTGTTCCGCATTTATTTCTGGGTTTATTTTCTGTAGTAGTATTGTATTCAATATTATTTGCGGGTTTGGTAGTAGTGTTTTGTACGGTTCTTTTGGGTGTTTTATATTGTGATAAATACACCGACTGATAAATTCTGTTAGGAATCTGGTATTTAAGAGGGACAGTGTCCTCGCCAGTATTTCCAAAGAATTTATTTGGAGAAGTAATTTTATCGAGTAGACCCCATTGGGTTAACTCTGAAATTACTGAATCGGTTCATTTCACTATTTGAGAGAAAATTACCCGGTTTTCTCAACAAGTGGTATCAGAGCCAAGGTTCGTCCTTGGTTCTATTTGTTTGTAATATTGAATACTTTATTTTGAGTCTGTAATGGCGGGTAATGATCAAGAAAACAAGGCTAGTTCTTCGTCATCATGGTCGAGGTTTCCACCGTCAAATATGAAATTGGCGGTGGAGATATTTGACGGTACTGGCCATTTTGGTATGTGGCAGGGGGAGGTTCTAGACTCTCTTTTCCAGCAAGGTCTTGACATTGCCATTGAAGAAAAGAAACCAGAAGATATAGATGATAAAGATTGGAGTACCATAAATCGGTTAGCTTGTGGAACAATTCGGTCGTGTCTGTCCAGGGAGCAGAAGTATGCTGTCAAGAATGAGACTTCTGCACATAGATTGTGGAAGACACTGGAGGACAAATTTCTGAAGAAGAGTGGTCAGAATAAGCTCCTTATGAAGAAAAGGTTGTTCCGATTTGAATACCGACCAGGTACCACTATGAATGAACACATTACTTTGTTTAACCAATTAGTAGCAGACCTGCTAAATTTAGATGTGAAATTTGGGGATGAGGATCTGGCATTGATGTTGTTGTCGTCTCTACCTGATGAATTTGAACATCTGGAGACCACATTACTCCACGATAAGAGAATGTGTCTTTAGATACTGTATGTTCTGCTTTGTATAGTCATGAATTGCGAAAGGCAGATAAAATGAAAGGCAAAGCAGTTACAGATGAAGCATTAGTGGCAAGAGGTCGTCAACAAGGCCGATCAAAGGAGAGAAGAGGAAGGTCCAAATCGAAAAGGCGAGTTGCCAAAGATGAGTGTGCTTTCTGTTATGAGAAAGGACATTGGAAGAAAGACTGCCCAAAGTTGAAGAAGAAAGAAAAGGCTTCGCAAGATGCAAATGTTGCTGAATGCAAAAATGATGCGGAGTCAGATTGTTCTTTGACGGTTTCACCTTCTACATCGCATCCAGACGAGTGGATATTGGATTCAGGTTGCACCTATCATATGTGTCCCATCAGGGAATGGTTCTTTGATTTCGAAGAACTCAATGACGGACTTGTTTACATGGGGAATGACAGTCCATGTAAGACAGCCGGGATAGGCTCAATCAAGCTACGGAATCAGGATGGATCTACCAGAATTTTGAAGGATGTGCGGTACGTGCCCCAGTTGAAGAAGAATCTCATCTCATTGGGGGCCTTAGAATCTAAAGGCCTAGTTGTGATGATGCGAGATGGAATTCTTAAAGCAACTTCAGGAGCATTGGTGATGCTGAAAGGTGTGAGGAAGAACAATTTGTATTACTACCAAGGTAGTACAGTTGTTGGGACAGTAGCAACTGCAACTTCGAGTAATAAGAAGGATGCAGAGGCGACGAAGCTTTGGCATTTGCGATTGGGACATGCTGGTGAGAGATCATTGCAAATTCTCGCCAAGCAAGGATTATTGAAAGGTACGAAGTCTTGCAAATTAGAGTTTTGCGAGCATTGTGTTCTGGGAAAACATCGAAGAGTGAAATTTGGCACTGCAATCCATAATACGAAGGGAATTCTGGATTACGTGCACTCAGATGTGTGAGGACCTGCCAAGACTCCGTCACTTGGAGGTAGACACTATTTTGTCACTTTTGTTGATGATTTTTCCATGAGAGTTTGGGTGTACACTATGAAGAGCAAAAATGAAGTCCTTGGGATTTTTCTGAAATGGAAAGCTCAAGTTGAAAATCAGATGGGGAGGAAGATCAAGGTTCTCCGATCTGACAACGGTGGAGAATACAAGAGTGATCCTTTCCAAGATGTATGCCAGAAGTGTGGCATAGTTCGGCACTTCACAGTGAGAAATACACCACAGCAGAATGGAGTGTCAGAGCGTATGAATCGAACACTAGTGGAGAAAGTTCGTTGTATGCTGTCTAATGCTGGGCTAGACAGGAAATTTTGGGCTGAGGCCATCACATACGCTCAACACATTGTCAATCGTTTGCCATGTTCTGCCATTGATGGCAAGACTCCTTTAGAGGTATGGTCCGGTAAACCTGCAACTGATTATGATTCTTTGCGTATTTTCGGTTCTATTGCATATTATCATGTGACTGAATCAAAGTTGGATCCACGTGCAAAGAAGGCTTTGTTTATGGGTTTCAGTGCTGGTGTTAAAGGATATCGGTTATGGTGTTTGGAGTCTAAGAAGACGATTGTAAGTAGGGATGTTACCTTTGATGAATCTTCCATGTTGAATAAGGTAAATCCAAATAGTAGTGATACTTCGCAGCAGGTGGAGTATACACCGAAACAGGTGGAGTTCGAAGAAGCAGTTGTGATCCCAACTACGAACACCACAAATGACTCTCCTACGGAAGAAGAAGAGTCAGATGATGAAGAGGTTCCACCCCAAGAACCTTCGCAGCAATCAGAGCCAATTGCAGTCAGGCGAATGAGGCGGGAAAATAAGAAACCTGCTCGATTTGCGGATATGGTAGCATATGCGCTTCCAGTTGTTGATGATGTTCCATGTATCTTTTCGAAAGCTATTGAAAGTTCAGAAAGTGATGGTTGGAAAGGTGCATTGGAAGAAGAGATGCAATCTCTTCAGAAGAACAAGACGTGGAAGCTGATGCCATTGCCGAAAGGCAGAAAGGCAATTGGATGTAAATGGGTTTTTGCAAAGAAAGAGGGATTTCCTGACAGAGATGATGTTCGCTACAAAGCAAGATTGGTAGCTAAAGGCTACGCCCAGAAGGAGGGAATTGATTACAATGAGGTATTTTCTCCTGTTGTTAAACATTCCTCCATTAGAATTTTGTTGGCTTTGGTAGCGCAGTTGAATTTGGAGCTAGCTCAACTTGATGTGAAGACTGCGTTTTTACACGGTGATCTGAAGGAGGAAATCTATATGACCCAACCGGAGGGATTCAAGGTTGCTGGTAAAGAAAATTGGGTTTGCAAGTTGAACAAATCGTTGTACGGATTGAAACAGTCTTCAAGACAGTGGTACAAACGGTTTGACAAGTTTATGAAGGATCAAATGTACACAAGAAGCAAATACGACCACTGTGTGTATTTGCGCAGACTTCAAGATGGTTCCTACATCTACCTACTCTTATACGTTGATGATATGCTGATAGTATCAAAGAGCCGAGTTGAAATTGACAGATTGAAGGCTCAGTTGAGTAAAGAGTTCGAGATGAAGGATTTGGGGGAAGCCAAGAAGATTCTCGGCATGGAGATAACAAGAGATAGAGAAGGAGACAAGCTTTGGCTGACACAGAAACAATATTTGACCAAAGTACTACAGCGTTTTGGTATAAATGATGATTCCAAACCTGTAAGTACCCCACTGGCTCCTCATTTGAAACTTAGTTCTCAGTTATCTCCAAATACGGAAGATGAGCGAGGATATATGGCGAAAGTTCCCTATGCTAACGCAGTTGGAAGCTTGATGTATGCAATGGTGTGTACAAGACCAGACATATCACAGGCCGTTGGTACTGTGAGCAGATACATGCATAATCCAGGCAAGGGTCATTGGCAAGCTGTAAAATGGATTCTGCGGTATATTAAAGATACTGTAGATATTGGTTTGCTGTTTGAGCAGGATAAATCACTTGGTCATTTTGCGGTTGGATATTGTGATTCCGACTATGCTGGTGATTTGGATAAGCGAAGATCTACTACTGGCTATTTGTTCACTTTAGCGAGTGCGCCAGTTAGTTGGAAGTCTACCTTGCAGTCAATGGTAGCTTTGTCTACGACAGAGGCAGAGTACATGGCCGTTATTGAAGCTGTGAAGGAGGCAATTTGGCTTCATGGGTTGCTGAAAGAATTGGGTGTTGGTCAGAAACAACTTGAAGTATATTCTGACAGCCAGAGTGCTATTCATTTAGCAAAGAATCAGGTCTTTCATGCAAGGACGAAGCACATTGATGTTCGCTATCATTTTGTGCAGGAAGTTCTCAAAGAAGAGGAAATTGTCATCCGAAAGGTTCCGACTTTGGAGAATCCTGCAGATATGTTGACCAAGGTGGTGACGAGGGCCAAGTTTGAACATTGTTTGGACTTGGTTAATATTCTGCGATTTGGAGTTGGCGCTTGACTGCGCCAATATGAAAGCACCGCGAGTCGTCTGTTTGGATGAAGAAGAATCGTGTTCGGTGGGATTTGAAATTTTGCCAAGGTGGAGATTTGTTGAAGTTTGTCAAATTTTCACAAATTCCATATCCCACATCGGTGGGCTATCACTTGTTTGGGGGTGTGGCTGCCTATAAAAGGAGCTCACCCCCCATTTTGTAATACATCCCAAAATTGTACTCTTCTCCATTTAAATATATAAGTGGGCTCTGCAGAGGGTGCTCGGAGACGTAGGCAATTTGGCCGAACTCCGTTATCAAAGTTCCGGGTGTGTTCTTTCTTTATTATCTATTTTGTTCCGCATTTATTTCTGGGTTTATTTTCTGTAGTAGTATTGTATTCAATATTATTTGCGGGTTTGGTAGTAGTGTTTTGTACGGTTCTTTTGGGTGTTTTATATTGTGATAAATACACCGACTGATAAATTCTGTTAGGAATCTGGTATTTAAGAGGGACATTGTCCTCGCCAGTATTTCCAAAGAATTTATTTGGAGAAGTAATTTTATCGAGTAGACCCCATTGGGTTAACTCTGAAATTACTGAATCGGTTCATTTCACTATTTGAGAGAAAATTACCCGGTTTTCTCAACAAAGGCTGGGTCGAGATCGAAGAAATGCCAATTCAACAGTAAGAACTGTACTATGTCTGTGGGGTGTTTCCATCCAATCTCTTGCTTTCAGTGGACCGACAAAGTTGTTATGGTATACTATCACTACTGGATTTACGGTGAAGGATTATACCAACCCTGTAAACCATATCTCCTCTCGTACAACATTGTTGAAGACAAATGGGATAAATTTGAGGACAACATTTATATGACACGGGAAAGAGGACCCTCGTTTATGTGGGGGGAAATATTCTATTCATTATCGACTATGCATGTCTTTGGTTCGTCTACGATCTGTCCTCCAAAAAGGAGGTGTGGGAAGTGTGCCAGTGAAAAGAGCTTTCTATGCAGGTCATCTACATATTCATGCGGGGCAGGTGATGATAACTACTGTAATCAAGAATATGCCAAGTTTGAAGTCGTCCAAGGAAAGGGCAGGGATTACACTGCTACAGATATTTTTTCCTTTGATCACAACCTTTGTTAATTTTATAGATGTATGCTGTACTTTGATAGCTTCATCACATGCTCGGCCAAAAATGAAGGCCCTTGGGCTAAATTTTTTGCACATTGTAGCAATACAACTTGTTATCTTAGATTGACATGTTCGTGTTATTTGAAAAGATCGTTTAAAAATGACATGTAAACAAATCATGATATTTGGACACATAAATTATTGGAAAAAAATTGCACCAATGAGATTAATATTTTCATTACACATTCACACATAAATAAATCTAGAAAACTTCATAGATTGGAAATATCAACCGTAAAATACATCACAGTGGATATCCATAATTTCAGTATTGACAATAAGGATCGAGAAATACATCTTTGGTATCGATATGACTAAGTATAAAACAAAGAGATACTAATAAACAGATACAATTTCAGGAAGATCAATCGCAATAAATGAATGCTGGTAGTTCGCAAGAGCTTCATCATTTAAAAACTTACAAAACTTGAAAGCTCAGTTGATGAATCGAACGAATTTGTCGAAATGAGGCTGAAATCTTGATGATATCGAAACGCCTGTGGAATTTGATGAGCGATTAACAAGTGTGGAATCGAGAGCGATGAAGGGATTGAAAAGTTTGGACTGTGTTGAGTGTAAAAGCTTATTTATAACTGCCCAACCGCCAACTTCTTCAATTTTTTTATTTTTAGTTTTTTTGAGGTAATTAATTCATTTTTCTAAATTTTTCATAGGAGTTTTGTTAAGGATTTACTCCCTAACCGAGATCAATTCCTCCGCGAAGTTGCCGGAACGATTGCCCGTCGATCAAGCACGACAAGAATTAGGGTTGATATTGAAGAAGAAGAAGAAGAGAAAAACGGCGTGAATGATATTCTATTTCTTATGGAATGAATAAAACACACGCATATTTATATCTAGGACCCTAGGGTTGATTCGACCTACGATCCGGGAAAGAATCAACGAAGAAAACCCGGAAAGGAGCTTATAATCCGCTCGACGCTAAAATAATTAAAATTGTCCAAAATAAATCCGAAAATACTAAAAACAAGAAATATAAGGGAAATAAATAAAATACTAATAATTCTATCTTCATGGTTTGGCCACGTCGGCCAGTCGCGCAGGTGGACGCCTCTGCCGACGTGTTCGATCCTTGGCGATGCTTCTCTCCGGTTCCTTGTTGCCTCTCTCTCTCTTATCCACGTCCATCTCCTCCGCCACATGGTCGACGATGGTCTCCTTAAGGCGAGCTGAAGGTTGACACGTAACAACTCCCCCCTCCTTAAGAGTGAACTTGTCCTCAAGGAGCAACTCCGGAAATCGCTGCACCGTATCTCGTGGCTCCCAACTCGGCTGATCGCCGCCATCGTCACCCCATTCCAACAACAACTCATCGACCGTAGCTCTGTCACGCCACACTGTTCGGCGATCCAACACTGCAGAAGGCCGAACGATCGGCCTGCCATGCGCAAAAGAAGAAGGCAGGGTCGCCGACTCATTGCACTCACTAGCGACGAACGGCTTCAACAAGCTCACGTGAAAAACATCATGCACCCTACTTCCTTCCGACAATTTGAGACGATAAGCCACCTGTCCAATTCGTTCCAACACCTCGATTGGACCATAGAATCGCCTAACAAGTTTTGTAGAAAGTGGTTTTGCGACCGAATGTTGCCTATACAACTGGAGTTCAGCAAAACCTTATCCCCGACGACGAATTCCACGTCACGGCGGTGCTTGTTAGCAGCTGCTTTCATCCTCTGTTGTGCACGCTCCAAATTTCGCCTAAGCATCACAATCAACTCACCACGTTGCCAAATCATGCCGCTACATCTGGAGGCGTTGCCGCCGATGGCATCGCCGCGATTAGAGAAGGCGGGTCGCGACCGTACAACGCCGTAAAAGGCGAGGTTCCCAAGCCTTCATGATGAAAGCAATTCAAAGACAATTCCGCCCAAGGCAGAAAATTCACCCACTTGGACGGCCCTGTCCGCCACAAACGCCCTCAAATATTGTTCCAGGCCACCGTTCCGCACCTCTGTCTGCCCATCCGACTGCGTGTGATAGGCGGTGGAAAAGTTCAGCTTAGTACCACTCAGACGCAACATATCCTCCCACACCTCATTCAAGAAAACGGGGTCTCTATCCGACACCAATGTTTTTGGAAAGCCGTGATGTTTGACCACAGTATCAATGAAACCCGTTGCTACCTTTAAGGCATTGTAACTTCTTGGCAATGGAGCAAAGTGAGCGTACTTGGTTAAGAGGTCCAACGCTACCAAAATCGTCGTATATCCCCTTGATTGTGGGAGGCTAGTAATAATGTCACAACCGCCCTTTAGGGTTAATAAATACGGGCGATCGTGATTAAAAGGATTTAATAAACGGACGAAGAGAACTAGGGTTTCAATAAAGAGTTTGACCAATAATTAATATTTAACAAAAAGGGCCAAGAGCTTGACATTATCCAAATAATTAGGTTCATGCTAAATGAATGATGAGTAAAAACAATGTCTCAGCGGAAGCGTTCAAGAGAAAGAGTGACGTCATGTGTGGAGGCACAACGACACTCGTAGTTCACAACTAACCAAACAATACTTCAATTTTAAATTGCTCAACACCACCAATTGCTCGTCGCCGCTCAACCTGCACATAGGGAAAACACATGCAGGGCTGAGTACTATAACATATACTCAGTGGGCTCTTGCCGAAAACATTTTCAATAAAAATATCATTTATCATGCCATACATAAGTAACCATCGGGGTTTAGCTTTAGAAAGGCCCGAGGCACTCAAAATCATTTCCCATTGTAAAAGTCGACTGATCAGTCATTTTCCCATAGACGTTTACCATATCTGCCAATACATGACTTGGAATGTGGCCACAAACCAAGCCACTAGACCGGCCAGCGCGTACGCTAGCACACGATCTACCATAGGTGTACACAAGTCCAAGCAGGGTTTGCGGCCCTACGAGGACCCGAATTCGATTTATATAACAATGGCGCATAGCCATATCAGATAGGCACGTTAAAACACAAATCACGGCATGATAAATACAGTTTCATTTCCATCGATAAAATATTTAGGACGTTGTCCTTATTTAAAAGAAAGCCCACCTCGACTGCTTAATTTTCAAGTACGTTCCTCCCCTTGACATCACGTTTCACTTGCGATGATTCACCTTTAACATTTAGATAATACATAAATCAACACACTTTTCAAATAATTAAATAAAAAAGCATGCTTCCTAATTCAAGTTGTTTATCTCGTTTTTCTCGGTTTTGTTATTATTCGACGGCCAAGGCGTCGGTCGTCCGCTTACGTCCATAATTCCTCCGTTGACTCCTCGTATTTTTCCACCACGATGTCGAATTAGTTCCCAGAATTTATTCAAGTGCATAATTGAATTATCGCAACCATTTCCCTATTGTTAAGAAAATTACATATTCCGAACTTGGGATAAATTATTCATACTTCAAAAATTATTCCAAAATTTAATTATATAATTTCCCACAAGGAATTAAATTATCAGCCCCAAAGATTAAAACACCACACAGTGGAATAAAAGAGTCAATATACTCAGCCCATGAAATTTAAATGAGTTGATCTTCTGCCCAAGACTAAAAAAAAACACGTTGCCCAAAATTTTATTTTATTTTCCAGACCCAACTAATTATTTCAACCACCTTAAAACTTCTAGAGCTTAAAGAAATTTAAATGAAACTCATACTTTAATAATCCATCAAATTCCGATTAATGAGACCCAACTCATAAAAGAAACAAAAGACCCAAAATTAATTATACACCCCCACTTCTCAAAATAAGAATTAAAGCCCAAACCAAAAGTAGCCCAAAACTACTCCCCATTCACCATCGGTATCAGCACTCCCTTCTCCCATTTCTATTTTCCCCAATTGAAACAAAAATCTCAAATTGGAGAATGCCCTCAATTCTGTCGCCTTCCCCAATCTGCTCCACGCTGCAAGCCGCTGCTGCCAATCCGCCGGAAGAGCTACTGCTGTCTCTCCGGGAGGACGCTGCTGTCGCCGTCGGGTCAGGCTCGCGATGCCGGACGCCGCTGCTCCTACTGCTCGTCGGGAAGAGGCTGTTGTCCGTCGCCGCTGCTGTCACGACCACCACGCAGCCGCTGGTGCTGTTGCTGCTGTCGCCGCCGAGAGCTGCTGCTCCGTCGGTGGTCGTGCAGTCCCGAAACAGGGTCGCAGCCCCCATCTTCAAACGGGACAGTCCCGATTCACCTCCGAACAGCCCCGAAACCAACCCGATTTTCACCGAAAGATAAGTTCTCTCTCAAAATTATGTTCTTTCGCATTTCCGGTTAATCACATCGGGTATTCGATTATTAAAGTTCGTGTTGGTTTTCTTTTAATTTGGTTCGATTGCTGAGTGATACGTTCTAGCAGATATCTTGAGTTCTAAACTGTATGGTATGCTCCAGTATGAAATACTAAAATAACAATTGGAATTGGGAGTATACCTTGGACAGATTTCGAAGGAACAACGATAACTCTCTCTCTCTCTCGTTTGGTTCTCGGTTTCTTGAGTTCGATTGAGTAGAAGTTGAGAAGAATGGTCTTGTTCTTGAGAGTTCTTGCAGATTTGCAGAGAAGCAAGAATGGGTGGAGTGAAATTTGATTTGTGAAAGGCGTATTATGGGGAGAAGGAGGCTGATTGATGGTTTAGATTTGGGAGAGATTCACGGAGGATGGGATACGATTTTTTTTTAAACGTGGGGAAGGGAGTGGAATCTGGGTAATTAATTAGGATTGACTAGTTTTAATTCTTTGGAATTTTATTTGCAGCTCACGGAGGAGGAATACCTCATCACGGAGGAGGAAGATCTCTACTAAATCTTTATTTACAATTGGATTAATGTCGATTGATGACCAAATCGACAGGGGGAATATTTAATTAGATTGGCTTAATTCACGGTACTTTGTATTTTAATTGAATTATGCAACCCACAATTTATTTATCACGGACTGGATTTTTATATTATTTATTTAATTTATCGGATATAATACGAAATCGAGTCCAATAAATATTCCCCACGGACAGGAATTATTTAAATTTGCATTGTGATTTACTTCACAATTTCTAGCTCTAATAATAAATTATTAATTATTCACAAACATTTAATTTCACCCCACATCAATTATTCAAGCAGCCACGTCACAAATTCAACAAAGTTGATCCAGTCAAAATTCCAATTCAAAATTAGGTCACGTAAAATATCCAACAACAATTCCACTTGATCATTAATCCACGGCCTTCGCAACATTAAAAGCATTAAATGCAAGTGCTTTAGGGTTCGAAAATTAGGGTTCAAAAAGTGGGGCGTTACATCCTACCAACCTTAACAGAAATTTCGTCCCGAAATTTGTTACCCTCAAGTAAAGAGTTCAGGGTACAATTCCATCATCTTGTCCTCATTCTCCCACGTGGCTTTTTCATGCCCATGATTTTCCCATAGTTTTTTCACACAAGCAACAGGTTTATTTCTCACAATTTGGATCTTTCGGTCCAAAATGGATTGAGGTCTCTCTTCGTAGCTCAAATCTGGATTCAACGTGACTTCTTCAAAACGGATCACGTGCTTCGGGTCAAACACGTATTTTCGTAACTGCGACACATGGAAAACGTTTGGTGGTAGCGCCAATCGATATGCAACGGGGCCCACTCTTTCAAGAATTTCGTAAGGCCCAATAAAATCGCTGCTTCAATTTGCTCTTGACGCCAAAACATGTTATCCCCTTTAACGGGGACACTTTCGGGAAAACTTTGTCGTCAGCTTGGAATTGTAAGTCAGTTCGTCAGACATCCGAGTATGATTTATGTCTGTCCTGAGCTTCTTTTATCCTTTCACGAATTGCAACAATTCCCACCATTTCTTCAACTGCATCGTGTCCGAATATTCTTCTCTTGCCAACTTCGTCCCAATAGAGCGGCGATCTACACTTTCTTCCGTATAGTGCCGCATACGGCGCCATATTTATCGCTGCCTGAAAACTGTTGTTGTAGGCAAACTCAATAAGTGGTAGTCCTGTCTCCCAACTTCCTCCACGGTCGAGTACCACGACTCGCAACATATTCTCGAGAGTTTGGATCGTTCTTTTGGACTATCCATCGGTTTGCGGGTGAAACGCGGTGTTGAAGTTCAATTTGGTTCCAAGCTCTTTTTGTAGACTCATCCAAAATCATGAGGTGAATTTTAGGTCACGATCAGAAGTGATAGTTACTGGGACTCCATGCAATCGGGCTAGTTTTAGCTAGTTTGTTGGAACCATAGCTTATGAGAATCGGTATGAAATGCAGACTCTTGGTAAGTCGATCTATAATTACCCAAATGGCGATGTTCCCTCTCAGAGTCCTCGGTAATCCCGTCCCGAAATCTATGGCGATGTGTTCCCATTTCCACTTAGGAATCTCTAGCGGTTGTAGCTTCCCATACGGTCATTGATCTATAGCCTTCACCTGTTGGCAGGGTAAACAACGCTCCACAAATGCCGCTATATCTCTCTTCATACCATTCCATCAAATGACTTCTTCAAGTCTTGATACATCTTTGTACTCCCCGGGTGAGCAGTGTAAGGAGTCTCATGTGCTTCACTCATGATTTCGTTTTTTTGAGTCCTTCGTCACCCTGTATGCAAAGTCTCCCTTCGAAGGTGAGAGCATTGTCGGATTCCTCACAGAAATTACCGGATTCGCCAGTTCTTACTTCGACTCGAATTTCTTCTAATTTCGCATCCATTCGTTGGGCTTCAGCAATTCTTGTTCTTAGACCAGGTGCAACTCGAAAAGTGGCGATTCGTGCATCCACTATTTCAGGTGCCCTCACCACTTCCAAACGCATCTTGTTAAACTCGCGAATAAAGATTTCTTCTTTGGTGATAAAAGTAGCCAGTTGGGAATGGTCCTTCCGGCTCAATGCATCTGCCACTACATTTGCTTTGTCGGGGTGGTAATTGATGTCACAATCGAAGTCCTTCACCAATTAGAGCCATCTTCGTTGCCGCATGTTCAAATCTTTCTGCTAAAAAATATTACTTCAGGCTTTTGTGGTCCGTAAAGATCTCACATCGAACTCCGTGGAGATGATGTCTCAAAATCTTTAAGGCATGTACTACCGCAGCTAACTCCAAGTCGTGGGTTGGATAGTTCAACTCGTGTTTTTTTTTAAAAATTAACTTCATATATTTATATCATATATATGAAGGAGGAAATTACAACTCGTGTTCAACTCGTGTTGCCTCACTTGTCGTGATCACTTTGTTGTTCTGCATCAACACACATCCAAGTCCCACCTCCGAAGCGTCAGTGTATACCACATAGTTTACTCCAGGCTCTGGCACGACTAGAATCGGTGCACTAGTTAGCTTCTCCTTCAACAGTTGGAAACTTGTCTCACACTCTAGGGTCCAATTGACTTTTACCCCCTTCTTGAGTTGATGGGTCATGGGTCTCGCTATCTTGGAGAATCCCTCTATAAACTTTCGGTAGTATCCTGCCACGCCTAGGAAACTCCGAATCTCGTTTGGTGTTGAAGGTGCTTTCCATTGTTGTACCGCCTCAACCTTGGCGGGGTCCACTCGGATTCCTTCTGCTGACACAATGTGACCAAGGAAGTTCACTTCCTTAAGCCAAAACTCGCACTTGCTGAATTTGGCATACAGTTTCTCACTCCTCAATTTCTCCAAAGTGATTCGCTGGTGCTCCTCGTGTTCCTTCTTATTCCTCGAATAGACGAGTACATCATCTATGAATACCAAAACGAATTTATCCAAGTATGGGTGGAATACTCGGTTCATCAAATCCATGAATACTGCAGGTGCATTTGTCAATCCAAATGGCATCACCACAAACTCATAGTGACAATATCTCGTGCGAAAAGCAGTCTTCGGTATGTCTTCTCGTCGGACTCTCAACTGATGGTATCCGGACCTTAAATCAATCATTGAGAACACACCAGCTCCTCGAAGTTGATCGAATAGGTCATCTATTCTCGGTAGTGGATATTTGTTCTTGAGAGTCATCTTGTTCAACTCTCTATAATCGATACACATTCTCATCGATCCAACCTTCTTCTTAACAAAAAGCACAGGCGCGCCCCACGGTGAAACACTAGGTCTAATGAAACCCAAGTCCATAAGCTCTTGTAGTTGTATCTTGAGTTCCTCCAACTCTTTTGGCGCCATTCGATATGGGGCCTTGGACACCGGTGCCGACCCTGGCTCCAGGTCGATTGTGAATTCCAATTGTCGATCTGGAGGGGGACCCGGTAACGCTTCAAGAAAGACATCTGGAAATTCTCGTACCACAACAACATCCTCCACTTTCATTTCCTCCTTCTCATCTTTTTGTAGATAGACCAGATAGGCAGGACGCCATTTTCTCAACATCGTAGTGGTTTGGAGTGCAGAGATGATAGACGTTTTTTTTTCATCGCGATTCCGTGATACACAATTGGTTCCTTTCCAGGGGCTTGTAATGATATTTGTCTCTCCTTACAGCAAAATTCGCAGTTAACCAATCCATTCCCAAGATTACATCGGCATCCTTCATGGCCATAACTTGTAAGTCGTGCGCGACTAGTCTGAGTTCTCCCATTAGAATTTCTGCATTCGAGCATGTTCGAGAAATCTCTACTACCCCTCCCACTAGTGAGGTCATCATCATCTTATGTTCATATTTATTAGCAGGTAACTTAATGTGTCCACACATAGTTCTGCCAAATTTCCGCTCTCGTGACTCCCTTGTTCAGTCTTGGTTTGTCTAGAACTCAGCGCATATGCTCTAGCCTGGGAGGGAAGTCTTGGGCGGTGAGGTTGTTGTTGTCGCGGAGATTAATCACAATTCATCCTTAGTTCAGCCGGTGGTGCCCTCGACTGCTGACGGAATCCTTGATTGTTCTGCCTTGACCCCATCCCCGCATTCTTGCTCGGACACTCTCTAGAGAAGTGGCCATTTCCCCCACAGTTAAAGCACTTGGTAGTGTTTTGCATTCTACACTCTCCAAAATGGTACTTGGAGCACACATTGCATTGTGGTGGTTTGGGTCAGAAGTCACCCCTCTAGTTAGAGATGTTTTGTCTGCCCCATACTTTGGTCGGTTTTTTGGTGGGCTGATACCTCTTGTTTTCATAGTGGGTCCTATTCCCATCCCACTTTTCTTCTCTCTAGAGTAATATGGTGGAGGTAAAGCCAATGTAGTATTTTCCGTCACCCTCTCCTTGGGCATAGCTGCCTCAACATCTAGTGTGAGGTCTAACGCTTCCACGTATGTAAGTCTCCCACGACTAGCCAATGCCATCTTTATCTCATGCCTTAGACCTTCACAGAACTTATCGGCCAGCTTCTCGTCGGTGTCAACTTGTTCAGGTGCATACCGAGTCATATCGCAGAGCACGCGATCATATTCCGTCACCGACATGCATCCTTGGGTTAAGTTGTAAAACTCAACCGCCTTTGCCTTTCGGTAACTTTTTAGGATATACTTGTTGTATATCTCTGCCTTAATGTCCTTCTATTTTATTGTATCCACTTGCTTAGGGGTCAGGTCCCTTGTTTGGTCCCACCAAAAGTTGGTCGAATCCGTGAGTTGGTAGGTTACGTAAATCAATTGCTCTTCCTCGGTGCACTTCAAGAATTCGAAGATGCTCTCCAATACGCGTATCCGAGTCTCGGCCTTTGCTGGCTCTCCTATCCCATCGAATATAGGAGGATTTTACTTTAGCAAAAACTATTCAATATGCCATTTGGCTTAGGTGGAGGAGGTGATGGTGATGGTGCTTGCACGCGTTTCTCCTTTCGATTGTTTCACATTTTAGTTGATTCAGTTTCGCCACTTGCTGGACGATTTCCTCTCGTCTACGACCTTCGTTCCTATATCATAATCTATCAGGGTGCTCGTATTTTCATTCCAGTACTGTCGTACATCAATGATCTTATGCGACGACCTTAATACTTCAACTCTCAGTTGTTATCCGTATATCCTTTGGTCAACCACTTACATAAATTCTGAGCCGCAAAACATGATCATTTGGTGTACACGGCTTCTCTCAGCTTTCTATTTCTCAAGACCTAATATCTAGGTAGGACATAACGTTCGATTCTTCAGCTGCTTGCTACAAATAAGTGTAGATGCAAAAATATTCGACTCCTCGTATTGTTGCTGTATCATCTTTTTGTATGTGTCTTTTGAAACTTATTCCTCATATGTGTTTGCAGAGATCGAGTCATTGTCTTTCTTGAGAGTCTTGTATCAAGAATTTAGAAATCTATTCAACAGTCTTACTTAGATCAGAACGGGTTTCAACATGAGGTGCACTATTGACATTGTCCTTGATTAGAATGGCTCCGAAAATGACTCAAGAGGAACGAGAATAAGTCACTACTTTCAGTAAAAGGAAACAGTGATGCATCACTTGCGAATTGCAGGTCAATCAAAGGTTTTAAATGCACGTAAAGAATACCATTGTCAAGGAGCTTCATAGAAAGAAATTTATTAGAATCCAAGTAAGTACTGTCAATTAAATTCATCCATTCTAGCTACAAAGGTAGCACTCTGTCATTTCCCGAAGATAATAGAACCGTTCTCGAAAACTCTAGATTCTTGGTGTCGTTACAACAATTAACTGTCCTTGAAGATCACACCTCCATATTGTTTTCGGCACGCCCTCGCGGTCATTCTCATTAAAACATGGTAATAACCCTCCCGGCCTTAACGTGTCATAAGTGTTGTCATATTTGTAACGCGTCGTCACATTAACATGTTATGCACGATTGCATTAACTTTATTTGATTGCAGGCACATATTCTCGTCGTTGTAAGGATACATCACCTAACATTTCTTCTTGTCTTGATCTCGTTAGAAACTTCCTTTCGTTTTGTTCTTATCATCCAGGGAAGACAATAGGCAGCTATTATAATACATCCAGTTCGAAGTATCTGTTTTCGTTTGTCCCATCACTCAGGAAAGTGATATTGTAGTTATCAATTTACAACTATGTTCGAGCACGTTCAGCCTAGCTTACTCCTTAGGCACTCTATGTTTTCCAGACATTGTTCATAGTCTCAATACTTCAACATATATTCGATCGGTGCTTAATTCAAGCTTCATATGGATTCTACATTTGCAACAAAGTTTAAAATTCCACATTTCCCTTTCATAACGATTTTATGTGATACCTCATACTTCATCAATCATGAATTATCATCACATAAAACGTTTTTTATATATTCCGCAGTCAAACATGTTTATCCACATAAACCATTTCGCATTCCATAGCATTTCATCCGAAGTATATTAATATTTAAAATAGTAACTCAATCAATTCGTCGCCCATGGAATCACATTTCATAAATCATACAGTTCGTGTCCATCTATATCACAATCACAAAATTGCATCTATGCACTCATCATGCTTTGCATTCACAGTTTCGTAATCATGCAATTTCGACCACATAGGCATAAAAAAAATTTATCGCTCAAGTAATCAACATGTATGTCCTTCAAGTTAAATTCGCAGTTCAAACATGTAATAACAATCTCCGCTTCAAGCATGCGATTCATATTCACATTTCAATATCCATAACATTCAGCACCTTTAATCACATACTCCCATAGTGTCTCACGTCTCGTATGATCACAAACATTTTCCAAAAGCCATAGCTTTTACTTTAATTTTCCAATAAGCCCAAAATTTCCTTTTTCACAAGGAACCATTTTTCCATCGAAATTCAAAAATTCTAGTAATTCAATTCAAAAGTCGCCAAAATATTCTTACCTCTTCTTTCGTGGTTGGGCGTGACGAGTTGTGGTGTTGAGCCTTCGACGTTTAACACTTTAGCGAATTAATACAAGGATAGATTTTGACTCCAAAAGACTCTTGGGTCCAGAGCGGAAAGAAACTGAGGCTCTGATACCAAACTGTCACGACCGCCCTTTAGGGTTAATAGATACGGGCGATCGTGATTAAAAGGATTTAATTAACGGACGAAGAGAACTAGGGTTTCAATAAAGAGTTTGACCAATAATTAATATTTAACAAAAAGGGCCAAGAGCTTGACATTATCCAAATAATTAGGTTCATGCTAAATGAATGATGAGTAAAAACAATGTCTCAGCGAAAGCGTTCAAGAGAAAGAGTGACGTCATGTGTGGAGACACAACGACACTCGTAGTTCACAACTAACCAAACAATACTTCAATTTTAAATTGCTCAACACCACCAATTGCTCGTCGCCGCTCAACCTGCACATAGGGAAAACACATGCAGGGCTGAGTACTATAACATATACTCAGTGGGCTCTTGCCGAAAACATTTTCAATAAAAATATCATTTATCATGCCATACATAAGTAACCATCGGGGTTTAGCTTTAGAAAGGCCAGAGGCACTCAAAATCATTTCCCATTGTAAAAGTCGACTGATCAGTCATTTTCCCATAGACGTTTACCATATCTGCCAATACATGACTTGGAATGTGGCCACAAACCAAGCCACTAGACCGGCCAGCCCGTACGCTAGCACACGATCTACCATAGGTGTACACTAGTCCAAGCAGGGTTTGCGGCCCTACGAGGACCCGAATTCGATTTATATAACAATGGCGCATAGCCATATCAGATAGGCACGTTAAAACACAAATCACGGCATGATAAATACAGTTTCATTTCCATCGATAAAATATTTAGGACGTTGTCCTTATTTAAAAGAAAGCCCATCTCGACTGCTTAATTTTCAAGTACGTTCCTCCCCTTGACATCACGTTTCACTTGCGATGATTCACCTTTAACTTTAGATAATACATAAATCAACACACTTTTCAAATAATTAAATAAAAAAGCATGCTTCCTAATTCAAGTTGTTTATCTCGTTTTTCTCGGTTTTGTTATTATTCGACGGCCAAGGCGTCGGTCGTCCGCTTACGTCCATAATTCCTCCGTTGGCTCCTCGTATTTTTCCACCACGATGTCGAATTAGTTCCCAGAATTTATTCAAGTGCATAATTGAATTATCGCAACCATTTCCCTATTGTTAAGAAAATTACATATTCCGAACTTGGGATAAATTATTCATACTTCAAAAATTATTCCAAAATTTAATTATATAATTTCCCACAAGGAATTAAATTATCAGCCCCAAAGATTAAAACACCACACAGTGGAATAAAAGAGTCAATATACTCAGCCCATGAAATTTAAATGAGTTGATCTTCTGCCCAAGACTAAAAAAAAACACGTTGCCCAAAATTTTATTTTATTTTCCAGACCCAACTAATTATTTCAACCACCTTAAAACTTCTAGAGCTTAAAGAAATTTAAATGAAACTCATACTTTAATAATCCATCAAATTCCGATTAATGAGACCCAACTCCTAAAAGAAACAAAAGACCCAAAATTAATTATACTCCCCCACTTCTCAAAATAAGAATTAAAGCCCAACCCAAAAGTAGCCCAAAACTACTCCCCATTCACCATCGGTATCAGCACTCCCTTATCCCATTTCTATTTTCCCCAATTGAAACAAAAATCTCAAATTGGAGAATGTCCTCAATTCTGCCGCCTTCCCCAATCTGCTCCACGCCGCAAGCCGCTGCTGCCAATCCGCCGGAAGAGCTACTGCTGTCTCTCCGGGAGGACGCTGTTGTCGCCGTCGGGTCAGGCTCACGACGCCGGATGCCGCTGCTCCTACTGCTCATCGGGAAGAGGCTGTTGTCCGTCGCCGCTGCTGTCACGACCACCACGCAGCCGCTGGTGCTGTTGCTGCTGTCGCCGCCGAGAGCTGCTGCTCCATCGGTGGTCGTGCAGTCCCGAAACAGGGTCGCAGCCCCCATCTTCAAACGGGACAGTCCCGATTCACCTCCGAACAGCCCCGAAACCAACCCGATTTTCACCGAAAGATAAGTTCTCTCTCAAAATTATGTTCTTTCGCATTTCCGGTTAATCACATCGGGTATTCGATTATTAAAGTTCGTGTTGGTTTTCTTTTAATTTGGTTCGATTGCTGAGTGATACGTTCTAGCAGATATCTTGAGTTCTAAACTGTATGGTATGCTCCAGTATGAAATACTAAAATAACAATTGGAATTGGGAGTATACCTTGGACAGATTTCGAAGGAACAACGATAACTCTCTTGATGGAGTACGTACTAAACAAGCCCAACAGCAGTAAAGCCCATCAGCCTAAAGCCCAAGAAAGAGTATCAGTTCGGCATGACTAAAGAGTATCAGTCCGGCATGACTAAAGAGTTCAGTTCGGCACAACCAAAGAGTTCGGCCCCAGCCTACAGCTCGGTAAAAGCCAACCAATCAAACTCTGCTCTCAGGTCGGCATCAAGCTCTACTCTCAGATCGGCAAAAGCTGCTCGGCAATAATTCAGCAGTTCGGTCTCAGTATTCGACCGAACTAGGAGATAGTGGACTCATGCAGGATTTCCACCTCCACTACACCCACGATCTATTTAGTGGTGTCAAGCAGTCATTAACTCATGCAGGATAGTGGACCCATGCAAGATCGCCACGATCTCCACGACATCCACTACCTAGTAAATGGCTGCATGCCACGATCTTGGTTTAATGTATAAATAGAACCTAGATCAGATAGATAGGGTTAGACTCTCTCGCTTTCTAGAGATAAAATATAAAATAGCAAGTCTGTATTGTAAGCTGTAGAAAACAGATCAAGCAATACAACTCTGCCCCCTTTTCTTCCCGTGGACGTAGATTTACCTCAGTAAATCGAACCACGTAAATTCTTTGTGTCGTGATCTTTATTCTCTACCAGCATTCATCACCGTCGAAAATTCGCCGATTCATCACTGGCGCCGTCTGTGGGAAACAGAGAACCAAATTTGTGATAAAGCGAATTTTTGACCCTTTTTCCACCCCAAAAAAATGCATACCAGATCACACACTACCCGTAATACCGTTCGTGATAACCGTGAGGAAGCTAGTCCAGCTCGCAGGTCTGAAAAACGGCCTCGGGAGACATCTACCTCCGGTTCTCACGAAGAAGGAACAAGCCACTCCAGGAGTCATCGCACCGAGTCTTCCCAGCAGCCCGATTTAAATGAAGCTGTCAAGCTGTTCTTGGCCGAGAAGCAGGAGGAGTTCTTAACCTTCCTGCAGAAGAGCCAACAGCCGGAGAAGACAACGGCGGATCCTCCCTCCTCATCCAGACATGAAAGTCACTACTGCAGTAGTGACGTGTCTTCCAGGAGAAAGAATCCTCAACCCCGACATGTTCCTGTTCCTCCTCGGTACCGGAACCACAGGAGAACTCCATCTCCTCCGTACCGAAGAAATATCGGGTTCGCCATGTACGGAGCATTAAAGACTCCGTTCTCGGACGATATCACCCGAACTCCTTTACCGCGGAACTACCGGACACCGTCAATGACTTATGACGGGCTAGTGGATCCTCATGACTTCTTGGGACGCTATCAGTATAATATGGCGAACCAGGGTCTCAATGAGGTCCATATGTGCAAGCTGTTCCCCGAGCTTCTTATCGGGAACGCCAGAAGGTGGTTCGACAGCCTTCCTCAAGGCAGCATTAGATCCTACCGAGATCTAATGGATGCTTTCCACAGGAGGTTCTTTCAGAAAGCGGAAGCCCGAATTACTTCGGCTCAGCTGCTTTCCATTCGTCAAGGTCGCGACGAAAAAATCAGCGACTTTATGACAAGATTCCACAAGGAATGCCTGCAAGTAGACGATCTCAACGATCTGCTTGTCATCTCGGCATTCCAAAATGGAATCCTGCCCGGAGCTCTCTACAGGAAGCTCGTTGAGTGCGGTCCGCAGACAGCTCAGGAAATGTGGGACATTGTGGACCAGTACTCCCGGGCCGATGAGGCAGACCGTCGCAAACGGTCGTTAGACAGCTCATCGTCCCGAGAAGACAGAAGGAAGCCCGATCATAGCGATCGGGGGCGTCCTCGCCGGACTCCATTTGAAAGAATTCAAAGGGCTCCGGTGCAAGACAGATTGGGACCCCGTCTCAATCCTGAGAAGCCGCCCGCTCAGTTCGTACCATTAAACAAGTCAAGAGCGGAAATTTTCGAACTACATTCCGATATGTTCGAAAAACCAAAGCGGATGACGAAATCAGCCGCGCGACGACCTCAGGATCAATATTGCTCCTTCCATCAAACCCACGGTCACAATACCGAGGAATGCCGAAATTTGGCTGCAGGTATTGATGTTCTTGTGAAAACAGGAACGTTAAAAAAATACCAAAGCAAGCAGCCGAAAAAGAACAAAAGGCAGAGAGGTGCGAACTGCAATCCTCAGGATCCGAAAAGGCATGAGGATCCCGAAGACGACGACGAGCCGCAATATGATGGAGTAATCCAGACTATTGATGCTCTCCCTGCCGGGAAGACTAAGTCGTCCCTAAAAGCAGAACGCAGAGGTTCCAATCAAGAGGAGCCAACACATAAAAGGCTGAAGAAAGACGAAGTGATTACATTTTCAGATGCCGATCCCGTCCCAGCCATCTCTCCTCACCAAGACGCTATTGTCATTCAAGCCGGAGTGGCAAACAAACTGATCCACAGAGTATTTGTGGATACAGGAGCGTCAGTCAGCATTCTTTTTAAAGAATGTTTCGATAAAATGGAAGTGGATCCAGCTCGGCTCAGTCCGGCTCCACTTCCTCTGAAAAGTTTCGCCCAGGAGGACACCCGCCCTGAAGGTATTATCAGCCTTCCGATCACGGTGGGAAAAGCGCCTACAAGCTCTAATACGATGATCGAGTTCTTTGTGGTGAAAGCTCGGTCCCCGTACAACATCATCCTGGGGAGAGACTGGCTCAACACAGTTCGGGCCGTTTGCTCTACTTATCACCTCACCATCAAGATCCCCACTAAAGGTGGGATAGCGGTCATCCGAGGTGATCAAAAGAGAGCAAAGGAATGTCTGCAGATTGCGCTTAAAAGTGCCGAGCAATCAGTTCGGCACCATCAAGCATAGCAATCACAGCAACCGGAGTCAGAGGCAAGCGAGATGACCGAAGTCACTTCAGAGCCGAACTCAATGACCGTTCAGTTATACGAAGATGATCCATCCAGAACGGTCAAGATCGGCTTCGCAGGAACGCCTCTACTCCGGGAAAAGACCATTCAGCTCCTCAAGGAGTACAAAGATGTCTTTGCATGGTCTCCGTTGGACATGACCGGAGTGCCCCCCGAGGTAATCACTCATCGGTTAAATATTGATCCTTCAATCCGGCCAGTAAAACAGAAGCAAAGACTCTTTGCGGCAGAAAGAAGCCAAGTCATCCATGACGAAGTCAGCCAATTACTAAAAGCGGATGTACTATTCGAGGTGAAATATCCTTCTTGGGTGGCCAATCCTGTGATGATCAAGAAAAAAGAAGGAGGATGGCGGATGTGCATAGATTTTACCGATCTAAACAAGCACTGTCCTAAAGATTGCTATCCCCTTCCGAATATAGATAAAAAAGTAGAAGCTTTGATCGGCTTCGAAATTTTCTGTTTTCTTGATTTATACAAAGGATATCACCAAGTATTGATG
This sequence comes from Salvia splendens, assembly GCF_004379255.2. Classification (NCBI taxonomy): domain Eukaryota; kingdom Viridiplantae; phylum Streptophyta; class Magnoliopsida; order Lamiales; family Lamiaceae; genus Salvia; species Salvia splendens. The sequence continues at coordinate 10,396,262 of NC_056033.1, forward strand.
GATGAGAGTGACGCTCCGAAAACAGCTTTCATTACCGATTTCGGCATTTTCGCTTATAAAAAGATGCCATTCGGTTTAAAGAATGCCGGAGCCACTTATCAAAGGATGGTAGACAAGCTTTTTCGGCACCTAATCGGAAAACAGGTTGAAGTGTATGTCGACGACATAGTTGTCAAAAGCAAAAGCACTTCGGAGTACGAAGACAACCTCAAATCCACTCTCAACGTGCTCCGAAAAGCCAACCTCAAACTCAACCCCCAAAAATGTACCTTTTTGGTAGATTCGGGAAAGTTTCTGGGTTGTTTGGTTTCAAAGGACGGACTCAAGGCAAACCCCTCAAAAGTTCAAGTCGTTCAGAACATGGCAATGCCGAAGTCCATACATGACGTGCAAAGGCTAACCGGATGTCTAGCCGCACTGAATCGATTCCTTTCCCAAGCAGCCGAAAAGCAACTGCCGTTCTTCAAGGTGTTGAAAAAGGCACCAAAGTTCGAGTGGGGAGCCGAGCAGAAAAAGGCTTTTGACGAGCTCAAAAGTTATTTAGCCGAGCTTCCAATTCTCTCTGCTCCAACGGATGCCGAAGTGATTTTCTTATACTTAGCGGCATCCGATCAAACCATTAGCGCGGTGCTTGTACGAGAAGAAGGCCTAAAGCAGTTTCCCATCTACTTTACAAGCCGAGCATTAAGAGGTCCAGAAACAAGGTATCAACCTCTGGAAAAAATTGCTCTGGCGTTAGTAAATGCAGCAAGGAGACTGCGGCCATACTTCTATGCTCACAAGGTATGCGTCTTAACCGATCTGCCTCTTCGGCAAGTTTTGACCAAACCAGAAGCATCAGGCAGAATCGCCAAGTGGGCCATAGAGCTGGGAGAACACTCAATCGAGTACCTACCTCGAAAAGCCATCAAGGGACAAGCCTTGGCAGATTTTCTTGCAGAGGCCAAGTTCGATCAAGCAATCCCTGTCATTGCCGAACAGAAAAATTCTGCCAATGCCGAACTAGCACAGCCCTTGGAATCCGAAGAAGAGCCGCCGGACTGCTGGAGCGGATTCGTAGATGGAGCTTCAAACAAGATGGGAAGTGGAGCTGGTATTTTACTTGTCGCTCCCGACGGACACGAGGTAACCTACTCACTTCGGTTCCTATTCTCCACTACTAATAATGAAGCCGAGTACGAAGCCCTCCTGGCCGGACTCCAGTTAGCGCAAAGTCTGCTCGTCAAATCTCTCAAAGTCCATTGTGATTCACAAGTCATAGTAAATCACATGTTGGGTACAAGTGAAGCTCGTGACGAGAGAATGAAGAAGTATTTGGACAAAGCGCAAAGCATCAGCCGAAGTTTCTCCTATTTTCGGATAATCCGCATTCCCAGAGCGGAAAATAGCCGAGCAGATACCTTAAGTAAGTTGGCCTCAGATCCGAGCTCAAAGGCGGAAGAATTAATGCATCGAAGCATTGATGAAGCCGAGGTACATTCAGTATCCAGCTCGCCGAACTGGATGACGCCGATCTTGCAGTATCTGGATCAAGGACAATTGCCCGAGGATAAGAGAGAAGCTCGGAAGATCACATGCCGAGCACTTCGGTACGAACTTCATGAAGGAGTCCTCTTTAGAAAGTCTTACCTCCAGCCGTTATTGCGGTGCGTAGGACCAGAAGAGACGGACTACATCCTCAGAGAAGTTCATGAAGGATCGTGCGGCAGCCACATCGGAGCTAGAGCTTTAGCTAAAAAAGTTCTAAGATGGGGATATTATTGGCCAACCTTGGTACAAGAAGCAGTGCAGCTCGTCAAGACATGCCCGAAGTGCCAAATCCATTCAAATATCCCAAGGATGCCGCAGACCGATCTATTCACTATGCAAAGCCCTTGGCCTTTCATGCAATGGGGCATAGACATAGTGGGACCACTTCCTCAAGCTCCTCGGCAAATGAAATTCCTAATCGTTGCCGTGGACTACTTTACGAAGTGGGTGGAAGCTGAACCATTAGCTACGATAACGAGCTCGAAGGCATTGGATTTCGTCTGGAAGAACATAGTGTGCCGATTTGGCATACCCCACATCCTCATCTCGGATAACGGGACTCAGTTCACCGACAAGACGTTCAAGAATTGGTGCCAAGAGCTGAATATTCAACAGCGGTTCACTTCGATCTCTCATCCACAAGCAAACGGACAAACGGAGGTAACAAATCGTATCCTGGTGAAAGGGTTAAAAGCTCGGTTAGAACAAGCCAAAGGACAATGGGTAGAAAATCTCCCTCAAGTCCTATGGTCCTACCGAACTACACCCACAACCTCCAACGGTGAAACTCCGTACAGTCTGGTGTACGGCACTGAAGCCGTAATTCCGGTGGAGATCGGCGTACCCAGTCCCCGAACTCTAAATTTCTCAGCAGAAATGAATGACGACGGACTGAGAGCCGAGCTAGATCTTGCCGAAGAAAGAAGAGAATTGGCATGCATAAAAGCAGCCAAGTACAAGGAGCAAGTAGCCCGGTATTACAACCAAAGGGTGAAGAAGCTGCAATTTCAAGTGGGAGATCTCGTTTTGAGAAACAACGAAGTAAGCCGAGCAGAAAATCTGGGCAAGCTCGAACCCACATGGGAAGGTCCGTATCGGGTGTCAGAAGTCCTCGGCAAAGGGTCTTACAAATTGGCTCACATGTCAGGAGAACAGGTACCCCGAACCTGGCACATTTCCAACCTCAAAAAGTTCCATTTGTAAGAGACAGTCCGGTCAGTCAGTCTTGAGTCCTGTTCGGTCAATGTGCTTTATTTGGTTTGCTTGGTTTTTGTTTCTCTATGTGCTTTTTATTTGTCTATATGCGTTTTGTCTGTCTATGTGCGTGTCGTCTCTTACAAATGTTACTGAGGTATCTTGTTCTTCGAAGGCTGATCCCCTTCTTAGAACATATACAAGCCAACGATTGTGAGTCAAAGCTTCTACAGAAGATACAAGACCACAATTCAGCTTAAACAAGCAGTTCGTCTGAAACGAGCTGCAATAAGCCAACGATTGTGAAGTCCAAGCTTCTAAAGAGGATACAAGACCACAATTCGGCTTAAAAATCAAGCACTTCGTCTGAAACGAACTGCAACAAAAGTCCGATTCACGCGATAAAACTTGCCTGAATTAGGACAAGGGAAAGTCCGATCCACGCGATAAAACTCGCCGAATTAGGACAAGGGAAAGTCCGATCCCCAAATTAGGACAACGGAAAGTCTGATCCGAGCGATAAAACTCGCCAAATTAGGACACAAGCTTAGTCCGGTCAAAGATGTTTATTTCATCAGACCAAAGACGAGTCCGGTCAAAGATGTTTATTTCATCAGACCAAAAGACGAGTCCGGTCAAAGATGTTTATTTCATCAGACCAAAGACGAGTCCGGTCAAAGAAGAGTTCACTTCATAAGACCAAGAACAAACATCGACTTACCCCGTACCTTTATCCAGAATGCCGAAGTAATTCACTTCGCTTTCCGGGGGGGGTAGTGATGGAGTACGTACTAAACAAGCCCAACAGCAGTAAAGCCCATCAGCCTAAAGCCCAAGAAAGAGTATCAGTTCGGCATGACTAAAGAGTATCAGTCCGGCATGACTAAAGAGTTCAGTTCGGCACAACCAAAGAGTTCGGCCCCAGCCTACAGCTCGGTAAAAGCCAACCAATCAAACTCTGCTCTCAGGTCGGCATCAAGCTCTACTCTCAGATCGGCAAAAGCTGCTCGGCAATAATTCAGCAGTTCGGTCTCAGTATTCGACCGAACTAGGAGATAGTGGACTCATGCAGGATTTCCACCTCCACTACACCCACGATCTATTTAGTGGTGTCAAGCAGTCATTAACTCATGCAGGATAGTGGACCCATGCAAGATCGCCACGATCTCCACGACATCCACTACCTAGTAAATGGCTGCATGCCACGATCTTGGTTTAATGTATAAATAGAACCTAGATCAGATAGATAGGGTTAGACTCTCTCGCTTTCTAGAGATAAAATATAAAATAGCAAGTCTGTATTGTAAGCTGTAGAAAACAGATCAAGCAATACAACTCTGCCCCCTTTTCTTCCCGTGGACGTAGATTTACCTCAGTAAATCGAACCACGTAAATTCTCTGTGTCGTGATCTTTATTCTCTACCAGCATTCATCACCGTCGAAAATTCGCCGATTCATCATCTCTCTCTCTCTCTCGAGTTTGGTTCTCGGTTTCTTGAGTTCGATTGAGTAGAAGTTGAGAAGAATGGTCTTGTTCTTGAGAGTTCTTGCAGATTTGCAGAGAAGCAAGAATGGGTGGAGTGAAATTTGATTTGTGAAAGGCGTATTATGGGGAGAAGGAGGCTGATTGATGGTTTAGATTTGGGAGAGATTCACGGAGGATGGGATACGATTTTTTTTTAAACGTGGGGAAGGGAGGGGAATCTGGGTAATTAATTAGGATTGACTAATTTTAATTCTTTGGAATTTTATTTGCAGCTCACGGAGGAGGAATACCTCATCACGGAGGAGGGAGATCTCTACTAAATCTTTATTTACAATTGGATTAATGTCGATTGATGACCAAATCGACAGGGGAAATATTTAATTAGATTGGCTTAATTCACGGTACTTTGTATTTTAATTGAATTATGCAACCCACAATTTATTTATCACGGACTGGATTTTTATATTATTTATTTAATTTATCGGATCTAATACGAAATCGAGTCCAATAAATATTCCTCACGGACATGAATTATTTAAATTTGCATTGTGATTTACTTCACAATTTCTAGCTGTAATAATAAATTATCAATTATTCACAAACATTTAATTTCACCCCACATCAATTATTCAAGCAGCCACGTCACAAATTCAACAAAGTTGACCCAGTCATAATTCCAATTCAAAATTAGGTCACGTAAAATATCCAACAACAATTCCACTTGATCATTAATCCACGGCCTTCGCAACATTAAAAGCATTAAATGCAAGTGCTTTAGGGTTCGAAAATTAGGGTTCAAAAAGTGGGGCGTTACAAATAAAGTCCATGGAAACATCCTCCCACACCTGCGAAGGAATCGGTAAAGGCTGCAGCAACCCCGCCGGTTTCTGTGTTGAATATTTTGTCGCCTGGCATTCATAACAGGAATCAACGAACTTCTTAACCTAGTTTCACATCCCCTTCCAATAGAACACTGCCGCCAAACGCTTAAATGTCCTGTCAACACCCGGGTGTCCGGCCGACGGGGCGGCGTGGAACTCGCGGAGCAGCGCGTCTTTCACTGTCGAATCCTTACTAACATATAGACGACGTTTGTAATAAAACAGTCCGTCCACCAAGCTAACATCTGGGTCTGCCTTCCCTAACTCCAGCGCCGACCGAAGCTCAATCATGTCAACCAAACGGTCGGCCTCATTCCGCAGCACCTGAAGGATCCCAGGAAGAGGCTGGGCCACTGCTGCGAACAGCCGTACATCCCCGGACCCGTCTCCACCGCTGTCTGGATCGCTCGGTTCGGGCTCCACTTCCAAGTCTCTTCTTGACAGAGCATCTACAACCTTGTTGGAGGCGCCGGTCTTATACTCGATACTAAACTTGTAGCCCATTAACTTTCTGGCATAGAATTGTTGATCCGATGTCAGTATCACTTGTTGCAATAAGTCCTTCAAGCTCTTCTGGTCACTCCTGATCACGAACTCCCGACCAAGCAGGTACTGGAGCCATTTCTGCACTTCCTCTACAATGGCGTATAGTTCTTTGTGATAAGTAGAAGCTATACGTCGTTTTGGTCCCAACTTCTTACTGAAAAACGCCAAGGGATGGCCATCCTGCAATAGAACAGCGCCGATTCCAAAATATGACGCATCGGTCTCCAAGTAAAATGTTCGTGTAAAATCTGGTAGCCGAAGAACCGGTGCTGTCGACATTGCTTCCTTCAAAGCCAGAAAACTTGTCTCTGCTTCCGCGGACCACTTAAAAGAATCCTTTTTGAGCAAGCCCGTCAGTGGACCTGCTATTGATGCATAATGCTTTATACCCAAAAATCCACGGAGTTGTTTAGTCAAGCCGGGCACAGGCCAAGCTAACATGGTTTCAATCTTTGAAGGATCTGCTTTGAGATGGCCGTCTGCAATCAAGTGTCTGAGGTACTCGACCGTCGTACACGCAAAGGTGCACTTAGACAATTTAACAAAAAAGTTATTATGAGTCAAGATCGATAGTACCTGGTTCAAATGGCGAACATGGGATGGCAACGTAGGGCTGTAGATGAGTATGTCGTCGAAGAACACTATCACAAATTGGCGCAGGAAGGGCCGAAACAAAGTATTCATGGCCGCCTGGAAGGTCGAAGGTGCGTTCGTGAGGCCAAACGGCATTACCAAGAACTCAAAATGGCCATCGTGAGTCCGAAAAGCCGTCTTATATATATCTTCGTCGCACATTCGTATTTGGTGATATCCGGAACGCAGATCCAGTTTTGTGAAGAATCGAGCTGACCCTAATTCATCGAAAAGCTCGTCCGTGGTTGGAATGGGGAAGTGATCTGGCACCGTCGCTGCATTCAAGGCTCGGTAATCTATGCAAAAACGAAAAGAACCATCTTTCTTTCGAATCAGTAGCACCGGCGATGAGAATGAGCTCTGGCTGGGCCGAATGATGCCAGTGTCCAACATTTCCTTAACCTGCCGTTCGATCTCCGTCTTCTGAAAATATGGATATCTGTAGGGTCGGACATTTATCGGTTACGAGTCCGGCAGCAGATGAATCTTGTGGTCAAATTGGCGTTTAGGAGGCATCCCCACCGGCACCCCAAACACTTTCCGATGCGACTCCAGGACCGCCAAAATCTCCTCTGGTAGCTCGGTTGGAAAGGAGATCGGTGTCGCCATCTCCGCACCCGGATCCCGCTGAGGTAATTGGACTAACTCAAACAGCTCCGCCTCACCTTGTAGGGCGAATAACGAGGCAAATCGGTGCAGCGACATAGCCTGGGCAAGTGGTGGTACTAACTTCAAATGGATGTGCTCTCCATTTCGCATAAATTCCAGCGTCCCCGCCTCAAAGTCATTCGTCACACGGCGGAGGGACTTCAGCCACATTTTGCCCAGAATCACGTCCGGGCCATGGATCGGAAGATTATGTAAATCCACCAGGAACACATGATTCTAGACCGCGATCCGGGTCTGCCTGCTTGCCCACGAGCACAGTAGCCCCATTACCCACATAGACCCTAAAGGGTCGCACCTTCTGCAAGGGCAGTGCTAGTTTTTCAGCCACGCGGGGGTGTAGAAAGTCATGCGAGCTCCCTGTGTCAACCAAGATGCGCACCTCCGCGGCTCCAATCATACCAGCTAGCTCAATGTCGTCCTCCTTTTGTCGGCCTTCCATCGCAAAAATATGCGATATATCTGCCGTAACCAACTGGTTCCCTGGCACGTCCCCCTCTTCCTCATGAACGCCCTACTCCGAGACATCATCCACACCCATATAGACCAAGAACTTGCCTTGACAATTGTGGCCTGGCACCTATTTCTCTGGACAGAACCAACATAACCCCAAACGAGATCGCTCAGCCTTCTCCGCCGCCATCAACTTGATCACCGGCAGCTTGGAGTACTCGGACAATTTTTGTTGAGGAGGTCTTGATGCCTGCTGCGGTGGGGCCGGTAGTGCTAGTTGCTGAGGTTGTCCAGTGTGGCGCTGATCAAAACGGCTGCCGCCACGGTGTTGAAAACCCGACTGTACTTGTGGTTTCTCCAAGCAACTGTCGTACTCCACTGCTAATGCCATAGCTGCTGCCACCGACGTTGGATGCTGATGGCGCACCTAATTCTTGATCGGTTGCGACAGGCCCTCAATGTAAATCGGTAGAAGAATATATTCGGGGACTCCTCGCATGCGATTCAGCATCGTCTCAAAAGACGAATTATACTCTTGCCAATCCTCCTATCTAACACATCTTCGCAATAAGGCTAATAAAATTCCGGAAACACTGAGGATCAAAACGCCGACGCACGTCGTCCAGGAAATCTGACCAATTGGCGTTAGGATTATTTTCCCGATAATTAAAAATCCATTCCGACGCTTGGCCTTCAAACATCAACACCACATAATGCAATCGTTGGTCGTCCGGTGTCCCCATGTGCTCAAAGTAATATTGCACCCTCGATATCCAATTAACCACCTCTGTCTCGTCGAAACAAGGGGGCTTCATCTTCTCGTAACGCGGCTTCTCCATACTATATTGATCATAACGGGGCTGTTCGGCATAGGATGCGCCGTCCTGCCTTCCCCAGGCTCCGTTCTACGACGGCAAGTGTTTGTCAGCCTGATATTCTGGCCTATGCTCTGGTTTATCCCACGACGTGGGTTATCTGCCGCGGCCTAGCTCGCCGCTGGTCCCGTATCGATCCCACGAAGACGGCCCAGAACGAAGTCCACGGGCTGACTGGCCGCCAAACCCTAATAGGGGTTGCTGAGTAACCGCCGTTGACGCTGTCAATACTAGTCTCGCACGCGTGGAACTCTCGCTGCCCAGATTCCATTCCATGTAAGGGGGGTCGGGGTCAGGCCTAGGAGGAGGCTGAGCAATTGCAGCCCGTCGCTCCGACGCGTCCATCCGAGCCTCGAGGCGAGCCAACGAAGCTAATACATGTTCAAAAGCCACCGCTGGTGTGTCCACTGCACCCGTCGACGTCGAAAAAGACTCAACCGCGCTGCTGCCACCGCCGGCAGTCACGATGAGCGGTTCCGTGCGGCTGCCCACACGATTCGCCATGAAAGAATGAGATCGACAATGAAGGCACCACTTGTTAAGGATTTACTCCCTAACCGAGATCAATTCCTCCGTGAAGTCGCGGGAACGATTACCCGTCGATCAAGCACGACAAGAATTAGGGTTGATATTGAAGAAGAAGAGAAAAAAGCGGCGTGAATGATATTCTATTTCTTATGGAATGAATAAAATACACGCATATTTATATCTACGACCCTAGGGTTGATTCGACCTATGATCCGTTAAAGAATCAACTAAGAAAGTGAATGATATTCTATTTCTTATGGAATGAATAAAATACACGCATATTTATATCTACGACCCTAGGGTTGATTCGACCTATGATCCGGTAAAGAATCAACTAAGAAAACCCGGAAAGGAGCTTATAATCTGCTCGACGCTAAAATAATTAAAATTGTCCAAAATAAATCCGAAAATACTAAAAACAAGAAATATAAGGGAAATAAATAAAATACTAATAATTCTATCTTCATGGTTTGGCCACGTCGGCCAGTCGCACCGGTGGACGCCTCTGCCGACGTGTTCGATCCTTGGCGATGCTTCTCTCCGGTTCCTTGCTGCCTCTCTCTCGTATCCACGTCCATCTCCTCCGCCACATGGTCGACGATGGTCTCCTTAAGGCGAGCTGAAGGTTGACACGTAACAAGTTTAAGCAAGTATATCTGTATATGTTAATTGAAACGTATTTTTGCATGTTCTGGCTTATTTCATTTTTTGTAAAATTTACTAATTTTTATTCTTTTCATATTTTATTCTTTTGTTTTTATCTCTCATATTATCATATTTCATTTTTTGTAAAATTTACTAACTTTTATTCTCTTTCATATTTTATTCCTTGTTTTTATCTCTCATATTTGATTATCTTTCCATTTAACTGTATACTGTACTTGTTTCTTTTTTTTCTTAATTCTTGTGTTAAATGAAACGTCTCACCTTAGCCGAGAAAAATGAAAATAAGTCTAATGAGATTTTTTGGGAGCGAGGGGTGAATGAGGAGAGTAGTTTGAAGATGATTTCACCAAGTGATAGTCTGAAATATCAAACTAAGGAGTGTAGTTGGCACACTGATTTGATCATTGACTTTGTTACGAAGCAATTTTAAATTTTTGAGTCACTTGTCACATCCTGTGGAGAGATTATAGATTGTAGTAAAAAGATTAGTTGGGATCGAATCATTGATTGATTTTGATTATGGACAAATTCAAAATTTTGGACAAATTATCACACTCTTTTGAGGTGCTAATAAATCAGTATATGACTCAGTCAGTGTGCATTTGATCAATATTAACTCCGAGGCTGCTTGGGAATTGGGATGATGACCCGAGATGCTTTTCTTCAGAAGCCGGGGATTTCATGTCCGAAGGCTCGCGTGACTGTTCAGGTTTCTTGAGCTGGATCAGTAAGTATCATGGTCATGTTGTCGCAGCCATTGCCTGCGTTAGTAGTAGGCACGAAGCACCGGTCGAGTACTCTTTCGCACACCAACGAGAGCTTACTCTCCTGCACGAGGGAACACAGCGTGAGAAGATTCACAACAAATAGACCAAAAGAGAGATTAAAACATAAGTAGTTTTTCAACTTTCTGCAGATCTCACAGTTCTTGGTTTCCAGATCACATGTACCACGTCAAGCCTTCACAACGTATCGACTGGAAATTTGACGACACCACAAAGACAGGGAGCTATATTTTGAGATGGAAAGAGCAACTGCCAAGCGGTACCCAAAAGACTTACATGTTCGTGTATGAAATCCACAACCTCTTGGCTCGGCATGCAATCCCTGAGAGGCAGACAGCGAAGGAAAATGAATAGTCGGAAATATTATACGACACCCTTTTTTGTAACGACGAAAGAAGGTCAACACAATGCTTAATTCATTCAAGAATTAGGCATATAAACGATGCTATCTCGAAAGATATAATGCAGATTAAATAAATAAACGAGAAGTTCAGACGATATACCAAATGCCATCAGTGGCAACCACAATGAACTCATCCTCGTCTGTCAATTCAACCTGGTTTGGAAAATGAACGAATCAGAAATAAACGGAAGTCCGCAACAGCAGTATCTGCGAGCCTTCGCGTCGGACAAACCGACCAAGTGGACTAACTTTCTACCGTGGGCAGAATTGGCTCTAAATTGCTTTCATCACTCCTGCCTTGGGACATCTCCATTTCGAGCATTGTATGGCCGTGAACCGCCTCAGCTTGTGGCTGCTCCACCTTCGGATACGACACCTCCAGCCGTGGCTGATCTCATTTGCCAGCGGGGGGCACTTCTTGTGGAATTACGTGCAAATTTGGAACGAGCACAACAACGTATGCGTGATGTGGCTAACCGAGGTCGCTGCGATATTCAATTTGTTGTTGAAGATAAGTTTTATTGAAGCTGCAACAATAGCGTCAACACTCTATTGCTCGGCCCTTGTCAGCCAAGCTAGCCGTCGATACTATGGTCCCTTCACCGTTTCTGAGAAAATTGGGCCAGTGGAATATCGCCTTGATCTACCGCCGAACTGCCGTATTCATAATGTCTTTCATGTAAGCCTTCTCCGACCTTATGTTGAAGGGACTTCTGATCCAATCACAGCTGCATTACCGGAGGCCCGGTTGTTAAACCGGCTAAGCTGCTTGATCGTGTTGTGGTATAGCAGGGGACACCAGTTGAACAAGGATTAGTGCAGTGGACTGGTGCAGACCACCTTTCGCCCACTTGGGAGCCGCTGTCTTCTCTCTCTAAGCGTTTTCCTTCAATTCTCCTTGAGGACAAGGACGTCTCTATCCGGGGAGGAGTTGATACGAGTCAACCTTCATCATCCAAAGATGCGTATGAGCAGATACAAGAGGAAGAGAGAGATGGTCAAGGACAGACAAGCAAGCGCGACTCGAGTACTTGTCGCACAAGACATCGACCTTCACGTCTCCAAGACTATGTTACTCATTAGCTATGTATGTTGTATTTCGTTCAGTTGCTTTATCTAATGTAATAGGAATAGAGAGTCGAGCGTGTTATAAGCTCCATGTCCGATTTTCTTTGTTGGTTCTTTCCCGATATGTAAAAGAGTGTCGAGTCGAATCAACCCTAGGGTCCTTAGTTAATATAAATAGGGAACTTGTTATCTTAATTGAGTTTAAGTCATAATAAGAACCCTTTTTATTATTTTTCTCTTCGTCAGTTACAAAAGCAATTTCTATTTCCTTTCTTTCTTCTTTGCAGCAAAAAGGCGATTCCGTCACCTTGGCGGCCCCCACACTCCGGAGAGACATCCGCGACGAAGGAGAGAATCTGTGTTCATTGACGTCGATAGGGATAAAGTCCTTATCATTAACAAGCACGGAATCGGGAGAGAATCGAGAGCGATGAAGGGAATGAATTGAGTGTTTGTGTTGTGGAGAAAAGGTTTGGCTTCTGTTTTGAATGTAAAGCTTATTCCATAACTCCCCAACTGCCAACTTCTTAAAAAAAATATTTTTTTATAATCAGTAATTGTAATTAGTATGGAGTTATTGTAAATTAAATTATTTTTTCTAAATTTTCAATTAGTATGGAGTTGTACATATTTATGAGTTAATTGAAATAAGCCTACAAATTAATAATTTGATAACCAAGCATTCATAAGTACCAAAGGACTTAGTATTTTCTATTTTTCTCGATAAGTATATATTTATAGAGGAATTATATGCTACATACCTTATATGAGCATCACGTTTAACTTTGTTCGTTTTGATTTATATATTTAGTTTGATTCTATTACATTAAAAATGTTATTGCAATTTTAATTTCACAAAATTTATAAAATTCAAAGCTCTATTTGCTTGTTTTCTCTATAATTTCAAATAAATTAATAAAACAACAAATAAAACTTTGATTTTTATGAATGTTGTGAAATTAAAAATTGCAATAAATTTTTATTGTTACGATGGATTTTTATGGTTCACAATAAGCGATCATTGTGGGAGATTACAAGAAATTCCATCATAACAGAGAGGAAAATTTATAGAGCTGTGGGGAGATCTTCTTTAATCTTTCAACATCATCTAGAAAATACTACAAGCATCAAAAGCAGGAAGTGTATTAGATCACAAAACTAAAGTATTAGGTAGCCATTGAAATTGTCTTGGCAAAACTCTCACAATAAAAAGACTTGAGAAGCGCCTTGTATTTGTTCGAATGTCAGTCCTGCAAGTACGAACACACACTTAAATATGTTCCTTTCTTTAAAATGAGATTGAACTAAAAAGAAAGCTCGGATGTGTTGATACAAAAACAGCTTACTAACTTTTTAATGCACACACACAAATGATACTCAATAGTATATCAGTGTTTGGTAATCTCCCAACCCACTTTTATCTGCATAAGAAGCTTACACTGGAAATTATATCCCCTACAAGTAAAGAGCGAGATTTGTACCAGATGACATTTTAAGCACCTTGGACTAGAGCAGATGAGTAACGAAGTACGACATTACGATTAACCTCAAACATCTGCAAATGAGTTGCAAATCTAAAAGGATCAGTGAATTGAAATATAGAGATGTTTGACAAAGCAAGATACAACAACAAATTAAGAGTTACAAAGATACTAATTACTGGAAGAGTGGAAGGTGACGATGAAACACAAAAATTGAGTATGGACATAATCTAGCAATTTTGAAAGATAAGTACTGTATGAATGGACACTTCCTCTATCCAAATCCATATCTGATTTTCACTCACATACAAATGAACTTCTGATAAATACAAAACTATTGAAAAGAATCACGAAGATCACGGAAGATATTCTCGGAATTACAGAAGATCACGGAAGATTATACTCTACTAAACATAGAAGATTATATTCTACCAAATCAATGTAATTAAATGTGTTACCTTGTATAGCCTATCTCCTAATACTATAATAGTAGCCTCTAATGTACAAAGAAATATTCAGATCAATATATGAAGTTCCCTTTCTTCGATCCCTCTTTTGACAAAAACCTCACCCCAGAGCCCAGACTCGCTGGAAAACCCCCCATTGCCGGATTTCTGGAGAACTACTACCACTTACACAGATACTCATACATCCCAATGCATCTAAATAATACAAAAAGGGAAAGACCAAGCAAGAAATAAATACATACCTGCTTGTAGAACAAAAGACAAAATACTATATTAGATGCAAATGACTGTACTATGAGATTGATGATTGGCGAATTTTTGATGGTAATAAATGCAGGTAATAAATATAGATCACGACACAGAAAGTTACGTGGTTCGATTTACTGAGGTAAATCTACGTCCACGGGAAGAAAGGAGGGCAAATTTGTATTGCTTGACCTGGATTACAGCTTACAATACTGACTTGCTATATGAGATTCGATATCTAGAGAGCTTAACCCTTGTCTATCTGATCTAAGTTCTATTTATACATTTGAACCAAGATCGTGGCTTGCAGGTTGACAACTGCTTCATACCACTAGATAGATCGTGGGTGTAGTGGAGGTCGTGGAGGTCCTGCATGGGTCCACTATCTCCTTGTTCGGTCGAATACTGAGACCGAACGGCTGAACTTTGCCGATCAGCTTTTGCCGATCTGAGAGTAGAGCTTGATTGGTTCTTTTGCCGAGCTGTAGGCTGCGACCGAACTCTTTGGTTGTGCCGAACCGAACTGAACTCTTTGGTCGTGCCGAACTGATACTCTTTCTTGGGTTTTGGGCTAATGGGCCGTCACTGCTATTGGGCTCGCCATTAGGGTTTAGTTGTTTAGTTCGTACCCCATCACTACCCCCCGAAAAGCGAAGTGAATCACTTCGGCATTTTGGATGAGTGTAAGGGGGAGGCTGACGTCAGGGGACGTGCCATGCGCGTGTCTGCATTAAATGCGATAGCAAATCCGGCCGTTGAATCCAGAAAAAGGGGGATTTGAAACGGTGCTACGGATTTGAAATGCCTCTGTGAATCTGATAAATATTACCATTTTCCATCATTGGAACACTTTTGCTATTGTTTCTTCTGCATTCTCTCTCTTTTGCGCAAAATTTCCTTCCGCTCCTTCAAGAATTTCTTCAGAACTTCTTCAGACTTTCAAAGAGTAAGAATCATGTCTTCTTCTTCTTCTTCTGAGTCAGGTAGCGGTAGGAAAGGGGGTAAGGGATCTTCTAGCCGGAAAGAGTCCGGGGAGAAGACCGTAGAATACTTTCACAGCATCTTGAGTAAGGACACTGTGATATCCCTACACGGAAAATATCTTCTTCCCGGGGGGAAGGTGGTGATTCCCGACGACGATCATAGGGCTAACTCGCCGCCGGAGGGTTATGCCACCGTTTACGAAGCCTGCTTAGAATGCGGGCTTCGTTTCCCTCTTCCCCCACCTTTTGTAGAGCTTCTTGATTTTTTCCAACTCCCTTTTGGTCAGGTGACTCCGAATTCTTGGAGGCACTTATCGGCCTTTGCTGCCGAACTGCGTAGGCTAGATAAGGATCTGTCTCTGAGGGCAATCCTTAATTTCTTCCAGTTTAAGAGGAAGGGATCTTGGTTTTACTTGATCCCTTTACAGCCCTTTAGAGCCTTTTGTAAAACCAAATGGCCGAAATGGCAAAATCGTTTCTTTTTTTATAATAGGACTTCGGCTTCGGATTTTTCCTGGAGAGGGCCGAAGTCCGTTATTCCTCATCCTCGGGTAGAACCGTTGGACGAGCTCGAGGCCGAGCTCAATAAGATTCCCATGATTAGGAAGCAGTACTTGGAGTCTGAGCTCGTCAAGGGCGACTTCGTGTTCGACTCCTCGTCTTCGGACGACGAGACTGAGGGTGAGGGTTTCTTTTTTATGCATTACTGCCTTGACGACGAAAACTAACCTTGTTTTCTTGCTTTTTGGCAGTGAACTTGCTAAACAAGCTCGGTCGCAAATCCTTCGAATCTAAGGAACCGGAGAGGCCGAAAACCACCAGCTCGGCGTCTGATGCCGAGAAGAATCCGAAGAGGCAAAAGACCTCTTCGGATCCAAAGAAGCCGGAGTCGACTTCGGCAAAGGGGAAGGCGAAGCTTCAGAAGCCCCCAAGAGCGCCAGAGAAAGACGTGGTCTTGGCGCCTCCTTCGGAACATATCTGTGAGCCCTTTTTATGGCCCACGGACTTCGCCGAGGTGAATTCTCTTCTTGATTTTCTGGCCTTGCTTTTTTCCTGTATTTTTTGTGGCCCCTCGGTTGACTTTTTCCTTTTTCCATTTTCAGAGGAACGATATGCTCAGCAAGCTCGTCGCAGTTGAACTCTCTAAAGCGTCCAGCGACTATGCTGAGATGCAGAGGAAGTTGACTGCTGCTCGTCACCAGGCCGAACAGGCTAGGGCAGACTTTGAGAAGGCAAGGGCTGCTAGGATCTCGGCTCAGGATGAGGCACAGCGGGCAAAAAACGAGCTCATTATCTAGAGAGAGCAGTCGAAACAGAGGGAGGCTGCTGCCGTGGTTGCCCAAGGGGAGGCTCTCCGTGCTTTCGCGGAGAAACTCTTTTTGAGCAATCAATTTTCGGCCTTTGTCGGTGATCTGCTGAAACTGATGACCGATAATGCTGAGCAGGGACCCGAAGTCGTCCTGCCGCTGTATGGCCGAGAAATTGCAGCTCGTCTCCAGAGTCTGCCGCTCCTTGACGAGCTCGCGTCTTCCTCGGTCCTGCTTTCTGCTGACCGAGTCCGTAATTGCCGAGCTGACCGGGACGAGAACATGGAGGCCATCTTTGCCTCCTTGGGACCTGTTTCACCAGCTCCAATTTTCCAAGGAGAGGGTGAGCAGGAAAACGAGGCCGGCAAGGAGACCGAGCAGCCGGATCGGCAGACCGGCGACGGGCAGGCCGAGCAGGAGGTGCAGCAGATCGGCTATGGGGGCGCCGAGCAGGCTGGGGGGAGTAGGGAGGCTGAGGCTGAAGCCGAGGTGGACAAGGAGGGAGAAGCTGAAACCCGGAGGGGAGCCGGAGATGAAACTGGCGGAGTATGATTTCGTCTCCCTTCTCTTAGTTTAGTTTCTTTCTTCCTTCTTGTAAAATGGCCTTGAAGCCCTCCTTGTGTAAAAATTTTTTTTTCTTATGAATGAAAAAATTTTCTTTCTACACTCGTGTCTTCGTATAGCTTTTCTTGATCTCTTTTACTCCTGTTGTGGTTTACTGCCTGCTCGGTAAGCTGAAATGCCGAACTGACCTAGCTGTTTTGTATTCTTTAACTCTAAGGAGCTGGAGGTACTTCACTGGAAGCGGCTATACTCTTCGGCTTTAAACGAAGCTGAGAAAAAAGCCATAGAGGACCAGATGAAGTATGACGAACTCTTGGCTCGTTCAGTGGAGCTGGAGTCCGACAATAAGGACTTAGAGTCCATAAGGAAGGATCTGGAGGCCGAGCTGGATATTGTCGTCGCTGAGAGGACTGCATATGAGGATTTCATCTGCGGACGCGGGGGAATGAGCATATCTGAAGTTCAGAATCAAGTTGATGAACTGTGGGAGGAGCTTCATGTTCTCCGGAGGAACAATGCGCTGGAGAGCTCGGCTTGCCAACAAGTTGTGAAATCATTGCGGCGCTGGGCTTCTCGGTACGACATCATTCTTTCCCGGCGTCCTTCAATCGAGAGATTCCTTAGGCATTTCCCGCCAACAGATGCTCACACTCCAGCTCAAACCTCTGATCCACTTGCTCAAAATCCTACTCCAAATCAGCAACGAACTCAGGAGCAACCGGAAACGTCAAGACGAGAACGGACTCAGGAGCAACCGGAAACGTCAAGACAAGGACGGACTGAAGTTCGTAGAGGAGCTGTGATTATGAGTGAGCAAGATCAACAAATGCTTCGTGAAGAGACTCTTCGCCGCCGAGGTGCCAGAACTTCCCGGACTCAGGGAAGAGGCGGTAGGTCGATCAGAGCATCTCGTCGACCTGCTTATTCTTCAGCTGCCCGGAACGCCCGAACTCGGCTTCACGAGGATTTTTTGAATAGGTGGCTCAACTTTAGCAACCGTGGACAGTAGAATAGTCCTTTGTAATAGCGTAACGCCTTCTCGTAGGGTAGCGGAGTTGTATGCCGAACAAGACTTAATAAATGAAATTTTTTTCATTTCGCTTCTATCACTGCGTACTTACAGTTCAGCGATTTTATTTCGCTTCTATCACTGCGTACTTACAGTTCAGTGATTTTTTATTTCATTTATTGTACTCGTCCTCGGTCTTATGAAGTAAACTTCTTTGACCGGACTCGTCCTCGGTCTTATGAAGTAAACTTCTTTGACCGGACTCGTCTTTGGTCTTATGAAGTGAACTTCTTTGACCGGACTCGTCCTTGGTCTTATGAAGTAAACTTCTTTGACCGGACTTAGTCCTCGGTCTTATGAAATAAACTTCTTTGACCGGACTCGTCCTCGGTCTTATGAAGTAAACTTCTTTGACCGGACTCGTCTTTGGTCTTATGAAGTAAACTTCTTTGACCGGACTCGTCTTTGGTCTTATGAAGTAAACTTCTTTGACCGGACTTGGTTTGTGTCCTAATTTGGCGAGTTTTATCGCTTGGATCGGACTTTCCCTTTGTTAACCGAAGTGGTCTTATGAAGTAAAATCTTCTTTGACCGGACTTGGTTTGTGTCCTAATTTGGCGAGTTTTATCGCTCGGATCGGACTTTCCCTTTGTCCTAATTTGGCGAGTTTTATCGCTCGGATCGGACTTTCCCTTTGTCCTAATTTGGCGAGTTTTATCGCTCGGATCGGACTTTCCCTTTTTGCAGTTCGTTTCAGACGAACTGCTTGTTTCTTAAGCTGAATTGTGGAGTCTTGTATCTTCCTGAGAAGCTTGGACTCACAATTGTCTTTAATACATGTTCTAAAAAGGGGATCAGCCTTTAAAGAACAAGATACCTCAGTAACATTTGTAAGAGACGACACGCACATAGAGAGACAACGCACATAAAGACAAATAAAAAAGACGAAAAAGGTTTTAAACTTTTATAAAACGACAAGCATGAAAAACAAGTAAAAAACAAAGAAAGCACATACCCCTAGGACCGAACTAGACACAAGACTGACTGACCGGACTGTCTCTTACAAATGGAACTTCTTGAGGTTGGAAATGTGCCATGTTCGGGGTACTTGTTCTCCTGACATGTGAGTCAATTTATAAGACCCTTTGCCGAGGACTTCTGACACCCGATATGGACCTTCCCATGTGGGTTCGAGTTTGCCCAGCTTTTCTGCTCGGCTTACTTCATTGTTTCTCAAGACGAGATCTCCCACTTGAAATTGCAGCTTTTTCACCCTTTGGTTATAATACCGGGCTACTTGCTCCTTGTACTTGGCTGCTTTTATGCAGGCCAATTCTCTTCTTTCTTCGGCAAGATCTAGTTCAGCTCTCAGTCCGTCCTCATTCAGTTCTGCTGAGAAATTAAGAGTTCGGGGACTGGGTATGCCGATCTCAACCGGAATCACGGCTTCAGTGCCGTACACCAGATTGTACGGAGTTTCACCGTTTGAGGTTTTTGGTGTAGTTCGGTAAGACCATAGGACTTGAGGAAGATTTTCTACCCATTGTCCTTTGGCTTGTTCTAACCGAGCTTTTAACCCTTTCACCAGAATACGGTTTGTTACTTCCGTTTGTCCGTTTGCTTGTGGGTGAGAGACCGAAGTGAACCGCTGTTGAATATTCAGCTCTTGGCACCAATTCTTGAATGTCTTGTCGGTGAACTGAGTCCCATTATCCGAAATGAGGATATGGGGTATGCCAAATCGGCAAACTATGTTCTTCCAGACAAAATCCAATGCCTTCGAGCTCGTTATCGTAGCTAATGGTTCAGCCTCCACCCACTTCGTAAAGTAATCCACGGCAACGATAAGGAATTTCATTTGCCGAGGAGCTTGTGGTAGTGGTCCTACTATGTCTATGCCCCATTGCATAAAAGGCCAAGGGCTTTGCATAGCACATAGATCGGTCTGCGGCATCCTTGGGATATTTGCATGGATTTGGCACTTCGTACATGTCTTGACGAGCTGCACTGCTTCTTGTACCAAAGTTGGCCAATAGTATCCCCATCTCAGAACTTTTTTAGCTAAAGCTCTAGCTCCGATGTGGCTACCGCAAGATCCTTCATGAACTTCTCTAAGGATGTAGTCCGTCTCTTCTGGTCCTACACATCGCAATAACGGTTGAAGGTAGGACTTTCTGTATAGGACTCCTTCATGAAGTTCATACCGAAGTGCTCGGCATGTGATTTTCCGAGCTTCTCTCTTATCCTCGGGCAGTTGTCCTTGATCTAGATACTGTAAGATCGGCGTCATCCAGTTCGGCGAGCTGGTTACTGAATGTACCTCAGCTTCATCAATGCTTCGGTGTAGTAATTCCTCCACCTTTGAGCTCGGATATGAGGCCAACTTACTTAAAGTATCTGCTCGGCTGTTTTCCGCTCTGGGAATGCGGATTATCCGAAAATAAGAGAAACTTCGGCTAATGCTTTGCGCTTTGTCCAAGTATTTTTTCATCCTCTCATCTCGGGCTTCACTTGTACCCAGCATGTGATTCACTATGACTTGTGAATCACAATGGATTTTGAGAGATTTGACAAATAGGCTTTGCGCTAATTGAAGTCCGGCAAGGAGGGCTTCGTATTCGGCTTCGTTATTAGTAGTTGGGAATAAGAACCGAAGTGAATAAGTTATCTCGTGTCCGTCGGGAGCGATAAGTAGAATACCAGCTCCACTTCCCGTCTTATTCGAAGCTCCATCTACGAATCCACTCCAGCAGTCCGGCGGCTCTACTTCGGATTCCTGGGGCTGTGTTAGTTCGTCATTGGCAGGATTTTTCTGTTCGGCAATAACAGGGATTGCTTGATCGAACTTTGCCTCTGCAAGAAAATCTGCCAAGGCTTGTCCCTTGATGGCTTTCCGAGGTAGATATTCTATTGAGTGTTCTCCCAGCTCTATGGCCCACTTGGCAATTCTGCCTGATGCTTCAGGCTTAGTCAAAACTTGCCGAAGTGGAAGATCGGTTAAGACGCATACCTTGTGAGCATAGAAATATGGCCGCAGTCTCCTTGCTGCATTTACTAATGCCAGAGCAATTTTTTCCAGAGGTTGATACCTTGTTTCTGGACCTCTTAATGCTCGGCTTGTAAAGTAGATGGGAAGCTGCTTTAGGCCTTCTTCTCGTACAAGCACCGCGCTAATGGTTTGATCTGATGTCGCTAAGTATAAGAATATCACTTCGGCATCTGTTGGAGCAGAGAGAATAGGAAGCTCGGCTAAATAACTTTTGAGCTCGTCAAAAGCCTTTTTCTGCTCGACTCCCCACTCAAACTTTGGTGCCTTCTTCAACACATTGAAGAACGGCATTTGCTTTTCGGCTGCTTGGGAAAGGAATCTATTCAGTGCGGCTAGACATCCAGTTAGCCTTTGCACATCATGTATGGACTTCGGCGTTGCCATGTTCTGAACAACTTGAACTTTTAGCGGATTTGCCTTGAGTCCTTCCTTTGAAACCCAACAACCTAGAAACTTTCCCGAATCTACCAAAAAGGTACATTTTTGGGGATTGAGTTTGAGGTTGGCTTTTCGGAGCACGTCGAGAGTGGACTTGAGATTGTCTTCGTACTCCGAAGTGCTTCTGCTTTTAACGACTATGTCGTCAACATACACTTCAACCTCTTTTCCGATTAGGTGCCGAAATAGCTTGTCAACCATCCTTTGATATGTGGCTCCGGCATTCTTTAAACCGAATGGCATCTTTTTGTAAGCAAAAATGCCGAAGTCAGTAATGAAAGCCGTTTTTGAAGCATCACTCTCATCCATTAAAACTTGGTGATATCCTTTGTATAAATCAAGAAAACAAAAAATTTCGAAGCCTATCAAAGCTTCTACTTTTTTATCTATGTTCGGAAGGGGATAGCAATCTTTAGGACAGTGCTTGTTTAGATCGGTAAAATCTATGCACATCCGCCATCCTCCCTCTTTTTTCTTGATCATCACAGGGTTGGCCACCCAAGAAGGATATTTCACTTCAAATAACACATCCGCTTTCAGCAATTGGCGGACTTCGTCATGGATGACTTGACTTCTTTCTGCCGCAAAGAGTCTTTGCTTCTGTTTTATAGGCCGGACTGAAGGATCAATATTTAACCGATGTGTAATTACCTCGGGGGGCACTCCGGTCATGTCCAACGGCGACCACGCAAAGACGTCTTTGTACTCTTTGAGGAGCTGGATGGTCTTTTCCCGGAGTAGAGGTGTTCCCGCGAAACCGATCTTCACCGTTCTGGATGGATCATCTTCATATAACCGAACTTCCATCGAGTTCGGCTCCGGTGTGACTTCGGTCATTTCGCCTGCCTCTGACTCCGGCTGCTGTGATTGCTATGCTTGATGGTGCCGATCTGATTGCTCGGCACTTTTAAGCGCAATCTGCAAACACTCTTTTGCTCTCTTTTGATCACCTCGGATGACCGCTATCCCTCCTTTAGTGGGGATCTTGATGGTGAGGTGATAAGTAGAGCAAATGGCCCGAACTGTGTTGAGCCAGTCTCTTCCCAGTATAATGTTGTACGGGGACCGAGCTTTTACCACAAAGAACTCGATCATCGTACTGGAGCTTGTAGGCGCTCTTCCCACCGTAATCGGAAGGCTGATAATACCTTCAGGGCGGGTGTCCTCCTGGACGAAACTTTTCAGAGGAAGCGGAGCCGGACTGAGCCGAGCTGGATCCACTTCCAGTTTATCGAAACATTCTTTAAAAAGAATGCTAACTGACGCTCCTGTATCCACGAACACTCTGTGGATCAGTTTGTTTGCCACTCCGGCTTGAATGACAATGGCGTCTTGATGAGGAGAGATGGCCGGGACGGGATCGGCATCTGAAAATGTAATCACTTCATCCTGCTTCAGCCTTTTATGCGTTGGCTCCTCTCGATTGAAGCCTCTGCGCTCTGACTTCAGGGACGATTTAGTCTTCCCGGCTGGGAGAGCGTCAATAGTCTGGATTACTCCATCATATTGCGGCTCGTCATCGTCTTCGGGATCCTGTTGCCTTTTCGGATCCTGAGGAGCGCAGTTCGCACCTCTCTGCTTCTTGTTCTTTTTCGGCTGCTTGCTTTGGTATTTTTTTAACGTCCCTGCTTTCACAAGAACATCAATACCTGCAGCCAAATGTCGGCACTCCTCGGTATCGTGACCGTGGTCTTGATGGAAGGAGCAATAATTATCCTGACTTCGGCGCGCGGCCGATTTCGTCATCCGCTTTGGCTTTTCGAACATATCGGAATGCAGTTCGAAAATTTCCGCTCTCGACTTGTTCAATGGTACGAACTGAGCGGGCGGTTTCTCAAGATCGAGACGTGGTCCCAATCTGCCTTGTACCGGTGCCCTTTGAATTCTTTCAAAAGGAGTTCGGCGAGGAAGCCTCTGATCGCTATGATCGGGCTTCTTTTTGTCTCCTCTAGATGAGCTGTCTAAAGACCGTTTTCGACGGTCTGCCTCATCGGCACGAGAAAACTGGTCCGCAATGTCCCACATCTCTTGAGCTGTTTGCGGACTGCATTCAACGAGCTTCCTGTAGAGAGCTCCTGGCAGTATTCCATTTTGGAATGCCGAAATGACAAGTAGATCATTGAGATCATCTACTTGTAGGCATTCCTTGTGGAACCTCGTCATGAAGTCGCTAATTTTTTCATCGCGACCTTGACGAATAGAAAGCAGCTGAGCCGAAGTGATTCGGGCTTCCGCTTTCTGGAAGAATCTCCTATGAAAAGCATCTATTAGATCTCTGTAAGATCTAATGCTGCCTTGAGGGAGGCTATCAAACCACCTCCTTGCGTTCCCGATGAGCAGCTCGGGAAACAGCTTACACATGTGAACCTCATTGAGACCTTGGTTCGCCATATTATACTGATAGCGTCCCAAGAAATCATGAGGATCCACTAACCCGTCATAAGTCATTGACGGAGTTCGGTAATTCTGCGGCAACGGAGTTCGGGTGATATCATCCGAGAATGGAGTCTTCAGCGCTCCATACATGGCGAACCCGACATCTCTTCGGTATGGTGGAGATGGAGTTCTCCTGTGATTCCGGTAACGGGGAGGAAGAGGAACATGTCGGTGGTGAGGATTCTTTCTCCGGGGAGATGCGACACTACTGCGGTAGTGACTTTCATGTCTGGATGGAGAGGGAGAATCCGCCGTTTTCGTCTCCGGCTTTTGGCCTGTTTGCAGGAATGTTAAGAATTCATCCTGCTTCTCGGCCAAAAACAACTTGACAGCCTCGTTCAAATCGGGCTGCTGGGAAGACTCGGTGCGACGACTTCTGGAGTGGCTTGTTCCTTCACCGTGAGGACTGGAGACAGATTTCTCACGAGGCTGTTTTCCAGACCGACGGGCTGGACTAGCTTCCTCATGGTTATCACGGACGGAAGCACGGGTATTATGTGATCTGGTATGCATTTTTTTGGTGGAAGAGGATCAAAAACTCGCTTTTATCACAGATTTGGTTCTCTGTTTCCCACAGACGGCGCCAGTGATGATTGGCGAATTTTTGATGGTAATAAATGCAGGTAATAAATATAGATCACGACACAGAAAGTTACGTGGTTCGATTTACTGAGGTAAATCTACGTCCACGGGAAGAAAGGAGGGCAAATTTGTATTGCTTGACCTGTATTACAGCTTACAATACTGACTTGCTATATGAGATTCGATATCTAGAGAGCTTAACCCTTGTCTATCTGATCTAAGTTCTATTTATACATTTGAACCAAGATCGTGGCTTGCAGGTTGACAACTGCTTCATACCACTAGATAGATCGTGGGTGTAGTGGAGGTCGTGGAGGTCCTGCATGGGTCCACTATCTCCTTGTTCGGTCGAATACTGAGACCGAACTGCTGAACTTTGCCGATCAGCTTTTGCCGATCTGAGAGTAGAGCTTGATTGGTTCTTTTGCCGAGCTGTAGGCTGCGACCGAACTCTTTGGTTGTGCCGAACCGAACTGAACTCTTTGGTCGTGCCGAACTGATACTCTTTCTTGGGTTTTGGGCTAATGGGCCGTCACTGCTATTGGGCTCGCCATTAGGGTTTAGTTGTTTAGTTCGTACCCCATCAGAGATCAATTATCGAATCTCCACTCTGCGGTATGCATACAAAATAATCAGCGAGGACGTCGTAAAAGCAGTATGCACGACCATATCCATCTTCTGCAACATAAACTACATCTTCCTCATCAAAAATAATATATGTTGCAACCAACAGCAAATAAGAAACATAATCAAACACTGGGCATTTTAAGCATTATCAGCAAAATCATCTTTAACCAGAGGAATCTGTAAAGGCATCCATATAAAATAGGGCGAAATGTACTTTGAAATTGTATTATATTATATGCATAACTAATACCAGTGTATAATACTATTCCCAACGAAGAGCATTAGAGCATCTCCAATAGCACTGGACGTCAAATAGCCATCAAATAGCCTTCACACTGCCACATCATCAGCACTACAATTCTCCTGCCACATCAGCTTGCCACATCAGCTTGCCACATCAACTGGACATCAAATAGCCCTCACATAGCCTTCACACTACCTATCCACATCACTAATAACAATTATATAATTTAATTTACACTTGTATCAACATACGGAATTTAATTTACGAGACAAATACGGAAAATTCGAATAATAATATTAAAATTTAAAAAGTACATTAATTTTAAAAAAAAGTACAATAATATAAAAAAAGTACAAAAATTAAAAAGTACATTAATTTAAAAAAGTAAAACAAAATCACTCATCGCCGCCGTCCTCGTCTCCGTCGTCGCCCAGCGCTTCTTCACCGTCGTCGCCGCCGCCTCCGTCGCCACCTACGCCGCGGCTATTCCCGCCGGTGTCCCTCCTCATCGCCTCCAATTCTTCACGCTGGCTCTGGAGCAATACACGAAGAAAATCCTTCACCTCGGGGTCCACCGCCGCTTGGAAGTCGGCTAAGGTCTTCACCATTTGAGCGCGCGTTTGTTGGCGCGCGAAGAATTTGAGCTCCTCGGTAGACCTGCCGAGGGGGGATGCCGAATGGACGTCCTGGGAACTCGGGGTGCCCCTCTCGCAACCTGCTGCGCCCGCCTTTGCCCAACCGGGCGAGGTCGGCGACCGAACGACCGAGGAGTCGGGACCTTCTGGGCCTTCTCAGGGAGGTCTGACGAACCACCACTGCTGCCGCTATAATCTCCGGTATAGTTCAGTCTCTGCCTCTTCGGCCAGCCAGCGTCGACGCCTGCCCGGAATTTCTCCGACTCGTTGAGCACAACGTAGCAGTTCCAGTAGGTGAACTCATAGTACTTCTTATCCGGATCGGGGTAGGCTCTCTCCGCAATCCTCCTGCAGTCTTCCTCTGTTTGGCCACTGGTCTGCATGCGGAGGGCGTTGGCGTACAAACCCGAAAATCGAGAGACGCCAGCCCTGATACGGTCCCAACACTTCCGGACCTCCTCCCCGGTGCACGGTCTCCCTTCAGGGCAAAATGCCCTGTACGCTGCGGCTATCTTGGCCCACAAGTTGACGATCCTCTGGTTGTTCGAAACCAGAGGATCGTCGCAGACACTCACCCACGCCTTGGCAACCGCAACGTTCTCCGAGTCTGTCCATTTCCTCCGGCCCCGGATTTCGGCTTGGGGCTGCGACGACTCGCCGACCTTCTTCGCCTTGCCCTTCTTCTTACCCCGCCCTACTCCCTGGCTTTGAATGAGAGTTTCCGAAACCTCGTTAATATCAAAACCCAAGTCCGCTAAGGAGAAGGTCTCCGTATACTGTGCATCCGTTGGGGTCGATGTGTGCGAAGAACCGGTGGAAAAATCAAAAGTCGGCCGATAGGCGTTGTCCCCCCCGTGCGTCCCCTGCGCCGGGGGAATCATCTGTTGCGCCGGTGGCATCATCTGCTGCGGCGGTGGCTGCATGCCGGGTGCCCACCCCGGAATCATATGCTGCCACGGGTACATGTTGTAGTACCCGCTCATCGGAGGCCAACCACCTCCCCCAGGAGCCGGGGAAGTATGGGACCCTGCCCCGGGAGTCGGGGGCGTCTGAGACCCTACACCGGGAGGCGGGGGAGTCTGAGACCATCCCCCGGGATTAACTGGAGTACCTTCGTAGTTGTTCTCCATTGCTCGTTATTGATCTTGTACAGAAAGTAAGGTAGAGAGAGAGTACTCGTTAAAACAAGTGGTGCGAATGAAAATGAGGTTCAACGCGCGTATATATAGTGTTTTCGAAAAACAAAAAAAAAATTTAAATCCGACGCCGGTTGGCGCCGATCCGGGACGCACAATGGCGCCCGTGAGGATCGGCGTCGGAACCGGCGTCAGCGCGGGAATCGGCATGGCGACGCCGATTTTGACGCCGATTTCGCCCACGCCGGTTCCAATGGTTCGGCGTCAAACCGGCGTGGGCGAAAAATCGGCGTCGCAGTGGTGACGCCGGTTATTGGAGATGCTCTTAAAATTTCCCTAGATCATAGCTTTCACAAGCAATGGCATGAAGCTATGATTGAAGATCAATCCGTTATGTTCCCACCTTTACTTAGCAGCATACTTATGCAAAAAAATGCAAATCACGGGGTTGAATTAGAGAAATAACAAATGCGAATTCCTGGATATACCTTTAGCACGATCATCTACCTCCAAAGCTATGTCGGCGAACAACCCTTGCAGCAAATTTCGGCTCTGCGATGGCGAAGCTAAAGCCTGAAGCACAAGCACCATTTCATCATGATCACAGAACATACTGCGGAATGCGCATTAATAAAACCAACAGCGATAGGGGAAAAATCAGTGGGTGTAGTGTGGGCGTAGGTCGTATACATACGCGTTGGAGTTTCTTCTGAATTTGGAGAGCGACGGCACCGAGGTAAGCAGCTGCGCGAGGAGTTAACGGCGGCGACATTTTTTTATCGGAATTGTCGCCGATCATATGACAATTTTAAACTGCTTGATACTTTGATTTGATGAGTCAGCAATGAGTAATTCATATGCAAACCTTTAACAAGTTTTTATTTAATTAGTTATTTTAATATGGTCGAATTAAATGATGTTTCCATGTGAAAAGTTAAAAGTTAGGATTTTAAGCCTACTTCTGAAGGGTTTTTTCTTTTTTTGTTCTAGGATAGAGATATCATTCCCTGAGTGTACTGAACTTTTTTTTTGTTCCGGGTTTGGGAGACACGCATGACCCTCATGCGTCTCCTTTTAATGAGACGCATGACAATTATGCGTCTTTCATAGAGACGCATGAGGGTCATGTGTCTCTCTACTGTTTAAATTTCACGAACGGCGCATGATGCTCATGCGTCTTAGAATGCGTCTCTAACATGAAAGACGCATAATCGTCATGCGTCTCATTAAAAGGAGACGCATGAGGGTTATGCGTCTCTCCCAAACCCGGAACAAAAAAAAAGGTTAATACACTCAAGGAATGATAACTCTATTCTAGAACAAAAAAGAAAAAACCCACATGTGAGTAAAGATAAATGTGAAAGGGTTAATTATAAGGTGCATCACAGATTTTCGAAAAAAAAAACCATTTATAGGCTTAAAATTGAATGTTTTATCATGTAACCGAAGCTTTTAACTACGTTCAATTTAAAACCTGAACTTTGATTTATTTGGCCTGAACTTTCAACTTCCTTTTTTTCATGTTATACAATCAAATTTGGCTTGTAAATGTAAAAATGCTGAAAATTCATGCTATAAATAAAAACTAATTTAAGTTTCTCCTTCTCAAGACTCAAATACAAAAAATGGAATTGCAACAAATATACTCCACATCACTACTAGAAAAATTGCTTCTCACTACACTTTTTTTATCACACTTTATAAAAAGTGCCAGCATAGATGTACTATCTACACACTAGCTTTTCACTGCACTTTATAATATATTGTTACTGCACTTCAACATAAAAAGTGCCATTATAGATGTACTATCTACACACTACCTCTTACTACAGGTACCCGGTGCTGCACTTCATCAAGTGCCATTATAGATGAAGTGTCAGCACAGTAATTTTCTAGTGACAAAGCCAATTTTCTAGTAGTGCATGTGGATCAATCCTGATTAGCGAGAACAATTGATTTCTAGGATTGTATAACCAAATGAAATCATAGTACTATTTACTTGAAACAAAGAAAGCCTTAGCATAACAGGGTGTCCAAAACTGATTCACAAATGGATTTGGTTTGCAGTAAGCAGTTCAGCAAATAAGAAATATAAGTGTATGACAGTTGAGTATTTGATGCAAGAAATCTCCTGACTAATATAAAGAAGAGACCTTTATTGTAAAAAAACACTACCTGATCCTGTTATATGTACATATACATAAGAAAAGCCAAAAGAACTGTACAAGAAATCATCTTCCCCTACCCGCCACACGCCTTCCCTCCATCCGCACAGAAAGAGGGAAAAGCTCGCCTAAACTAATAGAACACGCCATCCTTTGCAACACTCGAAATGCCATAGCCCGATTATTTATTGGTCAATGCAATTATAGAAAGAAGCTCACCAGCCCATCAGCGTCCTCCTAACCTTGTCGACAATCTGATTCCTAACCTTCGTGCTTGACAACTGAAAATTGCAATTTTCATCTAGAAGGAATCTATATACCTCCCAATTTCCGCCTATCGAGTCAGAGAAGGTTCTTGTTGATATCATATTAACACAAATACATCTAATGTTTATAGAATCATTTAACTATCTATTCATACATCATCTTGGAGTATAACATTGTTACCATCCATCTTAGACAAAGTAATAACACAACGTCCAGTAATAATAGCACTTACCAAAAACACGCAAATTCCAAGACTCTTTAGGGCAGAAGTGACATCATAGAAAACTCTTGGCCTTCCCCTTCCAGATAGTTCAGTTGGATTTGTGATGAGAACACGCAGCGGGTGAAGCATTTCCAACTTTAACCGAGAGCAGACTGGGCAAGTTGATAAACTGGGCAGTTTGGCAGAGAAATAAAAGCAGTAGCTAGAAAATTACAACACTTAGCGAAAATATGACCATTCGAAAATAAAAACAGAACAACTACATGCATGAACATTCCTAAGATTAGAAAGCAAAAGAGACTAAGCTAAAAGGCTAAGGAAAAATAAACTAAGTGTTAACTCCTAAAGAAAGCTAGAAACTGGGAAAGTGACCCTTAAAAGTGGCTAAACTTATTAACTCCTAAAAGCTTATCTAAATCACATGCAAGTAGAGGTTGAGTGTAGAGATTAACTAAGCTAAAATGGCTTTCTAAAGTGAAAAGCTAAGTGATGGATAAGGTGTACATCTTGTCTCCTAACTCCTATTACCCAAAAGTGTAAAAACCATTGGATAAAAGCCTACAACTAATGGTTCTTTCACTTGACTTCTAAAAGCTGATTTTAACTACTAATCCTACACTAAAGGCACGAAAATAAGAGTCAATAAAAGACTAAATGGCTGCTACACAACTAACCAAGCAAGAGAAACACCAAATCATCAATTAAACTACATAAACATGCATTGAAAACATCAAATTAAAAGCTGAAAGTTAAAGACTCATTGAAGAAGATAAAGAAAGCTTCATAACACATAAACATGGTGAAAGAAAATGCTTAAGAAACTGATTTTAAAAGCTTGAAAGAAGTTTAAACTACACAAGAACATAACCAACACTAGAACTAAACAACAAGCTAAACCGAAATTCAAACAAGAGCTAAACTTAAAGCACATTAAACACAAACACTTAGAGAAATTACTACTTGAAATGAACTTTTAAAACAAGAACAACAATAACTAAGAGTAAGATTGATGCAAAAGAACTCCAAAAGTTAAGAACAAGCTACTAGAGAAAATAAACACTACAACTAAATTACTACTACTTCAACCCATGGTGAACAAAGATCTTGCCAGCCTTGAAGTTGAAATCTCTCTTCTTAAGGAAGAGAGGAATGTTTCCTCGAGAGAGAATAAACTAAAACTAAACTAAAGCTAAGTGATAAAGTGACTACTGACTCTTGGGGGAGAGAATAGTTAAGTATTTTGTTACATTCTTTCCAATAAAAGATATTTCCTTTCTTTTTTACTTTCCAAGGGAAGAAATGGGCGTGTGTAGCAAGTGGGATACATCCTTGATAAGTATGTGGAAGTGGCTTTAGTCATTTTCCCGTCAGGTTCAAACTGGCCAGTCCAACAGCTTGGGCAGTTTGAGTCTTCTTTGCCTTCTTCCTTCACTTTCTTCCATTATTTGTCATTTTGCCCTATTTCTTGCATGTTTTCCTCTTTGTGCCTTCATTAAGCAGCTTCCTAACTTAATGATCCATTCCCTGCCAAAATAGCATCTTCTCATGCAAATATTCAACTAACAAGTGCGAAAAGTGACCAATTCCGAGTGACGAAAACTAGCCTATCAAACCTCCTCACACTTGGATCATACTTGTCCCAAGTATGTGGTTGGACTTTTCACTCAATGCTAGTTTAAGTCACTCCCCTCTACTTTCTAAACACACAACACTAAAACAAAACATAACACAAAGACATTTATAAGACAACACACAACGACTCAAGAAACACATGAAAGACATACCAAGCAAATTGTATGAAAAGCGTAATGATACCCCCAAGAACCAAGCTCAAAACAGATTTTTAAAACATAATTTTTTAAAACATAATTTTCTTAATCGAACAATGTGATTCCAACTGTCAGTCTCATCAAGATAGTTAAGCACATATCACAAGCAAAAGATTCACTCTCTGGCCCTCTCAAAATGTAAGGACAATTCTCTCAATAATAATGATGAAAATGCAATCAAGGAGATATCACTTTATCACATGTAGCCGAAGAGGGTCTTGCACGGGATGTAATGGGGCTTGGGACCATTTAAATATTGTCGGTTAGATCCTAGGGGTCCTAAGCTAGTGAGTGTAGTACAACAAAAAACTTGTGCTTATTCTCCAAAGGGATACTTAGAAACTCCAAACACAATCACCCATGATCAAACCAACACTAGAGAAGCACTTCATTTTCTTCTTTGTCTTCTTTTTTCTTCTTCGATCTACATCTACCTTCCACACATTCCTTGCCATTTTCTCTTTCTTTTGCTTTCTTCCTCTTTTTCCTTCTTTTTCTGTTTTCTGTTTCTTTTTTTCTTTTGTTGTTTCTTTTTCTTCTCTTCTCTTCTTTTTTCGTTTTCTTCTTTTTTTGGGTCGCACTGTTTCTTTTTCTTTTTCTTGGTGGGAGGCGGAAGATTTTTTGGAAGTTCACAAATGCAACCTCTTTTCTAAAAGGGGGTCATCATGTAGGAGTAACTAAGAACATTTATTTTGCACAAGAGGGAAACCATTTTCTAACTTGAAAAGAAATATAGGCTCAAGGTTTCAAAATGGCAACTAGGGGTAGCTCTTTTCGGTTGATGTAATCACAAAGAATAAGGCTCAATTTGGCTTTTCCTAGTGCCCTCTATCTATGCCATAGTGACCAAGCGATATCAACTATCATGCAATGCAATGTCATTCCACGCTCGAAAACATGTAGAAAGTGTTCTACTTTGAGGCTTTGAACCTTACCATTTATGGGCTTTTATGCAAGTGGTAGTGCTTCACATTTCCATCACACTTAACTTCATTCAATCAAAACCACAAGTTCTTGAATAGATTTTTCAAAACAAAGCAAGTCATGTTTTTTTTTTGCTACGATTCAATAGGGGGATCATTACCAAATCATGCATCAAGGCTTGGAAAAAAGATAAAACACAACTCTTTACTAAAACGACACAACACCACACGACCGAACAACAAAACAAACCCCCTCCACATACTTAGACCTTGCTTGCCCTCAAGCAAGTTTGGTTAAAATGTTGGAAAAGGAAACACATCACATGAAACTTAGAAAACTAAGAATAATACACAAGAATCCCGCCTCCTCACACTTGGTCATTGCTTGCTCGAGAGCAAGTAGACCAAGTGTTTAGAGAGAGATTACTAACAATACGAAATACAATTACAAAGGCCGGCAAGGACACAAAACATGCAAAACAAGGCCGACAAGGCCACAACACCAAAACAAGGTCGGCAAGACCATAATTACAAAAACTGCAAAGTAAACATATACATCACACACAGAACACATATATACAACAAATAAAAGAGAGGGTTGGATAGAAATCACCTCCCCCGCCATTTGCGGGGGGTACGGGCTGTTGCGGCAGGTGGTGGCGGAGCTGGTGCGGCTGCCTCCTTGGGTTTCGATCCCAGCCTCATGTGCTGGCTTGGCGGCTCCTTCGGCTTCGGCTACATTACCCACTATGGCATCCAAACTGCGCTGTTCAACAAACTGGGCAGGATACATGTGTTTTTCCAAAAATTCATCATCAAATCTTGCTTTCCAATCCTTCCAAGTAGACGCATTCAACTTCCCTTTAGGGTCCCTATAGAGTTTAGAACCCTTCTCTGAACTCATGTAAACCACACAAACATCGGGGCTTATACACATGATGTCGCCGGCCGAAGTCCAACCGATCACCTCCTTATGCCTCTTCAAAACCTTGGTTGGCTCTTTTTCTTGACTATTGTGTAAGCTACTATTGATCATGCGAACGGTCTCATTTTCTTCCAAATATTTGAGCTTCGAAGGAAATGCATTTGACTCCAATTTAGGTGGATGGATCTCAAATGGTCGCAACTCTTCTCTTGCCCTCGTGTTGGGCAGCTCATTCTGACTGGGTAGTTCAATAGAATCGGGCAGTTTACATCTCTCAGGCGGGTTTGTGTGATTCATCTTCTTGCACCAAGTCATTATTTCAGCCTCTATCTCCTCATCGCTAAGCTCTTGAGTGTTGAACAACTTGCATTCATTAAGTTCTTCGAGCTCAACTTGTTCTTCAATGGAGGGCAATAGATACATATCTTGCAAAAACTCGGCTTCAAGAAAGTCGGGACCTTTCAACTCTTTGATCAAATTCTCACCTTGGACATTTTCCAAATCACTATTGATGCTAACGGGGAGAGTGACATTTTCCCCAAAGCAGACATGCTTAAGGTTGGTGAGCGGCAGCTTCAACTCCAATTTAGGTGACCGAACTTCTAACGGTACCAATTTCTCCTCTGCCCTCAGACTGGGCAGTTCGCCTGGATTGGGCAGCTTCCTGGCAGACTTTATATACTCCAATTTGTTGCACCCCTTCATGATGGCCGCTTCTAGTCTCAAATGCATGGGTGTAGGCTCATCGGGTCGAATGATGATATTCTCTTCAATCTCCTCATTGATATCATCTTCATCTTCAAACCAAGCAATCACCTGACTTGGGCAGTGTGTTGGACTGGGCAATCTGAGCCCCTGATCCAATGATTCACCCGGTCCGTTGTTTGAGTTATTGTTGAATGAAGCTTTCAACTCTTTCCCGGACCTAATGGTGATCTGATCAAGATTCTCCTCTCTTGGTGGTTGCGCTTGAGCCGGAATTCCTCCACCATTCCCACGCATATCATTGATGGATGTCGCCAATTGTGCCATTTGGCATGCAAGATGATCAAGACTAATCATTTGCTCATATTGTTCGTCTTGCATCTCATGCACCACATTGTAATTGGATTGCAAATTGTTTTGCATGAGTTGCTGGGATGCGATTAGTTTCTCCATCATTTCTTCTAAGCACTTGGTCGGCATTGGCGGATGATTTGATTGGTGTTGGACGAATTCTTGTGGCTGAAAACACAGAGGGAATTTCTCTTGATCGGGAGGCCAATAAACATGATTTTCGTCTGACCCTTGGAAAGCTTGGTGGTGTACTTGTGGTGGTGGACCTTGATATTGTTGGTTCGGATTGGTCCATTCAAAATAGGAGTAATCATCCCATCCATGATCGTAAGGATCTGTGAAATAATCCATGTTGCCCTTTAATGGCTCACCATTCTCATCATTGTCTCTTGAATTGATTTCCTCCAAACCTTCTGACTCTTCAAACTGGCCATTCTGTGGAACTGGACAATTCGAAGAACTACCCTGTTTATCTTCTCAAACCACCTTCCTCACGCAGTCTCTTCGTCGTCTTCACAATTTCAATATCGAACAGAAAATTTGGGGAAGAGGACCTTCTTGAAACTAAAAAATAAAACAAGAAAAAGAGAAAAAACAACAACAACAAAAACAAGTCAAAAACTATATACACTAAGTGTAGAAAAAACATAACAAGACAACAACACCGTTCCCCGGCAACGGCGCCATTTGAGAGGAACGGGATTTCGCACGCGTGTCGTAGGCGCGTGTCCCTTCCTATTCAACAATACTTATACGTTCCCACTTCCCAAAATACTATTAAGTCGGATGTCGATCCCACGAGGAACGGTCGTATCCGTTATGTATTTCAACACTTAAGAGTTGTTTTGGCGATGCCGCCACGCTCTAAATTGGGGGTGGGAACTAAACTACGAAATGCAAATAAAACTTAAGCTAAGATTGGGAACTAAAAGTGAAAATAACATGCAAATAAAAGAAAGTATTTAAACTGGAACGCAGACTGGGCAAGTTGATAAACTGGGCAGTTTGGCAGAGAAATAAAAGCAGTAGCTAGAAAATTACAACACTTAGCGAAAATATGACCATTCGAAAATAAAAACAGAGCAACTACATGCATGAACATTCCTAAGATTAGAAAGCAAAAGAGACTAAGCTAAAAGGCTAAGGAAAAATAAACTAAGTGTTAACTCCTAAAGAAAGCTAGAAACTAGGAAAGTGACCCTTAAAAGTGGCTAAACTTATTAACTCCTAAAAGCTTATCTAAATCACATGCAAGTAGAGGTTGAGTGTAGAGATTAACTAAGCTAAAATGGCTTTCTAAAGTGAAAAGCTAAGTGATGGATAAGGTGTACATCTTGTCTCCTAACTCCTATTACCCAAAAGTGTAAAACCATTGGATAAAAGCCTACAACTAATGGTTCTTTCACTTGACTTCTAAAAGCTGATTTTAACTACTAATCCTACACTAAAGGCACGAAAATAAGAGTCAATAAAAGACTAAATGGCTGCTACACAACTAATCAAGCAAGAGATACACCAAATCATCAATTAAACTACATAAACATGCATTGAAAACATCAAATTAAAAGCTGAAAGTTAAAGACTCATTGAAGAAGATAAAGAAAGCTTCATAACACATAAACATGGTGAAAGAAAATGCTTAAGAAACTGATTTTAAAAGCTTGAAAGAAGTTTAAACTACACAAGAACATAACCAACACTAGAACTAAACAACAAGCTAAACCGAAATTCAAACAAGAGCTAAACTTAAAGCACATTAAACACAAACACTTAGAGAAATTACTACTTGAAATGAACTTTTAAAACAAGAACAACAACAATAACTAAGAGTGAGATTGATGCAAAAGAACTCCAAAAGTTAAGAACAAGCTACTAGAGAAAATAAACACTACAACTAAATTACTACTACTTCAACCCATGGTGAACAAAGATCTTGCCAGCCTTGAAGTTGAAATCTCTCTTCTTAAGGAAGAGAGGAATGTTTCCTCGAGAGAGAATAAACTAAAACTAAACTAAAGCTAAGTGATAAAGTGACTAGTGACTCTTGGGGGAGAGAATAGTTAAGTATTTTGTTACATTCTTTCCAATAAAAGATATTTCCTTTCTTTTTTACTTTCCAAGGGAAGAAATGGGCGTGTGTAGCAAGTGGGATACATCCTTGATAAGTATGTGGAAGTGGCTTTAGTCATTTTCCCGTCAGGTTCAAACTGGCCAGTCCAACAGCTTGGGCAGTTTGAGTCTTCTTTGCCTTCTTCCTTCACTTTCTTCCATTATTTGTCATTTTGCCCTATTTCTTGCATGTTTTCCTCTTTGTGCCTTCATTAAGCAGCTTCCGAACTTAATGATCCATTCCGTGCCAAAATAGCATCTTCTCATGCAAATATTCAACTAATAAGTGCGAAAAGTGACCAAATCCGAGTGATGAAAACTAGCCTATCACCCAACATCACACATTTTAGGGCCCTTGGTTGCAATTTCCCTTGCTTTATGTGAGAATAAGCTCTGCATCCAAAAGGTCTTAGCATATTATAGTTTTCATGATGCTCATACCATCTGAAATCTGGAGTTTCATGGTTGGTTGCAGCGGTAGGACATTTATACATCAATATGGCAGCTGTAGATACAGCTTCACCCCAGAATTTGTGAGGCATTCCAGAAGATATAAGCATGCACCTAACTATCTCTAGAATAGTCCTATTTACTCTCTCAGCTACACCATTTTGTTGAGGATTGTTGGGAAAGGTCCTGTGTCTCTTAATTCCCTTCATCTTGCAGAATTCATCAAATTGGTGTGACAGGAACTCCAGCCCATTGTCAGTACTTAAGCACTTCAAGCAAGATCCCTTTTCAACCTCAACCTCAACCTCACTGCACCAGTCTCTGAACTTAACAAATGCTTCTGACTTCTCTTTCATTACATATATCCAAATCTTTCTTGAGCAATCATCTACAATTGGCAAGAAATATCTGCATCCACCAACTGATGTGGTTTGAGCTGGCCCCAAATATCGTTGTGTGCATAATCAAGCACAGATTGTGAAGTGTGCTTACCAGTGGGGTATGCAAGCTTCTTACTCTTGCCCAGTATACATACCTCACACTCTTTTGAGACCATCTTGGTGTCTGATTCTATAACTCCACCCTTGATGAGACGATTTACACCATCAGAGGACACATGCCCCAGCCTTAGATGCCACAAGTCTCCCTCTAATTTCTTGAAAACATTGATCTGTTTAGTAATCACTTCAGCTTGTAGATAGTAAAGGCTATTGAATCTCTTAGCTACCATGATTATTTCGGATCCCTTTAGCACCTTCATCACACCCCCTGATGAATTAAAAGTGTATCCTCTTGCTTCAAGAGCTCCAAGAGACACAAGATTTCTCTTAATGTCTGGAATATACCTGACTTCAGTAAGTAATTTTGCAGATCCATCCATCATTTTTAGCTTCACATTTCTCATTCCCTTAACCTTGCATATTTGATTGTTCCCAAGAAGTACTGAACCAGATGAGAGGTCCATATCTTGGAACCATTTAAGCCTCGGGCACATGTGGAAACTGCATGCACTGTCCATAATCCATTGATCACTTATACCTATATCTGTTATAGTCAAAGCATGTGCAATCTCTAACTCTTGTGTTATATCTGTTGTATTAACACCTTTTGCTTCCTCCTGATTCTTTTTCTTCCAAGAGTAGCAGTTCTTTTTGAGATGTCCAAGCTTCTTGCAATAGTAACAGGATCTTGACTCCTTCTCATCTTTCTTGTCACTCTTGCCTTTCTTATTCCATTTCTTCTTGGATCCCTTCTCCTCAGCAAATTTAGTAACC
Source organism: Salvia splendens (assembly GCF_004379255.2). NCBI lineage: Eukaryota > Viridiplantae > Streptophyta > Magnoliopsida > Lamiales > Lamiaceae > Salvia > Salvia splendens. Next base: position 10,434,401 of record NC_056033.1, read on the forward strand.
ATAGCCTCACCAGCCTGATCCACTGGTTTGGATGTAGATCCCTTTTGGAACTCTTTAGCCTTCAATGTTGTGAGAACTTCCTCATATGTGAGTTAGGAATCCCTTCCATACAAGATAGCATCCTTAAGTTGATCAAAGCTTCTTGGAAGGGCATTTAATAGCATGATGGCTTTATCCTCATCCCTTAATTCTCCATCCACAGATTCCAGATCATCAACGGCCTTCACAAATTCATCAAGTTGATCCATGATTGCTTTTCCCTCTTGAAACTTGATTGAGTGGAGCCTCTGCTTCAGAAATAATCTGTTAGCTAGAGACTTTGTCATGTAGATAGACACTAGCTTGCTCCAGACCTCAGATGGAGTCTCTTCCTTGCATACCTCCCTCAAGACTCGGTCTCCCAGGCTCAGCATTATTGCACTATGGGCTCTATCCATCATATCAAGCTTCACCTCTTTGTCATCAAGATTGGCATCCTTCTCCGGCTTCTTGTACTTCATCGCCTCCCAGAGCCCTTGCTGAATGAGCATGGCTTTCATCTTCATCTTCCACAGTCCGAAATCATTCTTGCCAGTTAATTTTTTGAAGTCGAACCTCGCTGCAGCCATCGTCGTCGTCTACCCGTTCCCACAGACGGCGCCAATTTGTAATTTGAACTTGAGTGCTTCGATCTCAGACGAAACAACCAAAACAATAATAGACGAACAATGAACACAACGTTTACGTGGTTCGGTCCAATTGATCTACATCCACGGGAGAACTCTAGATCTTTGTATTGATGAATGGAATGGAGAATACAAGTACAATATCAACAAATGATTCTACACATCTAACACAGCTTCTAACCACAATTCCACTGCTAAAACTCAGTAGCAATATGAAACTAACCGAAGGTACGATCGCAGAGCTTGCCCACTTCTCAATCGACACAACCTGGCCGAACTTCCTCTGATTCTTCTTGATCAAAGATAGTTTTAGAGCTCTTCTCTCACTCGATCTCTCTTAATGTGTGTAACAGCTTCTTGTTGAATCTTGATTACCCTCGCATTATGCATGAATGAGTATATATACATTAACATCTCAGCATAATCCCATGCGATCAACCTCACGTACACCCTCATGCATAACCGTTTTAACTAACTCCGCATGCTTGATGTTGTGAGACGTATTTAGCTAACAGGAAGTATTAAGAGATGAAGTTTTGAAGCAATAAAGGAAAGAAGATGTGAAATTGACCTCCTCTAGCTAGTGATAAAGAGGTCGAATTCGAGAATAGCATGGCAAATGTCACAAGCTCAAACCAGTCTTGTCGGGACAGTTAACCGTGATTATGTACGGATCACCGAGTTTCTTCCCTTCCTCGATGGATACAGCGTCATCACTGGACGTCTCAGTCTCGCATCGCCCCATCAAACAGGTTTCTCTCTGTTGAACGGAGTCATGCGAGAGAGAGAGTATTGCGACTTATTTCAAACAGGAATCTGTATGCTTCTGGAGTTTTCTTTTATCACTTTATATATAAACATCATCTATGTGTTCCTCATAAAATTAATACTAGTAAAATAATATGGAATGGACCCTTTTCATAATTATTCATTGCCCTTACGCAACTTTTTTTTATCATTTTTATTGAAAAACAAACCCCAAAGACCACAGCCCATCACTTTTTTTATACATTATAATAATTTAATCAAAATATAAAATTCATTAAATTTTAAAATGATCTAATTAAAATCTTAAAATTAAATATTTTACTAGTATATAATAAAATTCTAAGCAATGTTTAAAAATTACTTTAGACAAACTCAAATCTTTCTAAAATCTTGCAATCATTTTTTAGTGTATCGGTGGGACGTGTATAATGCCTTTTACAACACATTATTAATATATTATCACCATTCTGAAAAAAAAAACACCATCTCCGTCCCTGAAAATTTGTAATCTGTTTTCTTTTTTATCCATTTTTAAAAATTTGGTACCTTTTACTTGTTAGTAATTCTTGTATTCATCTAATGAGCGCAGCGGAAATTGCAGACAAGAATAACAGATCTAGATTCATAATCATATTTCAAGTTGAGCACGTAATACACAACGGAATTAAATCTTACTTGTTGTTGTGGTTTTCTTCTACAATTGTGTCCTGCAAGTTGAATCCACTACTATCGAGGTCCACGTGTATTCTGATCCGATGCAAGAACAATTCCTCGGTACAATCGCTCCGTAGAAGAACGCTAGGAATTCTCTCTACAGAGCTTTACGTATTTTCTCTCTAATGTTACGCTATCTTTCATCTCCCACAATGGAGAATAAATAACCATTATATATAGACAAAGAGTCATTAGGGTTTCATGATTGTTGGGCTTATGGACTAATTATAATTGTAGCACAACTATAATTATTTAATCCATATTAATCTAATCTAGCACATATCCTTTCAATCTCCCACTTGGACTAGCATTAGATATAATACGCAGTTCCAACTTTGTACCCTTGAGCGGATCAAAATACACATATAGCGTGACCCTTTAGGCCCCCATTATCGACGACGATCTAATCGAAGTGTGCACAAAACTCCTAGACTGCGTTGCCAGCGTAGCTCGATATATGACGGACGTTTACGTGAATTCGGTAAACAAACCTTTACACAAAGTTTATAGTAATATCCTTTCATTCACGAACACCCGATTGAGCCTAAGATTTGTCATGTGTCATCCAAATAGCTCAATCACTTTATCTCATCTTTATTAAATGACTCATTTGATCATATTTAATTACTTTAATTGAGTATATCTTTGCATTGGCCAATGACTTAATGGTCAAGTAATATAGAGAATTTGAGTGTTCTCTCAAAATTCTAATCGTGGAATGAATCCCATTCTTGGCTCAACTACCATTTCCATTTATCTTATGATGTACCCAACACAAGTCCGTGTCTCAATCCTCCTTTGGGAGGCAAGGCATTGGACAAGATCAAAGCACACCACTCAACAAACAAAATGTGTAATGACCTCAGATCCAAAGACTATTACATACTTCATGTACTAATAAACTGTAGACACTTAACAAAACAGTTTAATAGTAGGGTATACCAATACTCTCCAAAGTATACCATGTGTCCATCACGAGTATCTAATATCTCATAGTTGTGAGAACAACTACATTCTCGAAGAATGTGATGCAAACCCCATGCTAACCTATAACATATAATCAATATCTCATTCTTGATGATCATTGGTTAGGGCTATTTTAGAATTATACTATATCATTAATGTCTCACACCATTAACGACAGTCATAATTCAAGGGAACAAATATTTAGAATAAATACAAACATTTCAAATAATAATTCCAATAAGTGCACAAAACCCATGGGAAATAAAATTTTCATATAATGTGATCAAGTAATATTGTCTCAACATAAAATGTTTCTAAGACATATAAAACCGTAACCCACTGATTTAAAGCCATCTACCAACATGCTTAACACCTAAGCTCTCAAAGTGCTTGTTGTGTTTTGCTATACATAACGGTTTGGTGAAAGGATCAGCCAAATTATCATCAGTGGGTACTCTTTCTAATTTTATGTCGTCTCTTTCAATTATTTCTCTGATCAGATGATATCTTCTGGGAACATGCTTGTTCCTGTTCGTAGCTCTGGGTTCTTTTGCTTGTGCAACAGCACCAGTGTTGCCACAATACAAAGGTATTGCACTATTGGCACTCGGAATGACACCCAGTTCTTTAACGAACTCTAACAAAGCAACAGCTTCTTTGGCAGCTTCAGATGCAGCAATATACTCGGCTTCGGTGGTGGAATCGGCAGTTGTGCCTTGTTTGGAACTATTCCAACTCACTGCTCCACCATTGAGGACAAAAACATATCCAGACTGAGACTTATAGTCGTCATGGTCTGTTTGGAAACTAGCATCAGTGTACCCAGTAACTGATAACTCTGGTTATCCACCATAGACTAAGAAATATTCTTTAGTCCTTCTAAGGTACTTAAGAATAGTCTTAACAATTTTCCAATGTTCCTCACCGGAATTTTGCTGAAATCTGTCTGTCATGCTAAGCGCATAGGCCACATCTGGCCTAGTAGAAATCATGGCATACATAATAGATCCTATAGCCGAAGCATACGGGATCCTTTTCATGTTGTCTCTTTCTTTGTCATTAGAAGGACAATCCTTCTTTGACAATACAATGCCATGTCCCATAGGAAGAAAACCTTTCTTAGAATTCTCCATTGAGAAGCGCCTTAGAAACTTGTCTATGTAAGTGGATTGTGATAATCCTAACATCCTATTCGGTCTATCTCGATAGATCTTGATTCCAAGGATGTAGGAAGCATCACCCAGATCCTTCATCATAAAGGAACTAGACAACCATTCTTTCACGGATTACATCATGGAACGATTGCTTCCCATAATCAAGATGTCATCAACATATATGATGAGGAAGACAACGTTTCCATTCTCGCGTTTACTATAAACACATGGGTCCTCTTTGCTTCTGACAAAACCCAACGATTTGATTGTTCTGTCAAAACAAATATTCCAACTCCTCGAAGCTTGCTTAAGTCCATAGATGGACTTCTTTAGCTTGACTTCTTTAGCTTGCACACTGCATTCGGCCTTTCTTTTGATACAAAACCTTCTGGTTGTGTCATATAGACATCGCCTTCTAATTCTCCATTGAGAAATGCGGTTTTGACATCTATTTGCCAAATGTCAAAATTATAGTATGCAGCAATTGCAAGTAATATCCTAATGGACTTGATCTTAGCAACTGGCGAAAAGGTTTCATCATAGTCAATGCCTTCGCGCTGACTATAACCCTTTGCCACTAACCTAGCCTTGTAGGTTTGTACTTTGCCATCTGCATCTCTCTTCTTTTTGAAGATCCATTTGCAGCCTATGGGGTAAACCCCATCTGGCAAGTCAACTAATTCCCAGACTAAGTTGAAGTACATCGAGTCCATTTCAGATATCAAGGCTTCAAGCCACTTCTTTCGATCGGTGTCCGACACAGCCTCGGTATAGGTCTTAGGCTCATCGTCATCTAAATCAACTTCATCATCTTGGTTCTCAACCATTAGATTCAGTCTCTCAGGTGCACGACGAATCCTCCTAGGCCTATTGAGTTGGTTTTGCTCTGGTTCAGGCTGTTCATTCTGTATGTGAGAAGGTACAGGAATATCACTATGATCTTCTTGAGGTAGAGGTGATGCAACTATTGTATCATCTTGTCTTTGATGCATCTCATTGTCTTGAGGTGGTCCTTCGAGAGTCTCTCTAAGGTCCTCTCTAAGAGTAATTTCCCCTCCCAATAGATCATCAAAAACTCCCACTGAGTTATTGTCCAATCCAGTGGATAATACCTCATCATCATTGTTAACTTATGGTTCTTGAATTTCTTCAAGATCTACTGTATTTTGACCTTGTTCCTTGTAGACATAATTGTCTTCAAGGAACGTCACATTCCTTGATGTTATCACCTTGTGATTTTCAGGACAGTAGAAATCGTACCCTTTAGTTTCTTTAGGATATCCCACAAAATAACATTTCTCACTTTTAGTTTCCAATTTATCGGTCATCATTTTCTTAACAAAAGCTGGACAATCCCAGGTCCGGATATGGTTAAGACTTGCTTTCTTGCCACACCATAACTCATATGGTGTTTTCTCGACTGATTTAGAAGGAACCCTATTTAGAATGTAAGTAGCCGTTAGTAAGGCATGACATAGGAATAAAGGAAGACTAGCTAAACTCATCATGGATCGAACCATATCTAATAATGTTCGGTTTCTCCTTTCAGATACTCCATTCATTTGTGGTGTACCAGGAGGTGTCCAGTCTGACTGAATTCCATGTGATTTCAAGTAATAAAGAAATTCCCGGCTCAAGTATTCCCCTCCTCGATCTGATCGGAGAGTCTTGATACTTTTCCCAAGTTGTTTCTCAACTTCACACTTAAACTCTTTAAATTTCTCAAAGGCCCCAGATTTTTGTTTCATAAGATACACATATCCATACCTTGTCAAATCATCAGTGAAAGTAATGAAGTACGAATAACCACCTTTTGCTTGAGTTGGAAACGGTCCACACACATCTGTGTGGATCAACTCCAGCACATCATTAGCACGCACCCCTTTCCCAGAAAGTGGCTTATTAGTCATCTTTCCTTTGAGACAGAATTCACAAGCACCATATGATTGAAAATCAAATGAAGTGAGATAGTCTAACTTTCTCAATCTTGCTATTCTTTTCTCATTAATATGACCAAGTCTGCAATGCCAAAGATAAGTTGCATTATTCGTATTACTTAGTTTAAGTCTTTTATTTTGCACATTGAGAATATCTCGTTTGCATTCAAGCATATACAATCCATTCTCTAAAGAGGCATTTCCATAAAACAATCCATTATTAGAAAACGAGCATTTGCTGTTTGCAAAATGGAAGGAAAAAACCTTCCATGTCCAACATCGGAATGGAAATAATATTCTTTGAAATAACTGGAACAAAATAACAATTATGTAAATCTAGTCTATGTCCTGAGGGAAGATCTAATCTATAAGTTCCTACGCATTCGGCAGCAACCCTTGCTCCATTTCCAACACGTAGGTCTACTTCCCCAGGCCTCACTTTCCTGCTGTCAATTAAACCTTGCACATTATTACAAATGTGTGAACCACAAGCGGTATCCAATACCCAGGATTGTGAGTTATTCATAGACATATTTATCTCAATGACAAACATAGCTGAACTCCCACTCATTGCACCTTGTGCCTTGAGTTTTGGGCAGTCTCTCTGCCACTCCGTGAAATTTGACCTAGTCAATTTGTTTGTTTCCATCATACACTCATAAGATAAGTTTGACATATTATCTGAAAAGAAAATAAAACGAAAAGCAAATTAGAAAAGCATACAAAGATCACATTCGCATCACTAATCAAACAAGGGTTTATTGTATTGATTAGTTCCCACTAATTTTAACATATATTATGTCCCCCAAACATAAAATACGAATTTATATCAAATATAAATTTTAGTGGTCCAAGATCCAAGTCTATATTATTGCAGCCCCTGCTTTGGCTGATCACTACAATGATATCACAAGGTAGGCCTCCAAGCCAATTGCAACAACTATTTTGCAATTCTTGGTTTATTAATCCAATTAATATGCATCCATAAACTATTTAGGTCGCTTTGGCGTCACTAAACAATTTAAGCAAGTCAACCCCATCACACGATGCCAGCCATGCATCTATGAATGAGCCTAGGCCTTGTAGATTTAGAGTAAACACTTTGGCGTAAAACTCGTGGTCGAAAAGGCTAGGAACATCAAACATTTATGATGGACGATGCGTTTGTTTCAAAACAAGACTTATATTTTGTGGGGAAAAGTGTGATACTAGTTCTGTGAATATAATATCCAATATTAAATTTCAAACAATTACTGGGCGCCGTCTACCCAGACATAGTATAACACGGACTACAAATACTGGGCGCCGCCTACCCAGACATAGTATAACACAGACTACATATACTGGGCGCCGCCTACCCAGACAATAAAGCGGTCCCTAACTACTATAGTTAAATAAATAAGCATAAATCAAATAGCATGCTTATCACATAGGATATCAAATAATGCTCAACAAATAAAATCAAATTTTACTCTTTAATTAAATGTGGATATAATTATTTATATTAATTCTAAATTAATATAAAATTATAAAATATTAAAACGTTGACTAACCATTCATATTAATTCTAAATTAATATATTAAATATTCAATGATTTAGTCAACCATACATATTAATTCTAAATTAATATATTAAATATTCAAGGATTTCCTGGCGGAGCACCGGCATCTGGCAGAGCGGACAGTTGGTGTGCGCCGTGAACCACTGGTCGACGCATGAAATATGAAAGGCGTGTGTGCATTTAGGCAGTAGACGCACGGAGTCCTCGTCCTCAAATTCCCCCAAGAACACCGCGCATTCTCCTCCCTGATTGACGCCGCGGCGGCGCTTCCATAAGGAGAAGGTGAGGATCGGAATCGATTTGAAGAATTTCTCGTCGACGCCGGTCGGAGGCGGCGGTTGTGCCGCATCGGCATTTGCGGCGCGGCGTTGTTGTGTTCAGTTGAAATCAAATTTTAATTCATTGAATTCCAAATTCAAGTTGCAATATCCAAAATCATTCTTTGAAAAGTGATTGGAATTTCAATTCCAATTTCTCGTCGACGGCTAAGATTGAATTCCAAAACCAATATTTTAAGCATAGTGGATGAAAACAATTTTCAACCTAATTTCCTTTTGAAATCCAATTTCGAAATTCTGATTTCGAAAATCAATCCACGTATAATTAAACTACAAAATAAATATGAATCAAGCCCCGGGCTCTGATACCACTGTTAGTAATTCTTGTATTCATCTAATGAGCGCAGCGGAAATTGCAGACAAGAATAACAGATCTAGATCCATAATCATATTGCAAGTTGAGCACGTAATACACAACGGAATTAAATCTTACTTGTTGTGGTTTTCTTCTACAATTGTGTCCTGCAAGTTGAATCCACTACTATCGAGGTCCACGTGTATTCTGATCCGATGCAGGAACAATTCCTCGGTACAATCGCTCCGTAGAAGATAGCTAGGAATTCTCTCTACAGAGCTTTACGTATTTTCTCTCTAATGTTACGCTATCTTTCATCTCCCACAATGGAGAATAAATAACCATTATATATAGACAAAGAGTCATTAGGGTTTCATGATTGTTGGGCTTATGGACTAATTATAATTGTAGCCCAACTATAATTATTTAATCCATATTAATCTAATCTAGCCCATATCCTTTCATTACTTTTACCATTTTTGGCAGTAGACCCTACATTATACTAACGCATTCACACTCACAATTTATTATAAAACTATATAAAAGTAGGACTCACGTGCCACTAACTTTTTAAACTTACTTTCTATTGCATTTCTTAAAATTCATATCAAGTTAAATTGTGATAAATTATTAGGGACGGGAAAGGATAATTGTATATGATACAGATTTAATGGGCAATTAGTATAATAAAAGAAATGAAAAAATAAAAAAAGGATAATGTTAATAGATTGTGAGATTCCGCGTTTATTAACTAATTTTACTTATAGTATCTATACGGAGTTTTGGGACGTTTTGAATAGTCATTTTATGCCAAGGATATGAATGCAATTTTAAAACTGATTTTTAATAATCACAATCGGCAGTTTCATTTTATTGTTGGTGCTATTAACACATTAGTCATCTTAATCACATTTAATGTCATTATGAATAATAAAATTAAAAAGAAGGTAGCCGCCTTAAGAAGAAATATCGATTGATCTGGTCTCCATTGTAACGTTTAATTTTCTCTTGATTCTACCATCAATATTTATTAATATAGGAATAAGAATGAATGAGAAGTCATTTGAATCAAAAAGACTCTTTTTATGAAACAAAGTAAAGTCTCTCTATAAATACTTACTACAACAGGATAATCTGCATGCGGTGGTGACATTTCAATGGTGAATGCTTGGGATGATGATCTCGATTTTGCGGTCGAGATAATCGGGAAACGGCTGTGAGACATTGCTGCAGATCCCCCACCCCTGGAGGATGATAATCCAGAGCGCTTTCTCGGCGGTGCAGCGCTGTGGACTCCGCTGATCCGAAGGGCGACGCGTTCTCTCTCTCCGATGAGAGATCGAAGAAGAAGTGATGCAAACCGGAAAGGTGTATTCTGTTATTTGAAAGAATTCTTAGTTTAGATTGGAGGGGCGGGGGGCTAATCGTGGTTCTTGAGCGAAGAAGAGTGGAAGGTTTCCAATGGAAGTAGAGGTTGAAAGAAGCTTCGACGGCGACGGAATTGGAGATGGATGTACAAACTTCAAACATTTGATTGTGTTGTGTAAATTGATTTTGGATTTTCTCAAAGAAATGATGATTGATTGATATATATCATTTATAATAAAAAGACACGGATGTGTTTCAAATTTGAGGTGATTGGGGAAACGAGGTTTGAGAAATTGAGGGGTTTTAATTAGGGCTAGGATTTTTGGCTTGGAAGGATGTTTCGAAATAACATATTTATCAATTTTTAAAATTTGTTGATATTTATTTTTATTTTTAGTGTTATATGAATTCTATTTAAATTTGTATGCATTTGATTTACGTTTTTATAAAATTATTTCTAAAAATATAATATATCAATATTTTAATGTTCCACTTATTTAGGATAGTAAAGTAATAGTAACAATATATTCTATCACGTCCCCAATTTATGTCATTTTTAGTCCATTTTTTGATGTATTTAACTGTTCTTAATTGCATAAAGAAATGGACACAAAATGGCATACAACGAACAAATATACGAAATTATGCTAATTGTTTTTTATGGTGGAGATAACAGAGTACATTAATTGTGGTTATTGGAAGCTTGATTACGTTTATAAACAATATAAATTTCATATAATTATCTTAAATATGTGTATATGATTGGTTGATTTCTAAGTTGCTTTATTTATGTTTTTGTGATCGTAAATTTAAATTATTTTACATAATATGATTTTCAATCATATTAGTAGCAACTCTTTATACATATATGAGTAATTATATTAATAATTATTGAAACGTTATGACATGGTATTCAATGACTTATTAAGTTAATGACGATAATGTAGAAATTTCAATGGAGTGGTTCGAGTATTGCAAGGGGAAGACCTGGCAGTGAATTATCGTTACAAATCTAATTAATCACTAATTATGGTGGGGGAAATAAAATGTCATGGTCTGCAAATAATAAAATTATTAATTGGTTTGGAACTCTTTGCAAATGGCATGAGAAGATTGATTGATCTCATTAACATACAAATTAATATAGGAACGAGAAAGGTGAAGAGTTTTGAATCAAAGAGTAATCTATAAATTCTCTTCACAGAATAATTTTTCCAATCAAAATTCCTCGAAGAGCTGATGCAAGGTACACCAAAATTAGTGGTGATGCTGGAGATGATGAGCTTGATTTTGGGGTTGACGTCGTTAATATAATTTACAAATGACGTCTCTCTCCGTTGATGAGTTCTTCAACAGCGGCATGAGAGCTCAGGAGGGAAAGGACGGCGTTGTGAGAACCGAGAGTGAGGACCGACGCCGACAATTACACTCCGACGACAAAGAGGTCGCGATAGTGAGAATGAGAGTTTGAGGGAGACGCCCCCTTCTCAATAATTTGACAATGTTCGTAGTAGTTGGGCCAAGTTGCAATTACTCCTGTAGGTGTTATTAACAAAAATTTGGATGTATTGTCATAATACTAACAAAATTAAATATAGATTATTTATTTTGCTAAATTCACTAATCAACAATTTTGTGTGCATATTTTTTTATCGAAGTTTGATTTTATATTTTTTTACAAAAAATACTCCATACATTTATATTTATGATCGTTATCTCTATATAATATAACGTGGTATTTCTTAGTAACTCATTTATTTAATGTGTTGATTTTTGTTTGAAGTACTTACATACAAATGGAGACAAACTGGCGTGATAGAGAAGATGTCGCTAGCAAGGTGATGAATGTGTTGTGGATTATTATTGGTGAAAATGAAGCTTATTGAAGATAAAAGTGAGAAAGTTTATGAAAAAGTATAATCAAAAGTAAGAGATGTCGAATATTCTTTTGTTTATCTTCTATTTTTAAGAAAAGTTAGCATTTAAACGCACTCTTGTGGCCATGTGGAGTTAATGTGATTGAAAAAGTATAATCCAAAATAAGAGGATGCTGAATATTCTTTTGTTTATCATTTCACAAATTTTATTTCGCATAATGAAATAAATATGAAAAAATTTAAATGATACGTGGGCGTGATACTAGTTTAATTAAAAAACTAAATTTAAAACAATACGCATTTCATCAATTTTAGAGTGGGATAACTTTGTGGATGGAAGGGAGTATAAATGTATGTATAATTACTCTCCAAACAAGGTTCGCTGTCGACTACTGTATTCTCATTTGGAATTATTAATCACAAAAGCTGCCCATCTGTCCCCTCTCTACAATATTGACCTATTGTATTGATTTTGGTTTGTATACAATACGTATTCGCAAGTTTTCTTCCTCCTCTATCTCTCAAGATCTAATTTCATCCAGATCTGCCACTCTTTTGTGATCACAACCTACTTCAGACCTGACACGGATCACAGATAAGCTGATTTTGCGCCATTCCCGAGCTTTGCAACCGATTAGTCAATGGCCGCACCACCGGCGAGGGCAAGGGCGGATTATGATTACCTCATCAAGCTTCTCCTCATCGGCGACAGCGGTGAGTTTGCCCGTCTTTGATTTTTGGATTTTTTTATACTTTGAGTATTAGTGCGTTGCATAAATTCGTTTTCTTTTGGTGCGGATCTGGGATGGATGATGTTTTTCTTTGAAATTATTTTTGACTTGGCTTTTGGCCTCTTGATTTCTAAGTTGCGCTGTTGAAAGTTTTTTTCCGTTTTATAAGCATTATCCTGAATAAATTGTTTGTATGCCGAGGCCTTAATATAATTGTTACTTATGTACATGCCATTTTGAGTTTAGCACCGTGTTTCGATGCTGGTGGCCTTCGAACTGTTTTTGGTGCTACCATATTTGGTTTAGATGGAATTAACTGAAGGTGCTTTTGTGGGGACATTGGTTCGTTTTTGCGTTCTCAAAGTAATTGTTTTAAACAGAGTGTTACATTCTGACTAATGTTGAGATAAGTTGCTAAATGAAACTTTGAATTTTTTCATTCACTAAATATTGGGGCACTATTGTTTCTTTGCCCAATCCTATGCATGTGAGCGGATAGGTAGTATGATCGTTCTGCCTATGCCACTGTATGGAAATTGGAAAAAGTGTGGAATTTTGATCAGTGGCTTTCTTTAAAGCAGTTGGTATTAGATGGTTGCATGCTCTGTTATTTTCAATCATCCTAAAAAAGGTAGTAGGAATACTAATTATTTTTACTTACTCATGTATCCTCTAAGCATGAGTTGCCATCCCCAACCATACACCAAAAATTTTGTAGAAAACTTCTCCGACCATACACCAAACCCAAACTCATTTTTGGGTTTTTATATGGAACAACACAAAATATGGTGATACTGCAAAAATTTTGTGGAACATGTACTAAAAAATGGTGTAAAATTTGAATTTGGTGTAAATGGTTGGAGTAAAACTACTTTTTGATGAGATATATACTCAAGAATGGGTTTGAGTTTGCTGTAAATGGTTGGTTCTCTGCCTTATTGGCTCATCCTTAACTGCTAAACAGAACTTGTAACTTCAGCTGTTTCAGAAATAAATCATAGTAGTATTTCTTGTGTTGTTTACTCTGAAACAGGGTGTATATGAAAAATGTTATAATATTACTAATGAAATTATACTAGTTTTCATTCTAACCTTCTGTTTCCTTGTTTTTTTCCAAATTGACTTTCTGTTTGCTGATCCGCAGGTGTGGGTAAGAGTTGTCTTCTTTTGCGATTCTCTGATGGTTCCTTCACAACTAGTTTCATCACCACCATTGGGTAAGATTTTTTTAATGAAACATAGGTATGGATGAATGAATTTTCCTCTTGACCAAATGTGTGGCCATATTTTGTAGAATTGATTTTAAGATAAGAACTGTTGAGCTTGATGGAAAGCGGATCAAGCTCCAAATTTGGGATACAGCTGGACAAGAGCGATTCCGCACTATCACCACAGGTGCAATCGGATTATATTCACCTCAATCTAGCTCATTTCTTTTTTATTCTCCTCGAAGAACAGTTTAATATATTTATATATTTTCTTATAACGGGGGGTTTGCGGTGTTCTAGTATTTGAGGTGATATCATGAGAAACTATGGAGGCTATGAAAAATGATTGGCCTCCCTATTGAAATTAATTGTCAATTTCATGTTTTCTTTTATGAGTATGTGTCCACAATTTATTTCTCAGTATTCTTGATATTAAGATATGAAAGACAAGTTGAGCTAACAGATGTACTTTTGTTTGTTTGCATTCCTCTTTAAGAACATGAACCAGTGGGAACAGATACTTTGTACTTTGCATAATGTAAGAGAGTTCGGGTTGGGGTAATATTAAGGATCCAAACAAGATGTGTACTTTTGTATGTGGTTTCTCGATCTACAAAATTGTATAGTCATCTCTTTATTAATCACATATGTATTTGCTTATTTATAATCATCATGCTCAGATTTTTTCTGCACTCCCCAGCTTATTATCGTGGTGCCATGGGAATATTGCTGGTTTATGATGTTACAGATGAATCTTCTTTTAACAGTAAGGTTTCTTTCTTTCCATCATTCCCTTTTTCATAATTTCTGTACTGCTATTAAGATCTGCGCCTGTCTTACAGATATTAGGAACTGGATTAGAAACATTGAACAGCATGCTTCTGACAATGTCAACAAGATATTGGTAGGAAACAAAGCTGACATGGACGAAAGCAAAAGGGTAATTTTCCTTCACGCAAATTCATATTTGTGTTACCGCTAGACCATTCCGGCCTAGGAGTATTTGGAAAAGGATTAGTGTGGATTAGTAGAGAAGAGATTTGACTCAAGAACTTGAATTTTAAAATAATTCATGCATTATTAAATCGATTGGTTTGTTTTCTAGTGACTGTAGATATGATATTTTTATTTCCTAGTAATTGACTTTCTGCAGTCCAATGTATTAGGCTGTTCCAACCTCCAAGGGCCAAGCACTCGCTGATGAGTATGGCATCAAATTCTTTGAAACCGTAAGTACTTATCTATTTTCTTTTAGGAGCGAAACAAACTTCAGTTTCATCTTAAGGAAATACCATTTGCTGCAGAGTGCAAAAACAAATCTTAATGTGGAAGAAGTCTTCTTCTCAATAGCCAGGGATATAAAGCAAAGGCTTTCCGATACGGACACAAAAGCAGAGGTAAGCACATCTCCTCGCCTGTGTCTTTGTCAACCTGAGTGTGTCGTGTTTTTCACATCCTTTTCTTGATTGTAGCCTACTACCATCAAAATCAATCAGCCCGATGGATCTGCTGGAGGCGGGCAACTTGCACAGAAGTCGGCGTGCTGTGGCTCTTGATGAATGAGCAGAAAACTCAAGTGCAATGGGCACTTACAAATCATGTGTCACGCCGGGAAGAAAAAACAAATGGTTAAAAATTGGTGAATACTTGTGGAATTTCCGCTACCAGAAATGGGCCTCTAGTGTGGTAATGATATAGGTTCTTGTTTATTTGAGACATAGGAATTTGAGTGTTCCTCACTAAGATTAATGAACGTACTCTACATTCAAATGTCCATGCATATTTTTATGTGCGATGTGCAGACTTCGTTACTGAAAGTACTTGTTCAAAATTTGGTGTTTGTGACTTGTAACGAGTAATAATCGTTTAATTTGTCCAAGTATTTGCATCTCCATAATATAGTGGAGTAATATATACTTACATCCTTCACCATTTTACTAATAGAATTTGTTCAAATAGTGAGATTCTAATCGTTCAAACAAAAAAAAAAAAGCTGGCATGATTACTACAAAACAAAGGCAAGTAAATGAACTATAGTTGCATCAATTTTAGTTCAATCTCACTCCATGCCTACACTAAACCAGCGTGAACGGAATGTTCTAACATTTCAATTTTCATTTTGGAGAATACTATATTGGTGCTCAAGTTGCATCATTGTGGTACAGAATCCACCCGAAATGTGTTGTGCTTTGAACCATTGTTTTATTTCCTATATACAATATCAAATTTAGGAGCGCATTATTGAATTTTGATAACAAAAACATATCGAGAAAGAACTATAAATTCAGAAATCTTGGCCTCTCCAATATCTGTTGCTTGAATATATATAAATCTCAACTTTGGAAATGCATGTACAAATACAATATTGCAGCTTACCCGAATATAGTACTCGCCCTCCTCCACATAAAATAAATCGCTACACCAGGAGACTTTCAAGACCAGGCTGCCTCTCAAAAGTACTCTCATAGTCAGAGGTTTAGCTCTTCTTTCCCATATATACGCTGAAGCTCGCGGGTTGCTGCTTGGAATGATTCTATTACAACGAAAACACAAAGCCAATGAGCAACCACAAAACTTTCAATAGATGTGACAGGTTCAATACCTTTCCAAGTGCGGAAGGCCTTCTGATTTATAGGAGAGCCAGTCACAGTCTGGATTGCATCGAATAGCATACTCTCAGGGGTGCTTCTCAACTCCTGAACTATCTGATAGATGGTCTTGCCATTCTCGAAGTATATGTGGTTGTTTGGGTGCTTCGTCTTGCATTCAGCGTGCCGCTCAAACTCATATGCATTAAGTGCCTTATGAGGATTAAAATATTTGGTTAATAATCATTTTGACATTGTAATGACAAAATACACACACACAAACACCTTAGAGTAGTTGCAGGACTGACAGCCACAAAGATAGCCAGCACCTTTGATGATTCCACGAAGCTCCTTATTTACATGAAGAATACTTCTGATACGCCACTAAAAAGAGCCAAAGGGTATTAGTGAATTGGAAAGAAAGTACCTCTCTTGAGACCGAAATGTATCTCACTGGCACCCCATCAAGCATGCCAGTTGCTATCAAACTCCTCACATTGGACGGGAAGCTGTTTGGAGCCTCTTTCCTAGCAGGTTTCGACTCCGATTTACTCTTAGGTGTAGAATCAACTTTGGTTTTAGGTGTTTGAGTGGTTCTAAGATCGACATTGCCATTTAACACATCCACCTCCTTTTTGTTAGGAAGCTCAGGAATTTGAGCTGAAGACTGTTCATACAATAAGCTATAGCTGCTGAGCGGCCTAGCAGAAGCTTCCATGACATGTTCATCTTGAAAGCCGCCAAAGGATATACTGTTATTTTCTGCTTTATTGTATGTGTGAGTCATTGAAATAGTACTATCAAGACCTTTCCCAAAAGCCAATTCCATCGATCTATCATTTGCTTCCCCAATATCATAAGAATGGCCCATCAATGTGACACTTCCACCCTCCTTACCATAAGATTGTCCCATGGACATGAAAGTGTTTTCATTTCCACTGTGGTACGTTTGCTCCATTATCCCTATGCCATGCTCAATAGACGCATGCAACCCATTATCAGGATCCTTAACCTGATTAACTTTGACTTTTCTAAGTCCACCATAACTTACTCCCGTTTCTGGATCCTCCATAGCATAAGAAATCGATAAGCCAACTGATGGATCATCCTCAAACTGTTCACCATCGATCTTTTTCCTTACATTTGAGTCATCTATCCCAGAAATGGGCATGTTTCTGTCTCCAAGATTTTCGGGCGTGGGTGTTTCAGATCCAAATAGCCGATCCATAAATTGGCTTGGCACTGACGGCACAGACTGAAATCCAGATGAACCTTCCCATGCAAGAGAGCTCGGAATTGAAGATTCCAACTTGCCACTCGAACCTTCAACAGCTTGCTTTTTACTAGGAAATAAATCCGGCTCAGCAAAATCCAAGAACCATTGGCGGGCACGCTTAGACTCCAGTCTAGATGAGTTATCAAAAACTGCATCTCCATTTGTTACATGAGCACTCCCCTTGGGCATCCAAAATCCTTTGTCCTGGATAGACAACAAACATTGTTGAGAAGTACATCTCAATCATCACATTCACATCAAACGATTACACCATGCTAGGATACCATGAATCAAGCTCAGGGAGGCAAACATCCTCATCATGTAAATACGGTGAAATGTTGTAATCATTCTATGTTTCCATTTTTAAAACTTCAACTAAAGCTTGCACTTTACAACCATACACCTACTACTGAATGGGTAGGAGGGTGGACATGCCTTCTAGTTGAAAACAGACATTTTCACTAAGAAGGGCACCATATATCTCTCAACAATAAAAGATTCACAATGTTGAACTCAGTAATGGGTTAAGATCAATCTTTTTGAATGACGAGTAATTTTTTTAACATTTTCACTTTTAAGTGTGTGTCATGTAAGCATTCTATGCAGCAACCCAACTCCCAATACCCCCAAACACTCTATGAAAGAGATAAATTAATAATGGAAACAGAACGCTCATTAGTCAGATAAATTTAGAAAGTTCAATCAGCACCAAAAACTCCTAAACAAAAAAGAAGGAAACCCTACCATTTGATCGCTTCAACTTGGCTAATCGTTAAGTCACTGCAACTGGAAAATTGAATTCAAAGTTTCACTAATTTATCAAATGATAAAAACAAAACTGCATTTTTGTCATGGAATCGGAATTTTCAGATTCAACTCAAAATCCTAGGATCGTCAAATACAAAATTCAAAAAAATTAAAAAGCGACAGAGTGAACCTGGAATTACAGTCTCTTTTGAAGGACTCCGGTGAACTTTTCCGGCGACGATTATAATTAATTTTAAGTAATTATTTTTTAGGGTTTTATACGTATTTTGTTTGTCTGTGGTGGAAGAATGCGATCTTATTATTTTGCCGAAGAACACTTGATTTTTGCTGTCTTATATTAATATTCTGCTATGACCGGGACTACGGTAAGGGTGCACGTTTTGCCGTTAGATCAATCAGGATGGTCAACTTTCTATATTTGACCAGTTAGATCAAGTCTCGTGAAATAAGTAGGAGTACTTCATAGTCAATCACTTTTCTTAATCAAATTTTAGTGTTATTACTATATTTTCTTAATTTTGTTGGTATTCGATACATGACTCTAATTTAAGTGTTATTGGTATTGATTTCTTGATTTTGTTGTTATTCAATACACGATTTCTAATTTAAATACAATTAAGATGAAAGATTAAACCAATCTTGAACTTATTAATTTTAGTTGCACTTATAACGCCTATAAATTTGTCTTTGATATTTCGTTTCAAACAGTTTGGTTTCAAATTTATATCTAAATGTCAAATCAAAAATACCGTATCCGTAAGCACTTTTAGTTGGACATGTTTAATACACAATTGAAAAAGTAACTAAAATATTGTTAGTGAGAAATAGATCTCACATCTAAATAAGAAAAAGAGTTTGCATAATTAGAAAGTACATATATGACAGATTAAAAAGGAAAAAATACATGCTCTGTTAAGGGATAAGTTCCCTTAACAAGATTCCGGAGTCGCGATTGCGATCGTCGGAGGGATAAAAGGTAGTCGCGGGAGCTTTGCCCGTCGATCAAACCAAGAACAATACAGAATTGAAATAAAAACGTGAAAATAAAATATAAAGATAATTGATATTTCTTGATTGATTAAAGAGAATAACAATAGCCCTATTTATAATAAGGATTCTAACTTAATGAACAAGACAAAAATATGAAAAGATATGCTAAAATACTAAACTAAATAAGAGAGATTTGGGGATATTCTTGGAGATATTCACGTATCAACTCCCCCACGGTTGAAAGCCACCTTGTCCTCAAGGTGGAAATCACTAAGCAATGAAGATGGTCGATAACAGAAGCTTCTCCTCCTGGATCAAACTTGAGCGGTCGCTGTTGATAACGGATCGAACTTTGCAAACTTGACCGGCACCATGATTCAATTATGCCTGTGAACATAATATGGGATCTTGAACTCTTGGTTTTCTCAAACAGGCAAGTAATTAGGACAGCGATATCCTCATAGCAGACAACATTCTCCTCAACAAAAGTCTTTATATCATCTTGTATTTCTAATTCCCGATGCTCTGGAACAATAAGATCGCCAAACTTCCCATCATAGTGGCGTCATATTGTTCGTTTTGACGATCTCTACCAGGGACTCGTCGTTTGGCTTGACGATCTCTTCCACGGACTCGTCATTTGGAACCTCTTCCAGGGACTCGTTGTTTGGAACATCAAGATTAACGCCCCCATTGTGAGCCACATTGTCGGGAACATCCTCAGCTAGATTTTTGTCATCAATATTCTCCTCAAACAGAGCGGTCACACGGGCGAGCAAGGCGGCTTGGTCCAATCTATACACACGTAACTTCTCGTTGTAATCGTTTACTGCGGCTAGTTGGGCAGGGGAGAACGATCGAGCCATGAAGTCAGGATTATTGGGGCCAGAACCCTGGTATGTAGCTTCACCATAGGCGAGGTAGGGGCCGTGAGGCGGTGACTGATCATAGGTCGAAGAACTCTGCTGCGTGCGCACCCAAGGCGGGTCCCAACAAGTGGGCTGTCGTGCCTGGTAGGGATGATATTGTGGGTGGAAGTGCCTATCCTGCGGATAAGATTGTTGCAGATCTAATGATCCAATCGGATGGTGTGGTGGCTGATATATGGGTTGCGATGGGTGGTGGTGAGGTGGCTGATATATGGGTTGCGATGGGTGGTGGTGTGGTGGCTGATATATGGGCTGCGATGGGTGGTGGGCGAATTGCGACTGACGGTAGTCGAATTGGTGATGGTAATAGGCAGCATAGATGGATGACATGATGGCGGAAATACGGAGGATGAGATCACAATGAAAGCACCAATTGTTAAGGGATAAGTTCCCTTAACAAGATTCCGGCGTCGCGATTGCGATCGTCGGAGGGATAAAAGGTAGTCGCGGGAGCTTTGTCCGTCGATCAAACCAAGAACAATACAGAATTGAAATAAAAGCGTGAAAATAAAATATAAAGATAATTGATATTTCTTGATTGATTAAAGAGAATAACAATCGCCCTATTTATAATAAGCATTTTAACTTAATGAACAAGACAAAAGATATGAAAAGATATGCTAAATCAATACTAAACTAAATAAGAGGGATTTGAGGATATTCTTGGAGATATTCAGGTATCATGCTCTTATGGCATGAGTGAAGTGTATAATTATAATTTATCTGTAACGCACGCAGATATAGTTGAATACACGAACTCCCTAGGATGTGTTATGGTTCGGATAGCCCAAAACTTAGTCTATATGAAAATGGGTTTTTCATGAAGTTAAAGATAGAGTTTTTTTTTTCATTTTTTGGTTACAATATTCTTGGGCAATTGAAAGTGTGCTATAGCGGTTTATTGTTTAATTAAATAATCTGTATGCATGAAAGAAAAATGGAATTTCAAATTTACTCCTAACTTGAAAATAAATTTCAATTAAAAGACATTCGATTTAAACCTACTTTGTCTGTTTGTTATTACTCTGAAATACTGAAATGATATATACATAAAATGGAGCATAATACAACTTACAGTACACAAAATTTATTGATAAAGTAACATTTTCATATATTGTGCTAGTGTTCATCAAACAATAACATCACAAACATTCTTTAAAAAAAAGAGTAACAAAAAAATTGAAAATTACCTTCCTTCCTCTTTCCTACGTATATATAAACATGTATGATGGAGTACGTACTAAACAAGCCCAACAGCAGTAAAGCCCATCAGCCTAAAGCCCAAGAAAGAGTATCAGTTCGGCATGACTAAAGAGTATCAGAGTTCAGTTCGGCACAACCAAAGAGTTCGGCCCCAGCCTACAGCTCGGTAAAAGCCAACCAATCAAAACTCTGCTCTCAGGTCGGCATCAAGCTCTACTCTCAGATCGGCAAAAGCTGCTCGGCAATAATTTAGCAGTTCGGTCTCAGTATTCGACCGAACTAGGAGATAGTGGACTCATGCAGGATTTCCACCTCCACTACACCCACGATCTATTTAGTGGTGTCAAGCAGTCAGTAACTCATGCAGGATAGTGGACCCATGCAAGATCGCCACGATCTCCACGACATCCACTACCTAGTAAATGGTGCTGCATGCCACGATCTTGGTTCAATGTATAAATAGAACTTAGATCTGATAGAGAAGGGTTAAGTTCTAAAGAAACTCTCTAGAGATAAAATATCAAATAGCAAGTCTGTATTGTAAGCTGTAGAAAACAGATCAAGCAATACAACTCTGCCCTCTTTAATTCCCGTGGACGTAGATTTACCTCAGTAAATCGAACCACGTAAATTCTCTGTGTCGTGATCTGTATTTTCCTGCATTCATCACTATCAAAAATTCGCCAAACCATCACTGGCGCCGTCTGTGGGAAACAGAGAACCAAATTTGTGATAAAGCGAATTTTTGACCCTTTTTCCACCCCAAAAAAATGCATACCAGATCACATACTACCCGTAATACCGTTCGTGATAACCGTGAGGAAGCTAGTCCAGCTCGCAGGTCTGAAAAACGGCCTCGGGAGACATCTACCTCCGGTTCTCACGAAGAAGGAACAAGCCACTCCAGGAGAGATCGCACCGAGTCTTCCCAGCAGCCCGATTTAAATGAAGCTGTCAAGCTGTTCTTGGCTGAGAAGCAGGATGAGTTCTTAACCTTCCTGCAGAAGAGCCAACAGCCGGAGAAGACAACGGCGGATTCTCCCTCCTCATCCAGACATGAAAGTCACTACCGCAGTAGTGACGTGTCTTCCAGGAGAAAGAATCCTCAACCCCGACATGTTCCTGTTCCTCCTCGGTACCGGAACCACAGGAGAACTCCATCTCCTCCGTACCGAAGAGATGTCGGGTTCGCCATGTACGGAGCATTAAAAACTCCGTTCTCGGACGATATCACCCGAACTCCTTTGCCGCGGAACTACCGGACACCGTCAATGACTTATGACGGGTTGGTGGATCCTCATGACTTCCTGGGACGCTATCAGTATAACATGGCGAACCAGGGTCTCAATGAGGTCCATATGTGCAAGCTGTTCCCCGAGCTGCTTATCGGGAACGCGAGAAGGTGGTTCGATAGCCTCCCCCAAGGCAGCATTAGATCTTACCGAGATCTAATGGATGCTTTCCACAGGAGGTTCTTTCAGAAAGCGGAAGCCCGGATCACTTCGGCTCAGCTGCTTTCTATACGTCAAGGTCGCGACGAAAAGATCAGCGACTTCATGACGAGATTCCACAAGGAATGCCTACAAGTAGATGATCTCAACGATCTACTTGTCATTTCGGCATTCCAAAATGGAATCCTGCCCGGAGCTCTCTACAGAAAGCTCGTGGAGTGCGGTCCGCAAACAGCTCAAGAAATGTGGGACATTGCGGACCAGTTTTCCCGTGCGGATGAGGCAGACCGTCGAAAACGGTCTTTAGACAGCTCATCCCGAGAAGAGAAAAAGAAGCCCGATCAAAGCGGCTAGGTGCTTCCTCGTCGAACTCCTTTTGAAAGAATTCAAAGGGCACCGGTACAAGGCAGATTGGGGCCACGCCTCAATCCTGAGAAGCCGCCCGCTCAGTTCGTACCATTAAACAAGTCAAGAGCGGAAATTTTCGAACTACATTCCGATATGTTCGAAAAACCAAAGCGGATGACGAAATCAGCCGCGCGGCGACCTCAGGATCAATATTGCTCCTTCCATCAAGCCCACGGTCACGATACCGAGGAGTGCCGAAATTTGGCTGCAGGTATTGATGTTCTTGTGAAAACAGGAACGTTAAAAAAATACCAAAGCAAGCAGCCGAAAAAGAACAAAAGGCAGAGAGGTGCGAACTGCAATCCTCAGGATCCGAAAAGGCATGAGGATCCCGAAGACGACGACGAGCCGCAATATGATGGAGTAATCCAGACTATTGATGCTCTCCCTGCCGGGAAGACTAAGTCGTCCCTAAAAGCAGAACGCAGAGGTTCCAATCAAGAGGAGCCAACACATAAAAGGCTGAAGAAAGACGAAGTGATTACATTTTCAGATGCCGATCCCGTCCCAGCCATCTCTCCTCACCAAGACGCTATTGTCATTCAAGCCGGAGTGGCAAACAAACTGATCCACAGAGTATTTGTGGATACAGGAGCGTCAGTCAGCATTCTTTTTAAAGAATGTTTCGATAAAATGGAAGTGGATCCAGCTCGGCTCAGTCCGGCTCCACTTCCTCTGAAAAGTTTCGCCCAGGAGGACACCCGCCCTGAAGGTATTATCAGCCTTCCGATCACGGTGGGAAAAGCGCCTACAAGCTCCAATACGATGATCGAGTTCTTTGTGGTGAAAGCTCGGTCCCCGTACAACATCATCCTGGGGAGAGACTGGCTCAACACAGTTCGGGCCGTTTGCTCTACTTATCACCTCACCATCAAGATCCCCACTAAAGGTGGGATAGCGGTCATCCGAGGTGATCAAAAGAGAGCAAAAGAATGTCTGCAGATTGCGCTTAAAAGTGCCGAGCAATCAGTTCGGCACCATCAAGCATAGCAATCACAGCAACCGGAGTCAGAGGCAAGCGAGATGACCGAAGTCACTTCAGAGCCGAACTCAATGACCGTTCAGTTATACGAAGATGATCCATCCAGAACGGTCAAGATCGGCTTCGCAGGAACGCCTCTACTCCGGGAAAAAACCATTCAGCTCCTCAAGGAGTACAAAGATGTCTTTGCATGGTCTCCGTTGGACATGACCGGAGTGCCCCCCGAGGTAATCACTCATCGGTTAAATATTGATCCTTCAATCCGGCCAGTAAAACAGAAGCAAAGACTCTTTGCGGCAGAAAGAAGCCAAGTCATCCATGACGAAGTCCGCCAATTACTAAAAGCGGATGTACTATTCGAGGTGAAATATCCTTCTTGGGTGGCCAATCCTGTGATGATCAAGAAAAAAGAAGGAGGATGGCGGATGTGCATAGATTTTACCGATCTAAACAAGCACTGTCCTAAAGATTGCTATCCCCTTCCGAATATAGATAAAAAAGTAGAAGCTTTGATCGGCTTCGAAATTTTCTGTTTTCTTGATTTATACAAAGGATATCACCAAGTGTTGATGGATGAGAGTGACGCTCCGAAAACAGCTTTCATTACCGATTTCGGCATTTTCGCTTATAAAAAGATGCCATTCGGTTTAAAGAATGCCGGAGCCACTTATCAAAGGATGGTAGACAAGCTTTTTCGGCACCTAATCGGAAAACAGGTTGAAGTGTATGTCGACGACATAGTTGTCAAAAGCAAAAGCACTTCGGAGTACGAAGACAACCTCAAATCCACTCTCGACGTGCTCCGAAAAGCCAACCTCAAACTCAACCCCCAAAAATGTACCTTTTTGGTAGATTCGGGAAAATTTCTGGGTTGTTGGGTTTCAAAGGACGGACTCAAGGCAAATCCCTCAAAAGTTCAAGTTATTCAGAACATGGCGATGCCGAAGTCCATACACGATGTGCAAAGACTAACTGGATGTCTAGCCGCATTGAATAGATTCCTTTCCCAAGCAGCCGAAAAGCAACTGCCGTTCTTCAAAGTGTTAAAAAAGGCACCAAAGTTCGAGTGGGGAGCCGAGCAGAAAAAGGCCTTTGACGAGCTCAAAAGTTATCTAGCCGAGCTTCCTATTCTCTCTGCTCCAACCGAAGCCGAAGTAATATTCTTATACTTAGCGGCATCGGATCAAACCATCAGCACGGTGCTTGTACGAGAAGAAGGCCTAAAGCAGCTTCCCATCTATTTTACAAGCCGAGCATTAAGAGGTCCAGAAACCAGGTATCAACCTCTGGAAAAGATTGCTCTGGCATTAGTAAATGCAGCAAGGAGACTGCGGCCATACTTCTATGCTCACAAGGTATGCGTCTTAACTGATCTGCCACTTCGGCAAGTGTTGACCAAACCAGAAGCATCAGGCAGAATCGCCAAGTGGGCTATAGAGTTGGGAGAGCCCACAATTGAATATCTACCTCGGAAAGCCATCAAGGGACAAGCCTTGGCAGATTTTCTTGCAGAAGCAAAGAACAATCAAGCAATTCCTGTTATTGCCGAACAGAAGAATTCTGCCAATGCCGAACTAGCACAGCCATTGGAATCCGAAGTAGAGCCGCCGGACTGCTGGAGCGGATTCGTAGATGGAGCTTCAAACAAGATGGGAAGTGGAGCTGGTATTTTACTTGTCGCTCCCGACGGACACGAGGTAACCTACTCACTTCGGTTCCTATTCCCCACTACTAATAATGAAGCCGAGTACGAAGCCCTCCTGGCCGGACTCCAGTTAGCGCAAAGTCTGCTCGTCAAATCTCTCAAAGTCCATTGTGATTCACAAGTCATAGTAAATCACATGTTGGGTACAAGTGAAGCTCGTGACGAGAGAATGAAGAAGTATTTGGACAAAGCGCAAAGCATCAGCCGAAGTTTCTCCTATTTTCGGATAATCCGCATTCCCAGAGCGGAAAATAGCCGAGCAGATACCTTAAGTAAGTTGGCCTCAGATCCGAGCTCAAAGGCGGAAGAATTAATGCATCGAAGCATTGATGAAGCCGAGGTACATTCAGTATCCAGCTCGCCGAACTGGATGACGCCGATCTTGCAGTATCTGGATCAAGGACAATTGCCCGAGGATAAGAGAGAAGCTCGGAAGATCACGTGCCGAGCACTTCGGTACGAACTTCATGAAGGAGTCTTATACAGAAAGTCCTACCTTCAGCCGTTATTACGATGTATAGGGTCAGAAGAGACGGACTACATCCTCAGAGAAGTTCATGAAGGATCGTGCGGCAGCCACATCGGAGCTAGAGCTTTAGCTAAAAAAGTTCTAAGATGGGGATATTATTGGCCAACCTTGGTACAAGAAGCAGTGCAGCTCGTCAAGACATGCCCGAAGTGCCAAATCCATGCAAATATCCCCAGGATGCCGCAGACCGATCTATCCACTATGCAAAGCCCTTGGCCTTTTATGCAATGGGGTATAGACATAGTAGGACCACTACCACAAGCTCCTCGGCAAATAAAATTCCTAATCGTTGCCGTGGACTACTTTACAAAGTGGGTGGAAGCTGAACCATTAGCTACGATAACGAGCTCGAAGGCATTGGATTTCGTCTGGAAGAACATAGTGTGCCGATTTGGCATACCCCACATCCTCATCTCGGATAACGGGACTCAGTTCACCGACAAGACGTTCAAGAATTGGTGCCAAGAGCTGAATATTCAACAGCGGTTCACTTCGGTCTCTCATCCACAAGCAAACGGACAAACGGAGGTAACAAATCGTATCCTGGTGAAAGGGTTAAAAGCTCGATTAGAACAAGCCAAAGGACAATGGGTAGAAAATCTCCCTCAAGTCCTATGGTCCTACCGAACTACACCCACAACCTCCAACGGTGAAACTCCGTACAGTCTTGTGTACGGCACTGAAGCCGTGATTCCGGTGGAGATCGGCATACCCAGTCCCCGAACTCTAAATTTCTCAGCAGAAATGAATGACGACGGACTGAGAGCCGAGCTAGATCTTGCCGAAGAAAGAAGAGAATTGGCATGCATAAAAGCAGCCAAGTACAAGGAGCAAGTAGCCCGGTATTACAACCAAAGGGTGAAGAAGCTGCAATTTCAAGTGGGAGATCTCGTCTTGAGAAACAACGAAGTAAGCCGAGCAGAAAAGCTGGGCAAGCTCGAACCCACATGGGAAGGTCCGTATCGGGTGTCAGAAGTCCTCGGCAAAGGGTCTTACAAATTGGCTCACATGTCAGGAGAACAGGTACCCCGAACTTGGCACATTTCCAACCTCAAGAAGTTCCATTTGTAAGAGACAGTCCGGTCAGTCAGTCTTGAGTCCTGTTCGGTCAATGTGCTTTCTTTGGTTTGCTTGGTCTTTGTTTGTCTCTGTGCGTTTTGTCTGTGTGTTTTGTCTGTCTCTGTGCGTGTCGTCTCTTACAAATGTTACTGAGGTATCTTGTTCTTCGAAGGCTGATCCCCTTCATAGAACATATACAAGCCAACGATTGTGAGTCAAAGCTTCTAAAGAAGATACAAGACCACAATTCAGCTTAAACAAGCAGTTCGTCTGAAACGAACTGCAATAAGCCAACGATTGTGAAGTCCAAGCTTCTAAAGAGGATACAAGACCACAATTCAGCTTAAGAATCAAGCACTTCGTCTGAAACGAACTGCAACAAAAGTCCGATTCACGCGATAAAACTTGCCTGAAATAGGACAAGGGAAAGTCTGATCCACGCGATAAAACTCGCCGAATTAGGACAAGGGAAAGTCCGATCCACAAATTAGGACAACGGAAAGTCCGATCCGAGCGATAAAACTCGCCAAATTAGGACACAAACCAAGTCCGGTCAAAGAAGAGTTCACTTCATAAGACCGAGGACAAACATCAACTTACCCCGTACCTTTATCCAGAATGCCGAAGTGATTCACTTCGCTTTTCGGGGGGGGTAGTGATGGAGTACGTACTAAACAAGCCCAACAGCAGTAAAGCCCATCAGCCTAAAGCCCAAGAAAGAGTATCAGTTCGGCATGACTAAAGAGTATCAGAGTTCAGTTCGGCACAACCAAAGAGTTCGGCCCCAGCCTACAGCTCGGTAAAAGCCAACCAATCAAAACTCTGCTCTCAGGTCGGCATCAAGCTCTACTCTCAGATCGGCAAAAGCTGCTCGGCAATAATTTAGCAGTTCGGTCTCAGTATTTGACCGAACTAGGAGATAGTGGACTCATGCAGGATTTCCACCTCCACTACACCCACGATCTATTTAGTGGTGTCAAGCAGTCAGTAACTCATGCAGGATAGTGGACCCATGCAAGATCGCCACGATCTCCACGACATCCACTACCTAGTAAATGGTGCTGCATGCCACGATCTTGGTTCAATGTATAAATAGAACTTAGATCTGATAGAGAAGGGTTAAGTTCTAAAGAAACTCTCTAGAGATAAAATATCAAATAGCAAGTCTGTATTGTAAGCTGTAGAAAACAGATCAAGCAATACAACTCTGCCCTCTTTAATTCCCGTGGACGTAGATTTACCTCAGTAAATCGAACCACGTAAATTCTCTGTGTCGTGATCTGTATTTTCCTGCATTCATCACTATCAAAAATTCGCCAAACCATCAATGTATTTGCCATATTTTGGTGCTCTTTTTATGAGGCTGAGATCCTTCCTTGAATATTTGAATGAATGTTTTTGTTCCCATCATATTAAGCCTTTTACCATAAACAGTTGGTAATTGTTCTCAATTATTGGATCCAAAAGTATGCTGTAATTTGATGAATATGTCAATGTGCACCACCAAAATTATATTAAGAGAGTTCGTCAAAATTAAGGTGATTATAAGAGCATGCACTTGGTGCTATTGCGCAAGGACGCGTCCGTGCCGTCGGCAAGAGCAGACCCCTTCTCGCCGTTGTACTCTTGCCGATGGCACGGCCCTGCTTGATGCATAGAGCACGTTCCGGCAAGAGCACGAGCAGCCGACGTGGCATGCTCTGGTTGGCCGTTAGTTTATCATTTATTATTATTTTATTAAAAATTCAAAAAAATCTGAAAAATTCAGATTTAATAAAAAAAATATTTTCCCACTTCCTAATAAAATATATCCATTTTTTCCACACATTTAATTTATTTTTTCATTATTTTTACCCTAAAATTCTTACTTTCATATATAAATACTCTAATTTCAAACACAAAAAAAGACACTATACCAAACAACTCTCTCAATCTCAATTTTTAGGATTTTAATTATGTAATTTAAAAATTTTTAGTAATTTATAATGGTATCAGGTATTTTTAATGCATTTTAATGTTGTGGAAATGTTTTCAGTAATTGAAGTATTTAAATTGAATAATGGAATGGTGGGACCCTTGAGCATACTCTCTCGGAAGAGCATGGTCTCTCGGAAGAGCATGGATGTGAGTGTTGTGCTCTTGCCAAAGAGTAAGGAGTAAAAAATGAATAAAAGTGGGTCCGAGCTCACTTCCATGCTCTTTGGCAAGTGCATAGATGAGGATGCTCTAAAGCCAATCATCCAAACATATATAGGTAGTTTTGCTTTCAATGGGACGGCATCTTGGTCCTAATTGAGTTTCGAACGTATTTACATTGCATAATTTCATTAATGAAATACTCACAAACAGGGGCGGACGCAGAAAAATATCATAGTAGGGGCTGACTATATATATATATATATATATATATGTCGTATAACCGTTGTATATAGGAGTATTACTATATTTCGTTTGTTACATAAAAACAAACACTATTTTAATTTTTATTCGTTCCAGAATAGTAAATATTCTTTTTATTTTTGTTAGTCCTCCACTAACAATATTTATATCATTTTCTTTCGATCCCTCTTTTATTTTACAAATTGCACATTAAAAACTCGTATCGTTTCAAAATTGTCTACTTTTGCATAACGAAAATAGCACATAAAAAAATATTACACTATTAAAAATCACAAACACAACAACTATAAAAATGCATTGAACCCAAAACATTAAATCTATTGATAGGTTTATTATTTGTTAATATAGTACTCATCCGCCTCATTAAATATGAAACATTTGTTTTTTGTCATAAGATTTGATATAATGTTATTTTGTAAGTTAATGAATAGAGATAAAAATAAGAGAGAGAAAAGTAGAAATAATGTGTTTTCATTATTAATGAAATAACTCAAAAAAGAAAACATTTTATTTTTGTTGGAACCTATAGAATACAGATTATTGAAAATAGGTTATGAATTTGGAAGGAAAATTAATACCCGTACTATGCAATTTGTGATTCCATCATAGTATATTTAATCTACTGAGAAAAATAAAAATAAAATCATCATATGTATTTCATGATTTTATCTGTTGTATCGTTATGGAAAAGAATAGTAGCGCTATTAATTTATAACAATAAATGAACAATCAAGAAAAGTCTTTTACATTCAATAAATAACTTGACGCGGTTTTTGAGACACTAGTAGTATTATTATATTATAAATTGAATCATCTTCTTCACAAATACTTGGCTGCCATTGTTGTCTATTTCTGTCTGCAGTTTATATTTTCAGATTTGTTTCAGTCCTTTTATCATATAATTTTTGATGATTTAGTCTTCAAAGGCACTTATTTTGTAAGGAGTATGGATGATTTTTCAAAAATATAAAAGAACTTATTTCGTTTTGGGTAAGGGCCTAAGCCCCGCCTTTCTCCTATGTGTGTTCGCTCGTGCTCAGAAAGTAAGAATTTTTAGTTTGGCAGTGATTTAAAAGAAACAAGAAAATTTTAAATTACAGTAAAGTGAATGTATTTTGTGAGGCCTCATATTAAGTTAAATAATAGTACATTAGAATAAAGCTGTGGAGAGAATGTTTGTACAACTACTTGTTTAAGTATAGATTGCATGCATGCTGTCATTAATATCACGCCTAGCAATTACTGGGTCAACCAGTAATACAATATAGTTTGTCTTTAGATAATGATTAGTGATGCCACCGATTCTGAATTAGTTGCTTGTTTGGAGGTTAACTGGTGTATGTACTGTAATTCTGTAACTATTATATCAAAGTAATTTCCACGCACTTACCTTGTATAGTTGTATATATACTCCCTGCGTCCACGGATCCATTTTAATTTGCTATTTTGTATTTCACAAAATACAAGTATCCATTTTGGGGATTAGATGATCTTCCCTCTATCTGAATCTACAAATCTAGATTCTCACTTTCTATCGAAGTACTTGAACAAGATCTTCGACGTGAAACAACAACGAATGAAAGAACGAGAAACAATAGCAAGAACTCGAGGGTTTAACGTGGTTCGGCTTTTGCAAGCCTACGTCCACGGGAGATAAATGGAAACACTTTATTGATCACTCTTGTACAACACTAATCACTCGTAGACAATCTCAGAAACGAGTTGCATAACAATCTACACTCAAGATTACAAATCTAGTATAAACTCTCAAGTGTTGCGTATGGTACATGAAAGAAACTCTGACTTTCAAAGCTAAGTGTTGATGTGAATTATGAATATGACTTGAGTTACAATGCCTCTTTATACTGCTTGAAGCTCTACGCAACAACTTGCATTCGGTTACTAACTCCCTCAATCAAATCTTGAAACTTGATCTTGAGCTCAACCGTTTTAACCGTTTTTAACCGTCACTTCATTTTCAACCTTCAACTCCAACAAATCTCCACCTAGGTTGAACAATGATCAAACCCTTGTCTCCTTCTCTCCATTCACCATCACCTCATCTCTGAATTACAGGCACCAACTCCAAACAGTGGGCATACTTGGATGTTGGTAGAACTTTTGTAAGCATATCCGCGGGATTATCTTCAGTCCCTATTTTCTGAACCTTCACCTCTCCTTTGCTAACTTCGTCCCTGACAAAATGCAACCTTACATCTATGTGTTTACTTCGTTCATGAAACACTTGATGCTTAGATAGACTTATCGCACTACTGCTATCGCAATGCACTGTGATGGATCTCTGTTGCACCCCAAAATCATTCAGAATTCCTTTCATCCAGAAGCTTTCTTTAACCGCTTCAGCAAGTGCAATATACTCAGCCTCCGTGGTCGACAAAGCTACCACGGATTGCAGACCAGATTTCCATGAAACAACAGAGCCATATAAGGTGAATATATAGCCTGTCTGTGACTTCCTATTATCATAATTTGTGGCGAAATCAGAGTCACATAAACCCATAGCAGCATCCTTTGTTGAGTCATACCCACTCCTGTATAATATCCCAACATTCTCAGAACCTTTGAGATATCTTAAGATCCACTTTAGTGCCTGCCAATGAACCTTACCCGGATCTGACATGTACCTGCTTACACAGCTTATTGCATGAGCTATGTCAGGTCTTCTGCACACCATAGTGTACATCACACTCCCTACTATACTGGCAAAAGGCAGATTACTCATCTCTTTCTTCTCTTCCTCAGTTTTAGGCTTCTGCTCAGAGCTCAATTTGAAATGTGGTCCAAGAGGAGTCATGACTGTTCTCGACTCAGTCATCTGGAACTTCTTCAAGACTTTGCTGGTATAATCTTGTTGTGATAACCACAAGGTTCCCTTCCTTCTGTCTCTAATGATATCCATTCCCAATATCCTTCTTGCATCTCCCAAATCCTTCATTTCAAAACATGCACTCAAGTCTGACTTTATCGTTTCAATTTCATGCATATCCGAACCTGCAATAAGCATGTCATCTACATAAAGAAGTAGATAGGCTATTGCTTTCCCATCCTTCCTCTTCATATGGACACAACTATCACAATCTGACCTATAGAAGCCAATACTCAGCATGTGTTCATCAAATCTCTTGTTCCATTGCCGGCTGCTTTGCTTTAACCCATATAGGCTTCTTTTCAAGAGACAAACCTTGTTCTCATTCCCTGGATCAATGAAACCCTCTGGCTGCTCCATGTAAATACTCTCATCCAACTCACCATGGAGGAATGCCGTTTTTACATCCATTTGCTGCAATTCCCAATTATTTTGACACACTATGGCCATCAAAATCCTAATGGAGCTATGCTTTACCATGGGGGAGAATACCTCATTGTAGTCTATGCCTTCTTTCTGAGTATATCCCTTAGCAACAAGTCGAGCCTTGTATCTTACTTTGTTTCCAAGAGCAGCCTCAATTTTCCTTTTGAAAATCCACTTGCAGCCTATCAGTTTCTGGAGTTGAGTTCTATCCACCAGAATCCATGTATTGTTCTTGATGAGTGACTTCATTTCCTCCTTCATAGCCTTCATCAATCTGGTCCTTTCACTGCTCTTCAAGGCTTCTTTGTAGTTTTGTGGCTCAGAGCATTCAATTCCTTCAGCCACACATAGAGCATAGTAAACCAGAGATGAATTGTTGTATCTTGCTGGTCGAGTGGTGACTCTTCTTTCTCTGTTTCTAGCAAGTTGGTAGTTTCTGAGATTATCCTCTTGCTGACTCTGCTGAGAGTCTGATGTGATTTGAGGTTCCTCATTTGAATCAGATCCCACATCAGAATCTGAACTTTCCTTATCCAGTAGCTCCACCTCCACTGAAACCTTGTTCTTGCTAGCCTCATCTAGTGAATTCAGCTCAATATATGGCATCTTGATAAACTCGTGGTTTAGCAAGTATTTTGGATGTTTAACGTGAACATTTACGTGTTTTGTAGCATACTACTTGAGTTTACATCCATTATCCACTACATAAGTGTTTTGACGAGTTTGTCGAGTGTTTAGAGCTAAAACAGGTGAAAATGACTTGAAAACGAGCTTGAAGAAAGAATCGCATGACCGGGCGCGCTTCAATGCGCGACTTTCGTATAATAGCCATAACTCTCTCATCCGGACTCCGATGGGGGGGTGCAAGATACTCACGCGAAGCCCTTTCGAAGACGAAGACAATGCTTTTGGAGGATTCCAGAGAAAACGCCCGACCGGGCGTTTTGGCGACTTAAAATCGCCCGGCCGGGCGATCTGTTCTGCGAGATTGAATTGCTATTATTTTACGCCCCGGGTATAAAAGGAGACCTAGGTTTTCGACCTCAACACATCATACACGCCCCATAGCAGTTTTTGAAGGTTTTGAGAGTAGAATTGAGAGGAAAGGCGTCCCAATCCTCAACAGGATTGAAGACGAAGACGAATCTTCGTTCAATCCACCCTTGGGAGTATTTCCATTGGTTTTCATGTTTTATTCAATGACTATGGTTTATTCTTATGTTTTTGAGTTGAATATGAGTAGCTAAATCATTTGTAGAGTTTTGGTGAGGACTACAATGAACACTTGTGATTAATTCAATAGTTTTTTATTACCTATGCTCTTGTGATTATTTTGCTTCATTCTTGTGCCTTTCAATTCAATTGCCTAGCTAGCAATTGGATATATTGACCTAGTTTTGAGTAATCGAGAGATACCTAATTAGGATTGATAAAAAAATGAACAACACCTAGATAATTTGCATTCGAGAGAAGGAATTCTAGAGTGAGGGCTTGAATCTTTTGTGTATAGGAGTTAATTGTGAAGTATTAGAAGGAGACTTCAATATTAATAGTTAATCAACGGGTTGAGTGCACTCGAGAGGGGGCTTAGCCTAGAATAGCGATTGTCCTACTAATCCTAGAGACTTCAACGGGTAATCAAAGTTGTTGAGTTGTTTACATTGTGTTCGTTGTAGTTGGATCCAAAACTCTACTTCATTCTCTTATTTGAACCCTATCTTTTGTTGCGTGCTTTAACTTGTTTATGTTTAATTGTTTTTCCAAGAATCAAACCAAACCTTTGAATTTGTCTGGATAGTAGTTAAAATCGGTCCGTGGTACTTGCGTTTATACAATTTGTCTCTGTGGGATACGATACTCTTGCTTACTTTGTGCTACACTAGCCCCGTACACTTGCGGGATTTTCTTGTGTTAAAATAAGTTGAGTCACATCTCTCTTTCTCTAAATGTCACACATGAGCTTGCATGTAATATAGGTTTCTCTTTCTTAATGCAGTGATGACTACCCTTGAGTCTTTAACAACCTTCATTACTCCACCAGTAGATGTAAAAGAATATCCCTTCTGCTCAAGTACACCCAGAGATACTAAGTTTCTTTTGATGTATGGAATGAATCTAACCTCTGATAAAACTCTAGTGGATCCATCTGCCATTTTTAGTTTGATGTCTCCAATACCTTCAATCTTGCATTCCTGATCGTTTCCTAGTAGCACCACTCCATCAGATTCTTGCAGATTCTCAAACCACTCAATGTGTGAACTCATGTGGAAGCTACATCCACTATCCATGATCCACGCATTTCTGATGCCCTCTTCTGTTACATTTAGGGCTTCTGCAGCTTGAACTTCTTCAACCATATCTGCTGTATTTTGTGCAGCTTGCTGATCCTGTAGTTTCTTCTTGAAGGCATGGCAATTCTTCTTGATATGACCTGGTTTATTACAGTGATAGCAAGACCTTGACTCCTTTTCTTCCATAGGCTTTTCTTCCCAGGGTTTTCCTTTCTTCCAAGGCTTCTTCTTCCAAGATTTCTTGGAGTCTTCCCTGACATTCAGACTTTCTGATGCTGGATCAATAGACCTTGTTGTGACCTTCTGGAATTCCTTCATTTTCAAAGCAAAATGTACCTTCTCATATGTCACCTTTGAGTCCCTCCCAAGAAGGATGGCATCCTTGAACTGCTCAAAACTTTTAGGCAGAGAGTTCAAGAGCAAGAGAGCCTTGTCTTCATCTTTTATATCCTCATCGATGTTTTCCAGATCATCAATGTACTTTGAAAATTCCTCAAGTTGTTCACCGATGCTTCTTGACTCAGTGAACTGAATGTAAACAGCCTCTGCTTCAAGAGAAGTCTATTTGAGAGAGATTTTGTCATACATAATGACTCCAATTTCTTCCATACACCTGATGCAGTCTCCTCCTTTGAGATTTCTCTCAACACACGGTCATTCAGGCTCAAGATCAAAGTAGAATAAGCCTTATCTTGCTGATCTTGATGCTTGGGATCTGCATTCTCTTCTGGATTTGTCTCCTCTTTCTTCAGTATTTCCCATAGGCCTTGCTGCATGAGTACAGCCTTCATTTTGAGCCTCAATAGCCCAAAATCATTTTTTCCCGTAAACTTTTCTATATCAAACTTGGCCATGGACATTCTGTCGAACACCAAACGTGCAGCCACCGAGATTAGAAATCAGGATCCTGAGATCCTCTGCAAACCCTCACGCTTTCTTCCTTGCTAGTCGCCCATTCCCACAGACGGCTCCAATCTGTGAATCTACAAATCCAGATTCTCACTTTCTATCGAAATACTTGAACAAGATCTTCGACCTGAAACAACAACGAATGAAAGAACGAGAAACAATAGCAAGAACTCGAGGGTTTAACATGGTTCGGCTTTTGCAAGCCTACGTCCACGGGAGAGAAATGGAAACACTTTATTGATCACTCTTGTACAACACTAATCAATCGTAGACAATCTCAGAAACGAGTTGCATAGCAATCTACACTCAAGATTACAAATCTAGTATAAACTCTCAAGTGTTTCGTATGGTACATGAAAGAAACTCGACTTTCAAAGATAAGTGTTGATGTGAATTATGAATATGACTTGAGTTACAATGCCTCTTTATACTGCTTGAAGCTCTACGCAACCGCTTGCATTCGGTTACTAACTCCCTCAATCAAATCTTGAAACTTGATCTTGAGCTCAACCGTTTTAACTGTTTTTAACCGTCACTTCATTTTCAACCTTCAACTCCAACACTCTTTATGTGGTACTCACTTCTTTCGATCTAATGAGTGAAAAGCTGGGTCCAAATGAGGGAAGTATTTGGTAGGTAGCTAGTCTGGGCTTTGGGTTTAAATAATTAATTAAACACATGTGATGGGCCATTGGCATCAATCTTCCCACACAGAAGTACTATCCAAAAAAAAAAGTACTATCTGATTATTGTTGAATGATCTTAGATGATGCCATCATTTCTCAATAGTGTTTTTCCATTTCAATCTACACTATCACGAACTAAGCCAAACATGATTCATGTTCTCTCGAAATTGGTAATTCTACTAATTTCAAGAAAATAGTCAACTGATACATGTGGTGTTGGATTATTAAAGTGGGCGTGGTTTCTATTTTAGTTTTAGCAATGCCAATTAAATGGAAACATTATCCAAAAAATACTCATGCTATTTTTAATTTGGAATTTGTGAAAATGACTAATAACTCCTCTTGACTAATCCCACTATCAATTTCACATTTGAATTGGACAATATTTCCATTTAATCATTGTGAAAAGAGAAGATCTGATTTCACCGAGAAAATTTTCAATCATACTGTGTTAAGGAATGCCTTTCCTGTCGGAATCCTCACAATCAAGAAACAGAGATCGTAGTTGTCGAGCGCCCAAGAGGATTGGGTCGGCGAAGACGTTCGGCGGAGGGGTTGCTGGGCGCGAGAGAGGTTCTCGTCGGCAGCGTTGATGATAGTTTCTTGAAGCACACGATAATGAGCCAATTGAATAATTTCATGTATTGATTGACTGAATATTATGGAAGACTCCACACATATTTATAATACGTGTGGATACAAAAAGATATGCTAAATCCCTATAATATCTAAATAAAGAAGATATGCTAAATCCCTATAATATCTAAACAAATTAATAATAATAGAAATACTCGTATCAACTCACCCACGGTTAAAATCCACCTTGTCCTCAAGGTGGGAACCACGGAGCACGATGACAGTCGAAAGCAACAACTTTGGCGAGGCTTCTCCTCCAGGATCAAACGCAAACCAAATAGGCGAACGTCTCCCATTATCTTCTTCAAAAATCAACAAAGGAGACCCAATTTTGTCGGCAAAATTCCTTGCCAAATCGACAAGTTTGTCAACGCCTCCCAAAATGCTCAAACATGACATGTCATTACGCGGGGGGATCAACCTTGCATCTGTGTCGAGCGATGTTGGTCGATGATTCATACTTGGAACATCACCGACATTCAAATCCACATAGACACAAGCAATTACGGGCAAATCGGTGTAAGCACCATATCCTTTCTTGCCCCAACAATTTCCAACAACATTTTTGGATGAAACTTGAACAACATTGAGTAAGGCGATGACCTTCTTCACTTCATCAGTGGAATCGTCCTTCTCTACATCGTCTAACAATGCCTCTTCATCCTTCTCTTTACTCATATCGGGGCTGCGCGGTGGGTAGATTTCCGCAAAAGATGAAACTTGTTGGTCTTCGAGTCTGCCATATCTACCTTCCCTAGATCCCCGATTCTCGCGAGGCAAGCCACGATCCATGAGTTTCTTTGCTACTCTCTCTAATATGGAGTTCTCTGAATCACAATACTCCTCCTCGCCCGTACCACGATCATAAACGTAGTCGAAAACTCTAGCTTCCATACATGAATATGCAATCTTCTCATCTAAACTCGAGGAATCAGAAGTTTCATATCCTTCTTGTTCCCTCAATCCAACACTAACTTGGTAATCTGGTTCACACCGACTCCCAAGTGAACAAAGACCAGGAGTAACTTTCTTCTTCGTCGTTGGACTTGACATTGAGCACTCAATATACCTATTATGAGAGAGAGACGACCTTCTCCCCCAACGTAGATCATCACTTCCAAATCTCTCAAAAGATATGTCATCTGCCGGGTATCCTTGCTGCGTGCGCAATCCAGACAGGTCCCAACAGGTAGGCGAGCGTGAAGACTGGTACGGGTCTGATTGGTCACACGCCCGGATTGACCGTACAGGTC
This sequence comes from Salvia splendens, assembly GCF_004379255.2. Lineage (NCBI taxonomy): Eukaryota > Viridiplantae > Streptophyta > Magnoliopsida > Lamiales > Lamiaceae > Salvia > Salvia splendens. The sequence goes on from NC_056033.1 coordinate 10,473,360, forward strand.
CCGCGGTGGGAGGCTCAAACGCGGTGGCTGGTCGGCGGTGTGGTGGGGCTGTTGGCAGGCAAACTGGCCTCGCACCTCCTCCTGATGGTGAGGTCGGTCCCAACCCGTCTCCGCGCGTAGGGGCCTGTGATCAAAGGTTTGGTAACTGTGGTCATGCTGTTGCGTCGGTGGGTCCCAGCACGTTTGGCGATGCGGTTGCGTTGAGTGCATCAGGTGGCGATCGAACCCTAATTGGATTCGTTGATCTCCGAGATCAAATAGGTGGTCCCTCTCGGAGTAGCCGCCGCGGTGTCGAGGTCATGCATCTTGCATGCGATCGCGGTACCCGATGGGCGGGTATCCCGTTCATAGGCGACGATCAGGTGGATCCCAACGGCGTGAGATGTAGGGTGGTTTTGGCTCGGGCTGAATGGGTGGACAGAGGTTGCGCGACCGTCCAGATTGGTGTGGGCTGGGGTATTATTTTCGACGAAGGTTTTCCATGCGCCGATCTACCGCGTCCATACGGGATTCCATCATGTCCAATAGACGATCAAATTTTGCAATAATAGGGTGCATCTGGTGCGGGGGCTGATATTGGTGGTGAATAGGCATAATTAATTACGGAAAGAATGAAGTTGGAGTGGAGGGGTTTGGGAATTTCTTACTGTTCGGTGGTTTTGTTTTTTGATTGGTGAGTTAATGGATGAAAGAAAATAGAGGGTTTATGAGATTTGTGGTGTCGGACAGAGGTGGATGATAATGGGTGAGGGTGTTTCCCTTACCGGCGACGGTGAAGCTAGGCAGCGGCTAGTTGCTGTGCGCGGGTGGATTCCCGTCGGGCAGTGACAAACACAGATTTTGCATGTTTTTAAGGACTAAATTTGACTTGTTTTAAATGTCAATCATGCAAATTATGTTATTAAATTGCATATGTTATACATTTAGTATTTTTGACGTGTTTGTTGATAAATGATAGAAAAAGATAGAAAAAATGTGAAAAAGGGCCAAAGTGCAGCAGTCTCTGTTCGAGCACATTCTTCCAGCGATTTTGGAGTCAAGTCAGTTCGTACTACATGTCATTCTCTTCGTCTTCGAAAGAGCTTCGCGTGGATATCTTGCATGTCTCAATCGGATTTCTGTGGAGAAAGTTATCACAATTCTACGAACGTTGCTCAGTGCAGTCAAAGCTGGCGAGAATTTATGCGGAAATTCACGGAAGAAAAGAAATTAATATATTGTGAAGCCAAATCTCTCATATTTCTTGTAGGGCACGAAATTTATCAAAAATAAACCTTTTTCCAGCCTATAAATACCTCTGAACCTAATTCATAATATTTATCTCAGAGCCTCCAATCCTTCTCTCTCTACAATTCTTCCATTCCATATTCCACCCTTAAATTCATCCATCTTCCATTGGAGCGGAGTTCTGCAGATCCAGGCAAGAGAAGGCTGAAGATTGAAGATTCAGCCTTGGGTTTTATCGATTTCTTTCATGTCTCGTACTTTATTTGTAGGTTTTACTTGTTTATGAGTTAAACATCAATTGTGGAATTTTTGGTGAAGATATTCAATTGTTTTTCCTTGTAAGCTCTTGCAGTTATTTGATTTATCCTTGCGCTTTCTATATTCAATTGATTAGCTACCTCTTGAATATATGTTAGAGTTGATTACAGTACTCGGGAGACGAAATAGTTGACTTGGAAAATGGATAATTAACACTTTAATTCAATAAAATTCGGGAGAGTTGAGGTTTCATGTGAGGTCATTGGTCTTAATGATCTTTTAGGAGTTAGATGTTAGAGATTTAAAGGGGACTTTGATTTCAACATCTAATCTACGAATTTCTCACCTCGGGAGAGGGTTTAATCCAGTTAAGTGACCGACTTAATAACTCTAGAGACCGTAATTCAAGAAAGTCGATTGTGTTTTGGATCCTAATATTCTACATTCCTATGTCTGCTTTGTATCATTGTTTATATGCTTTCTTTTTATTTATTTATTTATTTATTTTTCAGTCTAGTTTAATAAAATCAAACCAAAAAAATATTTGTGTCTTTAAATAGTATATGACGCTTAGTATATGATAGCCAGTTGCAATCTTATTCCCTGTGTTCGATATCCCGGTACTGACCTTTAGCTATACTAGATCTACCCTGTAAACTTGCAGGTATTTTTAGTGCTAATAAATAGTGCATCAAGCAGCAACATAGATGTGGCTCGATCGATGTGGCTAGTTGCTGTGCGCGGTGGTTTCCCAGGCAGCGACGTAGCTATGGTTCGATCGGTGTTGTGGAGGGTGAGATCACGATGAAAGCACCAGTTGTTAAGGAATGCATTTCCTTAACTGTCGGAATCCTCACAATCAAGAAACAGAGACCGTAGTCGTCGAGCGTCCAAGAGGATTGGGTCGGCGGAGGGGTTGCTGGGCGCGAGAGAGGTTCTCGTCGGCAGCGTTGATGATAGTTTCTTGAAGCACACGATATTGAGCCCATTGACTAATTTCATGTATTGATTGACTGAATATTATGGAAGACTCCACACATATTTATAATACGTGTGGATACAAAAAGATATGTTAAATCTATATAATATCTAAACAAAGAAGATAGCTAAATCCCTATAATATCTAAACAAATTAATAATAATAGAAATACTCGTATCATACTGTATTAATTAGTTGGAGCTGAAGAATATACCGTTATTAGAATTTGTAGCACAAAATATTCTTTATAAGGGAAAAACCATAAAATACTGTATAAACAAACCTAATGAATTGTTTGTGTATATAACGTTTTTTAGGAATAAAATTAACGTAATTACAAGGAATATGAAACTAGCTATTAGGTAAAATCACATGCTAGTATTAGGATAAATCAAAAGGGACATCAGTAAAATTCGTAATCGTAACTTCTTTAAAATTAGATAAGTAACAAAATCGCTCACTTCACTATTCAATTAAGAGAAAATGGGGGCAGAAAAGTAAATGGAAGTAGAATTTAATTTTTAAATATAAGAGTATATTTAAAAGGATCAGAAATTAAACACTCTAATTTAAAATAAAGAAACATTTTGCTGGTTGAAATTCACACCTTTTCAGGAAACAAATTCTCATGTTAATAGGATAAGTTGATCAAATATCATAAAGGATAAAGTAATGATTAGGTTACGTACTGTGAGATTTAATTTGTTTTACTAAAACTAGCCATGTGAATATATGCACCGTTGACATTGCAATACTCCAATACTGGCATGTAATTCCAATTCATTTGCATACACACAACTAGATAAGTCAAACATTTATATATAAATAATGGAAAAACGTATCAGTAACTAAGTTGTATGTCATCATTTTTTTTTCTTTAATATATTGTTATTGTTAGTTACTTTTACTTAAACGAATAGCTCATGAGTATGATTTTCGGACACCAAAAGCTAATTGTTATTCTTCAAGTACTAGTATACTGGTGAAAGAGGATAGTTAGAGTCAGATTAATATAGATTAAATAATTATAATTAGATAATAATTATATTAATTTATGAGCTTAACAATATTAGAATTCAAGTGGCTTTTTAATTGCTTGGCTATTCAACTAATTATTATTCTTTATTTATATTATGGAGAACGTAAATGATAGAGAAAAAAAGACCTAAAAGGATAATATGTAAAGTCTCTGCAAGCATATTTCCTAGCTTTCTTATACAGAATAATTGCACATGGAATAGTTCCTGCAACGGATTGGAATACGCATGGATCTCAATAGTAGTGGATTCAACCTGTAGATTTCAATCAACGGAGACACAACAAGTAAGATTTGATTCCATTGTGTTTTACATGCTCAAAATACAATTTAATTATGAACTCCTAACACTTTGTACAATTCTAAATGATTTTTTTCTCGCTTGATTATGAAAATTTATTTTGTAAGTTAATTAAAGAGAGAATAAGTAAATAAATTATAAAGAAGAGAGAGTGATTTTTATATTCTTTTAAAAATGTAATTCGGTACATACCAAAAAGACAAAGGCATGCATTTATTCTTCTTGCAAAAGGTTGAAACCTCAATCACAAGGGCCCCCCACTTCCCAGCCCGATAGTATTATGAAGGGTGTTCAATCAGTACGCAGTGATCCGCTAAGGGGGAAGACCATTAACCTACTGTCATGCCAGAAGCTTACCTACCAATACCTCAAACTTGTGCCTGAGATGTTGTAACTACATGGCAGTAGTGGAAAACGATCCTTGCAATTCTGTCACTCTAGAACCAACTACACTGCTCCTATATACATAAATGCATGTATTTATCTCAATAAGAAATGTAGTGTATATTGTCTTTGTATTGGAATTTATATGAATAAAAACTCTAAAGAAGAACAATGAAGTTTATTTGGAGAAAATATGTTTGAAATACATTCACTGAAAAAATAGATATATTAGTATAAAGGCTACATTCTCATAATAATAATATTTTTTAAAATCATTTTAATAAAAATAAGTATTTGTACTATATATTATAGTACTAGTATAAACCATAATGGTGCAACATGAAGTTGAGAAAAACAACGTCAAATGAAAAAAAAGGACTAAGTAGTTAGAATGTAAAATTTCCGAAGTTAATTTTTTGAAGAAAAATAGATTAGTACTTCACACTTTTATATATTTAATTTATAATAAAATATAAATAAAATTGAGATAGTAGAATGAGAGTTACAATATATTAATGAAAAGGGAAATGCTATGTGGCCACATTATGGCCGGCCATAATAGGATATTTTGGTCAATATACATACCAAACAATTAAAAAAATTAATAAAATCATAAAGATATACATATATTCTAATTTAAAAGTAGTTATAGATATTAAACAATTAAATTATAAAATATAAAATAATAAATTAAAGTTTAAAAAACTGAGTGGATATCTAACATAAGAAACGAAAATGAGCTACAGATTCAAAGTTTCAAGATGATTTGATGACTTAGTCTTTTATGTGTATTTATTTCGGGATAAAGGGTGAATTAGTCTTAGATAATTATTACTTTTAAGATGAACTAAATCCAAGTAAATAAATATTAAATATAACAATATTTTATTTTTATGACCAGCCACATTATGGCCATTTAGCACTGCTCTAATAAAAAACAAATATAATTTCGTAATAAGATTTACAAACAAATGCTAGTAGAAGTTATTATTGATGATCTAGTGACAACTACAGTTACCGAAATCATCCACGTTTGCCGATCATATGCTTTAACAGTCAAAAATCTTTTACTAACCACAACTCATGAAACTACCACTGAAATAGAAAAAACACTTTTTAAACTGCCACCGCCATCACTAATCAACCCCAGTTTAATTAATAAACCCTATTTCCACTACTCTCTCTCTTTCACTCTTTCAGACCATTAGCACTGGGGCGCTCTAAGGCGCGCCCTATGACGCGCCACGTTATCAGTTTTATCCTCCTATCCCCACCTGCAGTGGGGGGCCCTATGGCGCGCTCTATGCATTTTTTTTATTTGAATATTTAAATAACTACAAAAATTAGGAAAAAACTTCATTTCATTTATAAAAGTTAATACATTACAATACTAATTAAAAATTAATACATTTATAAAAATTAATACATTACAATACGAATTAAAAATTAATACATTTATAAAAATTAATACATTACAATACGAATTAAAATGTATTATCACACAACATAATTATCTTAATAACTCGAAGAAGCAAATTCTCGTTTCACCGAATTCTACTTTTTAATCATAAATTATCATTTTTTATCACATTATCATCTTAATAAATGTATAAAACAATTTAGTTTTTAAGATATCTCAACTAGTGTTTGTAGTCCAACGGTTAGGATTATTGCCTTCCAAGTAATAGACCCGGGTTCGACCCCACGCAAACGGATTTTTTAAAGTAAAATGCGTGTCATCGTCCGCGCCATTGTGGACGACGCGGACGATGGCGCACCCAATGGCGTGCCCGATGGCCTCGTCCGCGGGCGTGGGCGTACCCATTGTGGATGCTCTCTGTGGATGCTTTCACACCCACACATACAACACACAGACAAACAAACACATACAACACACATACAAACACACCCGATGGCCTTGTCCGCGGGCGTGGGCGTACCCATTGTGGATGCTCTCACACCCACATACAAACACACCCGATGGCCTCGTCCTCGGGCGTACCCATTGTGGATGCTCTCACACCCACACATACAAACACATAGACAAACAAACACATTGTGGATGCTCTCACACCCACACATACAAACACATAGACAAACAAACACAGACAACACACATACAAACACACATACAGTGATTTACCGCTCCATTGTGGATGCTCTCACACCCACACATATTGTGAATGCTCTCTCACCCACATAGAAACACATCTCTCACCCACACATACAAACACACAGACAATGATTTACCCTCTTTTCTCCTCAAGAGGTCAATACGCTCCGACCTAAACTACCGTATACTTCCGATAATATACTTTCTTTTATCTTCGCCTTTTCTCCTTCGATTTTCCCATAAAGAATATTAAATAAAAATATACTACTAGTATATGAATTCAGATTATACTATGTAGTGCGATCGTTTTAGGAATACAACTATACTTTACAAATTTCTGTCAATATCCAGTTGGCCATTCAGTTGAGGCCAGGTTTGCTTGCGTTGTTATTGTTCCTTTCATTTTTGGTCAGCCCCATATTTCATTTTTGGTTTCTTCCCCCCTTTTCTCTCTCCCTATTCTATGAATTCAACACAAATCTCAAAGTTGCAATCTTTCCTTTCTGTTCCTGAATTTCTTTGATGTGTATTTGATGCGCTGTTATTTGACCTCAATTGCTGTTGTTTTGAGTTGGGAGGCGTTATCTTAGTTCAATTTTTGATGATGGGATTTGGGTTTTCAATCTGGGTTTTGTTGCTATTGAATCTTGCTTGCTGTTCGAGAGGATTCACACCTGTTGATCAATACTATGTCAACTGTGGATCTTCCAGTGATTTCGTTGTCGGTAATATTACTTTTGTTGCTGATAAATCTGCTGCGAAATATCTGTCAACCCCTCAAGAAATATTGGCTGATAGCAATCTCAATTCGATAACTAGAGCCGTTGATTCCCCTTTGTTTAGAACTGCTAGAATCTTTAATGGGCCGTCTAGATATACGTTTCCGATTGGGCAGGGCGGTAGGCATTGGATCCGCCTGCATTTCTTCCCTTTTGATTATCCCAATTATGATATGAAATCTGCTAGTTTCTCTGTTTTCTCCCAGAAGACTACACTGCTTAGTGATTTCACCCCTAAGGCTGCTATTGTTAGGGAATACTCTGTTAATGTGGAGAAGGGAGACCTTGTCATCACCTTTTCTCCTTCTACCAATTCAATTGCTTTTGTTAATGCGATTGAGGTTGTTTCGGTGCCCAATGGCCTCATAGCTGATTCTGCACAGTTATACAGTTCTACGGGTCAGTTTACTGGGCTGACGGCTCAGTCTCTGCAGACTGTTGCCCGGTTGAATATGGGTGGCCCGTTCGTGTCATTGGTGAATGATACATTGGGGCGTAATTGGGAATCAGATAGTCCATATTTGAAAGATCCGAATCTTGCTACTACTAAATCCAATATCCCAGCCGTCCAGTACCCTAGTGGTGGTGCAACGTCAGACAGTGCACCACAAACTGTCTACGGGACTTGCACCAAGATGGACTCTGGTAGTGATCCTAGAAGCAATTTTAATATCACCTGGGACATCCCGGTGGATCCTGGTTTTCAGTACTTGGTTCGCTTGCACTTCTGTGACATTGTGAGTACATCAACTACAGATCTTGTCTTTAATGTTTACATTGACACATATGTCGTTTATCGGGATCTGGAACTAGCTTTAAAACTTAATGGGAAGTTGGCCACTGCTTTCTTTGCGGATTTTGTTACCCCTGTGCTCACTGAACCTAACGTTAGTGTAAGCATTGGCCCATCTGCTTCGAGTTCTTACCCTGACGCCTTTCTTAACGGCTTGGAGGTTATGAAAATAAGAAATGCCAAGGACACTCTCGCGGGGGCATCTGTTTTGCCATCATTTCCTAAATCAAAGAAGAAATTGGGAATTATTGTTGGCGTGAGTGTTGGTGTACCGGTAGCACTGATTTTGGTCGGGATTCTGTTTTTCATGCACAGGAGAAGGAAACAAGAACGTCTCAAATTCTCAAAAACATGGGTTCCTATATCGGTTAATGGTGGAGCTTCCCATACCATGGGAAGCAAATATTCAACTGGCACAACAGTTAGTGTTGGTTCTAACATGAGCTACCGCATCCCTTTTGTAGCAGTTCAAGATGCAACAAACAACTTTGATGAGAGCTGGGTGATTGGAGTCGGTGGATTTGGCAAGGTTTACAAGGGAGAACTACATGATGGTACAAAGGTAGCTGTTAAGAGAGGCAATCCCAGGTCCCAACAAGGTTTAGCAGAATTCAGAACTGAAATTGAGATGCTTTCCCAATTCCGCCATCGCCATTTGGTTTCCTTGATTGGTTATTGTGATGAAAAGAATGAGATGATTCTGGTGTACGAGTACATGGAGAATGGAACCGTCAAAAGCCATCTGTACGGTTCTGATAATCCAAGTTTAGGCTGGAAAGAGAGACTTGAGATATGCATTGGAGCTGCAAGAGGGTTGCACTATCTCCACACCGGGTATGCCAAAGCAGTTATTCATCGTGATGTGAAGTCAGCAAACATATTGCTGGATGAGAACTTGATGGCTAAGGTTGCTGACTTTGGACTTTCTAAGACGGGGCCAGAGCTTGATCAAACTCATGTCAGCACAGCTGTCAAAGGAAGCTTCGGATACCTCGATCCAGAGTATTTCAGAAGGCAGCAGCTGACAGAAAAGTCGGATGTTTACTCATTTGGTGTGGTCTTGTTTGAAGTTCTATGCGCCAGGCCTGTGATAGATCCTTCTCTTTCTCGAGAAATGGTTAACTTAGCTGAATGGGCAATGAAGTGGCAGCAGAAAGGTCAGCTGGATCACATCATCGATAGGCATCTTGTGGGGAAGATAAAACCCGATTCCCTCAGAAAGTTTGGAGAAACAGCAGAGAAATGCTTGGCCGATTATGGGGTGGACAGACCCTCTATGGGTGACGTTCTTTGGAATCTTGAATATGCTCTTCAGCTTCAAGAGGCAGTCGTCCAGAATGATCCCGATGAGAACAGCACAAATGCTATTGGCCACCTGTCTCCACAAGTTGGCGAGTTCAACCATGTAGACACTACTACCACTTCCGTTGCCCAATTTGAGACCTCAGGTGTTGATGATCTTTCCGGTGTTTCAATGAGTAGAGTTTTCTCACAACTGGTCAAGTCTGAGGGGAGGTAATTTAAATGCTTATGGATGATCTCTATGTTTGAGATTTCCATTTATCTCTGTTCATGTATCATTTTCGAGTAATCATTACTCCTTGTGTTTTATGATTTACGTTTCTTGCTTTCATATAGTTTGAAAATTGAAACCTGAGATTTTGGATGGCCTCTGCCCTATGGAATGATATTTACTAAGATTTCGTCGAGATATATATAGGTATCTTTGGCTTTCTTGCAATTTGTAATCTGTTTCAGCACAAACTAGCAGAATTGATGCATACCCTGTTAACTTGTAGTAGTTACTTTTGTTATTCATTTGGATTTGCATTTGTCCTTTAGGTATTAGATTAGCTGGTATGTCCTTATATATATGCCGCCCATGTTGTTGCTACTTACTAAGTATTTTTTTATAGATTTATTCACCTATAAAAATATAGACATTTAATGATTTATCCTACAAATTTCCTCATTTTGGGTCGGGTCAGAAGACCCATAATTTATACTCCAAACACACATCTAAGGAGTCGAGATAATTTATCCAATTTTTCCTCTATCGTGGCTATCAAAGTACATTGCATAATAGGTCCTTGACCTGTCGAGCCTGAGCACCACGATTTGAACGAACAAATAGAAGAAAAGATAAACCCTAGTTGAGGTGCTAGCGGGCGATTTCTGCTAGAACTGAGAATTAGAACAAGTAATTAATTTTAGACTAAAGTCCCAAAATGATCTTTAACATATTGCGTTTTTTTTTAAATTTTGGTCCAAAACATTATCTTTTGAATTATTCGGTCCCTCATATTAAAAATCGGATCATATAACGGTGCCGTCAATTATTTTACGGTTTTAATTACCAAGTCACAAATCCGTCACTAATCCATCACTAACTGGGAGAAACTAATCCGTCACTAACGGCTATTTGTTAGCTGACGATGACTTCTAACACCAAGTGTGCGGTTTAAACCTCTTCTCACCTTATTCTCTACCCACCGCCGCGCATTTTAGCACCCCGAAATCAAATTCCCCATTCTCAATCTCAAACCCTAATCATAAAGTCGATCAATTAGAGTGAATTCGACATCGTAATCTGTCGGCTTCTACTGTGTATTACTGTAAATTATCAGATTTTTTTCTCCGATCGATGAGAGGCGACGAAAATGTCCAAAGTGAAACACTTTTTCCGGAAGCTTCACATCGGCGATCACCACAACCAAGTGCGGCCGCCTGCGCTGGTTCCCTCATCTCAAACGGCGCCGTCTCAGCAATTGACCTCCGCATCTCCGTCTTCCGAGGTGCCTCTCGACGGGGTCGTCGTCTTCGGGTGGCAATTCGAGCAATAGCAATATCAGTTTCTTCGAGGAGGAGTTTCAGATGCAATTGGAGCTGGCAATAAGTGTTTCCGATCCGGGTCAGAATTGCGTTGACCCGGAAACTGCTCAAATCAACGTCGCTAAGCAGATTAGCCTTGGTTATGCGCCTTCTCAGAACCTCTCAGAATCCATGTCGCTCCGATTTTGGGTACATCATTTACTAGATGTTTTCTTGTGTTTTGCCCCATTTTGGATAAATTGCCTGCGTCGGTGGGCAGGAATTATGGGGTTCGGTTGTGAAATATAGATTTTTGTGGGGGAGCTGCTGGAGTTTTAGGTTGTGACTTAGAGCATCTCCAGTGGGCGGACATCCCACTAGGACATCCCAAAAACACCTCCTGCCACGTCACTAGGACATCCCATTCCACTGCCACATCACTAGGACATCCCCTGCACAATCCGCCCTTCCCACTAGGACATCCCGCAATAAAAAAAATCATAAATTCACAAATAAAACAATTTACGTTTACGGAAATAAAATTTGACCGAGAATACGAACGGGAAAAAAAAAATACATACTCAAAAAAAAATAATTCATACATTATCACGTCCACCCCTCCGAGTCCAAACCTCTTCGATGATATCCTGCTGAAGTCGAATATGGGCATCTGTTTGCCGCATGTCGGCAAATGCACGCAGCCGCGCGACCTCTCCATGAGGTACCCCCATATTCACATTCGCGGTGGCCACCCCGTGACTTGGACCTGCACCCGTATCATCTTCGTTGGTCCACTGAGTCAGTTCCGCAGCTTCATTTTCGACAATCATGTTATGCATTATGATACATGCGTACATGACATCGCCGATGTTGGGAATATACCACTGCCGTGCAGGACCCTTCACAACCGCCCACCGACTCTGGAGCACACCAAATGCCCGCTCCACATCCTTACGCGCTGCTTCCTGACGGCTCGCAAAGTATGTCTTCTTTTGTCCGAGCGGATGCTTGATTGACTTCACGAAGACGGGCCAGCTTGGGTATATCCCATCCGCCAAATAGTACCCCATATTATGCTGGTTGCCGTTGGCGACGAAACTGATGGCGGGACCAACGCCATTGCACTGAGCGTTGAACAGGGGCGACGACTGGAGAACGTTGATGTCGTTGTTGGACCCGGCAACTCTAAAATAAGCCTGCCATATCCACAGCCGGTAGTCAGCTACAGCTTCAAGGATCATCGTGGGATGTTTCGCTTTGAAGCCGGTAGTGTACATCCCCTTCCAGGCGGCCGGGCAGTTCTTCCACTCCCAATGCATACAATCTATGCAGCCCAACATCCCAGGGAACCCGTGCACCGACCCATGCATATCTATCAGCATCTGGCAGTCTTCGGGGCTCGGACTCCGAAGATACCGCTCCCCGAATATCGTTCTGACGCCCGCGCAAAAATTCTGCAGACACTCGACGGCTGTCGACTCACCAATGTGGAGGTACTCGTCGAACATGTCGGCCGCGCCTCCATACGCCAGTTGTCTGATTGCGACAGTGCACTTCTGCAAGGGCGTGAGTCCGGATTTGCCAGCTGCATCCTCTCTGATCCTAAAATACAAGTATCTTCTCTCTAAAGCACCCACGATGTGCAGAAACAGCGGACGATGCATCCTAAAGCGTCGCCGGAATAAGGCTTCCTCAAAACGCGGTTGCGGAGCGAAGTAGTCCGCATACAACCGAATATGTGCAGCAATGTGGTCACGGGGTACTTGAGTTCGACGATGGATCGGCCGAGGTACCGCCGCCTGCTGCCGCCGCTGCGACCTCTGTTGTAGCAGCCTCTCTATCGCACCTTCAACAGCGACATCCAACTCATTCTCGCTATCACTTTCACTAGACATTCTAGATATACTTGAAATTAGAGATGTAGAGAGAGAAACTTGTTAACACAAGTGGTGCGAATGAAATAAAATTCAACGAGCCGTATATATAGAGTTTAAAAAAAATAATAATTTAAAAACAGGACGTCCGACTGGACGCCACAGTGGCGGACGTCCGCCCGCCCGTCGCGCCGACGTCCTCACGGGACGTCCGTATCCGACCCTAAACGCCACAATGGCGGACGTTCCGGTCGCCCGTCGTGACGTCCGACCGGATGTCCGACCGGACGTCCGCCATTGGAGATTCTCTTAGTTACGGGGGAATTCTTTCTGTATGGATTGTGGATTTGCAAGTAATATTTGTTTGGCCTTGTATGTTGTTGGGAGTGTTGGAATGTCTGCAAATTTGGGGTCCTGGTTATAATGTCATTTTGGATACACGTGATGTGAACAAATAAATTAATTAGTGACGGATTTGTTACCCGCTAATTAATATCGTCCAAAATTTGACGGAACCGTCCAAAATGGACCAAATGTGATCCGATTTCAAATGTGAGGGACCGAATAATTCAAAAGATAATGTTTTGGACCAAAATAAAAAAAATGCAATTAGTTAAGGACCATTTTGGGACTTTAGTCTTAATTTTATTTCTCAATGACTCAAAATACTATGAAATTCTATTATTTATAGAATTCCATTCTTGCAACTAAAACAACATAATTAAATAAAAAGATTGCATAAGATATGGAAAGGATCATAGGGAGATATGCAAATCATAACTAAATGGAGATGTAGTCTTTGTATCTTGCGAGCTTCGATCCCGTGCATCTCTCGTTCCATGGACTGGTCCGGGTTGCATCGTGCGGACGTTGAGTCCCTATCAATTTTCGCTTTAGATTATGTTTCTATATTCATATACTTTACCATATAAGTAGTGATTTAACTTTGTTACTCCAAAATTATGGTGTATATGATTGTTGTGAGTCAAACCCATCATATAGAGATTGTTTAGTGGAAAGTGGATATTACAAGAAAAATATGGATGTTTCTAAACCACATTAAGTGAAAATGTTTGTAATTTATTCATCGAATATTGGAAAGTGGATATTCATATTACGAGAGAAATATGCATGTTTCTTAATCACAGTAAGTGAAAATGTTTGTAATTTGTTCATCGAATATTGGAAAGTGGATATTACAAGAGAAATATGCCTTGTTTCTTAGAGCACCCACAACCATGCTCTTGCCAACGAGCACGGTTGTTGGCCCGACGCCACTATTCCTGCCTGCTCTTAGGCAAGAGCACAACACTCACAGTTGTGCTCTTCTGTAAGGACAAGCACAATTCATTTTAAATACAAAGATTTCCATAACATTAAAATTCATTAAAAAAACCGAAATAATATTACAAATAAAATAAAAAAAGACATAATTAAAATCCTAAAAAATAAAAATTACATAATTAAAATCCTAAAAATAAAAAATTACATAATTAAAATACTAAAAATTAAAAATTACATAATTAAAGCTAAAAATATCCCCGTGGAAGACTACTCATCCGGCGGCACTACCCCCAATTATTTTTGGAGGCTCAATATCATGGCCTCGTGCTAGGCTCGGGTGTCCACCCGTATCGCCCTTCAGAGGCATCTTGGTCGTTGATTGGGTATGGCCGGCAGCGACCCGGAACGCCCGAACTTTGGGTTTGAGGAGGGGCCGAATATTCCGTTTCCGGACTAGGAAACGGTTGTGCACCGGACCAATCAGGGCTCCAACCGTGGGAGCCCGGAGAGTGATCGCCTTGGCCGGACATTGTTATGTTGTATGTGTGGAAGAAAGATTGAGAATGGAAATGAGAGAATGTAGATGAGAATTGTGTAGTGTGGTGTGAATTTTTTGGTGTGAAAGTGAAGGTATTTATAGATGAAAATGTGTATTTTTTGGGGGAAAAAAATAAAAAATAAAAAGTGGTAGAAAATGGTAAAAAACGGATATATTTTTTTTGGGAAGTGGAAAAATATTTTTTTTTATTTTTAATCGTTTTTTTAATTAAAAACCGATTTAAAAAAAAAATTCAAAGCCAACGGCATACATCACGCCACGTCACGTGCTCGCTGGGACGAACGTGCTCAATGCATCGAGCAGTGCCGTGCCAGCGGCGGACGAGTTGCAGATGCTCTTAATCACAATAATGCATCGAACACGTCCGTCCTACCGGCGGACAAGTTGCAGATGCTCTTAATCACAATAAGTGAAAATATTTGTAATTTATTCATCGAATATTTGTCCTTATGATAAAATCTTGCCTAATGATTTGAAGTTTAAAAACTCGGTTGCTTATGTTTTAATGTAATGTACATTAATGATATGATGAATATTTTACTATCTTTAAACCTATATCTCGAATGTTTTTTATTTTGAGGTAATCACAAACTTGGTGTCTTTTAGAACCAGATTGAAATCAAGGTAATCTGGACCGGTCCAATTCAAACATTAAAAAACGATCGTATTTTCTATTCGATAAATTTATTTCCAAATCACATTAGATAAGCCAAGATATATATCATCAATAAACAACATCAAATTATAAGTGCTGCCCTAGCCACTATCTGGGTGCAACAATTAGGGATGTCAATCGAGCCAACCCGTTCGGGTTCGGGCCAACCCGTTCGGGTTGTCGGGCTGTTCGGATACGGGCTATTCGGGTTATAAAAGTTCGACCCTAACCCTTCGGGTTTCGGGCTAACCCACCGGGTTATTCGGGCCAATGCGTATTTTTAATTCTTTTAATATTTTTAAAAAAATAATACGTAATTTAAATTTTCTTTAATTATATACATATTTTTAATTAATAATTCAACAATGAAATAAGTATTTTTAATTTTCTTTAATATTTTTAAAAATTAAGTTATTTAAATTTAAATAACTTATTCATTACATAGTTATTTACAAAATATCTATGTTTATGTTTATGTATTTAAAACATAAATCAACACTTTGTTTCAAAATTCAAACATAAATCAATTCGTAGAAAATTGAATAAAATTTTCATAACGTGAGAGGTGCATCGTAGATGTAACAAAAATATTTTAAATTGTTAAAGAGTGAATTATCAAGATGCTAGCTAATTGGAGTAACTCTAAGTTTTCTTGAATTATGATTGGTCAAATTTAATTTATTCCCGCTGTAAATAAGTCAAATAATAATTTATCTTTGTTTTAAGAATCATCAAAGTACGCATAATTCAATGACGAAGCGGCGTCAAAACACTTTGCACTAAAAGAAAGCTTTTTTATACGAGTATTTATGAATCCATGAACCACATAGTGATTTTTTTCGTGATCTTATATAGTCGGTTGACGTATTTGGATTTTGCATGGTTTTAGAGAGTTGTCTTGGATGATTTTGATTATATTTCTATATTTTGGTATGTTTACATGTTTGTTGAGAAATGATAGAAAATTTATTAGAAAATGTACATAAAATATGTGGATGTGCAACAGCCTTGTTTGAGTCAATGTTTCTCGCGATTTTGAAGTTTGATAAACCTCTAATGCATATCATTTTTTTCGTCTTCGAAAGAGCTTCGCGTGGATATATTGCACATCTCAATCGGAGCTCTGTAAAGAAAGTTATGACCGTTACAAAAACTGCTCGTTGAGTAGAAGCTTTCAACCCGACGGGCCGACCCGTAACCTGAACGTGTCAGTCCGCCTAACCCGACAACCCAAACGGGTCAGCCCGAATGGGCCGATTTTAAATTCAGGCTGCGAAATTACAACCCTAACCCTGTATTTTTATCGGGTTATTCGGGTTAGCCCGCGGGTTCCGGGTTACATTGTCATCCCTAGCAACAGTACATCGTATCAAAACAAGATCAAAATCGGTAATTCTATGAAAAATAATTAATCAAAATAGACACACTAAAAAGAATTAATTAGCAACATCAATGTCGGTGGTGCAAGACAAGAGCCGCCTGAAAATATAGGCCAAGGCGGAGCAGGTCTTCGCATTCTTCTTTCGGGCTTGTTTACCTCTGCCGAGACAATTAAATGACGCCTTGTCATCAATGTCTTCCTCCCTGGAAAGAGGGTAGCTTCTCAAATAGGGTTGCCTGCATGAAATACTGTCCAGCGCTCTACGGTGCCCGCTGTGAGATTTGGAGTTGAAGGACCTAACGAAGTCGAAGTCGGATTCTGGCCATTTGTAGAGGTTGACGTAGTTGGCTCTCACCGGGACACGGGAGATTTTGTTAGAAAGGAAAGATTGCAACAGATTGCAATTAAATCAATAGCACAAATTAGGTGATTGAGAGAATATTGTGTATTAATAATCTTACCATGTGTACATTGGCTACTCCACCCTATTTAAAGGGGTTCTCTATATAATTAAAAACCATCCAATTCAATACAATACCTAGCCTTCGATTGCTTTCTCTCTCAAATATGGCGCATGTACCATTTGACATGGTATCAGAGCGGGTTTGGACTCATAAAAGGTATCATCATCGTCCTTGATACCCTTCTCGGCCCTTTCCCGTATCTTTTCCATTCTTTTCTTTCCCAGTACCTGTACCTGCAACAATGTTAGATCAAGGAGATAAAAAATTAACAGAAACCACCAACCAGTCCATGACGGACGAATTTGCTCGGCAATTTGTCAACTTCATGCGCAATCAGAACTAAACTGAACCACCAGAAACGGCTGTTGTATCATACAAAATTGACACACAGCCTCTCCACATCGGAGGAGACAAACTCAACGGAGAGAACTACGCTCTCTGGTCCATACTTATGAAAGCGGCGATAAGCGGTCGGGGAATGATATCTCATGTAACCGGAGTCCGAACTCCCCCACCACGAACCGATCCAACCTTCACTCGGTGGCAACAGGCTGACCATTGTGTGTTCACATGGCTGACCCAAAACATTGAACCTCGACTAGTGGGTCGAATCTCTCAACATCCGACGGCCAAGCACATCTGGGATGCGCTGGCCGTCACATATGGAAGCGGAGAAGACAGAATCCAAGTATACGACCTCCAGTTCAAGGCAAGCACACTGAGACAGGGGAGCAGTTCGTTAGATGAAATATGGAGCAAGTTGCAGGAGATATGGATCTTAATCGATCAAAAACAGAGCAATCCAATGAAGTATCCAGAAGATATTGAAATCCATAATAAGTTCATACAAGATCAGAGATTATGCCAGTTTGTCTATGCAATTAATAGCAAGTATGAATCAACCAAACGGGAAAATACTGAAATTAAACCCACTTCCCTCAGCAGATTTCGCATACAACCTAGTCCAGCAGGAGGAGACACGTCTCCGGGTATTACAGACGGCGAACAATGGCAGAACAGGCAATTCCGACGGGATCGGGGCAGGTCTCGCCGTCCGAGGGTGGCAGAACCACACCGGCGGCTCTCGGGTGGTGGTCGAGGCGGCAATGGAAGGAAGAATACAAATCGAAGTGATGACGAGGACAAATCGAAGCTAGTTTGTTCTTACTGCAAATGGAAGAAGCATACGAAAGATTCGTGCTTTGAACTCATCGGGTATCCCGATTGGTGGGAGGAGAAGCATGGTAAACCGCCACTGCCGCCGCGGGCACCCTGGAACCGCGGTGGGCATGCCGCCGCAGCACTCGGAGGAGACGAAGGCCGCGACATCGGATGAGCTATCCAGCCAACAATTTCAGCCGACCCCGCCGTTACCCAGCCGACGAATAGGACCGGGACGGCGAATTTGGTCGCCGGAAGGTGTGGAAGTGTGATCCATGAATGGAGTGAGGAGCTGTGTGGAGAAGACGAATTGGAGGCGGAACGGACTAGGGTTTCAGGTAAAGGGGACTCTTTGATAAGAGAGCCCCCCACTGTTGTTAAATTGCAAAACTTACCCCATACTCCTGTTAAATTCCGAAAGTTACCCCATGCCACTAATAAATTCCAGAAAGTACCCCACTCTTCCGAAAATTCCATAAATACCCCAATCTTATGCAAAAACCAATTTCAGCCCCTCAGGAATTACGGAATTGTGTGTCAAGTGTCTAGTGGATATGAGAAAAACGATAGATGGATATTTGATTGTGGAGCAACTGATACGATAACTTATGATGCCTCAGATCTTACTGGGATTCAAAAACTCCAGAAATCTCATATTCAGACAGCTAATGGGGAATCTACAAAAGTTAAGGGGGCGAGAACTGTGAAAATATCACCTACCCTTCAATTATCCAACTGCCTTTACATTCCTTCAATGTCTCATAAATTGTTGTCTATTAGCCATGTCACGAAGGAATTAAATTGCACCTTATTGATGCAACCACATTTCTGTCTCTTGCAGGATATCCGAACCGGGGAAATAATTGGACGTGGCACTGAACGTGATGGATTGTACTATGTAGACGAGATAGCTCAAAAAGGGACCGTCATGCTAACTCACGGGTCTACTAATAGGAAAGCTTGGCTTTGGCATCGACGCTTGGGACATCCCTCTATCGGTTACTTAAAATTGTCGTTTCCTAATTTTGTTTCTAAATATGATGAGTATTGTGAAACCTGTTTTTTGGCCAAAAGCCACCGAACCTCTTATCCTTTGAATAATACCCTTGTTGATTTCCCTTTTTCCTTAATCCACTCTAATGTTTGGGGGCCCGCACCTTTTATTGGGGGGCAGGATCTTAGATACTATTTAATTTTTGTAGATGACTGCACTCGCATGACTTGGTTATATTTCATGAAACAAAAATCTGAGGTCTATACTCATTTTGCACATTTTTTCACCCTCATAAAAACCCAGTACCAACACTCTATAAAAATTCTAAGGTCAGATAATGGAAGGGAATTCGTTAATTCGGCCATGAAACAATTTTTCCAAGAAAATGGGCTGATTCATCAAACCAGTTGTGCCTATACCCCCGAACAGAATGGTGTAGCCGAAAGAAAAAATCGTTCCCTCCTTGAAATGACCCGCTCTATTCTCATCGAATCAAAATCCCCAAACCACTTCTGGCCAGAAGCTATTGCCACCTCGGCCTACCTTTTAAACAGACTACCCACAAGTATCCTCAAATACCAAACGCCACTCCAAGCCCTATCCTCCTTCACTAAAATTCCACCACCGTTAACTCTTGAACCACAAGTCTTTGGGTGCTCCGTGTTTGTCAATACCCCAAAACATGAACGAACCAAACTTTCTCCTTGTGCAATTAAGTGTATCTTTGTGGGGTACGGGGTAAACCAAAAGGGGTATAGATGCTTCGATCCTAAAACCAACCGAATGTTTGTCACAATGAACTGCAATTTCCTTGAAACAGAGTACTTCTATACCCACCTTAGCAGTCAGGGGGAGAACAGTAGTAAGGACCCGCTAAGTTGGATATCAGCGCCAATGCCAACGCCGAGTAATCCTGAAACGGGCCTAACAGAAGCGGCAGTAAGCGGTACCGCTGAGCAAATCTCTGAAGTATGACAGTCCATTACTGAAGGTGGCACACAGCCAACTGCTTCTCCGTTAAGGCTATCCAATGCAAGTTTCGATAACCCGGCTCCTCAGATTCCCATTACTACTAATGATGCAAGTGTAGAGGAAGAAACAGGCCCACTGGTGATGAACACAAATGAGGAAATCAGTGGGGCAGAAGAAGTCGAAGGAATTGATCTCGACACAGGAGGGTACATTCTTCCCCACCGGGCCAACAGGGGAGTTCCGCCAAAGAGATATACCCCGGAGAGGATTAACATGAAGGCCTGCTACTCTGTGGCTTGCCTAGTTACGAGTCATCTGTCAGAAATGGCTCAAGCATTTGAGAAGGCACTGTATGAGGAGGAAGAGATTCCACAGTCATGGGAAGAGGCTATGCGGCATAAGCACTGGAGGGAAGCAATGCAAAAGGAGATAGATGCACTGATCCGGAACAATACTTGGGAAACGTGCATCCTACCCAAGGGGAAGCGGCCTGTAGGATGTCGATGGGTCTTCACTATCAAGAGGAGACCAGATGGCTCAATTGAGAGGTACAAAGCACAGCTAGTCGCAAAGGGCTATACCCAGACATATGGGGTAGATTATTCAGAGACTTTCTCTCCAGTTGCTAAGATGAATACAATTAGAGTCTTATTGTCTGTGGCGGCAAATAAAGATTGGCCACTGCATCAATTTGATGTGACGAATGCCTTTCTTCATGGTGAGCTAAAAAAGGAAGAAGAGGTGTATATGGAGGCCCCTCCAGGATTCGCAGCAGACTTCAGGATAGGAGAAGGATGTAGGCTGAAGAAGACTCTATATGGGTTGAAACAGTCCCCGAGAGTATGGTTTGGGAAGTTCACCGGGGCAATGATTAGTTATAGATACAAACAGAGTAACTCTGATCATACTCTGTTTCTGAAAAGGAAATGAGATAAAATCACTTGCTTAATCATATATGTCGATGACATGATTATCACAAGTGACGACTTGGAAGAGATTGAGAACTTGAAGAGGAACGGAACCTGTTTCAGGAGTTTGTGATGAAGGACTTAGGGGATCTTAAGTTCTTCCTTGGGATCGAGGTGTTGAGATCACAGAGGGGGATTTTTTTGAGACAGAGAAAATATATTCTGGACATTCTTGCAGAAACAGGGCTTCTAGAGTGTAAACCGGTAGATACGCCCATAGCAGTTAATCACGGATTGCAGATTAATGATAAAGCCGAGTTGACCGATCGAGGTCGATATTAGCGACTGGTTGGGAAGCTCATCTACCTATTGCATACTAGGGGTTGTGAGTCAGTTCATGCATAAACCACAGATAGATCATATGGAGGCAGCTCTTAGAATTTGTCGATATCTGAAGGGGACAATAGGACATGGAGTGTTATTTTCGAAAAATGGGAACCTTGAAATTCATGGATACACGGATGCTGATTGGGCGGGGAATCCGAATGATAGAAGGTCAACCGCATGGTATTTTACCTTTGTTGGGGTAACTTGGTAACTTGGAGAACTAAAAAACAGAAAGTGGTGGCTCTTTCTAGTGCCGAGGCCGAGTTTCATGGTATCAAAAGTGGACTAACTGAGATAATGTGGCTAAGAAGGTTGATGAAAGAACTTGGTCTCTCTCCAAGAAAGGAGTGTCGGCTATACTATGATATCAACCCCGCCATAAGTATTTCAGAAAATCCGGTTCAACACGATCGAACCAAATATGTCGAAGTGAACAGACATTTTATCAAAGAAAATATTGAAAAGGGAATTGTCGAGCTACCATTTGTTCGCTCAGAAGATCAGCTGGCTGACATGTTGACAAAGGCGGTGAATACGAGAGCCTTTGAAGATGCCCTTCGCAAATTGAGTATTGAAGACCACACCACTCAATTTGAGGGGGAGTGTTAGAAAGGAAAGATTGCAACAGATTGCAATTAAATCAATAGCACAAATTAGGTGATTGAGAGAATATTATGTATTAATAATTTTACCATGTACATTGGCTACTCCACCCTATTTAAAAGGGTTCTCTATACAATTGAAAACCATCCAATTCAATAGAATACCTAGCCTTCGATTGCTTTCTCTCTCAAATATGGCGCATGTTCCATTTGACAGATTTTGATCGTTATCTGATTTCAATTTTTGATTCTGTGTGTATCCGTTAGCAAACAAACTAATCAATATAGAGACCGATAATAGTACTAATTAATACCACACATTTATATAAGTTTATGATTTGATTACGATAGTAAAGAGGACTCCTGATTCTATTAGGAAATATTTTAGGAATACAAGCGCGATTCACATACGTATTTGTTTTAATTTTAATTCAATAAACCACATATACTTAGGATGGTTGGAGTAGATTTCTCATCTGACTCAACACAACACCACCTAGGACTAGCCCATGCGCGGCTCACAACTACAAATCTTTTACTATTATAATTATTTTTCTACTCATCTTAATATCATTTTAATTATGATTATTCTAATATTTTTTAATTTCTCCTTATAGAATTTTCTCAAAATTAATTGTAATAAATAAATGTATATTTGTTTACTAGTAAATATTAATGTACAATATTCATGTAATTCTAAAATAGAATATTTGTTTACTAGTAAATATTAATGTATATTTGTTTACTAGTAAATATTAATGTACAATATTAATGTACAATAGAATATTAATGTACAATATTCATGTACAATAAATAAATGTATATTTGTTTAATATTTGTTCACATATATTTATTGATATTACATGAATATTGTACATTAATATTAATGTACAAAATTAGTTCATCTCACAAAATATGCACTTTCTAATTTTGGAAACTTTTTCTCTCTAATGAGGTGTGACACATTCTCTTATAACATTACTTTAATTAATTTTCTTTATATATCTCTCTCTTATTTTACCAATTGTACATTAAAACTCATGCCCAACCAAAAATACATATTTTTTTGGGACGAAAGAAGTACTTTTTATTACTGTCGATAATGATTTTCATGTTCCACTAGCCTATTCCATTAAAATTTTATTATAATAGGACTCACATTTCACTATATCCACCTATTTTTCACTATATTTCGTAAAATCTGAGTAGAGTAAAACATGCCAATTAGTCGTGTACGAATGGAGTTCTATACTTAAATTTTACACGTCACACTATACCAATTTCACTTTAAAACTCATGCCGCTGCAGAAATTTCTATTTTAAAAGACGAAGGGAGTGTATGTTAACTACAAAAAATTTACTGTACAGCCCCTACCACGAAATATTCCTGCGTCCGCCATTGCTTGCTCGTGTTAAATTAAAATCTCTCGAGTTCCAAGTTTCAAATGTATTACTAGTAAATTAAAAGACGAAACGTGGGCTAAACATGACAAATGACTCAAATAAAAAAAACAAATAGCAACAAGCATAATGATTCATAATGAACTTTCAAAATTGCACATTCACGGCCTAAAAATATACTAATAATAAGTCTCGGAATTGCCCGCAGGGGCGTAGCGCAGTTGGCAACGGAGGGGCAGATCTTGCTGCAATGAGCCTGGGTTTGAATCTCACTGCTGTCGTGTAGTTGCTTCCATCTCTCAGGCACAAGTGTGGGGCCTTGGGAGATGGGCTTCTGGCAGCCAGTGGGTTAGGGCCTCCCCCTTAACGGGCTACTGCGTACCCTGATTGAACCCTCTCACATGATGTCGGGCCGGAGTGTGGGGGCCGTCACACTTACTTTTTATTCCATTCATCCACAATTAATTTGCACCAATTTTCTTTTTCGTTCGTCCAAAATTAATTACTTTCTCCGTCCCATAAATATATTCTTCTTTTTTCATTTTGGGGTGTCCCACAAAATTAGTCACCTTTTACTTTTAGTATGTTTTTTCTCTCTTATAAGGTAGGTCTCATTTTCCACTAACAATACTTCAATCACTTTTTCTATCTATCTCTCTCATACTTTACCAATTTTGCATGAAAACTCGTGCCGCTCCCAAAATCCCTTTTTTTATGCGATGGAGAGAGTACTACTTTTAGTAATAGACCTCACATTTCATTAACTTATCGCACTCACATTTTAATATAAAACTATATAAAAGTAGGACCTACATTCCACTAACTTTTTCAACTCACTTTCCACTATATTTCTTAAAACCAGAGCCGAGTCAAACAGACTCAATTAATCATGGACGGAGGGGGTAATACTAATTTTGGTAGTTGACTCACATTTCACTAACTCATTCTCCCCGCATTTTATTAATACTATAAAACTAATATATAAAAATAGAATCCAGATTCATCTAATTTTTTCGACACATTTTCTATTACATTTCTTAAAATCTGTGTGAGGTTAAAATGTGACGTTTAACGACAAACGAAGGAGTATAGTATAACAGCTTCGGTACAATACACTACCAAATTAACCACTCCTATGAACATGCCATGACTCATGAGATGAGAGAGACTTTTTCTGGCCATCCTTCAATCTAGTCTAATAAGGGGAGTAACATGGTATTCACAGCACAATAGAACAAAACATTTCTTTATATTTACAAACACCCTCAAATGGAAAATGCAGTACACTAGAGTATTACACTTACTACTTTAATTCACGCACAGATATGATATTACTAATGTGAAATGGAAATAAGCGCCTGCGACTGTTTCTCATACTTGAATCCCAACCCCTTAGAATCATCAGCGCACCAAACAAAGATCCCATACAGCCTTCCCTCACTCTAGAGCTTGCTACACGCCGTGAAAAACCCCCCGTCCGGCCCCAGCCCGCCGCTTATGAAGCTCGGCAGCACCTTCCCGCCCCCGTAGTTGCCGCTCTGCTCGTCGAAATACCGCAAAAACTGCGCCACCGTCGTCCCCTCATCGTACGCGTAGAACTGAAAGTTCACGTAGTCAATCAGATCCCCGTACCCCTTCCACAGCGCCATGTAGTGCCTCTGCACCTCCTCGTCATCAAACGGTGCGATCGACGCAAACGAAACGACGCCGTTCCTCTTCAGCGCCGTGATCAGCTGCCCCACGCACCGCGCGAACGTGTCGGGTTCCGTTTTGAAGTGCTCGTAGTCGACGTTGGTGCCGTCCAGGTTGTACTCTTGTATGATCTGATTCAGCGAAGAGACGGCGTTCGAAATCCACGTCTCTGGCGAGGATAGGTCGAAGAAGGCGCTCTCGCCGTCGCCTGTCGCCGCCCAAGCTGAGGGCGACTTTGACGATCGGGTGCTTGGCCTTGATGGCGGCCACGGCGCCCGGGCTAAGGTTGTCGGTGTCCCAGAACACGTTGAACTTGCAGTTGGCCGGGGATGGCGAGGACGAGGCTGTCATGTAGTCGATGGCGAACGAGAGGATGTAGTGGAACTCTACGCCCGAGTTTATAGGGACGTCGGAGAACGTCACTTGCTTGAATTCTGCTCCGAGATATTCTCGGAAGAGATTCGAATTATTTTTGGGCCCTGATTTTGCGCATGACGCGAAAATCAAGGCTTGGAAGATCAAGAGAGCGAGTGTTTGAAGTAAAGATAGCCCCATTTAATTTGATTAATAAGGTTGGACTCAGAAAGAACAAGCCACAATACAAAAGATTGTTACACAATTTATCTAACTAGTAACAGATTACAATCAAGAAACCCTAACTAGAACTGGATCCTCGTCAGGCTCCAGACCCCTAGATTAGGTCGATTTCACCACATGCACACTAAGTAGAAGAGTTAGTATAACAAGAAAATGATCCCTGGGGATCTAAGCAATTGCTAAACGAAACAGAACAGAA
This sequence comes from Salvia splendens, assembly GCF_004379255.2. Lineage (NCBI taxonomy): Eukaryota > Viridiplantae > Streptophyta > Magnoliopsida > Lamiales > Lamiaceae > Salvia > Salvia splendens. The sequence continues at coordinate 10,499,171 of NC_056033.1, forward strand.
TCAGAGAATCCGGTCACAAATGGCTCAGGTCACAATAGTGACTGTACTAGGCCTCAGACCTCCCCAATCCTAACAGCAAGTCACAAAGACAAGCACCGCTGAACGGACCACCCAATCTGAGATCAGTGAAACCCTAGATCTCACCGATTCCTGTATATCACGGCCTTCTCAACACACGGATCCACAAACACCCTTCGAACACAGCCTCGCTCACAAGAAACTCCCACACAACACTTTCAAGCACACGGAGGATCGGTCAGCAGAGAAGACCGAAACCCTAGTTTTGAGAAGGGAACCGAATAAGTGACCTAACTCACAAACTACACCGATACATCTCTTTAGAACTGAGAACGTCGGTGGAAACGAGAGCTTGAAGGAAATCGCCGGCTAAAACTAGAGAGAAGTTAGAGAGAAGGCGGAGGAACTATTCGAGAGAGAGAGAGAGAGAGAGAGAGAAAATATCTGAATAACTGAGAGAGGAGAGTAACCGTTTCCTAAACAAGCACAAACAAATAAATCGGACGACCCAGATGCAGGATCCGTGTGCAGATGTCGGCTATCTGGCGCATCGGGTAAGTGAGACTCCTGAACTTGGGCCACCAGGGATTGGGCCCCAATAATTAATCCAATTGGGCTCCTCATAATATTGGCCAAGACTAATATTAATAACATCCCACAACTAGAAGTGGTCTAATTTCAACAAGTACTAACTAGTGTGCCGTTTATGTAGAATAGCTATGATTTGGATTCTAATACTAATGAGTATATAAGCTAATTTTGATGCCTACTGAGTAATTGTAAGTGAAATATAACAACGAAATAGGATAAGACTTGACTACTTAGTTGTTTCAGCTCCCCCACTGCGTATCGTTGCAATTGTCCACGCTTAAAACATGGCAAGAGTTGGGGATTGTTTCCATAAATTTGGAGTTATTTGGTTTTGCAATCACACAAGACTATTTTAAGCTAATGAAGTTAATCGTATTCAACTCAACAGTCATTTTGATCAGCTACGTCCAATTGACTTTAAATTTAATCGCTTTTAGAAGAAACTGGATGTATAGCACATGACGAGCAACTGATGCAAAATATAATCCTTAAGCCTAAAAAATATGACCACTATATTGTAATTAATCAGCAAGAGTTTAAGGTTTGATTATTTGTCCGTGATCTCAAAATTGTATCCATGTGATAAGTTTGTGGAGTCCTCGTAGATTAAATATATATAATTAGGCAAAGTTTCATTATTTTTACAATATACATGTATTTAATTATTTATTGTAGCATATGGTATTGTATTTTATTGATATACATTTTTTTTTCGAAAATTACCGGTTTGTAATTATGATACTCATTTTATCCTTAAAGATTTGTACCATACATTAATATTTTGTCTGTTGTACTTTCTTTCTCCCTTCGTTTTTGTCGACTTCAACCTTAATTTTCATTTAGTTATTTTTCAATATATTTTTTTGATAGTCCTAATTATGAATTATAAAGGGCATCTGCAACGCTGTCTCTTATCCGTCTCTTAACCGTCCCATCTCTTAACTATTCATGGGTCACACTGTACTTTTCACTTCATCTCTTAACTAAGACTCTAAGAGACAGAACATGCACCCCTCGTCCCATCTCTTAACTATTCATGGGTCACACTGTACTTTTCACTTCATCTCTTAACTAAGACTCTAAGAGACAGAACATGCACCCCTCCATCATATATCCGTCTCTTAACCATCACATCTGTTGGAAAGAAATCACACATTAATGTGATTGATCCTAATTGACCATTCTCCGTAAATAGATTAATATCTCCTTGATTGTATTACCTTATGTGAATTAGGTCATTGGCCTATTAAAAAGGGCTACAAACTCTGTAATTAGAATTGAATCAATAGAATACAATATCATTCCCCTATTCGATTATTATCATGGCATCAAGAGCAGGAGAGATTCTGGCTCAGAAATCTTTCATCACAGCCTAACCAATTCTCGACTAAGAAACCAAAATCAAACACAGTACCAACCCTTACCCTGATACACAAATATGCCAGACTCCGAGGAGGAGAAACCTACAACCGAATCGAGATTAAGAACGACAAGGAATGTTACCGTGGCGTTCAAACTGAACGGGAAGAATTACCCGTTGTGGTCACGACTAATATTCCCATATCACCCATATGGGAAGAATTACTCGTTGCGTTCAAACAAAGTCGCGATAGGGAGTCGAAGGGAATACTCCCATATCACCGACGACCCACCCGAACCAGACAGCAAGGGATACCGCGAGTGGGAGGAGACTGATCTCGTAGTGTTCTCATGGATCGTCGACAATATCGAAACTGATATTCTCGCTGATTTTGCCCATCATCAGACATCGAAGGCACTATGGGACAACTTACAGGTCACCTACGAGAGCAAGGCTGACCCGTATCTCATATACGACCTGGAAGACAAGGTAATCTCGATTAGACAGGGAGATATGGATCTCGAAACGTATTACAGTCGAATCCACGGTTTGTGGATCAGTGTCGACAGAACTCAAAAATCGCCGGTAACATGCTGTGATAAAGGAGTTAGACAATTCCGTCAATTCTACAGCGAAAAGAGACTAATCAAATTTCTCACCGGATTGAATGAGGAATTCGACGGGATTCGACGGGACATACTCAAGCTGGAGCCATACCCCTCAGTCGAAGAGGCCTACGGAATTGTGAAGAGGGAGGCGGCTCGACGGAAGATCATGCCACCGGCGTCCCCTTCACTCACCGGAGACCTCTCTAGCGCGGGAAGCGCCGATGCATCATCGGGGGAGATAGGTTACGGATTTGGAGCGCAAAGAGACCGACCAAACAATTGGAACGGGCCACGACCGCCACCTGCCGGAGGAGCCAGCCACCAAACCGGAGCAAAACAGGACAAGAGCAAGCTTTGGTGCTCCCACTGTGGGAAAAACAAACATACAAGGGAGAGTTGCTTTCTACGGGTGGGATACCCGGAATGGTGGGACGAGAGGCAGAGAGCACGAGCTCAGGCGAAGCTCACCGCCGCCAACATCGCGGAGACGGAACAGAGTCAAAACGCCCAAATCACTCAGCGAGGTGGAGCGATGAGCGACGGGAACAAGCGGGGCAACACCCTCTCTCTCAAAATCAGTGCTGCAGGTAGCGGCAGTCACAACGGCGGCGGCGGAGATGGTGGAATCCGCGTCGGAAATTTCGTGGAAAGAACCGGAGCAGGGGAGGCGTCGAATTGGGGAGGCGGCGGATACAATGGAGGTAAAGGGTTTGGTTACCCACCAAACCCTAGTAATTTCTTGTTTTTTCAGTCTGGTCCTCCGAGTCCTCCTAAATTAAGTCAGAGACCCCATTTTAAAAATAAGCCCCCTGATTTGTTATTATATGATAAGTCACCCACGAAATTTGGTAATATCAAATCAGCCCCAGAAAGTGATACAATTAAGATCGGAAATCGTTTTGCACCTCTGATGAATATTTCCGCTGCATTTAACGTGCAAAATGGTGATAGAATAAATAGAAAGGGTTATATTTTTTATTGTGGCGCCACAGATACTATGACTCCCGAGAGAGCTAATTTTATTGAATTTGGGGAAATTACTAAAACTTTTATTCGGACTGCAAATGGGGAATTAATTACAGTGGCCGGAACTGGAACAATTGAGATTTCACCGAATCTTAAATTGTCAAACTGCTTATTTGTTCCAAGTCTATCCCAGAGATTGATGTCTGTAAGTCATGTGACAAAGTAGTTGAACTGCACACTCCTAATGCATCCGACTTTTTGCATTTTGCAGGATATTCGGACGAGGAAGATTGTTGGGCGTGGCACTGAGAACCAAGGACTCTACTACGTGGATGGGGTAGCTCAACATGGTAGTGCAATGCTGGCTCACAGATCCACGAAAGAAGAGGCTTGGCTGTGGCACAGAAGACTAAGACATCCTTCCCCTGGTTATTTTAAGCTTTTGTTTCCTGATTTTACACTTCCTAAAAATTTTTCTTGTGAGACATGTGTTTTGGCTAAGAGCCACCGACAATCTTTCAAACCCTCGGATACTCGTATGAAATTTATGTTTGATCTAGTGCATGCTGATGTTTGGGGTCATGCACCTGTTATTGGGGGGAATGGTTACAAATATTTTGTTACCTTTATTGATGATTGCACTAGGATGACGTGGATTTACTTGTTAAAACACAAATCTGAGGTGACCGATAAATTTATCCTCTTCTTCCATATGATCCAAACTCAGTTCCAAACCACCATCAAAATCCTTCAATCCGATAATGGGAGGGAATTCGTTAACAACACTATGTCTGAATTCTTTAAAAAGAAAGGGCTTGTTCACCAAACATCATGTGCTTATACACCAGAACAGAACGGGGTGGCCGAGAGAAAAAACCGTACCCTCCTAGAAGTTATCCGTGCCCTTATGATTGAATCTAAAGTTTCTACCTTTCTCTGGCCTGAAGCTGTGGCAACCTCCGTCTACCTTATCAACAGATTGCCAACCAAAATCCTAAATAAAAAAACTCCCCTCGATATTCTCTCCACCCAAGCCAAAATACCTGAATCCCTCAGCATGACACCGAAAGTTTTTGGATGTACAGTTTATGTTCACATTCCTAAACACGAGAGAACCAAATTCTCCCCTTGTGCGACCAAATGTGTGTTCGTTGGGTATGGGATAAACCAGAAAGGGTACAACTGCTTTGATCCGTCGACTAAGAAAATTGTCACCACCATAAACTGCAATTTCCTTGAAACTGAGTACTTCTACCCACACCATCTTAGCAGTCAGGGGGAGCAAAATCTTAAAATTAATCACGGGGACTGTCTAAGTTGGTTTGTGCTACCTCCAAATCCTTCGATTGAGGATCAAACAGAGGCAGTTGTCACTACCGCCGAGCACGCCCCCCCACAAGAGTCTCCTCGTCCATCGCCTCCTGATCCTCCTCCAAGAATATCCGAGGTAAATTCCGAATCTGAGACTGAGGAGGTTACTACATTTGTTACTAACAAGCAGAAGATGTGGATAACACTGTGGATAGTGATACTGGGAGATACATTCTTCCACCTAGGAGCACTCGAGGCATTCCCCCGAAGAGGTACTCCCCCGAGAAGATTGGTGCAAAGAGCAGATATGGAGTGGCGAACTTTGTACAGGGCAATCTAACTAAAATGGCTCGAGCTTTCGAGGCGGTACTCTATGAGGAAGAAGAAATCCCACAAACCGCAGAAGAGGCGATGAAGCATAAACATTGGAAGGAAGCCATGTTCACTTAAATGAAAGCGTTGATGAAGAATAATACCTGGGTAAAGGGAGAGCTGCCAAAAGGGGTCAAAGCAGTCGGATGTAGATGGGTGTTTACAATCAAACGAAGGCCAGATGGCTCAATTGAGAGGTACAAGGCATGACTTGTAGCAAAAGGATATACTCAGACATATGGAGTTGATTATGCAGAGACCTTCTCACCAGTAGCCAAGATCAATACAGTAAGAGTCCTCTTCTCCATCGCGGCAAACAAAGACTGGCCCCTCCACCAGTTTGATGTTACAAACGCGTTCCTGCATGGCGAGCTGCCAAAGCCAGTGTTCATGATCCCTCCCCCAGGATTTGCAGAGGAGTTCCAGCCCGGGGAAGTATGTCAACTCAAGAAGACGCTGTACGGATTGAAGCAGTCTCCGAGAGCCTGGTTTGGTAGGTTCACCGAGGTAATGAAGAAGTATGACTATAAACAAAGCAACTCGGACCACACACTATTCATCAAGAAGAGGGATGGGAAGATCACGTGTCTTATCATCTATGTTGACGATATGATCATCACGGGAGACGATGAAAAAGAAATCGAAGAACTGAGGAAGAACTTGTTCAAGGAGTTTGAGATGAAGGACCTCGGCCTCCTGAAGTACTTTCTAGGAATTGAAGTTTTGAGATCAGAACGAGGGATCTTCATCAATCAAAGAAAGTACATTCTTGATCTTCTAGCTGAAGTCGGGATGATAGATTACAAACCAGCCGACACTCCGATGATACAGAATCACGGACTGCAGATACTCGAAGGGGCGAGACTCACAAACAGGGGGAGATATCAAAGGCTGGTAGGGAAGCTCATCTATTTGTCCCATACGAGACCAGATATATCATATGCTGTGGGGGTGGTAAGTCAGTTTATGCATTCCCCACAGGAAGAACATTGGGAAGCTGCACTACGGATCGTCCGGTACTTGAAAGGCACTGCTAAACATGGAATATTGTTTGAGAAACATGGGCATTTGGAGATCAATGGCTTTACTGATGCAGATTGGGCAGGGAACCCGAATGACAGAAAATCCACTGCCGGGTACTTTACTCTTGTTGGGGGAAACCGCGTTACTTGGAGAAGCAAGAAACAGAAAGTGGTGGCGCTTTCAAGTGCTGAAGCAGAATTCCGAGGAATTAGGAGTGGTCTCACCGAGATACTTTGGCTGAAGAGGCTCATGACAGAGCTTGATCTTGACACACCCAAGCCGTGCAAGCTATTTTGTGATAATAAGGCCGCTATTAGCATCTCCGAGAACCCAGTCCAACATGACAGAACCAAACACGTGGAGGTGGATAGGCATTTCATCAAGGAGAAAATTGAAGCTAAGATTGTTGAGTTCCATTTGTTAAGTCAGAAGATCAGCTGGCAGATATTCTGACTAAAGCGGTGAACTCCAAGTCATTCAGAGAAGTATTGGGCAAGTTAAGCATTGGGAATCCCATTACTTAACTTGAGGGGGAGTGTTGGAAAGAAATCACACATTAATGTGATTGATCCTAATTGATCATTCTCCGTAAATAGATTAATATCTCCTTGATTGTATTACCTTATGTGAATTAGGTCATTGGCCTATTAAAAAAGGCTACAAACTCTGTAATTAGAATTGAATCAATAGAATACAATATCATTCCCCTATTCGATTATTATCAACATCCCTTAACTATTCATTCAATTTCATTTTTTATTTTTATTTCCAACAAATTCAATTAATAAAAAACACACTTCATTAAATAAAATAAAAATTACAACTTAAAATCCTAAAAAAATACATAATTAAATTCGTAGCAAAATAAATAAAAAAAGACATAATTTAAAATACAATTTTATAGAAATTATAAAAACTACTCCGTCGGCGAATCATCCCCCGGAGGCGGTGGAGGCGGAATACCGAGTTGTCCTGCCAGATACACAATGTCGGCATGATGGGCTTGAAATTGGGCAGGCGTCATGCGGGAAGTGCCCGCCATCGTGGCGGTGAAGTACATGGACAGTAAGGAGGAGGGCGGCCATTGGGAGTCCCGCCTGGCTTGATTCGCCTCGGCCCCTCCTCCCTCTAGCTGCATTCGCCGCCTTAGTCCCTTTCGGCCAACGGCGCCCACGGGAGGACCTCCCTGCATTGTCCGCCGTGCCCTCAACCTCCTGCGAGGCAACCTCTTGTGCAGCGATGCCTAAACCGCCCCCACTAGACGAGTATTGGCCACCCGTCGTGTGCTTTGTGCGCTTCGAGGTCGAGCCCGTGCTGGACTGGACACCGCCGCCCACCTTGCCTCGTCTTTGACGACCTCCCAAACATCGATATGTTTGAATTCTTTGCCAGTGTCGTCGAAATAGACTCGCAAAGCCGATCTCAGAATGTCGGCTCCCGTGGCTTCGCTTTGGTAATGAGCCGCTTCAGTCTTGTAGATGCCGCAGAATTTTTTGACCTCTCTGTCGACTCGATCAGAGTGAGCGCGGAGCATCTTCAATGTGCGGCAGCGGGGCCCATTCGGCTTAATCTCGTTATAAGCATCGGTGACCTTTTCCCAAAAGCACTTTCGGGTTTGTTGATTCCCGACGATGGGATCGTACGAGACGCTGATCCAGGCGTTGTACACAGCCGCCGTGTCCGTACGGCGGTACGGATGCCGGCCTACATCCTCATCCTCCTCGGCCGCCTCCGCCTCTTCCTCCATGGCGTCGAATGCCCTGGAGCTTCCACCGCCTCGTCCTCCTTCCGGAGTGGGTTCATCTGGATAATCCTCCCTAATTTGAGATAATCCCTGCGAATACCTCAAGGCAGAGGGACGAGCGTATGCATCCACATCAAAATGGGGTGGTTGGTACCCTGCCGACGTCGACGAGCCTTGGGTGCCCGGCGTCGACGAACCGGAACCCGAACCACCCAATACATTGTACATGCCCCCAGTCGCCAAACCCGTTGATGTCAAACCCGTCGGAGCCGCCACCGCCAGAGTTTCCGTCGCCGGACATTTTGTGATGAAAATTGGAGAGGTTAGATGAAAATTGAAGAGGTTAGATGAAAATTGGAAAGGAAATGGGGATGATTTGGGAAGAATAGATGTGTGTTTGTGTGTGTAATGAGGATGAAATATGAGTATTTATAGAGTAAAAAATAAAAATAAAAAAGAAAAAACAGTAAAAAATCAGTAATATTACCGTTTGATTTTTTAATTTTTTTTATTAAATTCAATTTTTTTTTAAAAAATGATTTATTGCGTCAGCCTGACGAAGCCCACTCGCGGGCCGGCGAGAGGGCGTCACTCGTGGCGCCTGCGCGAGCGCGTGGCGAGACGGCTTGCCATCCGTCTCGGTGGGACGGGCGTCTCGGCGGGATGGTGACGAGACGAGAAGCTGCAACGCGTCCCGCGTCCGTCTCGTCTCAAAGGGATGAGATAAGAGACATCCGCGAGATGCGTTGCGGGTGCTCTTAGTTTTAACTACTGAAAATTATTTTAACAAGCCTTTGTTTCGATCATCGATTTTGTAATTTTGAGTGGTTGGACTTAAAGATTTTCTAAAGATTTACTGTATGATTCATCAATTTGATTTAGTGACCCTAACGAGTCTGTATCACTTGCACAAAATCAAACTCACTTTATTTGGGTGAAATCATGAAATTGAATTTAGGAGCATCTATAGATAGTTAAAAGAATGTAGCTCTGAAAACTAGTGAATAACTGATTTAACTAACTTTCTATTTCATTTGATCTACCTCTACCCCTCAAATATCTATTCTTCCCCTTTCTTCTCCCTCTCTCTCAGAATTCAACCACTTTTTTATACATGTCATACTCACATTGCATCCTAGAATTACTGGATTTCACTAAATAATAGCATAGCATGGCAGAAGGGCAGGAAGATGATTCTCAGAAGTGGGTTCTTGAGAAAATACACATTGATACCATGGCTGAAGTGGCAATGGAAGAAGATAGCAAAAAACAGTTTTCTTCGTCTCTATCTTTCAATGAGAGATCCGCCAGTTTGAGGCACAGGAAGGCGGTCCACAGCTCCGGCCCTGCGATGGAAAGGATGGAATCCGGTGCCAAGAGGGGCCTAATGAGCCTCCGGTTTCTTGACAGGGCCAAGACGGGGAAGGAAGAGGATGCATGGAAGGACATCGAAAAGCGTTTCCACAACAATTCTGTCGATGGCATGCTGTTTAAAGACAAGTTTGGGGCCTGCATTGGTATTTTCCTTCAATTCTTGAAGATAAACTTTTTTTAGCAGCTTTGAATGTGACCATTTTTCTTGTGGAAGGGATGGGAGACAGCAAGGAATTTGCAGGGGAGTTGTACGAGGCACTGGCAAGGCGTAGAAACATCGCCACTGAGAAAGGGATAAGCTTGCTACAACTGAGGAAATTTTGGGAAGACATGACAAATCAAGACTTGGATGCAAGGCTTCACATATTCTTTGACATGTAATAAAATTTTGTAGTTTGAGAATAGGATGCTCAAGTGTAGTTTGACTATGTTTTTCGGGTTGTGATACGAGGATTGTTTTTACCTTTGCAGGTGTGACAAGAATGGCGATGGGAAGCTATCAGAGGATGAGGTTAAAGAGGTGAGCATCAAGTTTATTATAACAAAAAAATTTGGTTTTCATATATAGTCAACTCAATATGTATGTTCTGTCAAGTTAAGGTTCTAGTGATGAGTGCATCTGCAAACAAACTATCAAAGTTCAAGCAACAAGCCTCGACATATGCTGCATTGATTATGGAAGAGCTAGATCCCGATAATAAAGGATATATAGAGGTACCACCCTTTTGATCCCATCATCCTTTCATTTCATTGAAAATTGAACTCTCTTTGTATTGATTCAAACAGATGTGGCAACTCGAAGCACTACTAAGAGGGATGGTTGGATCAGAAGAAACCCCGAGATCGGACAAGAAAACAAGCACACTAGCAAAAACCATGATCCCCAAAGAATATAGGACTCCAATAAGCCGATTCATGTCCAGGACTAAGGAGAAATTCTTCGAAAACTGGAAAAAGATATTGGTCATCATTCTATGGCAGGGCATAAATGTGTCCCTCTTCACTTGGAAGTTGAATTATTATCAGCGTGTACCTGCTTTCAAAGTTCTCGGTTTCTGCCTTTGTTTCGCCAAAGCTGCAGCTGAGACAGTCAAGTACAACATGGCCGTCATCCTCGTGCCCGTTTGCAGAAGAACTCTGACAAGTCTAAGAGAGACATTCCTAGGCAAATTCATCCCTTTCGATGAAAACATCAACTTCCACAAGATGGTTTCGGGGGAGGTTATGCTGGGATCCGTAGTTCATATAATAATGCACGTGAGCTGCAATTTTGTCAAGATATCAAGATGCCCTAAAGATCAGTTTGATACTCTTTTTGCACCACTCTTCAATTACAAGCAGCCAACGTATATGGATTTGTTGTTCAGCATCGAGGGGATTACTGGAATTATAATGATAGTTTTGATGCTTTACGCCTACATATTGGCAGCTCACTCATTTAGAAGGAACATGGTTAAGCTGCCTGGGCCTTTTCATGCTTTGTCAGGGTTCAATGCCTTCTGGTATGCTCATCATCTTTTGGCTGTGGTTTACCTCCTCTTACTCGTCCATGGTTGGTTCCTTTTTCTCACCCCGGAATGGTATGAGAAGACGGTATGCCATGTTCGAATACACATTTCTTTTTCTTGTTTCTCTAAATTCTCCATTGAAATGTGGACTTATTTTACAGACATGGATGTATGTGTCAGTGCCAATGCTGATCTACACCACTGAGAGAATTCTCACACTCCATGACCGAAACTACAAAGTTGACATCAATAAGGTAAGGTAACATAGCACCATATATCACTTGACACCAATAAAGTTCACAGTATTTTTTCTTGTTTTGGAAGCTTAGGCTGTCATATATACTGGGAATGTATTAGCCCTTTACATGAGCAAACCTTCAGGATTCAAATACAAGAGTGGGATGTACCTATTTGTCAAGTGTCCTGACATATCTAACTTTGAATGGTAATCTTACAATAACATTCTTGTTAATACTTTTTGTCATGAAATTTTACACTCTATAGACTTTGCTTTACAGGCATCCATTCTCCATCACTTCAGCACCAGATGATGAGTATCTGAGCGTCCATGTACGCACATTGGGAGACTGGACAACGGAGCTCAAGAATCGCTTTGAAAAGGTTAATTTCCAATTGCTTTATTGGACATACAACTAAAAGGCCTCTCTTCACTATAATTATTCATTCTACACAGGCTTGTGAACCTCAAGCCAAAAGACAAAGCAGGGGAGATCTAGTGAGAATGGAAACTAAAGCATACAAAGAAACTCCACAAGAGTGAGAAATTCTAATCATATTTTAAAACTTCAACAAATCATAATTCTAATTCATCTCTTTCCACAGATTCCCAAAAATTGTCGTTAAAGGGCCGTATGGCGCCCCAGCACAGGATTACAAGAAATACGACATCCTTCTGCTTATCGGTTTAGGCATTGGGGCTACTCCATTTATCAGCATTATCAAGGACATAGTGAACAATGAATCACGCTCGGTAAAATCTACAATGAATTCAACACATTTGTACACAAAATGGGATGAGGCTATACTAAACAGATTATATAACTTTCTGAATCAGGTACCAGATGATGTGCCTGCAGACAGTCATGGTCCGGAGAGAGCATATTTCTATTGGGTTACTAGGGAACAAGGGTCATTCGACTGGTTCAAAGGTGTTATGGATGACATTGCGGAATACGACCATCATGTGAGCTCAATGCATCAAACTCGTCATGTTATAAAACACTTTTTTTTCTAAACAAGTTTGTTGTTTCTTCCAGCATATCGTAGAAATGCACAACTACCTGACAAGCATGTATGAGGAAGGAGACGCTCGATCAGCACTAATAGCAATGGTGCAGTCGCTGCAACATGCCAAGAATGGAGTGGACGTCGTCTCAGATAGCAGGGTAAGCACATTTGCAACTATAACAACTCACAACCAAAAGAAATGCATGTTATATTGATTTTTTTGAGGTTGTTGTTGGAGCAGATACGAACTCATTTTGCACGTCCCAACTGGAGAAAAGTCTTCACTCATTTAACATATGTACATCCTTCTAGTAGGATAGGTAAAGCCATGAATTCCTTAACAATACTGGAAAACTCATTACAAAACACAAGCATCTTCAAAGCTGAAATCGAAATATTGCACCTGTTTCAGGAGTGTTCTACTGTGGAAGTCCAATGCTAACGAAGACACTCAAGAGGCTCTGCCAAGAATTTAGCTTAGATTCATCTACTCGATTCCATTTCCACAAGGAGAACTTTTAGAACTTTAAGCGATAGGTCGTAAAGATTTGGATATAAGTAGTTACATGTTTATTATCATCCTCATTACTCAATCTCTATAAAGCTCTTCATTTATACATCGTTGAATTTCGTGATTTTCATTATGAAAAAGTAGTCTGATCGATGAACGCATTTCATGTCCATACCTCATCAGGGATGCATTCTCATTTCAAATCTTGAATTCTCACAAAAAGAACAATGAAATTCTCACTAAATATATGAATTCCAATCTGATACAGAATTACTATCCACACAAGAATGTTATGTTTGTAAGGTGTTTTTATCTTTATTGCACCTTCACACTAAAAAAAGCGCTAGATAGTGACGGAAATTAGTGACGGCGGCTGCTATCTCGACAACTAATGACAGAAAAATGACTGAAAAGCGTTAGTCACTAAATAATGACAGAATATTCCGTCACTAAAGCGAAGCAGTCAGCCTATGTTTTCTGTCATTGGGTGGATTAATAGCTTTAGTGATAGACAAATCCGTCGCTAATATTTTTTTACAAGTTTTTCTAATGACGGATCTGCCGAAACTTACTATGTCACTAACCTGTTAAGTGAAGAAATTTCACTGATTAGTGACGGATAATTTCATCACTAAATGGCGAGTTTTTTGTAGTCTCATATCCAACAGTTTTCACATTTATGGTCTGTTCTCATGGATAACACATTATGCAGACAAATACCAACCAAACTGATAAGGATGACTTATGCTATATTTGTATCATTTTGATAAAAGATGACTCAACTCTAAAACCCAAACATATTGATAAGCTGAAAATAGATCGTTTGAATAGTCACCTTTCATCTTCAGAGGTGAAGGTCCTACATTTTCCTATAACTGGAAGAAACTATAAGTTTTTTTATAGACAATTTCCATTTACATGCATCTTTTCCCATGATATGTCTACCATATTCTTTACCAAGTTATATGTTAACATGATATTGCTAGTTTGCATATAAATCCCATTTTTCCAGGTTGCAGCACAACAAGTAGTGAGACAGGAGTGATCTTAATATAGCTTGAAGTGACTTGAGTGTGAGGTGAAACAAGAATCCACTAAGCCGGTGGATCATGATTTTTTTTTTTTTTTGTAAGATTGGTGAGTTATCCTCCCTTTTCCAAGTGCACCACTACATGTAATGGATTGTGCTGTTTATGACCTAATACCATCTAAATATCATTCATTATTTTCATCTACAGATGCTGCCTTGTTTACCCAAAAATGTTTGTTCCATTACTTATCATCTTCTGCATTTTCTATCTAAACATAGGTTGTTGACTATTGATCTAATTAAACACAGATGTAGATGTGCAACTTGTGTCCAATAGTACACCCACTTAGGGCTGGCAATTTTTGACACGACACGATAACACGACACGAACCGGCACGAAAATAATGGGTTTGGGTCAGAGCTTATTGGGTTCGTGTCCTTATCGGGTCGACCCGTTAAGGACACGAAAATTTCGTGTCGTGTTCGTGTCGGGTTCGTGTTATCCGTTAACAATACGTGTTCGTGTCGTGTTCGTGTCGTGTTCGTGTTATCCGTTAACAAATAATATTTTAATATTATTAATTCTTATTATTTTCATTTTTAATAGGTTTAACCGTTATCAGGTCGTGTTGTTATCGAGTCGTTATCGTGTCATCTCGTGTACGTGTTGTTATCGTGTCGTGTTGACCCGAATTGGTTCGTGTCGTTAATGGGTTCGTGTCGTGTTCGTGTCGTGTTCGTGTCTGAGGGTTTCGTGTCGTGTTCGTGTTCGTGTTTGAGGTTTTCTTAACGGGTCGTGTTCGTGTTTATTGTTATCGTGTTCGTGTCGTTATCGTGTCGACACGATAACGACCCGACACGCACGATTTGCCACCCCTACACCCACTAAGCCACTTGTTGGCTTTTCCTATGGCCTTTTATCATTTGGAAATTGTTGATAACTGTGTGTTATAGTATGTCTAAATCTGTCCTAGGATTTCTTTGGCTTTCTATAAGTATATGATATAAAATGATGTAAAGGAGAACAAAGATGGACTCACTTTTTTGTGGTCCATGTTTTGATTCAGACCGATGCGTCGGAGTTTTGTTTATACCTTATTTCACATCTTAATCTCCTCCAAGTTTATGTGATAAAAATAATGTGCAACTGACACTTTAGGCTTTGTTTAGACGCATTATTGTTGGATACATTTGTTCGTTGTGTACTGTGTGTTTCCTGCTTTAGTAATATCTTGTTTTCATCAGTTTAGGCATTTTTTAGGGTAGTAATATTGCAAGATTTTAGGATTACTTGTATTGATACCTTTGTCTACTTTGTTTCCACTTTCTTTGTTTTGGACAGTGAAGATTTTATATATATTACTACCCTCTCTATCTTATTATAAGTGACGCATTCTTTCTTTTGGACACAGGATTTTTAGATAGTGATGTTTAGTTGTTAAATGAAAAGTGAATAAAGTATGAGTGAGGAAAAAATAGAGAGAAAAAATTGGTGAAAGGATAAAGTAAGAGAAAGATAGAGTATTCTTTTATGATAGAGTATTTCTTTTTGACATAAAAGAAAATATCTTGCTTATAATGGAGCGGTCTAAAGAGGAATACGTTTCACTTAGACGAAATGGAGTAGGTTTAGAGAATTAGTTCACAACGCAACTAACTAGCAATTGAAATTGTTGCATATGATATGCGTGTAATCCTTGAAGTTATAAAAAAGTTGTACTATAATATTTTAGAGTTTAAGGCATGTGAAATCCTTGAAGTATTAAAAAGTTGTAGGATTACTAATTTTTTATAGTTTTAAGTCATGATTTTCTCGTACAAAATGTGATATTTTCAAGTCCACGGTAGAAGGTGTACGCGAGAGAATTTAGAGGAAAGAAAATAAGTATATTTTATTAATTTACATCTTTATTTAGTTTTAAAATCTTATAAAATTCAAGATCAAATATAAATCACACCATTTTTTCCAAGAAATTCCAAATATTACTCAGACCATTCGGGTATCAACTTGAAGAAAAGAATTAGAGGAGAAATTGAGATAACAACTCTGCAGACATATACTACTGATATTGAAGTTGTGTGCAATTTTATGCTTATTAAATCAAATACTACTAGTACTACTCCATATTAGCACTATAGCAAATATATCACGCTGAATTGTCCCACCAATCAAAATAACACCATATGGATACAATTGCAAATATTAGTAGGCTAGTAGCAATGAATGGAAATTCATCAGTATAAAATAATCGAAAACGTTATAATCTTTTCAATGTGCATTATGAAATCAATTTTCAAAAACTCGCATTAACTCAAAGTAACTATTTTTCTTTCGAAATAGTAACGAAATCAGAGAGTCACTGTTTCCTTGTGGGTGTTTTGGTTATATGGTTTTCTATTCCAAAACTTTTATACTACTATTATACTTATTTGTAAAAAAAGGAAATAATTGATCAACGGTTGTGAATAGCCATGCACACGGGTCGAAACTGCCGGTTCCGGTTCATGAACCTGCGGTTACGGTTCATCATCCCCATGAACCAGAACCGGCCCACCAAGGGTCCCGGCAGTTCCGGTTCCGGTTCAAAAAACCCCCGGTTTACGGGGCAGTTCAAAACCGCCGGTTTTTTGGCCTGAATCGTCGGTTCGGCAAAAAAAAAAAATTTTTGCATTTTTTTTATTTGTTTATCTATGAAATGTGGGTAAATAAAAATAAAAAAAAAACACGATGAAAGTTGCAATTTTACTAAGATTACAAGTCACAACAATTACAAATCACAAAAACCTTGAGGTCTTGAAGTCTTAAATAAAAATTTAAATACAACGAGACTACTAGTTAACAACGAAGCTAATTACAAATTACTCCCTCCGTCCCTGAAAATTTGTCGCCTATTTCCTTTTTCGTCCGTCCCTAAAAATTTGTCACCTTTCACTTTTACCATTTTTGGTAGTGGACCCTACATTCCACTAACTCATTCACACTCACATTTTATTATAAAACTAATATATAAAAGTAGGACCCACATGCCAATAACTTTTTCAACCCACTTTCTATTATATTTCTTAAAACCCGTGCCGGGTCAAATGGTGACGAATTTTGGGGGACGGAGGGAGTACAAAAAAGACTTAGAAGTTCTGAACAATAATTTTATAAGTATATATACTCTTAGTCGGCGAAGGAGATCTTTCTACATAACTAAATTGAGGACACCTTTAGCAATTCAACTTTAAATATTGAGTTTAGTCTAACAATCAACAATTATAGAAGAATTGTCAAAAATTTCCCGGATTTAGCCTTATAGAGAAATCTATTTCATCGACTAGAGTATATACAAATACAATTATTTAATTGGATTTGCATATTTTTAAAGTAGAAACAAATGAGAAAAAAAAAAGAAATAAAGGAAAAAGGACTTAAGCTCAACTTAAATTTAAAATTTAAGTTGAGGTGTCTACGTATCCTCAATGCTCATTTGCATTAGGGAATCAAAGCCCACGTAGTTCTCTTACCTTACTTACCTATTTGGCTTGGCCGGCAGTTGACGGTTGGCCTACGATTCATCCCCGGTGAATTCTTCTTGTGATCCCTCCTGACGATCATCCCAATCATTTTCTTATTCCTGACGTCAGCTTTGGCCCAATCATCAAGTAACATCACGACTTCCATATTTTTCGCGGAGAGCTTACTTCTTGATTCATCCAACACACACGAGCCAACACTAAAAGCGGACTTGACGGCGACAGTGGAAGACGGAACAGAAAAAATCTCTTTGGCTATTGACGCAAGTATGGGAAAATCTTTCTCGTGTGTTCCCCACCAATCGAGGACGTCGGTTTGGGCGGGAGGAGTAGGACCTTTATCACCAAAGGAAAAGAGTGAATCGAAATATAAATCTAACTCACTTACCATACCTGAGGACCTTCCGTCGGTGTTGTAGCTGTATAGGTTGGCTAATTGGGATTACGCGTCGAGGTCATCATAATCGGCTTGAAATGCGAAGCCAAAGTTATGTTGTTGAGGAGGGGGAGGTCTTCTGACTTGGTGGGTACTGTTATACTTGGTTTCATATTCGGTGTAGAGAGCACGCAAGTTAAACTCGAAGGTTTGTTGGATAATTGACC
The DNA here is from genome assembly GCF_004379255.2 of Salvia splendens. NCBI lineage: Eukaryota > Viridiplantae > Streptophyta > Magnoliopsida > Lamiales > Lamiaceae > Salvia > Salvia splendens. Next base: position 10,516,957 of record NC_056033.1, read on the forward strand.
GGTTCGGGAGGTTTATTTGAAATGTTTCTGAGAGGTCTACTCTGAATTCGTCACTGGTATCCGCTTGCAATGCTTTAAGTGGACCAAGATCTATAGAACTCAAATTGTTACAATAAAAATCTAAAATCTTGGAGGTACCGGCTAATATCCATTTTGGATCCAAGACCTTTGCAATCAAAAACACCGTTGGAATCTCACTGAAATACTTAAGTCATTTCTCAATCATATAATATAAAACACACATCAATTCAGGTGAAGAGTAAGCATTTTTCATTGCAGTTTTAAAACCAAGTGATATATACATGCAATGCTCTAAAACACGAACAACAGTGCAATAATAAACACCCTATAATTCAACGGTTGCATTTTTGAAATATTTGAACAATTTAAATAAAGCCACGCTATGTTCCCAACAACTATGCAAAAGATATAAATCATGCACGGGATATGTTCTAAAAAATCACATAAAGAATCTTTATGCATCAAAGTAGAATTCAGACAATCATATGTCGAATTCCATCTATGAGACACATCCATAGTAAAATTCGTATATCTTACATTCTTTTGATGGCAATATTTCTTCCAAGCTTTGCCAATAGCTGGCTTTTGATGGATTAATCTAACTGCAGTTCTAATAGGACTAACATGCTTTTGCCATAATTCAAGCACATCTTGTACACATAAATTTAAAATATGACATATGCATCTTTGATGAAAATACGTACATCCAATAACCGGAGCACAAGCCTCAATCAAATCACTAATACTTGCGGTGTTAGTAGTTGCATTATCAAAACCAACAGAAAATATGTTATTGCATAATTGAAACTCATTCAAAACTTGAATAATTAAAGTAGCAATTTCGGGTGCAGTATGTGGTGTCTCAAATTCTCTAAAACCAATTAAACGTTTGTTTAAAGTCCAACTATTATCCACAAAGTGAACCGTAATGCCCATGTATGAATGCCGGTTAAAACAATCAGTCCATACATTTGAGCAAATGTTCACTTTGTGGCCCAAGTTAACTAAATAACGTGATAATTCAACTTTTTTCTATAAACATTGTCTAACGGTAGATCGTTGAACGGTCATTCGACCTATTCTTTTGATAGCTACGTTTAAACCACTTTGCATAGTAACCTCAAATTTTTTGTTATCATAAGCATTAAAAGGAAAATGCTTCATTGCAGCCCATCTAGTCATAACGTCAGAAAAAAAAAATTTGATCATATTTAAAAAGAGGCGTACCTGACGAACATGAGCCACCGGGTTGGAAGTTTAGTTGGGTTTGGGTAGAGGTAGTGTCACATTCTACCGGATGCTTTGTCACCAAATGACGACGGAGGGTGTCATATCCCCCACCACTCGTAAATTTGTAGACTTTATCACAATAGTTACAATATGCATGAAACGCTGATGTCTCTTCTTGAGAGTGCGGATCATGAGGACTTGGAATCACCACCGGGACCTTCTTGTAGTGTTTAACAAAAATATCATATTTCAAAGCTTTTGTAGTGTTAGTGGATGGAGGGGAAGGAGACATCTCCTCATTTCCGCCGGTGCTAGACGGAATACGAGTAGGGGTGTGCATTCTGGTTTCGGTTCGGTTTTTTGTCAAAACCGAACCAAAACCGAAAAACCGAATTTAGTTCAAAATCCAAACCGAACCGAACCTGAAAAACCGAAAAACCGAAACTGAAAAACCGAAAACCGAACTTAAAAACCCGAAAAATAAATATAATATTAATATATATATATGTATGTAATTTGTTTTATTTTATTTTATATATACTAATAAAATATTTATATATAATATAAAATTAATAATACATATAATATATATAATATAGTAGAATTTATTAAAAGAATATACTATATATTATATATAATATAATATATTAAATTAATAGAATATATATATATATATATATATAATTCGGTTATTCGGTTTTTTTCTTCGCCCGAACCGAACCGAACCAAAAAACCGAAATTTTTGTATTTTCAAAACCAAACCGAACCGAAAAACCGAAATAACCGAACCGAATTTCAAAATTTTGGTTTGGTTCGGTTCGGATATTCGGTTTCCGGTTTTTTTGCTCACCCCTAAATACGAAAATGAGTTCTATCATCATTGTTGTCCGAGTCCGACGATATAGACACGTCGTACTCGTCATCTTGTTGGGAACCACCGCCCCCGCCCCCACCTTGATGCATTTCAGCGAGTAGCACGGCCATCCTATGATCTTCTTCTATCTATAAATATAATATAAGTTGAAGTTTAATTAGGAACACAAAAAAATTAAAAACTCAATCTTATGAAACTATGAATTGTAAAAATAATTTTATTTTTTAGAACTTACTTGCATGCGTTCAGCCGCCACTCGGGAAACCTCTTCCATAACTTCTCGACGACTAGGTCGCCTTGATTTTGAGGGACGACTACTTTGATCTTGGGCAATTCCTTTGCCCCGATCACCACGTCCCGGTCGACCACGAGAAGAAGACATAGTGATAAATGAAAGTAGTATGAATGGAATATGGAGTATTGAATAAATGGTAAATTACGAAAACAACAACAAATATAGTAGTAAGTAGTAATTAGTAAACAACTTGAGCAATTAGAGAGAATGGGGAGAATAGAGAAATTGAGATTGAGAGAAGGAAATCCTTATTAACACAAGAATGGGGTGAGTAAAAATGAGGGGGAAGTGGGGGTATTAATAGGAGTAAAATTGGAAGAAATAAAAAAATTGAATCTTCAAATTCGGCCGGTTTACCGCCTGAACCGACGGTTCGGACCAAAACCGGTTGTTCAGTCCACAGTTTCTAACGGAAACCGGCGGTTTCTGGCTGAAAACCGGCGGTTTCTGACCGTTTTCAGGCCTATACACTGCCACCTACGCTCTGCCACCTGAAAAGGCATCGAAACCGTTGGAAACCGGCGGTTTACGTCAGAAACCGGCAGTTTTCGTCACAAACCGCTGATTTTTCTGCACACCTCGCCTGCAACCCTACGCCCCTAGCCGGAATCTGCCTGTTGGGACCGTTGAACCGCCGGTTACGATTTGTCATTTTCTCGAACCTGAACCGGCCCGCTTGAACCGCGAAAACGCCGATGCCCGTTCCGGTTCCGGTTCATGAACCGGTGATTCAGAACCGCTGCCGCCGGGCCAATTTGGTTTGTGCATGCTTAATTGTGAATATGGTGATCTTAAGATCATGAATTTAAATCTAATCATCCCCTAAAAAACTTTCAGTCAATATATAAATTCAATCAAGCAGAATTAATTGGATATAGCAAAAAATGAATTATGCACGCATATGATCAAATAAAAATTAAAAATAATAATCCCATGGCATAAATGGAAAGGTTGACTAATCAATTGAATAAGGCCATCCACACTGCTGTCACTAAAGCGTCCCTTAACTGTCCATTAAATTACTATTCGCGGGCCTCACTGTACTTTTTTACTCCATCCGTTAACTAAGGGACGGAACATGCAACCCACCGTCCCTTAACCGTCCTTTAAATTACTATTCATTCAATTTCATTTTTTATTTTTATTTCCAACCAAATTCAATTTAAAAAAACACACTTCATTAAAAATAAAATCAAATAAAATTACAACATAAAAAAATACAACTTAAAATTCAAAAAAATAAAAAACACACATAATTAAAATCCTAAAAAAATAAAAATGACATAATTTAAAATACAATTTTATAGAAAATAAAAAAAACTACTCCGCCGGTGAATCATCCCCCGGAGGAGGCGATGGAGGTGCACTGAAGCCTTGAGGAGGCGTAATGCCAAGTTGTTCTGCCATAAACATAATTCCGTTAAGCCAGGCTTGGTATTGGGTGGGCGTAAAGCGGGAAGTGTCCGTCATTGTGGCGGTCATGTACATGGCTATAAGGGAGTTGGGGGGTCCCCCGAGCCCGCCTGGTTTGATTCGGCTCAGCCCCTCCTCCCTCTAGCCGCCTTCGCCGCATTTTTCCCTTGCGGCCGACGACGCCCACGGGAGGACCCCCCGGCATCGTCTGTCGGGGTCTCATCCTCCTGCAAGGCAAACTCTTGTGGCCCGCTGCCCGAACCATCCTCACCAGACGAGTATTGGCCACTCGTCGTGTGCTTCGTACGCTTCGAGGTCGAGCTCGAGTTGGACCGCACACCGCCGGCCCATCTTTCCTCGTCCCTGACGATCTCCCAAACATCGGCATATTTGAATTGTTTGTCGGTGTCTTCGAAGTGACCCGCAAAGCCGACCTCAGAATGTCGGCTCCGGTGGCTCTGATTTGGTACTGAGCCGTTTCATTCTTGTAGATGGTGCAGAATCGTTTGACCTCTCTGTCGACTCTGTCAAAGTGAGCGTGGAGCATCTTATATGTGCGGTGGCGGGTCTTTTTCGGCTTAATCTCGTGGTAGGCCTCAGTGACCTTTTCCCAGAAGCACTTCCGGGGTTGTTAATTCCCGACGATGGGATCGTACGAGACGTTGATCCAGGCGTTGTACACCGCCAGCATTCCTTTGGGGTCGTACGGATGCCGGCCTGAGATCCTCCTCCTCCTCTTTCTCCTCGTCCGCCTCCGCCTTCGCCCTGGAGCATCCCCCACCTCGGCCTTCTTCCGGAGTGAGTTGAACCGGATAATCCTCCCGAATCTGGGATAATCCCTGCAAATACCGCGGGGCGGAGGGACGGGCGTATGCATCAACATCAAAATTGGGTGGTTGGTACCCCCCGGCGTAGACGAACCCTGGGTGCCCGGCGTCGACGAACCGGAACCACCCAATGTGTTGTACATGCTCCCCCAGTCGCCGAAAGCGTTGAGATCCCACCCGTCGGAGCCGCCACTGCCGGAGTTTCGTCGCCGGACATTTTGTGATGAGATGTTAGATGAAAATTGGAGAGGAAATGGATATGATTTCGGAAGAATAGATGTATAGTTGTGTGTGAAATGATGATGAATTGGGAGTATTTATAGAGTAAATAAATAAATAAATAAAAAGGAAAAACGGCTATTAACGGTAATATTACCGTATCACATTTTTAATTATTTTTTATTTAATTCAAATTTTAAAAAATAAATTATTGCGACAGCGTGATGATGCTCACTCGTGGGACGGCGAGTGGGCGTTAAGCATTGCCTGGGAGCGCGGCACGTCGCCTCGGCGCCTGGCGAGCCGTCTTGCGTTTCATTACGGCGGAACGGGACGTGTGACGGGCTGGGGACGAGACGGGGCGCGGCAACGTGTCATGCCGCCGTCCCGTCCCTGAGTGACGGGATACGGGCCACCCGCGTGACGCTTTGCGGGTGGCCTAAGATAGATTTCATGAATGGAGATGCAGCGTCCACGTCTCCCTTACCTTGGTAGGTCTACTCCTCGTTCTACCCCCATACCACCACCCACCCACCCACCCAGTGGCGGATCCAGGATCCGGAAATGGAGGGGGCGGAATATATAATATTAGCTTAGTTTAGTGCGGACATGACTATTTTTTGGGTTATTCGGGGCGACGCCGGAGGCAAACGGAGGGGGCGGACATGGTAAAATTACATCCCGATAAGGGAAAAATAGTCGCACGGAGGGGGCGACCGCCCCCTCCTGCCCCCCTAGATCCGCCACTGCACCCACCCACTTCCAGCCTATGCGGCACGGATACGGATACGCGTATCAGTATCCGAAGGATACGGATACGCGGATACGGCTCTTTCCCAAACAACCCGATACGCGGATACGTTTTAACTATTTTTTTAATAAATAATAATAGTGCATAATAAATTACAAAATAGATATTCTAATGTTATTATACAAATAAAAATAATAAAATTACAAAATATTAAAAGCTAAAGTCAATTTCTTTTATGGTCGATTACACCACATCGATTTTTTGGTTATACTTATCCATATTACCAATAATATTGATCAAAATATTTATTTATAGTTACAAAATTAGACAAAGTTAATGGAGTAATAAATTGGCCCAAAAAATGAGCCCCAAATATACTCCTTTTCCATCGTGACTACTTCTTGCCCAATTCATTCTCCCATTTCCAATTTTCTTCAATCCCTAGTTGAGGCAATAGCGGCGCCTCCCCTTTCTTCTTCTTCTTCTTCTTCTTCTTCTTCTTCTTCTTCTTCTTCTTCTTCTTCTTCTTCTTCTTCTTCTTCTTCTTCTTCTTCATATCCGATTAACTGTCAATTTTGTTCCCAAATCGGATTGAAGTTCGTAAATTGAAAGTTGCGAAGTTCTTCGACAGAGATGGACGTTGATTTCGAAGAGGAGAACCTCAGATCTTTGCAGATAGAGGAGGATGAAGGCCCAATACGGCCCAGCTCGCGGATACGCCGAAGGATACGTATCGAATCTGAGGTTTCCCGGCCCAATACGGCCCAGCTCGCGGATACGCCCAGGATACGTATCGACGGTGTATCCGTCGCGTATCGGTATCGGATACGTATCCGATACGTGATACGGCAACAGGGTGGCGTATCGGTGTTATATAGCTTCCAGCCGACAACACCCACCCCCGAAAAAACCCAACACAAAAGAAAGAAAAACCCCAACACAAAAGAAATAAGAATATATGCTTGCTTAAAGGGTTGTGTACTATCCTTAAAATTGCACTTTCTTTGGGAAAAAAAATAGTCACACCGAGTTCAGAAACGTGGATTTTTGTTTGGAAAATGACTTCTCATCTAACCTTCCCAATCTAAAATGTCTTGGGCTAATGGGCTCCACAGATGATATATATTGCTTACACACTTTGTTTTTATAGTTTACTTCTATATAACCATTATATTAAAAGATTAACCTACACGTATAATCTAGATTGTATTTCCTTTTTGAAAAATAGCTCCCCAATAAATAAGTATCGATTGAACTAATATCATTCAAATTTTAAGTGATATAAATACTTAAATAATTTCAATAAATATAAAATACCTAATTCATTATATAGAATAAATAAATTTTATTTCTTTATAACTGAAAACCAAATCTTATTACAATCTTAAAGAATAAAAAGATATCATTAGAGCTTGTTTTTTTTATAGTGGGGATAAAAAGTAATAAAGGAATGGATTTGATTACTGGGAGAGATATGCATAGTTTACAATTTACATCATGCCTCGACTTTTATTTTGTAGTCAAGCATAAGAGCATCCACAACCGTGCTCTTGCCAGCGGCACGGTTGTGGGCCCGGGCGGTACTATTCATGTCTATTCTCTGGCAAGAGCACAACACCCACAAATATGCTCTTCCGCAAGGACGAGCACAATTAATATAAAATTCAATTAAACAATAACATTTCCATAATATTAAAATTCATTTAAAAACCACAATAAATATTACAAATGACAAATAAAATTAAACATTACATAATTAAAATCCTAAAAATGAAAAATTACATAATTAAAATCCTAAAAATTAAAAATTACATAATTAAAATCCTAAAAATTAAAAATTACATAATTAAACTCCTAATAAGACTATGCATCCGGCGGGATCAACCCCAATTGTTTTTGGAGACCTTTTATCATAGTCTCGTGTGTTTCAAGTTGCGTGGGGGTCATAGATGACCTATCGGCCATATTGAGTTGGCTTAAGAGCATCCACAGCGAGTTGTTCGGGGGTGGAGGTGGCACATAGGGAGCGGGAGCGGGAGCGGCTTCGGGAGTGGCTTCGGGAGTCGAGCCACGAAGACGGTTGGCCGCCGCCTTCTTCCTTCCTTGGGGGCGGCGTTGGGAACCGCTCGGTCCGGCGTCGGGGCTACCTAAGTTAGCTCCGGCGAGTTGGTTAGCCACTTCTTCCGAGCCGGAGTCGGATAGGGCTACCGACCTTGATCGTTTGGAGGAGCCGCTAGAGGAGGATGTTATGCCTCCCTTATACTTCGGGTGCGTCCGCGTCTCCTGCCAAACGTTAAGATATTTGAACGACTTGCCGTTCATGGATTGGTAGGTGCTCAGCGCGGCGGTGATGATGTCGACCTCGCTTCGGCCGCTCCCGGCATTCCGGGACTCCTGGATGAAATAGCCGTTGAACTTGCCAATTTCTTCGTTGGCTCGGCCGATGCAGTTGCGCTCGATCGTTCCGGGTGGCCGGTTTGCATTGTACCGGCTAGAGACGCGCCACTAAAAGTGATCGCCGGATTGGTTCGTTCCAACCACCGCATCTTCGGAGATTTCCAAGTACGCCTTGAACAATCTTTCCATCTCCGCCGGTGATTACGGTGTGCGGACACCGGCGCGAGATGGAGGAATCGGCATTTGGGAAGGGGTGCGAGGCCTAGGCTCCGGTGTCCACCCGTAGCGCCCTTCGGAGGCACCTTGGTCGTCGATTGGGTATGGACGGTAGCCACCCAGAACGGCCGAATCTTGGGTTTGAGGAGGGGCCGAATATTCCGTTTCTGGACTAGGAAACGGTTGTGAACCGAACCATTCGGGGTTCCAACCGTGGGAGCCCGAAGGGTTATCGTCTTGGCCGGACATAGTGATGTTGTAGGGTATGAGAGAATGAAGATGAAAATGGATATGAGAGAATGGAGATGAGAATGGATATTGGAGAATGATGATGAGAGTTGTGTAGTTTGATGTGAATTTTTGGGGTGAAATTGGGGGTATTTATAGATGAAAGTGTGTATTTTTGGGGTAAAAAAAATGAAAAAAAAATGAAAAAGGTGTAAAAAACGGTTATAAACGGATATATTTTTTGGGGAAGTGAAATTTTTTATTTTTTAATTTTTTATCGGTTTTTTTAATAAAAAACCGATTTTTAAAAAAATATATATATAAAAATGTTTAAATGCAACGGTCGAGCCGTTGACGAATGGGAGCGCGCCACGTGTGCGTCCGCTGGCACGGACGAGCTCGATACATCGAGCAGCGCCGTGCCAGCGGCGCGAGCGCAGCGGCGGCGGATGGCGTCCGTGCCAGCGGAGCGGACGGCGGTGGTGACGGACGCCACCGCTGCGCATGCTCTAAGATTCTTAGATTGGAATCTATTGTTTTTTTCCCTTGGTGAGCAATATGGATATGGGGTGGTGTGAGTCGATTGTGTGGCTTAAGACGATTCACAATGCTACCTCATGTCATATATCTCTTCTGCCACATCATCATTGCCCTCAATTTATGTGTGAAACCACAATTCATACAATTTAAATTTTCATGTGCAATCGAAGAAGTATGAATGGAAATGTAGATGACTATTCAAATACCGAATCCAAAGTAGGTTTGTAAACTCACAAATTTATGGGTTTAAAAACATGATTTATTCATTTGCTAGGTCTAAAATTATCGGGTTGTGGACAACAAACCTAAGTCCAATGGATTCGATGTCCACCGAACCATTGGCGGAACTAGGTGAAGGAGACAAGGGGCTTAAGCCCCTAATTAACTCATTCTTTTAAATATTTTCTTTAATAAATTAATTAAATTTATCTGAAGATTGTGTAAATTGTTATACAAAAGCACCTATTAATAATCTAAATCACTTAAAAATATACTTTCAATTAATATTTGGAAAATATAGACTCTACACGAGTTTTTTTCTGCGCCCGCCATGCACCCAACACAAACAGTGGAAACAATTGTGCTAACTCCAGTAAACTCATCTTAACCCAACTGTAAAACAAACTCTTATGGATTCCGGAGAAAAACAGAAAAAAGAAAATTGTTGTGATATTTTCATTTTCTAGAGACTTGTTATGATAATTTTTAAGTACTTACTAGGAACCTAAACCTCATTTTCTATTGGACTCAATTTGAAGTTCACTCTTTTTCAACGTAGACATTTTTGCAAACATTTTAAAACACGCTTATTCAATAATTTGTACATTTTGCATTTAATCCTATAATAGTTTATATTATAATTTAAATACACTAACCGTAATCAAATTCTAAATAATAATAATGTGCTTGAGTGTGCCTTGTTTATTAAAGTTTGAGTCGTGAGTTGTGACTCCATGCACTAAGTTTGAATTTGAATGGAACCAAGTAATAATGTAAAAATACATTCTTAATAGTTAAAACTAACAAATCACTCATATCTTTATTATAACGTATAAGTAATCAAGTAGGCACGGTAATAACTCCATAAGAGCATCCGCAGCGGTGGCGAAAGACGCCACCGCCGTCCGCGCCGTTGGCAAGGCGCAGGACCGCCGCCGCTGCAGCCGCGCCGCTGGCACGGCGCTGCTCGATGTATCGAGCACGTCCGTGCCAGCGGACGCACACGTGGCGCGCTCCCATTCGTCAACGTCAACGGCACACGTGGCGCGCTCCCATTCGTCAACGTCCGTGCCAGCGGACACACACAGTTGTGGGTGTTGTGCTCTTGCCAGAGAGCAGGCATGAATAGTACCGCCCGGGCCCACAACCGTGCCGCTGGCAAGAGCACGGTTGTGGATGCTCTAAACATCATTCGGTAAGCTAAAAGAAGTAGACTTGCTGCCCCTTATAAAAATGTTATAAGGCCATCCACAATAGGCGCCCAGCGACCGCCCAGCCGAGCACCGGCGCTGGGCGGTTTGCTGGGCGATCTATAGCAGCCGCCCAGCGGGCGATTGGAGAGAGAAACCGCGCAGCGCTGGGCGGTCGCGTGGCGCTGGGCGGTCCGTTCGGCGCTATTGCAGCGCCCGGATCGCCCAGCGCACCGCCTAGCGCGAAAATTAATTTTTTTTTCCGAAACACTATATATACGCGCTTTGCTCGTCATTTTCATTCGCACCACTTGTTTTAACGAGTACTCTCTCTATCTTAATTTCTGTTCAAGATCAACAACGGGAAATGGATCTCAACAACGAGCCTAGTTCCTGGAGTAGCGGGTCACAAACTCCGACGATCCCTGTGGGAAGTGGATGGGGTCAGGTGCCCGGGTACTACAACATGTACCCGTGGCAGCAGATGATGCCCGGGGCCCCAATGGGGGGAGTCCGCCGGGGGGGTTTCCGCCGATACCGGGGTGGGTACCCGGGATGCAGATGATGCCCGGGGGAGCATCGGCAACACAGTGGACTCCGGGGGTCGTACCGGCGACACAGTGGACTCCAGGGGTCGTACCGGCTACACAGGGGACTCCGGGGGTCGTACCGGCTACACGGGGGACTCCGGGGGTCGTACCGGCTACATGGGGAGGATTGCCGGAAGGGCTGGAACCGAATCAGGGCGGCGGTCTCCCGATTTTCGGGTTTGTACACCAACGCACTCCGCATGATGAGCAGTGGCCAAACGGAGGATGACTGCAGGAGAATAGCGGAGAAAGCCTTCCCACTGAAGGGTTTGTACAAGGACTTCACCTACTGGAACTGCTATCTTGTACTGAGCGAGTCCGAGAAGTTCCGAGTAGGTGTCGACTCTGGCTGGCCGAAGAAGCAACGACTGAACTACACCGGCGATTACAGCGGCAGCAGCGGAGGTTCCCACGACCTCCCCGAGACGACGCAGGAGTTCCCCACGCCGCGTTCGGTCGGTGGCCGACCTCGCCCGATTGGGCGCAAGCGCGCTCAGCAGGCGGCGAGAGGGAACGCCGGAGCTTCCCAGTAGGTCCAGTCGGCATCCCCCCTTGGCCAATCCACCCAGGAGCTCAAATTCTTCGCTCGCGCCCAAACGCGCGCTCAGTTGATCAAGACGATGGCCGAATGGCGGGTGGCGACGGATCCCGTGGAGAAGAGCGTGCTTCAAACCTTGCTCATGAGCCTGCAGGACGAGTTGGAGGCTATACGGAGGGATACCGGTGGCGGCGGCAGCGGCGTAGGCGGCGGAGGCGACGGCGATGGTGGCGGCGGCGATGGTGGCGACGGAGGCGACGACGACGGAGACGAGGAGTGAATTGTCACTCTTTTTTATTAATGTATTTTTTTTTAAATTAATGTACTTTTTTAAAATTATTGTACTTTTTTAAATTTTAATAGTATTATTAAACTTTTCCCGTATATGTCTCGTAAATTAAATTCCGTATATTGTGTGATTGTTAATTATGTCATTTTATATAATTGTTATTAGTGATGTGGCTATTGATGTGGCTGGGCTATTTATGATGTGGCTAGGCTATGACTGGGCTATTTATGATGTGGCAGGAGGATTTTTAGTGCTGATGATGTGACAGTGACTGGGCTATGGCTGAGCTATTGCTGGGCTATTCCTATTGTGGATGGCCAAGAGAAACAGAATCAAAAAATCAAGAACAGTGAGAGTTGGAGTAGGCCATAACATGCTACTGTAGTCCTACATCTACACAAGGCAAAATATCTCTCTGTAGGAATAAAAAATTTGAATAAAATGTATGTATGTATGTATAGCCTTGAATCCTACTATATTCTTGAATCTTGGTTGTTACTAAATTGAAATCATCCATCTTCTATAATTGAACTCCTCTCAATGGTCGTCCATTTGTAGAGAGAGAAAAGGTTGAAGAAAGAGAGAGAGAGTAGGGCGTGATGTTTGATCTGAATCTGAGCAACGAGGAGGCGAGGTTGAGCGGTAGTGATGGTGATGGTGGGGTGGTGGTGACGAGGGAGCTGTTCCCGGCACCACCTCGGAAGGGGCGTAGGGGACCCAGGTCTAGAAGCTCCCAATACAGAGGGGTTACTTTTTACAGAAGAACCGGGCGATGGGAGTCGCATATTTGGTACTACTACTCCCTACTCACCTTCTTTTTTCATTATTCACTTTTAACTTTATTAATCTACTAGTATTTTTTATGCAGGGACTGTGGGAAGCAAGTTTATTTGGGTATGCAATTGCAATGCACTTCTATATGTTTTAGATTTGGGTTGGCCGTGATGCTCATGTGTTTGTTTTAAATAGGTGGATTTGACACAGCTCTTTCCGCAGCAAGGTAAAAGCAAATGGATTACTCCTACTATATTGGGTGTTTGGTTTGATGGAGTTTTTAATGTGACCAGAGCTTATGACAAAGCTGCAATTAAGTTCCGTGGCGTGGAAGCCGATATCAACTTCAGCCTCACCGAGTATGACCAAGATATCAAACAGGTCTGGGAATTAAGATTGTGATGCATCATCTTCTACATATATAATTCGTGTAATATTCTGATATTATGATGCAGACGAAGAACATGTCCAAGCAGGAGTTTGTCCACACACTACGTCGACGGACCACCGGATTCTCCAAATACAGAGGGCTATCCGCCAACAAGTATGCCATTTCTTCTTTCGTCATCTCCTCAAATGTGTAAATTAGCCAAAGAAAGTGGTTTGGGGATTGCGTTTTCATTGCAATTCGATGCATTTCTTGGGCTATTCGTTTGATATCGCAAACCTGTCGACACCCAACTCCATCTCTTCTCTTATGCAAATTAGGGCTTATGACAAGGAAGCTGTCAAGTCGAGCTCATACGATAACAGTCTTGATTTGAAGTTGGGGATTTCAACGCCTTCTTCCAAAGAGATTGGAAATTTGGGGGGGTTTCAGTTTCATATTCAAAATGCAAATATGTTCAACGTAATTAATGCATTCAACATTCTGCTTGTTTTGCAGCTCCATATATATGAATGATGACCCCATGTTACATCTTATGTTTCACTTATGCTGCTGCTTTTTTTTGGCAGGAAACCGGGTTGGGTTCGAGTTCAGAGGAAGTGGTGAAGTGGGCGTGGCGAATGCATGATCAGGTTCGTGCAACACCAATTACTGCAGCAGCAGCAGCATCATCAGGATTCTCATCGTCTCCAATTCTGCTTTGTCCCTCAGTCTCTGCTTCTCGTCCAATCCCTCCGACATCTCTCAGATCAGATCCTGACATGCAGATACAGAGAGTGTCATTGTATCATAATTTCAATATTTAATCCCCTCCCTTATTTTGATTATGCTGCACGTTATAATACTATGAGCTTCTTTCTAGAATATTATTGATTCGTGCTTCAAAAATTTAGAGTTGGATATTTACGTGCTCGCCGTCGTAACACATTGACACATTTTTGTTGTGCATTGTTCAAAATTGAGTACAAACATTATGGTTTAAATGATAAGAAGACATTTTTGGAAAGTGTGAAATGTAGGACACTTCCGAATGTGCTTCCTTTTTAAAACAAACAACCATCTTAATACAAGGAATACATAAACTAACAAATACGAATAATTTGCACCAAAGGAGATAATATTAAATGCCAAAACGAATAATAAGAGTTTACACAACCAGGATTTTGAAGATGTATTCGTATCTTTTATAACTCTTGTTTCTGCAAAGAATTTAAGTGTTTGAAGCAATTACTGAAATCTAACTTCCTTCTGCCTATTCTATTATCAACAGGAACAGATGAGAGTATTAAAGGCATCGCTTATCTGATATCATTCATCCAATTCTCTCCGATTGGATCAGCAGCCGAGAGACGAATATCGTGTAGCCATCAAAACCCCCAAGCCTAATGCTCCGGCTGCAGAGTTTACAAGATCAAAATATATTCACTAAAGAAACAAGCAAGCAAGCGTGATATGGAACAAACTGTTCTACAACAATACACCGTGTCATTGACATATTTCACATTTATAGGGAGTGCAAGGAACGTGTAGTAGTTTATATCGTCCATCACATCATGAATACCATGTAAGACATCAAATGATCTCATGTTCGATTCTTTAATAATGAATAAGAGAATTTGACAAATTGAGGCAGAAATTTTACCTGTTGGTTTCCAGATCCACGTTTGTGAATGGCTCATCCTTTTACCAACCAGAAAGTAGCTCTGACGGACTAAGCACAACTCACTCCCATTGGCTTACTTGGTAATATTTCCAAATCTTGGCCCACTCTCTAAAGCAAATACTACAAAGTTATTCGGACTGCCAATTGGTTCAATCAATTTAGGCAGGTTTGTCAAAGTGGCATGAAATACTACTATTCCTATCTCATGATTCTTGACAGCACCAACCATGCCCAAATATCAATACCCGTAAGTTCCGTTGTATAGACTACCCGAACTCGGCATTCGAATCTTAGAATCTTCATAACTACCATAGAATTTATTATATCCCAACCTCTCATTCCTAAGAAGTTCTGACATGCCAAAATTGTTTCCAGCCTGAAGCTCGTTCCAGCCATCCCATTGGCCATTAGATATTAAACCATTCCTCGACTGAGGGAAACTAAACTGGGATAACGGAGACATATTATTGGCTAGTGTTTTCTCCAGAACCCTAGAGGAAATAGAATAAGCATCACCAAGAGGAGATAAATTTTCATCCATGCTGGAAAATTTTTGGTTCTGGTGTGAAGGAAAAGATCTTTGCAAAATAAGTAGGAATTTTGCTTCTTCATATGTACTCAACTGGGAAGAATAACGTGCCCTTACATCATCCAGGCCTGAGTTATTAATGCTACCTGGAAGTAGACCTTTGCCAACTGCCAGTATCACAGGATCTATAAATTCAACATCTCCATTACTAATGGTATTACTAAGTGGAGGCGTCTGATAACTATGTCTTAACAAAGAGGAAGAATCATCTAAATGATTTCCTGAGAAAAAAACAAAACTAGGTTAGATTATGCAGATGAAGAGTCCCAATATATATAGCAAAAACCTTAAATTTGACTAGCAAGACAGCCCATGAAACTAACCAGAGCCATCAAAAATTTGAGTGATTCTATCTTGAGAAGTAAAGCCTGGAGGCGGTGTCCTACTAGGCACTGAAAACCCTGGCGGTGCTAATACCTGAGGTCTCGAAACTGTTCAATGGCAAAGAAAATGAGGAGGGTGACAAACCAACACGAGTACTATATAAAAAACAGAGGATAGACAAGTTGAAACTGGTGTTATTATTTCTTTTTATAACAAGTACTGGATCTAAAGGGAAACCAATAATGTCAGGACTAACACTGGCAAATCATAAAACTAGTGAGGAGCAAAAATTAGCCACAACAAAAGTATGCCTAATTAGGTAGTAACAAGCCTGCCTCACCAAGTCAAAGTAACATTGTAACAAATATAAGCAAAATGCTTGAAGTCACCTTAGTTCAACTCACTAAAATGAGTTGATTTTGGAGACCCAGTCATTTTTTGGCACTTTAGTGTTGAAACAACTTCTACGATCCGCAAATTGACACCCATAACCTCTGAACCTGTTATGCTCTAATCAATCTATCCTTTGAACCTAAATAACTTTTAAAAGCTACTGCAAGGAAATACCCAAAGCACTCCCTAATCGCATGACACAACCAGACACAAAAAAGGTGGGGGTATGAGCTCTAGTACCTAAAGGGAATTGGTAACGCATACCAAAATGGGACCAGACCGCGAAATTTGCGGTAAGGTCTCGAAATGTTGTTGGGCACGGACAGCAAGGCGAATGTAATTTTAGTTATTTATTTTCATTTTTACAAATAACAAAAATTAAAATAAAACATGGAATTAGAGAGTTATTAAAAAAGATAAATAATTAGAGAGTTATTGAAAAACATAAATAAAAAAGGTTCCGGTGTGATTTGGAGTATGGGTTGGAGATTTTGTGGTAGGGTATGGTATGATTTGGGGTTTGAGTGGAATGCTTATGTGACAGCTGAAAAGTGAGATGTGGTATGTATGATATGGGGTTTGAAATGGGGCTGGGTTGCTGACGTCATTAGTGGGAAATTTCCAGTCATCAAATCACAGTGAGAACAACAAAGCTCTTTTGTATAGGGCTGACAAATCGTGCGGATTGGGTCGTTATCAGGTCAACCTGATAATGACACAACCCAATAAGGCCTAATCTGAACCCGACCTGCTAAGGAAACTGTAAATCCGAACACGAACCCGACCTGCTACCTTCAAATCCGAACACGACCCGCACCCGACACGATATAATATGGGTTGACACGACACGATAACAACCCGAACCTAATATCACACGATTAAAACCTAATATTACACTATTAAACCTTAATTTTTAACCTAATTTACATAATTAAAATTCGTTTTATACTATTTAAACCTAATTTATAAGAAATTAAAAAATTAAAGTAATATATACTTTTTAAAATAATAATAAAAATAATAATATTATTTCTTAATGGGTTACCCGTATCCGACCCGCATTCGACCCGAACCCAACCCGAAATTATCGGGTTCTTAATGGGTCAACCCGATAAGGACACGAATCCAATAAGACTTGACCTCAACCCAATAATTTCGTGCGAATTCGTGTCAGATTATCGTATCGTGTCAAAAATTGTCAGCCCTACTTTTGTGTACTGGTCTAGGAAAACCTCGAATTCCAAATCCTCATGATACATAAAATCAAGTAATAGATCTATTATGTTGTATGGCTCTGATCACATATCATTGGCACAATTCAAGATAAGATTACACAAAGCCCAAAGTATCACATAAGATAACTGTATAAATTTACTCGAAAACTGGACAAGATCAAACTTACCAGAGTTACTGTTGAATGATTGTCAGCAAAAAGCTCGGACTCTAGCCTGTTCAAAGCAGGGAAACCATTGAGACTATCTAACTTCTCAAGCTGGAAGCTATTGCTGTTGGAGAATTCATGGCCAAAGGAGAGCTGGTTAGAATTTCGAGTGAAGCAATCAACAGAGGCATGGCTCCTGGGCTCAACCTTGATTTAGTGCTAGTGTTATTTTTCCGTGAACCTGGAAATCCAAAAGAACCTTGTTGTTTATCATTTTCACCCAACAACTTAGCAAGGTTCTGAGGTGAAATCAGTGACTCATCCCATGGATCAAAATCCATAGATAAAATATTTGATATTATCCTGCTCCCCCCATATCAAAAGAATCTGAGCTTAGTTCACCATCATATAACCCTAGCTTAGAAGGAAACAAATTAGAATGCTCAGCGTTATTAACCTCAACCTCAGGAGTCTTGAGAATAGTTTCAGAATGTCCAATGGGATAGTTGCAAACTTTACCTATAGCCTGCCTACAGGTTGACTTGAAAGATGAGAGGCATGAGAAAAGTTGCTTCTGTTAGAAGCAACCTCGGGATCCTTGAGCCTATGATTTTCAAAAGACAAAATATCATCTTCAATATCAGACAAATTATTTTTGGTTACTATACTCGCCGTTTCTAATCTAAAATCAGATTGGACTTCTGTGGAATCCACCTCCTCACTCGTATGTGCAGTTGTTTCAGGTGGCTGAGAAGTCACCGCTCCTCTAACAAACTGAGCATCCCCATCCAAAATCAGGTTTTCTTGGACATGATTAGGAATAAAATGAGATGGTTGTATTTTCTCGATTTTCCCATTGGTGGTACCAGTAGAATCAAATCCAACACAGACCAAGGAAGAATTAACATCATTAGTACTGTTAGCTGGCAGCTTGGCAGTACATGAGCCATGGGGCTTTTTATTTACAGGCGGCGTAGCTGGATGAACATATGCATTGGGACTCTGAGAAGAAGTAGGTTTCCCATCCGTATTTCATTCTTTGACCACTGGTCCTAAAGCTTCTATTTCACTTTTACCCTGAGAAACTCCTCTATCTTTATCAGTAATCAAATATCACTCTGCAATGAAGACGGCTGACTTTGGCTCACAGGTCCATCACTCAAATCCTGTTTTTTAAATGCCACTTTGGAACATTGTGTAGTGGTATGTAAAGGGATATTATTGGCAACACGAGTGCCCCTGGTCATGGAAATTACAAGGTTTTAAAAACAAGAAGCATAAAATTAGGACTAAATCAGTAAGGAAGCACCACAAGGATCCAGCAGATATTCCAGAGCTGCTATTTAGAGGAGAAACTCTAGCACCAGTTTGAGTATTCTAATGAACACACAAAAGATATCATATACTGTAATAGTAAGGGAATGTAGATTTGGTTATCGTAGTAGCAATCATTTCCAAGTCGTAATTGAAAAAAAAAACAATAAACAAAATGACAGTGGATTATCAACAACCAAAACCATGTATGGCAATGATCAATCTATCCTCAACTAACTCATGCATACTCCATGGATCATAAGCATTCAGATGAGAAATATAACATGAATAAAAATAACAAAAATTTGAATTACATCAGCAGAAAAAAAACAGTAGTAAGGAGGATACATAAAAGTCATATGGTGGCGATGATACAAAATAAGGAAATCTTACATTAGTATTCACGGAAGTTTTATTTATAGGCTTCGCTAAAGAAGCAGAAGTGCTATTATAGAACTCATCTGCAGGTGGAGGTAACACATATCCTGAACGCCGCTGTGTACTATTTGTGGATCCGGTTATTTGTTGAACCCTACTCATTTTCAACAAATGTTATATGGATGAGATACTTGAGAAAAAATCGTGAGAACCAAATCCAGACTAAAGTATAAAAAAACAAAGGAAGTATTATTGGGAAATTCTAAGAGGATCACCGGTATTTATCAATTTAAGCTTAAAAGGCATGAGGAAGCTGGACCGTCTTAATTAAAATGCCAACACTTCTGCTAGCTCATATAGAGGAAAATTAAGTTTGCGGTCATAATGAAAAAATTGTGGGAAGGGGCATGAAATAGGAGTTGGATCCAGTTTTGCAGTGGCAAAACCAAAGATGGGCTCTCTGTGAACCTGATAGGCTGATACATACACAATAGGTTGGACCGTACGAAGTAAGAATTACACTGTGCGGTGCCTGGAAAACCATCTAACAGAGACATCACTATAATAGATGAAACCCAAATGCTAACAGAATCAGAAGCAGCATGGTGAGATATGAAGTATCATCAATTGAAGGAAATATAGGAACATATAACAAATGTTCATGATAAGGAAATAAAATTGACAGAGAAGAAAATATACAACAGCTAGCAACCAGACATAGAAGAAATACCTTGTGTGTGCAGCTACAATTTCATCCTTTGTAAAACTGTCCTCTTGGGAACCAATCTCATGCAAATATAAACAATCGGGATTGCTACATGGCTGGAACACAGTAGAAATTCAATATCAAGAACCACTACACAAAGACCACTGTGCATGCATCTTCTGAGCATGTAAAGTTCAGTCTATATCATGATATTTCCCATCGTTTGATTTTGATTTTTGACAAATCTATAATAGGCATACCACATTTCTCAGCCATGCATGACAGTACTTAGTTGTCCCGAAGCATGCCCTATGACAATTTTTTATAGACCATCAGATATAACAAGAGATATTAAGTTAAACAAATGAATGATGACAATTACCTCAAAGGTTTACCAAATCCTTGTAGTGATTGGATACAACGAACAGCTTCATCCTCCTTTGAATACATAATATATCTAGGCAATAAAAAAGAATCATAATGATAATCAAAATGGGTAAACAAAACACAGAAAGATGAGAAACAATTATAACAAACAATCAACAACATAATTAGGAGATCTTTTAACATCTTAATTAACAATTCAACTAAAGTGAATTTGAACGCACACGCTGCATGTACTATTTGCAAATTGTTGTATAGCACCCATAGCTGTCCGGGAGATAGACACCTTCAATGCCTTTCCATACTAACCAAAATACTCTCTGCACTGAAGAAGCTGCAACAGAGAAATCATGTTATTAGAGAAGCAACAGGTGTGCCGTGAATGGACCAAAGAATAAGGGCAGGAAGGGCACCCACATCCTCATCTGCCAAATGCATTGGCAAACCCACAACATAAACTAGATTTCGCTGGATGACTCGCATGTTAGCAAGCTGCTTCCTTCCTTCAGATGATTTGTTCTTCCCCTTGGATGACTTGGGCTTTTTCTCCCCATTCATCTCTGAAACCAGCCTATTCCAAACATAGAATGGATCGGGTCAGTAAACTTGTAAATACACATTGAGTATCATCAAATGATCAACAAAACTTTGGTTGTCAATCACCTTTCACAACTTGCAGTTGTTCCAACAATCTTTTCCTTGTTGTAAGCAGTTCGACATTGATACGGATGTTGTTGGAGGGGAGTGGTCTACAAGCGAGGAAAGAGGGAGGTTGTTTGGCCATCAGGAATAGCGAGAAGATTTGGAAGTTAGGGCTAGCACAAATATCTCGGGGTTTGTTAATTGACTAATTCAATTCCTATCTTTCACCAATTATTGTTATTTCAGTTCCTATTTTAGTGTTAGCAATCGTCTATAAATAGGGAGATACATAGATGATAGAAGCATCTTGGTGAGATCATTTGTATTGGACTACTTGGTCGTAGGCCTCTGCGGAGGAGTGTTATTCCCTTATTATTTCAGCAATTCAAGCGATCGATTCCTTCATTACTATCTTTACAATTTACATATCGTAAAACAGAGCATATCTCGTGCTCCCCCCTTCCTCTCGCCTTTCACTCCTAACAATTGGTGCGGTGAATTATTTAGTTTCCTATTTAATTCACCATATCTTTCACAAGGTGGATTTCAACCGTGGGGGAGTTGTTACGATCTCATATCTTCCATAACCCAATTATTTAGTTTCCTATTTAATTCACCTTATCTTTCCAATTTATATTTAGATATTTGTTTCTTATTTAATAAGTTAAGGTAGTAATATTCTAGTATTATAAATATGTAAGATTATATTATTTTGAGGAATCAATTAATTAATGGAAAGTATTTTCCCTATCATATTTTCAATCTCTATAAACGGTAGCGTCGATCTGACGGGAATTCCCCGCGCGCAGCACTCTACCCCATCTCCGCGACCCTAAATCAGGGCGCCGGAACACCTCTTGACGCCGCTGCCCGACGGGTGATCCCGCGCACAGCCGCTCAGAGTTCGTCCACCGCCGACCCTCACTAGGCGCCGGTTTTGTCTTATTTTGTCCCTTTCCGATTTGTCGGGACCGTTACGGAGTACGTCCGTAACACAAAATTAATGGCGTGAGTTTGTGGGAAGAGGAAAGGGCTG
Source organism: Salvia splendens (assembly GCF_004379255.2). Taxonomy (NCBI): domain Eukaryota; kingdom Viridiplantae; phylum Streptophyta; class Magnoliopsida; order Lamiales; family Lamiaceae; genus Salvia; species Salvia splendens. The sequence goes on from NC_056033.1 coordinate 10,538,766, forward strand.
ATAATTCATGGAGTTTTTGTAACTGAAGACCTCTCTAAATTAAATTGAATGTAAATTTCAATGTTTAAGGCTGAAATCATGTATAGATACTACGCATGAGGTTTTAAAAGTTAGTCAAAAATTTAATGCCATAGTATTTAAAAGGTATTGAGAATTGTATTTATAAACTTAATTATTTGCGCACAATAACGGCAATTCAAATACTAATTAAATGAAACAATAAATCCAATATACGTTGATTCATTCCAAAAATAATTGTGGATTTTCATTTTTTTCCCCCCACTTTCGGTTCATCTTATGCTTCAAAAGTCATTTTCCTACATATTTTATTGATAATTTACAAACTTGCCTACAATCTCTATCAAATATTCAAATGCATGCACATAACTTGTAAAAATTCAAAATAAGGTAAAAACTACTGAATATTAAAACTACTGGCTCTGGGAGATGAGAACGTACGGAACATGCATAACTTGAGAAACGAAATTTTGTTTGTTTTGAGTAACTGGAGCTAAAGGACTAAACAGACTTTCCTAATTTGGACAAACAAGGACTCAACCAAAGCGGGGAACAATTTCTTTAAACAACTAGATTCTGGAAAAGCTGCGTAAAAGTACAAAAGACAAGCAGAAAGCACAAACACTAGTAGATCTGATTCTAACTACCAACAAACTTCATCTTCTTCGGGAATTTAACGAGGAATACAGAATAGAACAAAGTATTAAACATCATAAAACAGAGCAAGTTCCAAATCCAAACTTAAATCACGAAATTAAAGCCTAAACTAACAGATCTAAACTACTAGGCCTAGTAGATGAAGAAATCGACAGTAAATAGCCATAATCATGCAGAGTGTAAACAATAACGCCAGATCTGCCAAACACCATTCAAATCCACCACGATTCAACAAATCTCATCATCTCCATACTTAATTCCACAATCTCCAACAATGATCCAACAGATCTTAACTCCAAACATCCAATAATCAACAAATACGAATTAGAAAAGCAACCAATAAACATCAAGTAGGCAAAATCCAACAAAAGCCAACATGAACTTCCGTAATATGCAAAAATAGTGCAAATCCAGTAGATCCAAGCAAGAAACCAAATTAATAAGCTAGAAACCATGAGTACATGCAACGGAAGAAAACTAGACAAAGTAAATGTAGATATTGTTTCTTCGCCTTCACAAGGCGGTGTTACATAGCAGCAACGATGGAACCACCACAGTAGCCGGATATCACTCCATATCCAAGTGCGCAACAAGTAAAAAATGAATTTGAAGTGTAGAGCTAGGTGAGCTTGAGAGTCTCCTTTTCTTTTTTGTTGTTGAGCTCTTTATATAGGTGAGGCTCTGATTCCTAGGGCATCCTCTTGGTGAATTGATGTTTATGCCCTTAAATAAGATGCTTAAAATCTGCTTTTTGCTCCATTCTGCTCCTGTCGTCAATTTTCTGATTCTCCTAGGTTCGGGCTACGACTTCTGATTATTACTTCAAATTCATCTCTTTTGCATCTACCAGGTCAGGTAACACCATCTCCTGGGTCCGGTAGATTTTTTAAGCACCTGAACTTAGAAACAAACATATGCGCTCCAAAAATATGAAATTTTTACCCAAGATCGATGCATGAAATGAGCCTTATCAATGTGTCAGGAGGTGTTTTTGGCTAGTCCGTCGGCTAGTCCGATCTATTGTGGATGCTCAAACAAAGTCAATGATCGAATCTCTTACTAACGAATATATGTGTCAACTACTTATAGTGAAATCTCAAACTACTCTCCTCATTCACCCCTCGCTCCCAAAACATCTCATGAGACTTATTTTCGTCCCGGCTCAAGTGAGACTTATTTAACACAAGAATTAAGGGGAAAAACAAGTACTAGTACATAGTTAATTGGAAAGATAATCAAATTTCATAGTTAATTGGAAAGATAATCAAATTTGCAAGATTTAAGGGGAAAAAACAAGTATACGGTTAAATGGAAAGATAATTAAATATGAGAGAAAATAAAGAATAATATATGAAAGAGAATAAAAGTTAAGTAAATTTTACCAAAAATGAAATAAGATAATCAAATAGTATGAGAGATGAAAACAAGGAATAAAATATGAAAGATAATAATAGTTAGTAAATTTTACAAAAAATGAAATAGGATAATATGTGAGATAAAAACAAAAGAATAAAAAGTTAGTAAATTTTAAAAAAAATGAAATAAGTTAATTAATTTGGAACATAAAAGAATACGTATCAATTAACATATACAGATATACTTGCTTAAACTCCTATGAAAAATTTAAAAAAATGAATTAATTACCTCAAAAAACTGAAAAAAAAAATTCGAAGAAGCTTTTACACGCAACACAGTCCAAACTTTTCAATCCCTTCATCGCTCTCGATTCTCTCTCGATTCCACTCTTGTTAATCGCTCATCAAATTCCAAAGGCGTTTCGATATCATCAAGATTTCAGCCTCATTTCGACAAATTCGTTCGATTCATCAACTGGGCTTTCAAGTTTTGTAAGTTTTTAAATGATGAAGCCCTAGCGAACTACCAGCATTCATTTATTGCGATTGATCTTCCTAAAATTGTATCTGTTTATTAGTATTTCTTTGTTTTATACTTAGTCATGTCGATACCAATGATGTATTTCTCGATCCTTATTGTCAATACTGAAATTATGGATATCCACTGCGATGTATTTTAGGGTTTTTTCTTCTTTTGTACTAGACTACATATATCATTCCTCGTTTGTACTACAGTTTTTTTTTGTTCCGGATTTGGGAGAGACGCATGACCCTCATGCGTCACCCGTTAATGAAACGCATAACCGTGATGCGTCTATGGGTAAGACGCATGAGGGTCATGCGTTTTTTTATTTTAATTGAAAGACGCATGAGGGTCATGCGTCTTAGGGTAAAACGCATGACACTCATGCGTCTCTCCTACGAACATAAATTCGCTCTGTAGCTTAGTGGTAAGAATTATGTGTTGTCATTGTGGAGACCCGGGTTCAAATCCCAGCGGCCACATTGCAATTTTTTTGGGAAATTTCTAGTATATATTTATTTAAAAGTTAATTAAAAGGAGTATTTTATGTCAATTTCTAGTACATGATTATTTAAGATATTTATGTTAATTAAAAGTTCCAATAATTTATTTGATAACCGTTTTGAATTGTTACTCATTATAATTTTTAAATAGTATTTTGTACTAGTAATTACAATTTTTTTGATTAATTGCTAGTACATAATTATTTAAAAGTTAATTAAAAGGAGTATTTTATGTCAATTTCTAGCACATAATTATTTAAGATATTTATATTAATTAAAAGTTCCAATAATTTATTTAGTAACCGTTTTGAATTGTTACTAATTACAATTTTTAAATAGTATTTTGTACTATTAATAAAAAAAATTGCAATGTGGCCGCTGGGATTCGAACCCAGGTCTCCACAATGACAACACATAATTCTTACCACTAAGCTACAGAGCGAATTTATATTTGTAGGAGAGACGCATGAGTGTCATGCGTTTTACCCTAAGACGCATGACCCTCATGCGTCTTTCAATTAAAATAAAAAAAAATTAAAAAACGCATGACCCTCATGCGTCTTAACCCTAGACGCATCACGGTCATGCGTTTCATTAACGGGTAACGCATGAGGGTCATGCGTCCTTCCCAAATCCGGAACAAAAAAAAAACTGCAGTACAAACGAGGAATGATATATGTAGTCTAGTATAAAAGAAGAAAAAACCCTGTATTTTACGGTTGATATTTCCAATCTATGATTTATTTACCGGGTTTGATCATATAATTCTTGAAATTATTCAAATTTTATGTATTGTAGATCTAATCTATCAAACCATGGAAAAGAAATGTTATTAATTTGTAGGCTTATTACCCTGTTTAATTATGTAATTCTTCCCATCTTTCCATTTGTGCCCTACTTGCTTTCTCTCTGCGCACCGCTTCATTCTTATGATCGATTGATTGATAATTAGGTAATGATCCAAATTTCTTCCCATCTTTCCTTTTAAATTTCATCTTACACTTTGTATATCGATGCGGGTTTCTTTTTTTAGGGCAAATTTCATTGTTTGGTGGCTTATTAGTTTCATTGATTCAATAGGCGACATTGTAGTACTTAATCTTGCTGTATGATAAAATAAATTTCAGGAAAAGAGCTGAGCATTGATTTTTGTACTAAATCAGGATAGATTCGGTCTTCTTTTTATTTAATTACTACTTATCTGGATCATCAATAGAATACAATCTTATTTTATTGTGCATGTTCTTCTGTTCATGTTCGTTCTAAACTTTAGTTTATGATGGATTGATGAAATGGAAATTTAGATAATGATTTTCACGAATTAGTACGTGAATGAGTAATATTTTGTGTTGGTTTTCATTCCGCAGCATATGGAAGGCGGTTCACGCTTCAGGATGCTTTGGACTACCGCCGATGGTAATATGTACTATCATAGTTTCGACGAGTTGGGTCTGAAGGATTGTAATGATCGAGATCTTGTATTATCTGGATTTAAAAGAAATCCGGAAGACTTTCTGATTGATGTTGGATTTTTCTGTGTGGGTGATTCCTTGTTCATGGTTGGAGGCGTGACGAAAAATCTGGAACCAACAAATGGATTGTGGTCTGCACTGCCACCACCTGATGGTTCTTTTAGTGAGTCTTGGACTCTTTGCCCCGCTACTATGAATGTAAAGCGATCCGTCCCCATTCTTGTCCCGTTGCATGATGGCAAGATATTCATCTGCGGAGGCACTAATGAACGAGAAGGTTGGGCTGAGATCTACAACCCAAAGAAAGGCGAGTTTGAGGGTACGAACTTTCCTTACATGGAATATCCTCTTCCCATCATAGTGGAGGATGACAGGATATTCACCTACGGGAGCATTTGTGCAAAACAAGGTTGGGGTGAGATCCAAAACTCGGATAGTGGCAAGTTCGATTGTCCCGATCCAGTCTCTTGCTTTCAGTGGACCGACCAAGTTGTTATGCTATACTATCACCACTTGCTTTACACCAAAAGGAAATTTCACAAACCATGTCAACCATCTCTCCTCTCTTACAACATTGCTGAACAACAATGGGAAATTTTTGCGGACAACCTCCCTCCACCATTATATGATTCTGAAACGAGGAACCTGGTTTATGTGGGGGGCGACATTCTATTCATTATCGACTATGCATCTACCTGGTTCGTCTATGATCTGTCCTCCAGAAAGGAGGCAGGGGAAGTGTTCGTGAAGGGGAAGCCAACGCGTAAGCGTGTGCCAGTGAAGGCAGCTTTCTATGCCGGCAACAAAGATATTAAAAGTACTAGTTGGATCTTGTACATATTCATGCCTATGCGCAGTAACTATTGTGATCTTGGATACGCCAAGGTCGAAGTTGTCTAAGGTTGGGGCGGGGATTACTTTGCTACATCTCAAATGATGGGTGTCCTGAGAGTCGGTCCCTTTTATGAGATTTATATGTAAGTCTGCTGACGTGAATTGATTTTGGAATTTCTTGGTAATTATGTCGTTAAATGGCAGCATGCTCATTTTTGTTCGCAGCTTTGCTGAGAACGACAAGAAAGGGGAAGAGAGTATCTTGTCTTCTTCCTCTGTATCAAAGAAAAAGGTTCAGCAGGAGGTAAAACGTTACCATCTTATCCCTTTGACTGTCTTAGGTTGTGAGAGTATCTTGTCTTCTAGTAACTTGACATGAGTGTTATCCTTCAGGCTGGAGAAGTAAGATTGATTATTTTATATGCAGGTCGATTCTGTGGAAAGTTTCTTGCAGTCGCTGGGCCTCGATAAGTATTCGATTACATTTCAGGCTGAAGAAGTATGGCTACTTAATTTTCGTTTCTTTGTTATTCTCAGTTCCGATTTCAGTATGTTCAATTAGTTATTGTGCTTTTGATTTTACAGGTTGATATGGCAGCTCTGGTACACATGAGTGATGAATATCTTAAAGCTATGGGAATTCCAATGGTGATTATTTCCTATTAATCTTTTCTTATTATCATACACTGTTATTTCCACCCTTGAATTGTGTTTTCTTATGTTGCTGCCATAACTATATAAACTAGATTACATGATCTGTCTAGACACCATTCATGAAATAGGGGTTGCAACAACTAGAACGAAAGTAAAAGCTAATTGACTCTGTAAATCGAGTTTAGAAGCAATAGACATTTGATAATACAAAAACTCTTGTAATCAATCCTTTTTCAGTTGATGTTTCTATGCCTGGAAAGATATGTGCTGGGGTAAAAACATGTTCAGGCTCCTAGTCTTGTGCATTCTGAGATTTTGTTGTCATCGGAAAATGTCTGCTCATTTCATGTTCTGCATCAACGTGTCAGGGTCCAAGAAAAAAGATACTTCTGGAATTGGAGTCGAAGCGTGATGACTGAGCGGGGCAAGTCCTTTCGGCGTCCTTGGATGTGGGGGTCGGTCGTGTCAATTGTTGGTGAACCCTGATCGGGGGTGGCTTTTCTTTTTTTTTTGGTGTTCCTAAAACTTTCATGTAGTTCTCTCTCTATGGCAGTTTCAAGTTTTTGTTGGTGAAAGTTTGGCTTGAATGAGCTTATCATTGTAATTGGAATATAGTACATCATATAAATCGAACCTTTAGTTGGTCATTTGTTGGTTTATGTTTGCTGTTCATATTTGGTCTTTTAGTTGGCATATAAACAAATATGTCTTAAAATTATACTCCCTCCATCCACGAAAAATAGAGCACTTTCATTTGGAACATATAAAAAGAGAATTCTTATTTTCTGATGGGATGTAAATTCTAAAAGCTATCAATCCGAAACGGAAATGTCAGTCGTGTGATAACACTACTAAATCTGTGGGAAAATATTAAATCTGTTTGCTAACATCTTGGAGAGAAAATTCAAATTTCAGATGTCAGTAAAAAAACATAAAAGATCAATATCTGTCAACATATACATAATAAGTTGTAAAACAATTCCTAAGAAATGGAGCAAATCGTATGCAAATAGACTTACCTATGAACCAATGGTTATTGCCAGAACTAATTAGCAATAACTAAATAAATATACATGTACGCAACTAGCTTGGAAGTTTACCATCTTCGAATTTATCTTTATTCTGTGTGTTCATTAATGTGTATGGTATTTTTTATGCTTTTAGCATCTTAATCAGGTTTGGTTATCAAGTTAATTTTATGATTTGTTCATTTCTAAGTTATTACAAGCATATAATATTCATATGGAGATTAAATTCATATTCTTTTCATTGTCGTCTTTTCCTGATCATGGCTCCTTTCTTCACTCAAATACATGACAAGAAACTGAAAAGGGTGATAGATTCTCAATATTTATCAACCCGTGAGAAACCTTACAACTCAAAGAGTAGGACCATAAGGCGCAGAAGAATTAAAATGCTAAAATGAAACTCAAACACAAAAATTATGAGCAGAGAAGAAACAGGCCAAAAGAATAAGCAAGAGAAGAAATGATATTGCTTAGGGAATGTGTACAGTGACATGTGTATGTGTTTCATAATGATTTTATTTAGTTAATGTTCTAAAAAAATATATGCATAGAAAATAGATCTAACACAGTAAATATATACTAATACTACTACTTATCAAGAAAATACTAGCTCCTTTGGTACAAGTTTCTTGACCTTCTCAAAAAGAACACTATTCCTACCTTCTCTTTCAAGAGGTTCAACCAGCATTGAAAAAGTGGTGGCGCCGAGTGAATTCCCTTGAACCCATCTCTTCCAAAATTGGAATTGCATCGTTCCACTTGAGAAGACCTTGCAGGAAAACATTGTACGTCACGGAATTAGGCAAGCAGCCATTGCTTAGCATCTGTGTCATCAAATCCTTAGCCTCATCAATTTGCCCTTGTTTGCATAGTGCACCAATGAGAGTGTTATAGGAGTATGTTATAACATCAGGCCGCAAACCTTTGGATGGAAGTTCGTCAAACACATCCTTTGCCTGTGAAATTTTATCATCATTGCACAATCCATCAATGAGCATATTATATGTTACTATATTTGGAACTATGCATCTGTCTTCCACGGTTTGCAACATGGAAAATGCTTCGGCAATACGATGAGCTCCACACAAGAAATTATAATTATATATACCAGGCGGCACTGGCTGGGATTGCATAACTTTGAACAGATTCAAACCATCTTCGCATCGGCCTAGACGAGATAAGGTTTGGAGCATTATTCCCGCATTGTGTTCCAACCCATTGTCACCAATCATGGCAAAAAGATGCGAAACTTCATCGCATCGTCCCATTTTGAAATATCCATTCATCAAACTAGTGCAGCCCACAATATTAGGCTCGATGCCGAATTTCGCTACAAATTGAAAAATATTTTCAGCTTCTACCATGTTGCCTAGCATACAATAACCATTCATTAATGCATTGTATGTGACAATGTTGGGTTGGATATCTGTTTGTTTCATAATCACCAAAATCTTATCTGCTTCTTCCATCCTTCCCTCTTTACACAATGCAACCACACAAATATTAAAGGTGATCACATTTGGATGGACCTTATTAGCCAGCATCACCTTTAGCAAATCTAGAGCCTCACTACATCTACTTTGATTGTATAACCCCTCAATTATCGAATTAAAGTTCACAACATCGGGAGATATCCCGTTATCACCGACCGAGAGTGGACAAGAGGCGGAGAGCTTCGTCTACCTTTCCATCCTTGCATAGACCATCAATAACCGCATTGTAAGTATAAACATTAGGTTGGCAGTTACCTCTTTCCAGTAGACTGAGCAATTGAAGCGCCTCGTGAGTACGCACCGCTTTGCATAACCCGTTGATCATAACATGATACGTTCGTTCATTGGGCTCGCAGAGTTGTTCTGCCGACAACTTGCATAGCAATTTTGCTGCCTCCGGGATCTTTCCGATCAACATGAGCCCTTTGATGAGATTGGTAAAGGTTACCACATTAGGCTCGAGCCCCCCGCTTGAAAAAACTGCCTAAAATTGCAAACCCGAACTCAGGTCTTTACAGCCGGCAAAAGCAATCGATTGTAATATTCAAGGAGTAGTGATTTAGAGGAACATTCCTCTTGAGCATTTCGTCGAACAGGTGAAGGGCAACGTGGTAATGTTGCATCTTCACCACAGCGCGACAATTTGCTGAACTCAATCACAGAAGGGCGTGGCCGCGATCTCATCATCTCCCGAAACAGAGTGACAGCATCATCGGCCGTGCGCAAAGATGCCAAATCGATTCTGGGATAAGCAGAAAAGAATCTCATTTGGCGGCTGAGATTATATACAGAAAACGAGTGAGAGGAATGGTATGAAGAATTCATAATGATTCTATCAAAATTCATGAGATGCCAATAAGTGTATTTCAGAGAATTTTGATGATGCTCTTCTTTCCTTTTTTTTCATTCTTAAATAAATATAAATTTAAAGGCGCGCTTCAAAAGACTCAAACCTGAAACCTTTGACGTGAGACATTATTAACCTCCTTACCGCTTATCAATTTAAACACACAATTTTGATGATGCTTTGATATAATGTAAATATGTAATCCTTATGTACTAGTATGTTATTCCAAGGTACTTGAGAATTTTTTTTCGGTTAAAGAGATGAAAAAAGAGTAAAGTACGAGAGAATATAAAGTTTTTGCAAAATTGATTCCAATCTGTATTACTAATTTAAAATGTTTGAGAAATAAATAATTAAGTTATTAAATACTACTTCCTTCGTTCAATAGTAATGGAATCAATTTGTCATTTTGGTACATTCTAATGTTCTATAGTAGTTGTAGTAGAGTCATTTCTTTTTTTAGTAAAAGTGAATATGGGGTCTATATTATTAAGAAGAGAGAAAAGAAAAAATTAAGAGAGAATGAGAAGAAGTAAGAGAGAAGTAGTGTTAGTGGAATGTGAGGTGGTGTTGAAAACTTTTCTTTTTTAAATATACTCTATTTTTCGTGGACAACCAAAAATGACAAATGTGCTCTATTTTTTATAGACGGAGGGAGTATCTTTTATCTCCCTACCCTTTTCATTTCCTACTTAACACAATTTTTTCTTAAATCACACAATGAAAAGAAATGCCTCCGAAACGGGGGAGTAATAAATTGTCAGATCTGTAATGAATATTTTGCAGGAAAACAATTTTTTAGAAATTGCTGTGTTATACTAATGTTGTTCCTTCCCGAGCAAGATGAGGTTGATCTGTAAAACAGACAACCACCACAAGATAGGACCTCTGGTAACAGAAAATCTGCATCTCAATATAAGAAAGCCTAAACAGACATCAGATACTACTTCTCTAATGAAAATCGTCACTGCCAGATTCATAGTAGTTCCTTGAGATGACACCAATGTTAAATCCACATAGAAAACACCCACATCGACCTTTTTAACCGATACAATGGATGCACCAATGCAAAAACATGCACCCTCAGAATTGCTCATCTTCCATGATCCCAACTTCTTCATCGCACGTAGTTGAATCTCCACCTTATGTCCTCATCAACACTATAAGCAGGCAGCACAACAACAGCAATGTATCCACACTGTTTTCCTCTTAGTTAAGACAAGATACATAAATCCAAATTACACACTTGTCTCTTTATCCAACGGAAGTTACAGTCGATCAAATAAAACTAGTTTCCTCGCTGCCCCTGCACTATAGATCTCTGCCTTCTTTAAAGGAGCTAATGTAACAGACTTCGTTCCCCCAACATGCAGGTGCAAGTAAATCCAGCAATTGTGCTAAAGGAACAATTAGTTTGTCTGCATTGCGTCTGCATGGTACTTCTCTAGATCAGCATCAAGATCTTCAGCAGATACCTTCTCACCACTGCGGCCCCCCCTTCCTTGTCCACCTCCCTGTCCACGGCCTCTTCCAAATCCACGACCTCTTCCGCCTCGTGGCCTTCCAAAACCACCTCTTCCTTGTCCACTGTACATGAAAAATTCATGAATATTAAGATAAAAGATACAACAAAGTTATAATCGTGACTTATTCAATTAACAATTAGCATATGAAATACTATCTTTCATCTCCCAAGGTTTCTTTCGAAACTTATGCAGAATTACATAAAACTAACTGAAATCTATCCCATTTTCCACACATGTTTGCTTATTCAACAAGCAACAGTTACTTTCAGAAGCATCAATTATCTAAACAACAGTTCTCTCAACTCATTCCTTTTTAGTTCAACATTCTAGCAATCCAACAAAAAAAATAACACCATTACACAGGACAAGGTTAACTCTACTCAAAGTTATAAAACGTGTTTCTTCATCGAAGTTAGGAGACTATAAACACATAAAACAGATAAGTAACACCACTGATTCTAGAATATATGTTGATCTCAAAATTCACTTACAAGAAGGCAATTGCAAAGACACTAACAAAAGGAAGAATTTACAAATCAAAACTAACAGGAACACAAGCAATGTGTTTCACTAGCAACAACTCACTAGAACCAAAATGTTGCATCAATTATTGCCCAAGAAGATCAAAGGAGCAATTGAGACCCTTCCTAAAGAGAAACACTTGAAAATGCCAAAATATTAAAAACAAATGTCAAGTCAGGAGTAGATACACACCTTCGAGGAGCTACATTTGAATCACCAAAAGAGCCAGCAGAAGCAAACCCTCCAGCGCCAGCATCATGTGCTGTAACGTTTGTTCCAACAAGTTCTAGTTTCATTGGTTTCCCATCAAGCTGAACATTATTATATCGCTTGATAGCAGCCATAGCATCTTGTCGTCTTGAGAAGACTACTCCAGCGGTACCCTGTAAAAAATCATTTTTCCTAAGCAATTGCAATTTGCAACACAAACTACAGAACAAGTAAGAAGTGCTGAAATTTAAATACCTTCGATCGCCCACTCCTATCATAGTGTACAACGTATCTTTTCAGGTCGCCAACCTCCGAAAACAGTTCCTATCATTGCAAAAATTACCTTGTGAGTTCAAAGGTAACGCAATTTTCGACAGTATACATAGCTTTATAACCCAGAAAGAATTGTGAGTCTTAGTTTGTATTCTCAGTATCTTAATCATATCAGGTTCCACAATGTTTGTCCAAGATGTCTGAGTGAGCAACCTCATCATTAACAGTTTGATTAATCGAGAAACATTTGTAGAAAAAGGCATTAAAAAGAACGGGCTTTGCGAGAAACATCTTAATATCCTCATTCGATACCCCATAATCCAAATTGGAAATATACAGCTTGGTCCCTGTCTCTATACTGGAAGATCGGCCGCCAGCTGGGAACATGTCATGGCCACAAGCCGTCTCAGGAGCCTACATTATCACAACCATGACGTATCAGTAAATTACTACTCCTATTACAACACCACACTGCGAAGAAACTAATTGCAAAACTAACAAGCTAAACATCCCCTACTCTTTAAACCCTATCAAGTCAGCTACTTTCAACAGGCGAAAACAAAATCGAGCAAATTAAACAATAACTGAAGTAAAAACTAAAATACGGAAGACGATCTGACCTTGGGAGCGGAATAGGGTGTAACGCGATTCGCGAAACGGTTCGTGGGGCGGCGAGCGGGGCCAGAACCGGCGGCGCGACCTCTGCCACGGGCGACGCCAGATTTCTTGTTGTTCTTAATTAGGTCGTCGAGAGACATGTCGAGCGCAGCGCCTGACATCTTCGCTTGCGTAGGGTTCGTACAAACGATTCGAGCGAGAAAGATCTGAAACAGGTGCCGATGAATTTAGAGTGTCCACTATAAGGCGGACACGCCCAATAGCCCCGCCCCAGTTTTTGTCAATAGCCCCAATTTTGTTGTCCATAGCCCCAAAATTTTGTGTCCACCACTATGGTGGACACCTCCAATAGCCCCAAAATTTTATAATCAACTTTTATTTTATAATATTTCAAGTAATTATGAACAACTTTATCGGGCTATACGTAATTAGAAGAAGCCGACTATACGAATTAAAAATAAAAATAAAAATAAAAAATAAAAATAAAAATAAAAAATAAAAATAAAAAATAAAAATAAAAATAAAATACAAATTAAAATTAAAATTAGGATTACACACTAAATTATATTTAAAATTAAAATCACACACTACATTGAATCTAGTACAAATCACTATCAAGTTTACACAACGCCACCACCTCCCCTACGTGCCCACACTTCTTCAATCAAATCGGCCTGCATTGTGTTATGTGATGTGGTCCTGCGCATATCAGCGAAGCGTTTGATCAAATATTCATTGCTCCGTGGTACGCCCATCTGGATCGGCGCGGAGGCGACACCGTGACTTGTATTATGCAATATGATGCAGGCTAACATAATATTCGCGACATCATCTTCGTGCCAAACTCGTGCCGGACACCGTATAATAGCCCACCGCGATTGGAGGACACCAAAAGCCCGCTCAACGTCCTTCCTAGCACTCTCTTGTTTGTGCGCAAAATATTGTTTCTTCGGTCCTACCGGTTGGCGGACAGTCTTCACGAATACGGGCCACCGCGGATATATTCCATCTGCCAAATAGTAGCCCCTACTGTACTGCGTACCGTTGGCTACGAAGCTGATTTCTGGCCCCTCCCCCCCGGCACTCCTCGTTGAAGAGAGGTGACGACTGAAGAACATTGATGTCGTTGTTCGAACCTGCCACGCCGAAATACGCATGCCAGATCTTCAGTCGGTAGTCCGCAACGGCTTCCAGTATCATCGTTGGATGTTTGCTTTTGAATCCAGTAGTGAACTGGCCTTTCCATGCCACGGGGCAGTTCCTCCACTCCCAATGCATGCAATCGATGCTTCCTAACATTCCTGGGAAGCCGTGCACCGACCCGTGCATATCAAGTAGGCGCTGACACTCATCCGGGTTGGGCTTCCGTAGAAACTCCCCACCGAAAATTTCCCGGATCCCCTTACAGAACTGCCTAAGCACCGTGAGGCCAGTAGTCTCACCCATCTGTAGGTATTCATCGAACATGTCCGCTGGTCCGGCGTAGGCAAGCTGTCGGATTGCAGCGGTGCACTTCTGTTGTGTGGACAGCCCGATCCGGCCAGCCGCATCACGCCGGAGGGTGAAGCACCGGTAACGCTCCGCCAAATTCGTCGCTATATAATTGAACAGCCGCTGCGACATCCTGAATCTCCGGCGGAATATCTCGGGTGGATAACGGGGGTTATCCACGAAGTAATCATCCATTAAACGTTGGTGAGCACCGACGTGTCGTGGGATTGTCCGCCGATGAGTAATGGTGCGAGGGATCGGATCCTCCGCATCCTCCGCCTCCTCCGCCAAACGGGCCGCTACCTCCTGGGCGGCCTGGTGTTGCACCTGTTGAATCAGAGCATTCCAGTTGTCTCTCCACAAATTGTTCATTTCCGACCCCAAATTGTAGTGAGAGAAATTTGTATAGATGTTGTGTTTGAATAGTGTGAAAATAATGAATGGAGTGGGGTGTATTTATAGGTGAATTGAAGTGAAAAAAATAAAAATAAAAAATCGCATGCAACCGCCGCGGCTAATGTCTCCACTATAGGCGCCGCGCCTATAGGCGCGGCTATAGCACCCCCGCCGCGTCCTCGCCGCGCACACGGCTATCGCGCATCCGCCGCATCTCGCCCCACTCGCCGCGTCCACCCCCGCGGCGGACACCCTTCCCACTATAACCCGCCCCGCTTTTTCCCCCAACGCGGCTATAGCCGCGCCTCATTATAGTGGACACCCTTAGGGTTCGGAGTCGGAGCAAAAGGAGTTATATAAAATGACATAATTAACAATCACACAATATACGGAATTTAATTTACGAGACATATACGGGAAACATTAATAATACGATTAAAAATTTAAAAAGTACAATAATTTAAAAATATTACAATAATTAAAAAAAAAGTACAATAATTAAAAAAAAGTACAATAATTCACTCCTCGTCGCCGTCGTCGTCTCCTCCGTCGCTGTCGCCACCATCGCCTCCGCCTCCGTCGCCGTCGCCTCTACTCCCGGCAGCTTCCCTCCGTGCCGCCTCCAAATCCTCCTGCATGCTCAGGAGCAATGTTTGAAGCAAACTCTTCTCCACGGGGTCCACCGCCGCCCGCCACTCGGCCATCGTCTTGACCATCTGAGCGCGCGTTTGTTGACGCGCGAAGAATTTGAGATCCGCTGTGGATTGGCCAAGGGGGGCTGCCGACTGGACCTCCTGTGTACCCCCGGCGACCCCCATCGCCTCCCGCCTGTGCCCAACCGGGCGAGTACGGCGAGCAAACGAACGAGGGGTCGGGACCTCCTGGGCCGTCTCAGGGAGGTCGTGGGAACCGCCGCTACTGCCGCTGAAATCACCGGAATAGTTCAGCCGTTGCTTCTTCGGCCAGCCAGAGTCGACACCTACTCGGAACTTCTCGGAGTCGTTCAGCACAAGATAGCAGTTCCAGTAGGTGAAGTCCTTGTACACCCCCTTCAGGGGGAAGGCTTTACGGCACCATCGCCTCCGCCTCCGTCGCCGTCGCCTCTACTCCCGGCAGCTTCCCTCCGTGCCGCCTCCAAATCCTCCTGCATGCTCAGGAGCAATGTTTGAAGCAAACTCTTCTCCACGGGGTCCACCGCCGCCCGCCACTCGGCCATCGTCTTGACCATCTGAGCGCGCGTTTGTTGACGCGCGAAGAATTTGAGATCCGCTGTGGATTGGCCAAGGGGGGCTGCCGACTGGACCTCCTGTGTACCCCCGGCGACCCCCATCGCCTCCCGCCTGTGCCCAACCGGGCGAGTACGGCGAGCAAACGAACGAGGGGTCGGGACCTCCTGGGCCGTCTCAGGGAGGTCGTGGGAACCGCCGCTACTGCCGCTGAAATCACCGGAATAGTTCAGCCGTTGCTTCTTCGGCCAGCCAGAGTCGACACCTACTCGGAACTTCTCGGAGTCGTTCAGCACAAGATAGCAGTTCCAGTAGGTGAAGTCCTTGTACACCCCCTTCAGGGGGAAGGCTTTACGGCACCATCGCCTCCGCCTCCGTCGCCGTCGCCTCTACTCCCGGCAGCTTCCCTCCGTGGCGCCTCCAAATCCTCCTGCATGCTCAGGAGCAATGTTTGAAGAAAACTCTTCTCCACGGGGTCCACCGCCGCCCGCCACTCGGCCATCGTCTTGACCATCTAGCTCGTCCAGCACGGCGACCGAGCTCCCCGCTAGAGGATTACCGACGAGCTTCAATGAGGTTCTATCTAGACAGACCTCAATGCGCAACCAACAAGATCATGCTCAGCTCATGAACGACATGACTGAAGAAGTGTGGGCCCGTAACCGTCGTCGCTGAGTTTGCGTATTTTTTAAATTCGTATTGTAATGTATTAATTATTATAAATGAAATGAAGTTTTTTCCCCAATTTTTGTAGTTATTTAAATATTCAAATAAAAGAAAATGCATAGGGCGCGCCCTTAAGGCGCCCCACTGCAGGTGAGAGGGTAGGAGGATAAAAATGATGACGTCGCGGTGCATAGGGCGTGCCTTAGGGCACCCCATTACTAATGGCCTAAGGAGTTAAAAGGTCAAAATGAAAAAGAATAAATGAAGAAGGACCTTAAACGTAATTAATAATTTTCTAGAGACTTATAATGATATTTTTTCAATTTCAAAGATCTAAAACGTGCGAATCTCATTTATAAAGGATCAATTTTCGTAAAAATGACAACTTATATTAATAGCCTAACTTTGTACACGGAAAAAGGAGTGCCATTGTCACATGTTAGGGTTAAAAAAATTAACTCCTATATAAAGGAGGAAATTACAAATAAACTCCTATACTATAGAAAGGAGGAAATTGAAACTTATGTCAAGAGGGCTCGAACTCGGCACCTCATATATTAATGTCTAAACTCATTGCCGCTAGGACAAAGGCTCTAGACTATTGTCACATATTAGGGTCTTTATACACTAGCTACTATGTGTAATATAAATAAAAGTTCATATATTATATAGTTAGGAAGTCTAAAACATACCATATTTTGAAAGTATTTATTTCATTCCATAAAAAAGAGAATTTCTCATTAGCTAAGAGCATCTCCAATGCGCGGATGTCCAACTCGGACATCCACTAGGACTTCCCAAAAACACTTCCTGCCACGTCACTAGGACTTCACATCCCACTGACACGTCACTAGGACTTCCCATGCACAATCCGCCCTTTCCATCGTCCTTCCCACTAGGACTTCCCGCAATAAAAAAAATCACAAATTCACAAATAAAGCAATTTACGTTTATGGAAATAAAATTTCAACACGAATACGAACAGGAAAAATTAACAACTTCATTAAAAAAAACATACATAATTCGAAAAAAAAATTTACATAGTAATAAAACAAAAAAAATTAATCACATCAACGCCAACCCCTCCGCGTCCAAACCTCTTCGATAATATCGTGCTGAAGTCGAACATTGGCATCTGTTTGCCGCATGCCGGCAAATGCACGCGTCCTCTTGACCTCTCCATGAGGTACCCCCATATTCACATTCGAGGTGGCCACGCCGTGACTTGGACCTGCACCCGTATCATCTTCATTGGTCCACTGAGTCAGTTCTGCGGCTTCATTTTCGACAATCATGTTGTGCATTATGATACATGCGTACATGACATCGCCGATGTTGGGAATATACCACTGTCGTGCAGGACCCTTCACTACCGCCCATTGACTCTGGAGCACACCAAATGCCCGCTCCACATCCTTGCGATCTGCTTCCTGACGGCTCGCAAAGTATGTCTTCTTTTGTCCGAGCGGATGCTTGATTGTCTTTACAAAGACGGGCCAGTTTGGGTATATCCCATCCGCCAAATAGTATCCCATATTGTGCTGGTTGCCGTTGGCGACGAAACTGATGGCGGGACCAACGCCATTGCACTGAGCGTTGAACAGGGGCGACGACTGGAGAACGTTGATGTCGTTGTTCGACCCGGCGACTCCAAAATAAGCATGCCATATCCACAGCCGGTAGTCAGCTACAGCTTCAAGGATCATCGTGGGATGCTTGGCTTTGAAGCCGGTAGTGTACATCCTCTTCCAGGCGGCGGGGCAGTTCTTCCACTCCCAATGCATACAATCTATGATGCCCAACATCCCAGGGAACCCGTGCACCGACCCATGCATATCTATCAGCCTCTGGCAGTCTTCGGGGCTCGGACTCCGAAGATACCGCTCCCCGAATATCGCTCTCACGCCTGCGCAAAAATTCTGCAGACACTCGACGGCTGTCGACTCGCCAATGTGGAGGTACTCGTCGAAACATGTCGGCCGCGCCTCCGTACGCCAATTGTCTGATTGCGACAGTGCACTTCTGTAAGGGCGTGAGTCCGGGTTTGCCAACTGCATCCTCCCTGATCCTAAAATACAGGTATCTTCTCTCTAAAGCACCCACGATATGCATAAACAGCGGACGATGCATCCTAAAACGTCGCCGGAATAAGGCATCCCCAAAACGCGGCTGCGGAGCGAAGTAGTCCTGATACAACTGAATATGTGCAGCATGATGGTCACGGGGTATTGTAGTTCGACGACGGATCGGCCGATGTACCGCCGCCTACTGCCGCCGCTGCTCCCTTTGGTGTAGCAGCCTATCTATCGCAACTTCCACAGCGACCTCCAATTCATCCTCGCTATCACTGTCACTAGCGCCCCCGCCACTATCACCCGCACGACTACTAGTCATTCTAGATATACTTGAAAATAGAGATGTAGAGAGAGAAACTTGTTAACACAAGTGGTGCGAATGAAATGAAGTTCAACGAGCCGTATATATAGAGTTTTTAAAAAAAAATTAATCCAGGACGTCCGACCCACGCCACAATGGCGGACATCCACCCGCCCGTCGCGCGGATATCCGAGGACATCCAACGTCCTTATGGGACGTCCGTATCCGATTGTATATGTTACAATGGCGAACGTCCCGGTCGCCCGTCGCGGAAGTTCGACCGGACGTCCGCCATTGGAGATGCTCTAATAGGGTATGGACTTTCCATTTATCAATTAATTATTAATATGACATACCACATCATTATGCCAACTTGGTATTTACTACATTTTTACTCACTAGGACTAGACACAGGGGCGAAGGGAGGGTGGGGCCAGGGGGGCCCATGGTCCTCCCACTAATTCTTAAAAAACTTAGGGGTATTTTAGTAATTTCACAATAATTATAATTTATAATAAATATGATATTAGAGATAGGTTTCAGCAAAATATATATGAATCGTGCCTCTTAATTTAGCTATTCATTCTGTCGTTCCAATCCAAGTCTGAATTTAGCGTATTAATTCTGCCGTTCCAAGTCTGAAATTTGGTAAACTAGAACTAGGTATATTCAAAACTCAAATATAATTCAATTAATTTTTCTACATAGGTTGTTTTTTTGTTTGGCTGCAATAATAATTCAAAGGGGGAGAAAGAAGATAGCTTATGTAATTCAATGGCTACGGTGGTTCTGTAGTTGGAATTTTATAACTCCAATTCTTTATTTGATGTGTGTGTTAATAGTTTTGCATACAGAAAATATCAAATATTTTGAACTTAATCAGTGTTGACTATTTTTGTAGGTATATGGATCGTTATTTCAAGAAACTTTCTTCCGTTGATTCTTCATCAGTTGAACCTTCACTTCTTCAACCTCAAGAATTATCGAATGAAGATAAAAGTAAGGTTGATTTAGAGAATCTTCCAAGTGATCCAGGAGAACGACCTGATATAATGAGTTATCCACCAAATTTAATAGAACAAGTTCGCAGAGCTTACTTACTTAAAGGTCCGTGTCAACCACGTAATCATGATTTTCGTCCTACAGTAGATGGAAATCGAAAACGTAAATTTGTCTCACATTGGTTTGATGAATTTAAGGATTGGTTGGAATATAGTGTTACAAAGGAAGCAGCTTTTTGTTTATATTGCTATCTTTTTTCAAGACTCCACGGAAATGGACAAGATGCTTTTGTATCAGGGGGATTTACGGTCTGGCGCAAGAAAGAAAGATTAAGAGATCATGTTGGAAACCATAAAAGTGCTCATAACAGGTGCAGATTAGCATGTGAGGATTTGATGAATCAAGCCCAACACATTGAGGTCTCTTTGGCAAAACAGTCAACACATTCTAAGCTTGACTACCGCCTGCGATTAAATGCAACGATTATTTCTCTTCGTTATCTTATAATGCAAGGATTGCCTTTCTGCGGTCATGATGAGTCAGAAGAATCATTAAATCAAGGTAATTTTTTTGAGTTCTTGAAAGTTATTTCTTCTTGCAATGAAGAGATAGCTAGTGTTGTGCTAAAAAATGCTCCAGACAATCTCAAACTTACATCACTAGATATTCAGAGAGATATTATAAATGCATTTGCTGTTGAGACAACGAAAGCTATTGTACATGATATGAGAAGTGAATTTTTCTCCATATTAGTTGATGAGTGTCGAGATGTATCTGCCAAAGAGCAAATGGGTGTTGTGGTGCGATATGTGGACAAGAATGGATGTGTTATAGAACGTTTTCTTGGTGTTGTTCATGTTAGTGATACAACTGCAACCTCACTTGAGAAAGCACTTGATTATTTGTTATCTACTTATGATTTAAGTATATCTAGTTTGAGAGGTCAAGGATATGATGGCGCAAGCAACATGAGAGGAGAATTCAATGGGTTGAAGAGTTTGATACTCAAGAGAAATTCCAGTGCTTATTATGTACATTGCTTTGCTCATCAGCTTCAGCTCACGATTGTTGTTGTTGCTAAAAAACATAAAATTGTCGGATCTTTTTATAATTCTATCTCTCGTTTGTGTAATACTGTTGGAGGTTCTTGTAAGCGCAGAGATATACTTCGGGAGAAACAGAGAGAGAATATTATTAAAGAGATTGCAAGTGATGAAATAAGCACAGGAAGAGGACTAAATCAAGAAATGTCATTGAAGCGACCTGGAGATACTCGTTGGAGTTCACATTACGGTACTCTTGTCAACTTGATACATTTATATTCTTCTATTGTTGATGTTCTTGAGTATGTTGGGGAGAATGGTCATGACGATTCAATAAGGGCTGAAGCTGATGATGTGCTAGAAATTATAAATAGTTTTGAGTTTGTCTTTATGTTACATCTTATGAAGCAAATCTTGGGAATCACACATGAACTCTCCCAAGTGCTACAAAAGAAAGATCAAGACATTGTTAATGCGATGAATCTTGTCAAGGTAGCAAAATCACGTCTGCAAATAATGAGGGAAAAAGATTGGGATGTATTGCTTGCTGATGTTTCTAAGTTTTGTAGCAAATATGAACTGGATGTGCTTGACATGGAAGATGAGTTTGTAGCTCGAAAAAAAGGAAGACGTAGAGCTGAGAAAATGAAGAATCTTCACTATTATCGAGTTGAGCTCTTTTGTTCTGTTATTGACTTGCAAGCTCAAGAGTTGAATCAACGTTTTTATGAAGTCAACACAGACTTAGTTTTATGCATGTCATGTTTTGATCCTAGGGATTTATTTTCTGCATTTGATTTGGAGAAGCTGCTTCGTCTTGCACGGTATTATCCTTCTGAATTTTCTGAAGTTGCTTTGTCCGAGCTTAAAAGTCAACTTGAGAACTTTATTTTCGATGTGCGCATAGATGAAAAGTTTTCACAAATATCAGGAATCAGTGGTCTTGCTCAAAAGATGGTTTCTACAAGGAAACATGAAGTTTTTCCAATGGTTTATTCATTAGTTAAGTTGTCATTGATCTTACCAGTTGCCACTGCATCAGTAGAAAGAGCCTTTTCAGCAATGAAGATCATCAAGACTTCTCTACGTAATAGCATGGGAGACCAACTATTGAATGATTGCTTAGTTCCTTACATCGAAAAGGATGTGTTTGTTAAAGTTACCAATGAAACTATTATGCAGCGGTTTCAGGAGATGAAGAATAAAAGACAAATGTTATGATGTGATTGCATTTGACTTTTACATTTTGAACCTTATAATTTAATTTATGTAATTTTTTTTGAAGTTTAATTTTGGACCCCCATTATGAAATCTCTGGCTCCGCCACTGACTAGACATATGATTGTAGATATGTTTCTATTTATTGGCATTAATCACTCATAATGAAAAAGGATTTATAGATTTAAAATAAGATTTTGGCAAAATAATTTTAAAAATCATGAAAATAAGGTTGGAAATAAAGTTTTATTTTTGTTCTTTCCATATATTCAAATAATTAGATTTTTTTCAATGACATTTAAGAAAAAATTATATTCAAATAAATGACATGATTTTAGTGCACATTCAAAGTATGAAAGAGATAAAAAAAATTTATTGAAATATTATTATTAGAAAATAGAACCAAACTATGATCTTATTGGACACGCTAAAAATAAAAGTATTTATTTTTATTAGATGGGTTGAAACGATAAAATAAGTCTATTTTTATGGAAGAGATGAATGAAGTAGCTTATTTGTGTTGCATAAAAATTAAACATTTGACTTGTGATCGTGTAGCAATATTATAAAGTTTAAAAAGCATGATTTAAGAAGTGTAAAGCAATAGCTTGGAATTGATATTGGTATGGGAATATGGGATCAGTGGGTATTCAGCCCAGCCCATCCGTATACGGGCCTTTCCACCATTTTAACAGCACTTTCTGGAGCCCATATTGAATTGTGGGTAAAAAATGATTTCTTCCTGTATCACCATAGTTGTTTTGTGAAAATTATTGGGCTGGTTATTATTATTATTTATTTATTTATTATTGTTAACACTTATTTTTTCTTACTATGTTGTTTTGGAGTATCTCGCTTTGGATGGATGAAATATTATTTTATCCTAACGTTGCAAAATTTAGAAACTCTATGATCTAATTATTAAAATATTAGTAGTATATAATATAGTAGCTGTGATCTTCTCTGGGTAGAAGTTATCGTCGGAAGAAGCTACTCTCGGAATCAATGAGCTTCTTTCTTTTTTTAGTTACAAATCTAAAAGTATTGGAATATGAATTTAAATTACAAAAATCCAAATAAATTAAAAATGTGGGCATTTGTTGGAAAATGAAGCGGGATACTACTAATATAGTATGAAGAAAGGCAGTATTTTAGGCAAATCAGTATAGGCTGTACCTAAAAGTGGGACCTATCTACTAATCCCCACACCTCAAAATTCTGCTGTAAAGTCTACTGCTTTAAATATTTTTGGAATAGTATATGCGTACATATATCACTAGTATAAATCTATTTTTGCCTTAAATTTTTAGTTTATATATCACTATCGGATCCAGGTGGGGTCGGCCAACTAAGAAATTTAATTACTATTTTTTTCATATAATAGATTGATAATTTTTTATACATATCTATCTTATTTATTAAAATGAATAACAATATATGATTTCATAATATTAAAAGGTTGTTTTAATAATTCCATAATATTTTAATTAGTTATTAAATGCAACATATTATTTTTGTCTAATATAAACAAATCACAAATAACAATTTTAAATGTCATATATATTTGTCCTATCTTACTACTCTTTATTGCTTTAGCAATGAAGTAGAAAAAGGATACAAAGTCATTTAAGGCGAGTTGCTATTTCTAATCCATGTATCACGGAATATTTTAATTAGTTATTAAATGCAACATATTATTTTTGTCTAATATAAACAAATCACAAATAACAATTTTAAATGTCAGATATATTTGTCCTATCTTACTACTCTTTATTGCTTTAGCAATGAAGTAGAAAAAGGATACAACGTCATTTAAAATATTAGTAGTATATAATATAGTAGCTGTGATCTTCTCTGATTAGGCATGAAAAGAACATTTTAGATGCTGATAATATTTGCATATCTGATTACTTTAGTAGGATTTATGAAGATGACAGCAAAAGAGAAAGCATAAAAAACGAAAAGGATGCCACCAGAGTTGAGAAATATTAAAAATATTCTTTATTACAGCCGACCCCATAAATTTCATTTTCTGGATCCGCCATTAGTCACTATCGTATATTTTGGAGTACTATAAACTGTTAATTAAAATTTTCTATTTTTACTTGAGTTGTAATTTAGTGAGACAAGAATATGATATAATTGTTTCACAGAAATCTCCGTCAATGACCGCATGTCTTTAATAAATGGAGAAAGTTCAACTGACTTTTTATAGCCTTATCTTGAAAGTTAAGTGGGAAAATATAAAAACTGAGCACAAAGTTTTATTGTTTTTTTATAATAATTAATGTCGATACACATTCACAATGAATAATAAAGGACATATTTTGTACCTATTAATTAGTACTCTATTGGATTTTTACCCGATTAGTGAGTCATAATGTGTTGATTACTAAAGCAAATGCCTAAGACCATCTGCAACGCTGTCTCTTATCCATCTCTTAACCGTCTTATCCCTTAATTATTCATGGGCCCACTGTACTTTTCACTCCATCTCTTAACTAAGAGATAGAACCTACAACCATCCATCTCTTAACCATCTCATCCTTTAACTATTCATTCAATTTCATTTTTTATTTTTATTTCCAATAAATTCAATTAATAAAAACACACTTCATTAAATAAAAAAAAATTACAACTTAAAATTCGTAAAAAAAAATTAAAAAAACATAATTAAAAATCCTAAAAAATAAAAAAATACATAATTTAATTTCTTCCGCTCACTCTCTCTACCGGTTGCCATATTTTGCCCAAATGTGCTCCATTAGATCATCTTGGAGTTGGGCGTGGGCGGTAGAATCACGTGTCCTTGCCCGAATAGACAACCGATCTTGCAAAGACGGATGCACTCCACTGCGAGGCGGACTACTTGCGGTAGAGCTTCCGGGGGTTTCAGGGTAGAACTAATTTCCCGCCTCAGGTCCTTCGTCGGCGACAATCATGTTGTGCAAGATTAGGCACGTATACATGATGTCGACCATACTCTCCATGAACCACATACGAGCCGGGGCTTTGATAATGTTGAAGCGCGCTTGGAGAACCCTGAATGCCCTCTCCACATCCTTTCGAGCAGCCTCTTGCTTCTGCGCAAAAAGAGCTTGTTTTTCATTCACCGGCTGTTGAACGTCTTCACGAAGGTTGACCACTTCAGGTAGATGTCGTTGGCAAGATAGTACCCCATTTTATACCACTCGTTGTTAGCGATGAAGTTGATGGCCGACGCTTTACCATCCAAAACTCCGGCTAAGAGGTCGGATTGGTTGAGCACGTTGACATCGTTGTTCGATCCGGGGACCCCGAAGTACGCATGCCAAATCCATAGCCGGTAGTCGGCAACGGTCTCGAGTATAACGGTGGGGTGGGTGCATTTGTGGCCGCTCGTGTATGACCCCCTCCACGCCACAGGGCAATTCTTCCATTGCCAATGCATGAAATCGACGCTGTCAAGCATCCCGGGGAATCCGTGCACTTCTTCGTGAAGGTGGAGCAGAAACTGACAATCCGCCGTGCTTGGCTTCCGGAGAAATTCTTCGGTGAAGACTGCCCGGACGCCTTTGCAGAAGTTCATCAAGCACATTCTCCTAGTGCTTTCTCCAATGTGGAGGTATTCGTCGAACAAATCCGCCGTTTGTCCAGTAGCAAGCTGACTGATTGCTGCAGTACATTTCTGCAGCGTCGTATGGCTGGGACGGCCAACAGCGTCGGACCCTTCTTGGAAGAACTCTTCCCGGGCTGCCAATGTATTTGCGATGTGGAGAAATAGCGGTTTCCGCATGCGGAAACGACGACGGAAATAGATATCTTCCCATACCGGGTTATCACAAAAGTAGTCACATAATAACCTTGCGGCGGCTTCCTCCCGGTTACGATGGATGTAAGTCCGGGATCGTCTTTGGGGCGGCGCGGCTTCCTCCGCCTCCCTACGTCGATCTTCTTCAAGCGATTCTTCCATTATATGACGCATTTGCTCAAATAGATCCATGAATGGCTTAAATTTGTGAGAATAATAAAAGATATGATTTCAGATGAAAATTGGAGTGGAAAGAAAGATGATTTGAGAAGAATAGATGTGTGTTTGTGTGTGTGAAAGAGGAGTATTTATAGAATAAAAAAAGAAAAAAATAATTTTTTTAAATAAATGACCGTTGAACGATCATATTACTGTTTTTTATTTTTTATTTTTTTATTAAATTCGAATTTTAAAAAAATGATTTATTGCGTCAGCGTGACGATGCCCACTCGAGGGCCTGCGAGTGGGCGTCACTTCGCGCAGGCGCGTGGCGAGCTGTCTCGCGCACCGTCTCGGCGGGACGGGTGTCTCGGCGGGCTGGGGACGAGACGGGACGCTGCAACGCGTCCCGCTCCCGTCTCGTCTCGGAGGGACGAGATAAGGGACACCCGCGAGACGCGTTGCGGGTGCCCTAAGATTCTTAATGCTGATGTGCTTATTAGTGCTAGGGATGAGCATTTGGATTCAGGGCATTAGCAATGGGGCGCGCCACGTCAGCAGTTTTATCCTCCTACCTCTCCACCTGCAGTGGGGCGCCCTAAGGCGCGCCCTATAGCGCGCCACGTCATCATTTTTTTAATATTTACAAAATCCATACGAATTTTAAAAAAATAATACATTAAAATACGAATTTCATAAACTTCATTTAATAAAAATTAATACATTACAATGCGAATTTAAAAAAACGCAAACTCAGCGACGACGGTTACGAGCCCACACTTCTTCAATCATGTCACTCATGAGCTGTGCATGCTCATGTTGGTTGCGCATTGAGGCCTGTCTAGATAGAACCTCTTCGAAGCCTAACGGTAACCCTCTATCGGGTGTGTCGGTCGATGAGCCGGAAGAGCTAGATGCACGGTCGTCTTCATTCCAGTCGGTGATGCTTCCGCCTTCACTATATGAGATATGTTCGTATGCACAACTGAATGAGAAACGAGATTTAAATAGAGAATCAAAACCGCGTGCCATCGTCCGAGTCGATCGTCCGCGACCTCCACAATGGGGCGGACGATGACCATCGTCCGCGGCCATCGTCCGCGACAGCCTCAATGGGGCGGACGATGGCGCGGACGATGGCCATCGTCCGCGCTATCCTCCGCGACCGAAGTATAGGGCGCGACTATCGTCCGCGCCCTATGGTACGCACCCGCAATGGGTGCGGACGATGCATGGCGCGGACGATGCGCGCCATCGGGCGTGCCATCGTCCGCCCATTGCGGATGCTCTCATTTTTTGTGAAACTTTTAAAATTTTATGAAAAATGAATCCAATCCGAAGTGTATAAAAATATCAAATTTAATCTGATTCAAAAAATCTAAAATTACATAAAAATATTAATAAAAATCCAAATATAATACTCCTTCTGAGTGCCCAAATTGGAGCATGTATCACCAATTCACCACATATAATTAGATTATTATACACTATTTGTTACCTTGTTTGCTCTATTATAAAACTTATCTTTCATTATGTAAAGGGAGAGTTTTTTGCCATTTTTAAAAAATACCAATTCTGCCCTTTTTGGCGGGAAATGAGATGAAGTGTGTGTTCTTTTATCACGCCTATTTATCACTTTTCCCTCTATAGCCAACGCTGTAGCACATTTTGCATATTACCAAGAAAAAGCACACTGCACATTTTGCATATTACCCAAAAAAAACACCAGAGAAGGAGAGAATAAATCCTCTATTAAACGCTACACCCACTTAGTAGCTGACACGTACTATATGATTTCATTCCTTCTCTGTTCTGTTACTTCATGAGAAATAAGTAGTGCTCTGCACACATTGGGTATTACAGCTTGAAATCATTTTTTAAAATTGTTTTTATAGAGTATTTGGCTTCTATACAAAGCTTCAACTAATCCATTATAAATATTCAGTTACTAATTGGCTTATCCAGTGAAATATGTTCAGTCCACTATTTTACTCCCAATTTTTTGAGCTTTGCTATCTTCATCGTTTTCAATTTTCATTATGTTTTGTAGTTTTATTACGTACTATAATTTTTCTTAGTTCAACCAATTACTCATACTGTAACGACATAAAGAATGTGAGTTAGTGAGTATGAATAGCTATTTTTTTGGCAAGCTGATGAAATCATGTGGTTCAACTTCTCGGATTGTAGCAGTCTAGCAGAGGCCCACAGGTAGTATAAAAAATACTACTACCAGTTACCAAGTTGTGATAGCTTCGGAGAGATGGGCAGCGGTGGATATGTAATGGCGAGAGCAGATTTGCAAGTCAGTCAAGCAGGTCGCGGTGTCATGCCGGGGAAGGACGAGGAGGTATCGATGGGAAAGTAGGTCTGAAATTGGCTACTTGAACTGAGGAAATCATGTGGCGTGGATAAGACGACGATGGCAAATAAGACACTTATTAGTATAGTTATTACTCCCTATATGGGTTTCTATAATTATTTATGCGTCTATCAAATTTTATTTGGGCAATGATTCATATTTCATTGTGTTTATTTTTTTTAGTTATATACTCTATGCCAATCACGGACAGTAATATTTTTTAGTTTGAGTTTAATATAAATAGTTAGATTAGAATTATTCCATAATATTTTCTAAAAATATTTATTACTATAAATTATATGAGCCTTTTGGCGCCCATAACTCTTCAATTGAATCCTTTTGGAGTCGAATATGAGCCTCCGTTTGGCGCATGTCGGCATGTGCTTGGAGGCGGCCGGCTTCATCGTGAGGTACCCCACTCCGTACTTTGGGGGTGGCCACGCCGTGGCTTGGACCGGCTTCATTATCGTCGTTGGTTCAACTAGTCAGTTGTACACCTTCATCTTCGACAATCATGTTGTGCATGATAATACATGCGTACATTATATCAGCAATGCAGTCGACATGCCACAAACGCGTTGGACCCCTAACTGCCGCCCATCGAGACTGGAGCACACCAAATGCGCGCTCCACGTCCTTGCGCGCCGACTCCTGCTGTGCCGCAAAGTAGACCTTCCTCTCATTTGATCCGCATCGGATCGTCTTCACAAAGACGGGCCACCTAGGGTATATCCCATCCGCTAAGTAGTAGCCCATATCACGCCGATTGCCGTTGGCGACAAAACTGATGGTCGGACCGACACCCTGGCACTG
Organism: Salvia splendens; assembly: GCF_004379255.2. NCBI lineage: Eukaryota > Viridiplantae > Streptophyta > Magnoliopsida > Lamiales > Lamiaceae > Salvia > Salvia splendens. The sequence goes on from NC_056033.1 coordinate 10,567,841, forward strand.
CTCGTTGAAAAGTGACGACGAGTTGAGGACGTTGAGGTCGTTGTTCGAATCGGCTATCCCAAAATACGCATGCCAAATCCGCAGCCGGTAATCAGCTACGGCCTCGAGGATCATCGTGGGAGTCTTTCCCTTGTAGTCGGTCGTGTAGAACCCCTTCCAGGAAGCGGGACAGTTCTTCCACTCCCAATGCATACAATCTATGCTGCCTAACATCCCCGGGAACCCATGTTGTTCCCCGTGCATCCGCAAAGATCCTGGCAGTCTTCGGGAGTAGGGCTTCTAAGGTATTGATCACTGAATATTTCAATCACGCCCAGACAAAAATACTTCATACATTCAAGGGCAGTCGTCTCACCGATGTGGAGGTACTCGTCCCACATGTCTGCCGCGCCTCCGTAGGCCAACTGCCGGATTGCCGCAGTGCACTTTTGAATAAGTGTGTGGCCGGGTCTGGCAGCCGCATCGTGCCTGAAGCGGAAATACATATATCAATGCTCCAAAGCGTTAACAATACGCATAAACAGTGCCCTGCTCATCCTAAAACGGCGCCTGAAATGGTTGGCGTTGAACCGCGGCTCCTCTGCGAAGTATTCTTCGTATAGGCGCTGATGTGCAGCTACGTGATCACGATCAATCACTTGTCGGCGGTGGACCATTGGGCGAGGTCGAGGTACCTCCGGCTGCAAGGCCCTCTGCATCCATTGATCAATCTCACGGTTTGTATAGGCCTCTAGCCTTTCGTTCATTATACGATCGTGCTCCTCAGCATCCCCACCACTACCACCACTACTACCACCGGCGTTACTCATTTCTCGGTGTTGCTCTTGTACATAAAGTAAGATAGAGAGAATACTCGTTAAAACAAGTGGTGAGAATGAAAATGACGTGCAAACCGCGTATATATAGTATTTCGAAAATAAAAAAAATTAAAAAAATCCGCTCGGCGGTGCGCTAGGTGATCCGGGCGCTGCAATAGCGCCGAGCGGATCGCCCAGCGCACCGCCTAGCGCCGCGGAACCGCCGAGCACTCGGCAGTTTTAACTTCCGAAATCCGCTGGGGGGTTGCAATGGACCGCCTAGCGCCGGCGCTCGGCTAGGCGGTGCGCTAGGCACCATTGCGGATGACCTTATACTTGAAATGTAATGATGTCACGTTTTTCATTTTTGAAAAAGTTACACCCCCAATCGTTTTACAAGCATCGGAAATTGAGGTGTCAAGTACCAAATCTTGATATTTTAGATACTACATACTCGTACTGGTCAACTTTCTATTGACCTACTAAAATTGGGGTGGACTTTAAATTGCAAAAATACTACTCGTAATTTGTTTTGCTGCAATAAACATTTTGTTTTTTATACTAGTACATACTATTAAGCAGCATAACACAATTAAACCTTGTTGCATTTCGCTAATATGTTCTGTTAGCCTTCCTAAACTCCGATCACCTTCATTAAACAGTTGTGATTAAAGTAAATGACTATAACTGACGCTCTCAGAGCGTCCACTATGGAGTGGACGCGGCGGAAGCCGCGAAGGGGGGCGGTGGGAGCGGTAGGCGCGGCTATTATAGTGGAGGGCGTCCGCCGCGAGGGTGGACGCGGCTGGTGGGGGGAGGGCGGCGGACGAGGCTTCGCCGCGAGTGGGGCGAGGACGCGACGGTGGGTGTATAGGCACGGCAATAGCCACGACTTTTATAGTGGCGGATATCCGCCGCGGCTATAGCCGGATTTTTTGAATTTTTTTTTCCGTTTTTTCCTCTATATAAATACCACTCTCCCTCCTCCCCACTCCCATTTTCACAAAATCCATACACCCACTTTCTACAAAAAACACTCTCTACAAAATGCACCGAGGAGACGACGAATCACCCGACACTGAGGAATCGTGATATGACAGCAATCCATCTCAGCCGTCGGCCCATCATTCGCCGCCAGTTCCGGCATCCCAGATACGTCGGCAGCGCGGGTGGAAACACCCGTTCCGACCCGAGGAGGTAGGAGAAGAAGAAGAAGAGGAAGACGAGGAAGCCGACTCCGACACCGAGTAGACGGTGCCGGAGTTTTGTAGTTGTATTTTATTTTAATTATTCGTTGTATAATTTTACCGGTTTGCAATACAACGAATATTCGGCTCTAATTACCTCGTATTCTAGTTATTTACACTGCGATTATTTAAATTACACTGGATTGAAACTAAAAAATATTTAAAAATGAAAATTGATTATAAAATTTGGGGGCTATTGGAGTTGTCCACTATAGTGGCAAAAATAGAATTTTGGGGCTATGGACAATAAAATTGGGGCTATGGAAAAAAACTGGGGCGGGGCTATTGGGCGTGTCCGCCCCTTATAGTGGACACCATCACTACATAATTATGGTTTTTATCTAATATTTAAACGCTAAAATATAAAAACAAAGTATTTAGGGATTACGGAAAAAAGGCGTAAAATGTTAAAGTTTGGGCTTCCACCATTGTCGCTGAGCTAAAAGTGAAGAGATCTTCATTCTCTATCGCTCTCTCTCTCATGGAGGATTCTTCTACCCAGACCCTGACGCGGACCACCTATTCCAACTACACTCCAACTCTGATTTAGTTGACTCCAACCTCACAATTTCTTTTCTATTTCGGCGATTCTTCTTCGCCAATTCCTCCCCAGATCTCCCGATGGACGAGGAAGACAAGTCCGTGTTGTCTCGGAAACTCATCGATCTGGTTGCCGACATCTCATCGATTCCCGACTACAGAATCTCCGTCAAGAGGCAGTACACCAATCTAGCTCGCCGCCTCAAGCTGTTGATCCCAATGTTCGAAGAGATTCGAGATACTAAAGAGGCGCTGCCCGAGGACTCCATCAGAGCGCTGGCGGCTCTCGTCACCGCGCTCGCCTCGGCTAAGGAATTGCTCCGCTTCGGTAGCGAGGGCAGCAAAATTTATCTGGTCGGTATGCCGTGGTTTATTGTTTACTCTTTTATTTTGTGGCATTTCTTGTTACTTATATATCTCTGGTCTTGGATCATTCAGTGATTGTTTTCGGTGATTTTTGTTAGTTTGTTTGATCTGCTTGAATTTGTGTTTGGGCTATAATTGTTTATGGGGTTTACCTGTAGTTGATTGTCCCAAACAGTTCTCTTTGATCAACCTCGTTAGAAAGTACACATAAGGATGGGTTGTTAACAGCTCTTAGGATCTCATACATGCTAGTTTTGGTGGTCCGGGAAGCCGTTGCAAGACTTGTTTATGTACACGATTTCCTGGCATTAGTCGGAGCAAATGAAGGAAGCAAATTGAATCAAGCTAATTTCATTATTTTCATATAAGAGATTGGAGTCCATGCAAGATCTGTATCCATTGGTGGGATCTTGTTTGCTGTTATGCTTTGAAGCGTACTTACTCCCGCAGTTCACTGGGATTGATGTAAAAGTCTAGTGAAGAACTAGGAATATGCCTTGGGCAGATGAAATTTTGTCCGACATGTCAAATGCCCGAAAGTTTGCAGCTTCATTGTCATAATTGCATTTGCAGCTAGTTTTCCCAATTTTATGATCTTTTAATCTTAAATTTGTAGCCCAAAACGGCAATACCACAGTGAAAGAAATAATACTGGATTCTGTAAGATGAAACACTAATTGCAATAGACTTCCAGACTGCAATAGATTAAATCTGAAAGGTTGCAAGTCGGTAGAACTCTAGTCGGATAAAGTGCTAATGGTGCTTCTCCATTTGTCGTGAAAGACAGCCACAATTTCTTCTGGAATAATGAAAGGCATCACATTCTTGGAATATTCTCTTTTCCATATTAAAAATCTTCATCCAATGTAGAAATCATGAGGGCTTAACTTGTTTTATTAATGCAATTCTCGGTGTCTTGTTTTATTAATGCTCTATGCTCCAGTTCTCAAGTCAAAAAGTTGAGGAAAAAGATATTGAACTATTTTGCAAGAGCGTTAGGGTGGTTACAGCTGTATTTAACCTTTGAGCTTGGATGCATTATGGAATGCGCTAGCATTTCAGATTGTGCTAATTATTAAGATGTCTCACGTGGGAAGTCCACAGTCCACACTAGTTGATTCTTTTGACGTGTCCAAAATTTGTAAATTACTGAGCAAAAAGCCCTTGCATCAGAGACAGAAACATGATACGAAACAAGATTATTTGACGCGTCCTTTTTCATTGATTGACAACCTCAGCCGCATTTATTATGTTATGTGGAAAAGGAAATTATTTTGCTTGTCCTGAAGTAAAGTCACGGCATTCACATGATCCGTATATGATTTCATAAGTGGTATATAAATGGTTCCCATGAAATTTTATAGATCTTCTGAATAATAATAATGACTCTAGGGGCGTATAAGTTACATAAGATCTATTTAATCTTTTCCTTTTCTAGATCCATGGTGCTAGGAATGGTCTAGTATGTCAAAATCTCTCTATCTGTATGCGCATAATTTGTCACACATAAATCGATATATATTATATCGTACGTTACATATTTTATATCTTAATATACTTTTAAATGTCAGACTTTCTTCCTCCATTTTTTCCTATACTTTCCTTGGAATTGTTGGTATAAAAGCAGGAAAGCATCGAAGCTGCATACATTCCTTTCATCGGAACATAAAATTCATTTTGGTTGATCCTTGTTAATCAATAAATTCTTTGTACATAACATAAACCAAAGCACTTCTTCATCCTATGAAGTATTGTTCTAAATAATTGTATTTAACATCAATTTTTTGTATGTTCTTCATTTTTCTTTGGGGAAGTGATTGAAAAACATGTGGCATTTAACCGATTTAACCATAAATTTAATGTCCCCACTCCAGCTGTTTAAATAGTGCCAGTAATTGGAAATTCCAAATTTTATGACAACCAGATAAAGTTCGCAAATTAGTGACGTAAACTTTGTTTTTTCTTTTTCATAAGTTTGTCTTTTGCATCACCAAGTTTTATCTGCTTATTGCTCACAAGAGGACCTTAGGAAAATTCCAATGACCAGGAGAAAAATAATCTCGATGCATGAAGTGAGAGAAATAAGGAGAAGAAACTGGTGAATAATCTCAATTGCTAATCATGAAACTTACATATTTTCTTAATGTTAATTTAGCTCGAGAAACTTTGCAGCATGTTTTTCTTTATTTGATCACCTTCTTCAAAACTTAAAATGTGGGTGCCGTTTGGTACAGATACACGTGGTTCTCCAATTGCAATATAATCTAAGTGTATGCATGCAGGTCTTAGAGAGAGATAAAATTATGAATAGATTTAAAGAAGTGACAGCTGAGTTAGAGCAAGCTCTGAGTGGAATTTCTTTTGAGAAACTTGACATATCAGATGAAGTGAAGGAGCAGGTAAGCTATTATCCTTCAGATTATTGCTTGAATTATTGTTATTTACTGCAAACTCCACATTCAGTTTCTCCAGTTCCAGTGATGAATTATGAATTATGGGATGAGTTAACTACTGCACTCTTGTTGTCTAAATTGTAATGGTCTCTTTGACTTACCAAACTATCTCAAATTACTACGTGTATCTATGTATTTCCAGGTTGAGCTTGTTCTTGCTCAGTTCAGAAGAGCCAAGGGAAGGGTAGATGCACCAGATGCTGAGCTGTACGAGGATCTTATGTGTATTTACAACAAGAACAATGATGCTGAAGAAGATATAGATGTATTAAGGAGATTGGTTGACAGACTACAGCTTAGTGGTATTGCCGACTTAACTCAAGAATCACTAGCTTTGCATGAGATGGTTGGAGCCACTGGTGGAGACCCAGAGGAGAGCATAGAGAAGATGTCAATGCTGTTAAAGAAAGTTAAGGAATTTGTGCAGACAACAAATCCAAATCTTGATTCCACTGCAGCTGAGAATTCTTCCCTGAAAAGTAGTGGTGGAAAAGAACGGATTGAAGCAAATCAGAAGAACTTTGTTATACCAGATGACTTTCGATGTCCTATCTCCTTAGAGCTGATGGTGGATCCTGTCATTGTCTCAACTGGACAGGTACCTTCTTAGATTCTCTTCCTTCACCAATAAAGCTATGCCCTAACTTCGACAAGTTTTTTTGTTATTTTGTAATTGTAATGCTCATCTGTTTAATCACTGAATGATGCCTGGTAATATCATTTATTCTTCTGCTTCTAATTACTTTCATTGCATTAGGGACAGACAATGTTGACTGTCTTGCAGCCATAGTATCACTTAACTTGACTTTTGTATTGATAAAATCTCAACAATGGAATTGCATTAAGATGCTTAACTTCTTTGATAAGCTTTGGTTTTGAGTAACACAGCATCTTGAAGTCAGCTCGTAGAGTGCTATCCAATGGCAATTTGCTATAAGGAAAAACTGGTCTATATGGGTCCTTTTTTGTTTCAATCAAATTCATGCCTCTGTTCATGTGTGACGCCAGTGTCTACATCAAATTGTCATCCCTCTAGTTTTCTGTCAAAATTTTCTTGTATTTATAGCAACTGCAGTATGCCATGTTGTATTTTTAATGCCTCATGCTCACACATAGACACATCCTCTCTCAAAACTTCTCTCCGGAAAAACTCTAAGCTGCAAGGCTCTCTATTTCCCCTATCCTCTACTGATGGTATAAGTTTTCCTTTTCTTTCCTATGTGGAAGTAGTTTTCTTCTGTCATCTTAAGTGGAAGTATCTTCCCCTCTCCCTTCTAGGATCTTCTTTCTCCGGTACATTTGGAGCTTACGTCTTTTGGGGTTTGTTTGTGCCATTTGGAAGTTTACGTTTAGATCCTCATCAGATTTGTGCATCTATAAGGAAGTTGGGTTTAGTGCTCTGACCCATATGTAGTCTTGCGAAGATTTTATTGGATTTCTTTTGTCTTCTTTTAGTAATTTTTCCCTCTTTGTGTCTGTATGTGGACTTCTTTTCTAATTGAGAAGATTGCATGCACTAAACTCTTTGCAGTTATTTGCATTTCATTGTGATGGATGCACTCTCTTCAGCTAAAACGGAAACCCAACATGCTGACACACGCACGCACGTGCTTTTCCTTATTCACTGATCATATGCACTTCTTAAGTGTCAATATATTAATATGCTTCATGAACTGTCAATACCGTAGAATCTGCTGAAGTTGTATGATTAAATGACTAGATTTTGACTCGTCTATTCCCTCTCCTGCAGACATATGAAAGGTCGTGTATCGAGAAATGGCTGGAAGCAGGGCATAGTACGTGTCCCAAGACGCAGCAAGCTCTTACTAACACTACTGTAACACCAAATTACGTTCTCAGAAGTCTCATAGCACAATGGTGCGAGTCATACGGCATCGAACCACCTAAGCCACCGGGCAGCTCTCGCCCCAAGCCTGGATCTGCATGCTCCCCCGCGGAGTGTTCCAAGATAGTCGACCTTCTCTGTAAGCTTACATCTGGCAACCCTGAAGATCAGCGGTCTGCAGCAGGTGAAATCCGCCTCCTTGCAAAGCGTAATGCTGACAACCGTGTGGCTATTGCTGAAGCTGGCGCCATCCCTCTGCTTGTCCAGCTTTTGACGACTTCTGATTCCCGCACACAGGAGCATGCTGTTACTGCACTTCTCAACCTTTCCATATTCGAAGATAACAAAGGAAGCATAATATCTTCTGGCGCAGTGCCTAGGATAGTTCACGTGCTCAAGAAAGGGAGCATGGAAGCCCGAGAAAATGCTGCCGCCACACTGTTTAGCCTCTCGGTAATAGACGAAAACAAGGTAACTATCGGTGCTGCAGGGGCCATTCCACCAATGGTGACACTACTTAGCGAAGGCACCCAACGGGGAAAGAAAGATGCCGCGACAGCGCTCTTCAACTTGTGCATATACCAAGGCAACAAGGGTAAGGCTGTGAGGGCGCGCGTCATTCCCACATTGATGCGACTGCTGACCGAGCCTCAAGGCACCATGGTAGATGAAGCGCTCGCGATTCTGGCGATTTTGTCCAGCCACCCGGAAGGAAAGGCAGCCATTGGAGCTGCTGAAGCAGTACCGGTTTTGGTGGACGTCATCGGCAACGGCTCACCCAGGAATAAAGAAAATGCGGCCGCCGTGCTGGCGCACCTGTGCTCGGGAGAGCAGCAATACCTTGGCAAGGCGGAGGAACTCGGCGTGATGGGGCCGCTGCTCGATTTGGCTCAGCATGGCACGGATAGAGGTAAGAGGAAAGCCACCCAGCTGCTGGAGCGGATGAACAGATTTGTGGAGACACAGAAGGCGGAGAATCAAACACAGAATCAGGCTTAAAATAGCTGATGAATCTTGTTTTTGGAGTTATAGCTTGGTTAGAAGGGCAAGGTGGAAGATCATCTGCCCCATCCTAATTAAAGTAATTTATTGGTTTAAATTAGAGAGAGTGAAAGTGGCCAAGCTATGATGACATTGTGAATGCCAATTGAACCATGTATCTAATCACCCCCAGTTTTTGTTCGAAACGTTGCAATCTTCCATGCTTTTCACAACTCAATCCTTGCATTCACGAACAAGTTAAGAGATTTTTTCATATACATCAGTAATAAATTATAGTCGAACAACTCATGCCCCCAAAATAATGACGAATGATTATAAGGTTTCCTTTTTTTTTGTTTCTTAGCTATTCGTCATGAATTTGAAGTTAATAATGAGTAATGACACATCTTTTTAGCATATATTTTCTTCCCCCTTATTTGTGTTTAAAACACCTTCTGAATTAGGGTTTGCAAATTGCAAATTGCACATTAACTTTGTTAAGTCTTCTAGTTTCAAACAAACATTACATGTAATAATAACATTGTTTAGTCTTCTATTCAAAATACTACGTGTAATGAGGTGTCATCCGTTGCTAACTTTTCTTAAGTTGTTAACTTGATAACTCATCAACGTCGTGTATTAAAAATGTCAACACTATGATAATGAAATGTCAATATAAACTTAAGTTGATATTTTAATACATTATGCTGACGTTAATATTTGAATGTCAACACAGCTTATTAAAATGTCAACACAAATATGGGTTGACGTTTTAATGTGATTGTGTTGACATTTTTAATACATTACGTTGATGAGTTAACACGTTAGCAATATAAGAAAAATTAGCATTATAACGCATCCTCTACGTATAATACTATGGCTAATTAGTTGACATAAATATCTATTATCTCTCGATTGATATCATTATTATTATTAGGGTTCAAAAAGTCATCATTGTTTTTCACTTGAAAACTCATTATTGTTAGGGCCGAACTAAACATGTCCATGATTATAACCTTATTTCCTAAAATTGTTTGATTATATATTGACCATGTCCATCTTAAAATAGTGATTTAGAGCATCCACGATCCATCGTTTTTATCCATTCCTTAGCTCTACAACATTCATTACTTAAGAATCAACACACAATTCTATCTATGATATCTACTACTGTATTTTTATTATAATATTATTATTTTGTATTATATGTGTAACGTGAGGTTGGAAGTATGTTATGACCTTTAAGATTAGTTATTTTTAAGCACTCTTCCACACTATATAGAATATGTATAATAGTTATAGTGACAACCAGTGGCAGATCCACCTAAAGCATTGACGGTATGTTGGTTTACTCGCCAGTTTCAAGACAGAGGTTTCACATGAGAATCACTCTTAATGCACATTGCAATTTTTTTTAAATTTTTTTTCAAGTTTTGTTTTATTCTAACAATCAAAAGTTCTATATCTTTTTACTTATTTCAATTCTTTTCCTATTTTGTTTTGTTAAAAGAACTTGTTTACCTTTTTTCATGTTTTATTTTATTCAAACAATTAAAAGTTTTATACTAGCATTTTACTTCTTTTTATATGTTGTTTTATCAAAACAATTGATTTATTTATTTTTTATTTTGTATTATTAAAATAATCGATAGAATATATGTATTATTCTTTTTTTGTTAAAACAATTTAAAGAATAAATTTATATATTCTGCATGAGTAAAGTCTTAAATAATCAAAAAATTATTTATGTTCGCAAGATTTACTTCTAATGACAATGTTATCTAAAAGAACAATTCAAACTTTACTCTAAAATTTTATACCCAGAAATGACTTACAATTTATGATTAAAAGATTTATTTCTAAACTACATGATTTCTTTTGTTTAGTCATTATACTCGCATCTATACAAGACATTCATAACTAAAAGAATAAAAAAGACTATTCAGATTTTGATACTCGTATATATAACTATTGGTCGTACCCCCAGAATATAAAGTCCTGGTTTTGCCACTACTAATGTCTATCTCTTACAACGCATTCAGAGCGCGAAGTCTCTACGGGACGAGCTGGAACATCCACGCTGGGATGGTCTTAACTCTTAACCGAGGAACAGAAAAGAATGACAAAAAGAAGAAAAGGTAACTATAAGAAGCATGCATCGTTTTCTAAAGATATGTGACAAAGTCAAAATATCAATACAAATGAATTAACAAGATTTTGAAATGTAGGATCCAATTAGGCAAGCTATCCCATAAAAAGACAGATAAAAAAGAACATCGTATGCATGAACAAAACTTGCATTTTCTAACAAAATTGTAAGTACCATTCTTGAATTATCACCAAGAAGCAAAAGAAAAGAGTTATATATAGAAAAGGGCACTTCATTTTCATATAAGTTGGGAGCATCATATTAATTCAAATCCTAATTTTCTTGATCTTACCACACCTAAAATCCCTGAGAATATTGGAAGGAAACATGGCCTCAATTTCATGAGACAAATCTAGCAAAACCATCTGCGCCTTCCTCTTGTGCATTGGCTGTGGCACTGATTTGGGTTTTCGCGGTGGAGGAGGAGGGCATTTCGGTAAAACCATCTCTGTCTTGGGCGTAGTGCACCCTCCACCTTCATCAACCTTTAGGGTTTCTTCTTTGTAGACATCTCCTTTGGTTGTCACGTGCAGATTTATCTCCTTACAACTCATCTTCTTGGGCAGTCCCATTTGGGAAAATGCCTTCAAATTTGCTTGCATCAAAGATTTAAACTATGACAAGAATATTAGTGCAGATCAAATATGTTGGGTTTTGGATTTGGTGAACGTAACTCACGTTGCAATTTCTTGGGAGGAAGCAAGAGGTGTTTGACATTTGGTGTTGCTTGAGTTTGAAAATTGTTGTTGCTTAATATAATGAGGGGGAGAGTTTTTCAACAAATATAATCTTGCTATATCTCTCTTGATTAATTTTGTTGACTTCTTTTTTCTGATTTTGCCTTTTTTTTTTCCAATGTTTTTTTGTTGGTTGTGAGAGTGAGATGAGTATGAATAATGAACAAGAAAAGGTCCTTTTTGGTGAGGAATCCAATGCAAAGAAAACGTTTCAAGTTCCCTTAAATCACATTAAAAAGCCATAAAAGAGTGATTTTTCGCTGTCCCTTATGATTCTCTACTAACTAATTTGGTGCATCTTACACTTGCTATATAGGAAAAGATGCACTTTATTTTTGTTTATTTTCTGCATGTAAGTATAAAAGGTTAGAACTTTCTTCCTTTAAATTTAATCCGGTGTTGCTTTATACTCCATATAGGTATTGATCAATGAAATGTATGCGTAAATAGCATTACGCATTAATTTATATACTGCAATATGTTTTTGGGTGATTTGCATTGAGCATTTAACATTGCACATTAATTATTATTGATCAGGAGTAAAATAGAAAATATCTGTGTTTATGGGTTGGCTTAGATTAATGTATGAGGCAAAGGTCTCAGGATCAAGTCCACTATGATTTGGCATTTATAATTTTATGTTTATATTTATTTATAAAAAAGAAAATAGAAGACTAGTTAGATTGAAGACCTATCACATTGCATTGACAAAATCATTAGTCAAAACTGAGCGAAATGACCATTCAGAAACATTTCATAGGATACTCCTCAACTGATGAAATTGGAGATTCCTTATCTACTAAAAAAGTTGTTTATCTCCCATGTGAAATTGGGATAATATACCAAACCTAATGGATTAGTTGCCACCCAATCCTCTCTATAAATAACTTCAATATTCCAATTTTCCCACTGATCATATTCATTCTAGACAACTCGCACAAGCTTAATGGTGAAGGCAGACTTTCTGTGGCAATTTTTTCAACTGCGATATTTCGATTGCATTTTGCAGCTTTCTATAAACAAAACAAAAATATAACTTCGTCCATTCAATCTTGTTCCTGAATAAAAACAATAACACTCATGCACATGGCCCACTCCAAAGAAGCATGCTATTTTGTTGTTCATCAAGTGTACATTATATTAAGTGGCAACATGCATCATTTCTTAGCACGGCGCCTTTTCATATCTTAGGATTCCCACACTTGGAATTTGGGTCTGGTGATTTCCTTTTCTATTTTTTTACCCCAAATTTAGTGGAGGGGAGGGGACATTAATTTTTTCTGGATTTCATAATGTTGGAGCAGGAAAAGGAAGGGCTCATGATATTGATGTCAATCATTATGAGATAGGAAGATGAAATGGTGAAATATGAAGTCTAGGGAGATAATGTCAATAAAGGATTAGCTAAATGTCTATTCAATGCACCTTAACTTAATTATCTTTCTATGGCCTAGCTAATTAGGTCATCCACATCCATGTCTCAATACCGTCACCTTAACTTAATTATCTGTCTATGGGGCTAGCTAATTACGTCATCCACATTCATGTCTCAATACCGTCTCTTAACCGTCTCATCCTTTAACTATTCATGAGTTCCACTGCACTTTTTACCCCATCTCTTAACTAAGAGACAACATCTGCATTCCTCCATCTCTTAACCATCCCAACCCTTAACTATTCATTCAATTTCATTTTTTATTTTTATTTTCAACAAATTCAATTAATAAAAACACACTAGATAAAATAAAATTACAATTTAAAATCCTAACAATATTAAAAAACACATAATTAAAATCTAAAAAATAAATAAAAAAGACATAATTTAAAATACTAGAAATTAAAAATTGCACACTTAAATTTTAAAACCAACTCCACCGGCGAATCATCACCCTGCGTAATGGACTTGAAATTGGGCAGACGTCATGTGAGAAGTGTCAGACATTGTGGCAGTGAAGTACATGGACATTAGGGTGGACGACGACCCTTGGGAGCCCGCCTGGCTTGTTCGTCTCGGCCTCGGCCCCTCACCCTAGCCGTCTTTGCCGCCTTGTTCCCTTGCGGCCGACGTCGTGTACAGGAGGAGCCCCCTGCATCTGATGTTGGGAACTCAACCTCTTGTGAGGCGTTGCCTTCCCCGCCCCCACTAGACGAGTATTGGCCACCTGCCGCATGCTTCGTGCATTTCAAGCTCGAGCCCGTGCTGGAATCAAAACTGCCAGCTCACCTATCAAGATGTTTGACCGCCTCTCAAACATCGGGAAATTTGAAATCTTTACCGGTGTCGGATTTGAAGACTCGCAAAGACGCTCTCAGTATGTCGGATCCATTGGCTCCGTTTTGGTACCGTTCCGCTTCCCTCTTGTAGATCCCACAAAATATTTTGACATCTCTGTCGGCTGGCTCAAAATGAGCGCGAAGCATCTTCAGGTTGCGACTAAAGGCCCCTGTTGACTTTTTTGCATTGTATACGTTGGTGATCTTATCCCAAAAACACTTGCGGGTTTGTTGATTCCCGAGGATTAGATCGTTCAACGTGCTGATCCAAGCGTCGAACAGAGCCATCGTCTCCGCTTGTGTGTATGGATGACAGTCGTCGTCCTCACGGTCCTCCACCGCCTGAGGAGTGTGTTCCTCCTGAACATCCTCCCTAATTTGGGATAATCTCTGCGTTTGCATATTCCTCGGACCGGGGAGACGATAGTATGCATCAACTGGAAAAGATGGTGTTTGGTACGCCGGCGTGGACGAGCCTTGGGTACCTGGCGACGAACCGGAATCGGAAGTACCCAAAACATTGTACATGCCCCCAGTCGACAAACGCGTCCAAGTCGTAGCCGCTGCCCTCGCCGACGGAGTTTCCTTCACCATACATTTTTGCAGAAATTGGAGAGGAAATAGAGATGATAAAGTGTTTGTGAGAGTGTAGTGTTTGTGTGTGGAAAAAATGGTGGGAGAATTGTGTGTGTAGTGTTATTTATAGATGAATGTGGGAAAAAAGAAAAAAATAAAAAAAAAACGGTAAAAAACGGCCGGAAAAAAGACCAATTTTTTATTATTCATATTTAAAAAATTAATTATTAAAAATAGCCAAAATCGACGCCCACTCGCACAGCCGGCGAGTGGGCGTCACGCCCCAACCGCTGCTCGCCACGTGGCCGACGCGCGTGCGAGACAACCCGCATCCCACCGCTTCCCCCCGATCTAAACGACGAGATAGAGCACCTGCAGCGGCGTCTCGTTGCGGGCTCGGTCTCGTCCCGGCGAGACGAGCTCGCAGCGAGATGCCACTGCAAATGCTCTTATGTGTGTCCTGACTATCGAGCTTAAAAACAAAAAAATTTAAAGTTTGTGTGCGTGTATTGGTGGAAGAGTGGTTAGTTTCTCAAAATCAAAAGTTTAATACTCCATTTGTCCCATAAAAATATGGGCATTGGGAATGGTAAGGGAATTAGGACAAAATTGGTAAAGTAAGAGAGATAATGAGAATAGTATGATAAAGTAAGAGAAAAGAGGAGAATGATAGTTAAAATATAGTTAGTGAAATGTGGGACCTGTATTATTTAATTAATATAACTTTTCCAAAAATAGAATGTACCTATTTTTGTGAGACGGACGAAAATGGAAAGTGCACATATTTTTATGAGACGGGTAGAGTACATACATAATTTTAAGAAAGGTGTTATTTTGTGTGTTAAGTGAAAAGAGAAAATTGTACTTACATTAATGTGAGAAGAAAGAACTTTTTTCAAAAAAGAAAATTTGTCATCTTTTATAATATATCTATTATAAAACAGATATATTATAAAACGGATATATTATAAAACGGATGAAGTTGCTACAATAGAATCACAACAATCACAACAAACAAATCACAATGCGTGACTCTGTACTTATTCATTCTTAAGAAAACTAATATGCTATCAAAAAAGTTTAATACATAATCTCTCCCTAATAAAAAGCTCCATATATAATGGGCGATTTAAAATTTATTTCGACAGTATAATATACATGAAACCACTTTGTAATATACGACAGTATAATATACACGATCCCCTCGATGATGCCAACCCCCGGCTTCCCAGCCGCCTCTTCAACTGTCCCAAGGGTTTGGGACAACCCTTTCGGGGCGTCCACTGGTTCCACCTTTGGTGGTTCGGTTGGTTCCACTTTTAGTGGTTCCTTCGGATCCTTTAATGGATCGAGTGCTGGGGCCTTCGGGTCTCACACGAGTGCTGGGGCCTTCGGGTCTCATGCGGGTGCTAGTCCCTTCGTGGCTCGTACGACCATGACGGGCTCTATGCCCAACATGAATGGTGGGGGCTCTATGCCCAACCACGTTGTTGGCTCCTTCGGGGGCAACGGAATTGGTTCCTTCCATGGACCAAGTTCGGCACCTTTGGCACCAAGAATGATGCCACCTGCCGAGAAACCACCCAAGTTTGGAGGATCTGACTTCAAGAGGTGGTACCAAAAGATGTTGTTCTACTTGACAACATTGGGCGTCGCCAACTTCCTCACGGAGAACGAGCCGCCCGTGCCAAGCGACCAAGAGACTAGGCTCGAAGTCATGGCGGACTATGAGGCTTGGAGGAAAGGAGATTATCTTTGTAAAAATTTCATTCTAAGTGCTTTAGATGATAGTTTGTACAATGTATACTCCAATGTAACCACATCTACACAAATGTGGGAAAGCCTAGAAAAGAAATATAGCATAGATAATGATGCAGGGACTGAACAAGTTGTAGCATCCAAATTTATAGACTACAAGATGGTCGACTCTCGACCCATCATGGAGCAAGTCCAAGAGCTCCAAATGATCATCCACGCATTAGTGGCTGAAGGGATGATCTTGCCCGACAAATTCCTAAGGTGCACGATCATTGACAAACTTTCTCCTAGTTGGAAGGACTTCAAGAGCTATCTCAAACACAAGCGAAAGCAGATGACCATTGAAGACTTGATCGTGAAGTTGCGCATTGAGGCTGATGTGCGCAAAAGCGACCAAAAGGCTAAGGGGTTCACCCCACTTGAAGCCAAAGCCAATCTGTTGGAGCGGGGCGGTCCCTCCAACAAACGCCCTCACCCAAGCCGTCCAAATGACAAAGGGAAGGGAAAACAGCCTTCAAAGAAGTTCGAAGGCGACTGCTACAAATGTGGCAAACAAGGCCACTTTGCTAAAGACTGCCGCAGCAAGAAGAAGAAGCCGGCTGCCCACGTCGTTGAGAAGGAGTTCAAAGACTGGGACGAGAACGACCTCATTGCTGTGGTCACTGAAGAGGTTAACCTTGTTGATAACAAGGGTGGCTGGTACATCGACACCGGCGCTACTGCTCATGTCTGCTCAGATAGGAGCAAGTTTGCCTCCTACACGGCTGTTGAAGGGAGGAAAATCAACATGGGGAATCAAGCATCGTCCGAAATCCTCGGCGTTGGCAACGTGATTCTCATGATGACGTCTGGCGTCACAATCACTTTGAAGGATGTGCTGCATGTCCCGGACATCCGCAAGAACCTAGTGTCAGGATCAATACTAGTTAATAAGGGGTTTAAACTTGTATTTGAGTCTGATAGGTTTGCTTTGTATAAGTTTGGAAAATCCCTCGGAAAAGGTTATGTAACCGATGGGCTTTTCAAGCTTAGTGTGGCAACTCGCAGTGTTGCAAAGCCATTGGCGAATAATAATAAAGCATCTACTTCCTCCTATTTGACCGAGTCTTCAAATTTATGGCATTGTAGATTGGGACATGTAAATTCAAAAGCCATTAAAAGATTAGTAAATTTAGATTTACTAAAGGCTAATGAATTGGATATCCAAGATAAATGTGAAATTTGTCTTGAAGCAAAAATGACTAAGTTGCCGTTTCACTCGGTTGAACGAAGCACAAAACCCCTTGAATTAATTCACACGGACGTATGTGATTTAAAGATGGTGCAAATTAGAGGTGGTAAAAAGTACTTTATCACTTTCATAGATGATTGCACAAGGTATTGCTACATTTATCTTTTAAGAAGTAAAGATGAAGCAAAAGAAGCGTTCAAAAACTATAAGAACGAAGTTGAGAATCAACTTGGTTGTAAAATCAAATCGATTCGAAGCGATAGAAGAGGCGAATATGTAGCCCCGTTTGAGGAATTATGCAACGCAAGTGGTATAATCCATCAAACGACTGCACCATATTCACCACAATCTAATGGTGTTGCAGAACGCAAAAATCGAACTCTAAAAGAGATGATGAATGCACTGCTTCTAACATCAGGATTACCACATAACATGTGGGAGGAAGTTGTTTTGACAGCCAACTATATCTTGAATAAGATCCCTCTCAAAGGAAAAGATGTTACTCCTTATGAGTTGTGGAAGGGAAGGAAACCATCCTACAAATACCTCAAAGTGTGGGGGTGTTTGGCAAAGGTGATGGTTCCTCCGCCCAAAGAGGTTACAATCGGACCTAAGACGGTTGATTGCATCTTCATTGGATATGCACTTAATAGTAGTGCATATCGATTTGTTGTTCACAAGTCCGAAATATCGACTATAACAGTAGGGACAACAATTGAGTCAAGGAATGCCGTATTTCTCGAAAATACATTTCCTTGCAAAGACAAAGAAAATGTCGTAACCAATTCTGAGACAAGAATTGAAGAAGAAGCCACTAGTTCTAAACCAGTGGAAGAAGAAGCCACTAGTTCTAAATCAGCGGATGCGAAACCTGAATCGCGCAAGCGTGTGATGTGAATCAAATTTACATTGTTATTCCCATAACTTTACATGATTTATATAGTTTGATGCTTGCAAAAGTGTGGTTTATGGTGTAGGAAGAGGAGTAAATGGTGAAACAAAGAAGGAAGCTCGGAGGGTGAAAAGCTGTGCAGAAAGCTCTCAAAAGTGGCCACCCGGCCAGGTGAATTTCATGCCCAATAATGTACCCGGCCGGGTGATTTCTGGAAGGCAGCGAGAGGACAGAAAGCTCTCAAAATTGGCCACCCGGCCGGGTTAATTTAATGCCCAAAAATACACCCGGCCGGGCAGTTGATTTGAACTGCAAATAGACAGTTTCATGTGGCAGTTTCTTTTCCCAAGGAGAGAGAGACACGGTTTGGCAGAAAAAGTGGGAATTGAATGGATAAAAGAAAGTGGCAGGAGGAGATTGAAAAAGGGGGGGGTGGATGTGACGTTTTTTGGCAGAGGAAAAAAGAGAGAAAAGGGAGAAAGAGAGGAGGAAGAAGTTCCGGCCAACATTCCGACTATCCGTCTCCAAATCCCGATTCCACTCAACGAGAGCTTGAATCCTACGGTTTTTATTGCATATTTCACAATGTTTTTAGGCTAAGCTCTCTATGTTGCTCCAAGTTGTAATCTAGGATTTGTAAAGATGTTCTTACACCATTGAAATCATATGTTTGTGTCCAACAATGTGCTCAATATTTATTCACTATGTTTTTGGCTAATAACGTTGTGATGTTAATTCCTTTGCTATTGTCTCTTTAACATAGTTTAGGAGTGTTTGATTGTTGGATTGCTATTGAATTAGAATTGTTCAGAGGATAATTTAATGGTGGATTAGGTAAGTTCGCATAGTAGATGATCTTTAATTCCCGCGCTTCTGCAGGAATTTAATATCTTCGAAAATTAATTCATGCAACAAGTGTTCAGCTGACTGTGAATTATACGTCGCAAACATGTTCAGTGCACGCGATTAGGTTGATTAATTAATCCCAAATATGTGCTTTTAATATAGGTGTAGAGCAATACAAGCCTAGTAAGCAACTTGGAGTGACATAATTCCCCATTCAAAAAGTCCGTCTTTCGTTAACTTGTAGCTTTAGATCATCTTTAATTTGTAGAAATCAAAACCTTCAAATCAAGATCATTTTTAGTATGCTTTTCCTTTGTTTTGGAGTTAAATAGCCTACGCCTCCCTGTGGTTCGACACTCGAAGTACTACAATCGACTCTGTACTCTTGCAGATTCGTTGTAATATTAGAGTCAATTTATTAAACTTGGGTGAACTTTACCATTAATATTTGAACTCAAAAATTACACATCAGCGTGCAAGGCCCGATCCAAAAGATACAGTACTAAGACGTGGTAATAGAGTCAAAACACCAAAAACTTTCGGTCCTGACTACATTGCTTTCATGTTGGATGAAGAACCAACATCGATAAAAGTAGCCTTTGCTGGCCCAGATGGGCTGCATTGGAGAGAAGCTGTTCAAAGCGAAATTGATTCAATTTTGCTAAACCACACATGGGTGTTGGTTGATTTGCCCGAAGGTGCTAAACCTTTAGGATGCAAATGGGTCCTTAAAAGAAAGTTTAAGGCCGATGGAACAGTTGATAAGTATAAAGCCCGATTAGTAGTAAAGGGTTTTAAACAAAAGGAAGGACATGACTTCTTCGATACATATTCACCTGTAACAAGGATTACATCTATCCGAGTGCTTCTCGCTATTGCTGCATTGCACAATCTTGAGATTCATCAAATGGATGTAAAGACCGCGTTTCTAAATGGTGAATTAGAAGATGAAATATATATGGAGCAACCCGAAGGGTTTGTAGTACCTGGACAAGAGAAAAATGTATGCAAGCTCGTAAAGTCTCTATATGGATTGAAACAAGCGCCATTGCAGTGGCACTTGAAGTTTGATAATGTGATGTTATCAAATGGGTTTAAAATCAACGAGTGTGACAAATGTGTCTACATCAAGAGCACTAATAACGACCATGTTATAGTGTGTCTATACGTTGATGATATGTTAATCTTAGGTAGTAACACTCAAGTAATTAACGATACAAAGACCATGTTAAAGAGAAACTTTGACATGAAGACATGAGTCTAGCTGATATAATTCTTGGAATGAAGATTCTAAGAACGTCTGATGGAATCATCTTAACACAATCACATTATGTTGAGAAGATATTGAACAAATTCAAGGCCTATGATGGCGCGCCGGTTAAGACTCCAATTGAACTCGACGTTCACTTGAGCAAGAACAAAGGCGAGCCCGTTGCACAAGAAGAGTATGCACGGGTCATCGGGTGCATTATGTACTTGACTAATTGCACTCGACCTGACATTGCTTGTGCCGTGAACAAGTTGAGTCGTTACACGAGCAATCCAAGCAAAGAGCATTGGAGAGCTCTTGTGAGGGTTTTGAGATATTTAAAACACACTCAAAATCTTGGGATACACTTCTCGAGATACCCCCCGGTACTTGAAGGGTACTGTGATGCCAATTGGATATCCGATAATAGAGACTCACTTTCAACAAGTGGATACGTCTTTACTATTGGGGGTGGAGCTGTATCGTGGAAATCCACAAAACAGACATGTATAGCCCGATCAAAAATGGAATCGGAGTTCATTGCCTTAGATAAGGCGGGTGAGGAAGCCGAGTGGCTTAAGAACTTCCTTGAAGATATTCCATGTTGGTCTAAGCCAGTGCCACCAGTGCTGATCCACTGCGATAGCCAAGCGGCTATTGGAAGGGCAAACAATGGTTTCTATAACGGTAAGTTTCGACATCTACGTCGACGACATAACACCGTGAGACATTTGATCACAACAAGGGTGATTACAATTGACTATGTGAAGTCAATAGATAATCTAGCGGATCCGCTAACCAAAGGGTTAAACCGTGATCAAATGAATAAGTTGCTAGAGGGAATGGGTTTGAAATCCACAAACTAAAGAATTATCATAGTGGTAACCCAACCATGATGACTGGAGATCCCAAGAACTTGGTTCAAAGGGACAACTAAGCTATGAGAGTTCATGAGAAACACTCAACTATATCTATTCCCTAGAGAGCAATAGAGTGTTGGAGAACTTGCCTAGTGGTAAAGGCTAAGTCTATGACTTTTAATGGTTCTTAAGGATCCCAAAGAGATGAAGTTCTCAAAGAGACCAAGTATGGCAAGGTACTTGACTAAGAATCACCTATGTAAGTGCGAAGTGTGGTCGCTTCATAAAACACACTTATGAATCCAAAGTGGTGTCCAAGACCGCAATGGACACAAAACGTAAGAACGGATGAGGTTGAGGTGTTTAAACGTTAACACCATTGTCTCGGTGCACGCTGTGGGGGATTAGTTCAAAGCATCGCGCTACTAAGCCGCTTGTGTATCCGATGGTGTCGACTATGGAGGGTTCAAAGCCAACAACTACCTATCCTTATGCTTATATACCTCTCGAGGGTTGAGCTTGTGTCTGCATGCATATGCATTCGGCTATTTCCACTCATGTGGGGGATTGTAAAAATCATGGATTAAATATGCCCGGTCAATGGATTTTGACCAAATAATAAATGTGATGAGACATTTAATTTTGTGAAATTAAATGACATAGCGTCGATCTACATTTTACGTAGATAAATGTAGTATATTCACTTTCTCAAATCCGATTTTCGGTGAGTGAGAAATAGTGGATTAAAGTTGAGCATAATTAGCTTTTAATTAAAGCTTGGAGTTGGAGCTTAGGGAATAATTAACTAGTGTTAATTATCCCATATTGGAGGATTAACACATCTTTTAATGTGTTTAAATTAAGTGACTTTATGTTACTTAATAATTATAGTGGACCAAGATGGGTGAAAGAGCCCACACGGGCGCACACGCGCGCGCCGCCGCCGCCGCCCGCCTGCCCGAGCCCGAGCCCGTGCCCGTGGTCGCGGGCCCCGGTCCCGGTCCCGATCTCGATCTCGATCTCGATCTTGATCTTGGACTTGGACTTGGACTTGGATCTTGGCAATTGGTCTTTGGGTGGTCTTTGGGCTTGGTGCTTGGGCTTGTCCCTAGCCCCAACTTAATCTTTTTATACCACCGCAGAGTCAGCAATCCAAGTGGCTTGACACGTCGTCAAGCGTGGCATGTCAGAGCTGCCACGTGAGAAAAGCACACGCTCCGCACGCGAAAGGCACACTCCTGCCACACGCTCGTAACCGTCGGGCGGTTACGAATCTGCCATGATGAGCCTTCATGGTTGTTGACCCACAGCAGTGGACTGAGCCTATAAATAGGCTAGCCACTCCATGCATTTGCACTATAACATTCACAAGCATCTGCATCATAAGCTCTCTCCCTCTCTGCATTGTCTTTCTGTCGAAGCTCTGCCCTCTCCTCCATCCAGTTCGCCGGAGCTCTGCTGATTGCGGTGCTGCATCAAAAGAGACGTAGCCGTTTTACCTTTGGGGACGACACGCCAAACCGAGAGCACTACCGGGGCGTATCTCGTCTTGCGGGAAGAGGCCTCCTCGACTCGGCTAATTCACGGTTTAGTTGTTTCGTTTTTCCGTTGTAATTTTAAGTTCAGTTTCTCCTTTTGTATTCTTTCTTTTGGGTTGTATTACGCCCGGTTGTATCTCTTGTAATCCACAGAACCAACAATGTAAAAAGAAGTTTCTATTATATTAATAAATATAATATTTTCTATCTTTACTTAACATAGAAAACAATATCTCTTAAAATCACCTATTATTAATAAAGTATGTCATTTATTATGAAATAACAAAGTATGTCATTTATTATGAAACGGACGAGGTATATATTTCTGAATTCTGATGAGCTAGGCCGATGGTAATTATATATAACATTTCTAAAACAGGAAGAGCGACACCCAAAATTCTCCTTTTCAACCTCCAAGAGGAATGCTGGGTTGGTTTAATCCAATTAAAAAAAACTAAAATTAATCTATTAGTTCATCATCGATATTGTGATGATAAGGTGGGGCATTTGGGTTACAAAGCAAAGTGCACACACTTTCATGCCCCATAATTACAAATCATTAACTATTTGCCATGCATGTCCCCATCTCTATCTTTATACGCATCATCACTACTAGTCTATTGCTCCTTCCTTCCCCGATTAATTGTCACTCTTTTCCATTTCGGTCTGTCCTTCAATAATTGTCACACTTCATTTTTACTATAAATGGTAAGTATGTTTCACATTTCATTAACTCACTTCACTCACATTTTATTATAAAATCAATATAAAAAACTAGGTCTCAAGCTCCACTAACTTTTTCAACAAACTTTTCTTTACATTTTTTAAAACTCATGCCCGGTAAAAGAGTGACAATTAATCCGAGACGGAGTGCGTAAACCAATATTTTTTGTATCTTTTAATCTTACCACATCATTTAGTTAAATAAAAATCATTTTATTCCTAATACAATGGAGATCATTCCGCGAAAAAAAATTAGTTAGATTATACCAAATAACTAGATCCACTCACTAATATCTCGTGGATAATTTATATGCATGAATCATTATTGTAATGTAAAATGTACTCCCGTATACTAGTAGAAGATAGAAGCATGAAATGAAACATTAAACTGGGCCATATTGGGCTCAATTTATTTGATAAATTACCTTTTGGCTGTGGGCCTGCTCAATTATATAACCCAGCAATATTCCCAAAACTAAACATCTTGGGCCTGTTCCTATTATGTGTTTTGGTATAATCTAGAGGCCACAATACGAAAAAAAAAGTATAGAATTACAAATTTATAATGATAATAAACATTGATGTATTTTTAAAACGACTGTAGAGAATTGTGTTGTCGAGTTTTGTTGGGTATTTAATCTTTATTGTGTGATTGTTAAATTACAAGACTTATCAAATAAATGCCCATTAATTCTAAATTATCATCAATAAACAGTACGGAAAGACTGAAATGACTATAGTCCTAGAGGCTAGAGTTGCATATATTAAATGTTTTTGAATCTCGACCAGACATTGAATCGGTCATTTGGCTGAATTAATTGAATCAATATGTTTTTACTTTTGATAGTGAATTTTTAACATTTTGCTATAATTTACTTATGACAAAATTTTTATATTTTTAGGAAAAGTAATTCGATTACTCCCTATTCTTTATAAAATAATGAACCGTGCATGTAGACTGTAGTCAATATTTGAATACTCTTTATTATGTCAGTGAAAAAGTTTAAACAATAAATATACTTTTCTACTTTCACAAGTATTAGTCGTTTTCGCTGGTCAAATTAAGACAGATGATCAGATTGGAGTCAAACTAATCGTGTAATTGTTTATGTATAATTGCCTTTACATTATCAAACGTGTCTGTAATTTCTTACTTAATTACCTAACTACTTATTGATACGTATGGACTTAGCTTGGTCCAAGTATTGGTTGATTTAATTTTAGTTGGATATTAGTGTACATTCATTTATATCTACTGTATTTCTTTTAGTACTCATATGTATGTGTACTTCTCTATCTTCACTTTTTTGAATTATATCTATCACGAATCATATTTGGAATAAAATCATCTTCAAATTTAGTGTTCTATTTAGCTTCCACTATAGAATGTTGTCAAACTTTCAATTTAGTCTTATCATTATTGCAAATTTTATACATTATTATTTCGTCATTAATAAGGGATAAAAAAGTAATACTACAATATTTCTTTATATCACGGTAGAATAAACTTAAATACATAGGGAGTATTCTGTCTTTTGTACTGATATTGTTCATTCAAACACAAAAAATAGATGTGGGATTGATTGCCCCACAATGAATTAGTCAAAAACAAATCCATACATATATTATTGAGGTGTATTTAATTCAATCTTAACTTCCTCTCATGAGTGAAACAATGTCATGGTCCTTCCATCTCAATAAATATGAAAAATAATTTTCTACCACAAAATTTTATATAGTATTATTTTATGCGTTAATAAAGAGATAGTAAAAAAAAGAGAAGAAAAAATAGAAATGATATTGTTTCTATTTTATGGAAAGAGAGTGTACATTCACTGTTACACAACAACCTCACAAAGCAATTGGAAAACAAAAATTGTAAAATTAAAAACATAATAAAAAAATTCGCTATTACACAACAAACTCATTAAGCAATTAGAAAACAAAAATTGGAAAATTAAAAACGTAGTAGTAATAAAAATTCTCTTCTTGGCCTTATTCTTAAAGGGGGCCCATAATCCTTTAAATAAGAAAATTAACCCCACAACTTAGAGAATTTAATCAAGGACCTCTAAGAAACTTGGACCAATAAACATACTTGGCGTGCATATATATTTTCTAATTGTTATTTGAATTATTAATTCATGAAATATTCTACTCTGTTGATTGCCTCTAATTTCCTGCATAATTATACCCCATTGGCCATTCTCATTATGTAATGCCTCGTTAATTGCAAGGAAAATGAAAACGTACCTACACAACATAGTTTACTTGATAACACTTGATTTGTTCTTTTAATTAATAGGTTGGGTCGAGTCATTACAATTAAATAGGAGTACTAATGAAGAATCATTATTTACTTGAAAAAATGGAAAAAATACGACGACAAATTTGGATACGATGTTCGCTTCCATTTAATTGGTGTTGAACAACCGCACTCAACTCATTTGAAATCAATGTTTTCTTGTAACAAATTATATAAAAATTAAAATTTGACACAATAACCTAAATTATTATACACATTTTTGTGCTATTTGTTGTGGTTGGTTTGAACGAACTATTCTGATCATAAGAATTGATAGGCGTTTCATATTATTTTCAACTTTTTTTATCTTTTGATTTTGACGATTTAAAATATGTACAACTCTTGTCACTAAAAAATGTGAATTGTTTTTAATTTCAAAATTTATATTCAAGTGTTATATCTGACGTGTGTTTTGTTCGCCGTTGTCAGACTATTTATACACTCCATCCGTTACATTACAAGTGACACATATTTTTTTGCATATATTTGCAAAAATTATAATAAATAGTTATGGTGGAGAGAATGTAAAGTTAAGTAAAAAGAGAATAATATAGGTTAGATACTCATTATATTATTCTCTTTCTTACTCTATTTCTCTTAACTTTAACTATTTATTAGTATGATTTTCTCAAAACATGTATAAAAAATAAGCGTGTCACTTGTAATGAGACAAATGGCATTACAAAGGGAATAGTGCAATCTACACATATAATCTTCAAATAAAAATACTTTATATCCTAAAATGGTATATTAAATTAGAAACTATACTCCCCCGTCCCAAAAAAAAGGCGTTTGGGACATCAGAGAATGGTAATTAAAATAATTTGTTAGTGACCAATATTATTATTAGTGTTTAATGATGGAACTTGAATGTATGAATTGTAAATAAATTGATTTATATAAATAATAAGTTTGGGAGAAAATTTCATATAAATAGAAATTAGATGGGATGGAAAAAAATGGAAAATGTGACAAATGGATTGTTAAAAAGTACTTAAAACGATACTAGGAGTAGTTGTTGGTTGTAGAAATGATCAAAGGAAGGATATTAAAATACAGAATTACCATGCCAAAATTGCTCCACGATAATAAACTATATCAACTAGGGGAAGAAAACGAAGAAAGCCTGTGTTGAATAAAGTGATGTCAATTTCCATAAAATGGTGTGAAAACACGAAATTAGAATACCATAAACCATCGATGCTTAAAACTTTTAATTGTACTATATTAATAAATGATAAAATAATCAACTGCCCGAAAAATATCTGACTGCTGCCCGTCCTCCCCGTGCCAGTCTTTCCGACACGGTCAGCATTTGTGGGTCTGTTTCTAGTCTTCCTTCCCGGGCAGCTCCATTTACAAATAAATATGTGAGACACGCTTTAATTTTTTCTCTTCAGCCCACCACCACAAACTTCCCCGGTGGTGCAGGAGCTGCGCCACCGCCTGTTACATATCTATCTTGCCGGTGAGAGAGAAGGAGAGAAATGGGCCAGGGCATGAGCTGCAGTAGCAGTGAGGAGCAAGGGCTGTTCAGTGCAGTGCAGTTGGGGGATTTGGAAATGTTTGAAGCCATTTTGAAAAGGGATTCATCTCTCATTCATCACTCCACTGTTTATGATCGTAACTCTCCTCTGCATATCGCTGCCGCTAATGGCCAGATCGAGGTCCGAATCTTCAATATATATGTCTTACTTTATTTTCTTTTGCTGAATTTCAGTTTTTCCCCCCTTTTTTTGTTTCTTGTTTTGTAAATTTGGGATTCTTGTTTTGTGGGATTCAGATTCTTTCATTGATTCTCGACCGATCCGTGAAACCGGATGTGTTAAATCGGCACAAACAGGTCTGCTTCTTCACCTCCCTTCTCTCTGATTCTATCTCAGTTCATATTGATGAAAAATGTTTGATCTTGATTGTTGAATTGTTTGATTGATTGCTCAATGATGTGTGTATAGACTCCACTGATGCTGGCTGCAATGCATGGCAAGATCTCCTGTGTGGAGAAGCTAATCGAGGCTGGTGCCAATGTATGAACTTCTAAATCTCTCACTCCTTATTCGATCGATCAAAATCGGCATCTCTGCTCACAGCTAATCTTGATTTCCATATTGTTAGATTTTGATGTTTGATACTCTTAATGGAAGAACCTGCTTGCACTATTCGGCCTACTACGGCCGTTCTGATTGCCTCGAGGCCATTCTATCCGCTGCTCGAGCCTCCCACGTCTCAGCTTCGTGGTAGGTTCTTGTTCAAGAGTCACCTTCTGTGAGTAGGAAAATTGAATCTTGAATGATCTGTGAACGAATTTGTAGGGGATACTCTCGTTTCGTGAACATTAGGGATAGCAAAGGGGCAACACCGTTGCACTTGGCAGCGCGTCAAAGACGCCCTCAATGTGTTCATATCTTGTTGGATAATGGAGCCCTTGTCTGTGCTTCGACTGGTGGATATAGGTAATGTTTTCATAGGCAAATTTGTTTGTGTGATTGTTCCGTGCTTGATGGTTTGTACTCTGCAGCTTTCCTGGTAGTACTCCCCTTCATTTGGCTGCAAGAGGTGGTTCTCTTGATTGCATCAGAGAATTGCTGGCCTGGGGCGCTGATCGACTGCAGAGAGATGCCTCAGGGTATGTGATCTCGCGCTTCACTTAAATATGCTGAATGGATTTGCTATTTCATGATTAGTTTTGCTATTATTCATGAGTTTATTTTCTTTCCATTCATGTCATCTTGCTATGTATAGTTAGTTTAGTTGTTTCGACAAAAAAAGGATTAGGCTAATGGTGTTAAATAGGAGAGAGTCTATGAAGAGCTAATTTCCATCTCTATCTTCGCTCATTCCTTGCTAAAGTGGGATGTTTTGTGGATTCAGGAGAATACCATATGTGGTGGCTTCAAGGTATCGCCATGGAGCATGTGCGGCTCTTCTGAACCCTTCTTCTGCAGAGCCTCTTGTTTGGCCGTCACCTCTAAAATTCATCAGTGAACTCAATCAGGAGGCGAAAGCTCTATTAGAGCAAGCCTTGATGGAGGCCAACAGAGAAAGAGAAAATATCATCTTGAAGGGAACAGTGTACTCTCACCCGTCTCCATCAGCATCCGACTCTGGAATTGATGATGATATATCTGAGGTAATCTATCTATCTACTTTTTTCCCCGAAAATGACTATATAGTCAGGAATACAATTCAATTGGAATATGAATCTTGACTAAGTAAATATGTAGGCAAGCGAAACAGATCTTTGCTGCATATGCTTCGATCAAGTTTGCACAATCGAGGTTCAAGGATGTGGACACCGAATGTGTGCACGATGCACGCTCGCCTTGTGTTGCCACAATAAGCCCAAACCAACAACCTCTTGCCCTACTGTGCCTGTTTGCCCCTTCTGCAGGAGCGACATTGTCAAGCTCGTCGTGGCTAAGCTCAGAGACGAGAATGACATTGAGCGTGACATCAATGCCTCAAAGCCGCGTAAGTCTTGGAGGTCACGAAATTTGAGCGAGGGAAGCAGCAGCTTCAAGAGCTTATCTGCAGTGGGCTCGTTTGGCAAGATGAGCCGCGGGTCTGGCAGGATTGCAGCTGAGGACGAGCTTCTTGATAAGCCGTTGAACCTTGAAACGTAGATAATGCCAGGGCTCAAGAACTGCTATAAGGGCAGGTATACATAAGTCTCTCTGTGCATCTACTTTAGAAATTTCAAGAAAAATAAGCAAATGCATGTTTTTGAGTTTGGGGTTTATTGGGTTTTACTTCCAAATTCAGTTTTAGGAAGGTATTCTTTGAAAATCTTGATGATATAATATATTCAAGAAATGTCATTCATTTTGCTGCTGCTTCCCTTTGTAAAATTCCTTATTATATATACTACTACTAGAATTTAAGAATTTGTATACAAAATGATGTAATCAGATGCTGTACATTTGAATGAAAAAATTGAAATTGAATTTGGGGGTAATAATTAATGTCCCATCTTTGGTAAATTATGTGTACTTGCACCACTGTGTAATATTCTGATCATACTTATTTTGATAGATGAGACAGATAGATAATGTTATTTATCATGGGACCCAACTAAAATATGATCTGTCCTAACTGCTGATGCTTCTGCCATTTATTTATTATATTTAATTTGGTCTATTATTTATTTTTGGTAGTGAATTATTTGTTGGAGACAGCGTCGTGGTGCATGGCATGGCATGGCATGCGATTGTTTAGATCTTTCTGTAATTGTGATATAATACGTGTAACTAGTTAGGTGTCTATTAATATACTAATTAATTTTAATTTTACTATGCCATAAGTTGGAGCTACGCCGTGCATTAAATTTTGATTGGACACAAACAAAACGTCACCTATAATCGTACCAATAAGTTTAATGAGATTCAACAATTTGTTATTTTGTCCGATCTAATAATAAATAAAAGGAATTGCAGTATAAAAATGATATAGTGGGTTGGAACAATAAAATATGAATAAAACTGGATGGGTTACACCATAGTAATATAACATCACTATTGCTTTGGAGTGTGGAGAAAGTGATGTATCGTGAACACACCACACCTTAAATAGGTAATAAATAAGTTTCGCCCATAGTCATCAATCAAGAATTGCGTGCATAAAAAATTAATTTAATGATTATAGTCATAATAAACATCCTAAGCCAAGTGAATGAAAATTATGAAACTTCTAAAAACATGAAGGCAACTAATTTTAGGATGTATCTTCCATTCCAAATACATGAATGAATGCAACCAATTTCAGGGTGTATCTTCCAATCCATATTTGTATCATAAATATATTTGAATTTAAAATTAAATTAACTCCAATTTCTCTCAATTTTACTATATGAATTTCAATGTTAAAATTTCAAAATTTCAAATAATTTTAAATTAGAAACATCCCATATGCAGACTAAATACAAAATATACATACTATAAATACATACACACACATTATACACGCACACATAACACACACTGAGATAGTCGATACACACACAAATCCACATTGTACACAACACACACTAATACAAATATAGCAATATAACAAACGAACCTTAATCTTCTCACAGTCACACGGGAATAATAAGTAAATCTATTTAAAAAAATGGAAAGTTGGTTGAGAGATAATTCCACTAATTCAAAAATTGTGAAGATCGTGTCATCGTGAAATTGATGAAGGTCCAAATTTAAATCTATTATATTGTGATTTTCTCACCAGTGTGCTATCATCAAAATGAATTTGAGTCTAAATCTTAATCCATTTCATACTGAGATTGTGAGCCAGTGTTATACCAGACTTTTCTTTGATCTAAAGATGGGATCAACTGTTTGCCTTTATTGTCTTTTTGCCCACCGCTCACACAGAAAGATATTTCAACATATAATAATAATTGTATATAGATACTGATATAGATGGTGGTGGTTTGATTTCGTCAATAATGTCCCATCCAGAAAATGGGTGATTTATTGTATAGTAGTAGTAGTAGTATCAAATTGATGATTTCTTTATTTTAATATAACCTGTTCATTAACTCAAAAACATTCACTTATTTTTTCAATTATGCACCCGCCAATTAATGGACTCTTAGGATTGTGAATGTAATCGAATATTTTAGTTTCAATCTAACCAATATCTTTTTAACTCTTCTATTTGATTTGTAGATTAATGCAAAAAATGAAATCCACTAAATATATTACATACGCATCAGTAGACGGATTGTGAATGTTTTGTTAAAAATTGAAAAGTACAAAATGGCAAGGCAGTTAAATTTGACAATATAATCTTTTTAATAGTGCAAAACACAAAAATATCTGAAAGCAAAAACGACTTGGAAAGTACTCCTCTCCTACACTACATTAAATTTGAGGGAAAAGATTTTAATAGCATACGACATCTTGTACGCTGAAAAGACAGTACCACGTCAACTAACTTCATGGTGTGTGATTTCAGGTGGTTGGGAGAAATCATTAATCAAGATTGAGGAATCACTATCATTCACGTAAATTCAATGGATTTGCATCTTCAAATATTGGACAACCAATTGTGAAAATTACCACAGCTTATGTAAAGTAGTAATAATTTACACGTAATGTCTGAAAAATTAAGAAAAATATTTCACACTAGCAAATTAACATACACTCTCTCAAAATTCTTCTTTGTCGATTTCATTTATTTTTCTATTAAATATGTCAGAGCATTCACAGTGGGGCGCTCTAAAGCCCGCCCTATGCACCGCCACGTCACCATTTTATCCTCCTGTCCTTCCACTGCAGTGGGGCGCCCTAAGGCGCGCCCTAAGCATTTTCTTCTATTTGAATATTTAAATAACTATAAAAATTTAGAAAAACCTTCATTTCATTTAAAAAATCAATACATTACAATACGAATTAAAAAAAATACGCAAACTCAGCGACGGCGGTTACGAACCCACACTTCTTCAATCATGTCGTTCATGAGCTGCGCATGGTCGTGTTGGTTGCGCATTGAGGCATGTCTAGATAGAACCTCATTGAAACCCGTCGGTAATCCTTGAGCGGGGGGGCAGGGTACGCCGTGCTGGAGGAGCTAGATGCACTTTCGTCATCGGTCCAATCGGTGATGCTCCTACCTTCATGTTCGACTATCATGTTGTGCAAGATTATGCACGCATACATGATATCGGCGATGACTTCCTTGAACCAGAGACGCCCCGGCCCTTTCACTATTGCCCACCGTGATTGGAGCACACCAAATGCCCGCTCCACATCCTTCCGCGCCGCCTCCTGCTTTTGCGCAAATAAAATCTCTTATCACCAATAGAGCAGCTGATCGTCTTCAGAAAAACAGGCAACCTTGGGTATATGCCATCGGCCAAGTAGTACCCCATGTGGTATTGGCGCCTGTTGGCAGTGAACTCGATAGCCGGGCCGTTGCCATTGCATTGCTCGGTGAAGAGGGTGGATGAGTTGAGGACGTTGATGTCGTTGTTCGACCCGGCTACACTGAAGTAAGCATGCCAGATCCAGAGCCGATGGTCAGCGACGGCTTCGAGAATCATCGCCGGGTGGCTGCCCTTGTATCCACTAGTGAATTGCCCTCTCCACGCCGTCGGACAATTCTTCCACTCCCAGTGCATACAGCCGATGCTCCCTAGCATCCCAGGAAAGCCGTGCGCCGTCTCGTGCATTCTCATTAGGCCCTGGCAATCTACAACAGTCGGCTTTCGCAAATATGTGTCGCTGCAGGCCTCCACAACTCCCCTACAAAATCTCTTCAGCCACTCGCGGCCTGTTGTATCCCTGACGTGGAGGTACTCGTCGAACATGTCAGCGCTGGTGCCGTAGGCCAACTGACGAAGTGCAACTGTGCACTTCTGCAACGGCGTAAGTCCGGGTCTGCCGATGCCATCTTCCTGATACTGGAAGTATTAATCACGTGACTCCAACGTCTGGACAATGCTGAGAAAAAGGTAACGAGGCATTCTAAACCGGCGGCGGAAAACAGTCGGGCAACACCTTGGTTGCTAGGCAAAATAGTCTTCAAATAGACATTCGTGAGCTGCGGCGTGTTCGCGGAGGACAAACGTCCGACGTCGAATAGGCCTAGGGATCTGCTTCGCCTCCGCCTCCTCGCGTTGCATTATGGCTAAGCATTCCGCCATTGCATCTTGCACGGCTGCATTTAAGGCTCAAGTCAAGGTCGGACTACCGTCCTCCGAGGAACTCCGGTCGTCGTGGTGGTTCATTTTGGTTTGTGAGAGATGGAGAAATGTGAGAGATGAGAGAAATGTTCGTATGAAAAATAGAAAGACAATCAAGGTCTAAATAGACAAATTTCGAAAAAATAAAAAATAAAAATGAGTTGCATTGTCTGCGTCATCGTCCGCGTCGCCCACAGTGGGCGAACAATGCCCTATCGTCCGCGCTTCGTCCGCGGACTAAGCTTAGGGCGCGGAAGACGCATCGTCCGTCGTCCGCGCACCCACAGTGGGGCGGACGATGACGCGCCCGAGGCATCGGGCGGCCTATCTTCCGCCCCACTGTGGATGCCCTCAGGTCATATCGTAATCAAATTTAAAATCTCACTTGAGGCTTATTTGTATTTCTTGAACATATTTTGTGTACTTTTGTAAAATGACACAATTTAGGAAATGAACTACTACTACTATAATATTGAAGAAAAATATCTTCCAAATACACTTGTCTTGAAAACTTGCTGCTGTTGCGATTTGGAACACTAGAAGCAAATCAAGCTGTTCCACATATTGACGCTTGCCATGTTGCAAATTGGGCTTATCTGTGCAGGAAATAATAGGAAAAAAACAAACTTCTTGAAGATTCAATAAATGTCAATTCATTCAAAGGGGCTTCAAAAGTGTGTGTTGTTTGGAAGCATTTAACACCTTTGATTCCATCCATAACTCACTTTTTGTTGTCCAGATTGAATCCGACTGTCGGCCTCGAGTCCGTCCAACAACGTCGGGCTCAACAACATCGGACCCCCCTGGAAAAAATGAGAGGATAATTGATGATGACGACGTGTTGATGATGCGACGAAATGTTTAAGACAAAATTTCTAGATATAATTAGAAGGCATCACATGTAGCCTGACTTCTTTTTTTTTAACATGCAACTGACAGTGAAAAAGGAAGCAGACTTTTTACCAGTTTTAAGGAGTGGAGGAGGTTGGATTCGATTTCTCATACCTTGTCAGATTCGGGTATGAGCATCTTACGTTTCCTCGGTCTAGATAACAAGTGGGACGTGCTTTCCGTTTTAGCTTTATGCTTTACATAAAAGATGCGAAGAGCTTTTGATGATGATGATGATCACAGTTTGCAAGCAAGCTATCCATTTGCTGCAAATAACTCCTTCACATTTCTTAAAATGCCTTTGTCATAAGGGTTAATGAATTGTACACCGGGCTCGGGCTGGGGCTGGCCTGTACTATATAATAACATGACTATGAACTTGCAAATGGTGAACTAAGCTCTGTTCAACTACAGCATATCTGCTTTTAACAAGAGAAAGAGATGGAAAAAAAAAGTTGCAGTAACTCTACCATCATGGGGTCTCAACTTTACTCTGGAATTCTGGATACCTTTTCCAATTTATCTGCAATAATTTGTCCAAGACTTCAAATCAACTATTTCTATGCACGTTTTTTTCTTATCAATTTCCAGAATCAAGCATGTTACTTCTGTTATAATGCAGGCACCTAAGTTATTATGATTCTCATGTCAGCAAATATAATTGTTAGAAAGGAAAATATGTAAGTAAGGAAAATAAGTAAGCAAGAAAAAAAAATTACTTAGGGAATTAGTATTATGGCAAATCTTGCCAATTTTATGTAACCCTTGGCCTATTTAAAGGAGGCGTACCTATTGTAATTCTCTGAACAAGTTGAATGAATAATACTCATATATTTCAACATGGTATCAGAGCAAAGGCTCATAACAAAATCATCATAGCCTAATACCTTTCCCGACCAAGAAGGCGGTTATTTTCAACCTGCAACATGTCAGACGATGAAGAGAAACCAAATATGGAGGAGACACGATTAAAGATGAGTAAGAATGTTACTCTAGCCGTTAAACTCAACGGGATGAATTATCCCCTATGGAAACGGCTGATGAGAGTAGCCATCGTGGGAAGACGAGCAAACAGGTATATCACCGGTACACCGCAGCCGCCGGAACATGGAATGAAGGGGTACACAGAATGGGAGGAAGCCGATATGACAGTGTTCTCATGGATAATTGACAACGTCGAAACAGAAATTGTTGTCGACTTTGCACATCACCAAACCGCGCAAGCTCTGTGGGAGAGCCTACAAACTACATTCGAAAGTACTGCAGATCCATATCTGTTGTACGATCTAGAGGAAAAGGCAGGCCGAATCGTGCAAGGGGAACATGGGCTAGAAACATATTGGCGACATCTCCACGGAATCTGGGTCGAAATTGACCGATGCCAACATCAACCTGTGGATTGCTGCGACAAGGGGATTAGCCAACTTCGAACGTATGTAGCAACAAGACGGCTGTTCAAATTCCTAACATGCTTGAATGCAAGATATGACGGGATCCGAAGGGATATTCTCAAGGAAACCCCGTTGCCCTCAGACGAGACCGCATACGGTCTGGTAAAACGAGAAGCTACACGGTTGAAAATCATGCCGGCAGCAGACATCGATCTCCAGACCGGCGCAATCAACGATGGATCATCATCGGGCCAAGTCGGACACGGGTTCGCCGTTAGAAACCAGCCACCACCGCGACCAAAACAGCCACCACCACGAACCGCCGCGCAACAGCCCAATCGCCAAGGCGGTTTCAAACCCAACAAATCAAAATTTTGGTGCTCTCATTGCGGAAAACAAAGACATACTCGAGATACATGTTTCCTCCTCGTTGGATTTCCGGAATGGTGGGATGAAAATCAAAAGGCTAAAGCTCGATTAGCCATCGGAGTCGAAGATGGAGGAGGATTATTTCTGCAAGGAGCAGGGAATAGGGAGATGACTAACACCCGTGGGAGAGCAGGAGATACCGGTCCTCAACCGGGTGGAGGCGGCAGGCCCGGCGAGGCAGCCTTCGCGGAGAAGAAAGGAGGTGGGTCATATGGAGGTAACGGATTGGGGTTGAGAAACCCCGATCCCCAATTTGATTTTCAGAATAAACCCCAAAGCATGAGTAATTTAATTTCTGGTCCTTATAGTTCAGAATATATGCAATATGACCCGGGAAAATTACAGTTAGGACCCCAGAAAAACTATATTCCACGTTTGATCCCAAAACTGTCTGAAAGTTCCGTCTTAAGCCCAAATCGTTTTACACCCTTGGAAAATATACCTATTGCATGCATTGCCCAAAGTAAAATTGACCCTAAGGAGAGTGAATGGATTTTTGATTGTGGGGCAACTGATACTATGACCTACGATCTGAAAGATTTTTGTGAATTTAATGGGGCAACTAAAAGCCAAATTCAAACTGCCAATGGAGAGTTGACCGCTGTGGGTGGGAGTGGAACCATTGAAATATCCCCAACCCTGAAGCTTACAAATTGCCTCTATGTGCCCAAATTATCTCATAAACTTATGTCTATCAGCCACGTGACGAAAGAATTAAACTGTACGTTACTAATGCATCCAAATTTCTGTGTATTACAGGATATCAGGACGAGGAGGATAATTGGGCGTGGCACTGAGCGTCAAGGTCTTTATTATGTGGATGAGATTACTCAACAAGGTGGCACCGCGATGCTTGCTCACGGATCTGCAAATCGGAAAGCTTGGTTGTGGCACCGCAGATTGGGGCATCCATCCTCGGGTTATTTAAAATTGTTTTTTCCAAAGTTTTCCCATTTTAAGGATATTACTTGCGAATCTTGTGTTTTGGCAAAAAACCACAGACAATCCTTTAGATCAAGTGATACTCGTGTTAAGACTATTTTTTCTCTAGTGCATGCCGATGTTTGGGGTCCAGCTCCTATTGTTGGTGATCATGGTTTTAAATATTTTCTCATTTTTGTGGATGACTGCACTAGATTGACTTGGGTATATTTTTTGAAGCATAAATCTGACGTTTTTGAAAAATTTACCCGTTTCTTTACAATGATCCAGACACAATTCCAAACCACGATCAAAATTCTTAGATCCGATAATGGTAGGGAATTTGTTAACAAAGACATGACTGATTTTTTTAAAGAAAAGGGGTTAGTTCATCAAACTACTTGTCCTTACACTCCTCATCAAAATGGTGTAGCTGAACGAAAGAATAGGATAATCCTAGAGGTCACGAGAGCCCTGTTTTTTGACTCAAATGTTCCTAAATTTTTATGGCCCGAAGCTGTTGCCACTGCTGTCTACCTGATTAATCGTTTGCCTATAAAAATTTTGGGTATGAAAACTCCTTTGCAGACTCTCGCATCCCTTACTGATATTCCACCACCTCTCATACTTCCGCTCAAAATCTTTGGTTGTTCCGTTTATGTGCATGTACCGAAACACAAAAGAGGAAAATTTTCTGCATGTGCAATAAAATGTGTTTTTTTGGGGTATGGGGTAAATCAGAAGGGCTATCGATGCTATCACCCGGGGTCTAGGAAGGTTATAACAACCATGAATTGTAATTTTCTAGAAAGTGAATACTTCTATCACACCCAACCTCGGGGTCAGGGGGGAAGTGCTGTTCAGGGGGAGTGTGATAAAATTGGACCCCTCAGTTTTCCGATGCCACATCCAAGTATCTCGAACGTGGAACCAACAGAACAAGCTAGTGTCACTGCCGAGTCAGTCACATCTGCTGTAGAGCCTCCTCAACCGCCTACGCCTGAATAGAGTCCTCCTCCAGTGATATCCGAGGTAATTCCTGAAACTAGCTCAGATAATACAGTTATTACTCCTGACACTTTTGGTGTAGACGAGAATGAGAATGCAGCAATTGATGGTGATACCGGCTGCTATATACTCCCCAACAGAACTACTCGTGGGGTCCCGGCTAAGAGATACAGTCCTGAGAGGATTAGTAGAAGCCGATATTCTATGGCGAATCTGGCTAAAGCAAATCTAACAGAGATGGCTAGGGCGTTTGAAGCAGCACTTTACGAAGAAGAAGAAATCCCATATACGGCCGAGGAGGCTATGAAAATTGCTCACTGGCGAGAAGCAATGCTAGTAGAAATGCGGGCTCTGATGAAGAACAATACATGGGAAGTATGTCTTAAACCTGATGGAGTTCGAACTGTGGGATGCAGATGGGTCTTCACTATCAAACGGAGGCCAGATGGGTCGATTGAAAGGTATAAGGCGAGACTTGTGGCCAAAGGATACACTCAGACTTATGGAGTTGATTATGCTGAAACATTCTCACCGTTAGCAAAAATGAGTACTATTCGAGTGCTCTTCTCAATAGCGGCAGTCAGGGAATGGCCACTACATCAGTTCGACGTGACAAACGCATTCTTACATGGGGAACTGAAGAAGCCCATTTACATGGAGCCACCACCTGGATTTGTTGGAGATTTTGAAGGAGGAATGATTTGCAAACTAAAACGAACACTATATGGGCTAAAGCAGTCACCTAGAGCTTGGTTTGGGAGATTCTCTGAGGCAATGAAGAAGTATGGGTATGAACAAAGCAACTCTGATCATACATTATTCTTGAAGAAAAGAGAAGGAAAGATTACATGCCTCATCATCTATGTAGATGACATGATTCTCACGGGAGATGATGAAGAGGAAATAAGCAAGCTAAGGAAGAATTTGTTTGCAGAGTTTGAAATGAAGGACTTGGGATTACTAAAGTACTTTCTGGGTATAGAAGTGCTAAGGTCAAAGAAGGGGATCTTCATCAGTCAGAGGAAATATGTACTTGACTAGTTAACCGAGACAGGACTACTGGACTGTAAGCCAGCAGATACTCCTATGGTTCAGAATCATGGTCTGCGGATAGTTGAAGGAGCTGAAGCCACTCACCGCACGAGATATCAACGTTTAGTTGGGAAATTGATATACCTATCCCACACTAGACCCGACATAGCTTATGCAGTTGGAGTAGTTAGTCAGTTTATGCATGCACCTCAAGTAGCTCACTGGGAAGCAACACTGAGGATTGTTCGATATCTGAAAGGGACAGCGAACCATGGGATTCTATTCGAGAATCATGGACATTTAGAGATTCATGGATTCACGGATGCTGATTGGGCAGGGAACCCAAATGACAGAAAATCAACTGCTGGATATTTTACCTTTGTGGGAGGAAATCTTGTCATGTGGAGAAGCAAAAAACAGAAAGTGGTAGCCTTGTCAAGTGCAGAAGCTGAATTTCGAGGGATTAAGAGTGGGTTGACTGAGATTCTGTGGCTGAGGAAATTGATGACTGAGTTGAACTTAAACTCACAGAAGTCATGTAAGTTGTTCTGTGATAATAAGGCGGCAATCAGTATATCTGAAAATCCAGTTCAGCATGATCGGACAAAACATGTCGAGGTGGATCGACATTTCATCAAGGACAATATAGATGCCAAGAAGGTAGAACTTCCTTTTGTGAGATCTGAAGATCAGTTGGCGGATATACTCACGAAAGCTGTCGATGCAAGAAGCTTCCATGAGGTATTGGGCAAGTTAAGTATCGGTAATCCCATTACTTAACTTGAGGGGGAGTGTTAGAAAGGAAAATATGTAAGTAAGGAAAATAAGTAAGCAAGAAAAAAAAATTAATTAGGGAATGAGTATTATGGCAAATCTTGCCAATTTTATGTAACCCTTGGCCTATTTAAAGGAGGCGTACCTATTGTAATTCTTTGAACAAGTTGAATGAATAATACTCCTATCTTTCAACAATAATACCAACTGCAAACCACTTCAGCACATCGTAGATCATCTTGCCTTCAGTTTTTGGAATGCTGTATAAAATCAAAACCCATTCGAACGTGGCCTTTCCCGGGCATCATAATTTTTCAAGAATACTAACAATGCAAAGCGCCTCATGCATGTGTCCATTCTTTGCAAGTTTTATCAATCTACAACCCAAAAGATAGTTAATCAATAATTCAAAAAAGATATAAGTAATTTATGATCTAGATCATTGCACTATCTCTAAGCCTGAAAAAATGATATATTTTCATATCTTTATTTACTATTGTTATTATATTATATACTCCATTTACCAAATTGATATGTTTTATATACTGATTGTTTATGAAATCCCATATATAGTGTGTTCCTTTAGGTCCCTGATTGATAAAATTCAAGCAAAAGACATTTCCAAAATAAATTTTGATTCACACAGCTCTACTCAAAAGTTTGAGTTTGTGGTTCACTTATACTAGGATCAAGCAAAACAATGATGTACAACAACCAAATTTGTGGATGTAATAGGCTGGAATAACCAAAATATGTTTGACAAGAAAAGATAGCATTTAGCAATAAACAGAAAACTAGTTATCCTAACAATCCAACCAGTGCAGCAAACACAGTATAATGATAACAAGTGCATCAACTGTCAGGAGTTGGAGATATATGACTTACATTCCCTCTAACATCTTTTGAGGTGTTAGACTTAGCTGTAACTGTAGTCCAGAGGCTAAAAGAAAAAAAAAACTTAAGATTAGTTTCAAAAGAAAATGAAGAGGGAAATGGACAAATAAGATTAAAACTATCATTTGCATAGAGTTGAGATTCTCCTAAACAATGAGCATTATAAAAAGAGCACGATTTCATTGACCTGCGCATAGCGAGCATCAAATGAATAATGATATGAAACGTTTAACTATAAACACTTCAAAAACAATATTATCTTCAAGAAAAAAAGTTAATCGATCAAGAACGACGCAATTACCTATACAGTTTCCAAAAGCTGGACAATGATGGTCAAATCTAATAACACAATTCTTGCAGTACCTGCAAGATCTTACTCTCCTGTATGTTGTAAATGGCTGGAATGAAGCATATAGTTTAGAACTCAGAGAAATGCATGACGAAAATCATGCAGAACTGTGTTAGTTCAAGTAAATGAGCTCTTTTTGAACCGAGATTTGAGTAGCTTGGCTATGTGGAACACGGTGTCTAAGTTTCTCCACTGCTTGATGAAGCCTTGTCCCAAAGCAAGGTAGCCAAGATCTCTTCCAAATTTATGCAATAGTACAAATATATACCATTGTTTAATAAAGTCTACCTATAAATTGGTTAAGATCAAGGGAAAGGCAATGGAAGAAATTTAAAATTTTATACATGAAGAGATACAAGTATTGTCATGTGTTCACCATGCCTAGAAACACAATCTTGCATAGAAAACATGTCCTCTGGTAGATCGATCACGAAGACATTTATTAAACTCAACAATGATAAAATTATCATGGCACAAGTACAACCACTCCACCAATTAAATCATCTTAATTAGATTTGACATTTTAATGAAAGCAGTGACTGAGACGTTAGGTGTTCTGTTTCATCGAATGGATGATGTTTTGTATATACCGCAGACAACTCGCTCCTCTGTTCATTTAACATGAGCTTAGACGTCTCCCCAAAAGTAATATTTTGGTTATCATATGATTCAGTTAACGAACTCGTAGATGGATCGTCTTGCCTTGTGTTAACAAGGTCGCTCTCAGTTGAGGTGAGTGTGGAAACATCTCCATTATTGAACTGAGAATTGCATCTTTCAAATGTTTTTGATGATGATGATGATTCTTGATGAGTTGATGAAGTTCTAATGCAGAAGCTACCAAATCCTTCAATCCCTCTTGATATCTTTCTAGCCTTGTCTCTCTCCTCTTTCAGAAGGGGCCCTTTTTCAAGCAACCTCAATATTCTATCGCATTTCCTCCTCACATTCAAACCCCAATTAAATCTACACAAAAATAGTTACTCCATGTATCATCATCCTTACACATGTGGTATGCAACAAATTAACATGACATGCACTAATATGTAATGAGTACTATCACATACCCCTTTTCATCAACATGTTGAAAGCGTCCTATTTCTGTAATAACAACTCTTTCCTTTTGAAACTCTTGTGCAACACTCTCCGGCCCATGAGTCAACAAGTATTCTACTACAGTCAAAGCTTTGTAAGAAGCCCTCCAATTTCTCTTATCAAATCTTACCAATCTGAAAATTAAAAAACATGAAAGAAAAAAAAGTTTACACTAAACCATCAATAGTAAAAAATATACTAATTGAAAGAAAACCTCAAACATACACCTTTTATGCAGAATTTCAACGATTCTCCAATAATCATCCACTTCAAAAGCCGCTTTCGATATCATCTTAAGTGCTCGGGTATCCGGCCCGCCCGGATCCCCGTTGGTAGCTTCCTCAGCCAATCTAGTAACAAAACAACACACTATAATAAATCATGTCTTTTATGTACTATATTGGAACGTGACATGACATATATGTAACAAAAATTGAAATAATGTAATTAAGGATAGAAGAGAGGAGGACTTACAACTGGGCTGGTGTGACATCGGTGAGGGCTAAACGGGCAGTTTTGATCTTCTCCTTGAGTATAAACGAAACTTGTTTCTTGAAATCATGAAATGTAGGTTTTGGGTTCATCTTCAATATTGTGCTTCCTAGCATTGACATTTTCTTGATATCATCCTAATTAATCTTTTTTTAATAGAATCGGTACAATGAAAGAAGAAAACGTCAAGCATTTCAATAAAAGATGATGCAACCAATTTGACCCTCTACCTAACAATTACCAACTGCTCGGAGCTGCATCAATAGATAGGTTTAAAGAAAATGTACTATTAATTAATTAGGTTGATTTCGGTGTAACCTATTGCACTCTACAAATCTTAAATAAATGTATGGGCAAATACAACTAAATCTATTCAGTTAAATCGAATAGAGTTACATATATATGTTCTTAGCCAGATCTTAATTTATTTTCCGAACATCAATAAATTGATAGTTGAGGAGTTTGTAAAAAGAAAAGCAATGGTAGTCTCTTTAACCTTATAAGTCAAGACATGGGACATTAAATAAATTTTTTGGTCTAAATCACATGTAATCAGTTGAAGAAATGCACCACCAGATGAAGACGAGGTCACTATAGTATACACGTGGGACATTTATACAGCACACAGACGTACTTAAGAGTTTAGATATGTCTTATTGGCAAAGTTGAATTAATACTTAAAACATTATATTTTCTCTTGAATATTTACTTAACTTACATTTTCTGCGTCTAAAAAGAATATGGCCCATTTACTTCACAAAGTTAGGTATATTTTTTCAGTTCAGTAAAATTATGGCCAATGGCTATATTATTATTTGGTCCAAATTAAATATTTACCCAAGTACATATCAATTTAATGTACTGCCATCAGCATGGCACAAGGTTATATGATCTTAAATATGAGAGAGTAAATTAATTTTTTTAACTTAAAATAATTAATGTAACAGAACATATTAAGTAATATTTATTCATACGAATAATTGAATACGGTAAAATTAAATCACGAAAGCTCTTCTAAAAACTTGTGTAAATATATCAAAGCAATAATGACTAAAATTAAATTAAGTCTATCTATACTAATCTAAAATAGGCGAGTTTTGAAATTATTTTCATAAATACCATTAACACATTTTTTGTATTTTTATAATAAAATAATTTATATTAAAAACTTCATAATGTATAACCGTAATAATTAGAAATGAAAATGACCATAAATTTTGCATTCTAGTGAACAAATGAGGGGAGAGATTATTTTCCTAAATACGTTAACGCTTTTTGTATTCTTAAAAAACATATTGCTCTACATTTATATTCATGAGGGGAAACAAAATGTTTCATTAATTTGTTTATAAAATAAACTAATTAGGAGTAGTATCTTTTTCTTGGTGTGACAAGGTATTTATATGCATGGAAGTTAGCACCGCCAATCAATTTTTTTATCAATTATTTAATGTATTATCAATATTTTTTTATTTTCAAAATTAATTAAGTTTATTTGTTAAGTTAACCAAATACTATATTATAAAAATGAAATAAAACAAAAGTATAGCGTTGAGGATCAATTTAATAAAAATGATCGTGTATGTTTAATTAGGACCAATTCAATTGAATAATTATGCCAAATTAGCTAATTGTTAAAATTTTATAAACTTGTCATTTTTTCGCTTAAAATGGATCAATTTGTAGTGTTTGAGACCATAAACTATGAAAGATAATATTTTAAACAAAATTTACAAAACGATTGTACATTTAGTAGCAAAAATAGACCAAGTCATCAATAATTAACCCAAACCACGAAGCAAAACAATGAAATTATACATTTATGATCCAAGATTGATTGAATATATCCTTGGATGGGGTGAATGGATTGCATTAATGATCCGACCCATTTATTCAATGTTTTGTCACAAACTTCGCTATAGACACCGCCGTACACCAAATTCACCGGGCATAAATTTTTTAGTGATCATACTGTACACATAAAGTCAACATTTTATAAGAAACTAGTATCACACCCGTGCTATGCACGGATTAAGATATTTTCAAATAACAGGGATTAAAATATAATTACTGTGATTTAAA
Source organism: Salvia splendens (assembly GCF_004379255.2). NCBI lineage: Eukaryota > Viridiplantae > Streptophyta > Magnoliopsida > Lamiales > Lamiaceae > Salvia > Salvia splendens. The sequence continues at coordinate 10,612,248 of NC_056033.1, forward strand.
TTAACCAAAATGGTGGTTATATAAATTAGTACGGATTGCAACGCAATAAAAAAACACTTAAACTAACAAACATATAGTACATACGAGTAAAATAATTAATGTTATTTCAATTAACCAAAATGGTGCTTATATAAATTAGTACTGATTGCAATGCAATAAAAAAAATACTTAATTAGCCAAATAGTTCAGTACCCAATTAACTAAAAGAATAAATCTAATCATTTAAAGACTTCGACTAATCATACTAATAATTCGAATACCGAAAAAGCATAAACCTTCCTTCTTCCTTCTTCCATCATCTTTGTACCTTATTTTTTATCGAGACACTCCATAAAAGATACATATTCAAATCTTAAATTTGTAATGCCTCTACTACAATGCAAAAAATACAGATACTCATCAACCAACTAACCGAGCAACTATAGACAGCTCGAATATGATTACCCTAATGGTGAAATCACATAAAATAACACAAAAAAACCCTTAGATCTATGGCTCCATCGCTGCCACATACATGAAATAGTCGATCACCATCTGCATCGATGTGTCTTCCGCGTCGATAAGGTCCGAAGGCTCATGTTGATATTCTTCCTGTAATTTCCTCGGACCCCAACAATGTCCAAAAAAAAAATGTAAAAATGAATAACATTGAAAGAAAATGTATTTAAAGATAAAAACTAAAAGTTAATGTTCCACAATTCATAAACATTAGGCGTGCAATGTGCATGCTATTTAATGGTGTTGGTGTAAGAGTAATGACTCTTTGGGTTTATGCTTAGTTCAATTTCCAAATCCAATTTCTGGTTATAATCTTCAATTCATATATAAGAAGTACCTTACCTGGTTCATACTTTTGGAGCATGCTCGCCTTTCCTCTTTTGTTTGTGGACTTTCATCAGCACATTCCTACGCCATCGACATTAATGATGCAAAACAAAAGGAACATAAACTAAATTCTACATCAAGAAATAACTTTTGACCAGCCACAACAATCTAATTCCATACACATCCACTGCATGTAGAAGGTGAATAGAAACTCTCCAATTGTCAATTGACAAAGACGTGAAGGTGGTGTTGGAAACACAATCACAAGAGCAAGGCGAACACCAAATAGCCACCGCAGTTGAATACATTGACATTTAAACAAAATCGGATAGCTTTTGGTATCCTTGTGACTTTTAGTTATCCCATTATCATATCGAAATAAATGTTTCACAATTCTATTATAATATGCTCTTTCGAAGAACTCATTCATTCCATTGATTGCTAGAAAAAACATTTACAATGATTAAATGAAATTAAAATATTATTAGGGAATATGTAGTGTCATCTCACATAAAATGGGGTATAATTTTATTAAACACACATAAATGAAATTTTACAATGATTGACATACACCAGCCGGTTATGAACAAATAACAAAAAGTAATTTCAATTAGATTATAATTTTAATATAAAATGAAATTTCCATAAATACCCCCAAAACTCCCCTTTTATATATGTATAGATAACATTACTTATTAGTAGGAGTATACCGTTTTAATGTACCAAAAATTGAAACAAAATCATAAGAAACAAAGATGATGACAAAAATTGTGAAGATCTACAGACTACAGAAAATTGATTTTTACACGCAGCTTTTGCAGAAAAACAAACGAAAATAGTACAGCAGCCGAGGAATCTGCATTTAGGCCATCCACAACGCTGTTCCTATACCGTTCCTATACCGTTCCTTAAACCACTATTTGAGGGCCCCACTGTACTTTTTTACTCCATTCCTTAACTAAGGAACGGAACCTGCAACCCTCCGTTCTTTAACCGTTCCTTAACCGTTCCTTAAATTACTATTCATTCTATTTCAATTTTTATTTTTATTTCCAACTAAATTAAATTAAATAAACACACTTTATTAAAAAACAAACATACTTTATTAAAAAACAAACATACTTTATTAAAAAACACACAATATTAAAAAAAATTACAACTTAAACTTAAAAAAATTAAAAAAAACACACAATTCAAATCCTAAAAAAATAAAAAACACACAATAAAAAACACACAATTAAACGTGGGAAAATAAAAAAACTACTCCGCCGGCGAATCATCCTCCGGAGGCGGTCGAGGTTTAGGGGGAGGGGGAAGACCAAGTAGTCCTGCCATATGCACAATTCCGTTCCACCAGGCCGTGTATTGGGCGTACGAGAAGCGGGAAGTGTCCGCCATTGTGGCGGTTATGTACGCCACCATAAGTGTGTTCGAGCCTCCTTGTGAGCCCGATCCCGAGGCCGACTGGCTTGATTCTCCTCGGCCCTTCCTCGCTCTAGCCGCTTTCGCCGCCTTCGTCCCTTGCGGACGACGGCGCCCACGGCTAGATCCCTCGTACTCGGCGGCCGTAACCCCAACCTCCTGCGTGCCACGATCACTGGGCGCATCGGTGTCACCAGACGAGTACTGGCCGCTCGTCGTGTGCTTCGTCCGCTTTGAGGTTGATCCCGAGCTGGAGCGGACACTACCGGCCCACCTTTCCTCGTCCTTGACATTTTTTGAGGTTGATCCCACCCTCCGGCGCCGCCACCACAGTAATTGCCGTCGCCGGACATTTTTTGAAGAGATAGAATATGAAAATTGGAGAGAAATTGATGTTGATGTAGGAAGAATAGATGTGTAGTTGTGTATAAAATGAATGAATTAGGTGTATTTATAGAATAAGAAAATAAAAATAAAAATTAAAAAAATTAAGAAAAAGTTAAAAAAAACGGTAATGTTACCGTTTAAAAAATTTTTTTTTTAAAAAAAATTCGATTTTTATATAAAAAAAAATAATTATTGCGTCATTGCTGACGTGTCCCACTCGCGGGCCGGAGAGTGGGAAGCACGCACGCACGGGGATCGGCCACGTCGCCCAGGCGCGTGGCGGCTTGTTCCGTGCCGCGTTACGTGCCGTCGGCACCCGGCACGGAATGGGAACGGGACGGGAGCGGAATGCAGCGCCGCAACGCGTTCCGCGGCGAAACCGTTCCGGCGGAACGGCACGCGGAACGCCGGCGGCACGCGTTGCGGGTGCTCTTAAAACTAAAATTGTACAACAAAATCTAGTCTCCAAAATTGTCCAATAAATAAACTCGCCTTATTACAAAACAAAATTGGTCACCACATTCATCCGAATTTAAATCAAATTCCCCTTTGCTATGGTGGAATTTAGAGCCCCATCAATGATTCTCCGTGTTACTACTAATTTTCTCCTCTCTTTACAATTTTAATTTAACTGATACGAAAGTAAAAATATTTCTGTACACCACAATATCCACAAAATTCCCACTCCTCCGCCCACCGCCGCCGCCGACAACCGATTAGCCGGATCGTAATTCTCCGGTGACAGCGCAATATCAGGCGGCGGAGCTCCGCCGCCACTAGGCTTGTAGATCTGGATCGGACCCCTCCCGAAAAATTCCCGGGGCAACAGCACCCTCGAAACCCCGAAAATTGCGATTGGGTTCTGATCGAAAACCGTCTGCGTCACCGAGGCCTGCACGATTCCGGTGTCGATTCCAACGGATCCGTTAACCCGGGAGATGTTGAGTGTGAAGCTACCCGCCCCGTTCTGCTCCGTGGCGAGCGTGGGCTGGACCGGGTTCACGATCGACTCCAGCGATCCGAGCGGGTAGTAGGAGTGGAGCACGTGGAATCTGAGCACCGCCGCCTTCCGATCCGCCGGCAGCGACTGGAATTTGGCCGACGGAGGGAGGTCAGCGAAGGCCTCGTCGGTGGGGACGAACATCGTGATCCCGGCGCCGCCTTCGTCCGCCTCGAATTCCGAAATCACCCCTGACGCGGCGAGCATTGCCGCGGCGACGTTGAAATCGTGGCCGTTAATGAGCGTGGTGGTGATGTTGAGGCCGAGCGGGGCGCGCGTCTCCGAGGCAGCGAGATCGGGATTGGCCGGGAGGAGGAGCGAATTGAGGGAGAGGATGGAGAGGTTGTAAGGTAGGGTTTTGATTGGGGAGAGGAGGGTGGCGGTGGAGGCAGGGGAGTGGAATATAATTGAGGAGGAGGAGTCGACGGTGATGTTGACAGAGCCGGAATTGGCAGAGGCGCGGCCGGTGGTTTGAAGGAGAGTGGCGACGAGCTTGCCGGCGGGAGGGATGCGGCGGAGGTCGGGGAGGGAGAGGTACTCGAGGAGGACGTGGTAGCGGAGGACGTCGGCGATGTTGGGGGCGGAGGGGGAGTGAAGGAGGGAATTGGGGACGGCGAGGAGGGTGAGGGAGGAGCGGGAGGAGAGATCGGCAGCGATGCCGGTGGTGGAGAGGAGGGAATTGAAGGCGGAGAAGGAGGGGTAAGAGGAGAGGAGGAGGGTGATGTTGAGGGAGGAAATGGGGGAGGGTAGGAGGAGGAAAAGGAGGAGGGTTATAGGGGCAAAATTGGAAATGAAGATTGAGATAGCCATTTCTGTATTTTGCTGTGGAGTGAGTGAAGAAATTAAATGGGTGGGTGGAGACTGGAGAGGAGAGGAGAGGAGAGGAGAGGTGATAGATGGTCCTACGCTGGGGTTATTTCTTTATTGCTATTTATGTTTTTTGTGTGCCAAATAGTATGTTTTTTTGTCATGTTGGATTTGGAATAATGCCACTACTTGATATCAAGATTCGTATACCATTCTGCAATGCATTTATTTGAATCGCAATTTGGTTCGTTTTCACAATCTTCTAATTTGCTTTTTATGGTGAATGAGTGTACTTACTGATTTAAATCATAGTAGTAAAATGGTTTAAATAGCTTGACGTTAGAGGCTTGGATGTGAAGGATCACACGAGACACGACACGTAATTTGAGTTGGGAATATATTATACACTACAGGCTTATTATAGAAAATAAATGGAGTACAATTATATGTAGTCCACTTTGCTATTTTGTTCCCCATACATTTCAATCACTCAATACATTCACATTTCATATATAAAAGGGAAAGATAATTTTTCAATCCACTCCCTTTTTCATTTCTAAATTAAATATGGACTCCTTTATTTAGAGGGAACTAGTAGTAAATTGGTTTTTTTCATAGTTTAACTTTTCTGATGGTCTTGTGAGAGCATCCGCAACGGTGGGGAAGAAGGCCGCCGTCCGTGCCAGCAGCGAGGACGAGGCTCGCCGCCGTGCCAGCGAGCAGTCGACGTGGCGGCACACGATTGGGCAACGGCATAGCCGTTGCCTTTGAATAATTTTTTTTAAAATTCCTTAATTAATTTTAAATAATGATAAAAAATAAAAAAAAATTTCCAAATCCCTAAAATATGGCCGTTTTTTGCCCGTTTTTCTGAATTTTTTTGATTTTTTTTTATTTTTTTCCCCAAAATCATCTATAAATACACACATTCATCATCCATTTATCACATCAAATCATCTCTCATTCATCTCTCATTCATAATTCTCATACAAACTATCAACACATCCATCCCTCACTCAAAACCTCAAATGGATTTCACCCATATTATGGCGGAAGCGGAGCGCGAAGAACAAGAATACTACGAACAACATCGTGCCTCTTACGAAGCATATGTCGCGGTGAATATCCCCGCTCCTCCTCCTCAACGAACTAGATCAAATCGCCGCTACATCCATCGTGACCGGGAGGGAGCCCACGAAAGGCTCTTTGCCGACTACTTTGCCGACCAGCCGCGGTTTCCGGCATATTACTTCAGGCGCCGTTTTATCATGTCAAAGCGCTTGTTCATGAGAATTGTCAACACATTGTCCGCACGTGTTGAATTCTTCCAAACAGGTCCAGATGCAACCGGCTGGCAAAGTATCACGCCGTTGCAGAAGTGTACGTGTGTCATCCGACAACTCGCTACTGGGCAAACGGCCGACATCTTCGACGAGTATTTGCATATTGGTGAGTCCACTGGAATCCTTTGTCTAAAGAATTTTTGCGAGGGCGTTCGTTCAGCTTTCGGGGATGAATTCCTTCGGGCACCCAGCACCGATGATTGCCAACGGTTGCTTCGTCTTCACGAATCAGTCCATGGCTTTCCCGGAATGCTTGGCAGCATTGACTGCATGCATTGGAGGTGGAAGAATTGCCCGAATGCTTGGAGGGGACAACACTTAAGCGGTCACAAAGGAGGCGGCCCAACACTTATCCTTGAGGCGGTCGCCGACTACCGCCTATGGATTTGGCATGCATTTTTCGGCGTTGCCGGAGCCAACAACGACTTGAACGTGCTCTATTCTTCACCATTCTTCAATGATGTGATGAATGGTATAGCACCGGCGATCGACTTCACCATCAACGAAAATACATACCACATGGGTTACTATCTCGCCGATGGTATCTACCCAAGGTGGTCGACGTTCGTGAAGACGCTCCACAACCCGCACGACCCGAGACGGGTTCTTTTTGCGCAGCGTCAAGAGTCCGCGTGGAAAGACGTCGAAAGAGCCTTCGGGGTCCTTCAAGCCCGATTCAACATTGTGAAGGCCCCGACTCGGCTGTGGTACGTGAATAATATCGCCGACATCATGTTCACGTGTATTATCTTACACAACATGATTATAGCCGACGAAGGGCCGAGGGCGGCTAGCTTCTACGACGAGGATGAAGCCGGAAGCTCAACAGCGAGGTCTCCCCCACGCCGAGGTGAGCATACGATGGTTGGCCAGAGGATCGAGACAAGGCACACAATGCGCGATACCCGAACCCACATTCAGTTACAAGAAGACCTAATCAACCACATGTGGATGAAATTCGGCAACGAGTAGTGGTTTTTTTAATTTAATCACATGTGGATGAAATTCAACAACGAGTAGTGGTTTTTTTAATTTTTAGTATTTTAATTATGTAATTTTTAATTTTTAGGCTTTTAATTATGTCGTTTTTATTTTATTTGTCATTTGTAATTTTATTTAGGTTTTTTAATGAATTTTATTATTATGGAAATGTTATTGTTTAATATAATTTTAAATTGAATTTGTGCTCGTCCTTGCGGAAGAGTACAGCTGTGGGTGTTGTGCTCTTGCCAGAGAGCAGGCAGAAAAAGTGGGGCCGGGCTCACAACCGTGCAACTGGCAAGAGCACGGTTGTGGATGTTCTGATTGAAGTTATTGAATCATTTCTTTTCTGAAAAAGAAGTTTTTTTTTCTTTTATATCTTAAATATACATTTTCTGTCATACAATATCGATTTTGAATCCCCATTTCAATATATGGATGGGATTTCGTAAAACAAAATCTTAGACAGAAGTTGCACTCAATTTTGACCATTGATACCAAAGAAATACTACAAATGTACATATGGAACTTTTATACGGTATAAAACGTTCAAGTATAAAAATGACAATATGAATTTAGCTAATTTACAAGAGCATTGCTTATATAATCCAAATGTATATCATATTTTTTTATAATAAAATGTTATTTAATTGGTAAACTATTCTTTTTTCATATGGATAGATTGGAATTAAATCATTTAATATGTGTGGATGTACCTGAGTTGTAACTTAAAATAAGAATGTTGCCTTTTTTTCTTTATTTATATTTGGTGGGGTACTTTTGCAAAAGTGTATATCTATAAATTTATTACTCCCCCCGTCCCAACTTAATTGTCACTCTTTTCCATTTTGGTCCGTCCTAATTTAATTGTCACGCTTCATTTTTACCATAAATAGTAAATAAGTCTCACATTTCACTAACTCATTCTACTCACATTTTATTATAAAACTAATATTAAAAAAATGGGTCCCACATTTCACTAATTTTTCCAACCAACTTTTCTTTACATTTCTTAATACTCATGCTCACTCTAAGAGTAAGAGTGACATTTAAGTTGAGACGGAGGAAGTATATGCATTTATTAATAGTATAATAAAAAAAATTATGTGCTACATACTTTATGTATACACTTTACACGAGTATCAACTTCATTTGGTGCACATTTAGCATTATTTATTTTGTTTTACATAATTTGATTCTTAAAATTACTATTGATATTTTTAAATTTTATAAAATTCATAAATAAGCAAAACAACTAATTCAGATGTGATTTTTATGAATTTTAAAAATTAAAATTATCAATAACATTTTTTATGGATTTTAATCAATCTTAATATATAAAATAAAACAATCAACGTTGCATGTGAATCAAATGCAAATAGTAGTTCACATAAGATATGTACATAGTTGATAAGTTGATTTATGTTGCATGTTTTCGATCTTTTTTTGTTCTATAATGAATGTATTTGCATGAGTAGATGCGACTTCTGGTGTGCAAATAATGGAAATCTGCAAAGAACATAAGTAGGACTATAGGTGTAACGCCCGACTCTTCGTATCTTTTATTTTAATTATTCTCGAAAGAGCATCAAACTTTAACGAACAACGTCCTTAATATATATTGAGAATTTATGAAGTTGTTATCCAAGAGCCCAAGTCTTTCCATGTTTTTTTATTACGCGATCAAGGTGAAGAAAACTTCGATAGAATTAGACGATTAAAGGAGCATTGGATGTTTACGACCGATCAAGAGATTTTTTTTTAATTTCGTTTAGTACAAAGAATTTAAGTCCAAATAAGCAAGCAAGTCCATAATGATATAAAGTACAAGTGTTGGGCTATGTCTAATTTCTCTTGAGCCCAAATTCTTTCAAAACTCGGCCCAATTGCTTGAAGGTCAGCCACATAGTTAATATCACATGTCATACAAAACTAATATCAAATCTACTGCACAAACTAGTACAATACATAAAATAATTACAAAATTCTGTACTAATAGTAATATCAGATGTAGTAGATGGCAAAAAGTACAACACAAAATAATATCACACTTCGTATTAATACTAATTGTGAGAGGTAGTGGATACCACAAAATAATATCAGATCAAGTAGAAGGTTTGAGTACATACGGGTACTCCTAACTTATGTATGCAATCCTACATAAATGCATACCAAAATCATCATCAGTCTGCACATTCATTTACTAGTCCATGGACAAAAACAAACAAAAAGGAGTAGTAATCAAGTAGTAAAGGGTAGAGACACAGACTGTATGTGATTTACAACAAAAAAATATTAAGTTTAGAGATTTGCAATGCCATTCACAAAAAACACAGTTTCATATTGGATGCCAATTCAATTCAATCAGCCGTCTTCCGACGACCCCATCTCCGAGCTTTCCGAACATGGGTTGATGACAAAGCAGCACGGCTTGGTCCAGCAGTTGTCTCCGTAGGAGGGAGAGGAGTTCGGTCCCTGTGCGCGTCAGGCTCTTGACTCCCATCACCACTTGCTTGACTGCGTTGGCTGTTGGGTGGTCATTCTAACAAGTCCGCCTATTGTGCCCAATTTGTCCACACCGACTGCATGAGAGCACTGTAGTTCGCTGGAGCGATTCAACTCCATTATCGTGAAGACGTACCTATCAGCAAATCAAACTTGCATTCTTAGTGAATGACGAACACCACATATGATACATATAATCTGAAAAAGATGTTACCTGAGGTTGTTCTCTCAGTGGGTCCAGCTCAAAACCAACCTCCGAAGACCTCGACCAGTTTTCCATACCATTGACAGGGTACAACACATGCTCATATAGTGTCGCCATTCTTGCCCTCGCGTAAAATGATGATACATAATCAGTCAGAAGGTGCTTACACTTGAGTATGGATGTTGCAGCATGCACGCAAGGGATCCCACTGATTTGCCAAAGCCTACACGTGCATGTCCACCACAAACTAACCAGCAGACCCAGAGACCAGGTGCTCATTTTCCCCATTCCACAAGGCTCTCCAAGAAGTAGAGTTGGATGTCGCCTTATCAAGGATCTCTTTTATGATAGGTGGTACGGGGTAGTTGTAGTTCTTCACCCACTGACCTCTTATCTGGATGCGCTCCAATTGTTTTGTTTGAATTTCCTCCAACAACGTCAGAATAGGTTTTTCACGTGCCTCGACGATCTTAGCATTAAACATCTCACACATATTGTTCAGTTGCACAATAATTTCGACATTAGACGATGGTAAATCTTGATTCACAACCCAAAACAGTATTATATACTTTAAACATGTGTTATACACTTAAAACTTGTTTACTTGTGTATCACATTTTGCATGTCCAGAGAAGTACGCCTTAACCCATTTTTCTTTTGGTGCCGCACCCACCAAATGCTGATAGGCAGCCTGGTTGTACACCCGAAGTTCATCCATTCTTTGCTCGAAAACCTCCACAGTCGTGCTATCAAATATTTGCCACATCCTTTTCTTCAACTCTTTACCTGAGAACCGCTTCTTAAAGTTGTTGTACGTATGTTGTACACAGAACCTGTGCTCACTCTGCAGATACTTTTCATCAATTATCTTCGACAAACCCTGTCCATATAAAAATGAAAATAGTTACCTAACAAGTTGTAATATGATATGAAAAAAATTCCAATTACAATACTTACCTTCTGCTGATCAGACTCAAATACATATCGAGGGCCGTTTTCTGATAGCTGCAAGTCCTCATCCATATGATCTAGAAACCATTTCCACTGCTCATAGCTTTCTGTTTTACAAACAACCCAAGCTATAGGCCACCATTCATTGTTCTAATCGATCCCAATGGCAGTCAATATTTGTCCCTTATACGTCCCCCGCAAAAAACATGCGTCAAGGAAGATGATAGGTCGACAGAACCGTGTCCATCCAATCTTTAGTGGCCCTAGTCAAATATAAATTCTGAGGAACCTCGGACTTGAGCTTGGTGTGCGTCTATGATTCTCATAATATATCTGAACAGTCGAGCCGGGATGCATTCGAAGCAGCTCATTCTTATAGTAGAAGAGCCTCTTGTATTGCTTGTCGATACTCCCAAATATGCCTTCGAGTGCATGTCCCTTAGCCCTGTATGCCTTTATCCGACTAAGTCTGGAACCAAACTGCTCATATACACATTCTCTGATTGCAACCAATGAAATTTGCGGATTTGCTTTTATCTTCTTAGTGAACTGTTTCCCCAACCACTTAGCCGTGATCCATTTATTTTCTTGAACCTCAGAACATGTGTAAATATGCTCACTGTTCAATGTTTGCACCACGTAGTCCCCATTTTTTTCCTCATGCATGTACACAAACCAAGTGCACTCACCATCAGCCCCACGACACACAACTCTCACTCATGTATCATCATTCACTTTGATATGAACGGGCCTCTTCGACATCAAGCCATACTGTTGGAGGACCTCTCTAAAGAAGTCTCGGCTGTCGAAGATATCTCCAGCACTAAATTGTGGCAACTGATCAGTGAGTATGAACGACCGTTTCACACGCCTAGGTGCTTCATCGTCTGAATCAATATCCCTCACCTCGGCATGGCTACGTCATATAGCAAGTCAGCATCTTTAGCCATCCGTTGGGCTTCATGATTGTGAGTATCTACCACATGAGAGAATTTGGGGCGTTTAGTTGTCTTCGAGGTAGATTTGGTTGCGGCTGCGGCTCGCTTAGCATCGCGTTGCCTGGTCATTTCTTCGAAATAATATGCAAACATTTGCTCATCACGACACATGCTTGCCAGAGAAATGAACTGATCGAAGTCTTCGCAGTCATCATCACTATGTATATCAAAACCGTCGTTGTGCAGAGGGCAGTTGCCTATGTCTACGTCGCCATCCTAGACCTGGCCGTCTTGCAAGTTTATGTTCACATCCTCCTGCCCAGGTGCAAATCTTGTTCTTCCATTGTTCACATTCTCTACACCATTTGTAGTTTCTCCTCCATGGTTTTCCTCTGTGTTTACCTCCTCAACCACAGGTGGAAATCTTGTTCCTCATCCATTGTTCACCTCCCCAGTCCCATTTGCGTTTTCTCCTACATGGTGTAGATCCTCAACCTCATTCAGCCGCACAAGATACTCCTCAAACACAGCAGCAGCTTCAACAAAATCTTCCTACCCATCCATAATTAGCCTGTAAACATCATCCTCTGTTTGTGCATTACCATGTACTTCTGATTCAACTGCCTCACAAACTACTTCAGCTGGCTGCAGAGTCAACCAAAAAAGCAGTTAATACCACTTCATTCTCTTCCTCAAATCCAACCCAACATAATATCAAAATCAATATGCATCAGAACTAATATCCAAATCAATACCTATACATAATATCAAAATCAATATGTATCAAAACTAATATCCAAATCAATACCTATACATAATATCAAAATCAATATGTATCAAAACTAATATCCAAATCAATACCTATACAAATCCAAATTTCAAACTTTCAAAACCAACAAACTAATAACCAAATCAATACTTATAGAAATCAAACTTCAAAATCAGTGTCATAACAAATCATCAGCACCAATTCAAATTGTAGCTACAAAATCAGCCCAGCCACTTCTGAACACCATATCCCAATATATATGAATATATAACAGTGGTAGTACTTCATCCTCATTAGATTGTGCTTCATCAGCTACAGGTTGGACTTCATCAGCTGCATGTTGAACTTCATCTGCTACAGGTCGAACTTCATGTGATTGTCCAACTGCAGGTTCAATTTGATCTTGTAATTCTACTATCCCATGTACTTTGTCAACCTACTACAGACCAACCAAACATAATTTCAAACACATTATGCAAACATAATGTCATAATGAAATCAATGCATATACAAACAATACTCTATTCAATAACAAAATTTCACTATCAATAACAGAGACAATACCTCATCAACATGATATTTTGCTTCATCAGTTGCAAGTTGAACTTCTTCTTCTCCAACTGCAGGTTTAACTTGATCCTGTAATTCTCTTATCCCGTGTACTTTATCAACCTACAACAGACCAACCAAACATAATTTCAAAAACAGTATGCAAACATAATATCATAACGAAATCAATGCATATACAAACAATACTCTATTCAATAACAAAATCTCAATATCAATAACAGAGGCAGTACCTTATCAACATGAGATTGTGCTTCATCAGCTGCAGGTTGAACTTCTTCTTCTCCAACTGCAGGTTCAACTTGTCCTGTAATTCTCCAATCAAATGTACTCTGTCAACCTTCAACAAACCAACCAAAACAAAATAGCAAAATAAGTATGTAGTAAACTAATAGGCAGAAATATCAAATTCAATACTGGAAGGGGGGGAGGGAGATTCAGAGAGACGCTCTTTCGTACGTATGCACAGAAATTGATCAATGCAAGCGCTCGGTCAAGACACCATGCTTCTTAAGTCTACTGGAGCACAGGGTCCAGGAACTCAAGAGAACATACAGTGCTTTAGTCGTTGGACACTCTCAACTCCCCTTTCAAAAAATAATATAAATCCCTCAACCCGAATATTATGAATTAGTATAGGGAAGTGGGGTCGATCCCACAGAGATGGACTCGCAAAGTAGTGCTCAGAGGCTTTGGACAAACAAATGGCTGCTGCCACGCAAAAGGGTTGAGAATTTTAAACTAACTCTAGACCTAGGCAGGAAATGTAAATGCTAGACCTAGGACATGTTAACTTGTAAATTCAGACTTCGACAGCAAGAAACATAACCACTTCCTGGACAGTGTAAACAACTACCTAATCTAGCTAAACAGAATATAACTGAAAGTGGGGACCATCATTCAAAAAGTGGCAAGTACAGAAAGGACTGCAGACAAAAAACTTTGATGCTAGCTCGTAGCACAATGCATCCTCTCAGCTGGATTAAACTTGCAGATGAACAAAACAGAACACAAAGCGAGATTCGAACAGAATATAGAAATTTGCTCGTCGGAAACTTGCCACAAAATGGAAACACATCAGATCTGCGTACACTAGACGGAATGAAAGAAAAACACGTAAACTAGGCATAAAAATCAGATCGAAACTACTTCAGATTCACGCCAGAATACTTGATCAACTCCGGATCCAAGACATCCGAACTCAACAACAAACAAATTCAGCAGATCAAACACGGATTCCTCTACAATCCAACTCCAATCTCCCAGATCTGACCATTAACCTGCAATGACTCAAAAACAGCTGCGAAACGCATCCAACTCAGACAATTTAAAACACCAAAATCTCAACAACGAAACAATCAAACTAGAAATCAACACAATTGCCATAACAGAAAATCAAACTTGCATTAAAACCAGAGATTCTTCGGTAAAAACAGCGAACCGAGCTTCGAACAACGAAGCTCGGCAGAGTAAGTAAAATCCGGAAAGCGAAAGAGAAATTGTTTCTTCGCCCCAAATAAGAGCGGTGTTACACACTATCGAAAGCTAAGATGAAACCCCGGACGTGTGAACTGAAATCTCCGCAAATTAGTACCAAGTGTGTGTATGGAAAAATGAACTAAGCAACAGGCTGTGGTGAGGTCTCCACCGAGAAGATCCCTCCAGCTTGCATGCTTCTGCCTTTTATAGATGCGGACATAGCCCTCGAGTCTTCGTAGAAATCCCTATTCTACCCTTCAACTCTAGAGCTTCCTCCGTCGAGCAATTCTCTTCATAATCGTTCACTAAATCGCCATTTCCTCGACCCTGTGATTTTTTGGTCTTCTTTCCTGGATCTGGCGAATTCCTTCACACACCTGGCTTAAAACGTGCGTTAGCCCCAATAAAATCACGAATTAAGTCCCTAGACCCATGCATGAAATTAGCCTTATCAAACTGCTCACACTTAAACCATGCTTGTCCTCAAGTATGAAAGACAAGAAAAAGAAATAAGGCAAATTTCAATGCACGCCCCCCCCCCCCCCAAGTACGATTCCACAAACAAAACAGACTCCTAGACCTAGACAACTACAAACTAAAAAAAACGAGAACAAACATAACAGACAAGCATGAACTAGTTCGACTTTTAGGCGACCGTCCCCACAAGCTTGAGTCCTATCCGATCGTCTACATTCTCCAAATCTTCCCCCTTTTCTCGTCCACTTCAAAACGGTTTGTCGGTTCGTCAAGAAACCCCCTTTGATTTCCCAGCGGTTAGGTTCGCTCGATCACTCATTCCTCACCAGGGATGTTAGGATCAAAACGCTCCTCAGTTAAAATTATACCACTGATGCGTTGGGTTATGAGAGTTCTCCCTTCTTGCTACAATCCTCCTTTTACTTTGAATTCCTGGGTCAGGTGACGATTGCTTCCTGCCTTTTAAGGATAACTTATATCGAATTTTCTCTCTTTTTTTTTTTTTTTTTTTTACCCCTGGACTTCGTCCAGCTTATACCTCCTTTTCCCTGGACTTCGTCCAGCTTATACCTCCTTTCCCCTGGACTTCGTCCAGCTTATACCCCCTTTCCCCTGGACTTCGTCCAGCTTATACCTCATTTTCCCATTTTTTTCTCCTTTATTCTCTACTCCCTAAGCATCAAGTGGTAGCCCATTTTTATAAGTTAGCTCACAGTGTTTAGGCTTATAACTCACTCTTAATGTGGGGCTTCACAACTAGGTTATCTGAGGCTTTTTCCATCGTCCCAACTTCATCCAAACCATTCTGAATTTATTAGGAAAAAGGGGCATCAAAGTTGACATATATTCTCTCTTCAATCGCTCTTACTAAGGGAAACTTGCCTTATTATCTTACTAATTCATGCGAAACACGCAACCTAAAGACTCTAAGACACAAAAACAGAAGCTATACTTACTCCCCCCCTCCCACTTCACTCGAGCTTGTCCCCAAGCTTTCCTAGTGAAGGGGGGAAAAGAAGTAAGAACATCAGACAACAAAAACAAACAAACAAACACACAGACAAAACAAAACAAACTTCTTACTTAGACCGAACATCGTGCTAAGCGGGAGAAGAAACAACATACAACACAAAACATGCTATGACATAACAACCCCCTTCTCACACTTAGACCAAAGATTGGGCTAAGTGTGGAAGGGTTCAACACATATATACAGAACGTAGCATGTTGGCAGGTAAAAATAAAAAAAAACGAAAGAATTTAAAAAAAAAATGAAAAACAGAAAAGAAGAAGTTACTTGGGTTGGCGGGGAAATTTAATTCGGGGTCTGGCCCCCGCGGGAGCCAAACTTTGGTGGCACCGTCGGCTGGGTCACCTTTGCTTTCTTCCTGGCCGGCATCTCCGGCTTTTCTGGTCTGTCATCAGTAGGTCGGGGTATGGCTGTCCTTAGGATCACGGGTCTAGCGGAAGAGGGGGTGGTGTGAGGCCTCGGGCCTTGTGATGGCTTTTGCGCAGATACACTTCCTGGACCCGGCGTTGTAATGTCGCCGCTAGACCCAGGAAGAGTTCCCGAAGCGTCTGGGAATTTTCTGCGCAGCTATTTCAGCATGGTCGTCATTAAAGCAACACCTTCCGCCATCCCGTTGGTTTGCTGATTTGACGAAGCCACCAAATCGGTGATGCGGCCCTTCAGGATTGCGGCCTCTTCCCTGCTTTTTCCGAATTCCCTTCGGATCTCGGTCATTTCTTTGCGGACCCCGTCTATTCCCTTCCGTACCTCCTCAACTTCTTTCTTAACTTCCATAACCATCAGCCTGACTTCGTCCACAGTGGCTTGATCCGTTACCTCCACCACATCGGGTTCCTGCTTGACTTGTGCCTCTGACTTACCGACCTCATAAAAACACACCTCATTCCCTCGGGCGATCAGTAACCCCTTGTTGAAAAAAAAGTCAAAATTGAAGACTTCCGGGGCTGAGCACATCTTTACTTCACGGCAGGCCTTGCTGATTTTAATCACCACGTTGCGCTTCAAATAGGCCCCGAGAAGATGGCACGTGTACAGATGCCTGGACGGGTTGGAGGTGACCTGATGGCAGGCTTGGGCTAACCAATAACCCAAATGAACTCGTACTCCTGTGGCCATGCACCACGTAAAATATAGGTCGGCGGTCGTCAGGGCGTTGTTGGCAGTGCCCATCAAGTTGTAGCTGACAAAAGGTTGGGCGAATCGCAGGACCCGATTCTCTATATGGTGTGCCTTTGAAAAACTTGTTTTAAATTGACCCACTCTTGGGTGAGTCAAGAACTCCCACGCACTTTGCGCTTTAAATCCTAGCGTCAACTTCGGCGGACCAACCATTCTTTCGTTCCACAGGCCCTCATCATCTTCTTTCCTCGTTAGCAAGCCCATCCGCAAGGTCCACTCCCGGATACTCATCCTATGTTCTTCATTAAAAAGCCTGAAAGTTATGGATTCCGTATCCAAGTCGGCAGTGGATTTGAACCGGAATGTGGAGAAGAATTCACGGGCCGCGTCAACTGGAACTTCGAAAGTGCAGTGCTTCAGTAACCAATCAAAACCGATTGCATCTATATACCCCCTGAACTCATCGTTAGAGCTAATATGTTTGAGTTCCGCCGGTGGTACATCTTTCCAGACTTCGCAACCTTTCCCTCAGCACTCTTCTCCTTGTATATGGCCGCACGTTTCGGATCGTCAAATTTTCTCATATCGTCCAGCAGTTCCTTTGTAATCCAAATTTCCGTCGGCTCAAAGTTCAGTACATCTGCCTCTTGGTCCTCCTCTGAATCGCTGGACCTGGCAGGACTCTCGGGCTCTGCGGCGTATGGTACCTTGGCAGGTGGAGGAAGTGGGGAATCAGTAGATATCCCCCTCGCCTTCTCGGTCGAGGAGGAAGCAATTTGTTTTCCTTTCCTTTTCTTAGTCATCGCGCGGCGCCCCTCTTCTTCACTCTCCCTTCCACTCGGTCTGGGGGAGTCTCCCTGCTCAGACACGACTGTCGCTAGGTCCAACGTTTCCTTATCCTTTTGTTGTGCGGATTCGTCAATGTCATCAAGAATACTTCGACGTGTCCGTCTCCTTGTTCCCCTTAGATTTAGCTGCGAATCGGCCTCCTCAGGGACCTCAGTTAGATCCACTATCATGTTGAGTCCTGCATCAACAGTTTCTTGAGCATCCTCAGAATCGAGTGCTCCACCTTCCTCTGCTAATAATGGGGTTGCCCCCGCGATATAAACAGGGGTTTCTAACCCCTTAAGATTTCCTTCAGGTTGGGCATCAGTGCCCACAGACTTGTCGGGAGTCCTTCCCGCAACAACATCTTCCTCAGCAATTTGGGCTTCATCGCCCCCAACTACTTCTAGGGTTTCCCCTTCCACATCCTTCTTAGAAATTAGGGCGGCTTCGCCCACTTGAACATCGTCACCATCAACAACGACATCCCTCTCAACAGACGCCTTCAGAACAGGGGTTTCCCCCTCAACAACACTCTCCACTAAGTCCCCAGCAGAAATATCGGGGTTCACTCCCTCTGAAACACTATTACCTCCATCCTTTAAAACAGGGGTTTCCCTCGTAGAATCAGAATCTAACCTGGGTTCGCTTACGGCCAATAAATTCAGTCCCGCGGCCAGATCTGTCTCTACTTCGCGAATCTCCGCAAGGGTTGGTACTGGAACAGCGGGTACTGCATCGTCCTCCGGCTTGGTGGTGATGACTGGGACTGTGTCCTGTGCAGAGGTGGTTTCTTCTGGAATTATGGTAGCAGCCTCCGGTACGAGCTCGGGTACAGCAGTGGGTGGTGTCTCGACAGCCTCCGGTTGTGTCACGGTGGTTGTGGGACCGGCTGGCATGGTTTGTCCCATTGCGAACATCGCGAACGCCTGCATCGCTTTGTCGGCCCCTCCAAACTTCTGAAATAGTTCATTCATGAACTCCGCCGCACTCTTCTCGGCGGATCCAGAGGCGCTGCTGGTTCGTTGTTTGTTATCCATGGGTATTCTGCAGAAATTTGTAAAGATCTTGGGCGAAATTTTGCAGATTAGGGTTAGAGAGAGAGAGAGAAATTTGGGGTTTTGATTTGAGAGAGAATATTTGGAGAGAGAATGAGTAAAGAGAAAATAAGAATGCCAAAACCGATCATAGTGTAGGCATGGGAGAGGACATTTTTCTTTTGCAGGCGGGTGCAGGTGGTGACGCTAGCGACCGTACGCCTCCCCATAAAGTGCCTTTTGAAAACCGAACCGGTGTCGACTCCCTCCAAAATTCTTTTTCCCACAATTCCTTGCGCAAGTAAATTCCTTCTGAAAAACTAAAAGAAACATCAAACTAAAAAGAATGAAACGCCAAACCCCCCGGGCCTAGGATATGACAGCATCAAAATCATTCCCGATGGGTCTGGTGTTTCGAAAATATTTTTGGAATTTTTTTTTTTAAAAGAAAGCAATTAAATATTTACAAAATTTGTTTTTAAGTGTTCTCAAAATTTCCTGGATCAGGGTATGGTCAAACTTTTAAGTGCTAGACCCAGGAGATATTCTAAGAACACTTCCTTCCTAGACTGGTTAGGTGATACCAAAGAGTGCGCGTAGTGGCACTTCGTCCACTACACACAACTCCGAGCTATCCCTAAAGACCTTTATCCTATGTCCATTGACAAGAAAGGGTATGGAATTTGGTGCACTTCCCTGGATTTCAACTGCTCCGTTTGCTCGAAGTCCCACGATGATGTAAGGCCCAATCCATTTAGACTTTAACTTTCCAGGCATCAACTTGAGCTTGGATTGAAACAAAGGACTTTCTGTCCTACCCTGAGTTCCTTGCCCCGGAGATTTTTATCATGCCAAAGCTTAGTTTTTTCCTTATACCACATGGCAGATTCATAAGACTCAAGCCGTAACTCTTCCAGTTCCTGGAGCTGCATCTTCCTCTCTTCTTCACAAGCCTGCGGGTTCATGTTGATCTCTTTGACCGCCCAGTATGCTCTGTGTTCGATTCCCACGGGTAAGTGGCACATTTTTCCGAATACCAACCTATATGGTGACATACCAATAGGTGTCTTATAAGCTGTCCTATAAGCCCATAATGCATCATCCAGTCTCTTACTCCAATCCTTCCTAGACGGGTTCACCGTTTTTTCGAGAATGACCTTTATCTCCCTATTTGATATTTCTGCCTGGCCGTTGGACTGAGGATGATAAGGTGTAGACAACCTATGGTGGACTCCGTATTTCTTCATGAGAGCCTCTATTGTACGGTTCTTAAAATGGGTTCCTTGGTCTGAGATGACAGCCCTAGGGATTCCGTACCTGTTGAAAATGTTAGATCGCAGAAATTTGGCTACTTCTACAGCTTCGCAGGAGGTCGTAGCTTTTGCCTCTATCCATTTCGAAACGTAGTCCACCGCCACAAGTATGTATGTATTCCCATATGAAGATGGAAATGGACCCATAAAGTCCATACCCCAAACATCGAAAATCTCACAAACAATCACCGGAACTTGTGGCATTTCGTCCCTTCTAGAAATTCCTCCGGTCTGCTGACACCTTTCGCAATTCTGGCAGAATTCGAATGCATCCTTGTGTAATGTCGGCCAGTAGAAACCACTGTCTAAAACCTTCCTTGCAGTCTTCCTAGGTCCAAAGTGACCCCCACAAGCTAGAGCATGGCAATGATTCAGCACATCCCTTTGCTCCCACTCCGGAATGCATCTCCTAATTACCTGGTCAGCTCCCATTTTCCACAAATACGGATCGTCCCAAAAGTAGTATTTGGTTTCACTTTTTAATTTCATCTTCTGGGCCCTGGAAATTTCGTCGGAGCTGGGCACTTCTTTAGTGACCAAGTAATTTGCTAGGTCAGCGAACCATGGTTCTGCATTCGTCTGGCATTTCCCTTTTTCAGCACCTCCTGGACCTGTCGCTGCCATTACTTCTTCAAAATCGATAGGTCTAGGAGAATCGTTAAGATAATAAAGATGTTCTTCCGGGAACGCATCAGGTATTGCTTCATCCGTCTCACCTTGGTAAATGCGACTCAAGTGATCAGCCACCTTGTTCTCCGTTCCCTTCTTGTCTCTGACTTCCCAGTTAAACTCCTGTAACAGTAACACCCAACGGATCAACCTTGGCTTAGACTCCTTTTTTGCCAGTAAGTATTTTATCGCAGCGTGATCTGTGAAGACTATCACCCTCGACCCGAGCAGATATGGTCGGAATTTTTCAAAAGAGTACACGACTGCCAACATTTCCTTCTCCGTGGTGTCGTAATTTTTCTGGGCTTGATTTAGCGTTTTTGACGCATAGAAAATCACGTAACTTTTTCCGTCAACTCTTTGACCTAGCACCGCCCCTACTGCATAGTCACTCGCATCGCACATGATTTCAAACGGCAAACCCCAATCAGGTGCTCTGATGATGGGGGCAGATACTAATCTGTCCTTCAGCAGCTGAAAAGCCTTAATGCACTCCTCATTAAAAACAAACTCAACATCGTTGTGCAACAAATGAGTGAGTGGCTGAGCAATTTTGGCAAAATCCTTTATGAATCTCCTGTAGAATCCTGCGTGACCTAGGAATCCCCTTACCTCCTTTTGATTTGTCGGGTGGGGCAGTTTTGATATCACGTCCACTTTTGCTTGGTCCACCTGTATGCCCTTTTCCGATACTACATGCCCCAGGACAATTCCTTCAGGGACCATGAAGTGGCATTTCTCGAAATTCAAGACCAAGTGCTTCTCTTGACATCTTTTCAGTACTACATCCAAGCTCGCCAGACATGAATCAAATGAATCCCCGTATACAGTGAAGTCATCCATAAAGATCTCAATGCAATCTTCCAGCAGGTCTGAGAAAATACTCATCATACACCGTTGAAAAGTGCCTGGTGCATTGCAGAGGCCAAACGGCATTCTCCGATATGCATACGTTCCGAACGGACACGTGAAAGTTGTCTTCTCCTGGTCCTCGGGGTCCACGTAAATTTGGAAATACCCACTGTATCCGTCCAAGAAACAGAAATATTGCTTGCCTGCTAATCTCTCCAGCATCTGGTCGATGAACGGAAGGGGAAAATGGTCTTTCTTGGTTGCCTCGTTCAATTTTCTGTAGTCAATGCACATCCTCCAACCGGTGACTAGCCTGGTCGGTACCAACTCATTCTTGTCGTTCCTAACAACCTGGATTCCCGACTTTTTGGGTACCATATGTACTGGGCTAACCCATTCACTGTCTGGTATGGAATAAATGATTCCTAGGGATAGCAGCTTCAATACCTCCTTCAATACCTCTTCCCTCATATTGGGATTCAATTTGCGTTGAGGGTCTCTGCAGGGTTTCGCTCCTTCATTTAGTCGAATGTGATGCATGCACAGATCAGGGCTAATCCCCACCAAGTCAGAAAGTGTCCAACCAATAGCGTTCTTGTTCCTTCGGATGACTTTCAGCAGCTCCTCTTCCTGTTCCTTGATCAAGTTGCTGTTGATAATCACCGGAAAAGTCTCATTCGCCTCAAGGTAAGCATACTTTAGGCCTGGCGGAAGTGTTTTCAACTCCTTCTTGGGAACATCTTTTTCCTGAGGCAAGGGGTTCTTTTCTACTGTTCCAGTCGTCGTCCCCTTAGTCGATCCAGGAAGATCTTCCTTGCTTGCCCCATAAAGTGTCTCCCTCGATCTGGTTAGCTCGGGCTTGGTGCAAAACTCCAGAATTGCTTCTGCTAGCTCTTCATCTGACAACTTGCTCGTATTCATTGCTTGGCACCAACTGGCCACTTCCCTATCAACAGCATGACTCATCTCTGAGTTCTCAATCTGTCCCTGCATTAATTCGGTCTCGAGGTATTCCTGGACCAAGGGGTTAATGACATCTACAGAATGCAAATTTTCAACATCAAGTGGCTTCTTCATTGCCTCATCTATGCTGAATGTATATTTATCCCCATTGTAATCGAGACAGATAGTACCATCAAAGACATCAATGATAGTCTTAGCGGTTCGCAAGAAAGGTCTCCCCAATAATACTCCGCCAGACTCTACAGACTCATTATCGTTCATCTTAATCACATGGAAGTCAGCCGGGTACAGGAAGTCGTGTACCTTGACTATTACGTTCTCGAGCACTCCTTCAGGGCAGATGCATGACCTGTCCGCCAATTGGATCACAACCTTCGTATCCACCATACCTACTCCCACTAACCTCTTGTATATGGACAGGGGTAACACATTTATGGATGCTCCCAAGTCACACATAGCATGCTCAATTTTTACATCGCCGATAGAAATGGGCAAAGTGAACATACCTGGGTCATTGCATTTCGAGGGCATCCTCCGCTTCTGAATCACCGCGGACACATTCTCGCCTATCAAGATTTTTCCACTAGGTCGAGCCTTCCCAGCTATAAACTCCTTGATGAACTTGCTGAAAATTGGCATTTTCAAAGCCTGTAAGAAGGGTAGATTTATCTCCAGTTTCCCGAAAATATCCATAAGATCCACTGGCTCATCCTTCTTTTTCTTTGCCTCTCCTCGGTTCGGGAAAGGTTTTGGTCGTTTCCCGGTTCCGGAACATTCACCTGCTGAAGATTTATCAACTCCTCTGTTCTCTACCAATTCCGGCTCTGGATCTAGGAAAAAGGGTTCGATTGTCCTGGGCAACTGTTTCTCTAAATCTCCTGCCCGAAGTTCATCTCTAACCGCAGGGTTGCTCTCAACCGAGTTCCTTGATTCAGTGGTTGTATCCTCTATTCCCTTATCCTTAATGGGGGTCGTGACCTCTCCGTACCTCATGACCGGCCCTTCGTACTCCTTCCCAGATCTTAGTGTGATCTGGCTAATATTGGCTCTGTCAGGTGGTCTTACCGATGCAGGAATCTTGCCCTCGTTTCCCCGCATATCACTCAAGGAAGTAGCTATTTGAGACAACTGTTTGGCCAACATATCCATTGCCACCTTCTGTTCTTGCTGCGCATCCTGAAGCTTGTGAACCACATCATTGTTCGACTGTAAATTGTTCTGAATGTGCTGCTGGGAACTGACGAGGTCGTGAACCATCTCATCAAGGTTCCTTGGTCTAGAGCTTGGCTGACTGGGACCTGGCCCTATATTCTGGATTGTTCCACTTCCTTGGCCTGGGCGAATGTGCCCTTGACCTCCTGGATTGTTGTTGAAATTACTTCCTTGACCTGGGTAAGGTGCTTTGGCATTCCTTTGATGTGGTGGTATATAAGAGTTCCCTTGATAATTCTGATTCTTGTCTCCCCAGGTCGAGTGATCTCCTTGGTTACGGTTATTCCAATTTCCTTGCCCCTCATGATTTCTCCAGTTACCCTGCCTCTCGGGCTGCGGTGCGGACTGTATACTCAATTGGGGTGCTGGCTGGCTTTGCTCATTTTCAGACCATCTAAAGTTCGGGTGATTTCTCCAGGGTGCATCTCTTTGTCTTCCTTGGTTCCAACTTCCATCAGGATTCCAACTTCCCATCGCGTTCGCCTGGGCCTGGTAATCACCTTCCTGAGGTCCGTAATATTGCTGGAGTTGATTATCTCCTGGACCTAACATCTTAGCCGTTTCCTTTAGTGCGGCTGTATTAGTCCTTTCGATAGCATTCAGCAAGGTTTTCTCCAGCCTATCAATCCTTGCTTCAACTTTGTCATCCTCCAGCTCCCTCAATGCATTCGCAGAGCCTCTTCTCACAGCATTCCTCGTGCTGTCATACGCCTTCTTGGCGTCGATTAATCTTCCCAAAATCTCTCTTGCCTCGCTTCCTCTCTTCCTTGTAAAATTCCCCCCGCTCGAGGAGTTCATCAAATCCTTAGACTCGGGAGTTGCCCCTTCATAAAACAGAGAGTATGTCTCCGCCTCTATCATCCGATGATTCGGGCACGCGTCCAGCAATCCCATGAACCTTGACCAGTATTGGCTCAATGACTCATCGTAATCCTGCTTGCATTCCACTATCTCCTTCTTCAGAGCGTTCGTCTTGTTGGATGGAAAGAAGTAATCTAGGAACTCCAATTTAAAGTCCCTCCAGGTGCGGATAGAATCAGGGGGTAATCTCAACAACCATGTATTTGCCTCCCCCTTTAGAGTGAAAGGAATCGCGCGCAAGCGATAGTCCTCTTCTGTCGCATCATTAGGCCTCTTTTGAATGCCACACAACTTGCTAAACTCGTTCAAAAACTCGTACGGGCATTCACTCCTTCGCCCAGAAAATGTTGGCAAGACGCCTAACACATTCGTTTTGATCTCAATAGATTTCTGACGTGGGTTCATCACTATTGCATGCGCTGGCTCTCCATCGAGATGAGCCGTTAGTGACCCTATTTCTGGATCTGGGTCTGCTACGTGCGCCATCTCAACTTCCTCTTCCTCCCCTGTTTCCGACTCTATTTCTGATTCTGGTGGGGACTCCGGATCCTTTCGTCCTGAAGATTCCCAGGATTCGTCACTCAAAAACTCAGTCGGGAACGGATCTCCCGTCGTGAACCCTGATCTGGTAGTTACGGTGGAGGCTGTATCCTTGATCTTCCAAACGGACTGACCGTGTTTCCAACCAGACGAGTTACTCCGGTAGAAGCTCCTGCTCATGCACTACAAAGAAAACGAAAAAAAAACAGTAAATTAAAATTATTCGTACCAACTACTCTAGGCACTAACACAAAGTACGCCATCCATCCCCGGCAACGGCGCCATTTGGAAGGGGGGAGAGAGATTCAGAGAGACGCTCTTTCGTACGTATGCACAGAAATTGATCAATGCAAGCGCTCGGTCAAGACACCATGCTTCTTAAGTCTACTGGAGCACAGGGTCCAGGAACTCAAGAGAACATACAGTGCTTTAGTCGTTGGACACTCTCAACTCCCCTTTCAAAAAATAATATAAATCCCTCAACCCGAATACTATGAATTAGTATAGGGAAGTGGGGTCGATCCCACAGAGATGGACTCGCAAAGTAGTGCTCAGAGGCTTTGGACAAACAAATGGCTGCTGCCACGCAAAAGGGTTGAGAATTTTAAACTAACTCTAGACCTAGGCAGGAAATGTAAATGCTAGACCTAGGACATGTTAACTTGTAAATTCAGACTTCGACAGCAAGAAACATAACCACTTCCTGGACAGTGTAAACAACTACCTAATCTAGCTAAACAGAATATAACTGAAAGTGGGGACCATCATTCAAAAAGTGGCAAGTACAGAAAGGACTGCAGACAACAAACTTTGACGCTAGCTCGTAGCACAATGCATCCTCTCAGCTGGATTAAACTTGCAAATGAACAAAACAGAACACAAAGCGAGATTCGAACAGAATATAGAAATTTGCTCGTCGGAAACTTGCCACAAAATGGAAACACATCAGATCTGCGTACACTAGACGGAATGAAAGAAAAACACGTAAACTAGGCATAAAAATCAGATCGAAACTACTTCAGATTCACGCCAGAATACTTGATCCACTCCGGATCCAAGACATCCGAACTCAACAACAAACAAATTCAGCAGATCAAACACGGATTTCTCTACAATCCAACTCCAATCTCCCAGATCTGACCATTAACCTGCAATGACTCAAAAACAGCTGCGAAACGCATCCAACTCAGACAATTTAAAACACCAAAATCTCAACAACGAAACAATCAAACTAGAAATCAACACAATTGCCATAACAGAAAATCAAACTTGCATTAAAACCAGAGATTCTTCGGTAAAAACAGCGAACCGAGCTTCGAACAACGAAGCTCGGCAGAGTAAGTAAAATCCGGAAAGCGAAAGAGAAATTGTTTCTTCGCCCCAAATAAGAGCGGTGTTACACACTATCGAAAGCTAAGATGAAACCCCGGACGTGTGAACTGAAATCTCCGCAAATTAGTACCAAGTGTGTGTATGGAAAAATGAACTAAGCAACAGGCTGTGGTGAGGTCTCCACCGAGAAGATCCCTCCAGCTTGCATGCTTCTGCCTTTTATAGATGCGGACATAGCCCTCGAGTCTTCGTAGAAATCCCTATTCTACCCTTCAACTCTAGAGCTTCCTCCGTCGAGCAATTCTCTTCATAATCGTTCACTAAATCGCCATTTCCTCGACCCTGTGATTTTTTGGTCTTCTTTCCTGGATCTGGCGAATTCCTTCACACACCTGGCTTAAAACGTGCGTTAGCCCCAATAAAATCACGAATTAAGTCCCTAGACCCATGCATGAAATTAGCCTTATCAAATACCTATTGTACAACATCAACATAAGCTTCTTTCGTTGCATCACCAACAGCAGCTTAGGTTTGTTGTTGTTCACTAGACTGATCATTACCATCCTACAAGGTCGTATCCACACTTAGAGTCAGTACCTGAACATAAACAAATTCATCCATAGATTTTTGATAACGCTTTCATTTTGACTATCTTTCGCCTTCCATGCCTCACGTGCTTTCACCAAGCTATCAACGAGGTAGTCCTCAAACTAGATGTCACGTTCATACCACCCTAACAAAGGTGTTTCTGGATTAACCTTTGCATTTTCTGGAATAACATTTGCATTCTTCCTTGCAGGCTTCAATACAACTAAAGGTGACTCCTCTATTTCTTCAATCACAACACCGGTCGATTTGGGGCGTAGAAATTCTTTGAACAACTCAGCTTGGTCCTGCTTCTGTCGTGCCAGTGCGTTTGCACGTATGATCTCAAGTACAGAAACGTGAACGAGCCTCGCTTTCGTCTTAGTAGCAACCTTTATAAATCGAGGGACAACATCATCTTTAATGAGCGGATCAGGAGGATGCCCAATTTGAACGCCCACGCATCCATCATTGAACTTGGGATGACAATAATATGACTCATATATGGCGTGTCTAGGATACCCAACTCTGACCAACATACTTGCCAATTCGAACAGGTTAAACTGCATTATGCTGACGTAGTCGATGTAGTTTAACATTTCCGTAATGTAGTCTCCAACGTAGAACACACCATGGTGGTGAAGGGCAATCGTGAAACAATCAGGCCTACTCTCTGTTCAAAGTGACGCAAACCAAATTAATCTATTAGTTTCGAAAATGCGTACCATATTTGCAAGCATATAATCGACCTTTTTTCAGAAAACCCTAACCTCAACCAAGTTTTTTTTAAATCTTCATTTTTGCAAGTATAAAGTCCAACACTTTTCAAGGATAAAATGCGTACCATATTCAAGTTCCGGGTGGAAGATAGAGATATTGTCACCACGGTGCTGCCATAACTCTTGTTCAAGGTCGATTATGACCCGAGAAAGGCTCGGCCCAATACCATCATGGTTCCTCGTATTTCCGCTCGACCCAGGAACATCATCGCCCCGCGTATTTTGGCTCGAACCACCACCATCGTTCTTCTTCTTTCGTCCCCTTTTTCGGTGGCATCTCGGTCGCGGTTTCGTTCTTTTCATTTTTGTGGAGTACGATACGCGTTTCGGAGAGAGAGGAGTGAGAGTGGGAAGACGATTTTGCTAGCTCCAGAAGCCTGAAAATGGAGTGAATAGAGAGGAGTGAAAGCGGGAAAACGAAGAGGAAATATGTGTTTGTTGCAGGTGAGAGAGTGAGGTGAGAAGGAAAATGTAGGGGATGATGTGAGGTGAGAGGGAAGATGAAGGGTTGAAAAAGGTGGGAAGATGGAATGGTTCTCAAAATGCACTCAAATTTTACCCTCTCTCTAAGTGTCAACACTACATTACGTAAATCAATAAACACTATTTGATTGTACATGCAATCTGAGTGATGCTGACACATTGAAAAAGTTAAATTTTTGAAATGACAAAATGACCCAGTATTCTTGCATGTACTACTTCTGATATTAATATGTACCCAATATGATATTACTTCCGCCTATTACATCTGATATTAATATCAGTACCCAACGTGATATTATTTGGTTGTGAAATTGCATTTGATATTATTTCCGCCTATTGCATTTGATATTATTTTGTGTGAAATGGATTTGGATTTGATATTATTTCAACAAGATACATTTGAGTAACATTTCCAACCAGTTTCATTTGACTAGGTACCATCAGTTTTTTTTCGTTTTGTTTTTTTCTTGATTTCGAACTTACGAATGAATACACATCGAATGAAAATTTGAATACTTCCGGCATCGTTAATCTAAAAACCACAATTCAAACTTCATAAAATTCATACTTAGAACACATACTCAAATTACATTACTTCGAACACATGAAATCAACAAACATCAAAAATTTTCCCTAAACTATGTGTCGCTACCTACTTCATCAAACTCACAATGACATTCATCGAACCTACTTTAGAACATCCACAACCGTGCTCTTGCCAGCGGCACGGTTGTGGGCCCGGGCGGTACTATTCATGCCTGCTCTCTGGCAAGAGCACAACACCCACAACTGTGCTCTTCCGCAAGGACGAGCACAATTAATATAAAATTCAATTACACAAAAACATTTCCATAATATTAAAATTCATTTAAAACCCACAATAAATATTACAAATGACAAATAAAATTAAACATTGCATAATTAAAATCCTAAAAATTAAAAATTACATAATTAAAATCCTAAAAATTAAAAATTACATAATTAAAATCCTAAAAATTAAAAATGACACTACTCGTTGCCGAATTTCGCCCACATGTGGTTGATTAGGTCTTCTTGTAGTTGATTGTGGATTCGAGTATCGCGCATTGTGTGTCTTGTCTCGACCCTCTGGCCAACCGTCGTATGCTCGCCTCGGCGTAGGGGAGACCTCGCTGTTGAGCTTCCGGCTTCGTCCTCGTCGTAGAAGCTAGCCGCCCTCGGCCCTTCGTCGGCTATAATCATGTTGTGTAATATAATACACGTGAACATGATGTCGGCGATATTATTCACGTACCACAGCCGAGCCGTGGCCTTCACAATGTTGAATCGAGCTTGAAGGACCCCGAAGGCTCTTTCGACATCTTTCCGCGCTGACTCTTGACGCTGCGCAAAAAGAACCCGTCTCGGGTCGTGCGGGTTGTGGAGCGTCTTCACGAACGTCGACCACCTTGGGTAGATACCATCGGCGAGATAGTAACCCATGCGGTATATATTTCCGTTGATGGTGAAGTCGATCGCCGGTGCTACACCATTCATCACATCATTGAAGAGTGGTGACGAATATAGCACATTCAAGTCGTTGTTGGATCCAGCAACGCCGAAATATGCATGCCAAATCCATAGGCGGTAGTCGGCGACCGCCTTAAGGATAAGCGTTGGGCCGCCGCCTTTGTGACCGCTCAAGTGTTGCCCCCTCCAACCAGTCGGACAATTCTTCCACCTCCAATGCATGCAGTCAATGCTGCCAAGCATTCCGGGAAAGCCATGGACTGATTCGTGAAGACGAAGCAACCGTTGGCAATCATCAGTGGTGGGTGCTCGAAGGAATTCATCCCCAAAAGCAGAACGAACGCCCTCGCAAAAATTCTTTAAACATAGGATTCCAGTGGACTCACCGATATGCAAATACTCGTCGAACATGTCGGCCGTTTGCCCAGTAGCGAGTTGTCGGATGGCACACGTACACTTCTGCAACGCCGTGATACTTTGCCGGCCGGCTGCATCTACACCTGTTTGAAAGTATTCAACACGTGCGGACAATGTGTTGACAATTCGCATGAACAAGCGCTTTGACATGCGAAAACGGCGCCTGAAGTAATCTGCCGGAAACCGCGGCTGGTCGGCAAAGTAGTCGGCAACGAGCCTTTCGTGGGCTCCCTCCCGGTCACGATGGATGTACCGTCGATTTGATCTGGTTCGTTGAGGAGGAGGAGCAGGGGTATTCGCCGCGACATATGCTTCGTAAGCGGCACGATGTTGTTCGTAGTATTCTTGTTCTTCGCGTTCCGCTTCCGCCATAATATGGGTGAAATCCATTTGAGATTTTGAGTGGGGGATGAATGTGTTGATAGTTTGTATGAGAATTATGAATGAGAGATGAATGAGAGATGATTTGATGTGATAAATGGATGATGAATGTGTGTATTTATAGATGATTTTGGGGAAAAAAAAATAAAAAAAAATCAAAAAAATTCAGAAAAAACGGGAAAAAAACGGCCATATTTTTGGGATTTGGAAAATATATTTTTTTTATTTTTTAGCATTATTTATAATTAAATACCGATTTTTAAAAAAAAAATAAAAAAAGTTTAAACACAACGGCTATGCCGTTGACGAATGGGAGCGCGCCACGTGTGCGTCCGCTGGCACGGACGTGCTCGATACATCGAGCAGCGCCGTGCCAGCGGCGCGGCTGCAGCGGCGGCGGTCCTGCGCCTTGCCAACGGCGCGGACGGCGGTGGCGTCTTTCGCCACCGCTGCGGATGCTCTTAGCGAACCCATGAACTTCACGCCAATCAAAATTTTTCTCCAAACTCTCGCTTTGCAATGTACTTGTGAAAATCTACTTGCCCAAACTCACGATAATGACTACAAATGAAACTAACAACGAAAACCCACCAAATAACACAAAAAAATCTTTCGCTTTACTTCCACCTTCACAACGATTTCGAGATACTTTAGAATCAACTTTTTCCTCTCCTCCAACTCCAGCTTCGCGCCGATTCTGGCCAACCAAGTCAAAACCCACACACTTCGGATAACACCACCGAAAATAATTACAGCCTCCAACTTTGCCCTTTTTCTCGCAAACGAAGTACAACATTCCATTTGATTCCTTTCTTGCGTCGACAACTATTTTGAGAATCGCTCTTTGCTGGCACATACATTTTTCGTACTCAAATCGGAGCCACCTACAACCAATCCCTCCATCACCCGAGTTTTTAACGGACAATGAAGACATGAAGACAAAACAAAACTCGGCGTTGCGGAGGGAAGACAGATTTTAAGGAGGGAACATATGAGAAGAAGAAGAAGAAGAAGAAGAAGAAGAAGAAGAAGAAGAAGAAGAGAGTAGAGAAGGTGTGTTTGATTTTCAGTGGTAAAGAGAGAGAAATATAAAGGCAAACATCAATGACACCACCTGCACAAAATCAATTATGAGCTGACACACTCAAAAGTAAAAATTTTGAAAAGTCCAAATTGCCCAAACCCTCAAATGGGTATTTTCGTATCAAAAAAAGCCAAAAGCACCAATTTTGAGATAAACCCTTAGTCCATGGTTGTCTGAGGATATTTTTAAAGTCTAGAGGTTATGAGCGAAATAAACCCTTAGTCTAGGGACTATTTTTATAATTCACTCTTTTTATAATTCGATTCATTTGTTTTTTTTAACTTTTTTAGTTTACTGGTTTTATTATTTTTATATATTCTGTTAACTTTTTTTCATTCATATTCCATTAATAAAACTAATACTGTTAATAAAGAAGGAAAAAAAAAAAAAAAAAAAAAACTAATACTGTTAATAATATAACCCCATGATACTATATATTTTCATTCATGGAGCATTTATTTCCAAACTCCAATAATTTCTTAAAATTTTGTCTTGACAAAAATAACTCTTTAAACATTAGTAGTACATATAACTAGAGATGTCCAAGGTTTTCGGTTCCGGCGGTTAACCACGGAACCGTAACCGTCGGTTCCGGTTTCGAACCGGAACCGTGACTTTTTTCTTGAACCGAAACCGCCATAATTTGAACCGCGGGTCGGTTTCGATTCCAAATTTTACGAACCGAAACCGTGTCAGAATCGCCGGTTCTGGACGGTTCCAAACCGGAACCGTGAAAAACCGTGAAATCTAGCCGGAACCGCAAAAAACCGCCGGATAACCGGCGGTTTAGAACCAGAACCGGAACCACCGGTTTTCGAACCGAAACCGAAATCGTGAAATAGCCTCACGGTTCGGTTCCGGTTCCACATTTCTCGAAATCGGAACCGCCGCCGGTTTATGAACCGTGGGCATGTCT
Source organism: Salvia splendens (assembly GCF_004379255.2). NCBI lineage: Eukaryota > Viridiplantae > Streptophyta > Magnoliopsida > Lamiales > Lamiaceae > Salvia > Salvia splendens. Next base: position 10,644,793 of record NC_056033.1, read on the forward strand.
ACATATAAGAACATCTGCAGCTGTGAGCAGGACGATGTCCGTCCGTCTGTGCCAGCGGCACGGTACCGCTGTCCGCCGCTGTGCTCTTGCCGTTGGCGCGGCGCTGCTCGATGCATCGAGCACGTCCGTGCCAGCGAGCAGCTGACGTGACGCGTTCTAATTGACCAACGACATTTCCATTGGAAATTCAATTTTTTTTAAATCGAAAATAATACCATAAATTTTTATTTTTTTTAGAATCTCTAAAATCTGATCGTTTTTTACCGTTTTTCTGAATTTTTTTATTTTTTTTATTATCCCCAAAATCATCTATAAATACACACATTCATCATCCATTTTTCACATCAAATCATCTCTCATTCATATTTTTTCATACAACTTATATCTACATCTTCCTCTATCACTTAAACCCTCAAATGGATTTCACCCATCTCATTGCGGAAGCGGAACGCGAAGAACAAGAATACTATGAACAACATCGTGCCGCCTATGAAGCCTCTGTCGCAGTGAATACCCCCACCCCTCCTCCTCAACCAACTAGATCAACTCGCCGATACATCCATCGTGATCAGGAGGGAGCCAACGAAAGGCTCGTTGCCGACTATATTTCCGACCAGCCGCGGTTTCCGGAAGATTACTTTCGGTGCCGTTTTCGCATGTCAAAACGTTTGTTTATGCGTATTGTCAACACATTGTCCGCCTGTGTTGAATTCTTTCAAACAAGTACAGACGCAGCCGGTCGACAAAGTCTCTCGGCGTTGCAGAAGTGTACGTGTGCCATCCGACAACTTGCTACTGGGCAAACGGCTGACCTCTTCAACGAGTATTTGCATGTCGGTGAGTCCACTGGAATCCTTTGCCTTAAAAATTTTGCGAGGGCGTTCGTTCAGCTTTCGGGGATGAATTCCTTCTGGCACCCACCACCGATGATTGCCAACGGTTGCTTCGTCTTCACGAAACAGTCCATGGTTTTCCCGGTATGCTTGACAGCATTGACTGCATGCATTTTTTTTATATAAAAATTAACTCCTATATAAAGGAGGAAATTACAAATAAACTCTTATACTAGGCGACTACTTGGAGGGGGCAACACTTAAGCGGCCACAAAGGCGGCGGCCCAACATTTATCCTTGAAGCGGTCGTCGACTACCGCCCATGGATTTGGCATGCATATTTCGGTGTTGCCGGATCCAACAACGACCTGAACGTGCTCTATTCTTCACCACTCTTCAATGATGTGTTGAATGGTGTAGCACCGATGATCGACTATACCGTCAACGGAAATACATACCACATGGATTACTATCTCGCCGATGGTATCTACCCAAAGTGGTCGACTTTCGTGAAGACGCTTAGCAACCCGCAAGACCCGAGACGGGTTCTTTTTGCGCAGAGTCAAGAGTAGGCGCGTAAAGACGTCGAAAGGGCTTTTGGGGTCCTTCAAGCCCGATTCAACATTGTGAAGGCCCCGTCTCGGCTGTGGTACGTGAAAAATATCGCCAACATCATGTACACGTGTATTATCTTGCACAACATGATTATAGCCGACGAAGGACCGATGGCGGCTAGCTTTTACGACGAGGATGAAGCCGGAAGGTCAACCGCGAGGTTTCCCCCACGCTGAGGTGTGCATACGACGGTGGGTGAGAGGATCGAAACAAGGCACACAATGCGCGATACCCGAACCTACGTTGAGTTTCAAGAAGACCTTATCAAACACATTTGGGCGAAATTCAGCCACGAGTAGTGGGTTTATTTAATTTTATGAATTTAATTATGTAATTTTTAATTTTTAGGATTTAAATTATGTAATTTTTAATTTTTTTGTAATTTGTAATATTATTACGGTTATTTTTAATACATTTTAATATTGTACAAATGTTTTTATTTAAATTGAATAATAGAATGGTAGGATCTTGAACTTGTCCTTGCGGAAGAGCACGGATGTGGGTGTTTGCTCTTATCTAAGAGCAATGAGTAAAATTGGGTTTGGGCCCACATCCGTGCTCGTTGGCAATAGCCCATGTGTGGATGCTCTAACTAGATTGAAAAATTTAAAACGTGACACGTACTGTGGTGTGGTAGAAAATTTCATTCCAAATTTCCAACAGTAAATTCATGGTGAATAAAGAAGCTCCTTTCCCAAATCGGAGTTATCCACCACACTAATCTCTGTCTGCGAACGGCGAAAATCATTTGGTTGGAGCGCTTGATCGGCCGCTGCGATGAAGAAGGAAGATACGGTCATGCTGATCAGCGCTGAGGGTTTCGAATTTGTCATCGACAAGAAGGCGGCTATGGTTTCTCAGACGATACGCAATATGCTCACTTCTCCAGGTCTGCCGTTTCTCAAATTGAAATAGTTCATGTGCTGTACAACTATGCTATCCTTTCTTATCATTGTGTTTTGGAGTATTTATCTTGATTTATAGGGTGAATACTTGTGATTGAGTTTGATTTTTGATTGAGATGAGTGCTGAAAAGTTTGAAGAAGATTGGATGGTTTTCCTTCTTTTTTTGTTAAGATCATGTATGTTTTTTTGTTTGCAATTAAGCGAAGAGTCCTATATATGTATGTTGATACCAAAATCACGAATTATTAAGATTTATTCGATTTGGGGGTTTCAAATTCCTTGTTTGTGTTCGCGTGTTTGTAGGTGGTTTTTCTGAAACGGAGCACGGAAAGGTGACTTTTCCGGAGATAAGCACAACTATTCTGGAGAAGATCTGCCAGTACTTTTATTGGTCTCTTCAATATGCTAGGTTTGCCCTCTTCCTATATTATCAATGTGTTCAATTTTAGGGTTATGCCCTTGAGCATCGTTAATTTGCACTTGCTATAACAATAATTTGTTAAATGTGAGAAGAAAGTCTTCTTCTTTTGCAGTATACTTATATCTGTTGCTATGGTTGCACGTTATGTTCATATATAAAGAAGACGAACTAGTTAGGCCATTGGTGGAGAATTTGTTTGTTAGTGAGGCAAGGGAATGGGGTACTTAGTAACTTGATAGTGATGATCTTTTAGCTACTATTATGCTGATGCTGACAGTTCCCGTAGTATTAGCTTGATCGATCTCCCTTTGCTCTAATATGGTTGTGTTAGGTATAAGAAAAGAGTGTCTATGTTTTTAAATGAAGACTCTTTGGATGATTGCAAGTGACGATTCATGTATGTTAATGTAGTATGAGCCTTATCAGATCTCCCTTAAGCTAATATTGTATTGGTGCCGACAGTTGCAGTTGAGCAGGGGCAGTGACATAGAGTCTTGATATTCTTTATGCTTGGCAGATGCTAGGTAGAAGCGTAGCTACTAAAGGATGTCAATTTATTTTAATGATAAATTGTTCGATGTAGATCATAATCATATGTATGAGCTTACTCATATTTTTCGTTTTAGCAGTGGCTCTGACATGGAGTCTAGATATTGTTCATGCTTAGTAGATGCTAGTTAGAAGCGTAGCTCCTAAAGGACGTCAATATGTTCTTATGATAAATTGTTGTATATAGATTAATTATACATACAAGCATATACATATTGCACATTTATCAATCTATTGTGCACATCTCCAATGATACAGATCATGCCAAATTTAAACCCAATGTTTTTCAATTATAATTCACCAACCGTTTTACATGTAGCCCATGCCCAGATATTGCATTTTGTTTTTGTGTTAGCATTATCAACTAATGCTGTTAGCATGACCCATACTTTTGGGTTGATATTTTTCTAAAAAAGAGACGATTTGAGTGAGTTCAAACTGCATATTGTAACTTACAGATATGATGATCAAAAGTTTGTAGGAAAAATAATGGATTAAAGATGTTAATGTTTCACATGAATAAATAGGGTGTAGTTAGTATGTTTAAAGTAGAATCTGACGTAATTATTATGGGTATTTTATTTTTTAAGTGAACTAGGTTTGCTTATTGTACTTGATTTCAGTTTTTAATGGCAAATTGGCAATTAGTAATTAGAGATCAGAGAGAGTAAATGTTTCTTACAACAAATTGAAGCTGTGAATTGTTTTTTGACGATGAAATTGAATACACACACCAATTGGCACAATTATAGTTTCTCATTCTCTAATCCATTGTTTTTTTATGTGATTAATGATGATGATGAGTTAGCCTTTGGTTTGTAGTGGCAAGGAGACTGAGTTCCATATTGAACCTGAGCTCACGCTGGAACTTATGATGGCCGCTAATTACCTACACACCTAAGCAGGTTCCAAATATCAACATCTCTAATACTAACCCTTGTAAGCGCTCTGCTTATTATACTCTTCTTTATGCCAATTTTTGTTTTGAATGTGTCCTGTCTTTATATTTTGTTGTCTGCAGAGGTGGAAAATGAGCTACTCTTTTGATAATTCTTTCCCTTAATAAACTCTGCATTTCTTCAATCCCTTTCAAAATGATCAATTCTATTCGCCAACAGTTCTATCTGTTTATCTGATGCCAGGGAAGATTGACGAGGTGTTGCTGTTCGTGTTCTGACATTTGACTGCCCTTATAATATTTTCCAGTTTCCGTCTTTCTATTATCCGTAGCTACAGTAGGGATGCAGTAAGGTGTTGGTCATTCTCTTAGTGATAGCATATTCGAGAGTATGGCACTTATATTATTCTTGTTGTGGTAGATCAAACAAACCTATGACAAGATGTCTTAGACTAAGTGACTGCATATATTCAAATCGTATGTTATACGTGTTATTTTATGTCCTTGATTTAGAACTTGGCTCTCCTCATCACAGGCAGCTTCCTCTTTATCTCATTGATTAGTCTGTATATATATTTGAAGGACTAACTATGTCACTATGATAATTGGTATATGTGCTTGCTTTTGTTTTGGTGAAACTGAAAATTTATACGAAATGAAGGATTCCAATTTGGTAGTTTTTTCCATTGATGTGTTCTACATTAGATTTGAATTTGGTCAATTTTTGTGTACACTGTAGGAGAGTTTCTTGCGTCACTATTTATTGATGAAATTTTGTGTTCAAATTCCACTATGTACAAGTTCGAAATGGAACCATATATACATATAGGCTATAGCTATACACCATATGTAAATAAATTTATCGTCTATACATATACTAGAGAAACTTTTAAATTCAGAAGTGAGCGTGTCGGAGTTGTTACCGGGCATGACCAGAAATCATGTGTGCTTTTCCCTCTCAGGATTGCCGCTCACGGCTATTTTGCTATCCGATATTTGAATTGATTCTACAACTACCTAGTACTCCATCCGTCCCATTAGAAATGAAACATTTGTTTTTCGGCATGAAATTTTTTGTAGTATTGTTTTTTGAGTTAATGAGGAGAGAATAAAGTAAGAGAGGTGAAAAAATAGAGATTATGTTGTTTTCATTTTATGAAACGTTTTATTTTTAATATGATAAATAAAAAGAAAAATGTTTTATTTTTAATTAAACAGAAGGAGTATTATATTTATATCGAAATTTTTTTTTCGTTGTCTGTGTGATTATGCAAATGTTAGTAGTAGTACTTTTTAAATAATTGTACTAACAAGTACTACTAATATAAGATGTGTAATATTATTGAAATGATTGGATTTTATTGTTGTGGTCTTGTGGAAGTCAACATCGACGCATAATAATTTGGGACAAACTTTTGCATATTATTGAAATTAATACATATATATATTCCTTTAAAAAAGTAAAATGATCCCCATCCCAAATTTGATTTAGATTTCCAGTCTGCTCGCAGTATGCATAAGTATTTTATGGCTGATGCACAATCAAAGTTCATAAAAAATTTTGAGTCGGTTCACAATCGATTTTGTTAGAGATGTGAATCAATATTTGTAAATGTTCATTACATGACATGTCAACCATAATATACACGGGCATTGGTTTTAAATATCCCAAAATATGAACAAAATTTTGTATTACAAACTTTAAATTATTTATTTATTCGAACCCGACCAACTTATCTATCTCTAGTGAAAATGAAATCAGCGTGGCACATCGAATTATCTACATGGAAATACTGTCAATGACAAATCCATTGTACTCCATCAATTCCTAAAAATTATGAACTATATTCTTATTTTTCTGTCCATAAAAAGTAAGAATTTTCTAATTTTGTACTCTCTTTGTCCCTAAAAATAGACAACATTTTAAAACGACATGGATTTTAATGTACGGTAAAATTAGAGAGAAATAGAGGGAAGAAGTTTTTTTTTAATATAATTTGTATATTTTTGTGGGATATCCCAAAATGACAAATGCAATCTTATTTTTAAAGGACGGATGGAATATTAAACAATATATATACAACAAACGTACATAAACAGATCATAATGATACACTCCCTCCGTCTCAACTTAAGAGTCCTATTAGTTAGGACACGAGTTTTAAGAAATGTAAAGAAAAGTGAGTTGAATAAGTTAGTGGAATATGGATCACACTTATATATATTACTTTTATAATAAAATGTGAGTGGAATAAGTTGTGGAATGTGAGACCTACTTACCATTTATGGTAAAAGTGAAATAGGACTCTTAAGTTGGGACAGACGGAAATGGCAAAACATGACTCTTAAGTTGAGACGGATGGAGCTTCTGAACTGAACCTTGTCGCTCTTCTTTCCTTGCGAGCATGATCACACCAGCAGTGTACGTGCGTTGCGTGATTCTATTGTGTTTTTTTGCACTTGACTGGGTGGACAGTTGACCGGAAGACACTACAAAAAAATCGGTAGATAATGACGAAAATTAGTGACAGCGGCTGCTAGCTCAATAACTAGTGACGGAAAAATGACTGAAAAGCGTCAGTCACTAAATAGTGACAGAATATTCCGTCACTAAAGCGAAGCAGCCACCTATGTTTTTCGTCATTGGGTGGATTAGTAGCTTTAGTACGGACAAATCCGTCACTAATATTTTTTAATGACAAATTTTTTAATGACGGATATGCTGAAACCTATATCACTAATCTGTTAAGTAAAGAAATTTTACTGATTAGTGACGGTTAACTCCGTCACTAAATAGGAGCTTTTTGTAATGGAGTAATAGTCTTCTATATACTAGTATAATATATTCTGCTACGTCATTAAATCATTAATTGTGAGCTGTACATTGATGTCAAGATGCATATCTCTCTCTCTCTTTCAAAACGCATGAAGCGTGAGGCTCTGCAGAGGGGCATTGTTCTCGTATGGCATGAAGTTGGCAGATTGCCCAATAATTCTCTAATAATAATAGATCCAATCAATATAATATAAGCAAGAAATAGTGTCATGACTTTTAGCACAGTGAAAGGGTAAGCAAATGTTCTATAATCATGAAATATAAATTGAATTAGTCAGAAAGCTTCAAATAAACATTTGGTACAGTTATTAACGGATATTATCCCTTTCTACTTAATTAGCTATCCTACAAATTTCCAGTTGTTTTTTTTTTCATTTAGTATATAACTATGTTGTAGTGATCTATAAATACCATAATAATTAAATAAGTAAACATGGAGATTATTTTAGAAAAATATAAGAAAACAAAGAGTTGAAACTGAGACAGTTGACAAAGACATGTACAATTCTCAAAATGCCATGAAATAGTCAAATTGAAGTACAACCCATGTTAAACATGCAGTACAACTCAATCTCTCCATCTCCATCTCTATTAAACCAACATAATCTTCCTCTATCTCCACCCAACCATCCTTCCTCCAGGCAATCAAAACGCAGCGTTTCGGAATCGGATAAATGGATCATGACATGCCCGGCATGACGATGTCACCTCCGTTGGCCAGCAGTGGCGATGGTGGAGGTCATACCATGATGGGGTCATCCATGGCGCACATGACCTTCTTTTGGGGGAAAAACTCCGAGATCCTGTTCTCGGGGTGGCCCGGGACCCGCACGGGGATGTACGTGCTGGCCCTCATTTTTGTGTTTGCTCTTGCATTTATCGTTGAGTTGCTTTCTAGTTACCTGCAGAGGGCCAAGAAAGTAAACGCCCTGGTCCGGACCCTTGTCCATGGTCTGAGGATCGGGTTGGCTTACCTTGTCATGTTAGCGTTGATGTCATTTAACGCCGGAGTTTTCATAGTGGCCGTCGTGGGACATAGTGTAGGGTTTCTGGTGTTTGGGAGTAGGGTTTTCAAGAGATTTTGTGGTGACTCAGACAAGGCTGGTTATGACAATCGGGTTGGTTGCTGACGTGGCCATCTACTAATATTGTGTGTGATATTAAGAATGTGTACCGTAATTTACTCTGATTGATTTCAATTCCTATTGGTTGATATGATAATGTTGGAATTATTTATTTTGGTTATAATCCATTTTATAAATATATCACATACATGAGTGATGTGGGGCGATTATATCCATCCAGTATCCTAATAGTACTTGGGTTTGTATACCCAAGCAGTTGAAGACGTATCTACTCCTTTTGTTAGCTAAGAAGATTTGGGTGTTCTTATTTTATGGTCTATTTGGGCCATCTGCAATAGGTTGTTTTCAAAACTTTAAATCAAACTGGGATTTTGGGAAGAAAAAATTGATTTGGAGACTTGGAACGTGGATGAAAGAATGGTCTCTCTGATAATTAGAGATTGATCTGGTAGAGCAGGTTTGATATCTTTAATTTGTTGCTTTGCTCCTCAGTCTACTTCGTTCCAACTGTTATGGCTGCTCCTGTTGCGGTCTCATTATCGCATGGTCTTACCTAGATCTGGTCTTGGTTTTTGGTTGTGCTTTGGGATTTAGTTATTTGCTTTCTCTTTGAATTTCTTATTGCTCCAACGTCGTTTTTTTGCTTCGATGTTGTTTTGGCTTTCTAGGCATTATCCTTTTAGTAGCTCACTTCTTTCAAGGGGTTTGACAATTTGGTCTTAGGCATCAACAAAATTATTTGTAATTTTATTCATTTTTCAAAATCAACATATTACTTTAGCCGAACATGCATAATAGAGAGGGGGATTTACATTAGTTTGGGGAATTAGGTTTTCCAAAATTCTGAAAAAAATGCAGTACTGATGTAAAGATTTCACCAAGATCTATTAGGAAAGTGGAAATATAAATGGCCTTATTGATGATAATGAATGTATAAGACTTAGTATCCTGAATTGCATTTTCAAAATTAACTGATCTTTTTCTCAATATTACCAATATCTATCATGTAACTTGCTCACTACTATAAAACACACTTGTAAATTTTGTCCATTTTTATGTCTTCCTCTGTAACACTCCGACTTTTTATTATCTTTTAGTTGTTCTTGAAAGAGAGTCAAATGGTTAGGTGATTTTTTTCGTTTAATATTTTCACCGATTAAGGAAGTTTTGGACGTTTACGATCGATCAAGTGGAATTCCAAATTTCGTTTAGTACTTGGAATAACACCAAGTATTAAATATGTAAATAATACAAAAGTTAAAATCAAGAAAATAAAGCAAGCGAAAAATAAGGTATATTTGGGCCTACCAAATATATTACCAAAGTCTAATCAAATTAAATATTTTTTTACAGAAGAGAGATGAAATAGACTGAAATTCCATTCATGGGTCTAAGATATTTTCGCCAAAAAAGTTTTTAATACTGAAAAAGTACCTCAAACGATATTACATTGAAGTTAATGGATCTTATAAGATATTTTCAAATATTACAGAGCCAAATTGATAACTTGGCAAAGTTTGCTAACCAAAAATAAATATTCCCTCTAAATTCAATTCAAGTCAATTAACCCAAAAACGTATAATTTCATATTATTTGTGAATAATATGAAATATGAATAGATCTATTTTAGATCTATGATGGTACATTCTAGATAAATGATTGAATATCTAGATCTTTGAATCCTATTCAAGATCTCTAAAAATATTTTAATTGTGGCGCAATGAATTTAAACCCAAGACTATTAGGTAGGGATGTCAATATAGCCTAAAATCTGCGGGTCAACCTGAGTAACCCAACAAAATCATAGGGTTATGGCCTGAAAATCGCAACCCAGATACAAAATAGGGCTACATGGGCTGACTCGTTTGGATCGGTGGGTTATGCTGGCTAGCCCGGGTGGGTTGCTGGTTAGCCCATGAGTTAAGCAATTAAAATAAAAATATAATTAAAATTTTGGGTTATATACTTACATGAAGTATATATGGTAATTACAATATTAAACGCAATATTTATATTAAGTATATATGGTAATTATGTCTTCTCTCTCAAATTGAAAGTTAGTGTTATATGGAATATAGATGTTATTAATATTTACTCATATTAAACGTCGCATTACGTTTTTTCTCTCGAAGACAATCATCCGGTTGAAGCTTGGTGTAAAAGAATGTCATTCAACTCCATGGAGTTTATCTATATTATCTTTTTCAACTACTTAGAATTTATTTTTTGGGTATACAAAAGAATGTCATTTAACCCCTTTGAAATGCATGATTTCCATTTAATTTTGTCTGATTCACGTGTGCTACTAATTAGCGATATGTTCATGTATTTTGTTTCACTTTTCAATTGCTATTATTTTTTTTCTCTTGATCACTTTGATAATACTTTACTATTTGCGACAATCTATTTTTTATAAGTTAGAATATTAGATTAGATAGAAAGTAACACATAAGATCACTTTAAACCTGAATAGCCCGTGGGTTAGCTCGAAACCCGAAGATTTAGGGTTATGGCCGAAAATTTATAACCAAAAAAATTCACAACCCGAATAACCCGCACCCAAATAGCTCGACAACCCGAGTAGATTGGCCTGAACCCGAGCGGGTTAGCCCAATTGACATCCCAACTTTTAGGCATTAAATATTAACCATATAATTATTAGACCAACACATAAACACATAGGTAACAATACATAGAGCCACCGGGGACAGAGCCAATTATAAACCCGCCAATTAGATGACGGAATTTTATAATCAAAGTGTGGTCGTTAGATAAATATAATACATACTATTTTTTAAAGGGGTATAGCATTTAATATAATGAAATTTTGTAAATTTTTCCCACAAACTTTAAACTTAACGTATAATACCATGGACTTAAATAGTTGTTGAATTTTTTCCACTGACGACAAAATCCATCTCATTTTATTAAAATGAGATGGTTAACAATTTATGGCTTCTAGAGACTTTGCAATCACAAGACTATTATTTTAAGTGGTGATGTAATGTAGCCGGATTTGATTATTGGTAGGAAAGTTTCAACAACCATTTATGTTCGTTATATTATATATCAATTTTAAAATTTGTAAAAAAACAAATTTTTAAAACGTTTTGTTATATTAGACGCCGGTACTTTTTTAGAAGTAATGCTACTTACATTAATTAGATGGTCGAATTCGAGTGATACGATATTGTATTGAATTAGTATATGTCATCCAATCTAAGGTTTTACCGTGAATACTTTTACAAAAGCGATAGCAAGATGTTGCAAAAAGATGCAAAATATAAAATTTTTATTAAGAGTATATGCAATAATATATTTATTGAGAATAGTAAAATTTACGTGGAAAAGGAAGAATTATAATCACGTGCTATTTGTGTATGAAATTATTATAGACTAAACTAAATATTCATTTTTGTATGAGAATATTATACTGCTATTTCTACAAATATGTACTCTATGATCATATTATATTACCATTAATCATATTCAGGGCCGAACTCTCACAATTGGGCTCTTCCATTTGGGCCTACCTATATAGTAGTAAGATTTTTTTAATTGATTGTGCAGGATTACCATAGTGATAATATACATAAACTAGATATCATTTTATCAATAAGACAAGATCACCAAATGATATTTTAATTTCCACTAATTCAAAGCAACGAATGCGACAAACTAATACACCAAACTTTGTAACAGGAATAAGCAACACATCCCTACATAATTTACAAATCAATGCAACTTGCAACTATTTTATTAATATCCAATAGGAAGTGGCCCTCATTTTCATACTAAATTTAACATACAGAAAATGATAGCCATGTTATTCTCAACCTCATTTATTATTGTGTTCTACAAGATATTATTTCCCAAGCTGTATTTTTTTTTATTGACTCTTGTTGTCAATTTGGATGAAGCCTACATTATTAATCGGGCGAATAGGATAGCTAGTACGTCCATTCTTGCGGCAGTTGCATCTCAAGCCCATTTGATATTCTGGATTCACCTTCCTCTGTAAAATCAATTCAGTGATGGGTTTATAATAACATAAAATTAATATTAACATTAAAATTAATATTAAAAAATACTTGCGAAATGGAATTTCAAATAACAAAGTGATGATAACAGTATTTTATTTACTCAACTCATTGTTATCAAGCTTAAGAATTAATAAAAATTCAAAAGAGAAAAGTAAAAAAATACGATCCCCAAAGTTCAGTTATATCAATCCCACATATTGGTTTCAACTATTTAAAAGTTAACATAAGATTCATACTTATTGCATTTATTTGGAAAAATTGTAAGGTTTGTGGACCATTCTAATAATAGGGTAAGAAATAAGAATCCATGTAAATGAAAATGAAAATGAAAATGAAAATGAAAATGAAAATGAAAATGAAAGTGAGTGAATTAAGTACCCTTGGGGGACCCACCACTGTGTGGTGGTGGTGGAGCATTGGAATCTTGTTGCATTTTGCTGAAATGTTTCTCAAGTACTTGAAGCACTCGTGTTGGCATCAATACCATAGAACAACCTGATATCATTATTCATTATTCATTATTCCAATAATGTTTTTGAATTATTTGATAATCATGGTGTTGGTATCAATTATTCAATTCATAACCAACCAAGGGAAAATTTAATACAGTATGAAAATAATTGTTAAAAATCTTTATTAACAAGCCGACAAATGCAGACGTAACATACAATTTAAAGTGAGTAGTTTCTTATCTATAAGCAACCAAGTTATTTAAGATAAAGCTGATAATCATCTTCTTATTGTCAACATCTGATATGACCTCTTACTATTTTATTTATATTCCTATATAATAACAGTCCCAGATCATATTACAAATAAATTTTAGATTTTCATAATGCTACTTACTAATATTGGTGTAAATTAATAACAGAAAACGATTATTTTATCTTTCTATAATACTACTATTAGCAATAGTTAAGAGACATAGCTTTTCATTTTTTAAATTATTTATCATAATAAACAACTTTACATTATTATATCGTTGTTAAACAAAAGTAAAAGAGATAAGGATCGAGATATCTATCTATGTCCTATTCATAGGAAAATAAATGAATATCTCATCTCAATAAACATAAAAATAAAGAAACAAAAACAAAATAATTGAAGAGCCAAACCAGGGGGGGTGTGTGTGTGACCCTAATTTAGTTGCTTTCTGCTTTACCAATGAGGATTCCAAACCACCAAGGTTATTGGTTGATGCATATTCATAAACTATTAAAATTCGAATAAGAGATATAGAAAAAAGATGTGAAATCAACGGTTGACAACCAACAATCGTGGAATCATAACCCTTCAATAATTCAAGATTCCAATTGGCTTTCACAATAGTATCTTTATTTAGAGATTCAATTAGATCCCCATAAACCTGTAGATCTGACAAAACCATAAGTACAGTTTAATCTTCTTACTTTAACTTGGGTTAATTACATCCAAATCCGAAAATCGGATTAGTAGTAGCCACTGAATTGAATGGATGTATTATTAGTAGTACTAGTAAATTGGAATCCCACAAAAAGCAGGTCAGATTTCTCTTTCTTAAATAATTATAGATCTCTCTTCATAAAAAAGGAAGCACAAATGTATAATTACTATTTACTAGTACTACTTATATTCGCAAAAAGAAACATAATAAAAAATTAGTAGAAATAGTAAGTACCTGATTTGGTTTTCGGTTCAGTGGGATCACGGGGCAGGAAAACTCCGGTTCCACTAGACCCGATTCTGGGCCCGGATCCGCCGAGAAAAACCGCCTGCATACCCGACCCTGAATAACCATTTATCACAGGTCCACCCCATTCTCTGCCTCTGTATTGCTGCTCTGTTTTCTGCTGAGCTGACTCGCTTCGCCTCACTCGTCTTCCCCGAGTCGCACGCTGCGGTTGATTCTTCAACTCATAAACCTAACAAAACACACACACACACACACACTATTAATCGATTATTTTCATAAAAAGAAAACAATAATCCCAATGCTAAAATGCGAGTAACCTTCATACTAGCCTGAGACGATCCGTCGATGCGGACAGAACTCGAGTACGACTCGTTATTAATGGCGTCCAAGTTATCGTAGCTACTCGCCTTAAGCAATTAGTATAACGGAAAATTAGCGGAAAATTCAACAACACGACGTCGGAATTAGTAAGATAAAATTACCTCAGAGACAGTATCGGCGGCGGCGGTTTCTTCATCATCGAGCATACACTCGGCCATCTGACGAGTCAAATCGGCGATGAAATCGGCGTCGTCCCCCTCTGACGAGCCGAAGTCGGAGCGGAGCGGCGTGCTGAAGCCGGAGGAGGAGGAATCCCACGACGATAGGAACTGATTCGAACTTGAGGTGGAGGCGGAGGCGGAAGCTGCGCCGCGCTGGTCCTTGTCGTTTTGGTGGTTTTTGAATAAATCCGAAAACAATAGTGGTTTCCGGTGATTATTGTTGCAATCGAAAGCCATGGTTAAGGCAAATTCGATTTGAGTTCTAAAGCATAAATCGTGGTTGCTATGGAATTTGGGAGGTGGGGTTGATTCCGAATTATTAGCAATGGAATTGGTTGGTGTGAGAGGGAGGGAGGGAGGGCGGGACTAGAGAGGGTGGATTAGTGATTACAATTTATAAAACTAAAAGATGGAATGAGATGGTGACGACGAGGGGGGGTAATTTAAGGGTGTCACGTTGCATAAATTTTATTGGACTTAGGTGTATACATTATTTAAATGTTGATCTGTAATTTTTTTAATTATGTTCTTTATAACTGGCATCTATTTGAGAGCTATTTTGTAAAGTTTTGATTGCTATCTCGTCCATTTTCGCCAATTAAATCTTTTTCTTGATCCTCCATTTTTTAGTGGGAAAACGTGCTTCTTTTATTGATTATCAGATGATAAAATCACAGATCAATTGCAAAAACTACCCCATAATTTACAAACAATAAAAATAAATTCATAAAATACTTTTTTAAAGTGCTAATACATAGAGATACATTCACACGTTCCAATAAATATGAAATGTTTAGTTTCTGGTATTTGTGAGTTAATGAAGAGAAAGTAAAGTAGGAGAGATGAAAAAATAGAGATTGAGTTATTTTTTATTTTAAGAAATATTTTATTTTAAATAGAATATTATAAAAAAGAAAATATTTTATTTTTAATATGACAGAGGACCAGTAACTTGTACATAATAAAAATAGATTTATAAACTAGAATAGGAGTACAATTTTAATTTATTATAGATTTATAATATTCATACTCCTATATAAACAAAAAGTGACATTGGATTCACAAAAATGGGCATATTGAATGAGTGTTGGGGTTTAGTGGTTGGACCGTAGATTTGACTAGGCAACTCAACCGACATTTGTGTGTCAGTTAAGAGGAGGGGGATCCCCTGCTGTGCACAGCAGGGTGCTGCCCCTCACTGTAGCTGTACTGTTCATAATTAATAAAAAAGTGAATAGTGAGGGGCAGCACCCTGCTGTGCACAGCAGGGGATCCCCTCCCCAGTTAAGATCCCATATTCTGCATCATTATCTCTTCTTTTAGCTCAACTCAATAACTTCGGATGAAAGGTGTCTCGCTAATTTTAGAAATTTATCTCATTAGTAAACTTAGATAATGTACATTAGTACACTCAGACCTAAAATACAGTGAAAAGAATAGTTTTAATAATACTGCATTACGTATCAATGCATATATTTAGGCATCCACAAATCAAACTGGACCGGCGGTTAACTGCCGGTTTATAAACCAGATTCGGAACCGGTGCGGTGGTTTCGAACCGCCGGACGGTTCAGCGGTTCACACGGCCTGGTTCAGGTTCAACAAAATGTGGAACCAGAACCGCTGGCTCCGAACCGTCGATTCAACGGTTAAAACGGCGGTTCAATTAAAATTAAAAATATATATTTTTATTTACAAAAATTGATTTTTATATTAAAAATAATTTTTACAAATAAATGAATATGAGAAATTCATAATAGCCATATATATTTGATGGGCTTGTGAATTCTATGAAACCATTCTTGGTTATTTCTCTTTTATAAAAACATCCTTGAATGTTTTATATTTCACTTTTGATGTAGGACAAAATATGTTGAACATTTTCTTTTATAACTACATGTTGAGACTTGAGATCATTCTTTCATCTTTTTCCAATATGGGATACAAAACTTTCTTTTGTCTTCTACTTTTCTTCACTTTTTGTATAATATATCTATAGGGATGTATTCAAGTTCAACATGTAAATATTGTCCAAACATTCAACAGAATCTCAGCCCACGATTTTGTCATCTAGCGGTTAGATTAATGACACGTGTCATGTAATAATGCAGATTTTCATTCTAATAATGTACACTAACTAATAATGTAACATTATAGTCTAATAATGTAGATTTTCATTCTAATAATGTACACTGACTAATAATGTAACATTATAGTCTAATAATGTAGATCGTATATTTTGATCACAACCATCCAATTCAAGGATCCAAGGGTTGTGATCTGTTTGAATCTTAACACTAAGCAGCTGTGAGGACCCTAATACACCCCCTCTATATATATGTATGAACAAAATTATTATTTGAATATATTCTTGATAGATAAAAATAAATAATTATTGAGAAATATGATTTGTATATAAAAAATAATTATTTGTATAATAGTTATTATTAGATTTATACAATTTGTATTATAGTTATTATTTTAATCTGTATAATAGTATATATTAGTTAACATATACATAAATTTAAATATAAGCAAATCGATAATGATAAAGAACTAATGAATAATAGTTCATGTAATAATATTTGTTGTTAAATTATAATAATAGAAGATAGAGTACTAATATAGACAAAGAATGATGGGAATCTATCATATAGTTATAAATAATGACTTTTATCTCACATTGAAAGAAAGAGTAACATGACTCAACTTATTTTAATACAAGAAATTCCCGCAAGTGTACGGGGCTAGTGTAGCACAAAGCAAGCAAGAGTATCGTATCCCACAGAGACAAATTGTATAAACTCAAGTACCACGGACCGATGTTAACTACTATCTAGACAAAACAAATGGTTGGTTTTGATATGTAACTATTAAACATAAACAAAGTAAAGCAAGAGACAAAAGAGCAAGTTTTCAATAAGAGAACGAGGTAGAGCTTTGGATCCGACTACAATACCCACAATGTAAACAACTCAACAACTTTGATTACCCATTGACGTCTCTAGGATTATTAGGAAAATCGCTAGTCTTGGCTAAGCCCCCTCTCGAGTGCACTCAACCCGTTGATTAACTATTAATATTGAAGTCTCCTTTTAATACTTCACAATTAACTCATTTAAACAAAAGATCAAAGCCCTTGCTCTAGAATTCCTTCTCTCGAATGCAAATTATCTAGACGTTATTCATTCTTTTATCAATCCTAAACCGGTATCTCTCGATTACACAAATCTAGGTCAACATATCCAATTGGTAGCTAAGCAATTGAATTGAAAAGAGCATAAGAATGAAACAAAATAATCTCAAGAGCATAGGTAATCAAAAGCTATTGAATTAATCACAAGTGTTCATTGTAGTCTTCACCAAAACTCTACAAGAGATTTAGCTACTCATATTCAACGCAAATTCACAAGATAAATCCTTAGAAAGTGAACTGAATATAGGAAAACTAATAAAGATACTCCCAATGGTGGATTGAACGACAATTAGTCTTCGTCTTCAACCTTGTTGAGGATTGGAACTCCTTGGCTCTCAAATCCGCTCTCTAGACGTCAAAAGCTGCTCCTGGACAGGTGTATGATTCTTGGGGTCGAAAACCTAGGTCCTCTTTTATACCCGGGGCGGAAATAGAAGATTTTGTAACGTCCCGCATGAATCGCCCGGCCGGGCGAAATCTCTGGATTTCGACTTTGCTCAAAACGCCCGAACGGGCGTTTCCCTTAAGCACGAACGCCCGGTCGGGCGAAGTTTCTGTACTCCAGCCCCGAACTCTTTTTCAACTCATTTTCACCTGTTTTAACTACAAACACTATACAAACTCATCAAAACACATAAATAGTGGGTAATGGATGCAAACTCAGGTAATATGCTATAAAACACTGAAATAATCACGTTAAACATCCAAAATACGTACTAAACTACGAGTTTATCATAACACATCTAAGAATATGTAACTATAAAAGAGAATAATCCAATACACTTTCTTCCAAATTAAAGCCTCAAATCCAACTTTAAATATTGGTATTTTTATTAATTTTTATTATCAAAAGGTCTAACTTAAAGTATTGTTTATTAATTTTTATAAGTAAATTGTAATCGTTATAAGTTGTAACTTTTAGTCTTGTTCAAATTTATTATCAATAAAATTGTAATTTTCAACTTATTGTTTGAATTTTATCTATGCACATTTTATACATAATAAAGGCTAAAAAGACAAAAAAAAATCAATTACTCATACTTAAAGTTAAACCTTTTGATTTTTAAAATATTAATACTTAATGTTGGACTTGAGCATTTAAATTGGAAGATATTATATTATATTATTCTCTTTTATAGTTACACATTCTTGGATGTGTTACTCTTTCTTTCAATGTGGGATAAAAGTCATTATTTATAATTATATGATAGATATTCCATCATTCTTTGTCTATAATAGTACTCTATCTTCTATTATTATAATTTAACAACATTATTACATGAACTATTATTCATTAGTTATTTATCATTATCGATTTGCTTATGTTTATAAATTTATGTATATGCTAATTAATAAATACTATTATAAACATTAAAAGAATAATTATTATACAAATTGTATAAACATAACTATAACTATTATGCAAATAAATATTTTTCTATACACAAATCACATTTCTCAATAATTGTTTATTTTTATCTATCAAGAATATATTCAAATAATAATTTTGTTTATATATATATTATACAAAAAATGAAGAAAAGTAGAAGACAAAAGAAAGTTTTGTATCCCACATTGGAAAAAGATGAATGGATGATCTAAACATTTAGTTATAAAAGAAAATACTTCAATATATTTTGTCCCACATTAAAAGAGAAACATATAACATTCAAGGGTGTCTCTATAAATCAGAAAATCAAGAATGGTTTCATAGATTTCATAAGCCAAAAAAAAAGTGAACTGCCGAACCGGTTTGGAACCAGCGGTTTTTGCAGCAAACTGGAGGTTTTAAACTGTCGCCAGAACCGGCGGAACCCTTGGCGGGCCGGTTCAAGTTAATGAAAATGTTGAACCGTGAACTGCCGGTTCGGAACTGGAACCGACGGTTTTTGAACCGGGTGCACACCTACTTATATTTGGACCAATGCAAATTACTTTTAAAACTAGGATTTAATGCATTTAAGTTCAAATATCTGAATATTTAAAAAAGCTGAGAAGAAAAGAGAAGAAGAAATTATTATTTTTATTATTAAAAATTAAAATAACTTTAGAAAGTTGATTGTTCATATGATAAAAAATATTAGTAATATTTTTTGAAAATTATGTTGAAGAAAGACATGAGACCGGATGATAAATGGGGTTCGATTTGCCAGCGTGTACTGTTCGCACGTCTGCAAAAGAATATCGTCAATTTGTAAGGACGTAATGCCTAATCACATTGATTACAATTTAAACACTATATTTAATGACATTAATATTGCATATACTTACTGCCCTCTCAGAGTATTCACAATGCAGATCTATTCGGGCTGCATTTTTCATAGGTATTTAAATTATTACATTTTCCATAGGTATTTATTTTACAGTTTTCAATTAAAATTAAATTATTTAGAATGAGGGCTGGCTGAATTTGAGACGGATTACATTGCACATGGTGAAGCAGAATTGAGAAAAGCTGCATCTGAAAAATGGGATCCGGGCTGAATTTCTCTTTTTTAGTTCGCACGAAAGTTGTTTTCATTTGGTAAAATTACTTCCAAAATTACTAGAGTGATAATCAAAGTAATTGGGTTCCTTTTAAAAATTCTAGTCGACACTATCTACCAACACCTATATTATTTGAAAACAAGTTTTATGAAGTCTGATGATAACCCTGGGGATTATTTAATTCGAAGCAAAAATTGAAAAATTTAATGAATACTATATTTGTGTATAAAAAATAGTTCTGTCTATTTTCTTTTATCAAATTTTTAGTATTAAAATGCATATACTTTATTATTTAGATTATTTTTCAGGATACAAAAAGTGGGTTGAGTGGCGTCGTCGTCTTCTGCCGCCAAAGAGAAAAATCGGATCTTTTTTAACGACTGCAGTTTTGTGTAACCTCTTTCACACTCAATCATTAATGGAGAAGAACAATCGAGCCTCCTGCTCATTCACCAACGATCTCTTCGGCGCCACAGATTCATACCCAAATTCTGCCGCCAATGGGATTTTCTCGTCTATTTTCGCATCCCCATCCGCGGTATGATTTTTGATCACTTCGCTTTTGGGGTTTTATATTTAGTTTTTATTTATTTTAACAGATGTTGCTTGATCGCGGCAGGATATGTGATGTTGAGTCTTAATTTTATAGGTTTGGGCTGATAAAAAAAAAAAAAAGTAAATGTATGTACGTCGTTTCGATGAGATTTTCCATTGAAGTGAAATGTTAATCGCGATTGAATTTGATATGATGCTTGTCTCATCAAACCTAGGATGGATTGGGCTGAATATTTTGGAAGCTATTTTTTAGAGATTGTTTGCTTATGTTTCTGTTTGTTTTGTTTCTTCATTAGGCTATAGTTGAATGTTAGAATGAGATTTTGATTTATGTTGTTTCCTTTGTTTCGTGTTACATATTTGTATCATGAGAAGTGTAAGCCATATCTCAATACTTTAATGATTTCGATAATGAAATCTAATTTTAGATTTGAATTAATTCAACCACACAATTATATTATAAGTGGAGATAAAATCACCAACCTCCATCCATGCTTTCTTCATTTGATGTAGAGGTTGAAATCCACCATTTGATGTTTATCTTCTTTAACTGGATTCTCCAATTGATGTTATCCCCTCTTTAACCCCAAACCTTTAATAATTCTTTTGATGGATAAAGAATTAAGAAGTTTAATGTATACTATGTATATATATATGCATACACCGAGACTCTTTTCTTTGCATGCAACTATTATCTTTTAGTATGTTTATTATGCATGAAAACACACATATATATAGATGCCATACGGCTTTTCCGAAAGTTTGCATCTATTCGCATAATGACTGTAACTATGCATTAACCGAACTCTTCAAGTCAAAAGACGTGTCGGTTGGAATTGTGAGTAACCAATTCACATACAATATTTGTTAATTAGAATTTTTATCAATACTAATAAACTCCTACATGCACCGTAACCATATGTATATATAAGCATTACCTTTTTTATATATTATAATACAATATATATTATATATAATATATATTATAATGAAACTTTTCGTATACATACATATGTATATAATATACATATCCTATAATATAATTAGAGGTAAGAGAGAAGGGTTATCAATACACCCGATTCTAATTCTTTAATTGAAATCGATCCATCACAGTATCGTCTTTTATACTAGAATCCAACTGATATGTTTGAACTTGATCTTTAATATTAAACCAATATCTACATAGGTCACATATAGGAATATAAATATTCCTACATTCTCCCACTTGACCTTTGTATCTCTCAATGGTTTAATTACTTTTCTGCGCACTATACCATCAAGTTCATATATCCTTTAAATACCTATAAAGTTAGATTTGATTGAATCATGGCGGTCACACAATCATTTAGTCGACATGATTCCTTCCATGTATCACAAATCAATTCTAACTTTGTATGAATAAACCTTTCATTGAGATGAACTTTAATTCTCAATACAACATATGTTATCCAAGAACCATACTGTATACAACTTTAATGATAACATATCAATGCACAGAAACAGACTTTTATTGAATTCCAAGTGTCTTACTCCTTATGAGCACAATATAATTCATATAGCAAGACTTTCTCTATAATACCCATATACTTTTCATGGCCACTTGGGTAATCTTTCATTTATCGTAAACATTCTTATTATATTGTTCTATTTTGCTCAAAAGACGCTTTATGTTTCTGTACTTCTTCCTTTACAAATAAGTACTCACACTGCATGTGTGTATCACCTTTTATGTACCTATCTTTCTTTTATGAAGAAGATTTCTGCGAAATCATCACAACAAAAACTTAGTGACTTGGCCATAATGTTAACAATCCCAAGTCTCAAGATTTATGTTTCGCAATTACTTTTCATGAACTTTGGCCTCAAAGCGAAACAAAATTCAACTTTCATAATGGAAATAGCAATGACAAACTATTTTCCATTTTCCATGATATTGCTCCCACTAATTAAAGGAACAAATAGCCAATCATCAATTTCTACCATTGACGCATAAGGCATAATCTGAATCTGAACCAATGACATTTAAATCATCAGATCGTCTTTACATAAACATGTGCTCTAGGTGCCTTGCAAGTACCTGAGGACTTTCTTTGCAGCCTTCCAGTGGTCCATACCAGGATTACTTTGATATCGACTCAACATCCCAACCGTGAAGGTGATATCTGGTCGCGTACATGTTTGAACATAGTTCAAACTCCCAACCACTGATGTATAAGGAATCTTTTCCATCTCCTAACGCTCCAATTCATTTTTTCGGACATTTTATTTTACTGAACTTTTCTCCCTTCTGAATTGGAGCTATCCCTATGAAGCATTTATCCATTCTATATTTCTCTAAGATCTTATTGATATATCCTTTCTGAGACAAACTTAACAATGCTTGTGATCTATCCTGTAATATCTCTATTCCGATCACATAAGATGTCTCACCTATATCCTTTATGTTCAAAGAGATATATTTCTTTACATCATGTAATTAGGGGTGAGAAATTATACCGAAATACCGTAATACCGGACTTACCGTACCGGAAAAATACCGAAAATACCGATTTTTCGGTATACCGCAGTTTCCGGTACGGTATGATACCGTACGGTATATACCTAATCCACGGTATACCGGTATACCGATAGATTATTATATATATATATATATATATATATATATTAAATATGTTGTAATATATATATATTATATTAAAAAAATTTAATACATCAATTAATACAATAAAATTAAACATTCAAATGATAATTTATTCAAACATATTCAAAATTAACCTGAATTATTTTTTTATCAACTCATCCTATTAAATATAATAAACACAATAGCACATAACACCGAAAGAAGATTGGAAATACGATATCGGGAATATGTTTCAACAGAGCACATTTGAAAGAATTTGTATTAACTCACACCATTTAGTATATGATTCTTTGTGTAATGTCTTCGTCCCACTTCCTAAAATGTCAATTTAAAATATGTGCAGCTGAAAATGAATCAAATCGTTTAATTAGTGTTTAATTCATTATATGCTATCTTATTTTATATACTACTTAAATTGAAGGATGAATAAATAGGATATTGATCAGTCATTCTTAATTCTTAAAGAGAAATAAATGTCCAATTTAAATTACTAACTAGTGTCACGCTCGTGCGATGCACGGGTCATTTTAATTTCTTCATATTTATTTCATTATGCAAAATAAAAGTCGTGAAATGATAAACAAAAGAATATTCGACATCCTCTTACTTTGGATTATACTTTTTCAATCACATTAACCCCACATAGCCACAAGAGTGCGTTTAAATGCTACATTTTCTTAAAAATGTCAATACGATCACATTAAAATTTCAACACATATTTGTGTTGACATTTTAATAAATTGTCTTGACATTTAAATATCAGACTTAAAATTAAAAAGCTTTTTAAATCTGTGAAAATATGAATTAACCGTTGAGTTATAACTGCAAGAGCAAGTTTACGTTGCAATAATTAGGTGTTTTGATATATGGATGTTACACTCCATACATTTCTTTTGGTTTGGTTGTTTGTGTATTGTGATTATGCTCGATTATTAATAAAGGTTATCAAATGCAGGGTCATCTTCAACGATTTTTTGTGGAATTTTGAGAAATGAAAACAACGTGGTTGCAAGAAATGAAGATAATGTTGTTGATCATGACTTCGTAAATTGTTTTAGATTAGAAGGTTGAAGTTTTATTAATTTGAATGCTATGAACAAGATTTGATTGTGATGAAGTTTTATTATTTTGGGCTTTTTTAAATAGTTGAACACTTGAATTGTTATTTTAAATATTTTTGGACACAATAGGTTTTTTTCGGTATACCGTAATAACGGTATAGTAACGGTATCAAAAAATATCATACCGAATTTCCGGTATACCGAAAATTCGGTATACCGAAAATTCGGTACAGTATCGGTATTGAATTTTGTCATACCGTACTTTCCGGTACGGTATGCGATATGGCACGGTCGGTACGGTATACCGTACCGACCCACCCCTACATGTAATAAACCCATGTTATTTGCGGCTAGCAAAATGTCATCAACATATAGGACTAATATGATAAACTTGCTCCCACTGATTTAATATAGATACATCGATCAACGATGATTTCTACAAAATCATATGACACAATGATATCATTGAACTTTATATACCATTTTCTAGAAGCTTGTTTGAGTCCATATATTGACTTTCTCAACTTACATACTAACACTTCTTGTCCTTGTATCATAAATCCTTCGGGTTGTTTCATGTATACCTCATCTTCAAATACTCCATTTAGAAAGGCAGTCTTTACATCCATTTGGTGGAGCTCTAAATCATAATGAGTCACCAAAGCCAACACAATTCTTAAAGAATCCTTCTTTGAAACTGGAGAGAAGATTTCTTTGTAGTCAATGCCATCCTTTTTTAGTGAAACCTTTGGCGACAAGGCGAGCTTTATACCTTTCAATGTCACCTTTCGAATCACGTTTTGTTTTAAAAATCCATTTACAACCAATGGCTTTAAAACCTGTAGGCAATTCTACTAAGTCCCAAACATTGTTATCGCTCATAGATTTCATTTCTTCCCTTGCTGCATTTAACCAATTTTCAGAATTGTTACTTTCCATGGCTTGTTGGAATGAGATCGGATCTTCATCAATGCTCAAGTCACATTCACTTTTAACAGAATATACCACATAGTCATCCGATATGGCCGATCGACGTTCCCTTACTGATCGTCTTAAAGGTTCTATTGGTTCATCATCCTGTTCTTGAATTATGACTGGTTCATCTTCAATCTCAACAAGTGAGTTATGCACTTTATGTTGTTCAATAGGAACAATAACTTTAGGTGCAACATTAGGTGGATGAACAACTTTGTCTTGAACTTCATTAAAGTCCACTTTACGAGGTTCACCACTCCCACTAGTTTCATTGTTTTCAATGAACCTAGCATTTTCCGTCTCAACTATCCTCGTACTATGGTTAGGACAATAGAATGTATATCCCTTTGACTTATCTGGATAGCCAATGAAGAATCCACTGACCGTCTTTAAATCCAGCTTATTTTCATGTGGATTATACAACTTTACTTCTGCAGGGCATCCCCAAATACGTATATTCCTTAAACTCGGTTTCCTTCCCGTCCACAGTTCAAAAGGATCTTTGGAACTGCCTTACTAGGAATCCGATTAAGCATATACGTTGCAGTCTTTAATGCATAAATCCACAACAAAAGATGTAAATTACATCCACTTAACATGCATCTAACCATATCCAAAAGAGTACGATTTCGCCTCTCCGCTACACCATTTTCTTGCGGAGTACCGGGCATTGTATACTGTGCACAAATGCCCTTACTTTCGAGGTACCTTGCAAATGGGCCCGGACATTGTCCAGACTCATTAAATTTTCCGTAGAATTCACCACATCTATCTGATCTCACAACTTTTATTTTTCTATCTAGTTGCCTTTTCACTTCATCTATGAATATCTTTAAGACATTCACTGATTCAGCCTTTTCACGCAATAGATATATATAACCATACCGTGAAAAATCATCAATAAAGGTGATAAATTAATTTCTACCACCCCACGAAGGTGTATCAAAAGGACCACATATATTAGTATGAATTAACTCAAGAAGTTGAGAACTCCTCGTGGCTGATTTATTTACTATGTGTTTAGTTTGCTTCCCCTTTATGCAATCTATACACACATCTAGATCACTAAAATCCAATTGAGGTAGAATTTCATTCCTTACCAACCTCATTATCCTTTCTTTGGATATGTGACCTAGTCTTTGATGCCACAAGTAAGCCGAACATTTACTTGACATACTACGTTTTATGCTCTACTTTCAATATTTGAACAAGGATTCAGAAAACTTTGCATCAAGATTGAAACTGTAGAGTGAATCAAACAAAGTACCACTTCCATAGAAGTAATCATTTATGTACAATGTGAATACACTATTTACAAACTTGATTTTAAATCCTAATCTATCCAACTTACTAACAGATACAAGATTTCTAGCACAATCCGGTACATAGAGACATTCCTTAAGATCTATATGACAGCCTGTGTCTAAGATCAGTCTGTAGGTCCCGATGCCTTTAATCTGTGCCTTCATCCTGTTTCCCATGAACAAGCATTGTTCACTTCCTTTTATAGGTTGGATCGTACTGAATCACCGTTCAATATGAGACACATGAGTAGTAGCACCAGAATCTAACCACCAAGTATTATTAGGCACTTCAATAATATTCGATTCAAAGTAAACGAGACTGTTATGTTTACTTTTCTTATCAAACCATGCCTTTCTTTTCGGACAATCCTTCTTGAAGTGTCCCATTTTTCCACAGAAGAAACACTTCATTTCCTTCTGGATTTTTCTTTTCGAGGCCTTTCAGAAAAGAAGAATCCTTACGTTTGTCCTTACTCGGTTTACCCTTACTGGTGCCGGCTCCTTCACGGCCTATCAGATTCACAACTTGGTAATTCATCTTCTTTAGTCTCACTTCCTCTTGTACCAACATGGCCTTTAGTTCTTTAAGGTCCCATTTTTCCTTTA
Source organism: Salvia splendens (assembly GCF_004379255.2). Lineage (NCBI taxonomy): Eukaryota > Viridiplantae > Streptophyta > Magnoliopsida > Lamiales > Lamiaceae > Salvia > Salvia splendens. Next base: position 10,672,017 of record NC_056033.1, read on the forward strand.
TGGTGTTATAATTCACCTGGAACTGGCCAAATTCAATAGGAAGAGAGTTTATGATGAATTGAACCAAGAACTGTTCGTGAACCTCCATTCCCAAAGTCGAGAGCCTTGCTGCCAAGTTTGACATGTTTGTCACATGATCGTAATTTTCTGAGACCAGTCAAACTTCTTTGTAGTCAGCTCATGCATTATGCTTCCTACAATTGACTTATCAGCCAAACCCGATTGAAAACACTCTTTAATTTTCTTAATGAATTCCCTTGCATTTCTGTCATGGGCAAAGATGACTTTAAATTTTCTGCCATCGTCATTCTCATAAGGGTCAACCTGTTTGATCACTCTCAAGTCTCACATTGAGATTTTTATTTACAGAGTGACATCTATAATGGTTGAGGATTCCTCTTCCGTTAGTATGACATGGTCCAATATCTTTACACCCAGCGTTAGCCGGATCTATTCGGACCATTCTCCATAATTTTGCCCATTAATTTAATGACAGAGTTAGCATATGCATACAAATTTTTTAAAGCTGCAACATTTATACATGCTTATCTATACGTGCTCGAGTTCTTTAACACAGATTCATAAACAGTAATAAATCTTTAAATAACATGCATTCAAGTAACATTTGGGTAATACTTAAGCACATGCACTTTCAGCGATGCTAAGTATATACTTTAACAATTAATCAAACTAAACATATATCAAATAAGCATGTTGCCTTTGGGTATACATACTAAATGACACATGAATAAATGATTAATCCACTTCGTATTTATTAACTATATATAATGATCCACCTTTGGGTGATCTCCCAGTATATAGATAATAAAATAATTGATCAATCAAACTCTTATGTCATTTTTAACATCTCTATAATCATGATCAATTAATTAACATTTATCATTTTCAATAAATAAATGCAATATAACAAGACCACTTTGGTGATAAACAAGTTATATATTATTTAAATATTGAAATCTTTAATGGGTAGAATATCCTTATATTATTTTTTAACATTTCATAAAACAATTACCCAACACACAAGCGGAAGCTTATTAACCAAAATCGAAAAATCCAAGGCCATTCAAATTTCGATTTTGAAATCACATAAATGGTGAATTAACCAAATCTAGATTGGCTCTGATACCAACTGTAAGCCATATCTCAATACTTTAATGATTTCGATAATGAAATCTAATTCTAGATTTGAATTAATTCAACCACACAATTATATTATAAGTGGAGATAAAATCACCAACCTCCATCCATGCTTTCTTCATTTGATGTAGAGGTTGAAATCCACCATTTGATGTTTATCTTCTTTAACTGGATTCTCCAATTGATGTTATCCCCTCTTTAACCCCAAACCTTTAATAATTCTTTTGATGGATAAAGAATTAAGAAGTTTAATGTATACTATGTATATATATGCATACACCGAGACTCTTTTCTTTGCATGCAACTATTATCTTTTAGTATGTTTATTATGCATGAAAACACACATATATATAGATGCCATACGGCTTTTCCGAAAGTTTGCATCTATTCGCATAATGCATTAACCGAACTCTTCAAGTCAAAAGACGTGTCGGTTGGAATTGTGAGTAACCAATTCACATACAATATTTGTTAATTAGAATTTTTATCAATACTAATAAACTCCTACATGCACCGTAACCATATGTATATATAAGCATTACCTTATATATATATTATAATACAATATATATTATATATAATATATATTATAATGAAACTTTTCGTATACATACATATGTATATAATATACATATCCTATAATATAATTAGAGGTAAGAGAGAAGGGTTATCAATACACCCGATTCTAATTCTTTAATTGAAACCGATCCATCACGGTATCGTCTTTTATACTAGAATCCAACTGATATGTTTGAACTTGATCTTTAATATTAAACCAATATCTACATAGGTGGAATATAAATATTCCTACAAGAAGTACTAGTATACAGTATCCATTATGTTTCTTGTGCCCTCTGTGAAATCTGGTCTATGCTTTGTGTTCCTTTTAATGGATTATGTAAGTTCAAATAGGTTGCAGAAAGGAACCACTCCACTTCTGAATCCAATGCAAATGAGCACAAGCTACAGCTTGGGCATCAGCCATTAGAAACCGGAGTCAACGGTAAGTACATAGACTGCACTGGAGAACATATATGAATATGATAGATGGTGTGGCAAGTGGCAACGTTTTCACAATATTGTACTATAATACTTTGAATATGAAAATTGTAGTTCCCTAGCTGCAATCAACAACAACACATGCTCAATCTTGAACATGGATTGCATGTCTTTCACACATCTGAACAAAATCCACATCTATTCTGTGTTAATTGCAGGTGATGTGATTAAGGGCAAGGAAGATGAGAGCAATTGCATTTCTAGCAAAGAGATGAACTCTATCTTTCAGGAAAGACCCGGACCATCTCCTCTGAGTTCATCTCTTTACTATGGAGCGAAAGAGGATATGTATGTTAATTCTTCAGGTCCTCATGCCTCCGGACCAAAAACTGATGTACGTCAGACTTTTATGTCCAAACACCAATATTTTTTATTTTACAAACTTATGGAGTATAAGAGAGTTGTGCTTTTTAATGTTTCAGTACAAGAAAGATGGAGGAGTAAATGATCCCAGTGGAAATAATTCAACTGGTGCTTCGAGGGGAAACTGGTGGCAAGGTATAATTGTTGGAATGCTAAGCTCTATTCATAATGCCCCGTCGAATTAAACCTCATAAATGAAAGATCTGACACCCTTTCTTGTCCATATTGACCAAGTCTTGAAGATCCGTCGCATGTGAATATTCCCCTGTCTGTTGTTAGGTATGATGAGATGGGGTTTTCAGAGCACCCGCAACGCGGTGCCGTCGCCGATCCTATGCCGTTCCGGAGGAACGGTTTCGCGGCGGCACGCGTTGCAGCGTGCGTTCCGTCGCCATTCCGTGCCGCCACCGTTCCCATGCCGTGCCGCGTTTCGTTCCTCCGGAACGCGGAACGAAACGTTCCGCCACGCGCCGAGGCGACGTGGCGGACTCCCATTCGACGCGTGAAGCCCACTCGCTGCCCCGCGAGTGGGCTTTGTCCCGATGACGCAATAATTCATTTTTTTTAAAAAAAATTTCGAATTTAATAAAAAAAAAATAAAATTTTTTTTTATTAACGGTAATGAGACCGTTAATTTTATAGCCGTTTGTTTTTTTATTATTATTTATTTATTTACTCTATAAATACTCCTATTTCATACTCATTTCAATCACAAACACACATCTATTTCTCTCTATTTCCACCCCAATTTTCATCTCAAATCAACTCTATTTTCCTTCTCCCAAATTTAATCAAACTAATGGATCCTTATGAACAAATGCGTCAAATATTGGAACAATCACTTGAAGAAGATCGACGACGGGAGGCGGCAGAAGCCGCTCCGCCCCAACGTCGCTCCCGTACGTACATCCATCGTAACCGGGAGGAAGCCGCCGCAAGGTTAGTACGCGACTACTTCTGCGATAACCCGGTTTGGGGAGATACGTACTTCCGTCGCCGTTTCCGCATGGGGAAACCGTTATTTCTCCACATCGCGAATACTTTGGCAGCCCGGGAAGAGTTCTTCCAGGAAGGGTTCGACGCGGTCGGACGTCCCAGCCACACGACGCTGCAGAAATGTACTGCAGCAATCCGCCAGCTTGCGACTGGACAAACGGCCGACATGTTCGACGAATACCTCCACATCGGAGATAGCACTGGGCGAATGTGCTTGCTCAAATTCTGCAAAGGCGTCCGGGCAGCCTTCACCGACGAATTTCTCCGGAGGCCAAGCACGGTCGATTGTCAGTTCCTTCTCGACCTTCACGAAATAGTGCACGGATTCCCAGGGATGCTCGGCAGCGTCGATTGCATGCACTGGCAATGGAAGAATTGCCCGGTGGCGTGGAAGGGGTCCTACACGAGCGGCCACAAAGGTACCCACCCAACCGTTATACTCGAGGCCGTTGCCGACTACCGCCTTTGGATCTGGCACGCGTACTTCGGGGTCCCCGGGTCGAACAACGACGTAAACGTGCTCAACCAGTCCGACCTCTTGACCGAAGTTTTGGATGGTAAAGCGCCGGCCATCAACTTCGTCGCCAACAATCGGCTTTATAAAATGGGGTACTATCTCGCCGATGGCATCTACCCGAAGTGGCCTACCTTCGTGAAGACGTGCAGTGGGTCTGCGAACCCAAAGCAGGCTCTTTTTGCGCAGAAGCAGGAGGCTGCTCGCAAGGATGTGGAGAGGGCGTTCGGGGTTCTCCAAGCGCGCTTCAACATCATCAAAGCCCCGGCTCGTACGTGGTTCATGGAGAACATGGTCGACATCATGTATACGTGCATAATCTTGCACAACATGATTGTCCAAGACGAAGGACCCGAGGCGGGAAATTGGTTCGACCCCGAATCCCCCGGAAGCTCAACCGCAAGTAGTCCGCCTCGAAGTGGAGCGCATCCGTCTATACAAGAACGGTTATCTATTCGTGCAAGGACACGCGACTCTAGCGCCCACACCCAACTCCAACATGATCTAATTGAGCACATTTGGGCAAACTTTGGCGGATGAAATTATTAAAATTGTGTACTTTTATTTTTTTATGATTTTAATTGTGTGCTTTTTATTTTTTTAAGTTTAAGTTGTAACTTTGTTTTAATGTTGTGTGTTTTTTAATAAAATGTGTTTGTTTTTTTAATTGAATTGAGTTGAAATTAAAAAAAAATGAAATTGAATGAATAGTAATTTAAGGAACGGTTAAGGAACGGTTAAGGAACGAGGGTTGCAGGTTCCGTTCCTTAGTTAAGGAATGGAGTAAAAAAGTACAGTGGGGCCCTCAAATAGTGGTTTAAGGAACGGTTTAGGAACGGTATAGGAACAGCGTTGTGGATGGCCTCATACACTAATATTGATGTTTAACTTTTATTAAATTATTATAAATTGAGAAATATTTAGGTCAAATGTTCCCTATCATTCTTGACTGGTTTGATGCGCCGGTTGCTGCAATTTAATCTTGGCTTTTGTGCTTTTGCAAAGTATAAAGATCAAAACAATAATGACAGCATATAATAAGTTTTGAACATGGTTTTATGTGGATTATCAAATGACATCCTTTTACTGATGAACCAAACGTATATTTTTTTCTTTTCTTTATGATGATTCTCTGTCCTTTTATTCACTACTCAGTAGTGTTCTTGTTTATATCTGTTTACACATACAATGCAGGAATCATGAAGCTTGGAACAGTTTGATTGATGTAGCTTCGGGTTGTAACTTGCAGCCTTCTGTGGCAGAACTTGGAGTTTTTATCATGAGTTCTCCCGTTATGTTTACCTTTCTGGATTTGTGAGTCGGAACATATTGTTAGACTGATATGGTTCTTCTGTCCTGTCCTTTTAAAATCATTGTTTAGCCATAACTGGCGAGAACTCTTCAGATCATTTGTGAGCCTTAGTAATAGGACACATACTTGTAATAATTGATGATTGATTTTCTGAGAGTTATATGGATAATACTGATAAAGTTTGATGATGCCTCATTTTGTATTCTTTCTTGGATTATTGTTAAATACAGGTTGTATTGCTACCGTAATTGAAATCAATAGATGATAATGAGTCATACATGCTGCACATTGTTCTTACCAATTCAAGAAACAGGGAGAAAAATGTACTTAGAAATGTTCATTTGTACTCTGACCGACAATTTTATTCAAATGAAACGGATGAAATAAGAAGCAGGGAACTGGCCTAATGCCTAATGGATTGAAGACATCACATATATACTCTGGTGTTACCATATGTTCTACAACTCCTGTTACGTTCAGGTCTGTTAATAGCTTCTATTCCTTTTTAGCAGTTCAAATAAAAAAAAATATGTACTTGCACTGTTAGAACTAACCTCTGACATGGTATCATATTGCAGTGAACTTATCTCTTTGTAAACTCCCACTACCAAACCAAGGCGCATGTTATGGTTTGTAGTGTACCTCCAGGGCAAGGTTGAACTCATCTTCTAGTTATTTGTGTAAGTGCAGTAACCATTTCTAACCTTTGTGTTCTCAGCAATACACAAAAATAATCTCTCGTAAGCTGCAGCCATTTTGGTGGCAGTAAACAATTTCAAGGCCCTTTCCCTGGCTAACTGACCTTTCTTCTGGAGAGTAACTCTTCCATCCTTCCAAACGTTGTACACAGCTTTCTTCAGCATGTCTACTGTGGGTGAAAATGTGTATCCTATTTCTTGGCTAATGACCACAGAACCTGTGATGCTGGCAAGTTTTGTGGCCATCAATGGTTTCCCAACAAGCATGGCTTCCAACAAGGTATGATCCAAACCTTGAGCACGTAGTGTTGGATTTACAAAAATGTCAATAACATTGTAGAATCTTGCTAGTTGAGCTTGGTCCAACGGGCCTAAAACACGCAAGTTGGATCCAAGCTCTTTGTACCTCGCACCCCAGGGACCATCTCCAGCCACTAGAACTACGACATCTTCCTTGAATTTTGAACTCTCGTTGAAAATTTGTTTTAATGCTTCAAATATCAGGGGATGTCCTTTGTCTTTCACCAACCTTCCTGCAATTCCAAGAATTAGTGGTGTAGATGCTTGAATCCCAAATGCCAACTTGAGATCTTCACCACTATAAGCCTCTGGCTTGAAAATACCCTCATCAACACCGTTCAAAATAATGTGAACGCGCTCCTCAGGTAACATATAGATCCGTTTCAGAACATCTCCCACATGATCACTAGTGGCAACATGGTGAGCATAACGTGGGAAGAACTGTATTTCTTCCACAACCTTGGTTACCCTTTCTGCCAAAATGGATGACTGCTTGTCTTGAGGAGCCCGCAGCAGTTCCTGAATGATGTCAGAATGTATAGATTCATATGCAATTCCATGCCAACTAACAGCTAAGTTGTTAAGGTTTCTCGCTCTAAAATGCATCAATCCCACACTCTCGGTGTGAACCACATCGAAAGGTCTCCCAGTAGAATCCTCAGCCTGAAACTGCTTCCAGATTGTAGCTTGGTCTAGATAACCAGCAGCCGTTGGCTGTGAGAGGTGGAAATGTAAATTCTCTATGGAGGTTACATTAGTTGAGGAAGATGTGAAGACGTGGAGCTCGTGTCCCCGTCTGGCAAGATCCTGGTGCAGAGTCATGGCATGGCGCTCCAGCCCTCCAGCGTGGTGCTTGTCAGGCCATTTCTTGACGAAAACAGCTAGCTTGAGCAATCTTGAAGGTGGGTCGGAAGGAAAGTGAAGCGAATTCCATGCAGCTTGAAATGAAAGAAGGTTCAACTCTCTCTTATCTGCCTCGACTGCAATCTGGACATCGGCATAGCAGCGGTTGGAGAAGTAAGACCAACAGATGAACAGGAAGGAGGAGAAGAACGACAGCAAGAGAAGCAGATAGCAACTGCGGCGCAAATCCTTGGCCATTAATGGTTGTGATTTTGTTGAAGTTGCAGATGATCAGAAAATTGGGTTGAAACTTTATGCAATCTTGATGTGATCTACCACATGTTCTTGGTTTGCTTAGAGATGCAATTTTATGCACACTTGGATGATATATTTAATATTGATGAGATCTGATTCCGACATATTAAATTTTAATAATGAAGCTGCATATGTTGATTAATTTTTCGGAGATGGAGTCAGCACAAAGCATCTGTACTAATACAGGTATCGAAAACGACCCCATCAGTTTTTTTTTTGATGCACACTCTCTCTCTCTGCGATAAGTAAAACTAATCACTAGATTCACTACTTTTGATCGGTCAACGGTAGTTAGTCGCGTGTTTTATTATTTTCAACTAATATTTGTATAATTAATCACTACTACCTCTCTGTTTCTCTTATATTTCAAATTTACCGATATTTGAACTAAAGGAAATTAATATGCTAGGCTATGAAAACTCTTCATTTGATCAAGCATTGTAAAGGATCATTTAGAGGGATTTAGTTTTGTTTCAATATTTACGTGTTATTAAATGTCTCAAGAAATGAATATGTGCAGAATAATACCACATGTTAATGGATAGATTTTGAAATCATTTATTGTACCTAGAGCGTTTTTCAAGATTAGCTGTTTTACTGGCTCCCGAAGGTTATACTATACTCCTATATGATAATTGTTGGATATAGACTAGTACAGGAGAGAGTTACGAGCAAAATACAATAATAAAAAAAAAGAAATAGAAAAGAAAACAATATAAAGGAAATAAACTAAATACAATAAAAACATAATATAGAAAATTCAGACATGCCATCTTCAAAGATGAAAATGGCTTCGTCTCAAAGGTAGTAGCACCGTAGTCCGTAGATCAAACGAGTTTCAGCAAATCGGGCAAGGTGAAGATAAATAGAAAGAGGAGAAGACAATACAAGGAAAAGAAATATATAATTGAACTAACTTAGGTTATCCACGACGCTATTCTTATACCGTTCCTTAACCGTTCCTTAAACTACTATTTGCGGGCCCCACTGTACTTTTTTACTCCATTCCTTAACTAAGGAACGGAATCTACAACCCTCCGTTTCTTATCCGTTCCTTAACCGTTCATTAAATTACTATTCATTCAATTTCATTTTTTATTTTTATTTCCAACCCAATTTAATTAAAACAAACACACTCCATTACATAAAATAAACTTACAACATAAAATTCGTAAAAAAAACATAATTTAATAATTTCCTAAAAAATAAAAGTACACAATTTAATAATTTCATCCGCCAAAGTTTGCCCAAATGTGCTCAATTAGATCCTCTTGAAGTTGGGTGTGGGCGCTAGAGTCGCATGTCCTTGCACGAATAGATAAACGTTCTTGTATAGACGGATGCGCTCCACTTCGAGACGGACTACTTGTAGTTGAGCTTCCGGGGGATTCGGGGTCGAACCAATTTCCCGCTTCGGGTCCTTCGTCTTGGACAATCATGTTGTGCAAGATTATGCACGTATACATGATGTCGACCATGTTCTCCATGAACCACGTACGGGCCGGGGCTTTGATGATGTTGAAGCGCGCTTGGAGAACCCCGAACGCCCTCTCCACATCCTTGCGAGCAGACACCTGCTTCTGCGCAAAAAGAGCCTGCTTTGGGTTCGAAGGCCTGCCGCACGTCTTCACGAAGGTAGGCCACTTCGGGTAGATGCCGTCGGCGAGATAGTATCCCATTTTATAAAGCCGGTTGTTGGCGACGAAGTTGATGGACGACGTTTTACCATCCAAAACTTCGGTAAAGAGGTCGGATTGGTGGAGCACGTTTACGTCGTTGTTCGACCCGGAGACCCCAAAGTACGCGTGCCAGATCTAAAGCCGGTAGTCGGCAACGGCCTCGAGTATAAAGGTTGGGTGGGTGCCTTTGTGGCCGCTCGTGTAGGACCCCTTCCACGCCACCGGGCAATTCTTCCATTGCCAGTGCATGCAATCGATGCTGCCGAGCATCCCAGGGAATCCGTGCATTGTTTCGTGAAGGTCGAGCAGGAACCGACAATCGGTCGTGCTTAGCCTCCGGAGAAATTCGTCGGTGAAGGCTGCCCGGACGCATTTACAGAATTTGAGCAAGCACATTATCCCAGTGGTGTCTCCGATGTGGAGGTATTCGTCGAACATATCCGCCGTTTGTCCAGTCGCAAGCTGGCGGATTGCTGCAGTACATTTCTGCAGCGTCGTGTGGCTGGGACGGCCGATCGCGTCGAACCCTTCCTGGAAGAACTCTTCTCGGGCTTCCAAAGTATTCGCGATGTGGAGAAATAGTGGTTTCCCCATGCGGAAACGGCGACGGAAGTAGGTATCTCCCCAAACCGGGTTATCGCAGAAGTAGTCGCGTACTAACCTTGCGGCGGCTTCCTCCCGGTTACGATGGATATACGTACGGGAGCGTCGTTGGGCGGTTCGGCTTCTTCCGCCTCCCATCGTCGATCTTCTTCAAGTGATTGTTCCATTATTTGACGCATTTGTTCAAAAGGATCCATTAGTTTGATTAAATTTGGGAGAAGAAAAACAAAGTTGATTTGAGATGAAAATTGGGAGGAAATAGAGAGGATTTGAGAGGAATAGATGTGTGTTTGTGAGTGAAATGAGTATGAAATAGGAGTATTTATAGAGTAAAGAAATTAAAAAAAAATTAAAATGGATAAAAAAAATGGTAACATTACCGTTGCAAAAAATAATTTTTTTAAATTAAATTCGAATTAAAAAAAAATGAATTATTGCGTCACCGTGACGAAACCCACTCGCGGGGCAGCGAGTGGGCGTCACGCATGCGCTGGGAGCTCGCCACGTCGCCTCGGCGCGTGACGAGACGTGTCGTGCCACGTCTCGCGGCTACGACACACGGCACGGCATGGGCACGGAACGGGCGGCTGCAACGCGACGCGTTGCGGGTGCCCTTAAACACCCATAAATAAGCTATAGTTGATGGAGAGCTCTTTCCTAGTGCACTCAGTTCAGTAGCGTCTTTTCTCTAGATAAATCGGATACGTAGGAGCTCTGGACAAGGTGATGACAGAACTTGGATAATGTATGAAATTGTAGGAGTTACGGGAGCTACAATCAGTGGCGGATCCAGGACCCGAAAATGGCGGGGGCGGAGCTTATATTTAAATATTAAATATTTAATTTAACATGATTTTTAATTATAAAATAAATAAATATTATATTAATATTTAAGTAGCACTACTGCACTAGCTTCGTTAATAAAATATAAACATGCTTCAGCTTGCAAATATGTATTATTCATTTTAAAATAAAAAATTATATAAATATAAACATGTTTTAGCTTGCAAATATGTATTATTCATTTTAAAATATAAAATTAGTGTAAATATATGTACATTTAAAATCACTGTAAATATTATATACAAAAGTGATATAAGTAGAGCACTAAATATTTATATTTCAAAATTATTTAAAATGTTTATTTTGTTACATAGAGAATAATTAAGATGCATGGATCAAATTATAAGTACTTTAGGATAAAAAAGACTTTAACACAAAATTAAAAATGATTTTAACTAAAGAATAAATATAACAACATAATATATGCAACTTAGTAGTATTTAAAGGTATTATTTTGATAATAAGAAGAAATATGAATTGATAAAATAAAAAATGAAAAATGAAAATAAATATGTTTTTGTTGAGGATTGAACCCTAGACATCTTAGTTAAAAATCCAACAACCAAACCATTGGACTACTACATTTTATATGACATTTATTGAAAACAAAATTATTTCTACACTCTACGGAGGGGGCGGATATCCTATTTTCGGATTGATTCAATGAAAAATTTAGGCTCTCCGGACGGTCGGGTAGGGGCGACCGCCCCCACCTGCCCCTGGATCCGCCACCGGCTACAATCAACCTATTCCGGTAGATGTCACTTCCTAGAGTTACTGGTGGATTTCAAACATCAATTTGAAATCCAAGACACAAGCTAATGAACGGGCCGGGCCGGGCCAAACACCAATTTTTAAGAACCATTACCAACCCGATCGATCACGTGTGCGTAGGTTTTATAGTCCATCACTTGATTATTCTTTGTAATAATAAAATCCTCTCTAAACATTATCAATGGCATAAGCATCTCACTAAATCTCATCTATGATTTACTCCCAAAATTCCATATTCAAATGACAATTTTTAGATTACCATCCTACTTATCAAAAATCGGTCTAAAGAAATTGAATATATCACGACCATCTACCGTATATCATTTAATTTCATATCAAACATTATGTAACCCGATCCGATCAAAATGTGTTGACCGACGTCGATTCCAACAATTATCTCATTATATCACCTAAGTCGACTTTGTCAAGCGGAAATTTTCTAGTACATGATCAAAATTTTCAATATCATCCAAAAAAACTGACATATGATAAAAGAAATATTGAAAAGTAATTTTCTAATTATAGAAAATATGGTAGATCTATATGAAATCGTGAAATCAGAATTGTAGGCTGCGGAAATAAAGGTTGGCATTCAAAGAAGAGAACAAAGAATATCCCTTATTTTCCTGCAGATTTAAAGCCCCAACCACAAAACTCATTAAATTTCTTGCATGCTGACTTCACATATACATGTACATCCATTTCACATCAATATTCTTTCTTTCCATCACCGTTAATTTAACCTTGTGTATTTTTTTTCAAAAATAAGTGTAAGTATACTTATTATCATATCGACAATCGACACTATAATTTCGTATAAAAAACATGTCCGTTAATTGTTTAAATAAAATTAATTATATTATTGTACTCCCTTCGTCTCATTCAAGATGACCACCTTTCCATTTTTATTTGTCTCAATCAAGATGACCACTTTTCAATTTTAGAAATAACATCATCTCTCTTCTCTTCTCGTTAAAATATTCAACCACCTTTTTCTTCTCTACTTTATTCCACCTAACCACACTTCCTAAAATCTCGTGTCACTCAAGAATGTGACAATCTTGAATAGGACGGAGGGAGTATTACTAAAGGGATTTTATTATTGTATTACTAAAGGGATTTTATTTGAGTATTGATCTTTTAATTAAGACCTTGTATTACTATCATCTTATATGGAATAGAATTTTTATTGTGTCTTGTTGCCATCTGTTTAATTTGACGTGAATCGTGTGCTTTCGTTATCATATCATATTTGTGCCATGTTGCCATGTTGGGTTGGTAATAATTCCACGTCGGATGAATGAAGGAAGTGGAAAGCAATATATAAATATTGTTCAACCTCACAATATCAAACTAATGTGCAGTCGACGATCCTAATAAATGTTATAAGGACGATCCTAATAAATGTTATCAGAGCCCTGGATGACTAAAGGGTCAGGGGGAGTTGAAGTATATAAGTGTAGACGTCACCACGGTTCGTGAACCGCCGGTTCACGGTTCGGAACCGGCGGTTCCGGTTCAAGATTTGTTGGAACCGGAACCGGCCCGTCGAAGACCGCACGGTTCCGGTTTATGAACCGTGAACCGCCGGTTCACTTGAACCGGCCTAACCGTCGGTTGTTACCCGGTTCCGGGCCGGTTCGGCGGTTCGGCGGTTTATCCGATTTTTTTTTTTTTTTTTTTTTGCATTTTGTAAATTGTAATTCAAGTTTAAAATGTAAAAAAACTTGCGTAAATAACATTAGAATGAAGCGATGTACAAATGTAATTTTATTGATACAAATTACAACTTTAAAATTACAAATTACAACTTTAAAATTACAAATTACAAGTTAAAATTTACAAATTACAACATAAAAATTAGAAATTACAACTTCAAAATTATAAATTACAAAAGACTTAAAGTCTTCATTACAATTTACAAAATTACATATTCGAAATAAATGGGAGAAAAAAGAAATAAAGGAAAAGGACTTGAGCTCAACTTAAATTTAAACTTAAATTTAAAATTTAAGTTGAAATATAAGTTGAGATGCCTACGTATCCTCAATGCTCAATTGCATTTTGGAATCAAAGTCCACGTAGTTCTCTTACCTTGCTTACCTATTTGGCTTGATCGGAAGTATTGGCGCCTACTCTTCTTCGTCGGGGAAGTAGTCTTGGTCGGGTTGTACTACTAGTTTGTCCCAATCCGGTTCTTGGTCTCTAATTTCGGCGGAGCACCAATCATCAAGTAACATGGTGGCTTCCATGTTTTGTCCGGTGAGCCTACTTCTTCGGTCGTCCAAGACGTTGCCTCCAACACTAAAGGCGGACTCGACGGCGACAGTGGAAGCCGGAACCGAAAAGATCTCCTTGGCCATTGATGCAAGGATGGGAAAATCTTTCTCGTGTGAAGACCACCAATCTAGGACGTCGATTTGTTGGGGAACGAGACCTCCTTCTTCCTCATTGAATGAAAAGTGTGAGTCTAAATATAAATCTAACTCATTTACCGAATGTGCCGTCCTTCCTCCGCTGCTGAAGGCGTATAGGTCCGCCAATTGGGATTGGGTGTCGGGGTCATCAACTTGGAAGAAGCCAAAGTTATGTGTTTGACGGGGGGGTCTAGGTCGAACTTGGTGGGTAGTGTTGTACTTGACTTCGTAATCGTGAAAGAGAGCCCGCAAGTCGAACTCAAAATTTCTTTGGAGGCTTGGGAGGTGGGGGAGGTTTATTTGGAATGTTTGGGCAAGGTTTATGTAGTTGTCGTCGTCGTCAGTTTGCAAAGCTCGGAGTGGTTCAAGATCAATAGAAGCTAAACTGTTGTAATAAAATTCTAAAATTTTGAAAGTACCAACTAATTTCCACTTTGGATCCAAAACTTTGGCAAACAAAAAAACTGTTGGGATCTCATTGAAATACTTGAGCCATTTTTCAACCATGTAATATAAAACACACATAAGCTCAAGATTGTTTGCGGAATTTTTCATTGCAGTTTTAAAACCAAGTGATATGATCATGCAATGTTCTAAAACATTGCAGTTTTACGGACCGTTTGAATTTTCAAATTTTGAAAATTGCGGTGGGAAACCGCCGGTTTAGGCCCGGAACCGCCGGTTTAGGCCCGGAACCGCCGGTTTAACCCTGAAATTGTGAAAAGGCTAGGGAGTAGGCCTGAAATTGTGTCGGAAACCGCCGAACCGCCGGTTCGGAACCGCCGGTTTCGCCGGAACCGGCGGTTCCGACCCGCCGGTTACGGTTTGCATAAAATGAGGAACCGGAACCGGCCCGGCGGTTCCGGTGCCGGTTCGAACCGCCGGTGACGGTTCCGGTTCCGGTTCGGAACCGCCGGCGACGGTTCCGGGCCGGTTCATCCGGGCCGGTTCGGTTTGGAGACGTCTATATAAGTGTTCAATCACAATTAGTTTGACTCTTTTTGGAGTGACCAAAAATATCAAACTAATATTCAGTCAATGATCCTAACATGTCCTCATGTCCTGTAGCAATCGTGTCATATTCGTGTTAAACAAATATTTATTGGGCCGTGTTTATGTATGGTCTTATAATGTTTATCTTGTCGTTATTGTGTACAATAACAACCCAATACGCAAGATTTAAAAATCTTAGAAAATAAACTTATATTTTATATAAAATAAATTAAATAATTTTAACCAATATATTGCTATAAATACATGTTTATGAAGGTCAGTGAAGAACAACACATCTTCAAATCTAAGAAAAATGAAGCTACTAATCATCCTCTTATTGATGCTATTTGCGTCGGCGATGAGTGGCGCAGCCCCAAGTTCATCCAATTACTACTCCACCCCTCCACCACTACATGGCCATCAACCACCTCCACCCTACTACCACCACCCTCCGCCTCCAACGTACACTCCTCCGCCCCACCACCACCATGCTCCTTCCCCAAAGCACACTCCTCCGCCACCTTCCCCAAGACATTCCCCTCCTCCACCTTCACCAAAACATGCTCCACCTCCGCCCCATCATGGTCATCCACCACCTTCTCCAATATATCCTCCTCCGCCCCATCACGGCCATCCACCACCTTCTCCAATATATCCTCCTCCGCCCCATCACGGCCATCCTCCACCTTCACCAAAACATGCACCACCTCCACCCCATCATGGCCATCCGCCACCTCCAATATATTCTCCTCCACCCCATCACGGCAATCCGCCACCTTCGCCAAAATATGCTCCTCCGCCCCATCACAACTATCCGCCACCTTCTCCAGTATATTCTCCTCCACCCCATCACGGCCATCCGCCACCTTCGCCAAAATATGCTCCTCCGCCCCGTCACAACCATCCACCACCGTCACCAATATATGCTCCCCCGCCACATCATGGACATCCACCACCTACACCAAAACATGCTCCGCCACCATACACACACTCATCACCCCCTCCGCCGCCATACTAACCAGGGTGAAGTAGTTTCTCCGCCGAGAGGGGCTCATAAATGGAGGCGATTACCACTTTAGCTTAGATCAAGATCATACAAAGTGAAATATATATATATTGGTGTATTTTGCTTTGTATGTAGCCACAGCAATAAATTTAGCAAACTCCATAATTATAAGAGCAGCCGGTTAATTATGAGAACTAATTACCATGTTTTATTATATAGCGACTATGGTTACAGATAATAAAAATATCTTAAGGCGTCATGACATGTTTTATACGCCCAAGCTTTGGAATTTTGTTAAGTAACAAAGATCCTTAAGACAAATTTTTATGAAAGAAAGATCAACCCTAAACATGAAGAATAATATTCTCACAGTTCATTTGAAATTGTACAAGGTATGTCCTAAACTTCAAATTAATATTGACAAGAAAACCAATCTGAATAATTGAATAATGAACAATATAATGTCGATATTCAGTTGATTATGATTAATATGAAAATCCAACTTTATGTTAAAAAAAAATGGGAGAGTTATGTACAACCTTTGCTACGATTTTCTATAGAAATTTCTTTTAAGCTCATGTTATAATTTTTGTACACAAATTTATTTAAATTGAATAATTATTTTAACAATACACAAGCTACCTGCAAAAGTGCAATAATTAACTAACAATCGCACCTGATTTCATACTACTAATATTGTGGAATATAGATTCAAAAGGGAAATCGTCCATACTCTAAAGTCTAAACTAACATGTCACAGAAAAGTTATTCAAGTACAGCATTTCCTATCCATAATTTCAAAAATAGCAGGTATTGTGCAGCAAGCAAAATTTAATAAAAAGATGATAAATTGGAGATACAGAAATAGAACATCAATCGCCCCAGTTAAACTTCACAAAACCAGCAACAATCTACAATTGTAATTGCGATATATAGAAGTGTATATACACAGCCAAATCCTAAAGTCGTATAGAGAAATTAAAGTAAAAAAAGTCAATGAAAATTAAAAATACAGAGCTTACGAAATAAGTCCTTCGGGAAAACCTCAGGACAGTGACGAACAAGATCACCTAATTCATCCCGGATGGCACTGGAATGCTCACATCTCTACATTCTGCACAGATTAAGCAGGTGGCTTCTTCTGAGGGACACAGATGATCGAGAAACTCTGTAGATGGCAAAAGAGCATATGATGTACAATTGTGGGAAAAAAGTTAAAGACGGTCCACATGATCAATACGTGAATAAGAAGCAACCAAATGTCTATGAGAAACCCTACAAAACATGCAGCACCCAGTAAATCCTCAGTTCATACAGATTTATTCTTGTAAACCCCATTACTGCACAACAAATAGCATGTTACAACTCCTCAGGCCTTTTTCGACCAATCCGTTACTTTAGGAGTTCTTATCAACTACTCCCTTCGTCCAACGAAGATCACTCACTTCCATTTTTAGTTTGTCCTAACCAAAATGACTCATTGCTGAAAATGGAAACACTTTTCCACTTTATTCTCTCTCATACTTTATTCTCTTTCCACTCAGCACACAAAATAACATTGCATAAAATTCCGTGTCATCCAAGGAAGGGGTCTATATTCCATGGTTTGGAGGGAGTAGTATTTATCTTATCATTAAGTTTTTATTATTTGAATGGTCATCTTTAGCTTTGATGATACAACACCACTTTATCCAGGCAATGCTGGAGAAGGGCATGAAAGTGGATACATATATGCAAATGGTAAGAGAACTCAAACTTAGAGAAGTTGAAAATGGGGTCAGCATTAAGCAATTAAGACATCTTTCATGGAGTAGCAGTTAAAAACAAAATCTGAACATATCTACTCATCTAGTAACCAAACAAATTAGAAAGGATGATCTCAAAGCGAGTGACAGTACATGATGTCAACCAGATAGGAAAAGTTGATCTGTCACCCAACCATAAAAGACACGAGGACATATAGAGGTAAAAACTTAAAAAAAAAGAAGAAGGCTGCTAGTGCCATATTATGCAGGTTCAGAACAGATCTTAAAGGAGTTTTGACTGATAGCAAACAAAATCAACACAAACCTGGGCAGTCAAGGAGAACTGGGACAGGTGTTATCATACTAGCTTTTACAAGAACCGCTTTCTATCAGTTGGTTTCAGAATCTGAAAAGAGCACATTAAACTCTCATCAACACTCATCATGGCACCAGCATTGTCGAATTCACCACAATAGTTGGGAGCAGAAAATATTGTAACTAGCTGCCTATCGGCGAAAAATTCATATCCATCTTCTACAACCTGCTTAACAAAATCCTCAGTTAGATGGCAGAGATAATATAAAAGAGAATGAAAGGAAGCATTAAAAAAGAAATGGAAAAAGTAATGCCTGGTGAGCACGACACACGAGGTCCATATCGTGCTGCATCAAAAATTCAGCGACCTTATCAGCACCAAATGTGTATGAGACTCCCCTATCATTCATTCCCCAACCTTTCATTTCTCTACTGGGATCGGACCAAAGTAAATCACAAAGCAGACCAGAATCTGGGACATCAGACGGACGAGGTAAACTTCTTATTTGGTCCAAGTTTGTCAGGTCGGGAGAAAGCCCACCATGCATACAGAGTATTTTATCATCTATAAGAGCTGCCACAGGAAGGCAGTTAAAACAATCAGTAAAAACTTTCCAGAGTCGAACATTGAATCGACGTTTACATTCATCATAGAATCCATATATCCTATTGATGGAAGCACATTCATGATTTCCTCTTAAGAGAAAGAAATTCTCAGGATACTTGATTTTGTAGGCAAGAAGAAGGCATATAGTTTCTAAACTCTGTTTGCCACGGTCCACATAATCTCCTAAAAACAAATAATTGGCCTCTGGTGGAAATCCCCCATATTCGAATAGCCGTAGAAGATCCCCATATTGCCCATGAATATCACCTGAAATCCAACAAATAATTTTCAATCACAATTTTCAATTACACTATAAAAATAACAAGGCAGTAACATGCATATACACACATATACGATAACTTTTAATCCCTTTCAATGACAGGGAAGTAGAAAACCAAGTGGCTTAGTTACTTTTCAATTTCCGAAACATTAGCTCCATCTAACATGCTAAGTGAGATTTCTCCAAGGTATGCTAGGAGCTAAATGAAATAATAGGAGCACAGAGAAAAATAAATGCAGCTATAAGTTACTGATATGTCTTAATAAGAAATGATAAATGATACTGCAAAAGACGCAGATTCTTAGTTTCTTACATCCGGTGACGACACGACTAATTCGCAACAAATAAAGAAACAAGCTTCTTGCCAATCAATAGCATGATTCGAGGAACATCATTAGTTAAACATGGTGTTTGCTCCTATGACATATAAAAAAAATTAAAGATAAAGAAAGAGGAGTATAGCATGTCTTGGCTCAATAAAGGTAATAAAGATAATTAAACTAAAATCTTTACATCATATCAGCATATAAACATATTCATAAGCTTATGCATGAAAACAATGAGGGATAGTATCATAGTAGCAATAAACATGACAGTATCCCAGAAAACATATGTACTAGTTATAACTACAGCATCATTAAGAAATCAAAGGAATTAACAATACATAAAATCATTATTAAATACTCCCTCCGTCCCAGTTTAGGAGTGCTATTTAGTTAGGGTACGAGTTTTAAGAAATTGTTGGAGTGTGTAATAATTGAAGTGAGGTAGTGGTTGTTGGAGTGTGTAATAATTGAAGTGAGGTGGTGGAAAGTGGGACCCTTTTGACTTTTTGTATGTAAAAGGTGTTTGTTTTGTTTTATTTTTATGAAAATAATGGCATTTGAGTGTAAATTTCATCAACAATGAGGTTAAATTTTATGTCTAAATATGAAAAATTCTAAATGGGACTCTTAGACTGGGACGAAAGGAAATGGCAAAATAGGACTCTTAAAGTGGGACAGAGGGAGTAAATGCATTAAACTGTTAATCTTTTTTTTGGTAGTTTAGATTAGTTCCTGGTTAGCATGTAGGGGGGAATTTTTTTCATTTGATATCGCTCCCATTTGAGTGCATGTGTGCGTGACAGTCACAAAATCATTGGGAATCAATGGCAATCATTCACCCTGCCTTTTCTCAGGGCCACCACGCATTACAACTAACATTTCACCAAAGATGGTAGAGACTAGGAAACTAAAAGATGTAGGGGGAAAAGACAATTTTTAACATTTGGCATAGCCATAAAATTTTGGCAATATGGGGGCAATTCCTCCACCTCTAGTTCAGATGGAGATTCAATCCAGCCATAAAACACATACTCCTATTTCACAGAACTCGCAAGTATCAAATTCACAATTTCACACAACCAAAAATTCGAACAAAAATCATATTGAAACTTGAGAGTTGAGACAGCAAGAAAACCACTGGTTTGTAAAGAATAAACAACACGGACTCTGAAGTGTCAAAACCTAGACATACGTATACTTCTAAAAATGACGAGAAAAGGTGCAGATACGAAGCTTCGGAACATAAAGTGTATGATTTCGTCACCATAGAATGTGGTATGGAAGCAAACTCTTAAGAGCAGGTATTCGCCATCAGTGCAGCTAGAGCAGACATACAGCATCCAAAACTCATAACTAGCATATAGGCAATTTTTACCAAATGCAAAATTGGTGAAAACGTAATGCATGTGGGCATTAAGGGTCAATAATTCTGCACATGTTTTTGGTTTTAAAATAAAATAAGAAGAAAATGCACTCCATACGAACTACATTCCATAACATATGTGTTGAGATAAGTTCAAAATGAGAGGGTAGAAGCCTTCTTACAAACCAAGTTCCTATTCAAGTTTTAGATTGCAGCGAATGCAGCTAAAGAAATATAGATATTGTTTCTACATTTAATCCACCCTCTTACAACCAAAAATCAGACAACCAAAGCCATTTTACTAGCACGAAACAGCATAATCAAATCACATGCAAGTCTAGAGCGAATTACACGTATATGAGAAAAAACAAGTTCCAAAATATAAAAACCATATCTCGTGGACCATAATCCGATTAAGAAAAGACCCAAACTTTGAGCCCATATTTATCTATCATCAATTATTGATAAAAAAAGGTAGGGCCAGGCAGAACGTGAAACATCAAACAGAGTCGAAAACGAAGAAATTGTTATACCGCATATCTTAATCGGAGCTTCTAGCTCGAGAAGATTAGGCTGAGAGAGGAAGATTTCCCGCGACGCGGTACAGAGAGCACGGATCTCATTCTCGGAGAGCTGCACCTGACGCACAGTCCGCGCATTGCGGAACTCGAGCAAGCGATTAATTATGTCATCCAACAAGGCAGGCTCTATCCCCTGCCCATTCGCCGCCATAGCTTGGCTCACCTGAAATTTCTTCCGCGACAAACCCTAGATAGAAAAAAAAGGGATGAAACCCTAAGACCCCAATCAAGAAAACAAATTCGTCAGCTCTTCATGGCAAATAGGTGGGTGGATAGAAAGGAATCTGGATTTAGGAAGAGGGGATTTGGAACAAGAAAAATGAAATTTTTTTTTTAAAAAAAGAAAAAAAGTTAAAATGGGAGATGAGGCGGAGGCGACTATATCCTAACCTATAGTTATATAATTAAAATTTTAAAACAATGAAATCATCGTTGATATTAAATACCCTGCCTCTCTTGATGGAGATTTTGGGACTGGACCCACCCTTGCTCACATCCTCATCTATCTCTCTGCCTCTGCAATTCAAATTTAGTGCAGTGTAACTCTTCTCTATTACTTTGCATTAAAATCAAGGGTTATTTGCCTAAACCCTAAACTTTCAATATATTTTGAAATTTCCCCAAACTATGTTTTTTGAATATAAATGTATGAACTTTGAACTTTTCTGATTTTTTCTCCAAATGATAAAAATTGAAGCTGATGTGGCAACTAAAACTTGGGCAATACATGTAGTTTTGATTTAATTAATTTTAAAATTTAAAAAATAAAAATCCACTTCATACATTTTCCACTAAAAATCATCCACCTCACATCTTTCTCCTTTATTTTCTTCTTCCCCGGAACCGCCGAAGTAGGAGAAAAATCTGTATTTGGTACAATTCCATGTTCTCCCTTGCTACCTACCTGATTAGTTACGATTTGAGACAGGAAGCAATCCTCTAACACTGAAGGCTGAGCAGTAGAAGAGACCAGGTGGATATAATAAGTGGAGAGACAAATAAGTAAAAAAAACGTCCAAATTGCATATGATAAGGAAAAGAGTGAAGGGAGTGAGAAAGATGAGCGAGGAAGAAGAAATATATATCAGAAGTCGCACTGGAAATCTCCTTCTTGGGCGAGTTTGGGAGTAAATCAAAATTCTTCTCCCACTTCGGCAGCAAATCAGATACAAATTTCTTGGTGATAGAAGAAAATAAATAAGAAATAGTTTTATGGGTGATGAAGAAATCTCCTTAATTTTCTTGGAGACGAATTTGGGAAATCAAATACAGAAAAATAAAGAGGATTTAAGGAGATTTCTTCTTATTCAGTAGTTCTAGTTCTGGGGAGGAAGAAAATAAAGGAGAAAGATGTGAGGTGTATGATTTTTAGTGAAAACTTATGAAATGGATTTTTATTTTTCAATTTTTAAAATTAATAAAATCAAAACTACGTCGTTTTAGTGCATTGCCCAAGTTTTAGTTGCCACCTCAGCTTCAATTTTATCATTTGGAGAAAAATCTGAAACGTTCAAAGTTCATGCATTTATATTCAAAAATTAAAGTTTGGGGAAAATTTCAAAAAATGTTGAAAGTTCATGTATTTATAGGCAAATAACCCTAAAACCAATGTCAGTTCAAAAAATATTTACGATGGAGAATAATATTGTACTGAGGCATGTAAGAAAAAATGAGCGAAACCAAAATGCTTGTGCTGAGGCATGTAACCGGCTCTAAGTGGTCGATAAGGATATCAATTGGGCTAATAATCACTTTGGCCAACCATACTAGGGTTGTTGGGCTATTTGGGTGCTGACTATTCAGGTTATAAATTTTTCGAGTTATACATTTTATAACCCTAACCAAAATCCGTCGAATTATGGTAATCAATCGGACTATTCGAGTAAAAAAGCTTTAGAAAACAATCTCTTGTAATCAAATTTTCTCGGTGAAATGATTCTAAATTTGAGATTTTTTTCTCTTATTAGTTATTGACTCATATAAAATCTTCAAATTTTCATGATTTCCCTCAATAATAATTGGGAATAGTCTTTCATCTTAATCAACTACAACATAAATAAAGATAAATCAATTTATTTTGACTTATTGCATAAATAATCAAAATAAAAACAATCAATTTGAATTAAGGCGTGAGTTTGCGTCATTATTTTAGTATTGATCATAATCACATCTTTACGAAAATTATAATTCGTAACTAATCTTACATGAATTATTGCTAAACACTATAAATCTGTTGAGATTTTGATGGGATAAAACTCAATTGTATCTTGATTGGCTTTGGTGATGGTAAACCAGTGGTGGCGGATGATGGGATGACGGAAGAATGGATTGAGCTGGAACTTGAAAATTTGTAGTGTGGAACAGAGTAGAAAGGTGTGGAATGAAGATTGAAGAAGATAAGTAAATAATGGTGGCATATGAAATCCAAAAGTATGAAAGTATTTTTAATTAAAACTATAATCCATTATGCTGACCCGCAACCCGTTCGGGCCAATCCTTCAACCCCAACAGGCTAACCTGTTTAGCCAGTTTTGTATTTGGGTTACGAAATTATAGCCCTTACTCATTAATTTTATTGGGATATTCGGGTCGACCAACGGGGTTCAGGTTGAATTGACATCCCTGACTGTCCATATCATACTTTAAATCAAATCCTACTCTTTTCGTTTCATTATAATTAAGTCGTATTATTTTGGTCGATCATAATATTATAGTTGAGTTATTTAATTTTTTAGAAAAAAAAATATATAGTAACATTTTTAATATTATATTACTTTATTTTAATTTATATTTTTTTCTCTTTTTCTTTAGTTAATTAAATAAATTTTTTAAAATCAGTCTCTAAAATAAATGCATAAATAATGGAATGGAGTATGCCCTTTAGTTCCATATATCATAAAGGCAAAAAAATCAAATAAAGACATAAGAGCACTAGCAATGGTGGTTATCTCCGGAGCCCATCTCTATTTTTTCTTGCCACGTCAGCAGGCCCATCCCAGAGCCTATCTCCATGCAATGAGAGCCCATCTCATTTCTACATCAGCATTATTTTATTTCACTTTTAATTGTTGATGTAAATTAAAAATAACATAATATACGGCAAAAAACATATTTCATTTTAAAAACTAAAGAAAGCATAAATGTCTAAATAATATAAATAAAATTACATAATTAATTCATTCTTCTATGTATTAAAAGACGTTTGTAGTGAGAAAAAAATGTGAAAGTAGAGAAGGATGTGGGTGTAAAAAATGTGAAAGTAGAGAAGGATGTGGGTGTGTGAAATGAAGGAGAGGAGATTGAGGTATTTATAATAGGAGAAGAAAATTTAAAAATTAATTTTTACAAAAATATGAAAATAGGCTTTGCCATCGGTTTGAGCCTCCGCAATGGAGGTCCATCGCAGGGCTGATGCGGAGCCGATGAGGCATCAGCTGAGGCTATTGTTCAGCACTGGGGCGGAGGCGTTGGGGAAGGGCGTTCGGCCCTCCCTCTGCAATGGAGGCCGACGAGCGCCGATGTGGTGGCCGACGATCGGCTGTGGCGACCGGCCACCATTGCCAATGCTCTAAGGCCTAAACAAAGAATCATTGGAGATGAGCAGGGACAGATCCAATACATTGGCAGGTGGGGCATATGTCCCTCCTCAAATTTTCCTACGTACATATACATATCTATGATTTTAGCTAATTTACACCCTTGATTCACTAAATGCCCCTTCTTAATTCTTCTAAACTTTCCCTATATATATTTTTGCCCCTCTTGAGATTATTTTCTGGCTCCGTCCCTGGCGATGAGTCATACTCATGTATATGGATACAATGATTCGACATACACTCCTGGCGCCTCATTATCTTTTCTTTTTAGTAAAATCATTATAAAGTTACAAATTTGTTTTGAGCTACATCCGATTCAGACATAATCCTCATTTTGTTGATATATTAATAGAGTTTACAAAGGCATTCGGAACTCGAAAGTATAGGAGTACGTTGGTACTTTGTTTGTGCAAAGGCATTAATTATTTTGTTAATAGTTAAGCATCATTCATTATAGATTCGTAGGTTAATAATTAAACACTTTTAAAGCGATAATAAGTGTCGTCACCCACATCAAGATCAATTATCAATGTGAAGGAATATCGGTAATAATAATATGAGTATCATTTATTACAACACGCATTTAGATTTGAAATATATTGTTCATGAAATGCACTAAGATTTTTAATATAAGTCGATTTAGTGTGAGATTTTAAATATAAATCGATTATTTGTGAGAATAAAATGAGAGGCAACAGCAGGAAAATCCTTCCCCGCCTTTGCCGAGTTTTATACAAACAAAACTATAATTAAATCGCACACACATACAGGACAGAGCTGGTGCAGACAGTATATGAGAGCTCTCAGATTTCCCCCGTGATAGTCTGTCGTTTCCCCTCAACACTCGCACACTGTCTCTCGTGTCTTCTTCGTGGAGATCAAGTCAGAAACTGCGGTGCATTCGCCATGGCGCCCCGTCCCTGGATCCAGACTTAATGTTTGACATACTGCGCCTTGATCAGCAGTTTGATCAACTCGGCCTGCTGCGCCTTGAGCGATGGCTTGATCAACGTCTTGATCAAGTCGAAGTCCACATGTGACGGTTGAACTAGGGCGTGTACAACGTCTAGATTCAAAGTCGACCGCTCCAGCTTTCAAACTTGTAACGGCCAGCGGTTACAGCCCCGTCATAATGAGCCATGATGACAGCCATCAAGGCTGAGTTGACCCCCGCAGTGGACCAAGCCTATAAATAGGCTAGTCATTCCTTGCATTAGGATACAGAAAAAACCATACACACAAGCATCATACTCTCTGCATAGTTTTTCTTTCCGAAGCTCTGCCCTCTCCTCCATCCAGTTCGCCGGAGCTCTGTTGATTGCGGTGCTGCTTCACCGGAGACGTAGCCATTTTATCTTTGGGGACGACACGCCAAACCGAGAGCACTACCTGGGCGTATCTCGTCTTGCGGAAAGAGGCCTCCTCGACTCGGCTAAGTTCATTTCCAGTTTACAGTTTCGATTTCGTTGTAATTTTCAGTTTTAGTTCTTCCTTCTTGGGTTGTATTACGCGCCCGATTTTGTATATCTCTTGTAATTCCAGTCACCGGAAACCATTATCCCCAACAATCGCAAGACGAGATATGCTTGCCGTTGAAGGATTTGGACCTAAACCGAACTTAAAACTTTCGAAACCTAATCCTTAGCTTGGAGATGTCGACCAACGCCAACACCTCTGCTGCCACCACTCCGGCCACCGCCGCCTCAACTGTTCCGGCCACCGCCGCCACCACTGCACCGGTCAACACATCGTCGATTCCGATGATGATGCCCACTCCCGGGCGCTATCCATCTTCATCAACAACCCCTTGGGAGTTTGTTAACCCCCTTGGGCACACTGGTGGATCCACCTCGAGTGGATCGGTTGGTTCCACTTTTAGTGGTTCCTTCGGATCCTTTAATGGATCAAGTGATGGGGCCTTCGGGTCTCACACAAGTGCTGGGGCCTTCGGATCTCACACGAGTGCTGGGGCCTTCAGGTCTCACACGAATACTGGGGCCTTCGGGTCTCACGCGAGTGCTAGTTCCTTCAGGACTGGTACGACCATGGCGGGCTCTATGCCCAACATAAATGGTGGGGGCTCTATGCCCAACCACGTTGTTAGCTCCTTCGGGGGAAACAGAATTGGTTCCTTCCATGGACCAAGCACGACACCTTTGGCACCAAGAATGATGCCACCTGCCGAGAAGCCACCAAAGTTTGGAGGATCTGACTTCAAACGGTGGTACCAAAAGATGTTGTTCTACTTGACAACATTGTGCGTCGCCAACTTTCTCACGGAAAACGAGCCGCCCGCGCCAAGGGATCAAGAGACTAGGCTTGAAGTCATGGCAGACTATGAAGCTTGGAGAAAAGGAGATTATCTTTGTAAAAATTTCATTCTAAGTGCTTTAGATGATAGTTTGTACAAATGATCATCCACGCACTAGTGGTTGAAGGGATGACCTTGCCCGACAAATTCTTAAAGTGCACGATCATTGACAAGCTTCCTCCTAGTTGGAAGGACTTCAAGAGCTATCTCAAATACAAGAGAAACCAGATGACCCTTGAAGACTTGATCATGAAATTACGCATTGAGTCTGATGTGCGCAAAAGCGACCAAAAGGCTAAGGGCTTTAGTCCACTTGAAGCCAAGGCCAATCTGTTGGAGCGGGGCGGTCCCTCCAACAAACGCCCTCGCCCAAGTCAAAAGGATAAATGGAAGGGAAAACAACCTACAAAGAAATTTGAAGGCGAATGCTTCAAATGTGGCAAAACTGGCCACTTTGCCAAAGACTGCCGCAGCAAGAAGAAGAAGCCGGCAGCCCACGTCGTTGAGAAGGAGTTCAAAGACTGGGATGCAAATGATCTCATTGCCGTGGTCACTGAAGAAGCCAACTTGATTGAAAACAAGGGAGGCTGATACATTGACACTGGAGCAACTGCTCATGTTTGTGCCGATAGAAGTAAGTTTTCAACTTACTATCCTGAAGATCAACATGGGGAATCAAGCATCCTCCGAAGTCCTTGGCATCGGAAATGTGATCCTCATGATGACGTCTGGCGTCACAATAACGCTGAAGGATGTGCTGCATGTCCCGGACATCCGCAAGAACCTAGTGTCAGGATCAATACTAGTTAATAAGGGGTTTAAACTTGTATTTGAGTATGATAGGTTTGTATTGTATAAATTTGGAAAATCCCTCGGAAAAGGTTATGTAACCGACGGGCTTTTCAAACTTAGTGTGGCAACTCGCAGTGTTGCAAAGCCATTGGCTAATAATAAAGCATCTACTTCCTCTTACTTGACTGAGTGTTTAAATTTGTGGCATTGTAGATTGGGACATGTGAATTCAAAAGCCATTAAAAGATTAGTAAATTTAGATTTACTAAAGGCTAATGAAGTGGATACCCAAGATAAATGTGAAATTTGTCTTGAAGCAAAAATGACTAAGTTGTCGTTTCACTCGATAGAACGAAGCACAAAACCTCTTGAATTAATTCACACAGACGTATGTGATTTAAAGATGGTGCAAACTAGAGGTGGTAAATGTACTTTATCACTTTCATAGATGATTGTACAAGGTATTGCTACATTTATCTTTTAAGAAGTAAAGATGAAGCAATAGAAGCATTCAAAAATTATAAGAACGGAGTTGAGAATCAACTTGGTTGTAAAATCAAAACGATTCGAGGCGATAGAGGAGGCGAATATGTAGCCCCGTTTGAGGAGTTATGCAACGCAAGTGGTATAATCCATCAAACGACTGCACCATATTCACCACAATCTAATGGGGTTGCAGAACGCAAAAATCGAACTCTAAAAGAGATGATGAATGCACTGCTTGTGACTTCAGGATTACCACATAACCTATGGGGGGAAGTTGTAATGACAACCAACTATATCTTGAATAAAATCTATCTCAAAGGAAAAGATGTTACTCCTTATGAGTGGTGGAAGCGAAGGAAGCTGTGACATCCCTAACCCGAAACATGCATCAATTTGCATATTTATAATATTATTTGTATAATTGTATGTTATATATATAAGTGTGTATGTGTACGTGAATTTTTGATAGCTAAAATAAATGTGTAACGTGTGTATATGTGCATGAGATAATATAGTACTACTATTATGTACGTACTTATATACACGTATATATAAGTTTAATATATGTGCATGTTTTTGGATAACCTAAGGTTGATATACATTAAATAAATATAGGTTGTACGTGGCATAGAAAATGAGCATTTTAACATATTATTGTGTTGCCTAAACTTTTATAAAGGTTACACGTTTTAGTTCTCATTTTATACGTGTTTTTCTTATAAAATACAAAAAAAAAATATAAGGTGAGTCACCTAATTATGCCATCAATGTACATGACTATAGAATATTTTTGTTCTTTATATTAAAGGATGAGAATTAGGTAGGGGGAGGGGAGTAAGCTATGATATACATATAATTTAGAATGAACGGAAGCTATTAAAACAAAATATGAACAGTAGAAGAACAAAACAATAAGGAGAAGATTATTTAGGATTTAGAAGCAACAACCATATAATATATACAATCTGAGGGTGGTAAACAGAAATAAGAGATTTGAGTTTTTGAATTGATTATATCGTGATCAAGATCAAGGAACGTAGATCGGGTATCAAGAGCTAGTGTTCGACCAGGTTATCTATCGTGCTCAGGTGTATATAAATCACACTTTTAGTTTTACATGTGTTATGTGGTTGATTGTTATATGTTGAATTGGAGTGAATTATTAGATATATATTGTGAAATTGATATGATTATGAATTATTTTATATAGATGGTGGAATATGATATGGATATGTGACTGGTGCAATGGATATAATGGTGTAAATGAATTGTATGATAGAAATATGTAATTGATTTTTACATAAAGTATTGAAAGTACATGAATCATGTGATTAAAGAGGATCTGTGACAGCCTTGTACTGGATCTGAAATTTTAGAGGGACCTATGAGTCCAATTACAGAGAGGCCTTCAGGTCAAATACAGAGGGACCTATGAGTCCAATTACAAAGGGACCTTCAGGTCAAATACAGAGGGACCTTCGGGTCAAATACAGAGGGACCTATGAGTCCAATTACAGAGAGACCTTCGGGTCATAGAGGAATCCCGGGCAGATACCAGGCTTGACTGTTACAGAATAAAAAACTGAATAGAGTGACATATGCATATGAATATGAAATGGATTGTGTTTAAATTATGTTATATATTGTTTCTGATTTTATGTATTGATAAAAGAATGTGCTTGATGTTTGTATCATGTGAGATTAAATGTGTAAATTTATATATACTGAGTTGTGGCTCATATAAACCACTAAATTTTTCAGGAATAAGATAACAGTAAAGTTTTGAGTGACGTGGGTCATAGGAACTCGACATGTTATCAGGTTCGGTGGCTGACGCATATTGGCAACCTTCTCCTCCTCATCTTTTTGCATGTAGATAAATGTATAGTATATAGAGTGGTGAAAGGGTTCCACTACTTTACAGGATATTTTGAAATATGTATCGGATAAGTGTTGGTTTGAACTTATATAATATGGGTGTTCTATGAATTAGACAAGTGTATTGATTGCTTTTATGATAAGGGATTTATTTATTAAAAGAGTATAAATCAGAGGGGTTGAGGTGTGACAGTTTAAGGTGGTATCAGAGCGGGGATAGAATCCCTCTGGGACATAGTATTCATGTATATCATATGATACATTTATGTTATAAGTTTCATTTGTATTTGTATTGTCATGAACATATCTCACTAAGGAGAGAAGGGTCAGCCGCCCTGCATCATCAATTAATTATAGAAACATCTCATATACATATTGCATCATATGGTGATTTCCAGTAAATACATGGACCAATGATGAGTCAAAGAGGTAGAAACATAAATAGCACCGAAAAATGGAATTGTTGACCTTATGAGACTACTGATCCGACCTAGGCCAAGATATGGTTGAAAAGGATAGAACATGTGTTCAATCAGATGAGTTGTATGTCAGAAGAACATTTTGATTATACAGTGTCTCTTCTTTGAAGCAATATTACTTTTCGGCAGAAACAGTCCCACAAGCTATTATACAATCTTTGGTACTAAGTTCAGACGATTTTTCTAGAGAATTTAATGATAAATATATGCAAGAAGTGTATTGTGATGATGAAGTAAAGAGAGATTCTGTCGTTAAACAAGAACTATGTTTGTTGTTGATTATGAGCTGGCATTGTTTCAGTATACACGGTTTATCTAGACTGCATGGTGCGAGTTAATTCAGTTGAGCTGCCAGCGGATATTGATTCCCTTGTTCATACACAAATTTGATATTATCACGGGTATAAATTGGTTGTCACTTCATCGAACTAAGGCAACATGTCATATTAAAGAAATGGTAATATAATCATCGAGACGAGATCGAGTGATATTTAATGGTATCGACCAATTGCAACTTATTTTATATTAGCTACACCGGCCTTTTGATTTATTCGAAGTGGAAATCTCTCTAGAGTATCACCTGATCAAGAGGCAAACTTCACTATTGAGTTACTACCAGGTACTGCATTTATTTATATTCACAATTATCAAATGTCTTTATTAGAATTTCAGGAGTTTAAGAACCAGTTACTTGTCTGACAAGAGATATGTATGACTCCATGTTTTACCTTAGAGATTACTAATATTATTTTTGAAGAAGAAAGACGACACACTATGACATTATATACACTATTGGAAGTCGAATCAAGTGACTGTGAAGAATAAATATCTATTATTTAGAATAGAAGACTTATTTGATCAATTTCAAGGTACATGATATTATGTTATTTACAGTAATGCATTGCAACATGGTTTTGGTTTTCTATTTCTGATCTGGATTTCTATTTAAAAAAATGGAAAGTTTATTGCTTATGCGTCGAGGACAATCACGAGTACATGAAGCTTCTTATTCTCTTTCTGATCTGAATTTAGCAGTGTTGTTTTCCTTCGAAGATTTGGCATCATTATTTGTATGGAGGACTTCGTCGAATTCTGGTTGATCACGAGAGTTTGAAATATTTGAAGAGTAAGAAGGAGTTGAATATGAGACTAAGACATTGGACGGAGTTTCTTAAAGAATATGATTGCACTATCAAATACCATCTTGAGAAGGAAAATGTTGTTACAGATACTTTGAGTTACAAGTCAAGCAGAGTGATTATACATATGCAAATAACATCATTATTTAAGTATTATTGGTGGCCAAAGATGAAGAAGAAAATCGTAGAGTTTGTTTCAAGACGTTTGACATGTCAACAGGTTAAAGCAGAACAGTACGTACCTACTTGAAGCCTTTAACTATTCTAGTCTCAAAATGAGAACGCATTACTATAGATTTTGGTACAAGGTCATCGATAACACGAAAGAGGAATTATATTATTTAGATGATTGTAGAAAAACTGAGTAAGTTAGCACATTTCTTATCTATACGTTGGATTTCTTCGTTATATCACTTAGTTGAAAAGTATGCGAAAGATGCAGCACTATTTTATGGTATTCTATCTTTTATGTCTAGCAGAGATCTGCAATTTACTATCTGGAGACATGATTATATTTTAGTAATGTTTCTGACCATCAGAAAGATGGTAAGTCAGATAGAACTATATATGCCTTGGAAGAAATGCTTTGTGCTTGTGTTACTGAATTTCAAGGTTCACGGGATAAGTATATTATTCTAATAGAGTTTGCATATAGTGATCAATTTCATTTATAACACTGTATGAGACATTGTATGGTAGAAAATATAGAAGTCCAGTATATACAGCTTGTAGAAGGACCAGGAATTATCCAGGAAACTGTTTCTAAGGTTGATATCATTAAAAGCAGATTGAAGGTGACACAAGACAGACAGAAGAGTTATTATGATCAGCATCGGAAATAGATGAAATATGAGGTTGGATATAAAGTTTTCTTGCGAGTCTCACCTTGGAAATGAGTAATGCGATTTGGACATAAAGGTAAGCTGAGTCCTCGTTATATTGGGCCGTATGATATTGTTGAAAGAGTGGGACCATTGACATACAGTTAGCATTACCTCCAGAGTTGGAACAAATTCATAATGTTTTCCACGTCAGTATGCTTCGACGTTATCGATCTGATCCTTCACATATTTTGAAAGATACTGATATACAAATTTCTGAGAAATTGAGTTATATAGAAGAACCTGTCAATATAGTGGACCGCCAGATAAAGCAATTGCGAAGAAAAGATATTCCAATGGTAAAAGTTATTTGGCAAAATCACGGAGTCGAAGAAGCGACTCGGGAAAACAGAGGAAAATATGAGAAAGAACTATCCACATCTGTTTACGGGTTAACAATTTTATTACGCACGTCAAATTAGAAAGAAATGAATTATGCGGACAAAATTCTTAAAGAGGGGAAGAGTTGTGACATCCCTAACCCGAAACATGCATCAATTTGTATATTTATAATATTATTTGTATAATTGTATGTTATATATATAAGTGTGTATGTGTACATGAATTTTAGATAACTAAAATAAATGTGTAACGTGTGTATATGTGCATGAGATAATATAGTACTACTATTATGTACGTACTTATATACACTTATATATAAGTTTAATATATGTGCATGTTTTTGGATAACCTAAGGTTGATATACATTAAATAAATATATGTTGTACGTGGCATAGAAAATGAGCATTTTAACATATTATTGTGTTGCCTAAATTTTTATAAAGGTTACACGTTTTAGTTTTCATTTTATACGTGTTTTTCTTATAAAATACAAAATAAAATATAAGGTGAGTCACCTAATTATGCCGTCAATGTACATGACTATAGAATATTTTTGTTCTTTATTTTAAAGGATGAGAATTAGGTAGGGGGAGAGGAGTAAGCTACGGTGTACATATAATTTAGAAGGAACGAAAGCTATTAAAACAAAATATGAACAGTAGAAGAACAAAACAATAAGGAGAAGATTATTTAGGATTTAGAAGCAACAACCATATAGTATATACAATCTGAGGGTGGTAAACAGAAAGAAGAGATTTTAGTTTTTGAATTGATTATATCGTGATCAAGATCAAGGAACGTAGATCGGGAATCAAGAGCTAGTGTTCGACCAGGTTTTCTATCGTGCTCAGGTGTGTATAAATCACACTTTTAGTTTTATATGTGTTATGTGGTTGATTGTTATATGTTGAATTAGAGTGAATTATTGGATTATATATTGTGAAATTGATATGATTATGAATTATTTGATATAGATGGTAGAATATGATATGGATATGTGACTGGTGCAATGTATATAATGTTGTAAATGAATTATATGATAGAAATATGTAATTGATGTTTTACATAAGGTATTGAAAGTACATGAATCATGTGATTAAAGAGGATCTGTGATAGCCTTGTACTGGATCTGAAATTTTAGAGGGACCTATGAGTCCAATTACAGAGAGGCCTTCGGGTCAAATACAGAGGGACCTATGAGTACAATTACAAAGGGACCTTCGGGTCAAATACAGAGGGACCTATGAGTCCAATTACAGAGAGACCTTCAAGTCATAGATGAATCCCGGGCAGATACCAGGCTTGACTGTTACAGAATAATAAACTGAATAGAGTGACATATGCATATGAATATGAAATGGATTGTTTTTAAATTATGTTATATATTGTTTCTGATTTTATGTATTGATAAAAGAATGTGCTTGATGTTTGTATCATGTGAGATTAAATGTGGAAATTTATATATACTGAGTTGTGGCTTATATAAACCACTAAATTTTTCAGGAATAAGATAACAGTAAAGTTTTGAGTGACGTGGGTCATAGGAACTCCACATGTTATCAGGTTCGGTGGCTGACGCATATTGGCAACCTTCTCTTCCTCATCTTTTTGCATGTAGATAAATGTATAGTATATAGAGTGGTGAAAGGGTTCCACTACTTTACAGGATATTTTGAAATATGTATCGGATAAGTGTTGGTTTGAACTTATATAATATGGGTGTTCTATGAATTAGACAAGTGTATTGATTGCTTTTATGATAAGGAGTTTATTTATTAAAAGTGTATAAGTCAGAGGGGTTGAGGTGTGACAGAAGCCATCCTACAAATACCTCAAAGTGTGGGGGTGTTTGGCAAAGGTGATGGTTCCTCCACCCAAAGAAGTTACAATCGGACCTAAAACGGTTGATTGCATCTTCATTGGATATGCACTTAATAGTAGCGCATATCGATTTATTGTCCACAAGTCTGAAATACCGACTATGACCATGGGAACAACAATTGAGTCAAGAAACGCGGTATTTCTTGAAAATACATTTCCTTGTACAAGGGAGGAAAACGTAGCATCCAATTCTGAGAAAAGAATTGAGGACGAAACCACTAGTTCTAAATCAACGGATGAGGAACCTGAATCGCGCAAGCTTGCAAGGCCCGATCCAAAGGATACAGTACTAAGACGTGGTAGTAGGGTCAGAAGACCAAAAATATTTGGTCCTGACTACATTGCTTTTATGTTAGATGAAGAACCGACATCTATAAAAGTAGCCTTTGCTGGCCCATACGGGCTGCATTGGAAAGAAGCTGTTCAAAGCGAAATTGATTCAATTTTGCTAAACCACACTTGGGTGTTAGTAGATCTACCGGAAGGTGCGAAACCTCTAGGTTGCAAATGGGTACTTAAAAGGAAATTTAAGGCCGATGGAACAGTGGATAAGTATAAAGCCCGACTAGTAGTAAAGGGTTTTAAACAAAAGGAAGGACATGACTTCTTCGATACCTATTCACCTGTAACAAGGATTACATCTATCCGAGTGCTTCTTGCTAAAGACCGTGTTTCTAAATGGTGAACTAGAAGATGAAATCTACATGGAACAACCCGAAGGGTTTGTAGTACCTGGATAAGAGAAAAAGGTATGCAAGCTCGTAAAGTCTCTATATGGATTGAAACAAGTGCCATTGCAATGGCACTTGAAGTTTGATAATGTGATGTTATCAAATGGGTTTAAAATCAACGAGTGCGACAAATGTGTCTACATCAAGAGCACTAATAACGGCCACGTTGTAGTGTG
Source organism: Salvia splendens (assembly GCF_004379255.2). Lineage (NCBI taxonomy): Eukaryota > Viridiplantae > Streptophyta > Magnoliopsida > Lamiales > Lamiaceae > Salvia > Salvia splendens. The sequence goes on from NC_056033.1 coordinate 10,707,799, forward strand.
TCTATACGTTGATGATATGTTAATCTTGGGTAGCAACACTCAAGTAATTAACGATACAAAGGCCATGTTAAAGAGAAACTTTGACATGAAAGACATGGGTCTAGCCGATGTAATTCTTGGAATGAAGATTCTAAGAACGTCTGATGGAATCATCTTAACACAATCACATTATGTTGAGAAGATATTGAATAAATTCAAAACCTATGATGGCGCGCCGTTAAGACTCCAATTGAACTCGACGTTTACTTGAGCAAGAACAAAGGCAAGCCCGTTGCACAAGAAGAGTATGCACGGGTCATCGGGTGCATTATGTACTTGACTAATTGCACTCGACCTGACATTGCTTGTGCCGTGAACAAGTTGAGTCGTTACACGAGCAATCCAAGCAAAGAGCATTGGAGAGCTCTTGTGAGGGTTTTGAGATATTTAAAACATACTCAAAATCATGGGCTACACTTCTCGAGATACCCCCGGTACTTGAAGGGTACTGTGATGCAAATTGGATATCCGATAATAGAGACTCACTTTCAACAAGTGGATACGTCTTTACTATTGGGGGTGGTGCTGTATCGTGGAAATCCACAAAACAGACATGTATAGCCCGATCAACCATGGAATCGGAGTTCATTGCCTTAGATAAGGCTAGTGAGGAAGCCGAGTGGCTTAAGAACTTCCTTGAAGATATTCCATGTTGGTCTTAGCCAGTGCCACCGGTGCTGATCCACTGCGATAGCCAAGCAGCTATTGGAAGGGCAAACAATGGCTTCTATAACGGTAAGTCTCGACATATACGTCGACGACACAATACCGTGAGGCACTTGATCACAACTGGCGTGATTACAATTGACTATGTGAAGTCAATAGATAATCTAGCGGATCCGCTAACCAAATGGTTAAACCGTGATCAAATGAATAAGTTGCTAGAGGGAATGGGTTTGAAATCCACAAACTAAAGAATTGTCATAGTAGTAACCCAACCATGATGACTGGAGATCCCAAGAACTTGGTTCAAAGGGACAACTAAGCTATGAGAGTTCATGAGAAACACTCAACTATATCTATTCCATAGAGAGCAATAGAGTGTTGGAAAACTTGCCTAGTGGTGAGGCTAAGTCTATGACTTTTAATGGTTCTTAAGGATCTCAAAGAGATGGAGTTTTTCAAAAAGACTAAGTATGGCAAGGTACTTGACTAAGAATCACCTATGTAAGTGCGAAGTGTGGTCGCTTCATAAAACGCACTTATGAATCCAAAGTGGTGTCCAAGACCGCAATGGACACAAAACGTGAGAACGGGTGAGGTTGAGGTGTTTAAACGTTAACACCATTGTCTCGGTGCACACCGTGGGGGATTAGTTCAAAGCATCGCGCTACTAAGCCGCCTGTGTATTCGACGGTGTTGACTATTTAGGGTTCAAAGCCAAAACCTACCTATCCTTATGCTTATATACCTCGTGAGGGTTGAGCTTGTGTCTGCATGCATATACATTTGGCTATTTCCACTCATGTGGGGGATTGTTGGAATCTTGATTTAAGATGTCCGGTCAATGAAGTTTGACCAATAATAAATGTGACGAGACATTTAATTTTGGAGAATTAAATGATATAGCGTCGATCTACGTTCCGCGTAGATGACCGTAGTATATTCACTTTCTCAAATCCGATTCTCGGTGAGTGAGAAATAGTGGATTAAAGTTGGTCACATTGTAGCTTTTGATAAAGCTAGGAGTTGAAAGTGTAGGAAGTAATTAACTAGTGTTAATTATCCCACATAAGAGATGAGACACATCTTTAAATGTGTATTTATTAAGTGACTAATTACACTTAGTAATTATCGTGGACTAAGATGGGTGAAAGAGCCCACGCGCGCGCCGAGCCGAGCCGCACCTGCGCTCGCGCCCGTGGTCTTGGTCTTGGACTTGGATCTTGGATCTTGCCAATTGGTCTTTGGGTGGTCTTTGGGCTTGGTTTTTGGGCTTGTCCCTGGATCCAGACTTAATGTTTTGGACCACCTAAGTTTTGGGCAGCAGCCTGATCAACTTGACATGCTGCGCCTTGATCAGCAGTTTGATCAACTCGGCCTGCTGCGCCTTGAGCGATGGCTTCAGTAGCCTGATCAACTCGACCTGCTGCGCCTTGAGCGATGGCTTGATCAGCGTCTTAATCAAGTCGAAGTCCACATGTGACGGTTGAACTAGGGCGTGTACAACGTCTAGATTCAAAGTCGACCGCTCCAGCTTTCAAACTCGTAACGGCCGGCGGTTACAGCCCCGCCATAATGAGCCATGATGACAGCCATCAAGGCTGAGTTGACCCCGCAGTGGACCAAGCCTATAAATAGGCTAGTCATTTCTTGCATTAGGATACAGAAAAAACCATACACACAAGCACCATACTCTCTGCATACTCTTTCTTTCCGAAGCTCTGCCATCTCCTCCATCCAGTTCGCCGGAGCTCTGTTGATTTCGGTGCTGCTTCACTAGAGACGTAGCCGTTTTATCTTTGGAGACGACACGCCAAACCGAGAGCACTACCGGGGCGTATCTCGTCTTGCGGAAAGAGGCCTCCTCGACTCGGCTAAGTTCATTTCCAGTTTACAGTTTAGATTTCATTGTAATTTTCAGTTTTAGTTCTTTCTTCTTGGGTTGTATTACGCCCGATTTTGGGTATCTCTTGTAATTCCAATCACCAGAAACCATTATCCCCAACACTGTTTTCTGCCTGTTACTTATGTTTTTGCATTTTGAGATTTAGTGTCGCGTCTGATTGTTTTTTTGTTATGTTGCGATTTGCCTCTTAATTTCAAGGCATGTTTATTGACGATTTTATGCTGACAAGAGAATGATGCATGTACCTGAATTTTAAGAGGACAAAATCATGATGAAGCCTTGGCTCATATCTACTATTCCCGTTTCAACAAAATGCCGTTATGCATTCGAAAGGAGTTTTAACTTTTGAATTCTCTGTTGGTGTGGATACTTAATGAATTTCCAAAGAGGTTAGGGACTGAATTGCAAAATGAGAGCACAAGTTTAACGGTTAGTTCCTAACGGTTATTTCAGTTGAGAAGAGCGGTTGAGCTACGTTTAGACCATCCACAATGCCGCCCAGCCGACCGCCCAGCCGAGCGCCAGCGCTGGGCGGTTCGCTGGGCGGTCTATTGCAGTCGCCCAGCGGGCGATTGGAGAGAGAAACCGCGCAGCGCTGGGCGATCCGCTCGGCTCTATTGCAGCGCCCGGATCGCCCAGCGCACCGCCTAGCGCGAAATTTTAATTTTTTTTTCGAAACACTATATATACGCGCTTTGCTCGTCATTTTCATTCGCACCACTTGTTTTAACGAGTACTCTCTCTATCTTAATTTCTGTACAAGAGCAACAACGCGAAATGAGTAACGATGGTGGTGGTAGTGGTGGTAGCGGAGGGGATGCTGAGGAGTACGAACGTCGAATGGCCGAAGCGTTGGACGCCTATACGACCAACGCGATAAACCAATGGATGGAAAGGGCCTTGCAGCCGGCGATACCTCGACCTCCCCCAGTGGTCCACCGCCGCAGTGTGATTGATCGGGATCACGTAGCTGCACATCATCGCCTATACGAAGACTACTTCGCACAGGAGCCTCGGTTCAACGCCAACCTTTTCAGGCGTCGTTTTAGGATGAGCAGGGACCTGTTTATGCGTATTGTCAACGCATTGGAGTCTCGATATATGTATTTCCGCTTCAGGCACGATGCGGCTGGCAGACCCGGCCACACACCTATTCAAAAGTGCACTGCGGCAATCCGGCAGTTGGCCTACGGAGGCGCGGCAGACATGTGGGACGAGTATCTCCACATCGGTGAGACGACTGCCCTGCAATGTCTGAAGAATTTCTGTCTGGGAGTGATAGAAGTATTCGGTGATCAGTATCTCCGAACGCCTACCCCCGAAGACTGCCAAGATCTGTTGCGGATGCACGGGAGTCAGCATGGGTTCCCGGGTATGTTAGGCAGCATAGATTGTATGCATTGGGAGTGAAAGAACTGTCCCGCAGCCTGGAAGGGGTTCTACACGTCCGGCTACAAGGGAAAGAATCCCACGATGATCCTGGAGGCCGTAGCTGATTACCGGCTTTGGATTTGACACGCGTATTTTGGGATAGCTGGTTCGAACAACGACCTCAACGTCCTCAACTCGTCGCCACTTTTCAACGAGCAGTGCCAGGGCGTCGGTCCGGCCATCAGTTTTGTCGCCAACGGCAACCAACATGATATGGGCTACTACTTGGCGGATGGGATATACCCTAGGTGGCCCGCCTTTGTGAAGACGATCCGATGCCCAGGAGATGAGAAGAAGGCCTACTTTGCGGCACGGCAGGAGTCGGCGCGCAAGGACGTGTAGCGCGCATTTGGTGTGCTCCAGTCTCGATGGGCGGCAATTAAGGGTCCAACGCGTTTGTGGAATGTCCAATGCATTGCTGATATAATGTACGCTTGTATTATCATGCACAACATGATTGTCGAAGATGAAAGTGGCGAACTGACCAATTGGGTCAACGACGATAATGAAGCCGGTCCAAGCCACGGCGTGGCCGCCCCCAACGTACGGAGTGGGGGGTACCTCACGATGAAGCCGGCCTCCTACAAGCACATGCCGACATGCGCCAAACGACGGCTCATATTCGACTCCAAAAGGATTTAATTGAAGAGTTATGGGCGCGGAGGATTGACCGCCGTTAGTTTTTTTTAATTATGTAATTTTTTTTAATTAATGTACTTTTTAAATTTTATTAATATTAGTGAATTTTCTTGTTTATGTGTCGTAAATTTAATTCCGTATATTGTTAATTATTTCATTTTGTATATATTTGTTAATAGTGATGTGGATAGTATGTGGCTAGGCTATGGCTGAGCTATTGCTGGGTTATTTGCTTGTTTTGATGATGTGGCAGGAGGATTTTTAGTGCTGATGATGTGGCAGTGGCTAGGCTATGGCTGGGCTATTGCTGGGCTATTCCTATTGTGGATGGTCTTAAAAAAGTAGTTTGAGCTGAAGATTGAGAGCTCAATAACTGAATCAATACATTGGGTGAATTGAACACTATCTTAGTGAGGAATTAGAGAGGATCATCTGTGTTTCTTGATCCAAGTTCACGAGAGGGTGAGCATATTAATTCCTGAGTGTATTTTCATCTTTGAGTGATTGATTGATCGTTGTGTGATTGTAATTCAGTAGTGTGGAATAAAAGAGATTTGTGATTCTCCCGTGGACGTAGGTTCGATTGAGCTAAACCACGTAACCCCTGTGTCTCCGATTCTTTTACTTTGTTTTACTGCCTAGTTTGTGTTCGACAGATTGCTTGTGAGAAAGTGTTCTTCATCAACCATTCTTTCGATCATTTCCAACATTCTCAGTGATAAACTTTATGTGTAATTTAATGATTGAAGATTTCTTACTCCTTATTTTGATCTGATTTTCCATTTTGTTGTTGCAGTATCTCATAAGCAATTTTAGTGACTTTCAACTGCCATGTCTTGGAAGTTTCTTTCTTCACGAGAGTGTATTCTTTTTGTCGGGACTTCCATTTATATTCTTGGAAAGGGCAGGATGGCTGAACCAGTACAAAATTCAGGTTTAATCTAGAACTTCATAGTTGAAGTTGTTATGTGAACAATCAACAATGATTGTCTTTCAATCATATCCAATGATACAAAATCCAATTCAGATAACTTTATGTCTGTAGATCTTAGAACAAATTTGAGTTTTGCCTATCTTTTCATACAAGCAGTGCTGCAAATAAGATGAATGATTTGACAAGCATCTCAATCACCGACCTAAGTGTTTTATGTGAGCATTTTGCTACTTTGTGTACTATTGTTTTTTGGACCTTGAGAACTGGGAATTTTGGAGTAAAGATCTTCCGAGAACATTTAAGTATCCTCTGTTCACTCAAAAACATGGTGGAAAAGAATATAGGTTTTCGACCATCAGTTTTAGTAAAAGACTTCCCATTGGCAATTAGGTAGGCTAGGCTTAGCCGATGACCAGATAAATTGTTTGTCATTATTCTTTGTTATTGCAACGTTATCAAATATAGTACTTATTTTACTATGTGGTTTCTGCCATGTTAACTGTAAAAGTTTCAGAAATTTTATGGTGAGAGGGTAAAAAGGAACACTAATAGCATTAGCAAAGTGTTAGTAATTTCATCACATCTTTTAGTTATTGTTGGTCCTTTTTCGTAGTAGTAGTTCATAATAGTTTACTTTTTCTAATTATTGCCATCATAAAACCTAACTTAGCACAAGAATAAAATTTAAGAGCAAAGAGCTAAACATTGTAATATAGCTGAGAAGGGGAAGGGGTGGAGTAGGAGAAGAGGTGATGCAGATTTGTAATTGCAGATACTTGTCAAGCATCCAAAATGTGCTTCCTGTTTTGACCTTTTTGCTTGTCTTACCTTATCACATGAAATATGTGATGCTTCTGCTGTTCGTGCAGACTAAAAGCAACACAGTTGATGCTCAAGAGAAATGCATCAGTAGGCTATTGCTCTATCATATCCCGTCTTCAGATTTATGGGCATGCGAAGTACCCTTCCGTTGCCATCCTGGTATACTCAGGTTGTTTATACTATAATGCTTGAGTTGGGTGGACTGAGAGTCTTTACTTAATATGATAATCTCTCTCTGAAATAGCATGACTTGAGCCTCCGGTGAACAACAATTTGTTTCTCTTGAGATGCTATTCTTTTTTTGCCAGATTCACTGTTTGCTGATATCTTGTTAACGAATTAAACGAAATGGTTAATGGTGCATTTGTATTATTGGTTCTTTCAGAAGTTATACTGATATAAACAGGAAAAGACAAGTATAATCTAATTTACAGTTGGTTTGTAATTCAAAATATTGAACAATTTGGATTGAATCCACCCAAACATAGTTTTACATCACGAAGGGTTTTAAATTTTTAGTGCCTGAAGAATTAGAATGTGGTTCAGTTGATATATAGTAGTTGAGGTAGTGGGATAGGCATAAACTGTTTCCCATATATGGAGATATGAAAAGAACTCTAAAGTACTAAAGAAAAGAAGGTCGCAATAGGTTGCCTTTCTTGCTGTTTACTCAGATTGCATGCTTCTGCAGGAAAGTAATCTCAACTCAGATTCTATTCTACTTCATCCTGGAAGATTTTGTGTTCTACTGGGGTCACAGGATTTTACATACAAAATGGCTTTACAAGCATGTCCACAGTGTCCATCATGAGTGAGTTAACATATAAATGTGCATAATAACTAAATTCATTTCACTGGCTGTAGAAGCATCACATTTTTATACCAGAAACATTTATCAATATATGCGTGATGCCTATGCAGATACGCAACACCATTTGGATTGACTTCTGAATATGCTCACCCTGCTGAGATTTTATTTCTTGGATTTGCTACAATACTTGGTCCTCATTTAATAACACTGTGGTTATGGATGGTTCTTAGAGTGCTTGAAACCGTGGAGGCACATTGTGGATACCATTTCCCATGGAGCCTCTCAAACTATTTGCCTTTATATGGCGGGTGTGTCCTTTCTCTTTTGAGCCCTACAAGAATCTTCTTTATTTTTCTCGTGTTAAGTTCATAATTCCCTTTCTTGATTCCAGTGCTGATTTTCACCGACTGCTATACACAAAGAGTGGCAACTACTCATCAACTTTTGTCTACATGGACTGGTGAATTTTCTGATTCTCTGTTTTCTTATGATCACTCTCTGTATACCTTAGCATGGTTTGGGATTTGCCAAACTTTTAGGAAATTGTAAATTTTTGTGGCTTTTAATATTACTCTTATTCTTGTTGTATCATTCACTAATCCAAATATGCATTTTCATATCTTGCTTTACTATATAACGAGTCAAAGTATTTGAATCCAAAAATTGCTTCCAGCAGTGCCATTCTATGACCCTGTGACTTCTAACTTACAACTTTGCAGGATATTCGGCACTGACACAGGTTATAGAAAACTGAAGGCATTGAAAAGTGAAGGAGAAGAGATGTCTATGAAGGACATGTAATATCGGATCTTTGTTGGCTGCATTGCATCATAACATGATAGATTACAGTCTTGGAGCATCATATTCAATCGTGTGGATATGGTTCCAGTGCATCTTGGCTGCAGTTTTTTTTCCTTCGCTTTTTAGATCAACAATTTATGGTGTGGTTGTTATGGATTTTATGTCCTGCATATAACCCACAAGAATGCAATTCCACCATCATTTTGACTGAATATTCATTTCGATTCATGTAAATACCAGGGTCACAATTGAATGACATACAGTTTCTTTAACAAAAGCCATTTACAGACATCCCACCATCAATATCTGCCCGGTGACGAGTGGAGTTGTGTCATAAACTTCTCCCAAGTAATCTTTGTTGCTCAGAACCTAGAGTGGGGACAAGGAACGAGCGATACTGAAACACCGGAAGAGAAGGAAATGGGAAACAAAACCTACTTGCTCCAGTCCACCATGGATGTCTTCAATGTACCATGGCGCTACTGCTCATTAGATAAGTAGTAATGTTTGAGCCATTATTACTGTAGCATACATGTTCTTCAATGATACAAAACCATGAGTGTTCATGCACCCAAGGCTTTCACTAGTTGGCATATGTACCCAAAGATGGTTCCCATGACCAGTGGGATTCCTTCAACCATAGGTTTATGCAGAAACTGATCCACCAGAGCGGATACATGAGAAATCCATCTCCAATTCCACGGTCGGTCTGATCAAATTATATTTGCATAAAAGATAGACATGAAGAACATAGATGGAGTGATGATTGACTTACAAGACCTAGAAGGAAAAAATGCAAAAGAAGAAAACATCCATTTTACAAATTCTATCATTCACTAGCATTATTTCCCTTTGCCCCCATCTAAATGTAAAGTGTGTAAGAAAAATTAAAAAAAGTTCAAGCACTGTATTACAGCACTTTTAAAAAATCTAGACACTAATAATATAAATATCCCTAAAATTTGTCTAGCTTAGGTCCATTGTATATTACTACAAATGAGAGACGCCATCGTTATCATATGCATTTATTTATGGTGAGATTTCCAGCTTCCAGTAAACAAGGCCATCATCTTATCTATTATTTATTTCAATTTACTAAGATAACTAAATAATAGACTCGCATTGCATTGAAATATTACTAGTATTTGTTTTCTTTTATTTTGGAAAATTGGAGAAGATATAGGACGCCACGTGGAATTGAGCATAAAAACGGATGCAAACCTATTTATATTCCACTCTCTATTCTCCCTTTCTGTTCCGTCTGATGCTCCTCCCCTCCCCACTTTCTCTCTCATCGCCGGCGATCTTCCCTTCTCTCTCTTAATTTCCTTCAATTCTAACCTCACTCCATTCAATTCACTCTCGATTCGGACCTTCTTCTTTCGCGTTCCTCGATTTCTAGATTTTTCCGAACAAATGGCGACCACCGGCACCAGCAATATCTACATCCACGTCATCGAGGACGTCATCAACAAGGTCCGAGATGAGTTCGTCACCGATGGAGGTCCCGGAGATGACGTCCTTGCTGAGCTCCAAGGAGTAATTTTTTCTTCCGCTCTCTTTTAAATGATGAGATGTTGGATTGTTTTACTTCTCTTTAGGGTTTAGTGATGGAATTTTTTGTGATATGTGTGGATTTAGGAGTGTGTTGGGATTTATTTCATTGAAGGCTGATTATGTAGTTTCGGGGTTTTGAAATTGTTGGATCTGGGGTTGGAATAGTATCGTTGATTGTTTTTTTTTGGTCGAATTTCGCAGATATGGGAACTGAAAATGATGCACGCTGGCGCTATTTTGGGTCCGATAGATAGGTCAGCGAAGCAGAAAGCAGCAGGAGGTCCGGTGACGCCTAATCCCGTGCATGATCTTAACGTACCTTATGAAGGCACTGAGGAGTATGAAACTCCCACTGCTGATATGCTCTTTCCTCCGGTGAGTGCTTGGTATCAAAATGATCATATTATGCCTTGATTTTTTACTGTTGATGTTTTTGCTTGGGGCTTCCAGACCCCATTACAAACACCTATGCAGACGCCATTGCCGGGGATGGCCCAGACACCATTGCCTGGAACAGCTCAGACTCCCCTTCCTGGAACAGCTCAAACTCCTCTTCCTGGAAATGACAACAGTCCGTACTACAGCATTCCTACAGGTGGAACCCCGATAACCCCCACTGAATACTCCTCTAATAATGACAATGGGGGTGAAGGTCAGATGAGAACTGGAGGTGGAAGGCCTAGCCAATATATGGTATCGTTATACTGAACCTTCTTTTCTGGTGGTGGGTGTGTCTGTCACTTTTGGCTGACAATCTTGTTTTCTGCAGCCTCATTTGCTTACCCCTTTTAATTTTATGTTGAGAATGTTTCTGATTCTTTTTTCATACTTTAAATAAGTTTGCAAGCAATTTCTGCGCCATCTTTACCTTTTGGTGGTAGGTACTAGGTAGTTCAACTGAAATCTATATTTTACTCTTGCAGCAACCACCTTCATCTTGGTTGAGTCAAAGGCCTCCTCTTGATGTGAATGTTGGTGAGTGTGATGGGTGAAGATTTATAACAATGCATTGTTTCTGCCCTAAGTAACTATGTAGCTGTAGTTGGTGGCAGTATATTAAATGACTTTATAAATTGGTGGAAGGCAGTGTAATCTTCACTAGTTTCATATTGTCTTTTATTGTAGCTTATGTGGAAGGTCGGGAGGAGGGTGACAAGGGAGCGCCCAATCATCCACCAACTCAGGTTGTTGTCATTTGGAGTTCATCTTTATTTCAAGCTTGTAATGAGTGTAGCCCGATCAGTTGTAAACAGATACTATAATGCTCTATAATATGAAAAAACTAACCATGTACAAACATTTCACCTATGCAAATTGTATTGTCCTATTTCCTTGCTAGAAGTTCGACAAACAATCTCTTTTTTGTAAAGGCTATAGTGGAATTTTCTCTCTGAAGTATTCTTATATCTCATCTAATTGTTTGGTTTAGCATTACTTTTAAAGATAGTACTGTATAAATACCCATTGTTTTGACTTCTTTTATTAGTCAACTACATGCAAATTCTAATTAGAATTTAGACAGCAGACATCAAAAGTAAATCACCTTCATAGTGGGATAATAAATGTCATGTGGTGGTGTTTTATTTAGTTCGTGTACCAGTAATCCCAGGGAGCGTGCTTATGTCCTTCTTCGATAGGTTACCCATTCCCTGGTGATTAAATATGTGCTGCTCTATCGTATCTTGCTAGACACCCATAATTTAGTTACAGTGACTAGATAGGGAGTTCATTGCATTTTAAGTGCATGTGTGAGGAACATAAACTCAGATGTTGGAAACTGTTCGCCCCATTGACAATTGAACTCGTTTCTTCCAAGTTTGTAGGACATGACATTAATCCAGACAAGTGATGTCATGAAAATACCAAGTTACTGTTTTCCCTTGATAGTATTATGTCAACTATTATCCCACATATTTTGCAGCAACGACGATCTGCAAATTAACTAATTCAGCTGTTACCCACCTCTTTCTGGTATTCTGTTTGAAGATTTTGATTGTGTATATCCCCGAAACTGGGAGCAAGTTTATCCTGTGCATGCTGATTTTATAAATTCCCACCACCACTCTTGATCTGTTTATATAAAACCAATGATGTAAATTGTTACTCCCTCCGCCCCAACTAAGTTGAGACAAAACTTTTGGGCACGGAGATTAAGAAATTGTGTTGAAAAGTAGGAGAAATGAATAAAGTAGGAAATATATAGAGAGAGTAAAGTAGATGATGAAATAAAGTAATAGTGATTGGATGTTTTGTTTTTTGTCAAAAAAGGAAATGACTCAACTTAGTTGGGACATCCCAAAAAGAAATACGACTCAACTTAGTTGGGACGGAGGGAGTATTTCATTTCATTCAGTAAAGGATATAATATTGAAGAACTCAATGCAGGATTTTTTCTTGATGCCTTCTGGAAAACGAAAACGTGAGGACATTCCTCCACAATATCATTCTGGTGGATATGTCCCCCAACAGGATGGAGCTGGAGATGTTTTATCTGAGGTGTTAAAGGTGAAGTTTTGATTCTAAGCCACATACTAGCAACGATAATGTTGCCTCTAAGTTTTCACAGAGATTAATCCAGCCTCCAGGAAGTGATTGATAGAATGCATGGTTCCTGATTCCTGAATAAACCGCTATTTTGGTCTTATTATTTCAAATCGTTATTTGAGAAGTAGAAGATTGTTAATACAAGCCATTCTGGATTAATGAGGCTGTCTAAATTCATCCTTTTTATACAAGTGCGTTCTCATGCACAGTGTATATTTTTATACACAGGAAGTTATCTATGGTAGACCTTATGAATACATAGAAATAATCAATAGACATTATAACCCTGGAAAATTGGGATCTGATTTTGATATGTGATGATTTCCTTGCCTTTGCTGTGCTAACCTTTTTATTAGACTGTTAGGCATTTTGATCTTGTAGAACATTTTTTTTCCTCTATTTGAAACTGTCACTTCATACTTTTGGCAGGTGGGTCCAGGGAGCATTGCACAAATACCTGTTCAAGAAGGATCACTGTCTTGTAGGATTCCTCAGTTGGATGGACCCATACCGGATCCATACGATGATGCGCTTTCTACTCCCAATGTGAGTTTACCTCTGTGTGAGTCTTATTGGTTGTAGCATTTGATCTAGCCTGCATTTAAATTCGGTGAATCTCTTTAGATGGTGATAGCCACCCAATGTTATCAAATAGCGGATATGGCGGCACCATGGCACTGCCATAGCACCGGCATATCCACCATTTGACAACATTGCGTGTGTACCCCATATAGGAATGGGGCATTATGCAAGAAACATGGAGCTTAGAGTTGTATTTTATGCTTTATTAATTGTTTTAAGAGTTTTAGATGTTATATTTTTATTATTTTCTAATTTTTGAATTATATAAAAATACATAAGTATTATTTTATTTATTTAATTATTGACCGCCATATCCCGCCATATCCCTGAGGCGGTTCTTAGGCGAACCGCCATAAGCCGCCATGCGATATTGTAAACATTGTAGCCACCTGCATGTAGACATCCTTTGTTTTGCTCCTATGCAATTTTCTAAAGGGCTATTGCCATGGGGTGGGGGGTTTGACATCTGTTGTAAGGACTTCATATAACCGGTTTTTGGGCCTCTCTGATTCCAGAACCAGTTGCTTGATGCTGCAAGACTTTGTATTTATCTTTGTTGACATTTTCTTACTATGTGTCAATGTGATTTGCTGTAAATGGAGGTTTCAGTCTTTTCCCAAACTCTTTTCTAACTATGGAAGCACACTTCGGTGATCTAATAGATAGCAACATACTAACATGTCAGGATATCTCTTGTAGTTGTCTGAGAGTTGATTCTCACTATGGTCTTCTAGAAAAGTAAAGTTTGCACGACTATCTTTCTGTCAGAAAATAGGATTACTTCTTCTTAGAAACTACTCCTGTAAATTTATGGGTTAAACATGCCCAATGGAATTCATTCCATTTGTATCACTTATAGTCTTATACCCTTTACATATTTTAAATTGATTATTACTCTTCTCTTCAAATGTATGTTTTTCTATACTAACTTGGTTCCTTGCGTGTCTCTTAAAAGATGTACAATTATCAAGGAGTCATCAATGAAGACTACAACATAGTGAACACGCCTATGCCCAATGGTATGTTTTTACCTAAATTTAGTGCCTCCCCCACATGTCAGAACTGTTAATGACCATTTTTAATATGAAACCATCCGCATTTCTAGATACGCAAGCAGCAACTCCTGCTCCCATTCCAAATGAACCTGTCGATGACGATGATGATGAACCCTTAAATGAAGACGACGATGATGAGTTGGACGATCTGGAACAGGGGGAGGATGTGAACACAGCACATCTAGTTCTAGCTCAGTTCGACAAGGTACAGAGCCTGCAAAATCATATTGTTTACTCTGGGTTTTTCTTCAATGACAGTTATCTCATCCTTAAGATATGCTTGTATGATATACAGGTGACGAGAACCAAGAGCAGGTGGAAGTGCACACTGAAGGATGGCATTATGCGCGTAAATAACAAAGACATTCTGTTCAACAAGGTTAGGATTCCTTTTCATTTTTCGTGGATGCTCGCTCCTCTTACGTGCTCTTTATTTGTCTGAGTGGTTTGGGTATTGGGCTTTCACCAGGCGACGGGAGAATTCGACTTCTGATTTCGTTGGAGAGAACAAGATTGATTATTCACATTGTACTTGGTCTCTTGTACGGAACGCAAATTAGTGAGAGGAAATGTTTCGATGGTCACAATGTACAGAGAAGGGAGATTTTGGCTCCAACTACGAGTTTATAACTTTAAAAGGATCGTTGTATAATTTAATTTTTGTGTACTCGGATATAGTATGTTATTGCGGGGTGTTTTAAAATGCTAACTTTTCTTAAATTGATAACTCATCGACGTAATGTATTAAAAATGTCAGCACGATCACATTAAAATATTAAAACATATTTGTGTTGACATTTTAATAAACCGTGTTGACAGTTAAATATTAATGTCAATACAATGTATTAAAATTTCAACTTAATTTTATGTTTACATTTCAGTATCATCGTGTAAAAATATGTGTTGACATTTTAATAAATTGTGTTGACATTTAAATATTAGTGTCAATACAATGTATTAAAATATCAACTTAATTTTATGTTTACATTTCAGTATCATCGTGTTGATATTTTTAATACACTGCGTTGATGGGTTAGCAAGTTAGTAATTTAAAAAAACTTAGCAACGGATCGCACCTCATGTTATTGCTATCTAAATTTTTTTTATTCCTATTCTGATATATTTTTAATTCAGGTTATTGCTATCTAAATCTTTTTAATTCCTATTCTGATATATTTTTAATTCGAGTTTATTTTAAGTATTAATTTATTTTTAATCATTTTTTTAATTCGATGTTGATGCTATAGCAAAGTGATTTACAAGGACACGTCGACGATGCAACACTTCGAGAGCAACGCCATGATGTGTAAATTTAAATATATTAGTATTGGAGAGAAAAAATAATAGTAATGAAATTGAAAAGTTGAATTGTAGCTTAAGACCATCCACAATAGCGCCCAGCGGACCGCCCAGCCGAGCGCCGGCGCTGGGCGGTTCGCTGGGCGGACTATTGCAGTCGCCCAGCGGACGAATGGAGAGAGAAACCGCGCAGCGCTGGGCGGTTTCGTGGCGCTGGGCGGTGCGCTGGGCGATCCGCTCGGCGCTATTGCAGCGCCCGGATCGCCCAGCGCACCGCCTAGCGCAAAATTAAAATTTTTTTTTCCGAAACACTATATATACGCGTTTTGCTCGTCATTTTCATTCGCACCACTTGTTTTAACGAGTACTCTCTCTATCTTAATTTCTGTACAAGAGCAACAACGCGAAATGAGTAACGCTGGTGGTGGTAGTGGTGGTAGCGGAGGGGATGCTGAGGAGTACGAACGTCGAATGGCCGAAGCGTTGGAAGCCTATACGACCAACGCGATAAACCAATGGATGGAAAGGGCCTTGCAGCCGGCGATACCTCGACCTCCCCCAGTGGTCCACTGCCGCAGTGTGATTGATCGGGATCACGTAGCTGCACATCAGCGCCTATACGAAGACTACTTCGCACAGGAGCCTCGGTTCAACGCCAACCTTTTCAGGCGTCGTTTTAGGATGAGCAGGGACCTGTTTATGCGTATTGTCAACGCTTTGGAGTCTCGATATATGTATTTCTGCTTCAGGCACGATGCGGCTGGCAGACCCGGCCACACACCTATTCAAAAGTGCACTGCGGCAATCCGGCAGTTGGCCTACGGAGGCGCGGCAGACATGTGGGACGAGTATCTCCACATCGGTGAGACGACTGCCCTGCAATGTCTGAAGAATTTCTGTCTGGGAGTGATAGAAGTATTCGGTGATCAGTATCTCCGAACGCCTACCCCCTAAGACTGCCAAGATCTGTTGCGGATGCACGGGAGTCAGCATGGGTTCCCGGGTATGTTAGGCAGCATAGATTATATGCATTGGGAGTGGAAGAACTGTCCCGCAGCCTGGAAGGGGTTCTACACGTCCGGCTACAAGGGAAAGAATCCCACGATGATCCTGGAGGCCGTAGCTGATTACCGGCTTTGGATTTGGCACGCGTATTTTGGGATAGCTGGTTCGAACAACGACCTCAACGTCCTCAACTCGTCGCCACTTTTTAACGAGCAGTGCCAGGGCGTCGGTCCGGCCATCAGTTTTGTCGCCAACGGCAACCAACATAATATGGGCTACTACTTGGCGGATGGGATATACCCTAGGTGGCCCGTCTTTGTGAAGACGATCCGATGTCCAGGAGATGAGAAGAAGGCCTACTTTGAGGCACGGCAGGAGTCGGCGCGCAAGGACGTGGAGCGCGCATTTGGTGTGCTCCAGTCTCGATGGGCGGCAATTAAGGGTCCAACGCGTTTGTGGAATGTCCAATGCATTGCTGATATAATGTACGCTTGTATTATCATGCACAACATGATTGTCGAAGATGAAGGTGGCGAACTGACCAATTGGGTCAACGACGATAATGAAGCCGGTCCAAGCCACGGCGTGGCAGCCCCCAACGTACGGAGTGAGGTACCTCACGATGAAGCCGGCCTCCTACAAGCACATGCCGACATGCGCCAAACGTCGGCTCATATTCGACTCCAAAAGGATTTAATTGAAGAGTTATGGGCGCGGATGATTGACCGCCGTTAGTTTTTTTTAATTATGTAATTTTTTTTAATTAATGTATTTTTTAAATTTTATTAATATTAGTGAATTTTCTTGTTTTTGTGTCGTAAATTTAATTCCGTATA
This sequence comes from Salvia splendens, assembly GCF_004379255.2. Classification (NCBI taxonomy): domain Eukaryota; kingdom Viridiplantae; phylum Streptophyta; class Magnoliopsida; order Lamiales; family Lamiaceae; genus Salvia; species Salvia splendens. Next base: position 10,724,723 of record NC_056033.1, read on the forward strand.
TTGTGTGATTGTTAATTATTTCATTTTGTATATATTTGTTAATAGTGATGTGGATAGTATGTGGCTAGGCTATGGCTGGGCTATTGCTGGGCTATTTGCTTGTTTTGATGATGTGGCATGAGGATTTTTAGTACTGATGATGTGGCAGTGGCTAGGCTATGGCTGGGCTATTGCTGGGCTATTCCTATTGTGGATGGCCTAATTGAGTGGGCTAGTGTTGCCCACGGTTCGGAACCGGACGGTTCCGGTTCGGAACCGCCGGTTCCGGTTTGGTCGAAGGCGGAACCGGAACCGGACCGTGAGGCTATTTCACGGTTCCGGTTCCGGTTCGAAAACCGGCGGTTCCGGTTCGGAACCGCTGGTTTTTCCAGCGGTGTAGGCAGTTCCGGTTCGGAACCGGCGGTTTCGCGGTTCGATTATTTTTTTTAAAAATTGAAATCTTGCAATTGTGATACTACGTCTGGATCAATCATGATATTGCTAAACTCCCCGCCACCAAAATAAAATGTGGAAGGACTAGGAGGAGCACGTACCTGGTGAGCGGTGTTATAGCGCATTTCATATTCCGCATAGAGAGCACGAAGTGCACTATCTAACCTTAGTTTGATTTCATCAACATCCGGAATACTTAGTTCGAAGCATTCTCCTCTTGTCAAGCCCATTTCGCGGAGTTGAGAAAAATCCAAATCGTGCAAACAACCATAGTACATGTCTAAAATTTTATAAACACCATGCAACTTCCACTTTGGATCCAAGCATTTTGCAATAAAAAACACATTTGGAATACGGGCAAAATATTTTAATCACTTTTCAACCATATAAAACAAAATTGCCCGCAACTCAATGAATTGAGTATTTTTCACACATGTTTTAAAACCAATTGCCACATACATGCAATGCTCCAAAACGCGCACAGAAGTAGGATAATAAACACCGGATAACTCAACAGTGGCATTTTTAAAAGCGCGGAATAATCGAAACAAATCCATGCTGTGGTCCCAACAAGCGGGTATCAAAATCAAATCAGAAGGAACATGAGGACAACTTCTAAAAAAATCACATAAATACTCAATGTGGTTCAAAGTCGACTCCAACATATCATACGTTGAGTTCCAACGAGTTGAAACATCCAAACGAAAGTTGGTGTACCTGCATTGCTTACTATGACAATATCTCTTCCAAGCTCTTCCAATAGGAGTTTTGTTATGAATCAACTTCACAGCAGTTCTAATAGGATCAACATACTTTTGCCACAAATCGATCGCATCTTGAACACACAAATTCAAAATATGGGCAATACATCGCACATGAAAATATTTGCCATCAATAACAGGAGAACATGCACTGATTAGTTCATCTATGCTAGCAGTGTTAGCGCTAGCATTGTCAAAACCAATGGAAAAAATTTTATTGATCAATTGAAATTCATTCAAAACTTGAATGATCAATTGAGCAATTGCTTGTGCAGTGTGTGGTGCGGGAAATTCCCGAAATGCAATCAAACGTTTGTTTAAAGTCCAACTGTGATCAACGAAATGCACAGTGATGCCCATATACGAATTTTTGCAAAAACAATCAGTCCACACATCAGAGCAAATAGAAACTTTATGCCCTAAGTTAATAATAAACGTACCTAATTGCGCCTTCTTTTCCATGCATTGTCGAACAACGGCTCGAGTCATTGAAGTTCGACTCAATTTTCTTGCAGCGGCATTATAAACTTGCCGCATACTCGACTCAAAAGCATCGTTATAAAAAGCATTGAATGGAAAATGTTTCATAACGACAAATCTAGACATCACATTAAGAGCATTTTTGTGATCATATTTCAAAAGAGTATTGCTACACATACCTGATGTTTGGGATGAACCCGTCCCACTACCGGTCCCGACTCCATGTTAAAAGTTGAGTTGAGTTTGGGTTGGAGCGATACCAAACTCGACCGGATGCGCTTTCTCCATGTGACGAGTAAATGTATCGTATCCTCCACCCCTTCGGAATGTGTATACGTTTTCGCAATAGTTGCAATACACATTATAAGTGTCAGGATCGTTACCATCTTGTACCTTCTTGAAATGTTTCACCATGATGTTTGAGGTTAAAGCCCTTTCAGCTGGTCTAGGAGGTTGAGGAGGGTGTCCACGACCACGACTACGGCCACGGCGACTCCTTGGTGGTGGTGGGGGTGGCATTTCTTGAACCTCTTCTACCTCCTCCCCCTCCTCCTCGTCGTCATCATCATCATCGTCGTCTTCATCAACATTCACAGGGGTTGAAATTTGTTGAGAATAGGCACCGCGACCGGGAGCACCACTACCGGTACCAACATAAGCATCGCCTTGGGATTGAGAGCGAGAGAGAGCAATAGCATGTGCCACATCTTGCTCTTCTCGAGACTACAAAATAATATTTGTATTGTAAATTTCAAATAAAATTATGAACAATAATGTAATGTAATTCAAAATTAATTAAATTAGTAGATAATAAATATTAACCTGTCACGCATCCATGTTCATTTGAGAAATTTCATCAATAACGGATCGCCGAGATGGCCTCTTGGACTTTCCCTTTCCCTTATCAACACGACCTTCTCGGGATGAAGACATATTGCTATGTAGAAATGTAGAAATATGGAATAATATATATATTTTTTTGTTTTAGCAATTGAGAAAGAAAGACAACTTATAGAATTACGGGAACAAGTATAAGTGTATAACAATGCGTAATAATAAGAGTAACACTTGAGTAATTAAATGGAAGCACAATAGCACAAATGAGAAATTGGAGACAAAGAGATAGAATTGGGAGATTGAAGAGAGAAACTCTTATTAACCGAGTGTGGTGAATGTAAATGAGGATAGAGGGGGGTATTTATAGATAAAAATGGGGGGGAAATGGAAGAATTCGAATTTGAAATCTGAAATTAAAAAAAAAATTGAATTTTCGGAAAACCGGCGGTTTTGACAGAAAACCGCCGGTTTCCGGGACAAAACCGCCGGTTCGATCGAGAAACCGTCTGCAAAAGCTGCTCCATGTCTCCTCGTTTCTCGCGCCGCCACCGGAAGCCACTGAACCGGCGGTTAACTGCCAGTTTTCACGGTTAACCGCCCAAAAACCGCCGGAACCGGCCGGTTTTGCAGCTGAAAAGCTGCCGCCGTCGGCCCCATCCCTAATGCCTTGATAAACGCGCCTGAACCAGCGGTTCCGAACCGTCCCGAACCGCCGGTTCGGCAACGATTCCGGTTCGAAATATCTTGAACCTGAACCGGACCGCGACCCGGTTCCGGTTCGCCGGTTAACCGCCGGAACCGGAACCGGTGGGCATCTCTAGGTGTGGCATGACAATTAAAAATTACTGTACTAAATCTAGCCCAAGGAATGGATTAAAGGCAAAGTAGCAGTGGGCTTAACCTTAACGACTTGATCAAAGAAGCTTCATGCATGCGTCGGCGCCCCTTTATCAAATTTTAAAAATAACATTTTCAATTTAGTTTAAATTTCGAAAGAAATTGCAATTTGAAGTAGTTGCTGAAATCCTGGCCAAAACATCAAAACGTTTTTCAGTATATATTCTTGGAATCGAAATTGTGATTATTTATTTCCAGAATTTATTTGACAGCCAATGCACTAATAATTTCCCATTTAAAAGAGAAACAATACAAATTGGCAAAATATAAGATTAAGACAACCTCAAGTCTCCCACTGACATGGAAAAATGCTGTTGGCACATCCACATCCACATCCACATCCACATCCACATCCACATCCCCATGTATTGAATATACATTAGAAAGAAAAGGAAATTGATGAACTTTAGTTGGTCAGTACGAATTCGTTATCATCAAACAATAAACCAACCAAATGCTACGTTGGGACAGCCTCCGGTGCAAGCGGCGCAGCTCCATCGTCCTCAGATGTACTTTCAATAACCTCCGCGCTCTGCTCCTTCTCATCCTCTGCAAATCCATCCTTGTATCTATCGTAATTTGTCCTCTCCGCCGGTTTGAAAGGTCTCTCACCCAGCACACGCACCATGTCCTCCTGGTGAAGAGTTTCCTTTTCCAGTAACAACTCCGCAATCTTACCCACTTGTTCCTTGCGCTCCTCAATTAATTCAACTGTCCGTTTATACGCAGTTGTTACCCATTCGCGGACTTCAGTGTCTATCAGATTGGCTGTTTTGCTGCTATAAGGCTTGCTCATCTCGAATCCATCATCCCTCTGGGGGAAAGAGAGAAGTCCGACTTTATCGCTAAAACCATAGACTGCTACTTGGGCATACGTCATCTTGGTGACCTTCTCCAAATCATTCTGAGCTCCAGTTGATATTTTCCCCAGCATCACCTAGAGTTGGACAAGAAATTTTGCACCTTTATGTAAACTCACAGTGACGGGAGTAATGAGTTTTCATATTTAGAGATACCGAGCTTATATGCTTGCTCAATAAAATAGAATGGTTGAATCTAAAACCTAACTAGAAGCTGTTCTTTATTGGTCATAACTTATTGAGTAATAGAGTTTCCTGCAAACAAATCAGATATAGATATGACGTAAAGTTGAAAACAAGGAAATCATATTGCGGCCAAGGGGGCTCTTTTGTTTCCAAATGTCTGAAAAGCATCTCCCAGATTATACAATGAAAACAATAGAATTCCATACTTGAAAAGTGGGGTACCTGTTCAGCTGCCCGTCCACCAAGAGTCATGCAAGTCATATCAAGAAGCTGCTCTTTCGTCATTAGAAGATTCTCATTAGGAACATATTGAGCAAAGCCAAGTGCAGCAGTACCACGAGGAACGATAGTGACCTTCAACAAGGGTTCCGCATGTTCTAAAAACCAGCCAGCCACAGCATGACCTGATTCATGATAGGCTACAGTCCTGCGTTCAATCTTACTTACAACCTGTTCAAGCACAAAAAAGCCAAAATTACCCAATATTTTTATCATGATAGAACTTTGCAAAATATTCAAGACAAAACCAGCTGTCTTCAACTTACCCTATTTTTCTTCTCAAGACCACCGATAATTCTGTCTATAGCTGAATCAAAATGTTCCATTTTCACCTTTGCTTGCTCAGATCTAGCAGCAATTAGAGCAGCTTCATTGCATACATTTGCAATATCTGCACCTGCAAATCCAGGAGTGAGGGCTGCTAGTCTCTGAGAGAAGTAAGAAGGTTCATTGTCAAGTTTAATCTTCTTCAGATAGATCTGGAATATTTGCTCCCGACCCTTGATATCTGGTTTGTCTATGCTAATTTGCCGATCAAATCGGCCAGGTCTCAACAATGCGTTGTCTAAGATATCTGGTCTATTGGTGCCTGCAAGAACAACCACACCAGCAGTTGTTCCAAATCCATCCATTTCCACAAGCAACTGGTTGAGAGTGCTTTCACGCTCATCATGGGAACCAGACATCCCTCCACGTCCCCTGGCTCGACCAATTGCATCAATCTCATCTATGAATATGATACTAGGTGCGCATTGCCTTGCCTCTTGGAACAAGCTTCTTACCCTTGAGGGCCCAACTCCCACAAACATCTCCATGAAATCAGAGCCAGATATGGACAGAAAAGGCACACCAGATTCACCAGCTGTAGCTTTTGCTAGGAGTGTTTTACCAGTCCCAGGAGGTCCAACCAATAGAGCTCCTTTAGGGATTTTGGCTCCCAGTTCCTCATACTTTTTTGGGTTCTTCAGGAAATGTACAAACTCCATAATCTCTTGTTTTGCTTCATCACAGCCAGCAACATCTTTGAAGTAAATCTAGAATGCAGAAAAGCGAAAGTTAGAACAATAATGTTTAGCAGCAGACTGGCTCCTTATAATGAACATGAGATAGCCTATAAAAAGAAAACCTTATTTTTTGCGTTCTTATCCATCTTTGTAAAGTGAGCTTTCCCAATGTTAAAGATTCCCCGGCCACCCTTTCCGCCGCCACCACCTACTCCGAATCCAGCTTGCATTTTCCGGCTTATAAAGAAAAGTGATCCCAATAACAAAAGAGTGGGAGCAAACCTCATCAACTCTTGGAGCCAGGCCCCTTCAGAAACATATGTAACGGGTACATAATCATGTGGGTCGATGCCCAATGCTTCTTGGGCTTCCTCCAATTTTTCTTCAAATGTTTCAACACTTCCAATGTTGAAGTAGTATTTATATTGACTAGTTTTTGCTTTTGGCTGTGTGTCACTAACCGGAGTATCAAAGTCAGATCCTTCAGTTGAATCAGTGCTGCCACTAAGATTCTGCGGCGAGCTTCTTACATAAACTTTGGCAACAGATTTATTCGAAATAACAATATGGTCGACTAAACCTGGTTCCAGAAGCTTATTTTTGAACTCTTGGAAACTAATCTGCAAGTTGATAATGCAATGAATGATAAGTTAATACACTACGATAATAATGAAATCCCACAGAAACCGAATAAAAAAAAAGAAATCACACCATACAACATCAAAAGTACGCCACCTATTCTGGTAAGAGAAACTGCAAACCTTTTATACCACTGGTACAGGGAACATAATTACTAAACAAATAAAGATCGAAAAATATATTTAGATAATCAACCTAAAGGAAAATAACAGATCGATATTATATGACCTTCAGCTGCTTAGTTTTCGTAGATAACGTAATTAAGACTTTAACGCATGTTTTTCTATGTTAAAAAAAAATCAACGAGCATCACATAAAATAACAAAGATGCAATTTTGTAACAAATTTTCTTATTTAAAGCAATTTTTGTTTCACCTAGGATTGATAGCACGACCTCAAGAAATCCATAATTAAATATTAGTGCTAGGAACTTTCATATTTGCAACCAAAAGTGGAAAATACGGTTCATATTTGCACTTAGTGGAGGGGAGAGAAAAAAAGATAAGATAATATCTACAAAGAAATACAAGAGTAGCACCATTCTATTACTCCATTATCTACCTGATTGATTATCAATTTTCAGAATGTTCAAAAATTATCATATGAATTTGATAGGTCAGAGACTCAAAAGTACACCAATTCTCTTGCTCCTGAACAATCGAGATCTAAAACAAAGCATAGAAAGCAGACTCATAAGCCTAGCACTTAAAATACAATTTTTTCCAGTTAAATGAGAATGAAGAAATCAGAGAATGAATAAAGACGGATGCTAACCAAAATGCATACAATTGAAATTGTAAACAGCATTCGTAAAGAAACACAAGTGCATGATCACAAAAATTTGGAGGTACAAATATCAGTTTTAATTGAGACATTGTATTCTCAATACCATAAAAACAAATAAATTGCCCTAACCGTAAACTAAATTGCAAACCTGTTTCTCTCCATTCGGCTTTGACGCTGAAGAGAACAACCCAATAACCAGTAAAGTAGCGATCATACTCTGGAGACCCATAGTAAATGTCATACTGGTGCCACCATCCTCAGATTTCTTCCCTTCCTCTAAAGACATAATAAGTTTAATCAGAAAACTCAACTGAGAAAATTCCGTGCAAATATTAGGAAAATATTTGGACTGTCAAAATTGTGCAACCAAAAACTTCCATCCCAACATCTGAAATAATTTTCATTCAATAAACAGCCTTATGGCCTGTAAGATCAACAATAAAGATCAAATGAACTCAACTATCAACATAGTGATGCACTTGTGATAAAGCTGTACAGAGACAAATGAAACTATGGAAACATGTATCTCTAGTTAGTACTACAGTTTCTAGTAGGTACAAATCGTCGGATTTTAGGAATATGTGATTGATAACGAAAGTCACTAAATTTTTTCCACAAATAATCTATTCATCATACAAAATACAAGCGACCACAAACCTTTTGATTCCGACTTCTGCTCACTCTTTTTCGGAATCTCCTTGTCTTTGGGATAAAAATTCTCGTAATCTGCAAAACAGGAACAACATTATAAGGTATCAATGTAACCAGATACAGAGAACGGGATCATAAGCTGTCAATTTGGAAGAAACTCTGTTTCTCACTCTTCTTCTTTGGCGCTTTACTAGAGAAAAATCTATTAATTCCGGGATTTCCAGCTAGGTATTTAAAATCTGATAAAGAAGCCCTAAAAGTTGATCCTCTATTAGCTCCAGCCGCAGCTAAATAGCCTCTCAGGCACTCTAACTTCCCCTCAAAATGATTGAGATAGCCATCCAAACTATCTGAACCCGGAGCTCCCAAACTCTCTTTATTACAAATGAGGGACCTCCCCTTTCTAGCTCCATTAATCAGATTCTGCACACACAAAACGCCCAAATTCTACTAAATATTCTGGGCGAACAAAAAGTCGTAACAAAATATACAGAAACGATAATAACATGGAGTCGAAAACAAATTTACAAATTGAGAATCGCATACTCTGTAACGAGAGGAGCGAGATAGCGAAGCTCCGATTCTCGAATGGATCATTATGCAATTCAACGATTCGCGTCAATTTTCTTCTACCCTAAATTCTTCGAAAAAAATCAGTGAGGAAATTTTGAGCTTGAGATTGGATATATTATGCGTAGGGTTTTATCAATTTTGATGATATTCTGATTGCACGAAATTAGAAATGGAACGGTTTAGTACTATTAATTTTGGGGCTATCTTGACAGATGCGGAAAGTTGCGGGTTGATGATATGAATACAAATCGGTTAGATTTTTACGGGACAAATTTAATACTTTGTTTATTGAAATAATAATCAGTAGTTTTAACTAATAGTAGATGTAAGTTGTAACTGGGTCTTGTCATCTCAGATTAGAGGTAATATAAGAAATTAAAATTTGATCATGTATTTAAAACAATAAATTAATTAAAGTGTTTTGTGGGATTGAGAAGATACACGATTCATTTTTATGATCATGAATGACATGAAGCAAGTAGGCACACTTCAATTAAAGCATGTGAATACACTAACAAAGTTAGTCTTACTTTGTATAGTACAAAAACTTACATGCAGGCGTATATCGTGTGCTCCAAGACACTTATAATAGGTGTTTTACATACATTGAAATATTCTAATAGTTGTGTGCATTATCTATTTTGACACTTTCAAATGTATATTACATGCAGTTGTGACACATTTATATGTCTTAATAGATGTTTTATTCGTTGTGATATTTCAAAGTGTCACATTAAGTTTCATATGAGAGACTCAGTCTGTTAATACAGTACTAATATATTTTCAATTTTGTTGATTTTTATGTCTGTGATCACATATGTGTTTAGAATCAGAGTTTAATCAAGATTGTGTGACACTATTACATATAAGACTCCCATATGCAATTTTTATTAAACAAATAATGCCTTTTTTTTAACAAAAATAGAAATCGTCATAAATCTTACATTTACTAATATCTCAACTTTATCCCAATATTTAGGGTGCATGACAAAAATTAGTATGGACTTGGAAGATAAAATTATGGTTCAAGACATATCTCCAGGTGGATATAAACTTAGGAAAATTAATTTTTTCACTATTTTCGATCTTCTATGTCATTTTTTGCTATCTTTTACATTTATGTCACTCGAATGCATTTCAATCTTTTTTTTTGTTTAACCACAGGTGTACCGAATCCGCTTTTTGGTGGAATTCGACTAATCCTACTCGACAGGACTTGCGGATTAAGACCGAAAGTCTCCCAGCGGGTGGCGAGCATTTCAATCTTTTTTATTGAACCACATGTGCTTAAGTAGATAATATGATTCTAAGTACACAAACATTACTATAACATCTCATAAGGTACTAAATAAACATCTCCAATAATATAGGAGTACTAGTAGTATATAATAACATTCCATGTTAAAACATTACTACTTAAAAATCAATTATAAAAATTTAGACAATATACACCCCATATAAATAAAAGAAAAGGTTAGTGTAATTGTGATCTAATGTGTCTTATGTGTAATTGTGTAGTACTATAAACCATTTATATACACCCCATTTTTATTTTTGCTGTATCATTTATATTTAATTAAAGAGAGAAAAAATAGTTTGATGCTAACATGTTTAATATAAATCTTAACTCGATAAATTCAATTATTTAATTTAGTATAAAAATGGTTTGATGCTAACATTTTGTGATGCAACATGGGTGCTCAACATCGAGTGCAACATCATTCTGGGGGTCATGGATTGATTGCAGTCTTGAAAGCAAGAACAAAAATGACATAAAGGCGACACAATGGTGGAAAGAATGGTCGAACCGAGGAGGAGATCTGACCAAGCACAGATGGAGCCACCCGACCGGATGCCATTAGGTAACCTCACCTACTTGCTTAGTAAGGTTCAAACTGGATAGCTTGAAGGACCCAATCGGATCACTACTGCACAGTCTACACCCAAGCCTACCAAGCCTAGTAGAGCTTTTAGAATCGGCAATTTGAAGGACCCATACGGGAGATTCGAGCCCTAATTCCACAAGGTTATGTATCACAGCTAATAAGTTCGTTTATAATATTTTAGCATTTTTTTTCTTGTTATTTGGACCCTAATTATAACTAGCCTTTTTGGCTCATTTATAATCAACTTTTGTCGATTTAACAAACCATGATTATGCTTTCCATCCTTTCAAGAAAAATATATCTATCAATTATATTTTGATGGTTGCTTGATTAATCTTCAATTGCTTAAATAAAGGTAAGTTTTCTAGTTGGGTTGTGCTAGATTATGGAGCCAATGTGAGTATGTTTTATTGGGTGAAAATTGAGTTGGATTTTCTTAATCATTTTATAAATTCCGTAAATCTACTAACAAAATCAAAATAAAAAACGACCGCTTCCAACACCACCACTATCAGTACCATATAATCGAGAAAGCGAGAGGAAGAAAATTGGAAAAGACATTAGTGTAAATGGTGGTTGAAAAGAATTGAGCGGTCTTGGACATATACATAAGCATTCACATTGGAGGAAAGAAGGAGGAGCCGCGACGCACTCGAAGGCGTGTCGTGTCGGGCGTCCCCTGCGTTGTGGGGGGCTCGGGATGGGGGGAATAGGCGTGGCGTGTCTTGGGAGGGGCGTCACGACTTGTGGGATTTGTAATATTTTTTGAAATTTCAAATTCTTTTGGTTCTAAATATATGACCAAAATACGAATTTAATCCAAAACATTCGCTTTTTAAAAAACATGTCCATAACAAATGAAATCCTTGTCGGAGTGGTCCTTTTTTACGGTTCTGTCAAAAAACTAACGGTTATGCCATTGTGCAATTATCGTTGATCGTTAGTTTTTTGACGGAACCGTAAAAAAGGACTATTTCGTCGACATTTTCATTTATTATGGACCTATTTTTCAGAAAGTGAAAGTTTTGGACCAAATTCATATCTTGGTCATATGTTTAGGACCAAAATGGACCTTTACTCTTCTATAAATACACTATTAAGCATATTTGTCACTTACGAAATTTATCTCTCTAAAAAAAATATAAATCTGGCGCCGAATGAAAATATTCTTCTTGAAAACAATATGAAATTGTAGATGCACTGCCTGCAATCTTTGAAACAATTGGGAATGAGATTTGGTCATGCTCCAATGTTTTCGAGTATTAACGTACTTTTTTTAGTATTTTTAATTTTAAGTATTTGTTACTATTTTTAATGTTTTTAATTAAGTACTTTCGTGTTATATATTGTTTTATATTTCAATTATAAAGCAAAATAATGAATAGTGCAAATTAATATGAGAGGCATGAGGTGGGGCATGAGAAGAAAACGTTCATTATAGGAATTAGGGCCTCATGCAGAAAAAGGGGAAATAATGACATGATACGATGATAGGGAGTTATTGCAGCAAAAAGACAATTCTGTCGCCTTCGTGGCCACCACACTCCGATCCGACATCATTTGAGGGGGTTAAATTAGGGTACACAATAGCCTGTTAAGGGAGAGGTCTAACCCACTGTCTGCCAGAAGCCCATTTCCCAAAACTTCACACTTGTATGTAACGAGTGGCCTCCAATATGAATGCCCTCATTGTTAAACCGTGAACCTGCATTAAAATAATAGCATGTGATCTTATTCATCGCCCCTTGAAGTGGTAAAAAAGAAGATTTGTACTTGGACAAAGCAATGAACAAATTCAAATAATAGCATTTTCTTCAATTAATAAGTATTGATATACCGTGTACGTATTCAAAATAATAATGATATATTTTCGAGGACTATATATCACCAAGTTTCTTAAGTGTGACCACACAAAAAAATGGAAAGCTAACATGACTTAGTGAATATTTATTTGGTTGATCTACTGTATCATTATACTATAATTTATATGTACCGAAAATACTAATATGATTTTGATACAGATAAATAATAAATTCTACTTATTTCAGTATTTAGTAATTTTATCAGCTTTATTTCAACCTTTAAATTTGTTACTCTTATCTTAATTTTTTAATAATTGTATCAATCATAGATAGCATAATCTTTCAAACCTATCAATTTTATTTTCATCTTTTCAAACTTGTATTAATCTTGTATATTTTATTTAACTAATCCTATATCGCATCTTGACAAAACTCAACCGTTGGATAGAAATTTTGTTAGTTAAAATATATACAAATTTGAATATAAGGATAATAGTTGAAAAGATTAGGATAAAATTGACACAATTGCTACCAATGAATAGAGGTAACTTTAAAATTTTATATAAAATTATTAAAATTACTAAAACTCGAGATTACTCGATCATTTTATCCCTTTGATACCTAACTTGGAGCCTTAATTTTGCCATAATTATTAATGATTCATAAATTTCTCTTGTCAAGGGGTGTGGGGATCATATATATTTTTATAAACCATCTCTAGCGGTCCTTCTTGACGTAACATCACAATTCACAATCCACAAGATTGAATAAAATCACGTATGAAAAGTATAGTGGAACTAAGCATGTATGAACCTTTTAATAATTACAAAAATTACACATAATATGCGAAAATTAAAAGGAAACACGTAATGTATACTCCTAATAATTTAACAGAAAACATATGATACATAAAAAAATTATTAATTTCAGCACACTGGTTTCATTTGAGTGCGCGTACTAGTATGTGAGTATGTCGGTTAACTTGAGATATTTAATTTTTTGTCAATGATAATTATAGAATATTATTTCATTATTATGATTGGAAATTAATTATATGCCTAAAGCTTATTTTATGTTTTTATATAAAAGGCTCTAACACATCCACACCACGCTCATCAATATTTGTAGTTTTAGTAGTAAATGTAAAAACTATAAATTCTATCTACTAGAACCTAAAAGGAGAACTTAGTCGCGCAAAATAAATTGCCCATTGAATTCCTATTATTTCCATTCTACCTACCTATTTGTGACCATCAAAATACTACCTCGGGACAGCCTCAGGCGCAGCTCCACCGTCGCCTCCTCCTGTACCCAGCTCCTTCTCCCCGTCGTCTCCTTCCGTACAATGCTCCTTCTTCCCATCTTCGGCTAGGACCCCATCCTCGTTCCTGTCATGGTTTGACCTCTCAGCTGGTTGGAAGGGCCTCTCACCGAGCACACACACCATGTCTTCCTGGTGTAGAGTCTCCTTCTCAAGCAATAGCTCGGCAACCTTGGCAACCTGTTCCTTGTGTTCCTCGATCAATTCAAGAGTTCGGTTGTATGCCTTTGCAACCATTTCCCGGACTTCAGTGTCTATGAGATTAGCTGTTTTGTTGCTATATGGTTTGGTCATCCCAAATCCATCATCTCTATTAGGGAAAGAGAGAAGACCTACTTTCTTGCTGAAACCATACACTGCTACTTGATCATACGTCATCTTCGTCACTCTCTCCAAATCACTCTGTGCTCCCGTCGATATTTTCCCCAGCAGCACCTACCGCCAGACGAGCAAAATTTGCACCTTAGATAAACTCACAGTAACATAGAATAACAAATCTCCCGAGCATACGAGTGACTACCTGTTCTGCCGCACGTCCACCAAGAGCCATGCAAGTTAGATCAAAAAGCGACTCTTCCGTCCTCAGAAGATTCTCGTTAGGTATATATTGTGCAAAGCCAAGTGTAGCAACGCCACGAGGAACAATAGTTACTTTCAACAGAGGTTCTGCATGTTCTAGAAACCAGCCAACCACAGCATGACCCGATTCATGGTAGGCTACAGTCCGCCGTTCAATTTTACTTACGACCTGTTCAAGGAACAGAAAAGGCAAATAAGTCATGATCGTCCTATTTTCTATTATCATGGAATAGGATGAATCGATATCAGCAATTTCCAACTTACCATGTTTTTCTTCTCAAGACCACCAACTATTCTGTCTATGGCTGAATCAAAGTGTTCCATTTTCACCTTTGGTTCATCAGATCTAGCAGCAATTAGAGCAGCTTCATTGCAAACATTTGCAATATCTGCACCTGCGAATCCAGGAGTGAGGGTTGCTAGTCTCTTAGAGAAGAAAGCGGGATCATTATCAAGTTTAATCTTCTTCAGATAGATCTGGAATATTTTCTCCCTGCCCTTGACATCAGGTTTGTCTATGCCAATTTGGCGATCAAACCGACCAGGCCTCAACAAGGCTTTGTCTAAGATATCTGGTCTATTAGTGCCAGCAAGAACAACGACACCAGATGTTGTTGAAAATCCATCCATTTCCACAAGTAACTGGTTAAGAGTGTTTTCACGCTCACTATGGGAACCAGAAGACCTCCCACGTCCCCTTGCCCTACCAATTGCATCAATTTCATCTATGAAAATGATACTAGGTGCGCACCGTCTTGCCTCCTGGAACAAACTTCTGACTCTCGAGGGCCCAACTCCCACAAACATCTCCATGAAATCAGAACCAGATATAGACAGAAAAGGCACACCAGATTCACCAGCTGTTGCTTTTGCTAGGAGTGTTTTACCTGTCCCGGGAGGTCCAACCAATAGAGCTCCTTTAGGGATTTTAGCCCCCAGTTCCTCGTACTTCTTTGGGCTCTTTAGGAAGTGAACAAACTCCATAATCTCTTGCTTTGCTTCATCGCAACCCGCAACATCCTTGAAGAATATCTGGAATTTAGAAAAGAGAAAGTCAAAAGACTCAGAACCTTAGTGTTTACTGGCTTTTTGAAATGAAAATGGGATAGCAAATGAAAAGCAAGCAGACCATTCTTATCAACAAAACTTAAGGTCAAACCTTATTTTTTGCATTCTTATCCATCTTTGTAAAGTGAGCTTTTCCAATGTTAAATATTCCCCGACCACCCTTTCCGCCACCACCTACTCCGAATCCACCTTGCATTTTTCTTCTCAAAGAAAGCATTACCAAAACCAAAAATGTGATGGTCGGGGACATTAACAAGTCTAGAAAGTGGTCCTCTTCAGAAACATAAGTAACGGGTACATAATCATGTGGATCTATGCCCAACGCTTCTTGGGCTTCTTCCAATTTTTCTTCAAATGTTTCAACACTTCCAATGTTGAAGCGGTACTTATAGTTACTTGGTTTTGCTATTGGAGGTGAGGTCCTAAACGGACTATTACCCTCAGATCCGTCAGTTGAATCATGAACGGTATGATTCTGCGTTGAGCTTCTCACACAAACTTTGGCGACAGATTTGTTTGAAATAACAATATGATCGACCAAACCTGGTTCAAGAAGCTTATTTCTGAACTCTTGAAAACTAATCTGCAAGTTGATAATCCAATGAATGATAAGTTAATCCATTAAGATACTGGCAAAATCCCACATCATTGAACCAAAAAGACAAAAAATTAAGAAAAGAAAATAACTTTCATGATACAACCCCTAAAAGTAGGCCACCTAACTTTGCAGGACAGACTGCAAATCAAAAGTGCTAGACTGGTTGAGGAACATAATTAGGAAACAAATATCGTTGAAGAAATATGCTTTGTCAACTCACCTAAAAGCAGAGTAATTGGAGATACTTCAATATCAAAAAGAGAAATACATGACAAATGAATTATGATTTCAACTGCTTAGTATCGCAGATATGGTAATAAGACTCTTTGGCATGAGTCCCTGTGTTATACGAATTCTGCGAGCATTGATTAAAATATATAGATGCACATATTGTCACTCAGAACTTTTCCTTCTTAATGCAATTTATGTTAACAACTTATAAACAAATTTATAAAAAATAGTACTCCTACTAGGCAAAGTTTTTGCCTATAGTGAAAACGACTAACAACTTGCACTTGGAGGAGGGGAAGAACCAGGAAAGAATATCTACCAAGATTTTTCAAGAGTCCACCTTAAAAACTACAGCAACCCGCCAAATGAAGGGGATAAAAACGTTGAAAAAATCTCAAAAAATTGTACACAAAAACTAATGAAAATGAATGCCAATAAAAAAAAATAGGAATAGACAGAGAGCAATGAAACATGTCTAACAAACCCTACATTAGGTAGCTTAAAGAGTAATTATTGTTTAGTATAACATGATAACATTAGATAATATGCAGTACATTAGCATTGAGAATAATAGGACTTCATAAGATCAAGAAACTCTTCCTCCAAGAGAATTTTTTTTTTCAAGAAACTGACTGGAAACCTGCAAGGCATTAAGCTAATTAAACAAGTTGTCTGGAAATTGTCAATGAAAAGAGCTAAAGTAAAACCAAAAGTAACACCATTCTATTCTGCCTGAAAGATCAAAAATTTGCATGATGCTCAAGAATTATGATATCAGAAGATTCAGAACTTGATCAACCAGAGACTCAAAACCAAACCAAACCAATCCTATTGCACTTAAGTAATCAAGATCCAATGCGAAACATAGAGAACAAACACATATATCTAGGGAACTTAATTTGATTTTTAGAGAAAGCACAAATGGATGATAGCCAAAAAAAGCATTCAACAGAGATTGTTCTTTTTTTTTACTTACGTATATTGATTGCTATGTACATAGTAAAAAAACATTGGCTCAAATAAAGCATATGGTACAATTATTGTATTTAGATATTGTTGAGGTGTAACTAAAAAAAATTTAAATTTATTTTAATATGATCATAAGTGTAATCATTATTAGCATTGGGTTTATAGAATTTAAAATATCATATCCAGGGGTGGCATACTAATAAGGACGGAAAACCTATCTGAAGAACGCTAAACTTGCATGCACCCATGTGTACCACCAGATTAGTAATTAATTTATTAAGTACCAGTTTCAAAACTGGTCTTGCTATTCTCTATTTCATATGAACAAGTAAAATTGCATTAACAAGCAAATAAGCTGATTGTATACCTCTATCCCTTCACTCGGCTTAGCTAGTATGGTCAATGTCAGCGAAATCACCATTGATATAATGATCATATTTTCCGTACTTAAGTCTGCCGGGTTGAACTTAAGCTTAGTTTTGCCATCATCCCCAGATTTATTCCCTTCCCCTAAGAAGAATAAGTTTAATCAGAGAACTCAATAAAGAAACATGAACAGCAATACTTTATTTGACATAGGACAAATGTCGAACCTATTATGCCAAAAAATTTATTCCATTATTTTGAATTATTGACTACTTAAACGAACCTTTGGACCCTGACTTCTGCTCACTCTTCTTCGGAATCTCCTTCTTGCCTTTGGGATAAAAATTCTCGTAGTCTGTGAAAACATGAAGAAAAGAATGAGCTCGAACTACAGCGTCATTTGAGATGAAACTGTGTCACTTACTCTTCTTCTTGGGCGCTTTACTACAGAAAAATCGATAAATTTTCGGATTTCCAGTGATGTATTTGAAATCTGACAAAGAAGCCCTAAAAATCGGTAGTTTATTAGCTCCAGCAGCAGCTAAATAACCTCTCAGAAACTGTCCATTCAGACTCTCTGTATTCCAAATGAAGGGCTTCTCCTTACTAGCTCCATTAAACACATTCTGCAAACAAAAAAATATCATGCTAAATAATCGGGGGAAATATCATAGCAAAATGTGAAGAAACAAAAAAAAGGAAATGGAAATGGAAATGGAAATGGAAAATCAATTTGCACAGATAGAATTACGTACTCTGCAACGAGAGGAGCGAGCTAGCGAACCTCTGATTCTCGAATAGATCATTCTTCGATTTCCAAGGATTCGCGTCGGTTTGGTTGTCCAATTTCTTTGAAAATTCCAGAGATGAAGACACTGTGTTTGAATTGTGATTTGATATCATGGGCGGGGACTGGGGTTTTTGCGAGTGGTATCTCTGATTCATTTCACACTACAACGTTAGAAAGGTGAAGCATTCTTTTTTTCTGTTTTGGGTTTTGATACGAAAATTGATTCTTTATACGTTGTTCAAATTTTTTATTGTTTTCCGAGATATATTTATGCAAATATTGTACGATCAGCCAAATCGGCTCACGTTCGATTCAGTTAGATCATTTATTTATGCATTTTAGCATGAGCTAGTAGGAGTATTATTTTAGAAAGAAGGCACACCCTAAAAAAGGAAGAAGTTGTAGTCAAGGCACCTGAGTGTACTACTATACTACCAAACCAAAATCCTTCATGCATGACCTCAAGCCACTAATTGGAGTCTTATCTTAATGCATATAATAGTAATAGTAATAGTAATAGTAAACACAAACTGCATGGAACCACTTCAAGTATGCTTAGTGGAGCTGCAAGGCCAAGTTTCTTGCATCATTTATGACTCCCTTTTGCACTTTGTCGACACCCTGGCCATCTTCTTTCGCCCTACAACTGCTGTTTATATGCAATCCAAGATTGCACGTTTGAAGCTTCCCGCCAAGGGCTGAGGGAAGTTATCCAAGAACGCGGGATGATTGTGAAGTGGGCGCCTCAGAAAGGATCTTAAGCCACTGTGGGTGGAACTCGACTCTTGAGAGCATGAGCCAAGGAGTTGCAATGATATGCATGCCTTTCTTTGGGGACCAAAGGATCAATGCAAGGTTCTTGGTCTAAGACTGATAGGAAGAGCATCGAGGAGGCTGTGAGGGTGCTGATGGTGGAGGAGCAAGGGAAGGATATGAGGCTGAGAGCTGCAGAGATAAAGCATATGCTTCACCTCTCTACGGTTAAAGATGGCTCTTCTTGTAGAGCATTGGATGAGTTTATTACATCATTATCAGCCACAAAGTGAAAGTAGTTGATTTTGGTTGGTTTAATAATGGATTAATTTGTGTGATTGCTGCTTGAAATAATCAATGTAGTTGTGATGTGATCGATCTTGATATTTACGATGAAGAATTGGCTGCTTTTGGTTTGAAACGTACGTATGCATCAAAATCAACTACAAATAAATATGTATTGCAACATGATGAATATGTCTTATTCATTATAGAGATTCATTACATATCCAGAAACCTTAATCCAATAACATTGAACATAGCAGAATTTATTTAACAGAATCAAAAATTGAAAACAAGAGCTAAACAGGAATTCGGCCATCTTACAAGGAGGCAACAAAGTTGACCAAGTGATGGAGCGACTCCGAAGACGAGCCCCCTCGTCCCACGGAGCGCTCAATCTCAAGTTTCATCTCCACCGCTCTCTCCCTCATCCCCCTCCCGCAGTCGCTGCCCATAAGAGTCCTGACGGCCCCCTCCACGCTCTTCTCCCCAACACTCTCCAGCTCTACCCCGACCCTCCACACGTGGGTGAGGTACCTCGCGTTCACCATCTGGTCCGCGAAACACGGCCTACAAATCATGGGGACGCCCCCACACAGGCTCTCCAGAGTGGAGTTCCAGCCACAATGACTGAAGAAGCCCCCCACGGCAGGGTGCTCTAGAACCTTCCTCTGGGGGGCCCAGTCCACCACCAGCCCCCTCTCCGGCACCAACTCCTTGAAGTCTGCAGGCAAGGACTCGATCGCATCCGAGGAGCCGTTCAAGAGAGAGGGACGCACCACCCACAGAAACGGGTGGTCGCTCTTGGCCAGCCCGCGCGCCATCTCACGCAACTCCTCTTGGTTGATGGTGGCCATGCTGCCTAAGCTGATATAGATGACGGAATTGGGAGGCCGTTTGTCGAGCCACGAGAGGCAGAATGCGTCCTCCTTCATGAGACTAGTAGGCAGAGGTGGTGCCATTTTGTGGAGTGGGCCTATGGTGAAGAAGGGGACCGGCCATTGTTGCTGGAGCTGCTGCAGCGGCCATTGGTCCAGTGTTTCAATAGTGTTCCAAATCACAGCTGCGGATGATCTTATGTTCATGTAGCTCAGTAGAAATTGCCGTACTTGTTCTGGGAGTTTCTGTGTGGCCTGGACAGGGAGATCTTTGTACCTCAGTGGATGCAGATTCGGAACCGGAAGCTCCACCTCGGACTCTTCATATACAATACGAGACGATGATGGTCAAACCATCCCACGTCGGATAATTAGAAAATGTGCAAGCAAACATAATATCAACTAATGTGGAGTTCAGGAGGATATACCTGGCAAAGGAAGACGTTTGTGTGCAATGAGGTGGAAGAGGACAAGGTGGGAGTGCATGTAGGCGGCGGCAGTAGTCCTGAGAAGGATGGTGGGAAGGTTGAGGCTAGTTGCGACAACGTCGACGAACGTCATGATGTTATCATAAATGACGCAGGCTACATCCTCTGTTTCGAGCATGTTCAGCATGTGTTCCTGAAACGAGGGCAGGCAGTTGGCGTTCATGGCGGCCATGACATTGAGCAGATTGTGGAAGGAGGTGTCGAAGCCGTCGAGGTCGTCCGAGAGAGGCAGGAAATGGAAGTGTGGATAGTGGGAGGTGTAGGGAGAGTTAAAGCGTGTGTGGGCGAGGGTGATTGAGAAGCCACAACGGTGGAGAAGGGCGCCGAGCTGAAGCATGGGAGTGAGGTGGCCTTGGAAAGGGTAAGGGACAAGCACCACGCGTCGTCCCCGCCCTGATGGCTCCATCACTACCAACCTACTATTCTGTTGGTTGTGTTCAACGCCAAGATTTATAGGAACAAACCAAGAAATTTGACAGTTGGAAATGTCATCAGTGCTTTGGAAGTATATTTGGAGATTCATTCGGTTAAGACCGGCAATCTGGTGGCCTCTTTGTTTTTATGTGGTTTTAGGTATCTTCAAGCCGGTAATCTATTCAAAATTATTACTGTATCTCTCAGAATTGATACTTCTCTTTTGAATTTGGTTAATTTATAAACATTTACCATCAACTTTCATTAAGAAATTAATGAGACTAAAGTGTTCCAATTATTTTCTCTATCAACTTGAGTATGGTAGACCCAGACATAACAAAGGGCCTGAAATTGTGTTTCAAGTCTCACTGCCATGCATTCCATCACCTATTCTATTGAAATAAGAAATTCTAGTTTGATAATGTCACAAATTATTTGCAGGGCCAGGACAGACATATTACGGTTTCATGCAGTTTATTGGACGAAATAGTCGCTCAATTCTCATGTTTGTGGATAGTACTACTAGCTTAAAACCTTTCATTAACAACCAATATTATTTTCTCGATTATGAATGAGATATTTTAGCTATCATTTACAGTTAGTATTTCATAAGACTATCGTTCATTGTTGAGAAAATAGAATGAGAGATTTTAGACTATTAATTTACAATCAAAAATATTTTCAGTTAAATGTGAGTGAACCAAGTAAAATTTTCTACTTTGTGAGTGTCTGTCTGCCTCAGATCATCCCCAAAACCTAAAAAGCAATAGAATAATACCTTCAACAGTACTGCAAAATCAATCTCATTATAGGGTTGCACTAAAAATATACCAAAAACACTTTTCAAAGTTTGAGTTATTGCATTCAAGTCCAAATTAATTCATATTTATCAATATAGAAGAAGAGAAGGAAGAGAAATTAAAATACAAAAATTAAAAACTTACATGAAGAAGAACGGCGAAAAACTTACAGGAAGAAAAGAAAGGCGTGGAGAAGAAGAAGATGTAAAAATTAACCTAATTTAATTCTATTATATATGAATAGTTATTAATATCACATTTCAACACAATTGAAAAAAAAAATATTTTACTAAATAAAGAGCCGCTATTTAATTTCAAACTACATAATTCAATTTTATTAGATAGATTAATAATTCACGGTGCATATAAATCTATGAGAAACAATTAGTATTTTAGTAGATAGATTAATAACTGTACGTACATTTATACATAATCCAATTTACAGATTAATAACTATACGTACATTAATATTATTCAAACCAAATATGCTATCAAATATAACAAAAAATAGAACATTAATATTTAGTTATATTAATTAATAAATCTTATTATATTATTTAATTTAAGATATTGTCAAAATGTCATGGTTTAGTGTGTAATTTAGATAAAATATATAGGTATGATTGAAAAGTATAAAAAATTAGTGGGTGGGGAATATTCTTTTAAGTTTGAGTTTAGTGTAAGAGCATCTCCAATAGCAATAGCTCAGTCATAGCCCAGCCATAGCTCAGCCACAAACTCCTCCTGCCACATCATCAGCACTAAAACTCCTCCTGCCACATCATCCGGACAAGCAACTGGACAAGCAATAGCCCAGCCATAATAAACAAAATTATAAAAATAACAATCACACAAAATACGGAATTCAACTTACGACACAGATACGAGAAAATACAATAATTTCATTTAAATTAAAAAAAGGTATATTACAAAATTACAAAAAAAAAACTAACGTCGTGCAGTCCTCCGCGCCCACAACTCTTCAATTAAATCATTTTGGAGTCGAATATGAGCTTCCACTTGGCGCATGTCGGCATGTGCTTGGAGGCGGCCGGCTTCATCGTGAGGTACCCCACTTCGTACGCTAGGGGTGGCCACGCCGTGGCTTGGACCGACTTCATTATCGCCGTTGGCCCAACTAGTCAGTTGTACACCTTCATCTTCGACAATCATGTTGTGCATTATAATACGGGCGTACATTATATCAGCAATGCACTCGACATGCCACAAACGTGTTGGACCCCTAATTGCCGCCCATCGAGACTGGAGCACACCAAATGCACGCTCCACGTCCTTGCGCGCCGACTCCTGCCGTTCCGCAAAGTAGGCCTTCCTCTCATCTGATGCGCATCTGATCATCTTCACAAAGACGGGCCACCTAGGATATATCTCATCCGCCAAGTAGTAGCCCATATCATGCTGGTTCCCATTGGCGACAAAACTGATGGCAGTTCTTCCACTCCCAATGCATACAATCTATGTTGCCTAACATACCCGGGAACCCATGCTTCGCCCCGTGCATCTGCATCAGCTCCTGGCAGTCTTTGGGGGTAGGGCTTCGAAGGTACTGATCACCGAATATTTCAACAACGCCCTGACAGAAATACTTCATACATTCAAGGGCAGTCGACTTGCCGATGTGGAGGTACTCGTCCCACATGTCTGCTGCCCCTCCTTAGGCCAACTGCCTGATTGCCGCAGTGCACTTTTGAATAGGTGTGTGGCCGGGTCTGCCAGCCGCATCGTGCCTGAAGCGGAAACACAGATATCGACGCTCCAAAGCGTCAACAATACGCATAAACATGGCCATTCTCATCCTAAAACGCCGCCTGAAAATGTTGGCGTTAAACCGCCGCTCCGGTGCGAAGTAGTCGTCAAATAGCCGCTGATGTGCAGCTACGTGATCCCGATCATTTACTGCTCGGCGGTGGACAACGGGTCGAGGTACCGCCGGCTGCAAGGCCCGTTGTATCAGCCGGTCAATCTCTCGGGACGTATAGGCCTCCAACTGTTCGTTCAAACGCCGTTCGAACTCCTCAGCATCCCCACCACACCACCACTACTACCACCCGCGTTACTCATTTCGTATTGTTGATCTTGTACAGAAATTAAGATAGAGAAAAAACTCGTTAAAACAAGTGGTGCAAATGAAAATGACGTGCAGATCGGTATATATAGTGTTTCGAAAATTAAATATAAAAAAAATCTCGCTCGCCGATCGCTCGCCGATTGGAGCCTGCAATGGCGGCCAGGAGATCGGCGAGCGCATCGCCGAGCGCTCGGGAATCGGCATGCGCTCGCCGTTTTTCTCGCGCTCTCGCCGGCTGCAATGGTTCGGCGAGCGGACCGGCGAGCGCCAAGAATCGGCTAGCCGGTGCGCTCGCCGCTATTGGAGATGCTCTAAATGGTTGGAGCAAAATTAATTTGTAGTGTGACATTTACACTAAACTAACATGAGTTTGAGTTTAGTGTAATGGTTGGAGTTTGAGTTTAATGTAATGGTTGGAGATGATATGAGTGGATAGTTTTTAAGTTGAGGTATACATTTGAAAGTTCACTCTTCAAAAAATTGGGAAAATTAAACAGGAGTAACAATTTTACGCGATTTAGAGCATCCGCAGCGGTGGCGAAAGACGCCACCGCCGTCCGCGCCGTTGGCAAGGCGCAGGACCGCCGCCGCTGCAGCCGCGCCGCTGGCACGGCGCTGCTCGATATATCGAGCACGTCCGTGCCAGCGGACGCACACGTGGCGCGCTCCCATTCGTCAACGGCATAGCCGTTGTGTTTAAACTTTTTTTTATTTTTTTTTTAAAAATCGGTATTTAATTATAAATAATGCTAAAAAATAAAAAAAAAATATTTTCCAAATCCCAAAAATATGGCCGTTTTTTTCCCGTTTTTTCTGAATTTTTTTGATTTTTTTTTATTTTTTTTCCCCAAAATCATCTATAAATACACACATTCATCATCCATTTATCACATCAAATCATCTCTCATTCATCTCTCATTCATAATTCTCATACAAACTATCAACACATTCATCCCCCACTCAAAATCTCAAATGGATTTCACCCATATTATGCGCGATACTCGAATCCACAATCAACTACAAGAAGACCTAATCAACCACATGTGGGCGAAATTCGGCAACGAGTAGTGTCATTTTTAATTTTTAGGATTTTAATTATGTAATTTTTAATTTTTAGGATTTTAATTATGCAATGTTTAATTTTATTTGTCATTTGTAATATTTATTGTGGGTTTTAAATGAATTTTAATATTATGGAAATGTTTTTGTGTAATTGAATTTTATATTAATTGTGCTCGTCCTTGCGGAAGAGCACAGTTGTGGGTGTTGTGCTCTTGCCAGAGAGCAGGCATGAATAGTACCGCCCGGGCCCACAACCGTGACGCTGGCAAGAGCACGGTTGTGGATGCTCTTATAATCATCGTATTGTCTAAATGGCAAGACATTTTTAATGCAAGCTAATGAATTAATGCAAGACAATTTAAACTTTACTCGATTAAAATAAAAGTTGCAACAAAAAGAAAGAAATCTTGAGTTTTCAAGCCAATAGGAGTAGACATGAAGAAATTTAATCCTCCATAAATTGCAGAAACGAATTCAAAAGATGCAACATATGCATTTGAGATTTTTGTGAACCCCTGTTTTTTCACTTTGCCGTTGCGCAGCTGGAAGTTGAGATCACAACCAGTCAACAACAACTAAATCCTTAAACAAAACAGACCAACCGTTTCTTCCCAATCAATCCTGGTACTCTTCTTCTTCTTCATCATCATCCTCGTACTCACCCTCCTCGTCGGCCGTCGCATCCTGATACTGTTGGTACTCCGCCACCAGATCATTCATGTTGCTCTCTGCCTCCGTGAACTCCATCTCATCCATCCCCTCACCAGTGTACCAGTGCAAGAAAGCCTTCCTCCGGAACATGGCTGTGAACTGCTCGCTCACCCTCCGGAACATCTCCTGGATGGACGTCGAGTTACCAACAAAGGTCGAGGCCATCTTCAGCCCTGTTGGGGGGATGTCGCAGACGGTTGATTTCACATTGTTGGGGATCCACTCAACGAAGTAGGATGAGTTCTTGTTCTGCACGTTCAGCATCTGTTCGTCCACTTCCTTTGTGCTCATCTTCCCTCGGAAGATGGCTGAGGCAGTCAGATAGCGGCCATGGCGTGGGTCAGCAGCGCACATCATGTTCTTTGAGTCCCACATTTGCTGAGTGAGCTCGGGAACTGATAGTGCCCTGTACTGCTGGGATCCGCGCGAGGTGAGTGGGGCAAATCCCAACATGAAGAAATGCAGACGTGGGAACGGGATGAGATTCACAGCAAGTTTACGAAGATCAGAGTTAAGCTGACCAGGAAACCTTAGACAACATGTGACACCAGACATGGTTGCAGAGATAAGATGATTAAGATCACCAACTGCAAACAAAAGAAAACATCAATCAACAAAGGGAGCCGACACAGCAGTATATGATTAGTGCAAAACCACAATTATAGAGCAATTTTCTTGGATAGGATGAGCTTACAGCTAGGTGTTGTGAGCTTAAGCGTCCTGAAGCATATGTCGTAGAGAGCCTCGTTGTCGAGAACCATACACTCATCTGCATTCTCCACGAGCTGATGAACAGATAGTGTCGCATTGTAAGGCTCGACAACAGTATCAGACACTTTAGGAGATGGGAAAACAGAGAAGGTGAGCATCATCCTGTCTGGATACTCCTCCCTGATTTTTGAGATCAACAGAGTCCCCATACCAGATCCTGTTCCTCCTCCCAAAGAGTGGCACACTTGAAATCCTGCATCGTTATATAACGTTGTTGTCAGAAAATCATAGATGCTAGTATATGTTTTCACAATCACGAAATCTATAGTTAATGAATCAGCCTCAACAACAATCTTCAGACATAGCATATATGACCTAATTCAAAATTAATACGGCAAACACAAAGGTTGAATTCGTTAATATCTGGATATTTTTTCGTATTCATTTACATAGGCATATAAACTAACAAGTGGAGCGCAAACGATTGCAATAAAATTGGAAAGGGGATCTGGAATTTCAGAAGATGGTTTTCAAAAGCAAATTAGACGAACAATTAATCAAACACGAGATGTACAACCAAATCGAATAACCAAAATCGGGCGTCGAGACGGTCATACCTTGCAAGCAATCGCAGTTCTCCGCTTCTTTCCTGACAACATCGAGAACGGAATCGATCAACTCAGCGCCCTCCGTGTAATGGCCTTTCGCCCAGTTGTTCCCAGCGCCGGACTGGCCGAAGACAAAATTATCGGGCCTGAAGATCTGGCCGTAGGGGCTGGAGCGGAGGCTGTCCATGGTCCCGGGCTCGAGGTCCATGAGCACGGCCCGGGGCACGAATCTGCCGCCACTGGCTTCGTTGTAGTAGACATTAACCCTCTCAAGCTGTAGATCGGAGTCGCCCTGGTATCGGCCGGTGGCGTCGATGCCGTGCTCAGCGCACACCACCTCCCAAAACTTAGAGCCGATCTGATTACCGCATTGGCCACCCTGTATGTGGAGGATTTCACGCATCTTTTCTTCTTCTTTTTTGACGGAGAAGAAAGAAGAGAGATAAAGGAAATTAAAAATGTGGGGGTGGAATGTGACGAGGGTTTATACACTTTATATGTGTGTGAGAGAGAGAGAGAGAGTGACAGCGGCTAGATATTTATTTGGTATTTTGAAATTTTAAATTCGAAAGATGGAATAGCGCTGAGTGAGCTGGATATTCCACATATTGTAACGGGTTAATAAAAATATCAATACTAGTAGTGATATTTAATTTTTTGAGATGGTTATTTTCCGAATGATTATTTCGTTAACCTATATAATGTTTATTAGGCTATCCACAATGGCGCCTAGCGCACCGCCTAGCCGAGTGCCGGCGCTAGGCGGACGCTAGGCGAACCATTGCAGCTTCCGAAAACCGCCGAGCGGTTTTTCGGAATTAAAAATCACCTAGCGCTAGGCGGTCGACGGGCGCTGGGCGATCCGCTCGGCGCCATTGCAGCGTCGGGATCGCCCAGCGCATCGCCCAGCGGTTTTTTTGTTTTTTTTTTTAATTTTCGAGACACTATATATACGCGATTTGCACTTCATTTTCATTCGCACCACTTGTATTAACGAGTACTCTCTCTATCTTAATTTCTATACAAGATCAACACCGAAAAATGAGTAACGCGGGTGATGGTAGTGGAGGTAGTGGGGGGGACGCTGAGGAGTACGAACGTCGAATGGCCGAAGCGTTTGAGGCATATACCAACCGCGGGATAGACCAATGGATGCAAAGAGCCTTGCAGCCGGCGGTACCTCGACCTCGGCCAGTTGTCCATCGCCGACAAGCGATTGATCGTGATCACGTGGCTGCACATCAGCGCCTATACGAAGACTACTTCGCAGAGGAGCCGCGGTTCAACGCCAACATTTTCAGGCGACGTTTTAGGATGAGCAGAGCCATGTTTATGCGTATTGTTAACGCCTTGGAGCAACGATATCTGTATTTCCGCTTCAGGCACGATGCTGCTGGCAAACCCGGCCACACACCAATTCAAAAGTGCACTGCGGCAATCCGGCAGTTGGCTTACGGAGGCGCGGCAGACATGTGGGACGAGTACCTCCACATCGGTGAGACGACTTCCCTGGAATGTTTGAAGTATTTCTGTCAAGCCGTGATTGAAGTATTCCGTGATCAGTATCTCCGAAAGCCTACCCGCGAAGATTGTCGGGATCTGCTGAGGATGCATGGGGAGCAGCATGGGTTCCCGGGAATGTTAGGCAGCATAGATTGTATGCATTGGGAGTGGAGGAACTGTCCCGCTGCCTGGAAGGGGTTCTACACGACCGGCTAGAAGGGAAAGAATCTCACGATGATCCTCGAGGCCGTAGCTGATTACCGGCTGTGGATTTGGCATGCGTATTTTGGGATAGCCGGTTCGAACAACGAACTAAACGTCCTCAACTCGTCGCCCCTATTCAACGAGCAGTGCCAGGGCGTCGGTCCGGCCATCAGTTTTGTCGCCAACGGCAACCGGCATGATATGGACTACTACTTGGCGGATGGGATATACCCTAGGTGGCCCATCTTTGTGAAGACGATCCGATGCCCAGGAGATGAGAAGAAGGCCTACTTTGCGGCACGGCAGGAGTCCGCGCGCAAGGACGTGGAGCGCGCATTTGGTGTGCTCCAGGCTCGATGGGCGGCGGTTAGGGGTCCAACGCATTTGTGGCACGTCGACTGCATTGCAGATACAATGTACGCCTGTATTATCATGCACAACATGATTGTCGAAGATGAAGGTGTACAACTGACGGATTGGGCCAACGACGATAATGAAGCCGGTCCAAGCCACGGCGTGGCCGTCCCCAACGCACGGAGTGGGGTACCTCACGATGAAGCCGGCCTCCTCCAAGCACATGCCGACATGCGCCAAACGGAAGCTCATATTCGACTCCAAAAGGATTTAATTGAAGAGTTATGGGCGCGGAGGACTGCTCGGAGTTAGTTTTTTTTTATTTATGTAATTTTGTAAAATTTACTTTTTTTAATGTAATTTTTATTATTAATGTACATTTTTAAAATTTTAGTACTTTTTTAAATTTATTGTACTTTTTTAATTTATTGTACTTTTTTTAAAATTAAAATAGTATTATTAATGTTTCTCGTATATGTCTCGTAAATTAAATTCTGTATATTGTGTTATTAGTGATGTGGCTATTGATGTGGCTGGGCTATTTATGATATGGCTAGGCTATGGCTGGGCTATTTCTGATGTGGCAGGAGGATTTTTAGTATTGATGATGTGGCAGGAGGAGTTTGTGGCTGGGCTATTGCTGGGCTATCACCACTGTGGATACCCTAATACGTAGTTACAAGCATAAATGGAATGTAGTCAAATGAATACTGTGTGATCCTTTTAATTTACAATAATATTCTTATTATACTTTTGTAAGATAAAAAGGTCTTAATATATACTTTCCAGTATCTAATTAGAATTTGAAAGAAAGAGAAAATTAAGGTGGTTTTATATTACCCTTCATTCTCCAAAAGTAATAAGCTAAAGGATATTCCTTAGAGCATCCACAGTGGTTATAACCCAGCAATAATTCAGCCATAGCCTAGCCACAAACTCCTCCTGCCACATCATCAATACTAAAAATCCTCCTGCCACATCAGAAATAGCTCAGTCGTAGCCTAGCCATAGCATAAATAGCCCAGCCACATCAATAGCCAAATCACTAATAACACAATATACGGAATTTAATTTACTAGACATATACGTAAAACATTAATAATACTATTTTAATTTTTTTAAAAAAAATTACAATAAATTAAAAAAAGTACAAAAATTTTTAAAAAGTACATTAATAAAAAAATTACATTCAAATCGAAAAAGTACATTACTTAAAAAAAATCACTCGCCTGCTCCCTCGCTTCCGTCGTCGCCGTCGCCACCGCCACCGCCGCCTCCGTCGCCACCGCCACCGCCGCTTCCGTCGCCACCGCCACCGCCGCCTCCGTCGCCACTGTCACCGCCGCCTCCGCTGCCACCGCCGCTGCCGCCTCCACTCAGATCGTCATTCATGCTCTCGAGCAATGTGAAGAGAAATCTCTTCTCCTGGGGGTCCGTCGCCGCTCGCCATTCGGCTAACGTCTTCACCATCATCTGGCGCGTTTGTTGACGCGCGAAGTACTTGAGATCCTCTGTAGACTGGCGGTCAAAGGGGGATGCCGACTGGACCTTCTGGGAACCCCCGACGACCCCCCTCGCCTTCCGTTGCGCCCGCTTTTGCCCAGCGGGGCGAGGTCGGCGGCCGAACGAACGAGGGTTGGGGAGCACCTGGTCCGTCTCGGGGAGGTCGTGGGAACCACCGCTGCTGCCGCTGTAATCCCCGGTATAGTTCAATCGTTGCTTCTTCGGCCAGCCAGCGTCGACACCTACTCGGAATTTCTCGGAGTCGTTCAGCACAAGATAGCAGTTCCAGTAGGTGAAGTCCTTATACAACCCGGGCTGGGGGAAGGCTTTCTCCGCTATCCTCCTGCAGTCGTCCTCCGTTTGGCCACTACTCTGCATGCGGAGGGCGTTGACGTACAAACCCGAAAATCGGGAGACGGCAGCCCTGATTCGGTTCCACGCCTTCCGGCAATCCTCCCTGTTGTGTGGCCTCCCCTCCGGGCAAAATAGCTGGTAGGCTGCTGCTACCTTGCCCCACACGTTGACGATCCTCTGACGATCCTCTGGTTATTAGAAACAAGAGGATCGTCGCAAACACTCACCCACGCCTTTGACAACGCAACATTCTCCTCGTCCGTCCACCTTCTCCGTACCATGGGGTCATCCCCACCCGGCTGCGACGACTCCCCGACCTTCTTTCCCTTGCCCTTCTTCTTTGGGGCGCACTACCCTGCACTACTCTCCCCGTTTGAACGGGAGTTTCCGGAACTCCGAGACTATCAAACCCCAAATCCGACAACGCAAAATCATCAAAACCGCTCGGCGTGAACTGCGCATCAGTTGGGGTCGATGTGTGCGATGAAGCAGTCAAAAAATCAAAACTGGGGCGATAGACGTCCCCCCGCGTCACCTGCGTCGCCGAACCTCCCCCGGGTATCATCTGCATATTGGGTGCCCACCCCGGCATCATCTGCATATTGGGTGCCCAACCCCGCATCGCCGGGAACCCCCCCGGCGGACTCCCTCCGGTCGGCATCCCGGGTAGCATCTGCTGCCACGGGTACATGTTGTAGTACCGGGCATCTGATTCCATCCGCCTCCAACGGGGATTGGGGGAGTTTGAGAACCGCTCGTCCCTGAACTTGGCTCGTTGTTCAGATCTATTTCTCGATGTTGATCTTGTACAGAAATTAAGATAGAGAGAGTACTCGTTAATACAAGTGGTGCGAATGAAAATGAAGTGCAAATCGCGTATATATAGTGTTTCGAAAATTAAAAATCTAAAATAAAAAATCCGCTGGGCTATGCGCTGGGCGATTTGGGCGCTGTAATAGAGCCGAGCGGATCGCCCAGCGCATAGCCCAGCGGTTTTTGACCGCCTAGCGCTAGGCGAAATTGATTTTCGGAAAACCGCTCGGCGGTTTTCGGATCCTCCAATGGTTCGCCTAGCGACCGCCTAGCGCCGGCGCTCGGCTAGGCGGTGCGCTAGGCGCCATTGTGGATGCTCTTATCGCCGAATTTAAAACAATAATATTCACAATGAAAACGATGAATTCTACAAAATCGAAAGTGCGATATATTATTACTACTACTCCATAATTCTCTGAAATAGAAAAAAAAAATAGCAGCAGGTAGCTCTCTGAAATAAACTACAGCTTGTGTTTCAAAATCTACTTACGCAAATCGAACGGAGATTGAACTTCAAGGTGAAGAGAAAAAGAGGCAACGAAATTGGAGGTTTCAAAATAAACATGTATATCTCCGTTGTTACATTACCATCAAACCAAACCCATGGAATATATCTCCAGTAATGAAAACAATCACACCAAACGCATGTTACATAAATGAGAGACCATGAAAAGGAAATTGCAAATGGTAGTCAAACACACCTAAACTCTCAACACGTTTGTCTTTTCTTCTTAAATCTACACTATGAGATTTGGTGTGACAAGTAGTGGAATGAGTATTGTATAAAGATTTCAAATCAAGTGTTCCTCTCTTCCTTACAAGATAAGATACATTGGTGTTTCGAGTATACCCATAATTTACAAAGAATGGAGTATACAATTACAAACGTAGGGCTTCAAATAATACCTGTATACTAGTACTACTAGTTAATGGGTCGTCTCTACTCTATTTATAAGCAAGTGATCTTTTAACAAGGGAAATCTTGGAAGCATCGCCGCCAATTTCCTCAAAGACAATCAACAAATTCTGGCTAGGCTTCAACCATGACCGAGGAACATGGTACCTACACAAACAACAACATCACACTTACAAATAAATCCCATCTATTCAACAACACATGCATGCTTTTACATACCATCTTTGTGTAGGCTTCCCACATCCATCTTGGCACTTTCCCTGTCGATACGTTCCTTTGTAGCTGCACCCATTGCATTGCCCCTCTGCATTGGCTGTCCAGTATCTTCCGATGCTTTGCCCGTTGACCCACGCTTGCCCCTTTCCCATGCTACTCATGTCCAAAGCCAACGGCTCGTTCCCATTTGGTGAGTTGAAGTAAGCCTGCATTTTGCATTTACTTCCATTTTAAACAAGAAAGGAGCAGCAACCATAAATATATATCTTGTTCTTGCTTTGAGTCCAGTTCTAATATGGTACTATCATAGTCAATGTGGATTTGTTTAGTCCACGTCGTAGTAGCTGATTCTAATGTGTTTACCTTGTACCACGTCAGAGGCTGTTGACTGTCTACTGCAAGCGATGCTTTCATCCAATCAACAGAAGATATTTTACTTGGTGAATATAAGTCCATGGCTTCTCCTGTCATTCCAACCTGAAGAGAAATAAAAGGGATAGGTTTCTCATCTATTGTTTGTGGATGATCGGAATAACTAACACCGACTGAAGCAAAACACACTATCACGAACCTTGTATGACCATTTTTGCCATGACAAGTCTTGTGTACCATGGTCTAGCCCATGCAAGGAAACAGGTCCGAGGACTCCGGTGTTCCATGTTTCAAAACGGTGACCTATGTTCTTAATATGCGAAAGAAACAAATTGTGTCGGTGTGATGAAA
Source organism: Salvia splendens (assembly GCF_004379255.2). Classification (NCBI taxonomy): domain Eukaryota; kingdom Viridiplantae; phylum Streptophyta; class Magnoliopsida; order Lamiales; family Lamiaceae; genus Salvia; species Salvia splendens. The sequence goes on from NC_056033.1 coordinate 10,758,100, forward strand.
CTTGAAGTTCATATACTATCTTTTAGGCATCTAGTTAAGGAAAGGATCAGGAAACAAACCGGCAACCCCATGTTCACACTAAGCAGCTCAATGCTGTTTACTCCAGCATGAAAATTGGCAGATTTTGAGAATGTGAATTTCTTGTTTTCTTGAGTTCCAAAGGCAGATCCTGTAATAAGGGAACATGCCATCTCATGTTAGATACTGCGTTTCTTGTAATCAACAACGAAAGGATCGAGTAAGCATCACCTAAGAATTTTCCGTTTACAAAAACATGCAAAGCATGGCCCGCGGAATCTACTGAGAGAACTGGACCCTGCCCTCCGCGTAGAAAAGATTCAGCTGGACTTATCTGGACACTGCACGGAATTGTGGACCATGGCGGTTCTTAGAATAACTTTGGAGAAAATGAAGGGATTGTGTGTATTTATTTTTACCTGGTTGTATACCATAGATAATCACTAGCATCCCTAGTGACATTCAATTGCTCCAAAAGACCAACAACTGTAATTCTTGCATCATTGTCGCTGGAGGATATATCCTCATTGAATGTCTCCCACGAGACCATCTGGACATTCGTAGGCAACATTTGTGGCAATGATGTTTTTGATCTCATCTACACAGTGCAAAATCCTTTTATGAGATTAAGTGAAAGTAACTATGCAGCCCACAGCACCAACAGACTAATCGATAATGAACTTAGAGTTTGCAACCTCAAAGGTGTAAAAATAAGAAAGAAATAAGCAGAATATGGTGCACCAGAAATTTCATTTCAGCAAAAATCGAAGGTTGATGATGAGACTTACAGTTGCTGTGTTAAAAGCAACAGTCTTGCAATCAGGGAGTATACTGATCGACCAGGGAGGAAGATCATAGTGCATTTTATTGAATGTCACCCTTGCACTTGCGTCCCAGTGGTAATTCGATAAAAAGGCTGTACAGTGGCCCGACTTTGAAGTAAATATGTGCGCCTGGAGAAAGAATCATTGAGCCATTAGAATTTGACAAGGCATAAAAATCAAAAGTATAATCCAAATGTTTTTGCAGATCAAATACGAAAGAAATACTACACCTGTTCATAGTTTCCCAAATTAGTAACTGTAGGATCAGCGTCGACCAAAGTACGCCCACATAGCTTTATGGCGGTATGAAGCTCCTTTAAATGGTTGTATTTGGGCTGTCTAGGCAATCCTACAAATAAGACAGTGAAATGATGGTAAAAAATCTACATAAGGTCCTACTTGGGTGCTCTAGCAAGTAATCTTCTATTACCGTATTCATCGATTGGAGCATCATAGTCATAGCTGGTTGTAACGAAAGGACCTCCAGCGGTTCTTCCAAAGTTTGTTCCTCCATGGTACTGATTACGAAAGTTTGAGAAAATTCACATGAAATCAATGCACTATCTTGACAAGTCTCTCTGTATACATAAACTATAAACCGATGTGGATGTAAAACCAAAAATGCATGTTTTTAGCCAAAACAATGTATTCTCCAAAGGTAATTATAAAATTTAAAAATACTCTAGCTGAACCATGAAGTTAAAGATCCATCAAACCAATTGCAATGTTTGTTTATTCATGAATTATTTGGATTACTTTGAAACTTTGTGACGAGTGATGTAAATGCTGGGAACCAAAACTGCAATGTGCTAATTATTCTTGATTCGTCACATAAGATGGATTTAAGTACCATGTAGTAGTTGATGAAGGAGCCTCCTTTCTGTATAAATCTAGCTACAGCAAATGCCAAATCTTCAACCGGACGATGGTGAATCGGCCCACCAAATTCTTCAAACCTAGAGATAACCAAAAAAACATAAACAATGACAAGAAACATCAGTCAGAATCCTCAGCCAACAATTGAAGGAAGTGGCAGACAACAAATGTACCAGCCGGTCCAAGCCTCGGTCCACATAGTTGGCTTGTACGGTTTGTTTGGGGAGAAATAGTCGCAGTAAAAACCATTGCACGAGTTAATCTGTGGATAAATGTTATGAACATCACCAACAACGGAGCTATATTGCTAGAACTTGCAAGTTTGAATGACCAATCGAAAAAATGTGTTACCACTGGATCTGGAGCGTCGTCTTCCTTACACATGACCCACGGCACTCCGGTGTCTAAGTCGACAGCCATCTTTGCAGCCCAAGACATGTAAGAATGGCCAGCAGCACCAAAATTCTTGGTTTCTGAACCATATTCATTTTCAATCTACATATGTAACTAGCATACTTGAGTCCAGGCGTTTCGGATTGCAAACATGGAAAATTTAAACAATCACAGACAAAATCGAGTTCGTAAAGAAGTAAACAAAACATGCCTGTGAGAGAATAATTGGGCCACCTTGAGATTGAAACAACCTCTCAGCCTTCATCATTCCAACAATTTTCTCAGTGAATCTTTGCATTGCATTCTGTAACATTCAACATTGTATACTTATGTCAAGTAGATCGAGACAGTTGATTACTTCACATCTAACCTAAATTAAGCATATCAACTCTCTCTCTCTCTCTCTCTCTCACCTTGAAAGGTTCGTTGTCGGTTCTGAAAGTAATGCCAGGAATATACTTCAACCAAACAGGGAAACCTCTGCCACCAAAACACACACAACACATAATGAACAAAAGAACTATCATAACAGACATTTTCATCACTTAATTCATTAAAAAGATGAACAAACCCAAAATTCCATTCTGCACAAACATAAGGCCCAATGCGAAGGTGAAGGTAAAGCCCTGCTTCCTGGATCAACTTCACGAACCTAACTAAATCATTTCTTCCCTCAAAATTGTACTAAAAAGCAGAAAGCAAATATCAGTCCCACCTCAGGAAGAAAGGAATCTCACCAAAGACACTCACAATGTAAGAGGAGTAGAAGAAATCTTACATTTCCGGGCGAAGGTTCGTGGAGGTTCCAGAACACATAAGTGTCTATGGCATCCAAGCCTCCATCTTTAGCCTTCTGAATCAGCTCCTCCCACATCTACATTGTGAAAATGTTCAGCTTCAAGACTCAAATAAAAGGTTAAATCTTGATGTTTCCTTACATCGGGGGAGCTTCTTGGGTAATGAATGGAGCCAGAGAAGATGAGTTTCCTTTGGCCATTGATGATGAGGCCTTTCCTGTCGTAGATGACGGAGCATTGGGCGAACTGCACGAGTGAATTCAGCAGCAGAAACAGCAGAAAACACTTGGGAGCGGATTCCATATTTGGTTTTCTTGTTTTGAGGAGTGAAATGAATGAGAATGTGGAGATTTACTGACACAAGCTTTCAAAAGCCATAAAACAAATTGGCGAACTTTAATTGCAGCTTTAAAGATGATGCTTTTGATATATGAGTAATTAAGTTTTACTAATAGTAAATTCAGGTCCCTCTCCTTCTTTATCGGTTTCTCTCTCCTCATTCAAATTCTCTTCTTTCATGTCAAGATCAAGATTCAAGATGGTACTTGATTCTTTCTTTTTCCTTCGTTTAGTTAGGGATATTAGGTCCCTAAAATTACAGTTATTTCTCAAATTATGTTATTTTTCTACAATTTTTAGAAATAATATTCACTTACTTCCCTAAACTATTTACATTATTTCTATTTTAAGTAAGAATTAGAGTATTTAAGAGTAGTTGATTAAATATTTTCTTCCTAGTTTCAATATCAAATTTACGACCTAAAAAAAGTGAAGTAATATGAGACGGAGTGAGTATTAAATATCCGAGTTGTGTTAGTATTTTCCAACACGACCACAACATAGTAGTATTTGGGCAAGCAGCATATTATGTCTACCACCAAAATCTAGCATTTCAGGAAAAATAATCACTCGACATTTGGGCAGGCCGTGGGAGTAAATATATTCATAACATATTTTGGCATGCGTGTCTACAAAATTTCAATACATTAGATCACAACTTAAATTTGTGTGTGCACGTAAAATTAAATTCTACTACTACATAGTAGTACATCCAACTAACATCTATAAATATGCATAAACCAGATATTGTGGAGTTGAGTTACTCAACATAAATCAATAATAGACTATGATGATATAGCTTCAACCACATTATTAATTGCTTAATTAAGAAGTCCAAAATTAAGATGATAAATAGTTTTATAAATTTTCAATTCCCAAGTACATGAGACTATTAAGGCAATCAGCTAAAAGGTAGTTTATATTTAAAAAAAAAAAATATATAAGAAAGGGAAAAATAAGGATGTGTAGAATGTTCACACATTTTAAGATCAAGATTAGATGAAAAGATTATAATAAGGTGGTGGGTAAAATAAGATTATATCTGTCTGTGATCAAATTCCAATTGATTGATTAATAAAATGTGACGTGAAGCCAGAAACTTTTGCATCTTTATTAATAGTATTAATCAGAACAAAATGATAGGACCCTCACCACCCTACCCTACCCTACCCTACCCTACCCTACTTTGGCACATAGTCTTAGTTTATTTTTGTGGACACATATAAGTTGCTGTTGATCCATGTTCAGCTCACATAAACAGTCGAGCTATCAATGGTAGTATTATTTTAGTAGTTGCAACCAAGATTCTTTAATTGATAGATAAATCGATCGTACTTACTAATCTATCTATCTATATTTATTTATGGTTTATATAAATATAAATAGTATATAGGAGTATAAAATATGAATCGTTAATTTTTTTGTCGTCATGTCATGTCATGTCATGTCATGTCATGTCATGTCCAAACTGGATGGAAAGAATTTGGCGTCACATTATGGCTTTCTTATAATCTAATCCTTGCAAGACAATAGTGATATGAGATGTCTCATGTGTCTCTCAACATGAATGCGACGGATTCTGAGTGAAGGAGAATGTCAGCTACGCTACGTAAGTGTGAAAAATAGTTAAGAATCCGTCATAACTCTACATTACTACTACTTCACTGCACTGCACTGCACTGCACCTCCTCATTAAATGCTACTACTATATACCTACACAACACAACATAAATCACACACCGCGCGCCACCCCTCAATAAATTTTACTGTACTAGAGTATTATGCTTATGTATTTTCACATTAAATTGCCTAACAGATTAGGAGAAGTGGATGATTGATGATGATACCTAATAAATAATAATTGGACAACTGAAACATAGTATGAAAAAAAAAACATGGGTGGAGAAAAGCTATCACTTCCATGTGGCGGCAACCACCTTTGGACGTTTCACACAATTCACAACCATTCCTTATTGCCCTACAAATGGAAATGGAAATGGGATAGGATAAGCATAACTGCTGTCACTATTTCATTCATAATAAATGGGAGATGCAACTTTTATTTCAAGAAAAATTGAGTGCTTATAATGGGATTTTTTTTATATTATGGACGACGAAAACGTCTATTCGAAGAATAATTGATTACTCAGTCTTAACTGTATTTTAAGAATACAAGAAAGGATTAAATACCAAGTCTCTCTTCTGGCAACTTCTATATTATTCACTTGTAAACCGTCATAATTCTACTCTATTATTGTCAAACTGCACTAAATTTACTCATAAGTTTTTTTTATTACTACTACTACTACTACTAGTTTCCTGTCTATTAATTGATACCGACTCCACACGAAAAAAGTTGGCAACAATTACTCAGCTCCAAAATCCACTAACCACTATGCATTTTCAATTGTCGATGCACCAAATACATTGAGTGGAGTTTCTTGATTTCTCTTTCATGCTAGTACAATATTGCATTTGGATCCAAATTTGAAATACTGCTAAACCCACATAATTATGACTGAAACCATCTTTTAAGACTCTTGGTGCTTTGCTTTTTGCTACCAACTGCTTCCGGTGAATTTGTTCCTGTACGGTTCAATAAGTTTATCTGTTACATCGTTCCTGCGTTTCCTGTTAAGCTCACCGCCATCTCCTTCCGTTGATTGTTCCAATTGCTCACGAGACATCCTTATTCTTGGCACGCCAGCATCTCTTCCTTCTCTCTTAGTCACAGCATTGCTTGGTATAAGCTCCAGACCACCTGACTCTCTTCCATTGCCCTGATCGGAAGCTTTCATGCTGGACTTCTTCTTGGGCAGACAAACTCTGCTCTTTGCAACTTTTCTAGGACCTTTCTGCTGTTTGTTGCCACCTTGCTCAGCGACCATTGCTTTGCTCGCCAATTCCCCTCTTTTGTTATCGTAAGTCCTCATCGAGGCATCTCCGTCTCTAGACTTGCGTATTCTTGAGTTCGAGTTTGCAATGGAACCCCCTCTGCCTAAATGATCATTTTGCCGAAAATTCCCACTAGCATCTTGGGGGCCCTGCAGTTGTTGTGCTTGAATCTTTTCTGCCCGGAGCTTCAGCTTCTGCACATTATCTAGTGCAAACTCCACAATGGGCCGATGTTCAGGACCAAAGATATCTACAAGCCATCAATGATGCATTAATTTTTGTTGAGACAAAGTGCAAAAGTTTCGGCTCCTTGTTGCAAGATAGTATTGTGGTACTGATCTAATAACAAAGTTGAGAATTGTAATTGATACTATAACTAGCTAGAGGAAGACTGACCAGGGTTATTATTAAGAACTCTCAGGGCCACGAGTGCATGTTGATGCTCTGTGAACTCTAAGAAAGCCACTCCACGTGGGCGGCTTTTTTCACCTTCTTTTCCAACTTTTGAATCCTTCAAGATCTTTATCTTTACTTGCAGAAAAAGTTAGATTAACAAATAAATGTCAACTAAACAAATCAAGCCTGTCAACAACTGCATTCGTACAGGAAAACTAGCTACTAATGTTCCAACCTGTCGAATTACTGGCTTTTGCTTTGTTGCACGAGAAATTACTGCATTCATAAAAAGCTTTTTCAGATCTCTTTCATTCTTAGTCTTTGGCACATTGTATATACAATAAGCCTTGTCTCTGATACTCGGAAGTTTGGAGATTGAAGTTTAGACATCTTATCTTCATGCAACCTACAATATGAGGACAGCAGCAGATCATCATATACGAAAAGAAAAAAAAACTACTGTACCTGATAGCTCTGATATGTCTATATACTTTTCTACATATGTCTATATACTTTTCCCCACATGTCTATCTTTTAGTGTTCAACAAATCACATAAGAAGCAATCTTAAAATCTGGTGGAACAGAGAACTTGATTTATTTTATGCACTTTTCATACAATATCACAGTGTCCATGTTTTCAAATTTTCATCTTAACATATTTAGAGAAGAGCTCCGAAGACCTACTTCTTCCTTTTTGCCATATCACTTGCTGAAACTCCTTCTGCAGCAGGCATTCCGTCCATTATATAACCCTCCTGGAAGAGAAGACCAAACACAAAATCTGGGTCTCATCACACTTCAACATGTGATAACTATAGATGCCTTGTTATGTTCTATCAACAGGTCAAATGTTAATAAGAAGACGAAGACGATTGATAGGAAATGAGAAAAATATGGAGACAAGGTATACGTTGTGGTGGTCACTGTCATCTTTCTTTGCCTTATCCAGTGCCTTATCATTAGCTGTTTTTTTAACCAGAGCCTTCAGTACTTTCACTGGTCGGCCTTTTATTAAGATCCCCAGACCAGCTACTGTGTTGGCTGCTGACAGTGCAGCACTGACTGCATCTTTTGTTGTAAACTTGAGAAATCCAGTTCCTCTTGGGCGCCTGCAGAGATGATAAGCTCACATAACCTTGATAATTTCTAAATAATAAACCATTAAACAAAATGCAACATCCTTACTTTGTTACTGGATGAAGAACTAGCATAAAAGTCTCCACTCCACCAAATGCAGAAAAACGTTGTTTCACTTCCTCAACAGTGATTTCAAAAGGAAGATTGCTAATGAAAATTGTTCGCTGCAACTCATCTTCCCCTTGGGGGTTTGTTATTTTAGTTTTTTCTTCCCTAACACTCGTGGTAGTGGCAACCTGGGTGTCCAATGCACCAGAAGACTTACTTTCACCTGGCATGGATTTATCAATGTTTCCTCTAGACAGTCCGGAATCATCACCACCATCAACATTTCCAGAAGATGAAGAAATAATGTTCTAAAGTACATTTCTTGTTATCTCTGCTTCTTCTTCAAAATTAATTTCACTTTTACTCCCATCCTTGTCAAAGGAATCGGACTCATCAGTAGAATTATCACCATCCACTTCAGGGTTTTTTAATGATTCTTCATCATTGCCCTCTGATTCACTACTGCTACCATCATCTTCCTCAGTCCCTGAAAAAGAAAATTCTCATATTGAGTTTAACTTAGTATCCAAATACAAAATGACATCGTAACTAGTATTCAACATATTTTATGGCAACCGGCTAAGTGATAAAGTACAAAAAACTAAAAAAAATTGGCAACTTATGTGGTGTGGCAGTGCGCACTACAAATAAGCACATAACTAAACCCACTCCATAAAGATACTCTCAGAATAAAGCACTGGGCAAATAACAACTTAGGCCATCCACAACGCTGTCTCTATACCGTCTCTTAAACCGTCTCTTAACTACTATTTGAGCACTATTTGAGGGCCCCACTGTCCTTTTTGCCTCCATCTCTTAACTAAGAGACGGAACCTGCAACGCTCCGTCTCTTAACCGTCTCTATACCGTCTCTTAATTACTATTCATTCAATTTAATTTATAATTTTTTTTTAAAACCCAATTCAATTTAAACAAACACACTTTATTAAAATTAAAACAAAATAAAAAAACACACAAAATAAAAAAACACACAAAATAAAAAAAACACACAAAATAAAAAAACACACAAAATAAAAAAAAATTAATCGGAAGGGCTAATCATCCTCCGGAGGCGGTCGAGGTTGAGGGGGAGTCGGAAGGCCAAGTTGTGCTGCCATATGCACAATTCCGTTCCACCAGGCCGCGTATTGGGAGTGCGAGAAGCGGGAAGTGTCCGCCATTGTGGCGGTCATGTACGCCACCATAAGTGTGTCCGAGCCTCCTCGCGAGCCCGATCCTGAGGCCGGCTGGCTTGATTCGCCTCGGCCCTTCCTTGCTCTAGCCGGTTTCGCCGCCTTCGTCCCTTGCGGCCGACGGCGCCTACTCGCGGATCCTCCTGCATCGCCGACCGTACCCGCAAACTCCTGGGATTCAGCATCATGTTGGCTGATGCCTTCAGCAGTGTCACCACCAGACGCACCAGCACTAGACGAGTATTGGCCACTCGCCGTATGCTTCGTGCGCTTCGAGTTTGAGCCCGAGCTGGAGCGGAAACCGCCGGCCCATCGTTCCTCGTCCTTGACGGCGCGCCAAACATCAACAAATCTGAATTGATGTCCCTCGTCCTGGTAGTAGGCGCGCAAAGCGGACGTCAAAATGTCGGTGGCCGTGGCGCCGCTTTGGTAGCGCGCCTCTTCCGCCGAGTAGATGCCGCAGAATTTTTTGACCTGTCGGTCGACTCGGTCAAAGTGACAGCGGATCATTTTAACTGTGCGCTTGCGGGAGCGGTTCGGCTTTATTTGGTGGTAGACCTCGACAACCTTTTCCCAGAAACACTTCCGGGTTTGTTGATTCCCAACGATGGGATCGTACGAGACCGTGATCCAGGCGTTGTACACCGCCATCGTTTCGAGGTTGTTGTACGGATGTCGGCCAAGATCCTCTTCCTCTTCTTCCTCCTCGTCCTCGCCCGTCTGGGGTTGTACACTGCCTCGGCCACCTCCACCGCCTCGCCCACCTCCACCGCCTCGGCCTACTCCCGGCGTGGGATCAACTGGAAAATCCTCCCGGATCTGGGATAATCCCTGCGAAAACCGCGGGACGTTGGGACGAACATATGCATCAAGGTCAAAATTGGGTGGTTGGTACCCCCCGGCGTCGCCGAACCCTGGGTCCCCGGCGTTGACGAACCTCCACCGCCCAATGTGTTGATCATGTTCTCCCAATCGCCGAATGAGTTGAGATCCCACCCGCCGGAGCCGGAGCCGCCATAGTTGCCCTCGCCGTCGCCGGACATCTTGAGTTGGGTTATGAAAATTTCAGCGAAAATTTGAGAGAAAATTTAGATGATAGGAAGAATAGATGTGTAGTTGTGTGTAAATGAGGATGGGTTTAGGAGTATTTATAGAGTAAAAAATTTAATAAAAAACAAAAAAAATATAAAAAAAAAACAAAAAAACGGTAATAATACCGTTACAAAATTTTTTTTTTTTATTTAAATTCGAATTTTTTTTTTTAAAAAAATATTTATTGCGTCAGCACGTGACGACGCCCACTCGCGGGCCGGCGAGTGGGCGTCACGCACGACGCCGGGCTGCGCCACGTCGCCTAGGCGCGTGGCGAGACAGCTCGTCTCGTGGCTCGCCGAGTCGAGACGCGCGACGAGACGCGCGACGAGACGGGACGAGATGGAGGCTGCAACGCGTCTCGCCGGGGTCTCGTCTCGCTGAGACGAGACGCGAGACGCTGGCGAGACCCGTTGTGGATGGTCTTATGGCACTTGAGTGTTCAATTTAAAAAAGAGAAGAAAGTAACAGAGATAGAAAGCATGAGAAAGCTAAGTATATTCTAAAGAGGAAGAAAATGAAGAATACCATCCACTGTGGCGGCAACAGTATTATTGCCAGAGGCATAGATCTTTTTTTGAAACAGCCCAATCAACAGCAATTGGTCTTTTACCAATTTTTTTCCCATTTAAGTTCTGGATGGCCTGCACAAGAAAAAACAAAGATATACCTATCATGCCCTGATAAACTTATGATTACAGCAGAAATTAAAAAATCAGTTATTTCTGGGAGAGAATATCTCACACGGTGCTAGTTGTCAATGCCCAAGAGTTGTACTCTATTCTACCCTCTTCCCAAATATATATGGCACAAAATGTTATCAGATTATTTACATGTATGACCCAAAGCGTTAGACTATCTTTTCCATCAAAACTTGCAACAAATCCCTGGAGTGTAATACCAGCAGGTAACGCAACACAAGCTAAATCAGAATATCTCTACATCAGGTATACTATTCATACAAGCTAAAACTTATACATTAGCCAATCTATGTGCTCTCAATCACCAATTTTTAACTTAGCCTCTTTCATCATTTTGGTTTCTTTATCCGAAATAGAAAAATGTCAGGCTATTTCCTAGGCTAACGGACCACATGACCAAATAGGAAATTTCATAGCAATTTTTTTGCAGTAAAACATACCTTTTCTGCATCTTGCTTTGAAGTGAATTTAACAAATGCGAATCCTTTAGATGACCTGTAAAAGGCCAAATAGAAGCAAAGAATGAGTAAAATAGTAAATGCAAGTCAAGGGACAAATAACTCAAACAAATAGACGAAATTACATAGGAATACCCAGTCTCAGGATTTTGAGGAATAACTACATCCCATACAAATCCTACAGTAACAAACATCTCTCTTATCTCAGCCACTTTAGCCTGCAAAGAAATAGTCAACAAGAATGACCAATTACTGAGAAAGGTCTTCCAAAAGTGTAAAGCAAGCACTGGAAATACAACCCAGACACCTGGTGATTATCAAACTTAAAAATCAAAACATCTGTGTAAGATTATGTCAAGAACCTTGAATGGAAGATTTCTCACGATAAGCTTCCACTTCTGAGTTTTAGAACCCTGGGACAACACATTCAAAACATTTCTTGGTGAAAAATCAGGATAACTAACAAAGGCATCTAGAATAAACCATATATAATGGCTAATAGGAATTGAAGCAATAAGTAGCAACCAGCAACTATAAATGTCTATGCCACAAAATGGAACATCTTATATGGACAAAAGGTCAGAAGTTCAAAAACAAAAGATAGCACAATCTGAATTTGCTCAACCTGATTATGGCCGGTTATTTGCAGAAGCAGATTTGATCAACCTCAACCCACTCAATAAAAAGTCGACACAACTTAGAGTAATTCAAGTATTCCAACCAGAAAAGTAATATGCAATCAGGAGACCTATTTGCATTTTTTTCTTGTGTGATATCTAAGAGAACTGTGAGAAAAAAAGTTCAGCAATAAAAAGAACAATTCAACCCTGAAGAATTAGATATAAACCAAACTTAGTGGTTGTCTGGTGTACAAGTTTTCAATAATTAACTTCCAGGTCTACTGAGGGACCAAGAAGATTCACATAGGTGCCAAACTACATCAGGCTTATGTTATCCCTTAGAACAAATATAAGCTGGCTTGTATTGAACAATGGAGTGAGCTAGAGTAGTCACATAGAATACTGGAAATACAGACTTAACCAATAAAACAAAATCCACATTATTTTGTTTTTTGTTAAACTTGTTAGAACAAAGTAGTCACGTAGAATACTGGCAATACAGACTTAACCTCCGCCAACTAACCCTACAGACAAAGACATACTTTACACAACAAAGATGCAGAGTTGGAGACTTGTTAAAAAATCCATACAATAAGTGAAACCGAAGTCCATAACAGTGCGTCTTTTTGTAAGCAAAGATCGCCACACAATTTGATCAAATGGGAAAACCCGGAGAACAAAATGTATCTCTACCTCTCCACCAAGTTGGCGTGCCCAAACAGATGTCCCTTGTATATCGTTCTGGTGCAGTGCTGCAACACACACGCACGAGCTGATTTTACACTTGTATAAAGTACAGAGGATGCATTCATTTTGCATCCATCTTGAGCTAGCCCGGAAAATTTCACATAAACCAGTAGATATTACCACACCAAATACCACATACAAGCACCCAGAGGCTAAGAAAATGAAAAGTTATAAGGTAGGATATGAAACAGCATCTACAAGTACTGCTAGAATACTTATAACTAGATATGTTGATTTTCAATTAAAGGTACGGACAGCAAGCATACAGCACCACAAGTATGGTATTTCTGAAGCAGTAAAATATGCGAGCAAATTAGAATGGAAATACAAAGATGAGCATTAAACATTGTAAGAATCCGAGAATCATTTAGAAAGTCGGTAAACTATGTGCCAAAGATGGGTAATAACATAATATTGGTGAGATTTTGTGGAAGAACTATCTGAAAAGTATGTTCACCAAAATAAGGTAACTTAATCCCCTTGAACACACTAATTTTATAGTACTGCATAACACAATTCCTGAGGATTTTCTCCAAGTGTTTAGAATTAAATGGTGCAGGTTAAAATCTCTACAACTGCAACTTGTTTGTATTATTCTCTCACCACTTAAATCATTATACAGGAGACACTTGCTTGTAAAAACCAGAAAAGAACGAGACAGAGAGATCCCTGAGTCAATCATGTGTCTCATGCCTGAATGTTCAGTAAGTAAATGTATACAAGTTTCTTCTTACCGTGGTGTTGAAGTCCTCCCTCTGGAAGTGGGTAAGTGACAGAGCATACAATCCCAAGCTCTCTTGCTGGGTTTTTTCTTTTTTTGTGCTAGAAGAAAGTTAGCATTCCTAGTTTGTTCTAGACTCTTTTTTTGTTCCAGATTTGGGAGAGACGCATGACCCTCATGCGTCTCCTTTTAATGAGACGCATGACCCTCATGCGTCTCCTTTTAATGAGACGCATGACGATCATGCGTCTTTTATAAAGACGCATGAGGGTTATGCGTCTCTATTTTTTTTCCGGTTTATTTTATAGACGCATGAGGGTCATGCGTCTTACGTAGAGACGCATCTCCCTCATGCGTCGCTTATTTTATTTAAATTTCACCGACGACGCATGAGCGTCATGCGTCTTAGGAAGAGACGCATGAGGCTCATGCGTCTCTATTTCGAATTAAATCAGCGCCCAGAGAGGCAGAATAGGCGGAACACGCGAGATAAAAGACACAAAGGCGATTTCCTTGGCGATTCCTTGGCGAATCCGACGACTTCCTCTCGTTTTCCGGTAAGTTTCATTCAATCCTTCAACATTCCTTCCTTATTTGTTGTTAATTTGCATAGTTTGTTTAGATTTCCCCTAATTTATGTAAATTAGGGTTTATAAAAAATTGCTCCATTTTGGCCGATTTTTTGTTGTTTAGTTAATTGTAATGGATTTTAGTGGCTAAATTCATTCTATTGTACACCTCCCTTTCGTACTTCACCACATGAATTCTGACATGATCCAAAAACCACTCCCAGCTGTCGCCAGTTTCTTCATCAACAACGGCATATGCAATAGGCAAACATTTCTTGTTAGCATCAACACCACAAGCAACAAGCAGCTTACCTTTAAATCTTCCTCGAAGGTGAGTCCCGTCTATTGTTAAAACAGGTTGGCACTCCTGGAAAGCATGTATAGCAGGCCCAAGTGCCCAGAACACATAATAGAACACTTTAGTACGACCCGGGCTCAACAACTCGTTATGCCTCCACTCAGCGATTGTGCCTGGATTCCTATACTGCAGTTCAAGCATGTAGCTTGGCAAATCCCTAAATGACTCCTCACATCCACCAAACACAATCTCTAAATTGCCGGTGTTGCCTCAGACTCCACATAGTAATAGCAGTCTTCACATGCAGCTTCAATAAACCCTAATATAGTAAGTATACAATAGATTTATCAAAAACCCTAATAATATGCAAATAAATAACAAATACGGGAGCAATGTTGAAAGATTGAAGGAAACTTACCGAAATATGAAGGGAATCGCCCAGAAATCGCCAAGGAAATCGCACGTTTTGTCTTCCTCTCTTTCTCTCGCGTATTCTGCCTATTCTGCCTTGGGCACAGATTTAAGCAAGTTAGAGACGCATGAGCCTCATGCGTCTCTCCCTAAGACGCATGACGCTCATGCGTCGTCGGTGAAATTTAAATAAAATAAGCGACGCATGAGGGAGATGCGTCTCTACGTAAGACGCATGACCCTCATGCGTCTTTAAAAAAAACCGGAAAAAATAGAGGCGCATAACCCTCATGCGTCTTTATAAAAGACGCATGATCGTCATGCGTCTCATTAAAAGGAGACGCATGAGGGTCATGCGTCTCTCCCAAATCTGGAACAAAAAAAAAGTCTAGAACAAACTAGGAATGCTAACTTTCTTCTAGCACAAAAAAAGAAAAAACCCCTCTCTTGCTACATGATGAACTTCCTCGGCCATATCGTTATTAAGGATATTACCACATATGACAGTCTTAGCAACCCTGTTTTAAATTAACTTTTAAGTTAAGCCCATAACAATTGATTGAGCAGACTACTATAAAACTTAAATATAGTGATTGCATCATATGTTCTCAATCACGATGTTCATAACTAAACCTTTGTTTTTCTATTTTTTTGCTTCGCCAGGGGCAGCAGTCGAAACATCCTTCATTTTTATTTTCTCCCTTGCAGCACCTATTCATTACAAATTGATAGTGATGAAATTGTAACCGGAAATTTAATTTTTGAGCATATCAGGGAATGTGCTTGGTGTTGGGCTTTAGGTGACTAGGAATGGCAGTGAAGTATGGTAGTTTTTTGCGTCAGGTAATGATTCCTCAACAATTACTTGCAACTGGGAATGCAATATACCCCATACAAGAGGGGTAATGAAATTCATCCCCCATCCATTGCATATCCATGCCTCTAAAGTTCCAAGCACTTCCTAAATCTGTGCAATCAGAAGCAGAACCTTTTCCTTTAACAGTTGGAGTCTTTTCAGGTTTGTCTGCAACTGCAGTTTTAACAGATTTGTCTTCAACTGCTGTTTCAACCGCCTTGTCTTCAACTGAGTTTTCAACAGCTTTGTCATTCTTTGTTTGGACAGCTTCCTCTGATTGGCCTAAAAGAGTGAAAAACAAGAGATAGAAACATTGTCATTCCTTCTCCAATATGATCACATAACAGGGAGAAGGCAAGAAATAACACATCAAGTCCAACCACACAAGTTATACTCTAGACAACAGAAAATTCTACAATGAAAGATGTGTTGTCCAATAACATACTCACGAGACCTTGATTGTCTTTAGCTCGGCGTTGCTCAAGCGGAGCACGATGTGCAGCTAGTTTAGCCACAATCTTTCTACCACCAAGGGTTGAACCATTTTTAAGCTCAATGGCACGATTTGCATCTTCAACAACAGCACTGTATTCGAATTAGAAATCATGTATCAGCCACACCGTTCCAGTTCTCACAAAAGGATATCTCAAAATCCAAAAGCGACTTACAACTGAACATAGCCAAATCCTCGGTGTTCACTTGACCCTAGCAGGTAATAGAACAGGAAAGAGAAGCATGAAGTTAGGGGGGGAAATATGGTATAAGCTAACCTGCAGAATCAATTCAATCAACATAAACTCCACATACCCTTCTTCATGACCATAAAGCACCGCCGTATTGGTCCGACATCACTGAACGCTTCTTCCAACTAGAACATCAAGACAACTCACGATCAAATTAATCTCATGAACTTATTGCTACGGAAATAACAAAAATGTTCATGTTTATCACACATACAATAATATTACAGGAAACGAAAAGCAAAAATTAGTATGTGAGAAGTTACCTGAGCGTTAGTTAATGAAAACGGCAAATTCGCAACGAAAATGGTGGAAGGAGATTGTTGATTTTCGGATCCGCCCTTGAAGCTCTTGTTTTTTCCCATTGCCGGTTCTAGTTGAAAAAGAAATTCGAAGATATGAAGAGGAAAAAATCAAAGGAAAAATGCAGAATTCGAAGCGGAAGTTTGCTGTCGGCCGGCGTATGTATCACGGCGGTGGAGACGCCGATTTCTGGACAGTTTGTAACTGGGGTTTATGAGGGGTTTTGTGAACTCCCGCTCGAGGCCCAATAGTTACAATTCCTAATGGATTTGGGTTTTCTTAAAAGCATTTGGATCTCTCTAACATGAGCTGTAATGGGAAATATTCTTGTCAAATTTTATTGTTTTAGTTTTCCACCTACACTTTTTCCATCCAATTCGTCCAAAGGCTGCTAACAATTTGAGGCGGAGCAGCTGACCGTGGGGTCGCCGGTAGCTCCGAAGGTCCCCCGACAATGGAGTTTTTCTGGCAACTATGGATCGATTATATGTAGCTGTTTATATTCATCAAAATGCATTGAGAAATCAAACTGAAATAGATGATAACACTATACATCACTAATATCCTGTACAGTGATGTATATATTACAAAAAGGGTGATGGAAAATGAAGAACATAAACATGGCTACGAGTGCATTCCCCACCTAACAATACTGATTTATAATAACAATGTTCCAAACAGCTTACAGAAAATCATGTAAAGTACATATCATATATCCATTTACACGTGGGCATTGTAGTGATCAAATCATAGTGATACATTTTGACAAGAGAGGATCTGGTGTGGCATCTAGCGGCCGTTGAGAGCTGCAAACTGCGCGAACATAGCTGTTCCAGAGTGTTCTTCGATGGCTTGAGCTTCACCTTGAGGTCTGCCC
The DNA here is from genome assembly GCF_004379255.2 of Salvia splendens. Lineage (NCBI taxonomy): Eukaryota > Viridiplantae > Streptophyta > Magnoliopsida > Lamiales > Lamiaceae > Salvia > Salvia splendens. The sequence continues at coordinate 10,775,410 of NC_056033.1, forward strand.
TCCTCAATAGTCGACGGCGGCACAATATCAGCTGCAGTAAGTGGTGCAGGCTCAGGCGCAGGAGTAGGAGCATCGTTCTCGATAGTAGCGACAACGACGTGTGGTGAAGACAGGTTTGCTTCCACGTCTCCATGTTCCTGCAACCAGGCCTCCTGCATTTGGAGCGAGTACTCCAAATTCCAGAGCACATCGCCCATGCTTGGCCTGTCCACCCCATACTCTGCCAGGCATTTCTCAGCAGCCTCGGCGAATTTAGCCAAAGACTCAGGGCTGATGTGATCCACCAGTGTTGGGTCGATGATCTTATCGAGAAGACCTTTCCTCTTCCACTGCATTGCCCATTCAGCCAGGTTCACTTGCTCCCTGGGCAATGCAGGGTTGATAGCGGGGCGCACGCAGAGGGCCTCCAGCAGAACGACCCCAAATGAGTAGACATCAGACTTATCCGTTAGCTGTTGCTTCCGGAAGTACTCAGGATCAAGGTAGCCGAAGCTGCCCTTGACGGCTGTGCTGACGTGTGTTTGTTCAGCCCCTGGGGCGTCCTTGGAGAGGCCAAAATCGGCCATCTTTGCGACCAAGTTCTCATCCAGCAAGATGTTTGTGCTTTTGACGTCGCGGTGGATGATGCCTTGAGCCGCCCCTGTGTGGAGATAATGCAAACCTCGAGCAGCGCCGATGCATACCTCGAGCCTTTGTTTCCATGATAATGTGGGGAGATCCTTTCCGTAGAGATGGTCTCTGAGAGGTCCATTAGCCATGAACTCATAGACTAGGATCATCTCAGCGTTCTCATCGCAGTAACCGATCAACGAGACTAGATGGCGATGCCTGAGTTTCGAAAGTATTTGGATCTCTGTCTGGAACTCATTGATCCCCTGCTCCGACTGCGGATTTCCCCGCTTTACAGCCACTTTAAGCCCGTCGTCGATGGTACCAATATACACGTTTCCGAAGCCACCAACGCCGATGATGCCTGCATCTTCCCAGTTATTGGTAGCCTCCTGCAGCTCAGCAAAAGAGAAGTATCGGCCTAGACCCATGTTTGAGGAGAAAACTTGGCTTTTTCTCGAGCCTAAAGAAGTTTTGCTGCCAGATAAAAAGCTGGCATCTCCAGCGTGAATGGGTAGCAACCAAGAAGAGAAGCTGTTCCTCTCCTGCCAGTCTTGAGGCCTCTTCTTCCACTTCACCGCCATCGCACCTAATCCGATGAACGCGCCGAACATCATAGCAAACCCAACAGCGGCAACTGTTCCATTGACGCCACCACTAAGCCTTTCACCATTGACGCCAAACTCTCCATCCAAACTGCCTACGGAATTGTTCATCTTGAACACCTCAATGCCGTTGAGAAGGGCATTTTTGGTGCCCGCGTTTTGGCTCATTGGCCCTACTTGGACTGTCAATGGATCAAGACCCGTGACCATGCTTGAGTTCAACACGAAGTCGGCGAAATAGGCTGCGCTGAGGCCACCAGCCACCGTCGACAGATCCAGACCGGTGATGGCTGGCCTCCCGTTTATATACACATTGAAGTAAAGCTCGTTCACGGCCTTGCTCACGATGTCGGCAAAGTGGAGGCGAATCAAATACTGGTATGATTTGTCTACCTTCATTCTCCATGTAATGTTGAAACTCGGAACCTGTAAAATCATGAAATCAATTCATCATTTTTTCCTTTCCAAAATCAGTATAAATTACTACTATTATATTCTTATTAGAATTTGTAAACCATAAAGTATACTACATTAGTTTTAATTTGTTTATCAATTTAACATGCTAACAATGAAGAATTCAAAATATAGATGAGTTATCTCCCCTATCAAAAAAAAAGCAAAAAAAAAAGTCACCTGAACGTTTGCGTCCGCCATCTGGGTGGCGGTGGCGTAAACCAAGGGTGGTGCAATGAGCGGTGACTCGCCCTCAGGATACGTTATAACATTAGGCTGGACGGAGGCAGCAGAGCCCATGAATTTGGGGTCGAGGTAGGGTTGATCTGGCTCCCAATTCCGGCCTAAGGTATCATTCTGCGCCGTGATCAGGGGGCCACCGGAGTTGAGCCGGTACGCCGTCTGATAAGCCACGCTGGACAAGCCAGAATAATCACCCTTGGGGAAAACGGCGGCAGCGTTATTGCCGAGCAAGAGATCCGGTGCAGACGTGAACTCAATGGCGCTGACGTAGGCGAAGCTGGTCGGGTCGGGGGTGAACATAATTGAAAACCGCTCGGTCGTAACATTGACGAGGAACTCTCTCATGCTCCACGTGGCACTCGGCGGGTGGTCGAAGTTCTGTATCAACACGAGGCGATCCGTCGTGACCTTGAATTTTGCGGTTTTGAGATCCTTCCCAGCATTGTTTTGGACGGGCGCGAAATGGAGCCGGATCCAATGCCATCCGGGTCGGGTCACTTGAAACGTGTAAGTCGCGGCTTTCTCGAACACGCTAGCGGTGTTGTAGATCGGCGAGGGCACAGTCGGATCGGGCTGCGGGGAAGCAGCGGCGATGACGGTGCCAGTGGAAGCCAAAAATTTAGCGGCTTCGGAATCGCCGACGAAAACGCGGTTTCCGGGGAAGGTGGTGGGGGTGGGGCTTCCGCAGTCGAAGAGGTAGTTGTCCGGCGGGGTAAAGGCGTCGGAGTTGGCGGGGGCGTTGATCGGCGCGGCGACTGCGGAATATGGTAAGGATGTTAACAGGAAGAGCAGGAGGAGGGCGACGGGAGGCCGCCGTGGAGGTGTCTCTTCCATGTCTCCAACTGATCCTCCTGTCGGAGAGGGGCGGGGATGAGAGTGGCAAGGCCAAGAGGATGAGAGAGAGGGGGGCGGGTGTGAGTGGCGTGCGAACCAAAAATTATAAGCGAATTTCGTTTGTTTTCATTTTTCTCTTTCTTTCGGTTGCCGAAATTTCATCTTTACGCCTTACTTCATTATGCGACTCCGATCTTCCTGGGTTGATAATGCAAATTATCACTCGTTTAGATATACGCATGTCTTATTTGAGCATATATAGGAAAAAATAAGAAATACTAGTACTAAACTTTTAATCCATTGGATGCAACAATAAAATGACTTCTGCTTATACACATGGTTTATGTAAACGTTTTTGGAGTTTTAGAGATTCGTGTAATGAACTTTATTTCATTAAAACTCTTTTTTTTCGCCATTAAGCTATAGTAGTACCTTATTTTGATGATTAAAATGATCAACGTCTTATTCAACTTAATTTGAATTATTGGTATCTAAAAATAAGGTATAATACACGATTAGTGTCAGGAGAATATCGTTCAAATATACTTGAAATTTAAAAGTTGTTAGTATTGACAAAAAAAATATACTTGAAATTTAAAAGTTGATAGTATTGACTTAAAAAATATACATTTAAGGTAGAAAAAATAATTTTAATAACTATAATAAAAATATCATAATTATCTATATCTATTGATTTTTCTTAAACCGGCCGCCAAGTTGATCTTCAAAGAGATGTGTATAGATTTTATCACACATCTCTCATTTTGAAGGTTGTGTCACACGACTTGAATATGAAACTTGGGTTTTATTAGTAAAAAAAAGGTTGAAATCCGAACCCTAAGGGGCCTCTCACATCCCGGTCCGACAGTATTATAAGGGGTGTTAAATCAAAGTACGCAATGACTCGTATGGAGGAATGCCTAATCCACTGCCTGTCAGAAGCCCACCTCCCAAGACCTTACACTTGTGTCTGAGAGGTGTTGAAACTTGGGTTTTATGATCTTCAAAGTGACGAAATGTGAACTTATAGTACTAATGTCTCTCTCTCTAAACATGTTTTAACTTTGACTACATATTTCAGGTTTCTAAAATACTTCTACCATCCCAATTAAATTGAGTTAAAAATCAAAACTTTTAGACACGAAAAATAAGAAATTGTATTGAAATGTAGAAGACACAAATAAAGTAGAAAAAATAAAGAGAAAGTAGATTGAGTAATGAGATAAAATAAGAATGATAGAATGTTTATATTCTTTTAGGCCAAAATTGGTCCTGAACATATGTTCATTTTACGATTTTGGTCCTACACATTATCTTTTGAATTTTTGCATCCCCAACATTTCAACTCGGATCACAAATGGTCCAAAACTAACTGTTCCGTTAATTTTTAACAGTCAACAATTTTAATCCCGATTTTGACCAAATTAAGCAGATAATTGTGAATTTTTAATTATTTTGATACATAAATTATATATTCTAAAAAAATAAGAATTTATTTATTCATTCATTAGTGTTCCTTTCCCAAATCGTGTTTCCCAGTTTTATTTCATCAAATTCATTTTAACGGCACCGCCGAGAACGACGGCGGAACCCACCACCGTCGCCCTCACCACCGTCACATTCTTCCTCAGCTGGTAGAAATCAGGCAAAACGCTGTAGCCGAGCATTACTCCGCCGTAGTAAACATTTTCGGAGCTTTCCTTCAAATAGTATATTCCGACCTTGCGGTTAGGGTTTTTGGCTCTGACGGTGTCGTCGAATTCCGATGAGATCGGCGCTGCAGAAGTTAGATTCAAACCGTGGATAGAGACTTTCATCACTGTATAACTTAGCGATTGTAATCCGAAGATGAGGTACATCGCTCCGGCGGAGACGAAGGCGACGATGATCAGGAGGAAGATGAGGCATAAGGTGAAGCAGCAACATCTGCAGCAGAAGCTCCGGCGTTCGCTTTCTCGGTAGCCGGACGACGTAGGTTGCTAGTGAAGGAGCCAGATTCAATGGTGGCGGCTTCTTAATCTGGTCGGATTTAGCATATGGCGGTGAAGCGGTTGAAGGTGGAGGTGGAAATAGTGATGCCCACGGTTCGTAAACCGACGGTTCCAGTTTTGAGAAATGTGGAACCGGAACCGAACCATGAGGCTATTTCACGGTTCCGGTTCCGAACCGCCGGTTTTCAGACGGGACGATTTTCGCAGTTCCGGTTCGGTTTTGGCGGTTTTGGCGATTTTTTTGCTATATAATTTGGAATTTTGGACTTATACAATAAATTGGAACAAGACAATGGATAACATAAATTGAAATAAGACGAATAAGGTGAAAATCATATCAATTTTATTGAATTATTGCAATTTACAATATATATACAACAATGTAATATAATTTACAAGTGTCGTCGGAACATAAATAAAAAATGGGGGGGGGGGAATGGATTAATTTGAATTCAAAAATCAGAATTTAAAAAAAAATTGAAAATCGGACGAAACCGGCGGTTTTGGTCAACAAACTGCCTGCAAAACCGCCTGCCGACCTGCATGACACATCCCATTGGCTCTGCAACGTGTCAGCCTTGTGTTCCGCACCGAAACCAGAAAACCACCGGTTTCATGGTTAACCGCCAGTTTTCGCGGTTAACCGCCGGTTCCAGTAAAAAAACCGCCGGTTCCAGTAAAAAAACCGCTGGTTCTAGTAAAAAACCGCTTGAAAAAGCTGCCAACGGCTGACGCCTCGGATACCTCGCCGGAACCGTGAAACCGGCGGTTCGGTGAAGGTTTCTGTTAATAAAATCTTGAACCGGAACCGGCCCGCGGTTCTAAATCTGACGGTTCCGGTTCGTAAAAATTGTCACGGTTCCGGTTCCGCGGTTAACAGCCGGAACCGAAAACCGTGGGCATGTCTAGGTGGAAAGTCTTGCCGCGGCGGCCATTCTTCATAAATTAGCGGCGGAAGAGATGGAAGTAATTGGAATGGGAAGAGTGATGAAATAAAAGTGGGGAAATGCGATTTCGGATAAGGAAATGTTAGTATTCATTTAATGTATTTAGATTAAATAAGATTTTATTTTTTTTAGAATATATAATTTCAATCTCAAAATAAACCCTATATGTAACACACTTGTGTAATTTCATTATTGTATTTTGCAAGAGCTCAAGATGGCCGCATTAGGTGTTCCGTATTTGCGTCAACCGTCGTTTCTTAAGGTATTTAACCGCCTCAACACAATGGAAGAACTGGTACATCAATTGTTTTATAGTAGTATGGTTGTATATCACAAATTCATGAACAAAACTACTTTGCAGTTTGTTTGTACTCCAGCATCTGCCGCCCGAATTCAACGTGGTTCACGGACCAATACTACCCGCACAATCTCGGTTAGTCATGCCTAATGGCGTCGGATAGACAGTCAGACTCATTCGTATGGAAAACGGGACTCGTTTTCAGACCGGTTGAAGAGAGTTCGTTACTGACAACCTCTTCAAACACGGGGACTTTATGACGTTTACTCTAGTTGATGTGGGCACATTCCACATCAAAAGATACGCCGTTAGCACTGGAGTTCCACCTCTAACCGATGACGAAGGTTACTATTTTGTACTTAGCACACTTGTGGTATTTTGTTGAATTCATATTCGTATGCGATGTTGTCTTATAAACAGACTATGTGTACACCCCGACGACGATGTCCCAACGCCGTTCGTTGAAATGACAGACGATTACCAACCTACCGACTCAGACACCGATTCATCAAATGATATGAAGATGACCACGACGCGCTGGACTTGGATGGATGCCCAACATTTACTGTTACGGTCACGACATCACACCTTGCCCGCACTTTTGAGATACCCTACGGATTCTGGCGTCGGCCAATCCCGATGGGTGCACTCCAAGCACCGGTTGACTTCCTCACCATGGAGAACACATGGATGCTTACTCTCCTGCATAGCAACTCCAAAATATGGGTCAGAAAAGGGTGGAAGCGGTTCAGGCGAGGGAATGGACTTAGTGTCGGGGATCGTTTGCACTTCACACTGGTTAATCCGATGGAGGTCACTTTTTACGTAGTGATTGAAAAGGCATAAGGTGTTTAGAATGTGTTGTTGTGTTGGTGAAATGTTGGTTAACAGTGTGTGTCGTAGGTTATGGGAAACTTTGGAAAATTTATGTAATGGATCATCTAATGCGGTTGTTGTTTGCTACGTGTATTGTCGTTTGATGCATGATATTGACGTTGTACGCTTGGAGTTTGAAATTTCGTGTTGAAGCCAAATATCACACTAGTTTGCCATATCATTATTGTCTCCCACATCACATAGAAATGTCTTATAACCAAACATCATACAAAAACAAATACAAGGCAAATATCAAACTAGTTTGCCTAGTAGAAACTCGAGAAGGACTAGCAACATAGTCATCAAACCAAAAAGGACACTCGGCGGGACAACAACGCCCACGTTGTTACGTCCACAGCACACCTCACCGGAGATCATGATAGTTTGCAGCGGTAGAATTGGCATCTTGGTAACGTGAAGGGATGCTCATATTGGACGAAAGTCCGGCCGTTGACACTTCTTCAAGATTAGGGTGTTCGTCGAACCAATTGAATGATCTAGGATGATCACCATTAAGTGGGCAGTTGTAGTAGTACCGTCCGACATGCCTGGCTGTTCTACCAGCACGCCGCAAGTCCATCCGGCTTACCACAACTGCATAATGGTTGGTACACTCCTTGTTGCATAATGTATATTGTGATTGGCTGCAAACAATCATTCATCAAATGTTGTACATACCGTTACAAAGATGGAACAAATTGTTATTAATACCGAATTATAAAAAAGTCAAACAAGGTTCATAATTTTAATAACAATGGTGACTAAAGCGTGACATCAAACACGTTGTCTGTGGAGCCACATTGCGTTCGCCAAATCATCTCGGAATTGTGTCCACTCGGCGGATGGTTCGATTTGGTCGACAAACTCACCTTCGTCTACGTCGGGGATGTGATGACTGTAGTAAATATTCGAATCAAGTTGGGCTTCTATAGGGTCATTAGGCATCTCGCGGTGTATGAAATTATGCAACAGAAAACATGTCATTATTAACCATATCTGAGTTTTGATTGGGTAATAAGAAGCACAACGGAGGATGCCCCAACGCATCTTCAACACAGCAAACGCGCGCTCAATTATATTCCTCGCTTTAGTGTGCCGCATGTTGAAAAGCTCATTTGGATTCTGTGGTGCCACATTACCAGACCCCACTATTTCAGGTGGTAACGCACTCCTTTATATGGCGTCAAGAATCCAGAGCTATTTGCATACCCATTGTCGCATACGTAGTAACATCCTGCGAGGAGTAGACGCTAGATTTATGAGAAATAGGGGACTAGTTGGATGCCAAAACTGTACTATCAAATGCCTTAAATACCAACCTTGCGGGACCTTTAAACCTCCTTCTTGCGTGACAGCATCACGCAAGACCCGCGAATCCCTAGCCGACCCCTCCCACCCAGGGAGGACGAATACAAATTGCATGTTCCGATCACAAACTGCTAATGTATTGGTTGCAATTTGACCTTTGCGGGTTCGATACCGTGGCTTGTCCGTGCGGCTCACTAATACGTTGATGTGGGTCCTGTCAAGTGCCCCAAGACAGCTCTGGAAGATTAAGGCAAAACAAATGTTATTACAATGAGTGGTACCCTTCCATCTACTTGGACATACGTACACAACACACCTTGAACCATTTCCAACGGGAGTCCATACAATCTGCCGGTATCGGCTCAGGTTTAGATAACAAATTCCCATGTATGCTAAGAACGACACCCAACACTTTGTTAACGTAATGCGATACCGTAGATCCCGACCTCCAGAATTGGAACTTAACAACACGATTTTTTTGATGGTGTGCCAACACGGTGACGAACATCGCAAAAAAATCCACCTCGGCTTGATAGAATGTGGCAGAGCCGACCAACGGTGTTTCGGTTCATGTGTAGATTAGCGACGCAATCAACGTCAGTGACATTAACTAACCGATCCATATGCTTCACTTACATAGGCATTTTTTAGCACACTGTACTGTCGTGCGTGTTCGAGAAGAACGCGTCGGTTACGCCTACTGTTAGAATTCAAATATCGGTGGACTAAGGTCGTGGTTTCTATGCGAGACAGCTGTAGTATGTTCTCTAACATCATGTACACCCGTTGGTAGTTACTACGGGATTTTCTCATCTAAAAGACCATCATATTCACTGCGTAACGTAACAACACATGACTCATAATTAATCAACACAATCTGGTAAAAACCCATATAAAACGACGGGAAATGGAATTTCAAAGCCGCATACCTTTTCGAATGGATCTTCACCGATTCGGCGCGTAATGGAGTCAGGAACGTCCCGCTGCTACAACAAAACGGATCTGAAATTAAAATACGATTTTACCTAATTAGAACCAAAAAATTAGGCTGCCGGACACGAAAAATTACCGAATCCGACAAAAGAAATTGGATGTTGAGAATACCCGTTCCGTTGGAGAACTTATAGGCTGCCGATCTTCTTGCCGAAGCCGCTGTTTGGTCCGAAAAATAGAGAGAGCAAAAAGAGGCAGGTGGAAGGAGAGATAGAGTGCGAGAGAAGACAGAAGTCGAAAATGTTGAAATGGGAAAGTAGTCGACGAGGGGGGAATTCAAAATTTTCAGGGATAGCACGGTCATTTCATTTCCAAATCTTTTACACGGTAGCGGACCAGATTTCAATTATCAACCTCGAGGTGTGATTTAATTTTGCAGAAAAATATGAGGAATAGTGCGAGCCGAAGCATTTCTCGAGGGCCGACATGCAATATCTTGTGTATACCAAACAACCATAAACGCACAGATTTGACCCCTATTATGTCCAAATAAGGGTCAGAGCGCCATTAAAATACTTACCTTTTAAAATTAATAAAAAATATGCTAGAGATCAGATTTTTAGACAATAGCCAAAGATAAAATAAAATTTAGTAGTAGTACTAAGAATGTACAGGAACATAAATTAGAGTAAACTCTTTCTTGGGGAGGAAGACAAGTAAAAGCATCCATCAACAGGTGCAGAATTTATAGATTTTTTTTGCTATTCTCGTCAGAAAAGAAGTCATGGCTGCTACCGAGAACGATGACGCCGTCCGCCGGAAATCGGCCATCTCAGATTACCGGAAAAAGCTTCTGAACCATAAGGAACTCGAGGGCCGCGTTCGATCTGGTGTCAATTTCTTAAACCCTAATTTTTTATTAATTTCATTTTTTTCACGTATCTGCAAACTGTGCTTGATATCCCACCGTTTTTGTTTCTACTTAAAAGTTAAATTGGCAATGTTTAGATTGATAAGAAGACGGTGAGCTAAAAAATGAGATCAGATGCCTGAAATTTGATACGAAGGGGAATTCATGGATGCCCTTTTCTGTTTTAAAGTAAAATTGGCTGCGTTTGGTTGGAGTTGGACAGGTTGGAGGAGGTACTATGAAATAAGATGACCGGCATAGGATACGATAGCGCAAGAAAAGATAAATCAGTTCACTAGATTATTGGTTCTCAAAGTATCTCTGAGAATGTGATGGGGGTTGAGCTAGATCAAGGGTTGGTTGCTATTTTTTTGCTTTGTTAGGTTTCTGGGAGGATTACCTGGCACTTTTAGACAATTATAATGCTCGGATTTGCGTGCAGAGACACGAGCGGATGCAGTGCCTTTTGTATTACTTCTTATATGCTAGGATAAGGTCTTGTTGATCTGGGTTACGTTAATGGTGCTGGAATTTTCACTGCATATAACATTCTTAGATTGACATGTTTGGAGTGAAGTGATACTTATGTTAAAAGAAGCCCACAAAGCTAATTGTACAGTTAGAGTCCATTGAATTGTTTATATGTACATACATGCAACACTTAGTGTATATACACGTACACAATGGTTTGCTTGTTTATGTGTCTCCATTTTTGAATCTGTGGTCGACTATTTTTTTGACCATTGAAAAATATATGACATGAACAGTAAGGGAGAATTTGAGAGCCGTAAAGAAGGAGTATGCCAAAACTGAAGACGATCTGAAGTCCCTTCAAAGTGTTGGACAGATTATTGGTGAAGTGCTGAGACCGCTGGACAATGAACGCTGTAAGACATCTCTTTTATCTTTATCTTTTGATTTTCAGAAGACGTGTTTGTAATTTAAGCGTTCGTCACTGTAGTCATGCTTTAGAAGCATTTGCATTTTAGAATTTTGAATTGGACTCTTTACCCTTGGAGTTCTGGATAACTTGATCTGGAATTGCATGATCACAATGTTTTAAATATTGTGTACTAGAGTAATTTGGATGTGCTTGTGATCAATTTCTGTAAGATTTGTTTGACTTACGTAGATAGATTAGGTCACTTTGAGCTCATTGCTTTTCAGCATACTGTTAATAGTATTAGATTCACACTTGTTAAGAAGGGAGGATAACATCTTTATTACTGTTTCAGTGATAGTCAAAGCAAGCAGTGGCCCTAGATATGTGGTAGGTTGCCGCAGTAAGGTGGACAAGGATAAACTTACAGCAGGCACCAGGGTGGTTCTTGACATGACAACTCTCACGATTATGCGAGCTCTACCTCGTGAGGTACAAATATGTGCTAAAAAGTTGTACTTATGCAGCTATTAGAACTTGTTGCTGATGGTTCTGTATGAGTTTTCTTGGCTCTTCTAATTTGATGTATGTTGCAGGTAGATCCAGTTGTCTATAATATGCTTCATGAAGATCCAGGAAATGTTAGCTATTCTGCTGTTGGTGGGCTGTCTGATCAAATCCGAGAACTGAGGGAATCTATAGAATTACCTCTAATGAATCCTGAACTCTTCATCAGAGTTGGAATTAAACCACCCAAGGTAAGCGACTCTCTTAAGAACACAATTGACTGATTCTGTTGCTCATTGGTTTATCATTTCACATTTTTCCTGTTTGCCAATTTTAGGGTGTACTTCTCTATGGGCCTCCTGGAACTGGCAAGACATTGTTGGCCAGAGCTATTGCCAGTAACATAGATGCCAATTTCTTAAAGGCAAAATATACCAAACCCTCTATAGTACAGCTTATTATCCTGTTCAACTTCTCATATATTTGTTGTAATGCAGGTTGTATCAAGTGCTATTATTGATAAATATATAGGTGAGAGTGCAAGATTGATCAGGGAAATGTTTGGTTATGCTCGCGATCACCAAGTATGTATTCAATATGTTTAATATTTCTTCTGTAGCGTGCATGTGATTGATTAAACAAGGGATTTACATTCAAAATAACCTTTTCTTTGTGAAGCCTTGCATCATATTCATGGATGAGATTGATGCCATTGGCGGGCGTCGTTTTAGTGAAGGGACAAGTGCTGATCGTGAAATTCAGAGAACTCTGATGGAGTTATTAAATCAGCTTGATGGGTTTGACCAGCTTGGAAAGGTATAGGTCTATTTTTTTCCTAGAATGCATGGATTTTGCATTGAATTCAATTGACTATCAGTATGATATTGATGCACCATCACATGCAGGTTAAAATGATAATGGCAACAAATAGACCTGATGTTCTGGACCCAGCACTTCTTCGTCCTGGAAGATTAGATAGGAAAATAGAAATCCCGTTGCCAAATGAGCAGTCACGAATGGAAATTCTCAAAATTCATGCTTCTGGAATAGCTAAGCATGGAGAAATTGACTATGAAGCTGTTGTCAAACTTGCTGAGGTAAGATTATTATGCTTATTTGCCTTTCACTAAATTGTTTTGTTGCTGACATCCTGCCCTTTACAGGGTTTCAATGGAGCTGATCTTCGGAACATTTGTACTGAAGCTGGTATGTCAGCAATTCGCGCAGAACGTGACTACGTCATCCATGAAGACTTCATGAAGGTAAATTATTTCATTTGATCAAATATAGACCAGTTAAAAGATATTCTTGCATATTTGAATTTAATTCGGCATTGACTTCCATATTTTTGAAAGATATCTGCATCTATCTTGTTATCTACTGAATTCTATATACAGTAAAAGTAACTTAGGAAATCAAATATTTTCTTTTTTTGTTCAGCCATCATACCATGTTGCATTGTTAGAATTCTTTTCTGTGGACTGACGTATTTTCCAGATCTCTCGCAAGTAACTTGATATTTCATTGCTCAAATATCACAGGCCGTGAGAAAACTAAACGAAGCCAAGAAGTTAGAATCAAGTTCACATTACAATACTGATTTTGGCAAGGACTAGAAGGTGTTGGGAGCAATGCAGATAGTAGCCTGTGTGGTGGCTTATTCTCCTTCTGGAAGATTAGTTGTTGAACTGCTCTTTTCAAATCGTAATTTATTCATCACTGTCAAGCCTACTTATATCGTTGTATTGTGTTTTAACTTCTCATCAATCAAATACCCAATCTTTTTATAATCAATTTGAATATGTTGGACTAAGTGTATCTTACTTATAAATCGTAGATCTAATATTAAATTGGTTTTCAAATTGTTCAACTTGTATACCTGCTGAGCAATACCCCACCTTTTCGCAAGATAAATTGGGTTTATATGTTCCAACCTCAACTGAGTCTTAAAAAATTTAATTCGTCATATATAGGGATGTCAATGTAGATAAAACTTTTATGCACAATCTTGAGTTCTTAATAGGAAGCGAGTTAATCTTGACGCCATAACTAAACGTCAAATGAAGAAGTCACAAATCAAACATTTACAACAGCCAAACTAGAAGATTATCTTAATCGTCTTGGCCAGTGGGCAAAGAGAGTTGCCACCTCTGAGTTTACTGAAAACCTTGCTTTTTCAGCAAAATCATCCAAAGCATTTCTCCTACGTCCAGAAAAATAAGATGCAATATTCTTGTAATCAAGCTGAGGAGCCTTCATCCCTTTCTCAACCATCTCTTCTAAATACTTGTAGGCCTCGTTTGATCTCCCTTGCCGTATGAGCCCCCCAATCAAGACGGTGTAGGAATTTTCATCAGGACAACATCCCCTCCTCTTCATCTCCTCCCAAACTGCACATCCCATTTCAGGATTACTTGCTACAAAATATGCCTTCATCATCATGTTGTAAGTGTGAATGGATGGCTGTATGCCGCCTTGGATCATCCTCTTGTATATCGCTACTGCATCATCAGGCATCTTTTGGTTCGTCATCACCTTGATCAAGCCATTGTACGCCTGTCCATCAGGCGAGCATCCTTTCTCCCTCATCTCCTTCAACAACCGGTGCACCATGCCCATCTCCCTTTGGTTCCCAAAACCTATCATCAAACACGTGTATATAGTGGCATCCGGCTCACAACCGGAGCTGTGCATATCATCCAAGTAGTTCATAGCTTCCTCCATGTGACCATGCTTGCAGAGATGGTTAATCAAAATTGTGTATGTCCTAACATTAGGAAATGGACCCTTAGATTTCATCACCTCAAACAACTTGATTGCATCACAACTCTTTCCACCCTTCAACAACCCTCCAAGCATAATATTGTGTGCAACGACATCAGGCTTGAAACCGCCATCAATCATCCCATTCCACACCCTCCCAGCCTCCATCAGATTCCTCACCTCACACCAACCATTAAGCAAGACAGTATACGTCTTGAAATCCGGAGTGAAGCGATGCTCCAACCGTTGAAACAATTGGTGCGCTTCCTTCCCTAACCCCACTTTCCCCAAAGCATCCAGCAAGCAATTGATGGCCTCCACACCAACCCTAAACTTATACTTACTCATCAAATCAAGAACCCCAGCCGCCTTTCTCCTCTCCTTTGCAGAGGCAAATGCTCTGATACAAACGATGAACGTCTCCACCGACAGCAACCCTTTCTCCCCCATCTCTTCGATCAACGAAACCATGCTCTCAAACTGCCTACCCTTCCCCAAAACATCCACCATTGCATTGTAAGATGCAGAATCATGAGAATAGCCCGGCTGCTCCGAAGCCCAGCAAAAGAATCGAAACGCAGGCTTTCGAGCATGCCTGAACCTACGCAGCACACACAAGACCAACTCATGACTCAAATCAACGCCGCATTCATCCAACACAGCCTCCATATTCCTATCTACATCAAACGTCTCATCAATCACCCCACAAACCCTCTCCACCTCCTCAGCCCTAAATTCGGATCCCTTCTCGCCATCAGTCTTGATTTCAGAATCAGAGCCAACATACTTGCAAAAGGGCCTAAATCTAGCAAAGCAAGATTGGGACTTTAAGGAAAGAAAAGAATTGACTAACGGCAGGCTTTGTTGAAGAGGGGAGTGTGGCAGTAGAGACGGAATTTGACAGTGAGGATGATTGATGCGACTACCAGCAATAGAACCAAGCAGAAGATGCAAGGGCAGAGAGCTACCTTCAGCTTGCTTTCCTTGAGCTTCTCGCCGGTGTCGTAAATGGACTTGCTCTCCGGATGCGATGAATAGTCCGTCATTTCGAGAGGCGGAGAGATTTGGTCTGGGAATTCTTGAGTTTCTTAAATGAAAAGCCATTAAATGGCCTGAGAGTCGTGAAATGGCAGCATGAGGAAGCAAGGAATTGGTTCAGATTTCGATCGGAAATTATCTCTGAACTGGCGAAGGAATCGACTGTTTTCGGATTTCATTTAGCCCCCACCAATAAAATTTTTTATTTTATTTACAATAACATGGTATGCGCTTGGAACCCCACTCATTAGAGCATCCCCTATGGGACCCCCGCCTATAGCCCTGGCGGGGGCGGTCCCGGGGCGGTTTATAGTGGGGGAGATGTCCGCCCCGGGGGCGGACGACGAAAGGGGGGCAGTCCGCGGCGGACGACGGATAGGCGACGGGGGGCGAGGACGCGGCGGACGACGGATAGGCGACGGGGGTGCGAGGACGCGGCGGGTGTCCATTAGCCGCGCCTATAGGCGCGCCGACCATAGTGGCCGGCCATCCGGCGCGCCGGCGGTCATTTCGAATTTTTAAATTTTTTTTATTTCCTCTATAAATATCACTCTCCACCTCCTATTTTTTCACCATTTTAACAAAATCCCTCCATTCACTATCTAGACTTTCACTCTCTGTAAAATGCACTGTGATGATTTTAATTATTTACACTGCGATGATTTTAATTATAACTGATTAAAACTAAAAACATTTTAAAATGAAAATTGATTATAATATTTGGGGGCTATTGGAAGTGTCCACCATAGTGGCAGAAATAAAATTTTGTGGCTATGGACAAAAAAACTGGGGCTATGGACAAAAATTGGGGAGGGGCTATTGGGGTGTCCGCCTTATAGTGGACACCCTTAGGAGTATTAAGGGACGGTAGTGTAGCCGCAACCCGTGGGCAGATTAGCCCGCACCCTATTAACCTGCAACCTGTTAGGGCCAGACCCGAAATCCGATGGACTAGCCCGAAAGCCCGATAAAATTTCTATTATTATTTTTTAACTCATAATTCGACATTTCATTTATTAGTTTTATAATTTATATAACTAAAAAAATAATTTCAATTTTATATTAAATATAAAAATTATATTGAATTTTTATTAATATAATAATTGATAAATAAATTAAAAACTTCAAATTCGCTAAAAAAATATTTAAATTTCTAAAACATACTTTAAAAATTCACGAAATATCCCAAATATTAGTATTTAATCATGTTTATGATTGAGTTTAAGCATATATCTCAAATTTACCATAATTAAATATTTTCCATTTTATGAATATAACTAATTTTAATCATTATTTATTGGATTGATCGCATGATAACCTTACCGGGTAGCAACCCGATTAACCCGATAGGCTAGCACGAAACCCGAGTATTTAGGGTTAGGGTCGAACATTCATAACCCGAAAGAAGGCACAACCCGATTAGCCCACACTCGATTGACCCGTAACCCGAGTAGAGTTGGCCCGAAACCCGATGGGCCGACCCGATTGACATCCCTGATTAGTATAGTACTACTCCCTCTGTTCCATAAAAATATGGGCAACAGACATGGCATGGGAATTAAAGACAAAATTGGTAAAGTAAAAGAGATATGAAAATGATATGATAAAGTAAAAGTGATTAGGAGAACGATAGTTAAAGTAGAGGAGATATGAAAATGATGTGGTAAAGTAAAAAAGATTGGGAGAATGATAGTTAAAATAGTGTTAGTGGATAGTGGGACCTACGTTATTAAATTGATATAACTTTCCGGAGGTATTTATACAACCATTGTCAAGTTAATTTGTAGCTCAGTTGATCTACCGTTCGACTAGGAACTTGGACGTAAGGCCATCCACAACGCTGTTGCTATACCGTTCCTTAAACTACTATTTGGGTGCCCCACTGTACTTTTTAACTCCATTTCTTAACTAAGGAACGAAACCTGCAACCCTCCGTTCCTTATCCGTCCCTTAACCGTTCCTTAAATTACTATTCATTCAATTTCATTTTTTATTTTTATTTCCAACCCAATTCAATTAAAACAAACACACTTCATTAAATAAAATAAACTTACAACATAAAATTCGTAAAAAAACATAATTTAATAATTTCCTAAAAATTAAAAGTACATAATTTAATAATTTCATCCGCCAAAGTTTGCCCAAATGTGCTAAATTAGATCATCTTGGAGTTGGGTGTGGGCGCTAGAGTCGCGTGTCCTTTCACGAATAGATAACCGTTCTTGTATAGACGGATGCGCTGCACTTCGAGGCGGACTACTTGCGGTTGAGCTTCCGGGGGATTCAGGGTCGAACCAATTTCCCGCCTCGGGTCCTTCGTCTTGGACAATCATGTTGTGCAAGATTATGCACGTATATATGATGTCGACCATGTTCTCCATGAACCACGTACGAGCCGAGGCTTTGATGATGTTGAAGCGCGCTTGGAAAACCCCGAACGCCCTCTCAACATCCTTGCGAGCAGCCTCCTGCTTCTGCGCAAAAAGTGCCTGCTTTGGGTTGGCAGGCCTGTTGCACGTCTTCACGAAGGTAGGCCACTTCAGGTAGATGCCGTCGGCGAGATAGTACCTCATTTTATAAAGCTGGTTGTTGGTGACGAAATTGATGGCCGACGCTTTACCATCCAAAACTTCGGTAAAGAGGTCGGATTGGTGGAGCACGTTTACGTCGTTGTTCGACCTGGGGACCCCGAAGTACGCGTGCCAGATCCAAAGCCGGTAGTCGGCAACGGCCTCGAGTATAGCGGTTGGGTGAGTGCCTTTGTGGACGCTCGTGTAGACCCCCTCCACGCCACCGAGCAATTCTTCCATTGCAAGTGCATGCAATCGACGCTGCCGAGCATCCCGAGGAATCCGTGCACTGTTTCGTGAAGAAATAGCGGTTTCCCCATGCGAAAACGGCGACGGAAGTACGTAAATCCCTAAACCGGGTTATCGCAGAAGTAGTCGCTTACTAACCTTGCGGCGGCTTCTTCCCGGTTACGATGGATGTACGTACGGGACCGTAGTTGGGGCGGCGCGGCTTCCTCCGCCTCCCGTCGTCGATCTTCTTCAAGTGATTGTTCCATTATTTGACGCATTTATTCAAAAGGATCCATTAGTTTGATTAAATTTGGGAGAAGAAAAACAGAGTTGATTTGAGATGAAAATTGGGGTGGAAATAGAGAGGATTTGAGAGGAATAGATGTGTGTTTGTGAGTGAAATGAGCATGGAATAGGAGTATTTTATAGAGTAAAGAAATAAAAAAAAATTGAAAAACGGCTATAAACGGTAACATTACCGTTTACAATTTTTTTTATTTTATATTTTTTTTTAAAATTCGAATTTTAAAATATATATATATATATATATATATATATATATATATATATATATATATATATATATATATTTATTACGTCATCGTGACGACGCCCACTCGCGGGCCGGCGAGTGGGCGTCATGCATGGCCTGGGAGCTCGCCACGTCGCCTCGGCGCGTGGCGAGACGTCGGGTGCCGCGTCTCGGGACGGGCTGGGAACAGACTAGGGACTGAACGGTCGGCTGCAACGCGTTTCTCCGCGGTTTCGTTCCTCCGGCACGGAACGCCGGCCGGTTACGCCTCGCGTTGTGGATGCTCTAACAGGTTCAATGGTCTACCGATTGTTGTTATTTATGTTATCCACAAATTTATTAATAGTTTTTTTATTTTCTTGATTACTAATTTGTTTGTCTGCATCTTATAGTTAATTCATTAGCTAATAATTATTTTATTTATATTTTTACACACAATTTTTTTTATTTTTTTTATTTGTGTAAAAATTGTTATTGTAGACAGCTAACTTTGATGATAGAGCGCGATACAACTGGGAAGTTACAATGTCATCCTTACCCACATGATTATGTTGATTCCTCAAAGCAGTGTGCACATTGTGTCTTTTTCATGGGGCTTACAAAGGAAGCAAGGAGAGGTTATTAAAGAAGGCCAGCAGTTTGATATCCGTCAGACTGTTGATGAATTTAGACATCAAATAAATTCATACATGTACTGGAAGCCTGGGATGGATATATATGTTTCTCATGTTCGTAGAAAGCAAATTCCCTCTTATGTATTTCCAGAGGGCTACAAAAGAAGTCGACATACGAGATCACTAAGTCAGCAACAAGTTGATAAGAATTCTAGCGAAGGCAATGAGGGCTGCAGGACAGACTCTGCTGAGAGGATCCCAAAACGAAAGAGGAGCTGTGATGGATCAGAGCTGGAGGAAAGTCCTGAGAAGAGACCCTCCATTAGTCCTCAGAGGCAGTTATCAGTCTCACCGGAGTATATTTGTTCGGGAAATTCATTGAGAGGCAGTTGCACTCCGGTGTTCGAAACAACAATGGGGAGCCCAACGGTGATTGTAGAATCTATGCCTAACAATGAAATGGCCAAAGTAGTCCCTGTGGTTATGGAGGATGTGCAAACCAGATGTAATGGAAATGACTTGCACTTTGATGATTGCAATAAAGAGAGGAATTCAATCCCAATGCAGATGCAGTCAAACCAGGGGATGCGATGTGCAGAATTTTCTGACGTTACTAACATCACAAGTTCTTGCACTGCTCAACATTTGAGTACCAGTAACAGTAAGGATACAGAGATTGATGATGAAGGATCTTTACTAATTAGATCAAGTGAGGTTAGTGCAAAGCTGCTTATGGATAATGGATGTCAGAATGGTGCTTCTGTTCTTGGGAATGGACTAAGAGAGAAGCTACAGCCTAAGGGCCGCTCGCAATGGTTCTCAAATCTGTAGATGGAGTTGGGTCAGAACCTGTTGAGAAGAATGTCATGAGTAACAGGCTGAGCCTCACTTCAACTGCCTGAATGTAAAGATGATACGAAGGCTTTTCAATTCACTGCCTAAATGAAGAAGTTACCTGGATTGGTGTCACATGACTGAAAGCCAGCAGCTCGGGTAAGTACCGTATTCATTGCTGGCTTTCATATGTTTCTTTATGTTTCCAGCCATGAAATCTTGGAAGGAAAACCGAGTAGCGTCAATCTGAGGAAAACCACCCTCTGGACATTTTGAATTCCTTATGTATAGTTTTTCGGATTAGAGGGCTCCATGGTGCAAAGTGATTCCGTTACTCCTCTGGAAAGAGATTGAATCTTATTATACTGACTTCGTTAACTATGTGAAGATTTGTATTTGCATGGTTGTTGAAGGTTCTGCTATATTATGATACCGTTACCAAAGAGAGTTCGTTTGTATGTTGTAGAGGATTTTTTATGAAGTGTTAGGGTGGAGTGTTTCATTTCATTGTTAGTTGATAAGGATTACACCTTAGTGTCCTTGTAATCAATCCTCTAGACTTGAATCTGTACATCGTTAACATATGAAGCCTTGTTCGTCATCTTCTATATATTGTTTTACTCAGCAAAAAAAAAAAAAAAAAAAACATCACATAGTAGTAATTTATATAGTCTAAGAATAAAAATAATTATTTAGTTAAATTAACAACCATATGGAGTATATTATATTACTCCATTCGTCCCAATTTTGGAAACTCTTTTATCTCTAAAGAGGTGGGACTTATTCCCTACTAACAATACTTTAATTACTTTTTCTCTCTACATCTCTCTTACTTTACCAATTTTGCATTAAAACTTGTGACGAACCTAAAGTGTATATTATTTGGATACAGAGGGAGTAGTAAATAATTTTAAAGTCATACATTTTATTTAATTAATATATTCTTCAATTATTTCAACTTTAACACTATCATCAAATGTACTTTAACTTATATTACTCATTTTTAAGTTATTTATCTCACATTATCTTGTTCTATTCACGTCGTGATTCTTTCTAACGTTATTAATACTAAAATAAACAACAATTGTTAACGTTAGTTTGGACCATCCAATTTCAAAATCTTGTGTCTACCACTGATATCAGTATGAACTCTTGCTCATTATCTTTTGGTTTAAACTTTTTATTTATAAAAAACTTTAAAATTAATTTTTGAGATTATTATAATTAGCGGAGATAGAATATAACTACGACTATGTATAACTCCGTGAGATAATATTATAAACCATATTTACAAAATGAATCGCACCTATAATGACTCATAACTAAATGGTCCGATTAACCTGCAACGGTAATTAGATTACCCCGTGTCCTTGGAAACCAATTTGGCAGTAATAGCAAGCGAAATTCCTTAGAGCATCCGCAGCGGCGGACGTCGAACCGGCTTGTCGGATGTCCGCGCGGGACGTCAGCCATTAGGCGTGGGAGGGACGGATGCGGACGTCCGCTGCGGACACCGCAGATCCGCGGCTTTCCGACGACGTCCGCCATTGCGGGTTCCCGGCGGACGTCCCGATTTTTAATTTTTGTTTTTTTTAAAAACTCTATATATACGGCTCGTTGAACTTCATTTCATTCGCACCACTTGTTTTAACTAGTTTATCTCTTTCTCTACGTTTCTTTTATATACAAAATGACTTGTGTAGTGGTAGTGGTGCGGGTGGTAGTGGTGGGGTGCTGATGAAGTACAACGGCGAATTAAAGAACAGTTGCGGGCCGTTACGTCCAGGGAGATAAATCGCGCGATACAAGCGGCCTTGCAACAGCAGCAGCAGCAGCCGGTGGTACCTCGACCCATCCATCGTTGAACTATAGTACCCCGGACCACATCGCTGCACACCGTCGGTTATATGATGACTACTTCGCTCCGGAGCCGCGGTTTGAGGAGAACATGTTCCAGCGACGTTTTAGGATGCATCGTCCGCTATTTCTGCGTATCGTGAACGCTTTAGAGCGTCGATACGAGTATTTCAGGATGAGGGAGGATGCGTTTGGTAAACCCGACCACACGCCCATACAGAAGTGCACTGCCGCAATCAGGCAGCTGACATACGGAGGTGTGGCCGACATGTTCATTGAGTACCTCCACATCGGCGAGATGACTGCCCGCGAATGTCTGAAGTATTCTTGTGAGAACGTTAGGGAGATATGCAGGGATAGGTATCTTCGGAAGCCTACCCCCGAAGATTGCAAGGCTCTAATAGATATACGTGACAGTCTAGATTGGGAGTGGAAGAATTGCCCCGCCGCCTAGAAAGGGGTGTTCACTGCCCGCGAATGTCATGTGGAATTCTTGATGCTATGGAAAGTTAATTCAAAATTGAGAAGGAAATAAATTGAAATATTAAAGTGTATGATTAGAAAGTGATTAAATGAAAATTAAGTGTTAGAAAATAATATAAGGTTGGAAATGGAGAGATTAGAGAATATATATATATATATATATATATATATATATATATATATATATATATATATATATATATTAAGAAGTGTAAAATTTGTATATCAGGTTTTCGGTGATTGTTTGGACGACGAAAATGACCAAATTAATTAAAATAGTTAATGAAGGGTATTATAGCCTTATAATTAAGTATTATGATTATAATTTGAATAATATGAAGAAAAAAATTAGGAATTATACGATGTTCGTGTAGAAAATTCAATAGAAAGGCATTTTGGTATTTTTACATTAATTAAATCAATTCTTTCTCTTTATTTGGACAGTGCCGATTTTTACTCATCAACTAGGAATGAAATGGCTGCAAATTTTATTTCAAATATTAGAGAGAAGTCTAGAGATAATGCTTTACAAGTAGTTTAACTAAATGTTGCCAAATGTCTCCATTTTTAGCCATGGAAAATGCTAATGTTGGGAGACTAAAAAAACATGAGATATCTTCTTTCTTCCTCATTTTTCTTCTTTACAAAAATCGGCAGCCACCTTTCTCAAATCACCATAGCTATTTTCTCTCACATTTTCTTAAGTTCTCACATTTTCTTAAGTTTATCGGCGAGTCGAACATGTAATCGCGTAATCAGGACTTTCTCGAGGTATCTCTCTCTGCCTACCTATATTTATAGCATTTTAAATAGATGAAATGTAGAGGACGGATGGCTGGCAGGTTTGGAATAATTGGGAAGTTGTAGGGGAATAATTTTAATTCTTGAATAGTTCATGTGGTTATTGTGTAGGTTTAAGCATGTTTTGATAAATTATTTATAACCTATTGAACTCTAGCATAAAGATTTCATGAGGATTGAAAATACTCATTTGATTTTATGTTTTTGATGATATAATATCAAGCTAGACAAAATATATGGTTAGTGAGATGATTAAACATAAATGGAAATAGAATTTAATATGAATGTTTGAATCGGATTTAATCCTCTGTTTTTCAATGATCTGATCCGAATTGTTCGGCATGTGTAAAACAGTGAAAATTCTATTTTAACAATTTTTAAAACAACCTTGGTGAGTCTAGTAACTCCCTGAATATTTCGGAGAATTCTGGAGTTTAGGTACTGTATCAATAAATTGTTATAACAATACAGCTATAACTGCCATAGTTTTCGTAATGTGTACTGTTTTTGTACATCTTATCCGAATTATTGAGAGCATTTAAGATCGATGAAAACTTTATTTCATAATTTCTATATTAACTATAAGATGTTTAGTTGTTCTCTCGATTTTGTGATTAATTAAAGAGTTCAAATACTACTTATAAAAATTGTGTAGAAAATGTTGCCAGAAACTGTTCAATTTTGCTAGTCTCTGGTAAAAGGAGAATATCTCTCAAACCATTAGGAAATTTTGAGTGAATCTTGTTTCATTGTAAAATAGACTTCATGGGGTATTTAAAAATGTTATATTAAGCCTCTAAATCCTTTTGAATGGATATAGAACATTAATGAGAAATCAGTCCAGTGCAATTGTTATATAAGAAGTTAAATGATGAATCAATGAATTACTATACATCTGGGATATTAAATATGGTTAAAGGAAAGAGTTTAGCTCATAGTAGTATTCTTTTTCTATAAATTAATGTGGATTGCATGTGATTAGTAAGTAAAGCGAGAGGTTTCTCGGCGATAGCCGAAATGGAAGAAAAAAAGGTTCCGGAGTGACTGGAACATTAAGATGGAAAAAGGGCTTATGCTCATAAGCCTGTCAGGTAGCATGCTCATCACTTAAATGGCCTAATTCTCTTATGTGCTTTAATGTGATTATTATGTGACATATTGCTTGGTAAATTATGATTAATTATGTGATAAAAGACTTATGAAGTAAAATATGAAAGTAAGATGAATTATTGAATGATTTGGTAATGAAGTACGAAAGGGAAGAATATGATTGTTACTTTAAAGATGGTGAGATGTATACAAATAAGATTTTCATGTGAAATATGTCTGATCGACTTGTGATGACGTCTGATCTATCTGTATGGATGTGTTATGTTGGAAATCGTTGATAATAAAGTATACTTGTCTGTGCTTATGCCCCGTGCTTGAGTGTGTTCTGTGGGTACAATTGGCATGCCATAGGACAGCAGCGCTGCATTATCTGTGATCTCTCGTCTTCTGGATAACCGAAGCGAAGATCGTCCGATATCTGTCTGAAATCTGATCTGTCTGATATCTGCTCTGTCTGATATGCACCCTCATGGGTGATCTGACTATCTGTCTGCACCCTAATGGGTGGTCTGTGCGGCGTCCTCTCGAGGACCATGACCGCGTCTGTATCTGATTCTGTTTCTGATCTGGTCCGCGTACCCTAGTCTGTCACTAAGCACATTAAGGGGACATATGTGAAAGCTATGTGATAGTGTCGATCAAAATATTCGTGATGATATATGTGACAATACGTGTATGATAATATATAAGTTATAATATGAGATTAGATGAAACATCTGTTATATTATACGTGAAAATGGATTATGTTACATGGTTCTGTTGAATTTTGAAATAAATATTGGAAATCTGAGACTTGCAGACATAGTTTATGACATATGAGAATTTTTGTATTATTATAAATATTGGAAATCTGAGACTTGCAGACATAGTTTATGACATATGAGAATTTTTGTATTATTATACCCTTCAGATGACATAGTTGGAAATTTGAAGTTGTAAATGAAGATTTGACTATTGGTACAAGTATGTTGATACGTGTAATGACATCTGTGATTTGTTTATGTTAATGTGTGGATATCATGTGAAATATTTGATGCTTCATATGAATATTAATGACTGTTGATATGTTCTGGGATTGACATTGGCTACTGGTTGGATTCTAGGCATGCGTCGGCTATAGAGGAGATGCTGCCCAATTTATGTTAGAGATTAATAAGACAATAATATTATGATATATGTGGCAATGATTGGTAAATGACCTGATGCAGTGGCTACAGTATGTCAGTATAGAAGTTTGTCAAACGAGTTTTTGATAAAGTATAAAGTCTAAAGTTTACCAAAGTACGGGACAAGAATTCCCGTGTGACCGAGAAATGTGGTTATATGGGACTGGCCACCCCACATAACTCGAATCTCGGTAGCGTCATTTTAGGGGAAAAGATACAGGAAGATGAAAAGGAAAATGATGTATATGAAAGTTATAAGATAATGTGTGATTCTACATGATTTGTAAAATGATATATAAAATAATGTAATTATCTGAAATGAAGTACATTGATCCTAATGGATTATTGGCGCCCTGATATGAGCTATATGTGAAAAAAATGTGAGGACATGTGAGTTGCTAAAAATGTGGTGTGGTGGGAGGAAATAATATGTGATGCATGGTATGATAGGAGGACATACATGAAGTATATGGTGTGATGGGAGAATTCGGTCGGGCCTCATGTGGGGCATTTCGCTTAGCCGCGTACCCGTGTTTGTTGATAAGCACATTTGGGACAACAATGTGATAAGGTGTATGGTATTATATGCAACAATATGCAAACTAACACATGTGATAAAATGTGTTATAATATGTGGACATAGGAAACATGTATGATAATCCTGATATGTGATATATAGTCTAATATGCCTTGATATATATGGTCCATGTAATTAGATTTTGTTATATGCGTTTCTATTGAGTTCTGATATTAGTGTTAAGAGTTCGAAATTTGCTGCTGTGATGACGAATATTGAAATGTGAATGTTCGAGGTTATAGAATGTTAAGTGGATAAAATAGTATATGTGCATGATTGAAAATTGAATGAATGATGTGATTTGAATATGTGTGTCCTAATGAAAGATACTAAAGAGTGTAAGAAAAAAAGAAGAAAAAGAATTCAAGGAAGGATAGGAAAAGAAAGTAAGTTATAGATTAAGTGAACATTATGATATAAATGTGTGAATGAGCAAATACGACGAATAAGAAATAAATGACATAATCTGAACACATGTGCCCCTATATGGATTATATGGGTACTCGGAATCGGGAAATATGAAATATGATGTGATGTGATAGAGATATAAGCCAAGTAATTGTACATGATATAAGATATGTGATACAAAATGTGATCAGATTAGAAATGTGAACTCCGTAAGAACTATGCTCGAAGACGAGCTAAGTGAATATGGAAATTTAAATGAGGATTTAGAAATGAAATGGAGAATGTAAATGGTTATGATGTAAGAGGACAATTAGAATAAGTTAAAAAATGAACTAAAATGGTGTACGGGATAAATGAGTAATAAAAATGATAACATTGTCATGTGAATGCGAAAGAGGAATCTGAATGTGAAATTACTGATTATGTGATTTTACATGCTATTTGATGAATGGTTGTTGAAGTAAGAGCTATGGATTTCACATTGGAACGTATGCGAAAGTCTGTCAGATAATAAAATGTAAAGAAGTATGCAATATAATTTGATAAGTATGCTTATGTGTATTATTGAATCTGTGACATGATGGAACCAATAATCTTAATATGATATATTAGGGTGAAATATGAACTTATGTTGCATTATATGTGGAAGTTGGATTATGTGATTATAAGTGCGATTTTGTGACAAGTTAAAAAGCATGACATGATAAACAACAAATAAAAGATAATAATAATATTATTATGTAATTGTAAAATGTGGTTGTGATAAGATGTGATTTCGTGATTTTGTATGTCATTCTGTGTTTGGTTGTGGAAATAAGGGTACTCTATGTAGACGAGGATATAGGCTGCTATGGAATGACATATATGAACCTGCGACGCTTTTTGGAATAAAGTAAACCCGAAGGAATTTCGAGGACGAAATTCTTTTTAGGGGGAAAGAGTTGTAACACCCCAATGAAATTACCTTAGTCGAAAATTAATTTCCGATTAGGAAACCGGAGAATCAGGACTCTTGAATAATTCGATATTGAAAATAATGGTTGGATATGTGAAAATGTGGTTGGTCTGTATATGTGCCAAGTATGTTGGTATGTAGGGCTGGCAATTTTCGACACGACACGATAATCTGACACGAATCCGCACAAAATTATTGGGTTGGGGTCAAGTCTTATTGGATCCGTGTCCTTATCGGGTTGACCCATTAAGAACTCGATAATTTCGGGTTGGGTTCGGGTCGGATGCGGGTCGGATACGGGTAACCCATTAAGAAATAATAATATTATTTTTATTATTATTTATAAAAATATATATTACTTTAATTTTTTAATTTCTTATAAATTAGGTTTAAATAGTATAAAACGAATTTTAATTGTGTAAATTAGGTTAAAAATTAAGGTTTAATCGTGTAATATTAAGGTTCGGGTTGTTATCGTGTCGTGTCAACCCATATTATATCGTGTCGATAACGGGTTCGTGTCGGGTGCGGGTCGTGTTTGGATTTGAAGGTAGCAGGTCGGGTTCGTGTTCGGATTTACAGTTTCCTTAACAGGTCGGGTTCAGGTTAGGCCTTATTGGGTTGAGTCATTATCAGGTTGACCCGATAACGACCCAATCCGCACGATTTGCCAGCCCTATTGGTATGTGATATTGCTTGGTAGATGTCATGTGGAATTCTTGATGCTATGTAAAGTTAATTCAAAATTGAGAAGGAAATAAATTGAAATATTAAAGTGTATGATTAGAAAGTGATTAAATGAAAATTAAGTGTTAGAAAATAATATAAGGTTGGAAATGGAGAGATTAGAATATATATATATATATATATATATATATATATATATATATATATATATATATATATATATATATATATATATATATATATAGGGATGTATTCATTTCCTTTTCCTATATTTCCTCCTTTTTCCTTCTTAATATCAGCCATTAGATTAGAGAAATGGACGGTCAAGATCAACTTTGGGTAATTAATCTCGTGTTGCATTATTTGTCCTATTTTGTGCATTATGAGGGTACAATAGTAATCTAATAATGGCTGAAAACCGCTACGAATAATGCACCACATGGTCACGAGTAATGCATATAATTACCTATATAATGCACAATATGTGAACTGCAATGCATACGAACAAGATGTGTTGTGTTATGATGTTTGACACACGTTTCTTGTTTCCCCTAAGGGTTTAATAAGCTTAGGGGCTAGGGTATAGTACGTAGACATGTATGTAATCTTCACATGGTAACGAGTAATGGATATAATTGACTATATAATGCACAATTTGTGAACTGCAATGCATACGAACAAGATGTGTTGTGTTATGATGTTTGACACACGTTTCTTGTTTACCCTAAGGGTTTAATAAGCTTAGGGGCTAGGGTATAGTACGTACGCATTAATAACAAATTATAAAACGATACGAATAATTCACCAAATTGTCACGAGTAATGGATGTTATTAACTATATAATGCACAATATGTGAACTGCAATGCATACGAATAAGATGTACCATGTTATGATGTTTGACACACGTTTCTTGTTTCCCCTAAGGGTTTAATAAGCTTAGGGGCTAGGGTATAGTACGTAGACATTACTAAATGCACGTATGTAATTTTC
The DNA here is from genome assembly GCF_004379255.2 of Salvia splendens. NCBI lineage: Eukaryota > Viridiplantae > Streptophyta > Magnoliopsida > Lamiales > Lamiaceae > Salvia > Salvia splendens. The sequence goes on from NC_056033.1 coordinate 10,804,421, forward strand.
AATCTGTTGATTAACCCATATACACAATACCTCTAATAATGCATAATATACTGAGATAATGACAATTAACAGCTACATAATGCACTACCTAAACCAAATAATGCACATACGTATATTCCAATAACAACAATTTGTTAGTAATGTCTACGTACTATACCCTAGCCCCTAAGCATAAACCCTTAGGGGAAACAAGAAACGTGTGTCAAACATCATAACATGGTACATCTTATTCGTATGCATTGCAGTTCACATATTGTGCATTATATAGTTAATAACATCCATTACTCGTGACAATTTGATGAATTATTCGTATCGTTTTATAATTTGTTATTAATGCGTATGTACTATACCCTAGCCCCTAAGCTTATTAAACCCTTAGGGGAAACAAGAAACGTGTGTCAAACATCATAACACATCACATCTTGTTCGTATGCATTGCAGTTCACAAATTGTGCATTATATAGTCAATTATATCCATTACTCATTACCATGTGAAGATTACATACGTGTCTACATACTATACCCTAGCCCCTATGCTTATTAAACCCTTAGGGGAAACAATAAACGTGTGTCCAAACATCATAACATGGTACATCTTATTCGTATGCATTGCAGTTCACATATTGTGCATTATATAGTCAATTATATGCATTACTCGTGACCATGTGGTGCATTATTCGCAGATACCAAAATGTGGCAGTTACTTTTCCGTCAAATGTCAATAATAACCCTGTAATGCATACAACCACCTTCTATAATGCAACACGGAACCAGTTTTATAGAATCAATCTGATCCGTTGATGCCTTAGATCTAACGCGTAATATTAAGAAGGAAAAAGGATCTAAGATGTGAAAAGGAGAATAACGCTCCCCTATATATATATATATATATATATATATATATATATATATATATATAAAGAAGTGTAAAACTTGTATATCAGGTTTTCAGTGATTGTTTCGACGACGAAAATGGCCAAATTAATTAAAATAGTTAATGAAGGGTATTGTAGCCTTATAATTAAGTATTATGATTATAATTTGAATAATATTAAGAAAGAAATTAGGATTTATACATTGTTGGTGTAGAAAATTCAATAGAAGGGCATTTTGGTCTTTTTACATTAATGAAATCAATTCTTTCTCTTTATTTGGAAAGTGCCGATTTTTACTCATCAACTAGGAATGAAATGGCTGCAAATTTTATTTCAAATATTAGAGAGAAGTCTAGAGATAATGCTTTACAAGTAGTTTAACTAAATGTTGCCAAATGTCTCCATTTTTAGCCATGGAAAATACTAATGTTGGGAGACTAAAAAAACATGAGATATCTTCTTTCTTCCTCATTTTCTTCTCTAAAAAATCGGCAGCCACCTTTCTTAAATCACCATAGCTATTTTCTCTCACATTTTGTTAAGTTTATCGGCGAATCGAACATGTAATCGCGTAATCAGGACTTTCTCGAGGTATCTCTCTCTGCCTACCTATATTTATAACACTTTAAATAGATGAAATGTAGAGGATGGATGGATGGCTGGCAGGTTTGGAATAATTGGGAAGTTGTAGGGGAATAATTTTAATTCTTGAATAGTTCATGAATATGTGGTTATTGTGTAGGTTTAAGCATGTTTTGATAAATTATTTATAACCTATTGAACTCTAGCATAAAGATTTCATGAGGATTGAAAATACTCATTTGATTTTATGTTTTTGATGATATAATATCTAGCTAGACAAAATATATGGTTAGTGAGATGATTAAACATAAATGGAAATAGAATTTAATATGAATGTTTGAATCGGATTTAATCCTCTGTTTTTCAATGATCTGATCCGAATTGTTCGGCATGTGTAAAACAGTGAAAATTCTGGTTTAACAATTTTTAAAACAACCTTGGTGAGTCTAGTAACTCCCTGAATATTTCGGAGAATTCTAGAGTTTAGGTACTATATCAATAAATTGTTATAACAATACAGCTATAACTGCCATAGTTTTCGTAATGTGTACTGTTTTTGTACATCTCATCCGAATTATTGAGAGGATTTAAGATCGATGAAAACTTTATTTCATAATTTCTATATTAACTATAAGATGTTTAGTTGTTCTCTGGATTTTGTGATTAATTAAAGCGTACAAATACTACTTATAAAAATTGTGTAGAAAATGTTGCCAGAAACTGTTCGATTTTGCTAGTCTCTGGTAAAAGGAGAATATCTCTCAAACCATTAGGAAATTTTGAGTGAATCTTGTTTCATTGTAAAATAGACTTCATGGGGTGTTTAAAAATGTTATATTAAGCCTCTAAATCCTTTTTAATGGATATAGAACATTAATGAGAAATCAGTCCAGTGCAATTGTTATATAAGAAGTTAAATGATGAATCAATGAATTACTATACATCTGGGATATTAAATAAGGTTAAAGGAAAGAGTTTAGCTCATAGTAGTATTCTTTTTCTATAAATTAATGTGGATTGCATGTGATTAGTAAGTAAAGCGAGAGGTTTCTCGGCGATAGCCGAAATGGAAGAAAAAAAGGATCCGAAGTGACTGGAACATTAAGATGGAAAAAAGGGCTTATGCTCATAAGCCTGTCAGGTAGCATGCTAATCACTTAAATGGCCTAATTCTCTTATGTGCTTTAATGTGATTATTATGTGACATATTGCTTGGTAAATTATGATTAATTATGTGATAAAAGACTTATGAAGTAAAATATGAAAATAAGATGAATTATTGAATGATTTGGTAATGAAGTACGAAAGGGAAGAATATGATTGTGACTATAAAGATGGTGAGATGTATACAAATAAGATTTTCATGTGAAATATGTCTGATCGACTTGTGATGACGTCTGATCTATCTGTATGGATGTGTTATGTTGGAAATCGTTGATAATAAAGTATACTTGTCCGTGCTTATGTCCCGTGCTTGAGTGTGTTCAGTGGGTACAATTGGCATGCCATAGGACAGCAGCACTGCATTATCTGTGATCTTTCGTCTTCTGGATAACCGAAGCGAAGATCGTCTGATATCTGTCTGAAATCTGATCTATCTGATATCTGCTCTGTTTGATATGCACCCTCATGGGTGATCTGACTATCTGTTTGCACCCTAATGGGTGGTCTGTGCGGTGTCCTCTCGAGGACCATGACCGCGTCTGTATCTGATTCTGTTTCTGATCTGGTCCGCGTACCCTAGTCTGTCACTAAGCACATTAAGGGGCCATATGTGAAAGCTATGTGATAGTGTCGATCAAAATATTCGTGATGATATATGTGACAATACGTGTATGATAATACATAAGTTATAATATGAGATTAGGTGAAACATCTGTTACATTATACGTGAAAATGGATTATGTTACATGGTTCTGTTGAATTTTGAAATAAATATTGGAAATCTGAGACTTGTAGACATAGTTTATGACATATGGGAATTTTTTATTATTATACCCTTCTGATGATATAGTTGGAAATTTGAAGTTGTAAATGAAGATTTGACTATTGGTACATGTATGTTGATACGTGTAATGACGTCTGTGATTTGTTTATGTTAATGTGTGGATATCATGTGAAATATTTGATGCTTCATATGAATATTAATGACTGTTGATATGTTCTGGGATTGACATTGCCTACTGGTTGGATTCTGATATGTTAGAGATTAATAAGACAATAATAATATGATATATGTGGCAATGATTGGTAAATAAAATAATAAGAATTTAAAGAATTTTAAGTTGTATGATTATTGCTTGTAGAGAACTTAGGCTAAAGTGTTGGGTGTGCTACAGGTTAGTCGGCATTGGGGAGTATAGGTCGATGTTCATTCAAGTTTGCGTCAGTGCTGCATCCTCGTCGGGTCACTGAACGCTATCTGTGGTATATAGTGGTGGCATGTTTAGAAATTAGATTATGGTATTCTGAAATCAATTGCGTTGTAGTTTAATGTTGATGAATTAGTTTTCGAGGAAATATAAACTTATATGCTTTTGTATGTAAGTAATGGTCTCAATTGGTTACAATTATGAAATTTTAAATTGCCATATTTGATGGCACCTCTTTCGTGACATCACATATTCGGTCGGTAGATGGTCGGGTAGGGGGTGACAGGTTTCAAGAGCAAGAATCCCACGATGATCCTTGAAACGTTATCTGACTACCGGCTGTGGATTTGGCATGCGTATTTGGAGTAGCCGGGTTGAACAACGACATCAACGTCCTCCAGTCGTCGCCCATTTTCAAAGACCAGTGCATGGGCGTTGGTCCGGCCGTCAGTTTCGTCGCCAACAGCAAGCAGCACAATATGTGCTATTATTTGGCGGATGGGATATACCCTATGTGGCCCGTCTTTGTGAAGACGATCAGATGCGCAACAGACGAAAAGAAGATCTATTTTGCGGGTCGTCAGGAGGCAGCGCGCAAGGATGTGGAGCGGGCATTTGGTGTGCTCCAGGCTCGATGGGCGGCAATGAAGGGTCCATCACGGCTGTGGTATATTGACAGCATCGCTGATATCATGTACGCATATATTATCATGCACAACATGATTTTCGAAGATGAAGGTTCAGCACTGACTGATTGGGCCAATGATGATGTTGATGCTGCCGGTCCCAGCCACGGCGTAGCCACCGCCAATGTACGTATGGGGATACCCCATGAAGAGGCCGATCGAGTCCGTGCATTTGCCGACATGTGCCAACGACAAGCCCATATTCGACTCCAGAACGATATAATTGAAGAACTATAGACGCCGAGGGGTCGTCGTTGAAATTTATAATGTAATTTGTTTAGACTTTTTTTGTTGAAATGTACTATTTTATTTTTTTTATTTAATGAAATTATCATTGCACTTTCTTCGTCCGTATTCGTGTCGAAATTTGAATTCCGTAAATTGTTTAATTTGGTGAATTTGTGAATTTTTATTATTGTGGATGTTCGTCGGGATGTCCATCATTGTGCAGTGGGATGTCCTTATGACGTGCAGTGCAGTGGGATGTCCTTATGACGTGGCAGTGCAGTGGGATGCCCTTATGACGTGGCAGGAGGTGTTTTTAGGAAGTCCGTCGGGATGTCCGCCGAGACATCCGTCCCACTGTGGATGCTCTTACCCTGCTCCTTTTGCCACGTTTAATCCATTTTTTCCATTTGTCGTCGAATCATCGTCTCCTCCAATATATCCGGCGATAGGTACCTATTTTCATTTTGTTTTATATATATAATATAATATAATAATAATATAATCTACTATGAGTATCACGTGGAGTTTTGATTTTGTCCTCCCTTTGAAACGCTCCCAGCGCTCTCTCTCTCTCTCTCCCCCTCCTGTGCCTGCATTAGAGTATCCGCAGCGGTTGACGGACGGCGTCCGTCTGCCCGTCCGTATCAGCAGCACGACACCCGTTGTCCGCCGCTGCGCTCTCGCCGCTGGCGCGGCGCTGCTTGATGCATCGAGCACGTCCGTGCCAGCTAGCAGCTGATGTGTCGCGTTCTTATTGGCCAACGACATTTCCGTTGGAAATTCATTTTTTTAAATAAAAAATAATACCAAAAATTAAAAAAAAATCAGATTCCCAAAAATATGGCTGTTTTTTACCGTTTTCTGGAATTTTTTTTATTTTTTTATTCCCAAAATCATATATAAATACACACATTTATCATCCATTTTTCACATCAAATCATCTCTCATTCATATTTTTTCATACAACTTATCTACATCTTTCTCTCTTACTCAAACCCTCTCAAATGGATTTCACCAATCTCATTGCGCAAGCGGAGCGCGAAAACAAGAATACTATGAACAATATTGTGCCGCCTATGAAGCCTATGTCACCGCGAATACCCCCGCACCTTCTCCTCGACTAACTAGATCAACTCGCCGCTACATCCATCGTGACCGGGAGGGAGCCAACGAAAGGCTCGTTGCCGACTATTTTTCCGACCAGCCGCGGTTTTCGGAAGATTACTTTCGGCACCATTTTCGCATGTCAAAACGTTTTGTTTATGCGTATTGTCAACACATTATCCTCCCCTGTTGAATACTTTCAAACAAGTACAGACGCAACCGGTCGGCAATGTCTCTCGGCGTTGCAGAAGTGTACGTGTGCCCATCCGACAACTTGCTACTGGGCAAACGGCTGACCTCTTCGACGAGTATTTGCATGTCGGTGAGTCAACTGGAATCATTTGCCTTAATAATTTTTGCGACGGCGTTCATTCAGCTTTCGGTGAGGAATTCATTCAGGCCCCCACCACCGATGATTGCCAACGGTTGCTTCGTCTTCACGAAACAGTCCATGGTTTTCCCGGTATGCTTGGCAGCATTGACTGCTTGCATTGTAGGTGGAAGAATTGCCTGACTACTTGGAGGGGGCAACACTTAAGCGGCCACAAAGGCAGCGACCCAACACTTATCCTTGAAGCGGTCGCCGACTACCGTCTATGGATTTGGCATGCATATTTTGGTATTGGCGGATCCAACAACGACTTGAACGTGCTCTATTCTTCACCACTCTTCAATGATGTTTTGAATGATGTAGCACCGGCGATCGACTTCACCGTCAACGGAAATGCATACCACATGAGTTACTATCTCGCCGATGGTATCTACCTAAGGTGGTCGACTTTCGTGAAGACGCTCAGCAACCCGTCCCGCAAGACCCGAGACGGGTTCTTTTTGCGCAGCGTCAAGAGTCCGCTCGGAAAGACGTCGAAAGAGCTTTTGGGGTCCTTCAAGCCCAATTCAACATTGTGAAGGCCCTGTCTCGGTCGTGGTACGTGAAAAATATTGCCGACATCATGTACACATGTATTATCTTGCACAACATGATTATAGCTGACGAAGGACCGATGTCGGCTAGCTTTTACGACGAGGATGAAGCTGGAAGCTCAACCGCGAGGTCTCCCCCACGCCGAGGTGTGCATACGACGGTGGGCGAGAGGATCGAAACAAGGAACACAATGCGCGATACCCGACCCACATTGAGCTATAAGAAGACCTAATCAAACATATTTGGGCGAAATTCGACAACGAGTAGTGGTTTTTTTTTAATTTTATGAATTTAATTATGTAAATTTTAATTTTTAGGATTTTAATTATGTACTTTTTAATTTTTAGGATTTTAATTATGTAATTTTTAATTTTTTTAATTTGTAATAATATTCCGGATATTTTTAATGCATTTTAATTTTGTGTAAATGTTTTTATTTAAATTGAATAATAGAATGATGAGACCCTTGAACTTAGCACGAATGTGAGTGTTTGCTCTTACCTAAGACTAGAGAATAAAAGTAGGTTCGGGGCCACATCCGTGGGATGCTCTTAACTGCTTACGATACGGTGTTAGACCATCCACAACGCGTCTCGCGCCGGGCTCGCGTCTCGTCTCGGAGAGACGAGACCCCCGCGAGACGCATTGCAGCGCCCATCTCGTCTCCAGCTCGCGACCGTCTCGTCGCGCAGCTCGTCTCGTGACGAGACGAGCTGTCTCGCCACGCGCCAGGGACACGTGGCACGTCCCCATGCGTGCGTGATGCCCACTCGCTGGCCCGCGAGTGGGCGTCGTCACTGATGACGCAATAATTCATTTTTTTTAAAAAAAAATCGATTTTTAATAAAAATTTTTTTTTCAAACGGTAATATTACCGTTAAATATTTATTTTCATTTTTTAAATTTTTAATTTTTTTACTCTATAAATAATTCTATTCCATACTCATTTCAAACACAAACACACATCTATTCCTCTCAAATCCTCTCTATCATTCCAATTTCCATCTGCAATCAACTCAAACAAATGGATCCTTTTGAGTAAATGCGCCAATTAATGGAACAATCACTCGAAGAAGATCGACGACGAGAGGCGGAGGAAGCCGCACCACCCCCACGACGCTCCCGGAAGTACATCAATCGGAACCGGGAGGAAGCCGCCGCGAAGTGGAGCGCATCCATCTATACAAGAACGGTTGGCTATTCGGGCAAGGACACGCGACTCTAGCGCCCACACCCAACTCCAAGAGGATCTAATTGAGCACATTTGGGAAAACTTTGGCGGAGAAGATTAAATTATGTCATTTTTATTTTTTGAGGGAACATCATTTTAGGTCTACGAACTTTGACAAAGTATCATTTTAGGTCCGTAAACTTTGAAAATCTTATTTTAGGTCCGTGAACTTTGAGTTAGTATCATTTTAGGTCCTTTTTACTAGTTCCAAGTTTTTTTGGACGAAAATACCCTCAATACCTTAAATGTATATATTTTTAATAAATTTATCATATACTCATATTTTTTTTATAAATATCTTTACAATATATTTTTGACAAATTTTCTAAATATAATTTGACCTTAAATATTATCACTTAATTTTGTGACATGCAAGTAAAATTGCTTCTTCAATTTTTTATCTTATTTTTTTTAATGTTGAATAAATAACTTTTCTCTAATAAAAAAAAATTGAATAAAGATCTTTTCTTGCATGTCACAAAATTAAATTATAATATTGAAGGTCAAATTATATTTAGAAAATTTGTCAAAAATATATTGTAAAGATATTTATAAAAAGATCTTTATTCAATTTTTTTTATTATTAAAGAAAAGTTCTTTATTCAATTTTAAAAAAAATTAATATAAAAAATTGAAGAAGCAATTTTACTTGCATGTCACAAAATTAAGTGATAATATTTAAGGTCAAATTATATTTAAAAAATTTGTCAAAAATATATTGTAAAGATATTTATAAAAAATATGAGTATATGATAAATTTATTAAAAATATATATATTTTAAGGTATTGAGGGTATTTTCGTCCCAAAAAACTTGGAAATAGTAAAAAGGACCTAAAATGATACTAACTCAAAGTTCACGGACCTAAAATAAGATTTTCAAAGTTCACGGACCTAAAATGATACTTTAGCAAAGTTCGTTGACCTAAAATGATGTTCCCTCTTATTTTTTTAGAATTTTAATTATGTCTTCGTTTTTTTAATGCTAAGTTGTAATATTGTTTTAATTTTAATAAAGTGTGTTTGTTTAAATTGAATTGAGTTTTAAAAAAATTATAAATTAAATTGAATGAATAGTAATTAAGAGACGGTATAGAGACGGAGCGTTGCAGGTTCCGTCTCTTAGTTAAGAGATGGAGGAAAAAAGGACAGTGGGGCCCTCAAATAGTGCTCAAATAGTAGTTAAGAGACGGTTTAAGAGACGGTATAGAGACAGCGTTGTGGATGGCCTTATACTGCATTTATTACCGTGCGATCATCCTCGTGATTGCTCTTAACTGCTTACGATACGGTGTTATACTGCATTTATTACCGTGCGATCATCCTCGTGATTCGCCCCACTACTTTCTGGCGTTTCTGTTTCGCTCTCATTTAACTGTTTGGTTTTTTAGTTTCTTGGCTTGGAATGTTTGGTTGATCGATCGATAAGATTATTCGGTCATCGGAATATTGCCGTTGATCAGGACATGGCGATGTTGGCACCCTTGGATCGATTCGCCAGGCCATGTTAGTGAAACTTGTTCGATTTCTTTCTTATTTTCGATCTGCATTCGCTGTTAATTAGCTGTTTGATGTGTGAATTAATGGTATGTGAACCTAATTTGTTCCAGATTTTGGGGCTTATCATATTTTTTGCCTGTAATTAATCGCTGGTATTCATTTGATTTCTACTGTGTCTGAGCAAGGGCAATGTATTGTAGGGTACTGTTATCTTTAGGGTATTAGACTTTCATAGGCTGTACAATGCAGTGGCTAATTGGCCAGATCTTGAATCCTTAATAAGCGGAATATTCCATGTTTTCGTTATTGTTCATCACAATTTCATTGTCAACCTAATTGTAACTTCTTTATATTTATTGTAAAAGCTGCTTTACACATAAGTCAGTTATAAGACTACTGAATATATCAAGATTGTTGGCTCCAAGTGCCTAGGGATGGAAATTCGGAGACATTGCTTCATGGAAACTGAATACCAAATCCCATGCTCTCATCCTTACTTTTTATAATTAGCATAAGTCTTACTTAAATGTATCTACGTGTGATCATGTGGAGCAGACGACGATGGGTTTTCTGGTAATGAGGAGAGAAAAGAAAGAAAGTCTGATTTTGAGATTTCGGAGGATGAAAGGAGGACCAAAATTGGTTCTTTGAAGAAGAAAGCACTTAATGCATCTTCAAAGTTAAAAGCATTCTCTCAAGAAGAAAAGTGGTAGAAGAAAGAGCGATGGTCGCGTCAGTTCTGTTTCAATTGAAGATATCCGGGATGCCGAGCACCTGCAAGCTGTTGAGTCATTTCGGCAAGCCCTAATATTGGAAGAGCTTCTACCAGAAAAATTTGATGATTACCATATGATGTTGAGGTTTTATTCTTTATAAATTTTCTTTTGTTCATATGATGATTACCATATGATGTTGAGGTTATATATTTTTTGAAATGTTGGGAGGACTGAGAAAATGGTGGTGAAATATTGGTCATAGAGTGCCAAATAGATACTCTGTGTGACCATTAAGTCTCAAGGTTATTGAGTAAAAAAGCACTACATTAATCGAATTGGGAGCTAAAAATACTATATCTATCCAAGCGATGTAGAGATAACATGCCAGTAGTACACTTATCTTGTGTAGGATTGTGAGTTTAGGAAGATAGCTGCTTTTAAATAATTAAACTCCATTAAGTTATTCATGGAACACTTCCCAAACTGCCCAGTATTATATATACACTTTCTCTTGATTGTTGAACTCTGGCTTTGGTGCATCATAACATTCCCTTTATGCTGAGGAGAACTTTAAATTTCTAAGAATGTTGAGGAATTTCCTTGCAGGTTTCTGAAAGCAAGAAAATTTGATATTGAAAAATCGAAGCTCATGTGGGCTGATATGATCCAGTGGAGGAAAGAGTTTGGTACTGACACAATTATCAAGGTAAACCGAAATATTTTCTGCTAGTGACTTGTGAGAATGCGGATGTTTTCTTGTTCTTAATCTTATTAACTTGTTCTCTAATATTTTAAGCTTTTGAAAATTGAAAGTGAACTCAGCCATTTACTTTATCCATCAGGATTTTGAGTTCCAAGAGTTCAATGAGGTTATGAAGTATTACCCCCTTGGCTATCATGGAGTTGACAAAGAGGGGAGGCTAGTATACATTGAGAGATTAGGGAAAGTCGAACCACACAAACTTATGCAAGTCACTACCATGGATCGTTACATAAGATACCATGTGAGAGAATTTGAGAAATGCTTTGCAATTAAGTTTCCAGCTTGTACAATTTCTGCTAAACGGCACATTGATTCAAGCACGACAATCTTGGATGTTAATGGTGTGGTATGTTAAACATTCCTTTCTCTAAATTTTACTCCACCGGTCTTGAACAAGGAATTGGTTCTATTTGAACAACCCACTAGTGTCTGTGTTTGATTTTATTTTCCCTGCCTGATCATTTTCCAGGGTTTGAAAAACTTCACCAAGAGTGCACGGGATCTCATTACGCGGCTCCAGAAGATTGATGGTGATAATTATCCTGAAGTAAATCCTCAGACCTCTGCTTCTTTTGGGAGGGGGGACTTTATTTCAACACTTCTCTCTGTGATGATTTTTTTTCAATTAATTTGTGTTTCCTAATTGCAGACTCTTCATCAAATGTTTATAATCAATGCTGGTCCAGGCGTTAGGCTATTATGGAATACTATAAAGAACTTTATAGATCCCAAGACAGCTACCAAGATTCATGTATGCTTGTGTTTATGATTTATCCTTTTATGATACTTGGTTGAGTTACTGGCTGTGACATATTGATGTCTCATTTTTTTGAATCAATTCAGGTTCTTGGATATAAATACCAAAACAAGTTACTTGAAATAATCAATGCCAGGTAAATGGATGGTTATGAAAGTAAGTCATCTTCTTGTAACTACCATTGAGGTCTTTTGTGATATGCGTGCAGTGAACTACCAGAGTTTTTAGGAGGAAAATGTACATGTGCCGAATATAGTGGTTGCCTATCTTCTGATAAAGGACCTTGGAAGAATCCAGCGATACTCAAGGTCGCAACTTACTCATGCCCGGGCTTTAGAATACACATGATGTGATGCAATTGTATATGTATTCCCTTTCAAATTTCTTTTGGTACGAAGGTAGTTAACTGTCTTGCTTACTGGTGCAGATGGTGCTTAATGGTGAAGCACGTCGTGCCAAGCAGATTGTCAAAATTATTAACAGTGATGGGAAGGTAGTATACGCCAAGCCTCATTACCCCATGGTATGACTACTAGGCCCTTTTTCATTGTTTAGTCATATGTTGTCAATCATCCTTCATTGTGAATAGTATATAAAACTCTTGGTTGTATAACAGTTGAAAGGCAGTGATACTTCTACAGAGTCTGGTTCTGATGCAGAAGATATTGCTTCACCAAAAGCCAATAGAAGTTTTACCCAACTTCGGTTTACTCCAGTTCGTGAGGAGGTAAGGTTAAACATAAGGCTTTATACTGATATATACTCCTTCCGTCCGCCATTAGGAGTCCTATTTCTTTCTTGCACGTGTTTTAAGAAATTTTAAGAAAAGTGGGTGGAAAAAAGTTAGTGGAATATGGGTTCCACTTGTATATAGTTTTAAATGAAATGTGAGTGAAATGAGTTAGTGGAATGTGGGTCATATTACCATTTATAGTAAAAATGATTCGGGAACCCTATTCGAGGACGGACTAAAATGGAAAAATGGGACTCCTAATCGCTGATGGAAGGAGTAGTTTCCATTTGCAGTTTCCTTGCTTGAGGAAAATCGGAATCTGTTATTGCTTTTGTTTTCTTTTTCTTTTGTCTATTTCACGTTTCCACTTTGTAAGGATACACAGGATTTGCTAGCCTGATATTCTCTTACATCTTGATAATTGATACTCCATTAAAGATCTCATATCAATCACAAAACAAAAGTACATGCTCCTTACGCGGAGCTTTCCCCACTTCAGTTTCTTAAAAGAATATTCTGAGTTCCATTAACATAAAGCATATGGATGAAACTTGTTATCACATCAAAAATTTCAAGAAATATCAGTATGTCTGAAAATACTCTTAAGCTTAGGAACTTTTGCTTTCCTAATTCCATAATTGCAACAGATCAAATCGGGTTTTGATAATGGATTGACGGAGTACTATTTATCATGAGACTTGAGTTTATTTTCATTTTTTTCCATGGATGCTCTGGTGATTTCGACTCATTTTGCAGGCTAAAGCTTTAAGAACGACCAATCATTTTGGCAATTTTTGTGGATATGATGAATATGTACCTGTGGTTGACAAGGCTGTAGATTCTGTCTGGAAGAAGCAGACAAGTACTGAGAACTTCAAAGTTTCTGAAGGTTATCCACCATTTCTGTGGTTCTTTCTCTAAATTAAGTTATGATTTCCTATTTCTGCATTTTATATGCATATAGTCTACTCTCTTCATTTGTCTTGTGACTTGTTTGTGAGTTGTGCGGACTGCAGACCATCCTATCTTGTGCTGCACTCCCTCTAGCTAGACTCACCAGCACGTATCGGAGGAGTTAGCTTATATATAGTTGCTTGTTTTTCCTTGTTTCTGCTCTTTACATCGGGTGGATATATAGGTAATATACACTATGCAGAAAAAAAGGCAGACAATATGACATTATCCACATCCACCATCTAGAGTTGTCTTTTAGTTAATAATATAAACAGTATACATTGCTGATGATGGTTGCAATTTACGGAAATATTTTTTCGGCGTTAGATGTATTTGGTTGCTGAAGTCTTTGGTTTTTCTTTTTTAGGTTTCCTTTTGTGTTTTTTCATGTTTTGTTTATGTGTAAAAAGCTTTTCTTCCATAATGTTTAAAACTTGTATGGAATTTTTATTCCAGGTCCAGCGCCTGATTCACACAGAGTACCAACAGGATTTAGTGCTCGTGTTCTGGGAGCTCTTATGACATTCTATGTGACCCTTTTCATGTATTTCCATTCAGTTTCATGCCATATTAAAAAGAAACTTCCCAATGCATCAATGCAAGATGACCCAACTACTCCAGAAATTGAGTTTAGATCTGCATCACAAACATTATCTTTCTGGGATACAGATATCACCTCTTCTGTCATGAAGAGGTTGGGGGAGCTTGAAGAGAAGGTGAATACTCTTCAGACAAAGCCATCTGAGATGCCACATGAGAAAGAGGAACTGTTGAATGCCGCTGTTTACCGTGTGGATGCCCTAGAGTCAGAGTTGATTGCAACCAAGAAGGTATCTTCCATCTGATTCCCTAAAGTCAGAGTTGATTGCAACCAAGAAGGTATCTTCCATCTGACGCATTACATTACACTTTTAATGGTTAACAAAGGCTACCATCACAAGGTAGTGGTTTGGTTTTGGTCAGAGTCCCACCGAACTCTATTGGATAGTTTGTTTCCCTTCTAAGAGTTTATATGAATTCACAACTTGGTGAATTGTTAGAGGCATAATGCTGTGGTTCTAGGAAAACAATTTGGGAATGGTGATAACTTCTGAGTAGGGCTATTAAGATGTTAATATTCAACCATTTCAGAAAACATTTAGTTCCTTCAAAAAGAAATCCTATAGAATTAAGAGTTAGCATGTAATAGTGTGGCCTTGAACCATGCAGGTGGCTTTCTTTCCATTCTTGCCACTAACTACGAAATCTTCTTGATGGGTAACATACGTCTATGGTTCCACCTGCTTCCCTGACACTGATCCCCTAGGCTTATATGCATATCTGGTAGTGTGCTATAACTGAGACGTTTCTTTTTCACCCTGTTGCAGGCTCTGCATGAGGCTCTGACGAAGCAAGAGGAGCTGCTCGCTTACATAGATAATCTACAATTTGCTAAGCTCCAAGTGAGTGAACATGATATGCTCTTGATCTGAATCATGTTTGTCATGAATACTCGTGCTGACATGCCTTGTTCTTTTTGTCCAGAAGAAGAAATTTTGCTGGTAAGCTGCTTTCTACGTGGAGCTTGGACAGTTGACGACATCTTTGTCCATGATCGATGCTTACTGCTTAACCTCCCCATCAAAGTTGCCTAAGGGCATCCACAATGGGCGGACGATGGCACGGCCGATGGCGCGGACGATAGTCGCGCCCTATACTTCGGTCGCGGAGGATAGCGCAGACGATGGCCATCGTCCGCGCCATCGTGGAGGTCGCGGACGATCAACCGCGGACGATGGCACGCGGTTTCGTTTTTTTATAAATACCGGGCCATCGTCCGCGCCATCGTCTGCCCCATTGTGGAGGTCGCGGACGATCAACCGCGGACGATGGCACGCTGTTTTGTTTTTTTATAAATACCGTTCATTTGTAACACTTCATTTCACTCGATTTCATTTTCGAAACTTACAATTACATAATTACTACGAAATGGATTCAAGCCCCAATAGTCCTACGTTTAGCGCAGGGGTGCATTGGCCGGGTACAAAACCCGGCGATTATCGTTCGTTCGACACCAACGCCCATTACGATCCCGATTTCAGTTCGGAATCGTATAGGTTGTCTGACATGGAGCTGTCTCCGCACCGCCCAACCGCAGCGGCCGATCCCCACCCCGCCGCGACCGCTTCCGCCACTAGCCAGAAAGAAGCGGAACCGGCAGCGGGCGCAGAAGTTGCCACCTCCCGGTGATTGCGATGAGTACGCCCCCGGCTGTATGAACTACAACGACGACGAAACTCTCACTTTGGCCCGGTGTTGGGTAGATATATCGGAAGATCCGATATTCGCGAACAACCAGCGACAGATCGCGTACTAGGAACGCATCGCGGACCTCTACAATTCGGTCAAGCCGCCGATCGCGTACAAGCGCAAGCGTGAGCAACTCCGCAAGCACTGGGATCAAGTCAAGAAGCAAGTGAACTTGTATGCGGCGGAGTTCGAGAAGTTCACGCGGTCACGGGGGAGCGGCGAGAGCGCGAGCGACTTGCGCGCTAAAGCGCTGTTGTCATACCGGTCGATGTACGACGACTTCAAGCACGAGGCCATCTGGGCGCTCTTGAGGGACAAGCAGAAGTTCCAAGGTGGAATTCTGCACACTGGTGCGCCGAAGAGGACGAAGACCACTGAAGCTGGTGATTACACGAGCAGCGGCAGCGGCAACCACCCGGTTGACCTCAGTCGGACGTACGTGGATGAAGGGAGTTCCGGCACACCGGTGTCCTTCCGGCGTCAAGGCTGCGAAGGCCAAGGGGAAGGCGACCGCGACCTCATCGTCGACCGCTGCAACCCAAGCTCCGGTCTCGGTAGAGCTCCCGACCCAGACGGCCACCGCGTTTGAGTCGTTAGCAACAGCGTCGATGGCAAGGACGATGTTGCAGACGCACAGGGCCCTCAAGAAGTGTACCGACCCCGACGAAGCCGAATATCTCCGGGCGTTACTCGATGAGCTGCGTCGGAAGTTGGGAATTGGTCCGACTTAGTTTTTTTTTTATTAGTTCAATGATGTAACTTTATTTTTATTAAAACTTCGCCGTTTGTTATTTAGACCGTTTTTTATTTACTCGTTACTTGTTATTTGAAAACAGTAAATTAATTAAACAAAACAATAAAATGATAATGTGGCGCGCCATAGGGCGCACCTTAGGGCGCGCCTTAGGGCGCCTCACTGCAGGTGGGGAGGTAGGAGGATAAAACTGCTGAGGTGGCGCCCCATAGGGCGCGCCTTAGGGCGCCCCATTGCTAATGCTCTAACCAACCACCATACAGCTAGCTGTAACTGATAATGAATTTTACGGAAAAAGGCTTGCAATATATATATATATATATATATATATATATATATATATATATATATATATATATATATATATATATATGGTTTTAATCTACTAAAAGAAGCCTTTATGTAAAGAAATACTGACCAAATATGGACCGTGAGATCTGGGAATGAATGGCCACGATCTGATGTTGTGAACGATTTCTTTGGGTCATAATAGGAGTGTTCTGTGTCATGTAAGGGTAATTTAGGTATAGAAAATATAAACAACTGCCTTCTATTTTTTAAGAGCGGATTAATTGGGATCATTACTCCACACGTTATTAATCTGATTCTTCGGTTCCTGCGCCATTCAATTCGTCTCTCTCACCAAAATCTGAACTCAAAAAACCCAAACCCTAGAATCTGCTCTAAAAACCACCCAAATCTTCTTGGCATCTGAATTGCCCAAACCATACAAAGCTCTAAAAATTAGACGTCCCCTCCAATATTTCATCGTCGCTTGCACCAAAAATCGCCTCTGCCAGATAAACCGTTTCCTCGACCAAAAACCTAGTCCGAATCCAAAACTCGGCGAAGAAGGGGAAGAAAATATCTAATTCAACCATGGTCAACACTAGAGCATCTGGATCCACTACTCATGACGGAAAAGGTTAGTAAGATGTTGTAACCCATGAATTGAAGTTGACAAAATCAGGCCGATTAATAACTTCAGTTTGCTGTTCACGTAGTTTATCAGAGAACGTCCTCGAAGAAAAAGCTACCAAGGATCCCAAAAGCTCCGACAAGAAATACGATACCAAATTCTGGTATTTTGATGCATGTAGTTTTGATTCTATTTTGGAATTTGGTATTTAATTGTGGTTTTTTGTTTCATAACCAAAAGTCCAAAATTCAACAGAACCCTATACTGAAGCCATTCCTGATATCCATGACATAAATCAAGGTTAAAGTTATATATTTTTAACCTTATTGTAGCTCTGCTCTTTAATAACTGATGAATAAGTAAGCCATATATGTAAAAAGAGTTATGGAATAAATGAATATTTATACGCTTTGTTTGTTGTAATGCTATACGATAATTTATTTATGTTTCAGTTATGGAAACACATAGCAAAGTCATTCCACAAATTGAAATAGAGAAAGAGTCTGCAGGTGATTTACCCATTTCTGGAAAAGGTGCGTGCTGCTCCCAACTAGTACTTACTTGATATGATTGTGATGGCATCTGTAATTCACTTTTGTTTTGTTATGACTAGGGATGTCAATCGGGCCGGCCCATCGGGTTTCGGGCCAACCCGCTCGGGTTGCGGGCCAATCGGGTGCGGGCTAGTCGGGTTGTGATTTCTTTCGGGTTATAAAAGTTCAACCCTAACCCTAAAAGCTCGGGTTTCGGGCTAGCCCAACGGGTTAATCGGGTTGCTACCGATAAAATTAACATACGATCAATCCAATAAATAATGATGAAAAATAGTTATATTTATTAAATGTAAAGTATTTAATTATGAGATATTTGAGATATATGATTAAACACAATCATAAACATGATCAAATACTAATATTTGAGATATTTTGTGAAATTTTAATGTATGTTTTAGAAATTTAAATATTTTTTTAGTGAATTTGAAGTTTTAAATTTATTTATCAGTTTTTATATTAATAAAAATTTCAATATATAATTTTTATATTTAATATAAAATTGAAAGTTATTTTTTTAGTTATATATATTATAAAATTAATTAATGAAGTGTCGAATTATAAGTAAAAATATTGAATAATAGAAATTTTATCGGGTTTTCGGGCCAGCCCATCGGGTTTTCGGGTCTGGCCCTAACGGGTTGCGGGTTAATCGGGTGCGGGCTAATCGGGTTTTGATTTTATCGGGCTAGAAATTTCCGACCCTAACCCTATAAATTTGGCGGGCTATTCGGGCCAGCCCACGGGTTGCGGGCTACACTGACATCCCTAGTTATGACACTTGGGATTAAGTTGGAACATGTCATATATTCCTCTCTGTGCTGGTTAGGTACTACCCATTGTTTGTGGGAAAAAAAAGTTTGATCTTTGGTGACAGGCTGGAGTTTATATAAATGTCATTTTTGTTTAATGTTTGTAATATGTTGATGTTGGCAGGAAATAATCACAACACGTTACTGAATAAAGAGGCAGCATCTAAACATTATGCAAAGGAGAACAAGAAAAAAAGATCAACGTAGAAAACATGATAGCAAACTATGGATCTCGCCAAATGGTTATGTCGTAACTTACATTAGTGGACCATTTTGTTCATTTCATTAAAGATAGTATTTCTCTTGTTTTTGAATCATGTTTTATTCAGCGGGTGGATGTCATTAGTACAACATATTGTTTCATATATAAGAAAAAATTCCATTAAAATGACCTTTAAATGTTTTCCTATTGTTTCTTGTAATATATATTGAATGTGTCATACAATTGTTAGGTAAATCTGTGTCATAATATACCAACAGATGAGGCATGGCGTAAAACTACAAAAAACCAAAATGACTCATACAATTTGATATATATGTTTGCATGCAAAAAACTTATTAGTAGTACGAACGAAGAATATTCTCGTGTTTTGAACATATTTAAAAACAAAAACGCGATTCTATGCAAGTTTTTAACATATTAAAAAAGCTAGAACGATTGAATCATGCAAAAACAATTGTTAAGAACATTAATTATGCTTCTGGGTCATACTAAACGATTTTATGTGTCATATCATTATGTGGGTATATTGGGTCATATTTAGGCAACATTAGAGTCATCATATAAAACTAGTGTTTTGTACGCCAAAAACTTAATTTATTCACTTGGGTCATACTAGATGAATATATGGGTCATGCAAAGTTAATGTTAAATTGAGTCATAATAAACCAAAGTTCAAGACATGACATAAAACTATTGACAAGCAGAATGCCAAATAAAATTACGAATGAACTTAGTAATTTCTAACAACGTAACATTGCAAATAAAATGGTCTAAAAAAAAAATTTAAACCGACGTATTACTTAAAAAAACGGAATACATTGTATCAAACATCAGAATTTCTTCTGGACCGCAGCTTTTCTTTCCCTTTGAATTTGTCGCAATTCCTTGAATCGTGGTGACCCCACTCCTGACATTTCTTACATTGACGCAAAGACTTGCTCTTAAGCTTCAAAGCCTTCTCCACTCTTGAGGGGAGTCTACTACCACATCCCTTCGTGCTGACGACTTCAGGAGGTTGTACATCTACTTCCTGGGGTGCCTCAGCACCATAAAATTCCTCCATTAGTTTCTTCTTCTGGGTTGTAGACGTTACTACGCCGTCGGCAAAAATCTGTTGTCTTGCTTCACGAACTATATATGTTAGCTCATGAATTTGATCAATATCGATAGATACAGCCTGGTATAGACCCAACATCTCTCCCAACAAAATTGCTTGTGCCTTCTTCTCATCAACATAAACATGTGTTGCTACATCTTGGAATTGGACAGCATGAACAGCCTTAAGCAGAGGAGATTTCAACCATCGACCTCCAATCAGATTCTCAGGAATCAAGCGCATCTTTTTGTTCTTCAACACAAGGAAGATGTGGTAGCATACAAGACCAGTCCTAGAAAACATCTTACAATCCCATTGACACACAGAATCCTCCACAGAGAATGTGACAGTCCATGTGTTTGAAAAATGATCTAAAACCTTGTAAACCTCTGGACTTGAATAATTTGATATTGATACAAGGATGCAATGGTTATAAGTCTCCAGTATCTGTTCTTGAATTTCCTTGAATGCACCATCTGTGAATATTGTAGATGCATGCTTCTCAAGAGACCACTCTGTTTTCATCTTTGCGGTAGTATTATAATCTATATAATCCAGCTTTACGGAGTAGTTTCGTTGGGCATCAACGACATTGTTGAAATTCATTAAAAATACAACAAGGTTAGCCCTGGACTGAGTATACCTCTTGAAAAAACTGTTCTGAGATTCCGAAACAGAAGTCATCTTTATCAAAGAACTGTTAGGGAAGTCCCTAAAGTATGCAGGAACCCAAAACCTTCTTGATTCGAACATAGAAACGAACCATTCAGCGCCTTCAAGTTCATATGTCTCCATCACAGTATTCCACTTATCTTCAAACTCTGTGGGTTCAATCAACTAAGACCAAACGCATGAATTCAAATCCTTTTTAAATTCAGAATTACCGAGAAGTGACTTAGGAACCTGTTCAGCTATTTTTGCCATGATGTGCCACATACACCACCTGTGACGTGTATTCACAAGAACTTTTTCAACAACAACTTTCATGCCCAAGTCTTGATCCGTAATTATCAACTTGGAAGCTATGCCCATGCACTTTACAAACTGATTGAATAGCCAAGAGAAAGAGTCTGCGCTCTTACTACAAAGCAAACCAGCTCCAAAGGACACTGCGCGCCCATGGTTGTCCTTCCCAGTGAACGGAGCGAAAATCATTGAGTACCTTCAAAGAAACATAAAAAAGGTTTACAACATTTACAAGTGAATATTTATATATAAACTAATAGGTCATAATAAACTCAAATCATAGCATAAAAGAAAAATGCATCAATTTTAAGTGGACCACATTTACCTATTAGTTGAGTACGTAGTGTCAAACGAGACAATGTCACCAATTTGCATGAAAATCATCTTAGCAATAGGATCACACCAGAATAAATGCATCAGTCGACTACGAGAATCAACTTCATACTCGTACGTGAAGGCGTCACAATTTTCCTTCTTCTTCTTCTTCTTCTTCTTCTTCATCTCGTCTATTATCATTTGGGCGTCATATCCTTCAGCATATCTTCTGATGTCCCGTGTGTAGTTACGGATGTCCAACACAGTACACCCAACAGACTCATAACGGCCCATCAATTCAGTCAACAGCTTAAAAGTGAGATATGGACGGATATTAGCACCAGCAAAATCCGAAATAAATTTTTGGTGAACTGGTTCAAGTTGACGATTTAATCTCATGAACTTTTGGTGTTGTATCTCAACCATGGGGTGGTTGTGTTCTTCGTTCAAATGTTGAATGACGTAACCACGATCAGAATCAAATTTGAATGCAACACCGACATTACATCCACATTTTTTCGATTTACGTCGTCGTTTGGGTTGTTGATCGCTAAATTTCTGTTCACCTTCTCTGTTACACACCATGTAAAACCATATGGTGATATCATCAACCTTCTTTGAACCGTTCTTCCTTGTATCAAAACCAACACGTCGCCCATAGTTCTCGTAAAATTCAATTGCGTTGTCCAATGTGGGGAAGCTACGACCAACAAATGATTTAAGTTCTATAGGGCATTCTGGTGTATTTAAATCTATAATAATTCATAATCAGAAAACACTAAAAAAATAACGATTAATTAAAGACAAGATTCCATCTAGTGGATGTATAATGATAATATGTCATAATAGGATGAAATCGCGGCATACAACTCATACCACTATCTTCTTCGAAAATGGGTCATACTATACGCAAATCGAAACATAGCGGACAAATCGGTCATAATTAGTGCATATAAACGGTCGTACAATAACATGTCATATTAGCACCACAACTAAGTCATACTTACATCATTAATGATACTGATACAGAATCAAGAATAAAAATAATTGATGATAAAGTTATGTCATACTAAGTGAGGATTGAGGTCATACTTAATCATGTCAAAAAAAATAATTCATGATTGTAAAATTACTAAAACAAAATGACGAGATTGTCATGGTTGTAACATTACTAAAATTATAGTCACAAAGTTAAAATCATAACCTGTATTCTCAACAATGTCATCGAAGCATGATTGATTATCTACATGCGAAGTAGATGGCGTTTCAGATTCCATTTCCGGAAATCTATACCATAACATAAACCAACAGATCTAGATATCAAAAGATTAAACAATATCAATGAAAGTTCAGATACTTAAATTCTAGGTTAAATAAAAAATGTCCGCCGAAATGATAAATGAGATGAAAAATTGAAGTACATTGTATTAACTTACAGTATATATTGGATCGAGCAACAAGAAACACAAAAGTAACAAATCGATGCAAAACATAATGTTAAACAGAAATAGTTAGTTTTCGAGATTGTGTAATGCAAACTCAAAGGTTGGCTGTAAAGAAGTCTATACCGCCCCAATCAAATTGTTAAAGGATATTAGCAAATCTATAAATGTGGAAACTTAGTATAAGGGGAAATGAATGGAAGATCGTCAGAATTTTCATGGAAGATAGGAAGGAGATGAAATTATGGATTGTTAAATCACATAACTAACGCTGATGATTAGTTAGTGGAAAAATGAATATGCAACATTATAGGAATGTCTATAACCAACGAAATCATGGATTGACATAATTAACCTTTTAAGAATATTAGGGATTAAATTAATAATATCTGACAAATTAATCTATCCGTTAGATAATCTAATCTTAAGATGAGATTGGCTAATCCTATGGACAAAAAACGGTCTGTATTTCTTGATTTAAGGTCATACTTGTTTTGATAAAAAACCTATATATATATATATATATATATATATATATATATATATGGAGATGATCAAAATAAAAATGCATTTAAATCCAGAAATGCAGCCCAAATCTTGGCCCTAGGATTAGATGATCTAATGGTCAATAATTAACTAAAAATACGGAAGGTCATAATTAAGCAATTTTAGGCCATATTATAATATTTGAGTTTAATGTCATGCTAAGATCATTTTAGGTCATGCTTTGTTAGCATGACCTAAAAATTAACTAACTATGACCTAAAAGTGCCCTACGTATGATATTGTTCTGCGTTTCTGTATTTAAATCTAGTTTTGCATAGATCAAAACCCTATATATATATATATAAATATATATAGGGGAGCGTTATTCTCCTATTCATCCCTTAGATCCTTTATTCTTCTTAATATGGGCTGTTAGATCTCATTCATCAACGGTCCAAATAATCTGCATTATTACACTATAATGGTGCATTATTAGTCGGTGTGCATTATTCAACTGAAAATCTGCATTATTACACAATAATGGTGCATTATTAGTCGGTGTGCATTATTCAACTGAAAATCTGCATTATTAAATGACACGTGGCACCAATCTAACCGTCGGATGACAAAATCGTGGGGCTGAGATTAAAAAGAACAAAGAACAAAAGATACAAAAAGGAAATGAATACATCCATATATATATATATATATATATATAGGGATATATTCATATCCTTTTTCCATTTTTTATTCTATTATCCAACTGAATCTCGGCCCTTCATTTTCAAGATCTGATGGCCGAAAATAATGCCTCTTGAATTTAATTTAAATGATTAAAAAATTTGAAAATGTCAAAATTGGGATACACAAATTTGTTTGTTATGGTAACTTCCTTGATTATCTCTATCAAAGATCTCAGCGGTTATTCTCCACGATTTCACCCTGCAATCTTTCTTCTCTCCCTAAACTTTCAATGTCTCTTCTCCATTGAAGAAGACAGGTTTGTCTGTTTTTCTAAATCGAAGAAGACCAGGTATATTTCGTTCACTAAATATACCGATTGGTGGGAGGTCTCGGTCATTGCTTTCGTATTTACTGAACAATGGAAGAAGGTAATCATTTTTTGCCTTCATTGATTATTAATCCTAGTTGTTAACTGAAATTTTGATTTGTTGGAGTAATCGATCGTTGTAGAATCTGACAGCATGTGTTACACAAATTCATGAGTAATATGAGTCCAGAGCCTTTGTGATAAGGTTTCTTGTGAGGGAATCCTTCCATGTGCCCAAGAAATACCTAAAATAGTGTTTGATTTCAATTTTTAGTTTTTAAAGATAAAGATAAAGAGCCTAGCCTCAAAAACTAGACTCAAAATGGATTTGGATGGAGAGAAAAGAGATGAGAAGAAAGTGTAATGAAGGGGGAATCCTCTTTGGGGACCTATGACCTCCCACAAGAAGATGTGGGCAACCCTGGGCTACTTTCACCCAAAGAAAATACTCCATTGGCTCCACATTCATGACTACACCACCATAAATGCTTACCTATACTTGATCTAATGAACATAAACCAAGCAACCTACATGTAGAAATTTGGATAAAAATCTCACAAGGGAGATGCTCTCAAAGGAGTCTTCAATATATCATTCATCAAAGTCTGAAAATAAATGTCTCACAAATGGTATTTATAGCTAGGGTTGGAAACCCAAGAAAAGGGCCCAAAATAAGTGAAAATCGGCTAAAACAGTAAAATCACCCGGTCGGGTGTTTTCGCGAAGTTAATTCACCCGGCCGGGTGAACCTCCTGGACTCCAATTGTGCTCAGCATGAAAACACCCGGTCGGGTGTTTTGCACCTCAAAATCACCCGGTCGGGTGTTTTCTCTGGACTCACTATCTCTTCTGCGCGGCTTTTGTAAATCGGCCATAACTCTCTCCACTGGACTCCGATTGAGGCGTGCAATATACTCACACAACCCTCTTTCGAAGATGAACACATTGGTGGCCTTTGAAGATTGTTTAAACGTCATTCAATAGGTCGAGTACCCTTGGAATCCCGCTGCGGCTGAAATGTTTGATGCACGGCTCCCATGATCGTATCATCCTGTCCCTCTTGTGAAGGATTTGTCCTCAAATCCGGGCCGTCCCCTACAAAATCAAACAGGCTCAAGTCAGCCACATTAAAGGTATAACTCACGTTATACTCATCAGGAAGATCAATGATGTAGGCATTGTCGTTCACACGCTCTAGGACCATAAATGGGCCATCCCCTCGCGGGGCAAGCTTGGATCTTGCTTTGTCGGGAAAACGTATTTTCCGAAGGTGTACCCACACCCAATCTCTGGGGTTGAACAACATTTTCTTTCGCCCTTTGTTCACCCTTTGAGCTACTTGTTCTCCCATCTTGCGGATTCATTCTTGCACTCGAGTGTGCAAGTCTTGCACAAACTTGGTCTTCTCCATCCCACCTACATCAACCATATAAGACAAAGGCAAATCGGCAGTGGACAAGTCCAACGGGGTGAGTGGATTGAAACCATAGACAACCTCAAAAGGGGATTGTTGGGTGGTGGAATGTATGGTCCTATTATAAGCAAACTCGGCTATAGGCAAACATTCTTCCCAAGAAGTTTTATTTTCAAAAACCAAGGCACGGAGAAGAGCACCCAATGAACGGTTTACAACTTCCGTTTGACCATCCGTTTGGGGATGTATGGTGGTAGAGAAAAGAAGTTTGGTACCCATCCTACCCCAAAGTGTTTTCCAAAAGAAACTAAAAAATTTGACTTCTCTATCACTTACAATAGTTCTTGGGACCCCATGGATTCTTACAACCTCCTTGAAAAATAAACTAGCAACGAATTTGGCATCACTTGTTTTCCGACATGGAATGAAGTGAGCCATTTTGGAAAACCTATCCACCACTACAAAAATGCTATCATTTTTTCGAAGAGACATTGGGAGACCTAGAACAAAGTCCATGGACAAGTCTACCCAAGGATGTGTAGGAGTAGGCAAAGGGGTGTAAAGACCATAATTGTTAGATTTAGACTTGGCTTGCCTACACTCTAAACAACTACTACAAAACTTTTCAACATGCTTCTTCATGCAAGGCCAAAAGAAATGCTCACTTAGTATGTCAAAAGTTTTAAGCAACCCAAAATGACCCATTAGGCCCCCTAGGTGAGCATCCTTAATCAACAAATTTCTCAATGAGCATGAAGGTATGCACACCCTATTCTCTCTAAAAAGATAGCCATCCAACCTATAGTATTTATCAAAAACACCTTTTTTACAAGCCCCGTAAATAGAAGAAAAGTCATGATTATGCTCATAAAGGTCTTTAATAAACTCAAACCCAACATAATTGGAGGCACACATAGCAAGCACATGTTTTCTCAAACACACGGTATCACTCACAAGTAAAGCACCATCATGCAAGGTCTCAAAAGGTTTCCTAGAAAGAGCATCGGTAACCACATTGTCCTTCCCCTTCTTATACCTAATGACATAGGGAGAAGTCTCTAGGAAAACACTCCATTTAGCATGCCTTTTATCAAGTTTATGTTGCCCTCCTAAGAACTTAATAGACTCATGATCCGTGTGTATCACAAACTCCTTGTGCATCAAGTAGTGTTGCCAATTCTCAACGCAACAGACTATAGCATACAACTCCTTGTCGTACGTGGGGTAGTTCAATTGGGCTTGATTTAGCTTTTCCGAGAAGTAAGCTATGGGCTTACCCTCTTGCATGAGAACTCCTCCAATCCCCACACCACTTGCATCACATTCAAGTTCAAAAGTTTTATCAAAATTAGGGAGTGCGTAAGGGAGCATGTGTGAGGTCATTTTTCAAAGTACTAAACGCTCTCTCTTGCTCCTCCCCCAACTTAAACTCAACATTGTTTTTGACAAGGTGGTTCAAGGGTGAAGCTTTTGTGGAAAAATCCCTAACAAACCTCCTATAGAAGCTAGCAAGGCCATGAAAAGACCTAACCTCACTCACATTCCTAGGTGTTGGCCAGTCCCTAATGGCTTTCACCTTTTCTTCATCTATCCGCACTCCTTCCTTTCCCACAACAAAACCAAGAAACACAACTTCCTCAACACGAAAAGTGCATTTAGGCAACTTGGCATATAAAGCATGCATTCTCAACACTTCAAGCACATTCCTAAGATGACTAGCATGCTCTTCAACACTACGACTATAAATCAAGATATCATCAAAATATACCACCACAAATTTCCCAATAAAAGGACGAAGCACATGATTCATCAAACGCATGAATGTAGAAGGGGCATTAGTTAAACCAAAAGGCATCACAAGCCATTCATACAAGCCAAATTTGGTTTTAAAAGCGGTTTTCCATTCATCTCCTTCTTTCATGCGAATTTGGTGGTATACACTAGCCAAATCAATTTTAGAGAAACATATAGAGCCACGAAGATCCTCTAACATGTCGTCTAACCTAGGTATATGGTGTCTATATTTGATGGTGATTTTGTTAATTGCCCTACAATCTACACACATCCTCCAACTACCGTCTTTCTTAGGTACAAGAATGACGGGTACGGCACAAGGAGATAGAGATTCACGAATTAGACCTTTGGTAAGGAGTTCCTCGACTTGCCATTGTTGCTCTTGTGTCTCCTCAGGATTCGCCTTATATGCGGCCCGGTTTGGGAGTGACGATCTCGGAAAAAAATCAATTTGATGCTCGATCCCCCTCATGGGAGGAAGTTCACTCGGGAGTTCCTCCGGGAATACATCTTCAAATTCCTGCAACACACTTTGGACAATCAAAGGACACGGGTCAAGGTTAGTAGCTAAGCAAAAATCCTTACGGACCATGAGGAGAACAGAGAGGTGATTGTTTAGTGCCCACCCAAGGTCGGTTTTACTAGCTATCAAACATTCATTTCCCTCTCTTGTTTGTGGGTGCTCTCCTTTGGACGCTTTTATTTTTCTCTCACCACCCCCACTCTCACTTGGCTTTTTTAGCTCACATTCTTTTACTAGCATTTTTTTCCTATCTCTCTCTCTTTCCTTTTGTAGATGTTGGCTAGCCTCAAACACGGCACTAGGTAGCAATGGCTTCAAACGAACCTTCACCCCGTTGAGCATATAGAAATACTCATTTGTGAAGCCATTTTTGTAGGCCCTTCTATCAAACTCCCATGGCCTCCCTAGCAAAACATGACATGCCGTCATAGGAATGATACCACATAGGATTTCTTCTTCAACTTCCCCAATCTTCAATGAAACTTTGCATTGAGCCTTCACCTCCAACTCCCCGGAATCCCCTAACCATTGCAATTTGTTAGCGTTTGGGTGTTTAAGGACCTTCAATCCATATTTGGCCACCAACCGGTCACACACCACATTTGTACAACTCCCTCCATCTATGATGACCAAGCACGTCTTGGATTTCACCTTACACTTCATATGAAAGATGTTGCACCTTTGCTCCTTATGCTCCTCAAGGTTGGGTTGTACATTAAGCATTCGGAGTACAACCATAGCCCTTAAGGGTGTATCTTCATCCTCGCCACTAGAGAAAGCTATGTCGATGTCCGGGCTCACTTCTTTAGTGCCCACATCTTCTTCTTCTTCTTCATCTTACTCACTATACACGCTACCATCTTGCCCGATAACCATTACCCGTTGGTTTGGGCACTCACGTGCATAATGGCCATACCCCTTGCACTTGAAACATTGAACCTTCTTGTATTCCATAGGGGCTATAGCTTTAATAGGTTGAGTACCCGGTAAAGCCTTCACGGTCGGTCTTCCTTGGGTATTTGGATTAGCCGTGTTTTCCACCTTCTTACCGGGAGCGCTCCACTTGCTAGCGCCCATCCCTCCCCCGGTTTGGCTAGACGCCCATTTAGTCCGGCTAGAAACCAACTCCTTACTTTGCCTCTCAAAAGTGTCGGTAAACCCAATCACCTCATCCAAGGAAATTCCCCTCAATGCTTCCACTTGCACCTTGTGCTTCAAGTTGATGTTAAGGCCATGGATAAATCGATCTTGAGTCGCATCTTCTCGCTCCTCCTCTCCTACCTTGCTCATCAATGATAGGAGTTCATAGTAGTACTCCATTACGCTCTTCGTCCCTTGCTTCAAATCTTGAAGCTCCCCTCGAAGTCAGAGGAAATTGGACTTTGGTACAAAGGTAGTCCTCATGAGCTCACACAACTCCGCCCACGAACCCATTTCTCATCCCCTAACCATCCTTCTTCTCCTCATCGTATCATTCCACCATGTATCCGCATTGCCACGAAACTCGGCTATGGCCACCTTTACCTTATCACCTTCCGAAAAGTTATGGAGTGAGAAAATTTTGCTCATTTGGGACTCCCATTCCAAGTAGGCTCCGGGATCAAACTTGCCGTGGAACTCGGGAAATGTGCGCTTGATAGATTTGGTAGGATCATCATACCTCGGCTCCATCTTCTTCTCCTCATAGTTTCTATTTCTTCTATGCTTACCATCCCACCCATGGTGCCCCATGTTTCCATTCCCTCTTCCGCCCACCATGTTCCCAATCCTACCATTCCTATTCCCATTCCGTCCTCCTCCATGTCCTCCACGCCCCCCATGATCGTACCAACCATAGGGCTCTTCCTCTCCATTACTCCCCTCGGAGGCATCGTGATGTGTGGGATTGCTCCTAGGGGTTTTTGACATTGATAGTTGCAAGGCCTTCAAAGCGTTGAGCTCGTCGTGGAGAAAAGCTTGGTTTTCATGGATGGATACTTGGTTCTCCTTGAGTTCCTTCAAATCTCCGAACATAGCATCTTAAGTGACATGCATTGTTGTTTGGCCTTCTTTTAGATCCCTCAAATCCGTCATAATTTTTGTCATCAAGCTTTTCAACTCATCCCCCGCCAAATTATGACTCGTGCTCGCACCTGGTTCAACTCTCTCCGGTTGCGAATCCCCCATCGTGGTGGATCTAGTACGAGGTGACATTCAAAATGGTACCTACAATAAGAAATAAAAATAAACTAGGATCTAGTCCTAGGGATTAGTAAAATCCACACTCACACACACAAGAAAGGGAGATTTTAGTAAGAACTCACTTCCCAATTGGTAATCCCACCCCCAATTCACTCACCAATGTCACTCGGAACAAGGCTTAGAATATAGTGAGGGCTAGGTTCACTCACTCTCAATATCCAACTTCCTAAATGCAAGTGCTAAGACAAATCAATCAAGGTATACACATAGGCAATATAACCAAGTAAGTAAAGCCAATAAAGCATGTGAAAGTAAGGTTCAATGCCTAAGGAAGCTAACAAACAAACTTAGTTGAGCTGAAAATTTATGTAACTCTTGGCTGATCTTTAGGAATTTTTTTGATATGGCTACCCAACCCCAAAATTGATGAAACTTGGTAGATAACAAGATTAAAGGGTTTAGAATGAGGGAAAAATATCCCCAATATAGCAGGTTTTCGAGAAGACCCTCGATTTTATGTTTTCCCCAAATCTGTCAAACTAGGGCACAAAACAGGGCAGCAACTTCACACATTAATTTGACCTATCAAATGATGGAATTTTTGGCTGAGATTTTTCAGGAAAATAGTTCATATATAAAGGTTCATGCACACCAAAAATAAGCTCAATCCTACAACAATTGACCAATAAACAAGCAAAGGCTATAAAACAAAAGAAATAAGGAAAAACAAGGAAAATGAAATTTCATAGAGGTTTAAAATCAAACACTTGGTAGGCACCTAGGATCTAGATACCAAATGATAAGGTTTCTTGTGAGGGAATCCTTCCATGTGCCCAAGAAATACCTAAAATAGTGTTTGATTTCAATTTTTAGTTTTTAAAGATAAAGATAAAGAGCCTAGCCTCAAAAACTAGAGTCAAAATGGATTTGGATGGAGAGAAAAGAGATGAGAAGAAAGTGTAATGAAGGAGGAATCCTCTTTGGGGACCTATGACCTCCCACAAAAAGATGTAGGCAACCCTAGGCTACTTTCACCCAAAGCAAATACTCCATTGGCTCCACATTCATGACTACACCACCATAAATGCATACCTATACTTGATTTAGTCTAATGAACACAAACCAAGCAACCTACATGTAGGAATTTGGATAAAAAATCTCACAAGGGAGATGCTCTCAAAGGAGTCTTCAAAATATCATTAATCAAAGTCTGCAAATAAATGTCTCACAAATGGTATTTATAGCTAGAGTTGGAAACCCAAGAAAATGGCCCAAAATAAGTGAAAAATCGCCTAAAACAGTAAAATCACCCGGTCGGGTGTTCTCGTGAAGTTAATTCACCCGGCCGGGTGAACCTCCTGGACTCCAATTGTGCTCAGCATGAAAACACCTGGTCGGGTGTTTTGCACCTCAAAATCACCCGGTCGGGTGTTTTCTCCGAACTGGCTATCTCTTCTACGCGGCTTTTGTAAATCGGCCATAACTCTCTCCACCGGACTTCGATCGAGGCGTGCAATATACTCACGCGACCCTCTTTCGAAGATGAACACATTGGTGGCCTTTGAAGATCGTTTAGACATCATTTCAATAGGTCGAGTACCCTTGGAATCCCGCTGCGGCTGAAATGTTTGATGCACGGCTCCCTTGATCGTATCACTTTGTCCTAGCGGCAAGGAGCTTAGACATTATTGCATGAGGTGCCGAGTTCGAGAGACATCAGTTGTAATTTCCCCCTATCTATAGTGTAGGAGTTTATTTGTAATTTCCTCCCTTATAAAGGAGTTATTTTAAAAAATAAAAATAAAAAATTCATGAGTAATATGAGATTGACAGTTTTTTATTATTTGGCGCACGTTTCGTGTATTGCTCAAGGGTTTAGCAATTCTTTGGGCTAGGTTGTAGTATGTTGTAAGTAACAGAACCGTCGTCAATGTTCACGAGTTTCAGTAATTCATCTAGGGTTTAGATATAATCTCGGCTAGGGAGTAGTTTTAATTCATAAACATAATGGACATATATTACGTTGTAATGCTTTTTTTTGACTCAGTAATGGATGATTTATGATTTGTAACGTATATGTTTGATGAGCCTTTTTTTGTGATTGGTCGTGTTTGATTGTTCGGCGCACGTTTCGTTTATTCCCCAAGGGTGTAGCAATCCTTGGGGCTAGGTTGTAGTATGTTGTAAGTAACAAAACCGTCGTCAATGTTCACGAGTTTCAGTCATTCATCTAGGGTTTATATATTATCTCGGCTAGGGAGTAGTTTTAACTCATAAACATAATGGACATATATTACGCTGTAATGCTTTTTTTGACTCAGTCATGGATGATTTATGATCTGTAATGTATATGCTTGCTGAGCCTTTTTTGTGATTGACCATGTTCGATTGTTCGGCGCACGTTTCGTGTATTCCCCAAGGGTTTAGCAATCCTTGGGGCTTGGTTGTAGTATGTTGTAAGTAATAAAATCGTCGTCAATGTTCACGAGTTTCAGTCATTCATCTAGGGTTTAGATATCATCTCGGCTAGGGAGTAGTTTTAACTCATAAACATAATGGACATATATTACGCTATAATGCTTTTTTTGACTCAATAATGGATGATTTATGAGTATATGTTTGCTGAGCCTTTTTTTGTGATTGACCGTGTTTGATTGTTCGGCGCACGTTTCATGTAAACCCCAAGGGTTTAGCAATCCTTGGGACTAGGTTGTAGTATGTTGTAAGTAACAAACCGTCAATTTTCATGAGTTTCAGTCATTCATCTAGGGTTTAGATATCATCTCGGCTAGAGAGTAGTTTTAACTCATAAACATAATGGACATATATTACGCTGTAATGCTTTTTTTTGACTCAGTAATGGACGATTTATGATCTGTAATGTATATGTTTGCTGAGCCTTTATTTTTGTGATTTTAAACAGCGGTGGTTGTACCTGAATGTTCCTCAGAATTGAAGCCAGTCGTCGATCAGAAATTCCAATCACTAGCTTTCGCTTTCGCGTTTTACGATGTATATGTCCGCGATCTTGGTTTTGATACGCGAAAACAAGGAATGAGCTACGGAAGGGCAAGAGTACAAGTTGATGTATTTTGCACCTCACAACATTATTGGATTTTTTTTCGGATTAGTCTTATGAATCAATTCGTCGTCTTAGTCTTATTAGTATTACCATTGTCAACATTTTATACATAATATTTAAGCATTATTAATATGTTAACGTACATTATTATTACTAAAGTTATACATTATTGGTTACTAGCACTTAACTTACTGTACACAATTTTTCGAGTACAGTTCATTATTAGACACATTCTGTACATTATACATTGCATTATGAAACTGTTCATGTATATTATTATTCATGAAGTTGTACATTATTATTCACAAGCACTTAATGTACTGTACATTAATATTCTAGTACAGTTAATTAATAAGCACATTACGTTCATTATTCGGTTTATTGCATCCATTATATTCAGTTTGTTGTACATTATTATTAAAATACAGTTAACTTGTTCTACATTATTATCTTCCTATTTGCCATTATTATAGAGTGATGTTTCATTATTCGGTAATATACATCAATTACATGTTATTAGTTAATGTCATCATACACTAATAGCCAAAAATGATTTTGTTTGCAAGAATCACACTACATATTGTTTGCTAAGCCTTTTTTTCTTCCTCTGCTCAGCCTCTTCATGAGCGGTACTTGTCTCAGCCCTCTACTCGGCCAATCTCTCCCGGAATTTGTGTGCAATTGCAATGGGAATAACATCATCGACCGCTTCGTCGATGTCCAATCAAGGCTGCTTCGATGTTGTCCAACATACAACATCTGTCACGCCCGCATTTTCTAAGGATAGAAAATACGGTTAATCGCAACTAGGGGAGGATTAAAGAAGCGGGGAAGAAAGGGGAAAAACATACACATTTGACCAAAAATGTAATAACTGAATTTGACTTGAAAACGTCATAATATTTTCCTAACAATAATACCAACTCTAAGGAAATAAGGAATGTACAATAAACAACTTTCAAACGAGTTAGACTCTGCACGAATAAATAATTCTAAAGAAAATGACTCTTGGCGGAAGCGTTCAAGACACGGAAAATGCCGAGTATGAAGACACGACAAATTCAACAATTATTAATCATGACAAAACAATCCATGAACTCTTCTCAACATCCTCCACGTTCATCGCGCTCAATCTGCACATTAAGAAAAACAATATGCAGGGCTGAGTACTTGATGCACTCAGTGGACACATGCCAAAACATAGTTTGTCAAGCCATAATCAAGTGACCTTGGGGGTTTTAATTGAAAGAACCCAAGTACACTAAAAGCATTTCACATAAAGTCGGTTGCGCAACCATTTTCCATCCACATCCACCATCACCATATCTGAACATACATGACAAGGAACGTGGCCACAAACCAAGTCACTAGACCGGCCAACTCCAAAGAGATAGCACACGATCTACGGGGTGTACACTAGTCCGAGCAGGGTTTGCGGCCCTACTGGGACCCGAATTCGATTAAACATACATGGCATAGCCACTTCAGATAGGTTCATTCAAAACACAAAGCATGGCAAGACAAACATTTTCCACCTCATTTCACATAAAAAGTATTTAGGACATAGTTCTTATTTAAAAAGAAAGCCCACCTCAACAGCTTAACACCCCAAACACTTCCTGTTCCAACCGCAACAACGTGCACAAGTTCACCCTTTTTGAAATAATATAATATGCAACAATCAGACTTTGCAAAATAAATTAATTTAAACCATGCATGCATCCTAAGTGTGAGTGCTCAATTTATCTTTCGTTCACATATACTAAAATGGATTTATCAATTAAACACCAAAATCCCAACATAGATAACTCTCGGTCATCACCGATATTAGGCCGTATATAAAATTCCAATACCAAAAGTGGCCAACCAAAATTAAAAGAAAAATAAGTACTTAAAAGTATACTCCTTATCAGTCCCCGTATACACTCACTCTCCTATCACAACACACGTATACACACACATTAATATATTTCCAAATCAACACATAAATTTGGATTATCCAAATTAATTGGTCAAAAGAATAGGTATCTATAACTTTAATATACTCCTTGCCGTAACCCGTCAAAGAATACAAAATAAAAGAAAAGTAAAGGCTATAAATTAATATACTTCCAATTTAAAGCAACACAGTAGCAAATAAAAGTCAACAACTCCATTTTTTTTTCCAAGGTACACGTACTGCCTCCCCTTCCATCTCTTTTTTTTAAACATAACCTTAAATGTTATAAAACAATAATATACTCCCTATTCCATACATAGTACACGTATAAACCCTTTACTACATACACACCAAAATATGTAAAAAAAGAGAAAATCAATGATGAGGAAAGAGAAAGAAAAGGAAGAAGTCAGTACATAAAACACTCTCAATCACAGACCCGTCTTCTTCCCAACCCACATCAAACTCTCTCTCTCTACCGTTATTCTTCCACAGTTCACAAAACATCTCTCAAATTTCGGTCTCTCAAATTAGGAACTACAAATCTGATTTCGTGGCTACTATGAGTGTATGAATATATGACATGGAATTAGAGAAAAGAAAATACCTTTGGGAAGAAGAAAAAGTTTGCACAATAGAAGGTAAAAACAGCTCTCCCAGTTTCTCCTTTACACTGTGATG
The DNA here is from genome assembly GCF_004379255.2 of Salvia splendens. Lineage (NCBI taxonomy): Eukaryota > Viridiplantae > Streptophyta > Magnoliopsida > Lamiales > Lamiaceae > Salvia > Salvia splendens. Next base: position 10,840,363 of record NC_056033.1, read on the forward strand.
TTTGAGATTTTTGGTTATGGAATCAACAAATATGGAGTTTTTTTTTTCGAATTCAATTGATGGAGGAGAAAAATTACCTTAACAGAAAAGGAGAAAACTGCAGTAAGTTTTTTTCACAGATTTTTCTTGGATGTGGAAGACGTGAATGTGAGATATTAAACTGATGGATATTGATTTATTTGGTTGTTGGAGATATTTTAGGGGTGGAGGTTTTGATGAATAAAGGAAACGTGTAGAAGGGATTAGAGGAAGGAATTTATGTTGGCCGGAGGAATTCAATAGGAATTAAGAATAAATGGCTATATTAAAAGTGGCCCAATTGAATAAGGATAAATGGGCTAAAAAAAAAAATATAGACAAAAGTGATAGGCCCAAAGATATATAAATTTTAGTACATTGATTAAATTGTGATGTTTTATTATTTTAGTACTTTGGTGTTATTCCAAGTACATTGTAAACGAACACCCAAATTTCCCCATCGACGACTCTCACGTCAATCTCGTCGACAACTTACACCACACAAATAATCAACAATAATTCAAGCATTCACTATTTCCATTCACAACCAATCCAAACAAACACGGTATTTCATTCAAGGTCTATCACTCGCTCGTTCTTAAATTAAAAAAAAAATCTTAGCTTAAAAAAAAAGGAAAAAAAAAACGGGTATTACAATCTACCAATCTTCACAAAAATTTCGTCCCGAAATTTGCTTAGATCATTCAAACAATTCTGGGTACTTCTCTCTCATCTTGTCTTCCAATTCCCACGTAGCTTCCTCAACACCATGATTTCTCCACCGAACCTTCACCGAAGCAATAGACTTATTTCTCAACTCTTGCACCTTCCGATCCAGAATGGCTTCAGGCTTCTCTTCGTAACTCAAATTCGGATTCAAGATCATCATCTCCTCTTGATGAATTATGTGGTTAGGGTCGAACACATACTTTCTCAATTGTGACACATGGAAAACATTGTGTACTCTCCCAAAGCTTGGTGGTAGCGCCAATCTATACGCTACGGTACCCACTCTGTCAAGAATCTCATAAGGCCCAATAAATCGTGGTCTCAACTTGCCTTTCACACCGAACCGAGTTATTCCTTTTGACGGGGCTACCTTCAGAAAAACTTTATCTCCGGTCTCAAATTGGAGATCGGTTCTTCGAACATCAGCATATGATTTCTGTCGATCCTGAGCTTCCTTGATCCTCTCACGAATTTGTCGAACAATCTCAATCATTTCTTCCACCGAGTCTGGTCCAAGAACTCTTCTCTCACCCACTTCATCCCAGTAAAGTGGTGATCTACACTTCTTCCCATACAATGCCTCATACGGGGCCATGTTAATAGTCGTCTGATAGCTATTGTTGTAAGCGAACTCTATTAGTGGCAACACTTCCTCCCAACCTACTCCTCGATCTAGCACTACGGCTCTCAACATATCCTCCAAAGTCTGTATCGTCCTCTCTGATTGCCCATCAGTCTGCGGGTGGAATGCAGTGCTGAAATTCAACTTAGTGTCTAACTCTCGTTGTAGGCTCATCCAAAATCTAGAGGTAAACTTCGCATCACGATCACATGTAATAGTCACTGGTACCCCATGTAAGCGTATGATCTCTGTCACATACATCTTAGACAACTTATTGGCTCCATAGGTATCACGAATCGGTACAAAGTGAGCAGATTTTGTGAGACGATCAATAATCACCCAAATAACAGTATTTCCTCGTTGTGATCGCGGTAATCCTGTCACGAAATCCATTTCAATGTGCTCCCATTTCCACTCCGGTATCTCAAGTGGTTGTAGTATCCCATAAGGTCGTTGATGTAGAGCTTTCACTTGCTGACATGCTAGACACCTCTCCACAAATGCCGCTACATGCTTTTTCATGCCATTCCACCAAAACTGTCTCTTCATATCTCGATACATCTTGGTACTCCCCGAGTGCGCAGTATACGGTGTTTTGTGTGCTTCCCTCATGATTTCATTTCTAAGCCCTTCGTCTCTAGGCACGCACAACCTGCCCTTGAATGTGAGGGCATTATCCGCCTCCTCGTGAAAGTATTCTTGCTCCCCTATCCTCACTTCCGAACGGAATTTCTTAAGTAAAGTATCGCGTCTTTGAGCTTCCACGATTCTAGCCCTTAGGTCGGGTTCCATTACCAAGGTGGCAACCCTTCCTTCCACTGTCTCGAGTGCTCTCACTACCTCTAATTGCATTTTACTGAACTCTCATATCAAGTTCTCTTCATTCGTGAGAAAAGTGGCCAATTGAGGTTGAGATTTTCTACTTAGGGCATCAGCCACTACATTCGCCTTTCCTGGGTAGTAGTTTATACTGCAATAATAATCCTTCACCAACTCAAGCCATCTACGCTGGCGCATGTTCAAATCCTTTTGTTCAAAGAAGTACTTGAGGCTTTTATGGTCCGTATATATCTCACATCGAACTCCATAAAGATGGTGTCTCCAAATCTTCAAAGCATATACAACTGCTGCTAACTCCAAGTCATGCGTCGGATAGTTCAACTCATGTGGCCGTAACTTCCTTGATGCATACGCAATCACTTTCCCATTCTGCATAAGTACACATCCGAGTCCAACTTTTGATGCATCGGTATACACCACGTAGTTAGTGTCCGGCTCTGGCACAGCAAGAATCGGTGCGGTGGTCAACTTCTCTTTTAATAACTGAAACTGGCCTCACACTCCGGCATCCAATTCACTTTGACACCCTTCTTTAGTTGTTGCGTCATTGGCCTCGCTATCTTAGAAAATCCCTCGATGAATCTCCGGTAATATCCCGCCAGTCCTAGGAAACTCCGAATTTCATTAGGTGTGGTTGGTGATTTCCATTTCTGTACAGCTTCCACCTTTGCGGGGTCTACTCGAATTCCATATGCGCTCACTATGTGCCAAAGGAAATTCACTTCTTTGAGCCAAAATTCACACTTACTGAACTTGGCGTAGAGTTTCTCGGCCCTTAACGTCTCCAAGGCAGTCCTCAAATGTTCTTCATGTTCATCCTCGTTCTTTGAGTAGATAAGGACATCGTCTATGAAGACTAAGACGAACTTGTCCAAGTATGGATGGAACACACGATTCATAAGGTCCATAAATACAGCCGGGGCATTTGTCAATCCGAAAGGCATCACTATAAACTCATAATGGCCGTATCTAGTTCGGAAAGCCGTCTTGGGTACATCTTCTCGTCGGACTCTCAGTTGATGGTATCCCGATCTCAAATCCATTTTCGAGAATATTCCAGCTCCACGGAGTTGATCAAACAAATCATCTATCCTCGGCAATGGATACTTGTTCTTGAGTATCAACTTGTTCAACTCCCGATAATCTATGCACATCCTCAATGTTCCATCCTTCTTCTTCACGAACAACACTGGTGCTCCCCACGGCGACACACTGGGTCTAATAAAACCCAAGTCTAGCAACTCCTGTAGTTGAATCTTAAGTTCTTCCAATTCCTTAGGCGCCATACGGTATGGTGCCTTAGATATCGGTGCTGATCCGGGCTCCAAATCAATTGTAAACTCCAACTGTCTATCGGGTGGTGGTCCAGGCAAGGCGTTAGGAAAAACGTCTGGAAATTCTTTCACTACTGACACATCCTCTATGCTTCTTTCTTTCTTCTCCTCTCCACTTAGATAGACGAGATATGCCGGACATCCCTTCCTCATCATAGTAGTCGCTTGAAGTGCAGAAATTATGGACTTGCGTCGATTCATAGAAATCCGATAAAATATAGTCGGTTCCTTTCCCGGAGTTTGAAAAGAGATCTCTCTCTCTTTACAGCGAATGGTAACATGATTCTCGGCCAACCAATCCATTCCCAAAATTATATCTACATTCCCCATCGACATAACTTGTAATTTATGTGCAACTAGCTTAAGTTCTCCCATAGTAAATTCTACATTCGAGCAAGTTTGTGAAATATCTATAGTTCCTCCTACGGGTGATGTCACACTCATTCTTTGTTCAGTTCTAATGATAGGCAGTTCTAAAGTATTCACACATGATGTTGATATAAAAGAATGTGATGCACCCGTATCAAACAAAACAACAATAGGCATGTCGAGGAGCGTGCCCACACCTGCCAAGTTTCTTTGCTCTTGCTTCCCCTGCTGGTTCGTCGGTTGTTTCCCTTTTAAAGCATATGCCCTTGCCTGAGTGGGAAGTTCTTGACGACGTTGTTGCTGCTGCTGCTGCTGTGGTGAGGGTAAGTATCCCCTCGGCTCGGCTTGCAGTGCCCGCGCTTGCGGACGGAACCCTTGATTGTTCTGTCTTGCTCCCATCCCCATAATCTTACTCGGGCATTCTCTTGAGAAGTGACCATCTCCACCTCAAGTGTAGCATTTATTGCTCTTTTCTCTGCACTCCCCAAAATGGTTCTTAAAGCACTTATCACACTGGGGGGCTCTAGGCCGGAAGTCACCCCTTTGATAGGGAGCACTCTGCCTACCTCCGTACCACGGTGGGTTTCTGATGGGTTGCTGCCTCTTGTTATCATATGGAGTCCGATCTCCATCCCATTTCCTCTTATCTCTGAAATTATGTTGTTGAAGTGGCACTGGTGTAGTATTTGCTACTGTCATCTCCTTAGGCAACGCTTCTTCCACATCTAATGCACAAGCCAAAATCTCAGAATATGAGAGTCCTCTGCGACTTGCCACTGCTACTCTTATTTCGGGCTTGAGACCAGCACGAAACTTTTCTGTCATTTTCTCATCTGTATCCACCAACTCGGGAGCATATCGAGTCATTTCACACAACGCGCGGTCATACTCCGTCACCGTCATATTCCCTTGCATCAAGGTATGGAATTCGACTACCTTTGCTCGCCTATAGCTCATTGGAATGTACTTATTGTACACCTCTTCCTTGAATATCTCCCAAGTAAGCGCTTCCCGGCGTTCAGGGTTCATGGTCCTTAGCTTGATATCCCACCAAAAATCTGCGGGCCCCGTTAATTGAAAAGTCACACAAGCGAGGCGTTCCTTGTCGGTGCACTCCATAAAATCAAATATGCGCTCGAGGGCGCATATCCAGGTCTCTGCCTTAGACGGCTCTCCTAGTCCATCAAACTGTGGGGGTTTTTGCCTAAAAAAGGTATCAATGTATTGTTTGGGTTGAGGCGGGGGTGGAGGAGGTGGAGGCGGTGGTGGTGGTGGTTGCTCTCCCTCTACATTCTGAGGGTCCACAGGGTCCTCCTCTACACGTTCACGCCTAGGTCTACGTCCACGTCTCGGTGGCATTCTGATTCAAAACGCATAGATCAATATGGTCGCTCCAATTATTAATCACTACATTCTCGTATCACGACTTCTCACGCAACCTTTCATATATAACGATTATAGAATACATATAATAAATCAAGCTACGTATGCGCATGTAACACTAACTATCATCACTCAAACTTTCATCCACACTTTCCGAACGTTTATACTTATTATTTTTTTATTCTTTCGGTATTAGAGATTCACTATGGTTCGCTGTTCCACGTTCATTTAATTTGCTCGGAGAAGCAATAATTGAGTTGCTACATACAATTAAAATCGATGATGTAAAGTCTAACGTTCATCCAAAACAGTCCGCAATCACACAAGGAATCCATAATATCATACATCAATATCTACGAGTCATGACTCAAATCATCACGTAAAGGCCACATAATCGAGCATACACAAACAATTATCACCATACGTCTCAACACATAAGAACTTCATGTTCCTCAAAATCTCAATAGGAAAAGAACTAGCATGCTTTCACTTAAAGTTCAAATATTTCCAAAAATTTTCACAAGTTTCCACAACATAAATTTTTTCGCCAATCTAATTCCACCATGAACAACTAATCATTTCCATTCCCAACATATTTACCTCAAAATCACTTACAAAAATTTTGGTTACCTCTTTTCAGGTTGAGTGCGATGGTCGGATGTTGAGCCTTTGACACTTAAATTATTTTTTTTATTTATTTAATTATTTTGATCTAGGAATACTAATCTAGATCAAGAAAGAAAGAAGACTCTTGGGTCCAGAGCGGAAAGAAAGTCGCTCTGATACCACTCTGTCACGCCCGCATTTTCTAAGGATAGAAAATACGGTTAATCGCAACTAGGGGAGGATTAAAGAAGCGGGGAAGAAAGGGGAAAAACATACACATTTGACCAAAAATTTAATAACTGAATTTGACTTGAAAACGTCATAATATTTTCCTAACAATAATACCAACTCTAAGGAAATAAGGAATGGACAATAAACAACTTTCAAACGAGTTAGACTCTGCACGAATAAATAATTCTAAAGAAAATGACTCTTGGATGAAGCGTTCAAGACACGGAAAATGCCGAGTATGAAGACACGACAAATTCAACAATTATTAATCATGACAAAACAATCCATGAACTCTGCTCAACATCCTCCACGTTCATCGCCGCTCAATCTGCGCATTAAGAAAAACAATATGCAGGGCTGAGTACTTGATGCACTCAGTGGACACATGCCAAAACATAGTTTGTCAAGCCATAATCAAGTGACCTTGGGGGTTTTAATTGAAAGAACCCAAGTACACTAAAAGCATTTCACATAAAGTCGGTTGCGCAACCATTTTCCATCCACATCCACCATCACTATATCTGAACATACATGACAAGGAACGTGGCCACGAACCAAGTCACTAGACCGGCCAACTCCAAAGAGATAGCACACGATCTACGGGGTGTACACTAGTCCGAGCAGGGTTTGCGGCCCTACTGGGGCCCGAATTCGATTAAACATACATGGCATAGCCACTTCAGATAGGTTCATTCAAAACACAAAGCATGGCAAGACAAACACTTTCCACCTCATTTCACATAAAAAGTATTTAGGACATAGTTCTTATTTAAAAAGAAAGCCTACCTCAACAGCTTAACACCCCAAACACTTCCTGTTCCAACCGCAACAACGTGCACAAGTTCACCCTTTTTGAAATAATATAATATGCAACAATCAGACTTTGCAAAATAAATTAATTTAAACCATGCATGCATCCTAAGTGTGAGTGCTCAATTTATCTTTCGTTCACATATACTAAAATGGATTTATCAATTAAACACCAAAATCCCAACATAGATAACTCTCGGTCATCACCGATATTAGGCCGTATATAAAATTCCAATACCAAAAGTGGCCCACCAAAATTAAAAGAAAAACAAGTACTTAAAAGTAAACTCCTTATCAGTCCCCGTATACACTCACTCTCCTATCACAACACACGTATACACACACATTAATATATTTCCAAATCAACACATAAATTTGGATTATCCAAATTAATTGGTCAAAAGAATAGGTATCTATAACTTTAATATACTCCTTGCCGTAACCCGTCAAAGAATACAAAATAAAAGAAAAGTAAAGGCTATAAATTAATATACTTCCAATTTAAAGCAACACAGTAGCAAATAAAAGTCAACAACTCCATTTTTTTTTCCAAGGTACACGTACTGCCTCCCCTTCCATCTCTTTTTTTTAAACATAACCTTAAATGTTATAAAACAATAATATACTCCCTATTCCATACATAGTACACGTATAAACCCTTTACTACATACACACCAAAATATGTAAAAAAAGAGAAAATCAATGATGAGGAAAGAGAAAGAAAAGGAAGAAGTCAGTACATAAAACACTCTCAATCACAGACCCGTCTTCTTCCCAACCCACATCAAACTCTCTCTCTCTACCGTTATTCTTCCACAGTTCACAAAACATCTCTCAAATTTCGGTCTCTCAAATTAGGAACTACAAATCTGATTTCGTGGCTACTATGAGTGTATGAATATATGACATGGAATTAGAGAAAAGAAAATACCTTTGGGAAGAAGAAAAAGTTTGCACAATAGAAGGTAAAAACAGCTCTCCCAGTTTCTCCTTTACACTGTGATGTTTGAGATTTTTGGTTATGGAATCAACAAATATGGAGTTTTTTTTCGAATTCAATTGATGGAGGAGAAAAATTACCTTAACAGAAAAGGAGAAAACTGCAGTAAGTTTTTTTCACAGATTTTTCTTGGATGTGGAAGACGTGAATGTGAGATATTAAACTGATGGATATTGATTTATTTGGTTGTTGGAGATATTTTAGGGGTGGAGGTTTTGATGAATAAAGGAAACGTGTAGAAGGGATTAGAGGAAGGGATTTATGTTGGCTGGAGGAATTCAATAGGAATTATGAATAAATGGCTATATTAAAAGTGGCCCAATTGAATAAGGATAAATGAGCTAAAAAAAAAATATAGACAAAAGTGATAGGCCCAAAGATATATAAATTTTAGTACATTGATTAAATTGTGATGTTTTATTATTTTAGTACTTTGGTGTTATTCCAAGTACATTGTAAACGAACACCCAAATTTCCCCATCGACGACTCTTACGTCAATCTCGTCGACAACTTACACCACACAAATAATCAACAATAATTCAAGCATTCACTATTTCCATTCACAACCAATCCAAACAAACACGGTATTTCATTCAAGGTCTATCACTCGCTCGTTCTTAAATTAAAAAAAAAATCTTAGCTTATAAAAAAAGGAAAAAAAACGGGTATTACAACATCAGAACATGATTATAATGGAATGTATCAATATTGTGTCGCATTTATATTAAATAATGTATAATACTTGATACATAATGTACACAAGCAATCAAATAATGCACAAAGGAATATTACATTCACCCGTTGGTTCATGTACACAAGCAGTCAAATAATGCTTAATACTTGATAAATAATGTATAATACTTGATACATAATGTACACAATCAATCAAATAATGCACAAAGGAATATTATACGAAACCCATTCACCCATGTACATAAGTAGTCAAATAATGCATAATACTCCCTCCGTCCCGCTTTAGCAGTCCCGGTTGAGTCGGACACATGTTTTAAGGAGTGTTTAAGTGTGTAATAAATAAATGATGTAGTGGGGGTTGTGTCTCACTTTTAAACACATTTTTTGCTTTTATTTTTGTCACCCAAGTGACTGACTGTTCACTTGCATTCATTTTTTTTTAATTCCATGCAACACATTAATTACTGCAGTCGGTACCAAATTTAAATTTTCATTATCAAAATGGAGGGAATACAATCTGCCAAAACAGTGGGAAAAGAAGATTAAGTGAAATCAACATTCAATTTTTCATTACCAAAATGGAGGGAATACATTCTGCCAAAATAACCTCCCTAAATTTTGGGAGGGAAATTTTGAAGTTCTACATTGAAATCTTAAGTACAGTAAACACACTATAAATACATCCATCCCATACATTTTCTCCTTCCATCTACCACTACCGTAAAAAACACTAAAAACACACACTACATTAGTTTCAAAATAGGAATCCCTCAGAAAAATTTCATCATCGGGAATGGAGAGCAGCTGGTGAATCAATACTTGGCCACCAACATGAAGAACAACATTGTGCAACATCTACTGAAGAACAACCAAGGTGGTGTTCTTCAAAAAGGAGCAGTGTGTGAGGCAGCCGAAGCTTTTGCTGTCAATAGGAAGACCATTTCCAGACTTTGGAAGGCAGCCACAGAGAAGATGGAGAATGGAGAACCTGCACACATGGTTGGAAAAGTTAAAGGATACAAACGTGGAGAAAAGAAAAAAGTTGATGAAGTAAAGGTTAGATCACTCTCTGTCCTTGAAAGATCCTCCTATAGGGTGATGGCACCAAAGCTTGGAGTTAGCAAAACTACAATTTGTAGGTGGGTAAAGGATAAATAGCTTAGGCCCCATACTAGTGCAGTTAAGCCACATTTAACTGATCTAAATAAGTTGGCAAGACTGAAATGGTGCCTCAGTCAGCTTCAGCCAAACATTATTGCACGTAAGGTTGCATTTAATGAAATGCACAATGTAGTTCACATTGATGAAAAGTGGTTCTACTTGACAAAAAGTGCGGATAGGTACTACCTATTGTCGGATGAAGAAGAGCCACAGAGATCATGCAGATCAAAGAGATTCATTACCAAAGTCATGTTCTTGTGTGCTGTTGGCAGGCCACATTTTGGCCCAAATGGGGAAAGGCATTTTTCCTTTCACATAAATGGTACCAGCACAGAGGAATTCCAAGAACAGACCAAGAGGCACATTGGAGACAAAGCTCATTCCAGCAGTGACACAAGCAGTGACAAGGGAGTGGCTCATCAACAAGGTATGTTCATAATTACTCTATCAAACCATCAGAAAAATTTCAACAAAGGTCATCATTTAGGTAACCATTATTCACATTGTACAGATTATACCAGCCATTCATTCCAAATGGCCTACAAGTGCATCCAAAGAAATTTACATTCAACAAGATAATGTCAAACCACACATAAGCACAGCTGATCCAGAGTTTGAAGAAGCTGCCAACTCAAATGGATTCAAAATCCAATTGATTTGTCAGCCACCTAATTCCCCGGACACAAACATATTGGATCTTGGTTTTTTCAGGGCTATTCAATCATTGAAGGATAAGAAAGCGTGCAGTAATGTGGATGAATTGTTGCAGAATGTGAGTATGGCTTATGAAGAGTTGACACCACAGACACTGAACAAAGTGTTCCTTACACTACAAAGTGTGTTGTCAGAGATCTTGGAGGTGCAAGGTGGGAACAATTACAGAATCCCCCACATGAACAAGGATAGGCTGGAGAGAATAGGGGCTTTACCCAATGTGTTGGAGGTGGAAGAAAGGGTGGTGAGGGATGTGTTGGAGTACCTAGCACTGCCTCAGAATAATGATGGTTCTTCCCATGATATTGGGGATCTGGCCACTGCATTTGGCTACTAGGACAGAGATCACTCATGCTGCATTTGGTTTTGTTGCTTTAGTTTTTTTAATGTAATGCATTGAATATGTAAGGAACATCTAAGTAATGCATACTTTTTGTTAAATAAGAATCCCATCAGAGCATTCTCATCATTGGGTAAGCAATAGGAACCAAAACGCAGCAAGCAATCAACAATCATGAAGCACAATGCAAAAAACTAGGTTCCCTCAGAGAAATCTCATCATTGGGTAAGCATTCATCCTCCAACAAATTAACCATCACACATTAATATCATAGGCAGTAACCAACAGACCAGGAACCAACTCAATTACACCAAGTATTGGAGCAGAATGTAATGAAGCAGTAGGTAAGCAATCACCAAGTCAATCACACCAGCAACCCACAACACAAACAAGCCACAACACCACCAACCCAAAACACTACCATCCACAATACCGTCAACCAATACACCACCAATTCACAACACCATAGCACCACAACACCATCAAACCAAAAACACCACCAAGGCAGAACAATCACCACATAGCGTATAAACCTCCAAACCTAAAAAAAATGGGGGTGGCTTAAACACAAAACATCAGAAAGGTTGCAATTTTTCATCACATGGATGCCCGAAGGTCAATCCCTCAAAATGCATAGAATTGAAAACCATACTCACAGATTTAGAGGAGCTTTAAAAAACATAGGAACTGAATGGCCATAAACCGAAGGTAGCGCTCCTCTTCCTCTGTGTACCAAGCCTTGGGTGCCGTCGGTGGTGTTTCAGGGACAACGCCAGAAATTGGGAACGGATCGACATCACTACCAAGGTCAACCGGCTCCACAGTTGAGTTAAATGATAGATCGGCCGACGTAGAGAGCGGAGGGGGATGGGAGCAGCTAGGGTTCACAGAGAACTGAGTTTCAGGGACGACGGTGGACATGGAGTCCATTTTCTCCCATGAATACGTTGGAATAGGGGAGTCATGGGTGGCGATCACACTCTCAATCGACCCATAGCTTTGGTCGAATGATCAATAGACCGGCGGAGATGGTGGTGTTAGCGGCGGAGATGGTGGTGTCTGTGGAGATTGTGGGTTTAGGGTTCCCATTTAAGCACGAGAGAGGGAGGATTCAACACAGGGTTTGGGAGTGGGGCGGATCTCGTTCTCCAGATCTAGGGTTCTCAGGGAAGGGGACGTGTACTTTCAGAGAGAGAGAAATGAGGGGTCGAAATTGTTGAAACGTGAAAGAAATGTGAGAGAGAAATGACGGGAGAGAATTTGCTTCCTGATTTTAAAATTGTAATGACATCAATTTTTATGTCACCGAGTTCAACCGGGACTCCTAAAGCGGGACACCCGAAATTAATCAACCGGGACTGCTAAAGCGGGACGGAGGGAGTACTTGATAAATAATGTATAATGCTTGATACATAATGTACACAATCAATCAAATAATACACAAAGGAATATTACACGAAACCCATTCACCCATGTACACAAGCATTCAAATATTGCACAAAGGAATAATACTTGATTAAACCGACCGATCTAGCTTAACCAAAAATCATAATGCACGCCACTGCTTACAATAATGTACAACTACTCCAGGAATTCTAAATACAAATGCAATAGATTGCTCACCTACACCCTGGATTAGTTGAGTTCTTGAAGGTCTGCCTCTTTTCATCATACTAGATCTGTGAGACGAACGAAAAATCAACAAAAATGTAAAATTTCCTCTACTTAATCGCCCAATACACAATTGTATACCAGTAAATAATTATACATTCAATAATAGACTGAACCCTAACCAAAATGAAGACGCTTTTATGATTACAGAAAATCGCGACCAAAGCGAGTTTGAAAACAGTAACTTTTTTAGGAAAAAATTAGTGAATCGACGAGTAGGTGGTGTGGTAGGCGGTGAATATCGGCGATTAACGGTGGGTATTCAGATGAAAATTAACTTTTTTCAACCCTACCTTTTCGTCACCTTCAACTAGATGGTCGCGCACTACGGGAGTGAGGTTTGGACAGTGAAACGGATGAAAATCGACGTTCCCTGTAGATTTCCGGTTGCTTCCAGTGGCGGCTAGGGTTTGGAAAGTGGGGAGAATTTGGGGAGACGATTTGCAGTGATGGATTAAGGGTGAGACGTTTAGAGTGAGAGAGAGAGTGAGTAGATGGAAGATCGTAGCAAAATCCCCGCTTAATTTCCGCTCCTTCCGTTTTGAGCGGTTTTTGATTCACTGTTGTTTTACTATTTTACCCATATAATGCACAGATTAGGCCTAATAATACAACATGGGATCATTTATCAAGTTTTCGTCTGGTCTGTCTATCCATCTAATCTAATGGTTCACATTAAATAGGAACTTAACTCTAAGGGAACAAAAGGACCTTAACACTCCCATATATATATATGCCTTTTTTTTCTTGTCTGTGATCTGCAGCGATTTCCCCCCCCCCCCCCCATTTTATAACTTAATTATATATATATATATATATATATATATATATATAGGGATATATTCATTTCCTTTTCCTATATTTCCTCCTTTTTCCTTCTTAATATCAGCCATTAGATTAGAGAATGGACGATCAAGATCAACATTGGGTAATTATTCCCGTGTTGCATTATTTGTCCTATTTTGTGCATTATGAGGGTACAATAGTAATCTAATAATGGCTGGAAACCGCTACGAATAATGCACCACATGGTCACGAGTAATGCATATAATTGACTATATAATGCACAATATGTTAACTGCAATGCATACGAATAAGATGTACCATGTTATGATGTTTGGACACACGTTTCTTGTTTCCCCTAAGGGTTTAATAAGCTTAGGGGCTAGGGTATAGTACGTAGACACGTATGTAATCTTCACATGGTAACGGGTAATGGATATAATTGACTATATAATGCACAATTTGTGAACTGCAATGCATACGAACAAGATGTGCTGTGTTATGATGTTTGACACACGTTTCTTGTTTCCCCTAAGGGTTTAATAAGCTTAGGGGCTAGGGTATAGTACGTACGCATTAATAACAAATTATAAAACGATACGAATAATTCACCAAATTGTCACGAGTAATTGATGTTATTAACTATATAATGCACAATATGTGAACTGCAATGCATACGAATAAGATGTACCATGTTATGATGTTTGACACACGTTTCTTGTTTCCCCTAAGGGTTTAATAAGCTTAGGGGCTAGGGTATAGTACGTAGACATTACTAAATGCACGTATGTAATCTTCAATCCGTTGATTAACCCATATACACAATACCTCTAATAATGCATAATATACTGAGATAATGACAATTAACAGCTACATAATGCACTACCTAAATCAAATAATGCACATACGTATATTCCAATAACAACAATTTGTTAGTAATGTCTACGTACTATACCCTAGCCCCTAATCTTATTAAACCCTTAGGGGAAACAAGAAACGTGTGTCAAACATCATAACATGGTACATCTTATTCGTATGCATTGCAGTTCACATATTGTGCATTATATAGTTAATAACATCCATTACTCGTGACAATTTGGTGAATTATTCGTATCGTTTTATAATTTGTTATTAATGCGTACGTACTATACTCTAGCCCCTAAGCTTATTAAACCCTTAGGGGAAACAAGAAACGTGTGTCAAACATCATAACACAGCACATCTTGTTCGTATGCATTGCAGTTCACAAATTGTGCATTATATAGTCAATTATATTCATTACTCGTTACCATGTGAAGATTACATACGTGTCTACGTACTATACCCTAGCCCCTAAGCTTATTAAACCCTTAGGGGAAACAAGAAACGTGTGTCCAAACATCATAACATGGTACATCTTATTCGTATGCATTGCAGTTCACATATTGTGCATTATATAGTCAATTATATGCATTACTCGTGACCATGTGGTGCATTATTCGCAGATACCAAAATGTGGCAGTTACTTTTCCGTCAAATGTCAATAATAACCCTGTAATGCATACAACCACCTTCTATAATGCAACACAGAACCAGTTTTATAGAATCAATCTGATCCGTTGATGCCTTAGATCTAACGCGTAATATTAAGAAGGAAAAAGGATCTAAGATGTGAAAAGGAGAATAACGCTCCCCTATAGGGATGTATTCATTTCCTTTTTCTATATTTCCTCATTTTTCCTTCTTAATATCAGCCATTAGATTAGAGAAATGGACGGTCAAGATCAACATTGAGTAATTAATCCCGTGTTGCATTATTTGTCCTATTTTGTGCATTATGAGGGTACAATAGTAATCTAATCTAGGCTGGAAACCGCTACGAATAATGCACCACATGGTCACGAGTAATGCATATAATTGCCTATATAATGCACAATATGTGAACTGCAATGCATACGAACAAGATGTGCTGTGTTATGATGTTTGACACACGTTTCTTGTTTCCCCTAAGGGTTTAATAAGCTTAGGGGCTAGGGTATAGTACGTAGACATGTATGTAATCTTCACATGGTAACGAGTAATGCATATAATTGACTATATAATGCACAATTTGTGAACTGCAATGCATACGAACAAGATGTGCTGTGCTATTATGTTTGACACACGTTTCTTGTTTCCCCTAAGGGTTTAATAAGCTTAGGGGCTAGGGTATAGTACGTACGCATTAATAACAAATTATAAAACGATACGAATAATTCACCAAATTGTCACGAGTAATGGATGTTATTAACTATATAATGCACAATATGTGAACTGCAATGCATACGAATAAGATGTACCATGTTATGATGTTTGACACACGTTTCTTGTTTCCCCTAAGGGTTTAATAAGCTTAGGGGCTAGGGTATAGTACGTACGCATTAATAACAAATTATAAAACGATACGAATAATTCACCAAATTGTCACGAGTAATGGATGTTATTAACTATATAATGCACAATATGTGAACTGCAATGCATACGAATAAGATGTACCATGTTATGATGTTTGACACACGTTTCTTGTTTCCCCTAAGGGTTTAATAAGCTTAGGGGCTAGGGTATAGTACGTACGCATTAATAACAAATTATAAAACGATACGAATAATTCACCTAATTGTCACGAGTAATGGATGTTATTAACTATATAATGCACAATATGTGAACTGCAATGCATACGAATAAGATGTACCATGTTATGATGTTTGACACACGTTTCTTGTTTCCCCTAAGGGTTTAATAAGCTTAGGGGCTAGGGTATAGTACGTAGACATTACTAAATACACGTATGTAATCTTCAATCCGTTGATTAACCCATATACACAATACCTCTAATAATGCATAATATACTGAGATAATGACAATTAACAGCTACATAATGCACTACCTAAACCAAATAATGCACATACGTATATTCCAATAACAACAATTTGTTAGTAATGTCTACGTACTATACCCTAGCCCCAAAGCTTATTAAACCCTTAGGGAAACAAGAAACGTGTGTCAAACATCATACATGGTACATCTTATTCGTATGCATTGCAGTTCACATATTGTGCATTATATAGTTAATAACATCCATTACTCGTGACAATTTGATGAATTATTCGTATCGTTTTATAATTTGTTATTAATGCGTACGTACTATACCCTAGCCCCTAAAGCTTATTAAACCCTTAGGGGAAACAAGAAACGTGTGTCAAACATCATAACACAGCACATCTTGTTCGTATGCATTGCAGTTCACATATTGTGCATTATATAGTCAATTATATGCATTACTCGTGACCATGTGGTGCATTATTCGCAGATACCAAAATGTGGCAGTTACTTTTCCGTCAAATGTCAATAATAACCCTGTAATGCATACAACCACCTTCTATAATGCAACACGGAACCAGTTTTATAGAATCAATCTGATCCGTTGATGCCTTAGATCTAACGCGTTATATTAAGAAGGAAAAAGGATCTAAGATGTGAAAAGGAGAATAACGCTCCCCTATATATATATATATATATATATATATATATATATATAGGGTTTTGATCTATGCAAAACTAGATTTAAATACAGAAACGCAGAACAATATCATAATTAGGTCACTTTTAGGTCATAATTAGGTAATTTTTAGGTCATGCTAACAAAGCATGACCTAAAACGATCTTAGCATGACATTAAACTCAAATATTATAATATGACCTAAAATTGCTTAATTATGACCTTCCGTGTTTTTGGTTAATTATTGACCATTAGATCATCTAATCCTAGGGCCAAGATTTGGTCTGCATTTCTGGATTTAAACACATACTTATTTTGATCATCTCCCTATATATATATATATATATATATATATATATATATATAGACAGGAAAAAAAGGCATATATATATATATGCCTTTTTTCCTGTCTGTGATCTGCAGCGGTTTTTTTTTTCCATTTTATAACTTAATTTAACAATGTTACTAACACATTCAAACGATATTCTGTGTCACAGTAATCCTTGTCTCTGTCTCTATTTACTAGTACTTTAATGCTCTCATACTACCTGAAGTGTGTTGGGAGAATAGCAAAAGTGCTCGTGCGTGCTTCTGGTGTTATGCTAGGTCGAGATGCCAAGTCCTATGAATCCACTAGATCACTTGGTTTAGGAACTCAAGAGAACACAGAATGCTCTGTCGTTGGGCACTAAACTCCCCTTCAAATATCCCTCAACTCGAATACTAAGGATTAGTATAGAGAAGCAGGGGTCGATCCCACGAAGATGGACACGTAAGAAAGCATTTAGAAACTTTGGACAAGGGCGGCTGCTGCCACGCAAACTGGGTTGAGGTTTAACTACGACTAGACCTAGGCAAGAAATGTAAACACTAGACCTAGGAAACTGTAAACATGCTGAGATCAAACATCATCAAGACTACGAGATATTAAATTCTCTTCCTAGACCGTGTAAACGGCTACCTAATAGAACCAGACATGAAGCATATAACAGTGGGGACCATAATTCCAGAATTAGCAAGTACGGCAGAAAGGCTACAAATAACAAACTGAAACTCTAACTAACAACGACATGCATTTTTTTAACTGAATAAAAAACACAGATGAAGAAAACAGAGCACGTACCTAGATTCGAACAAAATATAAAAGTTGGGTCGTCGGAAACTTACAACAAACCGGAAATAACATAGATCTACATATACTAGACGGAATGAAATGAAAACACGAAGGATAGGCATAAATTTAAACCAACTCTGCTTAGATTCACATCGGATGCTTAATCCACTCCGGATCCAAGCGATCCGAACCAAACAACAACCTCAATCAACTCCATATCTTCTGATCTAACAGATCTACTCCGATCAACACCTAATTCAAACGATTCCAATCAACTCAGCTACAACACTGAATTTAAACCTCCGATTCAACCACCAACAAACTCTGATCAAACCGATCCAGCCATTACTCTGCACAGATTCAGTGAGCAATTGCGAAACGCATCCAACACAAGTAAACTAACTCAAACTCCAGAAAATCATAGGAGTGAAATCAGAAATCAACATCAACGACATAACAGAAAATTAAACTTGCATTAAACACAAAAATATTCGGTAAAAACATAGAGCCAAGCTCCGAACAGCGAAACTCGGTGAAATCCATGAAAATACGAGAAATAAACTGGAAATTGTTTCTTCGCCCTCGACACGACGGTGTTACACCCAAATGGAACTAAAGTAAACAGGAAGCGAACCCAGCCGTGAACCCCCGAATTTCCCAAAGAGAACCCAAGTGTGTAAGAGAAAAGTGAGCTCCTAGCTACAATTCGTAACGAGACCTCCACCGAGAAGGTCCCTCTAGAATGCATGCTTCCTTCCTTATATAGGCGCGGACATAATCTTCTAGAAGCCTTCGTAGAAATCTCCATTCTACCCTTCAGCTCCGAGATTTCCTCCGTCTTGTAATTTTTCTCCACAATGCTCACTTCTTCGCCAGTTTCCTCGGACATGTGATTGTCCTCTTCTTTTCCTGGACCTGGCGAAATTCTTCTACACACCTAGCTTAAAACGTGTGTTAGACCCAGTAAATCCACGAATTTATCCCCTAGACCTATGCATGAAATTAGCCTTATCAAACTGATCACACTTAAACCATGCTTGTCCTCAAGCATAAAACACAAGAAAAGAAATAAGGTGAATTTCAATGCACGGTTCCCAAGAACGACTCTACAAGCAAAACACAAACAAAGCACCGACTCCTAGACCTAGACAACTACAGACTCACAAAAGAAAACAACATACAAGGAAAAACAAACACAACAGATAAGAATGAACTAGTTTCAACTTTTAGGCAACCGTCCCCACAAGCTTAAGTCCTATCCGATTGTCTACAGTCTTCAAATCCTCCCCCTTCCCTCTTCTACCTAAACGATCTGTCAGTTTGTCAAGATAGCCTATTGATTTCCCAGCAGTTAGATTCGCTTGATCACTCATTCCTCACCAGGGATGTTAGGATCGCACTGATGCGTCGGGTTATGAGAGTTTCTCCTTCTTACTACTCCTTTTCCCTATTGATTTCCTGGGTCAGGTTGCGATTGCATTCCTGCCCTATTTTTTATATATATATTTTCCTTTTTCTATATATATATCCCATTTTCCCTGGACTTTGTCCAGCTTATACCTCATTTTCCTGTTCTATTTTTTTCCCCTGGACTTCGTCCAGCTTATACCTTCTTTTCCTGGACTTCGTCCAGCTTATACCACCAGTTCCTGGACTTCGTCCAGCTTATACCTCCATAACCCATTTTTTCTCCTTTTTACTCTACTCCCTAAGCATCAAGTGGCAGTCCATTTTTACATGTTAGCTCAAAGTGTTTAGGCTTATAACTCGCTCTTATAGTAGGGCTGCACAGCTAGGTCATCCTTACTTCATTCAGACCGCTTTTAGTTTATTAAGGAAAAAAGCATCAAAGTTAACATGTATCCTATCTTCAATCGCTCTCACTAAGGGAATCTTGCCTTATTATCTCACTAGCTCATGCAACACACAAAAACGCTAGACCTAGAGACTCTAAGACTCCTATTTACAAAAACAAATACTGCACTTACTCCCTCCCCCTCCCACTTCACTCAAGCTTGTCCCCAAGCTATCCTGGTGAAGTAGGGAAATAGGGAAGTATGAACAGCACAAAACAGACCAAACAACACAAACAAACAACCAACGTGCATAAAACAAAACAAACTTCTCACACTTAGACCGTACAACGGGTGAAGTGGGAGAAGACGCAACAAACAAAACCAAAACATGCAAAAACAGAACAACCCCTTCTCTCACTTAGACCAAGGATTGGGCTAAGTGTGGGAAGGTGCAACACATATATACAAAATAGAGCATGCTGGTCACAGACAAACACAAATAGAAAAGAAAGGAAAAATGAAAAATAAAAGAAGGAAAAGTAAAAGTTACTTGGCTCTGGGGGGGTCAATTCGGGGTCTGGCCACCGCGGGAGCCAGACTTAGGCGGGGCGGATGGTTGGGTCACTCTAGCTTTCTTCTTTGCCGGCGAATCCGACTGTGCTGTCATCTCCTCACTCTGTCTAAGCACTGACTTTCTCACGGTCAAGGGTTTAGTCGCGGACGGGGCAATCAGAGGCTTCGTCGGCTGGGGAGGCTTCTGGAGAGATAGACTTCCTTGCCCTGGCAATTTAGAAGCGCTGCCAGGGCCAGGAAGCAACTTCGGTGCCTCGGGGAACTTCTCTTTAAACCACTTCGCCATCATCATCATCAGCGAGAGCCATCCTATCAGTGTGCTTGGACGACGTTGCCACAAGATCAGTAATACATCCCTTGAGGGCCACGATCTCCTCTCTGACTTTCCCGACTTCCATTCTTACTTCGGTTACCTCCTTCCTCACTCCTGCGACTTCCTTTCTTACTTCTGCAACATCTTTCCGTACTTTCTCAACATCGACACTGTCCTTTACATCCACGACCTCCGATTCCTGCTTCACCTGGACTTCCGGCCTGCCGATCTCATAAAAGCATACATCCTTCCCATGCATGATTAGAAGCCCCATGTTGAAGAAATATTCGACATTGAAAACCTCTGGGGGCATGCACATCTCCACATCTCGGCACGATTTGGCTATCTTCAGTATTACGTTGCGTTGAAGGTATGCCCCTAGGAGGTGGCATGTGTACATGTGCCTGGAAGTATTGGCGGCCATCTGATGGCAAGCCTGGGCTAGCCAGTAGCCCAGGTGTACACGAACTCCCTTGGCCATACACCAAGTGAAGTATAGGCCGGCTGCGGTCAAAGCAGCGTTGGCGGTTCCCATCAGATTTTAACTGATGAACGTCTGAGCGAAACGTAGGATCCGGTTGTCAATGTTGTAAGCCTTCGAACAACTTGTTTTAAACTGACCCACCTTCGGGTGGGTTATAAACTCCCATGCGCTTTGTGGTTTGAAACCCGGGGTAAACTTAGGCGGACCCCTGTCATTCCACAAACCCTCATCATCCTGTGTGCGCAATAACAACCCCATGCGGAGCGACCACTCTCGGATGCTCATTTCGTGTTCCTCGTTGAAAAGGCGGAAGGTAATAGAGTCGACATCCAGATCAGTTACGAAAGGTTGAGAAAAACTCACGCGCTAATACTATTGGGACTTCAAAAGAGCTGTGCTTCAGCAACCAGTCGAAACCCATCGCGTCGATGTACTCCCGGAATTCATCGTTGGAAGCAATCTCCTTCAGCTCCGCGGGAACATATCTCTTTCCGGACTTCGCATACTTGCCCTGGGCACTCTTCTCTTTATACGTTGCTGCACGCAGTGAACTTCCTCATTGCATCCAGTAATTCCTTGGTTAACCAAATTTCTATAGGCTCGAAATTGAGCTCTTCTTCAAGTTCCTCTTCGGAGTCGCTAGATCCAGCAGGGCTATCAGACTCGGCAGCATATGGAACCTTTGCGGGTAGAGGAAAAGAGGTGTCAACAGATTTTCCTTTCGATTTCTTGGTCAAGGAAGGAGCGGCCTGCTTTCCCTTCCTTTTTCTTTCAGCCGCCTGGCGGCGTTCTTCCTCGTCACTCTCCCCACCACTGGGTCTAGGAGAGATATCCTGCTCACGGGCTGTGGTCTCTGGACCCAGCGCTTCTCCTTCCGTCTGCTGGACAGAGTCATCAATTTCATCTATCAAGCTCCGGCGAGCTTGTCTCCGGGCTTCCCTTTTATTTACCAGTGAAATCGTCCGCTCCGGGACATCAGTCAAATCCACGACTAGATTTACCCTCTCGCCGACGGGTTCCTGTACATCTTCAGTAATGAGGGCCTCTCCCTCCTCAGACAAAGGGATTGCCCCCGTGATATAAACAGGGGTTCCTACCCCAACCAAATCTTGTTCATTGTGGGTCTCAGTACCCACAACCTTTTCAGGGGTCCTCCCCTCATCATCGTTCTCAACAGAGACTTGGGCCTCATCGCCCCCAACTTTTTCTAGGATTTCCCCTCCATAGCTTTCTCAGAAATTAGGGCCTCATCACCCTCAACATGTTCTAAGGTTTCCCCCTCAGGATTACTAGTAGACAAAACAGCAGATACACCCACACTTTCTGACGCAACACGGGTTTCTCGCTCAATGACATCAATAGCAGCAGTAACAGGGGTTACCTCCTCAGATGCACCATCAGCAGAAATGGCAGAGGTTTCCCCCTCAGAAACATGGTCTAACCTTGGTTCACTGACCGCCAAAAGCTTCAAACCCGTAGCCAGATCCGCTTCCTCCTCAGGTACGTTTGCGGCGGTTGTTCCGGCTACACTGGTGGCTGGTTCGGCCATCGAATGTATGGCCTCCGGTTGGGGTTTCGCAGTCTCTGAAATTTGTGGTGGTGGAGTGGTTTTCCCCATCATAGTGGTGAGCATGGCGAACGCCTTCATTGCCTCCTCTGGCCCCCCAAGTTTCTGCAATAGATCGGCCATGAACGACGCTGCGTTAGATTCGGTGGATCCAGAGGTGCTTCCTGTGTTTTGTGTGTTCTCCGTGGCGGAATCTGTAGAATTTCGCAAGAACTCGGAAGAAAAAATTTCGTTGATTAAAGTTAGAGAGAGAATTTGAGAGAGAAAATTTGGGGATTTTTTTAGAGAGAGTGAGTATGATATGGAAAATAAAAGAGAGAGCACGATTATAGCCTGTAGGTATGGGAAAGGACGGTTTTGCAGGTGGTTGCAGGCGTGACGCGAGCGACCGTACGCCTCCCCATAAAGTTACCTTTTGAAATTCGAACCGGTGCTAACTCCCTCCAAAATTTTACTCCTCAACTCCCTGCCCCATGTGAATACTCTCTGCAATATCACACTTAGAAAAACATCAAACTGAAATTGAAACGCCAGACTCCCAGGTCAAGGATATGACGGTATGAAAAAAAAATTCCCTAAGGAGTCTAGGATTTCGAAAATATTTTTGGAAGATTATTTTTTCTGATTTGTTTGGGTTTTCTTGATTTAAGGAAAGCAATTAAATATTTACACTTTCTTTCAAGTACTCTTGAGATTCCCTGGGTCAGGGCATGGATAAAAAAACTTCTCAATTTACTTGACCCAGGATTTCTTCAAGAACACTTCCTTCCTAGATTGGTTAGGCGATATCCGGGAGTGCGCGTAGAGGCACTTCGTCCACTAAACACAGCTCCGAGTTATCCCGAAATACCTTAACACGATGACCATTGATGAGGAAAGGCACAGAATTCGAGGCCCTTCCTTGGATCTCTACTGCTCCATTTGCGCGAAGGCCAACGATAGTATATGGTCTGATCCACTTGGACTTTAGCTTTCCTGGCATCAGCTTAAGCCTGGACTGGAACAGGAGAACTTTCTGTCCAACTTGTAGTTCCTTGGTCCGGAGATTCTTATCATGCCAGAGCTTGGTTTTTTCTTTGTACCACATCGCGGACTCGTGAGACTCAAGCCTCAATTCTTCCAACTTCTGGAGCTGCAATTTCCTCTCTTCCTCACAAGCTCAAGGATTCATGTTAATCTCCTTGACCGCCCAGTATGCCTTGTGCTCCAGTCCAACTGGCAAGTGGCACATCTTGCCGAACATACGGAGACATCCCAATAGGCGTCTTATATGCTGTCCTGTAAGCCTATAATGCGTCGTCAAGCCTCTTACTTCTGTCTTTCCTTGACGGATTCACTGTCTTTTCAAGTATAGCTTTGATCTCCCTATTTGATATTTTCGCCTAGCCGTTAGACTGAGGATGATAAGGTGTAGACAACCTGTGGTGGACTCCATACTTCTTCATCAGAGCTTCTATCGTACGGTTCCGGAAGTGAGTTCCTTGATCCGAAATAACAGCCGAACACCGTACCTGTTAAAAATGTTAGCCCTAAGAAATTTTGCCACCTCACCAGCTTCGCAAGATGTGGTAGCTTTTGCCTCTATCCATTTCGAAACATAATCCACCGCCACAAGTATGTATGCATTCCCATATAAAGATGGAAATGGACCCATGAAGTCCATTCCCCAGACGTCGAAAATCTCACAAACGATGACAGTGACTTGCGGCATTTCATCTCTTTTGGAGATTCCCCCAGTCTGTTGTCACCTTTCACAATTCTGACAAAATTCGAACGCATCCTTATGCAATGTAGGCCAGTAAAACCCGCTGTCTAACACCTTCCTCGCGGTCTTCCTTGGTCAAAAGTGACCTCCACACGCTAGAGCGTGGCAATGATTCAGCACATCCCTTTGTTCCCAATCTGGAATACATCTCCTAATTACTTGGTCAGCTCTCATCCTCCATAGATACGGGTCGTCCCAAAAATAGTACTTGGCTTCGCTTTTTCAGTTTCATCTTCTGGGCCCGAGAAATTTCTTGGGAACTGGGCACTTCTCTGGTGACCAAGTAATTTGCTAGGTCTGCGAACCACGGCTCAGCGTTTATGAGGCATTTTCCTTTTTCAGCATCTCCTGGACCTGTTACTGTCATTATCTCTTCCCAACTGATAGGTCTAGGCGAACTTTCCAGATAATATAGATGTTTCTCCGGGAACGCATCAGGTATTGCTTCGTCTGTTTCTCCCTGGTAAATGCGACTCAAGTGGTCGGCTACCTTGTTCTCTATTTCTTTCTTGTCTCTGACTTCCCAGTCAAATTCCTGTAAGAGTAAAACCCAACGGATTAACCTTGGCTTAGACTCCTTCTTCGCCAGTAAGTACTTTATTGCAGCGTGATCGGTGAAAACTATCGCCTTAAACCCCAGCAAGTACGGGTGAAACTTCTCAAACGAGTACACAACTTTCAACATTTCCTTCTCCGTGGTGTCATAATTTTTCTGGGCCTGATTGAGCGTTTTTGACGCATAAAAAATCACATAGCTTTTCCCATCGACTCTTTGACCTAGCACCGCCCCTACTGCGTAATCACTTGCGTCGCACATTATTTCAAAGGGTAGATTCCAGTCGAGTGCTCTAATAATGGGAGCAGATACTAGTCTATATCCTTCAACAGCTGAAAAGCCTTTTTACACTCCTCATCGAAAACAAAATCGACATCGTTATGCAACAAGTGGGTGAGTGGCTGAGCAATCTTTGCGAAATCCTTTATGAACCTCCTATAGAATCCAACATGCCCTAGGAATCCTCTTACTTCTTTCTGATTTGTCGGGTAAGGCAGTTTTGAGATCACATCAATCTTTGCTTGGTCTACCTGTATACCTCTTTCTGATACCACATGCCCTAGGACAATTCCTTCTGGGACCATAAAGTGGCATTTCTTGAAATTCAAAACCAAATGCTTTTCCTGGCACCTCCTCAACACTATATCCAAACTTGCCAAACATGAGTCAAATGAATTCCCGTACACAGTGAAGTCGTCCATAAAAATCTCGATGCAATCCTCTAGGAGATCCGAGAAGATACTCATCATACACCGCTGAAAAGTGCCTGGCGCATTGCACACACCAAACGGCATCCTTCTATAAGCATACGTTCCGAAGGGACACGTGAAAGTTGTCTTCTCCTGGTCCTCAGGATCCACGTAGATTTGAAATACCCACTATATCCGTCTAGGAAACAGAAATATTGCTTGCCCACCAACCTCTCCAACATCTGGTCAATGAAAGGTAGAGGGAAATGGTTTTTCTTGGTCGCTTCATTTAACTTCCTATAGTCAATGCACATCCTCCACCCAGTAACTAGTCGGGTGGGCACCAACTCATTCTTGTCGTTCTTGACCACCTGTATTCTCGACTTCTTTGGTACCATATGTACTAGACTCACCCATTCACTGTCTGGTATGGAATAAATGATACCTAGGGAGAGTAGCTTCAATACTTCCTTCAGCACCTCCTCCCTCATGTTAGGATTCAATTTGCGTTGAGGATCTCTGCAGGTTTTGCTCCCTCTTCTAGCCGAATGTGATGCATGCACAGATCTGGACTGATTCCTACCAAATCAGAGAGTGACCGCCCAATAGCCTTCTTGTTCCTCCAAATTACCTTCAGCAGTTCCTCTTCTTGTCCCTCGGTCAAGCTGCTGTTAATAATCACAGGGAAAGTTTCATTCTCCTCTAGATACGCATACTTGAGACCTGGTGGAAGTGTTTTCAGTTCTTTCTTGGGGACATCTTTTTTCCGGGGTAAGGGATTTTTCTCTGTCGACTCAGTTGTTATTCCCTTCGTAGACTCAGTAGAACTTTCCATGCTCGCCACATAAGGTGTCTTCCTTGATCTAGCTAGCTCCGGGTTCGTGCAGAATTCCAGAATTGCTTCGGCTAGCTCCTCATCTGATAACTCACTTGTGTTCATTGCTTACACCACCCTGCTACTTCTCTATCAATAGCATGACTCATCTCAAAATTTACAATCTGCTCCTGCATTAATTTGGTCTCAAGATATACCTGGACCAAGGGGTTAATAACATCTATAACATGCAAATTTTCAACGTCAAGAGGTTTCTTCATTGCCTCATCTATGATGAATGTATATTTCTCCCCATTGTAATCTAGGCAAATGGTGCCATCAAAGACATCAATGATAGTCTTAGAGGTACGTAGGAAAGGTCTCCCTAAAAGTACTCCGCCAGACTCTGCAGACTCACTATCACTCATCTTAATCACATGGAAATCAGCTGGGTACAAGAAGTCATGTACCTTTACTATCACGTTCTCAAGCACTCCTTCAGGACAAATGCATGACATGTCTGCCAATTGGATCACAACTTTCGTGTCCACCATGCCTACCCCTACTAACTTCTTGTATATAGAAATTGGTAACACATTTAGGAATGCACCTAAGTCACACATAGCATGTTTGATTTTTACATCACCAATAGAGATGGGCAAAGTAAACATACCTGGATCATTGCATTTCGAAGGCATCCTCCGCTTCTGAATTACCGCGGACACATTCTCGTCTATTAGAATTTTTGCACTAGGTCTCGCCTTACTAGCTATAAATTCCTTGATGAACTTGCTAAACACTGGCAATTTCAGAGCCTGTAAGAATGGTAGATTGATTTCCAGCTTCCCAAAAATGTCCATAAAATCTACCGGCTCTTCCTTCTTTTTCTTTACTTCCCCTCGGCTTGGGAATGGTTTCGGTCGCTTCCCTGTTCCTGTAGAGCTACCGGCCGAGAATTCTTCGACTTCTTTCTTCTCCTCCTCCCTTACCAACTCTGGCCCTGGATTGAGGAAAAATGGTTCAGTTTCTCTAGGCAATGGTTTCTCCAAATCTCCTGCCCTGAGTTCATCTCTAATCATGGGATTGTTTGCAGCCAAGTTCCTCGGTCTAGAGGTTATACCCCCTGTCTCATTGCCCTCGGTGGGATCTGTGACTTCCTTCGGTCTCATTGCTGGGCCTTCGTACTCCTTCCCAGGCCTTAAGGTAATTTTGCTAATATTGGCCCTATCAGGCGGTTTTACTGAGGCAGGAATTTTACCCTCATTACCTCGCATGTCACTCAAGGAAGTAGCAATCTGTGACAACTGCCTTGCTAACATATCCATTGCCGCCTTTTGTTCTTGCTGAGCATCCTGAAGCTTGTGGACTACGTCATTGTTCGACTGTAAGTTGTTCTGCATGTGCTGCTGAGAACTGATGAGGTCGTGCACCATTTCATCAAGATTCCTTGGTGGCTTAGAACTCGGCTGACTGGGGCCGGGTCCTGCATTCTGGTTTGCTCCACTTCCTTGGGTCGGGCGAATATTTCCTTGACCCTCTGAATTGTTGTTGAACTGATTTCCTTGACCTACGGTTAGAAATTCCTTTGGTGTGGTGGCACATAAGAGTTCCCCTGATGGTTTTGATTCATGTTTCCCCAGTTCGAGTGATCTCCCTGGTTCATATTGTTCCAATTACCTTGCCCTTCATGATTCCTCCAGTTGTCTTGCCTCTCGGGCTGAGGTGCAAACTGTATACTCTGTTGTAGTGCTGGCTGGCTCTGTTCGTTATCAGACCATTTAAAATTTGGATGATTCCTCCAGGGTGCATCTCTTTGTCTCCCGGAGTTCCAACTTCCATCGGGATTCCAACTCCCCATCGCATTCACCTGGGCCTGGTAATCTCTTTCCTGGGATCCGTAATATTGTTGAAATTGGGACTCTCCTGGACCAGGCGGTTTCCCCTTCTCTGGTGGCGCTGGCGAATTAGTTTTTCGATAGCATTCAAAAAAGCCTTCTCGAGTCTATCTATCCTTGCCTCTACCTTCTCATCATCTTGTTCCCTCAGTGCATTCGCAGAACCTCTTCTCACAGCATTCCTTGGACTATCATATGCCTTCTTGGCATCAATCAATTTCCCCAGAATCTCTCGTGCCTCACTTCCTCTTTTCCGTGTAAAATTCCCTTCGTTTGAGGAATTCATCAAGTCCTTCGACTCAGGAGTTGCTCCTTCATAAAACAGAGAATAGGTCTCTGCCTCTATCATCCGGTGATTCGGGCATGCATCCAGCAATCCTTTGAACCTTGACCAGTATTGGCTCAATGACTCGTCATAGTCCTGTTTGCACTCCACTATCTAATTCTTCAGAGCATTCGTCTTGTTGGATGGGAAGAAATAATCTAAAAACTCCAATTTAAAGTCTCTCCAAGTGCGGATAGAATCCGGGGGTAACCGTAATAACCATGTGTTGGCCTCCCCCTTCAGAGTGAAAGGAATCGCGCGCAAGCGATAGTCCTCCTCCGTCGCATCATTTGGCCTCTTTTGGATGCTGCACAATTTACTGAATTCATTCAAAAACTCGTACGGGCACTCACTTCTTCGCCCAGAAAATGTCGGTAAGATGCCGAACACATTCGTCTTGATCTCAATTGACCTCTGACGTGGGTTCGTCACTATGGCCTGTGCTGACTCTCCATCTAAATGGGCAGTTAGCGACCCTATCTCCGGATCTGGGTCTACTACGTGCGCCATGACTACTTCCTCTGTTTCCCCTGTTTCTGACTCTCTCGAAATTGGGGGAGCTCCTACCTAGGGTTCCTAATTTGGGGGAAGAAATGGTGAAAGAAGAAGGGGAGGGGGAGCAGCGATGAAGTGGGGGTAGGAGGAGATTGGGCCTCCCCAAATAAAATTTCATTTTTGGGCCAAGAGATTTATTGTGATGATGGGCCAGTTTTTTTGTTTTATTTATTTTGGGGCTAAGTTAATTAAAGTTTTGGGCAGCCTTCTACAAGAACAATTATAGAGTTGGACCACTCCTGGAGAATGAAAAGTTGGGATAAGAAATTAATTAAATCATGGGCTCTCTTAATCTTCTCCTGCCCGATTCAATAATTGATAGCCCGCTAATTAATCCCGCAATGATAAATAAAAAAATTTCCGAACTTTAGTTTAGTGTTCGAATAATTAAGGTTAAGGGATAGTACGCAAATTAATTCCGAAATAATGGATAGACCTCAGACTTATGTTAATACTTTACATAGGAAGTAATGCTCTGTTGTTAAACGAACAATTAGTAGACCTCCATATAAAATTTAATCGCATAATTTAATTACAGCTCAAAGACTTTTGTAGGGGATACAAAAAAAGGGAATATGATGACCACACACACTTAAGAATGCATTCACGTTAAGTAATTTGGCTTCTAAAGCCTAATTGGGTATTATTTTCTTCTTCCCAATTATGGAATGGGTTGCCAATTAAAATATAAGTATGACTAAAAATCTGATTTAATTTATAGGCTCTCCTAATGTTTTGCCGATTAAATAATGAATAGCCCACTATTTAAATTCGTGACAATGAATTTAAATTACCGAGATTTAACTAATGCTCGAATAATTTTTGCAAATCCCGAAATCAATTTGAATCGCACGATTTAATTAACGCTCAAGGACGACTTACGAATTAAGGAAGAAGGGAATAAAATTATCATGCATTTAGGATGCATTCATGTTAGGTTCATTTGGCTTCTTAAGCCTAATTAAGTATTAATTTTATGTTCCTAAAGGGGCGTCTTCGCACGACGTTTAGGACTAAGTCAAGGAAATTTCTGAAAGAGACCTAAGCTTGAGGTGAGCATTCTTTTCAAAACGTGATTTTAGTATGAATATGTGAAGCTTTTCTAAGCATGTTTGTCATGCCATGTTTTTGCTTTTATGATTACTTATCTGCTTGGCTATGACAATCATGTTAAATCGAATTCGGGTCCTAGTAGGGCCGCAAACCCTACTCGGACTAGTGTACACATATGGGGATCGTGAGATAACTTTCGAGTTGGTCGGTCCAGTGACCGTCGAGGAATGTGGCCACATTCCCGGTTCACATACGTTCAGATATGGTATCTATGTTTATGTGATTGAGCAATCAATTTTATGAAATGAAAGGGAATTTAGTGACTCGGGCCTTTTTAAATAAAAACTCCGTGTTCACTCAACTGTGGTTGACAAATTAAATGGAAATTATTTTCGGCACTATGCTCACTGAGTATACCAAATACTCAGCCCTGCATGTTTCTTTTCTAACGTGCAGGTTGAACGTGTATGAGGTGACGAAGGTGTTGGGAAGTGACCGTTAATAAGTAGTTAGGTAACCCAAAGTAGTATGTCTTCATACATACTATTTTGTCTTGGAACCTTCCGCTGCAATAGAGTTATTTCTAGGAACTTATGAATTTGGTCTTGATACTCTGATTTTATTTTGACTATGTACCCATTTTCCTTCGAAACTATTCCCTCGAATCGATTAATTTCCTTTATGTTGAGTCCATGATCGATGAGATTATTTTGGTTACGAAATAGCTACGTTCACTAGTACAAGGGAGTTGTGGTCGTGACACTTACTTTACCATACCATTCTCCTCCTCCTCTCTCTCTTACTTTACCAATTTTGTCTTAATTCTCATGCCATATCCATCGCCCATATTTTTATGGGACTGGGTGAATAATACTTTCTCAAATATCTTTTCCACTGTATTCATGAATTTTTTTTCCGCCAGGCAAAACTATATTTTCAATGATTGATCTATAATTGAAACAAATAAAATCACAAAATCAATAGAATTTAGTAGTATAATAAATGTTTGATTCTCATAGAATATTTTAAGGTTCAGTTGATAGTACGTAGGAGATAGATGTATCTATACAAAAATAAAGCAAAAAGAATAGTTCCATTGAGACTTGAACACAAGACGAGCAATTTCTTCACTAGACAACTTCAATATATTAGATTATTCTCTGCATTTGAATAGTACTTCCCAACATAGTAATCATCTTTTTTCTTATATAGTTTCCAAAATATTGCATACAGCGTAGATACGGTCAATCAAACATGATTGAGTAGTATTTAAAGGACTGTCGTACCAATATTAAAAAACAGAAATGTAGAAAATATTTAAAAAGTGAAGATGAAAATCTTTCAATACATATTCTTGGTAGGATGCATGAAATCCCTTTGGAATTTTCACTTTGTTTTTGGGCTCCGTCATGGTGTAAGCAAGAGCAGAGAATGCTGAGGTCATCAATGAAACTCTCAGCCTACAAATTGTAGTGTAAACTTCCATCACAAACAACAAAGAGTTCTATTTACATAAGATTACAACAAGTTTCGAAAAACATAAGAATTGTAGGAAATGGTGTTCGATGCAGCACAACACCATCTCTAAAAATAATCAAAGCATGTTGTAAATCTTCGCCCTTCAGAAAGCAAAGAATCTCTTCTTCTTCTTCTTCGTCTTTTCAATGAAGGCAACAAGTTCCTCTTCCCGAACCAGAGCACCCTCCAAAGTCTAACAAACATTAACATTTTCGGTTTATTTGATGCAATATTACAAAATCTGAGGATTGGATTTTAGTAGTACCTTTTTGGTTGTAGACAGCTCTTGCTCCAGCATGTCTATGCGTTGCAAGGCATTGTTTAACATCTCTTCCTTTTCGGGTGGCATAGTTGTGGACCTGTTGCCGAGGATGACCAATTTCTCCTCTAGCTCGTTCATGCGTTTCATCATGATAATGTAATCCTCGTTTGAGACGGTTTCCCTAGGCGAGTTTGTGTCACTATCACTATATATGGAGGAGGAGTAGAGGGTGGCATTTGTGAGTTTTTTTGGCATGGTTCGTGTCATACGAACCATAGTCACGACTCCCATAACAACAGTCATTACTCCATTCAAGATATGGTTGCTAATTCTCTCAGAAGGCTTAAGAGATGGTTTGGCAGGAAAACAATCCGCGGATGCAGCTAGAAAAAAAACAAGAATTAAAATTTCCATGGATATATAATATTGGAAACAAGAAATATGATATATTACCTTTAGCAAAGTTTATTTGTTTCTCTGTTTTTCGTACAATGGTTGTAACATGCTTATCATCATTCATGGGCTTGTCTTTCACAGTCTCACATGCACTTAGTGGTCGCTTGGTCACCTGTAATAATATGAGACAAATATAAAGTTGAAAACTGATTTATGTCTAAAACAAATTTTGAACTTACTTCTTCATGAACATGGGAGATGTGTGAATGTGTAGTATCATCATCAGCAGCTCTCGGGGATTCATCGACAGGTGAAAGAGCGATTTTGTTTGTGCATTTTTGTTCACTGTTTCGGACCATCTTGCAATACAAAAAAAGAAGATATGTATGGTTTTAAGATACTTAGTTGTAGTGAAATTGAAACCAAGAATATCAACGTATATAGATCGATGAATATAGATGAACCTTGATGATGTCGGGGTCGTTCCAAGGTCCCTTATCAGAAACCATGCAACCACCTTTATCTTCACAAGTGCAAGTTCCACCCAAGAACTCTGGCAACTCACTGATACAATCAATCATCAGATGTTATGATAATTGAACTGATGAAAATTGATTACAAAAAAGCTTCCTCTGATGGAAAACAAAACTCCAATATCATTCGAAACATGAAGGTAACTTTACCTTGCGTCAATGATCTCAAGAAGCTTGCTCTGATATTTGTTTCCCAAAACCTAGTTAAACAAACACAATAGTAATTGGTTATACGAACATGCATAAGATGTTGTACCAAAGAGGTGTAGATTAATTCGACTCACATGGATCTTAGATGTGGTTTTTGGATCGAGGAATGATTTAACTGTACTCCACAATAGCCTGAATCCAGATCCTGCGTTGATTATGTACATGCGACACAGAGTCTGAAAGAAAGAAGAAAGTTTAATTTCAATCTAACATAAACTAGAAGAAAATTAAAGGAAATGAGTCAGTGAAGAAAAGAAGGAATTTACCTCAGGGTAGTTATTACCATCAACGCTCTGAAGGGTCTGAATGAGTTCCCTAGCAGCCTTATTGAAACTTTTCAGTCCCTAAAACCGAAGATCGATTTTTGTGAGAATTCAAAAGTAATTTTTGAATGTCTTTCTCATTAGAGATCAATAATCGCTGTGAAAGATTCCCTTACATACCACTCCTTGAACATCTAAAATGGTTGTGCTCTGATCAATGTGTTTTTTGGCTGCGATGGAGCAGGCTGGGAACTTATCAATGAAGGTCCTCTCAAACTCCTGAACATGGTATTTGAGATAGCGATCCAACGAGGTGACTTGCAGGAGCTTGGTCGAATCAACTTGACCAAGCTTCTCAATGTAAACAGGTCTTCCATCTTTGTCAACACCGTGATGGCCTTGTGGATAGTATTTAACAACCTCATCCCTCTCCTTGAACTCAAATTCCTGCACAATATCATCATTTTTAGAAATCTAAGATTGAGGTATCTTCATATCTAAATACAATACACAGGTACCTCCATAATGTTGTCAGAACCAAAGTCTTTCCTCCATTGAATCATATCAGCCCACATTTGCTTTGTTTTCTCAATATCGAATCTCCTAGCCTTCAAGAACCTGTTTCACCAAATGAAATTTCATGATTAATGGTTAAGTAGCTCTTCAGCTGCGATGGGGAGTGATGAAGTTACCTAAGCAACATATGATAGTCATCATGTTTAGCAGGGAGCAATTCTTCCAAGATGAGAGCCTGACGTAAGGCGTCTACAGCTTGCGACTCCTCATCATCACGCTCGTCCTCAAAATCAACAGACATAACTCTGCTGTTACGGCGACCCTTTTTAGCTAAGGAGTGCCTGAATTTGGAAGAGGCAC
Organism: Salvia splendens; assembly: GCF_004379255.2. Lineage (NCBI taxonomy): Eukaryota > Viridiplantae > Streptophyta > Magnoliopsida > Lamiales > Lamiaceae > Salvia > Salvia splendens. The sequence continues at coordinate 10,874,742 of NC_056033.1, forward strand.
AGATTGCCGCCTTCTTAAAAGACCCATGTTTCTTCTTCCTCTCATCCTCCGCTATATCTGTTTCAATTTTCTCAACACCTGCAACATAACACTTACATCACCAACCAACCACGCCTACCAACATCCTTCATCATAATTCAAGATTTCAAAAAACAAAAAAACAATTCACCAACATTGCCACAATTCATGTTTCATCTATTCATCAGATTTTCTTATCATCTTCAATATCAACAATATAATTCTTTAGCTGCAGACAAGCCTAAAATTGAAGTAACAAAATTCAATTTGAATACATGTGAAGCAAGAATTGAGACTCACTTGGCCTGAATGGGCGTTCCGCAACGCTAGGAATGTTGCCACTCATGACTAGTTCCTAAGATTGATCACTTTAGCATCAACGATCACGAACATGCAGTTTATCTGCGATATACCAAAGAGCATAAAAACACAAATGTAATCTCTTTCATTTACCCAAAAATTAAAGTAATTCATTTACAAATATATATATATATATATATATATATATCATTGCAATCCAAGTGCATTTTCAAAATAACACAGAGAATATGTATACAGACCTTCGGCGAGAAGATAAACTGTACCCACCAAGAATATGAGAAAGATTTCAACTCCAGACACTGTTTTTGGGAGAAGAGAGAGAAATAGAGAATAAGGAGAGATGGAAAAGAGGGAACCTAATACAAGTGCCCAAAAACATGGAGGGCCGCTAATCAAAATGTAAAAATGAGGACCTTAATATCGCCTTCATCATAACTTACCTTATTATGAGTCAAAGGCCCTCCATTATTTTTTCAATTCCACATAAAAACAACGATTGTCCATAATTAGTTCTTTGTCTCCATTCTTTTTATTACCATCTTATAATATGTCAGTATATAATTAACCACACCATTTATGTAGTTCGAATCGGTCTGTAAGTTCATAATCAAATAATGCATAATATATTTTCTTCAATTCGGTCTCCTTTCTGACGACATCTACTTGTAATTTGTAAATTTATTAGCTGCTACAGTTGATTAAGTGGGACAATTAAAAAATATGCCAAAGTTATAATTTAATTACTTTTTTTAAATTATTGGATGAATCTGATTGCGTTTGGGTAGTTTTTTTTATGTAGTGGATAAATATAGGTAAATGCAAATTTCAATTGAGATTTTGATCGGTTAAATTTGAATGTTGAGCGGCCTGCCTATGTTACACCTATAATTTGGTTGTTGAAACTCGAAACCCGAAACCCATCTCTGTTAAATGCAATAACGTGGACTCTCACTCTCACTTCCGAAACTCTCGCAACAATGGCGGCTTCGAACCTCCTCTCACAGCCCCCAACGCTTCCGCACTCCAAACACCTCAAGCTCTTTTCAATCCCCCTCGCCACAAGCCTCGTCTCCCCCTTCAAATTGAGGCCCCTTTCAGCGTCTCTCAGAGCCCGCCCTCCCAGGGCAGTCCTGTCCACGCCGGAGCCCCAAACCCAAAAATTGGAACACTGTTTTAGGAAATCAGGCGATGGATTCCTATACTGCGAGGGGGTTAAGGTCGAACAAGTCATGGAAGTCGCCGAGAAAAGGCCATTCTACTTGTACAGCAAGCCGCAGATTAAGCGGAATGTCGAGGCCTACAAAGAAGCGTTGGAGGGCTTGAATTCCATCATCGGCTACGCGATTAAGGCCAATAATTATCTCAAAATCTTGGAGCTTTTGCAGAGCTTGGGGTGTGGAGCTGTTTTGGTTAGTGGAAATGAGCTTAGGCTAGCGCTCCAAGCTGGTTTTGATCCTACCAGGTATATACTATGTCAAGTTTCATCGTCGTTCCATCATTTTCTTGTCGATTTATTCTTCAATTCATTGATCTGAATGCGTTTGAAATCATTAATCTGATTAGGGTTTAGGTTTCACTTTGTTCCTTTGCTTTAGAGCTTTGGATTTTCCCGTTATTTGCAATAGAGTGAAGTACCTGCACCTAATTACCGATGCTTACTAAACACACATTCTCTTCCTAAATGTATAATTTTGCACTACCTTTATGTATCAAAAGAATAAGAGCAGAGGTTAATTCGTTTGTGCTGCATATAGTATTGTTTAGTTCATCGTTCTACCTAGTTTTAGAGCTTACTTTCCTTTGTGGCGCAGGTGTGTATTTAATGGGAACGGAAAGATCTTGGAGGATCTAGTCTTGGCTGCCCAAGCAGGTGTTTTCGTGAACATTGACAGTGAATTTGATTTGGAGAATATTGTGGCTGCTGCAAGAATTTCGGGGAAGAAGGTTAATGTGCTCCTGCGCATCAATCCGGATGTTGATCCTCAGGTATTCAGATGCTTGGACATCTAATTCTGGATACAGCCTTTCAACTGTTGCTTAAAATCGATGTGTTCTTTTGAGTTATTGCTTGATTATCAAAGTCCCATTTATATGAATAAGAATAAGAATATGTAAAAAGAGTAATGGCATGATAATTTTATTGATGGTTGCGTCCAAGTTTGTTCTGCAGATTACCTCACTAGATAGCATTTATATCTTTCATTTATATTAAGGTTTCATTCGCCATCCAAATCCTCACTATCATTGTATCTCTCTCGTGAAGAAATGCTTTAGATCTTAACTGCTTGATCTAGATCATCGGAGACTTATTACATCCCACATGATCAAAATTTGATGCTGTAAACTTGATTCTAGCCCTAGACCTAGTAGTTGTTTCTCTTACAATTTGACATGAACTCGTGAGATGTGATTTTGGTTGTCTATGCAAATTATCAGTACGATTCTGTAATTTTAGCTTACTTAATTTTCAGTTGTGATGCATTACTTACGTTATTTGGAAAAGTTGTAGCTTATACTGCTGTTTGTGGACCTAGGATTAACATATGCTGCTTGTGTGTTATAGGTCCATCCTTATGTTGCAACGGGAAACAAGAACTCCAAGTTTGGTATCAGAAATGAGAAGTTGCAGTGGTTTTTAGATGCTGTGAAGTCACACCCCGATGAACTGAAACTTGTCGGGGCCCATTGTCATCTTGGTTCTACTATTACAAAGGTGCCTTTACCTTTTGGCCATTGCAAAGCTTGCATTTGCTAACTATGTTTAGTCTATGATATAATGATATCTATTTTTCCCTTTGAAATATTGTAGTTTGGATGCAATGCTATCTGAGAATGCAAGCCCTATCTATAGTTATTTTCTCCTTGGGTCTCTGTTTTGTAAATGTTGGAATTAGTATGTTGTAATTTGTGAGTTAACTGATTCTCCAGGTAGACATTTTTAGAGATGCAGCAGTTCTGATGGTGAACTACATAGATGAGATCCGATCCCAAGGTTTTGAAATAGATTACTTGAACATTGGAGGTGGGCTTGGGATAGACTATTATCATACTGGAGCTGTCCTTCCGACTCCAAGAGACCTAATTGACACTGTAAGTAATAATAACTGCTAATATCAATATTCAGATTCCTTTAAGTCGCAAGTGTCATTCTGCTTGTATTAGATAGTAGTATTTCTTTTGTTGCTCATATTTGCCTTTTCACGACCGTTTGTTTCCACTTCTGAAACCCTTGCATTTTCAATATATTTGGTATATAAGCGCCTTTTCGTTTTACTTGTGTACATGTCTTTTGTGCACTGATAATTTGCAAAGAGGTACATTGCTTGAACTCTAAATTCAATAAGTGCCGTGCCATTTACTTGATCAACATGTAAGATTACTTGTTTTGCAGGTACGGGAATTGGTTCTTTCACGAAATCTCAATCTCATAATTGAACCTGGAAGATCGCTCATTGCTAACACTTGCTGCTTTGTCAATCGGGTCACTGGAGTGAAAACCAATGGAACAAAAAATTTTGTTGTGATTGATGGGAGCATGGCTGAGCTTATTCGACCTAGTTTATATGGAGCTTATCAGGTGAGGTTTAGTGTTTAAATTCTACAAAATATACGTGTTTCCAAAAATGTATACATGGCGCCCTTCTAAAGCTCTCTTTTTTCTGGACAAGTAACTCACTGCTTCACTTGTCATTGCAGCACATAGAGCTGGTTTCACCTTCAACTCCGAATGCTGAGGTCTCGACGTTTGATATAGTCGGTCCTGTTTGCGAGTCTGCTGATTTCTTGGGAAAGGATAGGGAACTACCCACGCCAACTAAGGTAGAATGTCATGTTATCTCTCCATATGTAATATGGCCGTACCAATCACCTCTTGTCACAATCAGTTTGATTTATGGCTTTTAGGGTGCTGGGTTGGTAGTTCATGATGCTGGTGCCTACTGCATGAGCATGGCTTCCACTTACAATCTCAAAATGCGACCTCCGGAATATTGGGTTCGTATTTTCACTTACACTCATTCTAAACTCAGTCAGTCTCTTAACTAGAAAAACTACACTCAGTCTTCTATAATAATATCAATTGCACGCCTCTCGTTATATTCCCACCTTGATGACACAAGTAGTACTGATTCATAAACCGGATACTGAAACTGAGCTCGCTCTCTAGGTTGAAGAGGACGGATCAGTATCCAAGATCCGACATGGGGAGACATTCGAAGACCATTTAAGATTATTTGAGGGACTTTAGATTGTTTCTGGTGCCCGTTGTTTCAGCATAGAGGTAAGTGTCTTGGACGCTGGTCAAATTTGGTTTCGGCTCGCTGTCTGTATCTGACTATTGTATCTCAGAATATTCTGTTGGCTGAATAAAAATCGACTTTTGTTTTCCAGATTCTTCCTATTCTCTGCATATATTCTAGCAAATCCATTTCACAGTCCATTGTTTAATATCTTTGAGTGATCATGAGCATCTCGTTATTCTTACAAACACTATTTTATATTATGATGAATACGTGGATTTTTCATACTAGATTGTTTTGAATTGTCGAGGAAAGTAGGTATCCAAAAAGATAAAACTAGTCTGTAAAGTACTAGACAATTGGACAATGTGATTATTTATCCTTATTTAAATTTTTTTTAATTTGTGTTAAAAATTATGGACCTGTAAATGAGCATATTACTGTCATACTGAGATTTTATGGAGTGGAGTCAATATTCTCTTTTCTTAACTTTCCTTGTAGCATTGGAGAACTGCTGGCATAGAGATTCAAGGACATATTGTAGGTTTCTGCCTTTCCCAAAATTAACTTGTTTTTTTTTTGTTTAACACAATCAAATAAATTAATGTATTCAAGCGTAAGATTATCGTTTTATCTTGTCACGGTTATATTTCTATATATGTGTGCGTGAGTTATTTATGATTAAAGTTGGATGAGTTGAAGCATATATGCAATGAGGTGACTTGTCCGTCATATTGAAAATAAATACTCTGTCTTATTGAGGAATTATTCCTTTTTCTTGCGTCTTATTTTAAGATGAGCTCGGAAATGGTAAACATAGTGTTATCCTCTTCATTACGCCTTTTATTGATTTATTTTTCATCTTTAATAACAAAATAAATGCAGATTCTTTATTCTTTAGATCATTTTCGTTGAATTTATCATAACATATTAATAGGGGTGTGCATTCGGGTTTCGGTTCGGTTTTTTACCAAAACCGAACCAAAACCGAAAAACCGAATTTAGTTTAAAATCCAAACCGAACCAAACCCGAAAAACCGAAAAACCGAAACCGAAAACCGAACTTAAAAAATCGAAAAAACCAAACAAAACCGAAAAACCCGAAAAAAAACCGAAAAACCTGAAAAAAATAAATATAATATAAATATATGTTTATATATGTGTATTTTATTTTATTTTATTTTATATATACTAATAGAATATTTATATATAATATAAAATTAATAATACATATAATATATATTATATAGTAGAATATATTAAAAGAATATATATTATATATAATATAATATATTAAATTAATAGAATATATATATAAAATTCGGTTTTTCGGTTTTTCGGGTTTTTTTTTTCGCCCGAACCGAACCGAACCGAAAAACCGAATTTTTTTTATTTTTAAAACCGAATCGAACCGAATTTCAAAATTTCGGTTTGATTCGGTTCGGATATTCGGTTTCCGGTTTTTTTGCTCACCCCTACATATTAATATTAGTTCCCCAGCACTCTAACGCGAGTTTCATGGAATTACAAGATTACGGTCACAGAGGAGCTTGTTTGATTAGATCTATTTTGAAAAATGAAAGATGCATTTATATGGTAGTAACATAGTAGTTCTCATTCATCTAATCCCACTTAATAACTTTTTATTTACATTAATTTAGGATTGTATTAACAATGTGGACATCGAATACACACTCAACTCACCAAATTATAGAGGGTGAAGTTGTGATCCAAAGACCAAAGTCATCTAGTATATATTTACAAATGTATTTTTGTGCTGAAACAGTTCTTCTCTACTTTTAAGTTCTAAGTTTTAACCCATTTTTAAACTATAAAATTATTGAAAAGGGGTAAAAAAGGATCGTTTCATACAGGGAAAAAAGGTGGAGATAAGAATTCAATCTTCTTCCCTCAAAAACCTCTGCTGCCGGGCGATGAACGCCTCCACCGTTCGCCGGAACTCTTCGCTACTCATCTCCTCTGCTGCGGCCGTCTTCTGGCGGGTGCGGCAGTCCTCCGTCTTGCTCCGCGTCAGCTTACGGCCGCCATGCACCGCCAACTTCTCCGAGCTGCTCCTGCAAATCTTCGTGGAAATCGCTTTGCAATCGTCGGAAACCTTCTTCTCCTCATTCTTCCGGCATTTCTCGACGAACTCATCGTAGAAATCGGCGATCCCCTCGCCTTCCTGTGCCGAAAACTGCCCCGATTTGAAAAACAGGATGACCACGATCGCGTTTCCGAGGAGGAAAACGAATCGGGGGCTGATTAGAGCAACGGAGATTGCTCGGAAATATTCCCCGGAAAGCTTCAGAGGCAGCGTCGTCGAAAACCTAGAGACGACGATCGCGAAGAAGAGCAGCTCCACCACGCGAAACCAAGTCGTGATTCGCTTAACGCTGCTATATCTTGAAATCGCGTTTGCTTTCTCCATCTTTACGTTCTCGAACTTGATTGAATCCATTTTTTCCCCTTATGTATCACTCACTGGATACACAGAGGGAGGGAGAGTAGTCTATCTATTTGAAAGTAAAGATGAAATTAATTTTATTTTTTATTTTTTATTTTTGGTGAGATTTTGAGTAATGAGGAAAAGGGTTGAGGTGAGTGATGGATATTTATAGGGAGAGGTTAATTATGTATGTGTGTAGAATCTGTTTCTTTTTCTTTTGAATTTACTTTAATCAGTTAGTAGTGGTTTTGATTTATTTTTCCTCCTTTTACTTTCGTTTCAAGTGTACGTGGTGGGTCTATCTCTTGTTTTATCTTATACTCCCTCCGTTTCGCCATAGTTGAGGCGGAACTTTTCGACACGAAGTCTAAGAAAGGGATGTTTAGTGGATTAAGTGGATAGATAATAAAGTAGATGAAGTAAGTGGACTTTTTACATTTGAATTTCAATTTTGATTTGAATTATTATTTAAACTTGAAAAAAAATTCTTTATATAATTGATTTATTTATTTGTTAATTATCCACATTCAATATTTAAATTATGTAGATAAAAAAAAGAGAGATAGAGCTACAACGTGCAAAAACAGAGAGTATATGAAAGGTCTTCTTTTATTAATTCAAAATGAATTCTGTAACAATTCAAAATTCATGTTCAAGCACTTTACAAAAAATTCACCAAAATTATGGCGCCACTACATATTGAAGATAATTAAATGTGACGCCACTTTCCATTCACTGTATTAATACTCCACTTCTACCAACCATTAAACATTAAAGACTTCAACCACCAAATGGAGTAAATGTTCTCTATCCAGCCATTCTCTAAGCCTTGAATGCTCAACCACTGCCTTGAATGCTCATAATGGGGCATCAAGAGTACTCCTCAGAATTCAAGAACCAAGTGGTTCAATTCATCATTGGAAGGTGCATCGACATTGTTCCTCCTCGCGGCACACTTAAGGAGGCACAGCTAAAATTGAAAATCTCTCGTCAAACCTGTAGACGGTGGTGGAATGCTGCAAAGAAACAACAACAAAGAGGAGAATCAATGCAATTGGTAAGTCTAAAAAAAGTGAGGTCTTACCCCAAAAAGTTACATCTGGATGTTGAGGTACTCAAGAGTATGCATTTCTTAAAGAGATGCAACCTCTTAAGTGTGGCAGCCGGTTTGGGTTGTTCAAAAGCAACTGTTTGGAGGTGGGTTAAGGCTGGCCTAATTAGGCCACACACATCAGCCATTAAGCCCAGCTTAACAGCTGCAAACAAGCTATTGAGACTGAGATTCACAGTTGAATCTTTAGAACTAGACAGGATCTTGAACAAGATCAAGTTCAGGAACATGTACAACAACATACACATCGATGAAAAGTGGTTCTACATGACAAAAGGAGCTCAAAGATTATATCTTGCTCCAGGAGAGGAAGAACCTCATAGAACATGTAAAAATAAGCAGTTCATATAAAAAATTATGTTCATGTGTGCAGTTTGTAGGCCATTGTTTGGCGTTAATGGTGAAGTCTTGTTTGATGGAAAAATTGGAATTTTTCCATTTACCAAACAAGTTCCAGACAAAAGGTCAAGAAAAAATAGAAAGGCAGGCACTTTGGAGACAAAACCCATAGAAAGTATCACAAAAGATGTGACCAGGGACTGCTTGATCAATAAGGTAATGTTTGCATCTCTTTAATGCAATTAATTTGTGCACATCAGCCATTACATACCAGTGTACCTACATACTCATGATACACTAGTAATGAAGCTTTGTAATGTGGTGCAAATGATGATTTCATACATGGCACCTTGTTGGGAACAGATATTACCTGCCATCATAGCCAAGTGGCCTGATGGGACAACTAAAGTTCTCAAGATACAACAAGACAATGCAAGACCACACATCAAAGACAGTGATCCAGCTTTCAAAGAAGCTACACAACAAAGTGGTTTCTCAATATCACTTGTGCAACAACCACCTAACTCACCTAACACTAATGTCAATGATTTGGGTTGGTTTAGAGCAATACAATCACTGCAAACTCAGACTGCATGAAAAAATGTGGATGATTTAGTCAATGCAGTGGTGCAATCATTCAATGAATTACAGCCACAGACTTTGGACAATGTTTTCCTAAGTCTTCAAGGCTGTTTTATGGAAATCATGAAAGTCCAGGGTCATAACAGCTACAAGCTGCCCCACATAGGAAAAGCACATTTAAGGAGGACTAATCAACTTCCAATGGATCTAGAAGTTCCAGTGGAACTGGCTATGCAAGCAATTGCTTATCTGAAGGACCAAGGGAGCAACCAGGGATTGGAGATGATTGCTCAGTCATTAGGATTATGAAGGTATAGAAGAAGCTTATGTGTTTTTTGGATAGACTGCCTATGTACATGAATGATGCATTCAGTGAATACACATGAATGCACATATCATGCTAGTGTTTTGTGTTTTGAATAGGCAGACAATAGGCTGAAATGATGCATTTTGTGTTTATACAATGTTGTAACTGTGCAGAAATCATGCATTATGTGGTTCTAAATGCCTGTAACTGTGCAAGCAATTCATCACCAACTACATTCACAACAGCACAACATCAACAACACCATCACCACCAAAATCACAACATCACAACATCACCAGAACCATCACCAACCAAATTCACAACAGCACAACATCACCAGCACCATCACCATCACCAACCAAATTCACAACATCACAACATCAACAGCTCCATCACCAACCAAATTCACAACATCACAACATCACCAACACCAACACCATCACCAACTAAATTCACAACATCACCAGCACAATCACAGATATATAAACCAAAGACAACCCATTCAATTATAGTACATATCACGGATCACACAAATATAACCAACGATCACATATCAAAACACAAATGACAATCCATAACCCTAAAGTAAGCATACAGAAAGATCTCACCCATATTACGGATTCAAGCAATTTTCACCGAAGAGTGCCTTCACCTCCCTTTCTGCCCCGGCCTTGTTTCTCTCCCATGCTTCCTTGTCAGCTTCGGTGATGACATATCGCCTTACAAACTCTTCATCCGACATTACTGGGCTGTCAGTCACCTCATAGATGTCGTCCCCTTCACCACCAGCAAAACCTCCGGTCGGGGAGGCGCGACCTTCCCCGCCAGGTACGCCTCCAGTCGGGGAGGCGCTGCCTTCACTGCCAATTACGCAACTGGCCGGGGTTCGGGAGCCGTCTACACCACCCGCAAGGCCTCCGGTCAGGGGAAAGGCACCTACGCTTCCGGCAGGTTCGCCGATGTGGGAACGACAGATGAACGAGAATAGATGGTGGATTAACCCTTCATCATCTCGGGCTGATTGTCTAGATCTACGGCAGGAATTGCTCAAAATACGACCTCTCCCCCGGGAACTCGCCGAGATACGACCTCTTCTCCGGGAAGCGGACGAAATCTGCCCTCTACCGCGTGAGCCGGCTGGAGCGCGGGTGAGGCGAGGGTTAATCCATCCATCGCCTTTAGGGTAGGGCGAGCGGTCCATTGTGGGGTGGGCGAAATGAGAGAGGATGAGGGCCGCGGATCTGGATCTAGGGTTTCAGAATTGGGGAAGAGAGAAGGGAGAGTTGTTGTGTACAGAGACGGCAGATGTGGATAATGAGCCAAACAAAAGGGCGCTTGGTTTTCTTCATTTAATTACACTAATTAAGTGTAATTAGGGGTGTTAATAAATATGCATAAATCACCATTAAATCTGCTAATTATTTCCTTTTTTGAAATGACTCAACTATAAAGAAACTTCTCGGAATGATAAAATGACTCAACTATGGCGAAACGGAGGGAGTACTAGTGTATGTAGTGCTCGATTGTGCGAACGGTATATTAAAATAATTTAATAGTAGTACTATATAAATACAAAATATATTTATAAATATAAATTGTATTAAAAATTAATCACATTCCAAATGATGACTATGTTTCAACAATATTAATTAGATCTTTCGATTTATGGCATTATTTTATAATTAATTTAAATAGAAAATGGAATGATAGACCATTAAATAGTACTCCCTATATCTCATAAAAATATGCACTCTTTTTTTTTTAATCCACCCCATAAGAATATGCACTTTCTAATTTTGAAAAGTCTTTTTTCTCTATTAACATATTCTCCACTAACAATATTTTAATTACTTGTTTTCTCTACATATCTCTTACTTTACCAATTTTACATTAAAACTTGTGTCGAACCCAAAGTGTATATTCTTTGGCAAAAAATGGAGTAATATTATATCCTAAACTCACTCCACGCTTTCATAATTAGGAGCTGTTCAGTTAGTCCGATATGGCAAGTTTTGGGTCCATTTCTGCCCAATTTTCGATGTTCAGTTTTTATGATTTGTATCAGACGGGCCCAAAGAAAAGGGGTAGGCCCGCACTATTCATCAAATATACTCCGAAAATAAAACGGGAGAGATGCGTGCTTTACAAATGTGAGGCGGTCAGATTTGAGCTAATTGGGCAGCAAAAGACAAATTTGCCCTCTGCAAAATTTGAATCCCCCAAATCGTGAATTGCAGCTCTCATTTTCTACCTCTACGTGCCCTATTCGGTGAGACGCCGCTCCACCAATTTCACCACTCTCCAAGCACAGTGTAGAACATCCGTCCACCGGAATTGGCGAGGTTAGATAGATGATTACAATGGTGGAAACCCCGAATACGATTGAGTGATTTATATGTGGATGCAATGTTGTCGGCTTGAATAGAGTGTTGAATTTAATGTCGTTTTTTTGTGTAGTTTGATTGGTCGCGGCAGTTCCCAGAGCCACCGTCGGATATTGAAGGCATTATTTTACAGGAAAGAGACATGTCGACTGCTTCTTCAGGTAAATGCTTCATCCTACCCTATCACTGCCTTTGGTTCTAGTATTTCAACATCGTTATCATGCTGCTTGCTCGTACAAGTTGCTCTCATTTAGTCATATATCGTGGTTATTTGTTGGTTGCAGGGATTTGTTGCGCTAATTTGAGTGTGTAAATATTGTTACTTTGTGATATATTATTCTGCATTTGTGAATCGAAAATGGTGATGGCTGATGTTGCACACACAGCATCTGGTTTGGTCAACAGTTGGTGTGGGTACTGTCCGTAAAGTACTGTTTTGTTGTTGTGTTTAGCTTTAGTTAAATTACATTATACATCAGGAGGCAGGATGAGCTCTCCGACGATTAACTATGCAAGGCTCCACATGTTGCTGGAGGATATAATGCTTGTCTATCATGTTGAGACCACCATCCTCGTACAACGATATAAAAGCGCACGAACACGAAGAGCAAAACGTATAATTGTTCAGAACGCCAGGCGATATAGCGTCTTGAATAAAATACCCTCTCAATTGGAATACCTAGACCGTCTAGTTTACTTGACGGATGCCGACTGCATCGCAAATCTGCGTATGGATCGTAACACATTCGGGAGGTTGTGCCGAATTCTAGTTGAACGAGGAGGTTTGCGCCCTGGTAGGTGTCTTGGTGTCGAAGAAATGGTGGCAATCTTTGTTGGGGTCCTATCACACCATAAAAAGAATCGGATAGTAGGTTTCCATTTCAAAAGGTCAGGTGCGACAGTGTCATATCACGTCAATAATGTACTTGGTGCGGTTCTTAGCCTCCACTCCGTACTTCTCTCCAAACCAACACCCATCGGTGAAGACTGTGTAGACCATCGCTGGAAGTGGTTTCCGGTAATATTTTTTGAAGATGAACTGTTATTGACTAGATTTTGGTTTATATGTTTCATAATTTTTATTAGTTTATTTTTTTGTGTAAAATAGGGATGCTTGGGGGCGCTTGATGGGACACACATCGATGTCTTGGTGAGTAGTGCCGACAAACCCCGTTACAGAACAAGAAAAGGGCATATAGCGACCAACACCTTGGCGGCATGTAACCGCAACATGCAATTTGTTTACCTTCTAGCGGGTTGGGAGGGGTCTGCACGTGATTCCCGTGTGCTACGCGATGCTATTACCCGTCCAGGCGGTTTTAAGGTTCCGCAAGGTATGATATATGACAAACCTGATCTACCTTTTTCATCGATGCTTGCTGTTACAACGTAAATATTCATGGCTCAATTTGAATTTTTTATACCCTCTTATTTTAGGTTGTTACTACTTGTGCGATAGCGCCTATGCGAATAGCAATGGTTTTCTAACGCCATATAAAGGTGTAAGGTACCACCTAAACGAATGGGGTCAGGGCAATGCAATGCCCCAGGACCCTAAAGAGCTTTTCAATATGAGGCATACTCGGGCAAGGAATGTAATTGAGCGAGCTTTTGCTGTTTTAAAAATGCGGTGGGGAATCCTTAGAAGTGCTTCGTATTACCCAATCAAGATACAAATACGTCTAATCATGGCATGTTTCTTATTGCACAATTTTATACGCCGAGAGATGGCAACTGCCCCTGTTGAGGCTGAACTAGACGAAGAAACTTGGGAATACGCTGCAGATGAAGAAATTGCAGCACAAGATTATGTCGGAGGGGTTGATCCCAGCGCTGAATGGACCCAAAAACGTGAGGCCTTAGCTACTCACATGTGGAACAACAGATAGAATTTTGTAAACAACGTTGTATCTGTTATGAACTTTATTCTGTTTTGCTTGACTGTTTTTGTTGATGTTTACAGAACATATGTATGCACTATTATTCTGGTTGAATGTTGTATAGGGACCCCTCTTTTTTTTCGCATATAAATTTTAATGTGATTTGTCTCCAGCTAGATGAACAACAAGATGTCAAGCTCTGAATGCACCCCTATGTGTGGCTGGGGGAAGGGAATGATGGAGCTCCGTTGTGCGGGCAAGTCAGCCATCTATTTTGTACGTCGCTATGTGCCGCACAGTGTGTCTGAACACTATGGAGGAGTTGAAATGTGTGATGTGGACCTAGCTCCTCTTTATTGTGTGATGTAATGTGTAAAACAATATGTATGTTCTGTATCACAATCTTTTTTTTGTAGTACTCATCATAAGTTCCATTAAAATGTTGATGTACATCTTCAACTCATGTATTAATAGAGGACATAGCATCAGCAACTACATCTAATCCACCTCCACAATTCCATCTCAGCATACTGCATTCCAACTGTCGATATAAATATGGGTAGTAAAAAGTCACTCACACAAAATTGATTAGTTGACATCTCTGTTTAATGCTGAACCATACAAAATTTCAGAAATGGAAATCATCACACATCAGCCAAATTTTTTATTTTAATTGTTCATTTAACTAATCATCTGTCTTTTTTTTTAGACCAAGTTTTTCGTAATATTTTATTTTTTTAGATCATGTTATTATTATTAACTCTTTGTATAATACATGTAATGTATAATTTTTTTTATACATGTAATGTACAATTTTTTTTTATTATACATGTAATGTACATACACTTTCCAGCTAATTTAATTGTGTGTGCTTATATATTTCCATTTGTCACATTTTAATTGAGATAAATACAAAATAGGATTGCCAACATGGAATTCCTTGCCTAGGGACCTATTTTCTCCAAAAAATTAAGGAGTTAATGCCCTGACTTGGTTCCTTGAACTTCACTCCGTTGGGAGGCTATGAAATGAGTACATATCTTGTGATGTCTTGTTTCATAAATGGGAGGATACTTTCATTATAGCAAGGGTTGGTTTACGTCAATCACATTTACACATTTACTGCCTATTTAAGCAATGCCATTGATGAAAGTCACTTATAACACAACAACAACTTCTCTACTCAACCGACATTGTCTCCAACTTGAAGATGAACATCCCACCCCAAGCAAGCTTTCTCTATAATGGAGCATGGTCGCCTGAAACAGACACAATCCTAGTGGACACCTTGTTGCGGCTGAAACGAGAAATGGGATGGGTTTTGAAGGAGTTCCCTATCTATTTTCTCATTACAGCTGGCCGAGAGATTGAGAAGAGGTTTGGTGTTCGCTTCTTGGAAGAGGAGCTTTCAGCCCGTGTCCAGGCGCTGCACACTCGATATCTCACCTTCAAGGAGGTGGTCAGACAGCCAGGGGCACGCTGGGATTTCCCGACTAAGTCGGTGACCGCACCCGAGAATGTTTGGCAGAAGCTATGCACGGTAATAGCATCTTTGATATGTTTTGTATGCATGTTTTCAAAGAAGATTTCGTTATATGATTTTCACACCGTTGGTTGTCTTGTTATAGCGAAACCCATTCGCCTTAGCCTACTACCACGAAGAGGAGCCACATCACCGTAAGCTTGCATGTTTATTTGGCATGGATGATGTCAAAGTGGAGGACGAGAAGGAAGTGATTCTCCTTTCGGATGGGTCGGTGACCTTGTCCCACGATGAGCCTAGCTGCTACGAGGTGTCCAGAGCCATGGAGGAAGTTAACTCCCCTGTGGTTATCCCACCGGTCACCGCAAGGCGTAAGCTTTTTGGGGGGATAGAGGAGCCCGAAGACAGAGAATCAACAACCGAACTGGGAATATATTTCATTGATGTGACTTCGGATGGCCATTTGCGGACTAGACTGGAAAAGGATAGGTCCTTGCCAAAAAAACCATCGATGGCCAATGGCGAAGCAAGCACGTCTGTGAGGGTTTCCCACGGAAGCTCATGTGGTTCCAACTCCCCTAATAGCTGGTGGCCGAAACTTAAAAACTAAAATTAGCGTTATTATGGGTCTATAAGTGCACGTCCACCTCTCGTGTTTTGCCTTTTTTCTATGGACTGTTTTTTGTTAATCCTATGGGAAGCAAAGTTCGTGATTGCATAATCCCAGTTAGAGAAGTATAATCGATAGACCCTTCATTTATTAGGTTTTATGCCTTCGGTATTTTGCTACACCTCGCGAAGGCAACTTGTCTGTATTGTCCATAAATGGTTATATTAGTGTAATATGGAGCGCATGTAAATTTGCATATCTGATTTCATGCTTTGTGTTTATAAACTGACTATTTCAATTACACGAGGAGTTTCCTCAAAAGTTTTGGCTTCTTCATCAACAATATAATATAGTCTAACAAGCTGTACACATGATGCACTTCTGTAAATCCATAAAAAGAGTCTCAATCTGCAATTAACAGCAACAGAATACAAGGATAATACCAAAAATCCAACCTTTCCAATGTTGTGATTGGTTTTCTTATAAACAATAGCATCTTCAAACCATTTAAGAGGCATTACAAAGACAAAGGTGCCCCATCCATTGATAAGGTTTTCTAATACAACATCTGGGAAGCAAAGAGTTTACAAGCATGACATAACATTATAACTGAGTTCACACTAAGATGATTTCAGCTCATACAAAAGCGGAGTTGTTGGACAAGTGCAGAACGTACACCACACTGCACCTAAACCAACAACTCCTTGGGACATGCACATCTGCATTGCAAGCTGAAGGAAAATCACAAAATAGTAGTACTTATATGCAACTAGATTATATACAACCAAAAGATAGAGAACCATACTTGCACTTGACAGACGGCAACTTAGACGCTAGGACGTTCTTCATCAAGGAGAAGTAGCAGATACCCCAACTTAGCATTCATGGGCATCCCCATGAAAACCTCCATCCGCTGGGGCTTGTCACTGAGAATGTTACACAAGTAGTACCTCTGTTTAAGTGTAAGACCATCGACACTTCCCAACTTGTCGAATACCTCTTGACGAGCCTTTCCCATATCGAACTCATATCCGATCCTAGAAGAGATGGTTTCCAAGCGTGAATTGTTCTGGGCATGCAAATTCCCAAGGAACTCCATGAGTGCGTCGTCAGATGACGGCTGTTTTCGTTTCTGCCCGCCAGATTTGGTCGTTGATACGGCTTGCTGCTCCCCGGACTGTGCTTCACTGCTATTCTGTTTATCAGCAGTACCTGACGAATTTGGAGGTATCTCATCACCTAGGAAATCCTCAAATGTGGGGTGGTAGTCATTCTCGTTAGTTTGGCTAGCACTTGCCATTTGGGCACGCTGACTAGTAGCTGCCACGTCTATATTCTCCGAGCTCGATCCCTTAGCACGGTCTTTGCCAAAGATGCATTGCCAAGCCTCCCAGTACGGCCACGATTTGTATCGCATGAATTTTGCATCTTTGTCAGCCTACACAAAGCCAATACAAAAACTTTCACATCCAAAAAATCACTGCTCTTAGTTTATGACAGAACACGATAAGATAAACAACCTACCGCCACAACTTGCGCCCACTGATCGTCATCAATATCTATCTTATAGTCGTTGTTCACATTGAAACCTGCGCCACTACGGCTGAGTATGTCGCGAAGACTGTTATAGTTTTTTTCCCAAGCCGTTATTTTGGATGAAATGTGCGGGTTTCCCTTGATGTCGGAATTTGGAAATTATTTCCGGATATCATCTTCAACCTTCTGTTGGTATCCAGCACGGAACCCATTGTCTGATTTCCAGCCCCTCGCCACCAACTCTAGCAACGATGAGACCAATATTTCTTCCTCTCTTACTACCCACATACGCCGGGTACGATCACCCTTGCGGAACTTGTTTCGAGCTAGTCCATTCCAACCTAAAATTTAGGTACAAAAACAACAACACGAAGACAGTAGCCATCTGTAATTTTAACCAACATTCGACAAAAAAAACAGAGGAAGAAGACAAGACACTAACCAACTTGAGGACACCCATTGCTATCAGTTGCAGTACGATTTGACGACATAACAACTGCAATAGAGTACACTCATATATTAGAAATCGGATTGTGCGACAATGTAATTTCCGGCAAAGGCAAGTTGGGGAAATCGCAACACCATTTATAGGGGGAAACGCAGGCATCTCAGTTATTAACATAACACACAACCAAACTCGGTCAAAAATCTAACTGAACATAAACATTAGAGCACTATTTAAGAATCATCAGACCAATATCGTGGCTTAAGAAACATCCTATCCAAACTGATTACGACACAGAGAGACTCACCTCTGTGTTGACGACGAAGGGAAGATTGCCGTCTGAGTAGATTCTGACCTCACCCTTGTTGCATAGTGTGTGCTGCTATGGTCGACTGTAATTTAAGAGCTGAGGGTTGCTGTGATTATTTAGCTGAGTTTTGAGCAATTCCTCAAAATTTCAGCGGGATTGTACCCGCGTTAATTTTAATTGAAGCGCCAATTAAAAATTTGATTTTTTATGCGGGGTATTTTTGGCAGTTCACCTAATCCTCAATATCTGAAATGGAACAAATCTGATACACCGAACACCACGGTCAATTTCGGAATTGGTCGGTTAGCCCTCACCAATTCTGGATCAGTCTGTATTAATGTGTATCGATATGCATACACATGATAGAGATATACCGCATATACAGTACTAATGTTTTCAAACACTAGAGTCTAGACACACACACACAACCCCATATTCTCAAAATCATAATAAATCATTCATGAAAATCCCTTCCATATATATCAACTCTCTCATTCTTTCTTCTTCTCATCACCTGCTTATGGTCAGCTTTCTATAGTTCACAACGATTTTCTCCCAATAATCATTAGTGGCTTGCACGGACATAAGTCTGCGCCCGATCTCTCGTCCGCCGTGTTAGCCTAACGCAATAGTGGACGCCATGCCCTAGCCGCTAGTCCATTATTGTGGATGCTCTAAGGCATATGTTAGGGACTGAATTTAGAAAATGATGTTTTAATTCTTGATATATTTTCCATTATCTTCAATATTTCAATTAGGTGAACAATCTTTTTTTTTTTCTTATAGTAGTACTTCACCGATAGTCGCCAATATCAAGAGTGAAGAGCCGACCATGCATCACTGATGAATACATGCAATAATTATAATTTATAGTACAACGAAAGATCGATCGTGTTTATTGAATTTAATTTAGATAACTGTAAATCTTATACTAGTATATATGATCCCGTTGTTTACTTTAAATCTAAACTCCCGCTTCACAATGGTTTCATCATTTTTTATATTGAATTTTATCATTCTTTAGAGAGAGATAATAATGCATATTTTCTATAGTTCAGCTAACATACTAGTAGTAAAAAATAACATTTCTTGTGTTCTATTATGGAAGCTTCCACAAATTAATGTGAATTGTATAGTTCTCAGGCAATGATAGATTAAATGATCGCGACAGATCCAATATTAGCTTTTAAGTTATAATTACCACATTAAAATATTAGCAAAATGCATTATAAGTGAGTGGTGAAGAGCCACGTTCATGGTTCAAGTCCTAAATCAATGTTTTAAATTAAGATTTGCATTCCGAAAGTAGACTTTTACTTTTAGTTAAAGTAAAGCCAACGATAAAAATAAAATTGATCAGTGATGTTGATCAGTTGATTTATATATAACGTTACAACGACCACAAATATTTTTTCCATTGCCATTGAGCTAAACTTCAAATCATGATTTGTAAAATATAGATTATTAATAAGTGTTGATTAATAAATCCAATTATGTCGATTAATAAATACTTATATTTAGGAGTGGTGGTCGATTCAAAACTCGTACACATGATTAGCAGGTGTCACTAGGGGCAAACTCGTACACATGATTAGCAGGTGTCACTAGGGGCGGACGCAGAAAAAAATGTGATTGGAGGCTGTGATTTCTAAATTTTGTTCTAAAGTTATATTTTTGGTGTTTTAGATCATTTATAAGGGATTTTATATAATAATTTACATTAAATTTGAATAAATTTTAAAATTTTATAAAAGAAAATAGTTTAAAAAATATTTTTATTAAGGGCTTTAGCCCTACCCTATTTCTACATGGGTCCGCCAATGGGTGTCACTACAAAAGGTTTTTCAAGAATATAAAAATAGACACGCAATTACTTGTTCGGAAGTTTTAAAAAATAGTTATAATCTCAGACGCAAAATAGTTAAAAAGAAACACAAATTATATTAATATTTTGTTTTATTAGAACACTTCCATTTTCATCCCTTAATTTCTGTTGAAACACTCGGAAATTCTTTTTGAAGTGCGAGTGGTATATTTAGAAACACAAATTAACGTCCTCAATAATGGAGTATTAAAAATGGACTTAGCCCTTTTTTTCGTATACATCTATGAAAATATTCATTTTTAATTTTAGAATGAACTGCCCTAATAATCCATGATCTTATCAAAAATACATCAATGCTCCTTAAAAAAATTTTATAGCATTTTTGATACAATAAGACTAAAGTAACCCTAGGCACCAAAAATGTAATTTTTTTATTTTTGAGGACATTTTAGACTTTAAATACTAGTATACTATTTTTGTATTTTTAGTTACTCCTTAAATACTAGTATACTATATTTTATATTTTTATTTACTTAAAATAGTTTATTATTATTATGAGTTTAAAAATAAATACAATCTTAAAATGGTTTAATTATAATTTATTTATTTTTAGTGAATTATAGTAAATTTTTAGAAGAAAAAAATATTATAGTGAACTATAGTAAATTTTTTACTTAAAAATGTTACTTAAATATTTAAATGTTACTATACTTAAGCGAAAAATAAATATTTTAATTACGTTAATTAAAATATAGTATGGTGAGAAAATATTTTTAAAATATAATAATTAAAATTTAAGTGAATTATATCTACCATAAATTAAAGCGAACTCATGCAAACATTTTTAATAAAAATATTAAAGTAAACTAAAGTAACTTTTTTTTATTATCAAAGCTCAATCTATACGTTATTCAAGTAATTATTGAAAAATTTTAAATAAATTATAATTCAAAAGAAAATCTTTTATGTTGTAAAAATATAAAATCAACTAGTAATGTGCTTTTATATATGTCCAAAAAATTGCAAGAATGAAGAGGTACCAAAAATGTGATTTCCAAAGACCAAAAATGCCCTTCATGGTATTTAGGGGATTTGTCAAATGTAGAGGGGTATAAAAAACCTACAGGTACCAAAAATGTGATTTTTAGGGACCAAAAAGGCTATAAATTTTTTTTAGGGATCACTAGTAATTTTTCGATAAGATCAATGACTATTAAGGTATTTCACTCTTAATTTTAAAAGATATAAAATACTCATTTCTCTTAAACTATTTACAAAGTTAAAAATTGTTCATTTTGGGGTGAATGGACAAAATTGCCTTGTAAATCAAATTCTTAAACCAAATATGAAATTCGCAATGGGAAAAACACTACCAAAATACAAAATATCCATGGCATCGTTATTCACTCCTTCGTTAGAGCATCTCCAATGGTTTTAGGCTAGCCATAGGCCAGCCACAAACTCCTCCTGCCACATCATCAGCATTAAAAACTCCTTCTGCCACATCATCAGGACAAGCAACTGGACAAGCAATAGGCTAGCCACAATAAACAAAATTATAAAAAACAAATAATTAACAATCACACAAAATACGGAATTAAATTTACAACACAGATACGGGAAAATTCAATAATAATAGTAAAATTAAAAAAAGTACATTAATTAAAAAAATTACATTAATTTAAAAAAAACATCTTCCACACACGAGCCCCCGCTCCGCCTCACTCCTCGTGGCCGTCGCCGTCGCAGTCGTCGCCGCCGTTATCACCGCTATCCGGGACCCCCAAATCTGCTGCATCTGAGCCCGCGTCTGAGCCCCCCAACTGTGCCGAGGGGCATCCAAATCGACCTGCATACTCTCGAGCATTGAGTGAAGAAACCTCTTCTCCACGGGGTCAGTTGCCGCCCTCCATTCCGCTAAGATCTTGTGCATCTGAGCCCGCGTTTGTTGACGCGCGAAGAAGGCGAGCTCGGTTGGCGAATTGCCAACAGGGGGATGCTGACTGGACCTCCTTGGACCCCTGGACGACCCCCCTCGCTACCCGTTGCGCCCGCCTTTGACCAACCGGGCGAGTGCGGCGAGTAAATGATGGAGGGGACGGGAACTCCTGAACATCCTCGGGGAGGTCGTGGGAACCGCCGCTGCTACCGCTGTAATCACCGGCATAGTTCAGTCGCTGCTTCTTCGGCCAGCCAGCATTGACACCTGCCCGAAACTTCTCGGAGTCCATCAGCACCTCATAGCAGTTCCAGTAGGTGAACTCCTTATAAAGCCCGGGCACGGGGAAGGCTTTCTCCGCTATCCTTCTACAGTCCTCGTCAGTTTGGCCATTGGTCTGCATGCGAAGGGCGTTGGTGTACAAGCCCAAAAATCGGGACACCGCAGCCCTGATTCGGTCCCACCCCTTCCGACACTCCTCCCCGCTGTGTGGCTTCCCCTCCGGGCAAAATGCCTTGTAGGCTGCTGATATTTTAGCCCACAAGTTGACGATCCTCTGATTGTTTGAATGGAGAGGCTCATCGCAAACACTCACCCAAGCCTTGGACAGCGCGACGTTCTCCGGATCCGTCCACTTCCTCGGTGCCGGGCTGTCGTCATCAGCCGGCTGCGACGACTCGTCGACCACCCTTTTGCCCTTCCCCTTGCACTTCTTCTTCTTTGGTGCGCCCTGACCCTGCCATACTCCCCCCGTTTGAACAGGAGTGTCCGCATCCTCGAGATCTATCCCCAACTCCTCTAAGGAGAAAGTATCACACCCAGTGAACTGCGTCTCCGATGGGGTCGATGTGTGCGAAGAAGCAGTCAAAAAATCAAGACTGGGAGGATAGACATTGTCCCCCCCCGGTGTCCCCTGCATCCCGGGCTGCATCCCCGGCTGCCACCCCGGCATCATCTGCATCCCGGCTGCCCACCCCCGCATCATCTGCATCCCGGGTTGCATCCCCGGTACCCCCTGCCCGCCCTGCATCCCCTGCCATCCCGGCATACTACCCCCGGCTACCATCTCGGGCATCATCTGCTGCCAATGGTACATGTTGTAGTACCCAGCCATCGGACCCCATCCACCTCCCACGGGTACCGTGGGAGTTTGAGACCCGCTCGTCACTGGAGTAGAGTCGTTGTTGTTCTCCATTTTGCTTTATTGCTCTTGTACAGAAATTAAGTGAGAGAGAAAACTCGTTAAAACAAGCGATGCGAATGAAAATGACGTGCAAATCGCGTATATATAGTGTTTTGAAAAATTAAAAAATAAATTGAGCTGGCCGATCGCTCCCCGATCGAGAGCCTGCAATGGCGGCCAGCCGACCGGCGAGCGGATATGCCAGTGATGTGTATTTTTCGAGCTTTTATATCAATGAACTAATAACACACAAGCTTAATAAATTAGCTCTAAAATTACAACCTTTCTGCAAGAGTACAGATGTAGTTGTAGTAAAAGAGTGTCGAACCACAGGGAGGCGTTTGATTATTTAACAAGAATTGACAAGATTAATAAACTAAATTTAAGAACTAAAGTACGAAAATAGAGAAACTCAAGAGATAAAGAACATTGCTCCCAACAACATTCAGATGAATTACTATTGCATTGATTCTATATTCAAGTTCATAAGCAATTGAGAACGATGATCAATTTTACACTCTAAAAGTATTGAACATACTTAAAGAAATATAGTACTAATGCTAGCTGAACAGAAAGCCAAAAGTACCTACTCATTAGACTATTATTCCCGCAAAAGCGCAGTAAATATTAGATTAACTTAAAACAAATATTATGGTTAGCTGAATACTTAAAACATCTTCTCATCAAACTAAACTCCCACGGATGCGTAGTAAGTAATAATTCAACTCCAAAGACTTTTTTATATCAATATTCACTTATGCATTTATCTCTGAACAAGGTAAAATTCATAAGTTCTACATCTATGTTATCATCCAATTTCCAAGTTGAAGAGACATTAGAAAGAGGCAAATAATATACTACATTAGATACATCATAACATAGCATATATAAAATGCAAACCATAGACGAAAACCAAAGCAAATGATTAAATATAGAATCTCTACAATCAATTCATCCTACTAGTGTTAGGAGCAATGAAGAAAAACTAGCCACACATGCTAAAGAAGAAAAACCGTAAGACTAATGGTGTTCTCCGATAGCCGGCGGTAGTCCGTCTCCGAGATGATGAAGATTGGATGCCGGATCCTCCTCCCTTCTTCTTCCTCTTCTCCCTTCTTTTCTCTCCCATTCCCCCTTTTTTCTCTCCAATCTTCATTTTCTTCTTTTTCCAGCAAAACTGTCGAGAAACTGCCAATTTGCAGTTGGAAATTGATTCACCCGGCCGGGCGAAATTAAAAGGGAACATCGCCCGACTGGGCGTTTTCATCTGGACTTCGCATGCATTAAATATTTCACCCGACCGGGTGGAATTATTAGGCATAAAATACACCCGGTCGGGTGCCTCATTTTGAGAGCTTTCTGGGCAGTCTGTCAAATTGGGAATTTTGCACAACTTTTGCACCATCCGAGCTTCATTCCTTGTTTCGTTTCACCATTCATTCCTCTTCCTACACCATAAAACATACTTTTGCAAGCATCAAACTATATAAATCATGTAAAGTTAGGGGAATAAAAATGTACAATTTGATTCGCATCAGCCAGCGCCCGAAAATTGGCGTCGGGTCGTCGATTTTTCGCCGAAATGGCGCTCGCCGGTTCCAATGGTTCGGCGAGCGGACAGGCCAGCGCCGGGAATCAGCTAGCCTGTCCGCTCGCCGCCATTGGAGATGCTCTTATACAATTCTGCATGCTGCAGTACTGCAAATTGAAAGATTTACTACCGCTCTATCCATCATTAAATATTTCGTAGCAGTTGTGTTTACTAATTTTCAGTAATAACTAATAACTTTCAATTCTGTGTATTAAAATTATCAACACAAAGATATAATTATATCAATACAATATGTAAATTTAAATATCGACACAAAGACATAAGTTTATCAACACAAGAAGATTGATAATTTTATGTCTTTGTATTGATATTTTTAACATACAAAATTGATATTTAGTTATTAGTTATTACTATAAAAAGTTAGTATTTGATCGCACACCTTTCATATAATATGTACATTTCTGAGATTTGTTAGCTTAGGTTATGCATGCAAGGTTAATCTGTGTTTATTTCGCTTTCTGCTTGACCCAGGAGAGCAGATAAGGCAGTTCTAGCTTGAATT
This sequence comes from Salvia splendens, assembly GCF_004379255.2. Lineage (NCBI taxonomy): Eukaryota > Viridiplantae > Streptophyta > Magnoliopsida > Lamiales > Lamiaceae > Salvia > Salvia splendens. The sequence goes on from NC_056033.1 coordinate 10,899,816, forward strand.
TCGTGTTTACGTCTCGTTTTGAAGCATGCTCTATTTTATTTCGTCAATGGTGTAGAAGCTCTGTTCCATGCTCTGTTTTTACTTGGTTTGGAGAAGATGAAGTAAGAGGTTGTTAGAAATCAGATCTGCTTTTTGCTTTTGCTTTTTTTTTTTACTTTTCACAGTTTCTGCCAGCCCCAGCTAGTTTAGGAAAAATGGTCCCCACTTGCTTTTGCATCTTTGTCTGGCTATTTTAGGAAAGTTTCAGTAGCTTCCTTCAATCATAGGTGTTCTAGTTAGTTTAACTCCAGTTTACAAGTTGCCATGAGTTTGGTTGTCATGCAAGTGTTCGTACTTTTTCCATTCGTTAGGTAAGGTAGATAGTCCCAGTTTAATTCCGACAGGTCAAGTAGATTAGAGTCTTAACCAACTTAATGAATGTGTGGCAGCAGCCGACACCCCTTTTCCGATTGTGTCGTAAAAACAATCTCGAGTAGGTTCCTAGTCTCTGTGGTTCGACTCCGCTCTTGCAGCTTATACTTTGTAATATTTGTTGTATTAGTGGAAAAATTATAAATCTTATTGAAAGGGGAACACGTGCACACGACACACGTGCAAAAAATTCCTCTCTTCAAATGGCGCCGTTGCCGGGGACTATGGTGTTATCTACTTGATTTTGTTTCTCTGACACTGTAAATAGCTTTCGGCTTTCTTTAATTTTCTGTTTTTGATCGTTTTCTTTTGTCCAGTTATGACTTCTTATCCAAGGTGTTTTCCAAGGTTGAAAAAATCAAGGCTGAAGGGGAGAAGGAAAGCTCTCCGATTACATGTGGCTGAAAGAATGCCTATGGGGCTAGGGAGTTTTCTTGTTCTTTCAATTTTATGATTAATGGTTGCATATATGATCCTTGGATACTTTAGAAGCTCATTTTGTAAATACTTTTAGTCGACTTTTAATTCTTGTAAATAGTTTTATAAGAAAATTCCAAGAACATTTAAAAAAATTAAAAAAAATTTAATTAATTTTTTTTTAGAAAATTGAAAAAAGATTTTTAGTTTTTTTAAATCCTTTTTTCTAATTAAGTTTATTTTTTTAAAAAAATATTTTCAAAAAAAATAGGGATAATTCGGAGTTACGCATAAAGGAAGAAACTCCATTACGCATGCACCTTATTATTGCATAACTGGTCAGTTTGCTAAGTACTCTTCGGAAATCTCCTAGGTCAGGTAGATAGGAAAGAATTTAAAAATTTTTGGACTGAACCAGTATACTCCCAAGAATACTTGAGCAAAAGTTGTACATAGGGTGAATATGTTTTTTTCTGAAATTCCTTATTAAAATCCAAACAAAGAAAAAAATTTAATCCCAAAAAAATATTTTTGAAATTCTAAGTAAATATGGGAAAGAAGTTTATAAATGAAAAAAAAATTCTTTTGGATCTTACATCCACTTGACCAATTTGCTTAAGAATTTCAAGTTTTAGTTTCGTAGGTCAGGAAGAGAGTACAAGGGACCTCCAAGAATTCCAATGATGAAGCTCCCAATTCAGGAAATAAGGAAGACGACTACCTGACCCAGCAGAATGACAAGTCAGAAACAGGGGAAACAGAGGATTCCGCCCAGCGGGGGGTGGCCAAACCTGCTCTACAAACTCCAGAACTGTCGATGTTGATGTACAAGCAAGAGAGGACTTACCCCCGTGTCATCCAGTAAGAGAGCAAGGAATCCCCAAAGAAGATGCAACCCTCATGACCAGCAAGAGGACCAAGAATGCAAGCACCACCAACACCCCCAGTAAGGCTAACTCCAAAAGGAGCCAGAAGCAAAATTGAACCACCCCAAATGACCGAGTAATTTTTATTTTCAGTTTTTTATTTATTTTGTTAGATGTCTGCTATGCATGTTGTGTTTCTGTTATCGTGCATGTATATATGTATGTTTTGTGTGCCTTCTCCCACTTAGCCCAATTCTTGGTCTAAGTGTGAGAAGTTTTTGTTAATATAGCATGTGTTTGGTATCTGTGTTTTCTGGGTATATCTTCTCCCACTTAGCCCATTGCTTGGCCTAAGTGTGAGAAGATTGTTGTGTATATACGTTTTGTTAGTTGGTATTTGTGTCTTCTCCCACTTAGCCCATTTCTTAGTCTAAGTGTAAGAAGTTTATGTTTTCTTTGTGCTTGTGATCTTTGTTTTGTTGTCGCCACTAACTACCTTGTTTTCCACCTCATTGGGATTGCTTGGGGACAAGCATGAATGAAGTGGGAGGGAGAGCAGTTAGTGCAGTTAGTGTCAAGCACGTAAATAATCTGTTAGGTCTAAGAGTCAGTAGAAGTTTTTTTTAGGTTCTGTGTTTATGCATAACTGGTATAATAAAAAGCAAAAGCCCCTTAGGAAGAGTAATTGAAGAGAGAATACATGCCAATTTTTGAAACCCTTTTCCTTAATAAATCAAAGTCAGTTGGATGAAGTAAGAACGATAGAAAAGCCTTAATTAAAACTAATTGTGAAGCCCTCTTAAAAGTGAGTTATAAGCCTAGAGTAGAATACTTTCTACTAAACACAATAAAAAGAATAGAGTGGCTGCCATTGATGCTAAGAGAAAAGTGACACAGGTAGTAAGGACTAAAGGCAATAGGGATAACCATTTGAGCTCAATTCTTTCGAACTTGTTGAACCTGCCTCATTGGAAGGGCACCCCTTAGTGAACTCTTTGGGCTTGTACTAAATTTTCTCCATTTTTTGGAACCATTAGTCTTCATGCCATGTGAACAAAGGGGCAGGGATGGAGTAACTCGATGGTAGGGGTAGAAGATAGATTGAGAAACAAAGGAAAAATGAGAAAAAGTAAGGAAAAAATAAACGGGCAAGGAAAGTTGTAACTTGACCCGAGAAAATGGTAGAATATGGGCAGAAAAAATATATATACATGTTATCATGCCTAAGAAAAAGAAAAAAATTAGAAAAGAAAATTTGGGCAGGAACAGCTGTCACCTGACCCAAGAAAAAAAATATAATTAAAAAAGAGGAAAAAAAGAGAAGGGCAGGAAAATTATATGGCCCAGTGAGATAAAGTAGGAAAAAAGGGGCTAATTAGCCAGGGAATATCTCCAGATGTTAGGAAAGATGAAATTTTACGAGGGGAGGTTGTTACCAAGTTTTGTCCCTAAGTTCACATATCCACATCATGCTTTTACTATTACTTTTTGAACTTAGCCCCCCTAGGATCCTCACCGATATACACTGTAATCCCCTAGCCCCATTATAACCCAATGAAAGACCTTAAGGAACTATTCTGTGACATCTGATATTAAGGCATCAGTGGTATGGCAAAATAAAGAGTGAATGATCCTAACATCCCTGGTGAGGAATGAGTGATCGAGCGAATCCAACAGATGGTGTGGGATGGAGTAACTCGATGGTAGGGGTAGAAGATAGATTGAGAACCACATCATGCTTTTACTATTACTTTTTGGAACCATTAGTCTTCATGCCATGTGAACAAAGGGGCAGGGATGGAGTAACTCGATGGTAGGGGTAGAAGATAGATTGAGAAACAAAGGAAAAATGAGAAAAAGTAAGGAAAAAATAAACGGGCAAGGAAAGTTGTAACTTGACCCGAGAAAATGGTAGAATATGGGCAGAAAAAATATATATACATGTTATCATGCCTAAGAAAAAGAAAAAAATTAGAAAAGAAAATTTGGGCAGGAACAGCTGTCACCTGACCCAAGAAAAAAAATATAATTAAAAAAGAGGAAAAAAAGAGAAGGGCAGGAAAATTATATGGCCCAGTGAGATAAAGTAGGAAAAAAGGGGCTAATTAGCCAGGGAATATCTCCAGATGTTAGGAAAGATGAAATTTTACGAGGGGAGGTTGTTACCAAGTTTTGTCCCTAAGTTCACATATCCACATCATGCTTTTACTATTACTTTTTGAACTTAGCCCCCCTAGGATCCTCACCGATATACACTGTAATCCCCTAGCCCCATTATAACCCAATGAAAGACCTTAAGGAACTATTCTGTGACATCTGATATTAAGGCATCAGTGGTATGGCAAAATAAAGAGTGAATGATCCTAACATCCCTGGTGAGGAATGAGTGATCGAGCGAATCCAACAGATGGTGTGGGATGGAGTAACTCGATGGTAGGGGTAGAAGATAGATTGAGAACCACATCATGCTTTTACTATTACTTTTTGGAACCATTAGTCTTCATGCCATGTGAACAAAGGGGCAGGGATGGAGTAACTCGATGGTAGGGGTAGAAGATAGATTGAGAAACAAAGGAAAAATGAGAAAAAGTAAGGAAAAAATAAACGGGCAAGGAAAGTTGTAACTTGACCCGAGAAAATGGTAGAATATGGGCAGAAAAAATATATATACATGTTATCATGCCTAAGAAAAAGAAAAAAATTAGAAAAGAAAATTTGGGCAGGAACAGCTGTCACCTGACCCAAGAAAAAAAATATAATTAAAAAAGAGGAAAAAAAGAGAAGGGCAGGAAAATTATATGGCCCAGTGAGATAAAGTAGGAAAAAAGGGGCTAATTAGCCAGGGAATATCTCCAGATGTTAGGAAAGATGAAATTTTACGAGGGGAGGTTGTTACCAAGTTTTGTCCCTAAGTTCACATATCCACATCATGCTTTTACTATTACTTTTTGAACTTAGCCCCCCTAGGATCCTCACCGATATACACTGTAATCCCCTAGCCCCATTATAACCCAATGAAAGACCTTAAGGAACTATTCTGTGACATCTGATATTAAGGCATCAGTGGTATGGCAAAATAAAGAGTGAATGATCCTAACATCCCTGGTGAGGAATGAGTGATCGAGCGAATCCAACAGATGGTGTGGGATGGAGTAACTCGATGGTAGGGGTAGAAGATAGATTGAGAACCACATCATGCTTTTACTATTACTTTTTGGAACCATTAGTCTTCATGCCATGTGAACAAAGGGGCAGGGATGGAGTAACTCGATGGTAGGGGTAGAAGATAGATTGAGAAACAAAGGAAAAATGAGAAAAAGTAAGGAAAAAATAAACGGGCAAGGAAAGTTGTAACTTGACCCGAGAAAATGGTAGAATATGGGCAGAAAAAATATATATACATGTTATCATGCCTAAGAAAAAGAAAAAAATTAGAAAAGAAAATTTGGGCAGGAACAGCTGTCACCTGACCCAAGAAAAAAAAATATAATTAAAAAAGAGGAAAAAAAGAGAAGGGCAGGAAAATTATATGGCCCAGTGAGATAAAGTAGGAAAAAATGGGCTAATTAGCCAGGGAATATCTCCTGATGTTAGGAAAGATGAAATTTTACGAGGGGAGGTTGTTACCAAGTTTTGTCCCTAAGTTCACATATCCACATCATGCTTTTACTATTACTTTTTGAACTTAGCCCCCCTAGGATCCTCACCGATATACACTGTAATCCCCTAGCCCCATTATAACCCAATGAAAGACCTTAAGGAACTATTCTGTGACATCTGATATTAAGGCATCAGTGGTATGGCAAAATAAAGAGTGAATGATCCTAACATCCCTGGTGAGGAATGAGTGATCGAGCGAATCCAACAGATGGTGTGGGATGGAGTAACTCGATGGTAGGGGTAGAAGATAGATTGAGAACCACATCATGCTTTTACTATTACTTTTTGGAACCATTAGTCTTCATGCCATGTGAACAAAGGGGCAGGGATGGAGTAACTCGATGGTAGGGGTAGAAGATAGATTGAGAAACAAAGGAAAAATGAGAAAAAGTAAGGAAAAAATAAACGGGCAAGGAAAGTTGTAACTTGACCCGAGAAAATGGTAGAATATGGGCAGAAAAAATATATATACATGTTATCATGCCTAAGAAAAAGAAAAAAATTAGAAAAGAAAATTTGGGCAGGAACAGCTGTCACCTGACCCAAGAAAAAAAAATATAATTAAAAAAGAGGAAAAAAAGAGAAGGGCAGGAAAATTATATGGCCCAGTGAGATAAAGTAGGAAAAAAGGGGCTAATTAGCCAGGGAATATCTCCAGATGTTAGGAAAGATGAAATTTTACGAGGGGAGGTTGTTACCAAGTTTTGTCCCTAAGTTCACATATCCACATCATGCTTTTACTATTACTTTTTGAACTTAGCCCCCCTAGGATCCTCACCGATATACACTGTAATCCCCTAGCCCCATTATAACCCAATGAAAGACCTTAAGGAACTATTCTGTGACATCTGATATTAAGGCATCAGTGGTATGGCAAAATAAAGAGTGAATGATCCTAACATCCCTGGTGAGGAATGAGTGATCGAGCGAATCCAACAGATGGTGTGGGATGGAGTAACTCGATGGTAGGGGTAGAAGATAGATTGAGAACCACATCATGCTTTTACTATTACTTTTTGGAACCATTAGTCTTCATGCCATGTGAACAAAGGGGCAGGGATGGAGTAACTCGATGGTAGGGGTAGAAGATAGATTGAGAAACAAAGGAAAAATGAGAAAAAGTAAGGAAAAAATAAACGGGCAAGGAAAGTTGTAACTTGACCCGAGAAAATGGTAGAATATGGGCAGAAAAAATATATATACATGTTATCATGCCTAAGAAAAAGAAAAAAATTAGAAAAGAAAATTTGGGCAGGAACAGCTGTCACCTGACCCAAGAAAAAAAATATAATTAAAAAAGAGGAAAAAAAGAGAAGGGCAGGAAAATTATATGGCCCAGTGAGATAAAGTAGGAAAAAAAGGGGCTAATTAGCCAGGGAATATCTCCAGATGTTAGGAAAGATGAAATTTTACGAGGGGAGGTTGTTACCAAGTTTTGTCCCTAAGTTCACATATCCACATCATGCTTTTACTATTACTTTTTGAACTTAGCCCCCCTAGGATCCTCACCGATATACACTGTAATCCCCTAGCCCCATTATAACCCAATGAAAGACCTTAAGGAACTATTCTGTGACATCTGATATTAAGGCATCAGTGGTATGGCAAAATAAAGAGTGAATGATCCTAACATCCCTGGTGAGGAATGAGTGATCGAGCGAATCCAACAGATGGTGTGGGATGGAGTAACTCGATGGTAGGGGTAGAAGATAGATTGAGAACCACATCATGCTTTTACTATTACTTTTTGGAACCATTAGTCTTCATGCCATGTGAACAAAGGGGCAGGGATGGAGTAACTCGATGGTAGGGGTAGAAGATAGATTGAGAAACAAAGGAAAAATGAGAAAAAGTAAGGAAAAAATAAACGGGCAAGGAAAGTTGTAACTTGACCCGAGAAAATGGTAGAATATGGGCAGAAAAAATATATATACATGTTATCATGCCTAAGAAAAAGAAAAAAATTAGAAAAGAAAATTTGGGCAGGAACAGCTGTCACCTGACCCAAGAAAAAAATATAATTAAAAAAGAGGAAAAAAAGAGAAGGGCAGGAAAATTATATGGCCCAGTGAGATAAAGTAGGAAAAAAGGGGCTAATTAGCCAGGGAATATCTCCAGATGTTAGGAAAGATGAAATTTTACGAGGGGAGGTTGTTACCAAGTTTTGTCCCTAAGTTCACATATCCACATCATGCTTTTACTATTACTTTTTGAACTTAGCCCCCCTAGGATCCTCACCGATATACACTGTAATCCCCTAGCCCCATTATAACCCAATGAAAGACCTTAAGGAACTATTCTGTGACATCTGATATTAAGGCATCAGTGGTATGGCAAAATAAAGAGTGAATGATCCTAACATCCCTGGTGAGGAATGAGTGATCGAGCGAATCCAACAGATGGTGTGGGATGGAGTAACTCGATGGTAGGGGTAGAAGATAGATTGAGAACCACATCATGCTTTTACTATTACTTTTTGGAACCATTAGTCTTCATGCCATGTGAACAAAGGGGCAGGGATGGAGTAACTCGATGGTAGGGGTAGAAGATAGATTGAGAAACAAAGGAAAAATGAGAAAAAGTAAGGAAAAAATAAACGGGCAAGGAAAGTTGTAACTTGACCCGAGAAAATGGTAGAATATGGGCAGAAAAAATATATATACATGTTATCATGCCTAAGAAAAAGAAAAAAATTAGAAAAGAAAATTTGGGCAGGAACAGCTGTCACCTGACCCAAGAAAAAAAATATAATTAAAAAAGAGGAAAAAAAGAGAAGGGCAGGAAAATTATATGGCCCAGTGAGATAAAGTAGGAAAAAAGGGGCTAATTAGCCAGGGAATATCTCCAGATGTTAGGAAAGATGAAATTTTACGAGGGGAGGTTGTTACCAAGTTTTGTCCCTAAGTTCACATATCCACATCATGCTTTTACTATTACTTTTTGAACTTAGCCCCCCTAGGATCCTCACCGATATACACTGTAATCCCCTAGCCCCATTATAACCCAATGAAAGACCTTAAGGAACTATTCTGTGACATCTGATATTAAGGCATCAGTGGTATGGCAAAATAAAGAGTGAATGATCCTAACATCCCTGGTGAGGAATGAGTGATCGAGCGAATCCAACAGATGGTGTGGGATGGAGTAACTCGATGGTAGGGGTAGAAGATAGATTGAGAACCACATCATGCTTTTACTATTACTTTTTGGAACCATTAGTCTTCATGCCATGTGAACAAAGGGGCAGGGATGGAGTAACTCGATGGTAGGGGTAGAAGATAGATTGAGAAACAAAGGAAAAATGAGAAAAAGTAAGGAAAAAATAAACGGGCAAGGAAAGTTGTAACTTGACCCGAGAAAATGGTAGAATATGGGCAGAAAAAATATATATACATGTTATCATGCCTAAGAAAAAGAAAAAAATTAGAAAAGAAAATTTGGGCAGGAACAGCTGTCACCTGACCCAAGAAAAAAAAATATAATTAAAAAAGAGGAAAAAAAGAGAAGGGCAGGAAAATTATATGGCCCAGTGAGATAAAGTAGGAAAAAAGGGGCTAATTAGCCAGGGAATATCTCCAGATGTTAGGAAAGATGAAATTTTACGAGGGGAGGTTGTTACCAAGTTTTGTCCCTAAGTTCACATATCCACATCATGCTTTTACTATTACTTTTTGAACTTAGCCCCCCTAGGATCCTCACCGATATACACTGTAATCCCCTAGCCCCATTATAACCCAATGAAAGACCTTAAGGAACTATTCTGTGACATCTGATATTAAGGCATCAGTGGTATGGCAAAATAAAGAGTGAATGATCCTAACATCCCTGGTGAGGAATGAGTGATCGAGCGAATCCAACAGATGGTGTGGGATGGAGTAACTCGATGGTAGGGGTAGAAGATAGATTGAGAACCACATCATGCTTTTACTATTACTTTTTGGAACCATTAGTCTTCATGCCATGTGAACAAAGGGGCAGGGATGGAGTAACTCGATGGTAGGGGTAGAAGATAGATTGAGAAACAAAGGAAAAATGAGAAAAAGTAAGGAAAAAATAAACGGGCAAGGAAAGTTGTAACTTGACCCGAGAAAATGGTAGAATATGGGCAGAAAAAATATATATACATGTTATCATGCCTAAGAAAAAGAAAAAAATTAGAAAAGAAAATTTGGGCAGGAACAGCTGTCACCTGACCCAAGAAAAAAAATATAATTAAAAAAGAGGAAAAAAAGAGAAGGGCAGGAAAATTATATGGCCCAGTGAGATAAAGTAGGAAAAAAGGGGCTAATTAGCCAGGGAATATCTCCAGATGTTAGGAAAGATGAAATTTTACGAGGGGAGGTTGTTACCAAGTTTTGTCCCTAAGTTCACATATCCACATCATGCTTTTACTATTACTTTTTGAACTTAGCCCCCCTAGGATCCTCACCGATATACACTGTAATCCCCTAGCCCCATTATAACCCAATGAAAGACCTTAAGGAACTATTCTGTGACATCTGATATTAAGGCATCAGTGGTATGGCAAAATAAAGAGTGAATGATCCTAACATCCCTGGTGAGGAATGAGTGATCGAGCGAATCCAACAGATGGTGTGGGATGGAGTAACTCGATGGTAGGGGTAGAAGATAGATTGAGAACCACATCATGCTTTTACTATTACTTTTTGGAACCATTAGTCTTCATGCCATGTGAACAAAGGGGCAGGGATGGAGTAACTCGATGGTAGGGGTAGAAGATAGATTGAGAAACAAAGGAAAAATGAGAAAAAGTAAGGAAAAAATAAACGGGCAAGGAAAGTTGTAACTTGACCCGAGAAAATGGTAGAATATGGGCAGAAAAAATATATATACATGTTATCATGCCTAAGAAAAAGAAAAAAATTAGAAAAGAAAATTTGGGCAGGAACAGCTGTCACCTGACCCAAGAAAAAAAAATATAATTAAAAAAGAGGAAAAAAAGAGAAGGGCAGGAAAATTATATGGCCCAGTGAGATAAAGTAGGAAAAAAGGGGCTAATTAGCCAGGGAATATCTCCAGATGTTAGGAAAGATGAAATTTTACGAGGGGAGGTTGTTACCAAGTTTTGTCCCTAAGTTCACATATCCACATCATGCTTTTACTATTACTTTTTGAACTTAGCCCCCCTAGGATCCTCACCGATATACACTGTAATCCCCTAGCCCCATTATAACCCAATGAAAGACCTTAAGGAACTATTCTGTGACATCTGATATTAAGGCATCAGTGGTATGGCAAAATAAAGAGTGAATGATCCTAACATCCCTGGTGAGGAATGAGTGATCGAGCGAATCCAACAGATGGTGTGGGATGGAGTAACTCGATGGTAGGGGTAGAAGATAGATTGAGAACCACATCATGCTTTTACTATTACTTTTTGGAACCATTAGTCTTCATGCCATGTGAACAAAGGGGCAGGGATGGAGTAACTCGATGGTAGGGGTAGAAGATAGATTGAGAAACAAAGGAAAAATGAGAAAAAGTAAGGAAAAAATAAACGGGCAAGGAAAGTTGTAACTTGACCCGAGAAAATGGTAGAATATGGGCAGAAAAAATATATATACATGTTATCATGCCTAAGAAAAAGAAAAAAATTAGAAAAGAAAATTTGGGCAGGAACAGCTGTCACCTGACCCAAGAAAAAAAATATAATTAAAAAAGAGGAAAAAAAGAGAAGGGCAGGAAAATTATATGGCCCAGTGAGATAAAGTAGGAAAAAAGGGGCTAATTAGCCAGGGAATATCTCCAGATGTTAGGAAAGATGAAATTTTACGAGGGGAGGTTGTTACCAAGTTTTGTCCCTAAGTTCACATATCCACATCATGCTTTTACTATTACTTTTTGAACTTAGCCCCCCTAGGATCCTCACCGATATACACTGTAATCCCCTAGCCCCATTATAACCCAATGAAAGACCTTAAGGAACTATTCTGTGACATCTGATATTAAGGCATCAGTGGTATGGCAAAATAAAGAGTGAATGATCCTAACATCCCTGGTGAGGAATGAGTGATCGAGCGAATCCAACAGATGGTGTGGGATGGAGTAACTCGATGGTAGGGGTAGAAGATAGATTGAGAACCACATCATGCTTTTACTATTACTTTTTGGAACCATTAGTCTTCATGCCATGTGAACAAAGGGGCAGGGATGGAGTAACTCGATGGTAGGGGTAGAAGATAGATTGAGAAACAAAGGAAAAATGAGAAAAAGTAAGGAAAAAATAAACGGGCAAGGAAAGTTGTAACTTGACCCGAGAAAATGGTAGAATATGGGCAGAAAAAATATATATACATGTTATCATGCCTAAGAAAAAGAAAAAAATTAGAAAAGAAAATTTGGGCAGGAACAGCTGTCACCTGACCCAAGAAAAAAAATATAATTAAAAAAGAGGAAAAAAAGAGAAGGGCAGGAAAATTATATGGCCCAGTGAGATAAAGTAGGAAAAAAGGGGCTAATTAGCCAGGGAATATCTCCAGATGTTAGGAAAGATGAAATTTTACGAGGGGAGGTTGTTACCAAGTTTTGTCCCTAAGTTCACATATCCACATCATGCTTTTACTATTACTTTTTGAACTTAGCCCCCCTAGGATCCTCACCGATATACACTGTAATCCCCTAGCCCCATTATAACCCAATGAAAGACCTTAAGGAACTATTCTGTGACATCTGATATTAAGGCATCAGTGGTATGGCAAAATAAAGAGTGAATGATCCTAACATCCCTGGTGAGGAATGAGTGATCGAGCGAATCCAACAGATGGTGTGGGATGGAGTAACTCGATGGTAGGGGTAGAAGATAGATTGAGAACCACATCATGCTTTTACTATTACTTTTTGGAACCATTAGTCTTCATGCCATGTGAACAAAGGGGCAGGGATGGAGTAACTCGATGGTAGGGGTAGAAGATAGATTGAGAAACAAAGGAAAAATGAGAAAAAGTAAGGAAAAAATAAACGGGCAAGGAAAGTTGTAACTTGACCCGAGAAAATGGTAGAATATGGGCAGAAAAAATATATATACATGTTATCATGCCTAAGAAAAAGAAAAAAATTAGAAAAGAAAATTTGGGCAGGAACAGCTGTCACCTGACCCAAGAAAAAAAATATAATTAAAAAAGAGGAAAAAAAGAGAAGGGCAGGAAAATTATATGGCCCAGTGAGATAAAGTAGGAAAAAAGGGGCTAATTAGCCAGGGAATATCTCCAGATGTTAGGAAAGATGAAATTTTACGAGGGGAGGTTGTTACCAAGTTTTGTCCCTAAGTTCACATATCCACATCATGCTTTTACTATTACTTTTTGAACTTAGCCCCCCTAGGATCCTCACCGATATACACTGTAATCCCCTAGCTCCATTATAACCCAATGAAAGACCTTAAGGAACTATTCTGTGACATCTGATATTAAGGCATCAGTGGTATGGCAAAATAAAGAGTGAATGATCCTAACATCCCTGGTGAGGAATGAGTGATCGAGCGAATCCAACAGATGGTGTGGGATGGAGTAACTCGATGGTAGGGGTAGAAGATAGATTGAGAACCACATCATGCTTTTACTATTACTTTTTGGAACCATTAGTCTTCATGCCATGTGAACAAAGGGGCAGGGATGGAGTAACTCGATGGTGGGGGTAGAAGATAGATTGAGAAACAAAGGAAAAATGAGAAAAAGTAAGGAAAAAATAAACGGGCAAGGAAAGTTGTAACTTGACCCGAGAAAATGGTAGAATATGGGCAGAAAAAATATATATACATGTTATCATGCCTAAGAAAAAGAAAAAAATTAGAAAAGAAAATTTTCGCAGGAACAGCTGTCACCTGACCCAAGAAAAAAAATATAATTAAAAAAGAGGAAAAAAAGAGAAGGGCAGGAAAATTATATGGCCCAGTGAGATAAAGTAGGAAAAAAGGGGCTAATTAGCCAGGGAATATCTCCAGATGTTAGGAAAGATGAAATTTTACGAGGGGAGGTTGTTACCAAGTTTTGTCCCTAAGTTCACATATCCACATCATGCTTTTACTATTACTTTTTGAACTTAGCCCCCCTAGGATCCTCACCGATATACACTGTAATCCCCTAGCCCCATTATAACCCAATGAAAGACCTTAAGGAACTATTCTGTGACATCTGATATTAAGGCATCAGTGGTATGGCAAAATAAAGAGTGAATGATCCTAACATCCCTGGTGAGGAATGAGTGATCGAGCGAATCCAACAGATGGTGTGGGATGGAGTAACTCGATGGTAGGGGTAGAAGATAGATTGAGAACCACATCATGCTTTTACTATTACTTTTTGGAACCATTAGTCTTCATGCCATGTGAACAAAGGGGCAGGGATGGAGTAACTCGATGGTGGGGGTAGAAGATAGATTGAGAAACAAAGGAAAAATGAGAAAAAGTAAGGAAAAAATAAACGGGCAAGGAAAGTTGTAACTTGACCCGAGAAAATGGTAGAATATGGGCAGAAAAAATATATATACATGTTATCATGCCTAAGAAAAAGAAAAAAATTAGAAAAGAAAATTTGGGCAGGAACAGCTGTCACCTGACCCAAGAAAAAAAATATAATTAAAAAAGAGGAAAAAAAGAGAAGGGCAGGAAAATTATATGGCCCAGTGAGATAAAGTAGGAAAAAAGGGGCTAATTAGCCAGGGAATATCTCCAGATGTTAGGAAAGATGAAATTTTACGAGGGGAGGTTGTTACCAAGTTTTGTCCCTAAGTTCACATATCCACATCATGCTTTTACTATTACTTTTTGAACTTAGCCCCCCTAGGATCCTCACCGATATACACTGTAATCCCCTAGCCCCATTATAACCCAATGAAAGACCTTAAGGAACTATTCTGTGACATCTGATATTAAGGCATCAGTGGTATGGCAAAATAAAGAGTGAATGATCCTAACATCCCTGGTGAGGAATGAGTGATCGAGCGAATCCAACAGATGGTAAGAATTAAGGCTATCTTGACGAACTGACAACTTGACTAGATAGAAGAAGGGAGGGGGAAGACTCTGGGGCTGTAAATACTTGGATTGACCTTAAACTTGTGGGGATGACTGCTAGGAAAAATATTAGTTTATGCGTTAATGTGTTTTGTCTTTGTATGTGTGTTTGTGTCTGTTTTCTTTGTCCAAGTCCTTTTTGAGTCTAGGTCTAGGAGTCTTTTGTTTCCCGTTCTAGAGTCGGTCATTTGATAACCATGCATTAAAACTTGCCTTATGTATTTTATTTTGTCTTTAATACTTGAGGACAAGTATGGTTTAAGTGTGAGCAGTTTGATAAGGCTCGTTTCATGCATTGGTTTTGGGTGATATTACATGCTTTTGGGGGAGATAATGCGCAAATTTGAGCTTAAGTGTGTAGATATTTGATGGGTCAAGTAGATGCTGCAAATTGACCGAGCAGATGCAAAATGAGCAGAAAGGGAGTAAAAAGTGTCAAAAATCCGCTAGGTCAAAGAGAATTATCAGGAGAGCAGGTGCGTGAAAAATCTGCCGGACCCAGGAACGCAGACAAATTACCCGGGGCGGGGAAAATGGAGCAGAAAAAGTGAAGAAATGAGCAGATTTAAAAGATCATATTTTAATGGTACAAACGTCAAATCATGAAGAGCATACCCTAGGGATTCGAGCTTGTAACCTCCCTATATAAGGGGACCAACATGAATGAAGAAAGCAGCGCTTAACGCTACCATTCTCATAGTTTAGGTAGGAAACTCTCATAGGAGCTTAACGCCACTGCTCTCTTAGCTTAGTTTAGTTGAGTTGTTGATTTCTTAGCTTAGTTTAGATAGTTCACTGCTTTCTTAGCTTAGTTCAAAGGTTTCGACGGTGGGATTGACGACTCCGACGTTGGATCCTTGCTTTCTTTACCGCCTTTGAGATGATGTAGTTAGATCTTGAGTTTCATCGGAGGAATTGACGACTCCGCCTTTGGATCTCGACCTATTTCTGGTTTATGAAGCTTCGGTGTTTATTTTTCATGTTGATGATGCTATTTACTCATGTTTCTTGGATGCTTTTCGCAATTGGTGGCTTAGATGTTTAGATCCATGATGTTTACATGATTTCCAGTAGTTTAGAGGTTGAGATTTAGTTGTTCACGTGCTCGATTTCTGAGATCTGTTAGTTTAGGTTATGCATGCAAGGTTAATATGTGTTTATTCCGCTTTCTACTTGACCCATGAGAGTAGATTTAGTTGTTCACGTGCTCGATTTCTGAGATCTGTTAGTTTAGGTCATGCATGCAAGGTTAATATGTGTTTACGTCTCGTTTTCAAGCATGCTCTGTTTTATTTCGTCAATGGTGTAGAAGCTCTGTTCCATGCTTTGTTTTTACTTGGTTGTTTGGAGAAGATGGAGTAAGAGGTTGTTAGAAATCAGATCTGTTTTTTGTTTTTGCTTTTTTTGCTTTTTACAGTTTCTGCCAGCCCCAGCCAGTTTAAGAAAAATGGTCTTCACTTGCTTTTGCATCTTTGTCTGCCTATTTTGGGAAAGTTTCAGCATGTTCCTTCAATCATAAGTGTTCTAGTTAGTTTAACTCCAGTTTAGAAGTTGTTATGAGTTTGGTTGTCATGCAAGTGTTCGTACTTTTCCCACCCGCTAGGTCAGGTAGATAGTTCCAGTTTAATTCCGCCAGGTCAAGTAGATTAGAGTCTTAACCCACTTAATGAATGTGTGGCAGCAGCCGACCTCTTTTCCGATTGTGTCGTAGAAACAATTTCGAGTAGGTCCCTAGTCTCTGTGGTTCGACCCCGCTCTTGCCGCTTATACTTTGTAATATTTGTTGCATTAGTGGGAAAATTATAAATCTTGTTGAAAGGGGAACACGTGCACACGACACATGTACAAAAAATTCCTCTCTTCACAATTTCTTACTTAAGATGGAAAAATGAAAGAATCGAAATATATAAAGTTATATAAACTCTTATTCATATTTGGTTAGAAAATTTATGTTCCAATTATTTAACGAATAGTTCAAATTGGGCTGTGAATTGCTTAGAGCATCCACAACCATGCTCTTGCCAGCGAGCACGGTTATGGGCCCGGCGCCACTATTCATGCCTGCTCTCTGGCAAGAGCACAACACCCACAGTTGTGCTCTTCCGCAAGGACGAGCACAATTCAATTTAAAATTCAATTAAACAAAAACATTTCCATAATATTAAAATTCATTAAAAAACCACAATAAATATTACAAATTACAAATAAAATAAAAAAGACATAATTAAAATCCTAAAAATTAAAAATTACATAATTAAAATACTAAAAATTAAAAATTACATAATTAAACTCCTAAAAATTAAAAATTACATAATTAAACTCCTAAAAATTAAAAATTACATAATTATTGGCTAATATTACCCGTGGAAGACTACTGATCCGGCGGCACTAACCCCAATTGTTTTTGGAGACCCAATATCATGTCCTCGTGCGTTTGAAGTTGCGTGGGGGTCATAGTTGACCTATCGGCCATATTGAGTTGGCCTAAGAGCATCCACAACGAGTTGTTCGGGGGTGGAGGTGGCGCATAGGGAGCGGGTTCGGCGCGACGGCGGTTGGCCGCCGCCTTCTTCCTTCCTTGCGGTCTGCGTTGGGAACCGCTCGGTCTAGCGCCGGGGCTACCCAAGTTAGCTCCGGCGAGTTGGCTAGCCACTTCTTCAGAGCCGGCGTCGGATAGGGATACAGACCTTGACCGTTTGGAGGAGCCGCTAGAGGAGGATGTTACGCCTCCCATATACTTCGGGTGCGTCCGCGTATCCTGCCAAACGTTGAGGTACTTGAACGACTTGCAGTTCATGGATTGGTAGGTGCTCAGCGCGGCAGTGATGATGTTGACCTCGCTCCGGCCGCTCCCGACATTCCGCTGTTCCTGGAGGAAATAGCCATTGAACTTGCCAATTTCATCGTTGGCTCGGCCGATGGCGTTGCGCACCATACTCTCGTTGCGCTCGATCGTTCCCGGCGGCCGGTTTTCATTTTACCGGCGAGCGACGCGCCACCAAAAGTGCTCGCCGGATTGGTTCGTGCCAACCACCGCATCTTCGGAGATTTCCAAGTAAGCCTTGAACAATTTATCCATCTCCGCCGGAGTGTACGGTGTGCGGACACCGCGAGTAGGAGGAGTCGGAGTTTGGGAGGGGGCGGTCGGCCTAGGCTCCGGTTTCCACCCGTATCGCCCTTCAGAGGCACCTTGATCGTCGATTGGGTATGGCCAGTAGCCACCCGGAACGCCCAAACTTTGGGTTTGAGGAGGGGCCGAATATTCCGTTTCCGGACTACGAAACGGTTGTGAACCGAACCATTCGGGGTTCCAACCGTCAGAGGGCGGGTGGTCATCGCCTTGGCCGGACATTGTTATGTTGTAGGGTGGAAGAAAGATTGAGAATGAATATGAGAGAATGAAGATGAGAATGGATATGGGAGAATGAATATGAGAATTGTGTAGTTTGATGTGAATTTTTGGGTGTGAAAGTGGGGGTATTTATAGATGAAAGTGTGTATTTTTGGGAGGAAAAAAATAAAAAAAAATTAAAAAGTGGTAAAAAACGGTAATAAACGGATAAATTTTTTGGGGAAGTGAATTTTTTTTAATTAAAAACCGATTTTAAAAATATATATATATCCAAAGGCAACGGCTATGCCGTTGCCCAATCGCCGTTCGCCACGTGTCCTGCTCGCTGGCACGGCGCTGCTCGATGCATCGAGCAGCGCCGTGCCAGCGGCGCGGACGGACGCTGGGCCCGGCGCCACCGTTGTGCATGCTCTTAATATTTTTGAATAATATATACTCCGTACTTCCGACTTTCCGAGTATGGAATTTAGCCATTTCCTACGTGCAATGAAATACCAAAAGGAACATTTGTCAAACTCAATTCAGTATATTAGGAGACTATACCTTTCTTGATTAAAATAATATGACAATTTCTATGCTATCTTTAATGCTTCCTCCATTTTATATATAATTGATAAAGTAAGAAAAATAAAATAAAAATAATTAAATAGTATTAGTATACATAATATAGTGAAACCCACTTTATGAAAATATGTTATTTTTATAAGATGGACAGAAAAAAGAAAATATCCTTATTTTTATTTTTATGAAATGGAAGTAGGAGAGTAATTTGTAAACACTTATTGGGAAATAAATGTCATGCATTGAATTAATACTCCATGTACTTATTAAGTTAAACTAGCTATACTACTTACTCAAGGAATTAATTAACAATTTAAAATCCAGTTTGATGAAATTTTATCGGTCCGTTATATAAGACTGATCATAATTATCTTATAAGATAAAAGCATCAACATATGAGAGAGTTACACGTGGAGGTGAAACTATCCACGCATTATTGGAAGGTTAAATCAAGATCCTGGAAAGTAGGAGTAGTAAAAAATTTAATCTTTTATCACAAAATAATGAATAAGAAAATAAAGATAAATACACGTCTACGGTCTACTGACTACAGTAAGGTTGAAATTGAGAGATAGAGAGAGGAAATGGTATTGTGATTATCTCTTCCCAAAAAATAATGTACTATTTCACTATTTCTCTCTTTATGTAAAACTAAAATAAAGAATAAAAATATCTGTAATGAACGTAATGCCTATCATAGTTAGTACTCCGAGTTAATGATAGTCGACAAAGTAATGTATTTGTTTAGGTTGTCACAAACTTGAGGTTATTGTAAATTTGTAATAAAAAGGGTAAAATTTACCATCAGCAAAGTATACATAGCTAAAGTTGTGCTTAAGTGTACGCTACTTCACTCTTAAGAAAATGATACATTTCCAAATCTGTAGTTCATGCACGTTTGGGTCCTAAATCTTAATCTTAAGATCTTTGAAGATAATATGCTTCTAATAAAATATATGAATGTATATGCTTCTGAAAAGGCATAAGGAAGAGATAAGGATGCAGGTAAAAGATAACCTAGTTGCTATTATTAATTGACTACCAAGTCTATATTCTGTTAATAAGTATGGAAACAACATGAGTACTATATATGTTAATTATTCCCTTAAATCTGTTTGATTCGTTATTATTTTAGTGAAAATCATCAGATTCTTGTGTGACATGAGGTAATATGCTTGCAATAAGAGATACATGCATAAATCAAATGAGGTGATCTAATCAGTAGAGAACTAATTCTCAAAGGTCGAATTTATTGTTGTTGGCCAATTTGTGGCATATGTTCAATTTGCATAATATTACACAAGATCAAGGTTTGCCCATTCTGCACCAACACAACAAGTAGTGGATGCATGTTTCACTTTGTCATAAATATTTTTTTTAAATCATGTACACGGTGGATGAAGGCATTTTTCTGTTGGATTCCATTGCATATATATGCTGTCCATTTTTTTCTTTTTCGGTCTTTTTTACACTGGGTTTAAAATAATGGTTAAGCATCTTACTAACAATAAAATATAATGAGGCATATTCATGCGTTCATGATGCACTTACAAGGCCTAGAAAAGTCATAATCAAGAAATTATTTCACGAACTCCTAAAAAAGTGATAGACACAATTCTATCATTCTATGGATGAAAGTTGGGAAATTAAAAGTTCAACATCACACAATGGTTTTATTTGTCCATTCATAGGAAAACCCCAATAATCAAATGTTATTCTCTCTAGTCACAAGAGAAGCTGTCTATATATGCAAATTGCAAGGCCTAATGTATAATTTACTAATAAGAGAAATTTTAAATTAAACATAAGTAAACTTTAAATAATGAGCAATAATATGATTGGATCAAATAAACTTTACAATCTCAGACTCCCTCACACACACAAACACACTTTTTATTTTATTTTTGGTAATGGGCTTAAACAAGCACTTGTAAAATTTTAAAATTTAGTTTGAAATTAAATTTGGTAATGGACTTCAGTTTCATAATTTTTTGCTTTAGAATTAAAATTGAAATTGATAGAGTAGGAACAGTGGGCTCGTGAAAGCCCATTAAGCACTTTAACGGGCCTATCTCTAACCCTAAACCCGTTTGGGAAAGAAGTGATAGACTGATAGTTTCGGCGTTCACAAATAAAACCCTAACTACTTCTTCCAAATCTAAATCCTCACTCGCCTCTCATCAGATATCCTCCGCCGCTCAACAACATCAACCATGGTACGTCGCCGCTGCTCTCAACCCTCGCTTTTCTCTTACCCGCACTGGATTCCGTTTGTTGATCGCTAATTCTTTTTTATTTTTGAGATTTGCAGGCGCCGAAGAAGGATAAGGCTCCCCCGCCCTCGTCGAAGCCAGCGAAGTCCGGCGGAGGAAAGCAGAAGAAGAAGGTTATAACCAATCTATTCTTCGTTTTCGTTTGAATGCTTTTTTTGTTTTGATATCTCTGCTTGTGTAACGGATATCTGATTTTGTTTGAATTGTTGCGGGAATTGTAATTATTGCAGAAGTGGAGCAAGGGAAAGCAAAAGGAAAAGGTAAACAATATGGTTTTGTTCGATAAGGGCACGTACGATAAGCTGCTGACTGAGGCGCCCAAGTACAAGCTCATCACTCCTTCCGTTCTATCGGATCGTCTCAGGGTAATTTCTCATTACAATTGATATGACTGTAGTTGAGATCGCAAATGTCTTGGCTTATTTTTTTTGTTTGATTTGTGGTTAATTTTATGTCGGTAGAGTGTCGTTAGGGTTGTAAGGATATGCTTCTTATTTGTTCTCTCTATTTTGTGAGTTTTATGATACGTATATCGTTGTTTAGAGTTGTTGATTTGTTTGTTGAATTCTTGCCTGCTTGCTAGCTGCTCATCAAGATTTCTCTAGATGCATGTGCATTAATTGTTGCTATGGAATTTTACGTTTACTAGCATTACTCTTTTATTCTTAATTTATACTCCAGAATGACCTGCTCGAATTGATAATTTTTAACCCCAATTCAATAGAAAAAGCATATTTGCTTCTGAATATTTTGACCATTGAGAGGATAAATTGTGATTGCCTTTCTGCTTATTGATCGGCTGTTTGAGTGGATTCTGTGGGGTTATTTGTTGAATGATTCAAGTTTTCATTAATGATTAGAACATTAATTCTGCTTATTGACCAGTTGTTTGTTAATGTAACAGATTAGTGGATCCCTTGCAAGGAAGGCCATCAGAGAGTTGATGGCAAGAGGTTTGATCAGAATGGTCTCTGCTCATGCAAGCCAGCAAATTTACACCAGGGCAACCAATACCTAGATGTAGCTTCATGGGTATTGTGGAGCTTGGGAGGAATTTTGTCGAATTAGATTTCCGTCTCTTTTAGCATTTATGCTCGTTTGAACACTGAAAGATGTTAAGGTTTCGTTGTCTACTTTTTACTACTCCACTACATATGTTATTCCTTGAGCATACAATTATTAATGAGATATTTTACTCGGAAAAATCTCTTTAAGTAGTATTTAAGATTCTGTGTTGGTTGTATGGGACTACTCATTCTACTTGAGAAAATAACATTACCATGGTACTTTTACAATGATAACCACATTAAAACATTAGTTGACAAAGGTTGTGCTCTGTTTTATCAAAGGACAATTTGGACGCAAATTCAAAACAAATTGGATGAAACTCTATGAAGCAAAATGTGGCTGGGTCCTAAATAGTGTTTGTTTTCCATTGATGAATTCAAACCTTGTTGCTCACAGAATACTCGTGTTGGAGGTTTGTTTTGGGAAATTTGCGACCTATTACAGAGCCATCTTTTTATCCAAATGTGTGAAAGCAACAACTCCTTGCTCTTATTTGGTAGGTTGGGTGACAAGTGCTCAACTTCCTTCGAAGAGTTTCCACTTGAATCTAACAAAAATGTTGATTTCCCATGGTGCTCTTCTGGAGTTGATTCTGAGCGAACGATGCCTTTGTTGAGTAGACTATCTTAAAACGCTCATGAGAAAAAACTTTCAGCCAAGTGCAAGGTGTTGGTGGCTCGACTAGATCAATCAGATGAGTTTTTGAGACCTGTAAAGATTATATAAAAAATAATACCTAATGCTAGGCAATCAGGTATGTAGCAGACTAGACACGGTGAAGGTGTTATCAGCTATTCCTTATCTTCCCACGATATTTTCAGTAAGCAGGACAGGTAAAACAACAATCATAGAGTTTTATGTTACAAAGGTACTACAGATGAGAGAGGATGGAGATTATTGATCATTTTATTTGTGCAACCCCCCCTACACAATTTCTAGCAATGACTGGAGTTGGGACTGTCAACTGTATCATATATTCAACAACAAAAAGAAAACCAAGTTTACAGGAACACACAAATTTCCGCTTCTCATTAATTATTTGTCCGTGCAATGCAGATCTTAAAGAACACAACAATAGACATGCTGCAAAAGTAGGCATAAAATAGAAAACTGGACTGGATGAAATATTACATTCATCAAAAAGTATACCCCACTAGATACTTAAAATGAAATGCACCTCAAAAAAATATTATTGCCAATATATTACCGCTCATCCTAACGGCCAAAATAGGTTTACGCAAAATATAGTTTCATTTAAATTCGGGAACTCTCTTGCCTTGGAGCATTATCGTCTGAGATCACCATCCCTTTCTTTCTCTTCGAAAAGGTTCAATCCACATTTATCCATTGCACAGCACTTCTTCTTTTTCTTGCACTCTCTGTTGATATCAAGATTGTTCCGGTTGTAATCGTTGCAGTTTGCTGTTCAAGTCAAGCATAAATCAATTTCACTCTCCAATTTCATCACTCTGGTAAAAATAACACACATTTTCTTAATTTCCGTTTCTCGTTTCAATAATTGTCTTGTGCAGAAGCGGGAAGATGAATGACCTAATGACGAAGTCGTTTCTAAGTTACGTCGATCTGAAGAAACAAGCGATGAAGGATCTCGAAGCAGATGTCGAGATGGGGCAACTCCACCCTTCCCACGAATTAAACCTCTCCAAATTCTTCGAACAAGTAGGCGCAGTCAAGTCCGAGATGGACGAAATCACCAACCTCCTCCTCCATCTCCAACACCTCAACGAAGAGACCAAATCAAACCAAAGCTCAAAAATCCTCCGAGGCTTTAGGGATCAGATCAACTCTGACATGGTCACGGTGCTCAGAAAAGCCAAGAGCATCAAATCCCGGTTGGAATCCCTCGATAAGTCCAACGTGGCTAATCGGAGCCTCTCCGCGGAGTACAGACAGGGGAGCCACGTGGATCGCACGAGGACCGGCGTAACACACGGATTGAGGATCAAATTGAAGGAGATGATGAATGATTTTCAGTGTTTGAGGGAGAGGATCGTTGAGGAACATAGGGAAGGGGTTAAGGCGAGGTATTGCAGTGCCACGGGGGAGGAGCCGAGCGATGAGATGGTTGAGAAGATGATATTGGATGGAGGGGTTGTGGTTGATGGGAAAGGGGAGTTGTTTGAAGAGAATCGGCAGAGGCACGGGGCAGTGGCGGACTTGCAGAAGAGCCTGGTTGAGCTGCATCAAGTTTTTCTTGATATGGCTGTGATGGTTGAGGCTCAGGCTGACAATTTGAACAACATTGAGCAGAATGTGGTGAGTGCTGCAAAGGATGTGAGGGGCGGTGCGAAGGAGCTCGATCGTGCTAAGCAGATGAAGAGGAGGAGGGCTTGTGCCTGTTGGATTGGAGTGGTGCTGCTGGTGTTCATGTTGGTGTGCCTCATTGCCATTTTCTTCTGATTTTTGAGAATGAGTTTTAGGCTTAGGGATTGAAGTGAAAGTGTGCAATTTTGCCTTGATGATTTCTATTCATCATTTATGGTTTCATGAGAAGCTGTTTTTTTCTTCTTTTTTGCTGTTTTTCAAGAATGTATGCACTCAGTGTGTTGAATACAACAGCTTCGAGAATTTTGAGTGTTGATAGATATATATGATGTCCATTTTCAACTTTTTCAATATGATATCTTGAGAAGTGTAGTATATTAAGCAGACATCATTTGCGAATACTCATTTTCTTGTGCAGTGATATGTTGAAATTAGCATAACTCCATAAAGAAAAGATTTTTTGTATTTTATTATTGTCTTTCCTCGTGCATTTTACAACAAGGAAAAATTAGCAATAAACAGTTTCTCTCCAAAATAATTCAACAATGTGGAAGATCCTTAGGTGGAGGCCGAACTGCATGATCTTTATCCGGTCCATCAGCGACTACAAAGGCCATCTTCAAGCCCCATCCAGTATGAAGCTCCAAGTGACAGTGCATGAACCAGACACCTTTTGTAATGACAGCAAAAAAAAATCTTCGTATTTGAGAAACAAATGTTTAACATAAGTAAAAAAGTAGTAGTATATTATGTAAATCACCTGGATTGTCAGCTCTAAACCTTATGGCAGTCCAACCACCAGTTGGGATACCAACTGTGTTTCTCTCAGGAGGTTCAACTAGGTTGTACTTTGCAGGGTCATTCTTGGGGTCGAAGTTCCCAACCCCAGTTCCAACGACAAAGAAATTGTAACCGTGGAGATGGAATGGATGGGACTCCACAGAGAGGAGGTTAGTGTCTTGCAACACTAGCTCAACTGTTGAATTGAATGCTATCTTGCTGAGCCTCGGTAGTTTGCTCTGTGTCGTTTGGAGGTTAGTGAATGTTGCACCAGTGTAGTTGAAGGGTGTCGGGGGGCGGTCGGGGAAGTCTGTAGTGAAAACCCCCTTGAGGGATGAGTAATGAGCTTGAAGCAATGCAACTTGAGGCATCACAAAAGTGATGTTTAAGGATGCTGTGAGTTGTGTCCCATTCTGACACGTTGGGCACTGGTTGATTCCCAACCCTATTGTGTAGAAGAGATGGCGGTCGACCTTTAGTGGCACGTTGCAAGGGAAACGAGGAGAGTTTAGGCTTTTTAGGTTGGCATTGTAGGTGAGAGCAGAGGAAGTGTCATTTAAAGCAGGTAACTGAGGTAGGGTTGGAATAACTGTGTTCGGAACGCCTTTGTATTGCAGTATGGCTATGGCTGTCCTATTGTCTATAGGAAGCCCTGCATCCATGAAAGCCCTTGCAGCCATGTAATATCTTCCTGCAGCTTGGTTTGCTCGAACAAGCACGTTCGTGGTCTGGCCAGGCGCGATCAAGATTGACTCAGTTGAGAAGGGCTTTTGTGTACACTGCATCAACCTCAACCACTGTCATGCTGTGCCCAGAGATGGCAAAGAAAAGCTCGTCGTTGAGTGCAGCGTTGATGATACGCAGCAGGTACGTCTTCCCTTGCTCGAATTCAATGGCATAAGTATCTGCATTTCAAGAATCAAACAAAAAAATTGTGATCACACACAACACACCTTGACCTATAGAATGAGGCAAAAAATATACAAATGTGTCGAAGCACATACGTTTCTCTGAACAAGGGAAGAGTGGTCCTGGCTTCCCATTGATTGTCTTAGGAGGAAACCCTAGTTTCTTCCCTTGCTTCACAACCTCTTCAACATCATCATTCTACCACTCCCCTGCATCCCCACAAAAACATCAATTTTGTTTTAGCATTGTCACTAATAATCAAGATGATCTCTCTTTCTACTTTTGTTCTAGCCGAGTAATGGAATTCCATTTTAATGAAGGAGATTAGATTTCTTCCCAAAGAGGGAGTGACGCATAAGAGATATGCGTCGTTCCTTAATGACGCACAACCCTTATGCGTCTTTCGTTAATGACGCACACTGGTTATGCGTCGTTTAAAGACGCATAAGGGTTGTGCGTCTTACCCCAAAGACGCATAAGGGTTATGCGTCTTACCCTAATGACGCATAACCCTTATGCGTCACGCTGGTAAGCATTCCCGCCTGTCACCCGGGTGACTCGGGTTTGATCCACGGCAACGGCGCATTTTTTAAGTGATTAGTATTTGATAAAAATGAGTTTTTCTAAACATTTGTTTTTGGCAAATAGATATTACTCTTATAAAAGAATTAATTAAAGAAGTTAATTGGAATTATAATGGATCAAAAAAGATGATTTCTCATTCCTTTCACTCTTTTACGAAAATAAATCATAATCTACAAGAATAGTCACTTTTATATGCACGTATAATAATAAAATGAGCATATAAGTACAAAAATATATTTATATTTACTATAAATAATTAAATTAAAATTACTTTAGAACACAAAATTCATCAAGACCACGACGTCATTTTGGTATAATTCTATTATACTAATATTAGAATAACTAAACATGTAAGAATACTACCGTAAAAAAGAATAACCATACAAAGCTAAGTAATCCGATCTTGGAAATGTAATCATAGAAAGCTAATTAAACATGAAATGCAATAGTATGATATTAAAATCGTACTCAATTATTATAATAATGCATTACTATAATTGTAATACTAATAGTTCAATTTATAATTAACTATTTATTAATATAATTATTATGTTATCACTTAATCATATTAAGAAAATTTTAAATAATTATTAAAATTTAATTATTAATTCAACTATCATATTAATTCATCATTGATTGAATTTATTTATCAAATACGAATCACTTAAAAAATGCGTTGTTGCCGGGGATCGAACCCGGGTCACCGGGGTGACAAGCGGGAATACTTACCAGCGTGACGCATAAAGGTTATGCATCACTAAGGTAAGACGTATAATCCTTATGCGTCTTTGAACGACGCATAACCCTTGTGCGTCATTAACCAAAGACGCATAAGGGTTATGTGTCTCTCTATTAACGACGCATAACGGTATGCGTCACTCTTTGAGTCGGAATACAACTAATCTCCTTCATTAAAATGGAATTCCATTAACATGTATTACCAAAAATAGAATTGTTCCTCTCATTGATTAAAGAACCTAGGAGTAGATTAAACAGTTGCTCTGAGCCAAAATATATGTGCATGCCACCATAATGTGCCCAGGGCAGGGCCGGCTCTGGGCATAGGCAACCAAGGCCACGGCTAGGGGCCCAGGATGGACAGGGGCCCAAATTTTTTTGCAGCTTCTTAGGCCCAGCAGGTCAGCCCAGGTAACCCAGGCACCCAGCGATGTCCTTTGAGTTGCCAGCCTGCCACCGTTCCACCGAGAGTCCGAGACGCAGTCGCCAGTCGATCCATACGAAAACGAACAGGCAGAACAGCCCTTGACCTTGCCGCCAGGGGCGGACACACTAGGAAAGAGGGTAGGGCTTAAGCCCTTACCCAATTTTTCATTTTTCTGTATTTCCTACTTCCAAATTTTTCAAAATTCTGAAAAATGATGTTAAGCCCTTACCAAACAATGCTACTGAAGAACAAATTATCTTGGAATGAAGAATTGTAAGGGGCTGAAAGCCTGAAATTAAAGAAGGAAAATGAAAGAATTTGCAGAAAAAATAGTAACAATGGCGTTGGCCCAGTGAGGAAGATGATGAGTACTTTTTTAAAAGGAATTAAATAATAGTATAAAAACAAGTCTGACTCCACATTTATATGTTTGACACGTTTTTCACTTTTAAAAAAAAAGAATGCATCCTTCAGATTTATAAAAGCTCTATAAGGGCACACAATTTTTTTTCTTTCTTATTAATATAAGGATTTAAAATTAAAAGTCGACACACGTTTTTTGGATTTAAAAAAAAAAGTAAAGAATGAGCATTTGGGCGTAATGAAGACTATCAAAATTAACTTGCAAAATTAAGTGGGAGATAAATGATAGGAGTAGTAGTTTAATCATGTATATTGAGAAGGATTTGTTTTCAACTATTAATAACGAACAAATCTTGTAACGTTTTCAATCAATGAAAATACGTAGAATTGAGTTATCATCACTTTAGATATTAAAACACAAATATGACATGTTCATTTTATAAGATATATCTTTTGGACTAATTCATATTAAATATATACTATTACTACTTTATGGTGGTTGTTATTACAGTTTTTACATTATACTCCTTCCGTCTTTTTTTTTAGATATCCTAACTAAGTTGAGTCATTTCCCCTTTTGACAAAAATCAAACATCTAATCACTCTTACTTTATTTCATCACCTATTTTACTTTCTTCTTTATCTTTTCTACTTTATTCCTCTCTCATCTATACCATTCGTTCCCAAAAGTTATGTCTCAACTTAGTTAGAACGGAGGGAGTATTATATTATATTTTATTATATTAAATAAATATAATATAATATAATATAATACTCCCTTCGTTCCAACTAAGCTGAGAATGAAAAAAATATATAGTGGAGCTCAGCCCCTACAGTAAATTTTTTCTGCGTCCGCCCCTGCTTGCCTCCTCCAAAAAACGTTGCGCCTCCGTCGTCTCTCAGATCAGATCGCGGCACGGCATCGCACCTTCGACACTGCGTCCCGTCCCGAGTGCCGACCAGTATGGGGCCTTGACATCCAGCTTGGCCAAGGACCCTTCAAAACACAAAGCCGGCGCTGAATGTGCCTCTCTCTTCTGTCACATTCATATCATAGGTGTAATTCTGCCCGGTCTGAACTGGACACTGTGTTACGTAGGCTGGCCCGTCTGCCCATCCGTTGCGATACTGCTTCAGTCCGTGCCTACCAAATCATAATAAGTAACATGTGATACAGACCAAGATATCATTACACAACTTGATGGAGTTGTTAGGTTTGAGAATTATTTTCACCAGTGAATTGACATGTTGTATTGTGCATGGTTAGTAACGTTAATACGGAGGCGATCTCCTTCTCTAACGTAGATTGTCGGCCCAGGATACATCCCATTCACAGTCTTTATTGGCTTTGCATGACACAATCTGCTTACATTCTTCACTTGAACCTGACATATTTTAAAACTAAAAAAGTTATTTTCATTTTTCTGCTGTGTATAAGAAATGTAAAGTGATGATAATAATATTGTACTAACATCAAAGTTGTATGTTTGCACTGGAGCTTGGACAAATCCAATAAGAAAACACAATAAAAAAGCACCAAAATTCCACACAAAAACATGTCTTCTCCCCATATCTGCTTAGGCCATTAGCAATAGGGCGCCCTAAGGCGCGCCCTATGGCGCGCCACGTCATCAGTTTTATCCTCCTACCCCCACCTACAATGTGGCTCCCTATGGCGTGCCCTATATGTTTACTATTGTTATGTTAATTAATTTAAATATTTTCAAATATGTAATGCAAACTAATTAAAAAACACAAAGAGTAACTAAAAACCGGCGAAGATTGCATTGATTAAAAATTAATACATTTATAAAAATTAATAAATTACAATATGAATTAAAAATTAATACATTTATAAAAATTAATACATTTATAAAAAACCTTCATTTCAATCACACAACATAATCATCTTAATAACTCGAAGAAGCAAATTCTCGTTTCACCGAATTCTACTTTTTAATCATAAATTATCATTTTTTATCACATTATCATCTTAATAAATGTATAAAACAATTTAGTTTTCAAGATATCTCACCTATTGTTTGTAGTCCAACGGTTTGGATTATTGCCTTTCAAGCAATAAACCCGAGTTCAATCCTTGGCAAATGCATTTTTTAAGTAAAATGTGTGCCATCGTCCGCGTCGCCCACAATGGCGCGGACGATGGCGCGCCCGATGGCCATCGTCCGCGACGTAGGCGGGCACCCACAATGTGGGCATCGTCCGAGGACGATGGACGCCATCGGGCTCCCCATTGCGGGTGCCCTTAAAGTTAAACTCCTTGCAAAGTAATTTGTGATGTTGTGATTTTGGTTTGTGTAATTTTATAGGAGGTATGAGTGAGAGGCCATCAGTCAGTTATGATTAGGTGAAGAAATGTGAAGCTTCTAAGCAATAAGTTTGATTGTATAAATGTGAAGATGGAGAGGTACATAAAACCAACCATTTTGATGTGCTTTAACTTGAAGAAATAGGTATTGGATAAGTTTTTTACTTAGTTTAATGTTGTACTGAATTGCAGCATGCTCTTGCTTTATCCTTCATCTTTCTCTTCTGTTAATCTTCATATACTTATTTTGTTGTTAATATGTTGACGTTTCAGAGTTACTACTATTCTATAGTTATTGTGTGAGATAATAGGATTCATTACGAGGTACTCATGCTAAAACTTGCAAAACAAACTGAAAGCATCTTTTTTGTTTGTTGTTTTATTTATTATTAATGTTCAATATTTTTAATACAAATGTTTACTACTTATTACTCCGTCCGTCCATAATTAAATGTCTCATATTTGATCGGCATAGATTTCAAGAAATTGTGTGACTTTATATCTAACTAGTATCACGCCCGTGCGATGCACGGGTCATTTTAATTTCTTCATATTTATTTCGGGTTTATACTTTTTCAATCACATTAACCCCACATGGCCACAAGAGTGCGTTTAAATGCTAACTTTTCTTAAAAATGTCAATACGATCACATTAAAATTTCAACACATATTTGTGTTGACATTTTAATAAACTGTCTTGACATTTAAATATCAGACTTAAAATTAAAAAGCATTTTAATTCTGTGAAAATATGAATTAACTGTTGCGTTATAACTGCAAGAGCAAGTTTACGTTGCAATAATTTAAGATTGCACTGGTGAGACACTTCCTAGTCGAGCTTCATTTCATTGCAATATAGTGACCCTATACACTAAAAACCCAAACCTTGAAACCCAAATCATAAACCCTTAACTTTAAAATATACTCATCATGACCAACAAATGAGCCAAATATCAATAAAATTCTCCCTCCACCCCAGTTCAATTTTTTGTTGATCACTTATTCAAAATATACTCATCATGACCAACAAATGAGCCAAATATCAATAAAATTCTCCCTCCGTTCCAGTTCAATTGTACTTTGTTGATCACTTATTCTATTTTGAGGGTTTTAGATCTGTATTTGATATCTTACATTGGGTCGGCCTACTTGATAATCCTTACTGATAGTGGAGGTTTTTTTACCTGAATCTTGTCTGTAAATTTGTTTATATGCTCGTATTAAGAAAGTGTTTTACAATAGGGCTATGTGAACAGTAAACAAAAAAAAATCTTGCTTGTTTTCATCCAAGCATTAGAATGAAAAGGTTTTTAAATCAAATAACATAAATGGCTATTGAAATATCAAACGTTAAATATTAGAAGTGATAGTAAATTTATTTAAAAGATAGTAGCATATGAAATGTACAATTAATTCACACATATTTTTTTTACATTTAAACGGCAGCTCGACCATCTCAATTCCAACCGTTCTCTTTCATAATTTCCAAAATAAATAATTACACAAGTTATGTAACTGAAGAAATCTTTTAAATAAATTTACTATCACTTCTAATATTTAACATTTGATATTTCAATAAAATTTATGTTATTTGATTTAAAAATCTTTTCATTTTAGAAATTTAAATCTTAATTTACGCCTCCATCCATGGTGGCAATTTACGCCTTCTACCCTGACATTCCCCGACCCGATCACCATACGTCAGATCTTCATTTCTTTCACCTCCATATCAGTTCATCACCATGCCTGCTAGCTTTCTCCTTCAAGCTCCTACTTGAATCGCATGTCGCAACTGTAGGCTCTCCAATCTCCCCCAACTCAAAACCAAACCAACACAAGCTAAATTTATAGAAGATGGGTAGCTTTTTGCATTCTTCTAGTAAGAAAAACGACATACATGGCTCATTACATTCTTACATTTAAACCCCTTAATTATTTGCATAACCGTAAGCATTAAAACTATTAAATTGTGTAATGCATTCAAACTTCTAGTAACATATTGGAGGCCAATATTTCTAACCGACAAACATTTAATATTGCTTTTTACCTCACATTGCATCTTCTTGTTATAAAATCAATATTTTAATCAACTTAATTGTTCAATTATGGAGGATTACATTTATACTACATATGAAACTGTCGTATAAGATTCTAAATTTATATGTAAAATTATTATTTTAATTTTAAGTAATTGTTAGAACAAACGATTGGACGCCTATTGCTGGCCATGCTTTCGGCTAAAATATGAAGGGAAAAGCAACTGACACTAACGATCACTCAATCTTCAAATCAGCAGTTTTACATCTTTATGAAACAATTGAAATGGCAACAATTTCCCCCATTGTTCTTCAAGTAACTTACCAATCTCATAATCTACTTTGCACAAATTTTGGGTAATAAATGAGCCCTAGAAAATCTATACCATACGCATAATATGGATGCAATGAAATAGCGTAGTTTTGTATATTTTTTTATACAACTGACAGGATATTTTTACAATTTAGAAAGATGTAATTTATATATCTCTTATTTCTATTACATCTGTAAACCCTAATCCTGAGAAGAGTTGAGCGCTCTCTATTTTCTTTCACACTCCTCCTTTGAAGCTTTTTCGTTGATTTTTGCTCTGCGCCTCTATTTACCAGCACCTCCGGTCCGCTCTTCGACTCTCACCATCTCGCACGATCTCAGACTATTTCATCTGTATCCCTTTACCACTTCAGTAGAACTATCATCAACGGACGCTAGACATTTAGGACGATGTGTAGTGTACTCAGTTGTCGATAGCCATGTTGTACGGTTGACACATGAGAATCATCGCCGGCAACACTCCTTTTTCCACCATGTTCATGACACTTTTGATTAATATAATTGGTATTTATAGAAGATTTGGTAGCTTTTGGTATTCTTCTCCTTTCAAATTCGTCTCTATTGACTTTTAGTGAGCACAATTTAATTTATATTAATTAATTAAATTAAATTTTGATGTATTCCATGACAATTTTAGAGATGCATGTAATTTGACGAACCTTACAATACAATTAATGAAATTAGGAAAATAAATTGTCATCAACTCATCATTATTGTACATTCTAATGCAAAGTAGTATGGCGTCGAATGCAATTTAAAAAAATAAATTCCCATACCTATTGGTATTTAATGAAAAGTCTATACAAATGCTCATGCCCTTCTTATCCTCTTATTCATCAATAAGAAACGTACATGGATGGTGGGCATTATAAGCATTTGTTGAGCTGATTAATGTAGTGTGAGTATTTTTTATTTAAGAATGGAAGGGTTGTAACGTGTGATTAATAGAATTGGTATTTATAGAAGATTTGGTAGCTTTTGGTATTCTTCTCTCATTTACCAAATTGCCCTCAAAACTCAACCTTTATATTAGTATAGATAAAGTGGGTAGAGAAGTTAATGTAATGTGGGGCCTACTTTTATATATTCCTTCCGTCCCAACTCAAGTGATTGACTCTTCTTGGCCTTGTGAAGATGATAATATATACTTAAAGTGAAAAGAAAGTAAGGTTAGAGAAAGAATAATATATAAGAGAGGCATATCTATATTATTCTCTTAGTTACTTTACTTTCTCTTCACTTTAACTATTTATTATTATTTTATCCAAACAAGTGTCAAAAAGCACTCAATCACTTGAGATGAGACGAATAAAGTATTAGTTTTATATAATAAATTGTGAGTGGAAGGTAAGGTCCACTTCCCAAATATAATAAAAGTGAAATGGAACCTTTATTGGCGGACGAACGAAAAAGGAAAAAATGGGACATTTATTGGCGGACGGAATGAGTATTATTACTATTACACGAGAGTATTGCCGAGTTCTTTCTTCTTTTGTTCTAGGCAAATAATGGAATTCCAATTTAATGAAGGAGAATAGATTTATTCTGAATGAGGGAGTGACGCATAATCGTTGTGCGTCGTTATTAATAAACGCACAACCCTTATGCGTCGTTCTTTAGTGACGCACAAGGGTTATGCGTCGTTTAACGACGCATAAAGGTTATGCGTCTTACCTTAATGACGCATAACCCTTATGCGTCGTTAAGTCGGCTTTTAACCCCCTGCCGGCTAACGCAGCGCACATAACACACTTTCACTTCATCTCTCGGCGATTTCAGGAGATTTTAGGCGATTTCTCCATAAGATCCGGTAATTTGTTCATCAATTTAGCTGCATTCATCATTATTCATGTTTATTTTGCTTTCATTTGTTAGTTTTACCCAATTTATACAAATTAGGGCTTGTAGGAAAAATGTCCATAATTGTCGTTGTTTTAAATGTTTTTGATGCAGAAATCATGCAAGTATTTGTGAGTTTGTATTGGGGTAGTAGAGTAGTTCAACTACCACATATGGGTATTGGTTATGAACCACCTCGTCCGAGGAGCTCCATCATATTAAATTCAGGTGTTTCCTATTTTGAATTGGTAGCAATGATCTGTGATGCGATGAGAATAGATATGAACCAACACAATTGAATTATTATGGAGACAATGTATAGTCTTTGCTTCCGGTATGAGTTATACATGTTCTGTGATTTGCAATGATGAAAGTGTAATGTTTATGTTCAACAATGCTCAAAATTTAAGTGGGTGTATTGAATTATTTGTTGAGTATGCACCGGTAAGGAGTGTAGAAATCCCACCAGTTGTTGATTATGGTATTAGATCATCTGCGAGGTTTGAACAAATGAGTTTTGACTGTGGTATTGGATCATCTGCGAGGGTGGACCAAATGAGTTTTGATCGTAGTGTGAATGAGCAGAGAGATGTTGTAGATGTTGTAGGTGTTGCTGGTGTTGGTGTTGGATTGAATGATGAGGTAGATGTTGCAGATGATCTTGATGAGCCACGGCCACTATCTGAGACAGAGCCAGACCCCGATCTCAGTGATGGTGATGGTGCTGATGATGTCGGTGGTAGTTCTGATGATGAGATAGTACCATGTAAACCTGTTATGCAAGGTGAACAACCACTTCCGGAATACAATCCTAGTGGGTTTAGATTCTTTCGTGAATTACCAAGTCGTCCTTCTGGAGTATCAGATGATGTGGGTGGTAATGAACACAGCCTTTTGTATTGGAATGAGAATGAGCCGCATCGGATTGTGTTGGGAACAAAATTTTATTCCAAGCTACACGTGAAGACTGCTATAACTATGTGGAGTTTGTGGAATGAAAAACAGTTTAAGGTTGTCGAGAGCAAATTAAGAAGGTGGCATGCAATATGCAAATTTCCAGCAGGAACGACAGTAACAGGGGCAGGCATCATCAGCACCACTGACGCTGAAAAGGCGAGGGAATGTAAGTGGGAGGTTTCAGTTACACAAAGTCGCATGACGATATGTGGGAAGTTAGGAAGTGGAAGGCTCGACATACTTGTATAGGCCATCGTGCTAATAGAGATCATGCTAACTTTTCATCCCCAATGATAGCTCTGTTGATTCGACATCATGTGCGACAATGTGCCGATTTCAAGGTCTTCTCAATAATAGCTGATATTCAAGACAGATTTGGTGTGTTAATCAGTTATAAGAAGGCGTGGTATGCAAAGAGAAAGGCTATAGAGTTTGTATACGGTGGATGGGAGGAATCATTTAGGCAGTTGTCAAGCTACATGTTTGAACTCCAGTCACAGAATATGGGCACAATTGTTGAGTGGAAGCATAACGATCTATTGAGTCAGAGGCGTACAATGGTGTTCAACTATGTTTTCTGGGCATTTGTGCCTGCAATACATGCGTTCCAGAAAGTGGAAATTCGCCGGAAATTTGCCGGAAATTGCTCGGATTCGTCGGAAAGAGGGTGGAAATTCGCCGGAAATTGCTCGGATTCGTCGGAAATTGCTTTGGATTTGTCGCTTGGTTTCGGCTGCTGCTTCTTCGTCGTTTGTTTCTGTCTCTTTCTACCTTCTGCCCGTTTTAAAACGCAACGGACGACGCATAACCATTATGCGTCGCTAGCGAAAGACGCATAACCATTATGCGTCGTTAGTTAGTGACGCATAATGATTATGCGTTGTTAGCTGACGACGCATAACCATTATGCGTCACTAACTAACGACGCATAATGGTTATGCGTCTTTCGCTAGCGACGCATAATGGTTATGCGTCTCTCTGTTAACGACGCATAACCCTTGTGCGTCACTCCCTAAGGCGGAATTCAACTAATCCTCTTCATTAAAATGGAATTCCATTAAAGATCTTTACCAAAAAAAGAATTTTTCCGAGTATTGCCTTGTATTTATTGCTAGCATATTTAAAATTTAAATCACACATAACTATTCTTTTGAAACTAGAATAAAACTAATCTGAAAATGGAACAATATAATAGAAGAAGCATTAGTAGAAGAGCATTGTCGGAGAATTTAATTGGTTGGCTTCTCTTGGTCCAACTTTGTATGGAAAACGATTTTACGACAACAGCTACAAATTCTCTTATGTTGATCTCGTTGGTGCCGCCAACCATTTCATGGCTTCTATTCGTATTCATAATATGATTAGGTGAGAAAATTATACATTCCATCCCATGATCATTTTCTTCAATGGCATGAAATTTTAAATAGAAACTTAGAATATATTTTTAAAAAAAATCGTTGAGTACTTTCATAAAAAGAAAAATAGCAGTGATTTTATATTTCAAATATGAACATATTGAATAAGACAAATGAAATATAATGCGAATTAGACTACCTGAGCTCTAGAGTAAAAATTAAGTGGACTGGCTAACTAGATATACCAAGTTGGCATGATGACATGGTATGTCCTATTAAGAGCATCTCTAATGGACAATGTATATAGAAATGATATATCATCCATTTAACTTCTTAAAAAGGGAAATATACAATTCCAAAAGTAACAAATTTCAAAAGAAAAAGATATACATAAAAGATTATTTTTAAAATAAAAAAAATAGTACAATATGCATTCTAAAATATAAAGGTACGATACCTTCTTAAGTACATTTCTCCTGGAAGAATTGATTTATCATGTAAAAAAGATAAATTTGGTAGTTATAAGATTTTACCTCTCTATTGATAAAGAGGAGAATACCTCTTTAAAATAGAAAAAAAATGTAAAATAAATTCTCAAATACTTTTCCCCTAAGATTAATTTTTATGAAAAAAATATAAATATACTAATTATAAGACTTTATCATTCCATTAATCTGTCTCCTTGAAAAAGTGTTTGATATTAAAGAGGTATCTTTACCCCTTTAATTTCAAACTACTCGTTTTGAGTACTTTACGAATTTCCTTTTTCTTTTTTTTTCTTCTTATTTTGCACAATCACTTTATCTTTTAATTATGTTTTTTAGGGGCAAATACTACCTTCAGATTAAGTATCTTACTTTGACATTATGCGTGTTCAAAATTAAAAAGAAAAATAAGTAAAAAAATTAGTGAAAGGTGAATCAAATATTTTATATATTAATTTTATAATAACATTCCAATAGTAAAAAGAAATGAAACATTAAGATCCGAATGTAGTTGTAATATTAGATATTTAATGAGAAATGGATGGACTAATGATGAGTGGTGTGCGGTTGAAGGTAGCAGCCCAGTCATTACTAGATAAAGGGCTTAGGATAAAATGGACGTGGGCTTTGATTTGTGATAGGGGAATAATTTCATGGAGTAGCATTTAGGATCCATCTTGTTATCCTTCAAATTATCGTCTTATTTATTATTCTTGTGTTTCTTGAATGATAAATTTAAATTTTTAAAACAGGAAAATGGAATTTTGGGTAATTTTATTACTCTCTACACTGCCAATGCATATACAATGTTGATGGAGGAAAAAAAGAAGAAAGAAATTAATTGTACTAATAAATTTATATGTAGATGTAGATGTAGATGTAGATGGTTAAAAAAGTTGAGAAATTAAAGAGTAGATTGAAATGTAGTGTATTTTGTTAGGATCCCAGTAAGAAGTTTGGTCTTATAATAATAACTTACAAATCAGACCCGAGAATCCTTGCATGACGAAAGCTCCATTCCGAGGAGTAAACGGAGGGAGGGAGGGAGTATTATTTTTATCTATTTTAATTGCCAGCAAAAGCATTTTTATATGTTTACAGTGTCTGACAACAACCAATTTAATACTACATATTACCTCGGACTAAAGATTAGAATCTCCTAATTAAAAGTACAACTAAATACTAGTATATCTTTCCATATATTTATTTTTACTAGGAGTAGTTTTTATTTATGGTGGATGCGATGCGATGCGACGCCCACTAGTGGTAATTTGCAATTTAAGATCTAGCTACGACTTCAATTTTGTAAGAGAAGAAATAGGTTGAAAGTGGGTTACGTTCAGACAGTAGATCGCGAAGAATAAGATTAATTAATAAAAGGGCATGCAATGTAGATTAAACATAGATAAGTTGAAAGTGCATGCAAGTTGGCCAATCCCGAATCATCAAGACTCACATAATTCGTGATTTCCCACATTAACATGCCTATATATATATATATATGATCCACCTTTAATTAATTGTTTCTCTACTACACGGTAACACCGCCACTCCATCAACCCACTTTCGGCTTCTCGTCCTGCACAATTTAATGTATATATATCATTTTCTTTTTTTCTAAGCATCCAACTGCACCAGCAAATATGTTTAAATAACTAGAAAAAATATTTAATTTCCCTGTCTTGAAAAAGATATAGTACTTGAATTAAAATTAAAAGTTGGGAGTGAAATAGTATAAGAATTTTAAGGCAGTGCCAATGTGGGTAAGGTAGGTACCTCGTCGGAGCTGGAACTGGAGACGTTCCAGTGTGTGGGAAGGGGAACTTTGCCGCTCTCAATATGTTTGACATCTTGGAGGAGGATCTGGTAGTGGGCCTTCACCTCCTCCGGTGTGCGAGTGCCCACCGCCCTCGCCACATTGCCCCACCGGTCCGGACTGTTCTCCCCAAACTCCGCCAACGCCCTCTCGAAATCCTTGTTCTCCTTAGCACTCCACTTCATGGAGCTTGATGCCATTTCTATCTACCTACTTATAATCTTGCAACACTTTTTTAAGATGGAGTACAACCCAACAAGTGGAAATGCTTCTCTTTTATCGGCTCTCTCCGGTGGGGTGGGTGGGTTGGGTTTGGGTTACAACTTACAATTACAAAGCAAGATATCATGTAATACTAATATAGGACTGACAACATCTTATAATATGGTCCACACTTGATACTTGATATCATCACCTCTCACATCTCATTACAGCTTAATTCCTCTCATTTCAACACATGATTTAATAATGATTTAATCATATTTTGCCCCTCCAACTTTCAACGTTTTTTTAAAAATTATCATTGACTTTAGAAATTCTCCACACCAAAAGGTGGAGAATTGAGGTGTCCACTCTTTCAATTCTTAATTAGATGAATTATAGTTTAACTAAGATAGATGAGGACAACAATTCTAATTCCTAAAAACCAGGTGGAAGTGACGCACCATTCCTACGTTAAAACTTTTTCCAAAGTCAATAGTTTTTAAATTGAAATATGAGTTAAGGACATTTTTTTTTTGAAAAAAATACGCTGAATGTTGAGTATATAAATTATGATTAACTCTTTATTAATTAATTTGGTTATTTGACAACCTTTTGGTAGGTTTGTTGTCATAGTTAAGTATCATCAGCTGAATCTTCGTTATATTTAATTGGATTCTTAAATTTAACAATTGTGTATTGTTGTTGTTTGGTTATATTTAATGGGACTTTTTGAGGTGTTGGGAACTTACTTCTTTGGTGTATATTTAAGTCGTCTAATCAGCTGTTTTCCACATGGGTTGGTATTTTGGGATTCGACATTTCCATTTCCATTGGCTTACTTTTCCGTCGAAAGCAAGCATCTCTGCTTAAAATCAACTAAACTAAACATCTATTGGGAAAAAAATAGTTCAAAATATCGAGGTTAGTAGCATCTAGCTTAATTAATCACGCTTTAAATAATACTCTCTCCGTCCCGCACTACTTGCACTTATTTCCTTTCTGGGCGTCCCAAGTTATTTGCACTCTTTCCATTTTTAGTAACAATTTATACCTACAGCCGTAATTGTTGACTTTGTCTATCACTCATTCCTTAATCTCCGTGCCCAAAAGGAAAGGTGCGAGTAGTGCGGGACGGAGGGAGTATTTAACTGATTGACATATATAGATTGGAGAAGCTGGATCCTCTGTTACATATTTGAATTTTGGAAATTGTCGGAAAATAGCTTTAAACTCCAATTATTATTGAAGATTCGCGGAGGAGTTAGTAATAAGTACTACTCTCAATTAATAAGGACGGTTATTATTTATTACAATTTTACATTGATTTCTAACCAATCCTAATTGAAGTCCATCATTGTTAAAATCGAGATTAATATGATCAACAAAAAATGAGGGATGTATTCAGATTCAATAGCTAAATACTGTTCAAAATCAAAACACTTGTAATTCATTTGATCTTATAATCTAACAGTTAGATTAATGTCACGTGTCATGTAATAATGTAGGTTGACTAATAATGTACTATTTTAGTAAAATAATGTAGCATTTTAGTCTAATAATGTAGCATCTTAGTCTAATAATGTAGCTTATCTCAACCATCCAATCTAAAGATCTAATGGTTGTGATTTGTTTGCTGCTTAACACGAAAGAGGCGGTAGGACTATAATAGAATATGATATAAAACGATGTTGTCTTGGACAAAAAGACATCATTTTATTTTGAATGTTAATTAAAATTTCTTCTATTTATCTAAAATGATTATGATTTTACTGCCACATCATATTTAACTTTGTTATAATTTTGTATTTGAATTTAAAAAATAGTAGATATATACTCCATATAACAAGAGGATAATTAAAATTGTATATGATCCTCTTTTTTGGTGTATAATAAGAGTGTAGTCGATAACAATCATAGATGTCAAGCTAAAAATAGTACAATAATTTTTTGCACCAAAAGAATTTGTACACTACATTTTCTACATTCTATTCATTGTAATAAAAGGTTATTTGGCATGTGTAAACTACAAGACATTTTGTTCGATATGCTTCCATTTTATAAGATCTTGATGTGTTCAGACCCTTGCCGTTACATCAAGATTTTTTTACCTGCAAAAGATTTTCACACTGTTTTACCATTTCCATCAGTGTTCATCTTTCTAGTACCCTCATCTTCAATCCAAATTAATGCTAAATTTTTATTTATGTGGTTGATTATTTTATTTGGGCTAATACTATGAAATTTAAGGTAAAGTATGATCTTATTAACGATCAAGCTTAATTACAAGACTGCAAATGAGCTTGCTCAAAATTAACGAGGTCAATAATTTTGCAGCACATAATAATGATTCCATATGTGCACAAGTTTTTAGTTTATAGTAGTGATTGCTTATTAATTTTTACATGCATTTTAATCGTTATACTGAGTATGATGGTGGAGGGGTACTAAATATTCTTGCTGACATAACCATATCATGATAAATCATAGGGACATATGTACTATAAATCTTTGTATTGCTTATAAGGAAAATAATTTGATCTTCACATATTACATTTGTCTAGTTGCTCTGATTCATGCTTCTTTTAATTGATTCTTGGCATGGAATCCTGAAAAGGAGATTACATCCAAGATAAGGTCCATAGGCCATAGCCAGACCCTAGTGAGACGGTGCAGAAGATAAGTCCCCCAATAATGAACAAAAATAATTACTTTAGTTATTTTTTTAGGCCCCATTAATTTGTTAGCACTATATTTCATTATTATTTATCGTAATTCTACTTATTGTTTGATTTATAAAATAAATAACTACAAGTCTGTGTTATTTCTAAGTTTATTTATCTACATTAAAAATCAAAGGAATTAATTATTTTAACTACTTAATTATCCTCGTTTAGTTGATTACCTTAATTACTTAGCGAAAAAGTTTACCCTGAAATCATCTATTTATCTTCTCTTTGCAAAGACGTTTCCTCCATAGCTTTTCTCTTAACGTTTCCTCCATGGATTGAATGACTATCAAAATCAAAATCAAAATGATAGAAGGTTAAATTAACTATCAAAATCAAAATGTTCACGATCTGTAAAATTCTGTTAGACTCAAATAATTATTAGAGCATCCGCAGCGGTGGCGGTTGGCGCCACCGCCGTCCGTGCCAGCGGCAAGGCGAAGGACCGCCACCGCTGCAACCGCGCCGCTGGCACGGCGCTGCTCGATGTATCGAGCACGTCCGTGCCAGCGGACGCACACGTGGCGGTCTCCCATTCGCCAACGGCATAGCCGTTGGTTTCAAACATTTTTTTATTTTTTTTTTTTAAAAAATCGGATTTTTATTAAAAAAATCGATAAAAAATAAAAAAAAAAATTTCACTTCCCCAAAAAATTATATCCGTTTATAACCGTTTTTCCCCACTTTTTAATTTTTTTTTTATTTTTTTTACCCCAAAAATACACACTTTCATCTATAAATACCCCCAATTTCACTCCAAAAAATTCACACTTTCACTACACAATTCTCATCATCAATCTCTCATATCCATTTTCATCTTCCTCTCACACCCTACAACACCACTATGTCCGGTAACGACGACAACCCAAGCGGCTCTCACGGTTGGAACCCCGAATGGTTCGGTTCGCAACCGTTTCATAGTCCGGAAACGGAATATTCGGCCCCTCCTCTCACCCAAGATTCGGGCGTTCCGAGTGGCTACCGGCCATACCCAATCGACGATCAAGGTGCCGCCGGATGCGTAGTCTTCCTCGGGTTATATTAGCCAATAATTATGTAATTTTTAATTTTTAGGAGTTTAATTATGTAATTTTTAATTTTTAGTATTTTAATTATGTAGTTTTTAATTTTTAGGATTTTAATTATGTCTTTTTATTTTATTTGTAATTTGTTATTTTTATTGTGGTTTTTTTAATGAATTTTAGTATTATGAAAATGTTTTTGTGTAATTGAATTTTATATAATTGTGCTCGTCCTTGCGGAAGAGCACAGTTGTGGGTGTTGTGCTCTTGCCAGAGAGCAGGCATGAATAGTACCGCCCGAGCCCACAACCGTGCCGCTGGCAAGAGCACGGTTGTGGATGCTCTTAGGTTTTTACTGGAGAACATAAGTGTATCTATGAAACAGGATTGAGTAAGGGCAGTTTTAGTTAAAATCCATATTTCTAGAAAATTGGTCGTGTGAACATCACAATTCCAAACATTTGGTTAAAATTCGAATAAAAAGAATTAAAGGAAGCAAACTAAGATTTGGGTCGGCCATGGAACGCACCGGTAGAAAAATTGTGAGGGAGATTTCTCTTGAATTTGGGGCGGCTGCTTTTTTATGCCTTCATAATTTGGTAATTAATAATTTCTTTTTTTGGGATAATATTGTCCTCTCATAATTTAAACAAAAATCTAATTAAATCTGTATGCCAAACAAAAAATTATATTATCTACATGATTAATCAAATATACCAAATAATGACTAATGCTAATTTATCCATCTAAAACTAAATAATTTAAAATGATTTTTTGCTATTTAAATAATTTAAGTTATAATAAGTATATAATATGTTAGATTTAAGTGCTCCAATAATAAATATTAATACACCGATATCTTGAAGTCCATGGAAAAATATGTCCAAATTATTTAGGATACGGAAATGGATATAATATTTGTTCATAGCAAGCCAAGATTATATATACTATAGCATAACAGAGTTTATTCTACAACTACTCTTGCACATATTATTAGTCGATCGGTTGGTGCAACTTAATAAATCCTTATTAATTAGGATTTCCACTTTCATGGATTTTTGGCGTATATCGAATCAATAATCAAATAGTCAAATGTATCATATGATATAGTTGAAAATTTTAATTTTATTTATGTACATAATACAAAATGAAAAATATTAGGGTATAAAAATGTTTTTCAATAGGCGTGTAAACAAAATAGCAGAGTAGTGGACCGAT
This sequence comes from Salvia splendens, assembly GCF_004379255.2. Classification (NCBI taxonomy): domain Eukaryota; kingdom Viridiplantae; phylum Streptophyta; class Magnoliopsida; order Lamiales; family Lamiaceae; genus Salvia; species Salvia splendens. The sequence continues at coordinate 10,943,864 of NC_056033.1, forward strand.
ATGCTCTTAGCCCATTGGATTTGCCCATTTAAGCCCAAAACTATACAAGTAAAGAAAAAAAATCCTAAGATATTGTATATCGACAAAAATGTTATTCGTGGGTGCATTTCATATTTAATTCATGTGAGTGTTATTTTTTTTGTGTTATTCATTTGATTTAATTCTAATATTTTATAAATAATCATTGGTATAATTGATTTTGCAAATAACATAAAGTTAAAGCTCAGTTTACTCTATTATTTATTTTCTAAAGTTATAAAGAAAAGAAACAGATCAAACTTTGATTTTTATGTAACTTGCATCAATGACTATTTTGTAGATATCATTTTAAAACTAAATGAGGATAGAACGAAAAAAATAATGGAATGTTAACTAAATGGGAACAGTGCTCATAAAATATGTACTAATATTCTCTCTATTTCTAGATCAAATTATATTTCTTTTTTATAGCTGTTAGCCTGTTATATACTCAAATTCACCAAAAATTCGAATTTGTCCAAACAATCTCCCAATCACGTAATTCAAAATGAAATTAATGTTATTGCGAATCACTCCCAATTTTGAGCCGTGCCACCGGCCACCAACTCAATTGTCAAATGGAGTAATATTTCCACTATTTAAACTTGGGTAATTCTATTCATAACCACATTAAACTCTATCTAGAATCAAATTTATAATAATAATAATAAAATATTACTATCTGTACAGTTTTACCCTTATAAGTTACACCTTTTAAAATTATAATGAAAATAATATCATTATCATCGAATCCCCAAAATCTAAAAGAATTGTAGTAGTAGTAGTAGTTAATATATTTATCTCTGCTTCCAATCCCTTTTTCCGAACCTTTATTCGTTGTTTCCATAGGTTTTAATAGAAATTGAACAATTATTCTTATACCCCAAAATCATATAGAATTACGGTTGGTGAGTCGTTATAAAGTCACATCATTTTCATCCATTCACATTGGTAGAGTTTCATTAAGGATGTAGTATTAAGTTTCATCCATTGACATTGGTAGAGTTCCATTGTTGCAGAATTTTGAGCTGGCCCAGATTAATGTGGCGTAATTTAAAATTGATGCAACTATCATATATTCATATTTTACTTTCTCCGCTTCACACAAATAACAAAATACTGCTCGCATAAAATCGTTCTTATATTTCAAGTTCCAGCGGTATTATCCAAAATTGCATAAATTACAAAACATGGATATTATAAATCTTCAATATTTAAACACTTCCCATTAAACTGATTATCTTTTTGTTAAAAACATGGATAATCATCACTAGAGAAAATACACTCTTAAATAAATAAAAATTTTTAAAGCATGATTAAAAATTTTCAAAAGCATGATCAAAATAAATAAAAAATTTCCAAAGCATCACAGTAAACTCGAACACAAGATCTTTAACATCTTGCATTAACCACTTTACTTTAGGTCGCCATGATTTGTTAAAATAGTAAGTAGTAGTATAATTTCTTTTATCATTGACTTTATTTAAGTGGCCAAGACTTTGTTAATACGGAGCACTATTTTTTTAAAACTTTGGTTCATTTGCTCCGATCTTAGAATCTCTTATAAAAAAAAGTAAATGTTTATTTTCTTTTTGAATAATCTGAACTAGAAGAAAAGAATCGGAAGAATCCAGATGGAAGGTCAATAATTGTCTGTATCAACGGTTGTTAATTGTCATCACATGTGCAGTCACACACTTATACGTTATCCTTCAAATGATTATTCAATTATACTATACTATAATCAATAAATTAGTTACTTTCGGGAGTTAGTTAATTATGATTAAGCAAATGAGTGGCTAATCATAGATCTGACATAGTAGTGGACTTCCATTTTCTCTTTAAACCTTTTTTAAAAACTAAAGGGTTTTCATATTGTTCATTTGTTTACCAGGCAGATGCGTTATTCACTATGTTATCTATGTACTCATATTTGTGTGAAAAAATGAATTATGCTTTTGATAAACTATATAGATCTATGATAGTGTAATGAACAAAATAATTGCTCTTTATAAATAGCTAATCGACCCAAATATTGGACGACCTTTAAATTAGTGATATTAATTAAAATATATAGATTATATAACTGATGGCATATGATGGGAACATGGACCAAGTAATAGTGCAATTTAAAGGGAATCTTCGTATATGATCAGGTCTTATTTTTAAAATATTGCATGCGTTGCTCTGTGCCAAAGTCATCTTCGTATGATATTTTTATACGACGAGTCTTCATTTTGCAAAACACTAACGAGACATTATGATAATTTTATACAAGACTTCATTTAGTAAAAAAGTAATTAGATGATTTAAAGATTCACAGTTGAGATGATTTAAAGATTCACAGTCAAGTTTAACATTAGAGCATCAGCAATTCAGCTCATAACTCGCCCGATAGCAATTTATAGTCCTTAGTGTCATCATTCTATAGTCCTGCATATTTATATGCAATGGGTGGACTATAACTCGTCCTATCTTTTAACAACTAGTCTTTTGTATTTCTTTTAATTTTTTTATTTTTGAATAATATAAAATAGCGAAATATACATAAAATTAAGATCACAATATGAAAAACTTCATTTTATTTTAAAGGCCGAAAGAGTACAACCTAAAATTTCAAGGGCGGTTACGTGACCAAATTTCTTCAATCACGCCGGACATGAGGTGAGCATGGAGTTGTTGGTCGCGCATTGTGATCTTTGCGGCTAAAACCTCATTGTAGCTCATCAGTAAACCTCGAAAGTGGGGCGGGGACGTCACACCAGAGCTAGGTTTAGCTTTCATCGACCCAATCGGTGACTCCTGCACCTTCATCGTTGACTATCATGTTATGCAAGATGATAAACGCATACATGGCATCAGCGATAACAACCTTGTACTAGAAACGCGACGGAACTTTCACTAGTGCCTAACGCACTTGGAGCACACCAAATTCCCGCTCCACATCCCTCAAACCACGACTTAATATTTTATACCTAAGAGCATCGTTAACGCCATGGGCCGGGCCGCAAATCGCGAGTCTCGGCCCGTCATGCGCGTTTGGGGGGGGGTTGCGGCCTGGGCCGGTCCCGGGGCCGCATTTGCGGCCTGGGGGACGGTCACGGGGTCCGGCTAAGCTCGCGTTAGATGGTTCGGGACGGGACGGAGCTGCAATTTTTGCCAAAAATTGGAAGAGGAAAAAGAGGGAGGAAGAGGAAGAAGAGGGAGAGGGAGAGGGAGATGGGTGACCGAGCCCAATTTTCTGATTTCTTTTGCATTTGGTAGAGGAAGAAGAGGGAGGAAGATGAAGAAGAGGGGCGGCAGATCCAATTTTCTAATTTTTATTTTTTTGTATTTTTTTGCATTTTTTATGTTATAACTTTTAGTTTTTTTACATTTTTATGTTATAATTTTTAGTTTTTTTGCATTTGTATTTTTTTCTAGGATTTGTAATTTCTTTTTTCGAATGAACAATTTATTTTCCCGATTTGAATTGTTCAACGTATTGCATTTACGAGTCAAATAGGTTGAAGTTGTGAATAATGTCAATTATTAGTTGCGGCTCGGGTTGTGGCCTGCAGGGTTAGAGCAGTTCGGACCTGAGACTCAAATTTGAGGGAATGATGACGTGGAGGGGACTTGGGACATGAAACCGGGCCGGAGTTAATGATGCCCTAAGGAACCACTACTTTAGTATTTTATACCTAGGGACCATTCTTTTTATCTTTTGCAATATATATTTGTTGTTTTTCTTCAATTACAAACTAATCATATTTTAGGGATTTATGTGATTGGGTGATTCTATATTATTCTCTATGTCCATAAAAGATAGTCTCATTTTGTCATTTTGATATGTCCATAAAAATAGTCTCATTTTTTAAAAATAGAAAGTTTCTCTCTCGTAATTTACTTACTTTTTCTCGTTATATCTCTTACTTTATCTATTTTTTCTCTTTATTTCTTATTTTATCAATTTCTTATTAAAATCAGTGTCATTTACAAGTAAAATTATTATTTTTTGAACGAAGAGAGTATATTGATATAAATTAGAATAACTCAATTAGCCGTGCGCATTAAAAGAGAGTAAATCATTTTCAGCTTATATAAAAGTATGAAAAGAATCACCATATTTAATTACTAGGAGTACAATTTTTTTTGTTTAGTTGAGCTTCATATAGACAATGATTTTTTCGATCCCGAGTATAGGTCAAATCCCGTCTGGAAACGAGTATACTCAATACATTCTCATTTATCTTTTCAAAATTATGATTTGACTTTTGATTATTTCATTCTCTTTTGTTTTATCAGACTTTTTGCCATGTCCTATAAAATATATTATCACAAAGTGTTAATGGATATAAATATATTTCACGTTCAAGATTTTCAAATTATAGAACCAATCTAACTCTATCGATCGTGCTTGTTCTTCACTCTTTGAGTATAATTAAAAATTTTGGAAGGGGGAAATTTTTGGATTTTAAGACACCTGATAAATTCGTATCACTTCAATATCAAATTCGTTCGGAAAGTTTATGGACAAAAAATCTGAAAATATATTTAGATATTTATATAGTCGAGCAACATAAAAATAATTATAAATATCTCTCTAGTATTAATTATATATATAAACCTCGAGAACCATGAAGAAGTTTAAATAAATTTATCAAGACTTTTGCGGAATGGGTTATGCTGTACCCTCCCTCCAAAACGATTTCTTTATATGACTGATAGATAAAAAAATAAAAAACTTAAATACGAACAAATCTTCTTATCCATGTTAAGAAAAGTATTTCTTCATACAACGAAGAGTCCACTCTGTAAACATATTAATATTATCTACTGAGTTCTGACTCACAAAGATATATTTGTACGTAATTAAATAATTATTGGTTAAGGTTAGTTAGTCTTTTCATACAATTTCGCAGCTTAGACAATTAAGACGTGACACTATAAAACTACATTCTCAGAATTAAATTAACACACTGGGGGTACAGCAATTAATATCGTCTGATCTCATTTTTAAATTTTTTTAAATGAGTTTTGAAGTTGCAAAAATAGAGATCCGTCAACTGACGAAAAACGAACACCAACACTAGAAGAAAACTTATTAAAATGATAAAATATGTATAATGAAAACCAATTAATTTCAAATTAAATTCTTAGATTAACATAAATGTCAAATTAAAAGTCTAAAATTTTGAACTATATATGGACTGCAGACTAATATTAACAACACATGCATACAAAATATGCTTTAAAAGTTGAGATTGTGAACACTAAATGGTTAAATATTTAAATGTTTCAACAAAAAATTAAAATTTATAAATAAATGTAAATTTATGAAAATAACCTTTCATTTTTATCAAAATTGCTAGGTGTGCATAGGCCTTCCTTCCTCCGTCAATAAGTAGTCTATTAGTAAGATTACAATCATTGAAGCCATTACCGTTTTACAGTATTAAAGTATTTATTAAAGGAAAAAAATCAACTAATCACATGTTAATGGGAATTAACTTTCATTTAGGCAAGCGATGTTATTTATTTAAGAATCTCAGAATTGAGAATAGACGTGCATGAGAGTCGTCTTTAATTAATTACCAATTACTACCAATCATTACATTAAGGCTTTTTTGGTACATGAAATTGGAGTTGTAGAATTGAAATTACAGTCTTCAATTCTAAATTCAATATTTGATATTGAAAAATTATTTAGATTTGGAAAATTGAATTAAATCCCACAATCTATTTACATTTAAAATTGAATTACAATCCCACAATCTAAATTCACCATTTAAAGTAGATAAATAAAATTTCAAATACTAATAGTTAGTAAAGGTAGATACTAGTATATCAATAATACACACAGTATACATAATTTACACACACATCAACTTTACACACACATCACATACGTTGTAAACAAGATATACACACTATACAAAAGACATACTATACTATACACATATTAATTGGAATCGGTGTGTGTTCAATTGGAATATTCCCTCCGTTCCACGGTAGTTGAGTCATTTCCTTTTCTGCACTCGTTTTGAAAAAATGATAATAAATAATTAAAGTGGAGAGAGAGTAAAGTAAATGAGAAAATAATATAAATAAGAGTCTTGTCTACATTATTCTCTCGCCTACTTTACCTTTTCTTCACTTTAACTATTTATTATCATTTTTCTAAAACGAGTGCAGAAAATGAAATGACTCAAGTACCGCGGAACAAATGGAGGGAGTAGTATATGGCAGGTTGGACTAATTGTACCAGCTCACATTGTTGTTCAACATGTCATATCTTTTGAAAAATAAATATCTTTACTATAATTTAGTTCATAAGATTACATTGTTGAAAAAACATGTCAGAGGCAGCAGAAATTTTAAAAAATTATTAAGTAGTACTTCATAATTATAGATAGATTACCGAGTATCACCCTCATTAATCTAAAAAGATGAAAAATGAATAATATGTGAAATACTACTACTAGAATTAAGAAATAGACATAGACATCATATAAGGAGAGGATTAGGTGCATTGGGCGGGATTTTCGGAGGTCAAACCTTTTACGGGTCACACTAATAACCCACCCAGGTTGGACCCGACCCGTTAAGCCTGCCGCCGATGAAACTTTCTAAAAAATTTCCGACAGATAAGAACAGTGGTAGAGCTCTCTTTCCTTTTGCTCTCAGCGCGCTATAATTCATCCTAGAGAGAGAGAGAGAGAGAGAGGACTGAACCTCGGCATTTGTCTCTACAGCTTTACCGTTTTCCATCATCATCAGCATTCATTAGCCGCTCTGTATTTCCTTATCTCTCCACCTAAAATCCATAATTTTGCTTCTCTCTGTTCGGAAATCTTCCATTTCTCTCCCATCCGTCAAAAGATGCAACGGAGAAGAGGATGAGGAGAGGTGAAGTTTGAAGATTGAATCACTGCTTTTGATTCGGTTTTTCGTGAAGGTGAGCTCCGGATTAAAGTTTATTTGTTACTTCCTCTACATTTTATGTACTTTAAAGCAACGTAAAATTGGACGCATACACCGAAAATCCCTAAATTCTGCGTGCTGCTAAAATCCTAGCGAGTGATACGTGAATGCAAGGCGGGTGGTTTCCTGAATTTCAATGAGGTTGGTGCAGAAATGGTGGACCGGTGGAGCAGGGTAGTTTTAATTTTTGTAGCTTCATTTTGCTTTCTGTTTGTGCATACGTTGGAGCAGCAATTGTTGGTGTCAAGGCAAGAGAGATTGGCTCTGATTCAATTGAGATCTTCGTTAGGGTTGAGAGCGAGGTATTGGCCTATTAAATCTGACCCGTGCACTTCATGGGCGGGTATACAATGCACCAATGGAAGGGTTACGGGAATCAATATATCAGGGTTCAGGAGAACTCGGAGGGGAAGTCTAAATCCTCAATTTTCAGTGGATGCACTCCGGAATTTGACCCTGTTATCCTCACTCTACGCCTCGAATTTTGTGTTGACGGGGCCGATTCCTGACTGGTTCGGGTCGCAGCTGCCTTCACTCCAAGTGCTTGATCTTAGGTCTTGTCTTATCAATGGTTCTATTCCATTGACTCTTGGCAATTTGAGCAGTGTAATCGAATTGTATTTGTCGGATAACAACATTACAGGTGTGGTTCCACCTAGTTTAGGCCAGTTGGTTGGGCTTTCCGTGCTTGACCTTTCGCGGAATCTCCTCACTGGCTCCATTCCAGCTACATTTGGTGATCTTCGGAATCTCACTTTGCTCGATATGTCAACGAATTTTTTGTCTGGAGCGATACCTGCTGGCATTGCGACTTTGTCTAGGTTGCAGTTATTGAATCTTTCAGCAAACAGCTTGTCGTCTTCGATACCTGCTCAACTCGGTGATCTTTCTGGTCTAGTTGAGCTTGATCTTGGGTTTAACTCTTTGTCGGGGTCAGTGCCTGCGGATTTGAGAGGGTTGAGAAGTTTGCGACGAATGGTGCTAGGGTACAATTTTCTTTCAGGTTTGCTGCCTGGTGATCTGTTTTCTTCTTTGACTCAATTGCAGTCTTTGGTATTGACTCATAATGGCTTTAGTGGGGAACTTCCGGATGTGCTGTGGTCAATTCCCTCACTACAGCTCCTTGATTTGTCTGTGAATAACTTTACTGGTTTGCTGCCCAACGTGAGTTCCACTGCTAAGGCCACTGCTGCCTTATTTAACGTCTCTCTGAATTTATTATACGGACCTCTTACACCTGTAATTGGAATGTTTAATTTAACGGACTTGGCGGGCAACTATTTTGAGGGTCCGATTCCAATCTATGCACGCGGCAAAACATTTCTTAGTAGGAATTGCCTTCAAAGTGTGGCTAATCAGAGGGTTGCAACAGATTGCACGTCATTCTATGCTGATAGGAACCTGACATTCGATAATTTTGGAAAGCCTAAGACCACTCAACCTACAGCTTCTCCAGAGTCCAAAAATAAGAGCAACAAGTCAGTTGTCATTTTAGCATCTGTCTTGGGAAGTGTTGGGCTTCTTGCAATTGTGTTATCAATTGTTGTGCTTCTGATTGTATGCAAGCAAAAGGGAGCGACAACAAATCAAAGGAGTAATGGCGTGGGGCCTGATCCTGCTGGTGGAAGTGCACCACCCCCGGTAGTCTTACTGAACTTTTCAACACTGGGTGATACATTTACATACCAACAGATTCTTCAAGCTGCTGGTGAATTCAATGACACAAATCTTATAAAGCATGGTCATTCTGGTGATCTCTTTTCTGGGAAACTTGAAGGTGGAATCCCTGTAATTATAAAAAAGATAGATTTGCAGTCATCAGTCAAAAGGGAAACATATATGTCAGAGTTGGAAATTTTCAGCAAGGTTTCCCATCCTAGACTAGCCCCTCTCTTGGGGCATTGTTTGGAGAATGAGAATGAGAAGTTTCTTGTTTACAAACGCATGCCAAATGGGGACCTGTCCAGTTCTTTGTTCAAGAAAAGAAAACCAGATAATGATAGTTTACAATCATTGGACTGGATAACCAGACTTAAAATTGCAATAGGAGCTGCTGAAGGTCTATCTTACTTGCATCAAGAATGTACTCCACCACTTGTTCACAGGTAGTTTGTGAATCTCTTTTCTTTCCAATTCAATTAATGCTTTGTTTGAGCCAAATATTTTTAAACCTTTAAATCGTAGTCCTGAAAATGATTTACATAATCTATATTGCATTTGCCTGTGATTTGTTATATTGATATAACCTATTCGACTACACATATAGAATGTAGGATATGTCATTGTGTAATGCACCCAGCTTTCCTATTCATTGTTTTTAGACTAGAACTCAATCTAGTGATTGAGTATCACCAGACTTGAGTCTGAAGAATTATTGTGTCATTGTGTGTTGATTTCATATCATTTTAGGTTATCGAAACAAGCTAAACAGTATAAAAATTTACCCCAACTGTCGAGAAGCTTTCTTTAACCTTTTTTGATAGCTAGCAGTTATAGTTTCTCTTTTATTATTTATGATCATGTCTTAAATGGGAGTAATAAAAATTTCTTTTAACGTATTCCTTCGCTAAGTAGTTTATTTTTTCCTTTGATAACGCATTGCAATTTTCTTCATTTCTTTGTTTTTTCATTTTCTATTTGTTGATGCTTGTCTTAGATGATCTGGTGCTTGTTTAAATTTTTGAGCTAATTCATTCTCAACATGAGCTGGAGTTTCCTAAGTGCCTGGAGTGGAATTGAGCAATTGTTGGATAATGCAGCAATTTTATTGCATTTATTCAGGAAGAGTACTTTTGAGTTTTCCATGCCCATTACACACTATTTAAGTAAGGGCAATTGAAACGTGTTCTATATTTAGCTACTTGGCAAGTTTTGAATAGAAAATTTCCTATGGCATTGTAGTCAATGCATAGTTGGTTTTATGATTGTTTTGCAATATATTACTATTGCGGGGTCTTCTCTGGTGCCTGTTTTTTCTGTGCTTGATCTTTACTTGAGTTCAAATCCTTATGGTATCAAGAAATAAGTCATACTGCAAAGAAAAATGGAGAACATCCAAATGAACTCCTTTACAACTTAAAACATATTTTGTTGGTAATTTGTCTACTGTATCTGTTTGACCCTCTAGTCTCCCAATAAACAATGACTTTGATTTATCGTATTCCTGAAGGGACATTCAAGCCAGCAGCATCCTGCTTGATGATAAATATGAAGTACGGTTAGGAAGCTTAAGTGAGGTTTGTGCTCAAGAAGGAGACTTTCATCAGAATAGGATCACAAGATTGCTAATATTCTCCCAGTGAGTATTTCCTATATTGATCCTGATTGCCACTTTATTTATCATTCTGAAGTTTTCATTTTCAAATGAACTTTAAGACAGAAAGTATAGAATCTTTGATTGTACTGAGGACTTGTTCATGAATATAGCTTTTCAAACTTGTGATCATATCTTGCATTCATGATACCCCTGAACACATTCATTTGGGATGTTGAATCTGTTTGGACTCTGAAATAATAAACAGAATGTTATGCCATCTTAAATGAAGGTTCTCATTATCAATGTTTAAAGTTGGGAATCTGCTTGATGCAGTCTATTTAGTATTGGTATAAATATAATTGTGTGTGCTGTTACGCCAATTATACTGCCAATATTCAGCTGAATATGAACACTATTATTTTACCCTGTTATTCTGTGGATTTTTTACGGTTTTACCTATTATTTTTTCTGTAACTTGCAATATTTTGCCAAGATAATGACTGTTCCCTTCTTGTATGCAGGACTTCGAACCAAGCTGCGTCAGGTTCAGGTATATTTACTTCGTTTATTTTGAGTGTGCTTATTTATTACCTTCGTTTATCTCATTAATTGCAATGAACCCCGGGAACTACGTGCAGTCCCAATTCATTAAACGTGAAATAGTTTGTGCTTATCACCTTTATTTATCTCATTCGAGCATGCTGTGGAGGGCATAATTATAACGTAACATATGGAACTACTTCATTTAGCGACCTATATAAGTATGGATGCAAGCTGTAAATGCTTCATAATAGTGTTAGTTCAATCCAGTTTTGTTAGTTGGTCTACATTTCGAATTGTGATAATGATCCAAGCATTCTCTTTTATCCAAATGACCAGGTACACCTAATGCAACGTGTGCCTATGACGTATACTGCTTCGGGAAGGTATTGCTTGAGCTCGTGACTGGTAAGCTGGGCTTGAGTTCATCCACCAACACGACCACGAAGGAATGGTTGGAAGCTACATTACCGTACATTAGTATATACGACAAGGAGCTAGTCACAAACATCGTGGACCCTTCATTGATCATTGATGAGGATCTCCTGGAAGAAGTATGGGCAATGGCAATTGTGGCGAGGTCTTGCCTCAATCCCAAGCCAACAAGGCGTCCCCTGATGCGCTATGTTCTCAAAGCTTTGGAAAATCCTCTGAAGGTGGTAAGAGAAGAGCACTCTGCTTCTGCAAGGCTCAGAACCACATCCTCTAGAGGTTCATGGAATGCTGCTGTATTTGGGAGCTGGCGGCAGAATTCTTCAGACGTGGCAGCTGCACCAGCAGCAGCCAGTGCCATGACCCATAAAGCTGAAGGTGGGAACAGTTTCAAGCAGTCAGGAACGACAGGGTCTATATAGGGAGTGGGCGGATTGGTTCGTCCTCAAACAGACGGCATTCAAAGGAAATCGTCCCTGAACCTTTGGATGTAGAAAGAGGTGGGAATTAGAGAGAGAAGGTGAGGTGATGGATGACGATTTTTGAAATAAAGACGGGGATGTTTTGGTGTGAGATTTGGAGTCCCCTCCCAGACTACCTTCCGTACATTCTCCTATCTTCAAAGTCGCTCTGGAAATCAATAATATGTGATTCCAGCAAACAGAGTTGATTATAGGTTTAGGAGACTCTTTCGTTTCTTTTGTTTTTTAATTATCTGGGAGAGGTTTAACAAAGGGTGGGAATTGAATGGAGAGTGATTGTTCGTGGTTTTGTTACTGCATATTTTTTAATGGTTGTCGGAATTGTACATGATTGTATTGGACATGGTGTTCCTGGGGCAAGGAGAAGAACGACATTCTTGTCTGAAATCTGAATTAATTTATCAATGGTAATCTGACTCTTATTCGGTATGAAATGCTGCTAAAATTCTTTTTAAATTGAGGAATGGAAAATCAATTTTCTTAACGCAAAAATGGAGTAATAAGACTGCACATCTGACTCTTATTCTGTATGAGACCTCTCTGTTCGTATTTAAACACTTACTATTATCTACGAATGTGCAATAACTGTATTCACTATTCAGAGTCTCATTCTTCAGCAGAAAATCTAGACTAGTCCAAGTTTTTGGAAGTTCATCTCTTGAAACCAGAACAAAGATACACGATAAAACAAACATCCAGAAAAAAAAAAGGACTTTGTTCATATGTAAAAAGAGCTTTCATCATCCCAAACGCACAAACAATACTTGTACACCAGAAAAAACTAAAAGAATGAGTAGATGGACCCATGAACACTATACAAAGGCATGAATTAATGGCATTCAAGAATTATGCCCCATATCATGCCAAATGTTCATTCTAAATGAAGAGGATTTCGTGTCCCACGGGCAGATTTCCAACATCATTTTGACAACATTATGATTTCCAAAAGAAAGGGAGTGGATAATATTATGTTTACTCCTCGAAATCAAAGAAATTAACAAAGTTCAGTTGCTATCATCTCTGCCAACCAGGAATAGATGGAATCATCGAATTGCCACTCTTTTCCAACCTGCAAAAGATAATATGGTTATTCCTTGTGATGATTAATTTTGGAACTCTTAAAATATCTATTTTAGGGATACTTATGGGTGACTACAAAGATGGAAGCTCTATTTTAGGGATAAATAACTATGACTGAAAAAACAGAAAATTAGGATTATGACTGTAAATTATGCTTTCAACTTAAACAAATCTAAAGAGAAGGAAATAAAGAGATGAAAAGAAGCACTCCGTGCTGTTAAGCCACAGGTACTTTTGGGCACCATGTTCTAAGACCCTAAGACTAAGTTGCAGCAAGAGATGCCTATTGCACCTAAGGACCCATTCACAACTACTGACGAGCGCGCGCGCGCACACACACACACGCAGAGAGAGAGGGAGAGAGAGAGAGAGAGAGAGAGGCCTTGAGATGGCATCAACTGCACTGGCAACCTCTTCAGAACTTGTCTCGAGTACTTGGCCGCCCATTATGATCTCATCTAAAATTGTATGGACCTGAAGAACAAATCCACTGTAATAAGCAAATTTGCTATAATAGCGTGAATTAAGCCCGATACAGCAGATACAATAAGGAGCCAAAATGATGTGTTTGAAAGTACTTTGGTATTGCTAGGAAAAGAAGCTACCTTGTAAAAATTGAACACTATGTCAAGCTCGCATACCTCTCGGAAACACTTGTTCAATGTCTCCACAAATACTGTAATAGTTCAAACAGAAGGCTGGATATTAGATACGACTAGAACAAAAAACAGCACTATGGACAAGTTTCAACATGCAGAAAACAACACGTATCTTTATTTTCTATTTCAAATTAAGCTTATAAAAGTGATTCAGAAATGGAACATATAATCAAGCAATAGTAAAATCACTATAAACATAACATGATAAGGCATGGAATAGGCAGCACTATGATAGCAATTAATACATGGAATTTTAAAAGAAATGGCAAATGCAATTATTCATCAATTTCTGTTGGTGGTCAATCCTTAGAATAGATAAGATGATGAATAAAACAGACAGTGTGACTGACCTCACCATAAGGGAAGAGCTAATTTCATATTCTCTCAGTTACAGAACAAGTCTCATATTGCAGTGCTACACTATGTAGTACTCGATTAACCCCATACTTTTAGAGTATTCAGAACACTCATCACCTAAAGACTCTACATAGAGTGCCACCTATCCTCATTCCTTATTTTAAAATATTTACAAGTAACACGAATAAGGGTTCATGCCATTGCCATACCTTGTCTTCCTCAATATATTTAGTCATCATAAACATAAGACTAGCATAATCTTGAACTCGATGAGCAGAACTGTATTTTCATGTCATGTTCATATGCTTTACCTTATTTATGCCTGGCCTAAATCCTATAAATTCGTGTCAAAGGACTGCCACATTGAGAGATAGTGCTAGTTATGCAAATTCTGTAAAACTGGTAGCTAGAATCTTGTGAATTGAAGATAAAATATCAGGTCTACCCATAAATTCAACTTGGAATACCTTGCATAAGATCGATCACCGCCAGCTCATTTTCAGATTTGTCAAATATGAAGACAAAGTACAACGTTGCAAAAGTTTTATAAACAAGCCGTACATCCTGCAAGGTTGAACAACACCGCAGTTTCAGAAAACAAGCCATATACATAATTTTACAAGCACCTAATCAAATTTCTGCAACAAGCAATACAAAATTCCCAATCCTAAATTACCGGCCCAAAAAGTGAATCCGCTTTAATGAAATTACTGACGTTCTCTGCTCTACTGCACAAAACTGCACGCAGAATCATTGATGAATCAAACGTAACAAGTTGAGTAATGATTACACACTCAATTATACTTCTATACCAAACAATGCCCAAAAATTGAAACAGTAGAAAATTAATCTATAATTAAAAAGAATCAGGACTGACCTCTGTAAATGCTTCGAACTAGCTCCTGCTGCTTCTCCGGCGGCTAATGAAAAAAACTCAGTAGGAAGAACAGATCTAATGGTTCAAAAAAATGGAACAATAATTATTGGTTGATTCGGGGGGAGGGGAAATGAAGCAAACCTGAAATTCATAGAATTTGATGAGGCGAGGCTTGCCTTGATCGTTCATTATGATCACTCCTCGTATCATTTTCTTCACCAATATTGTGCGACTTCACTGCTGTTTTGTGTATGAGCTGGATGAAGACAAAGTCGTGTGTAAAGGAGAGTGTTGATTTACCATATGAGCATTACTTTGTAATGTTTCTTGCGTTTTTGCTCTATTCTATATAATTTTTTATTCGGATTTTGCAATGGAATTATGTAAGTTATTTTGATGTTACAAATTTACAATCAATTAAATTTATACCACTAATTTAACTTGATCACTTGTTCACGTGACTTTATCATTGCCGAATTAAGGTCACACTTTGGACAATAAGATACACTACGAGCATCCACAATAGTGGAGCCCAAGTCCAAGGCCAAGCCAACAAAACTTAGCCGGACCATAAAAAAATTTGTCCACCCTAATAGTAGATAAGCTCAAGCCACAAATTATTTTTTTTTCATTTTTGGTTATATTTTAATTTAATTGTAATAAAAATTATAGGACTATAATAAATAAAAGAAATTACATAATTTAATAAAAAAAAATTCAAACACCAAATCTTCATTGTATTATAGATAGGGGAAAATTATACAACGAAAATTTTATAAAAACACCGCCACCGCCGCCTACTCGGTGGCGTCATCAGAATCTGGCACTTCTTCTTCACCACCTTCGTCGCGCCGCCGCCGCCGCCCCCACTGCCGCCCACCGCTCCCGCCCCTTCGCGGAACCCCAACTTCGACTTCAGTCTCAATATAAGGTTGTAGTACATCCCCTTGGTGACCGGGTCGGTCGACTTCTCGTACAAGGACAAGTTTTTTTTTTTACACACACACACACAGACACACACCCACACATCGGAGTTCGTGATACATTTGGCAAGCGAGCTAACCCTGACACACAGCCCCTCATGGCTCGAAGACTAGCCCTGACACACACGCAGCCGCGCACCAGCCTGTGAGCAAGCCCCTCCTCAGGCTCGTTCTCTAGCCCCCCGTTCGACGGGTCCGGGGCAGCCGGGGTCGGGACCGTAAATTCTCGCCATCAAGCGGGTCGGGGTCTGCAAGCTTGCCAAGCCCAAAGGCCCACAGGGGAAATTAATCCCAAGTTGCGCCATCCAGGATTCGAACTCATGACCTCCTGAATGGGCGGTATCCTCATTCGTACAAGGACAAGTTCTCATGAAGTTGCTTCATCATCTGCACCTCTAAGGTATGGGTCAACGCCGCCGCGATCGGTGTTGGGCGCAATGCAGACGTGCCCGCAGCAAAGAGTTGGGAGGCGGATCTAGCTTCTCGGATTGCGGCATGCATGCCCTGTGGACGTGGGCGCCTGGAGAGTGACGAGGGGGGCTCCTCCGAAACATTGTCGTTAAGGTCGAAGGTACGTGAGCCGCTACTACTACTGTAGTTGCCGGCGACGCCGAGTCTTGTCTGCTTCGCACCAGGAGCACGCTCTTCCTCGCAGATGGCCCTGAATTTCGGGGTCTCGTAGAACGAGGAATTCATCCCAGTAGCCGAACTTGGGCCACCCTTCAGTATTGAATAATTGACACGACAACGCTTGTATGTCAGCTTCGCTGCAGCTGCTCTCAGCAGAGCGGAGTTGGTTTTCATATATGCCAGTGAACCTCTTCAGGGCTCTAGTCATCATGTTGAACTTCTTCCGGACCTGGTCATGTGTACGCTGGACGGTGCCTGGTGGTTTGAATCCGTTGTACACCGCCAGGACGCGCTTCCAGAAACAAACGTCGGTCTGATCCGTACCAACTGTGGCATCCGTCGTACCCGCGTCCCAGGCCCTGGCAATAGCAACGGACTCATCTGTTTTGTAGAACGTCCCCCGTCGACTGCCACCGCCGCTACCGCCGCCACCGTTACCGTCACCGCCGCCGCCGCTGCCGTCTGGCCTGCCACCGCCGCCGCCCTGCTCTCCGTCGCGGCCGGCGCCTTGCCCACCGCCGTTGCTTCGCCTCCTCCGCTGCCGCCGCCGCCGCCACCTCTCCTACCGCCTCCTCTCCCCGTCTCCACACGACCGGACGTCGGGGTGTCCGGTGTCTCCATCAACTGTTCCCATGTGAGTCTATCAGATTCAGAGATTGGGTGGATTGGAATTGGGAGGATTGGAAATGTGTGGATTGGAATTGCTGAGAAGGGGTGTTGATCGCGTCCATGTTGGGCCGGTAGTCTCCGAACCCCGATTGGGGACGACCCATGTTCCTCTGCTGATGATAGGAGGACTGACTCCGATACTTGGGTGGCTGTTGCCACGACGATGGCGATTGCGGACTCCACATTTGGTTTGGAAGGGGGGTGTGACTCGATCTCCACGGTTGGGAAGGTGAAAAGTTTTCGTATCCTGAGTCTCCATAGCCGGGGGAATCATCATCTCCACCTTACATTTTTTAGACTATAAAAATTGTAGAGAATGAAAATTATGGTGTAAAAATGTGTGTGATGTGAAAAATGGGTGGAATGGAATATATAAACAATTTTCGAAAAAAAAATCATACTTGGGCAGGCGCTGCGGCTCTCGGCCGCCACAATAGCGAGCCGCGGCCCGCGGCCAAGCGCCCCGGCCAGGCCGCCTGTGTGGCGCTCCCATGGTCTCTCCCCCGCCGCGGCTCTTAGTGGCCTCAGCAATAGGGAGCCGCGGCTCCCCTATTGTGGATGCTCTAAATTAAATAATTTCATTTGTTTAATTATAATTTATTTATATTAAAAATGAAATGGAAATATGAAAACAAGAAACGAAAAATACTCCAAGAAACAAGATAGAATTAAATACAACAAATAATACTACTTTAATGTACTATTATACGATAGTATTTCGATACTTATAATGTGGCATCATTATAGTTGATATCAGCTTGCCCTTCCATTCTGCACAAAATCAAAATAAATTAATAATTTATAAACAAATTTTAAATTAATATGTAAAATCAGAATTTAAAAAAGTCAAGAATTTAAAGACATGCATATGCAAAACAAAAGCCAAAATATAATTTTTTTAAAAATATAGTAGTACTCTATTTTTAACTTTCTTGAATCCAAATCTACTAATAAAATTTAGTTTTCTTAAAACTTTTACTCCATCGAATTAAAAGACACTGTGTATTAGGGATGTCAATCGGGCCGGCTCGTCGGGTTTCGGGCCAACCCTACTCGGGTTGCGGGTCAATCGGGTGCGGGCTAATCGGGTTGTGATTTCTTTCGGGTTATAAAAGCTCAGCCCTAACCCTAAAAGCTCGGGTTTCGGGTTAGCCCAGCGGGTTAATCGGGTTGTTACCGATAATATTAACATGTGATCAATCCAATAAATAATGATTAAAATTACTAATATTCATACAATGTAAAACATTTAATTATGATATATATGCTTAAACTCAATCATAAATATGATCAAATACTAATATTTGAGATATTTCGTAGAATTTTAATGCATGTTTTAGAAATTTAAATATTTTTTTGTGAATTTGAAGTATTTAATTTATTTATCAATTATTATATTAATAAAAATTCAATATATGATTTGTATATTTAATATAAAATTGAAAGTTATTTTTTTAGTTAAAATTAATCAATGAAATGTCGAATTAGGAGTAAAAAAAATTAGAATAATAGAAATTTTATCGGGTTTTCTGGCCAGCCCATCGGGTTTTCGGGTCTGGCCCTAATGGGTTGCGGGTTAATCGGGTGCGGGCTAATCGGGTTTTGATTTTATCGGGCTAGAAATTTCCAACCCTAACCCTATAAATTTGGCGGGCTATTCGGGCCAGCCCACGGGTTACGGGCTATATTGACATCCCTACTGTGTATCATGTGTTTGAATTAAATTAGCCAGGTTTAAAAAGCATTCTAAACTCCTATTAAAACTCAAAACTTTTGATATCAGTTCAGTCTCGTTTGTTATATTAAAAACGAGAGCCCACATGCCATAGCTAAAAAAGGCCCAAAATGTTGTCGGTGATGGGCCAATATGAGAGTGCAAAGAATAAATAATCAACTTTTTAATTGTAGCGGTAAATTCAAAAAACCAAATCTTATAAACCGATGCGGACGTGATCCACGAGAGAGGAAACCCGCCTGACGCGGACCAAAAGTAACAATAATTTCATAAATCGAATATCATGGATTTCATCAAATCTGCCGTTTTCCACCCACAACCATGTCAATCTATTTCACCACAAATACTCCCATATTTAAACAACTTCCTCAATATAATTTTTCTATGACTCATTAATTAATGTGTTTCAAAATAAATTATTTCAGTGTTTCACCCAAATATGCTGATTTTATTTTATTAAAAAGTAGTACTCCTTTTTTTCTCTCTCAAAAGATTGTTAAACAACTTCCAAATTTCCCTAAGTTTTTTAATACTCCGTAATACAAATAACTTTACTACTTTTGTTGGACTATATTAGGCAAGAAAGTCTGTTAAGAGTATTATCGTTGAAGTACTTATTTCTTTCGTCCCAAACCATTAATCTTACTGGAGTAGTAAATAATTTTAAAGTTTAATGTAAAATGGGTTAAAAAGGATTAGGGTAGGCCTACAACAACCGCGTTGGTACTCCTTCCATCCTCCAAATATTGTTTTTATTTTGATCTGACACGGGTTTTAAGAAATATAATAAAAAGATAGTTGAAAAAGTTGGAGGAACGTTGGATCCTATTTTTATATATTAATTTTTATAATAAAATGTGAGTAAGAATGAATTAGTGTAATATGAGGTCTAATATATAAAATAGTAAAAAATGAAATGAGATAAATTTTGTGAGACGGATGGAAATGGACAAAAGGGGACAAACTTGAGAGGGAGTACAATTTAGTTGGAAACAGTAACAATAAAATGCGTGACACAATAAAATGACCAGCTTGCAGCTGTGTTTTGCATTTATGATTGAGTTATTTCAAGTAGTAACAAAAAGATTTGAATTTACCAGTAGTATTTATGAGATCACATGCGCCAATTTAAGTACCACAGGCACAGGATGGCTCCTCTCATCACGCAGCTTTCAGTTTTTTACAGAATAAAAGTTGACAGAAAAAAATTATTAAATCTGATCAAATTTAGTTTGTCCTATAATTTAAAAAATCAATTAAAAAATCATGAAATTTAAGTACTCCACAATTCACAAATATCCCGCAATAAAATATTCAGATCGCTCAAGTGTATTTTGATGAGGTCATGAGACAAATACATGCTCACATTAATAACAGAGTGAATCACACTAATAGTCCTTGATCTTGTCAAAAAATACACCAATAGTCCATAAAAAATTTTTATATCATTTTTGGTACAATAAGACTAAAGTAACTTTAGGCACCACTAGTGTGAATATTTAAAGTTCTGGGGCATTTTGGACTTTTCTACTCTTTAATTTTTTCATTTTTTTCCATCACCATTTTCTTTTATAAACTCAATTATACTTTCATTTAAATAATATTTGATGCTTTATGATTTCAAAATTTTAAATAAGAAACCAAATGTTTTAATTATGCTTTATTTATTTTTAAAATTAAATATTATTTATTATACAACTTAATCTGTATGTTTGAGAAGAAAAAATTATAAGTAGTAACATTTTTTAATATAAATATTAAATTGAATTATTAAAAATTCTTTGTGGAATTTATTTTTACTTCAAAATTTTACTTATTTTTTTTTAAATTTGAGAAGAAAAAATATAAATATTAAATTGAATTATTAAAAATTCTTTGTGGGATTTATTTTTACTTCAAAATTTTACTTAATTTTTTTAAATTTGAGAAGAAAAAATATTATAGTGAATTATAGTAATTTTTTATTTAAAAATGTTACTTGAATATTTAAATGTAACTATACTTAAGTGAAAAATAAATATTTTAATTACGTTAATTAAAATATAGTATAGTGAAAAATATTTTTTAAATATAATAATTAAAATTTAAGTGAAGTATATCTAACGTAAATTAAAGGTAACTCTTGCAAGTAACATTTTTTTTACTAAAAATATTAAAGCGAACTATAGTAATTTTTTTTATTATAAAGCTTAATCTATACGTTATTCAAGTAATTATTTAAAAAATTAAGTGAATTAGTTCAAAAGAAAATATTTTGTTGTAAAAGGTGCTTTTATGTATGTACAAAATAATTGCATGATTGAAGAGGTACCAAAATTGTAATTTCCAGATATCGAAAATGCCCTCAATGGCATTTAGGAGATTTTTAGAATGCAGAGGGATATAAAAAGACCAACAGGTATCAAAAATGTAATTTTTAGGGACCAAATAGGATATAAAAATTTTTATGGACCATTGGTGTATTTTTCTACTAGATCAGGGACGATCAGTGTAGTTTACTTTTAATAATATGACTAAGTTTTTATTAGCTGAGTTGTCAATTTAATGAAGATTTCAAATATATAAGGGTTTCGGATGGCGGAAACTAAGGCTGTTATTTTCTATGTACGTTACTACTAATACTAAGTAGATTTGTTCATTTCTATGTAAACTAACTTAAAATGGATAAAATGAATTTTAAAATATAGTGTGACAAAATTAGGTTTATATTGTAACCAACGGATTGTAACATAGTTGGCAACACAAAGTTTCGGTGACCTTGAGACACGGGTTTAATGCCACCCGCTGGGAGACTTTCAGCGTTAATCCGCAAATCCGGTTGAGCAAGATTAGTTGAATTCCGCCAATAGACAAATTCGGTATACTTGTAGTCAAACAATTTTTTTTATTATTATAGGCCTTATTGTAACGCTGGCGAAAAATATTTCACCTATTTACATTTCTTTTAGGGTTAATATACTAAAAATACACCAACTTTTGATCGGTTCAAGTTTTTATGATGAACTTTAAATATGGTGAAAAAATCACATTATATTTCTTCACTGCATTTATAGTTTTTTAAAATTTGTGATAAAAACCTAAATAAATCAAAAGTTGGTGTATTTTTTAAATGTTAGCCCTTTCTTTTGTTATGACCATCCTATATGATGATGGTGGTGGTGGTAAGGTGGTGGTGGTGGTAGTTGTGCAGTAATCATAGCCCTTCGGTCCATCACACCAAAGACAAAAGTCATCAATCAATTTTGGAAGTTAATACTAGCTAGTATCATAGTATTACTCAGTTCCAATTTTTTCAGTTGATAGACTTTTATTCACTTGTATAATTGCATTTTAAATTTATTCATAATATTATTTCTATACATCACAAATGCATATTATACTCATAACTTATTCATTTAAATCACGATATTTGAAAACTGAAAATAAATAAATAAATAAATAAAATTTGAAAATAAGATTTTCAAAATTACTACTCCGTATGCTGCACCGAACGCCTGGTATTAGCCAGTGTTGCGGCCAACACAGACGCATTATAAGAACCTAAAAGCACGCTAAAAGAATAAGAAAAAAGATTGTATTTTGTAGCTTGATTACATAGACGATAATCGCACATTTTGTATGTGTGCGCAAATGGTATATGCCTTGCTAAACTTTCTTACCTGGGTTTAGTCTCATTCGAACATGATACATCATGCATGCATTGGGTAAAACTCTTTTATGTCCTTCATCCATAAAATATTGTCTGGATTCGAATTTTGGACAAATTTTGTTATTTTACCACATATATACTGTCAGAAATAGTGGGAAGAAATTCCCAAGCCGTGTACAAGCGGTACTCTAACTATTACAATTGAAAGGAAACTTGCAACAAAAGAGGAATGAAAATTACAACGAAAATAAAGCAAACCAAATTTATAAGTCGAGTCGAGGAAAGCCCTCTTTCCGCAAGACAAATTAGGCTCCGGCTAGTGCTCACGGAATGATGTATTGCCCCCAAAGATAAAACGACTTTCTCCTAGCGTGTAGAAGCACCTCAAACCTGTTAGGCACTGGCGAACTTGATGGAGTTCCGAGAATCGAGCTAGACAATGCTCCTAAGATGCACACTATGATGTAGAGACCTTGAGAGAAAAGAAGATGATTTCTTGGTGTGTTTTTCTACTTCAAGATCAAGCCTATTTATAGGCTAGGAAAAACAAGTGAAAGGTCTTGCAACTAGGGCACCTCATAAACATTTGGAGGTTACACCATATGAAAGGCCAAAGGCCTAGCCTTTTGACATTTTCACACGTGTTTTCCTACAATCCCCCACATTGGTTAGAGCGCTGCAAGCTCAAACCAACACCATACACAAATGCATGCATGCAGACTCTATGCTCAATTCTCGAGAAACAATATTGCATTTGGAATAGTAGCTTGTGGCTTTGAACTTTCCATAGTCAACACTATCGGGCATACCGGCGGCCTGGTGGACGTGATGCCTTGAACCATTCCTCCTTAGTGTATACCGAGACAATAATATTGACACAATATTATTTACAAACTCATCAGTTCTCACGTTTGTGTCCTTTACTGGCCATGGAACACCACTTTGGACTCATAAGTGATTCACATGTTGAAGCGGCCCACACTTCTTCACTTACATAGGTGATTCTTTTCCAAGAATCATTAAAAGTCAAAACTTAGCCTCATACCACATGCGGGTTACAACACTCAATGCTTTCTAAAGAATGGGCAAAGATTAAAAATCTTCCGAGTGTTACAACTAGATTCATATAGCTTCGTTTTCCCATTGAACCAAGCCCATGGGATCTCCAATCGTATGGTTGGGTTACCACTATAATCATCTTTTAAGATGTGGTTTTCAGTCCCATTCCTTTTAGCAATTTATGCATTTGATCACGGTTTAAACATTTTGTTAACGGATCCGCTAAGTTATCAACTGACCTTACATAGTCAACTGTGATAACACCACTTGTGATTAATTGTCTGACGGTATTATGTCGCCAACGAATATGTCGAGACTTACCGTTGTATAAGTCACTATGTGCTCTCCCTATAGCTGCTTGGCTATCACAGTGTATCACTATTGTCGGCACTGGCTTCTTCCAACATGGAATACATTCTAGGAAATTTCTGAGCCACTCGGCTTTTTCCCCTGCTTTATCCAATGCGATAAACTCAGATTCCATGGTGGAACGAGCAATACACGTCTGTTTCGTTGATTTCCACGAGACAGCACCACCCCCCACAGTGAACATATACCCACTTGTCGAAAATGAGTCTTTTGAATCAGAGATCCAATTTGCATCACAGTACCCTTCAAGTACTTGGGGATATCTTGTGTAATGCAACCCAAAGTTAATAGTATACTTTAAGTATCTCAAAACTCTACACGGAGCTTTCCAATGTTCCTTGTTTGGATTGCTCGTAAATCGACTCAACTTGTTTACAGGACAAGCAAGATCAGGTCGAGTACAGTTTGTGATAAACATCAAACTTCCAATGACCTTTGCATACTCTTCTTGAGCTACAGGATTACCCGTGTGCTTACTCAAATGCACGTTGGGTTCAAATGGAGTTTTAGCTGGCTCACAATCGAACGAGTGAAATTTCTTTAGCACTTTCTCAATATAATGAGATTGTGTCAGAGCAATTCCCTCATGATTCCTTTTAATTTTGATTCCGAGAATCACATCAGCTAAACCCATATATTTCATGTCGAAATTTCTCTTCAACATATTTTTGGTTTCATTGATAATGGCACTATTGCTGCCCATAATCAACATATCATCTACATAAAGACACACAATAACAAAACCGTTATTTGTGTTCTTAATGTAAACACACTTATCGCACTCATTGATAGTGAATCCATTTGCCAACATCACGTTGTCAAATTTTAAATGCCATTGTAATGGTGCTTGCTTTAACCCATATAATGACTTTACCAGTTTGCATACTTTACGCTCTTGCCCAGGCACAACAAACCCTTCGGGTTGTTCCATATATATTTCTTCTTCCAGATCACCATTCAGAAACACAGTTTTCACATCCATTTGGTGAATCTCAAGATTGTGCAAAGCAGCAATCGCAAGAAGCACCCGAATGGAAGTGATTCTCGTAACAGGTGAATAGGTATCAAAAAAGTCATACCCTTCTTTCTGCTTAAAGCCTTGGACAACTAGGCGAGCTTTGTACTTTTCTATAGTACCATCAAGCTTATATTTCCTTTTCAGAATTCACTTGGACCCTAAAGCCTTACAGCCTTCAGGCAAGTCTACTAACACCCAAGTGTTATTTCTCATGATGGATTCAATTTCACTGTTGATAGCTTCTTGCGACCACGCTGTGTCTGGGCCAGACAAAGCTTCCGCCAATGACTTTGGTTCACCATCCAACATGAAAGTTATGAAGTATGGACCAAAAGTCTTAGCAATTTTAACTCTTTTACCACGTCTTGGTTCTAAATCCTCAGGACTTGAACTCGTCCTTTTTGGAGGATTAGAACTAGTGGATTCATCCATCATTCTTTCACTAGAACGATCCTACTGCTTCTTGCAAGGATACACATTCTCAAAGAAAATAGCATTTCATGACTCAATTATTGTTCCTTCAGCCACACCAGGCACAACTGACCTATGGACTAGGAAACGATATGCACTACTATTAAGTGCATGGCCAATAAAGATGCAATCGACTGTTTTAGGGCCTATTGCAACTTGTTTTGGAGGAGGCACTTCTACCTTCGCTAAGCACCCCCACACTTTGAGGTATGAATACGAAGGTTTCTTGCCTTTCCACAACTCATAAGGAGTCACATCCCTATTTTTTAGTGGAATTTTGTTCAGGATATGATTCGCTGTTAACACAGCCTCCCCCACATGTTCTAGGATAAACCAGAATTAATCAACAGAGCGTTCATCATCTCTTTAAGTGTTCGATTTTTTCGTTCAGCAACTCCATTTGACTGGGGAGAATATGGAGCCGTTGTTTGGTGAATTATACCACTTGCATGACATAATTATGCAAACAGAGCTACATACTCACCACCTCTATCACTTCGAACACACTTAATTCGACAATTAAGTTGATTTTCAGCTTCATTTTTGAAGTCTTTGAACGCTTCAATTGCCTCATCTTTACTTCTTAATAAGTAAAGGTAACAATACCTTGTGCAATCATCTATAAACGTGATGAAATACTTTTTACCACCTCTTGTTTGCACAAATTTCAAATCACATACGTCTGTATGGATCAATTCAAGAGGTGTTGTGCTTCGCTCTACCGAATGGAACAGCAGTTTAGCCATTTTGGCTTCAACACACACTTCACATCTTTCTCGTGAGTTAAACTTATCTACTTTTAGTAAATTAAGATTTACTAATCTTTTTATAGCATTTAGATTTACATGTCCTACTCTACAATGCCATAAATCGGAGCACTCAAGTAAATAAGAGGATGTGTCATCTTCCTTATTGCTTATTCATTTTCCACGGTGAATGACAATAACATCCAGCTCAAAAAGTCCATTCACTAGGTGACCTTCACCTGTGAACTTTTCATACTTGGTCAATATAACCTTTTCACACTCAAATTCTAGTGAAAATCCATGATTTACTAGAAGTGAGCTTGACACCAAATTATTTCGGATGTCTGGGACATGCAGCACATCCTTAAGGGCAAGAACTTTTCTAGATCCTAATTTTAGGAACACATTACCCACACCACCTTAGAAGAGGCTTGGTTTCCCATACGTACTTTTCTACCTCCAACAGATTTGTAGGTAGAAAAAACGCTTCTTTCAGAGCACACATGACATGTGGCACCTGTATCAACAAACCATTCATTTGGATTGTTACCATGGTTCACATCGGAGACCATTGCGACCACCTCGTGATCATTGTAGTTTATAACAACACGTTCAAATAATTTGCACAATATTGTCTCCATCAATAAGTACACAATTATATTGAACCATATGTGCATTGGTATATTCAACAACCCATGCATCCCAATTACTACTATCAAGTCTAAATTGGTCTTTCTTGTCAAATGACAAACGATAAACACAATTCTCAAGAAAGTAGATCTCAAGGAATTAACCATTTCGTAGCCCATGAACATTGGTACTGTTCGTTTCTTCATTCCAGCTTTGAAGCTCATGTTTTCTCCAACTTCGATTAATATAACCCTGTC
Source organism: Salvia splendens (assembly GCF_004379255.2). Classification (NCBI taxonomy): domain Eukaryota; kingdom Viridiplantae; phylum Streptophyta; class Magnoliopsida; order Lamiales; family Lamiaceae; genus Salvia; species Salvia splendens. Next base: position 10,970,747 of record NC_056033.1, read on the forward strand.
TTAGAAGAGTACACTAATTTATCTTGCGATTGTCAGAAATAGTGGGAAGAAATTCTCAAGCAGTGTACAAGCGGTACTATAACTATTACAATCGAAAGGAAACTTGCAACAAAAGAGGAATGAAAATTACAACGAAAATAAAGCAAACCAAATTTATAAGTCGAGTCGAGGAAAGCCCTCTTTCCGCAAGACAAATTAGGCCCCGGCTAGTGCTCACGGAATGACGTATTGCCCCCAAAGATAAAACGACTTCCTCCTAGCGTGTAGAAGCACCTCAAACCTGCTAGGCACCGGCGAACTTGATGGAGTTCCGAGAATCAAGCTAGACAATGCTCCTAAGATGCACACTATGATGTAGAGACCTTGAGAGAAAAGAAGATGATTTCTTGGTGGGTTTTTCTACTTCAAGATCAAGCCTATAATTATAGGCTAGGAAAAACAAGTGAAAGGTCTTGCAATTAGGGCACCTCATAAACATTTGGAGGTTACACCATATGAAAGGCCAAAGGCCTAGCCTTTTGACATTTTCACACGTGTTTTCCTACATATACATACTTGAATAACTTAATGTTGACGTGTGTTTAATTAAGTAAAAACTTAGGGTGATTGAATTATTGGTGTTGTTAAGTAAGTTTGTCAAACTTTTCACTCCTTTTTTGCCCAACTTATATGAACTTGAAACCTTGTGATTTCAAGATTAAACTAAACTTCTTATATGAATTTGAAACATTGATGATATGATCACTATATGATTATACTTACTGCGCCGATCAAGATCGTGTAGTTCATATAAGCACATTAATATATGTGGTGGCTCATTAAATTTCAAACTTATTTATCATTAAATTATTGTCCTCGAGTACTAATATATAAATAAAAGAATATAATCAACCTTGAAAATCAAAATAAATATCTGATTTGATAAATCCACGTCAACTAATTAATTAATGAATCATTCCTCTTGTCCGGCCATTTCATTAAACTACTCCGGCAGTCACATGAATATGTAATTAATTTCTATAATTTTTTTTATTATTTCTAGTGAATCTAACATAGTAACATTTTCACTCATAAATTATTGTCACTTGATGATTCCGCGAATTTTTGATGATGATAAATGCTCGTAAAAATAAATTACGACACAGAGAATTTTACGTGGTTCGATTTACTGAAGTAAATCTACGTCCACGGGAAAAAGGGAGGGCAAGATTGTATTGCTTGATCTGTTTTCTACAGCTTACAAATACAAACTTGCTATTTGCTATATGGTGTTTTATCTCTAGAGAGCTTCTAACCCTTTTCTATCAGATCTAAGTTCTATTTATACATTGAACTAAGATCGTGGCTTACATCATCACTCTAGGTCGTGGAGGTCGTGTAGGTCATGGCCTAAGATCGTGGCCTGAGTTGACGCCACGTGGTAGTGGGTGTGTTGGAAGTTGTGGAAATCCTGCCTGGGTCCACTAACTCCTTGTTCGGTCGAATACTGAGACCGAACTGCTTTGGTTGCCGATCTGAGAGTAGAGCTTGATGCCGACCTGAGAGCAGAGCTTGATTGGTTGGCTTTTACCGAGCTGTAGGCTGAGGCCGAACTCTTTGGTAATGCCGAACTCCTCCGAACTCTTTGGTAATGCCGAACTCATACTCTTCCTTGGGCTTTGGGCTGATGGGCCGTCACTGCTGTTGGGCTTGTTTAGTTCGTACCCCATCACTACCCCCCCCGAAAGACGAAGTGAATCACTTCGGCGAAGCGAGTCACTTCGGCATTCTGGATAAAGGTACGGGGGAGGCTGACGTCAGGGGACGTGCCTTGCATGTGACTGCATTAAATGCGACAGTAAAATCCGGCCGTTGAATCCTGAAAAGGTGGGATTCGAAACGGTGCAACGATTTTGAAATCTTCGCCGAATCTGATAAATATGCTCTTTCTTCCTCATTTGAACACCTTTGCTGTTGCGTCTTCTATACTCTCTCTTTCTCGAGAAATTTTCTTCCGCTTTCCAGAGCTTCTTCAGACTTTCTTCACTTTCAAAAAGTAAGAAGAATGTCTTCTTCTTCTTCTTCGGTGTCGGGTAGCGGTAGGAAAGGGGATAAGGGGTCTTCTAGCCGGAAAGAATCCGGGGAGAAGACCGTAGAGTATTTTCACAGTATCTTGAGTAAGGATACTGTGATATCCCTTCACGAGAAATATTTTTTACCTGGGGGGAAGGCGGTGGTTCCCGATGATGATCATAGGGCTAACGACCCGCCGGAGGGTTATGCCACCGTTTACGAAGCCTGCTTAGAATGCGGGCTTCGTTTTCCTCTTCCCCCACCTTTTGTAGAGCTTCTTGATTTTTTTCAACTCCCTTTAGGTCAGGTGACTCCGAACTCTTGGAGGCACTTATCGGCTTTTGCTGCCGAACTTCGTAGGCTAGATAAGGATCTGTCTCTGAGGGCAATCCTTAATTTTTTCCAGTTTAAAAGGAAAGGATCTTGGTTTTACTTGATCCCCTTACAGCCTTTTAGGGCCTTCTGCAAAACCAAGTGGCCGAAATGGCAAAACCGTTTCTTTTTTTATAATAGGACTTCGGCTCCGGGCTTTCCTTGGAGAAGGCCGAAGTCCGTGATTCCCCATCCTCGGTTAGAACCGTTGGCCGAGCTCGAGGGCGAGCTCAATAAGATTCCTATGATTAGGAAACAGTATTCGGAAACTGAGCTCGTCAAGGGCGACCTCGTGTTCAATATCTCGTCTTCGGACGAAGAGGCCGAGGGTGAGGATTTCTCTTTATCTTTATGCTCTACTGCTTTAACGAAGAAAACTAACCTTGTTTTCTTGCTTTTTGGCAGTGTTCATGCTGAATAAGGCTATCCGAAAGTCCTCCGAGCTTGAGGAGCCGGAGAGAGAGAAGGCTACCAGCTCGGCGCCTGATGCCGAGAAGAATCCGAAGAGGCAAAAGACCTCTTCGGGTCCAAAGAAGCCGGAGTCGACTTCGGCAAGTAGGAAGGGGAAGACCCAGAAGCCCCCGAGAGCGCCAGAGAAAGACGTGGTCTTGGCGCCTCCTTCGGAGCATATCTGTGAGCCATTTTTATGGCCCACGGACTTCGCCGAGGTGAATTGTCTTCTTGATTCTTTGGCTTGGCTTCTGTCCTGTATTTTTGGTGCCCTCTGTTGACTTTTTTCCTTATCCATTTTCAGAGGAACGATATGCTCTCCAAGCTCGTCGCCGTCGAACTCTCCAAAGCGTCCAACGACTATGCTGAGATGCAGAGGAAATTAGCGGCTGCTTGTCACCGGGCCGAGCAGGCCGAGGCAAACTTTGAGAAAGCCAGAGCTGCTAGGATTTCGGCCTAGGATGAAGCTCAGTTTGCCAAAAACCAGCTCGTCATCCAGCGAGAGCAGACGAAACGGAGTGATGCTGCCGCCGTGGTTGCCCAGGGGGAGGCTCTCCGTGTTTACACGGAGAAACTCTTCTTGAGTAGCCAGTTCTCGGCTTTTGTCGGTAGTCTGGTAAGGCTAATTGCCGATAAGGGCGAGCAGGGGGCCGACGTCGTGCTGCCTCTGTACAGCCGAGAGATAGCAGCTCGGCTTCAGAATCTGCCGCTCCTTGAGGAGCTCGCTTCATCCTCGGTCCTGCTTTCTGCAGACCGAGTCCGGAGTTGTCGAGCTGATCGGGACGAGAACCTGGAGGCTATCTTTGCCTCCGTGGGACCCGTTTCACCCGCTTCGACTTACAACGGAGAGGGTGAGGCCGAGCCGCTGGAGCGGGAGGCCGAAGTCGAGCGAGCCGGGCATCCGGAGAAGGAAGCCGATCAGGAGACGCAGCAGATCGGCTACGGTGGCGCCGAGCAGGCTGGGGAGAGCAAGGAGGCAGAGGCTGAAGCTGAAGCAGAGAAGGAAGCTGAACCTCACCGAGAAGGTGGAGACGAAGCTAGCGAAGTATGATTTCGTCTCCCTTCTCTTAGTTTAGTTTCTTCCTTTATGTAAAATGGCCTTGAAGCCCTCCTTGTATAGAAAATTTTTTTTTTTTTTCTTATGAATGAAAAAATTCTTCTTTCTGCTCTTGTGTCTTCGTATAGCCTTTCGTACTCTCTTGCTCCTGTTGTGGTTTACTACCTGCTCGGTAAGCTGAAATGCCGAACTGACGTAGCTGCTTTGTATTCTTAACTCTCAAGGAGCTGGAGGTACTTCACTGGAAGCGGCTGTACTCTTCGGCTTTAGACGAAGCTGAGAAAAGAGCTATAGCCGATCAGACGAAGAATGACGAGCTTCTGGCTCGTTTAGTGAAGCTGGATGCCGATAATAAGGACTTAGAGTCCGATAAGAATGATCTGGAGGCCGAGCTGAATACGACCATTGCTGAGAGGACTGCGTACGAGGATTACATCCGTGTGCGCGGGGGAATGACCATATCAGATGTTCAGAGTCGAGTTGACGAACTGTGGGAGGAATATAATGTACTCCGGAGGAACAATGCGCTGGAGAGCTCGGCTTGCCAACAAGTCGTGACATCATTGCGGCGCTGGGCTTCTCGGTACAACATTGTTCTTTCTCGGCGCCCCTCCATAGAAAGATTCCTTCGGCATATCGCGCCAACAGATGCTCGTACTCCAGATCAAACCTCTGGTTCCCTTGTTCAAAATCCTACTCCCAGCCAACAACGAACTCCGGAACAGCCGGAAACGTCAAGACGAGAACGGGCTCAGGAGCAACCGGAATCGTCAAGACAGGGACGGACTGAAATTCGCCGAGGAGTTGTGACTATGAGCGAGCAAGATCAGCAGATGCTTCGTGAAGAGACTCTTCGCCGCCGAGGTGCTAGGGCTTCCCGGGCTCAGAGAAGAGGTGGCAGGTCGATTAGAGCATCTCGTCGACCTGCTTATTCTGCGGCTGCCTGGAACGCCCGAACTCAGCTTCACGAGGATTTTGTGAATAGATGGCTCAACTTTAGCAACCCTGGACAGTAGAATAGTCCTTTGTAATAGCGTAACGCCATCTCGTAGGGTAGCGGAGTTGTGTGCCGAACAAGATTTGAAAAATGAAATTTTGTTTTCGCTTTTAACACTGTATTTACAGCTTCGCGAAAAAATTTCATCATACTTGTCCTCGGTCTTATGAAGTGAACTTCTTTGACCGGACTTGTCTTTGGTCTGATGAAATAAACATCTTTTGACCGGACTCGTCTTTGGTCTGATGAAATAAACATCTTTGACCGGACTCGTCTTTGGTCTTGATGAAATAAACATCTTTTGACCGGACTCGTCTTTGGTCTGATGAAATAAACATCTTTGACCGGACTCGTCTTTGTGTTCTAATTTGGCGATTTTCGTCGCCGGGATCGAACTTTCCCTTGTCCTAATTCGGCGAGTTTTATCGCGTGGATCGGACTTTCCCAGTTAACCGAAGTGGTCTTATGCAGTAAACCTCTTTGACTAGACATGGTCGTCCTCGGTCTTATGAGGTAAACTGCTTTGACCGAACTTGGTCGTCCTAATTCGGCGAATTTTTGATGATGATAAATGCTCGTAAAAATAAATTACGACACAGAGAATTTTACGTGGTTCGATTTACTGAAGTAAATCTACGTCCACGGGAAAAAGGGAGGGCAAGATTGTATTGCTTGATCTGTTTTCTACAGCTTACAAATACAAACTTGCTATTTGCTATATGGTGTTTTATCTCTAGAGAGCTTCTAACCCTTTTCTATCAGATCTAAGTTCTATTTATACATTGAACTAAGATCGTGGCTTACATCATCACTCTAGGTCGTGGAGGTCGTGTAGGTCATGGCCTAAGATCGTGGCCTGAGTTGACGCCACGTGGTAGTGGGTGTGTTGGAAGTTGTGGAAATCCTGCCTGGGTCCACTAACTCCTTGTTCGGTCGAATACTGAGACCGAACTGCTTTGGTTGCCGATCTGAGAGTAGAGCTTGATGCCGACCTGAGAGCAGAGCTTGATTGGTTGGCTTTTACCGAGCTGTAGGCTGAGGCCGAACTCTTTGGTAATGCCGAACTCCTCCGAACTCTTTGGTAATGCCGAACTCATACTCTTCCTTGGGCTTTGGGCTGATGGGCCGTCACTGCTGTTGGGCTTGTTTAGTTCGTACCCCATCATCACTCATAATTTGTTGCTGATAGACAAGTCAATGGGGATCATGAAATGGACGTGTGCATGGATGTAAGTTGAAAACAATAGAGCGTCTTCTAGATTTTTATATATTTATAATTTCCACGCATTGTTTCGTGTTTTGGGTTATATTTATATTGGTGATGTTATATTTATATTTATAGTATTACAGCTTGTGCGTTCCGTCGTCTTTCTCCTTTTATTTTGTTTGTTTCGATATGATAAACGACCATATCTTTTTTTATTTATTTATTGCCTCTCTGTCTTGCATTATATTAAATAATTTCACCAAGCCTGGGTCTGCAAATATTTGAAAGATATGGGTTTCATGTAGGGAATTAAATATTTTCATCAATTCCTACGATCGCTTGATTAAATTCAAAAATAAAAATACCCAAAATTTTCTACACGTTATCTGAGGCAATGTACTCGTACAAGACTATATACAGCTTCTGCGCATAATTATGAGTCAATATAATTATGGATTGCTAATTATACTATTTCATATACCCATAAACCATATAGTATGTCGCTAGACTAGAGTAAGCGAATCTAGTGTTTATAGTAATTGTCAAATTAATTCACCTCAGCTGGATTGGTAAGACGTTTTTCATCTGCCCGATAATTGAGAGATTTGAGTCAGCACATGAATAAATTGAAAACTTATTGATATAAAAGAGAAAAAAAATCACCTTAAATGTATGCTGCATGTTACGCATGTCCCACGTCGTGATTGTTTTTGTTTATAATGTAAAATGTTGTTTGTTTTGGGTATGATAATCGGGAAACAATCAAACAAAAAAGTGTATACATGTTTACCAGTTTATGTTTTTATAGGGAGATGTTTAAATAAAACTATACTTTAATTCTGACAGCGGGTGGATTGGTACTACTCCTACTAGTTATGTATTCCTACATTTTATTAAATTATTTTTGCATGTAACATTAATAAAATTTGATTTTCACATACCTATCGTTGCCATTAAAGTAAATTTATTCGATACATGTGATTTTGTATTATTTCAGAAAGAAAACTGTGATCTTCATAAAGGGTCGTGCTCCTGCTTTTACTTCTGACAAATATATTAATGAGAACTAATATGACTTAGTATTTATCAATATTATTATTGCTTTAATTTGACAAAAGACCGATAGGCTAGGAAAAATATCTTTTAATAAAATTAAGAATTACTCATTTCGTCAGCCAACACTAGTAACTAGTTTCCTATTTGGACCGTCCACCGATACGTGTCACACTTCCTATTTAGTACTTTTAATAATAGACAACACATTCCACTAGCTTATTTCCCTCACATTTTATTATAAAACTAATATATAAATTTAGGACTCACACTCTACTAACTTTCCATCTATATTTCTTTGCATTTTCTAAAATCCGAGCCGAATCAACTTGTTACGATTACCGGTGGATGGATGTGTTTCTAATTTTTAGCATTTGTAAAACGATGGCCTCACATACGTTTGATTTTTAGCATTGTAAAATTCGGTGACAAAATAATAAATCATCTCATAAGCTATGCGGATTATTCACGAACTTGTTGTTATTCTAAAATCTAAAACGTCAAAATGATGTTTCTTTAATTGCCTAGGTATGGAAATAAAATCTGTCTACTTCACGTGCAGCATAGGCTCCACCTCCACAGGTGCAAATTGTAAGGTCAAATTTGTCCATTTCAAATTTACATGGGTGCAAATAATGTAGGTCATGTATAGTACCTTTAATAATTCTAATTGCTACACAAGTCAAAAACTTGTGGTAACGTGGTACATACACATATTACAAGATGACACAAATCAAATCATTCTTAAATGATTTCTTCTTTAGTGTTCATAAATCATCTCTTTTATCAATGAATGATAAAATATCCATAACCATTCTAAATAAATTATAATTTTGAAGGCTTCACTCTAAAAAAACACCATCTACTTATAATATACTCCCTTTGACTTTTCTATACTCATTTTATAAAAATGATACTCCCTCCGTTTCACTATAGTTGAGGCAGAATTTTTGGGCACGGAGTCTAAGAAATGGATGTTGGGTGTGTTAAATAAATAGTTAAAAAAGTAAGAGAGAAGAAAAGATAAAGAGAATAAAGTATAAAGTGAATAAAGTAGAGATAATAAAGTAAGAGAGAGTAAAGTAAGAAAGAGAAAAAAGTTACTATATATGAAAATGACTCAACTGTGAAGAAACTACCGAAATAGAAAAATGACTAAACTGTAGTGAAACGGAGGGAGTAATAAATAGTTAAAGTGGATAAATGTTAAAGTAAGAGAGATCATAATGTAGAGAAGTTCTCTCTTGCTTTACCATATCTTAACTTTAACTATTTATTATCATTTTTATAAAATGAGTGCAGAAAAATTAAAATGATTCTTAATATGGGACGAAGTAACTAATTATGTTAATAGTAACCAAAATTTAAGTAAATACAATAAATGAAACGTTCAAACATAGATAAAAGACTGGGATACTCTACCAAAACAGAATTAGTCAATTCGACTCAAAACTCGTTTATTACAAATCGTGTTGGGTTTCAAGTTTGAACAGGAACAGAGGGTAGAACGGTCAAATTGGTCACCACCTTAACGGTCAGAGGCGACGGTCATATTTTCTTTCCCCAAATTGCCCCTATCTTTCTCTCTAATTCTCGTAACTCACACTTTTTTCCACTGGTATGGCATTGGCATTGCGCACTCCTTGAGCTAGCTAACAAATAACAATGGCTTCCACTTTTTCCATTTCCTACTCAATTCCTCCAACCACATCTCTCTAATTTTCATACATGCCTCTCACCCAACCCTTCGCACACCTATCGATCCATCTCGCCGGAGAAAATGGAGGATCCCGGTAGCTCCGACGCCGGCGGTTTTTTCACTCAAAAAACCCCAATTCTCGGACAGAAGCTGTTCATCATCATCATCGCCACCGTCGTGGTCGTGGTCGCTGCTTTCGCTCTAATTCTCCTGTTCCTCCGCAGCCGGAGCTCGAGGCGACGCCTCATTGGCGTGAATCAGAGCTCCGGACTTCTGCCGCTGGTTTTCACTAAGACCGGAGATGAGAGGGAGGCGGATCAGACACAGCGAAAGAGCGAGATGAAGAAGGTGTTTGTGATTGGGGGCGTTGATGCGGAGTCGGAGAGCAAGGAGTCCAGCACGATGCAGAGCGAGTCCTCGTCTGCAATGTCGGCGTCGACCGACGGTCTGGGGAGCTCTCGGTGGGGGCGGTGGTTTAGCATGAGAGAGCTGCAGATTGCGACGAATCAGTTTTCGACTCAGAATGTGATTGGAGAAGGTGGTTATGGAATTGTTTATCGTGGGGTATTGCAGGATGGTTCCGTGGTTGCTGTCAAAAATCTTCTAAACAACAAGTATGCACCTCATCTCTACCAATATAAGAATTAGGGTTTATCTGTATGGATTCAACGTGCATATTTAATTTTGATTAAGGTCTTGTCTAAGATTGCTTGTTAGGAATGGTGATTTTAGATTGCTGATTTTGTTTGAATGAACTTGTTGCGAGTGTGGAATTCGTTGATGGAATCAGAAGTTCGATCTAGATTGCTTCGAGGTGAATAATTTTGCCTTTTCGGACTAGGGATTAAAAGAAGAAAACAAAGTAATCGGTAGATTTTATTTGTTTGCTTCTTCTTTATCTTCTCTCTTGTATATGGAAACTTTAGACTAATCCTTATGTTCCCTTTAAATAATTCCGTTCAAGTCTTTAATATCATTATGCTGCTTTATCTTATCTTGATTAGCTTTTTCTTTTTTGCATTCTCAGTTTAGATACCATTGCTTGTATTTTCGATCCCTTTTCTTTTGGTCTCTTTTTTGTGATAATTGGTTAAGCGCTGCTGTAGAGAAATCAAGTATTATGTTTGAGATTTTGGAGGCACAGAGGATTGTAGTGCAAGTGGGTATCATCATCTTTAATCACTTTTAGCCCCATAGTCGAACTTTGCCTAGGAATGTTAGGTGTTTTAAGACTCATGACACCATTGCCAAAATTTATGTAGACATCAAATTTCTTATTGGTTGCAGAGGTCTAATGCACCCCTGTTTGCAGCATGGCTAAGTTCATTGTGTCCTGATCATACAATTTTAGTTACGGTATAATATGGGCGCACATTGACAGCCACAAGCCCATGATTCAAATATGTGGCATATTATGGAACTACATCTTTTTCCTTACTTGTTTGAGCTAGGATGAAGATTCTCGTAATCTCTTTAATTGATGATTGATCTGAACTAAGGGATGCACGATATGATATTGGATCGAAGGATAATGCAACGCAGATATTCTTTCATCGGTCTTCATGAAGCATGCTACAGCAACCAACTTTTAACACTCATTGGTTCTTTTCTCAACAGGGGTCAGGCGGAGAAGGAGTTTAAGGTGGAGGTTGAAGCTATTGGCAAAGTAAAACACAAGAACCTTGTGAGTCTCTTAGGTTATTGTGCTGAAGGAACTCAAAGGTACCCTGTCTCCACTCCTTATCATTAGATTTATTTCTGTTAATATATAGATTTATCTTCACTTATTTCTGCTCATTTTTGGTTCAATCAGGTTGCTGGTCTATGAGTACATTGACAATGGCAATTTGGAGCAGTGGCTGCATGGCAATGTGGGGCCAGTTAGTCCGTTGACTTGGGATATTCGCATGAAAATTGCCATTGGGACAGCCAGGGGGTGAGGGGTCATCCCATTTTTATACTACCAATATATGGGTGGATATACTTCACATGACTGATTGATTGATTGGTGCTCTGTTTCTCATTTCATGCATCCTCCTATTTCCTTTGTCAAATTCTTTTGGGGTTGTGGCTTGTTTTTTCATGTGCACGTCTACAATTTGCTGATGTATTGACTGTGACAAGAAAATGATGATCTATGACCTAACAATTCTTTGGAGCATCTCATGAGATGCAGATGCTCTGTTTTTTCTTTATGTAATTTCTGAATGATATTGCAGACTAGCATACTTACATGAAGGATTAGAACCCAAAGTTGTCCATCGTGATGTGAAATCCAGTAACATACTTCTAGACAGGAAATGGAACCCGAAAGTGTCTGACTTTGGACTTGCCAAGTTATTGGGACCTGAGAAAAGCTACGTGACTACACGAGTGATGGGAACATTCGGGTTTGTTCTATTCTGACCTTAGTCTTTTCATTCTCCGATTGGAAAGAGGAAGAGATGTAATTTTTGTTTACTTATCGCAGATATGTCTCCCCTGACTATGCAAGTACTGGTATGCTCAATGAGGGGAACGACGTATACAGCTTTGGAGTTTTACTCATGGAAATAATAACCGGAAGGAGCCCAGTAGACTATTCCAAACCACCAGGAGAGGTGAAGAAAAAACATCTTTGAACTCGTTTTACTTTTTGAAAAAGTAGTAACAAGTTCAACTCTCATATTTCAGATGAACTTGGTGGATTGGTTTAAAGGGATGGTAGCAAGTCGGCGTGATAAAGAGATTACAGACCCACTGATGGATGTTCCTCCTCCCCCGAGAGCTATCAAGAGAATATTAATACTTTGCCTCCGATGTATAGACTTGAATGCCAACAAACGTCCTAAGATGGGTCAGATTGTTCACATGCTTGAGGCCGATGAATTTCCTTTTCGCGTGGTAAGTAATTAGTGACAACATACATACACCAAAGTTGTTCCATTCTGTTTCTAGAACTTGATGCTAAACTGTTGTTTTCATGCAGGAACCTCGTCCAATTCGTGATACAGAAACTCTGCAGGCCCGAGTATCTATCAGCAATAGAGATCAATTAGCCAACTAGGCAGAAGTGATAAATGATGATGAAGGAAGACTAAGGTGAAGATGATTATTTTTGTTCATGTCTTACTGTGTGTACATATTAAAGGGAAGACGATGGCTGAGCTTCTTTGTAGAACGGCATTTTTTCTTTCTTCAGCTGGCGCGTACCATTTAAATGAGGTTGTAAATATTACTCCTAGTATATTTTTGCTTCATAACTCATAGTAATATTTTCCCTTTGCTTTGTTGGATCTGTTCCTTTTCCTATACGTGGATATCATTTTCAGAGTATTAAAGATGACCACGTGAAGGAATTATAGTTCGTGCATGTAGAGTACCTTCAATTGTGTTACTTTAGAAAGAAACTAAATTAAACTCATTATTGGTTAATTATTCTGTTGTCGTCCAGCGGTTAGGATATCTGGCTTTCACCCAGGAGACCCGGGTTCGATTCCCAGCAACGGCCTTATTCGCCAAATTTGGAAGGAAACAAGAATAGGTTACCAGGAATATGAGCATTTATATTGACTTGTGTGAGTGACATCAATTGCAATCCAATGTTCCAATGGAGTTTGATATGAAATTAACAAATAAATTCCCAGGAAAGCCATATTCTCAGCCTCCCCAGCGTAGTACACAATTTGCCTCCCTCTTTTAAACTAGTATAATAATTGCACTCCGCACAACAAAATCTGTATCAAAAATAGTATCCTCCACCAAGAAATACAAAACAAAGGATGTTCATCGCGCTATGACTATCCACTAGCCACTATTTCATGAATGGCTTCACTCACATTCACATCATCGGATCTCACAGCTAATTTCATCGCCACCTCTTTCGTCGCACCCATTCCAAACGACAAACGGACAAGCACCTTTACATTGCCTATGTACACACCAGATAATAAACATGTATGCGATCTTGAGTTGCTTGGGACCGTCTCACTGCCCTGCAAAAACCAAAATAAATAACATTATTGACAGCTGTGAAGACATGGCAAAAAGCAACTCTCTTTCTTCATCTTTAACAACTTGTGCACTTTTACATGCATAATTCCAACTTCAATTGCTAATTCTAATTATCCCTAAGCAATATAGGGCTGTAAGGCACGCACCTCACAAGGCTGCATGCCAAGAAGACTGATGACTGCATTAACAGCCTCGACAAGGCTTTCCCTGGGCCCAAGGCCATATTCATCTATGCGCTCCGTTTCAGGGTCCATGCTTTCCCATGCATTCCTAAAGTTAGAGACTCCCACTTTTAGAATGTAATCAGCAGCAACAACCTCAAAATCTTCGAGCTGGTATTCATCTTCCACACCATCATCTTCAGCCTCTCCAGTAGAGGTATCAACCTAACAAGTTTATGAAGGCAATGATCACATAAACGGTAAGAGTACCACAGCTTATGGATCCAAAGAAAAATATTCATATAAATGACAGAACATAGATTTTTCTGAGTCTAAGCTATACAATCATGCATTTTGCATCTTCAAAAGGAATGTAGTATACCTCTTTAACAGTGAACCTCAATGTGTTAGAAAATTTTCCAACCGCAGGGACACCTTCAGCTTTCTCAAATGCCACAAATGTTTGGGCTGGTGTATCATAAGGAAGTGATTTCAAAGGTTTGACTCCTACTTCAGAGAATTCCTCCGCTTCAGAAGCATCCACAATAACAGTCACCTAGCCACAGGAACAGAACGACTAAGTTATCGAAACACAATAAATGTAAAGGGGTAAAAAACTTGCAACAATATGATGCATACATTTTCAAGCAGCTGCTCTGGTATTGTATTTGTGCAATTGTACTGAAACACCACATGTTGGTCAAATATGTGCTTGACGACATTAACTGCATACTCGGTTTCTGCTTCTGTAAGCTCCACTGGCACTGACGACTGATCACAAACATTGAAAATGAAGTCTCATTGGATACTAAACACAATAACAGTTATTGGAATGAATCAGGCCCAATAGTATCCACAAACCTTGAAAAGCTTTCCAAAATTTGCAAATTTAGGAATAGAGGAGAGAAGCCTTTCATAAGCATCGGATGCAGAAGTGGGTGCAGGAGGTAGACCACCCAAAGCAGTTGGCTTCTTTCCTGGGGCTTTCTTCTCGACAAGGGGCAGAGACTTTACCTCCCTGGGTACAGAATTGATATCAAAAGGCTCTTCTGTAGGATTCTGTTCCTGTTGCGAAACAAAATTGAGAAGATGAACTCTTGAAAGAAAGGGACAAAAATCTAGCTTGATATCAAGTGCAAACTCTAATACAACACAACCCTCAAGAAAGCATGGATAAGTATAATACATTTATACTTACATAGTTTCTCAAAGTAGTCTCAATATTTGTTAGTGGTATATCAAGTGATCCAAACAAAAATTCCTTTACATCTTTGTCAGTTTCAGCAACTGAACCATCACCAAGACTGTTCAAATAAAGAGTAGCTCTATCTCGGACCTGCACAGAAAATCACATATATTAATCACAAAGAGAAGCCATAGTATTCAAATATCCATCCAAACAATACGCATGTGCAGCATCTGAGTATGACATGGAAAGATATTCACAGAGTTGGGCTTTCAAATTAATAATAAGTTTCAATCTTTTTTGAGATGACAAGAAAAAAAATCTTAGGATCTTCACATGGCATGATAGTGATTTCAAATTCCAAGAAAACACAAGCAGTATTAAATTTAACACAATATTTTAAAAGAATTTCCAACTTTACATTTGAAAATAGGAGATTGGAACAAGCAATTGGGAGACGCGTTTCTTCTACTTGAGTAAGCAGAAAAATCAGATTTTCAGCACGGGTGATCTACTTGATGGTTTCAATGAAATCACTGCTTTGTGCCTTCTCATGCAGGGCTTTCAACATTACAAGACCAGACAATCCTCAATCACATCAGTTCTATAGTGTTTAAACTTTCATTTATGACACGTGATAAATGATTATTAGGAAACTAATTGAAAATTTTATTCAAATCATTAACAATCAGTGCATATTTCACAAGAGCATAACACTGACCTCATCATCATTGTCGAACAGGCATCGCCTCAATAAGATAAATATGCGAGGCTGCAGCAACGATGGTAATGATTCTAGTTAGTAATGTCCATTGTTAAAACATAATTTCCACAGACACAGGTACATTGTTACCTTCAGGGAATCAACCAGGGCACCAAATTTTGCCAGTGTGCTGACAGCGCTGGCTCGCACAGTAGCATTCTCGAGTATAACTCGATTGTAAATATAGCGGATATATTTGCTAGGATCTGAGGTCTTGGGTCCCTCATTTCCAATAAAGTGAAGTATCTGGGAAAAACAACAAAGAACTAAATTAAGACAAAAATTAAAAACTAAACCTGCTAGCAACGATGAAGAGTGCTCTAGAAGGAACTAGGAAGGAATTGTAGATAGATAGAAAGAAACCTGGGTAGAAAGATATGTGAATTCGCAATCCTCAATGAATTCACATAAGTGCAGCAGTCCACCTTCTTTCGCATCTGGAATGTCTCTAATTAAAATAACAATTGAATCAACAATTGCCTTCTTGTACTCAAACCCACCCTCTTCTCTCAATATATTGCTTAAGAAATTCATCCTACAAGAAGCCACATTATTAGACATTCATATCTAGATATGAAGAACAAAGCACAATCAAATTATTAGAACGCAAGGCTCCTAATATTTAGTTTTAGGCACACTCCACTTACAAAGATCTGTACTTCAGAGGGAACTTCAGACACAATGACCTTATAGCTTCTACCACAACAATCTTAAATTCATCAGCAATATCAGACATGAAATTTGTTATCTGTTTCATCAACCGATCAACACTAGATTCATTGCCAGTTTTCAGCAGTGTGGTAATGGCAAGAGTAGCTATGCTTCTATTCTGGTCGGAAATCAAGCTTTCCATGTCTATATTACAGTTTGTGACCGCCATCGGATGTGTCATAGCCACCTGCACACAGTTTAAATTTGAACAACATTAAAAACAGTAAGTGCTAGGTTTATGTATATTGCTATAAAAGAGGATGCTCAGCGGTATTATAGGAAAAAAGAACTATGGGATTTGAATTTTATCATTCTACAAGCAATAAGTACCGTTCTAACATTGAAGATAAGACACAAGAGTAGAATCATCTTGGGCATGGAGCCATGGACTTACATGATGCATCTTCTTTCACAAAAAGAAAGCAATATCGCCAAGTTAAAACATGAATATTACATATCCTGAGTAAAATACTAACAACAACAACAACAACAATAATAATTATAAGTGACCATATAAACACTGTTGACTGTTCTTAGAAATGACACAAATATAGCTAGCAAACCTAAGGATGGAGAGCCTTTTGAGTCAAGCTTCAATTAGTTTTAACAGAGTTTGATAAAAATATAAACACATAGAAATTTCCAAGCTAGGACGATTCATTCTTCAACACAAATATGTGGGAACTTTTGTCAAACCCAAACCCATTCTCTGCTTGAGCAAGTTCTACAAAGTTCATAATCCATTTGAACATAAGAGACCACCATGCTAAATTTTTTTATTACACTAATAATACACAAAATAAGAGAAACAATTAAACATAATTTAGATGAATTTCCGATTATAGAACCAGTACACTAGATGCCTCAGCAATGTTACACCAGGCTATCAATGCTAAATGAAACTAATGAAATGAAATATCTTTTCTTATGTGAGACCAGTGACACCTCAATCACACAAATGTAGTTACTATGGTCAATAGTTTAGTTTCCCACGTCTAATTACCATTAAAAAGCACCAACCTTGTTTAATGTCCGCACAGCAGCAAACCTTAGCACAGGCTTTGAAGAACTTAAGAAAAGTTGTAATACAGTTATTGCAGGAGTCAACTCCCTGGTTGTGACATTGCTCAGCTCAGTGATTGCTTTGGCTGCTTCAAAGATAACCATTTCAGCTTTATGGCGAAGACAGCTCTCAAGATAGTCATAAAACGGGCGGTCTCCAGTCTGAGAATTAACACCAGTCTCTCGGATAACCTATGTAGCACAATGAACCAATGCACAGTCAATATTTTGAACAAAATCAAAATAGAAGTGTTGTTCGCAACTTTACGCCGGTAAGAGTAACACCTGACTGGTGTAGCGGATCAAGAGGCACTGGGCCAAAGGAGAGCGAACAGTTCCCTTTGTCAAGCTTGTAACCAACTTGCTAACAGCCAACCGATCATTTTGTCGTATCTGCAAGTTCAAAAGTATGTTTTGTTGATAAGGATCCCTTTTAGGAGAAGAAATACGTACAGAACAGTAAAACTAAGCCAAGTTGTAATTGTACACGGTCAATGAAACTTCAAACTCAATAGTTTGTAAACAGGATATTGTTCAGAAACATTGAGCAGGTCAATTTCCATTTTTGAAAAGTAGACCAACTTGAAGAGGCTAATTAGGAACAGAAATAATAATCATGGCTTATACAGAGCAAGAAGTAGATGAGTTTTATAACACAACCAAGAGGAGCACAGTTATTCAATCTGACCTGAGAACGTTTCAGCGTGCCTAGACTTTCGTGTTATTAAATAGAAGATAACCTCTTATACTTCCAAGATATGTACAGAGAGTAAGTTAGGCGACATATTAAATGATCAGAACTGAAGGATTCAACACACAATTACTTGAGATCAGGTCCCTAGAAGAAGACCCTTTTATAAGCTGAAAGTTCTTAATTGAACTCCCAGTTATTAGAAATCTAACTTGCATATGCATTTTCCACATACTTAAGATATACAGAGATAGAATCAAAGTTAGTAGTGAAGAAAAGTACATAAATCCCGTCATCATGTACTATTGGGCATTAAACTTCTTACCTGGTGTAGCAGAGCAAGGGCATGAAATTGTACAAGTGCGGCGCGCGATTGAACAGCTTCTTGAACTTCATTACTCCATCTCTTGACTATCTCCGGAGTAGTCTGTGACTATATTAATAAGTAGACTAACCATGGAAAGTAAGTAATAGGTGAAATTCTCACAGATCTGACAAATACCTGCAGCAAATGAATACCACTCACAAGGGCGGCACTCGCAACCACTGGATTTTTATCCACAATAGCCTGCTTTAAGTATCTCTCAATTTGTGTCAAGAGTGTTCCATCAGTGATTCGGCAAAGGACGCGGATTGCGTTTGCTCGGTACATATCAGTTCGGCTATTCATGTCTTTCATTAAGGAGCTTGTGACAATAATAACCTTTGACGCCAGAAAAAAATGTTTAGTCTGGAAACTTCAAAGCATGGAACTATTTTTGGAAGAGAATGTAATGTCAAAATGTAACATATCCTCAAGGTACCTCATCAGCAGAGGGAGAAAGATCCTTTATGATTAGATATACCATCCTTCTCAAACCATTATCTCTAGACTGAAACAGTTTTGTGACAGCAAAAAATACTTCTGTGGCCTCGACCTATAAATTATATAAAAGAAGCTGAAGAATAGTTTAATATAAGAAAAAATCACTTCAAATAAATGTTACTGAAGTGCCAAACTACTTGAAAAACAACATTTATTAATCCTCCTCTAATATGATCTGATTACTATGTACATTTGAGTTAAAAGGTGTGCCAGGAGGACAGATGTCTACGTATGTGCAGTGTGGGTGTGCAAGATAGAGAGTGAGAGATAAAGAATCTGTAACAGCTGCAGAGCTCGACCTTTGTGAACGAGTCACCCTGATTAAGAAGATACAAAAGCTTCGTGATGACCTACCAAGGAGAAAATCAAGCCTCCAGATTAGAAAATTAGAAAAGAAAAACAAAATGGAAAACTTATTGAATTAAAATAGCAAAAAATGATTACTTGAGAGCACCGCCTAGCATCTAACTGAGGGTCATTAAAAACCCTAGCTTCCTGTAATACTGCACCCTTTTCAATCCCCAAAAATGGTGAGTAATCAGCTGCAATACACATTAATGTATTAGTTACTTAAGATCCAAAAGAATGATATACCTATCTCATGAGTAAATCACAAGAATCACGCCACAGACAATCCTTGCAGATGATGAAAAATTTATATGATGATTGCTGAATGACTCGGGGGGGTTGGTATGTGGGTTTGGGAATGTAGGGGATCCACCCCGCTACAGGGATACACCCACTTCTATTTCCAAAAAGTAGGAAACGAGATCCATTCACTACAACTATCAAACCCATAGCAATACCTATCTCTTTAAACTACTATGCACCCTCTCAATTTAGATGAACATTAAATGGATCATACTCATGAGACGAGATCATCCCAATCTAACACATAAGCCTATTAATCAGTATCCAGTACACTAACATGTTGCAAATTAGGTGTTTCTTTTGGAGACAGCAGCGGAAGATTTATTAACGATTAACAAATGGGGCTACCGCAGTCTCTAAATGGAAGCAGGGCACATGAAATCATAAGAAACAACATGGAATAACCCAGCCTCTGTTTGATCCACATCATCAGAAATCATAGTACGCTGTTTAATTGTATACTATTAATTCTATGATTCAGAGAACGCAGATGAAGCTGCAGATCTAAAGCTTAATTAAGTTCTGCAAAACGATATGCAAATCAAAGCTGCAGTAATTCACAATTAGACTTAAAGCCATTAATACAAAATCAAAACATATTCATACAGTTCTAACAGTAATGAATAAAATAAACTACACCATTTGCAAATTTTATAAAATAATCAGGGTGGTGGATCAAGTGTATAACATTCTCTAGAATTTAAATTAATCACAAACCATACACTCATGTAATCAAAATTCAATCAGATCTTAGATCTGAATCGAATTGGATATTACCTAAAAGAAACCCGTTATGTAAATAGGAAGTATGAGAAAATAAATGGGGCGTTTTTAATTGAGCTCGAATCAGAACAAAAGCAAGTAATCGGGCAACAGAGTTCCAGGAATGCACCTTCATCATCGCGATCATCGTCTTTCTTGACAAGCGGTTGAGCCATTGTGCAGAGATCTGCGTGGATTCAACTGGAAAGAAACTAATAAGGTTAATTGTTGCCTGTGCCTGAATACAAGTGTGCAAAGAGGATGATTAGCGAATATCCGAACGCAGTTTCAATTTGTTTGTGTGGAATGGAGTGTAGATCTCTCTCTCTCTCTTCTCTTCTCTTCTCTGAATTCCCAGATGCAGCTTGAAGAACAACCGAAGATTTACTTTGAGTGATGTTAGTGAGAGGTCAATGGTTCCAAGGGGTACATTCGGTAATCCGTGCTTGAAGTGCACATCATTTTTTTATGCGTTATTCCAATTAATAAAACGAAATAAAAAGCAATGCATTTGAAATTGATCAGAACAACTCATGTACCAACAATTTTATACACATTTTTATTTGAATATATTAAGAGGGGGTTATAATAATAGCTAACTAATTAACATGACCAAATTTTAGTCATTAGATTAAGTAATCTAGTAGTTGAAATAATGTTACGTTAATTATATTTTAAATTTAAAAATTATTAAATAAACTTAAAGGCTATTAATGTCAATTCATATATCGTAGCTAAAATTAATCACTTTTTCTCTCCTCAAAATCGTCTTAAAATTTTAAATTTACTTGACTAACTGTCTATCACGATTTAAATTATTTTTTTAAATATGAAATTAAAGATAAGTTTATAATGATTCTAATGAGATATCAATTGCATATGTTACGACGATGATCAGATGATGAAATTTTAGAATTTTTATTTCAATTTTCGAAATATGTTGATAAACATATTTTATATTAATAAATATGGAGTATCAAACAATCACAATACAATGCATCTACAATATCAATAAAATTGTGTTGATATTTCTTGGTATTTGTGCTGAAATTCTCATGTCACTGTGTTGGTATTTGTAATGCACTAAGTTGATATAAAAATTTATGTTATAGTAACAGATTGACTATTTTACCCTTTAGTTGATTTTTTATCTACTATTTATTGAAATACGCGAGCTTTAATCTCAGTCACTCATTTTGAGATTTAATGATTTAGGATTGGTCTTAGCTGTGAATTGGATACTAAATGCATTTTAATATGACCCTATTAAGAGAATCTCTAATGGTGCTAAATACTCTTTCGTCATTTAGAAATAAAAAATTTGAGAACGGACACAAATTTAAATATAAAATTATACTCTATATAGAGTAAAGGTAAAAAGAAAAATTGTTAAAATATTATTAGAAGAGAATTGATCGCACCTCATTATAAAGAACTTACCAAAATTTAAAACAATATAGTTTGAGGAGAATGGACCAAAATGATAAAAGTTCAATAACAAAGTCCAAAAAAAGTTGATGTGGCATTTCTTAAGTACGTGCATTGAAGATAAATAAAAAAGGGAGTTATAATATACATGAACACAATATACATAATTTTGTTTAGACAACTTATTCACTTACTAGTTACTACATTAATTTAAAATTAAAATGACAATCAACTTATAGTTAATACTCCCTCCGTCCCCCTTCTATTATGTGTCTCAGTTTTTCATTTTTAATACGTATATTAACCGTCTCATTTCTTTTTTTTACTCCTTTTGGTAGTTTATCTCACATTTCACTAACTAATTTTTACTCACATTTTATTATAGTATATTTTTTAAACTCGTGTCTGATCAAAATGAGACACATATTGGGAACAAAGGGAGAAACTATGCTTGAAGTTTTAACTGTAGAGACTTTCATATAGAGTTGCGGTGATGATTATAAGAAGATGCCACTTTTAGGTTTAGCATTTTGTCAAGCAGTTTTATTTTTCTACATCGTTTAATTTGTGCATTTCGTGTATTACCACAAAATATTTTTCCTCATTTCTTTACTTAATAGGAGTAAACATTAGGCTAAGTTAGGGACTGATTACGTCGTAATAATCTATGTATTTTAAGGGTCAAATTACCCATACATTTAATCACCCAACTTGCACATATCATTCATTAAGAAAAGTTAGTTGCAGTACAACTGATCCCTAATGAATCTCCTCCATATACCAAGCCAACAATGAAAATCAACAAATAATTAAACCATGCATGCATTCTATAGATAAAAGGAACAATGGTGTAAAAAAGCATTAGAAAGTATTGTTTCCGGCTAGGTTTTATTGGCATGGGAAATGAATTTACAAAGGAATCAGGAGCCGTAGTGGAATCCCGGGCTTGGCCGTCTCTGTTCATTGGAGCTAGACTGAGAATAGTCGGTTAAGTCGCTACCGGCGGTACTGAAGTTTTGATTAGAAAGTCCCGGGCTCATCCTTTGATATCTTTGCAAGTCGTAGTCAGAGTTGCTCGTCGACAACGATCCCTGCGCTTTCATCACTTCCTGCAGATCGTCTAACGACACGTCGCCTTCCAGAGCCCGGACAACCTATCACGTAAAATGTACATTAACACTCAAATTGTTTTCTTCAACTTCAAAAAAATTGACTAGTTAGTGTTAATTATACCTGGCTCATTTTAGGACGTTTTCTTGCAGATTGTCTGATGCAGGCGGCGGCAGCGGTTACCATACGAAGCATTTCTCCATGCTCATACTGGTTTTCTAGCCGTGGATCCACCAGCTCTTGGTAGCTTCCTCCTTCTCCCACCACATTAAACAAAATTGGCCTAGCCTGCACCATCCATGTACTTCATCATTCAAGATGTTTAAAAGGAAAAAAAAACATAACTAGATATGGTTTGATTAATTACCCAATCAACTAGAGTATCGTCATCATCATCTCTAGTGATGTCGACAGGGCGTCGTCCAGTTATAAGTTCTAGAAGCACAATCCCAAACGAGTACACGTCGGATTTGTCTGTGAGCTTCCCACTCGAAGCATATTCAGGCGCCAAGTAGCTGCAACACCAATTAATAAAATGATTTGTAGTTACTATAAAATTTCATTGTGCGGAAATTAGTTAGTACCCAAACGTTCCCATTATGCGAGTTGAAATATGGGTACTGGTCTCCGACGAAAGCTTGGCTAATCCAAAATCAGCAACCTGCATCAAATTTTTATTAATGAATGTCAAAAGATGCAGTAGAAAGATAGCCTGTAGCAGTAGCATATACATATATATATATATATATATATATACCTTGGCTTCAAAATTGTTATCAAGCAAAATATTTGCAGCTTTAATATCTCTATGGATAATCTTAGGATGACCTGCAGGTGGGTGATAAAATAAAAACGGAGAATAAGCGTAGAAACAATTAGAACGTACAATCTTCGTGAAGATAAGCAAAGCCTCTAGCAGAACCCAAAGCAATTTTAAGCCTGGTCGAAAATTGGATTGGTGGGCTCTCAGGAGCTGCAGTAGGAAACGGATGCAAGAAATGAGTCAGTTATGCAGTCATGTGTAGAGGAGTATGGATGTATGACAAGAAGGGTACCGTGAAGGTGATCCTCAAGAGTGGAGTTGGGGACGAACTCGTAAACCAACATCCGCTGCGATCCGGAGATGCAGTAGCCAACCAAGGATACCAAATGGCGGTGATGGACGCGGCTTATGATATCGACCTCGGCTTGGAACTCCCGCTCCCCCTGGCCGCTGTTCTGCTTCAAGCTCTTGACGGCCACCTCCTTCCCGTTGGGCAGCACCCCCTTGTGCACGTAGCCGAACCCCCCCTGCCCGAGCAGGTTGGCCTGCGCAAACCCACCCGTGGCAGCCGCCAGGTCGTTGTACGAGAAGGTGCTCTGGTTGTACCCGCTCCACATCACCGACGGGTGCGGTGGGGGCAGCGTGAAGCTCATCATCGGCGGAGGAGGGGGTGGGGCCGGCATCCATTGCTCCGTGTTCGTCGCCCCCCCTGGGTATCTATTGTTCCCGTCCATGCCGCTGGTCTGCCAGTTTCTATTCCCATGAGTGGTGTTATAGTAGTTTCCGCCTATATAATTATGTAATCTCAATTATACTTATATATATATATGTAAAGTAAAGTAGATTGATTACAATTTACAAGTGGCGTAAGTGATGATTAATACCTTGTGTATGATGCTTATCTTGATAATAATCTCTACGATGATCATCGTGATCATTGCGTTTCTTCTTTCTACAACTACGACACATGCTGAAGATGACCAAGAAAACGACGAACAATCCTACGCCTACCGCGGTCCCTATAATGGCGGTCTCGCGATGTTTAGCACTCGGCTTCTTCCAAGAAAATGAGGCCGTTTGCGATAGAGATCCGCTCCACCCGTCATCTAATTCGCTAGGCGAAAGCAGCTGTGGTGGCGGCGTTCCTCTTCCCGGCGCCTCCTGTAGAATACGCATGATATTACCCTGCTCCCGTCTAATCACCTTTTTTTTTCCTTATCAAAGACTTAATAGTCTTTTGTCAAACATGATATTAATATACGGAATTGGAAGTGAGAATTCGGATGAGTAAAACACACAATCTCCGGCAACTACTGAGATTTGAAGAGAGAGAGAATGAATGGAAGAAAAGGTGTAGCATAGCCAGGGATGAGTCTCTAAAGATGCTGCTGGTTTCTACGAAGAAAACTAGTGAACTATGACCCTCTTCCATAGGTCTCCTACAACAATGTAAATCAACTCTCGTTTTCTATATTTAGGTGTTTTTGTTACATGATCCGAATAATATGTCATCTAAAGTATTTTTATTTCCTTTGCAAATTATTCAGTACCTATTATGTGCATTATTATTATTATGATCACGCACTTGCAACATATATATAATATTGAACTTAAATATAGCAGCAAATTGGGGATCTCATCATGCTATTTGTATACCTACTATAAGCTATCCGAAATTAGGAATTTTATCTTGGGAAAATATGTAATTCCTTTTTTTCTATCTCTTTCCAATAATGTAATTAAGATTGCTCCATTAACCATTATGTGCACATATATTTATTGTACCAATTTACCTAAAATACATGTTACTACCATTAGTGATTAGCCTATTACACAGCCTCATATCTATCGTCACCACTTAATTCATTATATTTCTATTAATCCATTCTCTTGCACGTTTACCATTGTCTGACAATCGAGAAATCAATGTCGACGACAACAAATTAAGCGTCATGTAATGGGAAAACTGATAACTGAGTTCGTGGAATATAAGTTCCCCTTGCCAAATAACGTAAAAGAGAAATGAAATACTATTTATACAACTAAAATAATTTCACAACTTAATTACTTCTACATGTATAGTCGTATGATACTGAGTCATACCAATCGAATGACACCTGAAAAGACGACGTCGTGAAAATGGAAAATAATATAGTAGTAAGTACTACATAGTACTCCTGTACTACTAACAAATACTATGCTGGAAGAGTATGTTAGAGCGAAGAGGCAAAGACGACGTCATGAAAATGGAAAATAATACAGTAGTAAGTACTATATAGTACTCCTGTACTACTAACAAATACTATGCTGGAAGAGCATGTTAGAGCGAAGAGGCGAAGAGGCGAAGATTAAATTCTTAACCTAGACCTAGATTAATGTTTTTCTAATGCTTATTAATCTATCAAATTTGGTAATTTTCATATGCTTAATTGAATATGCATGATGATATTTTTTTAAAATAGTGTAGGAACCTCCCTTCACTTAGGCAAGGGCGTTAGAACATCTCCAAATGGGAAAGGTAAATGAAGATGTAAACTAATATAACAACCATATTTACCTTTTTTCATGAAAAATCATTCTCCAATGGTAGATGTATTTGAGAAGGTATTATACATTTTTCTATTTTGAAGAGGTATCTTTACCTCCCATCAATGGAGAGGTAAAATCTTATAACTACCATATTTGCCTTCTTTTCATGAAAAACCCTTCTCCAAGGGAAAAGATATTTGAGAAGGTATTACACATTATGTTTTTTAATGCATTCTGTACTAGTATTATTTTATTTTTTTAAAATAATTTACCTTTCTATATGCCTTTTCCCTTAGGAATGTGTTACTTTTTAAAATGGTATATTTCACTTTTTAAGAAGGTAAATACATGATATACATTTTCTTATACCTTCTCCCATTGGAGATGCTCTTAGTGAAGCGAGACAATCAATGATGTATTTAATTTTTTTTATTTAAAATGCTACAAATAATTATAATGAAACTTTTATCTTCCCTTTAATATGATTTCTTAATCACAATATGTCTTTACTTTTTCATTAAGAAACTTCATTATGAAAAAAACAGATTATTTTTTAATATCATTATTTGGATTTTGGATGACTTCCACTATCTAAATTAGAAATTTTTAGATTTATATGTATACAGCTAATTATTTAAATTTTTGCATGCTGTGTTATTTTTACTAAGAACTATTTTTAGACTTACTAAGCAAAGTTTCATCTATTTTAAATATATAAAAAAATATGCATTAGAAGACGAAAAGATAAACGCATTAAATATATTAGAAAGAGAATAAAAATGTCATATACCATTAGCTAATAATAAAAAATAGAAAAAATAGAATTAATAGAGAATAAAAAAAACTTAGGATTTAATTTGGAACGCCTGTCTGGCACAAAGGATTCAATACAATAGTAGTAGTATTAATTTAATCTTCATATGTTATTATTTTTAAGTATTTAATTTTCCATTCACTTAATTGGAATATATATGAGGACAGAAATTGCAAGCTGTTAAGTTGGAGAGGAGGGTAGTGAGAGGAACAATTGAACTCAAGAGAGAGAAAGAGCCGCCTCTGGTCAAGTCGAATCAGTACTCGGATTCAATCCGGAACGACTGTTTGGCATCACGTAGACGCCTTTTGTCGTTGAAAAGTTAGATCGGGTCAATTTCACAGCTCGAACCTGAAACCATGCCGTCTCGTAGAAGAGCTCTCCTCAAGGTCATCATCCTCGGCGATAGCGGGTATTTA
The DNA here is from genome assembly GCF_004379255.2 of Salvia splendens. Classification (NCBI taxonomy): domain Eukaryota; kingdom Viridiplantae; phylum Streptophyta; class Magnoliopsida; order Lamiales; family Lamiaceae; genus Salvia; species Salvia splendens. Next base: position 10,997,542 of record NC_056033.1, read on the forward strand.
TTTATTTATTTATTTATTTATTTATTTATTTATTTATTTTTACTAAACTCGATTGTTTTTGTGTGAATTGTTGTTGTGTGTATGGTTGGTGTTAGAGATATCTGGCCGTTTCATATTTGGTTGGTTTATCTAATACTTCTGCAGGCGAAATTGATAAAATATGATGTTTATTTGGATTGATCCGGATTCAAACGCATGAGTTTGGATCTCTAACTCTGTAGAGATAAACGGAGAAGTGAAATTTATGAGAATTTGAATTTGTTGCATGCTGTTCCTGTTAAAATAATACAAAGTCTGACACTTTATTCAGATGCAATCAATAAGAGCGAGATGAAATAATTTGCAATTAAACAAAGCCGCGTAGGTTATAATCATACCTGATACCTATATACTAATATAGTACAATCTGATTGTGCTTACACATTTGGGCAAGGAAACACAAATTTCAAGTTCCTTATACATGTCCATAACACATAAATAGTTTTGCTCCATTCTTATGTTGGTTAATGTTTTTGGTCTTTGTTTTTTCAGGGTGGGCAAGACCTCATTGATGAATCAGTATCCTCAATCCTACTAATATATTTTATAATTGCTGATGCAAAATGTAATTCACTGCTTCTGTTACGAAAACCTTGTTCAGGTTATTTACGTGATGAGTTTCTTAACCCGTTAATTAAAGATATGTAAACAAGAAGTTTAGCAACCAATACAAGGCGACAATTGGGGCAGATTTCTTGACAAAGGAAGTGCAGTTTGAGGATCGGCTCTTCACATTACAGGTAAGCATGGGAGCTGCTTGTTTCATCATTCTACAATTATAGCATGTGATTGAACAGTCCTGAACAAGGAAACACAAATTTCAAGTTCCTTATACATACATGTCCATTACACATAAATAGTTTTGCTCCACTCTTATATAGTTGGTTCTGACTCAGTCCGATAAACACTTCTCTTAAATGAATGAGCCTCAGATTCATGTAAATAATTAATAAGTAAGAGAGCATATTTCTTCATAATTAAATTTCGTTGCCTTTAAATTTGGATTGTGAAAAAACAATCATAACTTGATAAAGCCACTTGAGAATCACGGCATAGTTTGGGCACTGGGTATGTATCAAATTACTTACTTATATTTGTAAATTGTTTGTTTTGATACTATCTTTGGTCTTCCTCATTAGCATCCCTCTTATGCACTATGCTTGGCCTGCGTATAATTAGATATGGGATACAGCTGGACAAGAAAGATTTCAAAGTCTCGGGGTTGCTTTCTACCGTGGTGCTGATTGTTGTGTGCTTGTCTATGATGTGAATGTCATGAAATCATTTGACAATCTCAATAATTGGAGGGAAGAGTTCTTGATTCAGGTACTTGCACTTCTTATTTTCTTCTGAGAATGTGCCCTCCTTCAGTTCACTTTTTTTTTTTCACGTCAATTCAATATAAGCTAAAGTTAACTGATAAGTTTGAAAGATATATATATATTGGAGCATGAAATTAGTTATCATCAGGTGGCAACCCTCAACCATATGATGGTTTAAATTAATAAGGGCTTCCTTTTCTGCATCAAGGAAAATATAATGCTTATATGTGTAGAGAAAGGGGAAAATATAATGTAGGGTAAATTTTGCAGGATTTATTTCACCTTTTTAATTTATTCTTCATGTTGGGGGACACAAGTGAGAAGGTGTTCTAAGTTACTGCATCTTGAATATCTTCATGACGTATTGCCAAATGTGTTACTCAAGAATTCTTAGAATAGTAAGAGTAGTTCAGTTGTATTTCCCTGAGTTTGATGTTTCTGATAAAGATAAGACTTTCATACTAATTCAAATTGCATAGTTTATACCTATCCTATAAATGGAAACAATGGAAATGTACTAATGAAACTGAAGTTATTCTGCAGGCTAGCCCATCAGATCCTGAAAATTTTCCATTTGTGGTGATTGGCAACAAGACTGATGTGGATGGTGGAAATAGTAGAGTGGTAAACTCCTCTCCCTCCACTCTCTTTCTATATATATTGAGGTTGAGAGTCAAGATAAGATTTTTTCACTATTATTAAGGGACACTTGGTGTTGTAGTCTGAACTGTATTAGAGATTTTTGTGACATTGTCCTAGTATCCAAGTCATTTAAGTAATAGGAAAAAAATCACCGTGCAAAGGCATTCATCTTATGCGTGGTGGAATATTGTGGACCTATCTTGATATCTACTATGGGGTTGGTAAGACAACATACAACCCAATATAATCTACATTGACATCAATTCATTGCTTTACCTTCCTTGTTTGTTTTTTTTCTCTCGCCCATGAAAAATCTTCAGTAGGCTATCTTACCTATAATTATGTTTATAAGTTCTGGTCCCACCAAGAAAAGGCAAAACTTAAAATGGTCAATGTGGATAGTAAAACAAAATTATTTGGCTGCCTTAATTAATATATAAGGGAAGGAAGCTCGATCGCCCCAATCTCCTTGTTGACAGATACTGCTGCTGATTGTCCTGTCCAAGTGCCCCTACCTTTCCCCTCTGTCAGCGCCCCCATTCTCCCCCAAGGCCGGAGGCCCTAACCCTGCCCATCCAAATTGGTGGATCCTCTCCCCCCCCCAATGTGGCGGTCATCCCATCTTCTGTGCTGCTACTTCTTTTTATTTTTATTTTTGGAAGTAAACAGTGTTCATTTGCATTCCATTCCCTGTTTACTCAGTGCTTGTACCATGATAAATACTTGCAGCCTTTTTGTTTGGGCACTGAGGTGATGTGATGTACTGTTTTCAATATATAAGCTGTGAAATTATCTTTGATATTGACAAACATTGTTTTGCCTGCTTCGCCACAGGTATCTGAGAAAAAGGCTCGGGCTTGGTGTGCCTCTAAAGGAAGTATTCCTTACTTTGAGACTTCTGCCAAGGAAGGCACCAATGTTGAAGAAGCTTTTCAGGTTATTGCAAAGAATGCCTTGACGACTGGAGAAGAGGAAGAAATGTGAGTACAAAGTCCCATATTATTATTATCTCATCAAGTTGCATTCATATGTCCACACCATCTTGATTATACTTGTTCAGTTTCTCGTAATGCTGTCATAATGTTTTACGGCTTTATAACATAGTTGTGCATTTTATCATTCTGAAAAATAAACTCTCTTAAGGACTTTTGTGTTTAGATTTGAATGTGCACATAATATCATGTTTATACATTTTGCACTGATCTCATAATTCTTGAATGACATATTTTCTTGTTGCTAATATTCTTGATGATTGTGAAGATACCTGCCGGACACAATTGATGTTGGTAGCGGCGCCCAACAAAGGTCAACTGGATGCGAATGTTGATCGAGTAATATGATTAAGAAGTTCCCAGGATGCACCAAGAAGTCATCATTCTTATGTTTTTTTTAATGTGTTGCACTAAGTTCATACGTGTATACTAGTGTTTGTATTGTTGATTGAATTCGTTTTCTTATTTGTTGATCTTGGTTGCTTGGGTTAACCTTCAATGTGTACTGTACTGCTCTGATTTGGCTGAGCTGGATAGAAAATTTCAATGAATTGACTGTAGTTTCTGTTAAGTTAAACCCTTTCATCTCTAACATTTCTTTATCAATTTCTCTCCATGTTGACTACTACGATTTTTCCACAGGAAAAGAAAAGGGTGTTGATGGTAACGTACGTCTCTTCTGTCTATGAGGTTGTGCCATTTGCCCACCATTTCATTGATTCATAAATATTCTAACACGAGAATTAATGCTTAATTGGTAAAGTAAGAGATAATGAGAATGATAGTTAAAATAGTGTTAGTGGATAATGAGATTTACATTATTATTAGTGTTTATATTAGGCATAATTGTATAAGTTTTAAATAAATTAAGATATTGAATTTGTGTAGTCGGACATATTAGTGGTTACGTGTTCATCTTCTTAGCATCTTTATAATTTCATGCAATTCATATTGGACGTACTTCTACAAAAACAAAACAAGCAAAAATATGACATGAATAAGAAAGATAAAAAAAAATATAAGGACTAAAACTAAGCATATTTTAAAAGACAAAGCTCATCCTGATAGAAAAACTGATAAATGATGTACTTGCATAAAATTAGTTTTCTGAAATTGCATTTTGAACTGGTATTTATAGGCGCGATTCAAGTGTCTTGAATAAGCCATTTTTATTATTAAGAGTGAATTACATTAAAACTTCCTAATTTTTCGGTTTACGACACAACATGTCTCTAACAAAAAAAATAGCGCCTGAGGACCCTAACGTTAAATATAATCACGAATCATATTTTTTCGGACCAAAATACCCTTAGACCCTAAAATGGCATTTTTGTCACTCCATTATATTATTCACATGTGATTTCTGCCACATTTTTGTCAGCAACTTCTTATGTAATTTTCTAATAAATTCTAGTACTTCATACGTAATTAAAATTTTGTCATTATTTACACTTTCTATTTTTTTATAAGATACATATTTATCATTATTTGCATTAATTAATATGAAAATAATAAAATGAGACCCTTTCTTCCTTATAAAACTCACTTTCAGGTATTTTTTTATGTTTTCTATTTCCACTAATTTTTATTTGTTTTTTACCTTGATTTATCGATCGATTTTATTTATTATGATAGTATCCCAATTTTGCAGTATTAATTTATAAATTTACATTGTCTTAATTTCAGATACTATTATTAATAAAAAAATCTACAAGGATTAAATAGCTAATGTCACATGCTTGAATATTTTCAAAATATTACTCATGTTTCAATTTTACCATGAATGACAAGAAACTATGCATTATATATATAAAGATTGAATATTCATATGATGTTAAAAATTTCAGTTTGAGCTAAATTATAATTCTTAATAAAATATTAATAAATATAAAATCGTCTTAAAGTTAGGCTTACATTAACAAATTAGTTCGATGATATATAATGAAAAAATATTTTAAATGTCAGTGTTTCAAGAAAATAATATTGTTTCATTTAATTAAATATGAAATACTTTTTATTCTGTGTATTATTGATTCAGATTTTATTTCATAAATAACTTCACTTTTCCATATTTTTGTAGTTTCTCAATGAATTTTCTATATGATATACCTAGTATATTGTTACCACTAACTAGAAATAGAGGAATATAAGATTTTTTTTTGTGTACAAATATTGACAAAACTTTAATCACGTATGAAGTATCAGAACTTATTAGGATATCACGTAAAAAGTTGCTGACATAAATGTGACATAATTCATACGTCAGCGAATTTAGGGATTGCAAAAAATGCCCTTCAAGCCATTTGGGCATTTTCGTTCGAAAAGTGGCTAAAAAACATGATTCGTGATTATGTTTAACGTTAGGGTCATCTGACGATATTTTTTTTTGTTAGGGACATGCAGTGTCGTAAACCGAAAAGTTATGGACTTTTGATGTAGTTCACTCTATTATTAATAATTACTTTATAATTTTTAAAAATGTTTTAAAGTTTAAAATCTGTGCAATCTCGCTCTAGTGTCTAGCCATTCTGGTATTCTAAGACCTTTTCACATTATTTTATAAAGATTAGGTTGTTTGTCAAGGTTATCAAACATTTCACACAACCTAACCAATGCCTTTGTTGTTTGTATAGCTTTTCTGTCGTTAGTCTAAAAGACATCTGTCCAAATGGTTTAATTAATCGATAATTACTCCACCACCAGTCAGAAACAATGAATAAATATTTAATTTAATATTTTTTCGCCAAAATAGTGTCAAAATTCTCATTTTATATATGTATAGATGAGAAATGTTCTGCTGAGCAATTCTTCTGAGCGACATGACACGTCAGCCCCTCTTCTTCATTCAATTAATTATTAATCTTATCATTTACTTTCAAACACACTCCCTTTTTCTTATCGTCAAAAACCAAATTTCTTTCAATTTTCAATTCTCCAGAACACTACATATTTTACATAGAGTTAATTCTTCTTCATTTCTTTTTTCTCTCATGGTGACACGTGCAAGAAGCAGTAGCATCGCCGTTCTTCCTCTATCCTTTTCTGAGTGTCACGCCATATATGTGCCCACACAACGCCTTCATCGATTGCAAGCCTTCTCCTCCTCCAATGGCGGACGCGTCTTTTGGGAATTCTCCCTCAAAACGTGTCCCGATTCTACAAACTTGGATTCGCTTAACAATTTGCCCCTTTCGAAACACTCTACATTCTCCTGAAACACAACTGAATTCGCAGCTACATGGTAATTTCTTGCACATGAAACGTGATTCCTCCGCCATGATTTTTGATTTTTTTTTTCAATTTGGAGTGGGGATGAAGATCGAGATTAATGGAGCTGTGGAGAGGTATTAACTAGTACTCCATTATTAAATTCCAATCAAAGAAATTGTGAATTCAGAGAGAGGGGGACGACATTTATGAGAAATTGTGAAACCTTATGAGAAATTTAGTGATTGAAGAATATATTTTGAAGAAAAGGTACAAATTAAGATACATGAAAATGAAAGAAAAAAAAATAAAAGATGTTTATAAGGAAAAATAGATAGAAGTGATTTGAGATTGTAAAATCCACTTCACGCTTGAGATTGTAAAATCTAGGGGTGGGAAATTATACCGAAATACCGCACTTACCGTACCGGAAAAATACCGAAAATACTGATTTTTCGGTATATCGCAGTTTCTGGTACGATATGATACCGTACCGCAGTGTTTCGGTACGGTAACGGTATCAATTTTTCTATACCGTGGTATACCGATAGATTATATATATATATATAGGAGCGTTATTCTCCTTTTCACATCTTAGATCCTTTTTCCTTCTTAATATTACGCGTTAGATCTAAGGCATCAACGGATCAGATTGATTCTATAAAACTGGTTCCGTGTTGCATTATAGAAGGTGGTTGTATGCATTACAAGGTTATTATTGACATTTGACGGAAAAGTAACTGCCACATTTTGGTATCTGCGAATAATGCACCACATGGTCACGAGTAATGCATATAATTGACTATATAATGCACAATATGTGAACTGCAATGCATACGAATAAGATGTACCATGTTATGATGTTTGGACACACGTTTCTTGTTTCCCCTAAGGGTTTAATAAGCTTAGGGGCTAGGGTATAGTACGTAGACACGTATGTAATCTTCACATGGTAACGAGTAATGGATATAATTGACTATATAATGCACAATTTGTGAACTGCAATGCATACGAACAAGATGTGCTGTGTTATGATGTTTGACACACGTTTCTTGTTTCCCCTAAGGGTTTAATAAGCTTAGGGGCTAGGGTATAGTACGTACGCATTAATAACAAATTATAAAACGATACGAATAATTCACCAAATTGTCACGAGTAACGGATGTTATTAACTATATAATGCACAATATGTGAACTGCAATGCATACGAATAAAAAGTACCATGTTATGATGTTTGACACACGTTTCTTGTTTCCCCTAAAGGTTTAATAAGCTTAGGGGCTAGGGTATAGTACGTAGACATTACTAACAAATTGTTGTTATTGGAATATACGTATGTGCATTATTTGGTTTAGGTAGTGCATTATGTAGCTGTTAATTGTCATTATCTCAGTATATTATGCATTATTAGAGGTATTGTGTATATGGGTTAATCAACGGATTGAAGATTACATACGTGCATTTAGTAATGTCTACGTACTATACCCTAGCCCCTAAGCTTATTAAACCCTTAGGGGAAACAAGAAACGTGTGTCAAACATCATAACATGGTACATCTTATTCGTATGCATTGCAGTTCACATATTGTGCATTATATAGTTAATAACATCCATTACTCGTGACAATTTGGTGAATTATTCGTATCGTTTTATAATTTGTTATTAATGAGTACGTACTATACCCTAGCCCCTAAGCTTATTAAAGCCTTAGGGGAAACAAGAAACGTGTGTCAAACATCATAACACAGCACATCTTGTTCGTATGCATTGCAGTTCACAAATTGTGCATTATATAGTCAATTATATCCATTACTCGTTACCATGTGAAGATTACATACATGTCTACGTACTATACCCTAGCCCCTAAGCTTATTAAACCCTTAGGGGAAACAAGAAATGTGTGTCAAACATCATAACACAGCACATCTTGTTCGTATGCATTGCAGTTCACATATTGTGCATTATATAGGCAATTATATGCATTACTCGTGACCATGTGGTGCATTATTCGTAGCGGTTTCCAGCTATTATTAGATTACTATTGTACCCTCATAATGCACAAAATAGGACAAATAATGCAATACGGGATTAATTACCCAATGTTGATCTTGACCGTCCATTTCTCTAATCTAATGGCTGATATTAAGAAGGAAAAAGGAGGAAATATAGGAAAAGGAAATGAATACATCCCATATATAGTTGTATTCAAATCCTTTTCCCATCATTCCTCATTTCTCCTTCTTAATCTCATGTGTTGATTTAATCAAATCCTATGGTCTAAATAATTTGCTGAAATTATTTAATATAATCATTTAAAAAAACGTAAAGGGCATAATAGAGATTCAATTAAGTGGGTTGTTATGGAAATTCCATGATTTCCTCCCTTCAGGATCTCTGCGGTTTTTTCAACAAAATTGTATAGCATTCGTTCTCTCCCTTCTCCATCACTGCACGATTTCTGTCACCCGTCGAGAAGATCAATTTCACAGCGTCGACGTCTTTCAATCGAACTTGTACAGATTTCGTTTTTCAACAAACCGCAGGTTGCCGGCGTTGAATCACCCGTCGGCGTCTTTCGATTAATAATGGAAGAAGGTAATCCAGCGGTTTCCTGTCATGTTTAACCGCCCATTTGAATGTTGGTCCATCTGTATACTGTGGAATAAAAACGCCACCACATAATTATTCAAGAATTAACCCAGTTTTGTCTGAATTTGATTGATGCTACCGTCATAGTTTATACATATTCAATAATTAAATGATGATGTAAGTTTAACCTATTTCTAAAGTAATTTGATAAATTGACTTTGAATTGGTCGCTAGATCTGTTTCGAATCTTACATGTATGTATATATCAATGTCGAGGAAATATTTTATTTAGCAGTTGAACATTTTTTTATTTAGCAAATTACATTTTTTATTGTTCGGAGGTTGTAAATTATTTTCAGACCAGTCGTCAATCCCAAACGTTGTTTAGCAGGAAATTCGTCTGGGGTTGCAGCGATTCAGCCACGAGACTCTCTCGCCGAGGAAATCATCGTGGATCGTCTGATTGTCGTCGAGCGATAAAACGATGTCGTTTGATTTTTTGCCGGCGGAGAGGTTGGTGAAATCAGAGTCCTCGAGCAACGGGAGGGAGGTGAGGTAGAGCGAAACGCGGCGGTAGAAGAGGTTGCGCTGGTGAGTTGAATGGTTCAACTCGGGGACTTTGAAGTGCTAGTGAACGTGAACTCGGTCGTCGATCCACATAATGTACACATAATGTACATATTGTATAGTATAATGCGTAGTTTAGTTTCTGTAATGCATTATTTGTGATATGTAATGAACATTTATACTGACGCGTTTAATTTAAGTTGTATCGTGTTTCGATGTTTGGCGCACGTTTCTTGTTTTCCCTAAGGGTTTAACAAGCCTAGGGGCTAGGGTGTAGTATGTTCTAAGTCTAAAAAACGTTGTACAAATACACGAGCTGCAATAATTCGTCTGGGGTTGCAAATAATGTATATTTTGTATAGTATAATGCGTAGTTTAGATTCTATAATGCATTATTTGTGATATGTAATGAACATTTATCCTGACCCGTTTAATTTAAGTTATGCAGTGTGTCGTTTTTTGGCGAACGTTTCTTGTTTTCCCTAAGGGTTTGACAAGCCTAGGGGCTAGGGTGTAGTATGTTCTAAGTCTAAAAAACGTTGTCCAAATACACGAGCTGGAGTAATTCGTCTGGGGTTGCACGTGCATAACGCGTAGGTATATTTTAAAACAGTTATACATAATGTACATATTGTGTAGTATAATGCGTAGTTTAGTTTCTGTAATGCATTATTTGTAATATGGAATGAATATTTATCCTGACCCGTTTAATTTAAGTTGTGCCGTGTTTCGATGTTTTATGCACGTTTCTTGTTTTCCCTAAGGGTTTAACAAGACTAGGGGCTAGGGTGTATTATGTTTTAAGTCTAAAAAACGTTGTCCAAATACACGAGCTGCAGTAATTCATCTCGGGTTGCACATAAATAGCGCGTAGGTATTTTTTAAAACAGACATACATAATGTACATTTTAGTATAGTATAATGCGTAGTTTAATTTCTGTAATGCATTATTTGTAATATGGAATGAATATTTATCCTGACCCGTTTAATTTAAGTTGTGCCGTGTTTCGAAGTTTGACACATGTTTCTTGTTTTCCCTAGGGGTTTAACAACCCTAGGGGCTAGGGTCTAGTATGTACAACAGCAACCACGTAATGCATAAAACAAGATAAATAATGCATTCAAATAGCCAAATAATGTACAGAATCACTCAAGTAATGAACATACAAATATTACATTCATTCTTAGACTCATGTACAACATCAATCTAAAGATGAATAAAACATGATAAATAATGCATAGAAATAGCTAAATAATGTACAAATATTGCATTGACTCTTAGACTCATGTACAAGTTCCGTGACAGCTTCCTTTTGCCGTGAAGTTAAACTCTTTATACAATTCAGAAACTCGGTAGGGGTTCCTCGACAATACAGATGGTCGACGTTCCTACCCCTTGGGTTCCTGTCCTCCGTCTCTTCCGGAGCTGTACTAGTCCCGACCTCTGATAATCGCTCCCAGAATTTCTGGGCTATTCCTACTGGCAGTATATCATCGACCGCCTCGTCGATGTCCAATCTTAGCTGCTTTGATTTTGTACAACATACATAATAATAACATACAATTAATTACATAATGTACAAACTTAATAAAATAATGTGGACAGTTATACTGCATTCACTTATACACTCTGGTACAGAAGCATCAAAATAATGCCTAAAAACCGATACATAATGCATTTTAATAATCAAATGATGTTCAGAATAAATCAACAAATGCACCATGAATATTGCAATCACCCATTGTCCCATGTCCAACAACAGTCACATAAAGCATAAACCCTGATAAATAATGCACTAAAATAACTAAATAATGTACAGATCCGGTCAAGTAATGAACATACAAATATTCCATTCACTCTTTGACCCATGTACAACAGCAGTCACATGATGCATAAAACAGGATAAATAATGCATTCAAATAGCCAAATGATGAACAGAATCACTCAAGTAATGAACATATAAAAATATTCCATTCACTCTTAGACTCATGTACAACAACAGTCAAATGATGCATAAAACATGATAAGTAATGCATAGAAATAGCTACATAATGTACAGATTCAATCAAATAATGCACATAGGTATATTGCATTCAACATTTCACCCACATCACTCAGCAAGCATTCAAATAATGCCAAATACTTGACAAATAATGTAAACTACTACATAAGTAATGAAAATGTCAAATAATGCAATCACATCGGTAAGTAATGAAGAAATTATATCAAGTAATGCACAAACAAATATACTATCTACTCCTCAGCAATATAACACAACATTGACATGATGCATTATACATAATATATAATGAATACATATATACAAATAAATGAACAAACTCATTTTATGTATAAGCATTAAACTTCTCCATCCGCAATGCCAACAATGACCAACGGCAGTTTTTATTTTTCTACAGTTGAATATAATGAATGTTTATAGGCATATAATGCATATATTTTACCAAGTAATGCATATACACATATTCCATGTACTCTTCAACAATAAAAAACACCAGTTACATGATGCATAATACAGGATATGTTGATGCATATAAATATTCATATAATGTGCAGAACCATTACAGCAATGAACACACTAACATTGCATAAATTTTTACAATAATGACCAATAGCATACAAATAATGAATAATTAAGTTAAATTAATGCACACAATTATGAAAATAATGTACAAACTCGACTATAACATGTGGGATTAAGATTCAAATATGTCGAGCACAAACACAGAGCAACAGCCCAACGGAAGCTCACCCTCTTCCTGCGAATGCTGGGAATTTGACGGTCGTCCTCTTTTACTCATTCCGAAATCTGCGCGGGACAGGAAACAATCAAAACCCAATAAAATTTTGTCAACCAATATGCGCGGTTGATGGTACTCGGGTGAATCGTGGTGTGGGTGATGTGTAATGGTCAAAAATTGGGCAAACGCCTGTTGAAACTCGTAAAATAAACGACCAAAAAAAAGGGTTTCGACAAACCATACCTCCTATTAAACCGCAGCGAAATCTTGTTGAAAATCGGAAGGGCTATTGGAAATCAAAGCAAACACTGGTTGAATTTCAGAGAAAACGGTGAGTTCTTGACTTGGGGCGGCTAGGGTTTTGGCAGGGTTTGGAATTTGGGAAGACGAATCGGGAGAGGATTGTTAATAAATGCGTTTGATGATGAATGTTGTGTTCAGTAGATGGAAAGTAGTGGGTATATCCCGCTTAAATTTCGCACAATACGTTTTTGTCAGTTTTGGGTGCATCAAATTATGAATTCACCCTCATGATGCACGAAATTGTTCAAATAATGCACTGCGGGATCATATCTATGATTGTAATCAGGATCGTCCATCCTCCTGATCCAACGCTCCAGATTTCGAAGAAACTTAAATCTAAGAGGAGAAAAGGAGATTAACACTACCCTATATATATATATATATATATATTAATATTAATTATGTTATAATATATATATTACATTTATATATATATTATATTAAAAAAAATAAAAAATAGAATTCTCTAAAATTTAAAAAATTTAAATGTAATATTTTGGATATATATTATATTAAATTTAAAAAATGTATATTACATTTATATATATTATATTAAATAAAATTTTAAAAAATTTAAATGTAATATATATATATAGGGTAGTGATCAAAGTATAACTAATATTAAGTGTATAACTAGAGAACAAATCTCAGCCACACATTTTGTTAGTCTAATTTAATCTTATAAGTTAAACAAATTTTCAGATTTTTGTTAAAAATAATAGCTCAAGGGCATTTTCGGAATTGAGGGGTATGTTGAAGAACATCCCCCAGAAAACGAGCTCAGCTTCATCCTCTCTTTTTCCTCCATTTTGACGAAACCAGCCAACGCCATCTCCGCCTTGGTCTCCACCATTCGAGTGCCGAAATCAGTGCACACGTTCTCCAAATCAGCGTCGCAACAGCGCAGCTTGCCGGCGAGCAAGGGGTAGTCATGCAGGACTCTTCCGAGAGACTCTTTAATCTGCCCGGCAACCAGCCATCCAGAGTCCTCGGAGGAGCCCTTGTTGTAGCAGAGGAGCAGGTGGAAGCGCCGCTGCAGCACCGCCGCCGATCCCGCATTCTGTGAAACCGTGATTCTGCACGATTGTCGTGGATCTGTTGGCTTTGTTGGAACCACTGTTTGAATTGCTTCCACGCGCACTTTGCCCACCGGAGTTGCCATTATTTTTTTTTTGTTTTCAAGATGTTGTGGATGAATTTCAGTGGCAATAGCTTTAGTGTTGAATAATTATAAATTTGACAATACACATTAGTGTAACCAAATAAGGAGTTACTGCTTAGATGGTGATCGGAGGACATTTTATTCTTGGTTAAAATAAACAAGAGTATTAAATAAGTGTTTGCTTGACTGTGTTACTAAGTTTCATTTCATTCTTTGTCAAAGCAACTCCCAATTCATTCGATGATTTTATTTACTTCACTCTTGTTAACAAAACACATCACTCTTATTCTGATTTTACTTCACTCTTGTTAACAAAACACATCACTCTTATTCTGATTTCACTTCACTCTTGTTTACGAAACACATCACTCTTATTCTGATTTTACTTCACTCTTGTTTACAAAACACATCACTCTTATTCTGATTTTACTTCACTCTTGTTTACAAAACACATCACTCTTAATGTGATTTTACTTCACTCTTTTTTAACAAAACACATCACTCTTTTTCTGATTTTACTTCACTCTTGTTAACAAAACACATCACTCTAATTTTTATTTTACTTCACTCTTGTTAACAAAACACATCACTCTTATTCTGATTTTACTTCACTCTTTTTTACAAAACACATCACTCTTATTCTAATTTTACTTCACTCTTGTTTACAAAACACATCACTCTTAATGTGATTTTACTTCACTCTTGTTAACAAAACACATCACTCTTTTTCTGATTTTACTCCACTCTTGTTAACAAAACACATCACTCTTATTCTGATTTTACTTCACTCTTGTTTACAAAACACATCACTCTTATTCTAATTTTACTTCACTCTTGTTAACAAAACACATCACTCTTATTCTAATTTTACTTCACTCTTGTTTACAAAACACATCACTCTTATTCTGATTTTACTTCACTCTTGTTAACAAAACACATCACTCTTATTCTGATTTTACTTCACTCTTGTTAACAAAACACATCACTCTTATTCTGATTTTACTTCACTCTTGTTTACAAAACACATCACTCTTATTCTAATTTTACTTCACTCTTGTTAACAAAACACATCACTCTTATTCTAATTTTACTTCACTCTTGTTTACAAAACACATCACTCTTATTCTGATTTTACTTCACTCTTGTTTACAAAACACATCACTCTTAATGTGATTTTACTTCACTCTTTTTTAACAAAACACATCACTCTTTTTCTGATTTTACTTCACTCTTGTTAACAAAACACATCACTCTTATTTTTATTTTACTTCACTCTTGTTAACAAAACACATCACTCTTATTCTGATTTTACTTCACTCTTGTTTACAAAACACATCACTCTTATTCTAATTTTACTTCACTCTTGTTTACAAAACACATCACTCTTAATGTGATTTTACTTCACTCTTGTTTACAAAACACATCACTCCTATTCTGATTTTACTTCACTCTTGTTTACAAAACACATCACTCTTATTCTGATTTTACTTCACTCTTGTTTACAAAACACATCACTCTTATTCTGATTTTACTTCACTCTTGTTTACAAAACACATCACTCTTATTCTGATTTTACTTCACTCTTGTTTACAAAACACATCACTCTTATTCTGATTTTACTTCACTCATGTTTACAAAACACATCACTCTTATTATGATTTTACTTCATTGTTGTTTATAAAACACATCCCTCTTATTACCGAGCAGCGCCGCGCAACTGGAACTCGCTTCTGCGGAACTCCATCAACATGATGACCCCCTCTACTTTATATTTTAGTCTACTCAAAAAGCCTGGATTTGAATCTACAATCTTATCAACAATTTAAAATACACAAAAAAGATTTCTTTATGATAAACAAAGGATACCAAAATTAATTAAATTTTTAATTAGAAAACACGAATTCATCCAAGAAACTGCAGCATCACCTTCTTAACAAAATCAAGGAAATTTGAATGCTACAACATCGAATTCGACATCTATATCACACATATTAAGAAGATGAAAAAGAGGAATGAATCATCGATTTCTTGCAATGAGCGAAAGCTACTTTAATGGAAACCTCAATCTCCGCTGCGCTGCTGCTCCGCCGGAGAAACTGCAGCTCATGCAGACCGCTCAAACTGAACGAGGACGATGCCGTCGATGACGAAGACGAGCAATCCTCTTCATCATCGCGCTGATCCCGTAACTCTCCTCAAGCACCGACACCACCGTCGCCACGTCGCCCAACAGCGTGCTCCCCTCCACCTCCTCCGGCGAGTGGCCGGAGATCTCCTCCGACCTTCACCTGGAGCTGAAACATGCCTTCGAGATTGTTATTATGGCTATGCAATGACCATTATACCCCCGCGTTGTTATTATGGAGTAAATTTATGATTGAGGGAACTAATTTCTCCTTAAATTCAAAAATTAATACTAGCCCTTGATTTTTTTGATCTTGTGGCTATGATTTGTTCTCTAGTTATTTGGTTAAGGGGTATTTGCCATAGATCATTACTATATATATATATATATATATATATATATAGGGGAGCATTAATCTCCTTTTCATCTATTAGATCCTATTTTCTTCTTAATATTATCCGTTAGATCTAATGCATTAACGGATCAGATTGATTCTACAAATCTATATCCGTGTTGCATTATAGATGGTGGTTATATGCATTACAGGGGTAATGTAGACATTTGACGGAAACATGAACCGCCATATTTTGGTATATGCGAATTTTACGGGATTTGAAAACATCAGCCTCTTCTTCTTTCCTCATTCATCACGCACACAACCAAAACCACTCCATCCACTCCACTACCGCAAACCCTAGTTTTCACTCCCTGCCGCAACGTTCGAAGAAATAGCAGCAGTGCACCAAAATTTCTGTGACAACAAGCTACCGGCGTTAACAGCTGCTCCTAAACACCGACTCCTATCGACAAGGTATGTTTCAAAAGGAATGTGGGCATGTTTTTTCCGCGATTTAGCATACCCGAATTGTTAAAATTGAAACTTTTAGTTGCGGAGGTGCAGAAATTTCTGAAATAGCTTGTTCTTTGTTTATGTTTTTCTCTGAATCTGTAGTGTAGATATTGGGTTCGGTTCAATAAACATCAATTCCGGTATCTTATTTTTTTTTGGTGTCTGCAGATCCAAAATGACTAAGAGGGGTCGACCGCTCTCTCAAGCATCAGAGGCCGCAGGTAAAAATTGCATCGGACTTAAACAATTCAGTATCTTATTTGTCGATTGTGTGAAAGGATATTAGCAACTCTGTTGAATCCGCATTATCCATGTTGTGTGGTGTGGTGACTACACACACGAAAGAGTTCATAAGTGCATATCTATTGAATGCATTGTGGAACTGTAATCATGCATTTTTTTTGTAGTAATGGCTGCATTATTTATACAGTTTAATACATTGTGTGTGTCACACATGTACGTTTTCATTTTGGAGCATAATTTATATAGGCTATGGTTACCAAATTTTGTATTACACAGGGTATTTGCTTTGTCTTATGCATTATGGAGCAAGTTTTATGCATTACTTGTTCTGACTGGTGCATTATTTGTTGTGGTATATGTATTAATCCTCATTGCTCTCAGTTCATGTAGTCTTTTGAATATGCAGTGCATTATGTAGCTGTATACTGGCATAATTTGCAGTATATCATGCATTTTAGGGCCATGTGTAGGGTATTGTTTGTTTTAGATACTAAACTCAAAAAAAAAAAAAATTATGTGCATTATTTAAACTGGACTGGGCATTATGTACAATGATGTATGCATTATGTTCAGTATATTAAGCATTATTCATGGTATTATTTGTGGTTATTGGAAGATACGTATGTGCATTATTTGGTTTAGGTAGTGCATTATGTAGCTGTTAATTGTCGTTATCTGAATATATTATGCATTATTAGAGGTATTGTGTGTATGGGTTAATCAACGTAGTGAAGATTACATATGTGC
The DNA here is from genome assembly GCF_004379255.2 of Salvia splendens. Lineage (NCBI taxonomy): Eukaryota > Viridiplantae > Streptophyta > Magnoliopsida > Lamiales > Lamiaceae > Salvia > Salvia splendens. Next base: position 11,015,089 of record NC_056033.1, read on the forward strand.
ATTAATTGGTTTAGACATTGCATTATGTAGTAAGTAATTGTCATTATGTGCAGTATATTATGCATTATGAGAGATATTGTGTATATGAGTTAATCAACTCAGTGAAGATTACATATGTGCATTATTTGGTTTAGACAGTGCATTATGTAGTATCTAATTGTCATTATGTGCAGTATATTATGCATTATAAGAAATATTGTGTATATGGGTTAATCAACACAGTGAAGATTACATATGTGCATTATTTGGTTTAGGCAGTGCATTATTTGGTTTAGGCAGTGCATTATGTAGTATCTAATTGTCATTATGTGCAGTACATTATGCATGAGGATTTTGTGTATATGGGTTAATTAACTCAGTCAAGGTTACATATGGACATTATTTGGTTTAGGCAGTGCATTATGTATTATCTAATTGTCATTATGTGCAGTACATTATGCATTATGAGAGATATTGTGTATACGGGTTAATCAACTCAGTGAAGGTTACATATGTGCATTATTTGGTTTAGGCAGTGCATTATGTAGCAGGTTATTGTCATTATTTGGAGTATATTAGGCATTATGAGATGTATTTTGTATATGGGTTAATCAACTCAGTGAAGATTCAAAGTGCGCATATCATGTTGTATTCTGTTTTAATGATAATTTTCTAATGTTTTATGTTGTTTGTGCCATATCAGAGAAGCAGCTAAGACTCGACATCGACGAAGCGATCGACAATGTAATTCCGGTAGCACTTGCGAAAAGATTCAGGGATAGATTGGCCGAGGTGGCCCAAGTACAGCTGGAGATCAGGGTGAGCGCCGAAGAGCCGTAGAGGAAGAAAGGGCCCTCGTCTCTTACATAATATGTACATTATGTAAATCAGTAAAAATGAGTGCATATCCGCGATTATAAATAAACACTAGTTTTATAAATCAAACTAATGGTCTTTGTTAACGTTGTTATTAATGTGTACATACTAGACCCTAGCCTCTGGGCTTGTTAAACCCTTAGGGAAAACAAGAAACGTGCGCCAAACATCTAAACACGCCCAACTTAAATTAAACGGGGCAGGATAAATGTGAATTACAAATCACAAAACATGCATCACAGAAACTAAACTACGCATTATACTCTACAAAAAATGTACATTACGTACATCTGTTTTAAAAATGTCTACGCGCTATGAATGTGCAACCCCAGACGAATTACTGCAGCTCGTGTATTTTGACAACGTTATGTAGACTTAGAACGTACTACACCGTAGCCCCTAGGCTTGTTAAACCCTTAGGGAAAATAAGAAACGTGAACCAAACATAGAAACACGGCACAACTTAAATTAAACGGATGAGGATAAATGTTCATTACATATCACAAATAATGCATTACAGAAACTAAAATGCGCATTATACTATATAATATGTACATTATGTATATCAGTAAAAAAAAACCTACGCGCTATGAATGTGCGACCCCAGATGAATTACTGCAGCTCGTGTATTTGGACAACGTTATTTAGACTTAGAACGTACTACACCCTAGCCCCTAGGCTTGTTAAACTCTTAGGGAAAACAAGAAACATGAACCAAATATCGAAACACTGCATAAGTTAAATTAATCGGGTCAAGATAAATGTTCATTACATATCACATATAATGCATTACAGAAACTAAACTGCGCATTATACTCTACAGATCAGAATTCAACAAAGTATCGCATCTCCTTTCACGCAGCGCTCCCTCTCTCTTAGAAAATTCTCCGTCGCCGTCAGCCATTGTCTAGGTCTGCTCTCCCTCATTCGTCGGCGTTCCGTCGCTGAACTGTTGCGCGGCTGCTGTCCTTCGCGCAGCTACTGCCCCTGTTCCCAACCTTGCTTTCTCTGCCCTCCGATCTGTACTCCGTCGTCACCGTCGCCGAGCTCGAAAGCTCAGCTCTCCGCCTATCTTCTTCTCTCATCGCCGCTGTGATTCGCGCAGCCGCGACTCTCCATCATCGCTGTTGATTAGCCACCGCTGCCGCCACTAGGGTCGCCGTTGAATGGATATTGCTGTTTTCCTCCCGCCGTGGCTGTGCGCGATCCAGCCCAGAGCCGACGTCACATCAACCCCTGTTCCCCGTCGCTGCCTCTCATAAAGCACAGATGTAATGGAGAAATTCACGCCAGTGGCGTTTGGCAAGGAATAATAACCGTGAAGATTGAGTTAGAGTAAATTTAGGAAGTTGCCATAACCAACCAAATTATTGATTACTAATTCAGCCCTTTTCGTTTTTTTAATCATTAAATTAAATGATTATACACACTAATTTAGGCCATTGGATACAGGAAATCAACGGCTAAGATCAAGAAGGAAATAAGAGGAAATATGAGAAAAGGAAATGAATACATCCATATATATATATATATATATATATATATATATATATATATATATATATATATATATATATATATATATATATATATATATATTACATTTATAAATATTTTGGATACAATAGGTTTTTTACGGTATACCGTTACCATACCGCATACCGTTATTACGGTATGGTAACGGTATAAAAAATTATCATACCGAATTTCTGGTATACCGAAAATTCGGTACGGTATCGGTATGGAATTTTGACATACCGTAATTTTGGTACGGTATGCGGTATGACACGGTCAGTCTGGTATACCGTACCAACCCACCCCTAGTAAAATCCACTTCACGCTAAAAATCAGGAAACTAATGAGAAGGGGCAAATGCCCCACTTCGAATTTCCCACATACACGTAAATTTATATAGCAAATTATATTAATTTATTAATTAAGTACTAAATTGCCCCTCTATATTTTATAATAAAATATATAATTGCCCCATCTAATATGATAAAATGCAGTCAGAAACCAAGATAATAGAAAAGATGGATTCTTTTCCTTAGATAATAAAACATGCAGAAAAAACCAAGGTTTTATAGCGGTCAATCGAACAAAAATTAGAGCTTCTCTAAACAAAATTTTGAATGTTTATATTTTTGCCCCTTCGACAATAATTTTCTGGCTCCGTCCTTGAAACTAGCCTACGTGGGTAGAAGAGGCGCTCACAGCCGCTCACGAGAGTCGCGCAGGAGAACATCTCTCATGTATAGATAGATAGATTTGATTATCTATTTAATTTATTTTAAATATTGTAAGATATGTAAGTAGATTATTAAGTACATTTAAAGTATTTTAATGGTCACGTAGAATAAAAATGATAAAGTACTATAAGTTTAACATTCATTTAAAACAAATAAAAATTTTGTTAACCAATTTTATACCCAAGTTCTCTTCTTATAGTCGTGTATTCAATTAATAAAATTGAATTATAGTGTGGAGTTCATTTTTTAGGTATTGAATATTTTAAATTATCTAAATAGATTTGAATTAAAATTAAATGAAAAACTCAGGTTCTTTGATTCATTTTGATTCATACACTAACTGTGGCCCGATTCCGATTTCTGGATTTATAAAAGTCCACAATGGTTAATTGATTTTTCGATCCATTTATAGCCATAACATGCCTATCTAAAAGTAATCAGTATGAAAAAAATTATTCAAAACTATTTTAGTAGAGAAATATTAATTATTAATGTTAATTTATTCATGTCCAAATCGGCTACCTTTAATTTTAATACAATTATTTTTCTTCTTGTATATATTTTTAGAAATTTTGCATATAATATGAAATTACGACACATAGTGATATTAACACAACAATTAATTTAGTAGTTTTTTTTACTCCAATGATTCTTATTCTTCAGAATTGAAATGTTTATTTTAACAACATCATGATTTAAAGTTTTGGTTCAATAAAATTGAGGACAAAGATCTTAAATTGTGACATACACTTTAAGTTTGATAATTAAATGGGTATTTACTTTCATATAGGCTAGTACCAAAATAACGGCCCATTAAGATAAACAGAACGAAAGGATTGGGCCCACTGTCCATCTGCACCTCGCCGTCCGATTCACCGACCTCCTCGGAGACTCCCACCCTGCCGAGCCATCTCCCAAATCCTCAATTTACCTCTTTCTTTCTTAACAGTTGGAAGTATTGAAACCATCTTCCGTCTCTACAACAAGTCCACTCCCATGCCATTCCTGGTTCTGGAAAACAGGGTAAGAGATGTGAATTTCAGCTGGTTCCCTCACCATTATGCTTGTGATAACTTTATTGATTGAATGTGATTCCTCTGTAACAGACTATAACAAGACAAGAAGGGATTGGAGAAGAAATTCGAGATTGTTTTTGCTGGAGTTACTTATTAGGAACCCTGTTAGCAGGGGAATGGAAACTAGCTCCAATATTTAAGAGTTGATTCACTCTCCAGCTATTCTCAGATAACATATTGCATCTTCTCTTATTTGTCTTTTGAAATACAAATGAAGAATGATGTGATTTATTTGATGTAGTTTGGTTTTAGTTTCCAATGAATGGGTCTTTTAAACAAGAAATGGGCGTGGTGGTATTGGTGTATTTCATCAAAACTTCAATAAAATCTTCGTGATTAAGAATTCCAAATTCACGATTCTTCACAAAACTATCTAGTAAAAAATACGTAATGTTTAGGTACAAGTTTCTGTTGATTAATTTCTACAGAGGTATTTAAAACACACTCGTACAAACCATACATTCCTTGAATGGTCCTAGACCAGACTGAGGTTATTGCACGCACCATACATACTTATGTAACACCTGATGTGATGTTCCTGTCCTAGGTAACTGGAAGCCAAACAAGGTTGTCCGAGGGGAAGAAATGGCACACGGGGGAAGCACCAGGGACGCTTCCAAGAGCACGGAAGGCGTTGTGACTAGGATCCCATTGTGAGGTATCCATGTGGCACATAGCAGCTGCCTCCACTCTCCCTCCGTCCTCCCCTTCCACCACAACCTTGTACACCTTGTTATCGCTTTCTTGGCCGTGACAGTAGAAAACTGCATACGGATAAGGCAGCGTGTGGCACCCTACAATCTTGGGTGCTGATATCTCCACCGGAGGTTCAGATATAGTGTAGTTCTGAAGAGGTGATATCGAGTTAGAGAGGTAAGTGGTGGTGAGGACTCTGAATTTGGAGCTCAGGCCGAAGATCTTGTGAAGGGAGTCGAACATGGACTCAAGAGACGTGGCGCAGAACTTGGCCTCGCCTTTGATAGGAGGGAGCTCGCAGTGGTGGAGCGTGTCTGTCATGGCGTTGGCCTGTTTGGATCCCTCGGGGAAGGAGAGGAGGCGGAGGATGTGAGGGAGTTGAGAGGAGGAGAAAGGGATGGAGTCGGATTCGTGTTTGGAGAGGAGATGGGGAGAGGTGGAAGGGTCTCTTGTGGGGAAGTAGATCTCCATTTTGTTGCCAGTTTTGAGGTCCTTGTAATGGAAGAACACCTTCAGTTCGGGTTCATGCCTTTTCATTCCGGAATCATCGGTTCTTGATCGAAGATGGTTGTTCCAGTGGCTGCCATGGTGCAGATGCAGCTGCCCTTGTGTTGTTTGGAGACACTGAAAATATGACATCTATTAGTAATTCTGTTTGTGTCACAAACATTGCTATTATTGGATTGTTGATATGTTTTACCTGAAGAACAAATAGTGAATACACAAGCAAGATTGAAGGAGGAGGACTCATGTTGATCTTCTTTTCTTCAAACTCTCTCTGTTTTTATATGATAGCCATGATTTTTATTCTGCAACTTGTAAGAGTGCACATATATGCCTATGTAAATTTTTTTGGTCAAAAACAGTTTAATATCCCCCACCACCTTCCAACCCCTCTCGTAATAATTAAAATCGACAAATGCGTATTTAATTCTTACTCCATTTGGTCTCAATAAAATGTCCCGTATTTGGTTTGACTTTATAAAAGAAAGGAGTGAGTGAAATGACTGGAAAAAACTTAGAAAAATTAAATATTAATTTTCTAATGACTGAGAGTAAAATGCGATAGTAAAATATGAGGTTCATTTATTAAAAATAGTAAAATGAAATGTACTCAACATTTATTACATATTATCAAAATAAAATAATATGAGATATTTAATGGAAATCGGTAAATGGGTGAGTATTCAAACTCAAAAAAATAAAAAATTATTTAGAGGAAATGTTTCTTAATTTTTTGATATACTACCTCCGTTTATAACAATTAGTCTTGTTTTTCTATTTTGGACCATCCACCGAAATTAATTTCTTTTTATTGGTGGCAATTTCTTCTTCTTTAAAGAGATTGAGTCCATTTTCCATTTACATATACTACTTTAGTTACATTTTTTTTCACTATTTTTCTTACTTTATTAATTTTTTACATTAAAATATAATTATATATTATCAAAACTATATTTTTTGAACGATTGTTATATTAAAATACAAGTTGACTTGAATATATTATGATATGTATGGTGCTTTTTGTCCCTTTCCATGGTAGGAGAAACCAATAGTTCTTCGTAAAACAGAAGAGGCGTTTTCTTCTTTATTATCCTCCTTTAATTAAATTTGAAGATTCAGCCTCTGATGACGAGTGCCAGATACATTTTGTGGGTAACATTTTTCTATTGCACATGTCATGTAAGTTTTTTAATCACATACTCCCTCTTCTGTTCCACAATAGTGGAAGCGTTTCTTTTCGACAAACGATTTAAGAAAAATTTATGTTAAGTGAATTAAGTAAATAAAGAATAATGTAGGAAATGAAAAAAGTAGAGATAATAAAGTAAGAGAGAACAAAGTAGGTGAGAAGAACTGTGTTGACTTTTACTAAAAATGAAAATGACTTCATTACTATGGAACACACCAAAATAGTAAAATAATTTCACTACTTTGGTACGAAGGGAGTACTACTATACTTTTGTTAAATGGTATAATTAATTTCTTATCGAGATGCATGTTTTTTTTAAATCTGAATTGCTAAGTTGGCAAGGTTTTTTCCAAGGCATGCAAATAAAAGTTATACTTCGTCTAAAATTATTGAACGTCACTACTACTCCATTTATAATTCGTAAGATATGTAACAAGTTACTTGGAGACAGTGGCGGACGCAAGAAATTTAATTGGTAGGGGCTGTACTTAGTGATTTTATCCTAATAAAATACTCTCTCCGTCCGCAAATAGGAGTCTCGTTTTTCAATTTTAGTCAGTACGCGAACAGGAGCCGTGGTTCACTTTTACCATAAATGGTAATAGAGCCCCACCTTTCACTAACTCATTTAACTCATATTTCATTTAAAACTAATATATACAAGTGAGACCTATATTCCACTAACTTTTTTCCACCCACTTTTCTTAACACTTCTTAAATCCGTGACGCCAAGAAATGAGACTCCTAATGGCGGACCAAGGTTGTAGTATCTTTTCGCTACATATATAATAATACTGCTCCATGTCATATGAAAAATTGAAAACACAACGATAATAAATATACATAAACATTTTATATAAAACTAGTCCAATACTTTTAAATTATTGAATTTACATAGATTACGTGGAAAGAAAATTAAAATTATATTTTGTATGATGATTTTTGTCGTGAAACCCTATAATTAGATTTTCTATTGGTTGATATTCATTTAAAATTTTGTTTACAACCTCTAAAGCAGCAATTTATTTAACAAAATGTTTTGAAATGATACTATGAGAGCATATAAGTGAACAGCTGTCAACATTTTAACACATTACACATTTTACAAGGTACTTTACTAATAGGAGTAATATAATATTATTAATATTTATTTTAAAACGTTTTCTTCTTCATTAACCACACGGTAGTCATTGTTGCTGCATTTTTCAACTCTGTAATTTTCGATACTTTACATTACTTTAGTTCAGCCCCTCCTTATCTTTCAACATTGATCATTTAGGCGTCTAAAACAATATTTTAGTGAGGGCTTATGATGATTTTCAGAATTTTCAAAAAATTTAAAAGTAAAAATATCAAGTAAATGGAACTCTTGGGAGGGGCTTAAGCCCTTCCCCACCTCTTACTGGGTTCGCCACTGCTTGGAGATATTTTTTGTAATTGGACAAAATAAGATCATATATGCAGCTTAAATAATGAATATATATCAATATACATTAATAATCAATCTGATCATGTATAAACGTTTAATTCTCAAAGGATACTTGAGGACAATTCATTCTTACTTGAGAACGTATATATTGTATACAAATTTAGAGATGTTTAAATAAAATCTTTTCTAACCTAATGAGTGTGTTCGAGTATCACGTGACTGGTCCATCCTTGACAAAAATCTTTTCTTATAGTGATTAAATCTTAATCAATATTAAATCTGTTTGAGAGTATATGAATCAAATTGTTCATAATTGCTGCATGCGTTGGATATTGGTTTGGGGGAGTTGACTAAGTATAAATCAATATTATTATTCAAAAAGGTGAAGTAGATAAGTACAATGTACGTGTTAGAAATGCTATTTGTACTCTTCTCTAACCACCCAATATTTTATCCCCATACCACCATTGTCAACTCAACTTTCTCCATCCCCACATCAATTCACATGCACCATCATTGCCTCTGTATGCAATAGTGAGCTTATTCTGAACTGTAGATTTCAATTAGGATAGTCCAGATTTTACTAATAAAGTTAGTTGGAGTTTGTTGAAATTCAAGATTATGATGTACTAATAAACTTAGATATTTAATGGCAAAGAGACAACAAGTTTTGATGAGTTTGTCCTAAAGTATTTGATGGATCAATTTATTTCAAACTATATATGTATAGTCTATGAGGGGATGTAAAATAAGTTCTAAATTTTATAAGAAAAAAAAAGTTTTACCTGAAATATTTAATAGGACTATTTCAGTTTATATTCAGGATGAATATCAACCACAACGTGTGGATTCAAACCTAATCTAAAATCTAGTGGTGTGATCTCATGATTGCATCCTGCTACATAGGTTTTCACTCCACCTTCATTATCCGCAAATTTTTCAAAGTTGCCTTTATTATGTGTTGCAAGTGTTGACTATGGGAGAAGGTTCTAGGAGAAAGAATAGTAGTAGTAACGGTTGAAAGATACAGAGAATTATGAGATTGATTGTAAATTGATTTGTTACTAAAGATAGAATAAGATCTCACTGATATAGGTTTATAATATAGATGCATATTCTATGCCTATAAAACAACGTAACATATTGTATGATTAATCATCAAGTAAATAAACAAAAATATCCTCCCAATCTTTCTTTCATGGCGTCAGAGCAGAAAGATCCGGCTTAGAAAAACTTCATCATAGCCGAGTTCATACCAATCCGGTCAAGAGGCCAAAATCAAATCAGAAAAACCAATCCCTACCAGAAAAACAATCCCTGCACACAAAACATGTCGGATTCAGATTCAGAAGGAGATACCAAACCCAAAATTAAACCTTCAAAGTTGAAGACAAATAAGAATGTGACTGTTGCATTCAAATTGAATGGACAGAACTATTCTTTATGGGCGCGACTGATGAAGGTCGCGATAGGAAGCCGAGGAGGATACTCTCACATCAAAGACCAGCCACCGGAACCAGAAAGTCACGGATATACCGATTGGGAGGAAACTGATCTCGTGGTGTTTTCGTGGATCGTCGACAACATCGAAAACGACATAATCACAGACTTCGCCCATCACCAAACCTCGAAAGCTATATGGGATAATCTCGCCGTAACGTTTGAGGGCAAGAGGGATCCTTATCTCATATACGATATGGAGGATAATGCTATTGCACTCAGGCAAGGGAACTTGGATCTTGAAACCTACTACTGGCGAATCCACGGACTGTGGATTAATGTGGATCGGTGTCGAAAACAGCCGGTCGACTGCTGTGACAAGGGAGTCAAGCAATTCAGGGAGTTCTCAAACACGACAAGGTTGTTCAAATTCCTCACAGAGCTAAATCCAGAATACGATACAATCCGATGGGACATCCTCAAGGACGAGCCCTATCCCTCAGTCGAAGAGGCTTACAGAAGGGTCCAGAGGGAGGCGACTCGATTAAAAATCATGCCACCGGCATCCCCTAAAACCACCGAAGACTCCGGCGTTGGTAGCGCCGATGCATCATCGGGAGAAATTGGCTATGGATTCAGGGCACAGAGAGACCGACCGACCAACAGAGGACCGCCGCGACCGCCACCTATCGGAACCAGTCACCAAACCGGAGGAAAAATAGACATGAGCAAGCTTTGGTGTTCACACTGCGGGAAGAACAAGCACACGAGAGATACCTGCTTCCTCCGTGTTGAATTCCCGGAGTGGTGGGATGAAAAGCAGAAAGCATGGGCTCAGACGAAGCTTGCCGTCGTCGGAATCAGTGAGACGGGGCAGAGGCAGAGTAATGCCCAAATTCAACACAGAGACGGAGCAATATGAGGGTTGAACCAGATCTCCCATCGAGAAAACACCGGAGAGAGTGGTGGGGCGGCGGTAGCGGCGGGGTTCGGGTCGAAATTTTGTGGAGCGAACTGGAGCGACCGAATCGCAAAAATGGAGTAGCGGCGCCTACATAGGAGGTAACGGGTTTGATCCTAGATCAAACCCTAAACATTTTAGTTATTTTCATTCTGGTCCAAACTTGTCCTAATTCCAATTTTATACCCCAGCCTCCTAAATTTGAATCCCCATATATGCATAATTATGAAACCCCCCCCATGAATATACAAAAATCCAAAATAACCCCAACTATCGACCATATTTCAACACATAACCGATTTGCACCTCTGAATAATATTTCTGCTGCTTTTTCTGTGCAAAATACCGATAATGTTGATAGGAACGGTTAGATTTTTTATTGTGGTGCCACAGATACTATGACTCCAGAAAGATCTGATTTTAGTGATTTTGGGGAAGTGACTAAAATCTACATTAGAACCGCAAATGGGGAATTAATTATGGTCGTTGGGGCTGGAATCATAGAAATTTCTCCTACTCTTCAACTATCAAATTGTTTGTTTGTTACTAGCTTTATCTCAGAGACTAATGTCAGTGAGTCATGTGACACGAGAATTGAATTGTACACTCCTAATGCATCCAAATTTTTGTATCTTACAGGATATTCGGACGAGGAGGATCGTTGGGCGTGCCACTGAGAACTAAGGACTCTACTGCGTGGATGGGGTAGCTCAACATGGCAGTGCGATGCTGGCTCACGGGTCCATGAAAGTAGAGGCTTGGCTGTGGCACAGAAGACTAGGACATCCTTCTCCTAGATATTTTAAACTTTTGTTTCCTAATTTTTCTTTGCCTAGAGATTTTTCCTGTGAGACATGTGTTATGGCCAAGAGCCACAGACAATCTTTTAAACCTTTAGATACTCGTATGAAATTCATATTTGATTTAGTGCATGCCAATGTGTGGGGTCCTGTACCTGTTATTGGGGGTAATGAGTTTAGATATTTTGTGACATTCATTGATGATTGCACAAGAATGACCTGGATCTATTTTTTGAAACATAAATCAGAAGTCATTGACAAATTCATCCTGTTTTTTCAAATGATACAAACTCAGTTCCACACCACCATAAAAATCCTTTGCTCAGATAATGGGAGGGAATTTGTTAATAACACCATGTCAGAATTCTTTAGGGAAAAAGGTCTTCTTCACCAAACATCCTATGCTTATACGCCTGAACAAAATGGGGTTGCTGAGAGAAAAAACCGAACCATTATATGGAAGTTACCCGTGCCCTCATGATTGAGTCCAACGTCCCAAATTTCCTTTGGCCTGAAGCAGTTGCAATCTCTGTATACCTGATAAATAGACCGCCTACCAAAATCCTGAAAACAAACACCCCTCTTGACATCCTTTCCCAACAAGCCAAAATACCAGAAACCCTTAGCATGTCACCGAAAGTCTTTGGGTGTACTATTTACGTCCATATCCCAAAACATGAGAGAACCAAGTTTTCCCCATGTGCAACCAAATGTGTTTTTGTGGGGTATGGGGTCAGCCAGAAGGGTTATAGGTGTTTAGATCCGAGTACTGGGAAAGTCATCACCACTATAAACTGCAATTTTCTAGAGACCGAGTTCTTTTACACTCACCACCTTCGCAGTCAGGGGGAGAAAATACCTGAGAGTGACCCTATAAATAATCATGGGGACTGTCTAAGTTGGTTTGTGCCACCTCCAAGCCCTTCGATTTAGGATCCACCAGAGATAGTCGTCACTGTCGCCGAGCAGGCCTCCCCAGAGTCATCTCAACCGCGCTCTCCTGACCCTCCTCAACCAATATCTGAGGTATGTCCGGAACCATTCTCTGAAGAAAATACTACAGTTGATACTAACAATGCAAAGATTGAGGAGAATGCTATAGATGGTGATACGAGGAGATATGTCCTTCCTCACCGGAGTACTCGGGGTATTCCTCCAAAAAGATACTCCCCTGAGAAGACTGGGGCAAAAAGCAGATATGGAGTGGCAAATTTTGTCCAAGGAAATCTGACGAAAATGGCCCGAGCGTTTGAGGCTGCGTTATATGAAGATGAGGAGATTCCGTAGACTGCCAAAGAAGCAATGAAACATAAGCATTGGAGAGAAGCTATGTTTATAGAAATGAAAGCCTTGATGAGAAACAACACTTGGGTGAAGGGAAAGCTGCCAGAAGGAGTCAAGGCCGTGGGATGTAGATGGGTGTTTACTATCAAACGAAGACCAGATGGTTCAATTGATCGATATAAGGCTCGACTAGTGGCAAAGGGATATACCCAAACATATGGAGTCGATTATGCCGAGACTTTCTCCCAGTGGCAAAGATAAATACTGTACGAGTACTATTCTCAATTGCAGCAAACAAAGACTGGCCTCTCCACCAGTTTGATGTCACAAATGCATTCCTACATGGTGAACTGCCAAAACCCGTGTTTATGGTTCCTCCTCCTGGGTTCACTGAAGAGTTTCAGCCTGGTGAAGTATGCGAGCTGAAAAGAACATTGTATGGGCTGAAGCAATCCCCGAGAGCATGGTTCGGACGATTTACTGAAGTGATGAAGAAATATGGATACAAGCATAGTAATTCTGATCATACATTGTTTCTCAAGAAGAAGGATGGAAAAATTACGTGTCTCATTATTTATGTTGACGACATGATTATCACAGGGGACAATGAAGACGAGATAGGTGAATTAAGGAAGAACTTGTTCACATAGTTCGAGATGAAGGACTTAGGCCTTCTCAAGTATTTCTTGGGCATTGAAATTCTAAGGTCAAACCGAGGAATCTTCATCAATCAGAAGAAGTATGTGCTCGATTTGCTTGCGGAAGTTGGGATGATAGACTGCAAGCCTGCCGACACTTCAATGGTACAGAATCATGGATTGCAGATACGTGAAGGAGCAAAGCTTACTGACAGGGGGAGATATCAGAGATTGGTAGGAAAGCTCATCTATCTTTCACACACTCGTCCAGATATAGCATACGCGGTAGGTGTTGTCAGCCAGTTCATGCACTCATCGCAGGAAGATCATTGGGAAGCAGTTATAAGAATTGTTCGGTACTTGAAAGGGACGGCAGACCATGGAGTACTATTTGAAAAACACGGTCACTTAGAGGTACATGGGTTCACTGATGCAGACTGGACTGGGAACCTGAATAATAGAAAATCAACTGCAGGGTACTTCACTTTTGTAGGAGGAAACCTTGTCACTTGGAGAAGCAAGAAACAGAAGGTGGTCGCACTATCAAGTGCGGAAGCAGAGTTTCGAGGTATAAGGAGTGGTCTCACTGAGATATTGTGGCTGAAGAGACTTATGACAGAACTTGATCTTCACTCATCACAACCTTGCAGGTTATTTTGTGATAACAAGGCTGCAATTAGTATTTCGGAAAATCCAGTTCAACATGATAGAACCAAACATGTGGAGGTGGATTGACATTTTATAAAGAAGAACATTGAAGCCAAAGTTGTCGAGTTGCCATTTGTCAAGTCAGAAGATCAGTTGGCTGACATATTGACCAAAGCTGTGAACTCGAAGTCGTTCAGAGAAGTATTGGACAAGTTAAGTATTGGAAATCTCATCACTTAACTTGGGGGGAGTGTTGGAAGATACCGAGAATAATGTAATTGATTGTAAATTGATTTGTTACCAAAAATAGAATAGGATCCCTGAATCTAGGTTTATCATATAGATGCATATTCTATGCCTATAAAACAATGTAACATATTATATAATTAATCATCAAGTAAGTAAACAAAAACCTCCTCCCAATCTTTCTTTTAGTAACTATATAAATAAATTATGCAGCTTTGAGCTTTCGTTTTTCTATTTTACTTAAATCTTATCTTCTGACTGTGTATGTTGCCAAGTGCATAATTATTAGTAGTATTATATACTCCTAATACACTCTCTTGATATTTTGACTAACATTATTGATTCTACGCGCTTCCAAAAGTTGACTTCTTTTTCAAATCATTTTCCAACTCATTAAACAAAACACCAAAACCCTTGATCATTTATTTTTTATATTAGTTAGTTGCAGTTTTAAATGGATAGATTTGCTACACCAATTTATAATTTCATAAAATTTGGGTGGCGCAGGCCAGGGCCAATACTTTACATCTAGATACGTTGCATATTATATTAAAAACGGCAACCGGTCTATAAAATAAAGACACAAGACATCCCTCAAAAAAAAGAACAACAAAAGCTAGTGCTAACTGTAAACTGGCCAGTTCAGTTGACTATGTGTTATTTCTATACTCTGATTCACATAAAGACAATAGTTTCTTTAATTCTATGTGCTAATAATAGTCACGAAAGACTTTTGAAAACTCCAAGGTTACGGTATTTAAATGCTTAATTTACCAAGTTTATTATTGGTGAAGTGAACCTAATATAAAAACTGAGTTCAATTGGGTAAAGTAGGAAAAAAAAACTGAGTTCAATTGGGTAAACGGGTAAAGTAGGAAAACGAAAGAGAATATGTCGGTAAAATAGGAGAAAGAAAAATAAATGTACGTAGACTAATTTGGATGGACGGATGGATGAAAATAAAAATATGGAACTATTTTTTCGGGACATTTGAATTGAAAATTTTGAATTGTTAAAGGAACCTTTATATTTTGGCAAGATCATGATCATAAAATGACTAATTAATTAGTCAGTAAGATTGGGAACTAATTGCAGGTGGCAGGTTAGAAAATATTAGTATATTCATTGCTAGCTAGCTTGTTGTGACATCCACCACGCGCATTAAATAGTAATGCATATTCAAACAATAGCTACCATTACCTATTTTTTGTCAATTGTTAATCAAAGATTCAAAATTCCATAACGTGGATCCGTGTTGACTTACTGGTTGATCTTCTCCTTTAATTTGTCCGAATCTTTATTGCTTCCTTTAAATAGGAAGTCAGAGGTTGTAAAGTTGACAGCAGCAAAGAAGATGGAAAAGAGCAAAGCTTTCTCAGCTTCATTCCTTCTCTGTCTTCTCATGGTAATAAATCAATCATGTTTAGCCCAGCATCTCTAGTTTCATAGTAATTTTTTTCAATATGTTAACAAAATTTGATTGGTTGGTTTCAGTTTGCTTATGTGTGTGATGCAAGGAAAGAGCCAGGAGAGGTGTGGAAGGCTGTGATGGATGAAGAGACGACGATGCCTAACGCAATCAAAGATCTTATGGACTTGGGCTCGAATCGTTTCGTTAGGGATTTTGATGTAAAGCCTAATGTCATAATATATCACAGCCGTGAGCATGCTCATACTGAAATCAAGCCTTTTGATGTCGAAGGTAAGTAGGTGTCGATCGTTATGTAATAAATCAAATTTGTAGCGTATGAAAGGGTTTGAGTGTGGTAGTGGTTACTCAATTTGTTTTAATCCCCTATGCTTTGATAGTTTGAATCAGTATTTGTTTGCTTTAATTATCTGTAGTTACTATATTACTAGTATATCCTTGCAACGAGGACTAAATATTTTATGGTGAAATGTACTCTAACAGATATACATAACTTTAACGTGGTTATATTTTGTGATCAAAGAATTCCATCTTATATTTTCAAGAGAAATGATTTACCTGGAACATTAAATTTGATGAAGATAGGTTACAAGTACACACCATTTGAATTACTACGTATATCCTAACTTTTTTTTGTTGCAAATTTTATTGCTCGAAATTCAGACATCAACAACCTTAAATATTCTCAGCACATATACTGAAAATCGAAATTTGCATTTTGCAACTCATATATTAAGAATCAAGAAATAAGTTAATGTTTCATAATAGATATAGAATTGAGAGATTTCCTTCTATGCTACGTAAATATCAATTTCACTTTTCATCAATTAACAACCTTTTCTTCAAGAATTTAGTCTTTGAGCAGACGAGTGCTTTCGCAGTTTGTTCATTTTTTCTGTCTGGTAAGAATTAATCTATCCTTGTGCACACTGCATTCTAATTCTGGTTAATATATCTAAAATTTTTAATAAACTCTACTGGAAAAATAATGAAATTTAATCCAATTTTTTTCAAGTTTTTGATAAAAGACAATTCGTGATTGGACTTTCAGTTACTTGTAAATTGTGTGAAAGGGAACCACAGCTGGATAAGAACGAAAGCCGGAAAAGATCAAACTGAACAAGTAAAAATTCATAATATTGAATTCTTAATTTATTATATTATCAGTGTCAGATAAAGTATATTCTTATTTTCGTTGGTACTTGGTCACTTGTTGCATCAGCTTGAACATAAATCTCTTTCTTATTTATGTATAAGGGTCTTTTCATCAGGGACGGAACGAGGATTTTAAGGAAGCCGGTGCTGAATTTAAAAACAATATTAAAATATTTAATTTTATTTTTATTTGTAATATTTTATAGTTTTTAGGAGTAGTAATTGTATTAGACGGATCAACATGACTATAAACTATAAATAATAATCTTATTATCAATTTTTTTTAAAAAAAAATATTTCACTGATATTTGGATCACTTGAATACTCTATATACTCTTCTACTATAGTATATGAGAGAGAAAGGTCTTTAACTTTACCATCAATATTTTTATAGTAAAAAGGAAGTAATTGTCTCAAAACTTACACTATAATATGTATAAAAAGTAGTAGTATATAAATATTCATAATATTAAAAAAAATAGATGAATATAAAAAAGAGACTAAAGAAATATCCTAAATAAAGTATACACTATAATATTACGAAGAAGATCACTAAAATATTAAACTAAAAAGTGAGAGAATATTTATTATCGCATCTTCTTAATAATGTGAAGTTGTATAAATAAGATTTAATATACTAATTAATTAGATACTTAGAAATTTAGGCTTCCATTCCAATCACTAATCTCTAATGACCCATGCCCAACATAAATATAACTAATAGCCCAGTAAGACTATCTTCTTCCCTAAATCAAATTTCTCACACGCACAGTTGCAGAACGACGATGGCGGCCAGGGCGGGATACTGGGTCTGGCACCAGCCAAGCCCCCGCTGGAGCGGTGGCTTGGCCAGTGCTAACTCCGTCCCTGCTTTTCATTATTATCAAAATGTTCGATAGATATAATTTATGCATCGCGCTTCAATAATACTCTAAATTACTTTTGATTTATGTTGGTTTCTGGATTATAAGAGATAAATCACGCGTAATACAACCCAAAAGAAGGAATACAGAATCGAAAAACTGAAACTGAATTACAAGGAAAAAAGAAACAAATAAACCATAAACAATAGCTAACCTAGTCGAAGAGTCTTCTTTCTGCAAGACGAGATACGCCCCGATAGTGCTCTCGGATTGACGTTTCGTCCCCAAAGATAAAACGGCTACGTCTCTGATGAAGCAGCACCGCTATCAATAAGCTCCGACGAACTGGATAGAGGAGAGGGCAGAGCTTTCGACAGAAAAAACAATGCAGGAGAGAGAGAGAGCTTCTAATGCAAAATGCTTGTGAATTGGTGTAGAGATGCATGGAAGGACTAGCCTATTTATAGGCTCAGTCCACTGCAGGGGTCAACCAGCCTTGATGGTTGTCACCATTGCGAGCTGTAACCGCCGAGCATTACATGCGTTACAAACCGTTACGAGAGCTGGAGAGGCTGATCCTGGACGGACGTATCGGGACACGCTGTGCTTCTAGGTTCGTTCACGACGTGGACTTCATCACGTGTCAGCCACATAGGCTTTACCGCGTCATGCTGACGAGGTGTCATCCCGCTTGGCTCACTGACGTGGAAACGTTGGTACTCTAAAAAGAACTAGACCAAAACCAGCCTTGGGTCGAACCTGGACACAAGCATGGGCTCGGGCTCGCGGCGGGGCGGGCAGCGAGCGCATTTGGGCTCTACAACACATCTTAGTCTACTAGAATTATTACATATAGTAATCCTTCTTATTAAATACTTATTTAATAAGCTTGTTACTTTCAATGTGGGATAATTAACTCAATTAATTAATCTCATGACTTCTTCCATAGCTCAATTAAATAGCTTGCAATTTTGCACAACTTTAATTCATTATTTCTCGCTCACCAGGAACCGGATTTGAGAAAATGAATATACCACGGTCATCTACTCCGAACGTAGATCGATGCTATATCATTTAATTTCACAAAATTAAATGTCTCATTGAAAATATTATTGGTCAAATTCCTTTGACCGGGCATACGATTCCAACAATTTAAACATTAACACCGAGCAGGGTTAGACGTCATATATTAACCAGCATATGTGACATCACTGCATTACACTCTCGTATTATACTTATATTACAATAAAAACCCATTAAAATATTTTAATACAATTAAGGACGCTAATTTGTGTTTCTAAATATACCACCAACGCTTCAAAAAACATTCTTATTGTTAGTGTCTCAACTAAAATTAGAAGACGACGCAAATAGAAGTGTCATAAAAAAATTAAGTTAAGTCGTCCTTCATTCAGGAACGCCTTTTTTTAATCCTAAATTGTTACTCCATATTTTAAAACTTTTCAACACAAGTAATCGCGTCCAAATTTTTGTATCCTTAAAAATTAAATTTTTTGTATCCTTAAAAATTAATTTTTTTGTAGTGTTATTTAATATGCTTCATTACCATTAACGAATACGATAACAGATACTCCAGTAAATACACTATAACAAACTCCTCATCTCAAAGAACCAAATTCGGGGACGCAATTTATTGCCTTGAAAATTTTAAATAAAAATTTAGGATGAAAAAGCGTGCTTAAATTGGGAATACATTAAAAAAAAGGGAAGATCTTTTTTTATCCACGAACTTTGTCAAAGTATCATTTTAGGTCTATGAACTTTGAAAATATCATTTGAGGTCCGTCAACTATGAGTTAATATCATTCGAAGTACTTTGTTACTATTTCAAAGTTTTTATGAACGAAAATACCCTCTATACCTTAAAGGATATATATTTTTAATTAATTTATCACATATTCATATTTTTAACGAATTTTCTAAATATAATTTGGCCCTCAATATTATCACTTAATTTTGTGACATGCAAGAAATGTTCCTTATTCAACTTTTTATAATTAAAGAATTTCAAAATATTTTTAAGATATGTATACTCGTAAAACTAATGTCACCGTCAATAGATGATACTTGAATATTAATATATTATTTAAAATAATATCAATATATTAGTATTCAAGTATCGTCTATTGACTGAGACATTAATTTTACGAGTATACATATCTTAAAAATATTTTGAAATTCTTTAATTATAAAAGTTGAATAAAGAACATTTCTTGCATGTCATAAAATTAAATGATAATATTGAAGGTTAAATTATATTTAGAAATTCATAAAAAAATATATAGTAAAGATATTCATTAAAAAATATGAGTATATGATAAGTTTATTAAAAATATATACCCTTCAAGGTATTGAGGGTATTTTCGTTCAGAAAAATTTGTAAATAGTAAAAATGTACTTAGAATGATACCAACTCATAGTTGACGGACTTAAAATGATATTTTCAAAGTTCACGAACCTAAAATGATACTTTGATAAAGTTTGTGGACCAAAAAAGATATTCCCTCTAAAAAATTATCTTTAGTTAATTACAGAATCCAAATCCAAACTCCAATTATTTTAACCTATTATCTCGATCTAAAACAAATTCTTGTAAATAGCTCATCCAATCTCCATTTCTGTTCAAATCAATGTCTCATACGTGAATCAAATTATTGTGATTTTCTTTATAGGTTTTATTGAACTTTTAAAGTGTTCTATAGACTCATTTGGTTTTAGTTTATTATGTGGAACGTATCTCTCGAAGAGATATATGATAAAAAGAAAAACCTAAATGTAGGTTGTGTTGCATTAATACTATTGATTTGGCTTAGGTCATCTAAGAAAACTTCGAAACACGCAAGAAGGACGTGACATTGTTTGACATCCCCACAATCGAGCAGATCATCGAGGATATGTGTCCCCAATGCGTCAAAGTGTTGTCCCTCTTCTCCAGGATAGATGGAGCAGAGGTGGTGCTCCACCGGCTTGGCTCAGGATAGTTTGTCCTATACCAAGTTGACTCATTCTACTTTATTTCAAGTACTTTTCAAGTTGACCCGGATAATTTGAACTTTTAAAGTGTTCTATAGACTCATTTGGTTTTAGTTTATTCATGTGGAACGTATCTCTCGAAGAGATAAATGATAAAAAAAACCCTAAATGTAGGTTGTGTTGCATTAATATTGTCATAGATAATTGTGGAGTACTCCAATGATTAGGGCATCCACTATGCGGCCGGCTGCCCCCATGCCGCCGTCGCCCCGCCTAACTATAGTGCGGGTAGCGTCCGCCCTGAGGCGGAGGTAATTTTTGGGGCGGAAGGCCCTCCGGCGAGAAGAGTGCGAGGACGCGCCGAGGGAGATGCGCCGCGCCGATAGGCGCTCTGGCCTATAGCGCGCCGGTGCGCGGGGCGGCGGTAGGTGGCGGACAAAGGTTGATTTGAGGGAGGAGAGATGGCGGAGGAGGCAGCGGCGTGGAGATTGTGTGATGGAGGAGGAGCGACAGCGGGTGGTGGTGGAACGGCAAAGAGGTGGCACGGAAAAGAAGTAGGAGAATCCGGTGGGTAGTGGTTGTAGCAGAGCGTTGAAGAGGAAATGGAGGCGGTGTTGATGTCGCCGGAATTTGCGAGGGAGAAGGGAATTAGGGATTTGAGTGGAGATTAGGGGAGGAGAAATGGGAGAGGAGAAAGGGAAATAATTTTGGTTGCCCAAACTATATATTAATTGGAATAAATACTCATCTATATGAAATTAATAATTTTCGATACAATCTATATGAAATTAAGCAATTATATAATTTATGTATACCCTATCATTTAGGGGAGGGGGCGCAGCGTGAAGAACATGTGTGATTTTCTATAGATTAAATGTTCGTTGTATAATTTTACCGTTTCCAATACAACGAATATTCGTCCCAATTACCTTGTTTTCTAATTATTTACATTCCGATAATTTTTATTATAATTGATTTAAAATAAACGAAAATAAAATAAAATGAAAAGTGGCTAAAAATTTTGGGGCTATTGGAAGTGTCCACCTTATAGCTGTGGACACTTTTTTTTGTGGATGCGGATAAATAAACTGAGGCTGTGGACAAAAAAGGGAGCGGAGCTATTGGAAGTGGATGCTCTTAGGAGAGACATCAAATTAGCCATATATCCTCTAGTTGTAAAATAAGATAAATGGACGAGGCCCTAAAAATATACTCTAGTATTTATTTTTTATATGGGCCTATCCTTCAAAGCCCACTAATACCTTCCACTCGAAACGTTGGATTTAGTCCCGTTTTAGAGTTTAGTTAATGTTCGTAAAATTATACTCCACTAGTGAACTTTATTTTATGAGCAAATGAAATAAAATTTAAAGGTCATATCACAGTAGAATTCGAACCTTTTAGTTGACATTGTAAAATTATACTATGTGTACTCCTTTTGATGAGGAAATGAATTTAAATTTAAAGGTTGCACCACTAATGTCATCTCACACACACGGACTAAATAAAATTAAAATAAAAGCAAATGGGCTTTTATTAATGAGGATAACTCTTCATAGACTATTTTGTTTAAGAGCATTAGCAATAGCGCCCATCCCGGCGGAATTCCGGCCGGTGTACCAGAAGTCCGCGCGGGACGTCCGCCATTGTGCAAGGGAGGCACGGATACGGACATCCGCTGCGGACACCGGAGTTCCGCGGTGTTCGTCGGATATCTGTCGCGACGTCCGTGTGGACGTCCGCCATTGCGTTGACCCCCACGGACGTCCGCGCGGACGTCCCGATTATTGCATTAATTTCTTTTTTTAATAATTCTATAAATACGTATCGTTGAACTTCATTTCATTAACACCACATGTATTAACGAGTATCTCTCTCTTTCTCTAAAATACTTTTCTTTCGAAGAACAATGGAGCACCACGATAACGATTCCCCCGCCACGAGCGAGTCACAGGAGCCTTATTTTCCCATCGGCGGTAGTACGCCGATGTTCGCCGCGATGCCCCAAATGCTGGGGATGATGCCCCAATCTCAAACGGCGGCGGGGATGATTCCCGGGTACTACAACATGTACCCGCAGTGGTATGAGATGATGCTCCAAATGTCCCAGATGCTCGGGGCGAGTCCCGGAATGCTCCAAATGCTGGGAATGATGCCCAGATGCCCGGGATGATGCCCCAGATGCCCCAAATGCCGGGAATGATGCCCCAGATGCCCGGGATGATAATGTCGGGGATGATGCAGGGATCGCATGGCACTGCGGGAGGAGCAGGCAGGGGGTCCCCCAATCGCCGGTGGACAACATCTATCGGCCCTATATGGATTTACTGTCGCCAGACAACCCGCCGAGTACTCCTCTCGAGACTCAGTCCACTAGCATGGAGACGTTCTCGCTTGAGGAGTTGGGGCTATCTCCGATCCGGGATTTTCCCACCGACGCACCAACGGCGACAGGGAGGAGGCCAGGGAGAGGGAGTGGCAGGGGACGGGGCATTACCTCGCCCGTCCCGATGTATGGAGGTGAGGCGGGGGCCGCTGAGGTAGGGAAGGGGTCCAGCGGGAAGAAGAGGACCGTCTGGAGCATGGAGGAGTGCATCGCGCTGGCGAAAGCGTGGATCAGTGTGGTGGAGGATCCGTACGTCGGGGCTAACCAGCACATCGACAGGATGTGGTGGCGCATTAGCTAAAGCTACCTCCAGTTCAAACCGCCAGGGGGGAAGCCTCACAACGGAGACCAATGCCGGAAACAGTGGGAGCGGCTGAGGAGGCAGCTCAGCCGATTTACTGGCATTTAAACTAACAACCTCCGCTCGGCAACTATCGGTATGTCTGCCGAGGATGTGAAGCTCCTGTCTCACCATCAGTTCATCGACACTCTACAGGGGTTCGGGGAATTCAAATATTGGGAGGTCTATATTGTGGTGCAGACTTCGGCCAAGTTCACTGGCGGGTGTTGAATCTGACTGGCCGAAGCGGACGAAGATCAGCGCCTCCGGGGAGTATAGTAGCAGTGCTGGATCCCACGAACTCCCCTCCCCCCGCCGAGGCAGAGTTCCCGACGCCCACATCGTCGGGCCGTCGCCGTCGCCGTCGCCCGGTTGGGCAAAAGTCCACGGCGCGGATGGCGAGGGGAAGCGCCAGTGGATCCGGCGAGGCCCACTCGGCAGCACCAATCCAAAACGATCCCGAGAACCCCTCATTCGCCCGCATCGCGGCACATGAAACCTTGTTACGTGCAATGGTTGAATGGCGCCAATCGACCGACCACCATTACAAGCGGTCGCTTAAGAATATCAACAACAGTATGCGGCGCGATTTGGGATTCGGAGACATGTCGAAGAGTGACGACGAGGGGGTGGCGGCGGCGGGGACGACGAGGGGACTGGCGGCGGGGAATCCGACGAGTGAGAAGGCGGTTTTTTTTAACAATGTAATTTTTTTTAATAATTATGTATTTTTTTAATTAAGTATGTTCTTTTTAAATAAAGTGGTTTCATTTTCCTCGTATTTGTGTCGAAATTTTAATTCCGTAAATTGTTTAATTTGTGAATTTTTATTGTGGGAAGTCCGTCGGGATGTCCTTAGGGATGTTCGTATGACGTGGCATCCGCAGAGGGATGTCCGTATGACGTGGCAGGAGGTGTTTTTAGGATGTCCGCGGGGATGTCCGCCGGGACATCCGCACTACTGCTAATGCTCTAAAAACATCTTTCTGATTAGAATAAGTAGCAGTATTTCACTTATATGTGATTTCACATGGCCAAATTACTCTCCACAAACAAACAAAAGAACTATTGCTAGTCCATAACTTTTGGACAATAAAATCAAATGGTACATCAACTACGATTACTTTGTCAACAAATTGCAACTCACTATTTCTAGATTTGACCATATAATTTAAAATATGGGACTCAAATTAATGTCATGTCTTATTAACAATATTATAATTTGATGTCTTTGTTTTCCAGTACTGTTTCTTAATTTTATTTTAGACCAATGATAACCAAAAAAACAGATAGGTTGCCAACTTTTTTCTTTATATAAGAGCATCCACAATGGTTATAGCCCAGCAATAGCTCAGCCACAAACTCCTCATGCCACATCATCAATACTAAAAATCCTCCTGCTACATCAGAAATAGCCCAGCCATAGCCTAGCCATATCATAAATAGCCCAGCCACATCAATAGCCACATCACTAATAACACAAAATACGGAATTTAATTTACGAGACATATACGAGAAACATTAATAATACTATTTTAATTTTTAAAAAAATACAATAAATTAAAAAAAGTACAAAAATTTTTAAAAAGTACATTAATAAAAAAAATTTACATTCATAATCGAAAAAGTACATTGCTTAAAAAAAATCACACGTCGGCTCCCTCGCCTCCGTCGTCGCCGTCGCCGCCTCCGCTGCCTCCGTCGCCACTGTCACCACCGCCTCCGCTGCCACCGCTGCCACCGCCGCTGCCGCCTCCACGCAGATCGTCATTCATGCTCTCGAGCAATATGAAGAGACATCTCTTCTCCTGGGGGTCCGTCGCCGCTCGCCATTCGGCTAACGTCTTCACCATCATCTGGCGCGTTTGTTGACGCGCGAAGTACTTGAGATCCTCTGTAGACTGGCGGTCAAAGGGGGATGCCGACTGGACCTCCTGGGAACCCCCGGTGACCCCCCTCGCTTCCCGTTGCGCCCGCTTTTGCCCAGCGGGGCGAGGTCGGCGGCCGAACGAACGAGGGTTGGGGAGCACCTGGTCCGTCTCGGGGGGGTCGTGGGAACCACCGCTGCTGCCGCTGTAATCCCCGGTATAGTTCAATCGTTGCTTCTTCGGCCAGCCAGCGTCGACACCTACTTGGAATTTCTCGGAGTCGTTCAGCACAAGATAGCAGTTCCAGTAGGTGAAGTCCTTATACAACCCATGCTGGGGGAAGGCTTTCTCCGCTATCCTCCTGCAGTCGTCCTCCGTTTGGCCACTACTCTGCATGCGGAGGGCGTTGGCGTACAAACCCGAAAATCGGGAGACGGCAGCCCTGATTCGGTTCCACGCCTTTCGACAATCCTCCCCGTTGTGTGGCCTCCCCTCCGGGCAAAATAGCTGGTAGGCTGCTGCTACCTTGCCCCACACGTTAACGATCCTCTGGTTATTATAAACAAGAGGATCGTCGCAAACACTCACCCACGCCTTTGACAGCGCAACATTCTCCTCGTCCGTCCACCTTCTCCGTACCGTGGGGTCATCCCCACCCGGCTGCGACGACTCCCCGACCTTCTTTCCCTTGCCTTTCTTCTTTGGGGCGCCACTACCCTACACTGCTCCCCTAGTTTGAACGGGAGTTTCCGGAACTCCGAGACTATCAAACCCCAAATCCGACAACGCAAAATCATCAAAACCGCTCGGCGTGAACTGCACATCCGTTGGGGTCGATGTGTGCGACGAAGCAGTCAAAAAATCAAAACTGGGGCGATAGACGTCCCCCCGCGTCACCTGCTTCGCCGGTACGCCCCCCGGCGTCCCCTGCGTCGCCGGTACGTCCATTTGGCGTCCCCTGCGTCACCGAACCTCCCCCGGGTATCATCTGCATATTGGGTGCCCACCCCGGCATCATCTGCATATTGGGTGCCCAACCCCGCATCGCCGGAAACCCCCCCGGCGGACTCCCTCCGGTCGGCATCCCGGGTAGCATCTGCTGCCACGGGTACATGTTGTAGTACCCGGGCATCTGATTCCATCCGCCTCCAACGGGGATTGTGGGAGTTTGAGAACCGCTCGTCCCTGAACTAGGCTCGTTGTTCAGATCCATTTCTCGGTGTTGATCTTGTACAGAAATTAAGATAGAGAGAGTACTCGTTAATACAAGTGGTGCGAATGAAAATGAAGTGCAAATCGTGTATATATAGTGTTTCAAAAATAAAAAAAAATCCGCTGGGCTATGCGCTGGGCGATCCGGGCGCTGCAATGGAGCCGAGCGGATCGCCCAGCGCATAGCCCAACGGTTTTCGACCGCCTAGCGCTAGGCGAAATTGATTTTCGAAAAACCGCTCGGCGGTTTTCGGATTCTCCAATGGTTCGCCTAGCGACCGCCTAGCGCCGGCGCTCGGCTAGGCGGTGCGCTAGGCGCCATTGTGGATGCTCTAATTGGTCTATATTTCTTGATGCACTTTTCAGTTTTGTTATATTGGTTTCTTATTCTTTTCCGTTTCTAATTTGTTACTACTTCCCATTACCACACTCTGTGGTGGATGTGGACTTGATGATTGAATTGTTTTGTTGGTGTGCATGTATAAAATTAAGATGCAATCAAATTTACTTGCTTCTTTAGTAGTACTAGTACTATTTCCTTAAATACATGGAACTCCAATTAAATTTTTTGTGTCTTATTTAAATTTGTTCTTGCAACCCATTCCTTTAGTGGCTCACCACAGTAGTCCCATCATCGTTTTCCTTTGCAATTTGGGCCAGTTCGTTTTCCTTTAATGCCCTTGCCGTCGCCCGCCACCGGAAGAAAGTTCCGAACAATGTGTCCATTTCCTCAAGAGTCCTCCCCTGCGTCTCGGGGTATAAAAGGTAAAAGAACAAAAGGGCAATTACGGCCATTCCCGTGTAAAGAAAGAAGGCCCCTCCTATGGTGATTGCCTCACTCAGGGACAAAAACGACATTGACAGCGCCCCACTAGTGACCCGATTCGCTGCGACGCCTATACTGCACCCCTGCGCCCGCAGCCGCAGCGGGAAAATCTCGGAGCTGTAGACCCACGTGATGGGGCCCATCCCGATGGAGAATAGCGCCACGTAGGAGAGCACCGAAGCCAAGCAGAGAGCGATGGCCCAGATCAATCTCCGCTCGGAATTCTCGATGATGGTGAGCCCAATGGCGAGGCCCAGTAGAGAGAGGATCATCCCGGCCATACTGGATAAGAGCAGCGGCCTCCTCCCGATCTTATCCAGAAGAAACGTGGCCACTAAGATGAACAGGGTCTTCACGAATCCGACGGCCATGGTGGCGAGTAGCTGGTGCGTGTCGTCTTTGATGCCCGCGCGTTTGAATATCTCCGGGCTGTAGAGCACGACGGAGTCGATGCCGGTGCACTGCTGGAAGAAGTGGATCCCGACGGCGCACAAGAGGATGTGGCGGACGGCGGGGGTGGGGCGGAAGAGGAGGTCGCGCCACACGCCCTCGCCGTGGCTCTTCTTGGAGACGGCCACCACGTCGTCGTCGCAGTCCTGGGGGATCCCGGCGGCCTCCTTGATCTCGGCGAGGCGGAGCTTGGATTCGGCGAGGGAGTCGGAGGTCTTGTCGAGGACGTGCTTGGCGTCGCGGAGGCGGCCCTGCATGACCAGCCAACGCGGCGACTCTGGCATGGCGAGAACGCCGAGGGCGATGAAGACGGAAGGAATGGCGCCCACGCCCAGCATCAGTCGCCACCCTAACTCCAATCGGAGTTTGGAGAAGGCAAAGTTTGAAACATAGCCTAGTAAAATGCCTGCAATAAATATACTCCCCTCGATTAGGGTAAGTGGTCCCCTCGATTTAATGGACCCAATGTGAAGAGGGAGATAGTCCAAAATCAAATTCGTACTCCAATAAAGAGTAGTTATATGGGGAGCGTCAATTCACATCAAATCTCCAAACGTAGTGTAATAAATAACCTAATGATACATATATACAACACTGACATTTTCTAGTACAGAGTAACTTTTGATATATCCCTATATGGTCCACATCATGCATAAATGTTATGTACAAAATTGGCGTCTCACTATATAAACCTAAACTTAAGTTGGCATTATAAAATACATTAATAAACCCCCCCCCCCCCCCACACACACACACACACAAAACAAAAAAAGAAAGAAAGAAAAAGGAAGTTCAATTTTTTTGTAAAACATGTAGGCAGGAATGGGACACTATGTGTGTAATTTGTCTTCCATTTTAATTTTGTGGTCACGCCATTAATTATTGACCCATTGCCATTGGTGAAAAAACTCATGCTACGAAAAAATAAAAATTAAATATCGAACTCTTTCATGGGGTAAAATAAGTAGGTTGATTTACTAATTTGGTAATACTCTTGCGCTGATCATCAAAGAGAATCAATCAAATGAGACGCTAATGATGGCTTAGAGATCAATTAACCAACTAATCTCTTGATTGGTATTCACCGACAAGTGTATAATATGAATCGGCGTGTTAACCTTAGAAAATTTTCATTACCTACCAATCATTACACGATTCCAGCTCATGTGCATGAGAAAGACAAATACGACGAAAAATCCAGAGGACCATAAATTTAATTTATCTAGATAGACACAACTAATAATATACTAACGTACCAAAATTGATGAAGACTTCAGGGAAAGAAGTGAGGAAGCCGCGGGAGGCAGCCGGCGAGACCTCAGCCGTGTAGACGGGCGCTATCATGAGGGCGTAGCCAACGCCAACGCCAGCAACGAAGCGGCCAGCCATGAGGAAGGCGTAGTTGGTGGCAAAGCCCATGAGCAGGGCGCCCACAAAGAAGATGGCCCCGGCAAACACAATGGTGTATCGGCGGCCGATCCAGTCGGAGGTGCGGCCAGCGGCGGCGGAGCCCAGGAGCGAGTAGACGTTGAGAATCCCCATTATCACCTCTTTTTGGGTCGTTGATATGCCAAGGTCTTTCTGTATGTAGAGAATAGCCCCACTCATCACTCCTATATCTGCACCTTGCACATAGTATAAATTAAAAATCACACATCCAAAATTCATGTTTAAATTAAGGAAGGAATAAGAAGAACAAGAAATATACCGTATCCGAGTAAGATGGAGGTCATGGAAGCCAAGAAAGAACAAGCCAGAGCATACTTGTTTCTTTTTGGCTTCGGAGGCGGCTCGAAGGCGCTGATTTGGCCGGCGGCGTCGCCCATGAGAGAGAATTTGAAATGGATGTGGTATGGTATGGTGAAGTTAGGGATGTGTGAAAGTGTCTATATATAGATAGAGGGTGTGTGTGTGTGTGTGTGTGTGTGTGTGTGAATATAATCTACTACTAGTTGAGTTACCTTAGCTGTTTGCAAGTTGCAATGTATGGACAGTATGGTCAAACATGACTATAATATGGTCAAGTTGAGTCGAACATCTATTTTTATACTCACATGACATTGGACATAAATGTAATTACTCACTTATACTAGATATATATAGTTGCCTCCTTCAATTAACATTTGTTGACAACATTGGAAAATGAGTCATCATATTGCTAATTCAGTATACTGTATCATTGTGGAAGAAAAGTTTGACTCTATTGATTATTTAAGGGTTCTTCGTCTTGAATCAATCTATAATTTCATATTCCATGCACATACATGATTATTTCATCACACATATCATGCGTTAATTTCTAAGCAACAAAATTCAATACAAAAATTTCATATATATACACGGAGATGATCAAAGTAAAAATCATTTAAATCCAGAAATATAGCTCAAATCTTGACCCTAGGATTAGATAATCTAATGGTCAATAATTAACCAAAAATACAGAAGATCATAATTAAGCAATTTTAGGTCATATTAAACTATGACCTAAAAGTACCCTACGTATAATATTGTTCTGCGTTTCTGTATTTAAATCTAATTTTGCATTGATCAAAACCCCCATATATATATATATATCATTATCATTACCGCTCTGTCGATCACTTGAATAATTGGTTAGTGATTTCTCTTATCTTTTTCTTTTTAAGTTGACTTATTGATATGTGTTAGTCCATGTTAAGTCACTCTAGTTTACTTAGGTGACTAGTGACGCACATGGTTCACTTTAATAGTCTATTTTGAAGTTCTTTCACTTATTTATTTTATTAATTTTTCTTATCTTTTTTATTTTCTTCTATAAAAGTTAATGTTATTTTTTTCTCTTAAATATTAATATATCTCTTTCTTGGACACAATATTTTCTTCGTAAACTTGTCGAATATCAAATAAAATACATTGACTAACTAAATTTATCAATCTCACAAATATAATCATTTGTTTGTCCCACCCAAAAAACAAAGAGAATCACCAAAAGAGAATTTGGGATACAAGGAGTTAATTCATCATTGATAGAGTCTAGCTAGGTAGTGCACTATAGTTGATATCTCACATGTACTCCTATATAATTGTACCGTCTTGTATATATTGATGCTCCTTACAAGAGTATGAGTGTATTTGAAGTTTAAATTAAGTGAATACTCTCGAATTAGCATGGTACAATCGGTTTGCTCAAAACTCTTCTCTACTTCGTATAACTGTAAATCATGAATTAAAAATCAAATCAAGATGATTCTTTTCAAATTATAATAAACCTTCCATACAGAGTTAGAATTGAAACTTATAAAATGTTGTGTAATAACTAGAAGAAAATCATTTAGTCCAATATATACAATATATATAGGGGTGGTGATCAATTAAGATTTTTTAGCCTAATTGAGAATTGAGATGCATTATTAGCCACTCATTTTTATTAAATGAGTGGTCCATAATTTGTCACATGGAAAATATTTTTAGATTAATTAATTATGAAATGACAGAATGGTAATTTCATTCTGGTCTTGGATGTCATCCGCCACTGCGCTAACTCCTCACCTCCACAAAACCAACGATTTCTCCTACCGCCGCCGCCGTAGCGGCTGCATGCGGCCGATTGTCAAGCAATCGAGACTTCATCTCGTGAAATCCTCATCAAGCCTGCAGGAGGAGATCAAGGTTCCTCAAATTGGATCAATCCCCGAATTCGCGCCGGCGGTACAAAAAAAATGTGACATCTTTTGTGGGGACAAAATAAAAAAGGAAATTGTGACATCTTTTATGGGACAAAAGTAGTAGTAGTTTTTTAGTACTCCCTCCGTCCCAAGGAAGATGACCCCTTCCTTGGGTGGCATGAGAATTTATGCAATTTTGTTTTGTGTTTGAAGAGGAGAGAGTAAAGTAAGAGAAAAGGAATAAAGTAGAGAGAAATGTATTTACATTTTTAGTAATGAGTCATCTTAGTTGGGACAAACCAAAAAGGAAAGTGAGTCATTTTTAATGGGACGGAGGGAGTACAATTTAAAGTTATAATTCAAAAAATTTAAACTAAAGCCTTTTG
Source organism: Salvia splendens (assembly GCF_004379255.2). Classification (NCBI taxonomy): domain Eukaryota; kingdom Viridiplantae; phylum Streptophyta; class Magnoliopsida; order Lamiales; family Lamiaceae; genus Salvia; species Salvia splendens. Next base: position 11,046,657 of record NC_056033.1, read on the forward strand.
CAATCTGAAAAGTTTCTAGGATAAATATTTGTCTAAATATAAAATAGTTTTATTTGTAAAGTTGTTGAAAAATTATTAATTTCATTAATATTGGTCATATTTTTTAGTATTTTTATTCTTATTGATATGACACAAACTTGCAACACCTTACAATAATATGATATAATGTCATGCATGTTATGGAGGAGATAAAGACTTGCCTCCGCGGAGGTGGTGGTCATGGCGATGAAGGCAAGGAATTGATGCATCATATGAAAAATAATGAAATTAAAATAGAATCATAACTCTAAAGTAATAATAATAAAAAATACTACCAATAATAATCATTAAATTAATTAATTAATAATAATAATAATTTGTTACTCGAACTCCATTTAAACTCAACTCAATCCGAATCTAATCAGAAATTATCATGTGCCTATTAGAAGACCCGATAAAGATCTGAATATAACAAAGCTTTACACTAATTTATTAATTTTAAATGTATTTATATTGTGTTGTTGTATCGTGTTAAAAATTATCTACTCTAATCTAATTGATGTTAGCTTCGTTACGTAGTTCCAACCATTAGAAACAAATTGTGATTTCGAGTCGTTTTATGAAACATTTATAAACTTTAGTTCCCAATTCAAGTTTCTTTCCTATTAATTTTATCAATAAAGTTTGTATTCTTTGAACATTTTATTCAAACACGGATTGCGCAGCCCTCCCTGATCGATTAGTTAATTATTATTTATTGTAAGTTATATTTATGTGGACATTTATCTACTGCGAAAAATTACAAAGTCATTTTCAAAGATACGGGCGTTCTCATTAATATCATGAATAAGGTGATAACGACTATGGACTATGGTGGTTTGAAAATCACACAAATCTTACCATATCAAGATAACATAAATTAGGAACGTTTTCTTTTGTTTTTACTCTCCATTAAAATGTTTTACCTTTTCACTCATTTAAGAATAGAATAACTTCATGCTGTTGATGCTATTATCTTTCAGGGTATTTGTATTCAAAATCACAAGGCATAATTCGATGATCTTTTTTTTACAACATTTCAACTTGTGGAAATACTTTTTAGGCAGGTTTGTGAGAAGGAAATCATTTACGGGGAGGTTAAATTAGGTAGAAATAGAAGGAAAATGTGAGAAAATGAAATGGTGTACGTGTATCTTTCTTAAAAGATTTATTTTAAGTTTTGAGTTTTTGCCCAAAACTTGCTCTCATATTCTTCAACCCAACAAAAAGCTAAACTAAACACAAATGGAAGGAATTGAGAAAGTGTAATGACTTGTAAGTTAACTCATTTGGGACCTATAAACCTTTTCTAAAACAATGAGGACAATCCAAAATAATGAAGTCCCAAAAGGCTCCTTAATCGTTTTCGAGGAACCTAAATATTAATATCACATTTCAATAATATTGGAGCCAGTTCCCCCATATAAATCAATTAAATATTCAATAAAACTGATTTGGAGTATCTTGGAAGCATGATCTCATTGTGATGAATTCAATTGTATAGTAGCAATAATAAATTATCATTTCTGAAAACTCAGTACATCAATCGGTTTATTGCCATCACAATCCGAAAATTTGATCACCGTCGTTGCTCTGTAGTAAAATGGTTTTAGGAAGATATATTCATTTTCCTGATTTATCTCCACGTGATACAAATTTTCAAAAACAAATGTTCATTACTTCAGTTCTAAATTACATCACATCAAAATAACATTAGCTGCACTATAGTAATGCTTCTATTTCATTATTGTGCAACTTATGCATCATTGCAGATTTGCAGTAATGTTTATATACTAGTGTCATTATACTTGGAAACAGAGTGGCTTTAGGAAGTGAATCCACTTCCTTATTTTTAGGCAAAATTATACTAGCTTTTCCTCAAAACGGCACTCCCTATTTCTTAATAATTTCTTACTAAAATATCATTTTAATGCTATAAGTTCAGAAATATAATGGCACGCGCTGAAATAAAATCTTGAGATATTGATCTAATGTATCATTTTTTTTATCTTTGTAATGTATCTAAAGAGTATTTTACAAATGATGCAATCCTACACATTATCGACAATATTGTTATATTATATGACTGTAAAACGTAACAAGGACCGCATACTAATTTTAGATCTTTGATCAGTATTTACCCTATTTTTTTTTCTTAAAGATAATAACATTATTATAATTTTTTAAAGGGAAAAGTATAGAAGCAGGAAGGCATGTCATTTTAAATAGTATTAGTGGATTCATGCGCATTGAATTATAACACGGCTTTCAATAATTGAAGCAGTCTATCCCCACATTTTGGGACCTTTCCTATTTCACGAAATAATTGGACGCTCACAATATTGTATGTAGTCCAAGGACCACTTATTCATTCCCACTCTTAAAATTTTGATTATTGATTTCATTTGTATCCATGGTTTTAAAACTAGCGCTATCAAAATTTAAAGTTTATTTCTTTAATTATTTTAATTAGTTAATTATTCTGACAATGATTTTTGCAGAATGTAAATAACTTGAAAAACACTTCAGGTTATGTGTTTTATTTGGGAGACACATTTAGTTGGTCTTCCAAGAAAAACTATGTTGGAATGACGAAATTAATTAATTGGAGAACAAGAAGACAAGTGATGAAATTATGGCAAGAATATTAAAGGAGATCAATTAAAGATTATGGAAAATTAAATAAAAGGATATTAGTATAATTAGAATATATTTTCCATATATAGTTAGAAATAGAGTCTATAAATAGCTCTGTAACCATTGAGAGAAATAATTCAAGTCTAATACAATGTAGTCGATAAAGCTTTTAATGTCTTTTATTTTCCGCAATTTACTTTTCAACATGGTATGGTTCGATCATAGGGATCGATCACTGTCTCTATATTAAAAAAAAGGTCATCTCTGCCGCAGGGAAGGAGAAAGGCTAGAAAGGTCGTTGAGAAAGCCACTAAAGCCGAGGAGGTTGAGAAACTTGTCTCGGCGAATTGTTCGGTCGAGGAGAAGAGAACAACCGTGAAAAGACGATGTCTCCAGACCAAATATCTGGAGACAGCTTGTGTCGGCTTCAAGTGGAATCTGTCACAGATGAGAGACTGTCACCAGAAAGATGATACTATGAAAATAGTCACCGAAAAGAGGACCAACGATGGTGGATAATTAGTTAGTTGGAGAAGAGAACAGCCGTGAAAGAAGAGAAAGCCACAGCAGTGAAGCCGTCACGTCACATCTAGAGAAGGCTGACAGGAGCCGCTTCGGCAGGCAGCAGCAAACGCAAGAGGCCGACGTTGGAGAAACGAGCAGAAGCCTAGCGAGTACTGAGAGAGGAGAAGCTACTGCCGAAGATGTGGTAGCCGTGAGAGGCTGCGAACTCACGTTATAATGGATGAAGCGTTTAGCCGAGGGGGAGATATCAGCCACTGCCAAACGATTCAATCTCCGAATCAAGGAGATAGTTGCCGAGGACGAAGGTGGAGTAGCCAACGTCTGCGCAACGAGGGGGAGAGAACTAATGTAGCCACACAGCTGTTGTGAAGAGTTGGTGTGAATGGGATGTTGTCAGGAGGACGTCGAGAAACCCGCTGCCAAAAGACGATGTTGAAGGAACAACTGCGGGAAAAGCCAAAGCCAAACAACCGCGTGAAAAGCCAAAGCCAATAAGAGAAGATGATGCCTTCTTAAATTAAATAAGAGAAGATCCAGAGATGGGGACGCAATGGCCGCGAAGCGTCAGCTGTTGAAGAATCGGAAACTGGATTGAAGGAGTGACGGGAGAATTCTCACCGTCGAGAAATGAGCAGACTTCGGATGGACGACCAAAAGTATTGTCAGAGAAGAATGACATACAGAGCAGAGGCTCCATAGAGTTCGGCGATTACTCGTCGGAGGTGGCATGTTTGGAGTATATGTCACCGAGAAAAGACCCATGAAGAAACATAAAGGAGGCTGATGGTTTCACGTCTTCATTGTTAGGGTCTCCAAAAAGAAGAAATAAATTTGGGCCTAGTAGTTATTAGGCTCAAGAAAGAAAAGAAATGAGTGGGCTCATAGTTTGAGTTGGAATGGGCCGAGAATGGTCTAAAGATAGCTCCTAGATACGAGCTAAAACCTTCTGAATGAGCTCCCCGACAAGAGTCAAAACTGTCTGAATTAGCTCCTCGACAAGAGTCAAAACTGTCTGAATGGGCTCCTGGATACGAGTTAAAACTATCTAAGATGACTCCTAGATATGAGCAAAAACTATCTAAGATGGCTCCTAGATACGAGCAAAACTATCTAAGATAGCTCCTAAATATGAGTAAAAACTGTTTAGACAAGCTCCCGGACACGAGTTAAAACTGTCTAGATTGGCTCCTTGACACGAGTTAAAACTGACAACAAAAATTTGAAGAGCTCCTTGACACGAGTTAAAACCGTCAACGAAAAATGGAAGAACTCCTTGAAACGAGTTTAAACTTTCAATGATGAATGAAGAGCTCCTTGAAACGAGTCTAAACTTTCAATAACTCTTTGATACGAGTATAAATTATCAATGATGAATTGGAGAAGCTCTACGATACGAGAATAAACTGTCAATAGAAATTGAAGAACTCTTAAATACGAGTATAAACTATTTATCAAACTAAAGATCGTGCATGTTAAGTGTCGAAAGACTCGATACTCAACTTGATGGGGAGTGTTGGAACGAGGAAATTAATTAATTGGTGAATAAGAAGGCAATGAATGAAATTATGGCAATAATATAGAAGGAAATCAATTAAAGAATATGAAAAATCAAATAAAAGGATATTAGTATAATTAGAATATATTTTCCATTTATAGCTTGAAATAGAGTCTATAAATAGTTGTGTAACTATTGAGAGAAATAATTCAAGTCTAATACAATGTATTCGATAAAGCTTTTAGTGTCTTTTATTTTCCGCAATTTACTTTTCAACAAAATCAATTGTGAGTCTGTGAGTTTGCCGACATGTATGTAGTGCATGATGGTGTGTTGACATGCAATTTGGTTGAGAAATTTGCTGCGTGAGTTGAACTCTCACAATGAGGCAACTGGAATCCAAATCGATAATAAATCAGCAATTGATTTAATGAAGAATCTGGTGTATAACGAGAGAAGTAAACATATAGACGCCCCTTTTTATTTCATTTGAGAACATGTCAAGAATGGAGATATGAATAAGTCATGCGGCGAAGGCGTGAACAAGCATCAAATATATTGTTGAAGGCTTTACCAACGGAATTGTTTTAACAACAAAATGAAGAAATTTTTGAAATAAACAAATCAGCGCTTAGTCTCTAGACCCGCCAGTGGATACCCTTCGTAATTACAAAAAAAAGTCAATACTATCATGTTATGATCTGGAGCTTAGATTGCCCACTGTGTATGGGTCGGATGAAAGAAAAGAATTTCATTTTGTTCTGACGTGCTAGTTGTCAAAGCACGACTTATGAAAAAAGAACAAAAAAAAACCGACAATATGTACGCATCAATAGTTGAGTACGAAAGGGGTTTGGTCATATAAGTAGAATTCTATCTCCACCTTATTATAAGTCTTTTTTTTTTCTAAAAATTTAACTCCTATATAAGGGAGGAAATTACAAATAAACTCATATACTATAAATATGAGAAAATTACAACTGATGTCAAGAAATTAAATTACAAATAAACTCTTATACTATAGATAGAAGGAAATTACAAAATACAAATAAACTCCTATACTATAGATAGGAGAAAATAAGGCTCGAAGTCGACACCTCATGCAATAATGTCTAAGCTCCTTGCTGCTAGGACAAAAGACTTTGAACCTCCACCATATTATAAGTGATAGTATTAGCAATTCCTTCTTCTTTATATATTATTTGCAAATGCAAATGCAAATGCAAATGCAAATAGACCGAGGCTTTCATGGAGTTTGTCGACTAATTTATTTGCTGCAGTGAGTCGAGGTTACAGGAATGGTACTTGACGTCACTTCTTCCATTACTAACCTTTCTCCTTTCCATGCATTGCATATTTGCATTATATAATAAAGAAACTTACATGTAGCCTCCGAATAAACTAGGCCTAAGCCCATGACTGAAGTGGGCTGGGGCGGACTGGTTTAATTTTATAAATCCAAACCCTGCCAGCCAAGATCCACTTGGTAAATGGGATAGGATTGGATGGCCTGAAGTGGAACTGTGCTGAACACACATTTATTTTAAAAATCATTATTAAAAATATTGTTAATAGAGAATATTAAACCTCATAAGAGAGAAAAATAATTATGAAATAGAAAGTTTATATTTAAATAATTATGAATTATTTATAGTAGTACTATCGTAATATAAATATAAGTTCAGATTTAATTACAATACCAAAACATGTACTCTAATAAATCAATAGTATTTCAATATTTGACCAATAAGAAGAAGACATGTGATGTGTACCTATCCCCACGTTTTCCTTGGGTCGGCAGGGTGATACTGAAAATAGAGGGAGCCTAGCTAGGGTTCGATTTATTCAATTTAAAATTAATTTCTATTTTATCTTAGATGTGTGACCCACAGTCCATAGTTACCGATGGAGGTGGTCTAACGAGGAAGACACAACGAAATTTCAGCGAATCCAAATTTTTACTAGTCAGAGTGATAACTCACTACTACTTAGTATTATGCAAACCAGAAACAATCGATTTTACCAAAAGCAAAGTAGTTGACCACACTCTGAATCAGAGCATAGGAAAAGCAACCCATGGGAGGTGTCCGACCAACTGCTGCAGAGGTTAATGACGGCATACCTCTCGCCGTCGCCGCCGAAAAGGAGGTAGACGCGGGTGCACAATTTGTTCTCAAATCCAGAGGTGATCAAACAAGTTTGTTCTCAATATTTTGCATTATTAGAGAATTATTAAGATTGTGGATTTGGTGATAGTTAAATTCAAATAAAATAATTGTAGGATCGTGGATACACTGCGGGTACCACTTGTCGACGTCAATCGTAGCTCCGACGTTGCTGAGCCTTCCATTTGCATTTGGTTCATTGGGATGGACGGCTGGGATTTTATGCCTGCTCATCGGAGCGATGGTAACATTCTACTCCTACACCTTGCTCTCTCGCGTGCTCGAACACAATGCTCAATTAGGCCACCGCCACATCCGCTTTCGCGATATGGCCAATCACATTTTAGGTACGGTACCTCTCTTTCTCTCTACAATCTTATCAAATTTTGTTTACTTCATTCCTTTAATTTTCAGCATAACCTAAGTATGATTATATATAAAGCTACACCATACAGTGTATATGAGTAGTTAACTTGTAAATCACATTAACTAATTCAGAGTGTTGATTGTAATACACATCTTAATAGTGTTACCGTGAACAACATCAGAATTTCCTAATTCAATTTTTATCAACAAATTAATACCAGGCTTACCTTTTTTATTTTTGGTCAATTTTATAGCTTACTTTCCTCATTAAAGCATTAATTACTTTATTTCACTCAAAGACTGGGCCCTTATAAGAAATGCTAATTTCAACGAGGCTTTGTTTTTGTACTACTTCCTTTCGTTCTGAACTAATTATTTCATTTTAACTAGGCATAGATTTTTAAAAATGTAAAAAAAATGAGTTATAAAAATTAGTGTAATGTTAATCATGTTTTTACATACTATCTTCTTCTTCTTGTTTTCATTTTGGACCAAGTTTCTGTCATTTGTTTTGGGAATTTGTGAAAATCTCTAATAGTTTACTCATCATAATTGATAATCGATCCTAACATATACGTATGCAGCATACACATAAGTCATAACGACTCTAATGCAAATGTAAGGACCAATTAAAATATTTATAAAGTGGAAAATAGAAGGCTGACCATTCCCATCTGTATGGAAAAATGGCCAGACAAATTTAAAATCAAATTGGTTACGTATCAAGTGGAAAATAGAAGGCTGACCATTCCCATCTGTATGGAAAAATGGCCAGACAAATTTAAAATCAAATTGGTTACGTATCAAGTGGAAAATAGAAGGCTGACCATTCCCATCTGTATGGAAATATGGCCAAACAAATTTAAAATCAAATTGGTTACTGACTTACTGATGATAGTGATATAGCTATGGATCTGAGTGAACTTTTATGAATTGGTGTCCAAATTAAGTGTCATAGAGCTGTGGACACTGATTCCAAGTTTTAGTTTATATAGTGCATTCCCATCCGATGTAATATTATAATTTCCAAGCATGGAGAGGGCTACATAAAATTAAAATGCAGTGAACAGAAATACTGTACTAGTTTTTTTCTTTTTGTTGAATGAGAGGTTTGGTTTATGGATTAAGCAACAGTAGAAGCACTTTAAGCTATTTCATTTTTTAAAGTTCAAATAGGAAGATATTATTGATATGAGAAGACACGTGGAGCTAGGATCTGTAGTCAGAGCCGTAAATTGATTATTTTAAAGATTTCAGTGCTATTCCAAAACTTGGACGTCACCCCATAAAATGGTCTATATGGATGTTTTAACCTTAGAGCATCCGCAGCGGTGGCGAAAGACGCCACCGCCGTCCGCGCCGTTGGCAAGGCGCAGGACCGCCGCCGCTGCAGCCGCGCCGCTGGCACGGCGCTGCTCGATGTATCGAGCACGTCCGTGCCAGCGGACGCACACGTGGCGCGCTCCCATTCGTCAACGGCATAGCCGTTGTGTTTAAACTTATTTTTATTTTTTTTTTTAAAAATCGGTATTTAATTATAAATAATGCTAAAAAATAAAAAAAAAATATTTTCCAAATCCCAAAAATATGGCCGTTTTTTTCCCGTTTTTTCTGAATTTTTTTGATTTTTTTTTATTTTTTTTTTCCCCAAAATCATCTATAAATACACACATTCATCATCCATTTATCACATCAAATCATCTCTCATTCATCTCTCATTCATAATTCTCATACAAACTATCAACACATTCATCCCCCACTCAAATTCTCAAATGGATTTCACCCATATTATGGCGGAAACGGAACGCGAAGAACAAGAATACTACGAACAACATCGTGCCGCTTACGAAGCATATGTCGCGGCGAATACCCCTGCTCCTCCTCCTCAACGAACCAGATCAAATCGACGGTACATCCATCGTGACCGGGAGGGAGCCCACGAAAGGCTCGTTGCCGACTACTTTGCCGACCAGCCGCGGTTTCCGGCAGATTACTTCAGGCGCCGTTTTCGCATGTCAAAGCGCTTGTTCATGCGAATTGTCAACACATTGTCCGCACGTGTTGAATACTTTCAAACAGGTGTAGATGCAGCCGGCCGGCAAAGTATCACGGCGTTGCAGAAGTGTACGTGTGCCATCCGACAACTCGCTACTGGGCAAACGGCCGACATGTTCGACGAGTATTTGCATATCGGTGAGTCCACTGGAATCCTATGTTTAAAGAATTTTTGCGAGGGCGTTCGTTCTGCTTTTGGGGATGAATTCCTTCGAGCACCCACCACTGATGATTGCCAACGGTTGCTTCGTCTTCACGAATCAGTCCATGGCTTTCCCGGAATGCTTGGCAGCATTGACTGCATGCATTGGAGGTGGAAGAATTGTCCGACTGCTTGGAGGGGGCAACACTTGAGCGGTCACAAAGGCGGCGGCCCAACGCTTATCCTTGAGGCGGTCGCCGACTACCGCCTATGGATTTGGCATGCATATTTCGGCGATCGACTTCACCATCAACGGAAATATATACCGCATGGGTTACTATCTCGCCGATGGTATCTACCCAAGGTGGTCGACGTTCGTGAAGACGCTCCACAACCCGCACGACCCGAGACGGGTTCTTTTTGCGCAGCGTCAAGAGTCAGCGCGGAAAGATGTCGAAAGAGCCTTCGGGGTCCTTCAAGCTCGATTCAACATTGTGAAGGCCCCGGCTCGGCTGTGGTACGTGAATAATATCGCCGACATCATGTTCACGTGTATTATATTACACAACATGATTATAGCCGACGAAGGGCCGAGGGCGGCTAGCTTCTACGACGAGGACGAAGCCGGAAGCTCAACAGCGAGGTCTCCCCTACGCCGAGGCGAGCATACGACGGTTGGCCAGAGGATCGAGACAAGACACACAATGCGCGATACTCGAATCCACAATCAACTACAAGAAGACCTAATCAACCACATGTGGGCGAAATTCGGCAACGAGTAGTGTCATTTTTAATTTTTAGGATTTTAATTATGTAATTTTTAATTTTTAGGATTTTAATTATGTAATTTTTAATTTTTAGGATTTTAATTATGCAATGTTTAATTTTATTTGTCATTTGTAATATTTATTGTGGGTTTTAAATGAATTTTAATATTATGGAAATGTTTTTGTGTAATTGAATTTTATATTAATTGTGCTCGTCCTTGCGGAAGAGCACAGTTGTGGGTGTTGTGCTCTTGCCAGAGAGCAGGCATGAATAGTACCGCCCGGGCCCACAACCGTGCCGCTGGCAAGAGCACGGTTGTGGATGCTCTTAACCTCACACTAATAAAAAAACCTTAACCTCACTAATAAGATCAATACGGAATTGCAGTTCGATTACTGAAACAGTGATAAAATATCAAAGCTGATCATCTGAATGGGAAGAAAAATTACTAGTATTTTTTTTGAAAATTTAAAACTAAATAGAATGATTATGATCGAGTTTGAGTGTTAACAGGAGCAAGGTGGGGTAAATATTGCGTGGGACCAATTCAATTCGTGGTTTGCTATGGTGTTGTAATTGGGTGCATACTTTTGGGAGGACAATGCATCAAGGTCAATCCCACTCTTCTATATATCCATATTTTTCAAATAATTAACGCATTAATTGAGAAAAGTCTAATAAAATATACCATAATACCACTTACCATCACGATAAATAATTTCGCACTCTCTAGCTATTTACTCCCTTATTTTCTGAGAATTGATTGATAAAATATTCGGCAAACATTTAATTTTCACTTTATGTTTGAGTTAGTTAGAGAATGGTGGAATATACTTTCAACCCTAGACTCGCAGTAAAGACGCTCTAGGGGCTTATTATATGGAGTAATATTCTTCTTTTAATTTCTATTTAAAATTTGCGTAATTATAAAAAAAATATGTTTATCCCTTAACAAATTAATACCTAGAACCATAATAGATATATAGTGCATTCCTATCCGATGTAATATAATAAAAAAATATGTTTATCCCTTTCCTAAGTTATGTAAAGTTGCATTGTGAACGAATAAAATAAATCTATATTAAATTACCATAAAAAACAAAATGCAAGAAGGCACATTCTCTATAGTGCACATAGGCTTTTTTGCAAGTAATAATCTTGTTTTATCCAGGCAATATACCTGTTGGCAAAACCCGAGGGAAACAACAAACTCTACGAATTTGTGATAATATTTGGTGGGCTAATGCTAATTTTAGCTCAAATCCCATCTTTTCATTCGTTGAGACATGTCAACTTGGTTTCTTTGGTACTATCCCTCACCTATAGTGCGTGCACCGCTGCTGCTTCTGTATACATTGGTGAGTGTTACTTTTACCCCTTACATTACAACATTCATTCACATCATTTTTTATTACTTAAGATTATTTGATCAAAATTTCCAAGGGACCTCATCTAAGGGACCAAGAAAAGACTACTCCTTAAACGGCAACGTCCAAACTCAAATTTTCGGTACCTTCAATGCAATGGCCATTATTGCAACCACATATGGCAATGGGATCATCCCAGAGATACAGGTTATAACTTATACATATAATCAAAGGACCGTGTTTGCTTAACGTTTATAAAAAATGAAATACCAGCGTGCAACATTTGTAGGCGACACTAGCGCCTCCGGTGACGGGGAAGATGTTCAAGGGGCTGTGCATTTGCTACGCAGTCGTATTGACAACTTTCTTCAGTGTTTCGATTTCTGGATATTGGGCATTTGGCAACCTAGCTCAAGGGCTAATTCTGAATAATTTCTTGGAGGATGGCAAACCGCTGCTGCCTAAATGGTTCATTTTGATGACCAATGCCTTCACAATTCTGCAGTTATCAGCTGTTGCTGTGGTAAGAAGTTAGAACACACACTCCTTAACATAGTTTGCACACACACATTTAAATAAGAAATTCTAAAGTTACATGCTTGCAGGTGTACTTGCAACCGACAAACGAGATTCTTGAACGAACATTGGCAGATGTGAAGAGGGGGGAGTTCTCTGGGCGCAACGTGGTTCCAAGGCTGATCTCGAGGTCGCTCTCAGTGGCCGTGGCAACCACCATCGGTGCAATGCTCCCGTTTTTTGGGGACATCAACGCACTCATTGGCGCGTTTGGCTTCATGCCGCTTGACTTTGTGCTTCCTTTTGTGTTGTTCAATGTAACGTTCAAACCATCGAAAAGGGGGGTTACGTTTTGGGTGAATACTGCCATTGCTGTTGTGTTCTCAGTAATAGGGGTTGTGGCGGCAGTGGCTGCAGTGAGGCAGATCATTCTTGATGCCAAAACATACCGATTGTTTGCCAATGTCTGATCAAATGTTTTCAGACTTGTGTTATCTATAGTGAGTGTTGCACATTGTTGCTACTCAGTTGTTATCGCGATTCAATTCATCGAAATGCATTTAACCAAGTCAAATAGAGAACACGTTATTCCCAATATTACTTGGCTTACAAATCAACACCAAGACAAATTGGTGATGTTTAGAAATTCTGACCAATCATGAAGACATTTTAATTCCTCTATTAGTACACTTCTCACTACCTGCTTAGTCTAGTTATAGTTGTTGAATACTCGAGAACCACGCAGTTAGAGACTTGTAATATTCCTCGAATTCTAGGTAGACCTCTAAGGTCAATCCAAGTTTCTAGGTAGATGCCCTGTTTTCAGTGAATTACAAAGTCTTTATAAATCTGGTAGCTGAAGTAGTACCTTTATCCATTTCAGTTGGTAGGTAGTTCGTTTAGGATAATTTTGCAAGATGGTCTTGAACCAATGTGTGTAGAGTTACCAAGCAACAGCGGATAAAGAATTTAGCTTTATATAAGCAAGAAAGATTGGAAAATAGGACTGCTGAATTGGTAGGGGTAAAAGAAGGTGCATACCAAGCAACAGCGGAAAAATTAAATATGTAAAAAAAAACGTCTCAATGTTTTTAAAATGGAAGTAGTTTTTTCAATTGACAAAATAACGCAAAACAAAGCGTACGAGTAAAAAAAATGTACGGCGAAGCTACTATTAAACGACGTCTTTGAAAAAGTAAAAGCGGCGTTATCAGCGAAACTCCCAGAACTTTAATCTTTGCCTCCCATGAATCAGATAAGAACCAAATCAAGCTTATCTGGGAGCATCCAAGAAATAATTGAAAACTAAAAGAAACAAATACAGTAGAAAATAAATCTTACTGATGGCGGTGGGAAGCGTCATTCTGAAAACCCTATATGCTGATACGCTTGGGCCCATAGATAACAAGCCCATTATTTGCGGCCACTACACAGCACACATCCAAAATGTTTGATCAAAGTTTCAAATTAGTAAAATGTTTCATCAAAGTTTCAAATTAGTATAAAACGTTTTAAGTTAGCATATATCATACAAAAAGTTTGATTAATATTTCAAATTAGTACATTCCATCAAATAACACTATCACCGTTAATTTTTTTTCTTATTTTTCATCTTTCACTCCACTCCAAATTATTTTTCTTATTTTTCATCCTTCACTGCACTCCAAACAATTCTTCGTCTCTTGAGTCTCTCTCTCTCTCCGACATATCTCTCTCTACAAGAAAATACATACTATTATACAATTTGTCCTTATATTTTCCACCTCTCTTTCTCCTCCTCTGTATATATACAGGAGTATAAAATAAATTAATACTCCTACACTCATATAATCTGTTATACATGTCGACCTATACATACATCCGTATATCGTACGTATATGTTGAGATGATAATTGTGGTTTGGAGTGTAGTGAAGGATGAAAAAAAAGAAAAATAATTTGGCGGAATGTACTAATTTGAAAAATAAGAAAAATAATTTGGCGGAGTGGAGTGAAGGATGAAAAATAAGAAAAAGTTAACGGTGTTAGTGTTATTTGACGTAATGTACTAATTTGAAACACTAATCAAACTTTTTGTATGATATATGCTAATTTAAAACTTTTTGTACTAATTTGAAACATTGATGAAACATTTTGTATGTGTGGTGTAATTATCCCCACAACTATTCGATTGCAATTTTAACAATTACTAGTGTACTAAAATTGTCATACTTTTTGGATTTTAGAAAATGTAACAAAAAATAAATTGAAAAAATAAATATAATAAAATATAAATAAAAAAGTAATTAAAAAATAATAAAGTATGAGTCATACTTTTATATATTAGTTTTATAATAAAGGTGACTAGGAATGAGTTAGTAGAGTGTTAGGTCCATTACTAGAAATAGTAGAGTTAAAAGTAAGTTTGACAAGTATTGACAGACGGACTAAAAAAGAAATTAGTGACAAGTAATAACGAACAGAGGGAGGGAGTATTATTATACAAAGTGTTTTTTAATGTCATCTCTAACCATTAATTTACATCAAACTCAAATTCATTTTTATATGTATGTCATACCAAAAAGTAATTTTACTCCAATCATTTTCATCGAACTTAACTTTTGCATCATTTTTCAGTGTATGCCTCATAAAATTGTTGTAGTATCTACAATACAACTCATATTTGGTATTATTTCATAGAAAAATACACAAATGAGTTTGAATTTGCGGTATAATTGAAAAAGTTTTCTACACCAAAAATAAGATATGAAATATAATTGAATGGTCTAAATACATGCACTCATTGTAATAATTAATCATATGATAGTACAAACAAATAAAATCACATTAGGATTTACAATGTCATGATAAATAATAGGGCAAATTGTTTGTAAATTCATAAACTTTCAAAATAGTTTGATTTTTTTTTAAGCTTGAACTTTAAATGATAAATAAAAAGTCATGAACTTTATCAGACTGTGTAAATTTCTCCTTCGACCCGACCGGATAGATTTCCAACACAAACTTATCTTAAGTGGCGCGTAAAAGGCGTGACTTGACAACTCCACTAATTCTAATTATTTCTCTTCTATCTTTGCAATCTCTGACCTCGGATTTATCACAAACATAAAAATAGCACAATGAAAACATACAAATCGAACTCCATAAATCGAATTCAGCATACAAATCGACATAAACATACAAATAGAATTCTATAAATCGATTCAGCATAAAAGTAGCATTAATTCCACAATTTGAATTGAACCGTAAATTTGTCATTTGTCAAGTCACGCCTTTAGGGCACTATGTAGGATAAGTTTGTATCAGAAATCTATCGGGTCATATCGGATGAGAAATTTACACAGTCCGGTAAGTTTATGACTTTTCATGCAACATTTAAAGTTTACGAGAAAAACCAAACTATTTTAAAAATTTATGACTTTATAGGCAATATGCCCTAATTAACGAGTATTATGAAGATAAAACATGGCTATTAAACCGGACCTAAATATATAACATAAGGAGAGAGATGCTACAAATACTAACATCACATAAAACATTAGTACTCCCTCCTTTCTAATAAAGATGACACATTTTTTTCTTTTTTGTTTGAATAAATCAAGATAACTTATTGCTAAAACTGAGAACACGTTTATCTCTATTTTATTATCTCTCTTATTTTACTCAATCTACTTAACACACAAAATGAAATTGTACAAGAGAAGCATACATCGGCATTTTGTATGATGATTAATGTATGTAATTAATTGAATAGATTGATAAATTTACACAAATAGTACGTCAGTTGTTCGAACAGAAGAACATTCCCAATTATCAAAATATTATCCTACACTAGTTTATGGCATATTGTTTTTCTTTTTTTATCTCGTCCACCGAGAGATGTCTCATTTCACTTATATTATATTTGGCAAGTGGACCATGCATTCTACTTGACTACTACCACTTATATTTTATTATAAAATTAATATATATAAAAGTAGGTTTCACATTTTATTAACTTTTTCTATGCATTTTACTTTATAAAGTCAAACAATATCATAACCCGTATCAATCAGATATGAGGCATTTAATCATGGACGAAAGAAATAGTAGAGATAATAGCCATTTTAAATCGTGAAATTTGATCAAATTCTAATCTGTCTCGTGAATTTTGAAATTAAAATATCACGAAATTAGCAATTTTTCTCAATAGTCTCATCCATGACAAAACAAAACAAAACCCTAAAATTAAGGCGCTGTAAAAGTTGTTGCTTTGATCCCAAGTTTTGACTTTGTAAAATCATTACAGTTATAAACTCTTCCGCGTTTGCCTGTATAACCAACCAATTCTTATCCATGTTTTTAAAGAGATTCATTTATTTTTGGCACAATATATATTTATATTTTCCCATTTATCAAATTAATCCTGGTCATTGTAGATAGAGATAATTTATATATTTATGAATGTACTATTATCTAGATTGCTTCCCGCGTTTACTCTCACATGAATTAAGTCATGCGTGCAAGCTATTTGTTGATAATCTCAACCCTCCACTATTTCTTTTTTCCCTCTTAACCGCTTTGATTCTCTTTAAGCTTCTCCTCATCAATCTGTGTCTCCACACACATATAAATATAACATCGCTTTCCCATCCCCCCTTTATCTAAATCTCTTGAAATTCTGTACTATCCTTCCCATCCACCAATATTTGCATGGATCTTGAACCTTTCTGTGTTCGAATTCTTCATATCATACGTATTTGTATGGTTAAAGTTTTAAACACCCAAATCACTATTTCGGCTTCCTCAATACATTATCAACTCAGATTTGATCTATTTGTAATATTTTCTTACTTAGCTTCCAAGCAACCAAAGTTTATTTACACTGTTGGATGATTGAAGATCATGGGAAGCCATCTGAGCAAGAAGCCAGATCAAGAAACCCAGTCATCATCATCAAACAATCTCCCCTTGTCGAGGGAGCTGAACTCGTACTCGGCCTCCTGCAGAGTGGACGCCGATTTACAGGCGTTCGACGAGTCTCTGCAGGCCCGAACAAACAACGTGATCAGCTCCCTCGCCGCAGCTCTCTCCCTTGATTCACTCCGACAAGTCACGGAATGACTCCTCAACATGAATCAGCAAGTGGTCAAAGTCATCCTAGACTGCAAGAAAGATATTTGGAGGAATCAAGACCTGTTCGATCTGGTGGAGGATTACTTGGACAACAGCCTCGATTTCTGCGCCGCCCGAGACAGCCAGCTCCTCATCCTCCTCGCCCTCAACCAGTTCGAGGAGGAACGCAACGACAACGACCATGGCGCGTATTCGAAAACGCTGGAGGAGTTGAAGAATTTCAGGGACGCAGGGGATCCCTTCACCGATGAATTCTTCCAAATGTTTCAATCCGTTTACCAGCAGCAGATGCACATGCTGGATAAGCTGCATAGCACGAAGCGTAAACTGGGCAAGAAGTTGAAATGCTTTAGCTCATGGAGGAGAGTCTCGGCCATAATATTCGCGGCGGTGCTGATATGCTCGGTGGTGGCGGCAGCGACGTCGATTCCTTTGGGGTCGATGGGGAAGTGGACAGACTCGCTGATGAAGGGGTACGAGAAGGTTCTGATGGGGCAGAAGGAGATGGTGAATGTGGGGACATTTGTGACCATTAAGGATTTGGACAGCATTCGCGTGCTGATAGACGGGTTGGAGATCTTGGGATAGAGGAGATTAAGAAGAAGGTGGATGTGTTGATGAAGAGTGTGGAGGAGTTGGGGGATAACTGCAGCCGCGATATTAGGAAGGCGAGGACTGTCATTGTGCAGAGGATCATCAAATCCCCGCCTCATTCATCAGATTAATCAATTACTTGGGATCCATATTTGATAATAATATTTTTCATTTTAGCAGTTGAAGTTTACTTGATCATAGATTATATAACTGATATGACTCATTCTTTTAATGTGATTCTTGATTTTAACATTATTAAGTTTGATTGGTTCTTAGCCAAGACTGAAGAGATGGAATAGTCAGTCTCTATATCTCCCCTTTTTGAGTTATTTTATTTGAAGTTTGATTAGCCTTTCAGGTTAACGTTCAGGGAAAGGCTGAAACAGCTTTTTATAATTCAGCACACACTCACTCAAGTATACATAGAGAGTGACTATTTCCTGTGTAGTTCTATGCTTGAATCATCAACTATGAGCACCTTGAAATCTCCAACATTGGATCTACTTCTGCCAAGCTCAACTGCAATGGCTTTGAGAAATCCGAATCTCAAACAGTCAAACCTCATGCCCTCACAGTTTTTGTCATGGTATATATGCTTTCAATTTTGTCTTATTTTTTCCACTCCAGTTTAATCTTGTGTCCAACATTGTTTGTATCCATTTCTGCAGTCTTACACCATTAATTTGTGTGTGTGTGTGTGTGTGAAAACTGATATACATTCTTATGAATCGGCTGTGCACCTTAGGAAAACTGGAAAAGTTTGTGTGAAGGATTAAAGTGTCGAGGATTTGGACTTGGGGGCTACACACTTTAGCTATGGTGTGGTTGGTGAGCATTTTGAGGTACATTCTCTCACCAATCTGTTACCATTTTTGTTTTTTTTTTCAAATGCAAAAGGCTCGATGTTTCTATCTTGCGTGTTATATATGTAAAGAAATTTGGTTGGTGAGCATAATGAATTTATTTTCCAGAATATGAAGGTGGTGGTGTAATATTTTAGGTGACAAAATATGCATTGTTGGAGACTATAAAGGAAGCAGTGCCTAAAATGTGCTTGGTCAAAAGCTTACAATCAGTTGGTTGCTGCCATCAAGTTAGAAATGAAGCCCCTCTCTTCAAAATTGGATTTACTATTTATAAATTTTATAATCAATATAATTACTATGAATAAATTATTAGTACTTATATATGCGCTATATGATGTAATCAATTGCTAATTAATTAGTAATTTAAAATTAAGATTAATTTTTAATTATTAAATTAAGAGATCTAGTGGTTGATATAATATTAATTGGATTATATATTAAAATTAAATAATTATTAAATAAAATTAAAGAGTATTAATGTCAATTCTCTCTTATTAAAATTATTTCAAAACTTTAAATTTACGTTACTCTCTCGATTTAAATTATTTCGTTCAGATGATGAAATTTGATGATTTTTTATTTCAGTTTTCGTATATGTTGATAATCAGATTTTTATCAACAAATACATAAAAAATTTTCAATATAATGCATGTAAAATCTCAATAAAACTGTGTTGATATTTTCGTGTACTTGTGTTGATATTTGTAATACACTATGTTGATATAAAAAAACACGAAAATTATGATATCATAATAGAACGACGATCTTATCCTTTTGTTGATATTGTATCTATTATTTATTAAAATTCATAAAATTTAATCTTATCTACTTATTTTAAAATCTAAGGATGAAGATTTGGTCTTGATTTTAGATTATATAAGAGGACCATATCATTTGGTTTGTTATTATTTAACATTAAATGTCTAACCTTGATTCTATTATTGATCCGATCAGATGGAATATATTCTAGAGTTTTATATGATTCTTGTTTAGTTTCATTTGTATTTAACTATTGTTAAATCCTCTAAATTCTGTCCAACATCGACTTGGTGAAGATCCCATCTAATCTATATAAGTGTGGATAACCCTCCCCCTTATGAGGCCTTTTAAGGGGTGAGTGGCCCATTTCTAATATGGTATCAGAGCGGGCCCAAGTCGATGATGGTTTTCTCTTTATCTCTTATCTATCTCACGAGTGGAAGACCGATGTCCTTTCCGGCCCACATCGATGATGGTTTCTCTTGCATTGCCTACCCACGTGATGGAAGACCGATGTCCTTTCCGGCCCACACGTGAGGGGGCGTGTTAAATCCTCTAAATTCTGTCCCACATCGACTTGGTGAAGATCTCATCTAATCTATATAAGTGTGGATAACCCTCCCCCTTATGAGGCCTTTTAAGGGGTGAGTGGCCTATTTCTAATAACTATATTTGGGCCAAACAAGGCCTTATTATAATATTTATGTTAGGTGATTTTATCTTGAAAATGTGCATGAAGCTTACTCCAATTATATGATTATTAAATAGTCTGGGAGTAGAGGGCTACTGGTCTCATTTTCTATTTTGGATACTACGAATACCAATTAGATACAGAAAGTCGTCATCCCTTGAAATAAAAAAAGGTCACTTTACATTATTAAATGTCATCTTTTATAACAAAAAGATATTAACCTAGTAATTATCAATCTAAAAAATTGATTTAACTATAAATCTTGTCTTCATAATCAAGACAAAATGTCAAAACATGTCCCCACCCTCCATCATTTTGAGCCTTAATATTTGTTAAATCAGGGGTAGGGCTGGGGAAAAATACCGAAATACCGAAATACCGGCCTTATCGTACCGAAAAAATATCGAAAATACCGAATTTTTGGTATATCGTGACTTTCGGTATGGTATGATACCTTACCGAAAATTTTCAGTAAGGTAACGGTATGGATTTTCAAATACCGCGGTATACCGCTGCATACCGAAATTCGGTATATACCGTAAATTAAGGTATATACCGTAAACTAAGGTATATACCACAAAAATATAAACACAATTATATATAAAATATATTTTATATATTTTTAAATTATAAAATCTAATGTGAAATATAAATATAATTATGAATAAATTATATTTAATTTATTTTTAAAATTATAAAATATAAATAATATTCTAAAAACTCTAATTTTCTATTTTAATTGATGTTGAAAGTCAGGTATACCGAACTTCGGTATGGTATACCGAAAATGAGGTACGGTATCGGTATGGAAATTCGTCATACCGAAAATAAGGTATACCGAAGTTCGGTATACCGAAAACTTTGGTAAGGTAAAGGTATGATTTTTTTGCATACCGTATTTACGGTAATGTATACGGTACGGTGGTTTCGGTAAGGTATACCGTACCTACCCACCCCTAATTAGGAGTATGGTTTCTATCTTGAACCTCCGTAATCTTATTAACGTTTGAAAATAATTATCGTCTAAATTAAATAAATTATAATCTTATTAACGTTTGAAAATAATTTATCGTCTAAATTGAATAAATTATACTCCTTCTATCCCATAAGAATATGCATTCATTACTTTTTACCACGTTCCCACAAGAATATGCATTTTTCTATTTTAAAAACTATTTTCCCTCTATTAAGGTGAGACCAATTTTCCACTAACACTACAGCAATTATTTTTCTTTCTATCTCTCTCTGACTCTCTTTTATTTTATTAATTGTGCATTAAAAAACTCGTGTCTATCCCAAAGTGCATATTCTTGTGAGACGGAGAGAATTAGAAATTGGATTTTAAACATAATATTTACTTGTAATATTCTCTTTGTAGGGGAGTGATCAATTGCTAACTCACTCTCTAGTTGCTAACTACAACTAATATAAGATCATAGGATTTTAGAAATCTAGTGGTCTAAAATTTACCACGTGTAATTTTCATTTTTATTAATTAAATAGAAAAAGATAAAAAACTAACAAATTAAGGTTTTGAATGAAAATGTCAATATAGTATTTTGAAAATATCAACACAATGCTTTGAGAATGTCAACACATTGCTTATGTCAGCACATTGTTTTAAGAATGACATTCTACATGTATTATATTGATATATTTTATATACTATGTTGACATTTGTTGTTGTACGAAAAAATTGAAAATTTTTGAAATTTTTTTCAAATTTTGACATCGGAATATATGCAAGTGAGATTTCGTTAGAATCTTTATGAAATTATCTTTAATTTGATATATGTTGTGCGAAAAATAATTTAAATCGAGAAAGTTATATACGTTTTAAAGTTATGTGATATTTTTTAAAAGTTAGTTACAACTAATTTGTTGTAAATTGACCTTGATACCCTTATTGACGTTTTTTGTTGATCGTATTAACATTTCACGACTAATGATCTAAACCCTTGATTTGAATATCTAAGAACTATTATTTAATTATAATTAGCAATTAAGTATTGAGTTAGTAATATAACACTCTCCTGTCTTTATATGTCACATAAATGAAAAAGTTAATTTACCTGATATTGATTTAAACTAATATTAGGAGATGATTCCTATGTGTAAAATAATGTTTTCCATTTCTGTCTACATTTTCCATTGACCAATAAGCTTGCATAAGGCAAATAAATTACTTACCTTCGACACAATTAGTATTGTTGAAACTTGAAGCTCATACCAATTCGAGTTTAATTTGAATGATTTCATTTCTATGAAAAAGCTTGAATATTTCATTTGCGAAAAATGTAATAACACGATTACAATAATAATAATAATAGTACATGTAACTGCACTTAATTTATGTCACGAAATGTTCGTTGAATATTCTTTGAATATTCATAATTTGACCACATAAATCATGTATTTACAGCATAGATATTTTCGAAGATCATGAAATAGATAACAATTTTAAAACAGAAAGTCTGGCAACTTCTTCAACAAGAAAAACTCGAAGTAGTCAAGATCATAGCAAGAATGATCAATCCATCCTTGATATCGAAATAAAGTAATTTACAAAATTCGTAAAATAAGAAACAACTCCATTAATTACCATAAACTTTGCCCCAATTAACATTTCAATCTTCAACTATTGCACTAAGCTTGGCAACAAACTTGCGTTGGCCGGCGCCGCCCCCATCGCCACCAAGGAGCGGCATCTCCTTCTCACAAAACAACGCCGCCGGCTGAGCCAGCTTGGACCAGCAACAACAGCAGTATCTAATAATCCGATCATCATCATTAGTTGCCAGAGCTAAGCTCGCCTTCAAGGCCAGCGCCGCCATGTCCTCCGCCTACAGGCGCACGTTCTGCCACGCCAGCGGAAGCTCGAAGTAGATCACCCGGGCTGCAGCACCTCGTCGCCGCCCATCGCCGCCGGGAACTCGCCGAATTCCATCTCGTCGGAGCTACATATGAAGCAATCGGAATCCTGCGGCAGCAAAGCGAATTCATGGAGTTGGCCGGAGAGGAGGATTAGTTTGCTGTGCCTGTGAGAGTGGATCTTGACTCGCATGATCTGTAATTTCCCATTAATTTGGAAACAAGGGAATAAGGAATTTGGATTATTTTACTTGTAAAACACACAATCACATATATATTTGTTTTTTGTGCAAACATACGATAACGATTAGAACTAACTAGATAAATAAATAAAATAACATAAATTAAAAATAAAACGTAAAAATGCGTTTGCCGGGAGTCGAACCCGGGTCTATTGCTTGGAAGGCAATTATCCTAACCGTTGGACTACAAACGCTGATGATGTAAGATTGTAATTAATTGGATATGACTGATGGTACTTTAAAATAAATTCTTGTGCTGTAATGCATCGTGAATCCTTCATTATAGGAGTATGCAATTGCGTTAAATATTTGATATAGTGCTCATTATTACAACCACAATTCCAAAATAAAATCCACAATTTACCTTTCTGCTACATCCAAGATAATTTTCACAGATAACTGTAGTTTACGAATTAGTCCAAAGTCATTGTCCTAGTAGCAAAGAGCTTAGACATTATTGTATAAGGTGCTGAGTTCTAGCTCCTCTTGACATCAGTTGTAATTTCCTCATTTCTATAGGAGTTTATTTATAATTTCCTTCTTCATATAGGAGTTTTGATTAAAAAAACAAAAAAAATGTAGTTTAAGAATTAGGTTTGTTTAATTAACTAATAAAAAGATGCTATGTTCTCCCAATTTAACCATCTTCACATGTAATGGAGGATTGGAACGTCCACGAACCACGTGGCGCAAGCATGGGAATGTCTTGATTAAATTCAAACACCCCAATATGATATTTTTGAGTTGCCATTCATACACCGGATCACATTAATTACTTAGATGAAAGTCATAATTGACGACGAATCTATTTATTATACATATATTTAAGGGCTGACGATGACATGAATAAATTATAAATAAGAATTCAGCCGGGCTTGATTCTGAATAAAGGCAGTTTGAGTGTCATATAGAGAATGGTTAATTGTTTGTGCGTGTACCCACGAATTTGATTCCTCTTCTGATTTGATCACAATTAACGGTCGCATTAATTCATAACAAAATTGTGGCTCTTGTTTATAATTACTTTATAGTATCGGATTAATGGACCATTCACAACGGCTGTTCATCAATCATCATAATTAATTACCCTACCTCATGCCGGTAGCAGATTCTAATTTTAGATTTAAAGATGCCAAAAATAATTACATAATAAACAGAAAAAAGTAGAGACGAGCCGGTGACCAAAAATTCTCTCTTTAATTTGTTCGGCTGCGTTGTCTGGGTTAGAAGTTTTTTCTTGTAAAAAATGTTATACTCTATAGCTTTATTACATTGGGCCATGTAATAAAAGAAAATAAAGATCATAAACTAACACAATCCATCACTGTAGATGCGTTTTTGGGTATGAAATGTTTAGTGATTTGAATGAGGAGAGAATAGAACTTCTCATTCAAAGTGAAGCATTCCATTTCGATATACCATTTTATCGCGTGTTGCTTAGTGTGTTAAGTACGCCGTTTAAGATAGAATAAGGAAATGATTCAACTATTATAAAATCACCGAAATGAATATGATTCAACTATATATGATGAATTATGTGGAATAAATACACCCTCTATCCTATATTTTTTTGTGTTGCTGATTTGAATTGACCAATTTTTATTTAAAAAATCCTAAAATCTTACTTTGAAAAGTGTATTTAGATTGATAAATATAATTTGAAATGAATTGATTCTGATTATATATTTTATATTTTTAGACTAATACTCCATATTCTCATTTCTGCAATCTTACCAATCGTTTAAGAAATTCAAAAAAAGTAAATTGGTACTCCATAAACTCTCCATAGTTTAATAGTAGTCACTCCAGATCATGAATTCTCCATCACCCAAAGCTAAAAGTTTGGCTTCGTCACCGTGTCCAATAATATTTCGTCTGAAAGAGGAGAATCAAGCGAAACTGTTAGTGTAGTTTGGATGACCTTGATATAAGGTTGTGGCTAATAAACGTTGACCTTGATAGGAGCATAGTTTAAATAGTAAAATTGAAAAGGCACGCATTAATTAATTCGCCGAGAAGAGGATACCAATATCAAATTATAAACCTTCTCTTCTTTATTTGGATTAGCTTTTGTTTGGTATATATTTTGGAAATTACTATTGTTTAATTTTAAGTTGGTATTTTAAATTCATGATTTTGAAAATATATACACTATTTATGTGCATTTCATGACAAAATTGATTCTTGATTACATTTCTTTTGGCACGGTTATTCTTTTTGTTTTTACGATTTTTTATCTATAAGTCGACGTCACTTTACATGATTTCTCCAAATGCACTATCTCATTCATAAAGTTGAAATACGTACAGAAACAGAATATTAGGTAAATTTTGGTTTTATTGCGATAATATAAGGAAATTCATATCATATTGTTTTGAAAGCAGTCAAATGCATATTAATTGATTTTTGATATTACAGAGATTTAATTTACTCCATATCAAAATTTTGAACTAATATGCTAATTATGTTATTAATGTAAATATGTTATGCTTGAAGTTAAATTATTCAAAATAAGTATTCTTCTTAACCTCCATAATTATAATACTCCTAAGTCTTAACTGAATAAAGAAAATTCACACACGCAAACGAAACATTTTCCTAAACTTATGCCTGAATTTAGAAAATTAAAGGACAATTTGATTCTAATTTCTAATCAGCTTAGTAACTCAATAAATCCAAAAAAGGGAAAAACAAATATATATGTTATGACATAATAGAGTAATTGTGTAATCAAGATAAACACAAACGTAAATAAGACATAGATTTACGTGGTTCGCCAATTGGCTACATCCACAGAATGGGAACGGAGAACAAATTTTATTCAGAGTGTTTTAAGATTATGACTATAGATTTCAGATTGGATCTAAGATCATAGAATTATGTGCTCTACTCCCATATAAATAAGCACACATGGGATCCTATCCTAACAAACTAGGCTCTGATACCACTTGTTAGGATCGTCGACTGCAACATTAGTTTGATATTGTCCGCTTTGGATCAAGCCCGCACGGATTTGTTTTTGGGTCACTCCCAAAAGACCTCAAACTAATTGGGGTTGGATAGGAATTATGTACACCTTCCAACTTCCCTCATACTCCCGATGTGGGATGGGTTTGTACTCAGCAAACCTCCCTCTCAAACCGAGACAACATCGATACACATTACGGGCCCGACTCAGACTTGTCAGGATCGCCGGCCCCACTCGAACATGGGTCTCTCAGACCAGACCATACACCAACCTGACTCTGATACTAGTTTGTTATGACAGAATAGAGTAATTGTGTAATCAAGATAAACAGAAACGTAAAGAAGACACATATTTATATGGTTCGCCAATTGGCTACATCCACGAGCAGGAACGGAGAACAAATTTTATTAAGAGTGTTTTCAGATTACGGCTACAGATTTCAGATTGGATCTAAGATCACAAAATTATGTGCTCTACTCCCATATAAATAGGCACACATGTGATCCTATCCTAATTCGAAAATATAATCCTATCCCAATTAAGAAACATGATGATTTGAATAGATTCAAGACATCCTATGAATATCAACTTCGAAAATGAGTCTAGTAAGGCATAAAGGTGTCCAAGCTCTTTGGCTTTCTACTTCCACAGCATGCTAGCTAATACATGCAGAAGAAAATAGAGAATAACCAATTGCTTAAGCAACGAATCCCCAATCACTGAAAAGGTGATGGCATGGCCCTCGTGGCATCAAATACTAGAAATTATAGTAGTATAATTCAAAAATATTTTTCCATTACCTCCCTCATGGCCCACAAAGCGACCTTGAATATATTTTAGTTTTAAACAATAAGATTGCATTCACTTTGGTTGCAAGGGATAATGAGAGATAAGAAGATTCTCACTCTATAATTAAATTTCTTCATTTCTTCTAATGCTTATCTATGAAAAATAATTTCATTTGTTATTGGAGTAAAAATGAGTAGTAAGAAATGGCGGAATTCCTTTTATCGATAACGAATTAATATGATGAAATAAGAAAGGAATTTTCATCCAATTTAGTTATTGGAAGTTATTTTCATAATCAATTGTATAAAGCTTCTCGTCCGACTAATTGTAATTATATATTTATATTGGTGAACTATATGATCTCTCTCAATCAGTCATGCCAATCAATCTATACGCCTTGAGGACTGAGAATGTTAATAAATAAGTGTAACGAACAACAAGTTTTGATAGTAAAAGAACAAAAAAATATTTATAGTAATGAACAACGTCATTTTTGTGTGCTAACTACGCATAGTTTTAATATGTTGATGGCTACATACTGTGACCATCAAGATGATTAATGTTAATTCTCAAAACATTCAACGATTTGCAATTTGTAAATGAAGTGTTGAAGCTCAATTCCAATGATGATCCAATATAAGTAGATGAGTATCTTAATGTAATGATGATCCAATAGTTAGATATGAAGATTGTGCTTAGTAGTAATATAGAGTATTTGGCTAATCTAAGATATTCTTGGATAAATTCCATCAACTAAAATTTGGATAAGAGACTTGTTCGATCACAATTGTAATTCTTGGAAAGGAGGTAATATACATATATTAACATATGAATCCATATACACATGACTTTTATAATGAGCTTGCACAAACTTGTTCAAGCAGTTGGATAAGAAGCTTCCATGGCAATGCCACAAAGGCCTTCTGCCGCTCCAACATCCCTCTGCATTCTAATGTATCCATCCTCGCCCCAGCTTGTGCCCCATGAGTTTTTCACAATCCAATACTTGGTGCCATCACTATCCACCCCATACCCAACTGCAGTCACACCATGGTCTAGTTCGGTCCCACACTCTCCGGTGAAGACTCCACTCGAGTAGAACTGGAAGTCTGATCCACTAGCATCAATGGCCACAGATACCGGTTGATTCACCACTGCTTTCAGAAGCGCTGATTCCCTGTTGGATGGCACATCCTCGTACCCGCTGATCTTGGCCGCATCAGATGATTCCTTCTTCGAGTTGCAAGTGCCATCGACTCCTTGGTAAGGGTAGTTGGATTCTGTTGTGAGGCCTTTGTTGCTAATGATATACTGAAACGCATCGTCCATTAATCCACCATTGCAGCCTTGATCTTCACTCGTGTCGCAGTCAACAAGTTGTTGTTCTGATAGAGAAACAAGTTTCCCTGTCTTAATTTGGTTGATTCCTTCCGTGGCTGCAACTGCTGAAAATGCCCAGCAACATCCTGCATTTTGGTTTAAACATCAAAAATGCAAACTACTAATAATGATTGAATGAATTAGAAATAAAATGTGAGAGTTATATATATATATATATATATATACCACATTGGCCTTGATCCTTAACAGCAGTAACAGCTCCTTTCTTCCTCCAGTCTATGCTTGTCGGTGGCGCACTCACATTTGCATACCTAAACGACGAAGAAGCCTTAGACGGCTTTAAAGGAGAAACCATCTTGTATCCATTTCTAGATGCTTGAAATTCAGCATTGGTGAGATCAGCAAATCTGTTAACAGCAAGCTTGTAAGGCCTTGAAGCTGCTTCGTTAAAGGACTCGATGTACTCAACGTTCTCCTTGAAGATATTGAATCTCTTCACCTTCTCCGCCTCATCTTTGTACACACGTCCGTTCTCCACCATCCATTTCTCATGCCTCTCGATCATCGATGCATGAGGGGCCGTTCTCGCTGCAGCTAGAGAAGCGCAGAGCTGTAGCAGCACAAATGATGAAGTGAGAAGCTTCCAAGAATGTGCGAGGGCCATTTCTTGAAATGTTTTCGCTATATTTAGTGAAGACAAGAGTGTTGAATTTATGAATCAATTGAAAAGGGAAAGTCTATTTATAGAAGGAAATAGTAGCAAATATTCATTTGAAGCATAAATAGATTCAAAACTCTGTTTCGTGGAAGCTCATCTACTTCATTGATTTCCATAGACATGTAATTTGATGCAATATCTGTTTACTTATAATTTGTTGGTTAGCTATTTCCTTACATACAAACGTTTGCTGGAAACCAAGAGCTGCTGTTCAATTTTTTTGTCAATATCAATTTAAAAATTAAAGGCGTAGCGTCTCAATTCTCAAACACCACTAGTATCAAAATTTAACTTACATGCAGCATCAATGTTTTAGTTCACTCTATATAGTACTGTATCAAATTATTTTCCTTTTTCTAGAGTCAAATTTAAAGTAAAATTCCAGGTTGTAATACTAATACTATTATACACAATAGTATCAGATTTAAGTTTTATTACGAAGTTGTGGCTCTTATTTGGTGCATTAATGATATGGATTATTCTTTGTTATTCTCCATCTTTTTCTTTTAACGACTTTATTATAACAGTAACTAGAAGTAGCAAAAGACTCCTAATATTTTTGTTGTTTCTCCAGCTGGGATTGCAAAACTATTCTATGCATACATCAAGTTCTATATTTTCAACAACTTAGTGTGGACATCCCAACGGACTAGCACTAGCACATCCCAAAAACACCTTATGTCACGTCATAAGAACATCTCACTGCATTACCACGTTATAAGGACATCCTACTACACAATAATAGCCTAGCACTAGGACCAGCCGACGCCCTAGCCAATAAAACAAATCGAAAAATACGATTAGTTCATTTTAATTGTTGGTGTTTATCAAATATACAAAAAATGAAATGCAATGAGTTGTAAATATTGGGTATAAATAAAATAAATAAATAAAAAATTAAAAAATCGGGACGTCGGTGCTCTTGTCCGTCGCCTGTCCACAATAGCGGACGTCCGCCTTTTACGACGGACGACCATTTGTCCGCATGCAATAGTGGACGTCCGCGACGGACGAGCCGCTAGGCGGTGGGACGTCCGCTATTGTAGATGCTCTTAGGCACTATTCCATATAGTATTGTAGAGTATCCCAAAATATTTACTCATTTACATATGTAGCTGCAGTATTACAGAGCAGCACGATTTTACTCACGAAAATAATGAAAGCTTGATCTTCAACTGAAATTCATCTGAATAGGTTAACAAAGAGCGATAATTTACTTGTAAGAAAATGAACGAAACTTGATTGACGAGTCACATGATTTTATGATATACTACTATCAAAGCCGTTAGCTGGTTATAGTTTTAGGCGTTGTGCTGATTTTGAATGAATTCTGTCTCTGTTATCTGTCATGCTGCGGCCTTAATCTTTGCTACAATTTTAATGGCAAGTGATGAACACTTGATCGTTCTCTGCTAAAGAGAATCAAACCTAATAAATAAAGAGTGAAGAAAACAAAAATGTAAATAAGTGTAAAGATGTTAATGCCACAACCTTGTTAGTATTGGGAAGCATTGGTTTCACTATGCAGTAGCATTCAGTATGTGTGGGTTTGGTAGATTATCAATCTGCATCCAACCATGGAAGTAGCCAAATATTGGAAAGAGATGATAGCAGCAAAAGGATCTACGATTACTGCTGATATCTGATATCTGCTACACAGCCTCGGGGGGCAAAAGGATACATCAGCTTTTAGCAGAAGATCAGCAAGACTTGGAGTTGAGTAGGGATGTCAATGTAACCCGAACCCGCGGGCCGGCCCGAATAACCCGATAAAAATACAGGGTTAGGGTTGTAATTTCGCAACCCGAATTTAAAATCGGGCCATTCGGGCTGACCCGTTCGGGTTGTCGGGTTAGGCGGGCTGACCCGTTCGGGTTACGGGTCGGCCCGTCGGGTTGAAGGCTTCTGCACAGCGAGCAGTTTTTGTAACGGTCATAACTTTCTCTACAAAGCTCCGATTGAGGCATGCAATATATCCACGCGAAGCTCTTTCGAAGACGGAGATAATGATATGTATTAGAGGTTTATCAGACTTCAAAATCGCGAGAAACATTGACTCAAACAAGACTGCTGCACATCCACATATTTTGTATACATTTTCTAATCCATTTTCTATCATTTCTCAACAAAGATGTAAACATACCAAAATATAGAAATATAATCAAAATCATCCAAGACAACCCTCTAAA
This sequence comes from Salvia splendens, assembly GCF_004379255.2. NCBI lineage: Eukaryota > Viridiplantae > Streptophyta > Magnoliopsida > Lamiales > Lamiaceae > Salvia > Salvia splendens. The sequence continues at coordinate 11,077,853 of NC_056033.1, forward strand.
ACCATGCAAAATCCAATACGTCAACCGACTATATAAGATCACGAAAAAAATCACTATGTGGTTCATGATTCATAAATACTCGTATATAAAAGCTTTCTTTTAGTATATTTCCAATATAATAGTGCAAAGTGTTTTGACGTCGCTTCGTCATTGAATTATGCGTACTTTGATGATTCTTAAAACAAAGATAAATTATTATTTGACTTATTTACAGCTGGAATAAATTAAATTTGACCAATCATAATTCAAGAAAACTTAGAATTACTCCAATTAGCTAGCATCTTGATAATTCACTCTTTAACAATTCAAAATATTTTTGTTACATCTACGATGCACCTCTAACGTTATGAAAATTTTATTTAATTTTCTACGAATTGATTTATGTTTGAATTTTGAAACAAAGTGTTGATTTATGTTTTAAATACATAAACATAAACATACTATTGATAGATATTTTGTAAATAATTATGTAATGAATAAGTTATTTAAATTTAAATAACTTAATCTTTTTTAAAAATATTAAAGAAAATTAAAAATACGTATTTTATTGTTGAATGATTAATTAAAAATATGTATATAATTAAAGAAAATTTAAATACGTATTATTTTTTTAAAAATATTAAAAGAATTAAAAATACGCATTGGCCCGAATAACCCGGTGGGTTAGCCCGAAACCCGAAGGGTTAGGGTTAGGGTCGAACTTTTATAACCCGAAAAAATCATAACCCGAATAGCCCGTACCCGAATGGCCCGACAACCCGAACGGGTTGGCCCGAACCCGAACGGGTTGGCCCGATTGACATCCCTAGAGTTGAGCTCGCTGCTGCAAGAGCCAGAAAGGATAACACCTACATATATCAACATACACTTTGTTGGCACTTGATGACTTATCATCAAACCTTTTTACATATTGACCTAGCTAGAGTAAAAATTAATTACCAAGTCCCCTATTATGATAACTGTTGGAAAGACAAGAAACATAAAGAGCCGTCTGAGCATTTATTGGACTTGGGTTCCAAGATAGTGTAGAGTTCCCAAGTGTGTTGTTCCAATATCATTTATTGGGGATCTTGAAGGGTCACTTTTATGCCTATAAATACTAGAGTAATAAGCAAATGTAAATGTAACAAAAAAACAGTAATAATACAACTGTTCTATTCCTTTCAATTCTTCATGGTATCAAGAGCAGGAGAGATTCTGGCTCAGAAATCTTTCATCACAGCCTAACCCTTTCATACCAATCCTTACCCTTATACACAAATACAAATATGTCAGACTCAGAGGAGGAGAAACCTACAACCGAATCCAGATTAAGAACGACCAGGAATGTTACCGTGGCGTTCAAACTGAACGGGAAGAACTACCCGTTGTGGTCACGACTAATGAAAGTCGCGATAGGGAGTAGAAGAGGATACTCCCATATCACCGACGAACCACCCGAACCAAAGAGCAAGGGATACCGCGAGTGGGAGGAAACTGACCTCGTGGTTTTCTCATGGATAGTCGACAATATCGAAACTGATATTCTCGCTGATTTTGCCCATCATCAGACGTCCAAGGCATTGTGGGACAACTTACAGGTCACCTACGAGAGCAAGGCTGACCCGTACCTCATATATGACCTGGAAGACAAGGTTATCTCAATTAGACAGGGAGATATGGATCTCGAAACGTATTACCGTCGAATCCACGGTTTATGGGTGAGCATCGACAGAACCCAAGAAGCACCAATAACGTGCTGTGATAAAGAGGTTAGGCAGTTCCGACAATTCTCAAGCGAGAAAAGACTAATCAAATTTCTCACCGGATTGAATGAGGAATTCGACGGGATTCGGCGTGACATACTCAAGCTGGAGCCGTACCCCTCAGTCGAAGAGGCCTACGGGATTGTGAAGAGGGAGGCGGCTCGACGAAAGATCATGCCACCGGCGTCCTCTTCGCTCACCGGAGACCTCTCTAGCGCGGGAAGCGCCGATGCATCATCAGGGGAGATAGGTTACGGATTTGGAGCGCAGAGAGACCGACCGACCAACCGGAACGGACCACGACCGCCACCTGCCGGAGGAGCCAGCCACCAGACCGGAGCAAAACAGGACAAGAGCAAGCTTTGGTGCTCCCACTGTGGGAAAAACAAACACACAAGGGAGAGTTGCTTTCTACGGGTGGGTTACCCGGAATGGTGGGACGAGAGGCAGAGAGCACGGGCTCAGGCGAAGTTCGCCGCCGCCAACATCGCGGAAACGGGACAGAGGCAGAACGCCCAATTCGCTCAGCGAGATGGAGCAATTAGCGACGGGAACAAACGGGATAACACCCATCTTCTCGGAATCAATGCTGGAGGTGGCGGCGGTAACAACGGCGGCGGCGGAGGTGGTGGAATCCGGGTCGGAAATTTTGTGGAACGAACTGGAGAAGAAGGGGAGGCGACGAATTGGGGAGGAGGCGGATTTAGTGGAGGTAAAGGGTTTGGTCACCCACCAAACCCTTTTAATTTTCTGCACTTTCATTTTAGTCCTCCATGTTTGCCTAAATTATGTCAGACACCCCAGTTTAAAAATAAGCCACCTGACTTGTTAAAATATGATAAGTCACCCACGAAAATTGATAATATCAAATCAGCCCCAGAAAATGATACAATTAGGATCAGAAATCGTTTTGCACCTCTGATAGATATTTCCGCTGCATTTAATGTGCAAAACGGTGATAGAATAAATAGGAAGGGTTGGATTTTTTATTGTGGTGCTACAGATACTATGACTCCGGAGAGAGCTGATTTTATTGATTTTGGGGAAATTACTAAAACTTTTATTCGAACTGCAAATGGGGAACTAATTACAGCGGCCGGGACTGGAACAATTGAGATTTCCCCGAATCTTCGATTGTCAAACTGCTTATTTGTTCCAAGTTTATCCCAGAGATTGATGTCTGTAAGTCATGTGACAAGAGAGTTGAATTGTACACTCCTAATGCATCCGAATTTTTGCATTTTGCAGGATATTCAGACGAGGAAGATCGTTGGGCGTGGCACTGAGAACCAGGGACTCTACTACGTGGATGGGGTAGCTCAACATGGTAGTGCAATGCTGGCTCACGGATCCACGAAAGAAGAGGCTTGGTTGTGGCACAGAAGACTAGGACATCCTTCCCCTGGTTATTTTAAGCTTTTGTTTCCTGATTTTATACTTCCGAAAAATTTTTCTTGTGAGACTTGTGTTTTGGCCAAGAGCCACAGACAATCTTTCAAACCTTCAGATACTCGTATGAAATTTATGTTTGATCTAGTGCATGCTGATGTTTGGGGTCCTGCACCGGTTATTGGGGGGAATGGGTACAAATATTTTGTTACCTTTATTGATGATTGCACTAGGATGACGTGGATTTATTTTTTAAAAAACAAATCTGAGGTGACCGATAAATTTATCCTTTTCTTCAATATGATTCAAACTCAGTTCCAAACCACCATAAAAATCCTTCGGTCAGATAATGGTAGGGAATTTGTTAACAACACTATGTCTGAATTTTTTAGAAAGAAAGGTCTTATTCACCAAACATCATGTGCTTATACACCAGAATAAAACGGGGTGGCTGAGAGAAAAAACCGTACCCTCCTAGAAGTTACTCGTGCTCTTATGATTGAAACTAAAGTCCCAACCTTTCTTTGGCCTGAAGCTATAGCAACCTCCGTCTACCTTATCAATAGATTACCAACAAAAATCCTAAACAAAAAAACTCCACTCGATGTTCTCTCCACCCAAGCCAAAGTACCCGAATCCCTTAGCATGACACCAAAAGTTTTTGGATGTACAGTTTATGTCCACATTCCTAAACATGAAAGAACCAAATTCTCCCCTTGTGCAACCAAATGCGTCTTTGTTGGGTATGGGGTAAACCAGAAAGGGTACAGATGCTTTGATCCGTCCACTAAGAAAATTGTCACTACCATAAACTGCAAGTTCTTGGAAACTGAGTTCTTCTACCCACACCACTTTAGCAGTCAGGGGGAGAAAAATCCTAAAAATGATCACGAGGACTGTCTAAATTGGTTTGTGCTATCTCCAAGTCCTTCGATTGAGGATCAAACAGAGGCAGTTGACACTACCGCCGAGCACGCCCCTTCCCAAGAGTCTCCTCGTCCATTGCTTCCCGATCGTCCTCCAAGAATATCCGAGGTAAATCCCGAACCTGAGACTGAGGAGATTACTACAGTTGTTACTAACAATGCAGAAGATGAAGACAACACTGTGGATAGTGACACTGGGAGATATATTCTTCCGCCTAGGAACACTCAAGGCATTCCCCCGAAGAGGTACTCTCCCGAGAAGATTGGTGCAAAGAGCAGATATGGAGTAGCAAACTTTGTACAGGGAAATCTAACTAAAATGGCTCGAGCTTTTGAAGCAGCACTCTATGAGGAAGAGGAAATCCCACAGACCGCAGAAGAGGCAATGAAGCATAAACATTGGAGGGAAGCAATGTTCACTGAAATGAAAGCGTTGATGAAGAATAATACCTGGGTGAAGGGAGAGCTACCAAAAGGAGTCAAAGCAGTGGGGTGTAGATGGGTGTTTACTATCAAACGAAGACCAGATGGTTCAGTCGAAAGATATAAGGCACGACTTGTTGCAAAGGGATACACTCAGACATACGGAGTTGATTATGCTGAGACCTTTTCGCCAGTAGCAAAGATCAACACAGTCAAGGTACTATTCTCGATCGCAGCCAACAGAAATTGGCCACTCCACCAGTTCGACGTGACGAATGCCTTTCTGCATGGGGAACTACCTAAACCAATCTTCATGGTCCCACCTCCGGGATTCGAAAAGGAGTTTCAGCCTGGAGAAGTATGCAAACTCCAGAAGACGTTGTACGGACTTAAACAATCCCCAAGGGCCTGGTTCAGTCGATTCACTGAAGTAATGAAGAAGTATGATTACCGGCAAAGCAACTCAGATCACACGTTATTCATCAAAAAGAAGAATGGAAAAATCACGTGTCTTATCGTCTATGTTGACGACATGATCATCACCGGAGACGATGAAGAAGAGATCGGTGAATTGAGGAAGAACTTGTTCAAAGAATTTGAGATGAAGGATCTGGGTCGTCTCAAGTATTTTCTGGGAATTGAAGTTCTGAGATCAGAAAAGGGAATCTTCATCAATCAGAGAAAGTACATCCTCGATCTGTTAGCAGAAATGGGAATGGTGGACTGTAGGCCAGCAGACACCCCAATGGTACAGAATCACGGATTACAGATGGTGGAAGGAGCAACGCTCACAGACAGGGGGAGATATCAAAGGCTGGTAGGTAAGCTCATTTACCTCTCTCATACTAGGCCCGACATAGCATATGCTGTGGGAGTTGTAAGTCAGTTCATGCACTCACCACAAGAAGATCATTGGGAAGCAGCTCTCCGAATTGTACGATATTTGAAGGGTACTGTGGAGAATGGGGTGTTGTTTGAGAAACACGGACACTTGGAGATCAGTGAAGCCACTGATGCAGATTGGGCAGGGAACCCAAATGACCGAAAGTCCACGGCAGGGTACTTTACGCTAGTTGGAGGAAATCTTGTTACTTGGAGGAGTAAGAAGCAGAAGGTAGTTGCACTCTCAAGCGCGGAAGCTGAGTTCCGTGGAATCAAAAGTGGCCTTACTGAGATATTGTGGCTAAGGAAGCTCATGACAGAGCTTGGTCTATATGTACCAAAACCATGTAGACTGTTCTGCGACAACAAAGCTGCAATTAGCATCTCGGAGAATCCAGTTCAGCATGATAGAACTAAGCACGTGGAAGTTGATAGACATTTCATCAAGGAGAAAATTGAAGCCCGGATTGTCGAGTTTTCATATGTAAAGTCAGAAGATCAGTTGGCAGACATTTTAACCAAGGCGGTGAATTCCAAATCATTCAAGGCAGTATTGAGCAAGTTAAGTATCGGAAACCCCGTTACTTAACTTGAGGGGGAGTGTTGGAAAGACAAGAAACATAAAGAGCCGTCTGAGCATTTATTGGACTTGGGTTCCAAGATAGTGTAGAGTTCCCAAGTGTGTTGTTCCAATATCATTTATTGGGGATCTTGAAGGGTCACTTTTATGCCTATAAATACTAGAGTAATAAGCAAATGTAAATGTAACAAAAAAACAGTAATAATACAACTGTTCTATTCCTTTCAATTCTTCAATAACCATGAAAATGCCTGATTGATGTACTGGGAAGTTAGCTAGGATGGAATATCCATCAAGTATGGCCAAAGTGAAACTCCATGGAATAGCAAACCCCGAAAAGCTGCAAGGACAATCGTAGAATAAATATTACTACTATATTAATCACTATATATCAAAAGAGAAGAAATTACCAAAAGGCTGTGTAGCTGTAGAATCCAACTCCTAAAGACATGAATGAAGACTGTAGAGGATGAAGAGAATAGGAGCTGCCCAAATCTCAAACCAATGCTACCACTTGTTCCTACAGACCCTGCTACACTTTTCATTGCTCTATGCTGTGATTGTAAACAAGGTAGTAATTTTCTGCCTGATTACTGCCTTGTTCTATATACCAGCCACTCATGGTTTTGCCACCGAGGTGAAATCAACTTGCTTGAATTCTCAGTTTCACCATTTTCTTGATATCTTCCAAGAGAAAATAAGGGGATTCAGCTTTTGTATTACCCATCTCATCTTAGTTTCTTCCTTGACTATACTACATGGATGGATGGCCCGGACTCATCTACTTTTTATTGTTGTGGAATCTCCAGTTGAATGGATAGAATTGTTTTTCTTCAAGAGTTTTCGACATTTTGTGGTGTGAGTGGACTCTGATTTGGCAATTCGTGGCAAATTGGATTTGGACTTTATTGAGTTAATAATGGCATGTGATATCATAATTGTTATGTGGTGTTGAAACTAGACAAATGTTTCTTTGATGAGACGACTTAAGAAGAGTTGTGTGTGTGCCTGCGTACCCACACGCCATTGTTGGCACTTGTCAAACGTTTGCTGGTTGGAGAGGGATATGTTACCTAACAACTTTTGCCCAACCATTGTTTTTGTTTTTGTTTGCCAAAGAATAACTAACTAGAGAGAGACAGAGGTTTCTTTACAATTTATTGGACTTCACTTGATTTCAAAATTTAGTTTAAATTGTAATTAAGGTACTTTTTTTGTGATGAATTCAGTATGTATTCATTCATCACTACTTTTGTATAATTCAAATGCCAATGCTGGGAAATTATAATTAGCCATGAGCAAGTCAAGTATGATGGCTTTGTACAACAAAGCCAACCATCACAGCTGCATGGAGCCACTTCCATGTTTATAGAGTGAGTTTTTGCTTGTCTAATTCCACCTACTTAATTATGTATATAGTCATGTATTTAGATCGTAAATCACTCTAGGAGCATGTGCAGATAAAATTACCGAAATTCAAAATAGAGGCTGCCATTAATTCTGATCTAAGTTGACACCTCCATTGTCAGTAACAAAACAGAAAAGGTAAATACATTGTGACACTTGCCTAGAAAAGAGTCATATCTGCTGGGGGTCCATATACACTCTGCCATGAGAACGGTGTGATCCATTTACCAGCACCATTGTCACCACCTGCGTATCATTATGATACATAAGAAATCAGATTGCAAGCCATATTCCAGAGCAAAACGCAAACCAGAAAAAATGAATATCTTGCTTTAAGCTTAGGTACAAGTCGATTTTATAGCATCGCAAAGATAAAAGATTGAAAACTTACTAGGCAAACATAACTTCGGCATATCTATCTAGAACTCTCGAGATATTAATTCATTATATAGTGCACTGGATGAACATTGATATATTTAGATGCATGTGTATGTTTACTTTTATTGGCTGGAAAAATCAGAAATTAAATAATAAGGAAATACAAGTACTGTAATTCAAGTCGAATGAGGTCAGCTGAAGGAGAATTCTCACCCAGAAAGTCATTTAACCCAACAACTTTGCTTGCTGCCTCAGCCATTGAGAAAGCTTCAGGCATATTGTCCCCCTCCGAGCAGTAACAGAACAAGCAAGTCACCTTCAACCCTTTAGCCTATCAAAACATATGAAACTTTAAAATACAATGATAGTAATACTAATAAGTAAATCAAGCTCAGCCGGATATTTATCTTTTAATGTTTATTCATATAGCTTAAAAAGAACATGATTAGCCATGGGTGTTGGTTTAGATCCTAAACAATTATTGATTTTGTTCTGACTGATTTTTGCCAACCACGTGAGACATATAGTAAGTTCCATATATTCTATAAACGCCAAAGAGTTCATCTGAAAAGACCGAATAGGTTATTTTATGGCTTTGAATAGCACCGGGTTATGCAAGCAGGATCATACAAACAAATGTAATATCGTGCCAGAACGTCATTTAGATTCAAAACCATTACCTTAAAGCATGAAAAGAGTGCAGCAATCATCACTCAATTCGTCAAAAGGAGAATCGTACAGACACTTGAGCTAATGTATCAAGATACTTCCATGTTCTCAGGGCGGGATCATAATTTTGCAGTCTTTTCCACCCAAGGCTTTCACATGCAGAATCAGTTCCGTCCAAATTGGAGCTAGATAAGTAATAGATCTGCAAACCACTGGTATATATCACCGCTGAATTAGTTAAATATACCAAAATTCATTCTTTAAGAAATGAATTGGCAGCATCTCATTACTCCCAGCCTAGCTTATACACATAAAACAAGAAGTTACATTAAAAAGGTTGAGGAAACCAAATAGAGGTATGTGCTACATGCATTTGAATATTGATTTAGAAAAATCAAATATGGAGAGAATAATATACAAATATTTGCTCTTCCTTGTGCCTATACTGCAAAGTTGAAGTTTATTTCCGGGCAGCAAATGCATGGATGGATCACAAACTTCTCACTGGGATGAGAAGACAACAAACTGAAACTAGGGAAATTAAAAATTGCATGCGTCTTTCCTTTACCACTAGCAGGAAATGTCTCCGGGGTTAGACACACAAACAGTTCATATAAAACACAAAACAATTACCTAGATAAAATACCTTGACATATCAATATTCCTCCATCGCCCAAAATCTAAGCTGGAAAGTAAGACAACATGCTTCTTTCCATTAGTAGCTGCAAAATTTGCTATGTTCTTAGCATATGCCACCATCATGCCCTGTTTCACAAGCAATCTGAGACAACCCTACTGGTAAAACTATAAATCACTACCACTAATTTGCAGTCCACTTTAAATAAATGATCCATTTACATTATAGAACTCTGTGAATTTTGTGGATTTTGCAACAAGTAGCACTAGCAGAAACTAAATAAAAACTATCTGAACAATTGAACAAACCAAAAAATCGTACCTTAAGTACTGGAGACCGCTGCTGCACAAGTGTCAATGCACTGGAAGATGATTCATAAGCTGCGATATTTGGCCCCAAATTTACAAACATAAGTATACTACGTAAAAAACAAACACCCCAAGTATTGAAATTTCTAAAGATTGGAAGTAAAATAAGAAGAAATTAACCTTCGAGAGAAAGAGCTAATTTCCGAGAGGCGACGGGGAATAAGCATCATTGCCAACGCAAGGAAGCACATTCGGATAGTCTAAACAGCCCACCTTTTCCGCTTTAAGAGACGAAATTAACAAATCCACAGCTAATTGTCCTACATTTCCGATCGACAGAGCCGGCTGAAACGTGAACAAGCACAATATTTTAAGAAATGTACATGATAACGAAGGAATTAGGGCAACGGCAAATATGTGCGAAGAAAAATCGTAAAACTTAAAAACCAGAATTAGAGTGGATGAATTAGAGGATAATTGTTTTCCATCTTCGAGGTAGAACTCCATTACTGCAAATTCCGCTGTCGTTTTGGAGCTGCAATTTTCAGTTATTCAACTGTTTTACACTGAATTCTAACAAACGAAGAAACGCGCCGAAAATTTTCTTGAAGCCTTTTGCGTCTGTGGACATGTCAATAATATATTGGGCCTAATAGTTTGGTGCTGGATTCAGAAAATAAACATTGGGCTATTACATCAAATTCTCTACGTTTTTAATAGTTTGCATAAAAGATAATAGCATAGTTTATTTTTTGGAAAACAATTTTCAAAATTTATTAATAGTAGTAGTAGGTACTATTTTTCATCCATAAAAAAATGGAGTAGTATTCTTTTTTTCTTTTTTTTTTTTAATTTGGGACATCTATCAAAATTATTCGCTATCTATTTATAGAAAATTTCACTTTCTAATAATGTGATTCTCATGTTTCACTCACAATACCTGTAGGGATCAGACAAGTCCGGGTTCACTATTTACCGAGACCTCTTTGTTCTTATACAAGATAGCTCAGCCAAACTCTCACTCACGCGGCTGATTTACACAAGGAAACTAGCTATTACACAACTAGCTATTACACCAGAAACATGCAATCCTTGACCGGATGCCACTGGACCACCTAAGAACCTGCACACTTAACACACACGTTATCAATATCACAAAGATCCTCTCGAACCAAAAGATTAAAGCAAACAAGTGAGCAGAAATCACAAGAAACACAAAGGAATCGAAGCTATGGCTCAGCCACCCGCTAATAGTACGAATCTATTCTCCAGAAACCAGATCCAAGGAAGCAACGTTGAATCCACCAGTGATTCACCTCACACAACAGATATCAACCCCAAACCACTCCGCTATGCCAGATCTGAAACATCTCCGAACACAAACTCACAGAAAACCCTCACACAGAAAACCCTAGTTTCACCAACACCTCAGCAACCGAAGTGGTTGCCTTCTCCAACTCTCACTCAAATAACCGTGAAAGATCACAGTGAAACAACCAGAGACTCATCGGTGAAGAAGAAGAGAAGAGAGAATTCAACAGTTGAGAGAGAGAGTAGAGAGAAGAGAGAGTGAATCGAATGTCAAGCGGCAGAGAGGAGAGGCAGGGGTGTATATCACCCGAGCATTGGGCTAGGGCAGCCACCAGCCCAATTTTCATCTGAGCCTCATTTAATTCACAGTCCAATTATCCAACAATACCCCTATCACATTTTCTATCTATTTATCTCACTTTACTAGTTTTATATTAAAAATCATACCATCTACTATAATTTTTGTATTTGATTGATATAATGGTGGGGAGAAACACTATTATCTTAATTTATATAGTATGGTCAATTTGTTTACTCCATGATTTGAAGATGTTTTGGTGCATGTGAAATTTTTGGTTTAATCTATTACTCGATTTTTCAAAATAATACTACTAGTACGTAGTAATAGTTAATGCATGATCAATAAGCGGTGCCTAAACCTGTAAACATTAGCTTTAATTTAATTAACTCTAGCCTTAATAAGGAGGAGTTAGTACGTTAAAGTTGGCACAAATAGTTGCTTCGTTTCAGGTCTACGTATTTAGTGCAATTCATTTAATTACTATTTATATAGCTCAAACATCACTAATAATCATAAAAATTACTAAGTCTCGCTAGTTGACTCGTTATTAAAAACTAATATCACACCCGTGCTATGCACGGTCCATTTTATTTTCTTCCAATTATGAAATATTTTGTTTAAATTATAAACAACTATGAAATTAACTTTATAAATTTTTAAATAAATATGATGAACTACTAATTATAGTTAATGTGAATGAAAATTTATTTAATTATTGAGAATCAAGAAGCGGAAAAAATAAAAATGAAACATTCAAACAACATAATTAATCTCATTAATTAATTAATAATGAGAATGTAGAAAATTCAAAATATATTTATGTATGGTGCATATTAAACACTATTTACCATAATTATTTGTGATAATAAACCTGAAATTAAATTAAAGTGTGCATATCAATTTTAGAAAGATTATAATTATACTAAAAATAAATAAATTATTAGTATTAAATAACATTCACGCAGACATACAAAAGTGAGTTTATGAATATAATAATTTTTCATTGATAGAAGATAGAAAATATATATTATAGTTAAATTAATTATCTATTTCACTATAATAGTATATTGATATTATGAAATAGATAATTTTATAGTATTAAAATAAATCTTTAAAATTAGATTATTGCCACTATAATATTCATTATACTTTTTTAACTACCCTCAATCATCTTTCAAAATATTCATTTCATTGCAATATAGTGACCATATACACTAAAAACTAAAACCTTGAAACCTAAATCCTAAACCCTTAACTTTAAAATATACTCATCATGACCAACAAATGAGCCAAATATCAATAAAATTCTTCCTCCGGCCAAGTTCAATTTTACTTTGTTGATCACTTATTCTATTTTGGATGTTTTAGATCTATATTTGATATCTTACACTGGATCGATCTACTTGATAATCCTTACTGATAGTGAGGGCTATAGCTAATGTCGTGATTGGGATCTCTATTAGTGAAAGGGCTTTCTAAATGTCAGGTTTTTTTGAAAATTAGACGAAAAATATATAAGTAGTATTGAAATGTACAAATCATACCTAGTAAATAGAATTTCATTCTAGCGTCAAGAGAAATGAGTTTTGTAGCGGCGCTGCTTCATCTCCAATTATTCCCCTTTATTCTCCACCACCGTTCGTCCGTTCCTTTTCAATTTTTAGGTTGAGAATGTGTATGTATGGGCTCGTTTATATATTGTTGGATGGTGATATGAATGTGTGTCTCTTGGATTCAAATGTGCAAGACTCTTGTCATTCCATTCATAATTAAGAGTCTCTTGAATTCAAATATACAAACTCTTCCTATTGTCATAATTAAAAACGACATTACGTGTTCCACGTAAATCCCTTTCACATAGCGTTTTTAACTTTTTAGTTAGAATGAGAACAGTCTCATTTCTTGATTAATGCATTCAAGTATGAAACTGCCGATTAAAAATTTAGTGCATGGAATTTTTTTTTTTTTTAATCTCATCAAATGTATTGTAATGTTACTTGAACTAAATATGTATATGAAAACTGACGGCATTTAAATGTACAAATTCATTAATAGATTTAGTTCTAATTAAATTATATTTTTAATTTAAATGGCATATTTTATATGCATAATTGAATTATTTCGCATAATTGAATTTATTGAATTTTTTATTTGCTTTCTTATCTATTATTTCTTGATTAATACTTTATTGTTAATTGATTTTCAATTAATGAAATTATTAAATGGTAATTGGATTTAGCTTAGAAAGTCTAATCTACAATCTCATACTATAATATAGTACTATTAATTACCACTTTCAATAATATATGATGTCAATGAGGTAAATTTACGTCCCAATTGAAAGATTTAGATTATTCCATCGCCAAGGTTATTCAAATATTGGATGTATAATAAAATATATATTATGTGAATTTTTTTTCAATCAGCACAATGTATTAAACTGGGATTGCCTTTTTTTTAACTGGTAATCAAGAGTAATTGATGAAAAGTGAGATTGCCTTTTGTAAATTAATTAATAAATTTAGAAACAATATCATTATGTCAAAATTATAAACAAAATAACTATGAATTATACAACTAAAACATACCATAAATTTAAAATAATTAATAATAAATTATAAAAATTTGGAGAGCTCTGATTCACAATACATGCATGGGAACATTTGAAACATCATCTGATTAAGCTTTAAGAAGAAAAAATGACCCCACTTAAATGAATGGCTACAGTTACATTTTATAATTTCACTCACTTTTACATAGTCTTATAAATATTGAAATTCATCCCATAGCTTAAAAAAATTTCAAAATAAGGCCAGAACTCGCTATGCTCATGAAGCTCTGCCCCACTGCCCACCGGCCTCCATCATCTTCTCCGCTCATCGTCTCCAACACTTTTATCATCCTGTATCAAAGCCATTTCCTCCATCAGGACAGTTTGTTCCCATCTGTAGGTAAGAACTTCAAACAAAAATCAACTATAGACCCTATATTGCAATTCTGAGAAATATTTGCTTTCAGTAACGGTGCAAACATAACTTTACGTTTGCACTATTAAAAGTCGCAATCCGTAAGAGTTCATGGCTATAAAATTTCACAAAATACTCACCTATTTCGAAACAAATTCTGCTAGGTGAATGCTACCATGATTTCAACTGATTGATGCTTCCATGATTTCAACTGATGGATGACATTACGGTATATTGTAGATTATTGAGGAAGGTGAATTCCATTTCCATGGTTTGAACTTTCTTTCTTCAGGAAAAACACAAACAACAAATATTAGTACAATATAATAAGAATCATAAATTTAAAGCAATAATTCAATAATGCAATAGGAGAAAGTAGTGAATGTGTTACAAGCCAGCAAATGGCATATATTTATAGCCACCGATTTAAATTGTATCCATTAATTCTCAATTTGTAACGGCACTAATATTAAATGGTGCAACAAACAAATCAATTATTAGGAAAATAAAAATAATTAGTAATTAGATAAAATTGACATCATGAAATTAGCACCGTTCTATATAAAAATAATCATGATTACAATAAAAATAAACCAAATAATGTTGTATAGTAGTTAATCATTATTACATCTAGTTATAAAAATAAACTAAATGATTTTGTAACTGAATGAGTTAATTGGAATTATTAATTCAGTTTATAACAGAAAGTTTAAGATTCACTATTTATGCATAATTGATGATTTATATTAATGTTTGTTACACGTTTATTAACAATTGTCTACAAATTAAGTCCATTTAATTATTTTCCCAACCATTGGCGGTTACATCAATTGTGGCCATGGAACCCGTTACATGATTTAGGAGTACTTGATAGATATATAGTAAATTAATAATTTTGATTAATAAGACTAATAATTTGGAGTTGCAAAGGTGGTGTCCGAATATATCTAGGGAATACATATATATTTGTTAATATAGGGAACACATATATATTGGCTAATTGATGATTTGTGAATATAGGCAATACATATATATTGGCTAATTGATTGAACGTCACATCTCAAATACTCAAAACTCATAAATATTTGTAATTACTATTTATAATCTAAATTCATTAGGCAAATGCTGTTTATAGACTAATTTTTTTTCATGACATTTATTACACATAAATATTCATTCCAGTTACTACAAATATCTAAATTTGCCCCAAAGTTTTAAATATTGAAATTTATACCCAAAACTTATAAATATTCAAAATTATGCCCAAAACTCACCTTTTATATTAGTATAGATAGAACTATCTTTATTTTTATTTTCACTTAACAAATAAAATAAAATTGCATAAAATCCCATGCTGCTTAAAGAAAGAGTCATCTTCATTGGAGCGGATGGAGTATTTAAGTTAGGTCACCTTATATAGTTTATTATTTTCTATGAAGTGTGATATCTTAAGATAGTAAGTCTAATTAGATATTTACAGCGTACATATACAGTTAAACTTCAATTAACTATGTGTATAACCTAACACGTTAACTACGCATCTCTTACCCACCCATTCATTACGTGTAAAACTATTGGAAAATCTTTGACTTCACAACATACACCTAAGCTCTCGTAAAAAGAACCATTTCTTGCATGTTTTTCTTGTCTTCGTAACTGCTTAGTTTTCATAACATTATCTACACTTAATTAATTAGCTTCTAAATAATTAAACTGATTAGTTTTATATGGAATGAGTTTGTTGTACGTAATAATGTAAATCTATTTTTAGGATAGTATGTTGCAAATTTGACAAGAAAAAAGTTTTAATGGCAGAAAATGGTATGATGGGTTTGATATATAAGTGTTTGGGAGCAAATTTGTTAAATTTGGTGAAGACTTTATGTTATATTGCACTGTCATTTAGCCAATCACATTATTTTGTAGGTGGATAAGAAGTCAATACAAGAGTCAAATAGGCTACACTTCTATAAAAGAGGAATGACTCATCCTATTTTATGGAGTCATTGACGCTTTTTGGTTATAAGTATGACTATGTTTAAAATGTCAAATAAGCATAAGTGGATTTGGCAGAAAAAAAAACTACACTTAAATCCCCGTCACAAATAATAAAAAATTTATAAGAAACGGAGAGAATGAGAAGTTAGGGTAAGTCTCTTCTTATATACTTATATTTAGATCTAGATTCATGCCGTTATTTGATTAATTCTGAAGTGAGAAAATTGTCTTCCAAGTGTCAACGTCCTTTCTACGTTTCGATAATAGGAATGAAATTCTATAGACGTATTTATAAATTGCACATCGGGACCATAATAATATATGCACAATAATCTTCATATTTTTATAGATGATTGTTTAATTCGAAAGTAATAATATTAACTTAGTAGCTCATATAATTGAGTTATTATGCTATATATTTTACATGAGCATCATCAATAATCTTCTCATGGTTTTTATTGAAGCTGCGTAGGAGGACAAATGTCATTTTACAGTTCTCCATTCAACCCCAAGTAAAAAAAAGATATATAGGTAATGGAGGTCGTGGTCTGAATCGTGAATCAGTGGCGCATCCTAATCAGACATGTACAGTAAAAAAGACTACGCGTCACCATGTCATTTTCGCAAAGATCAGTTGGAGCGATTCTGTTTCTTGGTGAATGACTAGGTTTTATATAAATATTCATGTGTTTGATTTTGTTTGCCTAACTACTAGCAATATTTCACGAAATTAACTTCTAAATGCTATTTAAATTATAAAACAAGCTCTAACAATTTATAAATCTTAAAAAACTGCTAGTGGATCTAACTAAGTCCAGAGTATAAGGGGCTGCATCTAGCAACATTTCCCTTTTTAAATCAAGAAGGGTGGGGATAGAAGAACCCCAAAACTTGTCAATATAACCAAAATCAATACTCCCCAATATAGCCCAAGCATAAAAGTGACTTAAACCCAATAACAGAATAAGAACATATAATTGGAAACCAAACAAATCGGGTGCAGCTAGGTAATCAAAACTAAATATACATAAAAAAATTCAAAATCAATGATAGAAGTCACTAACAAAATCTTTTAGGTGGTGTTCGATTTCCTAGATAAAATAGTATCAAGATATAATCTAAGATTGAATTGTGAGGTTATTTTAGTTATAGGGTGTTAGCTATGACTAATTATCCCATGATTATCCATCTAGAATTGAGTTGTGGTATTGAATCTCATGAACCAAAAACACTACATATTTAATTCTGAGTACAATCTTGCAAATCAAACACTCCCTTAAAAAACCTCATCCATCTTTGCAACGAAAACTAAAGTCAAGATATCCCATTTGGTTCATCTTAACAAGTGCCTCCAAATATTAAGACACCGAATCAGAATCATTAATAGGGGAACTCACATTCCACTATAAAAGGAGGACTCACATTTCTTCAATCCACTCAATTTTCTTATTATTTATCGAAATCAGTTCTGAGTCAAAATATAACTTTAAATCGTGGGCGGTGAATGGGAGGGAGGCCTTCATTTAAAAAAAATTGATAATAGTATGATATGATACGATATCATACGATATGATACTAGCACGTGTTGTTAGGATCGTCGACTGCAACATTAGTTTGATATTGTCCGCTTTGGGTCAAGCCCACCCAAAAACAAATCCGTGCGGGCTTGACCCAAAGCGGACAATATCAAACTAATGTTGCAGTCGACGATCCTAACAAGTGGTATCAGAGCCCTGGTTCAGGGGCTGGGCCTGTGTGGCTCGGGGTTCGGTGGGTTGCACTTGCAAGTTCTCCGATGTCTCTGCGTGAGCTCAACCAAGACCTGTGGTGACCTGATGACCTGTAACATGGGGCACAGACATGTGGTCTTGGTCTGATGGTCTTGGTTTGAGGGGAGGTTTGTGGTGTAGCAAACCATATCCCACATCGGAGAATGAACAAGAGTTGCAAGCATATAAATGGGCTACTCCAACTCCTTTAGTATGAGGCCTTTTGGGGAGTACCCCAAGAGCAAAACCGTGAGGGCTTTGCCCAAAACGGACAATATCATACTAATGTGGAGTTCGGGTGTGCACCACCGATACCCAACAGTGGTATCAGAGCCCAGGTGGCTATGGGTTGTGCCTGGATGAGCCCCGGTTAGGGTCGGGCCCTGAAGGACTCAGAGTTAGAGTCGGGCCCAGGATGACCCAGGGACCAGGGCTGAACGACCCATGTTCGTGTCGACTGCGTTCTCGATGTGGTCTCGGTTTGAGGGGAGGTTTGTTGGGTTACAAACCCATCCCACATCGGATGAGGGAGGGAAGTTGGAAGGTGTATATAATTCCTGTCCAACCCCAATTAGTTTGAGGCCTTTTGGGAGTGACCCAAAAAGCAAAACCGTGAGGGCTTTGCCCAAAGCGGACAATATCATACTAATGTGGAGTTCGGGTGTGCACCACCGATACCCAACAGTGGTATCAGAGCCCAGGTGGCTATGGGTTGTGCCTGGATGAGCCCCGGTTAGGGTCGGGCCCTGAAGGACTCATACGATATGATACTAGCACGTGTCCCTCACAACTAGCTCGATTAACCTATATATTTATGCCCACTTACCTTACCGTTACACCATCTCATAAAACAAAACTACATGCAATGATGAATGATTTGAACTCCTCCATTTCAAACTCAGTAGTATCATCAACTCCCAATTCCAACTGGGCCTCAATCGGGTCGGTCTTCCGGGAAGAAGGCCACATTTACTCCCTCGCCGCCGCCGGAAATATGTTATACACAGGCTCCGAGTGCAACAGCGTCAGGGTTTAGAAAAACATGAAAGCTTTCTCGGGATTCAAGTCCACCAGTGGGATGGTGAAAGCCATTGTCCTCCTCAACGGGAAGGTCTTCACCGGTCATCAAGATGGCAAAATCCGGGTATGGACTCTCTTCGATGATAAGCCCACCCGCCTCGGCTATTTGCCCAAAACCAAGCATTTGTTGCTCAAATCTTTGAGCCCCAGAAGCTACGTTAAAGTGAAAAGGAATCGTAATGTTCCGTGGATAAAGCATTACGACGCCATTTCATGCATGAGCGTCGATGAGTATCACGGCCTACTGTACTCGGGCTCATGGGATAAAACCCTCAAGATTTGGAGAATCTCGGATTCCAAATGCCTCGAGTCCGTCGCGGCCCCGGTCGAGGTGGTCTTCACGGGATCTGCTGATGGGACGCTGAAGGCGTGGCGGCGGGAGTTTGTCGGGAGGAGGACGGAGCATTTTCTGGATGAAGCAGGAAAACGCCGTGACGGCGGTGTACGCGGGAACGTCGGAAGCGGTTGGTGGCATGCGGCGGTGTGCTGAGGGGGCACAAGGTGGCGGTGGGGAGTCTGGTGATGAGCGGATCGGCGGATAAGGGCATATGCGTGTGGCGGCGGGGCGGAGGAGGAGTGCATGAGTGTGTGGCGGTGCTGAGGGGGTATAATGGGCTTGTGAAGTGCCTGGCGGCGGAGGAGGAGGGTCGTCGGCGGTGGATTGTATATAGTGGGAGTTTGGATAAGAGCGTTAAGATTTGGAGGGTGTCTGAGTGAGGTATACATTCACTCCAGTGAAGATTAGATGTAGGATTGTGCTTTAACTGAGTTTTAAAACTGCCAAATAAATTATTTCTAATTACTGGAGTACTATGACTTATTTGTAATATAGCATTATTTTTAAGATTTGACAATTGTTTGCCCTCAAAATTCTTACTCTTGTACGTTGGACTTCGACATGATGACACGTTTTTGTGATTCATATAATTAATCAGAAAGGTCTATATTTGCATTCTCGTTTTCACAACTTCATTCAGATGAAAGATTTGATCTGAGAGTGTAGTAGTTTGGTACTTGACCCAAATGTTGGTAACAAAGAGTTTCATTCTCAGCGACTGAGAAATAGTACTAGTAATCTCTTCTCTTTGATGACACTAATCTTCTCTCTTTCTGATTAATTATATGAGAACTAGTATGGATTAATTATGATCGATGTACAATTTATGTGAGAGTTTGAAAAAAATATAATTTCTATGATATTCAGAGAAAAGAGTTGTAGTTAAGATTTCATACATACAATATTAATTCGCGTGGTTTCAATGGTGTAAGATTAGCAGGGTAATACATTTATAATTAAGATAATTCAATAGGCATATTACTCAGCAACGGTACAATTTGAGGTTGTTAAGGAAAAAAACGTCAAATAAACCTATTCAAAAATTTTGACGCCGTTGCCGGGGATCGAACCCGGGTCACCCGCGTGACAGGCGGGAATACTTACCACTATACTACAACGACTTAGTGGTAGTGTGACCGACTTTTATAAATACGATGATGTCCGAATTTGAACCCTTTATTTTTTTAACAGAAATACCAATTGCTCATTCTCATATAACTGAATAAAATTAGATGGCACGAGTAGCTTGGATGTTGTGGGATTTAACTTATATCTACTTTTACAAGTGGACTAACCTAATTGTGCGTCAAGGAGAGAAACCAAGTCAGATTATCAGTGTTAAAGTAGAGCTCAAGCTATTGTACTTGACATTCTTTTTTCATGTGATATCTTCATGTTTCCCAGAGGATAAATCTCAGCTAAAAGTATCTATTTTCAGGCTCCTGGAATCAACTCAACTCAACATTGCTAGTAGTTACAACTACTCTCCATTTTGCTTGCTTTTTCAATGTGTAAATGTTGCAACTGTAGTAGATTGCAATAACCAGCCTTATCATTTGTACCACCGCTGGTCGGAAAGAATGTCTAAAAGTTTCTACTCCATGTGTTAGGCTCTTTCATAGCTCCCCTGTTTCTTTGTTTTTGTCTATCTCAACCAAGCAGGGACGGATGTACATGCATCCTACAGGGGGGAAATGCCCCACCTCAAAAAATTTCATTTGTGCTATTTTGATCATTATTTTTAAAAAATTTTTGAAATACCTTTATAAATGCCCCTTTTAAAATCCTTAAAATGTCTTTGTATGGAATTTTGCCCCACCTATATAGAATTTCTGGCTCCGTCCCTGCAACCAAGTGTTCACTTATCTCATGTGGAGTTCCACGCCAAGCATATTTCTTGATTACATCACCAAACAAGTCTTTTAACTCCATGCCAAGATTGTATATTGTGTTCCATTCGAGCATCAAATTCGTAATCCAAAGAAATGTATACATAATATATCTATATTTGTATCATGAGACGAGGAAACAACAAGAACATCTTGAACCTTGTTCTTTTTGTTGAAAAGTAAAATACGGAAAATAAAATTGAAGAACTCTTGAAGACTTCATTTTGATTGATTTTTTTTTATTGCTTGTACATTCCTATTTATAGAACTAGAGAAATAAATGTGCCTAGGCACATTTATTTCTCTTTTGTCCCTAAGAGAAATAAATGTGCCTAGGGACTTGTGAACTTGAGACTCTACCATAATAATGATATATTCTCTAGAGTCCCTAAAAGTACTCTTTCCCACAATCTTGAGACTCTCAAATTATCTATTTCCAACACTCCCCTTCAAGTTAAGTATCGAGTTTTTCGACACTTAACTTGCACGATCTTCACTTTGATAAATAGTTTATGCTCGTATCATAGAGCTTGTCAATTCATCATTGATAGTTTATACTTTTTTCAAGGAGCTTCTTCATTTTTCTTCATTGAAAGTTTAGACTCTTATCAAGGAGTTCTTCATCATTGAATGTTTAGACTCATTCCAAGGAGTTTTTTCAATTTTTCTGTTGACAGTTTTAACTCTTGTCGTAGAGCTCTTCAATTTTTGGTTGGTAGTTTTAATTTGTGTCAATGAGTCATCTTAGATAGATTTAGCTCGTATCCAGGAGTCATCTTAGATAATTTTAGCTCGTATCCAGGAGCCACTTAATTTTTTTATCTAACCGACAGTTTTTACTCGTGTCGAGGAGCTTACTCACCTTTGGACTGAATTTAATTTGCAGCCCAAAGCTTATTTTGGGAGGACCATTCTCGGCCCATTCCAGCTCAAATTCATATGAGCCCAATAAGACCAGCCCAAATGTTCTTGCAAACCCAAATTGAGAAGACGACCAACAACGCCTCCTTTTTCTTTTTCTCCTCATATTCTTACTTCCAACGGCAACTTGCCGCTACTTGTTCGGCGTACGACGCTTCACCTCCCATTTTGCATCTCCCTTCTCTTGCTCTTCTCCGATTGACGATGGCCATGCCTTTTTATTTCCAAGCGCGGAATCATCCAATAGCAATTGTTCTTCACCAATCGTGCCGCCACTCCCTTCTTTTGATCAGACCCTTTCGGAAAGCGCGGTTGCTGCGGTCGGATTACTGCCATTGGGTGGCGGTTTATCGTCTTCACTGGGTCGAGTCTTATCTGACTGCCCTCGATGGCAGCTTTTCTATTTTCTCCGAGGACTGTCGTGGAAGAGTCCACTCCAGCCTACTTCCGGATGCAAGTGATAGTTTCTTTACTCCGAAGACTCTTCTCGGTTGTAGCGACGTGCTGCTACGGATCGATCTTCTCCGGTTTTCAATCCCACCATTCATCGTCTTCTTTCTGTCACCATAATTCTTGAAGGCTTTGATGATGGCTACTTCGAAGATTTTATTCCTACCATAGCCTTCACAACGGCTATGTGGTGATACTATCTCTCTGATACGAGTCTATTATTATTATTATTTAGTTTAGATATATTAGGGATTATCATATCTTTTCTTATATTTATTTCTTGTTCATTAAGTTAGGGTAGTAGTTCTAGTATTATAAATAGGATAGATTGTTATCTTTTTAGTCATTCATCCAATTAATAAGAATATTGATTTTGCCCAACAACTCGTTCTAAACTTACAAACCCTAGCATTCGTGCTGCCCGACGGGAGATCCCCGCGCACAGCAGAAGCTTTGCTCCGCCGACCCGAAGTCAGGGCGCCGGAGAGTTCCTTGATCGTTGGAGAGAAGCCATCGATCGCGGTTAAGAGGAAAGACCCTTAACAACTGGTGCTTTCATCGGTTTACTCATGTCCCGCTTCCATAGCAACGGGAAATCAATGTGGGGGGGTCACCGCCCCGACACTTTTCCAGACGGTGCTTCCCGCCGCACTCACGTGGTAGGCCGCCGCGACAAGTCGGACTTTCAGCGCCCTCCCATGGAGGAGGACCCGATTGACCGCCCTTCCGACGAGGGACACATGGACGACTCAATTGGCAACAAATTGGATCGCGTGATGGATAGGTTAGATAAATTAAATGCTTGGAGAGAGGAGACGGACCGGCGGTTTGAGAATTTGGAACCTGCAATCCCGCACGCGTTCAGCCAGCCGCTTGACTACGATGACGGCGATGAATGGGAGTATGAGGATTATCGTCGTAAACGTAATTGGGATAGTAGTCACCACATGGGATCGGTCTAAACCCGTCGGAGACAGCCCACTTGCTGGGACCCTCCATGGACCCGTCGGACCACTGCATATCAGCATTCTTCATCCTATGAGCTAGATATGTACTCGCCATCACCGCCCAAGCGCCGACCTACCTGTTGGGACCCACCTGCCTATCGAGAGACACCAAGGCAACGCCCCTTCAACGAGGATCACGGTGGAAGACACTCGACGGCATGGGACAGCCCTTGGGGGCGAGGCGATTCAGGGAGACAACGTCCGCTGTTGTCGACAGCGACTACTGTGGCTTCGCAGTCCCTGTTAGGGTTCGACGGGCAGTCGTCTAGGGCTACGCATCAGCCGCTGAGTTCTGAGGTGTTGTGGTGGGATCGTTACGGATCCGACAGCGAGGGAGTTCGGGGGAGATGCCCGACAGCATGGGACAACCCGGCGCAAAGGGTCGACGACCATGCCGGGAGACTGGCGCCTACGTGGGAGACGGCATGGGGCAGACATGAGGGCGGTCGCTATTCGGACCCGCCGCGGAGGATCGACGCGTCGAAACGGCGTGCGGCCATCGCACAACCACCGCCACGACCCGACCCCGATCCACCAGACATTGGAGCGGCAGAGAGCAGTTTTGACGCCGGCGCCGGCGGTAGCGTCAATACCGCGATTAGGGTTTGGCGACGATTCTTCAATTCATGGGCCACAGCAGGCAACCCAACCTGGTGCATCTTCAGGGGCCAGATACACGGTCAAGGGCGACGGGGATCGTGGCAAGCAGCCATCAGCTTCCGTCGCCATCGAGGGCCCTTCATCCTCGACCACTGACCTATTGCTTCAAGTCAAAGACCTCTCCGCTGTCATCGCCGAGTCCAAGCAGCCTATCCTCAAGGGCGTTAATCTTACCGTCCGCTATGGAGAGGTTCATGTTGTGATGGGGAAGAATGACTCAGGGAAAAGTACATTTGCAAAGGTCCTTGCTGGTCATCCAGATTATGAGGTTACAGGAGGAAGTGTAATGTACAAAGGGCTTGATCTGCGTGAGATGGAACCTGAGGAAAGGGCTACTGCTGGATTATTTATGAGCTTTCAATCATCAGTTGAAATTCCTGGTGTAAGCAATATTGACTTCTTAAATATGGCTTACAATGCTAGGAGGAGGAAACTTGGATTACCAGAGCTTGGACCAATTGAGTTTTATGGCTGCGTGGCACCTAAGCTTGAGCTCGTCAATATGAAGACCGACTTTTTATACAGATATGTGAATGAAGGATTCAGTGGTGGAGAAAAAAAGCGCAATGACACGTCATGTTTGAGCACTCTTGGAAGCATGGACAAGCTTTTCGTTTTGGGATGGAGTTCTGCCGACAACATTGGGTATCCTTTGTTGTTTAATGATGGAGGAGATGAAGGGAGACGTTTAGTTGTTCGGTGTGTGTTTGATCCAGGAGGAGATGTCTCGCCAAAGTCGACTTTCAACTCTCTTCGTTGCTTCGTGGTTTCCACCTTGAGGACAAGGTGGATTTTAACCGTGGGGGAGTTGATACGAGTCTATTATTATTATTATTTAGTTTAGATATATTAGGGATTATCGTATCTTTTCTTATATTTATTTCTTGTTCATTAAGTTAGGGTAGTAGTTCTAGTATTATAAATAGGATAGATTGTTATCTTTTTAGTCATTCATCCAATTAATAAGAATATTGATTTTGCCCAACAACTCGTTCTAAACTTACAAACCCTAGCATTCGTGCTGCCCGACGGGAGATCCCCGCGCACAGCAGAAGCTTTGCTCCGCCGACCCGAAGTCAGGGCGTCGGAGAGTTCCTTGATCGTTGGAGAGAAGCCGTCGATCGCGATTAAGGGGAAAGACCCTTAACACTCTCTCCCCTTCGCTGCGCAGACGTTGGCTGCTCTGCCTCTTCCTCGACGATTCTTTCCTTGATTCAGAGATGAATCAATTGATAGTGGTTGCTTTATTCCTTCGATATCAAATCATTCTTCCCTGCTCTCTCTCTCGGGTGTTTTAGATCTTATGGCCTTCTCAGCACACGTGCATCTTTGACTTCTCAGCCAACATTCATTTAGAGAGGGATTGTTCGGTCGGATACTTCTTCTCCCCCTCAGACGGAAAAACCGAGGACTCCTCTGTTTTCTTCTCCGGTGGTGTTGTTACTCGATCTAGCTGTTGCCTCGCCATGGTCAGGCTTCGCCATTGATGCCCGTTTGAAATTCAACTGCGAGAACTCACTGTCATCATCTTGGTTCAGCCAAGCGCCACCGTCGTTTACAGCGCCACCACCACCAGCCCCAGACGCGGTTGCTGCTGCTCCGCTGCCGTCGTGACGCCGTTTCTGTCGTGTCTTGCTATGGTATTTTATCCGTAGCTTTTTCCAATCTTTTTACCTTCATTTGTTCTTCTCCGGGTGAACAACAATGATGCCTTCTCAGACCTCTTTCTGGTAACCTTGCTCCTCCTTTCCCGACAGTGTTCTGCCACTCCTCTCATCTCCTCCGTCCATTTACTGTGCTGGAGAGGAAACGTCCAACAGAGTGTACTTTCTTCCCCACTCGGTTGGACGATTCCTATCTTGTTTGAGGGAGATTTGGCTCATGCTATGGCTTTGGAGTTGAGTAGAGAGTGGCTGAAAAATTAATTTCTTCGGTGGACAGAAGGCTTGAATTTGGTGAATTTTTTTTTTTTTTGAGATTTTGGGGTTTATGATGAACACAGATTCAACTAATCATTTTTTTTTCATAGAGACAGGTCTATCCATGCAAGGATCGAACCTGCTCTGATACCATGTTGAAAAGTAAAAATGAGAAAAATAAAACTGAAGAACTCTTGAAAACTACATTTTGATTGATTTGAATTATTTGAGAAACATTGTGCATTCCTATTTATAGGACTAGAGAAGTAAGTGTGCTTAGGAACTTATGAATTTGAGACTCTACCATAATAATGATATATTTCCTAGAATCCCTAAAAGTACCATTTCCCACAATCTTGTTTTGATTGATTTGAATTATTTGAGAAACATTGTGCATTCCTATTTATAGGACTAGAGAAGTAAGTGTGCTTAGGAACTTATGAATTTGAGACTCTACCATAATAATGATATATTTCCTAGAATCCCTAAAAGTACCATTTCCCACAATCTTGAGACTCTCAAATTATCTATTTCCAACACTTTTAGCTTCTGGTATGCATATCGAATTCAAGATCAACATGATGATTCTTGATTGCTTAGTTTAATGTGCATTTAATAATCAAGATCAGGATTTGTAATATGAAACATAATAGTAATGTTATACAAGCAAGCAACATTCTTGTAGAGTAGTAGGAACATAAATGATCATTTACAGAATAAAAAGAAGATGCGTTGCCCTCAGCTCGGCGCGAACCGGTCCATGAGCAAGAACATGGTGGTTTCCGACATCGTCTCCTATCTTCTAGCCTGTTGTTTTGTTTCTTGGCTTTCTTCCACTTGTCAAGCAGAAAATTGTAGGGGGGGCAAAAATATAAATATATACAAATAAATAAATAAACATAAATCAGTAAAGATAATAAAATATACGTTCTCCGTTCCAATTAAATTGAGTCATTTTTTTTCTACACTCATTTTAAAAAATTGTAATAAATCGCAACAGCCATTTCCACATAATTCATTTTTTCTTTTGTACTCCATAACTTTTCTTCTCATTTTCCTCTACAAGTTCCAAAGCAAGTCACTTTGGCTTTTCAATACTCAAATAACTTTTGATTTTCTCACTTAAAAAATAACTAAATTTTATGAAATACATTTAAAGTACATGTTTGACTTTTCATTTTTTTCAAATGGGGCAACACAAGTTTTTTTTTTATTAAAATATTAGGGGGCAAAGTTAATAATAACACATATAATATATTATATAGAGTTGTGATCATATGATAACCCTATAACTAAATCTGGATCACACATATTTTCTAATCTTGTGGCTGAGATTCAAACTTAGATTTACTTCATAAAAAAGGCGTAGAGGGTAAATATGTCATTTTGTCGGATAGAATGATACTCTGAGTTGATAAAATGATAGTTTTGCCGGATAGAATGATACTCTGAGTTGATAACATGATAAAATGATGCTCACAGCAGATAAAATGATACTTCTGACCTATAAAATGACAAAATGATACTTGCAGCAGATAAAATGATAAAATGATACTTCTGACCTATAAAATAATAAAATGATACTAGCAGCAGATAAAATGATACTTCTGACCTATGAAATGACAAAATGATACTCACAGCAGATAAAATGATACTTCTGACTGATAAAATGATAATCTTGGGTGATTATATTCAAAACCACTATTACAACTACCAGTTTTGCCTCTTCTTCTTCTCCACGATGCAGCCCCAAAAGGTTTTTACATCACAAAATCCAAAATGAAAAAAATTTACAAAGCAACGAAAATAAACATAAGAGAACTCTTTGAAGAGAGAATACAAAAAGGATGGTCATAGATTAGGAACAATTCGTAAAGCCCAAAGTACTACTCGGTGACGGTGTTTGGAAATGGTCAAGAGAACTCTTTGAAGAGAGAATACAAAAAGGATGGTCATAGATTAGGAACAATTCGTAAAGCCCAAAGTACTACTCGGTGACGGTGTTTGGAAATGGTCTGCCGAAAAACC
Organism: Salvia splendens; assembly: GCF_004379255.2. NCBI lineage: Eukaryota > Viridiplantae > Streptophyta > Magnoliopsida > Lamiales > Lamiaceae > Salvia > Salvia splendens. The sequence continues at coordinate 11,105,833 of NC_056033.1, forward strand.
CAGCAACTGAGCTGCGCTCTTCTGCTTCGCATCCTGCCCGCCGCCGCTTCTCTCGCCCGCCCATTCGTTCTCGTCCTCTCCCAGGACGATCTCTCCGACGCCGCGACCCTCAATCTGCCCGACGACGTTTCCGATTTCGACGACTTCCCCGATCCCAACTCCAAAATCCCCAACCCTAATCACAGCAGATAATCTGGCTTCCACCGCCGAAGAATCGCTCTCTGCGTTGGTTAGGTTGTAGTCGAAATGACAATTTTGCCCTTAATATATCCGAAATATAGTTTTATTTGATAAAATGATATTTTTGTTAGATTAAATTTAGACCACATATTTTAAAAATATGTGACAAAGATTTAGTTATAGGGTTATCACATAGATATGAGTTATCATTATAACGCACCCCTATAATATATCTATTTATTTATAAATGAAAATTTGAGGTGGGGCACCCCTTGTGTATATACAGTATATCCGCCCCTGGAGCAGCATCCCTTTCTCTGGTAAGTAACAATAATGGAAATTTTTTCTCTCATCTTTGCTCTTAGCTTTTAGCTTTGTCGGCTCTCCCACGCGTAAATCTGCTACAGCTGCCATTTTCTCTCTCGTGAATTATTGGTTATAAGATGTGGTAGCAAAGTAAATGAAAAAAGTGATGTTTATATAGGGAATTAAGGAGCGGAAGCGGTGAAGAAATTGTGGTATAAAAGGAAAGAAAAATCTCTGTGGTTTTAACTGGACATGCTTTTGTTCATGCGAATATTCTTCAATATTCCAAAGGAATTAAGAAAATGCATAAATGTGGTTGTTGTAAAAGGGTCTCTCCATTTCTTAAAAATATAAACTTTTGAATTTTAATACAAAATTGGTAATTTCCTAAACATAGGAACTTTTGAAACGACTAAATTTTAATACAAAATTGGTAAATTAAAAGAGAGAAAAAAAAGTTTAAATAAATATAGATTATTTTTATGGGATGAATGAAAAAGAAAATTCAGCCTATTTCTATAAGACGGATGGCATATATTACTGCTGAATGTGAGACTTGACATATAGTATCAAGATTCAATACTGCAAGTGCTGCAATTGTATCTTTTCATGGATATCCCTCACCAGCTCACGCATTTCTAGAAATATTGTTATCAGAACAAGCTCCAGGATTGCATACCCAAGTTGCTTCAAACCAGAGGCATATCCAATGTTGAACAAGGGGGTTCAACTGTACCCCAAATATTTATGTATTTATTATATACTATATACACCTCATGAGAGTGAATTGGCACAGCAATAGTAGGCCTTTTGGAGCATCCACAACAGTGGAACCCAAGTCAAAGGCCAAGCCACCAAACTTAGCCATGGCCAAGAAACTTGGCCGGGCCAAAAAAAACTTGTTTACACAATAGTAGACAAGCCCAAGTCACAATTTTTTTTCATTTTTGCTTATATTTTAATTTAACTAGAATTTGCATAATTCAATACACCATTTAACTAGAAAAAATGGTGTATTTATAAAAAATAAGAAAAAATAAAAAATCGGAGTTGGGCGGCGCCGCGGCTCTCGGCCGCCACAATAGCACGCCGCGGCCCCGGCCAGACCACCTATGTGGCGCTCCCTTGGTCGACCCCCCGCCGCGGCTCTATGTGGCGCCAGCAATAGGGAGCCGCGGCCAGCCACCCCCGGGCCGGGAGGCGCGGCTCCCCTATTGTGGACGCTCTTAGTATCGTCAAAGACCCGAGTGCGAGAGCCACTCACTGCATTGTTTTTAGAGTTTACCTTGTTCTATTTTTTCTTCTTTCTATTAGGCCATCCACAACGCTGTTCTTATACCGTTCCTATACCGTTCCTTAAACCACTATTTGAGGGCCCCACTGTACTTTTTTACTCCATTCCTTAACTAAGGAACGGAACCTGCAACCCTCCGTTCCTTAACCGTTCCTTAAATTACTATTCATTCAATTTCATTTTTTATTTTTATTTCCAACTAAATTCAATTAAAAAACACACTTTATTAAAAAACAAACACACTTTATTAAAAAATACACAACATTAAAAAAAATTACAACTTAAACTTAAAAAAATAAAAAGCACACAATTAAAATCCTAAAAAAATAAAAGTACACAATTTTAATAATTTCATCCGCCAAAATTTGCCCAAATGTGCTCAATTAGATCCTGTTGGAGTTGGGTGTGGGCACTAGAGTCGCGTGTCCTTGCACGAATAGATAATCGTTCTTGTATAGACGGATGCGCTCCACTTCGAGGCGGACTACTTGCGGTTGAGCTTCCGGGGGATTCGTCGTCGAACCAATTTCCCGCCTCGGGTCCTTCGTCTTGGACAATCATGTTGTGCAAGATTATGCACGTATACATGATGTCGACCATGTTTTCCATGAAGCACGTACGAGCCGGGGCTTTGATGATGTTGAAGCGCGCTTGGAGAACCCCGAACGCCCTCTCCACATCCTTGCGAGCAGCCTCCTGCTTCTGCGCAAAAAGAGCCTGCTTTGGGTTCGCAGACCCACTGCACGTCTTCACGAAGGTAGGCCACTTCGGGTAGATGTCATCGGCGAGATAGTACCCCATTTTATAAAGCCGGTAGTTGGCGACGAAGTTGATGGCCGGCGCTTTACCATCCAAAACTTCAGTCAAGAGGTCGGACTGGTGGAGCACGTTTACGTCGTTGTTCGACCCGGGGACCCCGAAGTACGCGTGCCAGATCCAAAGGCGGTAGTCGGCAACAGCCTCAAGTATAACGGTTGGGTGGGTGCCTTTGTGGCCGCTCGTGTAGGACCCCTTCCACGCCACCGGGCAATTCTTCCATTGCCAGTGCATGCAATCGACGCTGCCGAGCATCCCGGGAAATCCGTGCACTGTTTCGTGAAGGTCGAGCAGGAACTGACAATCGGTCGTGCTTGGCCTCCGGAGAAATTCGTCGGTGAAGGCTGTCCGGACGCCTTTGCAGAATTTGAGCAAGCACATTCGCCCAGTGCTGTCTCCGATGTGGAGGTATTCGTCGAACATGTCGGCCGTTTGTCCAGTCGCAAGCTGGCGGATTGCTGCAGTACATTTCTGCAGCGTCGTGTGGCTGGGACGGCCGACCGCGTCGAACCCTTCCTGGAAGAACTCTTCCCGGGCTGCCAAAGTATTCGCGATGTGGAGAAATAACGGTTTCCCCATGCGGAAACGGCGACGGAAGTACGTATCTCCCCAAACCGGGTTATCGCAGAAGTAGTCGCGTACTAACCTTGCGGCGGCTTCCTCCCGGTTACGATGGATGTACGTACGGGAGCGTCGTTGGGGCGGCGCGGCTTCTTCCGCCTCCCGTCGTCGATCTTCTTCAAGTGATTGTTCCAATATTTGACGCATTTGTTCATAAGGATCCATTAGTTTGATTAAATTTAGGAGAAGGAAAATAGAGTTGATTTGAGATGAAAATTGGGGTGGAAATAGAGAAGAATAGATGTGTGTTTGTGATTGAAATGAGTATGAAATATGAGTATTTATAGAGTAAATAAATAAAATAAAAATAAAAATAAATAAAAAACGGATATAAAAAAAACGGTCTCATTACCGTTGCAAAATTTTTTTTTTTTATTAAATTCGAATTTAAAAAAAAATGAATTATTGCGTCACCGGACGAAGCCCACTCGCGGGGCAGCGAGTGGGCTTCACGCGTCGAATGGGAGGCCGCCACGTCGCCTCGGCGCGTGGCGGAACGTTCCGTTCCGCGTTCCTCCGGAACGGAACGCGGCACGGCATAGGAATGGCGACGGCACGGAACGGCGACGGAACGCACCCCGCAACGCGTGCCGCCGTGGAACCGTTCCTCCGGAACGGCATAGGCACCGCAACGGCACAGCGTTGCGGGTGCTCTTAGCTGTATTCTCTATGACTTCTATGCATGTAGCTGCATTTTTTTAATTCTTTCTTTCTACTTTTAAAGTTATTATATTTTTTAATTTTAGAAATAACTGAAATTATTTTCATTGTATATAAGAAATTGTTTAGTTATTACTTTCTGGAGTATAATTTTTTCTGTTTTTTAATTTTAGAAATAACTGAAATTATTTTCATTGTATATAAGAAATTGTTTAGTTATTACTTTCTGGAGTATAATTTTTTCTGTTTGTAATTTTTTTAGATAATTGAAGCTTTGTTCAAAAGATTTACTTTCAATGTGTTTTATTTATTATGTAATTATAATTATAATATAATAAAAAAATAAAAGAAATTTGCTCTAAATCAATATAAAAGTCGTACCCTCAAACTAAAAATCCTGGATAGGCCACTGCTTCAAACATATTATAGACTGCATAAAAATCCACACCACGCTCACAAAAAAAGGATTTCATAAAACAAATGCATTTCTTGCTAATACTGATGATACAAGTTTGCATGTACCTGAATGAAGTAGTATATTTCCTCTGTCCTACAAGAATATGCATTTTTTTAATTTTGGAAACTCTTTTATCTCTACCTCTTTCTTACTTTATTAATTTTGCATTAAAATCTGTGCCGAACCCAAAGTGCATATTCTTTAGGGACAGAGGGAGTATATCACTAGCGCAACGTTTGTATTGTTTACGCCCGATCAAGCTGACCAAGACAGCCGGAGCACCATCTATGTCAATTAGACTCCATCATAGTGAATTCTCATATATTTTTATTTATCTCAACTGAAGCCTCCATCATAGGAATGTTAACTACTAGCTATTTTGTTCATCCAATTGTGCCAATTAATGATATTTATGCTCTAAAAAGCTCCCCTGGATACAAATTTAAACATATGAAATAGATAATTTGGTAAACTACTATTCCATATACAAATTGTCATCTCTAGTTATCAAACTAGCCAATTGGAATTTAATGATTCCATGAATAATAAATAAGATGTTAATTAATTAAGTCCATAGCAGACTTTAATTATTAATGGACATTTATATCTTAAGCGCGAGAAATAATTATTTAAACGAGGAAACCCGAATTACTTGTAATTTTGGATTTGGATGGGTAAATCAATATTGTTACTGTAGTGGCTGATAATAATATTCCAATTCAAGCTTATATTAAATTGGAGTTCAATTTAATTAGATAAAAGCTAATTGGGTATGACATGTATCCAAACCTCCATGGATCCCTAATTTGGTCTATCATAACTCTATATAAAGGAGACTAGACAGAAGACATTTGATTGATGATTCATAATTTTTGAAAATCTCTCCGTAGAGAATTTCAAATTTTCTTTCTTCTTCTGGGTAGTTTATGTATTCTTTCTAGTCGAGTCCTTTAAGTTTTGATAAGCTTTGTCCGCCCAAAGATCATAACGTGAGTTCGGCAACAGATTAGATGATTTGTGGTCTAGTATTGAAGATCATCACGTGGAGAAGGCGCAAGCAATCAATGATTATTTGGAGAATCAAATCGGTATTCTTAAACCGTAGAAATCATGTTTTAGGATTTATTTTCTTTAAGCATGAATTATTTGTGTTCTAACATGCAATTCTGTATTAACATGTGAATAGATTAATTTGATAATCGGTCAAATAGATCCTTATCTGATTTATTTGTTTTGTACAAGTCTTCCGCTGTGCAATGGGCACTTAACCCCAACAAGTCCACCTCATTAAACAACATCCTCAGTCCAGCAACCAGGACAGGAGTACAGCAATTGGAACATTCATTAGAATGGATTTACTAGTATCTGCATAAACAACAATTAATAGCTTTAATTTAAGAATACAAATCATGATAGGGTACTTTTTAGTTAAATATCACTGAAACGAAATACAATAGATATTCATAGTTTTCGTGGCAAATAGCTATGTAACTCCACTTTAGTCAAAACAACAAAGAAAGGAATGAATTGTTCTGATCGAAATAATACAGCCGAATCAACAAACCAACAGAAAAGTAAAATTATGCGCATATAAAGCATTATCCACCAAAATAACATTAATTTACAAATATCAGGTTTCAAGCTCACATAAAAAGAAGAAAAAAAAATGTCAAAACTAAAACAAAATGCATTATCTGTTGAAATTAGAAAAATCAAATGTAATTAGTTAGGCATTTTATTGGTTAGTTAGCCTTTTACTTAGCCTATATATAAGGCATTTTAGTGTAAAATGTAGTTAACTTTTTCAAAATGTAGTCCATTAATGAAAAACTCTTCTTTTCTCTCCTTTCCATCCGTCGAAGGTTTCCATCTTCTTTTTGCCTTCGTTTCTTTCATTCTCCTTCAATGGAGATTTATCGATTTCATTCTCCATTTTTCACATTATCCTATTTATGAATCAAACACAGTCATACACGCCACTACACTACACTACTAATGAAATATGCTTACGCGTCAAGGCATATGTGATGGCGAAAATACACGGCATCCACCACATCCGCCAACGTCTTCATGATGTTTTTTTCTTCTTTACCATTCACACAATATTATGCGCAATGGCAGAATCGAGAAATGTAATTGTGCCGTTTCAACGTCGAATTAATCCAGCGATGAGAATGTGAAACATGAAATCAACAAACCCGCGCACTTATCAAGAGAATTTTCCCCGACTGTTGCCAGGGAAAAAATTTCAGTCAATTCATCTTCCTTCAATTTCTTTCATTACTTCATTTTCGTGCTATTTGTGAGGAATGGAGAGAAAAGACGAGGGAAATGAAGGCTCCCACGGTTTCCGTTAGAATTGTTTCTATTTCATTCAATGTTTAAAAAATATGTCAATTTTTGTCGTAAACATATGACCAAAATACCAATTTGGTCCTAAACATTCATTTTTATGAAAACATGTTCATAACAAATGAAAATATCGACGAAGTAGTCTTTTTTTTACGGTTCTGTAAAAAAAACTAACTGTCAACGCTAATTGCACAGTGGCATGACCGTTAGTTTTTTTACGGAAAGTAAAAAAAAGACCACTCCGACAAGGATTTCATTTGTTATGGACATGTTTTTCAAAAAGTGAATGTTTTGGACCAAATTAGTATTTTGTTCATATGTTTAGGACCAAAATTGACATTTAATTTTTAAAAATTATTTAACTTAGTGAAAAAAAGAGAAAGGAAAAAATTGATGAAATGTGAGTCCTACTTTTATATATTACTTCCTCCGTTCCGGCTAAGATTTTGTTGCCGACTTAAGTTCATAATCCTCATTGACATTAGGTTGTTGTAGATTCATTCTTCCTTCGTATTATAGCTTGAGCAATGACATTTGATGCGTTGATTATATATGACACCCTATTGATATTATATTCTCCTGATTGACATTACATGCTCCGATCAATATTATATACGTTAATATATTTTTGTGTTTCTTGAATGCAGATTCGAGTTTTGGTACGAATCACCTTTAACAGTGATAAAATAAATGGGACAAAGGTAAATCACGCATGTAGTAGAAGTATGTCAAAATAAAAAATGGTGATTCCCAACTTGTTGATTTTATCCATTTAATATTTTTTCTATTTTTTGAGCAACATTTTTTATTTTCAATAATTTCAATCACCTTTAATTTTCGATTTATATAAAGGGAAAACAAATCACCAAGATATGAATAGACGGAATATAAGAGATATCAATAAAAATAGTACTGCAATATCAATGAACAATAGTATGATAAGAATAGTAATTAAAAATGCGTGTGAAACATTTGTCAAAACTTACAACGAACAATATGTGATCACAAAAGTTGTGACAAATAAGTAGTACAATTATAGTTGGTAGAATCATATATAAGGTAAATACATATGAATTACTGTATTATTTACCAAATCAAGTTAGATATTGCAATTACTGTTTATGAGCTTTCAATTACACATACATACTCCATAATCAAAGAGGCAGAGAAACAATTAGACATGATAAAATTCCAAGCTGTTGTGTCCATATTTAGCAATTAGAAGGAAATGGAAAGAGGCGAAATACAAGGTTCATCTCCTATATTTCAGTGTGAGACCTTCAAAAACGGATGGCGGTGCTTAAGTTGAATGGAAAGGAATGTTTGAAGAAGTAGCTCTCATATTTATTGTGACAAAACTCAGGTATAAACTACAATGGGTTAATTATCCCCAAGGAAGTTATCATGGAAATCAAAACCTTGGGCTGCTGTCTCCTCCTCCTCCTTTCTCTCCTCGCCACCCCTTCCTTCTCTCAGCTAGGCTCTGAAGCACTCTCGGAGTCCGACCAAACCACGGTGGATCCCGATTTGGAATTAACCCTATCACCTGAACCACATACAACAACAATCCCCCAAGGGAAAGATAAAGATAAAGAGAATGAGAAAGAGCCAACCCCCCTTACACACGAACCCAACAATAATGAAGAACCAGACGTCGAGCCAACTCAGGATACCGAAGAGAAAGAATCATACATAGAGAATGCGGAAGAACCAGACGTTGAGCCAACGGAGCATACCAAAGAGAACGAGTCAGACAATCACGGAGAACCAGACGTTGAGACAACCTCGACTCCCAAAGAGAAAGAGTCTACTCCTACTCCCAAAGAATCAGAGATGTGCAGCTACAAATGCGCCTCTGAGCCAACTCCGAAGCTTGCCAATCCGAGGCTAGAAGGAGCCTACAAAGCCCTGCGGGCATTGAAAAAATCCATATACTCTGATCCAAATGGCTTCACAAGCAATTGGGAGGGTCCTGACGTGTGTAGCTACAAAGGCGTCTTTTGTGCCAAGTCTTTGGACAACGCCAATATCCTAGTGGTGGCCGGCGTTGACCTTAACCATGGCGATATCGCTGGTCACCTCCCCTCAGAGATCGGGTACCTAGTCGACATCAGCCTCCTCCATCTTAATTCCAATAGATTTTGTGGGATCATTCCAAACGAGATCAAGAACCTCAAGCTACTGTACGAGCTGGATGTGAGCAACAACCGCTTTGTGGGATCTTTCCCGGAGGTGGTGCTGGAGTTACCGCAACTCAAATACCTCGACTTACGGTACAATGACTTTGAAGGTGAGCTACCTTCAGGGCTCTTCGACAAGCCCCTTGATGCAATTTTCTTAAACAACAACAGATTTCACTCGACCATCCCGGAAAACATTGGTAACTCTCCGGCCTCTGTTATCGTAATGGCGAATAACCATCTCTATGGGTGCATCCCGGCCAGCATCGGAAAGATGGCAGGAAAATTGGACGAGTTTGTGGTTTCGTACAATGAGTTGTCAGGGTGCCTTCCAGAAGAGATCACAATGTTAAACACAACCAAAGTTTTTGACATCTCCAACAATAAGTTCATGGGTGACCTACCACAGGGGATGGAACACATGAAGAGTATAGAGGTGCTCAATATTGGAAACAATAAATTTAGGAGCAAGGTTTCGAAAACCGTTTGCACCTTGCCGAATCTTAAGAACTTCACTTGTTCTTACAACTTCTTTGATGCTCAAGATCCTGAGTGTATGATCAATGCGCTTCCCGGTGTGGCTATTGACGGCAGGAAGAATTGCTTGCCTCGAGAACCCAATCAAAGGCCAGAGAAGGAGTGTCGTATAGCCTTGAGCAAGAAGGTTGACTGCAATGCTGGTTGTCGACCACCGACTTACAGCCATTCGCCCAAGCTAGACCAACCTAAGAAAGAAACTCCCCAAACTCCAACTCCTCACAAACCAACTGTTTCGTCTCCTCCTAAATCGACTCCATCAGCTCCGACTCCTAAACGTACACCTTTGCTGAAGCCTGAGCCAACACCTAAACCAGAGAAGACGTTTGCTCCGTCCCATACTCCCAAGGCATCACCTCCTCCTATAATGGAGACACCAGCCCCAGCACCCTCACCGGAACCTTCTAAGCCGCCTGCACGACAGAAACGTGTTTCCCCCCTTCTCGCTTCTTCGCCACCTCCAGAACACTCTTCGCCGCCCAGAGTTGAATCCACACCTCCTCCAGTACAATCACTCCCACCACTGGTCCACTCTCCACCACCTCCCGTAAAGTTACCGCCACCACCAGTCCACTCCCCACAACCATCTCCTGTAAAGTTACCACCACCCCCAGTTCAATCTCTCCCACCAGTTCACTCTCCACCTCCTCCGGTCCACACCGAACCACCACCAGTCCGCACCGAACCACCAACCCCAGTCCACTCCGAACAACCACTAGTCCACACTCCACCAAACTCAGTCCACTCCGAACCACCACCGGTCCACTCTCAACCAACCCCAATCCGCTCCGAACCACCACCAGTCAACTCTCCACCAACCCCAGCCCGCTCCGAATCACCACCAGTCCACACTCCACCAACCCCAGATCGCTCCAAACCACCACCAGTTCACTCTCCACCAACCTCAGTTCGTTCTGAACCTCCACCAGTCCGCTCTGAATCACCACCAGTACACACCGAACCACCACCACCAGTCCACTCTCCACCAACCCCAGTTAAGTTGCCACCGCCACCAGTCCATTCCCCACCTCCTCCAGTCAAGTCGCCACCACCCACAGTCCACTCTCCACCAACCCCAATCCGCTCCGAACCACCACCAGTCCACTCTCCGCCAACCCCAGTTCACTCCGAACCACCACCAGTCCATACCGAACCACCGCCAGTCCACTCTCCACCAACTCCAGTTCGCTCTGAATCACCACTAGTCCACACCGAACCACCAATCCACTCTCCACCAACCCCAGTTCGCTCCGAACCACCCGAATCACCACCAGTCCACATAGAACCACCAACCCCAGTTCGTTCTAAACCACCACCAATCCACTCCGAACCACCAACCCCAGTTCGTTCTGAACCACCACTAGTCCACTCTCCACCAACCCCAGTCCGCTCTGAACCACCACCAGTCCGCTCTGAATCACCACCAGTCCCATCTCCACCAACCCCAGTTCGCTCCGAACCACCACCAGTCCGCCCAAAATCACCACCAGTCCACACCGAACCACCGCCAGTCCATTCTCCACCAACCCCACTCCACTCCGAATCACCACCAGTCCACACCGAACCACCACCAGTACACTCTCCACCAACCACAGTTCGCTCCGAACCACCACCAGTCCACTCTCCACCAACCCCGATTAAATTGCCACCACCACTAGTCCATTCCCCACCTCCTCCAATCAAGTCGTCACCGGCCCCACTCCACTCTCCACCAACCCCAGTCCGCTCCGAACCACCACCAGTCCACTCTCCGCCAACCCCAGTTCGCTCCGAACCACCACCAATCCACTCTCCACCAACCCAAGTCCGCTCCGAACCACCACCACCACCTCCTCCAGTCAAGTTACTACCGCCACCAGACCACTCTTCACCACCCCCTGTCAAGTCACCACCGCAATCACAACCAGAACACTCTCCCCCAGTCAAATCGTCACCACCCCCAGTCCATTCTCCACCTCCCCCAGTCAAATCGCCACCACCCCCAGTCTACTCTCCACCACCTCCAGTCAAGTCACCACCACCTCCCGTACACTCTCCACCTCCTCCAGTCAAGTCACCACCACCCCTAGTCCACTCGCCACCGCCACCGGTCCATTTTCCACCTCCTCCAGTCAAGTCTGCACCACCCCCAGACCACTCTCCACCTCCTCCGATCAAGTCACCACCACCTCCAGTCAAGTCACCACCACCTCTTTTACACTCTCCACCTCCTCCAGTTAAGTCGCCACCACCTCCAGTACACTCTCCACCTCCACCGGGCAAGTCACCACCACCCCCAGTCCACTCTCCACCTCCTCTAGTCAAGTCTCCACCGCCCCCAGTCAAGTCACCACCACCTCCTTTACACTCTCCATCTCCTCCAGTTAAGTCGCCACCACCTCCAGTACAATCTCCACCTCCACCGGTCAAGTCACCACCACCCCCAGTCCACTCTCCACCTCCTCCAGTCAAGTCTCCACCGCCCCCTGTCCACTCTCCACCTCCTCCGGTCAAGTCTCCACCGCCTCCACTACACTCTCCACCTCCTCCAGTTAAATCGCCACCACCTCCAGTACACTCTCCACCTCCTCCAGTCAAATCGCCACCACCTCCAGTATACTCTCCACCTCCTCCAGTCAAGTATCCACCGCCCCCAGTCCACTCACCGCCACCTCCTCCAGTTAAGTCGCCACCACCCCCGGTCCACTCTCCACCCCCTCCAATCAAATTTCCACCACCCCCGGTCCACTCCCCACCTCCTCCAGTCAAATCACCACCGCCCCCAGTCCACTCGCCACCTCCTCCAGTCAAGTCACCACCTCCTCCAGTCCACTCACCACCACCTCCTCCAGTCAAATCGCCACCGCCCCCAGTCCACTCTCCACCTCCTCCAGTCAAGTCGCCACCACCCCCTGTCCACTCTCCACCTCCTCCAGTCAAGTCGCCACCGCCCCCAGTCAAGTCGCCACCTCCTCCTGTTCATTCACCGCCACCTCCTCCGGTCAAGTCGCCACCTCCCCCAGTCCACTCACCGCCACCTCCGGTCACGTCGCCACCTCCTCCAGTCCACTCTCCACCTCCTCCGGTCAAGTCGCCACCTCCCCCCGTCCACTCACCGCCACCTCCTCCAGTCAAATCGCCACCGCCCCCAGTCCACTCTCCACCTCCTCCTGTCAAGTCACCACCACCTCCAGTCCACTCTCCACCTCCTCCACTTAAGTCGCCACCACCCCCAGTCCACTCTCCACCTCCTCCAGTCAAGTCGCCACCACCCCTGGTCCATTCTCCACCACCACATGTCCACTCGCCACCCCCTCCAGTTCACTCTCCACCCCCAAAACCTATCGTATCTCCTCCACCTGAACCTGTTCAACCACCACCTACTAATAATTTCCCTCCTTACAAAATTCCAGGTATTATTGGTGCCAGCTATAAATCTCCGCCACCTCCATTAATTCCCGGCTACTAAAATCCAAAGTAGTATATAATGGAGTGAATATTCAATTTTATATAGCATGTATTTATTGAGGATATTATCTAATTATATAATGCTATCTCAATAAAATAGAACAACTCACTACGTTGATTTATTTAGTTTTTTTACTCCCTCCATTCTATCGTGATTTTGGACTTAAGTTGGAGTGCAGTTCTTCTTATTGGTATATAGATATGGAGTTACGAGTACATACATGTTTAGAAAGAATTTTTTTCTTTAGATTTCATTATGTGTTCTACTAGTTTTTTAGGATAGTTCTGTTAGATTATTGTAACACTATTTTCTAGGACAGTTCTGTTAGACTATTGTAACACGTAGATTATTTCATCATAATTCAGTTTTATACTAAAATAGATAAGCTTATAGTATTCTAGTATGTACACGTAGTAACTTTTTTATTTATTGTACTGTAGAATTGTCCCTACATATATTTTTAAATGATCTTTTTTATAAGTTTATAATAATCTTATACCAATAACAAGGTGCTAGAAATTTGCAGCTCAAATATTAAAAAGTCATTCGCAATACAAATCACTCCTCATATTCCAACTTCGTCACACAGTTATTCTTCCAAATTTATGCATTAGACCTCAACTCCAAAAACCTCATACTTCTGATCATACCACAACACAATTTTGTTTTATTTTCATTTTTTATTTATTATCTAATTTTATGTTTTTCTTTTTATTTTTATTTAATACATTAAATTAAAATAAATATAAAATGACATTAATAAAATATCAAATTTATAATATTAAAATATCTAAAATTACATTAATTAATTAAAAAAATCATACTTAAATTTCCTAAAAATGACATCAATTATACACCAAAAATTACATAATGATTTAAATTTTCTATTTTTTTATTAAAGACTAATTTTCAATCAAAAAATAAATATTTTCAAATAAGAATTTTGAATTTACAAAAATAAAATGTCGCGATTTGATCTGGAGCCCCAAGGGACCTGCTCTTCCAGCATTATCAAACCCCTCCCCATGTCGGACCTAGACGTCACCACCGTTCCGGAACCGGCGGTTCACGGTTCGGAACCACCGGTTCCGGTTCAATAAATTGATGAACCTGAACCGGCCTGGCCAAGGTGCGGCGGTGCCGGTTCGTGAACCGTGGAACCGCCTGTGATTGGCCGGTTCCGGGCCGGTTCCGGGCCGGTTTGGCAGGTTCGGCTGTTCGTTTTGATTTTTTTTTTCATTATAAATATGTAATTCAAGTAAAAAATGTAAATATATTTGCATAAATAAAATTAGAATAAAGCAATTTTAGAGATACAAATTACAAATACAATTTTATTGATAAAAATTACAACTTCAAAATTACAAATTACAACGGTAAAATTGCAAATTACAACTTTAAAATTACAAATTACAACTTAAAATTTACAAATTACAACTTAAAATTACAAATTACAACTTCAAAATTGCAAATTACAACTTATTACTTAACATTACAAATTACAACTTTAAAACAACAATTACAAATCGAAAAATTTAAATACAAGTTACTTACAACAATTACAAGTTACTTACAACAATTACAAGTTACAACAATTACAAATCGAAAAATTTAAATATAAGTTACAACAATTACAAGTTACAACAATTACAAATTTACAACTTACAAGTGTTGACAAAAAAGACTCAGAAGATCATTAAAAGATATTCCTCATTTGATAATTATCTTATTGGTGAAAAAGTGGGTAATGGGTATCTTTGGGGCAGATGGTACTGGAACACAAATTTATATATGGAATCTGGATGAATGAGGATCAGATTATAGTTTAAAATGGGAAGCTGGGTTCATTGGCGGGAGTTCGTTTCATCGTCAGACTCGGATGAATATACCACCCTGATGGCCTGATGAAACGAACTCCCGCCAGTGAACTCAGCTTCCCATTTTAAACTATAATCTGATCCCCATTCATCCAGATTCCATATATAAATTTGTGTTCCAGTACCATCTGCCCCCAAAGATACCCATTACCCACTTTTTCACCAATAAGATACTTATCAAATGAGGAATATCTTTTAATGATCTTCTAAGTCTTTTTTGTCAACACTTGTAAGTTGTAAATTTGTAATTGTTGTAACTTGTAATTGTTGTAACTTATATTAAAAATTTTCGATTTATAATTGTTGTAAGTAACTTGTAATTGTTGTAAGTAACTTGTATTTAAATTTTTCGATTTGTAATTGTTGTAATTTATAATTTTAAGTTGTAATTTGTAAATTTTAAGTTGTAATTTGCAATTTTACCGTTGTAATTTGCAATTTTACCGTTGCCCCGATCACCACCACGACGAGATGAAGACATGATATTATGGAAATTGGAAGTAGAGAATAGAGAGTAGTATTTATGTGAATATGATAACGTGAACAAGAACAACGTGAGTAAATTATGAGCGCAAATAACGTAAACAACTTGAGAGAATGAGGATGGAGAATAGAGAAATTGAGATTGAGAGAGAAATTCTTATCAACACAAGAATGGGATAAGTAGAAAATGAAGAGGAGGGGGTATTTATAGGGGAAAAATGTGATTAAAAAAAGGAAAAAAAAAAGAAAAAATTTCAAATTTCAAATTTCAAAATTTTGAAATCCGGCGGAACCGTCGGTTTACTCCTTGAACCGCCGATTTTTGGTCAGAAACCGCCAGTTTCGTCAATGGTTTTCTGACGAAATCGGCAGTTTCTGACCCGGTTTCTGAAAAGGCTACGTATAGGCCGGTGGTAGCCTGAAAAGGTGTCGGAACCGGCGAACCGGCGGTTCGGAACCGCCGGTTACGGTTCGCAAATTTCTTGAACCTGAACCGGCCCGTCGGAACCGCCGGTTCCGGTCACGGTTCGAACCGCCGCCGACGGTTCCGGTTCCGGTTCGGAACAGCCGGTGACGGTTCCGGGCCGGTTCAGCCGGGCCGGTTCGGTTTGGTGATGTCTAGTCGGACCCCAACACCTACAACGCAAAGGGGCAAATTAGACCTCTCCTTGTACCCATAGAGCCGTCTAACCCCCAATTTTATGTCACATAGTGAATGCTCTAAGTCACTTATCTAAAAATTGTAGTACCTTGTTTTTAGGATTGATTGAGATTGTTTTATAACACAATAATTCCAATTAAGTTGGCACGTTCCCTTTAAATATGTCTCAATTAAGTTGAGTCGTTTGCTTTATTGACAAAATAAAACATCTACTCTATCCGCCCTTTAAATTTTATCACACTTTGACCGTGCAAGGATTTTAAGAAATGTAATGGAAAGTGAGTTGAAAAAGTTAGTTGAGAGTGAGTTCTACTTTTATATTAGTTTTATAATAAAATTTGAGTTGGAATGAGTTAGTGGAATATAAAGTCTCTTACCAAAAATAGTTAAAGAGAAATGTGATAAATGTTGTGGGACGGACGGAAATAGAAAATTTTGACAAAATTTAAGGCACGGGGAGTAATTATTTATAATTTACTCCCTCTTATCTCTCCTACTTTATTCCCATTTAGATGGGACGAATAGGTATGAAAATTTAACAGAAAAATCTTTTAAATTTTTTGACAAAATGATGCACTTTTTTTATTAGCACTTAAAATACCTGCAAGTATATAGGGTAGATCTAGTATAGCAAAATGCTAGTACCGGATATCGAACACGGGGAATAAATTTATAAATTATCTACCACATACTCAGCCTCAACTACTATTTCGAAACACATGATTTTTTTGGGTTGAGTAATTAATTAGACAAAAATAAATAAATAAAGCAAGTAACGAAACAAAATTGCAGTAAACTTGTTGAGAAAGCAGACCAGACAAGGGAATCCTAGGGTAGTGATTTCATCAACTTATTAGTAATTCTAATTATTTAGTTTTATGTTCATCCAACTCAAGCTCTACTAGGAGCTATTCCTATCGTGTATCAACACTCATGTCACAAATATTGTATTGACACATAGAATATAAACCACTCAAAGTCATCACCGATAAGAGATTAACAATAATCAAAGTAACAACCAAGCAGTTAAATATAAACTAGGGAATAATTAAAGTAAAACAAGTTCTGAACATTAAACAAAACAAAAAGAACTACATAGAGTCAATTACTTTCATTCCCTTGGATTCTATAAATTTAGTTATCCATAGACATATAATCTAAATAAATATAAGCAAAATGAGACATGTTCAATCTAACAAAAATTAGATAAAACCTGGAAGAATTAATCTTGCTCTTGCTTGATCTCCCTTGAATTCTATGCTCCTTGTAGAAGATGGAGGAATTTATGTGTAAGATAGGGGTGGAATTAAGGTTCTAAGATTGGTCAATAATATGAATTAGGCTATGGGGTATTTATAGGCTTGAAAAAGGTTTGAAGAAGGTAAATTTCGTGCTCCATAGTTTAAGGAAAAAGATTTGGCTTCACAAGTTAATATCTCATTTCCTTTCTTTAATTTCCACCCAAATTCAGCACTTCACAGCATTGTACGATTTTCATAGAATGACCATAACTTTCTCCACAAAACTCCGATTAAGGTGTTCAATGTACCATCGCAAAGCTCTTTTGAAGACGAAGAGAATGGTATGTAGCACGCCCTGATCGGACTTCAGAATTACTGACACAATGAGTTTGAACAGAGGTTGTCGTGCACGACCGTGCCCAGCGGGCCTCTGGACAGCTCCAGAGCTCTCTGGACTCATTTTAGCGACCGCTAGCATGGGTCCAGCGGGCCACTGGGTTGCCCTTCAGCTCCAGCTTCGGAATTTTGACCTTTTATGCATTTTTCAGCTCTATTTTGCACATTTCTCACAAAACACGTCAAAATACCAAAATGGATAAAATATGCAAATAATGGACATGTAATGCAACTTTGAAACTCAAAATGGAGTACAAAATCCGAGCGTATGAGCAAATAAATTCACAAATATGATTAATTCATTTTAATTGTTGGTGTTTATCAAATATTAAAAAAATGAAGTGCAATGAGTTGTAAATATAGAGTATGATTTTTTTTAAAAAAATGGTTAGCCTATCGCTCGCCGCGCAATAGGCGGACATCGATAGGCTAGCAATCGGCTAACGCCTATTGTCCGTGGATGAAAGCTCATCCGTCTTCCGGACGTCCGTCGTGTTAGCCTAACACAATAGCAGACGTCCGCCACGCCATTCTTCGCCTGTGGCAGCGCCACTTCATTTTTTAGCATTAACACCACAAACGCCACTTCATTCCATAATTAACTTAGTATAGATAAGGAGTCAAAACTATTGCTGTATAATGTATTAATTGTATGGTGTAAGAGAGAGATTAGAAAACAAATTAAGAAATGAGAAGCGAATTAATAGGAGAAAAATTGAGGTGGGTGGTCAATTGATAGATTTGGGAGAGAAATAATAAGAAAAAGGAAGATAAAAATTATTTAAAAGTAAAAAATTTGCATGCTTCGATTCCATATTCTGAAATGTTAGTGAATTTAGTGTCAAATTTTGAAAGGATGAATTGAGACTCATATTACCTCCATAAACAATGATGCAAGCTTCCTTTGTCCATCAATAAATGTTAAATTCTGTTATTTTTGTATCTTCGAATAAATGTCTTTTTTTTTGTATTGGTGGACGAAGAAAGTAATAAATAAGAATTGAAGATTATCATATTTTTTTTGTATTGGTGGACGAATAAAGTAATAAATAAAAATTGAAGATTAATTTATCGATTGAATCGTACTCCGTTGTTCCCAAAAAAATAATAAAAATACAGAGGACAAACACACGACTCATCCATCCAAACGGAGCATACCTTATTACCAGAGATCCCTCTAAAAAAACCCTTTTCAGGAAAATAACCAAATAGTTGTTGAAACTATTAAAGGGACTTTGTTTCAGATACCAGTAAATCTTTGGCAGCCTCGCTGAGAAGAAATGGCGCTCAAGCTCAATGCTTCGGCTGTGTACTCACTGCAGGTATTTATTCTATGTTTCCTTGTGTAAATTCGAACCAGCTTTGCCCTTATTGTCTCCTCTCGATGTACGGGAAAATCTTGAAGAATATGTTTCTTCTTTATCAGATTTTTGTCAAAATTTTTATGGAAATTGCCAAATTGTGGGATGTTGGCTTTCAAGTTTTTTTTTTTTTAATCTATTACAGTATCATTTGGTGACTAATCCATTCTTTTGGTTAGTTGTGGAGCTTGTTATTTGTAATTGGCTATTTGGCCATCTTGCTTAGATGGTCTGTGTTTGAGTTTTGAAGATAAATTATATTCTTGTGCTGATATGCTGGCCTTTTGAGATTCTTGAACAGCCAATAAATGACTTACTACATGTGTCCTATAGTTACACAGTTTGCTCACGTCTAGATTTAAAATTTAGTTACACACAACACAAAGAGTTTGTGCTGCTAATTGAACAACCTAGTCTTTTGCTGCACTTTGATTACTCTTACCATTGTCCTAGTAGTCTCACATAACAGTGTCAAATTTGTATGCAGAACCTTCAATTACGTCATAGAAATCACAACTGCTTATGGAGTTTTAAGCCAAACCGATTGTATCAGAATACTGCAAGAACTTCCTGCAGTATGAATATGGCTGCCAACCAGCCTGGTGATCCTAAGAAAATGAGCATCACTCATATTGTGGACAAAGCAAGAAGTTTGTGGGATACTTCTCCTCAGCCGGTCAAGACCTTTCCTTGGAACAGAACATTGAATCATTTCATTCAACTCGTTCTCGACCTTGTCTTGGCAGTTATCAGAATCCTAGCCCTACCTGTATTTTCCATTACATCAATCAGCGAAATATCTTATTGTGCGCATGAAAGGAAGCTATACCTTGTCCCACTTCCGTTTCTAGTTGGTGTCGCTGCAGCTGGGGTGTTACAAAATGCTGCTTTGGAATCGTCTTCATATCTCAAGGTAATTTTTACCCCCATCTTATGTAAAAGTCTTACATTGAATTTTAAATCTGCATACAGAAAATGTAATGCGATGGCTTTGTAAAATTAGATAGGGGTGTTCGCCGATTGGTTTAGTATGGTTTGGCATCAAAACCAAACCAAACCGTAAGACAAGGTTTGATAATCATAGCAAATCAAATCGAATTGCCTCAGTATCAAAACAATTGGTTTGCAGTTTGTATATATTTTTATTTTCCAACATATTAATATGGGTCAGCCTGATAGGATTTAGGATTTTGATTATAAACCATATAGAGATTTTTTAAAAGAGTTATAAACATAAGCTAATGGAGTGTTATATTTTTCGTAGAAATTCAGAAAAATAAGTATTAGGAGTATATACTTCCAATAATAATAATCTTATTATATTGTGGTTCACAGTTTGGTTTGGGCCAGTTAGTATATTTATTAGAAACCAAATTAAACCATAAATCAGTCTAATATTTTTTAAAATTAGTACTCTGTAATATTTTTTTGAAACTGTAAACCAGACCAAACCGTACAAATGTGGTTTGTTTCTGATTTTATTTATAGTTTAAATCAAATTGTGAATACCCCTAATGAAAATGCTTGTATGCGTGTGAAGAAAACCAAGTTATGGACCGGATACATATACATGGGACTGTGATGCTAAGAGGGTGGATGTCCATGATTGTTTACGTGAGAAATACATAGTACCTTCCAGTCCAAAAGGGAACTTTCCCTGTAGTGTAGAGTGGAATAATAAACTTGTTTTCATACAAATGGGAATGGAAAATAAATTTTTGGGCTGAGTCCAAGAATGTCTAAAAGTGTTTTCTGTTGGACTATATGTAAACTACTTGCTCCAGAAAGTGATATAATGGCTGTGGAAGTTAAACGGGTGCTCATCTTTTGATTTTGCTTCTGTTTAGCATGTGAGGAAATAAAGGAGTACAATTGGTCTGCATAGTTATTTATTTATGATGGGTGCTGGAAACAATCAAGTGCCATAGTATTATGCCAACAACTCCAGGGCTAACATTAAACTATTAAGACAGTGTAACAGTATTATAGCAGATCACAGGCACTGATTTTTATGAACACGAAACATTTTCTTTGGTTTTGGTCTAAATTTTTGACGCGGTATTGTAAGTGGATAATTTTTTGGGGGCCGTTTGTGTTCCAGTTTCATGTGACTGCTATTCAATGTGTTCTAAATATGTTTCTTTCTGTATTGTTTTTTATTCAAATCGCAGTATGCAGAAGTACCGTGGCATCTTATTGCTCTTCTGATATTCTTTGCACTGCTCAAGTTTCCTGGCCCTTATTACCCATATTGGGGTCGTATATTCATTCCACACATGGCAAACGGAGCAATTTTGAGGACATTGTGGTTCTTGTTTCTGTGGTTCCGGAAGCCCCAAAAGGCAGCAGAAAATAACCATGCCAACTCTGTAGTCGACAATCCTGAAGCAGACAAGGTCTTGTAGCATCGTAAAATAGGTAATGCCCACAAATCTTGGCATATATTTTGATGTTCTTTAAATTCCTTCAACTGGAAAACATGACCGTAGAATTACTCTCTCATGACCAGATTCTGTTCTTACTGTTGCCCGTGCATCCAGTCCGTGGATATCATCATGAAACATGTCTCTAATTGAAGTTAAAGCTGGTGTTTTGATTTGTGAATAAGCATCTCTGTGCATATTTTCAACTATCTTTATGTATATATTCAATAGGTATTTATTCTACGTTGGAGGGTATGGACAAGTCTTCATTTTTATTTCTGGAATTTTACACAGGTGTAGATGCAGTTTAGCCCTTCGGCCATCAGCTCAACTACTTGGAAGAGGTTTAGGTTTTACCCATATGTTTGATATTATTTCAAGACTCTTTTACTTTTTTCTCTCTGTATTCTCGAGTGGTTGCAACATAATACCAAAGTAGTAGTACAATTTGTATGCCATTCAACTCTAGTCTGACATTGTTTTATAATTTAAAATCCTGAATAAATCATAAAAATTATCTATTTTTACTTTCCATCTAGCTTGATTAACTAATTTTGATAAATAAACTAACAATTAAATTAGATGACGGTGTCACATTAAGTATACTGATTATGAACCAGTCAAGTAAAAAGATTGTGCGCCTTTCTGAGACTCTTGTGTATGGAATTTCAGTTCTAAGGAAATTTTAATTACTTATGCAAAACTAATATTTTAGGACATTCAGATCATGTTGATTTTACAATTTTATAGAATTGAAGACTAGAAACAACACTAAACACCAGAATCCATAAATGAAAATATGTTCATCGCAAGGGAGAATAGTAGTTTTCATTAAAATTAACAGTGAATAATAAACTACAATTAAAATCCTTCAATCAATCCATCTAATTTTACATACAAGGCACGGAACTAGCTAATAAGAAAAAAATTTGTTTCTATACTAACCACCCACCCTACAGGCAAATGAGCACATCTGGAACAATTTCTAACAATAATATACAAACAACAACAATTTGTAACTTATAAACCATCAACCCGAACTTCCAGAGAAATCGCCTGAAAATCCACTCCCATATGATGCAGAGCCACCAGTTCGCGAACTAGTTCCACCAGTACGAGAACTAGCCCCGCCAGTACGAGAACTAGCCCCAAGCGCTTTCTGCAGTTGCCGTATCTTGAAAGCATCTTTAGGTAATGGTTGGCTTTGGATAGTAGACGTGTCATCATCATCTTGCCCTAACAAGATACAATCATATCTTAATCAGCATACCAACTTGTTTCAATTTTTAATTACTGGAGTTCCATGAATGGGGTAGTAAAAACACCATACAACATTCAGCAACCTAAAGAGTAATCAAACTCAATTCCTCCCCAACTCTACGGGAAAAATGATAATGTAGTCCTGCTATACTTTTCTGTACAAGTTCAATTAAATAACTAACAGTTCTAGTACAGTTCTATAGATTACATCGATCTCTAAACAGGGAAACATTTTTAACTATGCAAAAGATCATGATATATAAGTTATAACAAGGAATTATATGATACATTAGCACAACAGAACATGAAAGAAAGAAATAGTAACATACTCTCCATTCCTTTTCTTTTTCCAGCTTGTCTGTCTCTTGTTTGTCTTAATTTGCTTGAACCAGATGCATCACTGGCACTTGGAACAGGTCCAGATGGCAATTGTTGAGGTGCACTGGGTTTTGCACTAGCTGGTGGTATGTTGCTTTGCAAACATATGGATATTACAAAATCAACATCGGGAGATGGACCTAAAAAGCAGCATGAGAAATTGGTCTGTGACGTAGATTCTTTTACACAGAATTCTGTTAGGTCAGTATTTAGTTATAGTCCAGCTTCTAGATTGAAGTTTGGCAAGTTACAAGCACAATTCGGCTAATAAAAGCTCGTTTAATTAAATACGGAATTTTTATTTGATGTACAACTCATTTGTTTTACTTTAATAGTAGGCTATACATTGCTTAACTAGTTAGCCTTGTTTTTATTTTAAATAGAATAGAAACTAATGAGTTTTAGTTTAATTAAGTATTTTATTAGGGTAAAACTAATTTGATCTTTTATAAAAAATGATGAAAATTTAAATGTACATACATATTTAGAAAGCTTGTTTTGGCTTTGACTAAATAGTTGAAAGAGCCTTAAAGAAGTTAGATGAATAAGCATAGCTTGATTCTATAATGAACAAGTCAAGCTTGAGTAGGAGTCGTCTATGAGAGGAACAAAACACAAACTGTGACAAAACCAATGCTGAACTCAGCGGGAAAGGTTCAGATAGTTACCTTCAACGGCTGGCAAATTTGATACAAAGACTGCCAATGTTGGAGGTAAGGATTTCAGTGTATCATTGATTGTGGCTGCTCCTCCACTAATGCCATTTGGCAATGTGCTTGAAACACCTGCTACCACCGGGGTTGTGATCCCTGGAAGGTTTGCATTGTGAAACTTAACAGCAAAGAAGCTTATCTAATATTCTCATTCAAAAAGTATAATCGCTCGGGCAATAATTAATTCAATCAGTAAAGCACATATTTCTTATAAATATGTCATGTTCTTGAATGGTATATATAAGATGAGAATGAGATATGGCTGCAATGATCACAAGTGCTTCAGACATAAGCCAAATCAGTATTACATGGTTCCACCAGATAAAGATCTGACTCCTTTTTCTAGAATTACTTAAGCAAGAAGGATATACCAGAATATCCATATTTACAACACCCTGTTCTGAACCTAAAAACTATCATAACTCAGAAGTCCCATTTTTCTATCACGACTTTGAGCATATGTCAATATTAGGCGCTCACTCGTCAATAATGGGAAACAGGAAAGAGATTAGAAAAGAACTATTGAGATTAAATACCATCTACAAATGATGTTGTAGAGGTAGCAGGACCATTTAGCTCATATGATAACCAAATACATATAACTTTCAAGCTATTTGTTTTCAAAAGTTTATGCAAGGACATATACTAAACTATCTATCAATGGTTCAGATCAACTACAGCAAGAAATAAAATGTACATACCAGGCTTTTGTCCAGGAGCATAAATCACCATTCTTGATACATCTGGATAAACAACCTTGCCAGAAACATTTGAATTAATCGGAACTTCTGGTGTAGTCCGATCTGCATTCAGAACAGAAACAGATTGTGAAAGTCGAAGGGAAAATGTACCCTAATATAGTACTCCCTCCGTCCCCCATTAATTGGCACCGTTTGACTTTGCACTGGTTTTAAGAAATGTAGTGGAAAGTGGGTGGAAAAAGTTAGTTGAATTTGGGTCCTACTTTTATATAGTTTTAATTTTATAATAAAATGTACGTGGAATGAGTTAGTAGGATGTGGAGTCCATTACCAAAGCAGTAAAAAATAATAGTGCCAATTAATTGGGGACGAACGAAAAAGGAAATTGGTGCCAATTAATGGGGGACTGAGCGAGTACAAGTAACAACAATACCTGCAGAGCTAGGTCCATTTACAGGAGTAGGATTTTCAATCTTCTTATTGACACCTCTAAAGAGCCACTACAAGCAGCCCATATGACAGTTATAATTCACTCAAACATTATTCAGGTTAGAGGGAGGGACCAAAAGTAAGTACCTCTTGCCGAGATAAATGATCCAAGTCCTTCGTTGAGCAAGGCCACAGATCCATGAAACTATACCGCGAAATGACATCTTGCAGAGAATTTTCTAAAATTGATTCTCCATTCTCAGTCATACGGCATAAAGCTTCTTTCCTCCTTTGCTCAACCTAGTACAGAGAAAACCAGTGAACAGTGAACACATTACTTCCAACAGATAGGTCAAAAATGTTCAGAGTCGGTACTAAACTCGATTGAGGTCACATAGCATTTTGTGATGTCAAGCTGCGAGAATCCATGAAAGAAAGAACCAATAATCAACCACATACTAGAATGAATAATGACAAATCTACCTTTAACATGCTGGTAAGATCTCCATACGTCTGCTCAAATTGGGCAAATCTTTTCCAAACCTACAGTGAAGTAAATATATAACTTTACAATTTAAAAGTGGAACAGTAACAATCCTATATATTTTGCAATTCGAGTCAAGTAAGTGTGAAAAACAAAAGGCAAAAAAAAAAAGACTTAAATACTTATGATATATCACATCTGAATATCTAATTGACAGGAACAGCATCATAGTTTATACTATTTCCAAGATTTTTATAGCATCTGAATACATAGTAATATCTAACTTATAACAACGATCTACACAAACAGCAGAACATAGCTCAAACAGTGCACCTCAACAGATTCATCAGGTGGAAGTGAGCTCAAAGCACGCTCAAACAAAGCACGGATATTTCTATCATCGTTCAAGCGGCACAAGAAATCAGCATATCTGCATTGTAAATAAAATTTGATATCATGTAAGTTGTGTTTAGCAACATTACCCTCAATATTGACAGTATGAAAAGCCTCACAGAGAACAAGGAGTTGGAATATGATAAATATGGAGTTGGAATCATACAAGAATTGAAAAAACAAGGAGGTTAAATTACTTGTGTTACATGACTCGCATCTCCATGCAGAGATGGGTTACTTATATTACAATTGCTCTAACAGCAGCCACAGCAATCAATACAGCATTTTACTAGAATTATCACCACAATTATTACAACTACAATAACAAATGTCTATGAATATCAAGGATCTCCGAGATAAGAAATGCAGATAGTATCATACTGACTTTAAAGAGGTACTCACTCAAGAATGTAGCTGGGTTCATGCATAAAACGTTTGAGACCTGCTTCAAATATGTTGTGTGCAAGCTGCAAAAGAGTTGCATAAAACACATAACATGAATGTGCAAAAACATAATTTAAAGAAAACCCCAATTTCTTTTCAAGTAGAAAGATTGAAAGGATTTATGACAGCTATGTAACACCATTTCTGTAGTATTTTTTGTTAGAGAAAACTTGATTATCATGTTATCGTATATCTCTGAGCAAGTAACACCCTTAAATAAAGAAAATGGTCCTCTGTTTATATTCAGCATTAACAGATCAATCCCAGAAACACGTAGAAACTAAATCACCTTTGCATCTTTATCCAGACAGAATGCCATCATTGCATATGCAACATAAACATGGTAGGTGCAGTTCGGAGATTTACGGGCATCCAGAAAGTATTTGCGAGCAGCTTCAACTCCTTCAGTCCTCCTTAAGAATCGTATAAACTGCAGAGCAGACAGCAGAAACAATTTACAAATCCAACCACCATTAGAGTTCGGATCGCTCTAACCACTCGAGGATTAAATATAACTGCAGCATCCTTTACAATTCCATGTCCATCTATTAGTTGTATTCTGTTTCTGATAATATTAGATTGCTCTTCAGCAGATACCAGTAATGTGAGTTTTCACTTCTGATTTTTGAACAACTTTTGTACTGCAAATGCAGCCAGAACAAAATTTTATACCTGGATGTGAGATAATGCTGTTGCATTCACGCCATCTCCAAGAAGACTTTCATACACTTTTTTTGCCACCTGGACAAAAAGAAAGCATCGAAATTATAAAAATTATTTCTCCTAGATGATTAATCTTAATGTCTGATCTGAAGGAAACAACCTCAAGTCAGAATAGTACCTGAGCTGCTCCACGAGTCTCCTCTAGCTCAGCATAGGCATACTTAAGCATACCTGAATCTACAACAACAGTAAAGAAATTATTAAGGAAACTAAGGAATAAAAATCAGTGAGTAATGGGATCAGATAGGGAAGAAGATACTACAGTTCAAAACAGAAGAGCAGCTATACCAAAAAAATCGATCGAGACAACCAAAATAAAAATATAGAGAAGAATAGATATTTGAGAAGACATAATCTATCAGCTTATGGATATATACCAGGAAGAGCCTTCAGTGCGCGTTGAAAAACTTTAATAGCTGAGTCTTGAGAACCATTTATGGCATGCCACATGGCATAGTCATACCATATATCAGGGTAATGATACAAGTACATGAGGCACTAGCACCAAAACAAACGTGTGAGCACTTTCTCTTAGCTATCTATTTTTTCATATCAGTTATCTTAGAGTGACCACTACACATAAATCAGAAGCTAAGACAAAAAAAACCTCAACATCAAAGCCACCATTCTAATGGTTCATGCATATAATGGAAACTGAATCACTAAATGTGATGGATGAGAAACTAATTTGAAGAACCGAAGGTTGCAAATCCCAGGAAATCCAAATAAATCCACAACAGGGGAGCATGGACAAAACGTAAGTGCAACCATTTAGATATTTTTTACAGGTAATGCTGAGGATTAAGAGAGGCCTGCAATCGTCATACTTTTGACATGTTGATCATTAAATAGCTGTGCTTATTATGCATTACTTCAGCATTGAAACAATCTAACTGTAAATCCCCAACAAACATAATTTACAAAACATAAATGGGATTCATTTCTAGTGTGCCTTTGGAAAATTTGCAATTTAGCCTAAAACTTTTAATTTTAACAATTTTATCCACAAGATTATGTAGTGTTGGCATACTAATACAAAATAAAAAAATCCATCCAAATTGAGCATGCACC
Organism: Salvia splendens; assembly: GCF_004379255.2. NCBI lineage: Eukaryota > Viridiplantae > Streptophyta > Magnoliopsida > Lamiales > Lamiaceae > Salvia > Salvia splendens. The sequence continues at coordinate 11,133,722 of NC_056033.1, forward strand.
CGTTGACAGGAGGCCTCATGGATAAATTTGATTGGAGAACATATGACGTTTCTTTGAGGTTCTAGTTTAACTAACATACAAATAGCTGTAGAAGGTCCAACTTTAAACAATGCAGCATAAAACATCTCATGGAACATCAACATACAAGAAACTGCTAAAACACAAATTCAAAAATGAAATCCCATTAAATAGTAGTAGTAGTTCTTTCAGTACCTGTTCATACGCAAATGTTATCCTTTTATTTGCTGAAACATTGTCAATTCTCTGTGGATTACCTCTGTGAAGAAGTCAACATAGTTAACTAAGTAAACCGGTGAACTTAGCCCATAAAAAAAATATTCACAAACGATGTATTTTTGGAAAACAACAAAGACATCAAGAGAGGAAAAATGATCTAAAACAATACATCAGGTGTACTTTCTTGTGCCAATGAAGAAATTGGTAATAAGAAAATTATTTCTTCTTCAAGTTACATATACTATAATCCGTCCGTCTTTGAAAAATAAAATTTTTGAAACGGCACGAGTTTTAATGCACACTTGGTAAAGTTAGGGAGAAATAGAAAGAAAAAGTGACTGAAGTATTGTTAGTAAAAAATGGGTACTCCCACCTCATTAAAGAGAGAAAAGTTTCCTAAAATAAAAGGTTTCTAATTTTAAGGGACATACCAAAACGGAAATGGCTTATATTTTGAAGGACGGAGGGAGTATGTTATATGCCAATACTGTAGTAATACATATTTTGTGATGCTTTCACTCATAAGAGAAACATAAGTACATAACAGTGACAGGGATACCTACTTCTCAAAACTTAATAACTTTTTCCAGGCCACCCATTGCATTTCCTCCTGTAAAATAAACAGTGTATTGTTACAAAAATAGTAATGCAAAAAAAATGATACCATTTTATTGTCTTGATAAATGAACCGGGTAAGACAATATTCTATCAGATGTTGTCCGTCCCCTATCTGAATATCAAACAAGAAACTGAGTAGAGAGTCTAGTGACTCAGTCCAAGTTAAACTGAATAAATATGTCAGGTCAGAGACTCCTCAAAAAAACATTTAGTACTTATTGCTTCTTGTATATGCACATACAGTATCTAAAGCGGCTTATGCAATTGACATATATTTTCTTGAAGCTGTTATCAGTAAAACCAGTAATTCAGAAGGTATAGCCACAAAGAAATTTAAATAAGAATACTCCACTTCTATCTAAATGGGTCAAAGAATACCTTAGGAGTACCAGAAGGAGGAACAGCAAGCATATTCCAGTCAATTTCATCAACATATTTCTTACGTTCTCGGTAAACAGCCCTTGCACTGTTATATTTTGGTTGATATTCAGTCACCAACCCTTTTGCCTACAATGTACTTCAATAATCAGCTCGGAAGTAAACGTATCGCTCAGATCATTATATATAGTGATACTATCAGCTACCATGGCAAAGATAACAGATTATATTTCTAGCTGAAACTAAAGAAAACCAATGAAGATCTTCTGCTCATAGTTAGAGGTTTATCTAGTAGTAAGACGCATATAAGTCATCAAATGAAGGATAGAATGATATCACAAACTTTTTTCCCAAATTCCCACAAATAGTTCTTTAAAAAACACTTTAAATGAAAAAACATAAGTTCTAACAGTAAAAAAAATATCAGAAGCAGAGTTCTACCAGTGCACGGCTCACTGAATTCTCGAAATTCTCGTACTCTCTCCAAAGTTGTTCAACATGATGAGTAGGCATAACAATAGCCCTCTGGTATAGTTTACGTATGGTAGTCATCCGCTGCGACTCTTCTAAAGTTGTTTGTGCCTGCTCCATCATATTTTATGAAAAGAATTATAAGATTAGAAAGGTTGATTGACACAACAGCAACCAGTCATACAGTCTAACTTACAGGTAGTGATTTTAAATATGCAACATACTCCATCCATACAGGGCCAGATGCTATATCCGATCCTGTCATTGAAATTCTTACATTTAGGAAACTATTGGAACTACCCATAATTCAACAAGCTTCAAAATCAAGTACTTCCTCCGTCCCAATAAATATGAAACATTGGGTTTCCGGCACGGGATTTTATGTAGTGTTGTTTTGTGAGTTAATGAAGAGAGAGGAAAAAGTAGAGATGGTGTTGTTTCCATTGAAGAAAACGTTTCATTTTTAATGGGACAACTCAAAAAGGAAAACTTTTCATTTTAAATGGGACATAGGGTGTATGACTTAAAGCAAAAAATGAAGGCCACAAATATGCAGCAACAGAAATAAATCATCCAGCCTCAGTGACATAATTTACACAATTTGTATAGGTTAAGCCTTTAAGGGTCAAAAGGCTTTTTACTATTATGACAACTAAAGCAGTCAATTCAAAGCTTTGTTATTGCAATTAGGAATTTAGTACAAATAAAAGGGATCTGATTTCAATAAAAACAAATAGACAATACTAAGTGGTGAAGAGGACTTGATAATTTGGAGGGTAAACTTCATTCAGATGTGCGTGTTTGCACATATATACATATATATATATATATACAGAGAGAGAGAAGCTGAAAATCTCTAAAATCATGATTACCATAGACAAATGAGTCATTAAAACTAGGTCACATCAAAACTGCAAATCTTCTACATTGTCAATTTGGCATACCCAGAAGTTTTACCAAACGGTTAATTATAATTATAGCAAAATACAGGTGGAGGTAGTGAAAAAATGTGTGGACACACGCATGTGTGAGATGGATACAAAGATAAGCACTGCAGGATGACTAACCAACATAGTTAAGCATAAATTCAAAAGCTTTCTTTGTCTCTTCTTGACCCTCTATTCCCTTCTTATCATTAACTTTCCTTATGAAGCGAATGTAGCAGCGCCTGCATAGAAATTGTGGAAGCAAGCAAGGGTTCAGGTTTCAACAAGACTAAAGCATGGAAAGACAGATAGAAGAGAGAGATATTATGAGTACTAAACTCTACACTATAACTCAGGACAGTGAACCTAAATCAAACACATAACTGAAAACAAAAGACTTCAGCAAGTTGTAGAAAATATACCAAAGAGGAACTTGCAAGCAATTCAAAAGACAACGGCTAAAAACTTGTTTTGTTGCTTCATCATTGTTGCTGGCCATGAGAGCCTCAACATATTGCTTCCAGTATTTTGCCTAAAACAGGAATTTAAATAAGCAATGAAAACCAGTGATAGTGGATAAAAAGATTATCTGGACAAAGTTACATGCATTGAGCAATCAGAACAGCAATGTTATCAATGACACAGAGTACAAATTGGAGGGAAGAAACATGCGTGAGTATGTGAAGGACTTCTTAGATGTGACTTACTATCAGAAATAGGCACACAAACCTAGATTCATTAAGTCAGAAATTTAATTAAACTTTATCTACGGTATTAAGTTAAAATTATAGGAACATTTTCTAGGCTCTTCACAAACAGTAAAAGCAACCCACCAATGTGGCTGGTTTTAGATCTCCTAAGAAAAATTATACTCTGAAAAACTAAAGAAGTTCTTGACATCTTATAAACTTCTTCACTTGCACAATGTGATTCAGCATATGGCATGATAAACTAAAATGCACTGTCAAATGTCACACAACTGAAGAACTTCAAGATTATATCCTTATTTAACATAATATAGCCAGGCATGCATCTAGCATCTATCAAAAAAGTTACAGATATGATCCATCACACCCTTGCACAAAATAAGACCCGACACAATTGTGGTAATATAGTATAGCTACCCAATACCCAAACGAAGAAACACCAACACAGCCAGATAAAAAAAAAGGAAAGTAAATAAAGAGAATTTAGAGTTCAAGTCCCACAACATGTGCTTACCGAAGTGGGGAAATTGGCCAGAAGATGCTCATATATGGGCACTGCATCTGACATTGGCAACCGCTGCATAAACAAGATATACATTCATAAATAATCTGCACAGATAGTCATACGAATCCAAAGGGCAAAAACACACGCCAACTAAAAGATGATGATTGAATAAAATTAGGAGTACCAGTGCCTCATTAGCAAGCTTTTCAGCAGCTTCGACGTTAAGCTTATCTGCATTCCCATCTTGGTGATCAAGAAAACAATTTTGTTAAACATTACAACAGGCAAAAACATAAATTTTGGGATACGTAATTGAAGAGGAACGGAAAAAAAGTACCAGAAAGAGAGAGAGAGTTCGTTTGTGCTGTCTCAGTGGCCATGAGCCCCAAATTATGACGATGAAACACTACAACTCAAAGCCATAAATAATTAATTTGGGGTTAGATAAGACAGTGCCACCAGATCCAAAATCGGCGGCGGCAGTGGGTGGTGGAAGAAAGTTCCGGTGGTGATCCGGAATCACGTTTTGGCAACTGAACAGAGGCAGGATAATATAGCAAAGGTCAATCAAAATTATTTACAGGTCTGATTTTATTTAATTTTGGAAATAATCTAGCCATTTTAATTACTCTTATATGGAAAGGAAAATCCCGCCTTTCTATTTCGAGACATCTGGGACTTTTTATCTAGACCCAGCTCATATTTTATTTTGATTTGGACAATTACATACCTATCACATTTTTTCTTACTACTCCTACTATATGTTGATCTATTAAATCAAATAAAGAACACTACACGATTGATAGATTATCTATTTTCGGAAATAAAATGCAAGTGGTTGTTTGGTGCAATTTGGTGTATTAGACGAGCTGCATTCTATGACTTACATAACATCTATTGTACTTCTTCTTTCTTGTTAGAAAACAAATTAAATGGTATGCCTATTTAAAAAATTGACTATGTATAAAATCTTATTATGAATAGAAATGAATAGAGTAATGGGTAACATGCTTCCTATCTTCTTTTTCTTCTTAACATGTTTGGCTAATAAATTAACATTCCATTTTGATCCGTGACATTTGTAAATTTGCAATTGAACGTGATATCATCAAGATAATAGTATAGGTCATGCAGATGATGAATCGAAATATAGTTGCTACACCGAAAACGTGCAAAGCGAGATTATTTTATTAATTGCCATATTATTGATAAATCATTATTCGTGAAGACCTCTCTAACCATATAGGCATATACCAAATATTATTTTTGGTATAGAAAACTTCTCCAATTATACTAAAAACCCAAACTCATTTTGCATTTTTCTACACAATTACTAAATATGGGTGTGTAATGTAGCCATGCAAAATTTTATGAGACATATATTTAAAATTGGTATAAAATTTAAATTTTATGTAGATAATTGAAGATTACTTTGGTGTGATATATTTTTTAAAATGAGTTTAAGTTTGAGTTTGATGTAAATATTAGAAATGGCCTAATATATTACTCCCTCGTCCCTAAAATTTTGTCACATTTTTCCATTTCTGTCTGTCCCACAAAATTTGTCACATTTCACTTTTTACTATTTTTGGTAATGGACCCCGCACTCCACTAACTTATGGTCATTCACATTTTATTATAAAACTAATACTTTAAAAGTATGACCCACGTTCCACCAATTTTTTCAACTCATTTTTCATTATATTTCTTAAAATTCGTGTCAGGTCAAACTATAACAAAATTTGGGAGACTTAGGGAATAGTAAAATACTCAAATAAAAGTACAAGTTACATTGGAGAATTTTTTTGGTCCACCTTTATTTTTAGAAATACTACGGGAAAACATGCAATGGGCAAGGATTCTCTATTGTGGATGAAACACAGCAGAGGGTGCTGTGCCACCGAAACGACGTCGTTCTTCAGTTTTACCCATTAGTTCCACTTTTTAATGTATTACAAATCTACTGCTCAAGTATTCTTCCATTAAATTAATATATAAAGCTCATGTAACAATTTCCAATTTTCCATACGCCTTCTTGTTTTGTCCCCTTCCAGAATAACTTCTTACAAACTATTTAAATTGATTCTCACCCCCAAAATTACCGGGGTTCTTTTTAGGAGTGCTATATATTTTTAATACTTCTATATTTAGAAGTATTTCAAATTCAAACCTTTACTTTGATTTACTTCTAAAATGATGGAGTACTGTATATTAGTAGTAAATTCTTATATTTATGGGGAAAATCAAAATTTTAAAACAATCACCATCATATGTCTATCATTTATGAAGAAGATAATTCAAAATAGCATATCTAATCCTAAATAATCACTCAAATATTTTTTTATAAGATTTTAAGTGAACTATAATTCAAAATAAAATGGTTTATGCTGCAAAATTAGAAATACAAGTGGTAAGGACTAAGGAGTGTAAATTTAAAATTTTGTTTTTCCTACACAATGAATTCCCTATTTTCACTTAAATTCTTTGTTAAAATGTTACTCCATATATTTCATTTTTTATTCTTTAAACATATAGATTGATCTTCATAATAGATAGCATTTCATTTAGAAGTATCTAAAACATAATAAAAGATTAGGTTTCATGATTAAAGGATCAATTAGTGAAATCATAATAGTTCATAAAAGTATTTTACACATTACTATCATTGTTAATATTTTTTAAAACATAATAGTTCTATTGATAAAATGAAACTAAAGCAAAAAAGGTGATGGAAGAAAAAATAAGAAATGAAACAAAAGAAGCTGTAAAGAAATTGTTACATGTATTAAATTAGTGGAAGAATAATTGAGCATTAGATTGGATATTAAAATAAAATTAAAGGACAAAAGGTGATGGAAGAAACTATACTGGAAGTGGAACAAAAAGGTAAAAATATAAGGAAAGAAAGAAAAGAAGAAGGCGTATAGAAATTGTTACATGAGCTTTATTATATATTAAAATGAAACTAATGGGTAAAAGGTCAAAACGGTGTCGTTTTGGGGCACAGCTGAGCAGAGAATCATGCTAGACTATAAATATGCGACGAGTTGAAAAGGACCTATTCCAGTTCATTTGTTAGTTTCAAAACTCGTCGTTGTTCAACAGAATTTTCTCGCTCCATCTCCCTCTACTTTCTCTCTCTGTATAAGAATCTTCTTGTTAATCGCGCAGGGAGTCACCTTCGATTGCAGTCCTCCGTCGAGGATGGATAGCGGAACCGACAAGATTTCGGAGCTCGATAAGTACGTGAATCAGCTGCAAGATGAGATGAAGACGGTCGATGCTTTCAAACATGAGCTCCCTCTCAGCATGATGCTCCTCAATGATGGTATGAATATTCATGAAACTGAATTGTCAAGAATAGGGTTTTAAATTTCGATATCTCGTTTCTCTACTTCTTCTGATGACCGGTTTAATTGCAGCGATTACGATATTGAATGCTGAGAAAATGCGGTGCCAGAAGGAACCGATTCTGAAAGAGTTCATACCGTTGAAGAAAAGTAGCCCCGGCGACAAGGATGAGAAAATCGGCGAAACAGACATTGTTGACAGGAGAGAGAAAATGAGTTGGATGAGTCTTGTGCAGTTATGGAACAGCGGTAGCAATGAAAAGGTAACTGCATCGTCGTTTCTTTAAATTCGAGTTGATTGCTTATTTTTGACGATGAACAGAGAGAGGAAGAATCAGTTGATCGTGCGGCGGTGGAAAGCAGCAGGGCAGCGGGAACCAGTGATTTAACGGTTGGAAAAGAGGGCAGGGATGACTTTCAGTGGCTTTCTCTTGGGATAAAGAATTCGATGGAGGATGATTTTAGCGCCAAATCTGGTTCCAACACTCAAACGGCCGAAATTGTCAGGAAGCAGCGGCGGTGCTGGTCGCCGGAGCTCCATGGCCGGTTTCTTGGCGCCCTGGAACAGCTCGGAGGCGCCCAAGGTCTGATGAATTCCATAATTTTTCGTCGAGATTGGATTAGTTGATTAGATCTGACTTGAATTTTGCAGCTGCAACTCCTAAACAGATCAGAGAGATTATGCAAGCCGATGGGCGGCTCACCATCACCAAAGACGAAGTGAAGAGTCATTTGCAGGTGCGATTTTGTCAGTCCAACTATATATTATGTGAATTAATTAATGTTCAAATTTCTTAATGCGTTCACATTTCAGAATTACCGGCTTCGCAACAAAGACGACGACGGCGGCGGCGAGCCACACTAGTCACATACCGCGATGTATAGAGAGAAGCATACTAGAGTTCTGCAGATACTGTCGACACAGGCTTTTTGATTTGTTAGGAAACTCATATCTCTATCAAATTCCTCTACGTTTTCATCTTTCAATATTAGGAGGAACTTCTTCAATTTTATTGATCCATACGTATTATTCTTGGATGAAAAGTCCTGTGTTTAAGGCATCCTACTCCATTAACGAGATTGCACTGAAGACTTGTCACTACGAATGTTATTTTCAATATTTGTTAGGGTAAGAATGTGTTGAAATATATTTTAGTATATGATTATATAAGTTATGTTGGCCCTAAAAGTTAGACTTCAATATATTATTTAATTTTAACTATAGAAATTTATTCCTCTTTTGATTGAATAAGCAGTTACTGTAAATGACTTTTTAAAAATTATTTACTACATTTTTTCATAATAATATCGATATTAAAAAAAACAGAAAAAATTAAGGAGTAGTACTATTTAACTTTATTAAAACATAAAGATTACATTAATTTTCTTCAAAGCTCTCATAAATTATTGTAAAAAAAACAAACACTCCAAAATTTCGACAATGATTATTTAAATATAAAATCGTAATCCGAAAATGAACCCCTATCAAGAGGCTAAAAAATCGGATGAGGCCATGTTTGTGAATCCGATATTTAAAGCAAAAATTTGGTTTTTGTTGAACTCTTCTCAACTCACAATATTTCCCACAATTATCAATCTTGAAGATGTTTTTACTTTTTAGCACATGAATGATGATGAATGATTGCTACAAATTTTGCATATGATCAATGTATTAAGCTACATGTAATCAATGTATTAAGCTGCATTATAATTTATATTATAATTTATAAGCAAAGTAATGTAGCGTGAAATCAACTGTCGTGTTTGGTAGAGGTATTTGATACTACGTTCTACCGAAGGTCATGGTGGGTGCACAATTGTGGGTCAAGGTCGTTGCACAACTGTGGCATACGGTCTATGCACCACAGTGGGACTTGGGAGTGACATGAAGCCCCTACTATACAAATTCAATCAACTAAGAGCATCATTAACTCCGGCCAGGTTTCACGCCCCAAGTCCCCTCCACATCATCATTCCTCTACAGTTGCGGCCCAGACCCTAACTGCTCTAACCCTGCAGGCCACAACCCGGGCCGCAACTAATAAATGACACTATTCACAACTTCGACATATTTTACGTGTAAAAATTGAAAACGTTGAACAATTATAACACCAAAAATTCATTCTTAATTCCAAAATAATAAATTATAAACTAAAAAACTAAAAATTATAATATAAAAAATGCACAAAAAATTAAAAATTAGAAAATTGATGTCGCCCCTCTCCCTCTCCCTCTTCTTCATCTTCCTCCCTCTTCTTCCTCTTCCGAACTGTAAAAATTCAGAAATTGGTGAACAGTAGCGGCCCGAACCCCCTCCAACCGAAAGCTCCATCGCCCGCCAGGCCGGATCCCGGGACCGTCCCCAGACCGCAACTGCGGCCTCGGGACCGGCCTGGGCCGGAACTCCGTCGCCTCCAACGTGCATCTCGGGTCGGGACTCGCGATTTGCGGTCCGGCCCCTTGCGTTAATGATGCCCTAAAGTAAAAGTAAGCAGTATTGGGAAGTAAATTTGAAATCTAAAATCAAACCCATCTCATTTCAATGGATCCATAAGTTTTAGTCCAGACATCCCAGGTTATTTATGATGATTAAATAATCTTTTATTTATGTGACAAATTATTTAATCGTCAATTATTATAATGATATGTCTTGAGTAAATATTCTTTTATAGGTAAACGAATTTAACTCAATGCAATAACATGCTCCATCCATTCACTAAAAATAAAAATAATTAAAATGACACGTATTTTAATACAAAATTGGTAAAGTAAGAGAGTAATATAAAGAAAAATGTGTTAGTTGAAAATGAGTCACACCTCATTAGAGATAATTAAATTTTTTAAAAAGAAAAGTTTTTATTTTAAAGGAACGAGCCAAAAAGAAAAAAATTTCTATTTTTAAAGGATAAAGAGATTATAGGAGTATACTTAGATCTCGTTTGATAGCTATAATTCACCAAGATAATTATTATTTATCATGAATCTACGTGTTGTTTGGTATACAAAATAAATTAACTACAATCCCATGTTATTTTTCATTTCGGATACACCCGTACTCTTTTTCACGTTTTAAAAGGATAATTGAACCAATAGAAAAACGGGGTAGGTTAATTTATCTCTATTAAAAATTAAAGAAAGATAATTTAGTTTAATACTTAGTTACCCTCAATTAAATGTAATTTACTTTGTAAAAATCATACATGCATTAGGGGTGTGCATTCGGTTTTCCGAACCGAACCGAACCGAAAAATCGAATTTTTCCTAAAATCGAAACTAAACCGAACCGAACTAACCGAAAACCGAACTATGAAAACCGAATTAGATCGAAAAATCGAAATTATTTAAAAAAACTGAAAATATATAAAATATTAAAAAAAACAAAGAGACACTAATATGGTTACATTACTAGAGGAATGATGTGGTACATACCTTATGTGGGCTCCTTGTATGAGCACCACTCACGTTTGACGCACGTTTAGAGTTGTTCGTTTCAATTTATATATTTAGTTTGATTCTAATACATAAAAAAATGTTATTGCAATTTTTAATTTCACAAAATTCATAAAAATCAAAGCTTAATTTGTTGTTTTATTAATTTGTTTGAAATTATAGAGAAAACAAGCAAATCAAGCTTTGATTTTTATGAATTTTGTGAAATTAAAAATTGTAGTAACATTTTTTAATGTATTAGAATCAAACTAAATATATAAATCGAAACGAACAGCTCTAAACGTGCGTCAAACGTGAGTGGAGAGTGGTGCTCATATAAGAAGCTCACAAGGTAGGTAGCATCTCATTCCTCTACATTACTATAATCTATATTTAAATAAAGGCCTAACCACTTAATTTATATACTCCATAACACAACAAACCGTATAAAATATAAGTAAAATGATCTTGAATTAAAAAATTCTAAAATATTCATAAATGGAAGAGAAAGAAATATTAAAAGATCTAGATTGAAGAAATCCACAAATTTTGGTGGAAAATCTCGAACACTCAAATAAATATTAGAGGTGTTTTTTGTGATTCATATAGATATACAAGAACAAATATGATATTAAGTCATAAACACACACACACACATAAAACGTGTGGAGCAGCTGGAACAGTGTAGGAGGAATTTTGAGAGAAGTGAGAACAATGGAGAAGAGGAGGCTCCCCGTCGAAGCGTGAAGGCGTGGAGCCGTTGGGATTCACGGGATGGAGAAGAGGAGACGACGTCGTGGAAGCGTGAAGGTGTGGAGGAGAAGAGAAATGGTGATTTCAGATTTTGGGGTAATGAAATCGGAGGCAGAGGGAGTCCTTTCAATTCTCAAGTAATAGTATGCATTAGGGTTAGGTTTTTTAAGTTAAATATATATTATATATTATAAAATATATAATATGTTAAAAATTTCGGTTTTTTTTTCGGTCCGAACCGAACTGAACCGAAATATTTTTGAATTTGAAACTGAATCGAACCGAACCGAAAAACTAAAACAAAACGAACCGAATTTTAAAATTCGGTTTGGATCGGTACGGATTTTCAGGTTTCGGTTTTTTTCTCACCTCTATGTATTATGCTTTGGAATTAAATACAAGATGAAGAAGGAGACGCAGGTGGAGACGCAGGGCTTAGATATCGGCGGCACTGAACAAGATGAAGAAGGAGACGCAGGTGGAGGTGGAGGAAAAGCTGGCCGATGGTGGAAGAAGATTGAGGCCGAGCTGCAGAGGCGCTTGCTAGCCTTGAGAAGCATATATATATATATGCATACCATACAATATATACTCCCTCTATTTTTAAAAATAGAAACTATGGCAAATGACACGTGTTTTGATAAAATGAGAGAAAGAAAGAAAATAAGAGAGAAAGAAAGTGGATACAATGAGAGAAAGAAAGAGAAAAAAGTAGTGAAATTAATGTTAATGAATTTTAGGGTCAAATTCCTAAAATAAAAAAAATTTATTTTTAAGAAATCGACACAAAGAAATAATTTATATGGTAAGGCCATCCACAACGCTGTCACAATACCGTCCCTTAAAACACTATTTACGGGCCCCACTGTACTTTTTCACTCCATCTCTTAACTAAGGGACGGAACCTGCAACGCTCCGTCCCTTAACCGTCTCTTAACCGTCCCTTAAATTACTATTCATTCAATTTCATTTTTTTTATTTTTTTATTCCAACAAATTCAATTAATAAAAAACACACTTCATTAAAAATAAAATACCATTACAACATAAAATTCATAAAAAAAACATAAATAAAAATCCTAAAAAAATTAAAACTACATAATTTAATTTCCTCCGTCAAAGTTTGCCCAAATGTGCTCCATTAGATCATCTTGGAGTTGGGCGTGGGCGGTAGAGTCGCGTGTCCTTGCCCGAATAGACAATCGTTCTTGTATAGGCGGATGCGCTCCACTTTGCGGCGGACTACTTGTGGTTGAGCTTCCGGGGGATTCAGGGTCGAACCAATTTCCCGCCTCGGGTCCTTCGTCTTGGACAATCATGTTGTGCAAGATTATGCACGTATACATGATGTCGACCATGCTCTCCATGAACCACGAACGAGCCGGGGCTTTGATGATGTTGAAGCACACTTGGAGAACCCCGAACGCCCTCTCCACATCTTTGTGAGCAGCCTCCTGCTTCTGCTCAAAAAGAGCTTGCTTTGGGTTCACAGGCCTGCTGCACGTCTTCACGAAGGTTGGCCATTTCAGGTAGATGCCGTCGGCGAGATAGTACCCCATTTTGTAAAGGCGGTTGTTGGCGATGAAGTTGATGGCCGGCGCTTACCACCCAAAACTTCGGTGAAGAGGTCGGATTGGTGCAACACGTTTACGTCGTTGTTCGACCCAAGGACCCCAAAGTACGCGTGCCAGATCCATAAGCGGTAGTCGGCAACGGCCTCGAGTATAACGGTTGGGTGGGTGCCTTTGTGGCCGCTCGTGTAGGACCCCCTCCATGCCGTCGGGCAATTCTTCCATTGCCAGTCCATGCAATCGACGCTGCCAAGCATCCCGGGGAAACCCGTGCACTTGTTCGTGCAGGTCGAGCAGGAACTGGCAATCTGTCGTGCTTGGATTCCGGAGAAATTCGTCAGTGAAGGCCGACCCAGACGCCTTTGCAGAATTGGAGCAAGCACATTCGCCCAATGTTGTCTCCAATGTGGAGGTATTCGTCGAGCACGTCGGCCGTCTGACCAGTCGCAAGCTGACGGATTGCTGCAGTACATTTCTGCAGCGTCGTGTGACTGGGACGACCGATCGCGTCGAACCCTTCCTGGAAGAACTCTTCCTGAGCTACCAAAGTATTCGCGGTGTGGAGAAATTAGGGATGTCAATGTAACCCGAACCCGCGGGCCGGCCTGAATAACCCGATAAAAATACAGGGTTAGGGTTGTAATTTCGCAGCCCGAATTTAAAATCGGGCCATTCGGGCTGACCCGTTCGGGTTGTCGGGTTATGCGGGCTGACCCGATCGGGTTACGGGTCGGACCGTCGGGTTGAAGGCTTCTACACCTGAGCAGTTTTTGTAACGGTCATAACTTTCTCTACAAAGCTCCGATTGAGGTGTACAATATATCCACGCGAAGCTCTTTCGAAGACGAAGAGAATGATATGTATTAGAGGTTTATCAGACTTCAAAATTGCGAGAAACATTGACTCAAACAAGGCTGCTGCACATCCACATATTTTGTGTACATTTTCTAATCTATTTTCTATCATTTCTCAACAAACATGTAAACATACCAAAATATAGAAATATAATCAAAATCATCCAAGACAACCCTTTAAAACCATGCAAAATCCAAATACGTTAACCGACTATAAAAGATCACGAAAAAAATCACTATGTGGTTCATGGATTCATAAATATTCGTATATAAAAGCTTTCTTTTAGTATATTTCCAATATAATAGTGCAAAGTGTTTTGACGCCGCTTCGTCATTTAATTATGCGTACTTTGATGATTCTTAAAACAAAGATAAATTATTATTTGACTTATTTACAGCTGGAATAAATTAAATTTGACCAATCATAATTCAAGAAAATTTAGAGTTACTCCAATTAGCTAGCATCTTGATAATTCACTTTTTAACAATTCAAAATATTTTTGTTACATCTACGATGCACCTATCACGTTATGAAAATTTTATTTAATTTTCTACGAATTGATTTATATTTGAATTTTGAAACAAAGTGTTGATTTATATTTTAAATACATAAACATAAACATACTATTGATAGATATTTTGTAAATAATTATGTAATGAATAAGTTATTTAAATTTAAATAACTTAATCTTTTTTAAAAATATTAAAGAAAATTAAAAATACATATTTCATTGTTGAATGATTATTAAAAATATGTATATAATTAAAGAAAATTTAAAATACGTATTATTTTTTTGAAAATATTAAAAGAATTAAAAATACGCATTGACCCGAATAACCCGGTGGGTTAGCCCGAAACCCGAAGGGTTAGGGTTAGGGTCGAACTTTTATAACCCGAAAAAATCATAACCCGAATAGCCCGTACCCGAATGGCCCGACAACCCGAACGGGTTGGCCCGAACCCGAACGGGTTGGCCCGATTGACATCCCTAGGAGAAATAGTTGTTTCTGCATGCGGAAACGGCGACGAAAGTAGATATCTCCCCAAACCGGGTTATCGCAGAAGTAGTCGCGTACTAACCTTGCGGCGGCTTCCTCCCGGTTACGATGGATGTACGTCCGGGAGCGTCGTTGGGCCGGCGCGGCTTCCTCCGCCTCCCGACGTCGATCTTCTTCAAGTGATTGTTCCATTATTTGACGCATTTGCTCAAAAGGATCCATTAGTTTGATTAAATTTGGGAGAAGAAAAACATAGTTGGTTTGAGATGAAAATTGGAGTGGAAATAGAGAGGAATTGAGAGGAATAGATGTGTGTTTGTGTGTGAAATGAGTATGAAATATGAGTATTTATAGAGTAAAAAAATAAAAAATAAAAAAAAATTGAAAAACGGCTATAAAACGATAACATTACCGTTTGGATTTTACAATTTTTTTTTTATATTTTAATTTGAATTTTTTTAAAAAATGAATTATTGCATCAGGGTGACGAATCCCACTCGCGAGCCAGCGAGTGGGAGTCACGCATGGCCTGGGAGCTCGCCACGTCGCCTCGGCGCGTGGCGAGACGTCGCGTTACGCGTCTTGCAGGGACGGCACTCGGGATGGGATGGTGACGGGCTAGGGACGAGACGGGGCGCCGCAACGCGTCGCGCCGCCGTCTCATCACTCCGTGACGGAACGCGGGACACCCGCGTAACGCGTTGGGGATGCCCTAATACATACAAACTTATGCCGATGGCTAGAAAAATACTCATTGCATAGACAGAATAATGGCGGGGAATTGCTCTTGATTCTTTGCAGATTTTCTCTTTTTTTTTGTGTTTTTTTTGTTTTTCCTTTTCTTATCCTCTAATTGATTAGATTCCATTTTCGAAATAAGCTAATTCCCCAAAATTGACCATTTAATTGTTGGAAGAGAGAATCTAATAGTAATACTATGCAGCACATGACTTCCAACGAGCCCATCAAATCCTAGCAAATCTATTTACCTATGAATGACAGGAGTGGATCCGCTACTGTGGTGGAAACATAACAGAGGCTGCTGTGCTAAAAAAACGACGTAGTTTTATTTGCTATAGTAATTTTCCAATTAAGCTTTCAATTCTGTTGTGCACGGAAGGCGACGTTTTTTAATCCCACTTTTGCAAACTTTAATCTTGTCAAATATAGCTTCTGTAGGGATCTAATTACTCGGGGTTCACTAATTACCGGGACCTCTTTTTATATGACAGAGACTGAGATGGCTAATCTCAAAAGGTACAAGCCAAGTACAACACCAAATATTACAAACAAGAACAATTCAGGGAGTACAAGAATTGGTAGACTAAACCCTAATCTATTACAAGACTTAACCTCTTGCAATAGTACCAGGCTTCTCACCACAATTCACCTGCACACTCAAGAAATCAGTTAGTAATATAAGGAACAGATCCAGAATGGATCTAAAACTGTAAACACAAAAAACCAGAACACAAGGAACAGATAAATGGCTCAGGTCGCAGCCACGACTACACCAGGGCCAAGGACCTCCTCTGTCCTATCCAACAAGTCACAAGGGAGCACCGTGGAACCAATCTAAACCCCGAGCTAGGGTTATGATACGATACCACAACCGGAGACGCGAGCCGAGCAGGACTCCATTACGGCGTCAAAGCCGAAGACAGACCAGCTGACCGAACAGGGCCCCATTGCGGCGTCAAAGCCGAAGACAGATCAGCTGACCGAACAGGGCCCCATTGCGGCGTCAATGCCGAAGACAGGCCAGCTGCCCGAGCAGGGCTCCATTGCGGCGTCGAAGCCGAAGAGGAATACGAGGCCTCCACAACGGTTGGGCGATTTTGTTCCAAAGTAGTTTTATTTATTAATTAAGTTAATTACTTTAGTTTTGCTTTATTTAAGGACTATTAGTATTTTTATTTTTAATTCTTTTTTCGCATGAGTCGAGTCGGGTTTTCTTTGTTGATTCTTTCCCGATGGATATAGGATTAGGTCGAATCAACCCTAGGGTCCGTAGTTTATAAATAGGGCTTTTGTTCACACATTATGAAAATAATAAGAATATAGTTGCCCAAACCTATCGTTGTTTTCTTGAGACACAAGTTTTCGAGCCTGATTGCCTGACGGGGAAGAACTCCCGCACACAATCCGCTCGCTAATCGTTGATTCCAAAGCCGGTCGCCGGCCGATCGATCTTCGCCGAGAAAGAACTCGGACGGTTAAGGGAAAGACCCTTAACAACTGGTGCTTTCATCAAGTACTCATGAAACGATACAACAACAACGGCAAGGCCGTGTGGGGCTCAGGCCGTCAAGATTCTTACCCACCGTACAGATTCGGTGGACGTGTTTCGATAATGGGGGGCCGCCGTGATCAGGGGGGATTTCAGCGGCCGACTATGGAGAATAGTGAGTTTGAGACGCGGGTGGGGGACGATTTGCCCCCGGAGGATCCGGTTGGCATGAAACTAGACCGTATCCTGGAACGATTCGACAAATTGGATATGTGGAAGGAGGAGACCGACCGCCGGTTAGATAATATGGAGCCGCCGCCGACGGGGTCTGCGGACGGGGACGAGTGGGAGACCGATGGAAATCGCTGGCGGAATTTGGGGGACAGAGGCCCCCGAGCGCAGACCTGCCCATCCGGAAATCGGGGCGGGGGGATGGATTATCGTGGTCGTCGCGATAACAGAAGTCATACGGGATTTGGAGGCGACCATTCTTCCGGGAGTGCCCCGTCTGGGGAGCGCCCACCATCATGCTGGGACCCGCCCCAGCGGTTCCAGGCGGCGGGCTACGACAAGCCTGAACGAGTAAAAATGCAGCCCCCCCGCTTCGACGGGACCGATGCAGCAACTTGGATTTCGAAGGTCCAATTCTACTTCAACCACCTGATGATGCCCGAGGCCCAGCGATTGCACTATGCGGTCATGTTGTTTGACCAACCGGCGGCAGAATGGGTGTTCAATTACTGCTCGAATACTGAATTCGTAACATGGCAAGAATTCCTGGAGGACGTACGTCACCGTTTTGATCGTCAAAGCTTCAAAAATTTTTACGGCTTGATTGCAAAGTTAACACAAACGGGGACGGTGCTGGAATACCATGACACGTTCGAAAAATATATGAATCGGGTGAAAGGGGTGCCGGAGTCGGATCTGTTTACATTGTTCGTCGCGGGCCTTAAACCCGACATGCAGGAGCGGCTGCAGCTGCACAGACCGTCGTCCCTAGCAGCGGCTATGGCTCTAGCATTGGAGCTGGCAGACACGCAGGCTGACCGTTGGCACCAGCCGGCCCAACCGGCGGCAAGCCGTCGGCCCTGGCAGAACAGGGACGGAAGGGGTCCGACGGGAGCCACCCCCGTGCAGCAGCCACCCCAGGCTTCGGGTGCGGTGATTCATCCCCAGGGAGGGTCGGGCCGACCGCCTGTTCAGATGAGATCCCCGATGGTTCGGGTTTCGTCGGCGGAGAAAGCGGAAAGGGCTCGGATGGGCCTGTGCTATTACTGTCCCGACAAATGGGTAATAGGCCACGTATGCAAGCAACGTTTATTGTGCTACGCGGAGGAAGAGGATGTTAACGTGGCTTCAGACGACGAGTTTGCGACGGAGGAGAATGTAGCGACGGACATCTCCCATATCCAAGCCATGAAAGGGGGACAGCGGTCGCGACCCCTAAAGGTAACGGGTTTGATCCTCGAGAGGGAAGTTTGCATCCTCATTGATACCGGCAGTGACAGGGATTTCCTACACCCAAGGATTGCAGAGGTTCTTCACTTGCCTCTATCGCCGATTCATCCGTTTCGGGTAGTGGTCGGGAATGGCGAGGCCCTACTTTGCACGCATGTCTCGCGCCAGACGAAGCTGGAGGTACAAGGGACAGTTTTCATGATAGACTTACATATCCTGCCTATCCATGGACCGGACGTCATTCTAGGAATGGATTGGTTGGAATCGTTGGGAAAAGTAACGGCTGACTTTGTGGGAAAGACACTGGAATTTACTCAAGGAGATAAGCCGGTCATCTTGAAGGGAATTCTGCCCCATCCCAGACGCCTTAATCTACACTCGCTGTTGGCACTGTCATCTTCTCGCGTGGATTATGATCTTTTCGAGGTTGTGCTGATGGAGCCGGAGGATACTACCCCGACCACCGTCGCGGAGACGGAATTTCCAGCCAACCTGCCACCGGGAGTGGCGGCCGCGTTGGACCGCTTTCGGCAGATTTTCGGAGTTCCGACGGGCCTTCCCCCGGCTAGACCGTTCGACCACCGCGTACACCTGTTGCCTGGGACAAAGCCCGTGAATGTGAGACCATACCGCTATCCGTATTTCCAGAAGAACGAGATAGAGCGGCAGGTCAAGGACATGTTGGAGCAGGGTATTATTCAGAGGAGCTGTAGTCCATTTTCATCGCCGGTTCTCCTGATCCGCAAGAAAGACGGAACCTTCCGGTTCTGCATTGATTACAGAGCATTAAACAACGCTACTGTGCCCGACCATTTCCCCATCCCAACAGCGGACGAGCTCTTTGACGAGCTGGGCAAGGCGCGGGTTTTCACTAAATTGGATTTGCGATCGGGATACCATCAAATACGGATGCACGACAAGGACATATTCAAGACGGCCTTTCGCACTCACGACGGCCACTTTGAATTCTTGGTCATGCCGTTTGGATTGACAAACGCCCCGTCCACGTTTCAGGCAACGATGAATGCGATTTTCCAACCAATGCTGCGCAAGTTCGTCATTGTTTTCTTCGATGACATATTGGTGTATAGTCCGTCGACGGAATCGCATGTAGAACATTTATCGGCGGTCCTGACTGTGCTGCAAGATAACAGCTTCTATGTAAAGCTTACTAAATGCTCTTTTTGCAGTACGACTGTGGAATACTTAGGCCACCTAATCGGTGAAGGGCTCCTTAAAGCCGATCCCGCCAAAATCGAGTCGATGACCGCTTGGCCGCAGCCGAAGACCGTAAAACAGCTCCGCGGTTTCCTGGGCCTGACGGGTTACTATCGGCGGTTCGTGGCGGGCTACGCCGTGATTGCGGCCCCGTTGACAGAATTGCTTAAAAAGGATGCTTTTGTTTGGACCGAAGCAGCGGGTACAAGCTTCCGGAACCTCAAGCACGCGATGACCACGGCTCCGGTCCTCCACCTCCCGGATTTTGACCTTCCGTTTTGCATAGAGACGGATGCATCGGACCTCGGCATTGGGGCAGTGCTCTTACAGAAAAATCACCCTATTGCTTACTTTAGCAAGAAGCTAGGACCTCGTCGTCGGGCGGCGTCAACCTACCATAAGGAGCTATACGCGATAGTGGAGGCGGTCCAGAAATGGCGACAATATCTGTTGGGCCGCGCGTTTATCATAAGAAGTGACCAAAAGAGTTTGAAGGAATTGCTCCAACAAGTGGTCCAGACCCCCGATCAACAGCTGTATGTCAGGAAGCTTATGGGTTATAAATTCACGATAGAATACAAGAAGGGGTGTTCGAACAAAGTGGCGGATGCCTTGTCGCGTCGCGAGGAATCATCGCTTGCTCCGGGCGAGGGCAACGCACCCACGGCAGGGAGTTCCGAGACCGACGCCGATGCCGAGGCCGCGTGCGACGGCGCAGTGCTGAGGGCAGCGGTTCAGCCTGTGCCCAACCTGATCGATCTGCTGCGCAGTGAAACAGCATCTTCCCCTGAAATGCGCGAACTCACGGCAAGGATCAAAGGGGGAGAGGCGTCGCCTCACCTAACTTGGGTGGATGGTCTTGTTTATCATCGGCGCAGGATTTTTGTGGGATCACGCTCGTCGGCGAGAACGCCGATTCTTACCGAATACCACAGTTCACCCGCGGCGGGTCATCCGGGTTTTGAAAGGACTCTGCGGCGAGTCGGAGGGGATTTTTACTGGCCCAACATGAAGAAGGAGGTAAAGAGATTTGTGGAAGCTTGCGTCATTTGTCAGACCACGAAATACTCCACGCAAAAGCCAGCTGGGCTATTACAGCCATTACCGATTCCATCACAGGTATGGGAGGACGTATCCATGGACTTCATCACGGGCCTTCCACCGTCGCGGGGGTACACGGTTGTTATGGTTGTGGTGGATAGGTTATCTAAATACGCGCATTTCGCGCCTCTCCCCACCAAGTTCGATGCCATGAGGGTGGCACACTTGTTTATCAATACTGTGGTGCGGCATCACGGGTTTCCCAAAACCCTAGTCTCGGATCGTGACTCGGTGTTCTTAAATAAGGTGTGGGAAGAAATTATGCGACTTAGCGGGACTAAACTGAACTTCTCAACCGCTTATCACCCACAGTCAGATGGCCAAACGGAGGTCAGAAATAGGGGTCTCGAGCAGTATTTGCGGGCATTCACGGCCGATCGCCCTTCACGATGGACCAATTTCCTTCCGTGGGCGGAGCTTGCCCTTAACTGTTTCCACCATGCGGCGCTAGGCGTGTCCCCGTTTAAGGCCTTGTATGGCCGTGACCCGCCAAGCCTCGTATTCACGGCACCCTCCACCGGGACGCCCCCATCCGTGGCAGAAATGATCACGCAGCGGAGCGAGCTGCTGGTTGAGCTCAGACGGAACTTGGAGCGTGCACAGCAGCGAATGAGGGACTCAGCCAACAAGCATCGCCGCCATGTAGAGTACGCGGTCGGCGATAGGGTGCTTTTGAAATTACAGCCCTACAGACAACATTCGGTCGCTAGGCCCTTGTCCGCGAAATTGGCGCGTCGTTACTATGGCCCTTTTGAGGTGTTGGAACGAATTGGGCAGGTGGCATATCGGTTGAAGCTACCGGATGGGAGTCGGATACATAACGTGTTTCATGTGAGCCTGTTACGGCCTTTTGTGCCCGGCGATAGCGACGGGGTGGGCGGGGAATTGCCCAGCGATTTTTTTGGAGATAGGCCGCTTGTTTACCCGGTTAGGGTGTTGGAGAAAAGGGTACTTTGGCTGGAGGGACAGCCCCGTGACCACGTACTCATCCGGTGGTCTGACGGGTCGGAGTCACCAACGTGGGAACCCTTGGAGGTGATTGAGCGCAGATTCCCGAACGTGCTCCTTGAGGACAAGGATGTTGCTATCAAGGGGGGAGTTGATACGATACCACAACCGGAGACGCGAGCCGAGCAGGACTCCATTACGGCGTCAAAGCCGAAGACAGACCAGCTGACCGAACAGGGCCCCATTGCGGCGTCAAAGCCGAAGACAGATCAGCTGACCGAACAGGGCCCCATTGCGGCGTCAATGCCGAAGACAGGCCAGCTGCCCGAGCAGGGCTCCATTGCGGCGTCGAAGCCGAAGAGGAATACGAGGCCTCCACAACGGTTGGGCGATTTTGTTCCAAAGTAGTTTTATTTATTAATTAAGTTAATTACTTTAGTTTTGCTTTATTTAAGGACTATTAGTATTTTTATTTTTAATTCTTTTTTCGCATGAGTCGAGTCGGGTTTTCTTTGTTGATTCTTTCCCGATGGATATAGGATTAGGTCGAATCAACCCTAGGGTCCGTAGTTTATAAATAGGGCTTTTGTTCACACATTATGAAAATAATAAGAATATAGTTGCCCAAACCTATCGTTGTTTTCTTGAGACACAAGTTTTCGAGCCTGATTGCCTGACGGGGAAGAACTCCCGCACACAATCCGCTCGCTAATCGTTGATTCCAAAGCCGGTCGCCGGCCGATCGATCTTCGCCGAGAAAGAACTCGGACGGTTAAGGGAAAGACCCTTAACAGGTTACCCGACTGCTACCACTTACAGCCACCTCACGCCACAGATCTGACTCAATCACAGCCACAAGGACTCAAGAACCCTCGGATCTCACGGATCTAAGAAACCAACCGATAAACCTCCCAGAAATCACACAGGGACAAACTCAACCGTTTGAACTCACTCAAATCTCCAGATCAACGCAGAGGTTGAGAGATAACACTCGATCCTCACCAAAAAGAAGAAATCAAAGCCATCGGAGAAGAAAATCGGCCAGAGTTTCAGAGAGAGAGAGAGTTTCTTAGAGAGAAGGCAGAGCGAAAGCTCGAGAAGAGAGAGAGAGAGAATAGTGAATAGAATGAGTGAGTTCAAGAGTTGAGAGTCGATTAAAGACTCAGAGAAAACACACCTCACAATCCAACGGCTCAGCGCCATAATCCGGGTAAAGATGACACGTGGAAGCCATCGGGTAATCGCTCCATAAGTAATGGGCCAAGAAGAGTTGGACTCATTACACTTAGAACGGGCCATCAATTAAAACGGCCCAGCCGAATTAATTCCAAGCCCAAAAGGTGGTCTATAATTCCACAGCTTCAACAAAAGCAACACTAAATAATCCATATATAATTGAGCAATGCTTTTTATATAAATAATGATTCATTAGCATTGACATATTCATTAAAATTTAAAGATTATTTATTTTACTTATTACAATTTCATAATCTTATATTCAGTTGAATGCTCATTTAAATTTTACGTATTCAACTATTAATACTATGATAAATTATGTAATATTAATTAATTAATCATAGTTGATCTTATCTTGGGAGTGATCAATTCTAGTTATAATTTATTTTAACTAAAAATTCATCAAATTCAGAAAGTCATTTTATATTTAAATGTATAAGTCACAATCACTATTACGCTAAATATTAATTTTAAAAAATAATTGAAACTCCCTTTGCTTTGTTCTTTAAATTATTTTTAATGCAATTTAGTATTTAATTTTGAGATAAATATATAAGAGATAATTATTATTAAATCATAATTTTTGTTGACTTCTTGTTATTTTCATAAATTGAAATTTCATACTGTAACTTATAAATTTTTCTTGATTGTCTCACATTTTTCAAAAAAGAAACTAATATGACAAAATCAAATATAATAAAACAACAACCCGGCATTGTCTTTTGATAAAACGATGTTATTATATTTGGATTGTTAGTTAAAATATGATGATATATAAAATATGATGTGGTTTTATTGCCATATCATATTTTAAATTTTATCACATTAGTTTCAATTTTAACCATTATAGGAAAATTGAGAAAAATAAAAATGCTATATTCGAGTTTCAAAGTTATGGAATTAGCCAAAATCAAGCAAAAAATTGTGATTTAATAATTACTATTCCCTAAAATTAAATATAAAATGAGTTTTCAAAACTAATAAATTTATAGCAAAAAATAAATTAGAATTGAAAGTGAAACTTCCTATTGCAATAAATAAGCTCAAATGATAAAATTTTAATTACTAAAAATTATTGCTTATTACTCCATTAAACAAAGTGGAGTAGTATTATTATATAAGTAAATTCACTATTCAAAATATTATTAAATAATTTCATCAGTGGTGGCGTGGAGTGTGGACGGTAGAGTAGTGCAATTAACTTAAATCATTGTTACCAAGTATACAATTGATAGCTTAAATTGAAAAGGTATTGTAGCAAATGAACTAAAACTGACTTGCAACCCAGCTGGGTTTCTACCACAGCAGGGGATCCACTCCCATAAATGACTTGCAACTGATGCCATTTTAATCAGTTTTTATCTACTACTTATCATCCCCAACTTACAAAATATAGCTGTTGCTTATAATTATATTAGCTCGTGCTCCCTTTATCATTGAAAATTCATTTTATTATTTTGGAATATACGTAATTTAAAGTTATAGTGTTTACTTTTTTTTATTTAAGGTAATTAGACCTCATCATTCAACTAAATTATTATACCCACATTCTATTATAAAATTAATGTATAAAAGTGTAATTCATATTCCACTAACTTATTTCCTCATTTTTATTTACAAAGTCGAACAATTTTTTAAAACTCGTGTTGAATCAAAATGATACTCCATCCGTCCCATAAAAATATGTGCACTATCCTTTTTTGTCCATACCACAAAAAATATGTGCATTTCATTTTTGAAAAGTTATATCAATTTAATAATGTAGGTCTCACTATCCACTAACACTACTTTAACTATAATTCTCCTCCTCTCTCTTACTTTACCATACCATTCTCCTCCCATTTCTCTTAATTTATCAATTTTGTCTTAATTCATGTGTCATACCTCTTGCCCATAATTTTATGGGACGGAGGGAGTACTATAAATCGCGCATTAAGGGAGTATTAGTTTTAAAAGTTTGTAGTGATCACGTAACTCGTAAGATATTAGTATAAAGTAGCATCACTTCATAAACCACCAAGAACAATATATAATCCATCATATTTAATGCATTGTAATTGTATGTAACCCAAAACGTATTGAAATCGAGCTTGAAAAATGAAAAGAACCAACGTTCCGTACATGGGCTTTTTACTGGGCCGCCCCTCATTACTCTTACGCTATCAATTAATCAGAATGGGCTTTAATTACTGAATGAATGTCTATCCATCCCAACACGAGTATAAATTACAAATTTACAAAAAAAAAAACTAAAAAAAGAAGAAGATGAAGAAACGGTACGTCAAAAACACCAGAAATGGTGAAATGCCTTGATTTCCTCCACACGAAAACATAGAAATCAGTTATATCAACACTAAAAATAAGGAGAAAACAACGATTTCCCCTCAAATTCCTACACCACCAATTCCAACCTTACTACAAAACCAACACTCCCAAACTGTGCATCAAGAAGTCGAAGCAAAGCCACAGCTTTGATCCATAATACTAACTCTTTTATTTTTTTAGTTTTTCCTTTCCTTTTTAACAAAAAGTTCATTCTCCTGTAACAACAAAAAAAATCCCCCCAAAAAAAAGGTTACAAACAGAATGGCGCAAATGAGCGAACACGATTATGCTCGCGAAAAAGAAGAATCCCAGAGCGAGAACCGGCAGAGCAGCGGCGGCAACGGGTCGTTCAAGTTCAACGTGGCGGCGCCGGAGTTCGTGCCAACGATGGCCTCCCCCGCCGCCGCCCAGGTGCCCGTGAGCGGCTACTTCTACCCGTGCTTCCCCTCGATGGACGGCACCACGGGCAGCTGGATTTACGTGTCTGGCCAAGAAATCAGCCTCCCTTCTCTGGTCCAGCCTAAACCTAACGGCAAAGTCGCCTCCCCTCACAGTGCCCAGCACCACCAGCCCAAGGATTCCGCCCTCTCCGAGGAGCTCAAACACAAGATCATCAAACAGGCGGAGTACATGTTCAGCGACATGAGCATGCTGGCCAATGAAACCCTCGTCAAACACGTCAATAAGGACCCTGAAGGCTACGGTAAGATTACAGACAGAGTTTATGAAACTAAATTAAAATCCCCCAATTTTGATGTTGATTTTTTTCCAGTCCCCATCAATTTCGTATCCACTCTGAAGAAGCTGAAATCGCTGAACGTGAACAACCAGATGGTGGCGCAGGCTCTTCGTTCTTCATCAAAACTGGTAATTAATTGAGAATTTGTTTAATTCAGCATAGTTTGTTGAATTTTGTGGGTGGGTAGATGGTGAGCAGCGACGGGAAGAAGGTGAAACGCCAGCATCCATTCACCGAGAAAGAGAAGGAGGAGCTGCAGCTGCGAACTGTCATTGCTGAAAACCTCCCTGAAGATCACTCCCATCAGAAAATCGAGAAAATGTTCAACGTCGTTGGAAAGTAGGAACCTCAATTTTTCGCCAGCTTCATATCATATATGGATTATGCTTATTATACATGCGTCCTGCAGTATAAAGTCGATCCGCATATGCCAACCACAGGAGCATAATTCGTCGAGGTCTTCAAAGGGCGATATAGTTATTAGCAACAAGGTGAAACGAATTAAGGTTGAAAGACAAAACCTCGTGCCATGTATAAGGATCTTATCTAGTTATTGTTGATGGTGTAGCTTCACGCGCTGGTGGAGTATGAGAACCTCGAGACAGCGGAGAGGGCAGCGGAGAAGCTGAACGACGAGAGGAACTGGAGAAAGGGGATGCGCGTTAGAGTGATGCTCAAGCGCTCTGTATGTCTAAAACTCCCCACATTGCCTATTTATATTAGAAATTCCTATTTCCATCTAAATGCAAATGCAAATGCAGCCAAAATCTGTGCTCAAGTGTCGCAAGTCAGAATTCGACGTCTGTTTCGATGACGAAGAATCCTCCCGCTTCAGCAACTCAGAAACTGAGGTACCTCTGCCGCTAACTATTGTTTATTGCACATGAATTAATCTGAGAAAACGTGCAGGCTGATGAGAATGGAGCCACGCTGAAGAGGAGCTGGTCTAAAAACAGAGGGAAAGCAAAGCAGCAGCAACAGCGGCCGCAGCTGCAGGCCACCCGCAGCCTGCCGGCGACGTCCTCTCACTTTGGCACCAACTTCCCCGTCAAGGGACCCAGGATGCCTGAC
This sequence comes from Salvia splendens, assembly GCF_004379255.2. Classification (NCBI taxonomy): domain Eukaryota; kingdom Viridiplantae; phylum Streptophyta; class Magnoliopsida; order Lamiales; family Lamiaceae; genus Salvia; species Salvia splendens. The sequence goes on from NC_056033.1 coordinate 11,160,848, forward strand.
GGGACTCGAGGGTTCTCCATGGGGCGGGGAAAGCCGCTTGCCATCCAAGTTTGATTGATTAGGATTTCAATTAATTCATTAATTCAACTAGGAAGATGTGATTGTCGAACAAACAAGCTAGTTCCATTGGTCTTTTTCCATACTTAGAGGTGCAATGCTCTGAATGCTTCGTTAACATAGCTATTTTTGGTTTTTCCATTTTTTTTTGTATAGTTTCGCTCACTCGTTGAGCTGGGAGTTCGCTACATGGGAGACATTCTCCATAGCTTTATACTAGTATCATACACTATTTATTTTTTTTATGCACTAGGAGTATTTTTTTTGTTGGTTGTTATGGTTTTTCAAACTTGGAGTCAAGTTATGTAACTAGAGCAAAGTAAGCAAAAAAGCTTCATGATGCAAATTCCATAATTGTATATTTGATTTGTTTCAAGGACGATGAACATGTAAGCCTTTGTAACTTGTAGACCGTGATATCTAAAACTAACTAGATCATGGTCCATCATGCTTTCTTCAGAATTCTCCAACCACCATTTTACCCAAGTAGTTCATGAGCTAAGGTGACACTGGTTTGGATTCCCTATCTTCACAATCATTATCCACACGGGCTGCATTGCATGCATGATGCATGTGTTTCACTGAGCTCATTTCTTCATGCATTAACCGTGAGCTATTCCAACGCCTTCCCTCAATTCAAGCGATGTTAAAGGAACAAACCAGAAGTTTGTTCTAAACTTGCTGGCTTTGTGAAAATAACAGCGTTACATGTCCAGTTCCTTCAACCCCACTTTGTCTCTCACAATTTGCGCGTCTGTTTTAATATGCTTCGTCCAATGTCGCCAAGAGCCAATGCCCACTCGGACTTGGAGAAGGTTGCAATTTTAGGATCCTTTTTAGGTCCTTCGAATACGAATCAAGGATTCTTTTTATGCGTCTTTTCCATTGTTCTCAGTTAATCATGATATTATCTGCTTCTTGTGACCTAATTTGATTTAGGGTTTGAATGTGCGCTGACGGAATTAATTTTGTTTATGACTAAGCGTATTGAATAAATGGTGCTTGGTGAATTTAATAATTTCCTTCCTTTGAGTAATATTTATTGGAATCAATTCCATGGTGGGTATAATATACTCCCTCCGTCCCCGAATAAGAGTCGCTAATTTCCATTTTGGGCCGCTCCCATTAAGAGTCACTCTACATTTTTACCATAAATGGTAGTAGGCCCCACATTCCACTAACTCCCTCCACTCACATTTTATTATAAAACAAATATAAAAATGTGGGTCCCACATTCCACTAACTTTTTCAACCAACTTTTCTCTACATTTCTTAAAACTCGTGCCCGGTCAAAGAGCGACTCCTATTAGGGGACGGAGGGAGTATTAAATAAAAATCTACAAAGATTTTCTCCTCCATCTTCACGCGTTATTCCTCATCTCTTCGATCTGCAATCCATTCCAAATTTTGGGCATCTCCAACAATACCCCAAAACGCAATTTTGCAGTGAAAAACACCTCCAATCATACCCCAAAACCCATCCCAAATCGTCCTTTTTTTGCGTTTTTGAACAGTGCTACCCCAAAGATGGAGTAGCACTGTAGCGATCGCAAATTCACTTTTCCAATTTCTGGAAATTGCAATTTAATCCTTTCTTGTTCATTTATTTTTGAATAAAGTAAAGAGAGTTACCATATTTATGGAGAATTTGGCGGAACCAGTGAAGGAAGAAATTTGCCGACTCAGAGAAAGAAAAACGAAAAAGAGAGATGAAGAAGACCAGGTCTCACGTTATTTTGGGGTTTAATTTAGTACTCCTTTTTAAATTGTATCTAATTAAGTAAATAAACTAAATATAAGTACGCATAAATGAATTAATTAGAGATCTCCTTTAGGTTTTGGGCGATATAACTAATTAGTTAAAAATCATTTTATATAAATTTTGTATAATTTGTAAGATTGTACTCTAAATATAATAAGTATATTAGTAAATAAACTAAATATATATGAAATTTGGAGTATAAATTATTGATAAAGTGTTGTGGGGTTAATGTGTAATTTAAATAAATATATAGGAAAGATTGAAAAAGTAAAAAAAATAGGTGAATATGGAATATTCTTTTAGGTTTGGGTTTTGTGTAAATGATTGCAATAGAATTACTGTTTGACATGACAGAACTAGAAAAATAGGTTTGAGTTTGATGTAAATGGTCGTAGATGGCCTTAAACCAGTCAATCAGTTGTTAATTTCCCAATTTATTTTCCCAATTCATTTGCCAATTATTCACCCATTTAGGACACCACAAATCACGGTTTTTTCTCTAGCCCTAATCTTCTCTAATCCCACCGCCACCTCTCTATAATACTCCTTTCACAGATCAAATTTCACCCCACCCACTTTCGCTTCTCTGCAAATCTGCAATAACTCACAAGAACAAGACCAATTCTTCTCAACTTCTACTCAATCGAACTCAAGGAAATCTTGCAGAATTTCCCATTTATTCTACATGTTTTGAAACCAACTCATTTAACTCTTTCCGGCAGAAACCGAGAACCAAACTCGAGAGAGGGAGTTATCGTTTGTTCCTTCGAAATCTGTTCAAGGTATATCCCTCCCAACAACCAATCCTCTTTCCTTTTCATGTGTTTTGAATCTCACGTAATACCCAACCAGTTATTAAATTGAGATAATCAAAACTAAGAACTCATCTTGTGGGGTTGTTCGGGATGAATCGTGGGTGAAATCGAGGCTGCTCGGTGAGCCGTTGAACGATGACCTGCAGCAGCGGCGGCAGGGCACTCTTTAATTTGGAAATTTTTGTTTTGCTCCTGTGAGAAAAATCGAGAGGGAGAGAGATGAATTCAAGGATTTATGTTTTGTTCAACAAATGAAGATTTGGGTGTGTTCTTTTGAAAAAAATACTACAGTAGCGACGGTTTTGAATTCTTGAATGGGGGTTTTCAATTCATTCTTTTGTTATATACTTTAAATCCCTATTTTATTTGGTGTTGTGTTTTTGAAAGAGGACCGGCGGTTTGTGTAGAAAGGGGATGTTCTGGGTTAAGATTTACAGTAGACGAAGAGAGAGTAGAAGCCGACGGACTTCTTTTAAAATGGGGGTATCTATGCATGCACAACGGTTCGGAACCGCCGGTTCCGGTTCATGAACCGGCGGTTCACGGTTCAAGATAGGCATGAACCGAAATCGGCCCGCCAAGGGTCCCGGCGGTTCCGGTTTAAAAAACCGACGGTTCAAGCGGCGGTTCAAAACTGCCGGTTTTCGGCATGAACCGGCGGTTCCGAACCTGTTCAAAATTTGATTTTGATTTGATTTGTTTATGTATGAAATGTGCGTAAATAAAATTCAAAAAAAATGAAAGTTGCAATTTTATTGAAATTACACATTTACAACAATTACAAATCGAAAAAACCTTGAAGTCTTGAAGTCTTAAACAAAAATTTAAATACAAACGAGACTACAAGTTAACAACGAAGCTAATTACAAATGATAAAAAGACGTAGAAGTTCATATAAAAAAACTTATAAGTATATATATATATTCTTAATCGGCGAAGGAGATCTTTCTACATAACTAAATTAAGGACACCTTTAGCAATTCAACTTTAAATGTTGACTTTAGTTTAACAATCAACAATTATAGTAGAATTGTCAAAAGTTTCCCTGATTTAGCCGAGAAATCTACTTCATCGACTAGAGTATATACAAATACAATTATTTAATTGTATTTGCATATTTTTAAAGTAGGAACAAAAGGGAAAAAAAGAAATAAAGGAAAAAGGACTTGAACTCAACTTAAATTTAAAATTTAAGTTGAGTTGCCTACGTATCCCCAATGCTAATTTGCATTAGGGAATCAAAGCCCACGTAATTCTCTTACCTTACTTACCTATTTGGCTTGGCCGGCAGCGGTTGACGGTTGGCCTACGATTCATCCCCGGTGAATTCATGTTGTGATCCCTCCTGACGATCATCCCAATCATTTTATTGTTCTTTGACTTCGGCTTTGGCCCAATCATCAAGTAACATCACGGCTTCCATATTTTTCACCGAGAGCTTACTTCTTGATTCATCCAACACTAAAAACGGACTCGACGGCGATAGTGGAAGCCGGAACAGAGAAAATCTCCTTGGCCATTGACGCAAGGATGAGAAAATCTTTCTCGTGGGTTTCCCACCAATCGAGGACGTCGATTTGGGCGGGAGGAGTAGGACCTTCATCACCAAATGAAAAGATTGAATCGAAATATAAATCCAATTCACTTACCATACATGAGGTCCTTCCGCCGGTGCTGTAGCTGTATAGGTCGGCTAGTTGGGACGCGGTGTCGGGGTCATCATAATCGGCTTGAAATGCAAAGCCATAGTTATGTTGTGGAGGAGGGGGGGTCTTCTGACTTGGTGGGTGTTGTTATACTTGGTTTCATATTCGGTGTAGAGAGCGCGCAAGTTACACTCGAAGGTTTGTTGGACAATGGACCGGTCCGGGAGGGTTATTTGAAAGGTTTCTAAGAGGTCTACTCCAAATTCGTTACTGGTATCGGATTGGATTGCTTGAAGGGGACCAAGACCAATTGAACTCAAATTGTTATAATAAAACTCTAAAATCCTAGAGGTACCGGCTAATTTCTATTTTGGATCCAATACCTTTGCAATCAAAAACACGGTTGGAATCTCACTGAAATACTTGAGCCATTTTTCAATCATGTAATATAAGACACACATTAGCTCAGGGGAAGAGGAAGCATTTTTCATTGCAGTTTTAAAACCAATGGATATGTACATGCAATGCTCTAAAACAGGAACAGCAGTGCAGTAATAAACACCCGAAAATTCAACAATAGCATTTTTAAAATTTTTAAACAATTTAAATAAAGCCACATTGTGTTCCCAACAACTATGCGAAAGATATAAATCATGAACGGGATAGGTTCTATAAAAGTCACATAAAGCATCTTTACGTGTCAAAGTAGAATTCAGACAATCATATGTCAAATTCCATCTATGAGACACATCCATAGTAAAATTCGTATACCTGACATTCTTATGATGGCAATATTTCTTCCATGCTTTGCCAATAGGTGGCTTTTGATGGATTAATCTAACTGCAGTTCTAATAGGAGAAACATGCTTTTGCCATAATTCAAGCGCATCTTGTACACATAAATTTAAAATATGACAAATGCATCGTTGATGAAAATACTTACGTCCAACTACCGGTGTACAAGCCGCAATCAAATCACCAATACTTGCGGTGTTGGCAGTTGCATTATCAAACCGATAGAAAATATCTTGTTGCATAATTGAAATTCATTTAAAACTTGTATAATCAAAGAAGCAATTTCGGGTGCAATGTGTGGAGTTTCAAATTCTCTAAAACCTATTAAACGTCTGTTTAAAGTCCAACTATTGTCCATAAAGTGAACCGTAATGCCCATGTATGAATGACGGTTAAAACAATCCGTCCACACATCGGAGCAAATGTTCACTCTGTGCCCAAGTTGACTAAATAACGTGATAATTCTACCTTTTTCTCCAAACATTGCCGAACGGTAGATCGTTGCACGGTCATTCTACCAATTCTCTTGATTGCTACGTTCAAACCACTTTGCATAGTAACCTCAAATTTTTTGTCATCATAAACGTTAAAAGGAAAGAGCTTCATTGCCGCCCATCGAGTCATAACATCAGAAATTTTTTTTGATCATATTTAAACAGAGGCGTACCTAACGAACCCGATCCGCTGGTTGGAAGTTGAGTTGTGTTTGGGTAGATGTAGTGCCGCATTCTACTGGATGCTTCGTCACCAAATGGCGCCGGAGGGTGCCATATCCTCCACCACTTGCAAATTTGTACACTTTATTACAATAGTTGCAGTAAGCATGAAACATCGATGTCTCTTCTTGAGAGGTCGGATCATGAGGACTTGGAATCACCACCGGGACCTTCTTGTAGAGTTTGACAAAAATGTCAGATTTCAAAGCTTTTGCCGTGTTAGTGGGTGGAGGGGGAGGCATCTCCTCATTTCTGCCGGTGCTAGACGGAATACGAGAATGAGATCTATCCTCGTTGGTGTCCGAGTCCGACGATATAACAACGTCGAACTCGTCAGCTTGTTGGGAACCACCTCCCCTACCCCTACCTTGTTGCATTTCAGCGAGTAGCATGACGGTCCTATGATCTTCTTCTATCTACAAATATCATATAAGTTGAAGTTATAACTTATAAGTATGAACGCAAAAAAAAATTATGAACTCAATTTTATGAAATTATTAAATATGAATTGGAAAAATAATTTTTCATTACTTACTTGCATGCGTTCAGCCTGCACTCGGAAAACCTCTTCCATAACTTCTCGGCGACTAGGTAACCTTGATTTTGAGGGACGACTAGTACTTTGATCTTGGGCAATTCCCTTGCCCAAATCACCACGACCCGGTTCACCACGGGAAGAAGACATAGTGATAAATGAAAGTAGTATGGATGGAATATGTATGGAGTATAAGTGATGAATTAAGAGCACAACAATAAATATAGTAGTAAGTAGAAACTAGTAAACAACTTGAGCAATTAGTGAGAATGAGGAGAGAATAGAGAAACTGAGATTGAGAAGAGAAATTCTTATTAACACAAGAATGAGGTGAGGAGAAATGAAGGGGAAGTGGGTATTTATAGGAGTAAAATTGGAAGAAATTAAAAAAAAATAAAATTTTTCAAATTTCAAATTTCGGCCGAACCGGCGGTTTACCGCCTGAACCGACGGTTCAACCACAAAACCGGCGGTTTAGTCCACGGTTTTCCGACACAAAACCGCCGGTTTCTGACCGTTTAGCATGCCTATGCGCCGCACCCTGGCCCTATCCCTGAAAAGTTCCCGGAACCTGCGGTTTTCGTCAGAAACCACCGGTTTTTCTGCTCCATACTCTGAAACCCTACGAACCTACCCCGGAGTTAGCGTTTGAACTGTTGAACCGGCGGTTCAAATCGCCGAACCGCCGGTTCACGGTTCATGATTTCGCCGACCCTGAACCGGCTCGTGTTAACCGGCAACCCGCCGGTTCCGGTTCATGAACCGGCGGGCCCGAACCGGCGGTTAACCACCGGGCCGGTTCGGTTTGTGCATGTTTAGGGCTATCCTTGTTTCTTGTTCTTTAAAATATTTTAATTGGGGATGGTGTGTTTAAAATGTGGAATGTGAGGCAGACGTGTTTTGTGTTTTCTTTTAAAATGGAGTAATAGTTTATTTGGTTACTATTTATTTAATTTAGTGTTTGATTAAAAGTGGAAAAAGTGGAAGTGTGTGTACGTGTATTTTAAAAAAAAATGGAAGTGTACTCTTTTTCTTGTCTTTCATTCTGAGCTTCACTTTGTTTTGGGCTGGGCTCGAGAGTAATTGTTCTACTTTATTTGATTATTGAGCCTTTGTTTTAAATTAAAATTTGGTTGAATGAATTTTGTTGGTTGGGCTAGGAGGCTTATATCTTTGTTTGTTGTGGTTTGGATTGAAATTAATTTCATTCGAAATTAATCGAAAAGACCAAGTCCTAACTGGGAAGAGTTCATAATCGTATCGATGAAATACTTGAAGCCTTAGGATGCATGCATCTTATTTTATTGCTTGATTCCTTGTGTTGATCTATGTGTTGCTATCTCGCAAGTGAATGGTGATCGCAAGGGAAAGAAAATATATTTGTGGATTAAGCAATCGAGGTGGGCTTTCTTTTAAATAAGGACAATGTCCTAACTATTTTATCGATGAGAATGAAATGTGAAAACATTTATCATGCCTTATTTTGGTTTTAACGCGCCTATCTGAAATGGCTTTGCCATTATTATTCAAATCGAATTTGGGTCCTTGTAGGGTCGCAAACCCTACTTGGATTAGTGTACACCTATGGTAGACCGCGTGCCAGCGTACGAGTTGGCCGGTCTAGTAACATGGTTTGTGGCCACATTCCAAGTCATGTATGAGCAGATATATGGTTGACGTATGATAAGGACACCCCGAGAATACAGGATGAGGAACCGCCCGTAGAAGAGGTAGCGCCGGCGACGGCCAAGAAGACATGGAAGCAGAGGCAACAGAAGAAGAACGCGAACAATGCGGAGGCAAGATTGTTGAGGCCGAGGGATCGAATCAAGCCACCACAGAAGCTGGCAAATTACGTCGCCACTTAGCGACGTAATTAAGTAGGAGTCGTTCATTTTTCCTTTCTTTTTTTCCTTTTCTTTTCCTTTTCATATTTATTGAGTTATGGATTATTAATTATGTTATTGTAATTGAGTCGGGCGTTTTATAAGCCCCGTTCGGGATTTCTTAGTTGGTTCTTTCCCGAACGTATAGGTTAAGTCAAACCAACCCTAGGGTCTTAGTATAAATAGGGCCACTCTTTCATTAATTGAGCTATCAATCAAATCATATTATTCTGGCCCAATTATTGTGCAACAAGAAACGCTACCCTAATTGCTGACGATGAGAATCTCTCTCTCGTACAACCCTTTCTCGCTGGAAATCGCCGCCGACCTAGACCTCCTGGGCGGCGGATAATTCCCGGTCGTGTTTCTTGCAGGTGTATTAATCCTCATTAGGAGGATCGCTCTTAACAACTGGTGTCTTTCATTGCGTACTCACCATGGATGGATCCGATGTTGTTTTCCCACCAGCCGGCCTTTTGACCGGCGGCAACGCCCAAGATATTGTGACGAATCAGCCTCATCGCGATGCGTCAGCCACTCGCCGTGGCAACGGCGGCCCCCACCCCCCACCACGGGGCGACCCGCAAACCAGTACTCAACAGATCGACGATTCAGGTACCACTGATCTGTTATCTCTAGGGTTCGAGAAAATCATGGCGTGCTTCGATAAACTGGAGTTTCGCTTGGAGGCTACTGATAGGAGGGTTGACGATTTGGAGGCTCCAATCATTCCTGATCCGGATCCACCTTATTTTTCTGACGATACGGATGTGATTCCACATCGTACTCATCGCGAGGTTATGGCTTTTGACGGGGATGTCCCCGGGTTTTTCAACCACAACCTGCGTGCTCGTGGTGGGGACGTCCGCCGACGACGAGTGGTTTTTCGATATCAACCGCAGCGGGAAGGGCGTCTAGCTTCCCAGCACCAGGGGCATATCCTTCATCGTGCCCGCCCTTATTCCAGACAACGGTCGGCGTGGGATAGACCGTCGGGTTGTTTTCCACTGGAATTGGATCGAGGTTTTAACGGTTATCGCCAACCTACATCCTGGGGCTCTCCCTTAAACTGCCCTACCCACAGCGCGGGCAGAATGGAGAAGCCACGGGATCTGGACATGAAAGCGCCCCATTTCGACGGCTCGGATGCTTCGAATTGGATTTCTCTAGTCGAATACTATTTCAACCATTTACAGATGGCGGATGGAGATCACCTACACTACGTGGTAATGTTGTTTCAGCCGCCGGCAACAGAATGGATTTTTAATTACAGAGCTAATAATCCTTTCGTAACATGGCTCGAGTTTCTCGAAGATGTCCGCCATAGGTTCGACCCCCAGAGCTTTCGTAATTGCGCAGGGCCCTTATCTAAGCTAGTGCAGACGAGCAGTGTGGTAGAGTATCATGATGCGTTTGATCGATACCTTAATAGGGTGAAGGGAATTTCCGAGGATGCCCTAATTCCGATCTTCATCACGGGACTCAAGGAGCCTATCCAAGAAAAAGTTGAGTTACAGCAGCCAACATCATTGCGGCTTGCGTCGTCGCACGAAGAGCGTCATCCCCAGCAGTTCCGGGGTAAATGCGGCGGTCGGGATTCCCGATTTACAGCTGCGAACAACAGTTCAGCCGCGACCGCTCTTACCAGTCAGCAAGCAGCCGCACAACCTAAGGAGACATTGAAACCTGGATTTCGACTCATCCGGGTCTCGAACGTTGAAAAGGCTGAGCGTTCACGGAAGGGATTATGCTACCATTGTCCAGAAAAATGGGTGCCGGGCCATGTGTGTAAACTGAAGATTCTATGTTATATAGGCGAGGACGATACCACCGACGATCTGGATGGGTCAGACGACGGCGACGACCCTGAAACAGTTATCACGGTTGACCTCTCACATCTCCATACGTTGACGGGGACTAGCAAGTCCCGTCCTTTCAACGTCATTGGCACAATCGGGACGACTACAGTCGGTATACTTATTGATACAAGGAGCAATCATGATTTCCTCCATCCAAGAGTGGCAGAACAGTTGCACTTATCCTTGACTCCGATCCGACCATTTAGAGTCTATGTGGGCAACGGTGCGTCATTGATTTGTTCACATATAGCACGCAAGACCAAGCTCTCTATTCAGGGCGTGGACTTCCTTATGGATTTGCACATCATGGAAATTCATGGCCCAGATATTGTGCTCGGTATGGATTGACTGGAATCACTGGGAAAGATCTCGGCTGATTTTGTGGGGAAGACCTTGGAATTTTACCAAAATGGAGTACATGTGGCGCTACACGGAGTGCAACCTTCTCCGCGCCTTATTTCCTTGCAGTCATTAGCAATGCTGGCTGCCCATTCAACGACCAACGAGTTTTACGAGATAGTTCGGATAGATTCTGGTGTACAAGAATCACGCACAGCCAGCGTCGATGACTTTCCCCAGGATACACCCCCGGCGGTCCAGGCTGTGTTGAATAGGTTTCGTCCGGTCTTTGATGTACCGACAGGGATGCCCCCGCGGCGGGAGTATGATCATCGGATCCACCTACTTCCCAACTCTAAACCAATCAATGTGCGGCCCTATAGATACCCTTATTTTCAAAAAAATGAGATCGAAAGGCAGGTGCGAGACATGCTCGCGCAAGGAATTATTCAACGGAGTCAGAGTCCTTTCTCCTCCCCAGTCTTGTTAATTAGAAAGAAAGATGGCTCATTCCGGTTTTGCATCGACTACATGGCCTTGAATATGGCAACGATGTCGGATCATTTTCCAATCCCGACAGCAGATGAACTCTTTGACGAGCTGGGACGTGCGAAATTCTTCACCAAATTGGATTTGAGGTCCGGTTACCATCAGATTCGCATGCACGATGCAGACATGTTTAAGACGACTTTCAGGACACATGACAGCCATTTTGAGTTCTTAGTGATGCCGTTCAGCCTTACCAATACCCCGTCGACGTTTCAAGCTGCCATGAACGGGATTTTTCAGCCGTCATTGAGGAAGTGTGTAATCATCTTTTTCGACGACATCCTCGTATACAGCCTAACGTTGGACGACCATTGCTCTCACTTAGAACAGGTGCTGGAGTTGTTACAGACCCATCAGTTCTTCGTCAAGCTTTCCAAGTGTTCGTTCTGCAGCACGACTGTTGAGTACTTGGGCCATTTGGTTTCGGATGGCAGCCTTAAAGCTGACCATGCTAAGATCAAGGCTATGACGTCGTGGCCAATGCCTAAGACGGTGAAACAATTGCGTGGGTTTTTGGGCTTAACAGGGTATTACCGACACTTCATTGCTAATTACTCCATGATCGCAACACCACTCACTGATCTGTTAAAAAATGAAGCCTTTTTCTGGTCCGAAGCAGGGGACGCCGCGTTCGCGGCTCTCAAAGAAGCCATAAAATGGCACCAATTTTGAGTTTGCCGAATTTTGAGAAGCAATTTTGCATCGAGACGGACGCTTCGGATATAGGAATTGGGGCGGTGTTGATCCAGGATAAAAATCCAATCGCTTATTTTAGTAAGAAGCTAGGCCCGCGTCGCTGAGTCGCCTCGACGTATCATAAAGAGCTTTATGCCATAGTGGAAGCAGTGCCGAAATGGCGGCAATATCTCCTCGGGTGGGAGTTTAGTGACCAGAAGAGTTTAAAGGATCTCCTTCAACAGGTTGTGCAAACCCCGGATCAACATCTTTACATCAGAAAATTAATGGGATATAAATTTTGTATCGAGTATAAGAAAGGGAGCACCAACAAGGCGGTTGGCGCCCTGTCACGACGCGAGGAAGGCGTTGACCACCCTACTGATCTGGGACCGAACGACTCCAGCCCGGAGCCAGAGCAGGTGCCGCAGGCAGAGGCAACGTTTTTCGCTGCAGTCTCCCAGCCCATTCCCAAGGTGTTACAGCGGTTGCGGGATGAGACCGCGGCTCTGCCAGATCTGTGAGCATTGGTCGGCCAGATCGCCGCGGGCACAGCACCAACACATCTATCTTTTGTCGACGGCCTGGTCTATTTCAATCGTCGGATCCTTCTCAGTCTCGATTCGAAGCTAAAGCATTTGCTGTTAACTGAGCATCACTGCACGCCGATTGCGGAACACCCATGGCATGATCGAACCTTTCGTCTGCTATCTGCCGGTTTTTATTGGCCCCGGATGCGCAAGGATGTCAAAATATTTGTCGAATCATGTGCAGTGTGTCAATCCACTAAATACTCAACACAAAAGCATGCAGGTTTGTTACAACCCCTACCCGTCCCGTCACAAGTTTGGGAGGATGTTTCTATGGACTTTATTACAGGTCTTCCCCCGTCCAGAGGATACACCACGATTATGGTGGTAGTTGATCGCCTTTCCAAGTATGCGCATTTCGCCCCGTTACCTGCTAAGTTCGACGCCTTACGGGTCTCCCATCTCTTCATCAATACGGTGGTCCGCCATCATGGATTTCCAAAAACCTTAGTCTCGGACAGAGATTCAGTATTCTTGAACGCTACTTGGGAGGAAATGCTACGTTTGAGCGGAACTAAGCTGCATTTTTCCACAGCTTATCACCCACAATAGGATGGCCAAACGGAGGTTCAATATCGTGGCCTCGAACAGTACCTTCGGACATTTACTGCGGATCGTCCGTCCAAGTGGTGTAATTTTCTTCCGTGGGCTAAACTTGCCCTCAACTGTTTCTACCACTCAGCTTTGGACACTTCGCCATTCCGAGCGTTGTATGGGAGGGACCCACCAATGTTGGTGGCGTCCCCACCGTCGGCTGCCACGCCCCCTAAGTTGGCAGATTTGATACAGCAGAGAGGGAAGTTGCTTACGGAATTGCGTGTGAATCATGACTGTGCTCAGCAACGGATGTGCGAGGCGGTGAATAAGCACAGGATGCACGTGGAATTTGAGGTTGGGGACATGGTGTGGCTGAAACTCCAGCCTTACCGCCAACACTCCGTGGCCAAGCCGCTTTCGGCCAAGTTAGCCAGACGTTTCTACGGCCGTTATGAGGTGTTGCAGCGCGTGGGGCCAGTGGCGTACCGTCTGCGCCTGCCGGAAGGGAGCAGAATTCATGACTTTTTTCACGTCAGTCTACTTCGTGAATTCGTGGCGGGTGATGAGGGATCGATTCCGCGGATGGAGTTTCTAGCGGCCTTCGTAGGGAGCAGGCCAGTGGTGACTCCTTTGGCTTTGTGGATTCACAAGTGTTGTGGCATGACGACAAACCGACGGAACACGTGCTGGTGTGGTGGTCTGATGGGACAGACTCGCCGTCGTGGGAGCCAATCGATGTGATCAGACGGCGTTTCCCGAATCTCCCCCTTGAGGTCAAGGAGGCTGATAACTAGGGAGGAGTTGATAAGGACACTCCGAGAATACAGGATGAGGAACCGCCCGCAGAAGAGGTAGCATCGGCGACGGCCAAGAAGACATGGAAGCAGAGGCAACGGAAGAAGAACGCGAACAATGCAGAGGCAAGATCGTTGAGGCCGAGGGATCGAATCAAGCCACCGCAGAAGCTGGCACATTACGTCGCCAAGTAGCGACGTAATTAAGTAGGAGTCGTTCAGTTTTCCTTTTTTTTTCTTTTCTTTTCCTTTTCATATTTATTGAGTTATGGATTATTAATTATGTTATTGTAATTGAGTCGGGCGTTTTATAAGCCTCGTTCGGGTTTTCTTAGTTGGTTCTTTCCCGAACGTATAGGTTAAGTCGAAGCAACCCTAGGGTCTTAGTATAAATAGGGCCACTCTTTCATTATTTGAGCTATCAATTAAACCATATTATTCTGGCCTAATTATTGTGCAATAAGAAACGCTACCCTAATTGCTGACGACGAGAATCTCTCTCGCGTACAGCCCTTTCTTGCTGGAAATCGCCGCCGACCCAGTCCTCCTGGGCGCCGGATAATTCCCGGTCGTGTTTCTTGCAAGTGTATTAATCCTCGTTAGGAGGATCGCTCTTAACAACGTATATGGGAAATTGGCTGCGCAGCCGTGATTTTGAACAATGGAATATTTTTTGGTGCCTCGGGCCTTTCTAAACATAAAACCCCGATTGTTACTTGAAAATGGCATGATAAATATGGATATTTTTGATAAACTGTTTTTGGCATAAGTCCACTGAGTATGTTATAGTACTTAGCCAATGGCGGACCCACATGTAAAGAGGGGAGGGCTTTAGCCCCTAATGAATCCAATTTTTAACATTTTTTTCTATTATAAAATTTTAAATTTTATTCATATTTTGAACATATTGGTATATAAAAGCCTCTAATAATATTTTAAATTACATGAAAATTTATTTTTGTATAGAATTTTGAAAATTTAGCCCCTACTCATGTTTATTTCTGCGTCCGCCCCTGTACTCAGCCCTGCATGTGTTTTCCTTATATGCAGGTTGAGCGGCTACGAGCTTGGGGAGATGTTGAGTCGAGCTTGAATGTCTGGTTGTTTTCTTATTTTTTGAACTTTGAGAGTCGTATCTTCACACATGACGTCACTCTTTCTCTTGAACGCTTCTGGTGAGATAATACTATTTTTCGCAATTATATTTTGAACCCCTTTTACTCTTGGATCATAATTTATGAAATAGTAACTGTTTGCCGTTGGATTTAAGACATTACTCTTATTTTTTTCCTCCGTTATTTGAATATTAACTATTTTGGTCAAACACTTTTTAAAGTCCCATTAGTCGCGATTGCCCGCATTTATTGACCCTAGAAAGGGCGGTCGTGACACTATTTGTTGATTAAACTTCACACTCTTTGAACGTTAGCCAACGAACCCTTTCGAAAAAATAAAAAAAAACTACCTTCAATTTATTTTGTTTTGAATTTTTTTAGTAAGCATTATAATTCGATAAATGACGTGAGATATAGGTCATGCCAATATCACTGACGATTTGCAAATCCTAAATTGTCAAACTCATGACCTTCTATTTTCAGGTAAGAGCGCACTTAGCTAATTATGGAATATGGAGTATTTCAGATTCTACTTCTTCTGCCGCATTCTCATTTGGCTTGTTAATTAAAAAGTTACACAGTGGGTTTAGAATTTAAACGTTTTGGGAAATGATTAAAATATAGTGAAAATGGTGGACACAACACGACTTGCGACTTTGTAATGCATGCGCAGTTTACTTCCAGTTGATTATTTTGACCTATAAGTTGACTATTTTGTCAACATTTTTAATTGCAGTTGGTAAGGAAATAAAAATTATTATGTCAAATATTGATTGGTATTTTCATTGATACTAACTTCATCTAAAATAAGGATTTTTTTTCGTTCTGGTGGGATTCCGAGTCCATATTCTTCATTTATCAAATAAAAAGATAATTATTCTTGAGAAATGAGACATATAAATACGAACGCTTTCATAATTGCGCTAAATTCCATGTATAAGAAATTGACTAATAAGTATGTGGGTTTGAATCCTATTAATGCTAATTAAATTAGTCAATTTCTTATGCATAAAAAATGAGATTATATTAGATGATGATAGAACTTAGAAGTTGGGTTCTGTTAGGTCGAGATTTTTTAGTTTAATTGAGAATTGAGATATATTTTCAGCCACTCATTTACAACATTTTCAAAATGTTTACTGCAAGTAGATTATGTCAACTCGGGGGTATTATTGTCATTAGCCTGCACATCAAATGTCAACATCTTATAGTTGACATTATATGTATATAGTTGACATGAATTGTATATTTAGTTGACATTATATGTGTGTAGTTGACATGAATTGTATATGTAGTTGACCAAAAAATTAAAATTAAAATTAAAAATTTTAAAAAAATTATTTATTGAATAAAATGTACCATGAAATTATCATTATGCTCTTTCATAATTAATTAATCTAAAAATATTTTCCATGTGGAAATTCGGACCATTCATTTAATAAAAATGAATGGCTCTCAATTCTGAATTAGGCTAAAAAATCTCAATTGATCACCCCTTAGAAGTATTTAAATATGTATATTAGCTTAAATAGTTTCTTCTTCCAATAAAATAAACTCAGGTGGAGGTCGGGGTATTACTTTGTAAAAAAGTAGACCAATTAAACCTTAGAAATTTGATAATGCTATTTTACCAACCACCAACGAGAAAAAAAAGAGGGGGGATTTACAAGTTGCAGTTATACGCGGTAACAAACTAAATAAAGCCTCTCGATCTGTCTATATATATCCTTCCCTCCAATACAAATTTAATATCAACTCATTTCCTACAACCATTCATCACTTATACTACTTGCTAGTTTATCTCAATTGAAAAGAAGTTTTTGTTTAGAAATGGATGTGAAATGCAGAGGAGCATTTCTTCTTTTAGTTGTAGCTGCAGCAGCGTCGACATTCGGCGTTGCTTCAGCAAACAAGGAGTGGAGCACAGTGGCCGGGAACTGGAACCACACGGGGGCCGATTTCTGGTGGCAGAGGCACCCAAATGGAACTCAGGCGGCGTCCAAGCGATTGATAGTCGGTGGAGACCAAAACTGGCGTTTCGGGTTCAACTACACTAACTGGGCCATCAACAACGCCCCCTTCTTCTTAAACGACACCTTAGGTAATTAACATAATTGTTGCTTTGCCCAAAGCAGACAATATCATGCTACTGTAGAGTTCGAATGTGCATTAAATAACCCTCACACTGGTTGCATATATTCTCCATACTGCATGCACATTTTCTAATTATCCGATGTGTGATGATTTGAACCCTAACAATAATTGATATAATATAATTTATTATACATCCATGAAATTGAATGCATGCAGTGTTCAAGTACGATCCACCAAACGACACCACATTCCCTCACAGTGTTTACCTGTTGCCTGATTTCTGGAGCTTCCAAAACTGTGACCTGAGAAGGGCGAGGAAGATCGGAGATGTGAACGCAGGCGGTGGTGATGGCTTCGAGTTCGTGCTCAAGAGGTGGCAGCCTTACTATTTCGCCTGCGGCCAACACGACGGCATCCACTGCAAAGATGGCCTCATGAAATTCGCTGTCTGGCCCTTGATCCGTTGGTTCTACTGATTATCAACAACAAATACTACCAAGATTGATTTTTGTTTCTGCAGTGCGTGTGATTTTGTTATTCCACTACTTGACTTTGTTTTTCTTTTCCATACTCCTTTTGTTACTCATCTTGCTACATCTACATTCATGAAGCAATATCTGTAACAAAAGAATTGAATTGTTGTTGATTTTGTATTCATCGCGTCAATCAAGTAATGTGTATTTTATTAAACATCGCTATTTGGCTTTTCACTTTATTGCTCAAGAGAAAATAATTAATATTCCTAACACACCCACACAACAAGAGATTTCAGAAAAAGGGTTTTAATTCACTGATTTTTTGAAATTTAGGATTAAATTCGCTGACCTTTCGAAATATGAGACCGAGAGATGCGAATGTTTCGGAACAAAGGATTTTTAAATTTTTCTATCTTTTCTCTTCTTTTTTATTATTATTATTTCCATCTCAACATTTATGAATTATCCAAAATACCCTATAATTTCCACATATAGTTTTCTCTCTTTTGTGTCTGTTTCTTGAAATCGTCGACAATCTTCTTTGCCCTTCACTTCACATCTTTTCTCTTTCCCGACCTCATTCAGATTCCCTCGTCAGCTTTCATCATCAAATCAATGACCTAAACAAATTTTGAATTTTTTTAAAAAAGGGGGAAAATGTCTGCTCCACCTCACTACAATTCAGCAGGCATATGTCTGATTCGAGCTACGGCAACCAGAAATTGGCGGCTCCGTCGTCGCTCAGATGCTACAAATCGCAGAAGCAGCGAGATTGGAACACGTTCGGGCAGTATCTGAAGAACCACAGCAGCCGCTGCAACGGGTCTCACCCTCGAATTCCTATGCTCCTCGACCAATTCGGGAAGATAAAGTTCCATGGCGGTGGCTGCCCCTGCGGAACACCAGAGATCCATGTCTTTCGCGAGTAGATCCTGATGAAGATTTGGATGCATCTTTATTTTTGGGTGAAAAGGAGAGGTATCGGAATCAAGAGACATCAGAATTGGGGTGAAAATTATCAAAATTGAAGTGAAAATATTGTAGGGTGATTTGGTCAATAACAAATATTGAGATGGAAATAACCAGAGAAAAAATAAAAAAAATTCAAAAATCTCTTATTTTGAAAAATTTGCATGCCTCGATTCCTTATTCTGAAGGTCAGCAAATTTAAACATGAATTTAGAAAGGCCACTGAATTTAAACCTTCTGAAATCTCTCCTTACAAAGCTCTCATCTGATACGAAAAGCTTGTAAATTGATTCTGTCAGAAATGCCCCTCCCAAAATCTCTACTCAGAGTCAGAGCGCTCCACGTCCTCACTTGCCAATCCAAGCCGCTCACTTCGCTACATCCTCCGCCGCCGCCGCCGCCGCCGCCGCCGGCGGATACCTTCCTCGTCGACAAGGCAGTATCAATTCTCAAATACCACCACCCTTCACTCCTCAACCCCTTAATCCCCCAATTCACCCCTGCAGCCGCCTCCTCTCTTCTCCTCCAATCCCAAAACGACCAGACCCTAATCCTTAAATTCCTCACTTGGGCTCGCGAATTTCCCTTTTTCGCCACCCACCTCCAATGCCTCTGCCTCTCCATACACATTCTCACTCGCTTCAAGCTCTACAAAACCGCCCAGACACTGGCGGAACAAGCCGCCCTCACTTTTCCCGCCGACCAAAGGAGCGATTCGGTCTTTTCGTGCCTTGTCGACACGTACCAGCTCTGCAATTCCAGCTCCGCGGTGGTTGATTTGATGGTAAAGGCCTTGTCTAATTTGAAGCAGATTGATAGAGCTTTAAATTTTGTGAATTTGGCTACAAATCATGGTTTCCAGCCTAGTGTGTTGTCATATAATTCGATTTTGGAGGCGATTATTCGGAGTAAGGCTTCTGGATTTGTTGAGTTAGCCAACACTGTGTATAATGACATGATGCATAAAGATGTTTCCCCCAATGTTTTTACTTACAATATATTGATCAGAGGGCTGTGTGCAAATAAGACTATTGATAGGGGGTTGGATTTCTTTGAGAAGATGGAGAAAAGGGGTTGTTTGCCCAATGTGGTTACATATAACACCTTGATGGATGCCTATTGTAAATCGGGCAACATCGATGGGGCGTATGCATTACTGGAACTGATGTGGGAAAAGAATTTGGAGCCTAATGTGATTACTTACAACGTTATCATAAATGGATTGTGTCGAGAAGGGAGGATGAAGGAGACGGGCAAGGTTTTTAATGATATGAAGGGTCAGGGCTTGGTTCCAAATGAAGTTACATATAATACACTTATCAATGGGTTCTGTAAAGAGGGGAACTTTCACCAAGCTCTTGTTTTACACGCGGAGATGGTTAGGAATGGCTTGTCTCCCACTGTAGTCACTTATACTTCTCTGATAAATAGTATGTGTAAAGCCAGAAACTTGCGTCGTGCCATGGAGTTCTTCGACCAGTTGCAGATCAGGGGATTGAACCCGAACGAGAAAACTTATACAACTTTAATTGATGGTTTCTGTCAGCAGGGGTTCATGGATGAAGCATACAGATTTTTAAATGAAATGATAAACAGGGGCTTTTCACCCTCAATAGTGACATACAATGCATTGATCAACGGGCATTGTGTGGCAGGTAGAATCGACAATGGCATGGAAGTGATTAAAGATATGACTGCAAAAGGAGTTTCTCCAGATGTAGTAAGTTACAGTACAATCATATCAGGTTTCAGTAGAGATTCTCGTTTGGATGAGGCATTCCAAATGAAAGAGGAGATGGTTAAGAAGGGGATTTTTCCAGATGCTGTTACTTATTCGTCTTTGATGCAAGGTCTTTGTGCAGAGAGGAGACTAACCGATGCTCGTGAAATGTTTGAAGACATGTGGAGACTAGGTTCGCAGCCTGATAAGTGTACATATACTACTCTTATTAATGCTTGTTGTGCTGAAGATGATATGGAAAGTGCAATGTATCTCCACAATGAAATGATCAATAAAGGCGTTCTTCCTGATGTTGTTACCTACAGTGTGTTGATAAACGGGCTTAATAAGCAGGTTCGTAGTAAGGAAGCAAAGCGGCTGCTTTTCAAGCTGTTCTATGAAGAGCATGTTCCTTCTGATGTTACTTATGATTTGCTGATAGAGGGCTGTAGTAGCATTGAATTTCAGAGCAGCGTAGCACTTATGAAGGGATTTTGCTTGAAAGGTTTGATGAATAAAGCTGATCGAGTTTTTGAGGAAATGCTTCATAGCAACCACAAGCCTAGTGAAGCAGTTTACAATGTTCTCGTACATGGCCATTGTAAAGCAGGAAATTTGCAGAAAGCAATCGATCTATACATGGAAATGGTGCAACTCGAACTTGTTCCTCATGCTGTTACCATTATTGCTCTTGCTAGAGAACTTCACAAAGTGGGGTGGACGGAAGAGCTGAATCAAATTTTACAAGATACGTTAAAAAGCTGTAAAGTTATTGATGGTGACCGAGCCAAAGTCCTTTTGGAGGTGAATTACAAAGAAGGGAACATGGATAACGTTTTTCACATTCTGCAGGAGATGTCCAAGGATGGCCTGCTTCCCAATGATTTTAAGACTGCATAGGCTTGTGACGTTATTTTTATAGTATTTTATATGGCATCATTAAGCTGTTAGTGTAAAACAGAATAAGGGGCTGGGTATGCTACACATGTCGGACTTGCTTTTTCTCCCAAAATGAAGTTTTGAGTTATGACAGTGTGTCCAGATGGTAGTCAGTTTCGAGAAGATGAAAAGAATGGCTGCTAGCTTACTGAGCCATTGTGTTAACAGAAGCCATTCTTCTTTCCCAGCCGAATGAAAATGGTGAACCAGTGTCATATCTTTAGTGAGATAGACAAGGATGGCCTTGGTTTCAATTGAGGTAACAACAGCTTAGAGTTATGAACAGGCATGATGACTAGAGGAGTTGTATTTGGACAGAGTCTTGTATTTTCTTCACGATATTATCAAGAGTAAGCATAGTCGCCGGTTTATTGACTATTATCTGTTATGCCGGTAGTGTATTAAATCTACTACTGAATTATTTAACACAGACTGCATACAAATTCGAAGGGGGATAAGATACGCAATATTTGTTATTGTGGTATTGCTGAGACTACAAATGCCAAACTTATTAGTGCTGGAGGAAGCTCTCTCTCCACAAATTTATTGGTAATGGTGTTGCATTTGCATACCTCTTGTTGGCTGAACCATGGCTACCATGGAGTCTTCACTGCTGTCTCCATTTTAGCCATTGAATACATTTTAGTCTTCAAACCGATAAGAGCATCCCAACCCCGTCCCCGATTCATGCCCCAAATCCCCTCCACGTCATCATTCACTTAAATTTAAATCCCAGCACACAACTATTAAATTGCACTATTAACAATTTCAACATATTTTACTTGTAAAAATTAAAACCGTTGAACAATTATAGCACCAAAAATTCATTTTTAATTCAAAAATAATAAATTATAAACTAAAAAAAATTAAAAATTAGAACATAAAAAAAATGCAAAAAAAAATAAAAATTAGAAAATCACGTGGGGAGCTTCGTCGCCCATCTCCCTCTCCCCCTCCCACTTCTTCCCCTTCCAAAACCCTAAAAAATCAGAAATTGGGGCAACGGGTCACGGCCTGCTTCACCTCCAACGCCGGACCGGGACTCTCGAATTGTGGCACAGGCGCTGGCCCGGGACGCGACTGCGTCACCGGGACCGTTCCAGGCCGGAAATTGGGGTGGTTTAACGCTGGGGGCCGCGGGCCGGGACCCAAGTGCGGTCCGGCCCGCAGCGTTGATGCTCGGAATTCAAATGATTCTAGGTGATCAAATCATCTGTTCTTCATTTAAGATCGAAGGAGGACCAGAATACACGATTGTGTTCATTGTTGAATCTCAATAGTGGCTGTTTTCTTCAAATTGTCTTTTAAGCTTGCGTAAAATTATTGTAGTACTAAAGTCTAGCATCCACTATGCTGTCCCCACCGTTCATTAATCGTCCCTTAAACTATTATTTGAGAGTCTCAGTGTACTTTATTCCTCCATCCCTTAACTAAGGGACGGAACCTGCAACGCTCCGTCCCTTAACCATCCCTCCATCCCTTAATTTACTATTCATTCAATTTCATTTTTTATTTTTTTTCCAACACAATTCAATTAAAACAAACACACTTCATTAAAATTAAAATAACATTATAGCATAAAATAAAAATACAACTTAAAATTTAAAAAAAAAAACATAATTAAAATCTTAAAAAAATAAAAATGACATAATTTAAAATACAATTTTATATGTACATCCTTGAATGTTTTATATTTCACTTCCGATGTGGGATTACTATTCATTCTTGGATGTCTCTATAAAAGAGAAACAACCAAGAATGATTTTGTCTCACATCGAAAGTGAAACATAAAACATTCAAGGATATTGTCTCTATAAAAGAAGAACAACCAAGAATGATTTTATCCTACATCGAAAGTGAAACATAAAACATTCAAGGTTGTCTCTATAAAAGAGAAGCAACCAAGAATGACTTTGTCCCACATTGAAAGTGGAACATAAAACATTCAAGGTTGTCTCTATAAAAGAGAAGCAACCAAGAATGACTTTGTCCCACATCGAAAGTGAAACATAAAACATTCAAGGTTGTCTCTATAAAAGAAAAGCAACCACGAATGACTTTGTCCCACATCGAAAGTGGAACATAAAACATTCAAGGTTGTCTCTATAAAAGAGAAGCAACCAAGAATGACTTTGTCCCACATTGAAAGTGGAACATAAAACATTCAAGGTTGTCTCTATAAAAGAGAAGCAACCAAGAATGACTTTGTCCCACATCGAAAGTGAAACATAAAACATTCAAGGTTGTCTCTATAAAAGAAAAGCAACCACGAATGACTTTGTCCCACATCGAAAGTGGAACATAAAACATTCAAGGTTGTCTCTATAAAAGAGAAGCAACCAAGAATGACTTTGTCCCACTTCGAAAGTGAAACATAAAACATTCAAGGTTGTCTCTATAAAAGAGAAAGCAACCAAGAATGAGTTTAATAAATTCGCAAGCTCATCAAATACATATGGGATATTACGAATTTCTTGTATTTATTTATTTGTAAAAATTGTTTTTAAATATAAAAACAATTTTTATAAATAAAAAGTATTTTTTTTAAAATTCAATTTTTTTAAAAAAATTGATTTATTGCGTCAGCGTGACGACGCCCACTCGCGGGGCCGGCGAGTGGGCGTCACGTGGCGAGACGGCTCGTCGCTTGTCTTGGCGACGCGGGACGGGACGGGATGGCGAGCTGCAACGCGTCGCGCGACAGACCCGTCTCTCCAGGACACCGGCGCGACGCGTAGTGGATGCTCTTATGATGGGCACGAACACATAAAATAAAGCAGAAAATTAAAACACAACCTTGAACAAAAGAATATTTTTTTCAAATCAAATCATGCAGAAAAATAAAACATATGCTAATCATTTTCGAAAAAATGATAATAAATAGTTAAAGTAAAGAGAGTAAAGTAAGAGAAATTAATCTAAAAGAAAGTCTTTGATTTCGTATTCTCTCTCTTACTTTACTCTATCTCTACTTTAACTATTTATTAACTATTTATTACCCACTTCATCCCAACCTTAAGTTGAGTCAAAATTTTTAGACACGAAGACTAAGGAATACGATAGTTAGAACCGAGAGAATATAAAATTTTCAGTGCTAGTAAATCTTGATACGCTACTTTGAACTGAATTGGGATGCAATTGGGAATAAGTTATTAGTTCAATATTATGAGGATTTAAAAGCACACACATTATCACCCCATTACTCATAATAGTTTATCATACCATAGATAATCCATAGCTAAATTTGACGCCGTCAAACCTACAAAGAATGAGTCATTAACCAATTCCTGCAAAGCTCTTCCAAATCCCAATTTATAAATAAAAAAAATGAAACGTAAGACTCTGACTAGATAACTGGTTCAGCTACAACAATGAGCGCGGTCGCTGTATCAAGATTAGCTGACTGACTGCTCACGGCTCCTACGACCATTTGAAGAAGCCACCCAATAGGCTGGACCACCATAACCGTATCCATTGTAACCTTGCCTTTGGCTCCACTGACTATGATCCCCTCTCGACTGCCAAACACAAATCAACAGATGGAATATATCATGGGAGCCTTCTATATATATTCGGAACCCTATATAATTTTACTATACAACTGCTATCCTGGACTTTGCATTTACCTGCTTGTTGTTTAAACTCCGGCCCCAAGAAAGGCGAACCTTCTGCTTACCAATAACCGTCCCATTTAATCTGTGAATTGCATCCTCAGCATTGCTTCTGTTGAAACAGAAATTTATATAGGTCATCTTATTGTTTAGATATAAAATACGCAGGGAACAATCAAGAGGGTTTTTCTTCAGGGCTTGCTTAGTGATAGAAACCCTTGTTTCCCACCCATCAAATAAAACTTGTATAAGAAAAATAGTCTCTCCATAAAGCAGTCATCAACTGCTGGCAGTGACAATCCACAAATAATAACATATACATATATTTAATTTATACCATTCCTCAGTCCTCACGTTGGCACATTCTCCATATTCAATAAATTCTTAATGTCTAAAGAAGCATAACCAGGTAACCTGGTTCTTATTTTACTCTTTAACAAATGGTTTCATGAAATCTACATGTAAACAGAAATTGAATTTTAAAACCAGAAAGGAGAAAACAAAAAGGGAAAGAACATATTAGAAATTGCAGTCAAAAGCACAAACCGCATAACAAAATTACCTTTTTTCATATTGTACAAAACCACATCCTCTTCCAGCTGGTATTTTCACAGAGACAACCTCGCCGAATGGAGTAAAAGCCTCTCTGAGCATATCATCAGTGACTTCCGAGTCAAGCCCTCCAACAAAAATCTAAAAGAGACATAGGATATCCTGTTAATCATGATATAAAATTTCCAATAGCAAGCAATATCAAAGCTGAACTTACAGTTGTGCTGGCTAACTCATTCTCTGATTGACCTATACGTACAGGATCATTTGAAGGACATCAGCCAGTCAGTACAAAACAAGTCAGAATTCTTGAATAAATGTAACATTTTAACAAACATAGCTCATATACAAAATATATAAATAAAAAAGAAACTTCCCAAATGAAGAATAAATAGAAAAGGATTAGACTAAAACATGGGTGAAATTTTTAATCCCATAAGCAATGAGTATAAGATATTCAAATTGACAACTGTTTACACTTCCGGCTTACCTTTGTCACTCTTATACACGAGATTTGAGAGTAAAGTGTAAATTGGAGTATTGGACAGTAATGGAAGAAATATTAATCAAAGAATTAAGGAGTTTAAAACATAAATGGAGCACACAGAGACCTGTAATGAAATAGTAGTAGAAAAAAACATGTTATATTGAAGACTAGAAACAAGTAAATCATTTAAAAAGCCAGATATTTGGGGAAAAGAGACTTGGAAACATAAAAACTAATTTGTGTGAAAAAGCATCAAAGAAATGCAGTATAATAATAGGAGTGTCATTACACCTTGAGAATAATATTGTTGCTGAGATGAATATCTCCTGGGGGTTGCTACACCAATTCGCATAGGCCTACTAGAGCACTGGACACCATTCATTTCAGTCACTGCTTTAGACTTTTCATTTTCATCATTGAACCTAACAAAGCCATAACCTTTCGAATGTCCAGTATTTAAATCAACCACCACTTTTACATCTTTAACAGATGGATACCTACTAGCAAAGGTTTCATGCAGCAGTTCATCAGTAACATCAGGAGCCAAATCTCCAACAAATATTGACAAATCAGAACCAGCTTCTGGGCGCCTATCACCAGTGCTTAAGGTAGCCCAGTTTAAGCGAAAAGGTTGATCTGCGTTAGGCATCATGGCACCATTGTAGCTCTGCAGAGCACTCTCTGCTGCATCATGAGAATTGAACTCAATGAATCCATATCTATCCGATTGACCAGTCTGTCTATTGCGAATTATCTTTACCGAAAAGACCTGCATTTAATAAATCAAACCAAATATAAAAATAACAGTGGCAAATAAATTAATAATATGTACTCCTTCGCAATACATTGCTTTCTAGACAGAGATAATATATTGGTAGTTTTCATCTTCTAGATCAAGAATTGATAGGTAACATTTTTGGGTCCAAAATTGGCAAAACTCCTTTTCTATGGAGTACTCCACTATTTTATGAAGACCATCTAATAATTGGTTATCTGGTTTGCTTCGCAAATATCTGTCATCTGCAGGTTCTTTCGACAAGTAAAATCAATGAGCATTCTCTCCAGCCAATGAATTTAAATATTCGAAAAGCTGAACATGATAAAATTAGGTTGATATTGATTCATTTCAATTTAATCTTTTTTCGAATTAAGTTCCTGAACTTTAAATCAACTCTCTTTGGTTATTTAAACTGCAGAGACACACAGAAGATCTAAGATATCATTCATCACATGAAAGGATTGAAGATTGCCAAGTTAAATTTTCAAATCTGGGGAAAAAAAATAAGATTCAAAGAAGCATGAATCACAAATCTAGACGTAGAGGTGCGATAAAAGTGTTACCTCTCCGGATTGAGAAAAGCAGGAGTGGAGATAATCCTCATCCATCCACTGCTGGAGATCTCCAATCCAGATTGTCTTATTGTCCTCGCCGGAAGGTTGAATCTGATTGCGGTGCTTGGGTGGATAGTGCTTAGGTTGGGGCTGGTGGGGGTAGTAGGGCAAGTAATGCGGGTTATACATCATCTGCGGGTGCATAGCCATGGCGGGATATTGCTGCACCGCCATCCACCAATGCTGGTACTGCTGCATCGCTGCCCAATGCTGATGCTGCTGCATCTGCCGTTGTTGTTGCTGCTGATTTGAATCTCCGCCGCTCATCCTGTCTTCGAATTCGAGTTTCGGTAGACTAAGGAAACCGCTTCTTCAACCTTGAGAGCGAGATTTATGAGACAAACCACAAAATAAAGACAAATAATTAGGGATCTACGCTGCAGGATTTATTTTCTTTTTCCTTTCCTTTTTTATATAAAAAATACTGTAATTTTTTTTGAATTATTATTTCTCTCCTTAAGGCCATCCACAACGCTGTTCCTATACCGTTCCTATACCGTTCCTTAAACCACTATTTGAGGGCCCCACTGTACTTTTTTACTCCATTCCTTAACTAAGGAACGGAACCTGCAACCCTCCGTTCCTTAACCGTTCCTTAACCGTTCCTTAAATTACTATTCATTCTATTTCAATTTTTATTTTTATTTCCAACTAAATTAAATTAAATAAACACACTTTATTAAAAAACAAACATACTTTATTAAAAAACAAACATACTTTATTAAAAAACACACAATATTAAAAAAAATTACAACTTAAACTTAAAAAAATTAAAAAAAACACACAATTCAAATCCTAAAAAAATAAAAAACACACAATAAAAAACACACAATTAAACGTGGGAAAATAAAAAAACTACTCCGCCGGCGAATCATCCTCCGGAGGCGGTCGAGGTTTAGGGGGAGGGGGAAGACCAAGTAGTCCTGCCATATGCACAATTCCGTTCCACCAGGCCGTGTATTGGGCGTACGAGAAGCGGGAAGTGTCCGCCATTGTGGCGGTTATGTACGCCACCATAAGTGTGTTCGAGCCTCCCCCGATCCCGAGGCCGACTGGCTTGATTCTCCTCGGCCCTTCCTCGCTCTAGCCGCTTTCGCCGCCTTCGTCCCTTGCGGACGACGGCGCCCACGGCTAGATCCCTCGTACTCGGCGGCCGTAACCCCAACCTCCTGCGTGCCACGATCACTGGGCGCATCGGTGTCACCAGACGAGTACTGGCCGCTCGTCGTGTGCTTCGTCCGCTTTGAGGTTGATCCCGAGCTGGAGCGGACACCACCGGCCCACCTTTCCTCGTCCTTGACGAGCTGCCAAATATCAACATATTTGAACTGTACACCGGTGTCCTGGTGGAAGGCGCGCATAGCCGCCCTCAGTATGTCGGCGCCCGAAGCTCCGCTTTGGTAGTGCGCCGCTTCGGTGGAGTAGATCCCGCAGAATTTTTTGACCTGTAAATCGACTCGGCCAAAGTGAGCACGAAGCATTGTATATTTGCGCTTCCGGGCCCCTTTCGGCTTAGTCTCGTGGTAGACATCACGGACCTTTTCCCAGAAGCACTTGGCGGCTTGTTGGTTGCCGACGATGGGATCATATGAGACGGTGAGCCAGGCGGTGTACACCGCCTTTGTTTCTTCGTTGGTGTAGGGATGCCGGCCCAGATCCTCCGGCTCCTCCTCCTCATCCTCCTCGGGTGCCTCAGACGCAGCCCTGTAGCTTCCTCCCTGAGTGGGTTCAACGGGGATATCCTCCCGAATCTGGGACAAACCCTGGGAAAGCCGCGAGCCGGAGCCTCGAGCGTAGGCATCCACATCGAAAGTGGGTGGTTGGTACCCACCCGGCGTCGCCGACCCCTGCGTGCCCGGCGTCGATGACCCAGAACCACCAAGTGTGTTGTACATGGTCTCCCAATCGCCGAACGCGTTGAGATCCCACCCTCCGGCGCCGCCACCACCGTAATTGCCGTCGCCGGACATTTTTTGAAGAGATAGAATATGAAAATTGGAGAGAAATTGATGTTGATGTAGGAAGAATAGATGTGTAGTTGTGTATAAAATGAATGAATTAGGTGTATTTATAGAATAAGAAAATAAAAATAAAAATTAAAAAAATTAAGAAAAAGTTAAAAAAAACGGTAATGTTACCGTTTAAAAAAAAATTTTTTTTTTTAAAAATTCGATTTTTATAAAAAAAAAAATAATTATTGCGTCATTGCTGACGTGTCCCACTCGCGGGCCGGCGAGTGGGAAGCACGCACGCACGGGGATCGGCCACGTCGCCCAGGCGCGTGGCGGCTTGTTCCGTGCCGCGTTACGTGCCGTCGGCACCCGGCACGGAATGGGAACGAGACGGGAGCGGAATGCAGCGCCGCAACGCGTTCCGCGGCGAAACCGTTCCGGCGGAACGGCACGCGGAACGGTTTCGGCACGCGTTGCGGGTGCTCTAATAACGAAATACTACTACTACTACTACTATTTTTATATCAATCTAATACTATGGCAAATAAATTCAAATTACAATACTATTGATGAATATATGGAGTATTTATAACAGTAAATTAATTTCAATTACACTTTTTAATATGGAAATAATTTTTAACTAAAAATAATTTTCTACACCAATATGACTGACATTCGTTGCTCTATCTCAGATGATATTATTAGAACCCGGTTACTTTTCCAGCCTAAATTTATTGATGTTGAATCAATTTATATTAATTGGAAGTATTTTCGTATAATTTATAAAATGGGAATGGGCACTAATTCTGGAATAAATATATATGTGTAGAATGTTAATAGTAATAAAATGCCAAAGTAAGAGAAAAAATTGCTATTTGTTGATATAGCAGTGCAATGTAAATAGAAGATGATTTTGGAGAGGGGTGCATTGATTTGAGCGCTGCCGAATCTAGACCGTTGGTGGATGTTGACCGTTAGATGAGGGGAAAGGTTAAAGAGTGGCGATAAAGAACCAAAATTTTGTACAATCAGAATAAAGTTATATTAATAATTTGATGTATTAATTATATATTAAAATAATAAATGTTGTGAGTGGATAAGTTAAAAAGACTTATTAGCCTATAACCTTATTTTTTTATTTTTTTATTTGGATTTTTTTTCTATTGTTTTTAAAATTTGAATTAAAGTGCTCACTAATTACATTTATTATTCCAAAAAAAATTTATACACAGATCATAAATATATGACCATATTATTATGCATTTCTCATGTATTATATATGCATCCATATATTTAAATTAAATATATAAATAAATCTATTTTTTTTAAAATGACCTAGTTTTTTGTTGTACAAAATTTGATTGTATAGATTGGTTGAAGGTTAAAAGCAGAGCAAGTTGCGGCGGCCTATGAGTATCGAGTGGGTCCCATTTCTATTTGGAGGTATCCGTAGGATCAATTCGTTGCAGATGGACGGCCCAAACCTGATGATTTCGCGTCTCAGTGAGTCAGACAATTGGATGGAGAGGTCTTGGACTACACTCTTTAGTAAAACATTTACATCACCAATTAATTCTTCCCATTTTCTAAGAGCATCCACAATAGCGTCTAGCGCACCGCCTAATTCTTCCCATTTTCTAAGAGCATCCACAATAGCGCCTAGCGCACCGCCTAGCCGAGCGCCGGCGCTAGGCGGTGCGCTAGGCGGTCTATTGCAGCCGCCCAGCGATTTTCACGAAAAAAAACCGCCTAGCGCTCGGCGGTTCCGTGGCGCTAGGCGGTGCGCTAGGCGATCCGCTAGGCGCTATTGCAGCGTCCGGATCGCCTAGCGCGAATTTTTAATTTTTTTTTCCGAAACACTATATATACGCGACTTGCCCGTCATTTTCATTCGCACCACTTGTATTAACGAGTACTCTCTCTATCTTAATTTCTGTACAAGATCAACACCTAGAAATGAGTAATGCCGGTGGTAGTGGTGGGAGTGGTGGGGATGCTGAGGAGTACGAGCGTATAATGAACGAAGCGCTAGAGGCCTATACGAACCGTGAGATTGATCAATGGATGCAGAGGGCCTTGCAGCCGGCGGTACCTCGACCTCGACCAGTGGTACACCGCCGAGCGGTGATTGATCGTGATCACGTAGCTGCACATCAGCGCCTATACGAAGACTACTTCGCACAGGAGCCGCGGTTCAACGCCAACCTTTTCAGGCGCCGTTTTAGGATGCGCGGGTCCCTGTTTATGCGTATTGTTAACGGATTGGAGCAACGATATCTGTATTTCCGCTTTAGGCACGATGCGTCTGGCAGACCCGGCCAAACTCCTATTCAAAAGTGCATTGCGGCAATCCGGCAGTTGGCCTACGGAGGCGCTGCAGACATGTGGGACGAGTACCTCCACATCGGTGAGACGACTGCCCTGGAGTGTATGAAGTATTTCTGTCAGGGCGTGATTGAAATATTCGGTGATCAGTACCTTCGAAGCCCTACCTCCGATGACTGCCGGGATCTGCTGCGGATGCACGGGGAACAGCATGGGTTCCCAGGGATGTTAGGCAGCATAGATTGTATGCATTGGGAGTGGAAGAACTGCCCCGCCGCCTGGAAGGGGATGTACACTACCGGCTACAAGGGAAAGAATCCCACGATGATCCTCGAGGCCGTAGCTGATTACCGGCTGTGGATTTGGCATGCGTATTTTGGGATAGCTAGTTCGAACAACGACCTCAACGTCCTCAACTCGTCGCCACTTTTCAACGAGCAGTGTCAGGGTGTCGGTCCGGCAATCAGTTTTGTCGCCAACGACAACCGACATGATATGGGCTACTACTTGGCGGATGGGATATACCCTAGGTGGCCCGTCTTTGTGAAGACGATCCGATGCCCAGGAGATGAGAAGAAGGCCTAATTTGAGGCACGGCAGGAGTCGGCGCGCAAGGACGTGGAACGCGCATTTGGTGTGCTCCAGGCTCGATGGGCGGCAGTTAAGGGGCCAACGCGTTTGTGGCACGTCGACTGCATTGCTGATATAATGTACGCCTGTATAATCATGCACAACATGATTGTCGAAGATGAAGGTAGACAACTGACTGATTGGGCCAACGACGATAATGAAGCTGGTCCAAGCCACGACGTTGCCGCCCCTAACATACGGAGTGGGGTAACCCCACGATGAAGACGGCCGCCTCCAAGCACATGCCGACATGCGCCAAACGGAGGCTCATATTCGACTCCAAAAGGATTTAATTGAAGAGTTATGGGCGCGGAGGACTGCACGACGTTAGTTTTTTTTAATTATGTAATTTTTTTTAATTAATGTACTTTTTAAATTTTATTAATATTAGTGAATTTTCTCGTTTTTGTGTCGTAAATTTAATTCCGTATATTGTGTGATTGTTAATTATTTCATTTTGTACATATTTGTTAATAGTGATGTGGATAGTATGTGGCTAGGCTATGGCTGGGCTATTGCTGGGCTATTTGCTTGTTTTGATGATGTGGTAGGAGGATTGTTAGTGCTGATGATGTGGCAGTGGCTAGGCTATGGATGGGCTATTGCTGGGCTATTCCTATTGTGGATGGCCTAAGTGACTAACCGAACATGCCCTTAATTAATAGAGGTTTAAAATACTAACTTCCTCTTTTCATAATAAATATCACACTGATACGACATTTTAAGAAATATTGTTTTGAATGTAAAGTTAAAAAAATTTATATTGATGTGAAGAAAACTTTTTCCAAAAAATGATAGTATATAACGTCTTTTATAGGACAAATTATAAAAAATGTGTGACATTTATTATGAGACGAAAATACCAGTATACTACTATAAAGAAAAATTATAAATATATTATACTATACTATACTATAAAAGAAAAATCGGTGGATAAAAAAAGTTGTATTCCCTTCCTATCTCGTTAAGTAAGTCGTTTTAATTTTTATACAGGATTTAAGAAAAACTGAGATTTTGTGAATTAAATAAAGAAAGAATGAAGTTAAAAAAAATAATTAAAGAGAGAAAGTAAAAAAAACATAATGCAAAAAAAAATGTCTCCCTTACATTGGACACCCAAAAATATAAGTGATCTACATTGGAGTAGATCACTTAATTAGGAAAGAAGGAAATAAAATATGAATCTTATTTTTGTGTGGGAATATATGAAATGTTAGTGAAATAAATTAATTAATTGAGAAAAATATTTACTATTATCTCCGTCCCTGAAAAGTATGAATTATTTTATTTTTAGTCCATCCCTGAAAGTATGAACTTTCTACTTTTGGAAACTCTAATGCTCTAATGAGGTTGGACTCATTCTCTTCACTGACAATATTTTTATTACTTTTTCTTTCTTTCTATTTTACTTTACCAATTATACGTTAAAATTCGGGTCAAACTAAATGTTCGTATAGTACTTTTTAGGGACAAAGAAAGTACTATTTATAGTTAAAGTGAATCATGACTGTTAATTGAGGACTGGCATATATGGTAAATTGGGACGGCTAATAGTGGAGGGATGGAATAATATTGATACTATTAAATATATTCTATATATTTAATTTGCCTCATTCAAAGTCGATCATTTCTTTGTTGCTACTCGATTTTATATAATCCATATGTCCATTAAAAATGAAACGTATTTAATTTTTAATTGTACCACTAAAAATGAAACATTTTCTAGAATAGAGAAAACATCATTTCTGTTTTTTCTCTTTCTTACTCTATTTACGCTTAACTGACGAAACAACACTATATAAAATTTCATGCCGAAAAACAAATGTTTCATACTTAGTGAGATAGAAGAAAATAGAAAATAAAGTAGAGGAAGTATTATTTTTACTTGGATTATTTTTCAAAAAATGTCATTATAAGTGAGACAATATAAAAAGAAAAGCTTTTTTATTATGAGCCGAATAGAGAGATTATGAAATATTTGAGTTTATCTTTTCAATTTTGTTATGAACTTTTACCCTAACCGCCAAAAAAATTTGAATATACTCAACATATACTGGTATTTCAATTACTTTGAATGCTATTATTTCACCCACCTCAAGTTGTTTGAGTCTTAATTTATTTTAGATTATTTCAAATTATTTGGATTATTTCATTTTATGATAAAAAAATAATATGTTTAATTTCTCTTACTTTACTTTCTTATATACTTTATTCTTTATCCTCTCTTTCAATATTTTTTTCATCTTTTTTTTGTTCTCTTTGCGCTTAAACATTAAAATAGCTTTGATTGAGATTGAACTCAAACACTTTTGTCATAAAAACACCATTCTCACACGCTCGATTATCTCAAATGGAATCAACTATTCAATTTTGATAATAATTGTTTTCCTGGATATCAACTTTAAATAATACTCCTCCATGCCTGTCAAATCGGGTACCCGCGGATACCTGATCCAAAAATTTTGGGTACCCGATCCCGAATTTCCAAAAAATTGAAACCCGATACCTGATCCAAAACTGATTTCGGGTACCCAGATACCCGACTCGGGTATCCAATCCCGATTTTATTTTTTTAAAAAAATTAACTACAAACTTGTAGTTTATTACTTTATTACATTGGTGAAGTTGTGCATATATTTTAGCCATTGGTAGTGATTTAGGCAAACTGGATGGTGAATGAAATATGAGTACAGATGCGTTCATTCCACAAAATAATTGAAATTGTTTCTACATGTATGTTAATACAATTATTTTGGAATACAACAAGTTTGATTCATGCTCTGTTATTTAGTCTCAAATCTAGAAAAATCGGGTATTGAACACAATGAGTTCAAACTATGATAGAACATAGGTCTGCAAATTCTGTAACAAACTACAATTAAAGTCTTAATCTTGTTTGCCTTAGTATCATTAATTTCTTACAGTGAATTTACATATACACCAAGATAAACTAAACACATACAGAATTAAAGATTATCTTCAAACATTAAATAATCCAACAAAAAGCAATACAAAAACACCTCTCAACACTAAACATGGATGGCGGCGAAGGGAGGCGCCTAGGTGAGAGTAGGTGTGCACAAACAGAACCGGACCGGGTTAACCGCCGGTTCAGGCCCGCCGGTTCATGAACCAGAACCGGGCCGGGAACCGGCGGTTTGAACCGTCCAGCGGTTTCCCGGTTCTTAAGGGCCGGTTCAGGTTCGGCAATATATTGAACCGTGAACCGGCGGTTCGACGGTTTGAACTGCCGGTTCAACGGGTCAAATAGTGTTCAGTAGGCTAGGGGTTCGTAGGGGTTTAGGTAGGGTTTAGGTTAACCGGCGGTTTTCGATGGGAACCGTCGGTTTTCTGGGAAAACCGGTGGTTTTCGTCAGAAACCGCCGGTTTGGAAGCCGGTTTCCGCCGGTTCCGGTGACTTTTCAGAGACTAGATCGTAGGTGCAGTGTTTAAGCCTGCAAAACCGGTCATAAATCGCCGGTTTTCTGATGCAAACCGTGGACGAACCGCCGGTTTCTGCTTGAACCGCCGATTTCGGCGGTAAACCGGCGGTTCGGCCGAATTCAAAATTTCAATTTTTTTTTTATTTCATCCAATTTTACTCCTATATATACCCCACTTCTCCTTCATATTTCCTTACCCCATTCTTGTGTTAACAAGGATTTCATTTTCAATCTTCATTTCTCTATTCTCTCCTCATTCTCTCTAATTGCGCAAGTTTACGTTTCAATTCTACACTTTCTACTCACTACTATATTTGTTGTTGTGCTCATAATTTACCACTTCTTTTATAGTTCATACATATTTCATTCCAAGTCCATACTACTTTCATTTATCAATATGTCTTCTTCTCGTGGTGGATCGGGACGTGGTGATCGGGGCAAGGGAATAGCCCAAGATCAAAGTACTACGCTCCCTCAAAATCTCGGCAACCTAGTCGTCGAGATGTTATGGAAGAGGTTTCCCGATTGACAGCCAAACGCATGCAAATAAGTAATGAAAAATTTGTTTTCCAATTCATATTTCAAAATTTCATAATTTTTTTTGCGTTCATACTTATAACTTCAACTTATATAATATTTGTAGATGGAAGAAGATCATAGGACCGCCATGCTACTCGCTGAAATGCAACAAGGTGGGGGTAGGGGAGGTGGTTTTCAACAAGACGACGAGTACAACGTTGCTATATCGTCGGACTCGGACAACAACGAGGATAGATCTCATTCTCGTATTCTGTTTAGCACCGGCGGAAATGAGGAGATGCCTCCCCCTCCACCCACTAACCCGGCAAAAAGCTTTGAAATCTGACATTTTTGCCAAACTACAAGAAGGTCCCGGTGGTGATTCCAAGTCCTCATGATCCGAACTCGCAAGAAGAGACTTCGGAGTTTCATGTTTACTGCAACTATTGCGATAAAGTGTACAAATGGTCCGCCGGTGGTGGATATGACACCCTCCGTCGCCATTTGGCGGCAAAGCATCTGGTAGAATGCGGCACTACCTCTACCCAAAGCCAACTAAACTTCCAACCCGCCGGCTCGGGTTCGTCAGGTACGCCTCTATTTAAATATGAGAAAAAGAATTTTGATGATACAATGACTAGATGGGTGGCGATGAAGCACATGCCTTTTAACGTTTTTTATGCCAAAAAGTTTGAGGTTACTATGCAAAGTGGTTTGAACGTAGCAATCAAGAGAATTGGTAGAATGACCGTGCAACGATCTACCGTTCGGCAATGTTTGGAGAAAAAGGTAGAATTATCACGTTATTTAATCAACTTAGGCCACAAAGTGAACATTTGCTCAGACGTGTGGATAGATTGTTTTAACCGTCATTCGTACATGGGCATTACGGTTCACTTTGTGGACAATAGTTGGACTTTAAACAAGTGTTTAATAGGTTTTAGAGAATTTGAAACTCCACACACTGCACCCGAAATTGCTTCTTTGATTATACAAGTTTTAAATGAGTTTCAATTATGCAACAAGATATTTTCTATTGCTTTTGATAATGCAACTGCCAACACCGCAAGTATTGGTGATTTGATTGCGGCTTGTCAACCGGTAATTGGAGGTAAGTATTTCCATCAAAGATGCATTTGTCATATTTTAAATTTATGTGTACAAGATGCGCTTGAATTATGGCAAAAGCATGTTTCTCCTATTAGAACTGCAGTTAGATTAATCCATCAAAAGCCACCTATTGGCAAAGCATAGAAGAAATATTGCCATCAAAAGAATGTCAGGTATACGAACTTTACTATGGATGTGTCTCATAGATGGAATTCGACATATGATTGTCTGAATTCTACTTTGAAACATAAAGATGCTTTATGTGATTTTTATAGAACTCCTCCCGTTCATGATTTATATCTTTCGCACAGTTGTTGGGAACATAGTGTGGCTTTATTTAATGTGTTTAAAAGTTTTAAAAATGCTACTGTTGAATTATCGGGTGTTTATTATTGCACTGCTGTTCGTGTTTTAGAGCATTGCATGTATATATCCCTTGGTTTTAATGTTGCAATGAAAAAAGCTTCTTCCTCGCCTGAGCTTATGTGTGTCATATATTACATGATTGAAAAATGGCTCAAGTATTTCAGTGAGATTCCAGCCGTGTTTTTATTGCAAAGGTATTGGATCCAAAGTGGAAGTTAGTCGGTACCTCAAGGATTTTGGATTTTTACTATAACAATTTCAATTCAATTGATCTTGGCCCCCTTCAAGCAATCCAATCCGATACCAGTGACGCATTTGGAGTAGACCTCTCAGAAACCTTTCAAATAATCCTCCCAGACCGGTCCATTATCCAACATACCTTCGAGTTTAACTTGCGCTCTCTCTACACTGAATATGAAATTAGATATAACAACACCCACCAAGTCAGAAGACCCCCCCTCCTCCACAACATAACTATGGATTTACATTTCAAGCCGATTATGATGACCCCAACGCGCAATCCCAACTAGCCGACCTATACAACTACAGCACCGACGGAAGGTCCTCAAGTATGGTAAGTGAATTGGATTTATATTTCGATTCACTCTTTTCATTTGGTGATGAAGGTTCTACCCCCCCCCCCAAATCGACGTCCTCGATTGGTGGGGAACCCACGAGAAGGATTTTCCCATCCTTGCGTCAATGGCCAAGGAGATTTTCTCTGTTCCGGCTTCCACTGTTGCCGTCGAGTCCACTTTAGTGTTGGCTCGCGTGTGTTGGACGAATCAAGAAGTAAGCTCTCGGCAAAAAATATGGAAGCCGTGATTGGGCCAAAGCCGACGTCAGAGAACAAGAAAATGATTGGGATGATCGTCAGGAGGGATCACAAGATGAATTCACCGGGGATGAATCGTAGGCCAACCGTAAACCGCCGCCGGCCAAGCCAAATAGGTAAGTAAGGTAAGAGAACTACGTGGGCTTTGATTCCCTAATGCAAATGAGCATTAGGGATACGTAGGCATTTCAACTTAAATTTTAAATTTAAGTTGAGTTCAAGTCCTTTTTCCTTTATTTTTTTTTTCCATTTGTTCCTATTTTAAAAATATGCAAATACAATTACATAATTGTATTTGTATATACTCTAGTCGATGAAGTAGATTTCTCTATACGGCTAAATCCGAGAAACTTTTGACAATTCTACTATAATTGTTGATTGTTAGACTAAACTCAACATTTAAAGTTGAATTGCTAAAGGTGTCCTTAATTTAGTTATGTAGAAAGATCTCCTTCGCCGATTAAGAGTATATATACTTATAATTTTTTTAATAAGAACTTCTAAGTCTTTTTTGTCAACACTTATAACTTGTAATTGTTGTAACTTGTATTTAAATTTTTCGATTTGTAATTGTTGTAACTTGTAAACGTGTAATTTCAATAAAATTGCAACTTTCATCGTACATTTATTACACGTCGGAGTCGTAATTTAATTGAAAAATGTAAAAAAAAATAAATTGCCGAACCGCCGAACCGGCCTGAAAACCAGCGGTTTTGAACCGCCGATTTTTTGAACCGAACCGGAACCGGCGGTTCATGACCCTTGTGCATGCCTAGGTGAGAGCATAGGCAGGAGAGGGAGGGAGTTCACGGATTTTAATATTTGGGTACCCTAACACTAAATGTGAC
Source organism: Salvia splendens (assembly GCF_004379255.2). Lineage (NCBI taxonomy): Eukaryota > Viridiplantae > Streptophyta > Magnoliopsida > Lamiales > Lamiaceae > Salvia > Salvia splendens. The sequence goes on from NC_056033.1 coordinate 11,199,786, forward strand.
TTTTAAAATTACATTTAATTTATTAAATTAAAAAAAATTAAAAATTCGGGTATACCCGATCGGGTATCGGGTTACCCGATACCCGATAATCCAAAAATTTCACTACCCGAACCCAATCCGAAACCCGAAAAAATTGGATATCGGGTATTCCAATTACTCGATTTTTTTGGGTTTGGATATCTGGTATCCAATACCCAATATCCATTTTGACAGGCCTACTCCTCCTCCAATCCATGATTAAATGACCTATTTTGACTCGTCATAATTTTAAAGAAATTATTATACTTTGTGAAAAAAGAGGAAAGAGAAAATATAGTGGAATGTGAAATTCTTATACTTTGTGAAAAAAAGGAATGAGAAAATATAGTGGAATGTGTGATACAGTTTTATAACCGCTTCGTCCCACCATACCTCCATAAGTGATTAACTTCTAATTTTAGCTAAGAATAAAACAACTAACCAGTCTTACTTTATTATTTTTCATATTTTACTCTCTTTTTTAAACCTCCTACTTTATCTCATCTCTTACTTTATTCAATAATATCTTTTTTCTTAAATCTTATGTCCAAAAGAAATCAATCACTTATGGCAAGATAGAGTATATAGTTTAATATTAGAATGTCAAAGTAATGAATTAGTTGAATGTGAGGTCCATTCACTAAAAATGGAAAGACTAAATCGATCATATAGTTGTGGACGCCCAAAATGGCAAAACAGGTCAATGGACGGAGTGAGAACTTCATTCATTCATTCATTATCAATAGTTTTGACAATAGACTATAAATATTTTAAATTATTGGTTATAGATAGATAAATAGATAAAACAAAAGATTGAGTATTTGAAAAAAGTAAATGGTTAATCAAGTTAAAAAATTAACTAATTCATCAAAATAAACAGCGGACTAGCTTAAATAATTTTATCAATTTTATCTTACCACTAAGAGTAATCGTTTATGTAGTCAATTTCTAAAAAAGCCTCAGAATGGAGAGAGTTTTAGCATACCATGCTGAAAATTTTGGACTGAATAGGTAAGTAATATTCTAATTTACCAAATGTGCAATTGTTTTGTAAATTTGTGTAGATAAAGCTTAAATTTTAAAATGATCGGCTTTAGCCAAACTAAATCATACCTGTCTAGGGAAAGGAAGACAAGTAGAAGCAATAAAACAATGGCCACAATTTTGTCAAGGGGAGAAGCCCTGGTGCTACCTTATATTATATGCCTAACTGAATCAATCAACAAATAAATAAAGCTAAGCTAAACGCGCTATACATACATACATTGCACCTCACATCACATATCTACCTTGTAATCGTCTTCTAGGAAATGTTCATAACGCGTTCCCTTCAATGTCCTCTCAACCTCCTCCCAGTTTTCAATCTGAGAGGATAAGGCTCCTTTGTGTATCTTCACTTGTCGACTACTTAGGTTTCGTTGTGGAACCTTCAAGAACTCTTGAACATCCACCAGTTTCTGAAAAAAAGAAGAGGAATTGAAGCACACATTTGAAACATAGGAAATACAATGCAAATTTTTAACCACAAGCCTTACTGTTTGGTTGTTTCTTAGGTTCTCGTAGTAGAGGATTAAATGTCGAGTACTGTTAAAATACTGCAATGATCTCGTAACCAGGTCTTCCACTTGCTCGAGATCAGGTATAAGCAGCTTTGTATCTATAGTTGGTTTGTATCTAGCCAGTATCTCAGCCTGCACCAGTTTAAACATATTTAGGATCTACAATACCCCTTCCTTTTATTACTAGGGAGAGACAGAGAGGGGGAGAGAGAGACCTCCTGGGTCGAGTGCACATGAGATTTATGTGTCCCATTCAGAGGCTTGGATTTCTGGTCATAAGAATTTCCAAGTATGGAAACCATACGACGAAAGAAATTCCTCCTGAAAAGAAAAATTGTTGACACACCTTTGGAGTTGAAGTAGTCAGCTATTTCTTCATGATGCTGCATCAATCCCTGCAACAAGCCTTACAACGTCAGAAATATGTTGTTTGCATCGTCCTTCTGTACACTGGAAATCATTACAGAGTGTAGGAACATGAATACGTGTAATTTATTTGCTGGACGCATAAACAGAGTGATTTCCAGGCAAAAAATACAGTCCTAGCAGGCCAAGACCTAAGCAAAACTGCATACCAAATAAAAAACAAGAGATGAAACAGAGTGCAGCAAATTGGGTTAGTCATAATGTATAAGCATCACTTTGTTGAGGTGCTTGTTTTTTATCTAAGGAAAATCCTTTGGATTCACTCCTCAAAGAAGACACGAGGTTTTCTTACTAACGCAATCATGAATCTTGAAAGCCTCCAGTTCAGATTCTTAATTCGTCAGTGCTGATGCATACAAGTCACATGACTAACCTCTCCCACCCACCCTCCAAAAACAGGCAAACTATAGGCCAAGAGACATTGAAGCGAAAATGTCAAATACACATGATGCTGATGATGATGTCTAATTGAGTGATTTGGTACAGAAAGAGGGCAGCAAGTCCTTTTGTCATTGAATCATTAATATGAGAGGTAATCATAATTATGTTTATAATCTATAACAGGCAGCAACTCCCTGTCATTCTTCTATGATTACAATTTCAATTCTATAGTTAACATAAAATAAAATGTATCCTCTTAAATGTGCGCAGGATGCCAATAACCTCTAACTCTAACTAGTATTGCCAGTACAAAAGACAATGTATCAATTCCCATAAGTTTGTACATAGGTAAAAACAAAAATATGAGATGCAGCATTGTTAGTTTAGACAATAAAAGCTTCCTAACCTGATTGAGCATCCACTTGAGCCCAACAGCAGCCGTACATTCATTCTTTGATGCACTCGAATGCCAGTCAAGATTATAAACTAGGTCCAAAGTCTCTAGAATTGTCGATATGTTACTCCTCCGGACCTTCACTGAGAATATCTCCCCGTTGGAGCTTATGTTGACATGGCTGTTCAACAGCGTCTCAAACCACCCGCTCCCAGACCTCTGCGTGGACAGAATTGCAAAGTATCGAACAGGATTGCACGCACATTCCTCCCTATCAATCAGAAACAGTTACAGATGTCCACCCGGATAAAACCATATTCAATCTAACCTGGTGAAAGTGTTTGGTTTGGGGAAATGCACATAAGGCTTCTCAGAAGGTAGGATATGATCATTGGCTTCTTCACACGGCTTCTGTACGACTCGAATGCTGGGAGAAGAACTTCCAGCTGAACGTCCACCAATTTGCCTAAGACAGATTGAGCATATGTAAATACTAGATGCCACTGCGATAATTGATGGTTTGGCGAATTTTTGATGGTGATGAATGCAGGAAAATACAGACCACGACACAGAGATTTACGTGGTTCGATTTACTGAGGTAAATCTACGTCCACGGGAAGAAAAGAGGGCAGAGTTGTATTGCTTGATCTGTTTTCTACAGCTTACAATACAGACTTGCTATTTTATCTTTGATCTCTAGAGAGCTTCTTTAGAACTTAACCCTTTTCTATCTGATCTAAGTTCTATTTATACATTGAACTAAGATCGTGGCTTGCATCACCACTAATGATGGTTGTGGATGTCGTGGAGGTCATGGAGATCCTGCATGGGTCCACTATCTTGCATGAGATCCTGCATGAGTCCACTATCTCTGTACTTGGTCCACTATCCTGCATGTGATCCTGCATGAGTTGACTATCTTCCAGTTCGGTCGAATACTGAGACCGAACTGCTGAACTATTGCCGAGCAGCTTTAGCCGATCTGAGAGTAGAGCTTGACTGGTCGGCTTTTACCGAGCTGTAGGCTGGGGCCGAACTCTTTGGTAATGCCGAACTGATACTCTTCCTTGGGCTTTGGGCTGATGGGCCGTCACTGCTGTTGGGCTTGTTTAGTCCGTACCCCATCACTACCCCCCCCGAAAAACGAAGTGAATCACTTCGGCGAAGCGAGTCACTTCGGCATTCTGGATAAAGGTACGGGGTAAGTTGATGTTTGTCCTCGGTCTTATGAAGTAAACTCTTCTTTGACCGGACTTGGTTTGTGTCCTAATTTGGCGAGTTTTATCGCTCGGATCGGACTTTCCGTTGTCCTAATTTGGGGATCGGACTTTCCCTTGTCCTAATTCGGCGAGTTTTATCGCGTGGATCGGACTTTCCCTTGTCCTAATTCAGGCAAGTTTTATCGCGTGAATCGGACTTTTGTTGCAGTTCGTTTCAGACGAAGTGCTTGATTCTTAAGCTGAATTGTGGTCTTGTATCCTCTTTAGAAGCTTGGACTTCACAATCGTTGGCTTATTGCAGTTCGTTTCAGACGAACTGCTTGTTTAAGCTGAATTGTGGTCTTGTATCCTCTTTAGAAGCTTTGACTCACAATCGTTGGCTTGTATATGTTCTAAGAAGGGGATCAGCCTTCGAAGAACAAGATACCTCAGTAACATTTGTAAGAGACGACACGCACAGAGACAGACAAAACACACAGACAAAACGCACAGAGACAAACAAAGACCAAGCAAACCAAAGAAAGCACATTGACCGAACAGGACTCAAGACTGACTGACCGGACTGTCTCTTACAAATGGAACTTCTTGAGGTTGGAAATGTGCCATGTTCGGGGTACCTGTTCTCCTGACATGTGAGCCAATTTGTAAGACCCTTTGCCGAGGACTTCTGACACCCGATACGGACCTTCCCATGTGGGTTCGAGCTTGCCCAGCTTTTCTGCTCGGCTTACTTCGTTGTTTCTCAAGACGAGATCTCCCACTTGAAATTGCAGCTTCTTCACCCTTTGGTTGTAATACCGGGCTACTTGCTCCTTGTACTTGGCTGCTTTTATGCATGCCAATTCTCTTCTTTCTTCGGCAAGATCTAGCTCGGCTCTCAGTCCGTCGTCATTCATTTCTGCTGAGAAATTTAGAGTTCGGGGACTGGGTATGCCGATCTCCACCGGAATCACGGCTTCAGTGCCGTACACAAGACTGTACGGAGTTTCACCGTTGGAGGTTGTGGGTGTAGTTCGGTAGGACCATAGGACTTGAGGGAGATTTTCTACCCATTGTCCTTTGGCTTGTTCTAACCGAGCTTTTAACCCTTTCACCAGGATACGATTTGTTACCTCCGTTTGTCCGTTTGCTTGTGGATGAGAGACCGAAGTGAACCGCTGTTGAATATTCAGCTCTTGGCACCAATTCTTGAACGTCTTGTCGGTGAACTGAGTCCCGTTATCCGAGATGAGGATGTGGGGTATGCCAAATCGGCACACTATGTTCTTCCAGACGAAATCCAATGCCTTCGAGCTCGTTATCGTAGCTAATGGTTCAGCTTCCACCCACTTCGTAAAGTAGTCCACGGCAACGATTAGGAATTTTATTTGCCGAGGAGCTTGTGGTAGTGGTCCTACTATGTCTATACCCCATTGCATAAAAGGCCAAGGGCTTTGCATAGTGGATAGATCGGTCTGCGGCATCCTTGGGATATTTGCATGGATTTGGCACTTCGGGCATGTCTTGACGAGCTGCACTGCTTCTTGTACCAAGGTTGGCCAATAATATCCCCATCTTAGAACTTTTTTAGCTAAAGCTCTAGCTCCGATGTGGCTGCCGCACGATCCTTCATGAACTTCTCTGAGGATGTAGTCCGTCTCTTCTGGCCCTATACATCGTAATAACGGCTGAAGGTAGGACTTTCTGTATAAGACTCCTCCATGAAGTTCGTACCGAAGTGCTCGGCATGTGATTTTCCGAGCTTCTCTCTTATCCTCGGGCAGTTGTCCTTGATCTAGATACTGTAAGATCGGCGTCATCCAGTTCGGCGAGCTGGTTACTGAATGTACCTCAGCTTCATCAATGCTTCGATGCATCAATTCCTCCACCTTTGAGCTTGGACATGCGGCTAACTTACTTAAAGTATCTGCTCGGCTGTTTTCTGCTCTGGGAATGCGGATTATCCGAAAATAAGAGAAACTTCGGCTAATGCTTTGCGCTTTGTCTAAATATTTCCTCATCCTCTCATCACGGGCTTCACTTGTACCCAACATGTGATTCACTATGACTTGTGAATCACAATGGATTTTGAGAGACTTGATACATAGACTTTGCGCTAGCTGGAGTCCGGCAAGGAGGGCTTCGTATTCGGCTTCGTTATTAGTGGTTGGGAATGAGAACCGAAGTGAATAGGTTACCTCGTGTCCATCGGGAGCGATAAGCAGAATACCAGCTCCACTTCCCGTTTTATTCGAAGCTCCATCTACGAATCCGCTCCAGCAGTCCGGCGGCTCTTCTTCGGATTCCAAGGGCTGTGCTAGTTCGGCATTGGCAGAATTTTTCTGTTCGGCAATGACAGGGATTGCTTGATCGAACTTGGCCTCTGCAAGAAAATCTGCCAAGGCTTGTCCCTTGATGGCTTTTCGAGGTAGGTACTCGATTGAGTGTTCTCCCAGCTCTATGGCCCATTTGGCGATTCTGCCTGATGCTTCTGGCTTGGTCAAAACTTGCCGAAGAGGCAGATCGGTTAAGACGCATACCTTGTGAGCATAGAAGTATGGCCGCAGTCTCCTTGCTGCATTTACTAACGCCAGAGCAATTTTTTCCAGAGGTTGATACCTTGTTTCTGGACCTCTTAATGCTCGGCTTGTAAAGTAGATGGGAAACTGCTTTAGGCCTTCTTCTCGTACAAGCACCGCGCTAATGGTTTGATCGGATGCCGCTAAGTATAAGAAAATCACTTCGGCATCTGTTGGAGCAGAGAGAATTGGAAGCTCGGCTAAATAACTTTTGAGCTCGTCAAAAGCCTTTTTCTGCTCGGCTCCCCACTCAAACTTTGGTGCCTTTTTTAACACTTTGAAGAACGGCAGTTGCTTTTCGGCTGCTTGGGAAAGGAATCTATTCAATGCGGCTAGACATCCAGTTAGTCTTTGCACATCGTGTATGGACTTCGGCATCGCCATGTTCTGAATAACTTGAACTTTTGAGGGATTTGCCTTGAGTCCGTCCTTTGAAACCCAACAACCCAGAAATTTTCCCGAATCTACCAAAAAGGTACATTTTTGGGGGTTGAGTTTGAGGTTGGCTTTTCGGAGCACGTCGAGAGTGGATTTGAGGTTGTCTTCGTACTCCGAAGTGCTTTTGCTTTTGACAACTATGTCGTCGACATACACTTCAACATGTTTTCCGATTAGGTGCCGAAAAAGCTTGTCTACCATCCTTTGATAAGTGGCTCCGGCATTCTTTAAACCGAATGGCATCTTTTTATAAGCGAAAATGCCGAAATCGGTAATGAAAGCTGTTTTCGGAGCGTCACTCTCATCCATCAACACTTGGTGATATCCTTTGTATAAATCAAGAAAACAGAAAATTTCGAAGCCGATCAAAGCTTCTACTTTTTTATCTATATTCGGAAGGGGATAGCAATCTTTAGGACAGTGCTTGTTTAGATCGGTAAAATCTATGCACATCCGCCATCCTCCTTCTTTTTTCTTGATCATCACAGGATTGGCCACCCAAGAAGGATATTTCACCTCGAATAGTACATCCGCTTTTAGTAATTGGCGGACTTCGTCATGGATGACTTGGCTTCTTTCTGCCGCAAAGAGTCTTTGCTTCTGTTTTACTGGCCGGATTGAAGGATCAATATTTAACCGATGAGTGATTACCTCGGGGGGCACTCCGGTCATGTCCAACGGAGACCATGCAAAGACATCTTTGTACTCCTTGAGGAGCTGAATGGTCTTTTCCCGGAGTAGAGGCGTTCCTGCGAAGCCGATCTTGACCGTTCTGGATGGATCATCTTCGTATAACTGAATGGTCATTGAGTTCGGCTCTGAAGTGACTTCGGTCATCTCGCTTGCCTCTGACTCCGGTTGCTGTGATTGCTATGCTTGATGGTGCCGAACTGATTGCTCGGCACTTTTAAGCGCAATCTGCAGACATTCTTTTGCTCTCTTTTGATCACCTCGGATGACCGCTATCCCACCTTTAGTGGGGATCTTGATGGTGAGGTGATAAGTAGAGCAAACGGCCCGAACTGTGTTGAGCCAGTCTCTCCCCAGGATGATGTTGTACGGGGACCGAGCTTTCACCACAAAGAACTCGATCATCGTATTGGAGCTTGTAGGCGCTTTTCCCACCGTGATCGGAAGGCTGATAATACCTTCAGGGCGGGTGTCCTCCTGGGCGAAACTTTTCAGAGGAAGTGGAGCCGGACTGAGCCGAGCTGGATCCACTTCCATTTTATCGAAACATTCTTTAAAAAGAATGCTGACTGACGCTCCTGTATCCACAAATACTCTGTGGATCAGTTTGTTTGCCACTCCGGCTTGAATGACAATAGCGTCTTGGTGAGGAGAGATGGCCGGGACGGGATCAGCATCCGAGAACGTAATCACTTCGTCCTGCTTCAGCCTTTTATGTGTTGGCTCCTCTTGATTGGAACCTCTGCGTTCTGCTTTTAGGGACGACTTGGTCTTCCCAGCAGGGAGAGCGTCAATAGTCTGGATTACTCCATCATATTGCGGCTCGTCGTCGTCTTCGGGATCCTCATGCCTTTTCGGATCCTGAGGATTGCAGTTCGCACCTCTCTGCCTTTTGTTCTTTTTCGGCTGCTTGCTTTGGTATTTTTTTAACGTTCCTGTTTTCACAAGAACATCAATACCTGCAGCCAAATTTCGGCACTCCTCGGTATCGTGACCGTGGGCTTGATGGAAGGAGCAATATTGATCCTGAGGTCGCCGCGCGGCTGATTTCGTCATCCGCTTTGGTTTTTCGAACATATCGGAATGTAGTTCGAAAATTTCCGCTCTTGACTTGTTTAATGGTACGAACTGAGCGGGCGGCTTCTCAGGATTGAGACGTGGCCCCAATCTGCCTTGTACCGGTGCCCTTTGAATTCTTTCAAAAGGAGTTCGGCGAGGAAGCACCTGGCCGCTTTGATCGGGCTTCTTTTTCTCTTCTCGGGATGAGCTGTCTAAAGACCGTTTTCGACGGTCTGCCTCATCCGCACGGGAAAACTAGTCCGCAATGTCCCACATCTCTTGAGCTGTTTGCGGACTGCATTCCACGAGCTTTCGGTAGAGAGCTCCGGGTAGGATTCCATTTTGGAATGCCGAAATGACAAGTAGATCATTGAGATCATCTACTTGTAGGCATTCCTTGTGGAACCTCGTCATAAAGTCGCTGATCTTTTCGTCGCGACCTTGACGTGTAGAAAGCAGCTGAGCCGAAGTGCTTCGGGCTTCCGCTTTCTGAAAGAACCTCCTGTGGAAAGCATCCATTAGATCTCGGTAAGATCTAATGCTGCCTTGGGGGAGGCTATCGAACCACCTTCTTGCGTTCCCGATAAGCAGCTCGGGAAACAGCTTGCACATGTGGACCTCATTGAGACCCTGGTTCGCCATGTTATACTGATAGCGTCCCAAGAAATCATGAGGATCCACTAACCCGTCATAAGTCATCGACGGAGTTCGGTAGTTCTGTGGCAAGGGAGTTCGGGTGATATCGTCCGAGAACGGAGTCTTCAATGCTCCGTACATGGCGAACCCGACATCTCTTCGGTATGGAGGAGATGGAGATCTCCTGTGATTCCGGTACCGAGGAGGAACAGGAACATGTCGGGGTTGAGGATTCTTCTTCCTGGAAGACACGGCACTACTGCGGTAGTGACTTTCATGTCTGGATGAGGAAGGAGAATCCATCGTTTTCGTCTTCGGCTCTTGGCTCTTTTGCAGGAAGGCTAAGAACTCATCCTGCTTCTTGGCCAAGAACAGCTTGACAGCCTCATTCAAATCAGGCTGCTGGGAAGACTCGGTGTGTGGACCTTTTGAGCGGCTTGTTCCTTCATCGTGAAAACTGGAAGTAGATGTCTCCCGAGGCTGTTTTCCGGACCTGCGGGCTGGACTAGCTTCCTCATGGTTTTCACGAACGGTATTACGGGTAGTATGTGATCTGGTATGCATTTTTTTTTTTGGGGTGGAAAAAGGGTCAAAAATTCGCTTTATCACAAATTTGGTTCTCTGTTTCCCACAGACGGCGCCAGTGATGGTTTGGCGAATTTTTGATGGTGATGAATGCAGGAAAATACAGACCACGACACAGAGATTTACGTGGTTCGATTTACTGAGGTAAATCTACGTCCACGGGAAGAAAAGAGGGCAGAGTTGTATTGCTTGATCTGTTTTCTACAGCTTACAATACAGACTTGCTATTTTATCTTTGATCTCTAGAGAGCTTCTTTAGAACTTAACCCTTTTCTATCTGATCTAAGTTCTATTTATACATTGAACTAAGATCGTGGCTTGCATCACCACTAATGATGGTTGTGGATGTCGTGGAGGTCATGGAGATCCTGCATGGGTCCACTATCTTGCATGAGATCCTGCATGAGTCCACTATCTCTGTACTTGGTCCACTATCCTGCATGTGATCCTGCATGAGTTGACTATCTTCCAGTTCGGTCGAATACTGAGACCGAACTGCTGAACTATTGCCGAGCAGCTTTAGCCGATCTGAGAGTAGAGCTTGACTGGTCGGCTTTTACCGAGCTGTAGGCTGGGGCCGAACTCTTTGGTAATGCCGAACTGATACTCTTCCTTGGGCTTTGGGCTGATGGGCCGTCACTGCTGTTGGGCTTGTTTAGTCCGTACCCCATCAATAATCAAAACCACCATCCTCAATACCAGGGGTTTTTTCTTAGAAGGTCTGATAATCATCAAGATATCCTGAAATTTTAGGAATTTATTCAACATCAAATAGACTGCTAAAAGTAAGACATTTTGCAGCAGAAAGTTTCCAGCTTCAAATTGAATTAACAGCAAAAGAGCCCCATTTGTATGAAATTACATCGCGCAGAGATCCAGAACGATACAAAATCCGATTGATAACAGAGCCCCATTTGTATAATTGATGTTAACATTTATAAAAAATACAAAATCTTGAGTGTTTCAAAAATCCGATTGATAACAGAGGAAACAAAAATAGGGGGAAAAAATTAGAACATCATACCAGGGCGTCTGCCATTAGTTTTGTGTTGACGGCTAAAAAGAGCAGCTCGGATTCAATCAGTACCATTTTCCTATTAGCATATTCATAGTGCGCTTTCTTCTTGCTCCGCCGATTCCCGACATGCAACAGCACATATGTATATACAGATTGACATGTGTATCTATAGCTAGAGAGACAAGGACAGAGGTGTGGACTCTTTCTCGTGAAAATCACAATGATGATGTGTGTGCTTATAAAGACCGTTGCCACGCTCCCTTTTCGATGATGTTTCTTACAAGATTTTCCCCAAAGACTGAATATACGCTAATAAAGTACGATGGCACGGAAGGAGGATTGGGTCAGTCCATATCCACTCTTCACCCGACTCTGAATCCTAAAATAATGTACTCCCTCCCTCCACCAAATTTTGTCACGGTTTCATCGGGTACGGCTTTTAAAAAATGTAATGAAAAATGGATTGAAAAGTTGGTAGGACGTGAGTCCTACTTGTAAAGTTAGAAGTATTAGTTTTATAAGAGCATTAGTAGTGGAGATTTTACTTTTATGTTTTTGGGGATTTTGTATTGTATATATAGATTTAATTTTGCTACAAAAGTGAAAGCTACTTACCACAACTTTGAAGAATGGCGTGAATGGGAATTAGTTTAAGTGATAAAATTGAGACATTGTAATTTGTAAAACTCATTTTAGTGAAAGTTTGAGTTTAATCATGGTAATTTTGAAAAAAAAAGTTGAGGAAGAAAGATAGGGAAAATTATTTAATAGAACGTGAAATTTCATAAATAGACGTTCGGACTGCTGCCGGAAAGTTTACCTTCGACCCTACGGCGTCCGTCCCACCGCCCTTTTACCCAACACAGAGATTTGATGACGAGGTTAGCAAGAGATGAGGAGGAACTATGCTGTGGCAGCCGCGTCTGAAATCCGGCAGCGGCATCGCGGCAATGGAGGCGGCGACCAAGAAGGCGAGAATGAAAGTGGGAGAGGGGCATTTTCAGATTTGTTTTCAGAGATACGTGCTTGTTGTGGTGAGGAGAGATGAAAGATGAATTTCTATTCCTATAAATTTAAATAGAAGAAAATAGGTGGCACCATGAAAAATTGACACATTCCTACTCTAGTGATCTAGTGCTATTTCAAATTTTATAAATAAACTTTAAAATTTTACTGTATTTCTTTATTTGTAGTATTTCAAATTAATCAAGCAAAAATGTATTGATATTGGCCTAACTTCACTCTTAAGCAATTTAACCATTTAATCAATTTTACATATAAAATACTTTATTGATATTTCCACTAATTAATTTATTTAAATTAAACACGTACTTGAATAATGATACTAATATATAGTGACATTTCTTTATTTTTTTCTAAATTTTTTACAATATAATTTAGCATTTCAACCTTATTATACATATTTGAATTATTTTAAAAAATTATAATTTTCTAAAATTTTGATATTATAGATAACATTATGTCATTTCCAAATATAAATACTTAAATTAAAAATGTTTTTAAAAATTAATTATATTAGTATTATACTCAAATTTTTTCCAACCCCACGATATTCAACTCGTGGATCCGCCATTATTATTCCCTATACTTACAATATATCCTCTTGCGGTCTTGCCAGTATAATCGGTTAGTTAGCTTGAAAAGGTTTAATTAGTTCATTTAGATTTTAGAGCTATCAACTTCAATAATAAAATGAAGAGGTTTGGCAATCAACAACAGCAATTAGAGCACTAACAACGGTGAGCAACCCACCGACCGTCCGTAATGAAGAGGTTTGGCAATCAACAATAGCAATTAGAGCACTCACAATGGTGAGCAACCCACCGACCGTCCGTCCGTACCAGCGGCACGGAGACGGTGTCCGCCGCTGGCACGGCGCTGCTCGATGCATCGAGCACGTCCGTGCCAGCGAGCAGGCGACGTGGCAGCGTGTGATTGGCCAACGGCATATCCGTTGAATTTTAAAAAAAAAATTGAAAATAATACCAAAAAAAATATATTTTTCCAATCCCAAAAAAATGCCCGTTTTTTGCCCGTTTTTCTGTATTTTTTTTATTTTTTTATTTTTTTGTTTTCCTCAAAATCATCTATAAATACACACATTCATCATCCATTTTTCACATCAAATCATCTCTCATTCATATTTTTCATACAACTTATCTACACCTTCATCTCTCACTCAAAACCTCAAATGGATTTCACCCATCTCATTGCGGAAGCGGAGCACGAAGAACAAGAATACTACGAACAACATCGTGCTGCTTATGAAGCATATGTCGCAGCGAATACCCTCGCCCCTCCTCCTCAACCAACTAGATCAACTCGCCGCTACATCTATCGTGACCGGGAGGGAACCCACGAAAGGCTCGTTGCGGACTATTTTGCCGACCCGCCGCGGTTTCCGGCAGATTACTTTAGGCGCTGTTTTCGCATGTCAAAGCGCTTGTTTATGAGTATTGTCAACACATTGTCCGTCCGTGTTGAATTCTTCCAAACAGGTCAAGATGCAGCCGGTTGGCAAAGTATTTCGGCGTTGCGGAAGTGTACGTGTGCCATCCGACAACTCGCTACTGGGCAACGATCGACCTCTTCGACTAATATTTGCATGTCGGTGAGTCTATTGGAATCCTTTGTCTGAAAATTTTTTGCGAGGGCGTTCGTACAACTTTCGGTGATGAATTCCTTCGAGCACCCACCACCGATGATTGCCAACGGTTGCTTCGTCTTCAAGAATCAGTCCATGGCTTTCCCGGAATGTTTGGCAGCATTGACTGCATGCATTGGAGGTGAAAGAATTTCCCGACTGCTTGGAGGGGGCAACACTTAAGCGACCACAAAGGCGGCGGCCCAACACTTATCCTTGAAGCGGTCGCCGACTACCGCCTATGGATTTGGCATGCATATTTCGGCATTGCTGGATCCAACAATGACTTCAACGTGCTCTATTCTTCACCCCTCTTCAATGATGTGTTGACTGGTGTAGCACCGTCGATCGACTTCACCGTCAACGGAAATACATACCACATAGGTTACTATCTCGCCAATGGTATCTACCCAAGGTGGTTGACTTTCGTGAAGACGCTCAGCAACCCGCAAGACCCGAGACGGGTTCTTTTTGTGCAGCGTCAAGAGTCCGGGCGGAAAGATGTCGAAAGAGCCTTTGGGGTCCTTCAAGCCCGATTCAACATTGTGAAGGCCCCGGCTCGGCTGTGGTACGTGAATAATATCGCCGACACCATGTACATGTGTATTATCTTACACATCATGATTATAGCCGACGAAGGACCGAGGGCGGCTAGCTTCTATGACGAGGATGAAGTCGGAAGCTCAACCGCGAGGTCTCCCTCACGCCGAGGTGTGCATACGACGGTGGGTTAGAGGATCGAATCAAGGCACACAATGCGCGATACCCGAACCCACGTTGAGCTACAAGAAGACCTAATCAAATACATGTGAGCGAAATTCAGCAACGAGTAGTGGGTTTTTTTAATTTTACGAATTTAATTATGTAATTTTTAATTTTTAGGAGTTTAATTATGAAAATTTTAATTTTTAGGATTTTAATTATATAATTTTTATTTTTTAATGTATTTTGTAATATTATTCCGGGTATTTTTAATATATTTTAATTTTGTGGAAATATTTTTATTTAAATTGAATAATAGAATGGTGGGACCCTTGTGCTCGTCCTTGCGGAAGAGCACAACTGTGGGTGTTGTGTTCTTGCCTAAGAGCAGGCAGAAAAAAGTGAGGCCGAACCCTCAACCATGCTCGTTGGCAAGAGCACGGTTGTGGGTGCTCTTAGGAATGGGTAGGTTTGACCTCGTAATTAAAAGGGACATGGATAATTAAACACGACACTTATGTAGTCTACAGTAAAGCAAGTTCTCAACTATCATTTTCATCGTTTTAAATCTAACTCAGAATACCAGTTAAAAGTTTGACCTCGTTAGGTAAAAGACAACCTAATCTTGTTAAATGCGAATAAATTTTTATTATAATACAGGATAATCATCTTATACTATATGTTATGTGTAAGTGTAATAAACTGTAGTCGTATAAAATATAATTTCATGCATAAATTGCTTATCACAAAAAAAATATATGGTCGTGAAAAGTATAATCCATTAATTGAAATTTAAGTTTAGCTATCCATAAAAAATAAAAACTAAAGTCCACTCTTGTACAAATAATTGTCCATTTTGAAATTTTTGTTCTTAACATTGTGGTGTACCATTCCGCGGCAGTGGATGTACTATTTCTTTTCGGCACTCGATTTAAGAAAAATTGTATTAAGTGTTAAGTAAAGTAAGAATAAAGTAGGAAATGAAAAATATAGATAAATGAAAAGAAAATAAAGTAAGAAAGGAAAAGGTATGCAAGAAAAAATGTGTTTACTTTTACTAAAAATGAAAATGGCTCAACTATTATGGAACATACCAAAACAACAAAATGACTCCACTATCATTGAACGGATAGAATATATAATAAGCACTTCGACCGAAAAGAAAGTGAATTTTTTTTGTATAAAGGTTGTTTAAGCAAACCCTAGGTCGACATAAATAGATAGGCTTCGTCTATAAAATAAGTAAACCACTTTTGACGCTTATTTAATTTGAGGATCTGTATTAATTTTGTAAATTAACTACTGTAAATTTGATGTACTAACAAAGTCGCAATAATGATATTAAGCTGTGATTCAAATTATTCAACTGACTTAGTTTCAAATCTTAAATTTATAAATTCACTGGTCACTCTTTCATGTTCAAATCACTCATAGATGTTGCACTACTCTAATCTATTATCATTATCATTATAATCTAAAAAATTACTGATGGTTGTATAACTTCAATCGGCCTTTCTTTATCAACAGGTTAAACATACGTATAAAAGTAACGCAACCACGTAAAGTAAATTAATCGATAGCTAAAGAAGGACAAAGAAAAAAAAGTTATTTAATTTCAATTGATTGGCCTTTGGCCTTTCATATGTTGAAACTTGAAACTAAGAAAGACAAAATAAATTATGTAGTCCTATATTTATAATGAGTAAATTACTTTTAAGCTCTATATTTTCATTGGAGAACATTTTGAAGGAGTTTGCCGCGGAAGCATACATAAATCAATTACATAATAATTCTGATTTATTTAGCAGATTATTTAAATAAATTCTATTTATGCAAATATCACATGTATCATGCTCATAACTTAAATTAAATCATGCTTTAAGTATAATTGAAACCTAAAACATGTTTATCTACGGATTAGCCATTTTACCTTGAGGATTCACCAAAGAATCGAAGATAGCTAGCACCTTCTCCATGTGAAGATCTTGAGTACTAAACCACGGATCTTCTGACTGGTTCCCGGACTGTACGTTGATATCAGTGTGGGCTGATCTCACCAGAATACTAGGACTTAGATAAAGAAGACAGAAAAATCGATCTCACGGAGGAAAGCTGAAGGAAATATTTTGTCCCTCACAGTGTAGGAGAGGGGGACGAAAATTAGGAATAAAAAATAAGTGTATTTTCTGTCTCCTTTATTCTCCTATTTATATTAAGTCACATATTGGGCCTAGTCATGGATCTATGGAAGGTTTTGGATATGACCTCCGCAATTAATTTTTTACTAATTAAATTGAACCCACAATTTAATACAAGCTTATATTGGAATATTACGAGCAGCCACTACAGAAGTAATACAGCATTGCCCATCCAAATCCGAAATTATAAGTAATTCGGGTTTCCATTGTTTGTCATTCATTTCTCGCGCTTAAGATAGAAACTAAGATAGAAACGTCCATTAATTAATTAGTGTCTGCTATGGACTTAATTTATTAACATCTTATTAATTCCAATAGTGGACTTAGCAAGAAACGCTTATTTATTATTCATAGAGTAATCAAACTCCAACTAGTTAGGTTCCGAATAATAAAGCCTTGTTTCGAGCTCCTCTTGAGGATGTTATCAAATGAGACTCACCTCGCACACGATTCAATATAATAGCAATCCTAGTACCGCTAGATATTAATCACCATTACCCAATATACTAAGATTATTGGGTTGCGAAAAACCCGCACCATTTGGTAAGTCAAAGTAGTGTATAATCAATACCGTATGCTCAATGCTAACGTACATTGATTAAGAAATAAATAATTATCAAGACTTCGTCTTTCAATAGATAGCATAAAAACTTGTCTCGCTGTTAGATCCAATTCAGTGCTCTACCACACCAATTTCATCTTATATCAGTAAGGCTTAGAAATATGCGGATTAACATTGCAACCTTTCACGACAGGTAGTCTAGGCCTATCTGAGTTATGAAATTCTTATTTTTCTTTGTTCAGAACTGACCATGTTACCTTAAAGTGGACGACGCTCACAACCGGTCTACTAAAACAAAGGCTTAGACTTTGTTAAGTTACTTATACATTTAAACATGCAATAAACATCCATTAAATGTAAAACATAACAACATTATGACAAAAATGATCTGTTTCATCCATTGGAAAACAAAATAAGAGTTTTTACAGTATTCAATCACTCGAAAGGTGATTTCTAGTATACAAACTATAACACATTTGCAGTCCCTATACTTGCAAAATATTATTTGCAGTCTCCATAATATACCAATTGCTCGTTTCAAGTGCTTTTTCACTTTTTGACCAAATTTTTGGACAAAAACACCCCCCCTAAAAGTCTAAAGGACATTTTTGCACACTCACTCTTCAAAAAGTAGGTAATTATTTTGATATTTATGTTAATTTAGGTACTGCAACCATGGTTTACATTTTATTCGAATAATTTTTATTTGAATTTATTATAGTATAAAAAATATGCATAGTTTTAATATTGGGTTTTAACTTAATAAAAATCAATTTAGTATAAAGCACATATTCTATTTCCTCAAACTGAGACGGATCAGTTAAAATGATGATTTATAAAAAAAAGGTGGTTTATTTTAAAAGTCTTTAGAAATCTTTAAAATATCGTGGCTTTTAAGCACAATTAATTTAATATTTTAGTATTTCAAAAGTATAGAGTGATAGCAACTGAAAATAATACTACTCCTATTATACTATTATCATTTCATTTTTATTGCTAACCAGGCTGTTTCTTCCTCAAACTCTTTTTAATCTCTATAAGTTTATACTCTCACAAATTCAGCCCTTCTTATTCATTCAACAATTACCATTTATTTTTCTGCAGCAAAATTTCTGTAAGGGATAAATATAATTTGTAAAAATTTAGAAAAATTTTGAAGAAGAAAAACGAGAAAAAAAAATTGGATAGGGGCTTAAGTCACACCCTTCTTTTTACTAGTTCCGAATAAAACACAAATCATAGTTAAAGTATCCAAACTAACATAAATATCAAAATAAGTACCTACTTTTGGAGAGTGAGTGTACAAAAATACCCTTTAAGCTTTTGGAGAGCATTTTTGACCGAAAATGTGGTAAAAAAGTGAAAAAAACACCAAAAATGAGCAAGCGGTATAGTCTGGGGACTGCAAATGATATTTTGCAAGTATAAGGACCACAAATATTCATTGCTGAAACGAAAGTATAGAGCCAAAAAATATAATTAAGTCATTTATAATAAAGACTATACATTTAAGAATTGAATGAGTTTACCAACCTATCCATTTGAGTTAGAATTAAACATAAATACGGGTCCATATAAAAAATACATAAATGCAGTAGCTTGGGCCATAATATCATAAATTCAGAAATTTTTTAATTTAGTTTTCTCTAACTTTTTTATTTTGACACGTGAAGATGTCTTATTACTTGCTTAAGCTGGTATTCGAATTCGGCAATTAATTGACAATCAGGTTAAATAGAGGGATTCAATCCAACAAATAAAATCCCAAAATGATTAGGCAATAACCACGAAGAAAAGTTTAAACCAAACAAATCCAAAATCACCAGCAATTGAGGTTGTTGCATCTAAGTCCGCTTTTCAGCCTACAAGAAAATTTGTAATCCGTTTTTGTTCACATATAAAACTTGATCTCAAACACTTAACACTTCTACTCAAAAAAGCCATATTAGAAAATTTTGATTTTTTACTATACCCGTTGTTAATTTTAATATAATCATAAATTTCGAAAAAGAAAATCTCGTAAATCAGTGCGCAAACATGAGATTTTCTATGGGGATAAGTAAAGTAGGGGTGATTTCAATCTATTGTTGCTTCAAAATATTTGTTGATATGTTTGTAGAGTTGTGATAATTGTCGAACTCATTTTAACGACAGAACTAGAGATTAAATTAGGGTCATTAAATCTAGTTTTTTTTTATGAGATGGGCTGATGTGTAAATTATTTCAGTCTTCATTACAAGCCCATTTTACTTCATTGTAGTAGATTTATTACTTCATTATGTATGTAATACCTTGAAACTACAATATGTTTTTACTTACTTCCAGTAGGTTTTGAAATGATTCAACACATGCTTCATTCGAATTCATTGAATTGGGTTTTTACTTTATTCATTTTAAAAAATACAATTCATTCCAGTTAGTTTATTACTTCATTGGACAATGTTTTTACTTCATTTCAGTATGACTGCAAATGCTTCTACACATACTTCATTCAAATAGTTTATTACATCATTCCATGTGCTTATTACACCATTCAATTAGGCTATCATTCCATTTTGTTTTCAGCATCGTGGCGGTAATAGACATTGCAGAGAGAAAGAACGATATACGACGGTGAAACTGCATGTACGTACTGGAATGAAGTAATAATCCTATGGAATGAAGTAATATATATTTAGGCTTGAAGTTAAATCCTCCTAATATGTTACAAATTATTTGCCCCGGGCTGAAGTAAAATAGGCTCGTGATGAAAGCAAAAATAATTTATACATTTGCGCATCCCATTCATAAAAAATTAGATCTAAAAACCCTAATTTGGTCTAATTATGCGGTTCTGCAATAAGGAGTGGATTTGAATATAATAGGACTCGGACAAAGGAATATTAAAATATTGAACAATCACATGCTACTTTGATTTTTATCCGAAGAGTTTCATATGTGCAATTAATAGGAGGCTTTGGTATTATAAATGTCTTTAGATGATAAATGAGCTTAATTTTCATTCTTAGCCTTCGTATTGAGCGTATCTCAATAAAATTATCAAGAATATTATGAGGCTTCGTGATGGTGACATCGAATTCAAAATTTTAGGAAGTGTTTCTGCATTGACAATTTAAAATTGAATATAGTAACAAGGTAGCGTTATTTATTTTTTTCGCATACATTGGCAGTAACAATACGATGTCATGAATAATGGATGATGAAAATGGATTCTCATCAATGACATATATTCGTGGGAATAAATCGTGACAGAATTATTTCTGGAGGCTCACAGGTCCCAAGTGCTCATATCTTCTAATTTAACATGCTAGTAATTTTTTATTTACAATTTCTAGTATTCTCTCATGTAGAGGTACCACATTACCATGTTACTCTTTCCATCGCAATAATAAGAGTCTTATTTTGGTATTTTCGTCTGTCTCATAATAAAAGTTTTATTTCATTTTTATCAATAAATAGGCCCACGTTCCATCGACTTATTTCATTTACATTATATATGTGAGATTCATATTCTACTAACTTATTCAATCCATTTTTATTTATATTTTTTATAGGACTTCTAGTACGGAACGGGAGGGAATACAAAATTTAGGGAAAATTGTAAATGTAATGCAACTTCATTACAGTTGTAATTTGAGAAGCATTATTGTCATTCCTTGTAAAGGCATCTTTATAATTATGACCATGTGGGTGTCACGCTAACGGAGTGAGGACCACCACATGCGCCAACGTTACCGGCTCCGCATTCTTTGCTATTTCCCAATTTGCCCTTGCCAATCTTTGCTTATTTGTTTTATTTATTTAGATAAAAATGATGGAGTACGTATATAAAAACTAAATTTAAAAAATAAGTAAAATGTTACCGGTATCGTTTAATCTAACCGACGTTGATTTCTTCATAAATAAAGAGGGTAATAAAATAAATAGAGGCAAAAGAAGGCAAATAAAATTGAGGTTTCATCATGGTTGGCATGTAGCTCTATCCGATCAGCACATAATATTTACATGGTATAAACGAATAAGGTGGTGTCAGAATAGACATACACGTATGTTTGTGTAGGTGGAGTTGAAATGCAGCACAACTTGAAGAGAATACCTAGGGAAGAAACGCAAATAAGCTTGTATTGTGTGTTCGAAGATGCAGAATTACCATCGTCTCCAGATCTGGAGGTAAGCTTTTAAGTTTCAGATTTCAAATCCAAATAAATTCTTATTGATTTCTTAAACAATGCCGTTTTTTCAGGCTGGGCGGTCTGGAAGGGGAAGGGAGATTTCCACGTCCGCCTGCGCTAATTTTAGGTAAATAATTCAAATTCTGTTATCCAAATTCACCAACTTGATTAGGTTTTCAAGTTCCTATTTTTTTTTTTCTGGCAGTGAGGCGACAAGGCAAGTTGTGGTGAAATCAGCGGCAAAAACGCCATCGGCAGCTGAGCTGGAGGAGTTCTTTACGGTGGCAGAAGAGTACGTCCAGAAACGATTTACTCAAAAGTGAGTAGTGCATGTTCATTGCGTGATCGAATTAGTCTTTCCAAATATGTTATATATGTTCCTCACTTTTCCATCACAAAATTAAACACTTTTTGTTTTACTAATTTCAATAGCATTACATGTGCTTAATGGTGGTGTATGCATAAAATTAGGAGTTAAATTTATGCTTGTTTTCAGGTACAACTATGACATAGTGAAGGATGCTCCAATACTGGGAGGGAGATACCAGTGGGTTCCTAATCCTACTCACATTTAATGTTGATAATGCTATACATAATTTAAAGGTTTTTAGAGACGAAAGCTTTTGTTTGAGGTGGCGAAAATGGATGGTTAAATGGTTTGTTTGTCTTGAATGTTGTGTGTCGCATCAAGGGAGTTTAATCCATCGCTCATGTCTATTTTTCATTTTTGTTTCTTTGCATGTGTTTATGTGGTTGGATTGAAACGTTGCTTTAATCCAAACTAGAAGAGCATTTCATCTGATAATTTAGTGGGAGGTAGTGCACGTGGTGTGATGCAGTAGTTGTCAACTGAGCTCCATGTGCTTTGGATCTGATGCAAAATTACTTTTTTCCTTAAAATTACAGTGACAGAATGTTCCTGCTTCAAAAATGTTGCTTTCCCGCCTTTCTCTTTTTCTGCTGTTCTTCCTTGACCAGATCGATTTCTTTTTTATGTGGTAAATGAAATACTATTGCCCAACTCTTGCAATTTTTTTTACTGTGGATGCTAGTACGAAAATGATCTCATTTCATTACCCTAACTCTTAGAGCATCCACAATGGATGCCCGATCTCACGCCCGAGATCCGGCTCGGGCGTCGTCGGGCGCCACCGATAGAGCATCCACAATGGATGCCCGATCTCACGCCCGAGATCCGGCTCGGGCGTCGTCAGGCGCCACCGAAAGATCGGTCGCGCCCGATCTCTCGCCCGATCCATCGGGCGCCTGATCGAGCATCCACTGCAACGTCGCGCCCGATCGACGCGTTTTCCTTTTTTTTTTAATTTTCTATCTATAAATATACCTTATTTTCACTCATTTTTCACACAACTCTCACACATCTCTCAACTCTCTCTCCATTCTAATATCTCTCTTTCACTCACTTTCCAAAATGTTTCCCGGGGAAGATATGGGTCGGGCTATGGAACGCGAAATGTTTGCTTTCGAGAACCAGATTCTCCCAGGTATTCGTGCAATACAAGAGCAAGAGCAGGCCGAACAGCAAGTCCCGAGGCCCATCCGCCACCGGACATTCGTCTGTCGAGAGCATGACCTAGCTCATCAACGTCTGTTCGAGGACTACTTCGCCGATGAGCTCCGGTGGGAACCGACGGTTTAGGATGCTGCGAGAACTGTTTCTCCGGATTGTTCACGCGGTGGAGGCGCGCGACGAGTACTTCCAGCAGCGGCAAGATGCGGCCCACAGAAGGGGTCTATCCCCACTCATGAAGTGCATGGTTGCGCTTCGTCAGTTGGCATACGGCACCACGGCCGACATGTTCGACGGGTATCTTCACGTCGGGGATACAACTGGCCGGGAGTGTGGTAAAATTTTGTGAGGGCGTTATTGACACCTTCGGCGCCACATATTTGCGCAAGTCGAATGCCGAAGATATGTCTTGACTACAACTCCCTAATGCTAGTGAGCACAGCTATAACGTGACTAAATAGTCTTAAAATAAAGGGATAAACATAAGGAATAAGTCAAACTCAAAACATTAATTCCGAAGGCGAAGATGGTATACAGTCAAAATGAAATCAGAGTATAATAACCGGGTTCATAACTCCTAGTGCATAGTTATATTGCAGCGGAAGAGTCCAAGACAAAGTAGCATGTGTGAGGACACACTACTTTGGGCTACCTATTGCTACTTATTAAAAACCATTACCCAACTCCTTCGCCTCCTCGTACATGCTCAACCTACACGTTAGAAAAGAAACATGCAGGGCTGAGTACTTAATATACTCAGTGAACATGGTGCCAAAATATAAGTTGCATTTAAATTTGTCAGCTACCGTTGAATGAACACGAGGTTTTTATTTAAAAGGCCTGAGTCACTAAATTTCCTTTAATTTCATAAAATTGATTGCGCAATCACATAAACATAGATACCATATCTGAACGTATGTGAACCGGGAATGTGGCCACATTCCACGACGGTCACTGGATCGGCCAATTCGAAAGCTAGCTCATGATCCCCATATGTGTACACTAGTCCGAGTAGGGTTTGCGGCCCTATTGGGACCCGAATTCGATTTAACATGATTGGCATAGCCAAGCAGATAGGTATTCATAAAAGCAAAACATGGCATGACAAAAACATGTATAGAAATTTTCACATAAACACGTTAAAGTCACGTTAAAAAGAATGTCCACCTCGAAAGTTATTTCCTTAGTTGAAAAGTTCTTTGATTTGACCTTAAATGACGTGCGAAGACGCCCTTTAGAAAAAAAATACTTAATTAGACTTAAGAAGTTAAGAAGACTTAAACGTGAATGCATTCATAAGTGCGCGGTCCTTAAATTCCTTCTTTTTTTTATTTCCTACAAAAGTCCTTGAGCATTGATCAATTCGAGTGATTTAATTTATGTGGAGGTTCACCAATTATTCGATCAACAAGGAGAATATTATTTCCCATGCGATTTAATCGAGCATTTAACTAAATCCAAGATTTATATTCATCATTGCGGTAAAGATTAGTAAGTCATTATTTATCATCGATTATTTGAGCACTAAACCGAAGTTCGAGAGTTAAGTTTATCATTGTGGAATTAATTAACGGACCATCAATTATTAGGAGAGCTCGAAATTTAAATTAGATTCTCAGCGCATACTTTTATTTTAATTGGTGGCCCAAACTCAACAATTAATTCCCATAAAGGCAACTCATTCTCCCAATTCATTCCCTAGCCCACAATTGTTAATTAGAGAGGCCCAAACAAAGAATTAAAAAAAGGCCCAAACTAAAAGTATGGCCCAACAATACTAATATGAACAACCCAGATGAAAAAAAGCACAACCCAACCTATTCTCTCCCCAATTCTATCAGCTCTCTTTCATTCTAAAATTCTCAAATCTCAATTCTTCCCCAAATTGAGGTGACAAATCCGTAAGAGCCTCTCCAGTAAGAATGGACGTCAAATAGCCCTCACATAGCCTTCACACTGCCACATCATCAGGACTACAATTCTCCTGCCACATCAGCTTGCCACATCAACTGGACATCAAATAGCCCTCACATAGCCTTCACACTACCTATCCACATCACTAATAACAATTATATAATTTAATTTACACTCGTATCAACATACGGAATTTAATTTACGAGACAAATACGGAAAATTCGAATAATAATATTAAAACTTAAAAAGTACATTAATTTTAAAAAAAAGTACAATAATTTAAAAAAAAGTACAAAAATTAAAAAGTACATTAATTCAAAAAAGTAAAAAAAAATCACTCCTCGCCGCCGTCCTCGTCTCCGTCGTCGCCCAGCGCTTCTTCACCGTCGTCGCCGCCGCCTCCGTCGCCACCTACGCCGCGGCTATTCCCACCGGTGTCCCTCCTCATTGCCTCCAATTCTTCACGCTGGCTCTGGAGCAATACACGAAGAAAATCCTTCACCTCGGGGTCCACCGCCGCTTGGAAGTCGGCTAAGGTCTTCACCATTTGAGCGCGCGTTTGTTGGCGCGCGAAGAATTTGAGCTCCTCGGTAGACCTGCCGAGGGGGGATGTCGAATGGACCCCCTGGGAACTCGGGGTGCTCCCCTCGCAACCTGTTGCGCCCGCTTTTGGCCAACCGGGCGAGGTCGGCGACCGAACGAACGAGGAGTCGGGACCTCCTGGGCCGTCTAGGGAGGTCTGTCGAACCACCGCTGCTGCCGCTATAATCTCCGGTATAGTTCAGTTTCTGCCTCTTCGGCCAGCCATCATCGACGCCTGCCCGGAATTTCTCCGACTCGTTGAGCACAACGTAGCAGTTCCAGTAGGTGAACTCATAGTACTTCTTCTGCGGATCGGGGTAGGCTCTCTCCGCAATCCTCCTACAGTCTTCCTCTGTTTGGCCACTGGTCTGCATGCGGAGGGCGTTGGCGTACGAACTCGAAAATCGAGAGACGTCAGACCTGATTCGGTCCCAGCACTTCCGGACCTCCTCCCCGGTGCACGGTCTCCCTTCAGGGCAAAATGCCCTGTAGGCTGCGGCTATCTTGGCCCACAAGTTGACGATCCTCTGGTTGTTCGAAACGAGAGGATCGTCGCAGACACTCACCCACGCCTTGGCAATCGCAACGTAATCCGCGTCCGTCCACTTCCTCCGGC
Organism: Salvia splendens; assembly: GCF_004379255.2. Lineage (NCBI taxonomy): Eukaryota > Viridiplantae > Streptophyta > Magnoliopsida > Lamiales > Lamiaceae > Salvia > Salvia splendens. Next base: position 11,225,710 of record NC_056033.1, read on the forward strand.
CCCAGATTTCGGCCTCCGGCTGCGACGACTCGCCGACCTTCTTGGCCTTGCCCTTCTTCTTACTCCGCCCTACTCCCTGGCTTTGAATGAGAGTTTCCGGAACCTCGTTCATATCAAAACCCAAGTCCGCTAAGGAGAAGGTCTCCGTATACTGTGCATCCGTTGGGGTCGATGTGTGTGAAGAACCGGTGGAAAAATCAAAAGTCGGTCGATAGGCGTTGCCCCCCCCGTGCGTCCCCTGCGCCGGGGGAATCATCTGCTGCGCCGGTGGAATCATCTGCTGCGCCGGTGGCTGCATCCCGGGTGCCCACCCCGGCATCATCTGCATAGGGGGCTGCATGCCGGGTGCCCACCCCGGCATCATCTGCTGCCACGGGTACATGTTGTACTACCCAGTCATCGGAGGCCAACCACCTCCCCCAGGAGCCGGGGAAGTATGGGACCCTACCCCGGGAGTTGGGGGCGTCTGAGACCCTACACCGGGAGGCGGGGGAGTCTGAGACCATCCCCCGGGAGTCACTGGAGTACCTTCGTAGTTGTTCTCCATTGCTCGTTATTGATCTTGAACAGAAAGTAAGGTAGAGAGAGTACTCGTTAAAACAAGTGGTGCGAATGAAAATGACGTTCAAAGCGCGTATATATAGTGTTTTAAAAAGAAAAAAAAATAAAAATAAAATCTGACGCCGGTTTGAAGCTGATCCGGGACCCACAATGGCGTCGTGAGGATCGGCGTCGGAAACGGCATCATCGCGCGAATCGGCATGGCCACGCCGATTTTGACGCCGATTTCGCCGACGCCGGTTCCAATGGTTCGGCGTCAGAACCAGCGTCGGTGAAAAATCGGCGTCGCGATTTTGACGCCGGCATTGGAGATGCTCTAACTCCTTCTTCCTCTTTCTTCATGGTGAAACGCCACTCCTCCGGTCGCCGGACCACTGCCGTTCCCGGCTTCTCGTCGCCATCAGGTTGCCGACGTCCCACGCCCAACAGAGATCCCCCCTTTTTTTCATTGTCCGCTGCTGTTCACGCCCCACCCCCCGTTACTCCTCACGGCGGGGCTCCGACGGGGATGCGACCTTTCGGTGGGCAACTGATTCCTACGGTCGCACGTATCCCCCCTTCTCCGACTTTCTTCCTCGCGCGGGAGGCTCCGAGGCCCGCCGCCACTCTCACGCCACCGATCTCGATGGATCGGGTTGCTGCCCGCGCTGCTACCGCGTCGTCGGTGTCTGCAGCCTGGTGGGTCGGCCGCTGCTGCCCCGTGGAGTTCGTGCGGCGGTCTTCAGGCTCCGTCGGCGGTCCGCCCGTCAATCTCGGCCTAAGCTAAGCTCCTAATTTCATCTCTTTAACGGTCTAAGTCTTTAAATTCCTTAAATTGATCAGATTTTGTTCTCGTAGAGTTTGTAGGGATGAGTTATTTGTTATAAAGATTCTAGAGCTTGTGAGGGGTTTGAAAACATGGTGGCTATTGTTCTTCACTTAAAGGTTTTTTTTTGTTCCAAAACGTTCGTGTGCGATGATATCGTAGTTGTGGTTCTTACTATGTGATGACATGGAACATTATTTGGAACTTAGGGTGATGAGTGTTACCTGTGGTGGTAGAGAACTAAAGGAGGAAGAAGAGTCTTTGCTTGCTCAGCCTACTCCTGCCTCTTTTCTTCAGATTTTGCACCCTCTAACTCACTCTAACAATTGCTGGATTTTTGATGCGTGTGGGAGAGAAAAGAGTTGGTAGAAACTTGGTGTACTATGCTGAATTAAAAGGGCTGATCCGCTTTTGTTTCCATGTCCTAACATATCTCATTTTTCTGATTATGCAGCCCCTTTTCCTTAATGTAGTTTGGTGCCTAATTTGGGTACTTGGTACTTGGCTAATAAATTCCATTGTTTGATTGTGGCTGGTAGAAACAGGTGCTGCCATAGTGGGGAGGATTTGCAGGATTGACTTTCCTTTCTTGGTGAGTTTATGGTCCTCTAAAGATAAAGAGGGTTGTTCCTTTTCTCATAGTGTAGTTTTTCTTTAATTTATGTGTCTTTACCCACTAATTCTTGATCTTTAGCCTTTTAAAAAATTGTTTTGTCTTGCAGGTTGGGACAAGGACTCGGCGGCCCTGCTGCTGTCCGCGACGGGCTCACTGCCTCGGGCCCAATGGGTTGATCGGATAGGGCCGCAGTGGGGATGCGGTTTGGGTTCGGGAGAAAGAGGCCCAAAGTTTAGCAAAAGATTTTAGTTTCTTAGCCTTTTGGCCCATTCATGAATATTTGTAAAAGAATAGTATTCCACATTTTTTTTCTTTCCGTTCATAGATAACATGTGAAACGATCATATAGGTTAATGTATCTTGTTTTCGAGCACTTATAGTTCAGAATAACCCTTCCTGTTCTTTATCGACGTTTGTAAATTTTCATAATTATATGAAGAATCTTTTTGGTTCGTTCGATTCTTACTTAAATTTTTGGTTTCGCGAACTAACAACATTAAAAATCAACACAAAATGGGGTAGTGGTTCCAATTAATTTCAACGAAAAGAGAGGGCGACAAAACTAGTTCAACATTAACATAAAGAAAAGGTAATAAAAGGATCGGCTATTACAAGATTGCCAGTTCCTGATGGGGATGCACGATAGGGTGCATGACTTTCCTGGAATGTTAGGGAACATTGATTGTATGCACTGGGAGTGGAAGAATTGTCCGGCAGCGTGAAGAGGCCAATTCACCAGTGGGTATAAGGGTACCCACCCGACGATGATCTTTGAAGCCATCGTTGACCACCGTCTTTGGATTTGGCATGCTCACTTTGGCGTGGAGGGGTCAAACAACGACATCAACGTGTCGAACACGTTGAGTCTCTTCACTGAGCAATGCAATGGCAACGGTCCGATTATCCAGTTCACTGCCAACGGGCGACATCATATGGGGTACTACTTAGCCGATGACATATACCTAAGATGACCAGTTTTCTTGAAGACGATCTCCTGCCCAACGAATGCGAGGAGAGAGTTTTTTGCAGCGCAGCAAGAGTCTGCACGGAAGGACGTGCAGTGAGGATTCAGTGTGCTTCAAGCACGTTCAGTGTGAAAGGCTCGACTCATTCCTGGTACAAACATCATATCGCCAATGTCATGTACGCGTGTATCATCTTGCACAACATGATTATTCACGATGAAGGTCAAAGAGCTAGCGATTGGTCCGACGATGAAGCCGGTCCGAGCGTAGGTCATGCAACCCCACTGGTCGTTCGAGGTTTACCCTATGGAGTCAGCGAGAGATTACAAGCTCAGGAGAGCATGAGCAACCAACAAGCTCATCTTCAACTCATGAACGTCATGATTGAAGAAGTTTGGATACGTAGTGGTTCTTGAAATTGTACCTCTTTTTAAGTATTTTCGTTGTAAATTTTTTTAAAATTAAGTAATGTATATTTTTTACTAGTTCTTTAATTTAGAGTCTAATTTTGCTATTTATAATGGGTAAACATAAAAAAATATTAAAATTGAAATGAAAAATGGATAATAGATATGGCACCCACTAAGGTCAAACCATTGCAGAAAGAATGGTCATGCTGATGTGGCAACCACTAGGGCATCCATTGTGGATGCTCTTAGTGGTCCATCCACAATTCTTTCATTTTGGCGGAAACATTGAGCATTCACTGCATGCACGACCTTGTATTATACTCTTTCCGTTCTATTATAGTTGAGTTATTTTTCTATTTTAGAAAGTTTGTTCACAGTTTAATCATTTCCACATGTAGTACTCTCCCCGTCTCATTTTGTCATTTTGGGATGTCTATAAAAAATACATTTCAAAAATGTAACCATTCACTTACACTTTATCCAATGTCTCTCCTTATTTCTCTTACTTTTCCTCTCCTTTCTCATACGCCCACTTTTTTCCTTTACCTCTCTCTTTTTCTTACTTTACCAATTTATCATTAATACATGTGCCGTACACAAATTGAGACTATATTTCCCTTCGTAATTGCTACTTTCTCCCACTAAAAATGAAACATTTTCCTTATTGGGTTGTCACATTAAAAATGAAACGTTTCTTAAAATGGAAACAACATTATCTCTACCTTTTTCATCTCTTACTTTACTCTCTCTTAATTAACTCAACAGCACTGCATAAAATCTCGTGTTGAAAACCAAATGTTTCATATTTATTAGGACGGAGGGAGTAGTTTTTTACACTTTTACTTTAGTTTCTCTACTTTATTCACTTTCTACTATATTCTCTCTACTTTTTTCTATTTTTTAATTTTTTATCAATTTATTTAATAAACTAAATACCCATATCTTAAACTTCGTGTCGAAAAGTTCCATCTCAGACTGCGAGCGAACGAAGGAATATGTTACTCGTCAGTTCACATTATAGTTTCAATTAGTACTGCATAAAATTATGAATTTCCTTTAGGCCATCCACAATAGGAATAGCTCAGCAATAGCCCAGCCATAGCCTAGCCACAAACTACTCCTGCCACATCATCAACACTAAAAATCCTCCTACCACATCATCAAAACAAACAAATAGCCCAGCCATAGCCTAGCCATAGCCTAGCCACATCACTCAAAATTATATAAAATAAATAATTAACAATCACGCAAAATACGGAATTAAATTTACCACACACATACGGGAAAATTCAATAATAATATTAAAATTTTAAAAAGTACATTAATTAAAAAAACACACTTCATTAAAATTAAAATAACATTACAACATCCTCATTAATGAGTTTGTCCCACATCGAAAGTGGAACATAAAACATTCAAGAATGTCTCTATAAAAGAGAAACAACCAAGAATGAGTTTGTACCACATCGAAATTGGAACATAAAACATTCAAGGATGTCTCTATAAAAGAGAAACAACCAAGAATGAGTTTGTCCTACATCGGAAGTGGAACATAAAACATTGAAGGATGTCTCTATAAAAGAGAAACAACCAAGAATGAGTTTGTCCCACATCGAAAGTGGAACATAAAACATTCAAGGATGTCTCTATAAAAGAGAAACAACCAAGAATGAGTTTGTCCCACATCGAAAGTGGAACATAAAACATTCAAGGGTGTCTCTATAAAAGAGAAACAACCAAGAATGAGTTTGTCCCACATCGAAAGTGGAACATAAAACATTCAAGGATGTCTCTATAAAAGAGAAACTGTCACGCCCGCATTTTCTAAGGATAGAAAACACGGTTTATCGCGACTAGGGGAGGATTAAAGAAGCGGGGAAGAAAGGGGGAAAACAACGCAACTCGACCATAGCTCGAAACAAATGGGAATAGCTCGAATAAAAATCAGAGTATCTCAACAATCAACAACTCAAGAATGAATACTATCTCAACGATACAAGAACTCAAAAGAAGAACAACTACTTAGCGGAAGCATTTGAGAGAATGAATATGCCACGTGTGAAGACATGACACATTCTAAACACTTAATTTCTTCAACAGTCTTGCTCAACACCCACCGCACCCGTCACGCTCAACCTGCAATTTTTTAAAAGAAAAGCAGGGCTGAGTACTTGATGCACTCAGTGGACTCATGCCGAAAATATTTTATAAAAAATATTTATCATGCCACCATTGAGTGACCTCGGGTTTAACTTTGAAAATGCCCGAGACACTAAAATCATTTCCATTGTAAAATTCGGTTGATCAACCATTTTCCCATAGCTATCTACCATATCTGATCCATTGATGACAAGGAACGTGGCCACATTCCAAGTCACTAGACCGGCCGACCCAAAAGACGGCTCACGATCTCCATAGGTGTACACTAGCCTGAATAGGGACTCACTCCCTAGACAGACCCGAATTCGATTATCCATTGATGGCAAAAGCCACATCAGATAGGTTCCATAGAATAAAACAAAACTTGGCATGACAAATATTCATATCATTTTCACATAAAAATATACTTAGGGCATTGCCCTTATTTAAAAAGAAAGCCCACCTCGTTCGTTTAAAGCTTTAACTTGTGTTTCATTCTGTCCTAGAAAAGCGTGCTTGAAGTCACCCATTGATTTAGAGTACTCCGGCCCAATCTTCCATTCAATTAATTTATCTCAACCCAAATCAATTCCAACTCCTTATCAAAACAGTAAGCCCAAATATTAAAATTAATTCATTAGGCCCAAATATTAAAATTAACAGTCTCTCTTTCTCACCTTACGTGAAATTTTGGAATGGAATTGAAGTCCTCTTCTCCAATCAAGCACACGCTGTCATCTCTCATCTCTCTCTCTGCTCACTCTTCTACAGCTTTCCGTCGAGCAGCTCTTCCACACGGGGGAGTTCGTCGCTGTTCTTTCTCTCTCTGTGACAATTCGCCGCCGCTGCCGTCGTCTATTTCTCTCTCAATTCCGCCTCCCTCCTCATTCTCAAATCAGTGGAGTCTCGGAGCAATTGCCGCCGCCCCCCTTCTCGCCGTCGCTGCCGAAGTTCAGCCGCCGCTGCTCCAGATCGAGACGTCCGCTGTCCGCCGTGCAGCCATCGTCGCAACCGTGAACTCTCCATCCTTTCCGTTTCAATTGCACAGCGTCGTCATGCTTTCTCCATCGCCGTCGTGGGCTGCGCAGTCCGCTCGCCGCTGCTGTCACGGTGCAGTCGACGTCGCATCGCCGCTGCTGCTCGGTGCAGATCGCACTGCCGTGCAGACGTGGTCGCTGCTGCCAGCACCGAGCCGGCGCCGCCTTCCTCCAGCACGTCGTTCAGCAGCCTCGCCGCCGCTGCCGTGATCGCATTCGCTGTCGTCAACGCATGGAGAGTGCCGACGATGCTTCCGATTTCTCCGCCCATGCTCGATTCTATGCCGGAAAAAGGAGTATCCTGGTGACTGGAGGGCATATTTAGGTCACTGCTAGTTGAATGCTTGAATTTTTGATAACTAATAAATTTCCTGATTACTTTTCATGGAATTGATTGGACTAAAGAAAACGTAGAATCATGGGGGAGGTATATATATGTGGAGATTTGGTTTAAATGGGGGAGAGATTTATGGAGTGAGGGGATGCAGTTTTCAATGTGGAGAAAAGAGTGGGAGGCGATTTTTTTTTAACGTGATTCTGAAAATTTTGGATTTGTTTGGTATTTTATTTGCAGATCACGGAGGAGGAAAAATCTCTCCAGAATCTTTAATTAAATTTGAATTATTAACTTGGTGACCAAGTCAACAGAAGAAAAAGATTTAATTAGATTAATTTATTTTTTTTTCTCTTTTTTTTCTTTTTTTTTTTCGGGTGTTACAATCTACCTATCTTAACAAAAATTTCGTCCCGAAATTTGCTTACGTCCTTCGAGTATAGAATTTCTCCATCGTCTTGTCTTCCAAGCAGCTTCCTCATATCGTTTAATTAACATTGTAGTTGAAAGTCACCTCGCTAACACTTTTAATAAAATTACGCTAGATTAGACTATATTAAATTAAATCGCGCACTTCGCATCATCCCTCCTTGTCTTGCACGCTCTTTTGCGTTTGGACATTTCGTCTTTGCTATCTTCCACTTCTTGAAATCTTCCTCGTATTCTTTTTGTTCTTGTCGTTCAGGGAAAACGTAGGAAATAGTAAAATAGTTCGCACATCAAGCTTGCTCCAACGTTTCGCGCCATTTCAAGGAAAAGTTTCATGGTCCACCGGCCTCCATTCGCACTCTCGATCTCCTTGCCTCGTCGTGCCTTGACAAATTAGGGGTTCACCCCAAACTTTCAGATTCTCGTTCGTTTTTGTCACTCGGGAAAGTGATCGATTATTTCAACTTAAAACTACGGTTCGCGCATACACAATCTAGTCTACAACATAAGCACTCTATGTTCGCAACATACTTCATCATCTCACATCTCAACATCTACCACAATTAACGTCATTTATACCACAAGATAAACACACAACATTTTCACATCCCATAGCAAAACACTTTCGCACTTCACATTTACATTCATAAAATTTTGACACAAAAGCTTTCTTCAAACTCTCGCCCTTTTCCTCAAAAATTTCCAATCTTACTTTCAATTTTAAAGTAAAAGTTTTGACTCAAAACTAAAACGTACTATCACATCAACTTTCATCCCTCATGTAAAACACTCCATAGAATAACACATCATACTTTGCACCTCATAACATAAATATCATCACACTTCCATAGCTCAATTTTCCAAACGAAAAAGTAAAATGTATTTTTCTCGAACTCAAAAATTTTCGAACAATCCATAAACACAGTATTTTCTATTGATCAAATCTTTTCATAAAAGACAAGTCATCCCATTGCTAGACATACATCTTTCTATCACCATAGATATTCATCTTCTCGCAAAACACACACATATATATATATATATATTTTACAACCATAGCTCCTCTATCCCATTGTAAAACATACTTATTTTTCATAACCATAGTTCTTCTATCCCATTGTAAAACATACTTTGTTTTCATAACCATAGCTTCTCATCTCATTTCCTGAAAACTTTCTCATAAAAATTTTTCATAAAAATAAATTACCTCTTTCTTGATTGAGCGTGGCGAAGCGGGATGTTGAGCCTTCGATACACAATTATTATTTTATCTTCTTTTATTTTATTTTATTTATTATTTTAGTCTAGCGAAACAAGTCTAGACTAGGACTGAAAAAGACTCTCGGTCCAGAGCGGAAAGAAAAATTGCTCTGATACCACTTTGTCACGCCCGCATTTTCTAAGGATAGAAAACACGATTTATCGCGACTAGGGGAGGATTAAAGAAAGGGGGAAAACAACGCAACTCGACCATAGCTCGAAACAAATGGGAATAGCTCGAATAAAAATCAGAGTATCTCAACAATCAACAACTCAAGAATGAATACTATCTCAACGATACAAGAACTCAAAAGAAGAACAACTACTTAGCGGAAGCATTTGAGAGAATGAATATGCCACGTGTGAAGACATGACACATTCTAAACACTTAATTTCTTCAACGGTCTTGCTCAACACCCACCGCACCCGTCACGCTCAACCTGCAATTTTTTAAAAGAAAAGCAGGGCTGAGTACTTGATGCACTCAGTGGACTCATGCCGAAAATATTTTATAAAAAATATTTATCATGCCACCATTGAGTGACCTCGGGTTTAACTTTGAAAATGCCCGAGACACTAAAATCATTTCCATTGTAAAATTCGGTTGATCAACCATTTTCCCATAGCTATCTACCATATCTGATCCATTGATGACAAGGAACGTGGCCACATTCCAAGTCACTAGACCGGCCGACCCAAAAGACGGCTCACGATCTCCATAGGTGTACACTAGCCTGAATAGGGACTCACTCCCTAGACAGACCCGAATTCGATTATCCATTGATGGCAAAAGCCACATCAGATAGGTTCCATAGAATAAAACAAAACTTGGCATGACAAATATTCATATCATTTTCACATAAAAATATACTTAGGGCATTGCCCTTATTTAAAAAGAAAGCCCACCTCGTTCGTTTAAAGCATTAACTTGTGTTTCATTCTGTCCTCGAAAAGCGTGCTTGAAGTCACCCATTGATTTAGAGTACTCCGGCCCAATCTTCCATTCAATTAATTTATCTCAACCCAAATCAATTCCAACTCCTTATCAAAACAGTAAGCCCAAATATTAAAATTAATTCATTAGGCCCAAATATTAAAATTAACAGTCTCTCTTTCTCACCTTACGTGAAATTTTGGAATGGAATTGAAGTCCTCTTCTCCAATCAAGCACACGCTGTCATCTCTCATCTCTCTCTCTGCTCACTCTTCTACAGCTTTCCGTCGAGCAGCTCTTCCACACGGGGGCGTTCGTCGCTGTTCTTTCTCTCTCTGTGACAATTCGTCGCCGCTGCCGTCGTCTATTTCTCTCTCAATTCCGCCTCCCTCCTCATTCTCAAATCAGTGGAGTCTCGGAGCAATTGCCGCCGCCCCCCTTCTCACCGTCGCTGCCGAAGTCCAGTCGCCGCTGCTCCAGATCGAGACGTCCGCTGTCCGCCGTGCAGCCATCGTCGCAACCGTGAACTCTCCATACTTTCCGTTTCAATTGCACAGCGTCGTCATGCTTTCTCCATCGCCGTCGTGGGCTGCGCAGTCCGCTCGCCGCTGCTGTCACGGTGCAGTCGACGTCGCATCGCCGCTGCTGCTCGGTGCAGATCGCACTGCCGTGCAGACGTGGTCGCTGCTGCCAGCACCGAGCCGGCGCCGCCTTCCTCCAGCACGTCGTTCAGCAGCCTCGCCGCCGCTGCCGTGATCGCATTCGCTGTCGTCAACGCATGGAGAGTGCCGACGATGCTTCCGATTTCTCCGCCCATGCTCGATTCTATGCCGGAAAGAGGAGTATCCTGGTGACTGGAGGGCATATTTACGTCTCTGCTAGTTGAATGCTTGAATTTTTGATAACTAATAAATTTCCTGATTACTTTTCATGGAATTGATTGGACTAAAGAAAACGTGGAATCATGGGGGAGGTATATATATGTGGAGATTTGGTTTAAATGGGGGAGAGATTTATGGAGTGAGGGGAGGCAGTTTTCAATGTGGAGAAAAGAGTGGGAGGCGATTCTTTTTTTAACGTGATTCTGAAAATTTTGGATTTGTTTGGTATTTTATTTGCAGATCACGGAGGAGGAAAAATCTCTCCAGAATCTTTAATTAAATTTGAATTATTAACTTGGTGACCAAGTCAACAGAAGAAAAATATTTAATTAGATTAATTTTTTTTTTTCCTCTTTTTTTTCTTTTTTTTCGCGGGTGTTACAGAAACAACCAAGAATGAGTTTGTCCCACATCGAAAGTGGAACATAAAACATTCAAGGATGTCTCTATAAAAGAGAAACAACCAAGAATGAGTTTGTCCCACATCGAAAGTGGAACATAAAACATTCAAGGGTGTCTCTATAAAAGAGAAACAACCAAGAATGAGTTTGTCCCACATCGAAAGTGGAACATAAAACATTCAAGGGTGTCTCTATAAAAGAGAAACAACCAAGAATGAGTTTGTCCCACATCGAAAGTGGAACATAAAACATTCAAGGGTGTCTCTATAAAAGAGAAACAACCAAGAATGAGTTTCACAAAAAAAACATTAAATAAAAAAAATTAAAAAATCCGCTAGGCGATCCGGAGCGCTGCAATAGCGCCGAGCGGATCGCCCAGCGCACCGCCTAGCGCCACGGAACCGCCGAGCGCTAGGCAGTTTTTAAATCCGGAAATGGCTGGGCGGTTGCAATAGACCGCCTAGCACCGGCGCTCGGCTAGGCGGTGCGCTAGGCGCTATTGTGGATGCTCTTAGCGATGGGTATACATGGGAATATGCGATACAAGAGATACATGAATACATGATTGATATAAAACCTGAAATGTCACTTGAAATTAATTTTGTACTGTATCTTATTTTCCTCTTTCTTCTAATGGACTAATCATGATGATCATCTAAGATTATAGTGTTAATTGGAATCAAAATTAAATGATACAATGCAATGCATATCAAATACTCCATGATTGATATATATAAAACAAAAGCATATCCGGGATTCATGATAGTATTTGATGAAGTATATATGGAGTGAGGAAATTGTGTTTCAAGTGTCAACGTCATTAAGAGAATTTGTGTCTCTTCTACATTTCGCTCAATAAAAATGAGATTGTATTAGCGTTTATGCATTGCACTTGGGAAGTTTGAATTGACTAAGAGTATCGACTATAAGGCGGACACCCCCAATAACCCCGCCCCAGTTTTTGTCCATAGCCCATAGCTATAGTGGACACCTCCAATAACCCCCAAATTTTATAATCAATTTTAATTTTATAATGTTTCAAGCAATTATGAATAAATTTATCGGGCTATACGTAATTAGAAGAAGACGACTAGACGTGAAGGAATTAAAATTAAACACTAAATTTTCATGTTATTAAAGTACATGAAAAATTATACAATGAAAATTTAATCTAATACAAATCACTAAGATGTTCACATTGCGCCGCCACCTCCCCTACTTGCCCACACTTCTTCAATCAAATCGGCCTGGAGTGTGTTATGTTATGTGGTCCTGCGCATATCAGCGAAGCGTTGGATCAAATATTCATTGCTCCGTGGTACGCCCATCTGGATCGGCGCGGAGGCAACACCGTGACTTTTACTTGCGCCCTCTTCCGGCGCCCATCGCTTTGCCGCAAATCCTTCATCTTCTATTATCATATTATGCAATATGATACATGCTAACATAATATTCGCGACATCATCTTCGTGCCACACTCGTGCCGGACACCGTATAATTGCCCACCGCGATTGGAGGACACCAAAAGTCCGCTCAACATCCTTCCTAGCACTCTCTTGTTTGCGCGCAAAATATTGTTTCTTCGGTCCAACCGGTTGGCGGACAGTCTTCACGAATACGGGCCATCGCGGATATATCCCATCTACCAAATAGTAGCCCCTACTGTACTGCGTGCCATTGGCTACGAAGCTGATTTCTGGACCCTCCCCCCGGCACTCCTCGTTGAAGAGCGGCGACGACTGAAGAACATTGATGTCGTTGTTCGAACCTGCCACACCAAAATACGCATGTCAGATCCGCAAACGGTAGTCCGCCACGGCTTCCAGAATCAGCGTTGGATGTTTGCTTTTGAATCCAGTTATGAACTGGCCTTTCCATGCCACGGGGCAGTTCCTCCACTCCCAATGCATGTAATCGATGCTTCCTAACATTCCTGGGAACCCGTGCATCGAACCGTGCATATCCAGTAGGCGCTGACACTCATCCGGGGTGGGCTTCCGTAGAAACTCCCCACCGAAAATTTTTCGGATCCCCTTACAGAACTGCCTAAGCACCGTGAGGCTAGTTGTCTCACCCATCTGTAGGTATTCATCGAACATATCCGCTGGTCCGGCGTAGGCAAGCTGCCGGATTGCAGCGGTGCACTTCTGTTGCGTAGACAGCCCGATCCGGCCAGCCGCATCACGTCGGAGGGTGAAGCACCGGTAACGCTCCGCCAAATTCGTCGCTATATAGTTGAACAGCCGTTGCGACATCCTGAATCTTCGGTGGAATATCTCGGGTGGATAACGGGGGTTATCCACAAAGTAATAACCCATTAGACGCTGGTGCGCACCGTCGTGGTCTCGTGGGATTGTCCGTCGATGAGTAATGGCACGAGGGATCGCATCCTCCGCCAAGCGGGCCGCATCCTCCTGGGCGGCCTGGTGTTGCACCTGTTGAATCAAAGCATTCCAGGAGTCTCTCCACAAATTGTTCATTTCCGACCACAAATTCTAGTGAGAGAAATTTTGAGTGATGTAGAGTTGGAATGGTGTGAAAATAATGAATGGAATGGGGTGTATTTATAAGTGAATTAAAATGAATAAAAAAATTAATTAAAATCGTCCACCGGCGCGGCGGACAGGTCCGCCACTATAGGCGCCGCGCCTATCGCCGCGTCCGCCCCAGAGGAGGCGCGTCCTCGCCCTGGAGTCGCCTGAAGCCCGTCCGCCCCCATTTCGGTGTCTGCCCCGGGGCGGACACCAACGCCACTATAAGCCGCCCCGCTTCCGCCCCAAACCGCGGCTATAGCCGCGGCTATCCATAGTGGATACCCTAAGTATTGCCTCTGTACCGTGACCTAGCAATGAAGCAAAGATCAATGTTATGATGTAGACTACTATGTAAATAAAGGTAATGCACGGGATATTAGTTATGCTCAAGTACGCCAACTCTAAAGATTAAGCATAGTGGTTTTGATGGTATTGCCGCTTTCACACGCTGTATTGCAATAGTTTTGATCTGACCTAACCTTTTTTGCAAATTATTTTGTTGTGCATATCGTAGTAGTCATTATATGTACATATAAATGTCTTCTTGTAATTGTAAGTAGTTTAATAAATAGTTATTCCTACTTAATTATTTCTTACCATCGTTGTGGGCTCGTGCTTAGTGCATTGTAGTGGTAACAATTAGTTTCATAAATAGTTACTCCGACGAATGTTTGAATTTTCGGGTTCGCTCAACTGAAATGTGAACAAAGCATCTTCATTGTGTGGCAGGGAGTTATTTCCGACTTATTCGCATTGTAGATTTCACAAACCTTCTCCTAGAAAACCTTACGAGATTGTACGGTTCTCACAACCGTATCCTCCGAAATGGCGACCCACACTTCAAACAATTCCACTAGGATTTTTTTCCATTCATTTTCCATTACATTTTTATACTCTTGTGGTGGACCATTGGTGGACTGATCACGAGGTATCTTTCCTCATTCTTACTTTATATTCTTATCTACTTTATTCTCTACCCACTCTATTTTTTCTCTCATATACTTTACTCTACTCTTTAAATATAAATTTCTTAAATTCCATGTTCAAAAGAAGTGTCTCGTTTATGATGGGATGGAGGAAGTATTAATTATGATTGGGAACGATTTTGTAATGTACTATTAAAATTAAAACAATACTTTTGAATATTTCGCTTTTTTTTCTTATGTTATTTACCAATAAAAACTGTAAAATGCAAGGAAAATTAGGATTTGAACTTATATATAGATACATGCATGGCGATGACCGATGAGAACACAAAAGTATCGAACTATGGTCGAAGTTGGCATGGTTCAGTGAACGTGCCATGCAAAGTTCATAAATTAAATTTATTTATACTGATGTAGTACAGCAACGTCTAGGAATGAAACTTAAATTAAATTTGTCAGGCCAATTTAATCTGGGAAAATTAATTGACATTAAAAACATATTACTCTATCCCTTCCCCATGATTAGCTATAGTATTCCATTTTGATTCGTCCTATTTAATTTTCTCACTTCATTTTTACAACTTTTAGTAATAGATTGCATATTCTATAATTTCTTTTAACTCAATTTCTGTTACATTTTTAAAATTAGTGTCAAATCAAAATGGGACACGTATTGGACAACGAGCCTATAAATTAATGAGAATCCACATAGCCACAACCTCCCACGAGTGGACTGACGTGGCAAGCTCGCGAGAATAAAATGGTTGTGTTAAGAGCACCCACAACCGTGCTCTTGCCAACGAGCACGGTTGTGGGCCCTACCCCACTTTTTCTGCCTGCTCTTAGGCAAGAACATAACACCCACAGCTGTGCTCTTCCGCAAGGACGAGCACAAGGGTCCCACCATTCTATTATTCAATTTAAATAAAAACATTTTCATAATATTAAAATTCATTAAAAAAACCGAAATAATATTACAAATTACAAATAAAATAAAAAAGACATGATTAAAATCCTAAAAAATAAAAATTACATAATTAAAATCCTAAAAATTAAAAATTACATAATTAAAATACTAAAAATTTAAAATTACATAATTAAAGCTAAAAATATCCCCGTGGAAGACTATTCATCCGGCGGCACTACCCCCAATTATTTTTGGAGGCTCAATATCATGGCCTCGTGCGATCGAAGTTGCGCGGGGGTCATAGTTGACCTATCGGCCATATTGAGTTGGGCAAAAATCCCCCACAACGAGTTGGTGGGGGGTGGAGGTGGCACATAGGGCACGGGAACGGGAGCGGGTTCGGGAGCATCGCCGGATGGAGTCGCGGCGCGACGGCGGTTGGCCTCCGCCTTCTTCCTTCCTTGCGGTCGGCGTTGGGAACCGCTCGGGCCGGCGTCGGGGCTACCCAAGTTAGCTCCGGCGAGTTGGCTAACCACGTCTTCGGAGCCAGCGTCGGATAGGGATACCGACCTTCACCGTTTGGAGGAGCCGCTAGAGGAGGATGTTACGCCTCCCCTATACTTCGGATGCGACCGCGTCTCCTGCCAAATGTTGAGGTACTTGAACGGCTTGTAGTTCATGGATTGGTAGGTGTTCATCGCGACAGTGATGACGTCGACCTCGCTCCGGCCGCTCCCCGGCGACCGATCTTCCTGGAGGTAATACACCTGGAACTTTTGCATTTCTTCGTTGGCTCGGTAGATGGCGTTGCGCACCATACTCTCGTTGCGCTCGATTGTTCCCGCCGGCCGGTTTTCATTGTACCGGCGACAGATGCGCCACCAATAGTGATCGCCGGATTGGTTGGTGCCAACCTCCGGATCTTCGGAGATTGACAAGAACGCCTTGAACAATTGCTCCATCTCCACCGGAGTGTGCGGTGTGCGGACACCGCGAGTAGGAGCAGGAGTCGAAGTTTGGGAGGGGGCGGTCGACCTCGCTCTAGGCTCGGGTGTCCACCCGTATAGCCCTTCGGGGGCTTCTTGGTCGTCGATCGGGTAAGGCCAGTAGCCACCGGGAACTCTCGAACTTTGGGTTTGAGGAGGGGCCGAAAATTCCGTTTCCGGACTAGGAAACGGTTGTGAACCGACCCAATCGGAGTTCCAACCGTGGGAGCCCGGGGGTAATCGCCGTCGCCTGACATTGTTATGTTGTAGGAGTAGAAGAAAGATTGAGAATGGAGATGAGAGAATGTAGATGAGAATGGAAATGAGAGAATGTAGATGAGAATTGTGTATTGTGGTAATAAAACCTAGAGTCTAGAAATAGAACTGAATACCAATTTCCGGGGTAAATATATAACTCATACAAAATGTATCACGTTTGTTTCATATTAATACAAAAAGTTTGAAGTTGACATAAATCATACAAATAGTTTCTTTTGTGTTTCAATTTAGTACATTTCGTTATATATGTTTAAAAGGCGTTAACTCTTGGTCTATGTGAAGTACAAAATATTTCATCATTGTTTCATGTTGGTATAAAAAGTTTTATGATTGTTTCATATTGGTACAAAAAATTTTATAATTGTTTCATAGTTTGTAGGTCATATAAGTAAAAAGTTAATACCGTTTAAACATATATAACGGAATGTACTAAATTGAACACGAAAAAAACTTTTTGTATGATTTATGTCAAGTTAAAACTTTTTATACTAATTAAAAAAATATAATACATTTTGTACTAAGTTATATATTTATTTCCAATTTCCCCATTTCCCTCTGTCTCTCGCATTATCCCAGAAATGTTGGTCTGACACATTGTCAAAATCCCACTACTCAAACTAGCAACTTATTTTGAAATCAACGGCACGATGATCAGCAACTCTGTATAATCTATCGATTTTTCAAAACACAAAAAGAAGCAAAAGCAACTATGGCCGTCTCTCCCGTCCATGATTCTACTGGAACTATTATTTGCAAGGTCACCGCCTCTCTCTCAATAAATTGTTGATTATTCATCATTTAAAGGCATATATTGTCAAGGTTTTTTTTTTAAACAAAAAAAATTTCTGATTTGTGTGTGAATGTTATGCAGAAGCTTAAGCGGAAAATTGCTACACCGGAGGAGTCCAAGGTGATTCTCTCTTTTCTTCAAATTGATGATCATTTCAACTATATTCTATTTTTCTAAATGGGTTTTGGAATGTAGGCTAAGCACAGGAATGCTATATGGGAGACCAAGAGAAGGCTGGTGGAGCAGAGGCTTATGAACCTTGACCATGCACACCAAACTGTGAGATTTTTTTATGTTTGTTTCACTCATAAAATTCAACAACTGCTCTTTTTTTTTCTTTCTGATTTTTCACTATTTATAAATGTGTTAAGCAGTGGTGAGATCGTGCTACTTTCTATTCCCATTTGATTTGTTTCTCTTCTGTTGAGGGTTGTGTTTTTTGGGCCTTGCTAAAATTACTTTACCAATTAGGTGCAGAAGAACAACAGTAGTCAAAAGGAAATTGCTTAAATAATGTTGCAAAACTTTCATGTGCAATTCTTAAAGACTCTTTTAAATAGCATAAGCACAAAAATCAAATTTACATGAGCAATGGTTTGACCTGAAAAGACTTCTTCTTCTTCTAGTATCACTCCACCACCCTCAATAAAGTATTACTAGCATTACCACAATCTTACAACTTGGTGTGCAATTGGTATTGCTCATCTTCTTCCAAAATATCAATGAATTCTTGATACACTCTGTTGCTATAATGTTTTTTCGTAATTGGCTAAATAGAAATTCATTTTATTACTCCAGCAGGAAGAGTCCATTCCTGTGGAAACGGCTATTATAGTGTAAGTGATTGATGCTGCATATGCTTACAAAGACTACATTCCCCCTTTTTAAATGACTATTTTTTTTAATCTTATAGTCATAGACCCAAAGAGAGTCCTACTGATGTTAACACAAATGTTGGTGTCTCGAGCTCCCCAATGGAACGAGCTCAAGAGGTTCAAGCGAATCTGTCACCGAAATTCCCTAGTTTTATAAAGCTAATGCTCAAATCTCATGTATCTGGTGGATTCTGGTTGGTGAGTTGAATTCATTTAAGGCAAATATACCTTTGTAGGGTACATAAAATGCATTAAGTATACTCTTTGAAATGCAGGGCCTACCAAAGAACTTTTGTGTTGCACATCTACCGAAACATGATGAGATAGTAGTTTTGGTAGGTGAAAACGAATATGAATACACTACAAGGTACTTGGTGGAGAAAACTGGTCTAAGCGGTGGATGGAGAACCTTCTCGATTGCACATAAGTTGCTTGCAGGAGATGTTTTAGTTTATCAACTGATTGAGCCGCGCAAGTTAAAGGTAATCTTGTTAGGCTAAATCTTGGTTCTCCGCGTTTTATATTTGTTTTTCTATTTTCTTGTCGGAGTTTGCTTCTATGTAAGAGGCATGAAGATGTTAGCAAAGTCTAGACCACTTCGCATTTGAGAAGCAGACTGTTGTCAATTACACATTATCACATGGTAATAGAAACATGATCCTAACCTTGGTCAATTGCGAACATTGGATCTGCAACGTGATGCGCATGGAAGTACGACATATTCCTCTTGTACTATGCTAACATCTAGCCTAGTTTAAAGTGTAAGATCATTTGGTTAGAACTCATATCTGACTCTCTTTACCCTTTGCTTTTCTCAAGGTACATATATTGAGAGAAAGAAGCTTTACAGAAAATGTTGAAGTAGGAAGCCTTCCAAATCTAAGTTTGAATACAGAGCCAATCAAAAAAGGTATCCTAATTCAACCTTAATCTTAATTTGTTGCATCCTAAAACTTATAATTTACATGTTCACTGCAAATTCTCTAGTGAAACTGGAAGAAGAAGTGTTGATTACCAAAACAGCAAGAAAATGTCTGAAGCTCATTTCTGCTGAAAATGGTAATAAAATCAATGATATTAATCCTAATGAGGCTGCATCCGTAGACGGCAATGATTATTCTAGTACAGAAAGCATGAATGCAATCAGATTCTCAGAATCTGTTGTTAGTTTCAAAGACGTGAAGTGCTTCAAAGATTTCAGCATCCACGTTGATGGCCTCATGATTGACGCGGAGATACCTTTACATCTCAGAACTAAGTATTATGAGATCTGTCGCAGCCAAAACAATTTTCTTCATGAGAATCTTATGAAGGGGTTCAACACGAAACTAGCTGCTGGTATGATATCCGAGACAATCAACATAGCCGGTGCCATCAGAGCAGCCACAGATGCTGCCACTGACCACTTACATAACTGGGATACGACTCTGAAAGCTTTTGAGGATTTAGGCATGGAGGTGGGATTCCTTCGTGCCCGTATAGGCAATTTGCTTTCTATTTATCGCGAAGCCCAAGCTACGATTAAGCTGAAGAGGCAGGAAAGAGCTGAAGCCAAGGAAGAAACTCGGCGCCTCAACATAAAGCTCTTGGATGTCAAGGTGCGGATACAGAATCTTGATGCTGAGATCGATGGTCTTGTAAAGAAAAACGAAGAGCAGAGCTATATTTTTAGAGAGGTTGCTGCTGCTCCATGGTGAAAAAGGCCCTCTTCTCTTATCCCGTAGTGTTCATGTTTTGCTAATCTCGTTATGAGAATCTTTAGTCCCGTTTTGTGTTTCAGTCTCGCGTTTTAGTTTTAGTGACTGTTGAACAATTCTACATGGTGATGTTGAAATATGAAATATATAAATATTGGAATAGTAAGAAACATAGGATTCAAAATGTTAGATTAGAGAAAAAGGGATCAACATCTACATCGATTTTTCGAACTTGAGCAGCAGTAGCATCCAAAACTCAAAGCTTTACAACAAAACAAAAATAGACTAATTTTACAAAATGCATTACTTCTTCCTAGCAAAAGCACCAATCTCTGAGGCCTTCATCTCATCTATACTTCCCAAACTCTTCTTAGGCACCACATTGTGTGATCTCTTCAGCCCAAACCTCTCCCTCCATCGGCTCGCACCCTTCACCAGCCTTAGCGACGAGACATCCTCATAATCATCGTCACCAGCAAGGAGCTCGTCTCTGAGAGTTTTCGTCTTGGAGAAGCTCTCCCTTGATGGCAGCATTTTGCCATTGGAGAAAACCTCATCTGCAGAGATCATAGAGTAGTTCCGGACAGAGAACTCGAAATCGGAGGACACAGGAGCTTCTCTGTAGCTCTTATCTAGCTTGACGGGCTCGAGAAAATCATTTGAAAATGAGATTCTTGGACCTGTGATTGTGTTGTACAAGGCTTGATCGTTGCTAGACATGTTTAAGCATGCCATTGCAGAATAGAGCAAGAGCAAAAATATGCAGTATTTCTTTCTTTTGCTTAATTTACTGTTGGAGTTGGAGTTGGAATGCAATGTGTCTTTATATAGGGCTTCTTCAAATTTTTTTGAGTAGGTATTAATAAATGTGACTGCCCCTTTATGGTGATGAAGAAATGGTATTTACTTGTTCAAGACAAAATGGCCTCAATCATGGCGTTGTTTTTGAGCTAGAAACGTGATAAGCATATAATAATGTTTACATAGATCTGTCTATATCAATATTCAATCATATAGGATGCCAAGTTTTATGTCTTTTTCTCTTTATTTTTCTATGCTTTCTCACTAGTAAAAGCTGGTTAGTATACATTGTGGTGAAACGAGCCAAAGGTTACAAGAGCATCTTAATCTTGAAATAAGCTATAAATATAACCCTGCTATGTTGAATGAATCATAATATTTATCCATTCATATAGGGTATTCTTGACCACATGGAAAATCAGATTTACTCTTTTCAAAGGCCCTTCCCCATGTGAAGTTTCATATTCATTTTATTTCATAATATTTCTTATTCCAATAACCACACTTATTTTTTTTTATAAACTATAAATCCATTATCATAAAGAGACAACTGCAAAGAAAAAAAAAATACTAACAATTATTGATAGCATGCATGTGGTTATTTAAATTGAGTTAATCTTTGGTCATTCTTCAGAGTTCATATTGTTCATTTTAGTTGCAAGTGCATGTGATATTGTTACTTATAGGAGTATTACTTATTGATCATATTAGTGACTTAAACAATCAGCTCATAACACATTAGACTTCACCACAAATCATGCATGGACACCAAAACAGGCAACAAGCCTCATGACATTTTCACATGGGAGTTAATTTAACTTTAGTTTTGAATCTTGACTAGCAATAAAATAAAAATCTGTTTTTCCCTTTTTCTTCTTTAGTACCTAAATAAGGTGAAAAAGATTCCCATTCCAATGAGTGACCACAGGTGAGCCTCACATGATTAGTCCTTAATTAATATTCTACTAATTTGGATTAGTCAAATTATGGGTTGTTCTTAGATACTTGATTCCCCATGGTATCTAAAAACAAACCACAAGGCAAAAAATGGACAAAAAAATCGTCAAGAAAAAGTGGAGGAAAATTAGGTTTGTGTCTCTTTTGGTTTCCCATTAAGTAAACAGCCATTGTTTTTTTAACTCCTATTTCTGTTTGTCTTCTTTTTGTTCATGTAATCTTTTCAGACACAGTTTATTTTTTAATATTTCCTTTTATCCTCTATCCTTTATTACCCATAAATAATAGTCACGGACTTTGTCCAATTATTGCTTGAGAAGTGGGGATTTGCATTCTTAATAATGGATGTAATTTAGTTGAAATATGCATTAAATTGCAATGTAAATTATGCAATCAACTAAAGTTTAGCACTGTGGCATAACTAACTAAAAATACTAAATTCATCTAAAATGGAGGGAAACTAGAACACCACACACCAAGAATGTGAGAAATTTGAAATAAATATTTGCAACTTATTGAAGTTGTGGCTGAAGAACTTAATCTATGAGAAGAATGACTTAACCAGGATACATAAATCCAGAGATTTACCACTAAATGTGCAAGATCATAAGAGTGTCCACCGTGAGCGGCGGCCAATTCCTTTTTTTTTTGGATAAAATAATGTGATTTGTGGCTGTGGACAAGTCCATTGTTGGGCTGGATAAGTTTTTTATGGCTGCGGACAAATTTTTGTGACATTGCCTTGGGCTTGTCCACATTATTGTGGACACTAACGGGAGAAGGGATTGTCCATGTATTTAGGTAAGTAAATGAGATTGAACCAAAGATAATCAATTTTACTGAAGCACTATAACTTGTCCAAGGGTTTATGTATTTTAATTTAGAAATACTTAGAGAAATAACCTGTGATCTAGATGAAAATAAACCAAATTGTTCATTATTTTAATTACATAATGATCTTGACATATTGGAATAACATCGAATTCTAAACAAAAAGCGCCTGTAGCTCAGTGGATAGAGCGTCTGTTTCCTAAGCAGAAAGTCGTAGGTTCGACCCCTACCTGGCGCGATACATTGTTTTGAATCTACGTTTTTTTAAAGATTTTCTCATTCAAATTATTTTAAAATTTTTGTTATCGTTTTGTTTTACTAGTATGTAATTTCCCCCACATTTTTGCACCATTTTTTATTTATGATTTTCTCATTCAAGTTTGTATTAATTTGTATTTAGATATTTCCATATATTTTTTGTACCATTTTCTTATTCAAATTTTATTTGCTTATTTTTACCCATTTAATTTATACTCCATCCGTCCCGCACTACTCGCACTTATTTCCTTTTTGGGCGTCCCAAGTTACTTGCACTCTTTCCATTTTTAGTAAAAAATTTCACCTACAGCCGTCATTTTTGACTTTCCTATACACTCATTCCTTAATCTCCGAGCCGAAAAGGAAATGAGCGAGTAGCCCGGGACGGAGGGAGTATTTCGTTATCATTCGGTTTCTGTTTTGTTAATTTTATTATTTTCACACAGCGACGTCTACAAGAAGTAGTAGTAACTGTTATTATTTGTACTAACTAGTCAGCCCCCCAGACGAACTTTTTATAACAATTGCGTTAGTAAATAACTTGAGTTTATAATAACCATTTATTTTACAATTGTTATTATAAAATTTTAGAATATTCAATTTAGTGAGATGAAAAATATATTTAAACAGAGAGAATAGTTGAATTGATATATATTAATTCAAATTCAGTATAGTTTCATTAGTAACTGTTATTATTTGTACTAATATGATTTTGTAATTCAAATTAGAACTGGCCATTTAATATCTCACGGCCCCTTTAGAAACCCTAGCATAGTGAAGCTCGTCGTTGAAATCGTATCCTAAATCCCCCAAATCCACTACAATTCTTCGCTTACGAACGCATAAATGAAGAGCTTCGAGATCGGGATCGGTGGTATCTCTCTTTCTCTCGCTTTGTTCGTCGATGTTACTAATTCCAAGTACGTTACTCCATTTTATCTTTCTTCCTGATTTCATTAATTTGCTTTTCAATTCTATTAGAGATACTTAATTTGGCATCTTTTTTGTTTGCATATAACTTCCATAGAGAAGAAGATAAAAATTTGCTGTTGTTTCTAGCCAATACCTGACTGCTTCTGAGATAATTCGAAGATAGAAATTTGCTGGTGTTTCTAGCCAATACCTGACTGCTTCTGAGATTATAATGACTGAGTGTGTTTAAATTTCTGATTGGACATAATGTCATCCATTAATTTGGTTATAAAAGGTTTATGAAACTCCAGTGAGAGATTGTTTGAATATTCTGTTTGAATCTTTTATTGAGGAGATGCAGATTCTAGCTGCTGGTAACAAGTAATGGTGAAACTTGGTTTTCGTGTGCAGGGAGCTTCTTGAGTTGATGCAAGCAGGGACTTTGGAACCAGAAGTAGCATTTCTCAATGCTTCACTTGTAAGTACAGATTGTTGTAGTATTGACACTTGTGGATTTGCGGAATATCTGTGATATTCGTGACTTGCGATTGGACAGGTACCCGTTGTTTTCCCTGTTCTTGCTGCTGCATACAAGACGCTTGTAGCAAAATCACGAGAGTCTCTCACTACCCGCACTCTTCATTCAGAGCTTGTCTACAACTACTCCGGCTCCAAACATGTAAGAATGTTGTGCTTCTTTGTGTTAGTCTTCTGGAACTCTGCTTGAGTTATTACCTTTTTGAACCAGATATCAGAGTCCTTGAAGAGGTGCGGCATATCAGACAGCACCACTTACATCCTCGCAGCTCGTTTTGGTGCTTCATCTGATGAGGTGAGACCATTGGAATGAAAATTAATATGGATCTTCAAACTGTCATTCTCTTTCTTTGTTATATGATTGTTGTTTTGGCAGATGACAGCCATAAAGGGACATATAAAAGGGACAGAAATAGGGTTGGACGAATTGGAAACACGAGCTGACCGAGCCCAGATACACAAGGTTTGTTCATCATATCTACTCATCCCATCTTAGTTTCCATATTTTATTGCTCCAGAAAAAAAGATTATTTAAGCATGTTGTATTGTTGTTGCTGATATGCTGGTTTTGATTTCAGCACTACAAAATATCAGTGCCGGAGTTGGGGATATCTTCAGTGTCGGATGCTATTATATGCAGGATCTCTGCTCGTGATGCTTTGTAAGAAAAGCGCCCAGTTTGTTCTGTGATTGCTAATATTTTGATCCTTCCATTGACACTCAATTTGTAATAAGATTACAAATGTAATTTATATTGTTTCTCTCCCCAGATTTACTGGTTTCTATAGCATATTGTGGAAGAACAATTACGCAATGTGTTTCCTGATGGTAGTATCTGGTAGTGCCACATTACTTGGATTTGTTAACCAAGTTTTGATATAGTTTTAGTAGCATGTCTTATAATTCCACATGAAGTATTTGCAAACAAGCCATTTTAATAGTTAAATTTATAATTTTAATTTTATAATTAATATATTTAATAATTTCATGTCATTTTTTTATTTTAAATTTTTACTTTCTAAAAGTTTAAGAGAAAAAGAAAGAAATAGGATTTGACATAAAATGATGGAAGTCAAATGAAAAATATTATTCCCGGCCTCAAATTATTAAGAAAATACTCCCTCTGTTTATGATTTACAGTCCCATATTTGACCGGCATGGGGTTTAAGAAATTATATGACCTTATGAAGTAAAATGTGTAGAAAAAGTTAGTGAAATGTGAAGCTTACTTTCATACTTAGTTTTATAATAAAATGTGAGTGAAATGAGTTAGTGCAGTGTATGCCTCACTTACCGAATACAGTAAAAGTAATATGGAACATCTATTGCGGGACGGACAAAAAAAGAAAAATGGGATTATTATACTCCCCAATACCTAGATATCCTCATCTAGGCATTTTTAATGAAAAATTGAGATGAATAGTGAAAAAGTACAACGAATATGATACACTTTAGTCCAAGGAAGTACCATGATATTTTTAAAATTTAGGGACTATTGGTGCTCAAAACATAAAGTTTAGGGGTCATTTATGTAGTTCGCTTTTTATATAATTCTCTCTTATATTGAATTTACATAATTCACTCAATTATTAAAAGTACCATGATATTTTTTAAAGTTTATGGACTATTGGTGCTCAAAACACAAAGTTCAAGTGTTATTTATGTAGTTCACTCTTTATATAATTCACTCTTATATTAAATTTACGTAATTCAATCAATTATTAATTACGTCAAAATTATTTAGAAAGTCCAACCAATGGCTCAATGTAAGAGCATCTCCAGTGGGCGGATGTCCCATTAGGACATCCACTAGGACATCCCAAAAACACCTCCTGCCACGTCACTAAGACTTCTCATCCCACTGCCACGTCACTAGGACATCCCCTGCACAATCCGCCCTTCCCATCGCCCTTCCCACTAGGACATCCCGCAATAAAAAAATCATACATTTACAAATAAAACAATTTACATTTACGGAAATAAAATTTGACCGAGAATACGAATGAAATAAAATTCAACGAGCCGTATATATAGAGTTTTAAAAAAAAACAAAAAAAATTTAAAAACGGGACGTCCGACTGGACGCCACAATGGCGGACGTCCCCCCGCCCGTCGCGCCGACGTCCGAGGACACCCGACGTCCTCACGGGACGTCCATATCCGACCTTCGACGCTCCAATGGCGGACGTCCCCAACGCCCTTCCACACGTCCGACCCGACGTCCTACCGGAAGGCCGCCACTAGAGATGCTCTAACAATATGGACCACTCTTAATAGAGCAGAGCAATATGGAGAACTGATTACAACAAAATATAGTACAACGGAAGTAGTAATTACTTAGTTTAATGCAGAAAGAAGAATAAAGAATTGATCGCTTTCAGAAACATATTTTGCTTCTTTTTTTTTTAATTATCAGAAACATAAAATGGTGACGTTCTTAAAAGAAACTCAAAACTCGACAATACATTAATACTAGTACATCACAATTCTCACTAGCTAGAATCGGAAACAATGCCCATGATCCTGTAGCTAAAAGGGCTAACATATTAGCCATTTCACATTAAAACATAATCTTTCCGCTGAAGAAAGGCAGTATAACTAATTAACTAAATACATGACTCTTCGTCCATGCACATATACAAATATTACCTACTAACAAATCGTATTTTTACACCCAATCTCCTCAAATAAACGAATCCATGTCGCAAGCCAATATTATGATATCACATTATGCAAAACTTTTAAACAAACCAAACCTGAACCTGGCTCCTAAATTCGGCAAGACAAATATAAAAGAATAGCTGGCTAGTGGCAACCACCCTTGCGTAGTTGTCATCTTTCAAACGCAGCAAATTTCAATTTGGGAGGACATGATGATCTCAAAGGTTAGCCTACAAGATTAGAGCTGTCATTTTTCTCTGTAGAAAGAAAGAATTACTTCACTTATCCGCTAACATAGTCTTTGTTCTTTTCACACGATATTCAGTATCTGAGTTTGACTGATTGTTTTCATCAACAAAATTCTGACCTGTACCCTCTGCAAGAACCCAATAACTTAAATCATATTTCAGCCGTGAAAGTAAAAAGAAAATAGACCAAGGCATGATTCTGAATGACTCAATACAATACAAACTAGAAAGTGATAGTAGCATGATTTGCTCTGGACTCAACTCAACAGCAGATCTTGTTCTTATGTATCAGTACATTGTTGTTCTACCTTCACATTTCTAAAGCATGTATAGTCTTGTGCTCCCTAAAACTACAAAGTATGCATGAGATAGCAAACAGCCATATCACTCACCGTCTCACACAACAACAAAAAATGTCTCAAGTATTTATAAACTCCTTATTGGAGTCAATATAGAAAAAGCCAATCTCATTCACAAGAATGAGTTCAAATCACCTCTCTGGGAGTCATGCAAATCACAGTTAGGCTTAACAACTTTCCAAGGTTCTGGTGCATGAGCTGATACAGTAGGACGTTTACTATGGCCAATGGAATCAACTGAAACATGGGAAAGAGGATGACCCCTATTGCACTTTATCTTCCAACATCCATGCAGCCGACCAGCCAACTGGAACACATAAATACCATCAAAAGAATTGTATGTCAAAGTAACAAAATGAAATATTAGCATTAAATGTGTGTTTAGAAGTAGTATTATGCACATTTATATGATCTATTAGTGTAGTGCTTTTTTCTTCCACGTCCTGATCAAGCAAACTAATTGACTGGTGCAGTTGTTTAACAAATGAGAGTTCCAAATGTTGGAGAAATAAGCTGTGCTTCTGATCAGTCCACATCGTGCTGTCGTCCTGCAGGAACAAGGAACATTCTTTAGATAATTATGAGAGAGAGCATTTCGAAATAATAAAATTCCTTCAGTTCCGTGTGCAATAGAGAGATTAGAACAAAGCGTAAAGCAAATCTTCCACATCTCTACGACCTGAATCTGAAACTTCCAAATCTCTTCTTCCACTATAAAATTTAGATTTCATTCAAGAATAGGAGGAACCATCCATCTAGACTCATCTACTAGTATACAGAATTCCTTCGCCCTGCTTCGCCTCTCAGAATCAACAGATAGATTTTGGATTTGATACAGACTTGTTTTTCTCATGATAAAATTTGACGGCAAATACTAAACATAAACTTCACCATAGAATAATCCTTCCCAATTTCTCACAGGAAATAAAAAAAAAAAAGTAAAAAACAAAGACCATCGAGAAGGGGGGGAATTGGGAAGAAACGAAATTACCGAGAATAGATGCAAAATATGTTAGCAAATCTGACCGGTCAAAGTGGAAGAAGCACAACAAATATCGAGCGTTGGCGGCGGAGAGTTTGTTTTGCATATAAAAGTTTACAGCCAAAAGGGCGATGATGGGATTTGTAAATCGTCACGCGAAAAGGGAAGAGAATTTTAAGGGGGGGGGGGGAGAGAGGAGGTCGGTAGTTCCACATAGAGAAGAGAAGAGAAGAGAAGAGAAGACACTTGTGCGTAAAAGAAGGTAGGGTGCCACGTCAGATTTAAATATCTTCGGCAGTTGTCAGCTAGGAGCGTGACTCACGCGCCTCCAATTGGGTGCGTGTGCGTAATTGCTTTGGTGATGTGATGAGGCTGTGTGGGGCCCTGGTCCCTTTTTCGAACTTTTCAAATCATCTTTAATACACGTGTAATCATTCTCTATAGGCCGGCATTTTATTCATTCATATTTTCCAATGTTTTAAAAACCGGACCGATAAGCGAACCAGTGAAGCTACTGGTTCATGGTTCAACCGGTCGGACCGGTTTAATCACTGGTCGAACTGTTTACTGTTACTAGGGCTGGCAAATCGTGCGGATTGGGTCGTTATCGGGTCAACCTGATAATGACCCAACCCAATAAGGCCTAACCTGAACCCGGCCTGTTAAGGAAACTGTAAATCCAAACACGAACCCGACCTGCTACCTTCAATTCCGAACACGACCCGCACCCGACACGAACCCGTTATCGACACGATATAATATGGGTTGACACGACACGATAACTACCCGAACCTGATATTACACGATTAAAACCTAATATTACACGATTAAACCTTAATTTTTAACCTAATTTACACAATTAAAATTCGTTTTATACTATTTAAACCTAATTTATAAGAAATTAAAAAAATAAAGTAATATATATATTTTTAAATAATAATAAAAATAATAATATTATTTTTTAATGGGTTACCCGTATCCGACCCGCATCCGACCCGAACCCAACCCGAAATTATCGGGTTCTTAATGGGTCAACCCGATAAGGACACGGATCCAATAAGACTTGACCCCAACCCAATAATTTCGTGCGGAGTCGTGTCAGATTATCGTGTCGTGTCGAAAATTGCCAGCCCTACCCGAGCATATCAAACCCCAACTCATCTAAGGAGAAAGTATCAAATTGCATGAACTGCGCCTCCGCTGGGGTCGAAGTGTGCGAAGAAGCAGTCGAAAAATCAAAACTGGGGCGATAGACGTTTTCTTCCCCCGGCGTCCCCTGCGTCCCCGGAACCCCCCTGTCGGGGGTTTCATCGTCGGTACCCACCCTGTCGTCCCCTGCGTCGGGGGCTGCATCGTCGTCCCCCCCAGGCATCATCTGCACACCGGGCTGCATCCCCGGTACCCCCTGCCACGCCGACATACTCCCCCTAGCTGCCATCCCTGGCATCATCCCCTGCTACGGGTACATGTTGTAGTACCTTGGCATCGGACCCCATCCACCTCCCACGGGTACCGGGGGAGTTTGAGACCCGCTCGTCACTGGAGTACCTTCGTTGGTGTTCTCCATTTCGCGTTGTTGCTCTTGTACAGAAATTAAGATAGAGAGAGTACTCGTTAAAACAAATGGTGCGAATGAAAATGACGTGCAAAGCGCGTATATATAGTGTTTCGAAAATTTTAAAAAAAATTACAAAATTCGGCTGGGCGATGCGCTAGGCGATCCGGAGGCTGCAATGGCGCCGAGCGGACCTAGCTATCCTCACCCGGCTGCGACGACTGGCCCTTCTTCTTCCCCTTGCCCTTCTTCTTTGGGGCGCCCTGGTCCCGCACTGCTCCCCCCGTTTGAACGGGAGTTTTCATAACCCCGAGCATATCAAACCCCAACTCATCTAAGGAGAAAGTATCAAATTGCGTGAACTGCGCCTCCGCTGGGGTCGAAGTGTGCGAAGAAGCAGTCGAAAAATCAAAACTGGGGCGATAGACGTTTTCCTCCCCCGGCGTCCCCTGCGTCCCCGGTACCCCCCTGTCGGGGGTTGCATCGCCGGTACCCACCCTGTCGTCCCCTGCGTCGGGGGCTGCATCGTCGTCCCCTCCAGGCATCATCTGCATCCCGAGTGCCCACCTCGGCATCATCTGCACACCGGGCTGCATCCCTGATACCCCTGCCACGCCGGCATACTCCCCCTAGCTGCCATCCCGGGCATCATCCCCTGCCACGGGTACATGTTGTAGTACCCTGACATCGGACCCAACCACCTCCCACGGGTACCGGGAGAGTTTGAAACCCGCTCGTCACTAGAGTACCTTCGTTGGTGTTCTCCATTTCGTGTTGTTGCTCTTGTACAGAAATTAATATAGAGAGAATACTCGTTAAAACAAGTGGTGCGAATGAAAATGACATGCAAAGCGCGTATATATAGTGTTTCGAAAATTTTTTAAAAAAATACAAAATTCGGCTGGGCATCGCTAGGCGATCCGGAGGCTGCAATGGCGCCGAGCGGATCGCCCAGCGCCACAAAATCGCCTAGCGCTAGGCGGTTTTTTTATCCGAAAACCGCTAGGCGGTTGCAATGGTTCGCCTAGCGCCGACGCTCGGCTAGGCGGTGCGCTAGGCGCCATTGCGGATGCTCTAATAATCAAATCATTATTATGATTTTTAAGTTATTAGTTTTATTGACCAACAATGTCAATATAATGTCACATTTAAACCATGTTGACATTTTTACCAACTAAGTTTAAAATTCATACTCCCTCCGTCCCACATAATTTGGGACACTTTGACCAGGCACGGGTTTTAAGAAATGTAATGAAAAGTGAGTTGAAAAAGTGAGTGGAATGTGAGTCCTACTTTTATATATTAGTTTTATAATCAAATGTGAGTAGGAATGAGTTAGTGGAATATGAGGTTCACTATAAAAAATGGTAAAAGTGAAATGGGTCAAATTATATGGGACGGACTAAAATGGAATACTGGGTCAAATTATGTGGGACGGAGGGAGTATTAGTATATTTTAATCTCAGTTGACATTATATTTTAATCTTGGTGGCTTATTCTCTAGATTCCAAGATAGTGGTAGTATTTTAGTAGGATCCTTTAGGTTAGTCACTTAATATGTCATTTCATTATTTTACGAAAATTCAATCATTTTAATTTCTTATTAGTTTTTTAGTATAACTCAATGAATATTATTTTTTGTTATGAATCGGAGATCGATTGAATGCTCAAGAACAACAAGAAACAATACTCAAGGAGATCGATTGAATGCTCAAGAACAACAAGAAACAATACTCAAGGATTTAACGTGGTTCGATCAAGTGATCTATGTCCACGAGCGAAGAACAGATGTGATCCTTTATTGATGATGATTTGCAGAGATTACAATAACAAGAGAGCTCAACAACTCGACTATCAATCTCGCACCTCTGATCTAACTTTTCTCCCCAAAGTTAATCAAGTGAAGAAACGGATTGTTGAATCTAATGAGAATAATGCACGTGAATGATGTGAGCGCTATTGAGCTTTCACATTTATACACTGACGTGGCAGCTCATCTCCTCAGCTCGTGGTCCCAGCTTGAGGCGTGCTTCAACGAACCGCCTTCATTCCCAAACTAACCATTGCACTTGAATTCCAGCCGTTGATCTCGACGATCAACATCGGACGGCTCAGATGCATGGTTACTCCTTTATCATTTTTCTTCATGCTGAAAATAAATATTTCAACCAAATGAGTAATATGCACGATCCACATTAAAAGTGATAAATTAACATCTCATGATATTATTCTTCCATTTACAGGGATAAAAAAGACACCCTCATTATTTGGATGTATTTATCATAATGATCACAACTTAAATACTAATTGGATGTAATTATGTGGATTACATTCTTTGTCCACAACAATGTATTTAATTTTCTTCTTTGATCGTCTATAAGAATCAGTCATTTAAACCTGTTATGCTTTTTTTTTAATCATAAATCATTTTGAAAGAATGCTTATTTCTTTTTTACGATTTTTTTGAAAGATAAAGAGTGCTCATTTTTATAGAAACTTTTTTTAATCATTCCCCCATGCCATGGTATATTTTTATTTCTTCTTTCGATAAAACTACCTCTATTAGTTCTTTATTTTGAGAAATTAACCCCCCATACATAAATCAATTTGTAAGGACATAATTCATTCACAATATTTAGAAACTAAAGTATGCCTCAAGATGGAAGATGTAAATCATAGTAGACAAATTATGTGAATCATACATCGTCGAAACTAATAAGGAATCTAATTCCAGAAAGGCCCCTTTTGATTTCTTTCTATAGTAGACCATTAATCTAAGCAAGGATACCAACAAAGGTAGCAAAAAATAGAGCCAAATGAAGGAAAACAGACCGACTGATAAATCCAGCAATACCTCCATTTCCGGTGAGCATTGCTTCACACACGACAGGACGAAGGTACACTGCACCATCGGATCATCACTAGGGCTGACCCGCTGATTCTTCCAATCCAGCATTTTTAACAAAACCCAAGCTTTCTCCACCCAAGAAGAAATAATGCGATGCTCATCATGAGTTTTGGATCATCTAGGGTACTCGAAAACGAGACCCTCTGCCACACTCCTTGCTCTTGCTGACCCGAAAAGCTTACCTACAATAGCGAGTCCGAAATCTGTTGCAGTGGCAAGTCCCCTGCCAGTGATCACCTTGCCATCAATAACTACTCGGACACCACTCACAGCATCGTCGAGCATGCTCATGACGGAGGGATGAGCTGTTGCTTTCTTACCCTGTTTAAGTTGAGCAAGTATTATTTGATGTGTATTAGAAATTTAGCAGAAAACAAATCATGAAAGCAGAGAAGAAAAAAAACACACGAATTGTTTACCCACTTTGTCACCATGTGTGCCGATTCAGCCAGGGATATTTCATTAATATTTTTTACTTTTCGAATACAATTACGTGGAGATTAGGCATCTATTCATATTAGTCATTCAACCCTAAGCCAACTCTTATAAGGATACAGCTGAAAGATAGATTGATTGAAGTGACAATTACCTTTAGCAGTCCTTGTTTGTGAAGAATGGTAGGCGAAGAACAGATGGCTCCTAATATTCTTCCAGATAGTTGTTGTTCTTTCAACATTTTCTTTACAATTCTAGACCTCTGTAGCCGCTCAACCCCCAAAGTTCCTCCCTGAAATTGACGAGCGAGCAATGACTAGGGAAATACGAAAACAAGGCCAGAAGCAAATGATTCTTCTTTCTTGTAGCTTGGGGAGGGTTGAACATAAATAATGTAAACATCCAAAAGATTGAGTTGCACGATTCCTGGCCATGCTCTAACAGCAGATAAATATGAAGATGCAAAAGAAGCTAAGAAATAGTTGAAATCACATGAACGAAGGGTGGTATGAATTTTGAAACCTTACAGGCAGGATTATCAGATCATGAACAGAATCTGCAGCAGCGCCAATCGCCTTGTCTGCCATTATTTTTGTTCCGCTGGATGCTAAAACCTTCAACGATTTTTCCACTGAAGCAACTACAACATTTGCTTTTGCTCGTCGTAGAATATCTACAATGGTCACCACTTCAATTTCTTCACAACCATTAGCAATCGGAATCAGAACCTACAACATTTGCCAAAATCAACATTTGAAGTTCTTTAAACGTTAAATAAATCAATGAGAAAGTCAAATGATAAAAGATCCAAGTACTAATTGCAGAAGATATTAGGGTATCATAGGTAGCTAAAATTCTTACCTGAGGTGGGTGACCAGAAGACCAGGAAACTTCGTTAAACTCTTCCTTCCTAGAGTTACCATCAGCAGCATTCAACAGCTGTGCAACGAGACAAGCATAATATTATCTCAAGCCGGTAATGCTGAAAGATAAAATACACTTTTATGAACTAGCCAGAAAACAAAACAAAATTTCCAGGACAAGAAAACTTTAGCAGCTCTTCACCTAAATTCTATTTGTTGTTGCTAAAAGCAGCATATCTAGCTCTGAGGTGAAATACAACATTCTATTTTGAACTACATCATAATTAGACACATGCTTTAAGAATCACATTTAAGATGTCCTTAAAAAACTAGCTAGGCTATTATAATGCTTATGACATGCATATGTTTCAGTTATTATCTAAAGAAAGGTGATTCAGAGATTCTTACCAAAGTGGCAGCAATTTCCTCGGTCACCAAGTCGCCAAATAGCTGTTCCACTAGCGACAGAGAAAACTCAAAACAAGTGCCAGGGCCTCGACTAGTTGTCAGCTCTCCCGAAATTTGTAAATTTGATTTAACGGACCAAAAAGTGGGTAGTTTGTCCATAAACGCAGGGTGACAAGTTGTCTAACCACATATACTATGAGCTCATCATTAAATCAAAGAACACAAATATACATAGAGAAAGAATATAAGTAAAAGTTAGCCATCAAACGATTGGAATTACCTGTTTCCTCTTAAGAAGACCCCAAGGCAAAAGTGCAACTGCTGGAGCAGCACAAATTGCAGCATATAACCTCTTTGCCTCCGCTTGTTTTATTGTTATATCCCGAAGAACTTGGCAGTCCCTTAAGCGAGCAGAGCCTGGCATTCCTCCCTAATCACACACAACAAAGTCTAGTGACAACCCGGAACTTCAAATATTCTATATCAATTAGAACAAAACCAAAGCTATATAGACAATAAAGCTCAAATTCAAACAGATAAACAAAAGTGAGTATATAAACAAACCGGCAGGGCAACAAGATCAAAGGTCTGATCAGAGCAAGCAGAGATAAAGGCATCAGCCACGAGTCTGGTGCCACCAGCAGCCTCAACCTCCAGCTGCTCCTCGACGGAAGCCACCGTGACATGGGCTCCTGACCGCCGCAAAACATCAATCATTATCACCGCTTCCATCTCTTCCGTCCCGAACCCAATTGGGACCAGAACCTATCACATAAACAATCATAGTGATGATGAGTACACTATCAGCAAACAAAGCAGGAACCCGTCTCCTTAAAACCAGCTGAACAATTATAGAAAAGAATGCAAGTGTAAATGACAACCAAACTAGCCGAAAACCACAGTAAGAAACTTTAAAATAGTTAGAAAACTAGACAAAAATTAAAAAAGGGCACCTTTTTCAGAGGAACTGGAGACAAGGGGGATGAGGTATCGGGAGTTGGTGAGATAATTCCGGTGGGTTTTTTGGAGCGTCGTTTAACGACGGGTTTCTCCTGCGTTTGGCAGTTTCGTATTGATCCATAAACCGACAAGGTCGATGATTGTACTGCGGCATACACGGCTGCCGGCTTCTTCGTAGCGGCCACCGGAGAAAGAGGCGGTAGTGTTAGTGACCTCAACGCCATTTTTTTGCTATCTTGGCTGAAATTGCTAATTTATCTGTTATATTTTTCCCTTTTAGGACTGACATAGTAGTATTTGTTTTAGTATTATTATAATTGAAAGTAGATTCATATTGGCGCCCGTGGCCTAATGGATAAGGCGTCTGACTTCTAATCAGGCGATTGTGGGTTCGAGTCCCACCGGGCGTGACTTTATTTTTGCTCAAAAGCCGAAATAAGGTTCGGAGGGAGTATTTACTTAGCCCAAGAATTTGAGGTCATCGTCATTAAGGGGGAAAAACAATTGAAATATACGTTTGTTTGTAATTTGTATTCAAATTAATCTCTTCATAACTGCGATATAATCAATTCTATGTACTGTTAGGTCCTCTCTATTTATTAACTTTTTTTGGTATACTAATATCATACTCCCTTTTTCTCTTAAATTTTGTAATATTTTGACCAGGCATAAATTTTAAAAAGTTTAATGAAAAGTGAGTTGAAAAGCTTAGTGTAACGCGAGTTCTACTTTTAAATATATTGGTTTGTAATAAAATGTGAGTGAAAATGAGTCAGTGTAACGTGATGTCTACTACCAAAAAGTGAAATGTAACAAATTTTATGTGACAGACGGATATAGAAATATGTGACAAATTTTCAGAGACAGAGGGAGTAGGCACATATCCTACCTCCATCTAGGCATGCACAAGGGTCGGGAATTGCCGGTTCCGGGCCCGAACCGGCGGGTCAAGGGTCGAGAAATCCATGAACCTGAACCGGCCCGCCTAGCTCCCGGCGGTTCCGGTTCCGGTTCAAAAAACCGGCGGTTTACGCGGCGGTTCAAAACCGCCGGTTTTTGGCTTGAACCGCCGGTTCGACGGTTCGACGATTTTTTTTTTTTTTTTTGCATTTTTTAACTTTTCAATTTTAATCAAATTACATTACACTTTTCAAGTTTGTTTTTATATGAAATGTGAGTAAATAAAATTGAAAAAAATACGGCTAAAGTTGCAATTTTATTGAAATTGCATGTTTACAAATTACACGTTACAAGTTACAACAATTACAAATTGAAAACATATGGCGGTCTTGAAGCCTTAAACAAAATTTAAATACAAATGAGACTACTAGTGAAGAACTAATTACAAATGACAAGAAACGACGTTGAAGTTCTTAAACGTATAAGTGTATTATATATATACTCTTAACCGGTGAAGAAGATCTTTCTACATAACTAAATTAAGGACACCTTTAGCAATTCAACTTTAAGTGTTGAGTTTCGTCTAACAATCAACAATTATAGTAGAATTGTCAAAAGTTTCCCTCATTTAGCCGTATAGAGAAATATACTTCATCGACTAGAGTATATACAAATACAATTATGTAATTGTATTGGCATATTTTTAAAGTAGGAATTAATGGGAAAAAAAAGAAATAAAAGAAAAAGGACTTGAGCTCAACTTAAATTAAAAATTTAAGTTGAGGTGCCTACGTATCCCAATTGCTCATTTGCATTAGGGAATCAAAGTCCACGTAGTTCTCTTACCTTACTTACCTATTTGGCTTGGCCGGCGGCGGTTGACGGTTGGCCTAATCTTCATCCCCGGTGAATTCATCTTGTGATCCCTCTTGACGATCATTCCAATCATTTTCTTGTTCTCGGACGTCAGCTTTGGCCCAATCATCAAGTAACATCACGGCTTCCATATTTTTCGCCGAGAGCTTACTTCTTGATTCATCCAAAACGCGCGAGTCAACACTAAAAGCGGACTCGACGGCGACGGCGGAAGCCGGAACAGAAAAAATCTCCTTGGCCATTGAAGCAAGGATGGGAAAATCTTTCTCGTGTGTTCCCCACCAATCGAGGACGTCGATTTGGGCGGGAGGAGTAGGACCTTCATCACCAAAGGAAAAGAGTGATTCAAAATATAAATCTAATTCACTGACCATACCTGAGGACCTTCCACCGGTGCTGTAGTTGTATAGGTCGGCTAGTTGGGATTGCGCGTCGGGGTCATCATAATCGGCTTGAAATGCAAAGCCATAGTTATGTTGTGGAGGAGGGGGTCTTCTGACTTGGTGAGTGGTGTTATACTTGGTTTCATATTCGGTGTAGAGAGAGCGCAAGTTATACTCGAGGTTTTGTTGCACAACTGACTGGTCCGGGAGGTTTATTTGAAAGGTTTCTGAGAGGTCGACTCCAAATTCGTCACTGGTATCCGATTGGATTGCTTGAAGGGGACCAAGATCAATTGAACTCAAATTGTTATAATAAAAATCTAAAATTCTAGAGGTACCTGCTAATTTCCATTTTGGATCCAATACCTTTGCAATCAAAAACACGTTAGGAATCCCACTGAAATACTTGAGCCATTTTTCAATCATATAATACAAAACGCACATTAACTCGGGAGAAGAGGAAGCATTTTTCATTGCAGTTTTAAAACCAAGGGATATGTACATGCAATGCTCCAAAACACGAACAGCAGTGCATTAATAAACACCCGACAATTCAACAGTAGCATTTTTGAAATATTTGAACAATTTAAATAAAGCCAAACTGTTATCCCAACAACTATGCGAAAGATATAAATCACGGTAGGGGTTAGTTCTATAAAAATCACATAAAGCATCTTTATGTGTCAAAGTAGAATTCAGACAATCATATGTCGAATTCCATCTATGGGACACATCCATAGTAAAATTCGTGTACCTAACATTCTTTTGATGACAATATTTCTTCCATGCTTTGCCAATAGCTGGCTTTTGATGGATTAATCTAACTGCATTTCTAATAGGAGAAACATGCTTTTGCCATAATTCAAGCGCATCCTGTACACATAAATTTAAAATATGGCAAATGCATCTTTGATGAAAATACTTACCTCCAATTACCGGTGTACAAGTCGCAATCAAATCGGCAATACTTGCGGTGTTGGCAGTTGCATTATCAAAACCAATAGAAAATATCTTGTTGCATAACTGAAACTCATTCAACACTTGTATAATCAAAGAAGCAATTTCGGGTGCATTGTGTGGACTTTCAAATTCTCTAAAACCAATTAAACGCTTGTTCAAAGTCCAACTGTTGTCCACAAAGTGAACCGTAATACCCATGTATGAATGACGGTTAAAACAATCCGTCCAAACATCTGAGCAAATGTTCACCCTGTGGCCCATGTTAACTAAATAACGTGATAATTCTACCTTTTTCTCCAAGCACTGCCGAACGGTA
Organism: Salvia splendens; assembly: GCF_004379255.2. Lineage (NCBI taxonomy): Eukaryota > Viridiplantae > Streptophyta > Magnoliopsida > Lamiales > Lamiaceae > Salvia > Salvia splendens. The sequence goes on from NC_056033.1 coordinate 11,264,586, forward strand.
GATCGTTGCACGGTCATTCTACCTATTCTTTTGATTGCTACATTCAACCCACTTTGCATAGTAACCTCAAAACTTTTGTCATCAAAAACATTAAAGGGCATATGCTTCATAGCCGCCCATCTAGTCATTGTATCATCAAAATTCTTTTTATCATATTTAAATAGAGGCGCGCCTGACGAACCCGAGCCGGCGGGTTGGAAGTTTAGTTGGCTTTGGGTAGAGGCAGTGCCGCATTCTACCGGATGCTTTGCCACTAAATGGCGACGGAGGGTGCCATATCCACCACCGGCGGACCATTTGTACACTTTATCGCAATAGTTGCAGTAAACATAAAAGTCCGAAGTCTCTTCTTGAGAGTTCGGATCGTGAGGACTTGGAATCACCACCGGGACCTTCTTGTAGTGTTTGATAAAAATGTCCGATTTCAAAGCTTTTGCCGTGTTAGTGGGTGCAGGGGGAGGCATCTCCTCATTTCCGCCGGTGCTAGAAGGAATACGAGAATGCGATCTATCCTTGTTGTTGTCCGAGTCCGACGATATAGTAACGGCGAACTCCTCATCTTGTTGGGAACGACCTCCCCTACCCCCACCTTGTTGCATTTCCGCAAGTAGCATGGCGGTCCTATGATCTTCTTCCATCTACAAATATTATGTACGTAGAAGTTAAAAGTATGAACGCAAAAAAAAATTAATGAAATTTTGTGCATGTGAATTGGAAAACAAATTTTTCATTACTTACTTGCATGCGTTCGGCTGCCAATCGGGAAACCTCTTCCATAAAGATTTTGAGGGACGCGTAGTGCTTTGATATTGGGCTATTCCCTTGCCCCGATCACCACGTCCCGATCCACCACGAGAAGAAGACATATTGAATATATTGATAAATGAAAAGTAATATGGACTTGGAATGAAATATGTATGAAGTATAAAAGAAGTGGTAAATTATGAGCACAACAAATATAGTAGTGAGTAGAAAGTGTAGAATTAAACTTGCGCAATTATAGAGAATGAGGAGAGAATAGAGAGACGGAGATTGAGAATGAAATTCCGAAAATTCAAGGAATGAGGCAAGGAATAATGAAGGAGAAGTGGGGTATTTATAGGAGTAAAATTGGATGAAAAAAAAATTTGAAATTTTGAAATCTGCCGTGAACCGCCGGTTTACCGCCGAAACCGGCGGTTCAACCCTAAACCGGCGGGTTCGCCACGGTTTGCGTCAGAAAACCGCCGGTTTCTGACCGAAAACTGGCGGTTTATGACCGGTTTTGCAGGCCTAAACACTGACCCTACGACCTAGCCTCTGTAAAGTTGCCGGAACCGTCGGAAACCGGCTCCCGAACCGCCGGTTTACCCCGACAAACCGCCGGTTAACCCCTCAACCCGGCGGTTTACCCCGCAAACCGCCGGTTCCAACGGCTATCCTAAACCCCTACGCGAACCCTACGAACCCCTAACCTACGAAACACTGTTCGATCCTTTGAACCGGCGGTTCGAACCGCCGAACCGCTGGTTCACGGTTCAATATATTGCCGAACCTGAACTGGCCCTTCCGACCCTTCAACCCGCCTGCCGGTTCAAACCGCCGGTTCCGGGCCCGGTTCCGGTTCATGAACCGCCGGGCACGAACCGGCGGTTAACCGGCGGGCCGGGCCGGTTTGTGCATGCCTACCTCCATCTCCTCTTCAGACAAGTAATTTTCTTTTGACATCCTTATCCTTTCTTATTAGCAGATATCCATGAGGGTTTTCCCAGTTTGGTTGGGTTTAGGGATAAATTGGATCTTGAATTGGTTTTTTTGTTCGTTAATATTCAAGAATCTGATGATATTTCATTATTTCTTAGTTGCTGCATTTTTCTGTTTTTTCTAGATTCATTATATTGTTGTTATTTAATTAGTTTCGAAATATCTGCAGCGCACTTGTCTAAAATTTTCTTCCAATTGTGTTTGAATTTAGGAGCCGAAGCTGCTACCTTATACTCATTATATGCAGTCTGTTTTATGCATTCACTCAACGTTCCTGTTCATTTAAAAACAGATTTTTCCAATACTAATATATCTTGTTTATAGCAACGAGGGCGAATTTCTACTTTTGGCGAAATATAATATGGAAAACTTGAAACTTCTTTGGCCAACATAAATATAGTACTCCTAATTCATAGACTTTAAAAACACAAACTTCAACTAAGAGATTCATTACATAAAATAAAATGATAGTAGTAAAATACTGGCTAAATATAAGCATGAACGATATTGGAGATAACCTCTCAACAAACATGAAATCTAGTTAAGGAACAGATATTCCTTTCTTGAAATTCAATCAATAGTCTCCAGAAAAAAAACACATTATTTACGAATTAATCCAAAGAATGAGCTCAGCTGCAACTTGCTTGTAGGTTTCTTCCACAAGAAATGGTGCCGCCTCTGGGAACTGCTGCGGAACTCCATTTGCCTGCTTCATTCATCAATCAATTTAACTAAATGCAATCACAAAAATTGCAAGATGGTTTTGTAAATATTCAGGTTCTCAACATCAAAAACCCTAGTTCAATCATGATATCGTTATACTAGTACTATTATTTAAGAACTTGAATGCCTTACACGGACGTGAAGCATGTAGATGCCGGAGGAGACGTGAGCAGAGACAAGGTCGAGGTTGTACTTGTCGATGAGAAAGACAAGATAAGTGATAGTCCTGGGCTTTGTAGGGCTGCAAACAACATTGATATGGGCATCAATCCCACACACACTCACCACTACATTTGGATAACTCAATGTTGTGAAACTAGCATTCAGATTTACTAGCTGGCTTGTCGATGATGATTCATTTTCTCCTTTCAGTTTCTTCTCCTTGTGCTTTTCCAGATCCTCCAGAGTTACCCGCAGATGCTTGATGTACTCCACTGCTTCATCAACTATGCTCGTTTTGTCTGCCTGCATATATCCATCCAAATTTCAAATAGGAGTACATATGTACCTACCTAGCTAGGCTTTGTTATTTAATTTGTTGGTGTTGATTGTTCTAATTAATTGATTCCTAGATCTAAAAATCATAAATTGAATGAAATTGATGATGGCATAACATTGCCATTGGATTGTTGATTTTTGGCAGACAACTTGAATTACAAGATTCTTCCTTGAACCAAAAACAGTTTAGCTAGAGTCTTAAAAAATCATTGGAGAGAGTAATTTAATTAAATGAGTTTACCCTGGGATGGAGGTGAGGCATCAAATCATGAAGAATAGCAAACATATCCCTCATCTTCTTTCTCCTCTCTCTCTCGATCTGTATATGCAGGTCGTGATCATCAGAGACACTCACCCTCTTCTTCCCCTTGTCATTCACCCTCTGCTGCTCTTGCTCGGCGGGGGCGTCCATCACTATCCTGCCGCTGTCAATCAGTACCTTCCCGCCATTGTCTTCAACGGGCGCCAGAACTGGAAACGTCCACGATTGATCATCGTTCCACAAGAAGCTGTTGTCATGGTTGCCTTCATCAGCCATGGCTCGCAGTGATGATGAAGAATGGAGAATTAGGGAAGGGTATTTATAGAGGGAGAAAAGCCATGATTCCATGGGGACTCAATCATAACCCACATGCCATTACTGGCTTCAAAACAACAAATATAGCTAAGCAACATCTTTCCCTCTATAATCTATTTTTAAATTTCTTAACTCACTTGCAAACTATATTATTATTTCAAACAATTTCATACCTATTGTCCACTCTATACCTTAATTAATTAAGAAAACTCCCAAATATTTCATTATGAACTAAATACTGTTTGTAATATATGTTGTCTTATCGGGAACATGAGGTATTAATGTAGAGTTCAAAATTCACCACTTCTTTCTATTATTGAAAAACGAAAATTAAAAATAAAAACACCATAAAAAGAGGAAAACATTTTTAAAATAAAAAATTACCTTTTCGAGAAATATTTTGTGTAGTTGCTAAATATTCTATTATAATACTACTTACCATAAGTTTATTTTGTACTTTATGCTCTAATTCATAATTGCTGAGGTGTCTTAAACACGAGATGTACGTTTTATTTCATACTATAAGTACTGTTCCTATATTTTATTCAAGATAGACCACATTATTGAATAACATGAGATTTTAAGTAGACATAAGAGAATACAATCATAATAGTAATTTTTTTGACAAGAGCTAATATTTTTAAAGTTTATTTGAAAATATATTTATAAGTAATTTAAAATTTTTGTAAAGACTTTTGCATAAAACTTTAACAAACAAAAAAAATCAAGATATTATTAAAAAAAAGAAAAAAAGTTAATCATGGTAGGGCTTTAGTAGATGTTTTAGGTGATCTCTAAGGAGCGCCCCTACATCGTATCTCTTTGTGTCCGCCAATAAATTAATTATGTGATACACCGTATATGTTTTCATAAATAAGATGCATAGTTGTAGAGAACTGTTCTGCTGCACAACTTGTGTGAGCGGCTCAGATCCACGCAGGACAATGTCCGAATTTTTAGTTGTTTCTGTTTTGGTATCTAATCTCCAGCCTACACATTATATATCTTAATTAGGCTTAGATTTATTTACCTTTTTTTTACTCTTTCTAATTGTACAAATCTATTCGACCTCTTTTCTTAAATACTCCATTCGTCCCGCTTTAGCAGTCCTGGTTACTTTTGCGCACTCATTTTATAAAAATGATAATAAATAGTTAAAGTGGAGAAATGGTAAAGTAAGAGAGAGATTAAGGTAGAGAAGAGTCTTATCTACATTATTCTCTCTCGTACTTTACTATTTTTCTACTTTAACTATTTATTATTATTTTTACAAAACGAGTGCAAAAAAACAACTGAGATTGTTAAAGCAGGACGGAGGAAGTACTATTTAGAGAAAATTTAAAAAAATCAAAGTTTGGGAGAAATTGTAGAACACCTCAATAGTTTAGGTATTTACAATCAAATTATGTTCTTCTATTTAATCTACGTCGTTTTAACACCCACCAATTTTTATCGCACTATCACTTTTGGACAATCACGTCAGCTTCAATTTAGAGAAAATTAATTTAGGAGGAAATTAAAGAAAAACTACATCTCCAAGTTCATATGTATTTAGATTAAAAAATAATAATAGTTAGAAGTAAAAAATCAAAAATATTAAACTATTTAAAATAAAATGACCCTTTAAAAAACTATCAGCTTGAAGATTTAACTGCTGTCAGAATTCTTAAACGCTTTCATGCGCACACAACCGCATAAATTCGAGTTCGACTAAACTTTACCTTTATTTACAAATATTTGAAATTGCACCGAGTTCATATAATCAAATCTGTATTTATTTTTTTAATGAATTGGCTAAAATGCTAGCAAGGTTAATCCGACTGTTATGCCTTTTGAAACTTTACAGGCCAACAAGACCAAGAATCTATGATCAAGTACAACTTCAATAACACATTAATCTATTTATTTAAATATTAGTAGTAAATTGAGATCAAAACGTCTACCAAATAACGCACGCCCTTCCAATCCAGGGCAATGGTAACAAGTGAAGGGTTTCATCAAAGCATACTAACCCGGGTTCGACTGTTCTTCATCGCCCGACAATCTAGAAAAAAGGTGTTCTCCTTTCAGGTTCCCAAGGCCGTGTTTTTGCAGATCGGACATATCTTCTTCAGTATCAACCATTGCTTGATGCAGCTTGTATGGAACTCGTGCCGGCAATCCAATATCCCAATTTCACCTCCAGCAACATAATCCTCCTGATCATTGACAAAAGATAATGTTATACTAGTCAAATAGGTGGTAGAACGAAGATTAGATGATAATTTCACATTGCTACCAGCTATACTCTTTCTCCTCTTATATGTATACTCTCCAAGCAAACATAGAAGTTGACGTCTTTGCAAAAAGTTATCAAAGATTTGACTATGGGATGGCGTTATACGAGTAGATAACATAGTCCAGGTCCTCTCCATTCATGAATCATTAACTTCAATGGAAGCCTAGTACCTTCTGGATCTCCAGCTTATATAGAAGCCAAGATATTTGAAGCTCATAAACTTAATTCATAAGTCTCCAGTCCCCACCCAATCCCAACATATATAATGGTATATAAACTTCATCCAATGATCAGTATATTAACTAGTGAATAAATAAATAAAAAACAATAGAGGATTTGAAACTTCCAATGCAGATAACCATACTGCGACCGTGAAGAGACATTTAAGCTAGCTCACAATAGTTAAGGTCAATCACATTATAAAAAAGGAGAAGAAATAATATGAAAGCAATTTACTGATCACAAGAATGGAGGGTATGTTCCTTGTAGATAGATATCTAGCAAGCCACTAATCATAACTATATTCATGTACCAATTATTCAATAGTTTTGTCAAAGCAAAACAAGTTAAAGTACAGGTTAACAATCACCAAATAATTTAAGTTGAAAGTTCATATCTCAATACCACAGTTCCTGATAACTGATAAGTGTATGAGCTAATTAGCTTGTATTTCAAAAATATTACAGATTCCTTCTCGGTGGAACTTGAGGCCAACGGCGTATTCATTATTGGTTAATTAGTAGATATGCTTAGAAAGTAAGTGCCTGAAAATATCTTGTCCTTAGACAGGTTTCCATAAGCTGACAATCTATGATATACATTTCATCAGGGTTAACACTAAAATGTGTAAGAAGAAGTTCAAGGAAGGCTGCTTACCAGTCTGTGTCTGCCCTCAACAGCTGCTAAAAAATTACGACCAATAGTATTACCACCTCGTGCGTCCCTCAAGAATGATGATTGTCTTCGATCTGACTGATGCCTTGCATGACTAAGTCTTTCCCTCTCACCAGATGATGCTGAGGCCTGATGCAAAGGTGCAACTAGACTTCTCTGGTCCCCAGAAACAGATTCAATGCTTGGGAATGGAATCCTATGAGCAGATTCTATCTATCTTTGTGGATTTTGTGGTGTCTGGTTTCCATGAGCCAACCATGTAGCAGAAGGAAACTTCCCACCAGAATAATTTCTGGAAGATGCTGAAGTTCCGGGAGTAAAACTCCCATCAATATGGTTTCGAAAGATATTTATTGCATCTGAAGCAGGACCAATCGCGAGGTACTCTGGAATATTTGAAACCGAGCTTCTAAGATTCTCTTCTTCACGTACTTGGTAACCTCTTTCTCTAGGGGGCAACAAAGAAGCAGATGAACTGCCATGTCGAGAACTGAGGGAGTCATTCCATGAGCGATTATGTGTGTGACCAGCCTCATTTACATTAACAAAAGGTTCGGTTAGGGCATTGCTCAGATTCAACGGCAGCGTCATTGGTGACATCAACTCCAAAAGCATTAAGGTTTGAGATATGTTCCGACTGTGTTTGTGATGCATATAAAGTCGAATGTTCAACAGAAGGGCCTCTAGCTGCATGAAATGGAATCGACTCCCCAAGCCTAGGTCTTGACCGTGAAGCAAAGTTTCTGACCGGACTTTGTGTGATTCCTTGAACACTTGAAGAAGTGAAAACGTCTGGAGCATAATCTACCAGTACCAACTCCCCTACTTGAATTCAGCTGTTCCAATCGATCAGTATTAAATGAACTTGTTGATGTAATTAAATTTCTTGAGGCAGTGCCACGGCCACTACACTCTCCTTTGGCTGGTTGGAGTTAGAGCTTCCACCAGAGTGAAAGTTGTTGGAGTTTGTATACTAAAAGAGTTGTTGGGGTTTGTATACTAAAAGATGCTTCGAGTGTACATGCCTTTGTACAGTCAGCTTGTGCATGTATACGAGAAACGCCACGTCGGCATGTTTAACTAATTATGAGAATAAATAATAGTATAATATAATGACTTATTTATTGAAATATAATAAACAAGTCTAAGGCTTCTTGCTAATAGATGGGAGTGCAATATTATTCTTTAGTTGAACAAAATAATATTCCATTGATAATATATTAAATCATGGGTCATTTGATTTAATTAGATATTTATCTAATGGGTGAGCCCAATATCTAAATCATTCCATGGATCCCCATCCTAGCTCAACAAGTCCAAGCTTATAAATAGTGAAGAGATGAGAAACACCCTAGCACACACCACAACACACAAGACAACACTCCTAACCCTAACCCTAGCCGCCAAGTCGCTCTCTCTCTCCCTCTTGGTCTCGATTTTCGTGCCCTAGCACGTGGGAGATTAGGGTTTTGGTTTTTGTTCTTATTCTATCCTAATTCATAGGATTAGATCAAGACAATCTCGTGTTTGTGTTGGTATTCCCTAGATCTCATATCACTTTTATTGATTCTTCGAGATCCGCCCACACGGATGAATAATCAAGGACGTGGGAATAGTATGGAAGATTCGTGGTCGATAAATCAAGGATCTCCGGGTGGTGCAGCTAGCAACGTCAATCCTATGATGGATAAAGAGGTAACAATCATATATACATCAAATTGCATGTTAACATGTTTATTTGGTGTGTTTCATCTATATATTTAGAATAATTGCATGAAATTGGAATCGAATGCATAATCACCTAAATAGATCCGTAAGGACCTGTTTGTTTTCTGTGTCTTCCGATGCGGTAGTCCCAACAAAAGTGATGTGAACTACCTTTAAGAGCCTTCCGCTTACAAGATGAACCCCAAGTACCAAGTGAAGGAGCTGGTGCATCATTATATTCTATAGAAGGACTAGAACTAAATAAAGAAGTACCTAAATTACTGGAAGAAGTCTCCTCTGCCCCAACGCGCCCGGATTCGTAAAGAATGTGAGGTCTCCCTTCCACTAGACCACTAGGGCGATTACTATTCTCCCTCAAATACATGTGGTTTGGTCTAAAAGTCAGTGGATGGGATGTGTCTGTCACTTGGTTTCCAACATAACCAGGATTGATAGAAGTAGAAGGTACGGGAGGCCCATCTTCTGGACTGATATGAGCCACAGAAGAAGTACCGGAAGATGAATACCATGCAAACCTCATTTTTGAATCATCATCCAACATTTGTTCTTGCACTTGATTTCCAGTAGAACTGGACTCACCGCGGTCCCAGCCTCTATTTGTCGGAGCACGATTGCAAGGGGTACTTGTGTGTCCAATACTTCCATCATGGGGAGCAAGCATGTGCTGTGACGATCTACTCTCAGCTGGACTGAGCCTGTTACCAAGAGAAGCTAAACAATCCACATAACTGTTAGGAGGCCCTTGCTGTGAGTCAAATATTCCACAAAAAGAATCATTCTGATTTGTTTGCCCTTCCATAGCAGGAATCTCAAGACTTTGATACTGCATTCAGGACAAACACATCAGAAAATGCTTTAGAGGTTCAGTAAAGGATTGAGGTAACAAAATCACTAAAAACAGTAAAGTTGCAATTACTTGAGAAAGTTAATCACACTATAAATTTTTCAATCTGCGACCACTCTCTTAGCAATGAACGACCGTGATGAAAATGTATATTTTTTTATCAACAACACATACTCCTATAAAACAAAACCTTAATGATGGTTTAATTTTATTTTGTTTCACAATCTTAAATTTCCAATTATGAGCTTGGTCTTGAGGCAAGAGTCATAATATGCTCTAGTTTTGAAATCTATAATATAGTACGCCATATGACAATAAAGCACCAAAAGTCAAGAAATCTACAATGCTCCACTAGTCAAGTTTTGACAAGCAAGGTGGAAAATGGACTATGAACGTAAATGCTATGACAGAACAGAGCAATTGTATAATCGAGATAAACAGAAACGTAAAGAGACACAAAATTTACGTGGTTCGCCAATTGGCTACATCCACGGGAAGGAACGGATAACAGATTTTATTCAGATTGTTTTCAGATTGTGGCTACAGATTTCATATTACAGAATTATGTGCTCTACTCCCATATAAATAGGCACCCCTGAAATCCTATCCCAATTAGGAAACATAATCCTATCCCAATTAAGAAATATAATCTTATCCCAATTAAGAAATATAATCCTATCCAGATTCAAGTCATACTAACAAATCTCCACCTTGACTTGAATTCTCCCTTGCATATGCATCATTCAATGCCAGATACAGACTTCTCCTTCCCTGCCTCAGATTTGCCCTCCTCGGGCAATTAACAGCTCATCACGTTAAGCAAGTCCAAACAATGTTGAAACTTGCTTTGCAGGATCGGCTTAGTGAACATAGCAGGATTATAAGTAGTACCTACTTTGTTCACCTCAATTCTCTTCTCATTCTTCAGAAAATGATACCTCACATCAATATGCTTGTAGTCAATGCCAGTGTGAGGTCCACGGTTGATTTGGTAACACGCCGTGTTTACTGCTTCTGCCCAAAACTTCCTAGTCAAACCAGCCTGGAGAAGAATGCATCTCGCTCTTTCCAGCATTGTCTGATTCATGCGTTTTGCCACACCATTCTGTTGCGGTGTATATCTAATAGTGTGGTGTCGAACAATTCCTTCGTTCTTGCAGAACTCATTAAACTCAGACGAACAGTTCTCAGTCGCTTGATCTAATTCCCTGCCTGTTTTTCCACCAAGGTCTTCCACTGTTTGAACTTTTTGAAAGCGTCACCTTTATGCTTTATCATAATCACCCAAGTCATTCTTGAGTAGTCATCAATCATCGACACAAAGTACTTGTGACCTCCAATAGATTCAGTACGTGATGGACACCAACAATCCATATGAATGTAGTCGAGTGTTCCCTTGGTCCGATGAACAGTCTTCTTTATGAACTTGTTGCGATGAAGCTTCCCAAAAACACAGTGTTTGCAGAAATCTAAATTCTTCACTTTATGCACAGGGAGAAGATCACGGTTTGACAAAATTTGCATCCCTCGTTCCCCTATATGACCAAGCCTCATATGCCATAGCTTTGTCATATCCTTAGTCGGAATCTCGGATGATGCAATATCAATAGAGCCTGTCACGATGGAACCTTTCAGAACATACAAGGTACCACATTTCAAGGCCTTCAGAACCACCTTCGAACCTTTCATAATATGCATTACTCCACTTTCACCTTTGAAGCTGAGTCCCTTACTGTCAAAGGTACTCAGAGATATCAGATTCTTCGTCATCTGTGGAACATGCCTGACATCGTTCAAGGTGCAGAACACCTCTGTGGAACATGCCTGACATCGTTCAAGGTGCAGAACACCCCATCATGCGTCCTTATCCTGATAGAGCCAATGCCAATCACCTTGCAGACAACACTGTTGGCCATGGTAATATTGCCTCCTTCTATCTGCTCGTAAGTGGCAAAATACTCTTGGACATAGATGGTACGATGCTCCTGAGTCAAGAATCCACACATCATTACAGTGTGGCTATTCGTCCACAACCAGCACCATGCTGTCAAAGTTTGTGTCATCAACTTCAGCCATAGTTGCTGAACCGTTGGTATCCTTTTTCTTCTTCGGGCAATCATACTTCCCGAAGGGGAGTACCTTCCTGCATGCGTAATCGGAACAGACGTTGCTTCAGAAGCAGCTTATTGGTTAGAGACTTCGTCATGTATAGACCCTCCAACTTCGTCCAGAGGGCGGCCGCAGTTTCCTGATCAGCGACTTCGATGATAACATCGCCAGACAGACATAACATGATTGTCGAGTGAGCCTTTTCATCTAGGGTTACCCACTCGTCATCCTTCTCGTCTGCCTTCTTCGCTTTTCCCTTTTTCGTTAGCAGTGCCCACAGCCCCTGCTGCTTCAGCAGAGATCGCATCTTGATTTGCCATAAACTGAAACTATTTCTCTCAGTGAATTTGTCGACCTTCACGTTTAGAGCAGACATCTTGATCAATTAACACAGAAACCCCTAACGGATGCGGAATTCAAAAAATTCTAGTTCGAAAACCAGGCTCTAGATACAAGTTTGTTGTGACAGAATAAAACAATTGTGTAATCGAGACAAACAGAAAAGTAAAGAAACACGGATTTACATGATTCACCAATTGACTACGTCCACGGGCAGGAAACGGATATCAGATTTTATTCAGATAATTTTTCAGAGTGTAGCTTCAGAATTATGTGCTCTACTCTCATATAAATAGATACACATGAGATTCTATCCTAATTCGGCAACATAATCCTATCCCAATTAAGAAAAATAATCTATACAGATTCAAGGCATAATAACAATAAAAGACCTGCATAATTAGTTGAAAAAACAAATAAATAAGTTCAGGCTTTGGCAAACTACTAATTTCAATTAAGTGAAATATACGGAATTCAAATAAAATTACCAGTTTACAACACTTAACTTTATTGAAACTCGAAACTAAATATCGAAGACCCCCAATCTCATACGATTTCCTAAACAAAAAAAAAAAAAGCAATCCCACGATATCAAATGAATAATTCACCAAACACCGTCCACGGAAAAAAAAAGGTTAGGCCAGAATCAGAAGAATTGAAAAAAGAAGAAAATAATAATACCAAGAAATTGGGCAGAAAATAATAACAGGGCCAGCGAATAAAGAGAACGATCCGCGGTTAGTTTTCCTCTCCGGGAGAAATTTGAAAGGAGATAGTCCGTTTTCAAATTTTTGGCATAAGAAAATATTGCGTGGAGTTAGAGGGGTTAGGATATCTCCGCAATTTTTTCCTCTTTAGAGTGTGATTCCTTTTTCGGAAAAAATAAAAAAGAAATTCTTATATACCGCCAACGACAGTTTCAGACAGTGACACAGATATCCTCAAGAGATGCCCACGAGAAGATGAAGCACAGGGGTTCATTAAAAAGGAATAATAATTGAAAAATAATATTAAACAAATTAAACTGTGGATGTATTCGATGCACATACGCCCAACTAATAAATGTGTATGATACGTGAGAGAGGGGAAGAGCGGTGGTGATAGCGTAGTAAAATGAATGAGGGCGTTGCATTTGCGTTGTGATCCTGAAGGGGAAAGAAAGAGGAACACTGGATTCGAATGTGTTTGGGAATCTATTGATTATAGAGTGAAGATGCAGCATCTCTATTTGATTTTGTTACTCCTTCCGTCCCCGATTAATTGTCCCTCTTTGACATGACACTATGTTTTAAGAAATGTAAAGAAAAGTTAGTTAAAAAATTTGATGGGACGTGAGACCCACTTTTTTATATTGGTTTTATAATAAAAATGTGAGTGGAGTTAGTTAGTAGAATGTTAGATCTACCTACCATTTATGATAAAAATGAAGTGTGACAATTATTGATAGACGGACCAAAATGAAAAAAATGACAATTAATCGGTGACGGAGGGAGTATTTATCGGCACTAACTGGTTTACAAAAAACTTTTTATTTATACCTCTATATAAGGAAAATAATTTTAATCATAAATTTACGATGTACTACTACCTATAAAGAGATAAAGCAAAGTTTGAATTATTATTAGTGAAAATGAGATTAAAGAATGAAATTTATTATAACAAATAAAAGGAAATTAATTTTAATCAATGGACCAAAATTAAAAATAAAAATATTTTACTGTGAATAAAATAGTTAATCAAAAGCGTTACTAATCCACAGACTTATGTTTACAGGATATGTTTGAAAAAACATTGTTTCTAGTCAAACTTATAAAGCTTGTTTATTTATGAGCCCGTGAATGTATGCGAGGCTCGTTGAAGCCATAGGTTCTATTAATAGTACCGTAGTTACTTTTTCCTACTCATTTGCATCGATTTATTTCTGTCTCGGTGAATTAATGTCCAAAAAACACAAAGTTTCCTTCTTTGCCGTTATTTCATTTCATTTAGGGTTATTACCTTGTAATTTCTCATCTCTCCCATTTGAATTGGTGTTTAAGAGCATTAGAGTGGGGCGCCCTAAGAGACGCCCTAAAGTCCGTCCTATGCACCGCCACGTCAGTATTTTATCCTCATATCCTTCCACCTGCAGTGAGGCGCCCTATAAGGCGTCCTAAAGGCTGCCCTATAGGTTTCACTATTAATTTGTTAATTAATTTAAATGTTTTTAAATATGTCAATGCAAAATAATTAAAAAATACCACGATTAATTAAAAACGGCAAATCCTACATTGATTAAATTTTTTTTTTACACGAGTTAGAAATGAAAAAAAGTTGACTACACTACAAAAGTCACAACTTGCGGCGCAGCTCATCGATCATCCCCTGGAGGTATTCGGCTTTGGCTGGGTCCTGACATTGAATGAGGGCGTTGTGCGTGTCCAACAACGTCCTCCGGTTGGCGGCCGCTGCCAACTCCGCGTAGGCAAGTGCCGCCGGGGTCGGGGTCGGGATCAGCGATGGGGGGCGGCCGCGGCTTGCGAGGAGGATGTCGCCTTCGCCTTCCCCTTGTTCTTCGCAGCCTTGACGCCAATGGGACGTCAGGAAGACACCGGTGTGCTGGAACTCTCCTCCTCCCAGTACATCGTCCGGTTGAGGTCCACCGGATATGCGCCGCTTTCGCTGCTTGTGTAAGCACCGGCTTCGGTTGTCCTCGTTCTCTTTGGGGCAGCCGATGGCAGAATCCTGCCCTGGAACTTCTGCTTGTCCTTCAAGAGCGCCCAAATGTTGAAATGCTTGAAGTCGTCGTACATTGACTGGTATGACAACAACGCTCTATCGCGCACATCGCTCAAGCTCTCGCCGCTTCCCTGCTCCCTCGAGCACTTCTCGTACTCCGCCGAGAACAGGTTGACTTGCTTCTTCACCTGATCCTAGTGCTTGCGGAGCTGCTCCCTATGGCGATTGTACGCGCTCGGCGGCTTCGCCTCATTGTAGCGCTCGGCGATGCGCTCCATGTCAGACAAACCGTACTGAATTCGGGATCGTACTGCGTGTTGGAGTTGAACGGCCGATATTCGTCAGGGTCTGTACCCGGCCAACGTGCACCACCCCCAAACATCGGACTATTCGGACTTGGGTATTCACCGGAATCCATTTTATAATGTAATTTGAGTGTGGAAAAGTGAATGGAAAGGTTACAAATGAAGGTGGGGTAGGGGGTATTTATATAATAAATTTTTTGGAATTAAAAAATAAAAACGCGTTGCATCGTCCGCGTCGCCCACAGTGGACGGACGATGCCGTATCGTCCGCGGACGATGCATTGGGGGACGATGGCGCGCTCGAGGCATTGGGCGGCTTATCGTCCACCCCATTGCGGATGCTCTAAAGAGATTCCTTGTGGACTCAGTAAACATCTGATGGGATTTGCCATTTTGCCATCGTAAGCATAGTGAGCTCCCTTGTGGAACGTCACCATTTGACTTGTTCACTAAATTGAAAGGATTATAAACTGAAATCCAGCTACTCGGGTATATGTGACTGACCAATTTTCAGAGCCCAATATGTTTGAAGCCCAGGAAAGGCACCACATATGTATATCCGGCCCATACAGGAAAAGGATATTTAAGCAAAAACCTAATTTCCATAGGGTAAGCATGGCGACCCCAACCACGGAATCGGTCCAATGCTTCGCCCGCAAGAAGACGGCGGTTGCCGTGACTCACTGCAAGCGCGGCCGCGGGCTGATCAAAATCAACGGTGTTCCAATCGAGCTGATTCAGCCTGAAATCCTCCGCTACAAGGCATTCCTCGCCACCGCTTCGCCGGCGTGGATATGCGTATCCGCGTGAAAGGAGGCGGTCACACCTCCCAGATCTACGCCATTCGCCAGTCCATTGCCAAGGCGCTCGTCGCCTTCTACCAGAAGTACGTTGACGAGCAGTCCAAGAAGGAGATTAAAGACATTCTCGTACTTTGCTCGTGGCTGATCCCCGTGGTTGCGAGCCAAAGAAGTTTGGAGGTCGCGGTGCACGTTCCAGATTCCAGAAATCATACCGTTAAAATGTTTGTTTTTTCTTCTTATAATCGAATTTTGATTGCACTGAATGAAGATGATGCATTGGAATTTTCTTCTTTTTTTCCCGGAAACGCATTCAATTATTACTCATACTATATTATACTATAGTACTACTGTGTTTTCCTCGTGGAAACTGATTAACTATTGAGTTTATCGAATGCTTTAATAGTGTTTAAATGTGGCTCTCAAAGTTCATTTATAATTTAACCAACAGGTATTTCAAAACTCAGTTTAAATGGTTTGAAGAAATTGGAGAATGAGAGCTCTTCTATATGTGCTTATTTAGCCAACAGAACTGATCCCTAATTTCATTGTATTGTTTGGAGAACTGTCATTTTTAAAGCCATTTTGCCGCTATTTACTAAATTTAGCTTTGTATGTCAATTCTTCTTATTTTAATTGGAGAGGGCAACCCATGGCTAATTATTCCATGATTAAGGATTAAATCTCGTGAACTCAAAACACTATCGTGGAAAACTGTCATTTTTAATGGCTGTAAAGCTGCGAATTTTCTTATCAAGTCCGAGTGCTAAAATTAGGTGACTTGAGGGTAATTTTTTTTTATGGAATAGTTTAACATTAATTACATTCAGGTTGCTAGTTCAATTTAATCATTCTTTATTTATAGTACAAATTTTACCAAAATTATAAATTGTTCGCATTTTGGTCTATAATCCTTCAATTTATCATACACCATAATGATCAATCCTAACCAAACATGAATTAATCCAAATAATTTAATTTGATCATATTAAATCTTATAATTTTATAAATCTCATTCGTCAAATCAATTACTCCCAGTGTATATAATTTGATATTGCATTTCGCTAATATGAAATCTATATGATCGATCGAGTAAGAGGAATTTTAAATTTTATTTTAGGGTAACGAAATCTGATTATGTGAAGTGATTTAAAGACAGATTTTGGTCACTGATGGACTTGATTACGGTTATTTTGTTAGCGACACTATTCTTTGTAATAATATTCGAAAAATATAAATGAAATCTGTCGAGATCAATTTGATAATCAATCTTTTCATGTCTTTCTTGACAAGACTCAATTACTGATACTTGACAAGAGAGGCCTTGATACTCATCCACTACTTCCGTCCCGTATTAACTGTCACATTTACTTTTCTGCACTCGTTTCAGAATCAGGATTGCGCGAAATGAAGGAAGCTGTTGCGGCTTCAACCAACTAGTGTTTTTCAAGGAGTCTGCATCATCAACTATTCATCTAATGCATTAACTCCCATATTGTACGTTAGAGGTTTATAGTGGTTTAAGTTTTGCATATATCATGACATTTTTTAGATAAAGAAAATAAATTGATCTCAAAAATAGTAATCTACCAAAACAAAGCTATAATGTCAAAAAAAGAAATTCCAACAATAAAAATAAGAGTCAAAACCAAGCAGTTGGTGAAAAAGAGTAAATGATTAATTCAAGGACATCAAAACCAATTTCTGTATTGAGAAGCGTTGGCTAGGACATTCACAGCCTCCATAACTTTAGTTACAAGGGATTGAGGTGATTCGAGCAAGTGCAAAACCTCGGTCTGATCCATTTCTAGAAGCATGCCCGTGACTCTACCCGCCATTACAGGCTCTAGCACCTGAACCAGAGGGTATAGATATGCGCCCAACATCTGCACAAACCGAAATACTTAGCTTAAGAAGCCAAAGGCATAACGTTTTCATGTATCAACCAAGAAAAAAAGTGTTACATTTTTCTGATCATGTGGGGGAGCATTTACAAGAGCGGATGCCAGAGTGTTCTGTGTTGGCGTGGCTCCTTGTGAAATGGTGCCATTGGAGCTTCTGAATCCCCTCAAAGGCATCTGCTTTGCAGTAGGATAGTTATTAGTGATGGAGAGGTAAAGGAGAAGATACGAAAAGCAGCACTAACCTGCGGGTGCATGTGCATCAGAGGATGAGCTGGTTGGCTGGTGCTAGGATGTTGGACCATGGGATGCATGAAATTTGGAACCATAGGTGCCTGAGGAGGAACAAACCCTTGTGGATAGACACCATTGCCATAAAAAAATGGGCGTTGAGGAGGCACCATCATAGCCGGGTGCATATGATTAGAAAAGATAGACTGGTAAAGAAAATCACAAACTTGGTTTAGTCTTTGAAGTCAGTTAAATTAGACTGAATCAGAAAATACCTGCAACCGTTGTCGTCTAGCTTCCTTTCTCTCTGCAGTCCTAACATAAAAAGGCTTCCTGCCTATCATCTTCCCATTCATCTCTGAAATCTGCACACAAAAAAGATTATATCCTTTTTGCTTATCTCGAGTAGTAGAGCGAAGTAAGTGATGAAGTACTTACTGCTCTTGCAGCTGCTTCGCCAGTAGAGTAGGCAACAAAACCATACCCTCTGCTTATGCCTCTCTTATCAGTCATAACCTTGGAGGATCAAATTACACAATGAGCTATAAGCACAACAAGAGAAAAGCTAAACTAATGAATGGATCATAAGTTTCCAACTAACCTTGCACGACGTTATGGTGCCAAACGGAGAAAACAGCTCGTTCAATTTGTCACTGTCAATATCATCATCTATGTTCTTGATGTACACATTGTTCACATCCAACGGACTTTCAAGTGCAATTCGCTCGCGCTCAAGTTTAATCTCTTTCTCTCTTTCGACCTTCTTCTTAGCTCTACCAACGAACCATTCCTTTCCATTGAATTCTCTGCCATTAAGCTCATCAACAGACCTGGCTGCATCCGCTGCATTCTCAAAGTTGACAAATCCAAAGCATTTTGAACTTCCTTCTTCGTCTCGCATCACTACCACACTGGTCGTTGATCCAAACTCTCCAAATATCGACATTAGATCTTCTTCAGTTGTGGCTGCAGAGATGTTCTTGACGAACACATTTGTGAATTTGGCCTCCCTCTCCTGCTTGCTGCGATAAGGGACTACATGTAGCTCTTTCCCTAGCAAAAGCTCACTGTGCAGATGTTGGATAGCTGTTGCAGCAGATTCCTCGTGCTTGTATTGCACGTAACCGTACCCCTTTGATTGACCGTTTGAGTCGGTCTCAACTTTGCACGACATGATCTTCCCATATGGACTAAAAATTTCGTGTAGACCTTTGTGGTTGATTGTTTGGTCCAAATTCTGCAAGAGAGTGATTCATTTACAAATGAATACTACTAACAAATACTATTGTTGCAGAATGAAGCAATACCTTAACGAATAAGTTGGCCTCAGTTTGAGTTCCCGGTCTCCTAAAAAATGCAATCCGAATGCATTTCCCATTGAGATGAGTGAAGTTGAGAGCATCCATCGCTTTTTCAGCTATTACAAACACGCACACGTTAGAAGCAAATGTCATTAAATCATGAACGGAGGAGAAAGAATTCAATTGTTGTTAGAATTTGAGAGAATTTTACCATGAGAAGTCTACATAAAGTCCATATGCTAAATTAATTTAAGAGAAAATAGTTAGGCCACCTCTACCATGCATATCACTTAACTGTTAATACTTCCCTCCACTATGTTCAAAGACCCCAAAACACTTTTTTACATTATTCCTTACTTAAAAAACATCTACTACTACTACTTATCATCAACTACTCATGGATTCCACCGTTTAATCTTTTATTCATCATTTTTTTATTTTAATTTTATATTCTAATTAAACTAAATTATTTATATATTTTGAAGTGTAAAATTCAATGAAAAAATTTAAGTATATGCTAATATAATTTTTTAAAATTAATATACTAAAAAAATTCACACACTAATAAAAACTAAAATTTAGAAAAAAGAAAAGATAATAGTACTAGTAAACACAAAAAAAATGAAAATAAAAAAAACGGAATTACATATAACAACATTAAAAAAACTATAATAATAATAATAAAGCGCAAAAAACAGAAATAAATAGAAAAAAAATAAAAAAAACAATTGTAGAACAAATTGCTATTCCCCATATTACATGTTAATCTACGAAATAATTTAATCAACTAAACTACTAACAATTTAATTCTTTACTAAAAATTTGAAGTAACAAACTGAGTATATTATTTTGAGCTCGTACTAATAATATTTATCAGGACATGAGGCCATCCTCCTAAATCTGCCAATGTATGTGAGTATATACGGTCACGTCCCTACAAAACCCTTGTCTCTTGCGGGTCACGTCACAACAGAACGGGCTGGACTATAACTATTAAGAATTAAGATTCTCTTAGACCTAGATTGTAATCGTACTTAAAACAGCATAACATTAATCGTTGGTTTAACTCGACTAATCCTAATTATTTTGGACTGAAATAAACAACAACTGAACTTAGTCTTAAAAGTCCAAGTTGAGAAGTACTAGAACAAATTGAAAATATAATCCATGATGAGAGAAAAAAAATCAGATACCATCGTCAGGATTTGCATAGTTGACGTAACCGTATCCGAGTGATTGCTGATTAAGCAGATCCGTGCATAACTTAACGGAGACGAAGCCGCCTGCTTGGTTGAAAAATCGCCGCAGCTCTTCCTCCGTCACGCTGCTGTCAAGGTCGCCAACATAAAGCGCCGAAAAATCCTGCGGCAGCTCCAGCACCACTTTCGCTTCCATGGCCGGCATGTATAATTCGACGAATGAAACAACAATAGGTAACCGGTTATAATACCAAATTCAACTAATACATCAACTCCCTCCTTTTTACCCGATTCTGTGGTTAAATGTGGAAGTAAGAGCGACATCACAATCTGAGGGTTATATATAGTTGATGGGAGCGGGGATCCGTGCCTCTCTCTTAATATTGTCAGCGGCAGAGTAGGAAATTAATCCTAACCTATATCTACTTAATTAAATATGTCACGTTATATCTAATAAAACGATACAGGAGTACATCTTCGTGTATATCTTTATAATATGGATATAATCAAATATTTTTTATCCTATTTTATAAAAATTAGAGTTTTATAGTCGCTTTTATGTGATGGGACTAAATTATGTTCGTGGACTCACTAGTAGTATTTAATAAGGAGTAGATCTTTTAATTTATTTCAATATCTTTGTTATCTTTGACTACGACAAATATTACACTCTATTGTTGGAGCGGTTTTCATATATGTATATATGTGTGTATGAACACTAATGTCATTCTCCCCTTAAAAGTAATAAAGTACCACTAATATGGTTTAATAGATTTTTAATTGGACGGCCTAGATTTCTCCTATACGAATGGTAAGTATTGCATTACAGAGACAGAGGTAAATTTGTTTACCGAAAGTCCGAAAATCGTGCAAGTAATCTTTTTCATATGGTAAGTTTCGTTCTGTATAATTTCTAACATTGCAATGATTTTACTCTCTCGTGATATTATTTCTTTATTTAATATTATTATAACAATATCTTATTTCGTTCACAATAGTATTTTGCATCAAAACAATATGTAATCTGCATTACACATAAGATAATCCAATAATAATACGGAGTACTAAACAAAAAAATGTCATATATGAAAATTAGGCAAAATCAGACACTTATCTTGTTAATTAAGATGTAGATAATTACTAGCGAAAAATACTAGTGGGATAAAGAGATAACCAAAAATTTCAAACAGACCTAAAAATGAGGACAAAAAAAATGTAATGCAAATTTAGCTTATTTGTAATGCATAATTGCATATTACTGATGGTTGTGATCATGCGAATATAGTTGTGAACGAAATAAGATATTATTATAATAATATTAATTAAAGAAATCATATTGTAAGGGAATTAATAAAATAAGCATATACAGAGAGCGAAACTTACTACATAAAAGAATTTCATGCATAATTTTTGGACCTCTCATAAATCTCACGCACCCATTTTCTAAGGATAGAATTTCTTGCATAATTTTTAGACCTCTCATAAATCGCGATTATGGGAGGGTTAAAGAAGCGGGGAAGAAAGGAGAAAACAACACAACTCGACCAAAGCTCGATATAATAGGAATAGCTCAAATAAAAATCAGAGTATTATTTCAACAATCAACAACTCAAAGGGATACAATATCTCAACTATACTTGAACTCAAAAGAAACAACGTTCAGCGGAAGCATTCGAGAGAATAATAATATTATGTATGAAGACATAATATATTCCGAACATTCTATTTGCTATTTTCTTCACTTCAATGCTCAGCATCCACCGCGCTCGTCACAGCTCAACCTGCACATAGGGAAGACACATGCAGGGTTGAATATTTGATGTACTCAATGAACATATGCCAAAACATTTTCATAAAAACAGTTATGTCATGCCACCATTGAGTGAATCTCGGGTTTTACTTTAAAATAAAATATCGAGAAACACTAAAAACATTTAGTAAGCACAAACTTTCGACACATCTTCATATCCTTTCCCACATCATTTCAAAAATGCAATCACAACCATTTCTCCTCGAGTTATTTAAGAAATTGTCATATCTGTTCTTTAGGGTGTCGTGTACGGTGGTCACTTTCCACGAGCATGAAAACCGGCCAACCCGTTCGATGACTCACGATCCTCATCGTGTACACTAGTCTGAGTAGGGACACACCCTTGCTAGGACCCGAATTCGATTACCATAGTCTGGCATAGTAGGGTCATTCCCTTCCCTAGCCCATCATCAAGATCAACAACAACAATCTCATCAACTCGTGAAACGAGAATGTGGCCGCAAACTCAATCACTGGATCGGCGACCCAAAAGAATTGATGTACACTAGCCTGAGTAGAGACTTACTCCCTAGTCAGACCCGAATTCGATTTCAATAGGTCTAGTAGGGACCACTTCATTGCTAAACAAACAGATAGGCATTTCTCAAAACAAAAACATGGCATACATACCCTTTGCAAACTTTATTTTCCTCAAAAACTTAATTGAAACATAAATCATTTTTCTATCAAGGTCTTTTTCAATTGAAGACATTAACTTTTTTTTATTATTATTGATAAATTTTGGTAGAAAGTTATTGTATTAGTCGTGTAATTGACATCTATGGTTTTCTGTATTTGTTTGTGATTAGTTCGTTCTTGTATTTAGTTTTATTTTGCTTCAATTGTCGTTTTATTTTCATGAAATCATCCATTGCTTACATATTTTCGTGTTTTCTTTTCGTAAGTTACAGATTGTAAAATTTCGACAAGTAATGTACTATATTAAGTGTATAATACAGATTGTATTAATGTACGATTATAGTTGTATAATGTATATGCCGTCTTTGAATAATGTACAATACAGTGGGTTTAATGTGTGACAGAAGTTAAATCCATTCCCCAAAGGGTTCAGCAATCCATGAGGCTATGGTATAGTACCGTCTCACTAACAAAACCTTGACTACGGGAAGGGAGTTAGAGCCATTCTCATAGCATTTAGCAATCCATAGGGCTAGGGCATATTACTAACCCATACATCAAAATTCATTTTTGAATTATGTACGTGTTTTAGGGAATAATGTTTAGGCTAAGTAGAATTAAATAATGTACGCCAAGTGGCCTTTAATGTACATGTGTAATACTAAATGATGTACCTGTGTAAGTATTTAATGTTTGATGAGAGTTGAATTCATACCCTTTGGGTTCAGCAATCCATGGGGCTAGGTTGTAGTACCCACTCACAAACGAAACCATTACCAAGCGCAAAGAGTTTGAATCATTCCCTTTGGACCCATGGGGCAAGGTTATAGCACCACCACATGAATTAAATTTCATTCTTTAGAGCATGCGCAGCGGTGGCGTCCGTCGCCACCGCCGTCCGCGCCGCTGGCACGGACGTCATGCGCAGCGATGTATCGAGCACGTCCGTGCCAGCGGACGCACACGTGGCGCGCTCCCATTCGTCAACGGCATAGCCGTTGTGTTTAAACATTTTTTATTTTTTATTTTTAAAAATCGTTATTTAATTATAAATAATGCTAAAAAATAAAAAAAATATTTTCCAAATCCCAAAAATATGGCCGTTTTTTTCCCGTTTTTTCTGAATTTTTTTGATTTTTTTTTTATTTTTTTTCCCAAAATCATCTATAAATACACACATTCATCACTCATTTATCACATCAATTCATCTCTCATTCATCTCTCACTCATTTTTAGGATTTTAATTATGTAATTTTTAATTTTTAGGATTTTAATTATGTAATTTTTCATTTTTAGGATTTTAATTATGTAATATTTAATTTTATTTGTCATTTGTAATATTTATTGTGGTTTTTAAATGAATTTTAATATTATGGAAATGTTATTGTTTAATTGAATTTTAAATTAATTGTGCTCGTCCTTGCGGAAGAGCACAGTTGTGGGTGTTGTGCTCTTGCCAGAGAGCAGGCATGAATAGTACCGCCCGGGCCCACAACCGTGCCGCTGGCAAGAGCACGGTTGTGGATGCTCTTAATGCCTTTAAGATTTGTTACAGTAAATAATGTACCAATAGTATCTAATAATGTGCACGGGTCAGTGAATAATGTATAGATTGAAGAGAACAATGTTGAAAGGAACTTGAATTCAAGCCATTTGGGTTTAGCAATCCATGGGGCTAGGTTGTAGTACCCACTCGCAAACGGAACCATCACAAAGGGCAGAGAGTTTGAATCATTCCCCTTGGGTTTAGCAACCCATGGGGCTAGGTTATAGCACTATCACATGAATTAAATTTTATTTTTTAATGCGTTTAAGATTTGGTACAGTAAATAATGTACCAATAGTATCTAATAATGTGCACGAATCAGTGAATAATATACAGATTGAAGAGAATAATGTTGAAAGGAAATTGAATTCTTGTCCTTTGGGTTTAGCAATCCATGTGGCTAGGTTGTAGTACTCACCCACAAACGGAACCATCACGAAGGGCAGAGAGTTTGAATCATTCCCCTTGGGTTTAGCAACCCATGGGGCTAGGTTATAGCACCACCACATGAATTAAATTTCATTTTTTAATGCGTTTAAGATTTGGTACAGTAAATAATGTACCAATAGTATCTAATAATGTACATTCGGATCAGTGAATAATGTACAGATTGAAGAGAATAATGTTGAAAGGAAATTGAATAATGTACATAGATTAGTTGAAATGTTAAATAAATGTACAACCATGACGCATATTCCATAACAAAGCGAGCCATCTTGAATGTTAAATTACAACAAAACAGAATAATGTAACAAAGCAGTGACGAATAATGTGATAAATGTCTGCATAATTTAACATTGAATAAAGTACATAAATGCTTTAACAATGTAGTAATATAGTCTGAACTAATGAAATTAATTGTTTAAACAATGTATCTAATACAGTAGTGTATCAGTAAAACATAATGTAGAGCATATCTAGTAGATAATGTAAAATTTTGCCTAATTAATGTATACAGTGTGTACCTCAATATGCAACTGTCAATAAAAATGAATACATATAATGTACATATTTATGAGTATAATGTATCATATAATGTAACAAATAATTAGTGACAGTACATTATTTTTAGCATAATGTACATATTTATGAGTATAATGTATCACATTTTTTGTAATCATACAATTTGTCAATTAGTGTCCATTCCATATAAAATGCAAATAATGTAGCTTATGAGTACGAAATAATGTAAACATGTGTCTATAAAATGTAATAGAGCAGACCATAGTTAGAAAATCCGTTCATGTACAGGGCATAATACAATACCAATTATTTTGGAGTACGAGTGTAAAATAATGTATAAAATGCCAGAAACAATGTAGCAATATCTACTGAAACTACACATTTGATCGCCTGCATTTCGGTTGGTTGGCTCTTGAACGATCGTCCTCTTTTTGCCATTTTCTCAGTTCGATCTTCTATAATTCTCAACTAAAAAAATGAATAAAGAATTTATCAGACACACACCAAACAACCAATAAAGAAATCGAGCAATACAGAAATATAAATTCACAACAATGAACCAAACCCTCTATAGAAAGGTCCACATGCTTCACCAGTAACAACCAATTACACATGCTTCACCATAAAAAGACGTTACTCCTCGATAATGAACAAAACCCTAACAATAATCAACACTACGAACTGAACTACACAAATAAAGACCACAATTTTCCAAAAAATCTGCAGATATTTTGAAAATCAACGGTGGAAAACTTACCGGATTTTTCCCTCGGTCGAAATGGTTGACATCGGCTTCGTCATCGTCGCCAAATAAACCGTAAACTGAGGAGAAATATCAAAACGACAGAGTAATGTCAAGATTAAGTATTATTTACGTCGTCAAACGAGTGGTAGTGCAGTTTTTCTGATATACTTTAGGCGGCTAGGGTTTGATCGAGAGTGGAATTTGGGGAGGGTTTTGATCGATAGTGGAAATGGGGGAGACGTTTATGATGAGAGAGTGTGTGTGGAACTGGAATATCAATCATTATTCCAAAAATCACGCTTAATTTTCGAGCTTGCAGTTTTGAAAGGGAGGATAATATTGCAGTGTTTACATTTCTACCCCTATAATGTACCAAACCCAATAATGTAAAACGAACCCTCATATCTCCTACTAATTTAATCCGTCCATCATCATAATCTAATGGCTAGTATTAACTTGGAACTTAACACTAGGGGGCAATAGGAGCTTAATGCCCCATGAATACATAAACAAATAATCTAAAAACAGACAAATAATCTATAAACAGTCATGATATTTAATTGAACACATGCGTAATGGCTTGAAGCTATAAGGATAAGAATCGTGTACTCCACTAATGCGCTGAACTGCTTGTTAATAATATTGTATTAATTTGATAGTGAATATTAGTATAATAATTTGGTGAAGTGCGAAGTCACTTATTTAGTAGTATTAAAAAAATTATATGAAAATTTAAATTGTTAATGTTTCAAAATAATAAAACGAGATACTTCGTGAACAAATAAAATTTATAATATATTAAGCATTAAATTATAATTTAAAACCTTTACTGGAGAAAACTTCGTAGAACGTTTTGAAAAAAAACTTCAGAAAAAATTAATTTTTGCAGAAAAGAAATCTTCTGAAAACAGATACTGGAAAGAAATGTCAAAATGACATATTACTTGTTAGGCATTGAGATCAAGTGCTTCTGTGCTCGAGCTCGTAAATTTTTGTGATTGAGTTCTATTGAATCTGAAACTTTAATAATTAATGAGGATGTTAGTATGCCTTGAATTTGTTTCCTAATTGTGATAGGATTATGTTTCCTAATTAGAATAGGATCTCATGTGTGCCTATTTATATGTGAGTAGAGCACATAATTTTGAGATCGTGATCTTAAATCTGAAATCTGCAACTGCAGTCATAATACAATTTGTTCTCCGTTCTTGCCCGTGGATGTAGCCAATTGGCGAACCACGTAAATCTGTGTCATCTTTACGTTTCTGTTTATCTTGATCACACAATTGTCATATTCTGTCATAACCAACTGGTATCAGAGCCTGGTTTTCGGACTAGGGTTTTGAATTCCACATCTGTTAGGGTTTCTGGGTTAATCGATCAAGATGTCTGCTCTGAACGTGAAGGTCGACAAATTTACCGGGAGAAATAGTTTTGGCTTATGGCAGATCAAGATGCGATCCCTGCTGAAGCAGCAGTGTTTGTGGGCACCGCTCAAAGCAAAGAAGGCAATGGAGGATGATGAGGAGTGGATAACCTTAGACGAAAAGGCACACTCGACCATCATGTTGGGCCTGTCTGACGATGTTATCATCGAAGTTGTTGATCAGGAGACTGCTGCTGCCCTTTGGACGAAGTTGGAGAGTCTATACATGACGAAGTCTCTAACCAACAAGTTGCTCCTGGAGCAACGTTTGTTTCGATTACGCATGCAGGAAGGTATGCCCCTTCGGGATCATCTGGAAAATTTGAGCAAAATTTTATTGGATTTGCGTAATGTCGATGTTAAAGTAGAAGACGAGGATGCTGTTTTAATTCTGCTAGTTTCTTTGCCTGAGTCGTACGAGAATTTCATTGAGTCTTTTATGACTGGGAAAGAAACTCTGTCTTTAGAGGATGTTCGATCTGCTCTTCACATCAAAGAGGATCGTCAACAGGCAACGAGTTCAGCCATAGAAAATCTGGCATCGGGATTATCTGTTACAGGTAAGGGACAGAAGAAGCAGAACACCAAAAGTTCAAAAGGTCCTAAAGCCCCTAAGTTAGATGACATTTGCAGATATTGTAAAGAACCAGGGCATTGGAAGGTTGATTGTCCAAAGATAAAGAAAAAATTGGGCAAGAAAGAGGATGCTAACGGTTCTGCGACCGTGGCAGAAGCTGATGACGCAAACTCAGAAGAAGAACTAGCCTTGGTTGCGGATGAACAGCCATACTGTAATGATGTGTGGATTTTGGATTCCGGAGCATCGTATCATCTCTGTACTCACAGGGAGTATTTCACTACTTATGAGCAGATAGATAGAGGCAATGTTACCATGGCCAACAGTGCTGTCTGCAAGGTGGTTGGCATCGGCTCAATCAAGATTAGGACGCATGATGGGGTCTTTTGCACCTTGAACGATGTTAGTCATGTTCCACAAATGACTAAGGATCTGATATCGCTGAGTACTTTTGACAGTAAGGGTCTCAGTTTCAAAGGTGAAGGTGGAGTAATGCATATTCTGAAAGGTTCGAAGGTGGTTCTGACAGATCTGGAACGAGGTACCTTGTACGTTCTAAGAGGTTCCATCGTGGCAAATTATGCTGATATTGTATCATCCGAGGTTGCAACCAAGGATATGAACAAGCTGTGGCATATGAGGCTCGGTCATATGGGAGAACGTGGCATGAGAATCATGTCAAATCGTGATTTTCTTCCTGGGCATAAAGTGCAGAAACTTGATTTCTGCGAACACCGTGTATTTGGGAAGATTCATCGTAGCAAGTTTCCAAAGAAGGGTGTTCATCGAACGAAAGGGACAGTTGACTACATTCATATGGATTGTTGGGGTCCCTCACGTGTTGAATCTATTGGAGGACACAAGTATTTTGTGTCGGTGATTGATGACTACTAGAGGATGACTTGGGTGATTATGATGAAACGTAAAGGTGAAGCATTCAATAAGTTCAAAGAGTGGAAGACTCTGATTGAAAACCAGACAGGGAAGAAGATCAAGCGATTGAGAACAGATAACGGTCTGGAATTTTGTTCGTCTGAGTTCAATGAGTTCTGCAGGAGTGAAGGGATCATTCGACATCACATCGTTACACATACACCACAGCAGAATGGTGTGGCAGAACGCATGAATCAGACATGGTTGGAGAGAGCAAGATGCATGCTCTTTTATGATGGTTTGACTAGGAAGTTTTGGGCAGATGTAGTAAACACGGCGTGTTATCTGATCAACCGTGGTCCTTACACTGGCATTGACTATAAGATACCTTACGAGGTATGGTCTAATGATATGCCTGCAGATTATTCTTCGCTTAGAGTTTTTGGTTGTACTGTTTATTATTATATCAGTGAGGGTAAACTAGAACCGAGAGCTAAGAAGGGTATATTTGTTGGTTATGGGAATGGAGTTAAGGGATGCAGAATATGGTCGCCTTCAGAGGATATAATTATTCTCAGTCGGAATGTGGTGTTTGATGAAAATTCTATGCTTAATTCTACTGTGAAGTCTATTGCTGCAGAGGATTTGGAAGGTGTTGATAAACAGGTGGAGCTGCAAGTCACTCACGATGAGAGTGAATCACAACTCCAAGGTGGAGAAGATCAGCACACTACTGCTAAAGCTACTATTGATACTACTAGTTCTGATGTTCATCCAGAAGCTCGTCAGAGAAGCATTGCTATTGACAGAGCTAGGAGGACAGGTGTGAAGCCTCCGTTGAAGTACGGCTTTGAGGACATGATGGCATATGCACTACAAGTTGCCAGTGAGGTGGAAGATGAACCATCTACTGAAGAACCATCCACCTATAAGGAAGTTGTTTCGAGCAGTGAGCGTGCTAAATGGCTCGCTGCAATGGAAGAAGAGATAGAATCACTATGGAAGAATCTGACATGGGAGCTAGTCAAACGGCCTAAGGGGAGAAAGACTGTTACTTGCAAATGGATCTTCAAGAAGAAGGAAGGGACCACAGTAGATGAGGGTATTCGATACAAAGCTCGGCTAGTTGCAAGAGGGTTCATGCAGAAGGAGGAGGTTGACTACAATGAGATTTTTTCGCCAGTGGTCGGACACGCTTCCATCAGAGTGTTACTAGCAATAGTTGCACATTATGATCTGGAGCTTGAGTAACTAGACGTGAAGACAACTTTCCTACATGGATTGCTTGAAGAAGATATCTACATGACTCAGCCAGAGGGATTCGTGGTTCCTGGAAATGAGGATTATGTTTGCAAGCTGAAGAAGTCCTTGTATGGACTAAAGCAATCTCCGAGGCAATGGTATAAGAGATTTGACAGCTACATGATCCAGTTGGGATACAGCAGGAGTCCGTATGATTGTTGTGTGTATCACAACAAAACTGATGATGGTTCTGTGATCTATCTCGTTCTGTATGTAGATGATATGCTTATAGCTGCAAAGTCGAAGTCCGAAATTCAGAAGTTGAAAGCTCATCTCAGTGTTGAATATTATATGAAGGATTTGGGTGATGCGAAGAAAATTCTGGGCATGGAGATATCTAGGGAAAGAGCAAAGAAGAAGCTCTGTTTGTTACAGAAAAACTACATTGAGAAGATTCTGTCAAGATTTGGCATGTCTGGAGCTAAACCTATTGATACTCCAAGTGCTACAAATATTCACCTGTCATCGGATAATGCACCGAAATCTGAAGTTGAGGAGGAGTACATGTCTCGAGTCCCGTACTCTAATGCAGTAGGGAGTTTGATGTATGCTATGGTCTGTACTAGACCAGACATATCACATGCTGTTAATGTTGTCAGCAGGTTCATGGGACATCCGGGAAAGGAGCACTGGCAAGCCGTGAAGAGATTTTTTCGCTACTTGAGAGGTGCGTCTGATGTTGGTCTCATTTATGGAGGTGATACTCATTGTTCAGTAACTGGTTATTCTGATTCTGACTATGCTGGAGATGTCGATAGTAGAAGATCTATGATCGGTTATGTTTTCTGTCACGACCGCCCATACTAGGGGTGTTACAAATGAGGCGATCGTGACCCAGGGTCAAACATTTAAGTATAGCATTTAAGGATAACAGTTCATAAGAAATGCTCAATTAGCTTAAAAGAATAGTATTTTAGTTCAAAAATATATATAGCAGCGGAAATAAGGTTTCAAAGAGAGTCAAGGATGACGCCTATGTATGAAGACACAACGCATCCAAATTCCCTATGCCGACTCAACATCCACCGCAACATCCCGCTCAACCTGCACATAGGGAAAACACATGCAGGGCTGAGTA
The DNA here is from genome assembly GCF_004379255.2 of Salvia splendens. NCBI lineage: Eukaryota > Viridiplantae > Streptophyta > Magnoliopsida > Lamiales > Lamiaceae > Salvia > Salvia splendens. The sequence goes on from NC_056033.1 coordinate 11,295,733, forward strand.
CTTGTTGTACTCAATGGGCTCATGCCGAAAACATTTTCATAAAAACAGTTATGTCATCCATACCAGTGATCTCGAGTTTTATGTAGTTAAGAAATATCACGAGAACACAAAAATATTTCAAAGTCTGGCCAGACAATCAATCTCCCCACTTTCTCATCAATCATTCAATCACATTCTCTTTCCATAGTGCGACGAAAGTGTGGCCACACTATTCGCCCACGAGACCGGCCGACTAGCAAGGACGGCTCACGATCCCACCTGTGTACACTAGCCTGATAGGGTTTGCGGCCCTACTCAGACCCGAATTCGTTTAACATAGCCCTATAGCCTAATGGAGCGCACTCACAAACTAGGCATCAGGCACAATCTCATCATCAAAACAAACATGGCATGACATAACACTTTAAACCACCCTTATTACACCATAATCATGCTTTTGAAAGTTGTAAAAGAGTTTAGTAAAAGAAAGCCCACCTCGTTCTCTTAGCAATTCATACCCCAACTTAGCAACTCTCGATCCTCGAGTTCACGAGTACACAACACCCTTGTCAATGACAACACAAGTCAGCCTCACACAACATCATCTTACTATGCATGTCCTATCGCTTCTCTCTCGTCGTTTTCCTCAATTTCCCAAACCCAGCATACGTCACATAGGTGTAAGACACGCGTAACACATTTCAACTAATCACAAGTGATTTCAACATTTAAACACGTTTCTTGGACATACATGCATCATATAACACTTTTAAATCTTGAAACTAGGTGTAATTTTAATAAGGCAGAAAACTGGCAGAATTGCGCGACCGTTTTGTAAAAATTACTATAAAATCACCCAACCTCAAAAGATGCTAAATTTTGGTCACAATACAGAGGAAACATTCAAGTTCATCCATGAAAATTTTCATATCGAAATCACGCCATTTAGTCAGTCATTTCACATATTGAACTCTCTGGTCAGAACATATAATTTCTGACAATATTGCGCAGTAAACTTCAAAAATTCACCAAAAATTCATCCTTCCTCATATGATGCTAAAATTTGGTCACAACACATTAGACACATTCAAGTTCACCCAGTTAAAATTGCACACTGAAATCATATCATTTGGTCAGTCAAAACATTTATGCAACTCTCTGATCGGAACATAAAATTCTAGCAGCACTGCGCAGTTCATTTGAAAAATTCACCGTAAATTCATACGATGTCCAATAAGGCTGAAATTTTCACAAGACTCAGAAGACACTTTAAATGTTCATATAGTTCAAGAATCACATCGATCGGAGGTCATTTGGTCGGTCAAAAAGATTTCGAAACATTCTGGCCGAGAACACACGTTACTGGCAGAATTGCGCAGTCAACTTCAAACATTTTTCAAAAATTCATTTTTCGACAAAAAGGGCTGAAATTTATACGAGACACAGAAAACAACTTGAAGTTTACTCAGTAAAAATTTCATAGAAAAATTCGTTCGTTTGATGGGTCAAATACAGATCATAAGTCACTGGTCGTGCATCACAGATTTCTGGTTCAAGTTCGAAAATATGGTTTTTAAAACTTCCACAACACAAACACCGATTTTTCATGCTCGATAACACATAATCATGCTTACACGTTCCTCATACACATATTTGCACATAAACTCATATTATTCACCAAATATTTCAATCCAACACACATGATTTCAATCAACAGCGCAAAATCAAACAAGTTCTTACGAAACACACTTTCCCTCCCGTTAAACTTGCGATCTATCAAACCTACACCCTCTACATGCATGTAGGACTCAAGAACATGGTCAAAACGGGTAGGATGATAGAAAGTGAACAATATACCTTCTTTGACACAAAACGAATCGGTAGAACAAACGTTGACACGATTCGTCCCTCTCCCTTCACCGCTGCCGCCGCTGCCACGAATCCGCCATCGCGGATCCGCCACCATCGGCTCCTCCCTCTCTCTTCTCTCTCTCGGATTCTCGATTCGTTCGTAGAAGTAAAAGAAATGAAAGAGGAGGGAGGTCATAATTATAGAAAAAAATTTCATAAAAGACAAAAATTCACGTCTTTTCGTTTTGAGGTGACGAGTAATTAATGCGGCGTTGAAAAACGTGCCTGATGCGACGTGGTTCTTATCCACTTGGAAAACGTGCCTGATGTGACGCGATTCTTATCCAACTTTTCGTCTCGATTTGTTGTCGAAAGTGTATTTGATACGTGGTTTATTCTTTCGTGTAGGTAACGATTTAACGGGTCGTTACATTCTACCCACCTTAACAGAAATTTCGTCCCAAAATTTGATCGTCTTACATAAACAACTCGGGGTACTTTTCTTTAATTTCATCTTCTAACTCCCACGTGGCTTCCTTGGAACCATGGTGTTTCCAACACTTTCTCGAATGCTATCGACTTGTTTCGCAACTCTTGTATCTTTTGATCTAGGATTGCCTCTGGCCTTTCCTCGTAGCTCATGTCGGGGTTTAGGATCACTTTTTTCTTGACGAATCACATGCTTGGGGTCAAACACGTACTTGCGCAACTGCGACACATGGAACACGTTGTGCACATTCCCAAAACTGGGAGGTAACGCCAAACGATACTCTACAGGACCTACTTCATCGATAAACTCGTACGGTCCTACAAAGCGCGATTTCAACTTGCCCTTCATTCCAAACCTCACAACTTCTTTCGTCGGGGATACTTTTAAGAACACTTTGTCACCAACGTCGAATTTGATTTCCGTTCGACGCACGTCAGCATACGACTTTTGCCTATCTTGAGCTTCCTTGATCCTTGCGCGGATTTGATGCACAATTTCGGTCATTTCCTTTATAGCGTTGGGTCTTAACATCTTCCTCTCGCCAACTTCATCCCAATATAGTGGGGATTGACACTTCCTGCCATATAAAGCTTCATACGGAGCCATATCGATCGTCGCTTGGTAGCTATTGTTGTAGGCGAATTCAACCAACGGCAGAACAGTTTCCCAACTTTCCCCTCAATCTAAGACATCGGCTCGTAGCATATCTTCAAGCTTTTGAATCTTCCTCTCTGACTGTCCATCCGATTGCGGGTGATAAGCAGTTCTGAAGTTCAATTTCGTGCCCAAAACTCGTTGCAAACTCATCCAAAACTTTGATGTGAACTTCGTATCGCGGTCGGACACAAAAGTCTTTGGCACTCCATGCAAGCGTACAATCTCACTCACGTAGATCTTAGCTAATTTGTCCGATCCATAGGAAATCTTTAATCGGTAAGAAGTGCGCGCTTTTAGTCAGTCGATCGATAATCACCAAAATCGCAGTGTTGCCCTTATGTGACTTTGGCAAACTCATCACGAAGTCCATGGCTATATGCTCCCACTTCCATTCGGGAATTTCGAGTGGTTGCAACTTCCCATATGGCCGCTGGTGTAAGGCATTCACTTGTTGGCACGCTAGACATCATTCCACATGTGACGTTACGTCTCATTTCATCCCATTCCACCAAAAATGTTGCTTCAAATCAAGATACATCTTCGTACTTCCGGGGTGAGCAGTATAAGGCGTGTCGTGCGCTTCACTTAAAATCTCATCTTTTAGCGCCTCATCGCTCGGTACACCCAATCGTCCATCGTACGTCAAAACATTATCTGCCTCCGCACGATAATGATCGAGCTTCTCGGCTCTCACCTTCACACGTAATTCTTCCAACTTCTCATCACGTCGTTGGGCTTCTATGAGCTTGGTTATCAAGTCTGGCTCGATCACTAGCGTCGTTATTCTTTCTCCTACTGTCTCGGGCTCTTTTTCTATTTCCAATCTCATTCTATCGAATTCGCGAATCAACGCTTCCTCTTGCGTTAGGAAATAAGCTATTTGCGGTTGGTTCTTCCTACTCAAAGCATCGGCTACTGCGTTCGCCTTGCCCGGATGATAGTGAATACCACAGTCATAGTCTTTCACGACTTCTAACCAACGTCATTGTCGCATGTTTAGCTCCTTCTGCTCGAGTACTTGAGACTCTTATGATCCGTATAAATCTCACATCACACTCCATAGAGATGGTGTCTCCAAATTTTCAGTGCGTGCACTACTGCTGGTAGTTCCAAATCATGAGTCGGAAAATTCAGCTCATTCGGTCTCAACTGTCGGGAAGCATATGCTATCACCTTCCCATCTTGCAGTAACACGCATCCAAGTCCTACTTTTGATGTATCAGTAGAGACGGCGAAGTCCTTGTTGGCTGCCGGCACCGTTAGAACAAGTGCTGTGGTCAACTTTTATTTCAATCGTTGGAAACTCGCCTCGCATTCCGGCGTCCAAACCTCTTTGATTCCTTTCTTCAACAATTGTGTCATTGGTCTCGCGATTTTAGAGAATCCCTCGATGAAGCATCGGTAGTATCCCGCCAATCCCAAGAAACTGCGGATTTCACTCGGCGTTTTCTGCGATTTCAAATTTTGCACAGTCTAAACCTTTGCGGGGTCTACTTGAATCTCATTTGCCGTCACGATATGACCAAGAAAGTTCACTCGAGTCAACTAAAATTCATATTTACTAAACTTGGCATAAAGCTTCTCCCTTCGTAACGTTTCCAACACAGTTTGCAGATGCCCTCCATGTTCCTCCTCGTTCTTCGAGTATACTAAAACATCGTCGAAGAAGACTAACACGAACTTGTCAAGATACTCGTGGAAAACTCGGTTCATCAAGTCCATGAAGACGGCCGGGGCGTTGGTCAGCCTAAATGGCATCACCACGAATTCATAATGGCCATAACGAGTGCGAAAAGCAGTTTTAAGTACATCCTATCGTCGGACCTTTAGTTGATGATATCCCGACCTCAAGTCCATTTTTTTTTTGAAAATATGCCCGCTCCTCGAAGTTGGTCAAACAAATCATCAATCCTCGGCAGTGGATACTTATTCTTCAGGTCATCTTGTCGAGCTCACGGTAATCGATGCACATTCTCACCGTTTCATCCTTTTTTCTTTACGAACAACACCGGCGCTCCCCACGGTGTCACACTAGGTCGGATAAAACCCAAGTCTAACAATTCTTGCAACTGAATCTTCAACTCTGCCAACTCTTTAGGGGCCATTCGGTATGGCGCCTTCGATACTGGCGCAGGCCCTGGTTCCAAATCAATAGTGAACTCTAATTGTCTGTCGGTTGGCGGTCCAGACAAAGCTTCTATAAAACACATCGAGAAAATCTAGTACTACTGCCACTTCTTCCACTCTCAATTCCTTCCTTTCCTCTCCGTTCAAGTACACAAGATACGCCGGACGCCCTTTCCTTATCATCATGGTTGCTTGCAATGCGGAGATTATAGAGGTTTGTTGATTTAAAGAAATCCCTTACAAAAAAATAGTCGGCTCGTCGCCAGGGGTTTGAAAAGAAATTTGCCTCTAGCTGGTGCATCACTTTTACGCATGTCTGAGTATAGAAACTTATTTCCCCGTGTGCATTCGAAAAGCTCAACCCCTCCCTTTTCTCCAAGTCTAGTATCAAGAACTCGAAAATTGATCATGCAGTCTTACTTGGATATGAACTGAATTCAAAATTGTAGCAACACTGCTGAAGGTGTCTTAATCAGAAAGGTTGTAGAATTAATCAAGAAAACAAGAACAACACTTCTAGTTCGACTCTTTTAGATCTCATCACCAACTTGCAGAAATTGGTTTGAAAAAAATAAGGCAGGGTCTAAGTTTCATTGATCTTGATCATGTTCATTCTGGAAATTAAGGTTTCAAATAAACTCATAAAGGTTGAGACTTTACTTCTGACGAGAGCTCGAAAGAATATGAGATAGGCCTTGAAAACAGGATGAAACTGAATCAGGTCTCAAATTACATAGTAAGCTGCCAAATAAGATATTTCAATTGTCAAATTAAATTTGCAAAATCAATGAATGATGGTTCACACATGTCATGACACGAGATGATCAATCGTGATAGGATTTAGAAGCATAGACAAATGTCATGAGGTAGCACTGATCATAGTTCGATGACATCATGTTATTGAATAATGATGTCACATCAATGGATTCACAGGGTTGCAACCAACGTGAAGTGAACTTTTTTTTAGGAAGATCGGTTAGATCAACCACGTGAAGGAAAAAGAGACACAATAGCCTTAACTTGGTGTTGCAGAAAGAAAATCATTGAGCATGAAACAATATGTGTAGTGAAACTGAGCTAAAAAAATTTCACTTCTGCAAGGAAGAACTTGCCGCATGCATAGTTACGAAATAAAAAGGTGTACAAAAGTTCCAAGAAGAATATTCCATCCTTTGAAGAAACATGTTTGGGAATGAGATCGTACTGAAAGTCATAACTGCAAACAACTTTAGAAATGAAGCTCAAAGGCGGAAGTTCATAAAGTCAAAATATTGTCCTTACAAAAGATGAATCAAAGAAGACTACTAATCAAGATGTCCAAAGTTACAAAGACAAGCACAAAATTTCAAGAACTGAAAAATGAGTCATGACTTGACATAGGAAAAAGAAATAATGAGTATTACTTGCAAGGTTTGAGTCAAACAGAGTCTTAAATTGAACAGGGCTCCCCGTTAATCGAAAGAACGTAGAAAGAATTTCTTAGGATCCAAGTAAGTACTGCTGATTAAAATCATTCATTATAGCCACGAGGGTCACACTCTCTCGTTCATCTTTCTGAGGCCGAACATGGTAACATCGTTCTACGAAATTGCGGATTCCAAGTTGAGATTCATCGTGTCGTTACAACTAATAACAGTAGTCGAAAGCCATATCTTCATATATTCCTTGCATGTGATAATCGTCATTTTCTTAAAACGTTGTAGTTATACTCGCGCTCTCAACATGCTATAACGGTCGTTTTCGCCGAATCGCTACTTTTGACCGAAGATAGGATTTATCTATTAGATCGCAGGTATGATCTCTACATCCGTTGTAGGATCATTTCGCATCTCTTCTTGCCTCGAACATTTTCTCGTTTGGAACATCTCTTCAATTTGCACTTCTTCTTTTCTTAAACTCTTTATCATATGCTACGTCCTTTCGCATTCTCTTTGTTCTCGTCATTCAGGGAAAAACGATTCTGAATTTGTAATCATTCGATAAAGTTCGAGTTCACACCACATATTTCCATTTGTCCTATCACTCGGAAAAGTGATATTGCAGTTGTCAACAACTAAATTCGATATCATTTAATCTAACATACTTCTTAGGCACTCTATGTTCGCATACAAAGTTCATAGCGTCATTCCAAGAAATAGAAAAATTTCATGGTCCACTGGTCTCCATCCTCTATCTCGATACTCTAGTCTCATATCTCGATAATTTGGAAATTTCGCCCCACTTTTCATTGTCGTTCGTTTTCATTGCTCGGGAAAGCAATAGGTGAGTTTTCAAATTAGAACTACGGTCCGCGTGGTCAACTAGGTCTACATCTTCGGCACTCTAAGTTCACGACACATTTCATCATCTCGTAGATAGCAAAATATCACAACAAGTACTATAACACACGACATTTTCACATCTCAAAGCAAAACACTTTCACACTTCTCATTATCATTTAAAACTTTTGAAATAAAATTTTCTTCAGACTCTCACACTTTCATCAAAATTTTCACATCTCACTTTCAACTTTAGAGTAAAAGTTTTGACTCAAAACTCAAAACATACTTGAACATCCACTTTCATCACTCGTATAAAACACTCCATAGAATAACGCTTCATACTTCGCACCTCATAACATATATAACATCACACTTCCATAGCTAAATTTTCCAATCGAAAAGGATTTTTTTTTTAATTTTTTTTTTCAAATTTTTTTTTTCATTTTTTTAACAACTTTCCACAACATAAACATTTTTTCCTCAATCAAACTCCACTAGACAACGAGTCATTAATATTACAAAACATCAACCACAAAATCCTTTTTCCATTTTTTTTTCTACATATCAAACCATGCAAATCTTTCAAAACTCATAACACATTTGTATTCCAAACAAAACACTCATGCACTTCACATATATGTTTGAAACAACATTCTTAGATTACTCATTTATTTTCTAAAAATTTTAACATTCTCAAAACAACTCATCAACTTTCGTCATTCATGTAAAACACTCCATCATCCTATGTTGACATGCTCACGTCGTAGTACTTTCACACATATAAAACATACTTAGTCATCATACTAGTCTTGCTCATGCTCCATATAATCACATCATAACAATATCATGATCAACATACCACACATGCTTAAATTTTCATGTCAATCATACTCATATACCACATAATCATATCATCAAAATTCAGCTTCACGTATAACATTCATTCACATGCGTACACTTGCCAAAACATCCTCATCATATCATCATCAATTTCATACATCTATCTCACATTCTTTCAACAACTTAAAACATACCTCACTTTCTTTGGTTGAGCGTGATGCTTTGGATGTTGAGCCTTCATGACACTCCAGTTTAAGGTTTACTATTCTAGACTTAAGGTGAAAGAAGACTCTCGGACCAGAGCGAAAGAACGAAGCTCTGATACCACTCTGTCACGACCGCCCATACTAGGGGTGTTACAAACGAGGCGATCGTGACCCAGGGTCAAACATTTAAGTATAGCATTTAAGGATAACAGTTCATAAGAAATGCTCAATTAGCTTAAAAGAATAGTATTTTAGTTCAAAAATATATATAGCAGCGGAAATAAGGTTTCAAAGAGAGTCAAGGATGACGCCTATGTATGAAGACACAACGCATCCAAATTCCCTATGCCGACTCAACATCCACCGCAACATCCCGCTCAACCTGCACATAGGGAAAACACATGCAGGGCTGAGTACTTGTTGTACTCAATGGGCTCATGCCGAAAACATTTTCATAAAAACAGTTATGTCATCCATACCAGTGATCTCGAGTTTTATGTAGTTAAGAAATATCACGAGAACACAAAAATATTTCAAAGTCTGGCCAGACAATCAATCTCCCCACTTTCTCATCAATCATTCAATCACATTCTCTTTCCATAGTGCGACGAAAGTGTGGCCACACTATTCGCCCACGAGACCGGCCGACTAGCAAGGACGGCTCACGATCCCACCTGTGTACACTAGCCTGATAGGGTTTGCAGCCCTACTCAGACCCGAATTCGTTTAACATAGCCCTATAGCCTAATGGAGCGCACTCACAAACTAGGCATCAGGCACAATCTCATCATCAAAACAAACATGACATGACATAACACTTTAAACCACCCTTATTACACCATAATCATACTTTTGAAAGTTGTAAAAGAGTTTAGTAAAAGAAAGCTCACCTCGTTCTCTTAGCAATTCATACCCCAACTTAGCAACTCTCGATCCTCGAGTTCACGAGTACACAACACCCTTGTCAATGACAACACAAGTCAGCCTCACACAACATCATCTTACTATGCATGTCCTATCGCTTCTCTCTCGTCGTTTTCCTCAATTTCCCAAACCCAGCATACGTCACATAGGTGTAAGACACGCGTAACACATTTCAACTGATCACAAGTGATTTCAACATTTAAACACGTTTCTTGGACATACATGCATCATATAACACTTTTAAATCTTGAAACTAGGTGTCATTTTAATAAGGCAGAAAACTGGCAGAATTGCGCGACCGTTTTGTAAAAATTACTATAAAATCACCCAACCTCAAAAGATGCTAAATTTTGGTCACAATACAGAGGACACATTCAAGTTCATCCATGAAAATTTTCATATCGAAATCACGCCATTTAGTCAGTCATTTCACATATTGAACTCTCTGGTCAGAACATATAATTTCTGACAATATTGCGCAGTAAACTTCAAAAATTCACCAAAAATTCATCCTTCCTCATATGATGCTAAAATTTGGTCACAACACATTAGACACATTCAAGTTCACCCAGTTAAAATTTCACACTGAAATCATATCATTTGGTCAGTCAAAACATTTATGCAACTCTCTGATCGGAACATAAAATTCTAGCAGCACTGAGCAGTTCATTTGAAAAATTCACCGTAAATTCATACGATGTCCAATAAGGCTGATATTTTCACAAGACTCAGAAGACACTTTAAATTTTCATATAGTTCAAGAATCACATCGATCGGAGGTCATTTGGTCGGTCAAACAGATTTCGAAACATTCTGGCCGAGAACACACGTTACTGGCAGAATTGCGCAGTCAACTTCAAACATTTTTCAAAAATTCATTTTTCGACAAAAAGGGCTGAAATTTATACGAGACACAGAAAAAAACTTGAAGTTTACTCAGTAAAAATGTCATAGAAAAATTCGTTCGGTTGATGGGTCAAATACAGATCATAAGTCACTGGTCGTGCATCACAGATTTCTGGTTCAAGTTCGAAAATATGGTTTTTAAAACTTCCACAACACAAACACCGATTTTTCATGCTCGATAACACATAATCATGCTTACACGTTCCTCATACACATATTTGCACATAAACTCATATTATTCACTAAATATTTCAATCCAACACACATGATTTCAATCAACAGCGCAAAATCAAACAAGTTCTTACGAAACACACTTTCCCTCCCGTTAAACTTGCGATCTATCAAACCTACACCCTCTACATGCATGTAGGACTCAAGAACATGGTCAAAACGGGTAGGATGATAGAAAGTGAACAATATACCTTCTTTGACACAAAACGAATCGGTAGAACAAACGTTGACATGATTCGTCCCTCTCCCTTCACCGCTGCCGCCGCTGCCACGAATCCGCCATCGCGGATCCGCCACCATCGGCTCCTCCCTCTCTCTTCTCTCTCTCGGATTCTCGATTCGTTCGTAGAAGTAAAAGAAATGAAAGAGGAGGGAGGTCATAATTATAGAAAAAAATTTCATAAAAGATAAAAATTCACGTCTTTTCGTTTTGATGTGACGAGTAATTAATGCGGCGTTGAAAAACGTGCCTGATGCAACGTGGTTCTTATCCACTTGGAAAACGTGCCTGATGTGACGCGATTCTTATCCAACTTTTCGTCTCGATTTGTTGTCGAAAGTGTATTTGATACGTGGTTTATTCTTTCGTGTAGGTAACGATTTAACGGGTCGTTACATTTTCACTCTTGGTGGTTCTGTTGTTAGTTGGAAAGCAACTTTGCAGGCTGCTGTTACTTTGTCTACGACTGAAGCAGAGTATATAGCGTTGACAGAAGCTGCTAAAGAGGGAATATGGTTGAAAGAGCTAGTTGGTGATCTTAGTTTAAATCAAGATCAAGCTGTTGTGTTTTGCGATAGTCAGGGTGCTATTTGTTTAGCCAAAGATCAAGTCCACCATGAGAGGACTAAACATATTGATGTGAGGTATCATTTTCTGAAGAATGAGAAAAGAATTGAGGTGAAGAATGTTGGCACTGCTGATAATCCTGCTGATATGTTCACCAAGCCGGTCCCGCAGAGCAAGTTTCAACATTGTTTTGACTTGCTTAATGTCATGAGCTGTTGAGGCAAGGATGAAGAAGTTTGATTGTTTGGTATTATGATAATGCATTTAGAATGAGGATTCAAGTCAAAGTGGAGATTTGTTAGTTTGCCTTAAATTTGTTTCCTAACTGGGATAGGATTATGTTTCCTAATTAGAATAGGATCTCATGTGTGCCTATTTATATGTGAGTAGAGCACATAATTCTGAGATCGTGATCTTATATCTGAAATTTGTAACTGCAGTCATAATACAATTTGTTCTTCCTTCTTGCCCGTGGATGTAGCCAATCGGTGAACCACGTAAATCTGTGTCTTCTTTACATTTCTGTTTATCTTGATTACACAATTGCCCTATTCTGTCATAACAGAGTATAAAATGAATTAAGAGAAACAAGTTCTAGCATCCAGAAATACACAAAGCAAAACATATTTCTGCATTTAGAGTAATACTAGTACTCCCATAATTTTTATACTAAAAATTATTCCACTATTTTCTATTGTACTGTACTAAATACCATGCCATTTTAATGACATATTAAATTTGTCACAGACACTTTTGACAAACACGAATGATACATCGAATTCTAACTTTTCTGACAAACACGTTAGTTGTGATTTAATTTGAATAAAATATGATACAGGCATACATCAGTATGTGTAACTCGCAAATCAATGCAATCAACTCTAGAACACAATCGAGATCAACACCGAAACGAACGAAGAACTAAATCGAACAATATATGAAATGAGTAAAACAATGAACAAAACAAGAATGAATCAATGGAAATCTTATTCAGAAATCTTGGGAAGAACTCAAGCTCTCGGATGAAATCTACTTCTCTCTCTCAGCTCGAGTTTGTTGGAAAAATCTAACTAATTTCCCTCTCACTCACAACATTTAAATGTGGTGGGAAATTTGAAAGTATAAAATACAATTTGCATATTAGTCCCTATACTTTCCAAGTGTTTCAGTTTTGGCCCAATTACATAACAAATCTCCACCTTGGGACACAACTGAATAAACTTCCAAACACTTCCAACTTTACCATTCACCTCAGCTTGATCAGATTTACCAACTCCATGCAATACATCAACTTTGAACTGGGTAACACTTTAGCATGACTAATATCTAGCCTTGTACACACCATGGTGTTTATAATGCTCCCTACTATGTTTGCATATGGTATTTTGTCCATCTCCCTTCTCTGATCATCATTCTTAGGACACTAATTAACACTGAGTTTGAACTGCTGACTCAGAGGCACAGAGACTGGCCTGCTATGGCTCATCTGGAATTTCTCAGTGACATTCTTGACATAATCCTTCTGTGTTAGCCATATTTTCTTCTGATCTCTGTCCCTTATGATCTCCATTCCAAGGATCTTCTTGGCATCCCCAAGATCCTTCATGTCAAATTCAGTTTTCAAGTCTGATTTCACCAACTCCACCTCTTCTCTATATTTGGCAGCCACCAACATATCATCTACATATAACAGTAGGTATGCCATAACAACTCTATCTCTTCTTTTAATTTAAATTTCTCAAAACCAATTCTCTGCATAAACTCATTGAACCTCAGATACCACTGCCTTGAACTTTGTTTAAGGCCATAGAGACATCTTTTCAACATACAAACCTTTCCCTCATCCCCTGGTTGGATGAATCCAGGTGGTTGCTCCATGTAGATCTTCTCTTCAAGCTCTCCATGGAGGAAAGCTGTTTTAACATATAGTTGCTGCAATAACCAATCTCTTTGTGCAACTATAGCAAGCAAGACTCTAATTGAACTATGTTTAACCACTGGGGAAAAGATTTCATTGTAGTCTACTCCTTCTTGATGTGTGAAGCCCTTAGCTACTAGTCTAGCTTTGAATCTGACTTGATTGTTGTTGAAAGCCTCAATCTTCTTTTTGAAAATCCATTTACACCCAACCGTTTTCTGATCAGTTGGTCTCAAAACCAGAACCCAAGTATGGTTCTTATACAGGCTGTCAATTTCCTCTTGCATAGCCAACAACCACTTGTCCTTTTCTGGACTCCTTATTGCCTCCTTATAGGTTGAGGGCTCATGAAAATCCATTTGTTCAGCCACAGCCAAAGCATAGTACATCATATCAAAATTATCAAATATGGAGGGAAGTTTGATATTCCTTCTTGCTCTATCTCTAGCAATGACTCTATCATGAGTCTTAGTGTCTCTGTCAGGAGTCTTAGTGTCATTCTGATTCTCAATTGATCCATCATCAATGGTTCCCTCTGGATCATTCTGAGTTGCCATTGCATTTTCCCTCTGACTCTCCACCTCAAAGTGAGATCTCTGAACCACTTTGTTGAGGAAAGGCATCTCAGATTCTCTGAATACAACATCTCTACTGATGATCACTTTCTTGTTTCCCTCCCCACAGCACCATAGCCTATAGCATTTGACTCCCCTTTGATAGCCAATCATAACACATCGCTCTAGGCTCCAACTTTCCTTGCTTTATGTGAGCATATGCCCTGCACCCAAATGGCCTCAACCTTGAATAATCTCCAGAAGACCCATACCACCTACTGTCAGGTGTTTCATTGTCAATAGCAACGATGGACATTTATTTATCAGAGCAACTGCTGTAGAGGTTGTTTCTGCCCAGAATGCCTTTGATAATCCAGAAGATAAGAGCATACACCTCACCCTTTCAAGGATGGTTCTATTTGCCCTCTCAGAAACCCCATTTTGTTGTGGGTTGTGAGGGACTGTCCTGTGTCTCTTCACCCCTTTATTCTTACAGAATTCATCAAACTCATGTGATAAGAACTCTAGTCCATTGTCAGTTCTCAGACATCTCAATGGCTTCCCTTTCTCCAATTCAACCTCTGTGCACCAATCTTGGAATTTCTTAAAGGTCTTTGACTTTTCTTTCATTATGAGTATCCACATTTTCCTTGAATAATCATCAACAAATGATAGAAAGTACCTGCCTCCTCCAATCCTATTAACTGGTGCAGGTCCCCATATGTCACTATGCACATATTGGAGTGGCTCTGTTGAGGTGTGCTTGCCTACTCCATATGGAAACTTCTTACTTTTCCCGAGGATGCACTCTTCACAGGACCCCACATCTCTGAGCATTTCACTCTCCTGTATTTGAATCATGCCCAACTTGGCCAACTGTTTCAGTCCAGCATCCCCAACATGGCCCAATCTTGCATGCCAATTGATGGATTGCTGTGTAGAATTTACAGATCCATTGATAGCTTCAGCTTGTAGGTAGTAGAGGACATTGTTTCTGATAGCCTTCATCATTACCCGACCATCCTTAGTGACAAGCATCTCTCCACCAAACAATGTCAATTTGTACCCCTTCTTTTCAAGAAGTCCTAGTGAGATCAAATTCCTCTTAATGGATGGAATATATCTCACATCAGTAAGTGTTCTCAAGGATCCATCTTCCATTCTGAGGCTTACATTTCCTACACCCTTAACTTCACACACATGGTCATCCCCCAAAAACACTGAGCCATCTGATTCTTTTAAATCCCAGAACCACTCAAGGTTTGAAGACATGTGGAAACTACATCCGGAATCCATAATCCATATTTTTGATATTGGACTGGTTCCAGCTACATTAAGAGCTCTGGCTTCCCCAATTTCTTCAGTGATAGTAGCCGTTCCCTCATCTTTCTCACCCTCAGCCAGCTTCTTTTTCCAAGCATGACAATTCTTCTTAATGTGGCCTGGTTTCTTGCACCAGTAGCAAGTCCTTGATTCTTTCTGATCAGCATCTTTGGATGCTCGAGGCTTCCATTTGTCATATTGGGGTTTCTTTTGCTTGAAAGGTTTCTTGGGCACTGCTTTCACATTCAGACTCTCTGCAGCCTGATCAATTGGCTTAGTGATCGACTTCTGCACCCCCTTCAACTTCAATGGAGAATACACTTCCTCTAGGGTCACTTTAGAATCCCTTCCCAGAAGCATGGAGTCTTTGAATTGCTCAAAACTCTGAGGCAGGGCGTTCAACAGCATCAAGGCCTTGTCCTCATCTTTCATGGCGTCATCCACGCTTTCAAGATCGTCAATGCACTTGCGGAATTCTTCCAATTGTTCAGCAAGAACCTTGGAGTCAGAAATCTTGAAGTTGAACAACCTCTGCTTGAGATGCAATCTATTGGAGATTGATTTCTCCATATAAATCTTTTCCAGTCGTCCCCAAACTCCCGCGACATCCTCTTCTTTCTGAACCTCCCTCAAAACTCTGTCACTGAGGGACAACACGATGGAGCTATACGCCTTATACTCCATCTCCTGCGACTTCGTCGTATCCACCTCTTGAGCCTCCTTCTTGTCCGTCTTGGATTTAACATAATCCCAGACGCCTTGCTGCATCAAGACTGCCCTCATTTTTCAATCGCCACAAGCCGAAATCATTTTCGCCGGTGAATCGCTCTACGTCGAACTTGGTCGTACACATTGTCGATAGCGCCGTCCTTCTTCGTTCCCACAGACGACGCCAATTTGTAACTCGCAAATCAATGCAATCAACTCTCGAACACAATCGAGATCAACACCGAAATGAATGAAGAACTAAATCGAACAATATATGAAATGAGTAAAACAATGAACAAAACAAGAATGAATCAATGGAAATCTTATTCAGAAATCTTGGGAAGAACTCAAGCTCTCGGATGAAATCTACTTCTCTCTCTCAGCTCGAGTTTGTTGGAAAAATCTAACTAATTTCCCTCTCACTCACAACATTTAAATGTGGTGGGAAATTTGAAAGTACAAAATACAATTTGCATATTAGTCCCTATACTTTCTAAGTGTTTCAGTTTTGCCCCAATTACATAACAGTATGAAAAAGAAAAAAAACGACATATATTATTTATTTCTGCCATTAACCGAGTAGACATTCTAACCATTCAAACATAAGAGCATCCACATGGTGGACGTCTCACGCGGAACTCCGGCACGACCATTCAAACATAAGAGCATCCACAATGGCGCCCGTCCCGGCGGACAACCGGCCGGCGTGCCGGAGTTCCGCTCGGGACATCTGCCATTGCGCAGCGATGACGCGGATACGGACGTCTACTGCGGAACCGGAGTTTCGCGGCATTCCCGGGACGTCCGTCGCGACGTCCGCCATTGCGTTGACCCCACGGACGTCCGCATAGACGTCCCGATTATTTTATATTTTTCTTGTCAAAAATTCTTTAAATACGGCTCGTTGAACTTCATTTCATTCGCACCACTTGTATTAACGAGTATCTCTCTCTCTATGTTTCTTTTATATATCCAGAATGGCTGGTAGTGGTAGTGGTAGTGGCTTTGGTGCGGGCGGTAGCGGTGCGGGTCGTAGTGGTGGGGGGTATGATGAAATAATGAGGCGAATTCATGCACGTGTGCGGGAGGCAGCGGAGAGGGAGATGCAGGCGGCCTTGGCGCCGGCGGTACCTCGACCCATCCATCGTCGATCTATAGTACCCCGGGACCACCTCGCTGCACACCGTCGGTTGTACGAGAATTACTTCGCTCCGGAGCCACGATTTGGGGAGAACATGTTCTGGTGACGTTTTAGGATGCATCGTCTGCTCTTTCTGCGTATCGTGGGGGCTTTAGAGCGTCGATACGGGTATTTCAGGGTGCGGGAGGATGCTGCTGGTAAACCCGACCACACTCCGATCAGGCAGCTGGCATACGGAGGCGCGGCTGACATGTTCGATGAGCACCTCCACATTGGCGAGACGACTGCCCGCAATTGCCTAAAGTATTTTTATCAGGGCGTTAGGGATATATTCGGGGATAGATATCTTCGGAAGCCTACCCCCGAAGATTGTCAGGCTCTGCTGGATATGCACGGGACTCAGTACGGGTTTCTGGGGATGCTAGGCAGCATAGATTGTATGCATTGGGAGTGGAAGAATTGTCCCGCTGCCTGGAAAGGGTGTACACTACGGGTTTTAAGGGCTAGAATCCCACGATGATCTTTGAAGCGGTAGCTGACTACCGGCTGTAGATT
Organism: Salvia splendens; assembly: GCF_004379255.2. NCBI lineage: Eukaryota > Viridiplantae > Streptophyta > Magnoliopsida > Lamiales > Lamiaceae > Salvia > Salvia splendens. Next base: position 11,313,191 of record NC_056033.1, read on the forward strand.
TGGCATGTCTATTTTGGAGTATCCGGGTCGAACAACGACATCAATATCCTACAGTCGTCGCCCCTTTTCAATGACTAGTGCATGGGCGTCGGTCTGGCCGCGAATTTAATCGCCAACGGTAACCAGCACAACATGGGTTATTATTTGGCTAATGGGATATACCCTATGTGGCCCGTCTTTGTTAAGACGATCAGATGCCCAACAGAAGAAAAGAAGGTATATTTTGTGGGTTGTCGGGAGGTAGGGCGCAAGGATGTGGAGCGGACATTTGGTGTGATCCAGGCTCGATGGGCGACTGTGAAGGGTCCATCATGGCTGTGGTATGCTGACAGCATCGCCGATATGAAGTATGCATGTATTATCATGCATAACATGATTGTCGAAGATGAAGGTCCAACACTGACGGATTGGGCCAATGATGATGCTGATGCTGCGGGTCCAAGCCACGGCGTGGCCACCGGCAATGTACGTATGGGGATACCTCATGACGAGGTCGAGCGAGTCCGTGCATTTGCCGACATGAGCCAAAAACAAGCCCATATTCGACTCCAGAACGATAAAATTGAAGAAGTATGGCAGCGGAGGGGTCGTCGTTGATGGACTTTGTATTTATTGAAGTGTACTTTTTTTAGTTTTTTTTGTTGAAATGTACCTTTCTTTTTTTTATTTAATGAAATTTTTATTCCATAATCGTGGCGAAATTTTAATTCCGTAAATTGTTTAATTTGGTGAATTTGTGAATTTTTATTATTGCGGGAAGTCCGTCGGGATGTGCTTGGGGGTGTCCGCCACTGTGCAGTGGGAAGTCCTTATGACGTGGCAGTGCAGTGGGAAGTCCTTATGACGTGGCAGGAGGTATTTTTGGGATGTCCGCCGGGACATCCGCACCACAATGGGGCTCCTGGGAAATTAATCCCCAAGTTGCGCCTCCTAGGGGTCGAACTCATGACCTCCAAGATGGACGCGGTATCTAAGCGCCCTTTAAGGGGAGTTTAAGAAGTGGAACATGCCGTTGCGCACCCCCATCTTCGACCCGGAGGAAGACTCCGCCTTCGATGCCATCGATTAATACCACGAGGGCGGAGAGCATTCGCATGCTCAAGGAAGTGGGGTGCCGCCGCAAGAAGAAGAAGAAAAAGATTGAGAAATAAGCAATTCTAGCAGATTGAGGATTATGAAGATATACCTTTAAGACTCCTTTGTCAGCTACGATCCTCCCAGCAGCCAGCGTGGCTCCTCCGGCCAATTGATGAATGATATTTGCTATGAGAAGGTGATCAGTGTTGCTGGAAAGCATCAGGTATTAATCTTTGTACACTCAAGGAAGGAGACAACGAAAATTGCTCGTGCAATTCGTGCCCTAGATGATGCTGGGGATGATGCCTCAAATGATGACCCAGATGAGCGGGATGATGCAGGGACAACCTGCCACTGCCGGGGGGAGAGAACGTTCCCGGGCGACTAAGAGCATCTCCAACCATTTACACTAAACTAAAACTCATTTTTGTGTAAATATCACATCAAATATGATTTTACTCCAACCAGTTACACTAAACTCAAATGTCCCGCTGAACACGTTTCCCACTGACATGGTACTAACAAAGTGGGGGCGGCGGTATGACATCCTGTCTCCCGGACCTGCCCCGGGGGTCGGCGGCTGTGGATGCTCTAACACCAACACACACATCTCACTGAAAACTTTAAAATCAAAACCAAATCCCTCGAAATCCATCTCTTGAGAGAAATGGAAGTCACGAGTTTAGCCAAAAAGTTGTTTATCCTATCGGGGCAGAGCAACATGGCCGGCCGCGGAGGCGTGGCGCATAAACGCTGGGATGGCGTCGTCCCACCGGAGACGTGCGGCCCGGGATGCCCTTCGCCAACGCGGTGAAGGAGGGCGTGGGGGCGATCGGGCTGGTGCCCTGCGCCATTGGCGGCACCGCGATCAGGGAATGGGCGTTGGCGAGCACCTCTACGAGAACATGGTGAAGCGGACGAAAGCGGCCGTCAGCGGCGGAGAGATCGCGGCGCTGCTGTGGTACCAGGGGGAGAGCGATACGACGTCGCAGGAAGAAGTCAACGCCTACAAGCATAAAATGGAAGAGCTCATCCACAACGTCCGTACAGATCTGAATTTGCCTAATCTTCCCGTTGTTCAGGTTTGTACCTACCGCATTTGAGTTGGTTTTTATAATTTCTTCTCTCTCACTGTAAATCTATTATATCTTGCAGGTAGCACTCGCATCTGGATATGAAAAGAAATACGTGGATGAAATCAGGGCAATACAACTGGGAATGGATCTTCCCAATGTTGATGGAAAGGGATTGCAGCTGAAAGAAGATAATCTGCATCTCACTACTGAGGCCCAGGTTCAGTTGGGCCATTCCTTGGCCCAAGCTTATCTCACCAATTTTTTGACTGAGAAGGCCCATATCTTATTGGACTATTGAGAATGAATTCCAGTACCAGGCTACTACTGCTATTTTTAATGTATCAAGGTTCAACATTTTCCTATTTTCATGTATGGATCAAGTTATATATGATGAATTTGTCGAATGTCTAATTATTCCATTAAATGTGTGACTGATTTGGTACGTCCTTTCATTTTTTGGGTGATTTACATTTTCTTGAGTGTTAACCAATTGTAATGAATGAGTGTTCATTGGTAATTCAGTTTGTAATATGTATAGTCAGCCGTTTATACGATCAATCTCTGAATATACAATTGCCCAAAGTAAGAGATTTTACATAATAACACTACTAGTATTTAATGTTTGAAGATTTATTTTTACAAGCATTATTCCCTCCGTCCCTAATAATTTGTCACCATTTAACTGGACATAAGTTTTAAGAAATACTCCATATAATAGGTGTGTTTGAAAAAGTTAGTGATAAAATATTAATACAAATGAATTAGTAAAATGTGTGATCTATTACCGAAATGCTGGTTGTACGTTATATGCCTATTTCTTGGATAGTTCACCTTTTCACATAAAGTTATTTTAAATTTGGACCACGTATCAACATTGTTACTAAAGAGATAGTCGTTTCATATACAGACATTCACATAATTATATACTCCATAATATATGTATCTATATATTAAGCTCACGTGTATATATTTATATAGGATTATGATCAAAACAATACTACAACCAAAAAAATCGTTAAGGACAATTTTTAATGCAATTAACGAAGCTAATTTATATTTCTAAATATACCACCAACACTTCAAAACGGTGCTTATTGTTGGTATCTCAACTAAAATTAGACGACGCAAATAGAAGCATCCTAAATAGCATAAGATTGATTTAATTTATCCTTTATTTATGAACATTTTCTTTTACATCCTATATTATTATATAGTTAGTTTTTAAAATTTTAACATGAGTTATTGCGTCTCATTTTTAAGTATTTAAAAAATATTTTTAGTGCTAGTTCTATATAATAAATAGTCCATAATTTACTTCATAAAATTGAACTTTATACGGTATATTTTATCATAATATTAATTGATGTCATCATAAGATTGAATTAATGCTATTATAATGACAGTTGACATAGAAACTTAAAGTAATTACAAGATAGTAAAAGGCCAAAAAATAAATGGATCCTGTGCAGGTACCTATAACAATGTTACATGTGGGTGTCCAGCACGAGTATAAGGTATAAAGTCATGTATCGGGTTGTAACATCAGCCATAGATGTTGGGGGCTAAGTTGAATCGGACACATGTTTTAATAAAGTTGAGTGTGTAAGAGCATCCACTACGCGTCCCGTGCGGCTCGCGTTCCGTCCCAGAGGGACGGTTCCGCCGCGGGACGCGTTGCAACGTTCGTCCCGTCCCGTAGCCCGTCCCCAGCCCATCCCGTAGCCCGTATCCGCGAGACAAGGGACGCGTCGGCCCGTCACGCGCCCGGGCGACGTGGCGCACCCCCGATGCATGCGTGACGCCCACTCGCTGGCCCGCCTGTGGGCGTTGTCACGGATGACGCAATAATTCATTTTTAAAAAAAAAATCGATTTTTTTTTTTAAATTCGAATTTTAATAAAAAAAATTATTTTTCAAACGGTAATGTTACCGTTAATTTTTTATTTTCTTTTTTTTTAAATTTTTTTATTTATTTACTCTATAAATAATCCTATTTCATACTCATTTCACACACAAACACACATCTATTCCTCTCAAATCCTCTCTATCACTCCAATTTCCATCTTAAATCAACTCAAACAAATGGATCCTTTTGAGCAAATGCGTCAATTAATGGAACAATCACTTGAAGAAGATCGACGACGAGAGGCGGAGGAAGCCGCGCCACCCCCACGACGCTCCCGGAAGTACATCAATCGGAACCGGGAGGAAGCCGCCGCACGGTTAGTACGCGACTACTTCTGCGATAACCTGATTTGGGGAGATACCTACTTCCGTCGCCATTTCCGCATGAGTAAACCGATATTTCTCCACATAGCGAATACTTTGGTGGCCCGGGAAGAGTTCTTCCGAAAAGGGTTCGACGCGGTCGGCCGTCCCAGCCACACGACGCTGCAGAAATGTACTGCATCCATCCGTCAGCTTGCGACTGGACAAACGGCCGACATATTCGACGAATACCTCCACATCGGAGACACCACTGGGCGCATATGCTTGCTCAACTTCTGCAGAGGCGTCCGAGCAGCCTTCAGTGACGAATTTCTCCGGAGGCCAAGCACGGACGATTGTCAGTTCCTCCTCAACCTGCACGAACAAGTGCACGGATTTCCCGGGATGCTTGGCAGTGTCGATTGCATGCACTGGCAATGGAAGAATTGCCCGGTGGCTTGGAGGGGGTCCTACACGAGCGGCCACAAAGGCACCCACCCAACCGTTGTACTCGAGGCCGTTGCCGACTACCGGCTTTGGATCTGGCACGCGTACTTCGGGGTCCCTAGCTCGAACAACGACGTAAACGTGCTCCACCAGTCCGATCTCTTTACCGAAGTTTTGGATGGTAAAGCGCCGACCATCAACTTCGTCGCCAACAACCGGCTGTATAAAATGGGGTACTATCTCGCCGATGGCATCTACCCGAAGTGGCCGACCTTCGTGAAGACGTGCAGCAGGCCTGCGAACCCAAAGCAGGCTCTTTTTGCGCAGAAGCAAGAGGCTGCGCGCAAGGATGTGGAGAGGGCGTTCGGGGTTCTCCAAGCGCACTTCAACATCATCAAAGCCCCGGCTCATTCGTGGTTCATGGAGAGCATGGTCGACATCATGTATACGTGCATAATCTTGCACAACATGATTGTCCGAGACGAAGGACCCGATGCGGGAAATTGGTTCGACCCCGAATCCCCCGGAAGCTCAACCGCAAGTAGTCCGCCGCGAAGTGGAGCGCATCCGTCTATACAAGAACGGTTGGCTATTCGGGCAAGGACACGCGACTCTAGCGCCCACACCCAACTCCAAGAGGATCTAATTGAGCACATTTGGGAAAACTTTGGCGGAGAAGATTAAATTATGTCATTTTTATTTTTTTAAAATTTTAATTATGGCTATTTTTCTTTTTTTTTAAAGTTTAAGTTGTAATGTTGTTTTAATTTTAATGAATTGTGTTTGTTTAAATTTAATTGGGTTGTAAAAAAAATAAAAAATGAAATTGAATGAATAGTAATTAAGGGACGGAATAAGGGACGGTTAAGGGACGGAGCGTTGCAGGTTCCGTCCCTTAGTTAAGGGATGGAGGAAAAAAGGACAGTGGGGCCCTCAAATAGTGGTCAAATAGTAGTTAAGGGACAGTATAGAGACAGCGTAGTGGATGGTCTAATAAATAAATGTTGTACTGGATATTGAGATCCACTTTTGGCACATGTTTTAAGAAAGTGTTTAAGTGTATAATAATAAATAAATGTTGTAGTAGATATTGAGACCCACTTTTAACACTTTTTAAATTGAATTGTATGCATTTTTTATTAGCTTACCTCAACCGGGACTCCTAAAGCGGGACGCACGAAATTGATCAACCGGGACTCCTAAAACGGAACGGAGGGAGTAATAAATAGTTCAAGTGAAGAAAAAGTAAAGTACGAGACAGAATAAAGTAAAACAACGCGCACACACACACACACACATGTGTGTGTGTGTGTGTCTGTGTGTGTGTGTGAGCATTAAGGTCCTATTGCTCCCTTAGTGTTAAGTTCCTACTTAAAATCAACCATTAGATTAGGTGGATGGACGGACTAGATGAAACTTTGATAAATGAATTCGTGTTGCATTATTAGGCATAATCTGTACATTATATGGGTATAATTGTAAAACAAAATTGAATCATAGACGTTTCAAAATGAAAGGAGCGCGAATTAAGCAGAATTTTCAATAGACCTTCCATCTACTCACTCTCTCTCTCACTCCAACCGTCTCACCCCTCAATCCACGACTGAAATTCGTCTCCCCTAATTAACCCCAATTTCCAAACCCTAGCCGCAACTACAAGCCACCGGAAATCAACAACGCCGTCGATATTCGCCCTAAATCAACCTCCAGCGCCGTTTCACATTCGAAACCTCACTCCTTTCGTGCGGGCCATCCAGTTGAAGGCGAAGACAAGGTAGGGTTTAAATGGTTAATTATTTGGTAATACCCACTGTTAATCGCCGATTTTCACCGCCTACACGTCATCTACTCATCGATTCAATAATTTCTCCCAAAAAAAAATCACGTTCTTCAAACTCGTTTTGTTCGATATTTTCTTTAATCATAAAATCGAGTTCATTTTTGTTAGGGTTCTGTCTATTATTGAATTTGTAGTTATTTACTGGTTTACAATTGTGTATTGGGCGATTAAGTAGAGGAAATGTTATCGGGTTTTGATTTTTGGTTCGTCTCACAGATCCAGTATGACGAAGAGAGGCCGACCTTTAAAAAGCCAACTAACCCAGGTTGCAGGTGAGCAATCTATTGCATTTGCATTTAGAATTCCTAGGGTAGTGGCGTGCATTTTTGAATTATTGTAAGCATTGGCTTGCTGGTTTAATAGAGAGGTTGTAAATGGGTGAATGTAATATTCCGTTGTGCATTATTTGATTGATTGTGTACATTATTTATCAAGTATTATGCATTATCTAATATAAATGCGATACAATATTGATACCTTCGATTATAATCATGTTCTGATGCCGTATGTTGGACAGCAGCGAAGCTGCCTAGATTGGACATTGACGAAGCGGTCGATGATGTTATTCCAATTGCGATTGTGCACAAATTCCGGGAGAGATTGGTTGAGCAAAGGGCTGAGACAAGTACCGCCCATGAAGAGGCGGAGCAGAGGAAACCGAGGGGAAAGAAAGTCGACCATCTCTATTGTCGACGGACCCCATCTGAGTTCCTTAATTGTTTAAAAAGCCTAAGTCCACGGCAGAAGGAAGCCGTTCGAGAACTGGGTTTCGAAGCTATCCTACATTTCAATATAAAGGAAATTCCGGGATACCTACCCTACTGGGTTCTAAACACATTTAATCTAGCCGACTTGTGGCTTGGTATGTTTTGAACAATATGTAGTGTGCTTCTTGCAAACAGAATCATATTTTGGTATTAGTGTATGATTTCATCAACACAAAATCTATAGTTGATGTAAATTACCGAATAATGACACGTCACTCCTTAATAATGTAAAATAGGTAGAAAATAATGTAGAACAAGTTAACTGGATTTTAATAATAATGTAAAACAAACTGAATAGATATTGTATATAGAGTTATGCGATCATAGACTCTAAAAAACATAATGGATGTAATTAACCGAATAATGTACAGAATGTGTTGATTAATGAATGGAACTGGAATAATAATGTACAGTAAGTTAAGTGCTTGTAAATAATAATTAAATCGTCCATTACTGAGTCAAAAAAAAAACCATTACAAAGTAATATATGTACATTATATTTATCAATTAAAACTACTCACTAGCCGAGATGATATCTAAACCCTAGATGAATGACTGAAACTCGTGGACATTGGCGACGGTTTTGATACTTACTGCATACTACACCCTAGCCCCAAGGATTGCTAAACCTTTAGGGAATACATGAAACGTGCGCCGAGTAATCAAACACGACCAAACACAAAAAAACGGCTCAGCAAACATATACATTACAGATCATAAATCATTCATTACTGAGTAAAAAAAAACCATTACAGAGTAATATATGTACATTATGTTTATCAATTAAAACTACTCCCTAGCCGAGATGATATCTAAACCGTATATGAATGACTGAAACTCGTGGACATTGGCGACGGTTTTGTTACTTACTACATACTACACCCTAGCCCCAAGGATTGCTAAACCCTTGGGGAATACATGAAACGTGCGCCGAACAATCAAACACGGCCAAACATAAAAAAAACTGCCCGGCAAACATATACATTACAGATCATAAATCGTCCATTACTGAGTAAAAAAAAACCATTACAGGGTAATATATGTACATTATGTTTATCAATTAAAACTACTTCCTAGCCGAGATGATATCTAAACCCTAGATGAATGACTGAAACTAGTGGATATTGGTGACGGTTTTGTTACTTACTACATATTACACCCTAGCTCCAAGGATTGCTAAACCTTTGGGGAATACATGAAACGTGCGCCGAACAATCAAACAGGACCAAACACAAAAAAACGGCTCAGCAAACATATACATTACAGATCATAAATCGTCCATTACTGAGTAAAAAAAACCATTACATAGTAATATATGTACATTATGTTTATCAGTTAAAACTACTCCCCAGCCGAGATGATATCTAAACAAATTTTGATGATGGATTGCTAAATTAAAGAAAGTATGTAGTATATCTCAAAAATTAATATTTGTTACGCTTTTAATTTCAGCGATTTACGTGCTATTTAATTATAATATGCTATAAAATTTTAATTGTAGAAAGATGTAGTTTAGATTAAGATAATTAATTAAGGAAATCAAATCATGGGAGACTTGAATTTAGGAACAATATATAACGTAAATCATGGAAGGAAACTGACTTAATTTCTCATACCAAATTTCCCCGTTTTGAATTAAAATAATAATTTTATTAATAAAAGGAGCATGTATCTCGGCCATCAGATCACAAAATCGTGGGGCTGAGATTTAAGGAGAAGGTTGAACAATAACTATATAAATATATAAGGGAGTATTAAGGTCCTTTTGCTCCCTTAGAGTTAAGTTCCTACTTAATGTGAACCATTATATTAGATGGATGGATGGACGGACCGAATGAAAACTTAATAAATGATCCCGTGTTGCATTATTAGGCCAAATCCGTGCATTATATGGGTAAAATAGTAAAACAACAGTGAATCAAAAACCGCTCAAAATGGAAGGAGCGGAAATTAAGCGGGATTTTGCTACGACCTTTCATCTACTCACTATCTTTCTCACTCCAAACGTCTCACCCTCAATCCATCACTGCTAATCGTCTCCCCAAATTCTCCCCACTTTTAAAACCCCAGCGGAATCCTCTATTTCCCCTGTTTCTGACTTGCCATTCTGCTGGGTCAAGTAGTCGTCTTCCTTATTTCCTGAATTGGGAGCTTCATTATTGGAATTCCTTGAAGGTCCCTTGTACTCTCTTCCTGACCTACGAAACTAAAACTTGAAATTCTTAAGCAAACTGGTCAAGTGGATGTAAGATCCAATTTTTTTTTTCATTTATAAACTTCTTTCCCAGATTTACTTAGAATTTCGAAAATATTTTTGGGATTAAATTTTTTTCTTTGTTCGGATTTTAATAAGAAATTTCAGAAAAAACATATTCACACTATGTACAACTTTTGCTAAAGTATTCTTGGGAGTATACTGGTTCAGTCCAAAAATTTTCAAATTCCTTCCTATCTACCTGACCCAGTAGATTCTCGAAGAGTACTTAGCAAACTGACCTGCTAGGCAATAAAAAGGTGAATGCGTAGTGGAGTTTCTTCCATTACGCGTAACTCCGAATTATCCCTAAATTTTTTTTTAAATAATTTTTTTAAATAAACTTAATTAGAAAAAGGGATTTGAAAAAACTAAAAATCTTTTTAAAATTTTCTAATAATTTTTTTTAATTTTTAATTTTTTTAAATTTTTTATTTTTAAATGTTTTTGGATTTTTTTCTTAGAAAACTATTTTCAAGAATTAAAAGTCGACTAAAAGTAATTACAAAATGATCTTCTAAAGTATCCAAGGATCATATATGCAACCATTAATCATAAAATTGAAAGAACAAGAAAACTCCCTTGCCCCATAGGCATTCTTTCAGCCTCATGTAATCGGAGAGCTTTCCTTCTCCACTTCAGCCTTGATTTTTTTCAACATTGGAAAACACCTTGGATAAGAAGTCATGCCTGGACAAAAGAAAATGATCAAAAACAGAAAATTAAAGAAAGCCGAAAGCTATTTACAGTGTCATAGAAACAAAATCAAGTAGATAACGCCATAGTCCCCGGCAACGGCGCCATTTGAAGAGAAGGATTTTTGCACGTGTGTCGTATGCACGTGTTCCCCCTTTCAACAAGATTTATAATTTTTCCACTAATGCAACAAATATAATGAAGTATAAGCAGCAAGAGCGGGGTCGAACCACAGAGACTAGAGACCTACTCGAGATTGTTTCTACGACACAATCGGAAAAGGGGTCGGCTGCTGCCACACATTCATTAAGGGCTGAGTTTTAACTACTAGACCTGGGAATTTAAACCTAATCTATTCTATCTACTGGATCCAGAGAACTGAAGGTGCTTCAAATGTAATTGCAATCATGATTTGAAACTGAAAATTAACTTTAGATCATTCACCAAATTTCCTGGGTCAAGCAAATAAGTTTCCTAAAACAGCCAGACAGCAGAGCGTAAGAAAAGCAACAGAGCAGATTCCCCTAAATAGCTACTGACAAGAAAGCTGCAACTAACAAACTAAAGCAGATTTGATTCTAACTACCAGCAAACTTCATCTTCTTCATGCATCCAACGGGAAATACAAAACAAAACAGAGCATTAAACACCATAAAAACAGAGCAATCTCAGGTCTAAATTTAAACATGAAATTAAAGCCTAAACTAACAGATCTACACTACTGGGTCTAGCAGATGCGAGATCGAACAGTAAACAGCCAGAATCATGCAGAATAGAAACAAAGAACTTCAGATCCACCAACACAGATTCAGATCCACTATAATCCAACATCGAAAGCGAAACATAAACACGAAATTCAAGCTAGAACTGCCAGATCTACTCTCCTGGATCAAGCAGAAAGCGGAATAAACACAGATTAACCTTGCATGCATCACCTAAACTAACAAATCTCAGAAATCGAACACGTGAACAACTAGATCTCAACCTCTAAACTACTGGAAATCATGTAAACATCATGGATCTAAACATCTAAGCCACCAATTGCGAAAAGCATCCAAGAAACATGAGTAAATAGCATCATCAACATGAAATTAAACACCAAAGCTTCATAAAACCAGAAATAGGTCGAGATCCAAAGGCGGAGTCGTCAATTCCTCCGATGAAACTCGAGATCCAACTACATCGTCTCAAAAGCGGTAAAGAAAGCAAGGATCCAACGTCGGAGTCGTCAATTCCACCGTTGAAACCATTGAACTAAGCTAAGAAATAAGCAACTAAACTAAACTAAGCTAAGAAAACGGTGGCGTTAAGCGCCTATGAGAGTTTCCTACCTAAACTACGAGAATGGTAGCGTTAAACGCTACCGAGAACTTCCTACCTAACTATCATAGCGTTAAGCGCTCTCTTCTTCATTCATGTTGGTCCCTTTATATAGGGAGGCTTCAAGCTCGAATCCCTAGGGTATGCTCTTCATGATTTGACGTTTGTACCCTTAAAATATGATCTTTTAAATCTGCTCCTTTTTTCACCTTTTCTGCTCCATTTTCCCCGCCCCGGGTAATTTGTGTGCATTCCTAGGTCCGGCAGATTTTTCACGCACCTGCTCTCCTGATAATTCTCCTTGACCTAGTGGATTTTTTACACTTTTTACTCCTTTTCTGTTCATTTTGCATCTGCTCGGTCAATTTGCAGCATCTACTTGACCCAGCCAATATCTGCACACTTAATCTCAAATTTGCGCATTATCTCCCCAAAAAAACATGTAATATCACCAAAAACCAATGCATGAAACGAGCCTTATCAAAAGTTTAGGGAGAGAAGACAGATTGCAGCGTGAAATCGTGGAGAATAACCGCTGAGATCTTTGATAGAGATAATCAAGGAAGTTACCATAACAAACTAATTTGTGTATCCCAATTTTGACCTTTTCGATTTTTTTAATCATTTAAATTAAATTCAAGAGGCATTATTTTCGGCCATCAGATCTTGAAAATGAAGGGTTGAGATTCAGTTAGATAATAAAAAAAATGGAAAAATGATATAAATACATGCCTATATATATAGCTCAAATGAAACAATTAATGTTATAATTATATAGTTTTACTCGAACTATGGCAACTAAAATATTGTGTGTTAATTCTCACTGACTGAAACTATTTCCGAATTTGTTTGGTATTCATTCTTTGAAAAACTTCAACCCAACAATTCAAACTCAAATCAATAGTTTTTAAATAAACAAAAAAAGTCCTATAAATTACACTACAAATTCCATAACAATTATTTTTATACTCTTATTATTGATTTCTCCTAATAAAGTCATGAAGAATTTAGAAAAACAAACTTTTGTATGATTAAATTTAAAAGGAAAATAGAATGCTCGAGGAGTAATAGTTCTAGGGATTATGTATATATGAAAGAGAATTCGTATGGATTATAGCTATTAGCTACTCCCTCCGTCCCCAAAGAATATGCTCTTTGGGGTCGGCCGAGTTTTAATGTAAAATTGGTAAAGTAGGAGAAAGGTAGAGAGAAAAAGTAATAATGTATTATTAATGGAGAATGGGTCCCACCTCATTAGATAGAAAAGACTTTCTAAAATTAGAAAGTGCATATTTTTTGTAGGACGAATTAAAAAAATGTATATTCTTGAGGGACGGAGGGAGTATATTATTAGTACAATATATCATTTTTAGACATTTTCAAAAACCAAAATCCCTACACCAACACATCTAGCACATAAAAAGGAGGCTAGATTCCAGAATATCTTTTTATAATAATATTATTATTATATAGTATTAACTGTCGTCTTCTTTCTTAATATATTACCTCCAATCCGTCATTGTTGTTTTCTTCAGTTGTTTCAGAATTTTAAATTCAGGCCCTCCTATCATTTAAATTTCAATACTTTAGTCTTCCTATATATTGATTTTGTGAGGGTTGAACAATGTAGTCTTCAAAAATTTCAAAAACTATAAAGTAAAAAATATAATAAAAAAATACAATTGGGTAGCCCAAAAACTATAAAGTAAAAAATATAATAAAAAAATACAATTGGGTAGGGGCTTAAGCCCCTCCCTCGGCCTTACTGTGTCCGCCAATGAATACCACTACAAAAATCTCACAATTAGCAACAGATATTTCCGCTTCTAAATGCTTTAATCCTGTTGCTAAAATTGATAAGTAACTGATATTTCCGCAGCTAAATGCCCTAATTGTGTTGCTAAAATTCAATATGTATAAATTCTAATGTTTAATTATTTGAAGTTAATTTCTTGAACATATATATGGAATATTAGGGTAGTGACAAAATGCAATTTCTATATATTGTATAATCTCTAAATTATGATTGGTCCTAAGATTTAATGTCAACAGATGACAAATAATGTCAACAAAAAACGTCAACACAATGTCAATCGGTTGATAATGTTGACGTTGTGTTGACATTTTTTTTAACTTTTTAACAATTTCTTCACATCAAATCTTGAAATCTAACGGTACAGATCATAGTTTGGAGTTTGTACAATAAATAGAGTTTTGATTTGATTACATCCTTGAAGAATTAAATAGGACTGGTTGTATTATTTATTTTTTTCAATTATAGTTCTCCTGTTATTTAAATTACAATATACTTATTGAAATTCATTTGTATTTACGGAAAACATTTGAATAATTTATCAATACTTAAATAGTCAAAATATGATCCAATAATTGAATCAGTGATTTGTTAATAATTAAAAGTCCAAGTTCAATTTATATATGTTATGAAGATTGTGTCCAATTAACATTGCTATTTTGTTAGTAGTTGGTTGAATTCGAACTTCACATTTTCCTTTTATTTGCCAAATAACGTTGATAATTATTTTACATAAGTTGAATATTTTGACTCTAATTGAAAAGTTCCGGAGTAGAGAAAATGTAATGATGAGAATTAAAATATAAAATGATAATTAATCGTGAATAGTAACTCATTTTTAAATCCTCGAGCTGGAAAGCAGGAAAAGTCATTATTATTATTATTATTATTATTATTATTATTATTATTATTATTATTATTATTATTATTATTATTATTATTATTATTTACTAGACTTTCGGTTCAAATAATTGAAATGGGGACAACCACAATTTATTTTTCTAGAAGTTAAAACTGTAATTCACAAGGCAGTTGTACGTTATTCCTGAACCACTCGTTAGAACAGCCGCGATACATTTTGTCGGGTCCATATGCCGCCTAAATTGCTAGCATATGTAGAGGCGTGTTTGGAGCGATGCATATTGGGGGAATTGGAATGGAAAATGCATTGCATGGATTTGGAGTTTGAACATGCTATTTACTCGAATATGCTACAACCAATTGCAAAATGAGCAAAATAACGTGGTTAGTAAGTAATTTATTGTATATTTATTCTATGGTTTTTATTAGGGATGTCAATCGGGCCGGCCCATCGGGTTTCGGGTCAGCCCTACTCGGGTTGCAGGTCAATCGGGTGCGGGCTAATCGGGTTGTGAATTTTTCGGGTTGTAAAAGTTCAACCCTAACCCTAAAAGCTCGGTTTCGGGCCAGCTCAGCTGGTTAATCGGGTTGCTACCGATACGATTAACATGCGATTAATCTAATAAATAATGATGAAAATTAGTTATATTCATAAAATGTAAAATATTTAATTATGATAAATTTGAGATATATGGTCAAACTCAATCATAAACATGATCAAATACTAATATTTGAGATATTTCGTGAAATTTTAATGCGTGTTTTAGAAATTTAAATATTTTTTAAGTGAATTTGAAGTTTTAAATTTGTTTATCAATTATTATATTAATAAAAATTTAATATATAATTTGTATATTTAATATAAAATTGAAAGTTATTTTTTTAGTTATCTATATTATAAAATTAATCAATGAAGTGTCGAATTAAGAGTAAAAAATAGAATAATAGAAATTTTATCGGGTTTTTGGACTAGCCCATCGGGTTTTCGGGTTTGGCCCTAACGGGTCACGGGTTAATTGGGTACGGGCTAATCGGGTTTTAATTTTATCGGGCTAGAAATTTCCAGCCCTAACCCTATAAATTTGGCAGCCTATTCGGGCCAGCCTACGGGTTGCGGGCTACATTGACATTCCTAGTTTTTATCCTTTGTATGTTTCAGTTGAACCCTCTGATTTATTTTCAAAATTTTATTACACCAAAATCGGGATATATAATTATATTTGAAAATTTATCATCACTTTTATATTAGATGAAAATTAATTACTATAAATCCAAAAATAATGAAACACAACTTTAAAAAAAATCCAATTATCTCAAATTAGATTCTAATTCATGAACAATTATGAACTTAAGCTAAGGAAAAAATTAGAAACAACGAAAATAATATAGTGTGAGATAAAAAAAAATGGACGAGTGAATCACGTATGAAATTTATGTTTACATTAACCGGGAATTGTTGGTTACAGCCTGCTGATTAATCAACCAATCAACCTGATTGAAGGTGTGGTACTCTGTTTACAATGAGAGGGACATAAAGATCATACATTTTCAACCAACACTGGTTGAAAAAGTAACGTAATTTTTCTCTATTCATTTCCATCTCTAACTCAAAATCGTTTTTTTCTTTTGCATTCAACACTCTACATCCATGGATTCCATTATTTTCGCAGAATTTCGATCTGTTTTATCCCTTTCAGGAGCAAATCCGACCGTTCACGCCGGCACTTTACCCTGCGTCATTTCATTCGCACCACTTGTTTTAACGAGTACTCTCTCTATCTTTCTTTCTGTACAAGATCAATAACGAGCAATGGAGAACAACTACGAAAGGTACTCCAGTGACTCCCGGGGGATGGTCTCAGACTCCCCCGACTCCCGGGGTAGGGTCTCAGACTCCCCCGACTCCCGGGGTAGGGTCTCAGACTCGAGTCGGGGTAGGGTCCCAGACTTCCCCGGCTCCTAGGGGAGGTGGTTGGCCTCCGATGACCGGGTACTACAACATGTACCCGTGGCAGCAGATGATGCCGGGGTGGGCACCCGGCATGCAGCCCCCTATGCAGATGATGCCGGGGTGGGCACCCGGGATGCAGCCACCGGCGCAGCAGATGATTCCACCGGCGCAGGGGATGCCCGGGGGGGACAACACCTATCGGCCGACTTTTGATTTTTCCACCGGTTCTTCCCACACATCGACCCCAACGGATGCACAGTATACGGAGACCTTCTCCTTAGCGGACTTGGGTTTTGATATTAACGAGGTTCCGGAAACTCTCATTCAAAGCCAGGGAGTAGGGCGGGGTAAGAAGAAGGGCAAGGCCAAGAAGGTCGGCGAGTCGTCGCAGCCGGAGGAGGATAGCCGGGTCCGGAGGAAGTGAACGGACGCGGAGAATGTTGCGGTTGCCAAGGCGTGGGTGAGTGTCTGCGACGATCCTCTCGTTTCGAACAACCAGAGGATCGTCAACTTGTGGGCCAAGATAGCCGCAGCCTACTGGGCATTTTGCCCTGAAGGGAGACCGCGCACCGGGGAGGAGTACTGGAAGTGCTGGGACCGAATCAGGTCTGGCATCTCTCGATTTTCGAGTTTGTACGCCAACGCCCTCCGCATGCAGACCAGTGGCCAAACAGAGGAAGACTGCAGGAGGATTGCGGAGAGAGCCTACCCCGATCCGCAGAAGAAGTACTATGAGTTCACCTATTGGAACTGCTACGTTGTGCTCAACGAGTCGGAGAAATTCCGGGCAGGTGTCGACGCTGGCTGGCCGAAGAAGCAGAAACTGAACTATACCAGAGATTATAGCGGCAGCAGCGGTGGTTCGACAGACCTCCCCGAGACGGCCCAGGAGATCCCGACCCCTCGTTCGTTCGGTCGCCGACCTCGCCCGGTTGGCCAAAGGCGGGCGCAACAGGTTGCGAGGGCAAGCACCCCGAGTTCCCAGGGGGTCCATTCGGCATCCCCCCTCGGCAAGGTCTACCGAGGAGCTCAAATTCTTCGCGCGCCAACAAACGCGCGCTCAAATGGTGAAGACCTTAGCCGACTTCCAATCGGCGGTGGACCCCGAGGTGAAGGATTATCTTCGTGTATTGCTCCAGAGCCAGCGTGAAGAATTGGAGGCGATAAGAGGCGGCGGCGACGACGGTGAAGAAGGGATGGGCGACGACGGAGACGAGGACGGCGGCGATGAGTGATTTTTTTTTACTTTTTAAATTGTACTTTTTAATTTTTATATTTTTTTAAATTATTGTACTTTTTTTTAAATTAATGTACTTTTTAAATTTTAATAGTATTATTTGAATTTTCCGTATTTGTCTCGTAAATTAAATTCCGTATGTTGATACGATTGTAAATTAAATTATATAATTGTTATTAGTGATGTGGATAGGTAGTGGGAAGGCTATGTGAGAGCTATTTGATGTCCAGTTGATGTGGCAAGCTGATGTGACAGGAGAATTTTAGTGCTGATGATGTGGTAGTGTGAAGGCTACGTGAGAGCCATGTGAAATCCAGTATCATTATGGATGCTCTAAAACATCCTTAGCTCTTCCTCGGTCAGTTTCTAATATTCTTTTTGTGCAGACATTTAATGAAGTTCAGAAGTTACTGGGCAAAACTAAAGGGAAGGTTGTTGGTGACGTAATGACGCCAACCACCCTAGTTGTGCGCGAAAACACCAATCTTGAGGATGCAGCTAGGTATTTAATCCTTTTCCTAAATAATTACAAAAATTGAAGTTTTGTTGATCTAAATAGTTCACTTGAAATGTGAACTTTCTATAGCCAACACTATCTGCAGAACTGGGCTTACTATAATTATGAAATTTTAAATCCTGCGATATAAGTGTCCTTAGCTGCTAAGTTTACATGAATCAGTCTACAAGCTCTGATCAAAAGAAATAATGGATGCTGATATAATGCAGGTTATTGCTCAAAACAAAGTATCGTCGGCTACCTGTTGTTGATGTTGAAGGAAAGCTGGTAATGTTATTCTACTCAACTTATAGCATTGGACCATTACTATTCAGTTGAATGCAATTCTTACAATTTCATTTTTGCCATTGTTATAGATTGGTATTATTACTAGGGGAGATGTTGTTAGGGCGGCTCTTCAGATAAAGCAGGCTGCCAAACAACACCTCCTAAAATCTTGTGTCAATCCCCAAGTGTGACATTTATTATGGGACGGAGGAAGTATATCGGTCACGTTCCAAAACTGAGCACTCCATTCTTGAAGTTCTTTCTATTTTTGTTCTAGGCTAGTAATAAAATTCCATTTTAACGAAAGAGTGTAGTTGTCTTCCGACTTAGGGAGTGACGCATAACCGTTATGCGTCTTTACTAATGAAACACACCACTCTTATGCGTCTTTGGTTAATGACACACAACCATTATGCGTCGATAAAGACGCATAACCATTATGCGTCTTAGTGTAATGACGCATAAGGATTATGCGTCTTTCAGTCAGGTTTAACAGACCACGGAAGGCAGAAGCAGCGCACAAAATACACTTTCAATTCCTCTCTCGGGTGTAGGCGATTTCTGGAAATTACAAAAAACTGAATCACTTACTTCAAATAGGCAACAAAAGGGGCGCAATTACAAAAACTGAATCACTTACTTCTACCCATTGAATTATATGCATATGAAATACACAAATAGGCAACAAAACAACAAAAATCGACCAAAAATCCATCAATTTCTTCATAAACCCTAATTTTTCTAAATTACGGAAAACCTGCACAAATTACGCAATAAAGGATGTATATAACCAATTGAAGAACAATTACCGGAATATGTTTGAAAATGATGGAAATTCGCCGGAAATTGCTGGGATTCGTCAGATGAAGTCGACCCTAGACGATTTCTGCCGGTTTGTTCGCTTGGTTCGCTGCTTCTGCTCTGTGCTGCGAAGCCTTCTGCCTGTTTTAAAACCCGACGGAAGACGCATAAGTGTTATGCGTCGCTAGGAAAAGACGCATAAGTGTTATGCGTCATTTAAGAAAGACGCATAATTGTGTTGCATCTTTAAAGACGCATAATGCTTATGCGTCGCTAAATAAAGACGCATGATGGTTATGCGTCTCTCTATTAACGACGCATAACGGTTATGCGTCACTCCCTGAGTCGGAATACAACTAAAACCCTTCATTAAAATGGAATTCCATTAACATGCATTACCAAAAATATAATTTTTCCTCCATTCTTGTTCAGCTTATGTGTGTAGATTGTGTATTCTTGTTTGCATGTGGTGGTTGTGAGAATCCAGAATTGTGTAGTGAGATTTTAGGTCAATAGATATCCTGATGGGCTTCCTGATGCCCTTCTAGCTGTTGTAATAGACAATTACTAGGCTAATTATATGGAAAAACATTTGATTCAAATAATCTCTGTTTTTTTAATGGTTTTGCAGGGTTAGTTCACAAAACTCCGTACAATTCAGAAGATCAACGCCTTGAAAGTATGAGGACCACTACTAGTTTAGATCCTCGATAACATATCATTATCAATATTATGTCTGTATATTAGCGAGTTCCAACTTGGGTATGTTATAAGTATTGGAAGCATCTAGAGTATTAAGATGAACGCAGTAAGGGAGGGGGAGGGGCTTAAGCCCCTACCCAATTTTTTTTTCCTTTTTTTCTTAGTTACAAATTTTTCAAAATTTTGAAAAATTAAATTCAGTCCTCAACAATTTCAAACTAGTGATGTGGAAGATTAAATCGATGGAAACTAGAGGATAAATATGGCTGAAACTTAAATTTCTTAAGTTGTATAGAAATGGTTTCCGGTGTCTTGAGGATGAAGAAGATATACTACATGTCAATAAAAATAATATTATTATCATTATTTAATTTAACTTGTTTGAGTTCTTGGAAAATGTACAAGACTCTAACATAAATTAAAGGCGTGCCTATACGTTGTCTCTACTTGAGGGGGTTGGATCCCCGGAGAGGAATCACAGTAGGGAAATGTTGCCCCTCACCTATCAATTTTTTATTAATAAAAATATAAAATTAAAAAAATTATATAAAAAATTGAAATATGAGGGGCATCTTCTCCTTACTGTTATTTCTCCACAGCAGGGGATCCAACCCCCTACTTGAATTATATTGAGTAGTTTGGAAATTATTTAAAATTAAAACTAACTTTATTTTCTAGTACTCCGGTACCACCTTTTTGCTGCTGTTGATTTTATTGTTAGTTTCAATTTTCTAGTTCTTTCTATCCGTTTATTTTATTTATGCAAAAAAAAATTTTATATTTTATGAAATATTAAGAATAAGAAAATGAATTTATAATTTTTTTTTAGTTCAATTATGCAAAAAATTACTCCCTCCACCTCCCAATTTAGGAGTTTCAATTTACCATTTTCAGGTGTCTCACTTTAGGAGTCCCGATTAGAATAGTACTTCCTCCGTCCCACATTACTTGAGGCGTTTCTTTTCGGCACGGAATTTAAGGAAGTTATGTTTATTGAGTTAAATAAAATATAAGAGAGAGTAAAGTGAGAGAGAGAATGAAGGATAAAGTAGACTAAAAGTAGACTAAAGTAGGTGTGATTAGATGTTTTGTTTTTAGTCAAAAAGAGAAATGACTCAAATAACTTGGAACAACCCAAAATGGAATACAACTCAAGTAACTTAGGACGCAGGGAGAGCATAAATGATAATAGGCCACACATTTCACTAACATTTTCATACTCATATTTTATTGTAAAACTAATATATAAAAAAATGACTCACATTCCACCATCTTTTTCACCAATTGTTTTTACATTTCTTAAAACACATGTCGAACTCAAATGAGACTCCTAAAGTGGAACTGATGGATTATTTTTTCTGTCATTTTTCATGAAAATTTGAGAATAAGAAAATGAATGTGTAAATATGAATTGTTTGATTCTTTTGAATAGGTAGTGTTTCTGTCAAAAAAATTATTTATGCATTTTTTAGTTTTTGTGATAGTAATTTTTTATATGCTAGTATTAGTTCCATTCATCCTTTATTACGTGTCTCCCTTTATCTCGGTGTATATTTTAAAAACATAAATAAGAGCTATTTTAAAAAGGTAGAATGAGAGTCCTATTTTTATATACTCTATTATTTTTATAATAAACTCTAAGTAAAATGAGGTAATATGATGCATGGTCCATTTTAAAAAATAGTAAAAATTCAAAAAACATTTAATATGAGACATTTCACATAGAAAAATGGAACACATAAGATAAAATATTTTTTTAACAACATAAATTTTGACTATATAAAATATGGTGGAGTCTCTATTTGCAAAAATTTCTGCGTCCGCCACTGAGATGAAGCACATTTGCCACGGAAGTATGAATTGCTGCTCTCATGTATAAATACTCTCTGAATAAACATAGAACTACCCAAAATTCAAATGCCAATAATTAACAAAATAAAAACTTATGCAGCTTTTCAATCGTGAACACCAAAGAAAAGTTAGTTCATGTACATAAAAGTTTTTATTGGGATTAAAAGGAGTATTTTGTTAAAAGTGGTCACTATTATGAACAAGATTTACAGTTTATCCCAAATAAAAATCACACTCCCTGTGATTAAAAGTAATTAATAATAAATCTAATATTTAATGTACAAAGTTACTAAAACCGGTTCGATATAGAGTCATAGACGGACTGGACAAGGATTGGCCATAGGCACTGTCCACATTGTGTGATAAAATGAGATTTCGCTTTCAAATTGGCTCGTGAGTGGGAATGATAAAAGTAGGACTACTATAAATAAATGACAACCATGGATTATTAATACTCCATTAGTTGTTTTTTTCTACTTGCGTAATCAAACTAAATTATATCCGTGGCTCATTTTGCTCCCATTAAAATCCACCCTACTAGATACTAGTAGAGGCATTTCCATCTTCCACAATCTTCTGTGCCAAATATTTATTTGTATTAAAATTATGAATCTGTCAATCCACCCTACTAGATACTAGTAGAGGCATTTCCATCTTCCACAATCTTCCATGCCAAATATATATGATTTTGTATTAAAATTATGAATCTGTCACATGATATTATTTTATAGTATTGCATTTTTACTATAGGAACTTATCAAACCATGTATATCCGAAAATAGATGGATATGTTCCATAGTTATCTCGAATTTAGGCTAATCATTAAGTGAAGTGGATGGAGTACAAACTTCTCCAAATTTATTGTGTCTAATTTAAAATTTGCTTTATCGTTAGTTTATGAGTTTTAATCTACAGAACCAAATAATAGTACGACTACTCGTAGTATATATAGTCCACAGACAAGAACATGATGGAGTATAAGGTTAGTTGAGAAGTTGAAATCGAATTGGAAAAATGGGAGGGCAGCTTGACATAATGTTTCTTCCACTGATGGCTCACGGGCACATGATTCCAGCACTAGAAATGGCCAAACTCTTCACTTCCCGCGGCCTCAAAACCACCATCATCTCCACCCCTTCCTTCTCCTCACCCGTAATAAACGCTCAAGCCGCAGGCCTTGACATCGGCCTTGTCTCCATCTACTTTCCCCCGCATGATTCCGATCTGCCGGACCACATCACCAGCCTCGACCAAGTCCTCTCCGACGACGCCCTCATCCCTAAGTTTTTCAAAGCCTTGTCCTTGATCCAACACCCGGTCGAGGACCTGCTCCGGCAACTCAACCCCAACTGCCTCATCTCTGACATGTTCTTGCCGTGGACGGCTGATTCCGCCGCCAAGTTCGGCATCCCACGCTTAGTTTTCCACGGAACCAGCTACTTCTCCCTCTGCGCCGCCGAGGAGCTGCGGAGGCACAAGCCTTTCCGCGGCACCGACCACTTCGTCCTCCCTAATCTTCCCCACCGGGTGGAAATGGCGACGACGGAGGTCGCTGATTTCGATCTGAACGAGGATGCCGATGGTTTCTCCAAATGGATGAGGGAAATGAGGGAGGCGGATGGGAGAAGCTACGGCGTCGTGGTGAATAGCTTCTACGAGCTCGAGCCCGATTATGCTGACCATTACAGGAATGCTTTGGGGAGAAGGGCTTGGAACATAGGCCCTCTTTTGCTCTACAACAACAGTGCTGATGGAGGAGGAGGAGAGAGAGGAAAGAAGCCTAGTATTGACGTGGCCGCATGCGTGGCGTGGCTTGATTCGAAGAAGGCGAATTCTGTGGTGTATGTATGTTTTGGGAGCATGGCCAAGTTCAGCTCGGCTCAGCTGAAGGAGATTGCAAACGGCCTCGACGCCGCCGGCCATGATTTCGTGTGGGTTGTGAGGGAAGGCGGGGATGAGGAATGGGTGAAAGGGATGAGAGGCCTGATCATAAGGGGGTGGGCGCCGCAAGTAGTGATTCTTGATCACCCGGCGGTGGGGGGTTTCGTGACGCATTGTGGATGGAATTCGACTCTGGAAGGGGTGTGCAGCGGCGTGCCTATGGCGACGTGGCCGCTCTTTGCGGAGCAGTTTTACAATGAGAAGCTGGTGACGGAGGTATTGAGGATTGGAGTTTCTGTTGGGAATAAGAAGTGGCGGCGGGCGGGGCACCAAGGAGTGGGCGGGGAGGCGGTGGCGAAGGCGGTGCGGGCGGTTATGGAGGGGGAGTCGGCGGCGGAGATGAGGAGGAGAGCGGCCGAGTATAGAGAAATGGCGAGGAAGGCTGTTGGAGAAGGGGGGTCGTCTTATAATGATATAACTGATTTGATCCAACAGTTGACTGCCTATGGCTTGTAGATTCAGACTTTATTTTCTTCTATGTTTGCAAGAAAATTATGCGCACATTATGAGAGTATTTATTTTGAGTGTTTCTGTTTTCTACAAATAATGTTGCCAAAATTCCATCTCGGTTACTTATTCTATTTAAATTATTTTTTAGAAATGGAATTGATAATAAAGTAAGAAAGAATAAGATAAAAGAAGTTGAAGGGAAGGAAGGGAATATTCCCTCCGTCTCATAATAAAAGTTATATTTTATTATTTTTTTTAAAATAAAAGTTCTATTTCAATCATACCAATTGATTTTATATTTTATTATTGTTCATATTTTATTATAAAATTAATATAAAAAAGTTTGTATTATATTATGAGAGGAAGGGAGTAAATAATATAGGGAGTACTATTTATGTATATAATAGTACTTTAAAAAACAATAGTAAAATGGAAGAAAGAAATGCGTGAACTTTTATTCAGAGCAACGTGTACTATAACCAATGTTTTAAAAACCGGACCGGACCGGCCGGTTCGACCGGTCGGACCGCGAACCGGTAGATAGTCCGGTCCGGTTCACCCCTTTAAACCACCACTGCATTGAACCGCCATGAACCGGTGGAACCGGCCGGTCGGACCGTTGGACCGTGAACCGAAAACCGGTTTTCTATTTTTTTTTCAAAATTTTTTAAAATTTGTTGTTGGTAGAGGTTGAACTCATGACCTCTCTTCTAGTTAAAAAGACCTCTACCACTCCACCACATGGGCTCATTGGACAATATGAACATTAAATATTTTTATACATTAACCATTAATTTTATCTAACAAACTAATAATTCATTTTAATTTTATTATTCTTTAATATAATTGTTAATTATAATATATATAATTATCATCCTTTAATCCTTTATATTTTAATGATGCTCTACTTACTACCTATATTATTATTAGTACCATATAAGATTCATTAATTACTATAAATAACTTTTTTATATTACATACTTAATTTATATACCCTAGCTATTGATATTAATGAATAATATTATCTAAACTAATTAATAAGTACTTAATTCATATTTAATTATATATTATTTTACAAAATAAATTTTCTTAAATTAATATAAACATTATCTATTTTAATACATGAAATATTAAATTTTTTATCTAGACTAACTAATATTAAATATATATATCTGAATATATTTACTAAATTTTAATATTATTTATATTTATACATCACTAATTATCTATAAGGTTTAATGTTTTGTGATATATTATTAATTGTAAATCATTTACTAAATTTAATATATTTTTATATATATTTGCAACAGTAAAACTGTTAGACCAGTGGTTCGACCGGTTGGACCGGTTGAACCGTGAACCAGTAACGTCGCCGGTTCGCTTGCCGGTCCGGTTTTTAGAACGTTGACTATAACTCACTTTCCAAAACGTTTTTACCCACAATCATAAACCGTTGGGGAGAGGGGTTAGTGAAAGATAGGAGAAATCGAAATGGAGGGCGCTTCGTACTAGAGATTCCCCAAAATCAAAATCCGGGAGGTGAAAGACGACTACATGAAGTTCGAGCTGCGAGAGACCGACGCCAGCATCGCCAATGCGCTCCGCCGCGTCATGATCTCCGAAGTCCCCACCATCGCTATAGATTTGGTGGAAATCGAGGTCAACTCTTCCGTCTTGAACGACGAATTCATCGCCCACCGCCTTGGCCTCGTCCCTCTCATCTGCGACCGAGCCATGGCCATGCGCTTCTCCCGCGACTGCGACGGCGATGGCCAGTGCGAGTACTGCTCCGTCGAGTTTCATCTCCGCGCGAAGTGCATTAACGACTCAACGCTCGATGTCACCTCCAAGGACCTATACAGCTCCGACCACGCTGTTGTTCCCGTCGATTTCTCTGATGCTTCCTCCACAATCGATAATACAGAGTCTCGGTAGTAATGCTATTTTCGATACTAGTATGTTTTTTTATGTCTTCCCTGCTACTTTTTCTTCTTGCATTATTATTAGCTCGGGCTTTATTTCGATAAAAGGGGCCTCTGTTTGCTCGTTTCTGAGAGTTTTTATTGTTGTTGGATTACATATAAATTATTGATGCTCTTTCGGCTGTGAACTGGGAGGTAGTTATGCTTAGTGTAGAGCACAATAAGGGGGAGAAAGGGTTCTTGGGAAATAGCCACAATGTAGTTGAATTAAAGGGAAAACTGATAGAAATTCTCATTGCACGGCCTACAGTCTAATTCAAGCCTTCAAGGTCCTTGATATTAAGCGAATCAAAGGGAAAAACTGATAGAAATTCACATTGCATGTCCTGCAGTCTAATTCAAGTTCCCTGATATGAGGGAGTCAAGTAAGTATCATTACAGTCTTTGTACAAACTTTTATTATATACAGGTTCAATATAGTTAGCAAATGCAATGTGTGTAATCCTCTGAGGCAGGTACATTTCAATAACATAAGTTTTTCTTATCTCTCTATCATTTGCTCCCTCCCTATGGTAGGTGGTGGGATGTCAGTGATGGGGCTGAAGGCAGTGTTGGCTGACCCTGGTACCAAATACAAGCTTTGACATTAATTGACATTTTCATTACTCAAGGCATGAAATGGTTATAGGTCTTGACGCTAGTGGGGGAAAGGGAATTGGGTTTGAAACTCCGTTCCTTTTTCTTCTTTTATAGTTTTTTTCTTTTTTCTTTTATTTGGGAGGTGGAGAAGGGAAGATTGTTTTGGTCGCACTCCCCACTTATTCCTAGTATAAATGGTTGATGTTCTGTTTCTAGTGTTTCTACAAGTTTTCCTTTCATTATTTCTGTTCATCTTCTATTTCGTTTCCCTGGTCTACATTTTCCCCCCACCAGTTTGTGCTATATAAATGATCTGACAAGTTTAAGTTATTCCTTATATAGGGGAATTATCATAGTAAAGCTTTGTCGAGGTCAGGAGTTGATTTTGAGAGCCATAGCACGCAAAGGAATTGGCAAAGATCATGCAAAATGGTCGCCTGCGGCAACTGTCACTTTCATGTATGAACCTGAAATCTATATCAATGAAGAGTTGATGGAAACCTTGACTATGGCGGAGAAACAAGAGTTTGTTGACAGCATTCCCACGAAAGTATTTGACACTAACCCCCTGCAATGGACAGGTAGATCATTCATCTTGGTAGGCTGTTTTTGGCTTGGAATAGTGCAATCTTTGTTTACTCTGCTGGTTATTCCCTGATTGCATTTCTTGATAAGCTTGGTCTTATACAGTTTGTCATCATATAAATCCTTTTGTGCTCATAAAACAGCTCAAATGACTGTTTACGTGGGCATGTCCAAGTGTTTATTTTGATATATTTAATTACTTCTTATTGTTAGTTTCATACGCGAAGAAGCTAAACTAAGTTATTATGATTAATGGTCATTCATGTATTTGATTGTCTTGATATTATAACGTGGCCCTCTTTGATATGGATGGATATGAATCCATGCCTTTTAGAGCATCCACGGTGGGGCGCCCTAAGGCGCGCCCTAAAGCCCGCCCTATGCACCGCCACGTCAGCATTTTATCCTCTTGCCCTTCCACCTGCAGTGGAGCGCCCTATAGGTTTTACAACTGTTTTGTTAATTAATTTAAATGTTTTCAAATATATAAATGCAAACTAATTAAAAAACACAACGATTAACTAAAAACGGTCAATACTACATTGATTACAAAAAAGTTACACGAGTTAGAAATAAAAAAAAAGTGGCCTACTCCCCAACTTCCGGTGCAGCTCATCGATCAACCCCTAGAGATATTCGGCTCTGGCTGGATCCGTGTACTTCATAAGAGCGTTGTGCGTATCCAACAAAGGCCGCGCCATCGAAGCCATTGCCAACTCCGAGTAGGCAAGTGCCGCCGCGTTCGGGGTAGGGGTCGGGGTCGGGATCGGCGTTGGGGGCGGCTTGCGCGGAGGATGTCGCCTTCGCCTTCCCCTTGTTCTTCGCGGCCTTGACGCCTATGGGACGCCGGGAGGACATCGGTGTGCCGGAACTCTCTTCCTCCGTGCACGTCCGGTTGAGCTCCAACGGACGAGTTCCGCTTTCGCTGCTCGTGTAACCACCAGTGTCGGTGGTCTTCGTCCTCTTTGTCGCACCGGTGTGCAGAATCCCGCCTTGAAACTTCTGCTTGTCCTTCAAGAGCGCCCAGACGTTGAAATGCTTGAAGTCGTCGTACATGGACTGGTACTACAACAACGTTTTATCGCGCACATCGCTCAAGCTCTCGCCGCTTCCCTGATCCCTCAGGCACTTCTCGTACTCCGCCGCGAACAGGTTGACTTGCTTCTTCACCTGGTCCCAGTGCTTGCGGAGCTGCTTCCTTTGGCGCTTGTACGCGCTCGGCGGCTTCGCCTCATTGTAGCGCTCGGCGATGCGCTTCCAGTACTCGAGCTGCTTTTGGTTGTTCGCGAATATCGGGTCCTCCGATATATCCACCCAATACCTTGCCAAGACGAGGGTTTCCTCCGATTGGTAGTTCGTCCTCCCGTGGGTGAACTCTTCATTCGTCGACCGAAGTGGCAACTTGTACGCCCGGTGCTTGGTCCGCTTCTTTCTGGAGGGGGCGGGGGCGGCGCAGCGTGAAGGGGCGGCAGGCCGAGTTGGAGACGGCTCCATGTCAGAGAGGCCGTACGAATCCGTACTGAAATCTGGATAGTACTGCGTGTTGGGGTCGAACGATCGATATTCGTCACGTTGTGTACACGGCCAACGTGCACGATCTCCAAACATCGGGACTTGAGTAATCACCGAAATCCATTTTCTAGTGTAAATTGAGAGTGAAAATGCGAATGAAAATGTTACAAATGAGAAGGTGGGGTAAGGGGGTATCTATATAAATGAATTTTTCAAATTAAAAAATAAAAAATAAAAACGTGTTGCATCGTCCGTGCCATCGTCCGCGTTGCCCACAGTGGGCGGACGATGGCGCGGACGATGCCCTATCGTCCGTGCTTCTTCCGCGGACTAAGCGTAGGGCGCGGACGACGCATCGTCCATCGTCCGCGCACCCACAATGGCGGACGATGGTGCGTCCGAGGCATCGGGCGGCCTATCGTCCGCCCCACTGTGGGTTCTCTTAAGGTAAGAATAATTTTCATAAATTTTTTTTATTTATGATCAACTGTTGAACTTGTTTGTGGTGGCTTGATATCCTTAACTCAGACCAATCGTTAGTTCAGACCATCATTTTCTTCTTGAAATAGTTTAAATCAGGCTAATGGAATGTTATCTAATATGTTTTACATCATTGCCAATGCTATTTTACTCCTTTTCCTAGGTCTATGTTCACAATGCTGAGAATTATTTATACATGTGACGATGAAGTGCTCAAGAAAGCAGAGGCAATGGGGAAACCCGACTTTGTTGAGATCCAAGCCAAGGAAGACAGTTTCATATTCACCGTTGAGACAACAGGAGGCATAAAAGCATCACAATTGTTAATCAACGCCATTGAGATCTTGAAGCAGAAGCAGGACGTTGTTCGCTTGTCAGCAGACACTGTGGAAGCTGATGAGCAGTTTGGTGAGTTGGGAGCACATGCGCGGGGGCTGTGTAGCACCCCGGAAAATTTTTGACTTTTTTTTATTTGATGGCTTATTTTCGTTTTATTAATGTGGATGTTGATGCATTTTTGGAAATTGATTTCTATGAGGTTGTGTTAACGATGTGAAATTAATGGTTGAGAGTTATGTGGAATAATATGATATGTTTTCCAATGGGCGGGATTTAATTAAATAGGATCATGCATATTTGTGCCAGCCACTTTATTCAAATTCTTTTCGGCATTTCTATTTATTGGAAGTAATATCTTCTTTCTTGGATTTATTTAATTATTTTGGGATATTTATCCAAATTAAATCCAAAACCAAAATATTCTTATTTACTTTTCCATGATTTTCGAAATCTCCTATTTTTGGGAGAGGAGAAATTAAGTATTCTATAATTGATTTCTTACTTATTTCTTTCCATGAATGAATTGGAATATTCTAGCCAATCTTGTCTTACTTTATTCTATTAAAGATTTGGAATTTTTTCTGGTGGGAGGAACCTTAAACCACACGTCTACTTCTCATTATTTTTGGAGGATTTTACAAATTTCTCTACTCCGTATTATTTTATTCTACTCTGTGAAATACCAAATTAAATCATAAGCTAATTAAATAGCTATGATTTTCAAAAATCCTCCCCTTATTTCTCCCCATAATTCACGCCTCCCCCCCAAATCTCTCAAATCTTTAGTTGATTTATTCTCCCAAATCTTCAATTAATTGTGGGATATATTATTTCCTAACTCTATAAATAAAACCAAAAACCTAACCCTAAACCCATCTTACATGCCTCCCTCTCAAATCACACGCCCCTCCCCTTGCTCCATCTTCTCCCACACTTGTTTTTCTACTCTACTCAAGATCCTTTCGATTCGCCAAGAGTTTGTTGAAGAATCAAGAGTTATATTCGTTTCTACCGATTGTTTCGTTCAAGAAAGGTACAATCAAACCTCTATTCTTCATTCTTCTCCATCCAAACATTCTTTCGACTCCCTCATGCATCTAGTGAGTGTAGGGATTTCAAATCTAAGGATTTAATCGGTGGGGAATTTGTGTTTGCATTTATGTATGCGTTTTGAATGCAATTTTGTGAAGTTTGATTTGAATCTTTGGTGAATGATATGAGTTTATGGGCAAACATGTTTAAGAGAGTTTTATCAAACATGATTGTGTGTTATAAGCATGAGAATTGGTGTTTGGATGATTGAGAAGGAAACCCTAATTTAGAAATTGTGTGTCTGTTATCTATGATGTTCGACCAGTAGCTTCTGATGAGTAATTGACCTCTCAAACGAACTAATTTTGATATGAAAATTTTAATGAGTAAACTTCAAGGTGTTT
The DNA here is from genome assembly GCF_004379255.2 of Salvia splendens. Lineage (NCBI taxonomy): Eukaryota > Viridiplantae > Streptophyta > Magnoliopsida > Lamiales > Lamiaceae > Salvia > Salvia splendens. The sequence continues at coordinate 11,344,180 of NC_056033.1, forward strand.
TCCGTGTCTCGTGTAAATTTCAGCCCTTTTTATTGAAAAATAAATTTTTAATAAATTTTTTAAGTTGACTGCGCAAATCTGCCAGAAACTCGTGTTCTCGCCAATAATGTTTCGTTTTTCTGTTTGACTGACCAAATGACCTCCAATTGATGTGATTCTTGAACTAGATGAACAACTGAAGTGTCTTCTGAGTCGTGTTAAATTTTCAGCCTTTTTGGGCATTGGATGAATTTATGGTAAATTTTTCAAATGAACTGCGCAGTGCTGCCAGAAATTTTATGTTCCGACCAGAGAGTTTAATTATTGTTTTGACTGACTAAAAGACGTTATTTCAGTGTGAAAATTTGTCTGGATGAACTTGAATGTGTATTCTGTGTTGTGACCAAAATTTAGCTTCATATGAGGTCAGGTGAATTTTTAGTGATTTTTATAAAACGGTCGCGCAGTTCTGCCAGTTTTCTGCTTTGATAAAAGGATATTTATTTTCAAGTTTAAAAGTATTATATGATGCATGTATGTACAAGGAACGTTTTTAATGATGTGATCACGTGAGATACGTTGAAATATATTATGGTGTGTTTTTCCATCTTTGTGACGAACATTGGGTTGGGTAAATTGAGAGAAACGATGAGAGAGAAACGATAGGACATGCATGGTAATATGATTCTGTGGAAGGCTGACTTGTGTTGTCGTTGACAAGGGTGATTGTATTCGTGAACTCGAGGAACGAGAGTTGCCATAAGTTGGATTGTGAATTGTTAAGCAAACGAGGTGGGCTTTCTTTTCAAACCTCTTTATTTTTCCGAAAATATGATGTGGTGTTATAAGGGTGGTTTAAAGTGTTATGTCATGCCATGATTGTTTTGATGTTGAGATTTTTGCCTGATGCCTAGTTCGTTTGAGCTTGCTCCGTTAGGCTATAGGGCTATGTTGAGATTGTGCTTGATGCCTAGTTTGTGAGTTCGCTCCATTAGGCTATAGGGCTATGATAAACGAATTCGGGTCTGAGTAGGGCCGCAAACCCTATCAGGCTGTGTACACAGAGGGGATCGTGAGCCGTCCTTGCTAGTCGTCCGGTCACGTGGGCGAATAGTGTGGCCACACTTTCGTCGCACTATGGTAAGAGGATGTTATTGATTGATTGATGAGAAAGTGGGGAGATTGTTTTGACCGGCCGGTCTGTGAAAAGTGTTTTTGTGATACTCGTGATATTTCTTAAATAAACATAAAAACTCGAGTTCACCGGTATGGATGACATAACTGTTATAAAATGTTTTCGGCATGAGCCCATTGAGTACAACAAGTACTCAGCCCTGCATATCCTTTTTCTCTATGTGCAGGTTGAGGGGTGATGTTGCGGCGGATGTTGAGTGAGCTTTAGGAATTCCCGGATGCGTCGTGTCTTCAAACATGGGCGTCATCCTATGACTCTCCTCTGATACTTGTTTTTCCGCTGCCGTGTTTCGAATCGTTCTTGTTAAAGTCTTTCGTTTTGCCCCACACTACTTTTTAACATTATTTACCTTGAGATATTAACCCGCTCCTTAAATGTTTAATCGTTTAAAACTCTTCTTTTGAAGCTTTGTTTAAGATATTGTCTTTCATTGCTTTCCCCTTTTTCTTCCCTGCTCCTTCGTTCCTTCCCTAGTCACGATTTCCCCGTCTTTACTATCCTTAGTGAGGACGGTCGTGACAGGCTGATTTTATGTTCGGGGACTGTTATGACTTATGACTGCATCTTTCTTATCAAGGTGTGCATTTTGATTGAATTAACTCAATAAAATGAAATCTGATACTATGCTCTGTAATTACTGTTGGGAAATAAACACAGGCAATCACGAATATGAAAGATAATGAACACAAGAAATTGTTTACCTGGTTCGATACAATGTGTATCTACGTCTGGGGGCGATGTCAAGCCAGGGATTTCACTATATAATTTCAGAATGATTTAACAATGAGGGAGCACCTCTATTTATAAGCAACTAGAGAGCCCTAATTATAGTCAAACTAGGAAACATATATCACAAGGAAAAAATACTTCAAGAAAATAAATCCTAAACATGGTGGGAGATAAATTAGGCTCCATAATTAACAATCTCCCACTTGGAGACTAACAACTCCTAAACAACCATTTCCTCGTGATCTCATCCCTTCATCCGCTTAGCATCGCCTAACCTTCTCTTCAAGTTCCAAGGCCAATTGAAGCTATGCATAGCTTCAATTTCTCTAAGGTCGCCACCTTAGTAAACATGTCTGCAGGATTCTCACTTACAAGTATCTTCACAAGTTGCAGGATTTTCATCTCCACTAGGTGTCAGATGTAATGATACTTCAACTCCACATGCTTTGTCCTAGAATGAAACGCTGGATTCTTCGCCAAGAAAATAGCACTCTGACTATCACTGTAGAGTATGCTACTCTTGTTCTCCTTCCCAAGTTCATCTAAGAAACTCTGCAACCACACCATCTCCTTGCTTGCCTCTGTTGCAGCTACATATTCAGCCTCCGTAGTAGACAAAGCAACGGTCTTCTGCAACTTAGAAGTCCATGAAATAGCAGTACCACCATAAGTAAATACATACCCAGTTGTGCTTCTTTTCTCATCAAGATCATTGGACGCCAAGTCTGCATCCACACAACCTGCCAGCTCGACATTCTTGCCATTGAAACATAAGACACTTTCTGTAGTACCTCTCAAGTATCGAAGGATCCATTTAACTGCTTCCCAATGTTGCTTGCCCGGATCACCCATGAACCGGGCTCACTACCCCTACTGCTTGTGCAATATCAGGCCTCGTACACACCATTGCATACATAATACTGCCAATTGCTGAAGCATAAGGAATTTTCTTCATTTCAGCACGTTCTTCTTTTGTACTCGGCGACTCCTTCTTCGACAGCTTAAAGTTACTGCCTAAAGGCACACTTACTGGCTTCGAATTATCCATGTTGAATCTTTCCAATACCTTACCAATGTAAGCAGCTTGCAAAAGATACAATTTTCCTGCCGCCTTGTCACGCTCGATTCTCATGCCCAAAATTTGATTAGCCACTCCAAGATCTTTCATGGAAAATCGTTCAGATAATTGCCTTTTCAACTTATCCATCTCCTTTTGATCACCTCCTGCGATCAACATATCATCAACATATAATAACAAGATAAGATAGCTCTTATCAAACCTCTTGTAGTAACAACAATGGTCAGCGTAGCATCTTTTATAGCCAATCTCCATCATGAATGTACCACTGCTTTGGAGCTTGCTTTAAACCATACTCTTCTTCAACTTGCACACAAGATTTTCCATTCCTTTTACTACGAATCCTTCAGGCCGTGTCATGTACAACTCATCCTCCAAATCACCATGAAGGAATGCCGTCTTTACATCCATCTGATGTAACAATAGATTTTCTGCAACTACCATACTCAACACTAAACGAATAGTAGTTAGTTTCACAACAGGAGTGAACAGATCTGTATAATCAATACCGTATCGTTGCTCAAATCCCTTGACAACCAGCCTAGCCTTGTAGTGCTTGCTACCATCAGCTTCACCTTTGATTCGATAGACCCACTTGCAATGCAATGCCTTTTTCCCTTTAGGAAGTTCCACAAGCTCCCATGCGCCATTCTGGAGAAGAGAGGCAAACTCGCCATCCATGGCAATTTTCCACCTTCGTTTATCAAGGCCTTCTCCTGCCTCTGCATAACACTCGGGCTCACCACCATTAGTAAGTAACAAATAGAAATTAGAGGGCGAGTACCTATCAGGTGCACGTCGCTCTCTAGTCGATTTAGGCAGTGGAATAGTCGGTGGTGGAGTGCTTGGTTCTTCTTCAAGCACCTCTTCAGCATTCTGACTCTCCTTGCTCCCACTCGAGTTTGAGATGTCTAGCTCGACCACTTGGGGCTCAGAACTGCTGGGACTCGACGCCTCCAATCTATCCTTGTACAATACCTGTTCATTGAAAATGACATCTCTACTGCGAATAACCTTATGGTTCAGCTCATCCTAGAGTCTATAACCGAACTCATTGCCTCCATAACCAATGAACGTACACTTAATAGATTTAGCATCCAACTTACTTCTCTCAACGAAACTAACATGAGCATAAGCAACACAACCAAAGATGCGTAGGAAAGATAGATTTACCTCTTTTCCTGTCCAAACCTCCTCGGGTATCCGAAACTCCAAGGGAACTGATGGACCTCTATTAATTAGGAATGCAGCTGTGTTGACTGCATCTGCCCAAAAACTCTTTGGCAATCCACATTTCAACCTCATGCATCTTGCTCGCTCATTCAACATTCTGTTCATACGCTCTGCGATTCCATTCTGCTGTGGAGTTCCTTTCACAGTTTTCTCCATGCGGATTCCATTCTCGGCGCAAAACTCCTTGAACTTTGCAAGTTTATATTCTCCTCCATTATCGGATCTTAGACACTTCACCTTCAGCCCGGTTTCAGTTTCAACAAGGGCTTTCTACTTCCTAAAAGCGTCAAATGCATCGGATTTACTCTTCAGAAAATAAACCCATAGCTTTCGAGTAGAGTCGTCGATGAAAGTTATATAATATTCAGAGCCTCCTAGGGACTTCACAGGTGCTGGTCCACATAGATCAGTGTGGACCATCTCCAACTTATGTGTCTTCAATTTTCTGCCTCCTCTTGAGATACTCACCTTTTTTTCCCAAATACGCAATCCTCGCACAGGCCAACTTCAACAGTTTTCAGGCCAGGCAGTAAACCTCTTGAGCACATTATCTTCATCCCTTTCTCGCTCATGTGGCCAAGACGACAGTGCCACAAATCTGCATTATTTGTCTCACTTGCAATATCAATGCAATCTTTGGAGTTAGTTGTGGTATACAACGTACCCTCCTTCTTACCTCGAGCTACTATCATAGCTCCCTTGGTAATCTTCCAATTGTTGCAGCCAAACGTCACGGTGTACCCTTCTGCATCAAGCTGCCCAATCGAAATCAAACTTCTCTGCAATCCAGGAATGTGTCTGACTCCATTCAGTTTTATCACGGATCCATTGGACGTCACTACCTTCACGTTTCCCTTTTCCATGATATCTAAGGGCTCGTCATCAGCCAGATGTACCTTCCCAAAATCGCCAGAAACGTAGTCTTCCATTATCTTCACATTGCTGCAGGAGTGAAACGACGCTCCATAATCCAATACCCACGATTCCATCGGACTACTGACACTCAAGACCAACGTCTCGCCATCGTCATCAGACATGGTAGCGTTTGTTGTCTTCTTGTTCTTCTGATCCTTATTCTTATACTTCTTCGGTGCCTCACACTGATTTCTAAAATGCTCAAACTCATCACAATTCCAGCATTTTACTTTATCCAAATCCTTCTTGGATTGGCTCCTTCCTCTGGAATTTGATCTTCCACGATTTTGCTTTCCCTTCGATCTGCCTCTCTGTTCTGTATTCAGTGCGGATCCCGAAGTAGAAGATCCTGATTCTCTCCGGCGAACTTTCTCACCAATCATCAGATCTCTTACTCTGTCAACTGTTAGGTTTGTCTCTGCAGCAGTAACTGCTGTCACTGTGCCAGCCCAACTCTCAGGCAGAGACGATAGCAAAATCAGGGCACGAATTTCATCATCGAATTTTATATCAACCGAGTTCAGTTGCGAAGTAATCATGTTGAACTCGTTGAGATGTTGCGGCACCAGCTTTCCCTCTTGCATTCTAAAATTAAACAATCGTCTAATCAGATGTATCTTGTTTGCCGTTGATGGTTTCTGATACATGTCATCCAAGATCTTCATCATCTCCTTTGTCGACTTTGCTGCAGTCGTGTGATAAGCCACATCCTTGGACAACGATAGTCTAATCGCGCTCATCGCTTTTCTGTCCAGCAGCTCCCACTCCTCTTGTTCCATCTTTTCGGGTTTGGTTTTTAAAGGCTTCCAGAGATCTTTACCGTACAGGTAATCCTCAATCTGCATCTTCCAAAATCCGAAATCAGATCCGTCGAACTTCTCTACAGCAATTTTCTCGTCGATCCCCATCGTGATTTCTGCCTCTTAAACAGTAGGCTCTTGATACCAGTTGTTGGGAAATAAACACAGGCAATCACGAATATAAAAGAGAATGAACACAAGAAATTATTTACCCAGTTCGATATAATGTGTATCTACGTCTGGGGGCGATGTCAAGCCAGGGATTTCACTATATAATTTCAGAATGATTTAACAATGATGGAGCACATCTATTTATAAGCAACTAGAGAGCCATAATTCTAGTCAAACTAGGAAACATATATCACAAGGAAAAAATACTTCAAGGAAACAAATCCTAAACATGGTAGGAGATAAATTAGGCTCCATAATTAACAATTACTTCAAATTTCACTAGACTTAGTGATGCGATATGTTACTCAAATACTTTTCCAGTCTTTTCTAATACATTGTACTAATGTTTATTGTGGTCTGTGTGTATATAACTGTCATTCTATGAACGTTACGTTGCATTTATCATGTTTCACAAAAATGAACATTTCAAACCTGCATAATAGTTGGATTTATCTTATGGAGTAGTAGTATTCTTTCGTTGAGGAAGAGAAGATTGAAATCCATATATCGCCTTTCACGGGTCAAAAGGTTACCTAATTATAATGCACGGGGTACTAACAAAATTTTGTTTTCAAATGGGAACCAAATTTTTATCTTTCAAATATGATAATTATCTCTTTTTTACCCTTATAAATATTTTAATATTGTTTTTCTTTTGCAATATGAATAACAATGAAGGGATGTATTCAGATCCTTTTTCTATCTTTTGTTCTATTATTCTTTTTAATCTCAGCCCCACGATTTTATCATCCGGCGGTTAGATTGATGTCACGTGTTATTTAATAATGTAGATTTTCAGTTGAATAATGCACACCGACTAATAATGCACCATTATAGTGTAATAATGCAAATTTTCATTCTAATAATGTAAACAGGCCAATAATGCAGATTTTTCATCAAATAATGCAGATCATCACAACCATTCAATTCAATGATCCAAGGGTTGTGATCTGATTGAAATTTGCACTGAAAAGCTGTGAAGGACCTTAACATACCTCTAACAATGAATACAGTATCTTAAAATATAAATTTTAAAATATTTTAAAAACATTTTAGAGAACATTCTGTCTCATTAGTAACGTCTCAAAATAAAAATATTAGGAAATGTAGTTCTTAACTTTTTTTTTAGAATCTATACTAATCTAAAGTGCAAGTTTGATGAAAAGTCCTTAATGTCCTTTTTGGAGGGAAAATGGAAAGATGAGGTGTCTTCTATTCAAAAATAATTTTTTAAGGCAAAAACAATTGGACAAATAATAGCCCAATAAAATGCTAACTTCTTGAAAGAAGCGTTAAAACACATTTAAATAGTGCACTACCATTAAAAAAAATTTATAATTAAGTTATTAAATTTATATATTAATTAGTCTTATATTTGAGTTAAATTGGAATTGTGCTAGAGAGTTTAGTTTGCCTTCCATTTATTTAGGTTAAAATTGAGATTTAATCATTTATTGCAATACTTTTTCTCCGAACTAATTCACAAGCTAAACGGCAACACATATATGTAATGCTTACAATTTCCATCCTATATTTACTCAATTAAAGTTTTTAGTTCTTATATTTTAATTCGCCTCTAATTAAACCATACTACTAAGTTTATAGATTAAACTAAGAAATAAGATGACATTATATATATTTAAAATTAAATCTAACTTAGTATAGCTTCTTAATATAAAGAGTAGTCTAAATTCTCACATTATTCAAAACAAAACAAAATGCATAAAATATTATCGTTATTTTAAGTGATAGTAGTAGTAATTTACTTTTTATACGTATATGTGGCGGGAAGTAAGAAATTTATTCTTTCCAATATAAAAAATCCATTTAGTCTTTGGCAATGTATATCAATTTATGTTATGATCTGAAATTAAAAGAAAGAAATAAACAGTCAACTAAAATGTTATTATTGGACAATACAAATTTTCTAACTTGACTTCTCAAAGAAGTTTTAAATTTATATGATTTAAATTATTCATATATTTAATGTGGATATGTTTAATATTCCATATATTTTTTTCGAATTACTTTTTTATAAATTAAGCTATTAAATTTATATATTAATTTACCTTTTATTTGGATTAACGACTTGCATAGCACTTTCAATAAACATCTTTACTCAAACATATTTTCTTTATTTGTATATCTTATTCTAATTAATTCATACTCTTTGATCACTACCCACACATCTTATTTTTGTCATTAATTTTATTGTTTTTACTTCACTTAGATTATAAATTAAAATTGCATAAATGTTTCATTCACTGGGGAGTAGTAAATTCTTCATTTTGAGTGAGACAAGATAAGTACATTTCTGTTTTTTTAAATCTTCATATTGCTTTCAATTCTTATTTTCAATATATTTATTATATTTTATATTCATTATTTGAAACTCTTATGTCTCGTGTATAGCTCGGGTGTTAATACTAGTATATGTTAAATGGCACTTTTAAGATAATTTTAAGCATATTTTTGAGTTTGACAAATTAAAATGGACCGCCGTGTCTGCGGACTTCCTCTCCTTTTTGACCAAACTGAACCGTCGACTTCCAGCATGGTAGATTTCAAAGAAATATAGCACTCCTGTTTTTTTTTAAAAAATAATTGTATTTTAAAGTGTATATAGTGAAAAAAATTAGTACTAGTACTAACTTCTATTTGCTTAGGTCAGAATCTGAATTTGATAATTAAATTATTAAAGAAAAACATTTTAATGACATTATAACGGCAAATGTATACTCCCTCTTCTTTGCTCCTTGACAAATTTATCAAGAGTGTTATTATTGATGCTCCTTGACAAATTTATAAGTGTTATTATTGCAGCAAAAAAGGGATTCATTTGCCTTAGGCAGCCTCCACATTCCGGTCCGACATTATGTGGCTTGTGCTTGACATCATGTGACTTGTATCTGAGAGATTGAAGCAACTACTATTATTGTATCAAAAAATGAGATTATGTCGCATTAACAGCCTCCACACTCCGGCCTGACATCATGTGACTTGTGCCCGAGAGATAGAAGCAACTACACGACAGTAATGAGATTCGAAGTCATTGTTTATTTGCTATCCATACATTTCTTGTTTATTTGCTATCCATACATTTCTTGTTTATTTCTATGTCATACTATCACTTACTCCACCTAGATGAACTTCAAGGCATTTATTTTGGTAGAACTTCAAGATAAATGCTGGAAAATGCATACCCATGCTCACGGTTCACATCATTACTGTTGCATAACAAGTAGACGTAGACTCTATATTACATTAGTGTGACATAAAACTATACTATAATACAGTACATGACAAAACATGCTCGTTAATGTTACATTCAGTTTATGACATTATATCCATCTTCTTAGGAGGAACGTAAGTGGCGATATCCTGAATGAGAGCAGTAAGATCATGATAAGACGACCCTCCTTCCTCAACTGCCTTCCTCGCCATCTCCTTATAATCTAAGGCCCTCCACCTCATCTCCACCTCAGCTCCCCCCACCATAACCGCCCGCACCCCCTTCGCCACCGCCACTTCTTATTCCCAACCGGAACCCCAACCCCCAAAACCTCCGTCACCAACTTGTCGTTGAAAAACTGCTCCGCGAATAGTGGCCACGTCACCATCGGTAACCCCGCGCACACGCCCTCCAGAGTCGAGTTCCATCCACAGTGCGTCACAAATGCCCCAATCGCAGGGTGATCGAGGATCGCAACCTGCGGGGCCCACCCCCTCACAATTATGCCTCTGCCTTCCATCCTCTCTTCGAACCTTTCCGGCAGCCACTCCTCCTCGCCTCCGTCTCCGCTCCTCACAATCCAGATGAAGCTCTGCCCGGAGGCGTCGAGTCCATTCGCGAGCTCATTCAACTGGGCCGGAGTGAACTTCGCCATGCTACCGAAACACACGTAGACTACGGAATTGGCCTTCTTCGAATCCAGCCAAGCCAAGCATTGGTCACCGTTGATTTCGTTTCCGTTTCCATTGGTGCAGAGAGCAAGAGGGCCTAAGCTCCAGGCCTTCCTCCCCAAAACATCTCTGTAATGACGGGCGTAGTCGGGCTCGAGCTCATGGAAGCTGTTGATGACGACGCCGTAGCTTCTGGAGTCGGATTCCCTCATCTGCTGAATCCAGCGGCTGAAATCGTCTTTGTTCTCGTGCAAATTGTAATCGGAGACCTGCGTCTTCACGAGCTTGACTTGGTGAGGGAGATTGGGGATGAGAAAGGGCTCGGAGTCGTTGAAAGGCTTGTGGCGGCGCATCTCCTCGGAGACGCAGAGGGAGAAGTAGCTGGTGCCGTGGAAGACGAGGCGCGGGATGCCGAATCTGAGGGCGGAGTCGGCCGTCCACGGCAGGAACATGTCGGAGACTAGGCAGTCTGGGTTGAGGCGCTTGACAAGATCCTCGAAGGGGTGTTGGAGGAGAGAGAGGGCTTTGAAGAACATGGGGAGAAGGGTGGGGAGGGAATGGGAGGGTGATGAGGTCGATTGGGAAGCCGGAATCTTGAGCGGTCATGACTGGCTGGGAGAATGCCGGGGTGGAGATGATGCTGGCTTTGAGGCCGCGGGAGGTGAAGAGTTTGGCCATGTCGATTGCTGGGATCATGTGGCCGTGGGCCATCAGTGGGAGGAAGAAGAAGTGAAGCTGTTTCATTGTTACTGATGGATGCTACTAGATGGAGGTGAACTGAGTGCAGACTAGGACTAGGCCAGTGTATACATATAAAAATACTACTCCTACTATATAAGTGAGGGAGTCACACTTGTCGCTTCATGAGAATGTGAAATGGGCTCTTCCACGGACAGCAGTACAAGTGCATCGCCGCGTGTATGCCTATGCATCATCACCTAATTGAATACGGATTTGCAATCACCAGCTAAGAGCATCCGACCAATTGCTCGTACGTCCGTCCGTGCCAGCGGCGCAGTACCACTGTCCGTCACTGCGCTCTTGCCGCTGGCGAGCAGCCGACGTGGCGCGTTCTGATTGGCCAACGGCATTTCTGTTGGAAATTTAATTTTTTCTTTTTTAAAAAAAATCGAAGCCATCCACAACGTTGTTGCTATACCGTTCCTTACACTACTATTTGCGGGCCCCACTGTACTTTTTTACTTCATTCCTTAACTAAGGAACGGAACTTGCAACCCTCCGTTCCTTATCTGTTTCTTAACCGTTCCTTAAATTACTATTCATTCAATTTCATTTTTTATTTTTATTTCCAACTCAATTCAATTAAAGCAAACACACTTCATTAAAAAACACACAACATAAAAAAAATTACAACTTAAAATTCTAAAAAATAAAAAACACACAATTAAAATCCTAAAAAATTAAATGTTGCATAATTTAAAATATAAATTTAAAGAAAATAAAAAAACTACTCCGCCGGCGAATCATCCCCCGAAGGCGGTCGAGGTGGAGGGGGAGTCGGAAGGCCAAGTTGTGCTGCCATATGCACAATTCCGTTCCACCAGGCCGCGCATTGGGAGGGCGAGAAGCGGGAAGTGTCCGCCATTGTGGCGGTCATGTACACTGCCATAAGGGTGTTCGAGCCTCCCCCGAGCCCGCCTGGCTTGATTTGCCTCGACCCTTCTTCGCTCTAGCCGCCTTCGTCCCTTGCGGCCGACGGCGCCCACGGCTGGATCCCCTGTCATCGCCGGCCATACCCGCAAACTCCTGCGGTGCACACTCTTGTTCGCCGCTGCCCTCGCCGGTGTCACCAGACGAGTATTGGCCACTCGCCGTGTGTTTTGTGCGCTTTGAGGTTGAGCCCGAGCTGGAGCGGACACCGTCGGCCCACCTTTCTTCTTTGAATTGTTTGAATTGTTTACCGGTGTCCTGGTTGTAGACGCGCAAAGCCGCCCTCAGAATGTCGGCTCCAGAAGCTCCGCTTTGGTAGTGCGCCGCTTCGGTCGAGTAGATGCAACAGAATTTTTTGACTTGTTTGTCGACTCGGCCAAAGTGAGAGTGGAGCATCTTATATGTGCGCTTCCAGGACCCTTTCGGCTTAATCTGGTGGTAGATCTCGGTGACCTTTTCCCAGAAGCACTTGTTGGGTTGTTGATTCTCGACGATGGGATCGTACGAGACGGTGATCCAGGCGTTGTACACCGCCATCGTTTCGTTGTTGCTGTACGGATGCCGGCCTAGATCCTCCTCTTCCTCATCCTCCTCTTCGCCCGCCTCAGCCTACACCCAGAGTGGGTTCAACGGGGAAATCCTCCCGAATCTGGGATAATCCCTGCGAATACCGCGGGGCGGAGGGACGAGCGTATGCATCCACGTCAAAAGTGGGTGGTTGGTACCCACACGGCGTCGCCGAACCCGTCGTGCCCGACGTCGACAAACCGGAACCACCCAGTGCGTTGTACATGGTCTCCCAATCGTTAAACGTGTTGAGATCCCACTCGATATGGCCACCACCGCCGAAGTTGCCGTCGCCGGACATTTTTTGATGAGATGTTAGATGAAAATTGGAGAGGAAATGAAGTTGATTTATGAATAATAGATGTGTAGTTGTGTGTGAAATGAGGACGAATTAGGAGTATTTATAGAGTAAAAAAATAAAAAATAAAAAAAAATAGATGTGTAGTTGTGTTCTGATTGGCCAACGGCATTTCCGTTGGAAATTCAATTTTTCTTTTTTTAAAAAAAATCAAAAATAATATCAAAAAATAAAAAAAAATATTTTCACAATCCCAAAAAAATGGTCGTTTTTCTGACCGCTTTTCTGGATTTTTTTTATCCCCAAAATCATCTATAAATACACACATTCATCATCCATTTTTCACATCAAATCATCTCTCATTCATATTTTTTCATACAACTTATCTACACCTTCATCTCTCACTCAAAACCTGAAATGGATTTTACCCATCTCATTGCGGAATCGGAGCTCGAAGAACAAGAATACTATGAACAACATCGTGCCGCTTATGAAGCCTATGTCGCAGCGAATACCCCTGCCCCTCCTCCTCAACCAACTAGATCAACTAGCCGCTACATTCCTCGTGACAGGGAGGGAGCCCAGGAAAGGCTCGTTGCCGACTATTTTTCCGACCAGCCGCGGTTTCCGGAAGATTACTTTCAGCGCCGTTTTCGCATGTCAAAGCGCTTGTTTATGCGTATTGTCAACACATTGGCTGCCCGTGTTGAATACTTTCAAACAAGTACAAACGCAGCCGGTCGGCAAAGCCTCTCGCCGTTGCAGAAGTGTTCGTGTACCATCTGACAACTTGCTACTGAACAAACGGCTGACCTCTTCGACGAGTATTTGCGTGTCGGTGAGTCCACTGGAATCATTTGCCTTAAAAAATTTTGCGAGGGCGTTCGTTCAGCCTTCGGTGATGAATTCCTTCGGGCACCCACCACCGATGATTGCCAACGGTTGCTTCGTCTTCACGAAACAGTCCATGGCTTTCCCGGTACGCTTGGCAGCATTGACTGCATGCATTGGAGGTGGAAGAATTGCCCGACTGCTTGGAGGGGGTAACACTTAAGCGGCCCCAAAGGCGGCGGCCCAACACTTATCCTTGAAGCGGTCACCGACTACCGCCTATGGATTTGACATGCATATTTTTGTATTGTCGGATCCAACAACGACTTGACCGTACTTTATTCTTCACCACTCTTCACTGATTTGTTAAATGGTGTAGCACAAGCGATCGACTCACCGTCAACGGAAATACATACCACATGGGTTACTATCTCGCCGATGGTATCTACCCAAGGTGGTGGACTTTCGTGAAGACGCTCAGCAACCCGCAAAACCCGAGACTGGTTCTTTTTCCGCAGCGTCAAGAGTCCGCTCGGAAAGACGTCGAAAGAGCCTTTGGGGAACCCGATTCAACATTGTGAAAGCCTCGTCTCAGCTGTGGTACGTGAAAAATATCGCCGACATCATGTACACGTGTATTATCTTACACAACATGATTATAGCCGACGAAGGACCGAGGGCGGCTAGATTTTACGACAAGGATGAAGCCGGAAGCTCAACCGCGAGGTCTCCCCCACGCCGAGGTGTGCATATGACGGTGGGTGAGAGGATCGAAACAAGGCACACAATGCGCGATACCCGAACCCACGTTGCGCTACAAGAAGAGCTAATCAAACACATGTGGGCGAAATTCGGCCACGAGTAGTGGGTTTTTAATTTTATGAATTTAATTATGTAATTTTTTATTTTAAGATTTTAATTATGTAATTTTTTTTTGTACTTTGTAATATTATTATCTATATTTTTAATGAATTTTAATATTGTGGAAATGTTTTTATTTAAATTGAATAATAGAATGGTGGGACCCTTGTGCTCGTCCTTGTGGAAGAGCACGGATGTGGGTGTTGTGCTCTTGCCTAAGAGTAGGCAGAAAAAATGGGTTCGGGCCTACATCCGTGCTCGTTGGCAAGAGCACGGAGTGTGAATGCTCTAATGTATTTGTGTAAATATGTGTAGCAAACAACTTAGTTTTACTGCCCACGAGCTTTGCAATTAATATAGTGACAAGTTGCCAACAAATAGGCGATAACAAAACCTTAAATTGGCGTTGAAATCTGCTGGCATGAGCAAGTGATATCAAGTCTCAAGCAGTCAAGAACAGTCCATAGTGGCTTCCCCACTCCCCCCGACGGGGACATGCTCCAGCCGCCCTCCCCACCACCCCAGGGAAACATGTCGGAAAAGGATCCGGACCTGGAGTCGACGGTCCCTCTAGTGGGTATGACCTTCACGGCGCAAAAACCAGCGAAGAAATTTTCTCGGCGCAAAGCAACCCCGAAGGAGAGAGCGGGCGCACCCTCATCTTGCGAAGTTAGTGAAGATGGGAAGAAGAGAGGAAGAGGACATATCCACCACTATCTCTTCCCGATCCCGGAGTGCCGGGCAATCAGGAGAAAAATCGCCGTTGAAAGCAGTCTGACGAAGCATCATGAGTCCCTAAAAGACCTGCTCGAAGCTGTGAACCCACAGCAAAAACAACAGCGCGAAGGTTCCCCTCCCCCTGAGGTGGCCACCCCGGCCCTCCCGACGAACTATGGCCAGCCCGCAAAGGGTGGCTTACCGGAGGAGACGGTCAAAGAGGGTGCAGAAATGACCGTTGACAGCCTGCTCATACAGTACGAGAATATCTCTGCGGACAGAACCTTGGAGGATGGGAATTTGACGGTTAGTGAGCTTGTTTCACTCTATAGCTCTAATACAAATCCACCTTCGAAAAGCCAAAAGAATAATTGCCAAAATGAGGAAGTCTCCACTTTTGACCAAGCGGTTTTAGTCTATGAGCTGGATAAAGTGAAGCCTAATAGAGATAACGTGTCACCTGCTGGGGATAATGAATATCTTTTGGATGTGATGGAATCACAACCGCTGCACCCTACCCCATCAGCGCCAAGAGCCAACGCTGACTTTTTGTACGAAACCCATCAGCCTAAGTGGAATGGAGCAGTGAAGTTACTCCGATCGGTTAGCAAAATCATTGATCCTCAACCGGTACAACCACTGGTGATGACCCCACCAAACATCCGGACAAGTTTTGACGAGGAATTCCCTCCTCTCAAACATGACCCGCGGAGCAAACGGCCAGGGGGCCTCTCGGGTGGGGCAGGAACTTCGGTCGCGGCATCCCATAGTAAGCCACCAGAAAACTTGAGGACAGCTCTTCCACAAAACCCACAACAATCAAGAGAAATGGACAATCAGGCACCACTGCGAACAGGAGCCCATCCCGAGAAAGATAAAGGGTTGAAAGCGTCAATGGCGGAGATGGTCAGGTCAGGGGATTTGTATTGAGATCGACATCCACAAAATCACGACTGTCGTTTGCTAGGATTTGTATTGAGATCGACATCTCAAAACCGCAACCAGAGGAATTTGTGCTAGATATACTGGGGAGAGAGCATAAGCAAAAGGTCGTTTGGGACAAAATCCCACCATACTGTCGAGACTGCCGACATGTTGGCCACGCTAGTGCAAATTGCTATGCGTTCGGGAAAAAAGAAATGCCAAAAAGGCAAAACTACAACAACTCGGGGGTCCGTCACCAACAATCTGCACCAAAGCATCATATGGAACATCAGAAGAATGCACCCCCGGAAGGGAGGAAGACTCCGCTGCAAGCCATAAATGATACCTTCTTGGGAGGCAAGAGTTTTGCAGGGGAGGGGACCTCGGGGGATCCAAGTAGGAAGCAAGGTGATCGAGATGTAGACGGCTTTCGGATTCAAGGACGGAGGAGAAGGGGACGACATCCACAACAACAAAGGGCACCAGAAAAAATGTCCCAACCAGGATCAGACAATGAGTTAGAAGGATGGATACCTGCAGACATCTCATATGGGAGGAACGCCTCTTCTCTTTCCCCTCCAAGGGGAAACAGAGGAAAAGGAAGCAGTAGGGGTGGCTTTATTGGCCATGGCACACCTCGCTTAGTATCGCAGTTCGGGAAACCGTCATACTACAAGCAACTGGAGAATGGAGAGTTTGTAAAAGAGGAGTCTGAGGAGGAAATAGAGATGGAGGTGGATACTGGCAACATCACTTCCATTGAACACTTGGTCATACAGAGTGGCTTCGAAGAGACAACCATGATGAGTCAACAAAAACACCAAAAAAAAAGTGATCTTGATGGAGGTACAGGGAGAAACGAGGCCTTCCGCCTCGGGGGCAGTATAACCTCGTTATGCCACACAACTTTCTGTTTTGGAACGCAAGGGGCATAGCTAACGCAAGCACCCAATGCGTCCTAAACCAGCTGATTAATTTACACAAAATTTCTTTTGTTGCTTTGATTGAGCCTCTGATTCAACCTCGCTCGGATGTTACTCGGAAGTTGAATCTGGACTTCAAGGGCTCTAATAGGAATGGGAAAATTTGGATCCTGGCCAAGCAAGAGTAGAATGTGGAGGTAGCTTTAGACTCAGAGCAGCTCTTCCACCTGATCGTTACAACTGCCACAATCCCAACCCCCTTCCACGTCTCTGCAGTCTATGGTAAATGGTCGAGAGCGAGTCGGCTTCTGCTGTGGAACTCACTCCGACGCATCGCAGGCTGCATGGAAAATACACCGTGGATCATTGGGGGAGACTTCAACATCTTTCTTTCGGAACATGAGAAACAGGGGGGTCAAGAATGCAATACCGAAAAAGAAAGGGAAATGATGGATTTTGCGGAAGCTATTACGGACTGCCAACTGTGGGATCCAGGAAGTGATGGCCCCGAGTTCACATGGGCAAGAGGAGAAGTGTTTGAGAGAATTGATAGAGTGCTACTTGGGAAATAATGGCAAACCATTTTCCCCACTACTCGAGTCACAACCCTCCCGAGGATCATGTCTGACCATGGCCCCCTCTTGGTTAGATGTAGCCGGCCTCCGCCACCCTCTCGTCCCCCGTTCAGATTCCAAAATATGTGGACGCGACATCACACGTTCCAACAGGAGGTCGCACGGATCTGGGAGACGGAAGTTGATGCTTGTGGAATGAGGAAGCTTCAACTCAAGCTCGCATTGGCTAAAGGAGCTCTCAAAGTGTGGAACAAGGTGGTTTTCGGCAACATCTTCGAAAAAGTTAGGGAAGCAGGGGATAGAGCCTCTCTCGCTCAAGCTGAATTCGAACGAGACCCCTCCCCAGCAAACAGAAGCATCCACAACCAAAGAGGAGCTGAATACCTACTCACCCTCAAGATGGAGGAGGACTTCTGGAAACAAAAGGCCGCGGTCAGGTGGATCGTTGAAGGGGAACGAAACACCCGCTATTTCCAGGGAAGAGCAAAACAAAGGAAAATCCGAGCAAGAATTCATGAAGTCTCGGACAACAGCAGACAAATCACAGGGGATGAAGAACTACGCTCTTCGACGGCTTCTTTCTTCAAACAGCTCCTCACCTCAGAGGATATTCCACTACATGAACCTAACCTTGATCTCATTCAACCTCTCCCGATAAATTGCGAAGTTGGCAGGATCGAGGAGTCTCCGCTTGAACCAGAGGTGAAACAGGCAGTGTTTGATATTGCTGCAGATGGAACGCCTGGACCGGATGGATTTTCATCCCTCTTCTTCCAAACCTGCTGGGATATCGTCGGCAAGGACGTTACAGAGGCAATTCAAGACTTCTTCGGCGGAGGAACCATGCCAAGAAGCTTTACTTCCACAATGATTGTGCTTATCCCAAAAAAGGAGAAACCGGTGACATGGTCGGACTATCGGCCGATTAGCCTTTGCAACATCACAAACAAAATCATCTCAAAAATCCTGGCAACAAGGCTTGGGCCCTTCCTGCCCTTGGTTACTTCCCCAAACCAGAGTGGTTTCATCAAAGGACGACTGCTTAGTGACAATGTCCTTCTGGCGCAAGAACTCATTCATAATCTGGGAAACTGTTCTCCTACGCCGAACCTCGCACTTAAGCTGGATATGACCAAAGCATACGACCGGGTCCAATGGAGCTTCCTCCTCAGGATCCTCACCAGAATGGGCTTCCCCGCACGATGGATTGACATGGTGGACAGGTGCGTAAATAATTGTTGGTTTTCAGTTTTAATTAATGGAGCACCTGCAGGTTTCTTCAAATCTACACGAGGCCTCCGGCAAGGCGACCCGCTATCACCGGCACTCTTCATCCTAGCGGCAGAGTACCTTTCTCGAACTTTAGACAAGCTCATCCTTGGGAGACGAGAGATGGCTTTCATCACCACTAGGCATGCACCACAAATATCCCACCTCGCCTACGCTGATGATCTGATTGTGTTCACACAAGCCAAGGAAACCTCCCTGCGGCAGCTGGTGCAGACTCTCGGCCTTTATGAAAAGGTCTCGGGGCAGATGATCAATGCAGAAAAAAGCCACTTTTTCCTCGATGAAAAACACACTGCATGGGCCCCGAGGATTAAAAGAATAGGAGGCTTTCAACAGGGAAAACTCCCGTTTATCTACCTGGGGGTGCCGATCTTTAAAGGAATCAAGAAAAATGATATGTTCCTCTTCCTCTGGAACAAGATCTCGGAAAGAATCCACTCCTGGTCCCACAGATTCCTATCTTTTGGAGGAAGACTTACCCTAATCAAAAGCACATTAGGAGCTATTCCACTCCATATCTTCCAAGTACTTGAGCCTACAAAGGAGGTGATTAAAAAACTCGAAAGCCTTATGGCGCGGTTCTTCTGGGGAGCGACAGGTGAAGGAAGGAAAACTCACTGGATAAACTGGGATCTAATTTGCCACCCTTATGATGAAGGAGGCCTTGGTATTAGGAAGTTGCAGGAAATGACGGATGCCTTCTCGATGAAGTTGTGGTGGAGACTACGGGAACAAGGATCACTATGGGCGAAATTCATGATGCTAAAATATTGCTCAAAAGCTGCTCCGTCTAAGGTAAAGTACACGGGTAGGAACAGTCCTACGTGGAAGCGCATCCTCAAGGCTGGGGCGAAGGCTCATCACCTCATCAAATGGTCCCTGGGGGATGGTGAAATCAATGTGTGGGAAGATATCTGGTTCGGAGATCAGCCCCTCAGTTCACATTGCAACCCCTTTGCAATACTCCCACTTATGAAGGTCAACAAATTTTGGTGTGGAGCTCAATGGAACATGGGAATGCTGCAGGGCATTTTGGGGCCGCTGGGAGTACCTAGGGAGTTAATCGAGGCTATTAAGGATATCCCGATCGAGGAAGGAATGCAAGACAGAATGAGATGGAGCTTGACTCCACGTGGAAACTTCTCTGTCACTTCGGCGTGGGAACTCTGCAGACACCACCACCCCCATACTCCGGTCTTTGGGCTCATTTGGAATAAACACCTCCTCCCCTCTATGTCAATTTCCATCTGGCGGCTGCTTGCGAACAGGATCCCGGTAGATGAAAAACTACAATGGAGAGACGTCTCGATTGCCTCGAAATGTCGCTGCTGCAAGAAACCCCAAACGGAATCGAGACAGCACCTCTTCCTCAATGGGGATAGAGCGAGGAAAATCTGGCTAAAATTCGCACGTTGGTTCCCCAACGCGCCTAGAATTGATTTTGGAAGTACCAACTTTGAACGAAGGATCAGAACGTGGAGCCGGAACCTCGTTCAGCCGGCCAAGGATCATGTCAGCATCATCATCTCGTGTGTTATTCTATGGTTTCTATGGATTGAACGAAACAACCATATCCACAATGAGACAACCTTTAGCGTCGCCCAGATCGAGCACCGAGTGGTGCTGCATCTCCAGCATGCCACCCGTGCTGGAACCTTGTCAAGAAAACAGTGGGCGGGGTGTTCACCAGCGATCGATATCCCGCTGAAGCTGCCCTCCCTGCAGTCAGAAAACAGACCAAGACCGGTGCTCTGGGTACGGCCACAACCAACATGGATTAAGCTCAACACGGATGGTACTTTCCTGCCAGCGACGGAGAGTGCAGGGGGAGGTGGTATCCTCCGGGATGATCAGGGAGAAATTATCAAGGGCTTTCACCAGCCGCTTCAAGCGTTCTCGAGCATGGAAGCTGAACTCCTTGCTCTTGCACAGGGTCTTGAGATGGCGAGAGAAGTGGGGAGAAACATTTGGATTGAATTGGATGCAAAGGTAGTAGTGGATAATATCATTGGTGGAAACCTCGGAGCAGCAACAAATCGACATGTAATGGCCAGAATCAGAAACGATCTTCAAAAATTCGAGTGGAAGATCTCACACATCCACAGGGAAGGCAATAAGGTGGCAGATAAGTTAGCCTCCATGGGCTGCCAAGAGCAATCCCGAGTTACTTTCAGTAGGAACTCGGCCCCCCCCTCTTGTCAAAGCGTTAGCGCGAATGGATTAGCTGGGAATCCCATCCTTCCGCCTCCACCCCCCTTAAATTTTAGCTTTTCCAGTGATTGAGTATATAGGTGTCTGCTTCTCTTTTGAGGTGGTCCCCTGTCTACTGTAATGTGGAATGTGGACTGTGGTGTGTGGAGCGTGGCGTGTCTTGAGTTTTGTTATGTTTTTGTGTAATTACAAGGTGAGTAGTTTGGTGTCAATCACACGTGTGCGGATGTGACAACAAATTACTCTCCTATGATGTTCCCGTGCCACTTTTGGGCATGATTAGCGTAAACTGCTTTCGATGGAATGAAAAGATGAGGGGCCCACGAACCCTCCACCGTAACGGTGTTTCATAAAAAAAAAAACAACTTAGTTTTCTTATTACTTATATCTATGGTAATAGTTTTGGCTATAATCAATTTTATACTTTGAATGTGAATGCAATTGGATACAATGCACTCTTGTTATGGATCCATTGGCTTCTCTCATAGAGGCTCTAATGAATGCAATTGGATACCATGCACCTTTTTCCAAGGGAACACTTGTTTCTAAAACCAATTTACAACTCAAAAGATTATTAACTTGCCAGTTTCTGTGCACAACGTCACGAAACTATGAGTTAAAACTACAACCATGAGCATGATGTTTCAATTGTTAATCATACAAAAAACCTGGATTTGAGATAAAGAACGTCAGTATCTTTACACTTTCATGATCTGTATGTGGAAAGTAACTCATCTTTCAAAAGAACATACAATATACATAACAGAAGGCATCTTCAAGAAAAACAAATGAGGTCAATTTTTGGATGCAGACTGAAAGATGAAGACTGCAGTGAGAACTACCACCAATGCTGTGACTGCTAACGCCACTGTTGGCAGAGGATCTGCGAGGCCAAAATTCTGCCAAGAGAGGAAGAAATACATAATTCAGTAATCTACGGAAAAGGAAAAAAAAAGGAAACTTAGAAGTATCATGGGACCTGTTGGTCTAAGGCTACTCTAGTATCAATTTTTCCCATTTGATATGTCGATTGATATCTCTACAATATACTCACCAACAAGGAGGTAGAAGAAGAAATAGTATGCTATGCCCATTTTGAACCTCATCAGAACAAGGATGCAAATACCAAACCATTGGCTTTCACGATAAGTATTTTCATATACGGCGGAAATGCTAGATTATAACAAGTCACAAAAACCTTTACATCTACAAAAGCCTATGGATAAGGCTTTGTACAAAGGATACTACTACTACTACACATTGCCTGAATTATCATATATGGTCCATAACCACCATCAAAACAAGCTATTCTTGATACCTTTAGCTACAGTTCAATTTCAAAGAGCCACCCATATATGTTGCACTCATAAGATAGTAGATGGTAATGCTACTCAATCAACAATATAGGAGTAACTAGAACCCAAAACCTAAAGACAACGGCTGTAGCCATGATAGTTAATTATCCAAAGCCTAAAGGTATATATGGTTGGAACATCTTTCCAATAAAACACAATATATCAGGCTGTGAAATACTACAGGTAATTATGCATAGATAGTAAATTATCATCCATGAAGGGATACTAAATCTGAAGAAAAGCATAGACATAGATGGCATATAATGTAGAGTATACCTCTAGAAGCCCCTTGCCAGTAGCAACTTCAACACTAATAGCAGCAGCAAAACCAACCATAGCGAGTCGTCCCAGCCATACATCTAAACCACTGCCTTGTTCATTTGTACTCTGCTCACATCTTACACACACTGATGTTGAACTGAGAGCAGCAGCCTTTCTCCGGTAGATTGGTGGTGTCCGAATCGCTGAAGACCAACATAAATTATCACATCTTGACTTTCAAAACCAAGAATCTTAGCTATATCAATGTGAGCGTAGAAAATCCATAATCAAAATCAAGTATATACGCATACGCATACGCATACGCACACGCACAGAGATTGAACATCAAACTATAATTTCTCAATTCTCACAGAGAGGGGAACCAGTGGCGAAGGCGGTGCCGAATTGACGAGAAGAAGAAACTAATTTGGCATGATGAGGCATACGAGTATCTGCACAGTAGGAGTTGTTAAAACTTGTAGATGAGAAAGAAAGGGGCAGAAGAAGCAAAATTGTACCGCGAATTGAGGCATAGCAACAGAGAGAAGAAGATAGCACGGTGGCCACCATTGTATCCACCGTAGACCTTTTCCGACTGCTGCAACAATATCCACCCAGAAATGCGAGTGGTGAGGAAGCACCCAGGAATCCGATTTATTTCAACTCACTTTATAAGCTACTGTAGTACTAGTAGTCATTCAGTTAGTTTGATTAAGTTGTAGGCTTGTTTGTAGCCTCCAATTTTGTCGTTAGCTTCTACTAGCATATTTTTTTGTTAACGAAGATAGAAGGATAATTATGTATAATGTAGCAATAAAACTCTTCAAATATTATTAACTTCTTTATCAAATCTCTTACTTTGGACAATTATACTTTTCAGAGAGTAAGGTCGACTATATATATATGAACTCTCATTTGTTACAATTGATATACCCTCAAAAAATGCAAATCACCCAAAAACAAAAGGACGCAACGATTCAGTCACATATTTAATGTAATTATTAGATAATCGACAAATTCACCGTACATTTGATCAATATAACTTGATCCATACATGAAAAAAGGAGAGAGTTTATTCGTGATACATTAGTATAGCAATACATTCTCATGGCCCAATCAGACATGGGCCTTCTCAGTCCAAAAATTGGCGAGAAATGCTAGGGCTAATGAGTGACCCAACTGAATCTGGGCTTCAGTAGTAAGATGCAGATTATCTTCTTTCAGCTCCAATCCCTTTGCATCAACACAAAACAACATTGGGGAGATCCATTCCCCCAGTTGTTATGCCCAGATTTCATCCACGTATTTCTTTTCAATTCCAGATGCAAGTGCTACCTGCAATTAATTTCAAAATATAGTGAGAGACAAGAAATTATAGAAGATCTCAAATGCGGAAGGTACAAACCTGAACAACGGGAAGATTGGGCAAATTGAGATATCTGCACGGACGTTGTGAATAAGCTCCTCCATTTTATGCTTGTAGGCCTTGACTTCTTCCTGCGACGTCGTATCGCTCTCCCCCTGATACCACAGCAGCGCCGCGATCTCGCCTTCCGCCAACGGCACATGGCACCAGCCCGATCACCCCCACGCACTCCTTCACCGCGTTGGCGAAGGGCCTCCCGGGTCCCACGCCGAACGTCTTCTTTGTATCGATGTCGTGATGGAGAGTCTCGTGCGCCACCTCCCAGCGGAGGTTGGCGTCCAGCCGGTATATTTTTTGGCCGT
Organism: Salvia splendens; assembly: GCF_004379255.2. Classification (NCBI taxonomy): domain Eukaryota; kingdom Viridiplantae; phylum Streptophyta; class Magnoliopsida; order Lamiales; family Lamiaceae; genus Salvia; species Salvia splendens. The sequence continues at coordinate 11,368,395 of NC_056033.1, forward strand.
CGGGTCCGGTGGGATGACGCCGTCCCAACGTTTTTGCGCCACGCCTCCGCGGCCGGCCATGTTGCTCTGCCCCGATAAGATAAACAACTTTTTGGTTGAACTCACAATTTCCATTTCTCTAGATGGATTTCGAGGGATTTGGTTTTACTCTTGAGGTTGGTTTTCATAGCATTAGCAATGGTGACCTATCTCCGCAGTCCATCTAAGAGTCTATCTTCATTTTTTCGTGCTACATCAGCAGACCTATCTTAGAGCTTATCTCTCTAAAATGAGAGTCCATCCCAGATTTTCAGAGCCTATTTCATTTCTACATTATCACTATTTTATTTCACTTTTAATTGTTAGATATAAATTAAAGACAACGTAATATACAGCAAAAAATATATTCCCTCCGTCCATGAAAAATAGGACACATTGTGAATTACATAGGTTTTAATGTGGAATTGGTAAAGTAAGAGAGAAGGAAAAAAGTAAGAGAGAAGCAGTGTGAGTGGAATGTGGAGTTCATATTTTTAGTAAGAGAGAAGAGAGAAAGTAAGAGAGAACTATTGTTAGTGGAATGTGAGGTCCATGTTATTAGTAAGAGCGAATAGGAAAAAGTACGGGAGAAGTTGTTGAAAACTTTCCTTTTTTAAATGTGCTCTATTTTTCGTGGACAACAAAAATGGCAAATGTGCTCTATTTTTCGTGGACGAGGGATTATTTCATTTTTCGTTCCCACATCCAGACAATGAATGGGTTGCTCTCGCCGATGTCGGAATCGGAATCCAAAATGGGAGTGAAATTAAAAGACATTTCTTGTGAAAAAAAAATGTGAAGTAGAGAAGGAGGTGGGTGTGTGAAATGAAGGAGAGAACATTGAGGTATTTATAATAGGAGAAGAAAATTAAAAATTTTATTTTAAAAAAATATGAAAATCGGCTCCGCCATCGGCCCGAGCCTCCGCAATGGAGGCCCCTCTAGGGCTGATGCAGAGCCGATATGCCATCGGCTGGGGCGATGGGGCGGAGGTGTTGGGGAAGGGCGAACGGCTCCCTCCCCACAATGGGAGCCGATTAGAAGCTATCCGGTGGCCGATCGCTCGACCCTTGCGATCGGCCACCACTGCCGATGCTCTTAGTGAGATATATTTGGTGTTAGGTTGAATGTCTATTCTTCTCCCAGTGACAAAAATAAATATACTAGTCCTTCCTCGTGCGCTTTATTTTTGCCGCAAGTTAAATAGTAGTACTAATTAAATAGTACTCGTACTAACCCAAGGGTTGTGGTCGACTGAATAAGACTCGTCCATCCTCTATCATATAGTTACAGGGTCGATTCTTGCTTTTAGATATAGAACAATTTTTATTACTTGGGTCAGTTGTCTCACCCATTAATGTGTCTACAAATCTGGCATAGTGAATAGTCACTAAACCCGATGGTTGATACTCTTGGTAATTAACAAAAAAAATAGAGATATTTTCTTTTTATCCATCCTCATTAACTATTAACACTACTTTAACTACTCTTCTTTTTCTCTTTCTAATTTTATCAGTTGTGCATTAGTTATCTTGTCATCCCAAATATCTCTATTTAAAAAATATCCCAAATATCTCTATTTTTTGGGATGAAAAAAATAATTAAATATAAAAAAGAATAAAATACGAAGAGAAAAGGTAGGAAAAAAATAAAACAAGAGAAAGAAATAGAAAAAAAAGTAGAAGAAAGAATAAAATAAAAGAGATAAAATATTATTTTTCTAATAAAAAAATGCATCAAGTTACTTGATATATCTCACTTATCATACGATGATGGATGAAGTATGTAAGATTTTTATAAAATTGATTTAGTTTCTCTAGTTCATTCGCGGGTTTGGGGGATAAGGTGGAGGACCGCTCACTCCCGATCGTAGTCGAACCAGAAATATTTGTATATTAAAGTTAGTAGCTTAGTGGTTGTTTTGTTGGTCTTTTAACTAAGAAGTCCATATATCAAGTCATCAAACCTCATTGAGAGCATTTTTTCATCTCTTAACCTTCTTTCTTTATTTTACCAATTCATATCCCTTCTTATTACCAAATCAAACCATTAAAATACTTCATAATTCTATATTTTTATTAGTTTACATATACTATTTATTTTTAATTAAATAAGTTTTTAAAAATAATTAATACAATACATTTCATTTATTGTTAGAAAATACTTATTTTATATGATGTTTATTGCATCTTTTTCCTTACACTCCCTCCGTCCGCTATTAAATGTCTCATTTTTCCTTTTTCATTTGTCCGTCAATAAATGTCTCATTTCACTTTTACTATATTTGGTAGGTGGACCTCTCATTCCACTCACATTTTATTATAAAACTAATACATAAAAAAATAGGACTCTCATTCCATTAACTTTTTCTGTCCACTTTTCTTTACAAAGTTAAACAATTTCTTAAAATCAGAGCCGGTTAAATATGGGACATTTAGTCATGAACGGATGAAGTATCAAAATAAACATTTAAAATATATATGGAGTCTAAATGTGTAATATTTAACTTAGAGTTACTTTTGTATTTTAGTATTTTAATTAAAAATTATATAATAATATTTAATTATGCCCGTGCATATTCGGATTCTGGATCCGCCGAGTTCATTGTTTGACTGTTTGGTTTCTTTGGACGGAAAGAAATGGTCACAAATGCAATGGTATTCCTTTTCATCACTTTATATTATTTGGCAGGTTGGACATAGGGGTGGATCGGTACGGTATACCGTACCGACTGTGCCATACCGCATACCGTATCGGAAATTACGGTATGTCAAAATTCCATGTACGATAATTTTTGATATCGTTACCATACCGTAATAACGGTATGCGGTATGTTAACGGTATACCGAAAAAAACCTATTGTATCCAAAATATTTATAAATGTAATATATATATATATATATGTAATATACATTTTTTTAAATTTAATATAATATATATCCAAAATATTACATTTAAATTTTTTAAAATTTTAGAGAATTCTATTTTTAAAATTTTTTAATATAATATATATATATATATATATTATGGGGTATGTTAAGGTCCTTCACAGCTTTTCAGTCCAATGTTCTTTTTAATCACAACCCTTGGATCCTTGAATTGGATGGTTGTGATGATCTGCATTATTTGACGAAAAATTTGTATTATTAGTCAGTGTGCATTATTCAACTGAAAATCTGTATTATTACACTATAATGGTGCATTATTAGTCGGTGTGCATTGTTCAACTGAAAATCTGCATTATTAAATGACACTTGGTATCAATCTAACCGTCGGATGACAAAATCGTGGGGCTGAGATTAAAAAGAACAATAGAACAAAATATACAAAAAGAAAATGAATACATCCCTATATATTATAACATATTTAATATATATATATAGATAGATGTGTGATCAAATACAAACTCTCTATAATACAAACTATACAAACTGATGTCAACGGAGTATACAAATTATGTCAACGGGGGCTGATGTCAACGGAGTGTACAAATTCTGTCAACGGGGGGGCTGATGTCAACGGAGTGTACAGATTTGTAGGAAATGTTGACATTAGAAAAATCTCTTATATTAACCGTTGATTAATTGTATTAAGTGAGTAGGATTAAAGTTTGTATAGTTTGTATTATAGAGGGTTTGTAGTTTATCACACCCCTATATAGATATATATATATATATATATATATATATATATATATATATATATATATATATATATATATATATATATATATATATATATATATATATATATATATATATATATATATATATATATATATATATAATAATCTATCGGTATACCGGTATACCATGGATTCGGTATACCGCGGTATAGAAAAATTGATATCGTTACCGTACCGAAACACTGCGGTATACCGAAAAATCGGTATTTTTGGTATTTTTCCGGTACGGTAAGTCCGGTATTTCGGTATAATTTCCCACCCCTAGTTGGACACCACTGACGCACTTACATGCTGGTTGGTAAGCTCGGTCTTATTGACTAGAGAGATTGTTTATCGTCCGTCTATTTCATGTCTATCTATCTCCTAGACAGTGTGTTCTGCGGTCATTCATGGTTCTCTGGCATCTACTGATCCACCAGATGCACCTTGGATGAACTCTTAAACCCTAAACTCTGAAAATAGTAAAATGAGACGATTATTAACAGATGAAGAGAGTAATTCATTTTACGTAAGATTATCGGTAGAGGGAGAGAGTAATTTAGTTTATCTAATCCAGCGCATTAAGAGTAGTACTCCATCTGTCCCATAAAAGTTGTCACATTTTTTCATTTCTTTCCATCCTACAAAATTTGTTATATTTTTTTTTGTTTACCTTTTTAAGTAGTGGATCTCATATTCCACTAACTCATTCTCACTCAAATTTTAATATAAAATTAGTAATATATAAAAATATGATTCACATTCTACTAACTTTTTCAATTTATTTTTTATTATATTTCTTATAATTCATATTCTACCAACTTTTTAAATATATTTTTTATTATATTTCTCATAATTCGTGTTCAATTGAGATCTGACAAAACTTATAGAAAGGAGTGAGTACAATTTTGTTTTCTTTGTACTCTCTTTATGCATGTGCTTTGGAGTGTCATGGCTCTTTCAAATAATAGTAGTAGAGCAGTACTATGTTTATTACTATAGACACGTGTTCTCTTATGCATCTTTTAGGTTGGAAATATCTCTATTGGATTTATACCCAGGATTTATAGAGCCTACTTGGTTCCGTAAATAGTACTTCTTAATTAATTGTTAATATATGTACTCCCTCCATCCCACATAATTTGGGACACTTTGACCGGGCACGGGTTTTAAGAAATGTAATAAAAAGTGAGTTGAAAAAGTTAGTGGAATGTGGGTACTACTTTTATATATTAGTTTTATAATTAAATGTGAGTAGGAATGAGTTAGTGGAATATGGGGTCCACTACCAAAAATTGTAAAAGTGAAATGGGTCAAATTATGTGGGACGGTAAAAAATGGAAAACTGAGTCAAATTATGTGGGAGGGAGGGAGTATTTTTTAGACATTAAAGTTAAGAATAATGTGTTAAATAAAGAGTGAATAAAATAAGAAAGAAAAATAAAATTATGTTAATTTTTACTAAAAATAAAAATGACTCAGTTATCTTGGAACTTTTCAAAAAGAATATAAAAAGAGTACTATATAATTATATAATGATTAGATATTAATTCAATTTTGGGTTGCATTTAATTGAATGGTCAGAATGCGGGACAATAAAAATAATAATGGTATGAATTTTATTAAGCCTATTTTTTATATAATTGAATAATTATATATACATATTAAATTAACTTCCTTCTGTCCTATTAAGTGACTCGTTTTTTTTTCGGAACCTCCCATTTAAATGACTCATTTACTACTTTTTTTTTGGTAAAATATAAACACAAGTACACTTTTTTTTTCTTTAATTTCTCTCACTCTTCTATTTTATTATCTCTCAAACTTTAGTTTTTCTCTATTTAATTTTCTAAATATCATTTTTTTAAAAATCTGGTGCTCCAAATTACAGCAAGACAGACAAAGCATATCATACAAAAACTTAGTACTAAGTATATTTTGCAATTAGTAGTTTAATCTAATTTAAAACCATTTATGTAAGTGTACGACCATTTTTTGACTTTTTACTTTTATTCTCATTTTGATATTATTTTCTTCTTTTCTCAGATTAATTTTTAGAGTATTTTTTCATCATTTATTTCTCCAATTTCATCCCCTGCTAGTAGAAATGGTAGTGCAATCTAAAATCTATGGACTAGTCTGAATAGGTCGTTAAATTTAAAAAGTTAGAGTTAATATTTCTAATTCAATAAAACTACAACCTAATTAGCCCTTATTGAATTAACATTAATCCAGAGTAGGACTGACTCAAAATTCGATAGACTAACTTAAAAAGCATGCAAAATATAGATTGTTAGGGTGAAATTTTTAACCCGATAAAATTACAACTCGATTTATCCGCAACCCGAGTAGGATATTGCTCTTTAAACCATGAAGTTTTGCCAAATTTTAATATTTCACACGAACTTTAAATATGGTCTAAAATATGACAAACCTTGCATTTCATTTGTTATTTCCTAACTCGGCTTGAATAAGATATTTTAGTGAAAAATATATTTTATGTGAGCAACTGTGAAATGTTTATGATATTTTGGATCATTTTTAAAGTTTGACACAAGTAGAATAAAAAGCTATGCAGAAAGCCTTGTTGATTTAGTTATACCAAATAGCTTTAAAAAGCACGTACATATGCTAAGCAGATATAATTATTAGCATGTCACGAGAAATAGCCAACTAAATAAAAAAAATTGTAATATTTTAATAGATACGAATGTCAAAAGATTATAATCTCATAATGACAACGACAAATAAATATAAATACACAGTTATGTAAATAAAAATTTATTTAATAAAAGGTCGACGTCAAATCTTGATTTATTTTTTACTCCACTTACCAACTACTTTGAATAACAATAAATTTTATGTCAATTATTTGATTTTATGAAATAAAAAAAATGGAATTGAATTAGAATATTTGATCTTCAAATTCAATTTCATAAAGTTGCCATTACAATATTAGGGTTTAGGTGACATTTATTGGGTAACAAAATGGGTGATATAAGAGTCTGCCATCATATGACCCAGTTGAGCCTCAGTAGTGATATGAAGATTGTCTTCCTGCAGAGGCAGTCCCAAAGCGTCAACGCAAACCACATTCTCCACACTAATTCCTTTCTGTGCCTCTCTAACCTTGTCTAGGTACCCCCTTCCACATAGTTTATACACAATCCAAAATTAGACAAATAATGCATGAGAGCTAAAGGATACTACTATTAAGTGAGAATGCACTTACAAGGATGACAGCAAGAGAAGGCAAATCGAGGTTGATAAAAGAATAAGCTTCTCAACCTTGTCTCCATACAGATCAGCATCCTCCTTCAAGAATGTGTCCTTCTCCCCTTGATACCACCGCACCGCCGCCATCTCCCCGCCTGTGGCCTTCGCCCGCTTCACCATTCTCTCGTAGAGCTCCTCCCCTCTGGCCCAATCCTTCATCTGCATCCCCGCTGCTCCTTCACCTCTGTTGGCGTCGTGGAGGGGCTCGTGCGCTGCCTCCCACTCGAGGCCGGCGTTCAGCAGGAAGATCTTCTCACCATCAGCGGCGTACTCAGGCGGGACGAGTGATGCTTGCGGACGCCACCGCGGCCAGACATGTTGCTCTGCCCTGCTAAGATGAAGACTTGTTTGGTTGGCTCCATGTTGTAAGCTTCCAGTTTTTGTTTGCTCAATCTAATTTAAGGCATCATCATAGTGGACTTCTTTATACTATATAGTAGAGCAATCATTTACTCCATCAAACTATACAGCAATGGCCTCAGTTGACTTTGTAGCAGGTCGATTCTCGTTTTAGTTGACTTTGCTGCATAGATGACTTCTACCACATTTTATATGATAGACGGAGTAACATTTAGTGACACCTTCTACGGCGTGCCCCCAGCTTGCAGGTCAACTCCCTTTGATGAGATCATTTCTATTATTCATTTTAAACTCCATTATTCATACATAACTAATGGAGTATGTAATTGTCATTGATTGTTTAATGCAATTTGATGCCAAAGATACAAATTACAGATTATTCTAATGAGCAGCGAAGATGGATGTACAATGGCCGGAGCTGATCATTATAATTTCCATTGAAATCGAATTAGCACCACAGCAATAGTATACACAAGAGTTGCACAAATTGCATATATCAATGTTACAACCAAATCCTTACCAACCAAACTAACATACTAATGATTACTTGTTCAAAAATTTCAGTTGTAACTGTTAAGCTAACAACGGCTGATATCACCATGAAACCAGTAACTGTAATGAAAACAAGAAATAAAAGAGCACGCGGTTAAAGACTTCCATAAACTTCTTACTATACTGGCTGACAGCCTCCGTTCACTGATGTTCTAAAAATTTGATTCAACGGTCGCAATTAGAATGCAAAGCAACCAAGAAGAAGGCACCTGCAAGTAGCACTGTCACTTTAGAACCTAACAAATTAAGTACACATGACTAAGCACAACTGGACAAAACCTTCTAGGTTTGACACCACAGATCACCACATGTTTCAATGTTCTCTATAACTATATCAATGAGTGGCAGGCCGAGTATTTTATCATGATTATACAATTAAGTAAATGCCAGAAGTTAGGAAGTTACAAAACATCCATCTTATCAATGCAAATGTAAAATTATACAACTAGAAGAGATATTTGAATTTCATGTCACTTCATTGGACAACAACTCTTACCCTTCAGGCTTAAGATTTAATTTAAGCATATGTCAATCCCCTAATGAAAACATTCACAAATTATTCTATGAACATGTTCAGGAGAAGAAATGTCTACTAGTAAAGATGTAAAAGCATCAACATGTAATTAAATGTTCAACGAATAGATCTAGTACAAATGCATGCAATAGAACTTGTCAGGAAATTACTAATGGGGGATGCTAATTTCATGTGTCAAGTTTGGACCAAAAATAGTAGTATCCTCATAATTTTCCTTCAGCAAAGGTAATGAGTACAAGTGAGCGAGATTCCACTTAAATTATTTTAGTAGTCTAGTGCAGCAGTTGTTCAGCAAAGTTAATTAAGCATATTCACAATACCTTTAAGGTAACATGCACCTACCTTATCGTTAAACATATTTCCAGGAAGCAGACGGCAAGCACTTCGTCAGAAAGTAAAAGGGAAAAAATGACATCAATATATGAATTTCACAAAATAGACCTGGGGTAAATGGATCATGCAGCAGCTAGCCATAGTACACTCAGAAGAATACATGTATGACGAGACAAATGGACATTTATACATAGGGAGAAGAAATTACAATGAGTTTACTCGGTCTTCTTCTCCTTCTTCAAAGGCAAAGGAATCTTTTGAAGTACCAGACTATAGATCTTCTCATACTGTATCCGAGCAATATTATATGCAACACTCAACTTATCATCAATTGGACTTTGGTACTTGTCATACAGCACAGGAAGTGATAAACTAACAAGAACGCCTGTTGCAATATAATTCCAACAAGAAAATGATTACAATTAGCAGAACAGAGAATGCAAATATACTACATACCGCATAGTTCATACTTACAGATGTAAATCATCGTGAGAAAGTTGAAGAAACTTCCAATGTAGGAAATTACCCACAATAGTATAGCAACCTAATAAGCATGGCAAATAGACCACAGAGTCTCCACAATCAGTGATTGGCACAACGAGAATTAAAAAGGCAAACATAAACGAGGAGCATAACTAAGTTTTAAACCTTCAAAAAAACTCTCCAGTTTCCACCAACTGCAATGTCATGTGCAATTGACAACGCATAATTTACCCAGACTCGCATCTCATCAGCAGCCTTGGCAGAAGTCTCTTCTGAAATTTCAAGATTAGGGAGAGGCGGCAGTGGTCTAAAGTCATAGACAGAATTCATTAATTCAATACCACAAATTTTCAAATGAATTAAATCATACTAGCATGTAAAGTAAAACTCATCAAACATCTGATGCCCTGAAATCCCTTATTAAAAATGAGGAACACCAAACTGGAAACACTACTCATGCACTAATATCCATATCAAGACCGACAATACCATTGCCAAAGAGCCAAATGCATTTACCCATTAATAGCACTTCCTATTGTATTCCTTATCTGAAAAGACATGATCAAATATACCAAATTGGATAAAATTATTTGTCTAGTTCACTTGACAAGAAGCTACTAATCTACTCCAAATAGAATACAACACTCAATTGAGCACAGATACATATGCATCTACTCATCTGCCTACTAAGAATCGACGCAGATTTTCTACCTATTAAGAATCGACGCAGATTTAGCCCAGCAGAATAGTATCACGATGAGCAGCAATAAAACATTCGACATGAATGACAGTAAATTGTATCCAGCCCTCTCGAATAGGAACCAAAGCGCAGTTGAGACCACGAGAAAAGCGGCGGTGTGAGTCCATTTTCTCCAAAGTATCACATCAGCAACTGCATCAGGAATATATGAAAATAAATTCCACATGATAGATAGATCCAAATCAGCATCGTACCCAAAACAGTCCATAATCCACCCATACGGTAACATAATGACATATTACGTTAAATTTTTGCATGTATGATTACGATCTGAAACATGAGCGAGTATGATGGTACCTGCACCACCGCCTAAAGCGCGATGAACAGAAGATCGATGAGATTTTTCCATTGAGGATTAGGGTTTTTGGAATGGAAGAAGTTGAGAAATTTCAGGAAATCGAGGGAGGGAGAATTTGAAGAAAGGATGACTGACTGCCGATTTCCCAATTTTAGTGTGCAGTCCAACCCAAATACGGGTTTTCCTATTTTTCTCATCGCTAAACAAAACTCATTCGTGAATAACGAAATTCAAATACTACTAGTAAATTCTACTAAAAATTTTAAAATTACTACTACAAATTTTATAAATTCTAAAAATTTAACTTCCTAAAAATAGAACACTAATTCTTGGTTAAGTGTCACCATCGACAAATTGTGGTCTCCATCTTCCTGATATCATAATCATCGATGTTCACTGCCGACAAATTGAAACGATTGTTGTTGGATCTCGCAACTAGATCACCGGACCAGGCAAAATAGCATTAGCTGACGGTCGCCAGTTGTTACTTCTGACGAATTCATTCATCTCCTCCAGTGAATCGTAGTTGATGAAATCCTCCGCTGGTTGTGAATTGGTCGAATTTGTGATTCGTTCTTTCCAATTTGGTCAGGTTGTTTCTCTATTGTCAGTCCATTTTCCGCAATGGTTGACATGCTTCCAAGTCTTCTTGTACTTGAAAGCCTTCATGTTCTTCTCCTAATAGGTGGATATTGTCTCTTTTTATACTTATATAGATATAGATTGTTAGAGCATCCGCTACACATCCGCTACACAGTCTCCCTACCGTCCCTTAAACTACTATTTGAGGGTTCACCTTTACTTTTTTACTCCATCCCTTAACTAAGGGACAGAACGCTCCGTCCATTAACCGTCCCTTAAATTACTATTCATTCAATTTCATTTTTTATTTTTATTTCCAACACAATTCAATTAAAACAAACACACTTCATTAAAAAACACACAACATAAAAAAAATTACAACTTAAAATTTTTTAAAAAAAACACACAATTAAAATCCTAAAAAATTAAATGTTGCATAATTTAAAATACAAATTTAAAGAAAATAAAAAAAACTACTCCGCCGGCGAATCATCCCCCGAAGGCTGTCGAGGTGGAGGGGGAGTCGGAAGGCAAAGTTGGGCTGCCATATGCACAACTTGGCCTACTCCCGGCGTGGGATCAACGGGAAAATCCTCCCGAATCTGGGATAATCTCTGCGAATACTGCGGGGTGGAGGGACGGGCATATGCATCCACGTCAAAATTGGGTGGTTGGTACCCCCGGCGTCGCCGAACCCTGGGTGCCCGGCGTCGACGATCCGGAACCACCCAGTGTGTTGATCATGGTCTCCCAATCGCCGAACGCGTTGAGATCCCACCCGCCGGAGCCTCCACCGCCGGAGTTGCCGTCGCCGGACATCTTGTGATGAGTTGTTAGATGAAAATTGGAGAAGAAATTGAGAGGATTTGGGAAGAATAGATGTGTAGTTGTGTGTAAAATGAGGATGAATTAAGAGTATTTATAGAGTAAAAAAATTAATTAAAAAATAAAAAACGGTAATATTACCATTCGAAATTTTTTTAATTTTTTTAAAAAAATTGAATTTTTTTTTAAAAAAGATTTATTGCGTCAGCACGTGATGACGCCCACTCGCGGCCCGGCGAGTGGGCGTCACGCACTACGCAGGGGCGCGCCACGTCGCCAGGGCGCGTGGCGAGACAGCCCGTCGCTTGTCTCGCAGGCACGGGACGCGGGACGGGCTCGGGATGGGCGCGGGACGGTTCGGCGAGCTGCAACGCGTCGCGCGAGCGATCCGTCTCTCCGCGACGAATCACGGGACGCCGGCGCGCCGCGCAGTGGATGCTCTCAGGATCAACGAATAGATTGTTTGATTCAACATCTTGTGATACAAGTCACTGGTGGAATTGCTTATTATAATTTGACGTAATGGATTTTGGAAAAAAATATTTGAAAATAGAGAAGGTTGAAGAAAAATGATAAGTAATTAAAGAATATGATAATTGTGAGGTGTGGATAAAGTTAGTATGTGTGCAGGAGGGTGACATAAAAAAAATGTAAAATTATTGTTGTCAAGCAATAAATAAGAAGGAAAAATTGAATTTTATAACGATTATTTATCGGTCATTTGCTATACGCATATTGGCAAAGCTAGTAAGGAGGTTGGGGGCGATGAAAATTTAGAAAAAAATAAGAGGTACTCTGGTAATTCTACTATTTATTAATATATTTAATATTTATATTTTTTATTTTCATTGTGATTTTCCACTAATTGAGTTGTTTGTTTCCCTTCTTTGTGAATTAGAATTTGTTTGAACCCGCCGTAACTTCTTACACCCACCCCCCTCTCTATGACTATATGTGACAATATCTTTGTTGCATCAAAACGTCTTCACATTGTCTCTCTTATATCTACTTCTTCATCACACTTTATTTCTTCGTCTCTACATATCTCATCGTCTCTCGGTCATATTAGTGTCGAAGCTTCATCGTCTCTTTTCAGGCGCTTTTAATTATTTCAGCATATCAACAATTGCCGTATGCATCTATAGTTTATTTGACTCATCTTCAAATTTTATTTGTCTCTCATTATTTAGAGCACCCGCAACGCTGTGTCGTTGCAGTGCCTAGGCCGTTCCGGAGGAACGGTTCCGCGGTGGCACGCGTTGCAGCCGCCGTGTCGTCACCAAACCGTGCCCATGCCGTGCCGGGTGTCGTTGCCGCGGCCCGCGGCACGACACGTTCCGCCACGTCGCCTCGCCTCCCATTCGACGCGTGACGCCCACTCGCTGCTCCGCGAGTGGGTTTCGTCACGTGACGCAATAATTCATTTTTTTTTAAAAATCGAATTTAATTAAAAAATAATAATAAATTGCAACGGTATTGTTACCGTTTTTTTTTTGCCGTTTTGTAATTTTTTTTATTTTTTTATAATTTATTTATTCTATAAATACTCCTATTTCATATTCATTTCACTCACAAACACACATCTATTCCTCTCAAATTCCCTCTATTTCCACCCCAATAGACACGGTTATACAAGAACGGTTATCTATTCGTGCAAGGACACGCGACTCTAGCGCCCACACCCAAGTCCAACAGGATCTAATTGAGCACATTTGGACAAACTTTGGCGAATGAAATTATTAAAATTGTGTAATTTTATTTTTTTAGGATTTTAATTGTGTGCTTTTTATTTTTTTTAAGTTTAAGTTGTAACTTTATTTTAATGTTGTGTGTTTTTTAATAAAGTGTGTTTGTTTTTTTATTAAAGTGTGTTTTTTTAATTGAATTGAGTTGGAAATAAAAATAAAAAATGAAATTGAATGAATAGTAATTTAAGGAACGGAGGGTTGCAGGTTTCGTTCCTTAATTAAGGAATGGAGTAAAAAAGTACAGTGGGGTCCGCAAATAGTAGTTTAAGGAACGGTTTAGGAACGGTATATGAACAGCGTTGTGGATGGCCTTATCTCTTTTGTTGTCCCTGTCAATGCCGCAACTATTTCTAACAATGCTAGCAGCCTAGCACAAAAAGCTACCTCATATCCATTAAGGCCATCCACAACGCTGTTCCTATACCGTTCCTATACCGTTCCTTAAACCACTATTTGAGGGCCCCACTGTACTTTTTTACTCCATTCCTTAACTAAGGAACGGAACCTGCAACCCTTCGTTCCTTAACCGTTCCTTAAAATACTATTCATTCAATTTCATTTTTTTTATTTCCAACCCAATTCAATTTAAATAAACACACTTTAATAAAAAACACACTTTATTAAAAAACACACAACATTAAAAAAAAATTCAACTTAAACTTAAAAAAAATAAAAAAAAGCACACAATTAAAATCCTAAAAACATAAAAAACACAAAATAAAAAACACAAAATAAAAAACACACAATTAAACGTGGGAAAATAAAAAAACTACTCCGCCGGCGAATCATCCTCCGGAGGCGGTCGAGGTTGAGGGGGAGTCGGAAGGCCAAGTTGTGATGCCATATACACAATTCCGTTCCACCAGGCCGTGAATTGGGCGTACGAGAAGCGGGAAGTGTCCGCCATTGTGGCGGTCATGTACGCCACCATAAGTGTGTCCGAGCCTCCCCGCGAGCCCGATCCCGAGGCCGACTGGCTTGATTCGCCTCGGCCCTTCCTCGCTCTAGCCGTCTTCGCCGCCTTCGTCCCTTGCGGCCGACGGCGCCCACGGCTGGATCCCCCGTATTCGTCGGGCATTGGATCCCCCGTACCCCCAAACACCTGCGGTGTACCCTCGCTGGCCTCACCGGTGTCACCAGACGAGTAGCGGCCGCTCGCCGTGTGCTTCGTGCGCTTTGAGGTTGAGCCCGAGCTCGAGCGGACACCGCCGGCCCACCTTTCCTCGTCCTTGACGAGCTGCCAAATATCAACATTTGTCCTGGTAGAAGACGCGCAAAGCCGCCCTCAGAATGTCGGCGCCCGAAGCTCCGCTTTGGTAGTTCGCCGCTTCGGCCGCGTAGATGCCGTAAAATTTTTTGACCTGTGCGTCGACTCGGCCAAAGTGAGCACGGAGCATTGTATATTTGTGCTTCCGGGCCCCTTTCGGCTTAGTCTGGTGGTAGACATCACGGACCTTTTCCCAGAAGCACTTGGCGGCTTGTTGGTTCCCGACGATGGGATCGTACGAGACGGTGAGCCAGGCGGTGTACACCGCCTTAGTTTCTTCGTTGTTGTACGGATGCCGGCCCAGATCCTACAGTTCCTCCTCCTCGGGTGCCTCAGACGCAGCCCTAGAGCTTCCACCGCCTCGGCTTCCTCCCTGGGTGGGTTCTACGGGGATATCCTCCCGAATCTGGGACAAACCCTGAGAAAGCCGCGAGCCGGGTGGTCGAGCGTAGGCATCCACATCGAAAGTGGGTGGTTGGTACCCACCCGGCGTCGCCGACCCCTGGGTGCCCGGCGTCGACGACCCGGAACCACCTAGTGTGTTGTACATGGTCTCCCAATCGCCGAACGCGTTGAGATCCCACCCACCGGAGCCGCCACCGCCGTAATTCCCGTCGCCGGACATTTTGTGAAGGAGATTGAAATAGAAAATTGGAGAGGAATTGATGTTGGTTTAGGAAGAGTAGATGTGTAGTTGTGTGAAATGTAATAAATTAGGTGTATTTATAGAATAAAAAAATAAAAATAAAAATAAAAAAAATTAAAAAAAAGTTAAAAAAACGGTAATATGACCGTTTAAAAAAAAATTTATAAAAATATATTTTTTTAAAAAAATTAATTATTGCGTCATCGCTGACGTGTCCCACTCGCGGGCCGGCGAGTGGGAAACACGCACGAAGCGGGGAGCGCCACGTCGCCCGAGCGCATGGCGGCACAAGCCGTGCCGCGTTCCGTGCCGTCGGCACGCGGAACGGAATGGGAGCGGAACGGTGCGCCGCAACGCGTTCCGCGGCGAAACCGTTCCGGCGGAACGGCACGCGGAACGCCGGCGGCACGCGTTGCGGGTGCCCTAATAGCGAGGGAGCATATTTTCTCTTTTTGTGGTTCTATTGTCAAAATCTTGGCTCCTATCCTTGCCTATTCCAATAATATTAGTTTATGCTCTTCTAATTCCACAAAAATATGCACTCTTTTCTTTTTAGTGTGTTCTATAAGAATATGTATTTTTTCATTTTAGAAATTCCTTTATCTCTAATATGATGGAACTCATTCTCTATTAACAATACTTTAATTACTTTTCTTTCTATATATCTTCTACTTTACCTGTTGTGCATTAAAAGTCGTGCCTAACCAAAAGTGCATATTCTTGTATGACAAATGGTGTATATAAGTAACTTTATTACTTCTTGCATTTTTTAAAAATAAAAACTTTTTGAAACGATATAAACTTTAATACAAAATACTATAGTAAATTAAGGAAGAAATAGAAATTAAAATTATGTTGATGGGAAAGAATCACACCTCACGGACTGAAGAAAGTTTTCTAAAATGAAATTTTTTTATTTCTGAAAGATAAACCAAAAAATTTAAAAAGTTTTATTTTTAAAAGGAGTGAACTATAAAATTAGCCCCTACGTATGATTGATCGAACGCTAGAGGTACCCATGTTTCAAAAAATACACCAGACGTCTCTACGTATGAATATAATATCATTTGAAGTCTTTTTCCACTATTTATGGTCTTCCATGTCCTTCTCATCCTCTTTTTTTTCCAAAATACCACTCATGGCATTTCAGCCTTTCCAATCATTCACCATTACATTTCATTAATATAAATAAATATGAATTATAAGAATATTGTAAAATAAATTTTAAAATATTACTTTTTATATAAACATAATACCAATAAATTATAAATACTAGAAATATAATACACATATTAATCGAATGATATAATGGTAATTAAATATATTTTATTCCCAAATTATTTTCCTTAAGAAATAATAATAAAGATTAAAATATACTACTAATATACAAAAATTATTTTCCCCACACTTTTAAAACTAATTTATACTAGGAATATATAAAAATTCTTATTACTATAATATTATCATCACTAAAAATGGCTAAAGGCAAGAGGGAGAAGATTGCAACAACCCTCATTTTCAAACTATTTTCAACTTCTCAAAAGTGTTAAATAATGGAAAGACCGGAATGCCCTTGGGTGGCATTTTGGAAAAAAAATAAGAGTGAGAAGGGCATGAAAGACCATAAATAGTGAAAATGACTTCAAATGATATTATACTAATACGTAGAGACGTCTAGTGCATTTTTTTAAATATAAATACCTCCAGCGTTTGATTAACTATACATAGGGGCTAATTTTGTAGTTCAATCTTAAAAAAAATAGTATATGAAGTATTGTATTTCTAAAAATTACGATTAGAAGCGTAACACTTTGAAGGAATATCACCACCTAATCCTTTGGGCCGTACGATTCAGCCCGCTCTAGCATTTACAGTTTACCGAAGCCGAGTGACAGAGAGGAGGGAAGGGAACAACAAAAATTTAGTACTTGAAATTTAAGAGATCTTCAAACCCAATCCATCGATCACAAATCAATAAGCTGGAGTAATTAAATCAATCCACCGCAGAATACATCAGAGAAGAAGAAGATGCCTACTGCTTCAACAACAAAGGGCCGATCGGGCCCTCAAGCCCGGCCGAATTCGTTTTTCCCCTACCTCCGCAGAATAGTCAAGGTTTTGCGCCCTTCCTCCCGAATTCTCACGCGTATGATTTCTTTTTTGTCCGAAATCATAGCAGAAATCTCAGATCTGATCACGATTTTCTTCGTGAATTTTGATGGATGGTTTCCTAATTGCTGTCTCATTGCATTTTCATTAGGAGTTTGTGGCCTGATTAGGCCTTGATGCCCTTTTGTTTTGGTTTGTGAAGTTATACGCCTTTCTACTCGTGGCTTTATTCATTTGGTTTGCTGTTGTTGATAGGCTGATGCGAGTTATTGTTAATGTGAGTAGGGATTCTTCTGGAATCAGGATTAGAGCAGCTGGTGCTTTCAATAAATGTTCCCTAGTTGATAGCGAACAATAGGTGTTGCCTGTGTTGGTTGTTCGAGCTTGATCTAGGGTGACAGTTTATAGTTGAAAGGATACAATTTGGTTTGGTGAAATTGTTGTGGAGGTCATTGCTGCTTAAATTGGTGAAATATGGCTGTATAGTTAAGGTTATTGCTGAAGCATGTAATGTATTACTGAATTTGCTTAAAGATTGCATAAGTCGAATCTTGTTGTTTTCCACAATGGTGGGCTTATTTGCTTTAATAATGTAACCTCTTTGTTAAAAAATGCTGAGTTTAATTCGACTGCTACAATAACAGAAAATAAAAGCTTACAGCTAAATTTTTGATGTGCTATATTTACTGGGATTCGATTTTTATTAACTTGTTCCTATGTGAACATGTTTTGGACATGTTCTCTTAGTAACACCAATTATTTTATGGCTAATTGCAGTGGCAACAGATGGATATTGAGTACACTTTCTGGCAAATGCTTAACCTATGCACATCACCAAAAGTCGTGTGGGTATCCAACCTCTGCATAATATTTTTGGTTTTCTAAATGTTCATGTGTATTCTGTATGTTTTATCTATAGAATGTTTCCATCATATCCTTCACTGTGTTGAAAAGCTTTTCAGGCAGATAGATGCATTTTAGTTATGTTAATTGGTGGGTTCTTGTACTACTATCATATAGTATCTTGGTTTTGATTTCTGCAATTATAATTTGTGAACAAATATGGAGTTTTTAAAATCAGTCAATCCGTAAATCTGTAAACTACTAAGAATCACAGGTGTTAAATAAGCCAAATGAGGTTAGGTTTTATATGTGGTTTATACATATTAACTTAGTTATCTCCGATTCTCCATCCGAGAGAGAAAGATATCATAGTGCTCGTAGTGTCACTTTTAAAGACACTTACTGTAAAATTATGTGGTTTCATGAATTATTTTTTACTCAGATTTATCTGATGACTTTACTTCCTTATTTTACATGTGGAATTGTACGATGGGTGCAGATATCAACACACCAAGTATCACAAGCGTGAGTCTCCTCTTTAATCTTTTGCGGTTTTTGCTTTGTTAAATATGTGTTGACTTATTGTACCGATGACGAACATCTTAAATGATGCCTAATCACATAGCATACTTTCTTTACTTGTCCCATGTATTTTTCTAATGAATGTTATTTTCATCTAAGTCTTAATGAAGCTATTTATAATTTAAATATCAGTCACCAATACGTGATGTTTGGTTTACTTTTCATAGATTTGCTAATATTATTATCAAACATTAACTTCCTCGTGTGTTCAGCTCAAATTTTAGAATAAGCTATCTTCACTCTTCAGGCATTCTTTACAAATTGTACTAGCATTAGCTTCAAAGATGTCCAGCTAATCTGTTAGCATCTGTGTTCAGGCATACAATATTATCACATTTATTATGGTTTTTCTTTGTGGAACGTTAATATATTTTATCTGAAGGTCTACAAACCAAATGTTCTTCATGTAACTGTAAACTGTGTAAGTTGGAAAATTAATATTTTCACATTTATAGTTCGATATGGACTGGTTAACTTATTTCTTGGTTAATCCTATTCTGTGTCTTATACCCTAAATTTATAATTTATTGCTCCAACTGGTTGTAAGAATTATTGCTGATTAGCAGTGCACTAATTCCCTAAAATAAGACAATCTTTTCTTTTGCAGAAACAAAGAACCAATGGGCACGTGATGATCCTGCATTTGTTGTCATATGTAGTCTTCTTTTGTCAGTTTCCCTTGTTGCATATTGTGCTGCGTAAGTATCTTTGACACTTTGTCTATCACATCTGCTGTCATAATTATTGATCAGTATCAGACAAGCCCTCCCTAGAATTTCTTTTGTACTCCCTCCGTCCCACTCAAATGTCCACCTTTCCTTTTTAGTTTGTTTCACTCAAGATGTCCATGTTCTATGCTTGGAAATAAATCCTTCTCTCCTTTCTAATCATTAAAATATTATATTACTTTTTCTCTCTACTTAATTCACCTAACAATCTTGAGTGGGACGGAGGGATTAATTAATATGTTAACTATCAATCTTATCGATATTGCTTCAATACAATTTTTGTTCAAACAATTTTTTTTTGGGATCAAATTTCTAAGTGATTGGTTGTTTTTTTCTTTTATTTCTTTCTTCTTTTTTTGTGCTATACACTTATGTGAATTGTTGCATCTTATCCGCTGACTGCCCCTATATTGTTGTTTTTTCATGTGTACCAGGTATGACCATAGTGCAGGGCATGCTGTTTTTGTAGTTATTTCAACTTTGTTCATCCATTTCTTTGTAATTGGTGCAATTTTGGCTACAATTTGTTGGTAAGGATATTTAAGAACATGGATTGCTATAATTACATAAATTTCGGAATAGCTTGCTCAGTTTTGTTTTTCATTTCAATTAGTGAACTTCTATTTCTCCAAAGTGTCACTTTTTGTTTAATCTTCATCTTATGAATTTTTATTGGAGATACGGCCTTTCACCGAGTCAGTTTCAGTATATTCATGCAGTAACAAGTAATTTTTGGATTCAAATGACTGCCTAAGGTCTCATCCTAGTTGTAGAATGTGTGATAGTCTGTTGGCGCATAAGTTTTAAGGTTGAATGTTGAAGTACTTGCTCGTGGTAAATCTGGTGGAATGATTAGGTTTTATATTCCATGAACCTTTTGTAGAAAAGTCTCTTATTAATACAATAGTTGTTTTGTTTGCTTAACAATGAGGCAAGTATGGAAAAAAGAAGTATAGCATCTTCTAGAACTTTTCACATTGACATAGAGGATAAGCTTTGGGGTCAGTCATCTCAAATTTAGATGTAGTTAAATTTTGACATGCTTAAATATATTTTCACAAAATAAACTGAAATTCGCTTCAGAAATGACTCACCATGCCAAGTAGTCTCGTTTACATACACAACATCTCAATCTACCTATGTTGCTATGCATTAGAAGCTTCTCAAATCCACATGAGCTGTTTATTAATTAATACTCCCTGTCCACGAAAAATAGGGCACCTTCTGAATGACACGGGTTTTAATGTAGAATTGGTGAAGTAAGAGAGAAGGGAAAAAAAGTAAGAGAGAAGTAGTGTTAGTGGAATGTGGGGTCCATATTATTAGTAAGAGAAAGAGAAAAAAGTAAGAGAGAAGTAGTGTTAGTGGAATGTGGGGTCCATATTATTTGAATGTGCCCTATTTTTCGTGGACAACTAAAAATGGCAAATGTGCCCTATTTTTCGTGGACGGAGGGAGTACTATTATGTTGTAATTCCGTCTTTATCACGTCATGGAGGTTTGTTGGGACGTCTGCGTGATGTGTCTATTTGTGGATGTCATGAATGTCTAACTGACAATTGTTTGGCCATTTTTCTTCAGGTTTTTCACTAACAATTATCTTCGAGAAGAAGCTCCAAACAGTTACGTGGTGGAGCAACGGGTGGAATGGTAAGTATTTTGAGCTTTCTATCGGAGTCTGTTTTGTTTGCTAATCTTTTATCCCTTTCTATTGGGTGACTGTATTTCCTTACGTGATTACAATCACTACTTCTGTACATGTTTGTGTTAAGATTTAAGGTACTATATATGTATTTGTTTGATGTCTCTTTGAGCTAAGGACTAACTTTTCATCATTCTTCTGAAGGTTGTACGCCTTTGATGTACACTGCAACTCTTTCTTCCCTGTGTTTGTGCTGCTTTATGGTAAGTAAAAAAAAAGTTTGCCACTGATTCTTGCTAACTATATTCCAGATAATTATGACATTATGTCCGTTTTTGCAGTTCTTCATTATTTTCTATCACCACTGCTAGTGGCTCATGGGTTTGTTCCTTTACTGCTATCAAATGCGCTCTTCATGGTAGCTGTATCATACTACCATTACCTGAATTACTTAGGTTATGATGGTGAGTTAAGTCTTACCACATTTATGTCTTTTCATCTGTAAAGTTGCTGTTATATGTTATGTCTAGCATTGGGCTACAAAGCTGTTCACCCTTTCATGAGCACAAGTCTAGAAATTTAAACCTATTTTGCCAAATCCAAGTGTTGCATTAATACTTGTACCTTTGCTGTGAGATGATCGCGTAGCCTTGCAGTGGTGAAATTTATTTAAAAGTCCATTAGCACTCTTGGATCTGAAGTTCCACTAAAATAAATGCAATAAAGTTACCTACTGAAAAATATGCGCATTTTCATGAGTAATATTTTAGCATTTTCTTATCTTGCTTGATTGGTGCAGTATTGCCCTTCCTGGAGAGGACCACTTTGTTCCTGTATCCGATTGGTGTTGTCCTAGTTCTTTCCCCCATACGTAAGCATTGGGACAATATTATAACTTAACTACACCTTGTTTGATAAAGTATTAAGTAATTTACTCTTTTTTGCAGTATTTCTCAGTGGCTTCAACCCATCGAGATATTTCATGAACATGTATTTTAGCCAAAGGCAATACATCAGCTAGCAACTCCTTAGGTAGCATGGCACTACCTGAGACGATCCTGTAAACACAGCAGCTTGATACTGGTTTTTTCCCCACGGGATAGATTGGTTGAGAGGATTGTCTCGGTGAGACATGTTAGGCCATTCGCTGCTGAGGAGTTAAGTAGGAATCGAGTGCGGAGCTCCTTGAGTGGTTTCTTCCTAACCGGGACAGCGGATTAGTGTAGCAAATTTGTAATGTTTTTTGCTTCTTGATTGACTCGTATTCTGAGCTCACTATCAATGGCCTGCTATAGTGAATGTTCATAATAGAGCTAGGCTACACTTCTAACAGTAACGATTCAGAAAGTATACCTTGTCCTGTTCCCTTTGTGCTTAGTCAGTCATATTCATTGTGCCTACTGCCTATGTATGTGTAAACTACTTGTTCATACAGTTATACCTTCTACTTTTATCTCATTTTGTGAGTTTGTTGGTTGCTAAGTTGGTCATCTGTACTTTCTTTTATTATGTTTTCTTTGGTTTAGGGGATGCAACTCCATGTGCGTGCTTTTGTTGTAGAACATTCTATTCTACTAATTTAAGTTTGTAGCTCAAAATGCCCCTTTCAAGTAGATTTCTCCTTCAAAATACATGGAATTAACTTGGCTAGGATCGCATGATCAGAGTTCAATGTTAATGGGTCCATTCGAAGAGTTGAGGTTCAAAGGAGGGAAGTATGAGCAACAGCAATACATTGAATATGAAGCTTTAATAATCTCTTAACCTGACGAAGTAATCTCCAATGTTATTGGATTTTTCATTATCAAATCAAAATGAAGTTTACAAAATTAGGTTGACACTTGCTCCCAATTACATCACAACTAGAGC
Organism: Salvia splendens; assembly: GCF_004379255.2. Taxonomy (NCBI): domain Eukaryota; kingdom Viridiplantae; phylum Streptophyta; class Magnoliopsida; order Lamiales; family Lamiaceae; genus Salvia; species Salvia splendens. The sequence goes on from NC_056033.1 coordinate 11,391,515, forward strand.
AATTTGGTGGCAATGGACAACAATTAATAAATGATTTAAGAATGACCCAGCTCCCATGAACCCAATCACGGTCTGTTGCAACGTGGAGTATATGATATATCTGACTTCATCTTCAGTAAGTTGGCAGGCCATTAGTGAAATATGGTCTTACCTTGAGACGAGAGATCAGCAGCGGAAGCATAATACATTACTCCACCCTATCGGAAACTATGATTAGAACTCAGTAGGTCCCAACTTCTTTGCATGTGTGCAGGCAAAGGAGCTCTTAACACAATATCTCTGATTCGTGCAGAGTCTACATCACTTATGTTGCCATTTTGCAAGACAACTGAAATGTCCGGCACGACCATCTCCTTGCAATGAAGATGGAGGGAGAATTGTTCATCTGATATGCTTCCACTTTCCAAATCAGTGTCCTTTTCAACTTTGGATGGCATGTCTCCCAGTTTAAGATGATCTGAAGAGGACTCGAGATAGTGTCCTAGTTTCTTATGAGCTTGTCGCCCATACTTGTAGTCTCCAACTATTGGTGTCCCCAATACTTCCGCACAATGGACTCGAAGCTATTCAACAATGACAAAGTCAATACAAAGGGCAAGTCTAGCTAACCTTATTATATCTAAGGTTTAAAGGGAAGTTGTGATGGGACTTATAAAAAATTAAGAGATGTAATAATAACCTGGTGCTTTCTTCCAGTAAGTGGCGAAAGCTCTAACCATGTATAACCTGCAATTTACCACTCCACTGAATAAACCATATTTTGGATGCTAAACTAGTTAAGTAATCAGTGTAACACTACAGGAAAAAAAAGGATAAGTGCACGAAAATATTTATCGTTCTCATTCAGAAAAATGAGCATATAATGTCACTTTATTTTTAATAAAGGTCAATAAACAGCTGTAACATCTTTTTGTTTTTCCGAGAACCTTACAGTAAACCATAAAGATTTCAGGAAACGGATAAATATGGTGTGAAACTTTCCTGATCCCTCAGTTAACAGTATGAGTAAACTCCAGACCATACATAAATTATTCAAACTTCAGCAAACATGCACCCTTTATTTAATGTAGTTGATGCGACACTGATCCACTCTTCGAACTGACATAGATGATGCAAATATATTAAATCAATATCTAGCACAGCCTCTTCATTTTGCAATCTGCAAATACTACTAACTGAGCCAGTAAAGTGGAGTAAACATTTGTAACATTATTAGGAATAGCATACTAGACAATCAGACAATCAAACGGGAAAAAGAAAAAAATAGGGAACAGAGTTAAAACATGGTGGAGATGGCTTAAACAACATGCCTTCGAATGTACACATGATAGTATATAAGACATCGACGAGAACATTGACGAAACATTTGAAGACTGCGTTAGGAACGAACCGCTGGGTGAAGATGCTATTACTCGATAACCTGTTACAGCATGCTGCCCTGACAATCTGTTGCTATTATCAGCCACAGTAATTCTCTCAGATTTTCCATTGTCAACAACCACCTGAATAAGAAATGAACAAGAAAAAAAAAGAACAAGGATTTTAATTAAATTCAATTAAAAAAAGAGCTGAATCCATAAATGAAATTTTCCAGACGTGTAATCATCACATCAGTATAATTAAGCCTCATATGCAGTAAACAGTGCAAGATAGAACATTTGTTTCTACTTTCCGAGTATATAGTATCTTGGAATTAGGATGTAAAAAAATACACATAATATCTAGGTAAGAATTCAGAAATGGCAAAAAAATCAAATGTACATCCAAAAGATTGTCGAAAAAGCACGAGCATGACCATCACGTGAAATATAGGAAAACCATGCATCAATCATCTTTTTTCCAAGATCGGAGATCAGGTAACATTGACAATTATGGTTTATGTGCCTCCATATCATGAGAAATCAAAAAAGACAATCTAGATTATGTTAATATAAACCGAGCATAGCATGTTGCAAATTATTAAGAGTTTAAGACCATGTAAAGACCTTGAGAAGATATAGGACAGATGAAAAAAAAAGATTTGGAGATGCTAAAGTGACTCTTAAGGTGGAGAAATGTAAAATTCACCTTTATCAAAGGGACAGAAACTGACCCTTGTCGACGTCTTGGAGATCCGATAACTAGAGCCCAATACTTCTTATGAAGAATTCTTTTACTTCCAAGAATCTGCAAGAAAAGGTAACCCAGATGACTTCTACATGATGACAGATGTATCACTGTGAAGGCATTGATATTGATTTCTTTGAAAAGCTTATGAAATGCAGAAGCAGTAAATAACGAAATGTATTATCTAAAATGAGGAAGAAAAGTTACATCATTTGAAGCTCCAATGGTTTTCTCACGAAAAACAGAATGCAGGACTGTAGTGCTCAACTGTGTCCTTCCCATCACTAATATGCCGCTGCTGTCTCTATCAAGTCTGTGTACCTACCAACAAGCTAGTAAAACAACTATGTACAAAGTAAAAAAAAGGTAGCTAACTACATGAAGAGAATGGGCCAAGTTCATTTTTTCAATAAACCTGAAAAAAAAAGAAAGAAAACAACTTCCAGGAAATCTAGTCAAATATGTACTTTTAAATATCTAAGACCAGTACATGGCCTAAGATACGAGGGAAAATGTTCTGAAATCGGAGAGCATAACAAAATGAAGTTTCTTTCATATAGCTCCGCAAATAATTTGATAAAAGGCATAAAATATTCTTCAGTGGAGATACCATTCAAACAGTTTATTAGCACACGAAGGATTTCCATCAATATTCCAACTTTCAACTAGAATCCTAAAAGTGCAGTTGAATGTTTCTTTACACTTGGATGCAAAAGTACTCCCACAAAAGCAATTCGTCAGCATTTTTCTAATACTCCTATAATATATAGTTAAATTAACAAGAGTAAGAAGAAAGCAAAGTCATAGAAACTTTGTAGAAATGAGAGCTTCGACTGTACTGCAAATTCATGGCCTCGCCACCCAGGAAAGAGATAGTACAGATCAAGCAAAGATAGTATCATAGTTCAGGAACGTGAGCGATGTGATTACTGATTGTTGGGAAATATTTTGGTTAAATAGGATTAGGAAATCCTATTAGAATGACTTGGATAACTTAGAATCGTGTAGAACACTTTTAGATCAAGTATTTTGAGTGTATCAAAATCAATGATCGGATAAGACTAAGTTCTTGCATTGTGTTACTGATTTCTGTCATCTATTTAACCATAACAAAACAGTTAATTAACTGTTTTAAACTGCCAAAGCAGTTGCCACCAAAATCAGAAAAAGTTCAACCGAATCAACTGAATTCTGATCCAAAACAGTTAATAACTGTTTTAAACTGCCAAAACAGTTGCCACCAAAATCAGAATAAGATAGGAAAAGGTTCAACCGAATCAACTGAATTAATTCACCAGAATTAAAGTGTTAATACACTAAAATTCCAACATTCCTCCCCTATTTTAGTGTATATATAAGCATGATCAAATAAACAAAACAGAAAACAAAATTATGCATAAATGAAAATATCACAAGGATTGAATTTCCATTTTAGTATATTAATGTACAAATATTCGAATTATAAGAGTGGTCTAAGACTTGAACTCTTACAATTTCTTTGAATATCAGTCTTAAGATACACATAACTTTCCAACTAATCAATCTAAACCTGATTGTTGGGAAATATTTTGGTTAAATAGGATTAGGAAATCCTATTAGAATGACTTGGATAACTTAGAATCGTGTAGAACACTTTTAGATCAAGTATTTTGAGTGTATCAAAATCAATGATCGGATAAGACTAAGTTCTTGCATTGTGTTACTGATTTCTGTCATCTATTTAACCATAACAAAACAGTTAATTAACTGTTTTAAACTGCCAAAACAGTTGCCACCAAAATCAGAAAAAGTTCAACCGAATCAACTGAATTCTGATCCAAAACAGTTAATAACTGTTTTAAACTGCCAAAACAGTTGCCACCAAAATCAGAATAAGATAGGAAAAGGTTCAACCGAATCAACTGAATTAATTCACCAGAATTAAAGTGTTAATACACTAAAATTCCAACATTCCTCCCCTATTTTAGTGTATATATAAGCATGATCAAATAAACAAAACAGAAAACAAAATTATGCATAAATGAAAATATCACAAGGATTGAATTTCCATTTTAGTATATTAATGTACAAATATTCGAATTATAAGAGTGGTCTAAGACTTGAACTCTTACAATTTCTTTGAATATCAGTCTTAAGATACACATAACTTTCCAACTAATCAATCTAAACCTGACACCTTAATAACAAGTCTAGTGTCCATATCCTTCAATAAACATTTATAAAGCTAAGTCCAGAGCTTTATTGGAACAACTTGGATTCCATGTTTATATAGGTAGCTTTTCATCTTGTCCTGCCAAAACAATTTGTCAAAAAGCTATTAAGAAGCAAAGCTTCAACCTCTTTTAAACTGACAGAATAATACACATACCTCGGATGGTTTGAACATGTGTCAATCTCACATGTTTAGGCTTTCCACATTGAATTCTACATCTAACATCAAGTTAGAAGAGAATTGGGTATCCTAAACAGATAAGATTAGATGGACTTAAGCCCCACCCTTTTAGCAGATTTGATAACTAAATCTTTTGCCAAGCCTTTGGTTAGATGGTCTGCCAGATTTTGTTGTGTCCCAACAAATTCAACTGAAATGACCCCATGAGTGATCAACTCCCTAACCATGCTATGTCTGACACCTAAATGTCTAGACTTCCCATTGTAAACTTGGCTATACACTTTAGCCAAAGTTGCAGCACTGTCACATCTCATTGAGATAGGTGATATAGGCTTAGGCCATAAAGGAATTTCATATATCAAATTCCTAAGCCATTCTGCCTCTTTTCCAGCTGCAGCAAGTGCCACAAATTCTGATTCCATTGTAGAATTTGTGATACAAGTCTGTTTCTTTGAAGCCCATGAGATGGCTCCACCTCCCAGCAAGTAAATCCAACCACTAGTAGAGGAATGATCCTCTAGATTGGTTATCCAACTTGCATCCGAATATCCTTCCAAAATTGAAGGAAAATCAGAATAACACAAACCATAGTTCATGATTCCCTTGAGGTACTTGAATAGCCTCCTCACTGCCTGCCAATGATGTATGCTTGGATTAGGAGTAAACCTGCTCAACCTTCCAACAGCAAATGCTATATCAGGCCTAGTGCTGATCATAGCATACATCAGGCATCCAATTGCTTTAGAGTATTCCAATTGGGAAACTGCCTTGCCTTTATTAGGCAAGAGTTTTACATTAGGATCTATGGGAGTACTTACAGAAGTACAATTTCCATAATTGAACTTCTTCAATACTTTCTCAATGTAATGAGATTGTGTAATAGAAATCCTGTGATACGATCCCACATCGGTTTCACACGAAAGTGTGGAATAGCATATAATAGGGAGTCAAGCATATAATAGGGAGTCAACCCTTTACCTTTGACCATGGTTTTGGGTTAAGTTAGGGCTTCCTATCTTATATGCTTAACAATTGGTGCGGTGAACGATGGTTAGCTCTCGATCGGACACGCGGCTGGAAGAATTGGAGAAGGCTGCGGAAAATCTGGAACAGGGCAGGCTCTTGTTGGACGCGGCGGTGACTGAACTGAATGCCCAATTCCGCCGCACCGACGACCAAGTAATGGAGGTACGTTCTAATCTGAACGCCATGCGCGAGGAGATGCGTGCGGGGTTCGCTTCACTCAAGCTGAAGGATAAGTCCGGACCGGAGGACGAGGCCACCTCAGCGAATCGGGGGTCAAAGTCGACAGCTGCGGGTGGTGTATCGACGTCACCCATGCCTACCTTTGACGGCTCAGAGGCCCTCGCGTGGCTGGCAAGAGCAGAGCAGTTTTTTCTGATCTCGGAAACCCTTCCCGAGCACCGGGTTGGCGTCGCCATGGTAGCTCTGGCAGGCGCTGCCCTCCCGTGGTACCAGTTGTTACGACAACGAGTCCCGGATCTGACGTGGGCTCGATTTGCAAGGGAATTGATGAAACGTTTTGGAGGCAATGGAGCTTTGAATGAATATGAAGCATTCGCCGCAGTCCGTCACACCGGCTCCCTAACGGACTTCGTGGCTGCTTTCGAGGCGCGACTCGCACAGGTTCCAGATATCTCGTGTCATCAATACCTGGGATTTTTTATGGCGGCACTTCGCCCTGAGGTCCACCTACAAATGAAGGCCGCCAAAATCACTACGTATGAGGATGCGGTCGAATTGGCGTTGGACATTGACATGATGGCATCCGCCCAGCCCCCGCGATCAGCGCCCACCCAATCATCCACCCAGCCACAAACATATGCAAACCAGCCAGCTCGCTCTTTCTCAAAGGGGTACTCCCAATCCCCCTCTCACTCCTCTGGCTCGTCAAGACCCCTATCCAAACGCTTCCGGAACGTGTCTCCAGAGGAGTATAGGCGGCACATAGCAGCAGGGACCTGTGTCAAGTGCGGCCTGAAGTTCGGGCCGACTCATAGATGCCCCCCCAAGACGCTCAACGTCCTGATCTGCGAGGAGGAAGAAGGATCAGCCGCTGATTCAGATCCCGAGGAGTCAGAACTTGTGGACAACAACGTGGAGCCGCAGCTCTCCGTCCTATCCCTGAATGGGCTGGACACGACCAATACAATGAAATTATTTGGGGAAATCGACTCACAACAGGTCAAGGTGATGGTGGATAGCGGCGCTAACTACTGTTTCATTTCAGAACAGTGTGCCCAGCGGCTCCAGCTGCCGATTACTCCCACATCGCCCTACTCGGTGGTGTTGGGCGACGGGACCACACGACGAGCAGCAGGGCTCTGCAGGGGCGTGCTTCTTACATTAGAGAAGGAGAAGTTTGTGGTCTCATGCTATGTCTTTCCCCTCCGGAACATCGACGTAATTTTGGGGGTATCGTGGCTCGCTTCTCTCGGATACGTCTGGGCAAATTGGCAGCACTCTTCCATGGATTTTTCAGTCGACGGCCAGCACGTTTCGCTCAAAGGCGATCCAACTCTAATGCGGCGGGCCTGCTCCTCCCAGGACCTCCGCTGCCTCGAGGAAGGTGACTGCTGCTGGGTCCTCCACTCGGTACAGAAAGAGGTCGTGGCGGAACCTTTCGGGATCAGCTCGTCCCTGTCCCAGGCAGCCCATTCGCAACTGCTGAAACTGATAGAGGAGTTCCCTTCGATCACACGGGAGGCCACGGGTTTACCCCCCCGCCGCCGCACTGACCATCGCATACCTCTGCGACCAGGTACTGACCCCGTCTCTGTCCGCCCATATCGGTATAATCATTTACAGAAAGATGAAATGGAGAAGCTCGTCGCCGAGATGTTGACTTCCGGGGTGATTCAGCCAAGTACTAGCCCTTTTTCTAGCCCGGTACTCCTTGTGCGTAAGAAGGATGGCTCTTGGAGATTTTGCGTCGATTACAGGGAACTGAACAAGCGGACCATTCCCGACAAATATCCTATTCCAGTGATACAGGAATTACTTGACGAACTACATGGGGCCAAGTGGTTCAGCAAGATCGACCTGAAAGCCGGCTATCACCAAATCCGGGTAGCCCCTAACGACGTGCCCAAGACGGCGTTTCGCACACATTCCGGTCATTATGAGTTCCTGGTTATGCCGTTCGGCCTCACCAACGCCCCGGCAACATTCCAGAGCTTGATGAACGACATCTTCAGGCCGGCGCTACGCAAGTTCGTTTTGGTTTTCTTTGACGACATCCTCGTCTATAGCACGACCTGGGCAGATCATATGCGCCACCTTCGACGTGTTTTTGAAGCCTTGCACGCTCACGCCCTCGTCGTCAACTCCAAAAAGTGTCTTCTTGGGCGGGACAGCGTCGAGTATCTTGGGCATATCGTGTCCCTTGAGGGTGTTAAAATGGACCCCGCCAAGATCTCGGCGGTCCTCCGCTGGCCGACTCCGACTTCTTTAAAGAGTGTTCGCGGATTTCTCGGCTTAACAGGGTATTATCGCCGTTTTATCCGCGACTACGGCAAGATCGCAGCCCCCCTTACGGAGCTCTTAAAGAAACCACCGACACCCCACGCCAAAGCCGCTTGGATCTGGCCAACGGCGGCAGCCTCCGCTTTCGACGCTCTTAAAAAAGCACTGACTTCCGCACCTTTACTCCGGATGCCAGATTTCACGAAGGAATTTGTGATTGAATGTGACGCCTAGGGCCGAGGCCTAGGGGCGGTATTAATGCAGGAACGTCAACCGGTGGCCTACTTCAGCAAAACCTTGTCCCCTAGGAGTTTAGCAAAATCAGCCTATGAGAAGGAGCTCATGGCCCTCGTCCTCGCGATCCACCATTGGCGCCCCTACTTGTTGGGCCGCCGCTTCATCATTCACACGGATCAGCGCAGTCTGCGTCAACTGTTAGCTCATCCACTAGCAACTCCAGCGCAACAAAATTGGGCGGCCAAGTTATTGGGTTACGATTTCACTATCGTATACAAGGAAGGAAAGCTGAATAGGGCGGCCGACGCCCTCTCCCGTCGAGATGAGGACGTGCTGGAACTCTCCGCCATCTCAACTCCGTCATGGCCGGAATGGTCAACGATTCAGGCAACTTTGTCCTCGGACCCGGCCCTATCAAAAATCAAATCTGCACTGGAGGCCGGACAGCCAACCTCCCCTCATTACGAGCTGGTGCACGGCACTCTGTTTTACAAAGGGAGGATTGTGGTCCCCCCCCATTCCCCATGGATACCGAGGCTGCTGGCAGAGTTCCATATCACGCCTACCGGTGGACATTCCCCCCAAAATCCCTCATTTAGTCCTGAATATGAGAGCATAGAGTTAACCATTTCTTTCAAAACTCTATTCTTTCTCTCTGATATTCCATTCTGTTGTGGTGTGTAAGGGGCAGTAGTCTGATGAATTATTCCTACTGATTCAAAGTAATGAGGGTCGTAATACTCACCTCCCCTATCTGACCTAAAGACTTTTATACATTCACCCTTTTGTACCTCAACTTCTGTTTTGTACACTTTGAATTTCTCTAAGGCTTCATCCTTAGAATTCAGCAAATATACAAAATAAAATCTAGTTGAGTCATCAATAAAAGTAATGACATATTTTCTATTTCCAATTGATGGGGTTGAATGAAAGTCACAGAGGTCACTGTGAATCAACTCCAGCAGTTTTGATTCTCTCACAACATCACTAAGTGGTTGCCTTGTTATCTTTGTTAACATACATGTTTTACATTTATCTTTGCTAACATTAAAGGCCGGGATTAGGCTACTTTTAGACATTTCAATAAGTCTTTTATAATGAACATGTCCTAACCTCTCATGCCACAAATTTGAAGTTGATTGTTCATTAGTGGTGATCACATAAACAGACTTATCCTCAAATGGTGATTCAATGTTTAATCTTAACATTCCATTACATAAATAACCAAAACCAACAAACACACCATGTTTAGATAAAACATATTTTTTTGCTTCAATTACTTGTTTGTAGCCTAGGTTATTTATTACAGTACCACTCATTAGATTCTTTCTAATAGTGGGAACATACAATACATCTAATAGCAACAATTGTTTTCCAGAAGTAAACACAAGTCTAACATTTCCTATTCCTTCTACTGATTCACTAGAGCTATTCCCCATCCTGATCACTGATCCATCAGAGATCATCTGCAAAGATGTAAACCATCTTTTATCCTTGCATACATGGTTTGTAGCCCCAGAATCCACCCACCAAGTGAGTTCATCATCCTGTACATAGAATGAACTTGGTGTTTCAGAAACATAATTCTGAATAGAAATGTTAGAATTAAGTATATTCATACCTTGAGGTACATTGGGATCCTTAGATCCACCAGTTCCAGGATTGGAACCACTGGTACTTGTCCCAGTCTTGAACCCTTTCTTTCCAGACCTACAATCTTTCTTGAAGTGGCCTGGTTTCCCACACTTCCAGCAGACATACTTTTGTTTCTTGTTGGCAAAGGATTCTTCTTGGTTCATTTTCCTTTTCCCTTTAAACTTCTTTTCATTTTCTATCATGTTGACAGAAGAAGAAATAGCAACACCCTTTTCCTTGTTCTTTTCCATTTCTTGAGTTCTTAAAGACTCTTCTATCCGGAGATGAGAACCAAGTTGCACCAAGGAAAGTTCTTCCTTTTGATGCTTTAGAGTGTGTTTGAAGTCTCTCCAAGAGGGGGGTAATTTATCAATGACACTAGAAACTGAAATGGATTCATCCATATGCATCTGGTGTTGTTGAAATTGCCCAAGAATCCTTAGCAATTCATTGTATTGTTCCATCACTGGCCTAGAGTCTAACATCTTATAATTATTGAAATTACTAACAAGAAATTTCTTGCTAGAGGCATCCTCTGCCATATATTTAGACTCTAGAGAATCCCAAAGTTCTTTGGATGATTCAACATTTTGATAAATATCGAAAAGAGAATCTGTCATACCATTAAGGATATGCCCTCTGCACACATAGTCATCATTTTCCCATTTCTGCCTTCTTCTTGTCTGTTCTAGGGATTCATCCTCTGCAGATTCAGGCATGGTGGTGGTGAGAACATGAACAACCTTCAGGGTGGTAAGCAAGAAGTGCATCTTCTTTCTCCATCTTCGAAAATCCACTCCTTCAAACTTCTCCAATTTTGTGAATTTTGCAGTCATATCTCTAACAGAATCATGTCCAGTCATCTTCTAAATACTTGATCTTTGTTGGGGAATATTTTGGTTAAATAGGATTAGGAAATCCTATTAGAATGACTTGGATAACTTAGAATCGTGTAGAACACTTTCAGATCAAGTATTTTGAGTGTATCAAAATCAATGATCGGATAAGACTAAGTTCTTGCATTGTGTTACTGATTTCTGTCATCTATTTAACCATAACAAAACAGTTAATTAACTGTTTTAAACTGCCAAAGCAGTTGCCACCAAAATCAGAAAAAGTTCAACCGAATCAACTGAATTCTGATCCAAAACAGTTAATAACTGTTTTAAACTGCCAAAACAGTTGCCACCAAAATCAGAATAAGATAGGAAAAGGTTCAACCGAATCAACTGAATTAATTCACCAGAATTAAAGTGTTAATACACTAAAATTCCAACACTGATTGGCATATGCCACTGACCTAGTGAGCTTAGTGTCTATATGAGAACCAAAGAGTTCTTCAAACTCACCAGACGAGGAGGCTCCATGCAGTCATATCTCAAATATTTGGCAGCCAGCTCATCTAGACTTCTCCTTATCCCAACGCCACCCTGAAAAGAAACTTCTGGTAGTGTGAAACAGAATCCATTTTTAGCAATATAGAAAGGGTTGAGGGGCAGGGAAGAAGCAAATATATTACCTGAACAGGCATTCCAGGTGGTTTATTGATGACAATTATAGCAGAGTCCTAAAAAGGTTTTAATCAAAATCAGGCTCCCTTCACGCGCAACCAACTACAGAAAAGTAAAGGGCTAGCTACATTCTACTAACTACAATACCTGACACTTTATACCTTATACAAATCGAGGCTTTGAACAAATCTCCGTTCTTCTTCACTGGAAAAGCTCTGGTTCTCTTCGGCTGTTGGGTGAGACGTATCATCAACAGATTTGGGAAGGCATATCCTATCACCAACGTCCATCAAATCTTTAGCTCCTACCTTCAGACACAAAAAAACAAAAACAGGCGTTGAGGTAGGAATGACACAACTAGAAAAATAAATAACAAGAGCATGAAGTTGCATAAGAATTGTGAATGACTGTGTTTTACCCTTCTTGGCCGCTGGTCTTTTGATCCGGCACTGGAGCACTCCTTTCGCACCTGTAGCAAATCAAAAGGAGCCACCTCAAAATTAATACTGATAAAATCTTATGCAATACCAAAAATGCAAGTACATTGCTAGCTTAAACCTCAATTGTGTTATACTACTAGCTTATAAAGGATACGAGCTGAAGTGCTAACTTATTTGTTATCAGAAAGAAGGAAATTGACGTGGTTTCGAAGCTATTTCCTCACGCAAAGTATGAGACCGAGTTTGTTAGATGCTGATGCTCAAGAGATTTGCAATCAACAGAAAAAGAAAATGAACCTGTCTTAAGCGAAAGAGTTTCTGAACGAGAGACCTCGGCAGATGAGGACAGCACTTAAGAATCCATTTAAGCGCCGTTGCGTTGGTTTCGTCCGGCCGTCCGTACAGTTTTTTCCCTATAGAAGAAGCGTCGGGGGCTGGGTTGAATGGAGGCAATATCAGCCATTGATTATTTTTTTCTTTATCATAGTTTTCACCGTCGCTGGCTGCGGTGTACCAACATTTCTGTTCGTAGACCGACTTGGTTAAAATTAATTTGCAAGTCGGTGCAGCGGCGTCGGCCTGCCACCGCCGGATAATTTGTCGGAGGAGAAGGCGCTCCGCCATGATATAGGGCTAGTTACTGTACGATTTTTATTACTTCTATTTTCAGATTTTTGTTCTTTTAACATTTTTTGGTTTATTTATTTTTCTCATACTCATTTAAATTCTCTCTCATTTCCATTTTTTTCTCGACCTCTTATTTCATTTTATGTTTTTTCAAAAATTTTATTTTCTCATATTTCTGTAAGTTTAGAGCATCAGCAATGTCGTCCGTCCCAGCAGAATTCCGACCGGCGTGCCGGAATTCCGCGGCGGACGTCCGCCATTGTGCATGGTAGCCACGGATACGGAATTCCGCCGAGGACACCGCAGTTCCGCGGCGTTTATTCGGAATTCCGTCGCGACGCCGCGCGGACTCCATTGCATTGACTCCCACGGACGTCCGCGCGAAATTCCCGTTTATTGCATTAAATGCTTTTTTTATGTTTAGTAATTATGTATTTTTTTTATAATGAAGTATGTTCTTTTTTAAATAAATTGATTGCATTTTCTCCGTATTCGTGTCGACTATTTAATTCCGTAAATTTCTTACTTCCGGAAATTGTTTAATTTGTGAATTTGTGTATTTTTTTAATTGTGAGAAGTCCTTGGGGATGTCCACCACTGTGCAATGGGAATTCCTTATGACGTAACAGTGCAGTGGGAAGTCCATATGACGTGGCAGGAGGTATTTTTGGGAATTTCACGAAGAATTCCGCCGGAAATTTCGCGCCACTGCTGATGCTCTTAGGCCAATCGCTCAAATGAAGCAAAGGTGGTTAATTATGATCCACTGAGAAATCAAATAAGGGCAACAACATGAATTGAGTAAATGGTTACCGGAGCGGATCACCTATATCCTTTCCTAAAACATTTCCTAAAACACACTGGCAATAAAATAAAATAATCTTATAAACATGGGTCTATTACACATCTTGGTGAGTGTGTTTTTAGAAATATTTTAGGAAAAAACATAGGTGATCCGCTCCGAAATATTACTCCCTCCGTCCCATAATAATTGTCACTCTTATTGTAGGCACGGGTTTTAAGAAATGTAAAGAAAAGTTCGTTAGAAAATTTAGTGGAATGTAGGATCCACTTTTTATATTGATTTTATAATAAAATGTGAGTAAAGTGCGTTAATAGAATGTGAGATCTACTTACTATTTATGGTAAAAATGAAGTGTGACAATTATTATGGGACGGGGAATAAGTTTTAGTCTTTGAAATCGCTGAATGATGCTAATAAGTCAGTTATGACATACTATTATATTTGAAGTTCTTGATGTGCGGACCTTATAAATGGTATACTAGATTTTCTAATACCCCACTAAATAATTGACAAATACTAGATCTCAATTTATGGTAAAAAAAAGTTATTTCTAAAAAAACTCCTTCCCTTTCTCACTACCACGTCGCCTTGATGAAAATAGTTTTGTTATTTCATGTACCCTCTCTATTATATTTAATCGAAATAGTTACGTTAACTTTTGTTTAAAAAATATTAGGTCAAATTTTAGCTTACTTCAAAATATTTATATAAAACAGATTATACTTTTACTGTGTCTTCTTATATTGCTTATAACATCATAATCCAAAATTAAAACCAAATCTACACCCTTAGGAGCCGTTTGGTAGCTTTATTTGTGCATTTGGTAGCTATGTTAACAATCTACGTAGCCCGTGTTTGGTATCCGGACCATACAAAGCCCACTAAAAAGTCTATGTTTCAATCACATTTGTAACTATCCATTTGTCTATGTTACATATCTAATATACCTAGTTAATTTTAGTAAAATACGATTTTACCCATCCATTTTTAGTTAAAAATAATAATTTTTATAAAATTACAAATAAAATTATTGGAATAACTAGAAGTTAACAAAAGCGTACTTAAAATAATGAAAATGATTAAAACAATTTACCTAACATATCACAAATTTTAAAATATTAAAATTTCTATATTAGTCTAAACAATATACTCCCTCCGTCCCCAAAGAATATGCACTTTGGGGATGATACGAGTTTTAATGTAAAATTGGTAAAGTAAGATAGAGGTAGAGAGAAAAAGTAATTAAAGTATTGATAGTGGATAATGAGTTTCACTTCATTAGAGAGAAGAGACTTTCTAAAATTAGAAAGTGCATATTCTTGTGGGACGGACTAAAAATGAAATAGTGCATATTCTTGTGGGACGGAAGGAGTATTATATAAAGTTGTGTGACGTGTTTTCTTACCATGCCTTAAAAAAGATAATATAATATTAAATTGTAATATATATAATAATTATTTATATTATACTATAATATATTTAATTATATTTTCAACTCCACGAGTTCAGCTTTTTGGATCTGTCATTGGAGAGAGTGTGCCATAGAAGAGAGCAATTATTCTTCAAGGATAGTTTAGTCATTAGCTTAAATTAATGAGGATAGTTTTGACAATTATAATTTTATCCCTATTTGTAACTTGTTGTATCAAACACTTAAATAAGATAACCCATAATTATTTTAAGCTATCAAACACTCAATCAAGATAAATTAATTAATCGAAACTATGATAACTATCACAAATTGCATCATGTCTAGTCGAAACATGACATAGCTACCAAACGATGCCTTAGATTTTAAAATGAGTGGATGAGATTAAATCTTACTAATTTCAATAAATAGTAGACAAAATATCAACAAAATGATAAGATCGTCATTCTGTTATCATATCATAATTTTTGTGTTTTTTTATTTCAACATAGTGTATTACAAATATCAACATAGTAACATGAGAATCTCAACAAAAGTAACATAAAATATCAACACAGATTTATTGATATTTTACCTGCATTATATTGAAATTTTTTGATATATACGAAAGTTGAAATAAAAATCATCAAATTTCATCATCTGAACGTCATCGGAACATATGTAAATGAGATCTCGTTAGAATCCTTATAAAATTACCTTTAATTTTTTATATATTTTGATAAAAAAATAATTTAAATGAAGAGAGTTACACAAATTAACGTTTTAGGTTATTTTTTATAAGAGAGAACTGACATTAATACTCCTTAAAATTATTTAATGATTATTTAAATTTAAAATATAATACACTTGGCATTATATGAACCACTAGATCTCATAATCTAATGGTTAAAAGTTAGTCTTAATTTTGGATTGCTAATTAGTTAACAATGGATCACATCTCTACTTTTACCCCTACTTTTACGTATTCCAAAAAATATAAAAATCATAAAACTTTCTATTTTTAATTTTAGTGAAATTATTTAATTTTTTATATCCTAAAAGATGTCGATCTTATATAAAAGTATAATTAATTATAATTTGACAAAACTCGTTTTTAATATAGCTTTCAGCACAATACAAAATAATTATAAAATTTAAATAATTTTCATAAAAATAATTGCGATAATAGCTATATGAAAAATGAAATTTGCCAAATTCTAGTTAATTATATTTTTATATAAGACCTTAAGACGGTGTCAATTTATTAAATATAGATACTTTATATTAGAAAATAAAATATATTTTTATTGTCATTATTATTAACATAATTTTTATCAGTCTTTTATAATTATTAATATAAATTATAGTAATAATATAATAAAAGTAAAAGAGAGATAAATAGTACTCCCCGTCCAATATTACTCTTTTTCATTTTAGATCGTTAATTTGAGATTAAGTTTGTAGTGTAATTAAATTACTATTTTAAGTGTTATGAGAAATCACTTAATAATAAAATACTTAATTAACTCTAATATAAATATTATTAAATACTTAATTAACTCAAATATAAATAATATAAGTAGTTTGAGACAAGTTGAAATATAAAAGTATGAGTAACATGGAATAGAAAGAGTACTATAATAAAAGAGAGGAATATTTTTAAGAGAAATTATAGTGATAATAATGACACATATTTTAATAAATAAGTACTCCGTATTAAATGAAAAGAAATAGTGTTGGGATCGGATGGTCACTGAATTGCTCAAGGATTGAAGCTTAGTTACAAACGGCTAGTTTCCAAAAGTTAGTTGAAGTTAGTTGTGAATTGAACGGCCGAGATGAAGAGCAAGTAATGAAGTGATCCGAGCCGTGCAATGCATGTATAAAGAGAGGTTTCTGTTGCATGATCAGTTAAGAGAAACCGTGAGAGACAAGAGAAGAAAGAGATCGATCATCACGTCAAGATCCTTGAGAGTTCTTTGAGTGTATGGTTTATCATTCACATTGAGTTTTATGAGGGTTATCTTCTTTGTAATCATAGTTCCGCATGTATTGTTTTTCTTCCCATTGTAAAGCCAAGGAGTGAATGAGATTGAGAGTGCTTCCCGTGGATGTAGACTTTTTACGTTGAACCACGTAAACCCCGGTGTCATTGTTTTGTTTCTTGTTTGCTGCGCATTGATCATACAAACCAACAACTGGCGCCGCCTGTGGGAATCGAGTATGGCGATGGAGCGATATGAAACAGAGAAATTCAATGGAAGAAATGATTTCGCATTATGGCAGATCAAAATGAAAGCTCTACTCACCGCTCAAGGGCTGGATGATGCTCTGGAACCGCTCAAATCAGAGGACAAGCCGACTGTTAAGCAGCTTGAAGTTTTCAAGAAAGCTCGAAGTGCCATAATTCTGAATCTGGACGACAAAGTTATAAGAGAAGTCGCGAAGGAAGAATCTGCTGCGGGAATGTGGAAGAAACTGCAAGAGCTTTACATGACCAAGTCCCTAGCTAACATGTTATATCTAAAGCAATGCTTATACTCCTTTAGATTCACTGATGATAAAGGGATTTCGGATCAGCTCGACCATTTTAATAAAATTGTTGATGATCTTGAAAATGTGGATGCCAAATTGGAGGAGGAAGACAAGGCTATTGCCTTGCTAAATGCTCTCCCAAAATCTTTCGAGCATTTCAGAGACACCATGCTGTATGGCAGAGAAAAAGTGATCACTCTCTTGGAAGTTCAGTCAGCCTTGAAGTCCAAAGAATTGCAGAGAGCGGGTGGGGTTCAGGAGGGACCAGGGGATGTTTTGAACATCAAGAAGTTCAAGCCGAAAGGCAAGAACAAAGCTGGCAAACCCCAGTTCCAGAAGCAGAAAGATAAAGATGAAAAGAAAGAGTCCAGATCTTGTCACTATTGCAAAAAGCCTGGCCACTTGAAAAAGAATTGCTATTCTTGGAAGAGAAAGCAAGAAGAGGAGGCTCAGGCTCAAGGATCATCTGATGTCACCCAAGAGAAAGAAGACCTGCATGTTTTGAATGTGGCAGAGTCTGATATTGAGGGAAGTTGGATTGTTGATTCAGGATGTAGTTATCACATCTGCTCTCACAGGGAATGGTTTGAAGAGATCCAGCCGACTCAGGGATCAGTCATTTTAGGGAATGACTAGACTTGTGTTGTGAAGGGAATAGGAAAGATCAAGCTAAAGTTGAAAGATGGAGGGATAAGGATACTCACTGATGTGAGATTGATCCCAGACATCAGGAGAAACCTGATCTCTCTTGGGGTGCTGCAGTCAAAGGGATGTGGTTTTAGATCACATGGAGAGAACCTGGAAGTTTATAGAGGTTCTCAAATCATTTTGACAGCAGTGAGGCTCAGAAGCTTGTACTACCTGGATGCAAAAGCAGTCACTGGACAAACTTATTCAGTTCAGAAAGTGGAGATAGATTTGTGGGATAAAAGGCTAGGATATGTTGGCTTAAAGGGTATGAGAATGCTTGAAAAAGAGGGCCTGATACAATGTTCAGACATGGAAAGTTTCAAGAGCTGTGAAGACTGCATAATGGGTAAAGGCAAGAAACTGCCATTCCCAAAAGCAAAGCACATTTCCAAGGCACCGCTGGACTATGCCCATAGTGACCTATGGGCATAGTCCAGCTCAACCTCAGACAGTAGGTGGAGGAAGGTACTTTATGTCTATAATTGATGATTTTTCAAGGAAGCTATGGATATATGTGCTTAAAGAAAAATCAAAAGCTTTCAAGAATTTCAAGATTTGGCATGCTCTGGTGGAGAGGAAGAAATGAGTATCTCTCAAGTACTTAAGAACTGATAATGGACTTGAATATCTCTCAGCTGAGTTTGATAGTTTCTGCAAAGAAAGAGGAATTCAAAGGCACAAGACTATTCCAAGAAATCCCCAACAGAATGGAATTGCAGAGAGAATGAATAGGACAATAATGGAGAGGGTCAGGTGCATGTTCTTGACTTCTTCAGCTCCTAAGAAGTTTTGGGGAGAGGCTGTGATGACAGCTTCTAAAGTCATCAATAAATGTCCATCATCTGCAATAGGCTTTGAAATTCCAGACAAGAGATAGATCATATAACTTGGCTAGAGACATGCCTAGAAGAGCAACAAAACTTCCAGAAAAGTACAATGATTATGAGATACTTTTCTATGCCCTATGTGTTCCAGAGGCAGTATTATATGATGAGCCTGCAAACTTTCAAGAGGCCATGAGAAGCTCTGAGAAAATACAGTGGATGAAGGCCATGAAAGAAGAGATAGATTCATTGCTGAAGAATAGAACTTGGATATTGGTTGATAGATCAGTGTTGCAAAAAGCTGTGGGATCAAAGTGGATCTTCAAAAAGAAAGTTGAGATGCCTCAAGAGGGAGAAATTAGATTCAAAGCCAGGCTTGTGGCAAAGGGATACACTCATGAAGAAGGAGTAGACTACAATGAAGTGTTCTCCAAGGTTGTCAAGCATTGTTCTATCACAATCATGTTGGCTGTTGTTACTCAACTGAACTGGGAATTGCATCAGCTAGATGTAAAAACAGCTTTTCTAAATGGGGATTTGGAGGAAACAATCTTCATGGAGCAGCCAGAGGGTTTTGTGATTGAGGGTCATGAAGACAAAGTTTGTTTGCTGAAAAAGAGTATATATGGACTAAAGCAAAGCAGCAGGCAATGGTATAAGAAGTTTGATTCTCACTTAGCAGAAATTGGCTTTCACAAATCTGCATATGATGACTGTGTGTATGCAAGAAATAGAGATGGAAGAAAAGCTGCTTATCTGGTGCTATACGTAGATGATATGCTTGTGGCAGCTGAGAACTTGACAGAGGTTCAAGCTATAAAAAATGAGCTAATGCAGAGTTTTGAGATGAAAGATCTTGATGAAGCAAAGAGGATCTTGGGCATGGACATCTGCAGAGACAGAAACATTGGTGAACTTTGGCTAAATCAAAGTGATTACATTCAGAGAGTAGTGAGCAGGTTTAAGATGCAAGATTCTGATGAAAAAGCAGTTCCCATGCCTCAACATTTCAAGCTTTCAAAAGAACAAGTCCCAAAGTCCCATGAGGAGAGTGCTGAAATGGATGCTATTCCATATTCAAATATTGTGGGGAGCATCATGTACAACATGATCTGTACAAGACCTGATGTATCTCATGCAATCAGTGTCACCAGCAGATTCATGAAGGAGCATGGGAAAGAGCATTGGCTGGTATTAAAGTGGATTTTGAAGTACATGAATGGCTCTAAAAACATAGGGATAATGTACAAAAGGAAGAAAGTGAAGATGGAAGAACCACTGATGGGATATTTTGATTCAGACTATGCATCGGATGTAGATACAAGAAAGTCTCAGACTGGATACATCTTCAACTTATTTGGCTTGGAAATCATCTCTGCAGTCAGTGGTTGCTTTGTCAACCACCGAGGCTGAATATATTACCTTGACCAAAGCAATAAAAGAAGCAGTTTGGTTGAGAGGCATAATTGAAGACTTTGGTGTGAAGCAGAAATCAGTGGCTATTTTCTGTGATAGCAATAGTGCTATCTGCCTAGCTAAGCATCAGATTCATCATGAAAGGACTAAACACAGACATCAGGCTTCACTTCATCAGGGATATCATTGATAGAGGAGAAGTCAGGGTGGAGAAAGTGAGGACTGAAGATAATGTTGCGGATGTTCTTACTAAGCCACTGCCAGTTGCAAAATTCAGACATTGTCTGAAGCTGGTCAGTGTGGTTTCAACTTAAGGTGGAGTAAGGGAAATGGAAGACACTCTTGGTCAATTCAATGCCCAAGGTGGAGATTGTTGGGATCGGATGGTCACTGAATTGCTCAAGGATTGAAGCTCAGTTACAAACGACTAGTTTCCAAGAGTTAGTTGAAGTTAGTGGTGAATTGAACGTCTGAGATGAAGAGCAAGTAATGAAGTGATTCGAGCCGTGCAATGCATGTATAAAGAGAGGTTTCTGTTGCATGATCAGTTAAGAGAAACCGTGAGAGACAAGAGAAGAAAGAGATCGATCATCACGTGAAGATCCTTGAGAGTTCTTTGAGTGTATGGTTTATCATTCACATTGTGTTTTGTGAGGGTTATCTTCTTTGTAATCATAGTTCCGCATGTTTTGTTCTTCTTCCCATTGTAAAGCCAAGGAGTGAATGAGATTGAGAGTGCTTCCCGTGGATGTAGACTTTTTACGTCGAACCACGTAAACCCCGGTGTCATTGTTTCGTTTCTTGTGTTGCTGCGCATTGATCATACAAACCAACAAATAGTATAAGAAAAACTGAGAGAAATAAATAAGCATTTAACTACAAACAATAACTTGAAAAGTAGCAGGTGAGAGTAAAATGGAAATAAAGTTGTCACGCCCGCATTTTCTAAGGATAGAAAACACGGTTGATCGCGACTAGGGGATGATTAAAGAAGCGGGGTAGAAAGGGGAAAACAACACAACTCGACCATAGCTCGAAACAAATGGGAATAGCTCGAATAAAATCAGAGTATCTCAACAATCAACAACTCAAAAATGAATATTATCTCAGCGATACAAGAACTCAAAAGAAGGACAACTACTTAGCGGAAACATTTGAGAGAAGGAATATGCCACGTGTGAAGACATGACATATTCTACACACTTCAATTTCTTCAACGGTCCTGCTCAACACCCGCCGCACCCGTCACACTCAACCTGCATATTTTTAAAAAGAAATGCAAGGCTGAGTACTTGATGCACTCGGTGGACTCATGCCGAAAACATTTTATAAAAAGTATTTATCATGCCACCATTGAGTGACCTTGGGTTTTAACTTTGAAAATGCCCGAGACACTAAAATCATTTCCATCATAAAACTCGTGACTACAGTCATTTTCCCATAGATGTCTACCATATCTGATCCATTGATGACAAGGAACGTGGCCACATTCCAAGTCACTAGACCGGCCGACCAAAAAGACGGCTCACGATCTCCATAGGTGTACACTAGCCTGAATAGGGACTCACTCCCTAGACAGACCCGAATTCGATTATCCATTGATGGCAAAAGCCACATCAGATAGGTTCCATAGATAAAACAAAACACGATATGACAAATATTCATATTATTTTCACATAAAAATATACTTAGGACATAGTCCTTATTTAAAAAGAAAGCCCACCTCAAGTTCTTAATCCGAAATTATTTCATTTCCCTTGATATCACGTCTCGCTCGCAAGGAATCACCTTTAGCATTTAAATAACACATAAATCAACACAATGAATCAAGTAAATAAATAAGATGTATGCACCCTAATTAAAATCATTTATCTCGTTTCTCGGTTTTCAATTATTCGGCGATCGTCCAAAGTTCCTCCGTTGGCTCGTCGTATTTTCCATCATGATATCGAAACATATTCGCAAAAATTAGAAAAGTGCATAATTAAATTATCGCGACCATTTCCCTTTGAAAATATATTTATTTTGGACTTAGGATAAAGATTATTCATCCTTCGAAATATTCTGGGATTAATTAAATAAATCATCACGATTAATTATCGGCAAAAAACTTAATTATTCCCCCACCTTATATCTCCAATTTAATTATGAAGCCCCAAACAAAATAAAAGAGCCCAAACAAAACATCCAATTTTAATTAATGAGGCCCAATTCTTTTAAAAACCAAAGGCCCAATATACACCCACATTCATCTTCCTCTCTTCTTTCTCTCAAACCAACGTCTAGAATTTCTCCCAACCCGTCGCTCCTCCAAACTCCTCACGACGCCGGCCGCTGCTCGCCGGGAAGACCTCTCTCTCGTAAGTCATGTCGATCGGTGCATCAGGCAGAGCGACTGCACGCCGTCCTTATCCACGACGACAACCTCGCTGGGGAAGAGTTGCTGCCGTCGCGTCCTCAGGCGCCGGGAGACGCTGTTGTCACCGCCCCCTTAGTTCGCAGCTCCTTCGTCGGTCAGAACGCAGCGTCGTTGCTGTTATAGTGCAGTCGACGTCGCATCGCCGCTGCTTTCTCCTTCCGCCTCTCCATCTTTTCTCTCCGCCGTCGTGCTGCTGTCCGATTGTGGTGCAGGATCGATACCGCCGACGTATTTCTCTCTCTGTTCGCTCCGTCATCATCGTCGTCGTCGTCTCACCCTCAAACTCCCGATGTCTCTGTCTCTCGCCGTCCTCCGGTTTTCGTTCTTTTCTCTCTCGCATTGCAGCGCCGTCGTGAGTCACGGTTGCTGTTGCGACAGCCCATCGCCACTGCCGGGATCCCGCTGCTGTTGTACAGCCCCGTGCTGTCCGTCGTCTTTCCTCTGCGAAGTCATCGCCATAACTAAATAAGCTTCGCATCCTCGCCCGGCTACTGCCGCTGTTCGGAAATTTTCATGGGCAGCAATTCCGTCAAAGACTTATTCTTCTTCCCCTCCCAAACTCTCTCTTTCTCCTCTACTTCTCATTTTCTTGGTATTGAATTTATGTGTAGAAAGATTGTAGGATTGATTGGATATATATAGGCAAAACTGATAGATATTGATGGATTTGGTGGTTGGAGAGATTTTAGGAAGTGGAGATATGGGGAAATCGTTTGGTGATAGGGTTTGGAGAAATATATTTGACCAAGTAGTTGACTATAAATTTGGAATAAATAATTGATTTTTTTTGGGCTTCTCAAAATTGGTCCCATCTAAAAGAAATAAAATGGGTATAAAAAGTTGGGGTGTTACAAAATTAAAGAAATAATGTTGAGTTAGAATTATAAAGAATCCATTTTGTATTTGTGATTTAAGAAATGTTATAGGAAGTGTAGTGATATTTTGTGCCTTACTATTCAACGCCCAAAGTCATGGAATTCAAATTCCTATCAAATAAAACTCTAGATGTCTGATAATATAAAAAAATAATCTTTCTAATCCAGGTGATGATATACTCCTAATCTCATAGTGATTTATATTGATTTTATGAAACAAAAACTTGCACAAAAAGATACATTATTTTTCTAGTCAAACATTGAAATTCAAATCGTGGAAATTATTGGCATTAAAATGTCATTTGAGTTGATTGACACTAGGTTTGTATGGAAATATGGAATTGTCAATGAAATACAGTCGCTAAAGATATTCTCTCTCCACTCTTGTCATCGCTCGCATGATCTTATTAACCTGAGTCATTTGTATTTTTTACCTTCTATTTTAACTATTAATGAGGATCACTTATGCTGTTTCATACTTACACACAAACATGAGTGATAGACTTCATCATCACTTATCATGTTTGTGTGTATGTAGTAGAAGATGGAGTAGGAAATGACATAAAGTGATCTTAAGTGTTTAAGTATTATGCTCACATAGAAACTACAAATATTTTAGAGAAGGTCATCTAATCTCTACCTATCTTAAGTGTTTTAAGTATTATGTTCACGTAGAAACTACAAATACATCATTCATTGATTTTAGAGAAGGTCATCTAATCTCATAGTGATTTATAATGACTTTATGAAACAACACTTGCATAAAAAGATGCACTATTTTTACAGTCAACTTTGAAGGAAATTATTGGCATTAAAATGTTATTTTTAATTTAACTAAAATTTTAATTATATATTATTTTCAGTATATTTCTTAAAATTACGTCTCAAATTAAACAGTATAAATTCAGTAGGGGTAAAAGAATGAAGAGTTATTCGGTTCAAATTTCCCATCACGAGAGTAAAATCCGAAAGTAACCGAGCGTGTTCCGATTGGTCGAGCCATGGAATATCATTCATCCCATTATACCCTTTTCCCTAACTCACGCCATTAATATAATAATTTCCTCTGGCGTTAGTCATGCCTTTATCCACGCCACTATAAAACTCCGGCAGCCCCTCCGCCACCTTCAACATGGCTTCCGACGGATTTCAACCCCTCACCGAGCAGTTACTGCTGGAGTACTTGAAGGTCACTCCACCTCTCGCCGCCAAGCTAGGCAACGACTTGGATAAGCTTGAAATCAAGGAGGTCGGCGATGGAAATCTCAACTTCGTCTATATTGTTAGTGGACCCTCGGGATCTATCGTCATCAAGCAGGTACGAATGATAAACGATTTTCTTTCTTAAATATATACACTTCAAATTTGCTAATTTGCTTGGAAATAGACTCCTGGCTTCTTGTTAGGTCTTTGCCACTTCTCATATTCCACCATGTTGACTTCCTATTTTCCTATCCGACCATATAAATTCTTCATTAACTTAGAAATCATCGTTATTGAGGTGTTGATCTGTTCTATAATCAGTCAAGAGTTGCTGAACTAGACCAAGCCAAAAACTCCTATGCAAGAACTAGTGAAATCAGAAGAATTTAACTAGTGATGGTGAGAAATGTGACAGTAATGAAAATACTGTCATCTCCTCTTTTGAGGTTTTAATATGATACTCTATTGGTGCACATTTTTTTAGGCATGGAATTTAAGAAATTGATATTTAAAGAGAGAGAAAATAAAATGGGAAAGAGAATACCAGAGGAGAGAGGAAAGTAGAAGACATACTAATAAAGTTTTTTTTTTGGCCAAAAAAGGGAAATTACTTGGTTAACTTGGGACAAGAACAAGTAACTTGGGACAACACATTCACTATATTTAGCTCATTATTGTTAGGATTTGCATAAACAATGCGACTGAAATGTGCTGAGGCCAAGTTGATCTCATGCTCTTAGTTAAAAAATTATTAGTCCTCTTTATCTTTTTCAAACGTCCTAGATAATACCCGTGTCTTTGTAAGAGACTGTTGATTGTTTCTGTTGTTTAACTGGTGGTAAAACCCTGCAGGCTCTTCCATACATTCGTTGTATAGGGGAATCATGGCCAATGACAAAAGAACGTGCCTATTTTGAAGCATCAGTTTTGCAAGAACATGGTGGCTTGTGTCCAAATCATGTTCCTGAGGTTTACCACTTTGACAGGAAAATGTGTTTGATTGGCATGCGTTACATTGAACCACCTCACATTATCTTAAGAAAAGGACTGATAGCTGGGATGGAGTATCCGTTGCTTGCGGACCATCTGTCAGAATATATGTCAAGGACACTTTTTTATACCTCCCTACTGTATCGGACCACAACTGATCACAAAAGTGCTGGTAAGGAATTGTTTCTACTGTGATCCCAATTTAAAAGGTGTTTTTATAACATTTTTACCTTGAAGTATCAGTATTTCATAAACATAAAGAGTTGCAATGTTTCTTGCACTTTAAGTCTATATCCTTTCGTGAATGTTTACTGCAGCCGCATAGTTAATCTGAACCCATTTTCCTTTAGTTAATAATTCATACTCCTATTTGGTTTTGAGCGTCAGCACCCTTTAGGAGTCAGGATAGCAAACAAATATTAATGAAAATTTTTCCTGCTAGTCTTTTTTAGTGTGATTTCATAAATTAAGAATTTAAGATAGAAACTGTTATCATGTCCTGGTAAGTCAATCTTAATCCTTCTGAAATGCCTTTCTGCATATTCTAACTGAATTTTTGCTATTTTGCAGTTGCTAAATTTTGTGGAAATGTGGAGTTATGCAGACTTACTGAACAAGTTGTGTTTTCTGACCCGTACAAAGTTTCTGAATATAACCGTTGGACGACTCCTTACCTTGATGCTGATGCTGAGGCAGTTCGGGAGGATAACATTTTGAAACTTGAAGTTGCTGAGCTGAAATCCAAGTAAAATTCAGTGCTGACCTATTTTTTTGTTATGTTTCTCACTTATTTCTACAGTTTTCACGTGATACTGTTCTTACAATATTTTGCTATCTTGTAACTCAGATTCTGTGAGAGGTCCCAAGCTCTTTTACATGGTGATCTCCATACTGGTTCAATCATGGTTACTCCTGGTTCAACTCAAGTGATAGATCCTGAATTTGGTTTCTATGGGCCAATGGGATTTGACATTGGAGCTTTTATTGGAAACCTGATTTTAGCTTATTTTTCACAAGATGGACATTCAGAAAAGGAGGGAGATCGTAGAGTATATACTGCCCTTACATTTACTTACACTTGCACAAGTCCAGTGATACAATTGTTACTCCATTTATTTCTCGTCTTAGTTCCGGTCGTCACTATATATGCCCGATCATCTTATTTTTTTCCTCGTTTCTTAGGATCTTTTTTGTCATTCTTTTATTGTGTAGTCCGTTAAATGTTGATTTCCAATCCCTTAATGTCAGTTGCAACATTTGTGAGGTCATATCGGGAAACATTTCCCTCTCTTTGTTTAGTTAGTTGCAACTACTTGAGCTAAACCATGCCTCATTAGTTAGTCAATACTATAAGACCATGCCTCATTAGTTAGTCAATACTATAAGTCTTGATGTAATTAGGAAACTTTTCCCTCTCTTTGTTTGTTTATGCCTTGTTCACTTTCACATGTTATCCATGTGGTTAAGGCTTTTCAGTTTGTTTGTTCATTAGAGGGCTGTGTTAATAGAACATATTCCTCATTTGAATGTAAACACAAGCAAACTTATCCTTTTAAGCTACCTGTCTATTCAACCTTTTCGGAGATTTACTTGTTTTTTATTTTAATTTGTTGACATATTTTCATTTCCTATCAGTCATATAAGAAGTGGATCTTGAAGACAATATTGGATACTTGGAACCTCTTCCACACAAAGTTCACTGCTCTTTGGGATAAACACAAGGATGGTTCTGGTGAGGCTTATCTTCCAGCAATTTATAACAATCCAGAACTCCAGTTGCTAGTAAAGCAAAAATATATGGATGATCTTTTCCACGATACTCTCGGATTTGGTGCTGCTAAAATGATAAGGTTAGATGATGCCTTTATCCTTATGCGGTTTATGATCTGATTTCCTTTTACTGTTCCCATGATAGTCCACCAGTTCTTCCAATCCAGCTTCATCTGATGTCTCAGCAGTGGTTGATGGAGAAATCCAGTTTTACTTTTTACTGATTATCCTTACATTTGTATGAAAAAGAAATGAAAGTCAATCATGTCTGAATGACACATACTCTCTGGTTAATTGGTAGGCGAATTGTTGGCGTGGCTCATGTTGAAGATTTTGAATCAATTAAAGAGGCTGACAAGCGTGCCGAATGCGAGCGCAAAGCTCTTAACTTTGCTAAGAACCTTCTGAAGGAAAGGAGAAACTTCCACAAAATAAATGAAGTTGTTTCTGCAATTGAGGATTTCGATGCATGAGATATCTGTTCAAGTAAACTAATTAAGCTTTCAGTTTTTTGAGTATTTTCTGAGATAATTATAGTTTCGTGCGAATATTTAGGATGGCTTATAATGCAATGTAATGTATATCGTAATGTTTTACTTTGCTTATAACTACCTGTCCAGACAAAGGTGTGAAAATAAACAAGTTCAAGTTTCTACTTATTTCTTCTATTCGGGGCAATTCTTCTCTAAATTGTTTCGTAAATTACCTTGCTTGTGCTTGTACTTTGGTCTCTACTTTATGATATGATAGTTTCACTTGTAGGTTGCCATTTGTTTGTGATAGAGACTGAACTGTGTAGACCTTTATACCTCCTGAGACCTTTTATTCTATTCATATCCATAATTGGGGGAAACATTTGTTGAAACAACACTTTCTTACATCTTTATTTAATACTTACTAGAATCTAACACTCGTACGAAGCTGGATATTTCCATCAGTACTTCAAACCTTGAAACATATCAACAGACGCTTCTTGAGGTTGGTTCCCATACTTGGCTTTGTACTCTCTCCAAAGCTGATCCACAGGTTTCCCCAGCAACTCCACCCAATACTTATTGCTGTATGTGTATTGCATCTTCAGGTTTAGTTTTGCAGTGAAATCTTTCAGCAAACTGTCACAATACTCCAAAAACTTTTCTGTACCATAGCCTTCGTCCCACCTCTTGCCAGCACCGGGTTTAGTATAAGTCGCCTGATCGTAGATGCCCGACTTGACCATGACATAATCTGCAGTCCCCTCCGTCAGCCCTCCTGGGGCTCCAAAGTTACCGTGCCACTAGAACACATGAGTCATCTCATGATACATTAAAGAAGTGAACAGCCGCTTTGAAACTGACCTAGGTCGGTATATTTGGTCCAGTGCCGAGGCACTTATGTTAATGTTGTCACCGTTTTTGTATGCATAACCTGGGAATTCGGAGATGTATACATTCACAACAGGCACATACGTTCTCTGCTCAGACCTAGTTTCTTCAAAGACTTTATAAATGAATTCGTTGATAACTGGCATGATTGTTAAAGCGAAATTAACACCAATTTCTTGGTCAAACAACCGGCCTCCAGGAGTGTTGGGCACGGTGTTCGTCACCACGTATTGGACTGCGTGAGTGTTCTGTACTAGGCGTGCTAGAAGAAGAGAAACAGGGATGAGGAAAATGCAGATGCTTCTATCCATGATTGATGATTATCAAGACTAATTCTATTTCAATGTGTTCATTGCACGGTTTGCATATATAGGCAGAAACTATCTGACCGATTAAATTTGGTAGAATGCATTGTGTTATTATCATTTCCAAAATATCTACATTGAGGTGGTAAGAAATTGTAGAGGGGAAAATGTATTTTCTATTGTTGTTAGCTACTTTGCTGATGGGAAAATGCATTTACTAAATAAGAATATATACTGTTGTTATCGAATATTGTTGTTTGTTGAAATCAATAACTATGTCCTTCCAATAATGATGGGAAGTTGTCTTAAAAGGCATTCTTATTCTCTGGAATAGATTTTGTGTCATGTTATTATGTCGTATCAAAAATTGATAGCTCTAATTGAGATCAAGGAATTGAAAACTCAAACCGACTAGTAAACTGAACGAGAGGGCATTTTAGTAGTGCATATTTTCAA
The DNA here is from genome assembly GCF_004379255.2 of Salvia splendens. Classification (NCBI taxonomy): domain Eukaryota; kingdom Viridiplantae; phylum Streptophyta; class Magnoliopsida; order Lamiales; family Lamiaceae; genus Salvia; species Salvia splendens. The sequence continues at coordinate 11,421,009 of NC_056033.1, forward strand.
AATTAGTATAACAGAAGTATAATCTCTACCCCAAATCATATGATATGTGCAGCAGAGTAACAAGGAGAATTTGATAAACAAACATAGCTTTTGAATAGGCATATATATACATAGATTCCTCAACTTCTGTTGCAATTTTGAGATGTATATACTGGCTGAAAAGCTTCTTAAAGTCATTATTGGATTCAACTTCAACCTGTTCATCAGACTCCTCTCCTTTCACAAATTATGCTCCTTGCTCATGGACAATAATGCGAAACACATTTCTATGTCTCAAAAGAAATCTATCAAGTAAAAATGGAGCTAACCTGAGAACACCCTTAGTATTGTTGGTATGAATTTCAAAATTCTGTGCTCCCATAACTCTCTCTGAGTCAGAGACACCCTGCCCTGCATTAGCATTATCCTCGCTTCTTAATTAGCTCATCCTTCACTGCACAAGAACATATCCTAGTACTAGCTTTTAATGAATAATGGCAAAACCATTTTTATCCCACATCGGTTAACACACTGAAAAATGAAGTGTAGCTTGTTGTACAAAAGGGTGACTAAGTAGATGTAGCATTGCATCTTTGCGCTTGGGGCAATGACGCAGCTAGTGAGGTTCTAACTGAGGCGCGTCTATTGTTGGTTGAAAACTATTTCCAAACCCCCTCTTCGGCCATTGCTTGCCTTTGGCCGTTGAGAATTTTTGGAAGGGCTTCCATTTTTGGATAAAGCCCTACATAACAGTTGAATTTTTGGAAGGGCTTCAGGTTACAAAATTGATTTGGAATCATGACATGGGTTGACGTATGTAGTTGCAGGAACTGGAATCTAATATCGAAATTGCGAGCGGAAGAAAGATGTGGATTGGAATGTGGCTCGTTGAGAGTAGAAGAATTTTAATGAATATTTGTCACAAAATATCTAATTGGGCCGGATGTTGTTCCTATGTTTATATGGGGCCCAATACATTGACGCCGAAATGGGCTTTTCCCATTACTATTAATTTACCAAACACAAAAAAGGATTAGTTAAAGTTTAGGTCACAATAATGGAATGATTTTCTGTTTATACGAAAACTGAATTAAAAGTTACAATAAAAAGATTAATTAATTACGCTGAACTGAATCTTCTACGTCAAAATCATTTCTAAAACCCTAGACAAAACCCGAGCTTTTCCCCCAAATTCCACACAAACGCAATAACAATGGCTTGGCGTGGTTCGCTTTCCAGATCTCTCGTCTCCACGGCAAGGGCTTCCGCCTTCCGCTCTTCGCCGCCACTCTCAGCTCCAACCCGCCTCCTTCCTTCCCCGATCGTCGCCCCTCGCCTCCGGCCCCGCCGCTTCTCCTTCTCCAACCCCAGGTCAGATTTATTAACTATAAGTCTTTAATGCTTTCAATGTTACACCTTTTCTACCAGCATAAGGGTTTAATGATCCTGGGATTGACCAGGAGTTCCACATTTTACTCTCTCACTGTTTTACTATTTGAATTGATATTATTTCGCATCCTCATTTTTGCTCTTTGTTCTAGTTGGATATTTCTGTTATCGAATTATTGTTGACTTTATGAAAGCTGTTGATGTTACAGGACATTGGGGGAACTTGGATGTGCGCATTCATTGCTTCCACTGAGTAGCATGGCGGGAGTACATCTGACTTCACATTTGGCTCTCAACGTTCGGGCTTTCTGTGAGCTGTCCCATGGTACCTTCCACCGTTCTTGTCAAGATCGCTAATAGTTTCTTTGTGAGTCAAATACTGTTTTTTAAGGATGTCGCGATTAATGTTCCTAAAGGACCTTTAAATTTTTCATATTTAAATCCTCCCATTAGTGCAACTAAATCCATTCACCCGTGTGATGGAGGTCGGGGTATTTGTTTATACTGTGTTTATCTTTGGTGAATTTGGTTGATAAAGAGATTTGGAATGATTGGGATTGATAGGGAGGATTGGAAAAGATGGGTGATTTCAGCAGCGGTTCCCAACAATCAAGGCTCCCAGATACTACCTTGTAGGTTATATTTTATTCTTTGAATTCTAATTCAACCAGTGAGGAAATTGAAGACACACAATCATGCTTTTCAAGTGTACTTTTCTGCATACTATGTTTTGTTTTTGCTTTACTTAACAATTGTGGAATATATAAGATAGGGCTGAGTGTAATTAATGTTTTAATAACTATGATCTTGTGACATCAATTGCTCCGAGAATCGTATTTTGGATGAGTCTATGATCATCACGTTAGTATGTGTGTATCAAAGATATATGCTCAAGGTATTGCAAATTGAACAATTGCTGCAAATGACCTATATCCTATACTTATCTAATAGTAGTACTTATTAAAGAATCTCTTGTATACTAAATAAAGAAAAGTTTGATATAAACGGTTTGCAGTAGCTTTTTCTGATTCCTTTCGTTTATAGTGCATAATGTTTCATTGAAATTAATGAGATTGAAGTCTTGTATGTTATGCTACTTTATCTTGGTTTTTTATAAGTTATCAGTTGAGAAATGGATGCATGGAATATAACCAACTTGTTCTTTCTGGCCTGGAATAACTTAAATTGTGCATGTAGAAAGATGGCAAGATATTAATCAGATTAATACAGACTCTAGTGTAATTAGATTGGAGTTGCTTAGTGTTTAATCATTTGCAAGTAACAAGTGGCTATACATGGTACATTCTACTCCCCCTTGGAGTATATTAAATCCTCTCTCATTATAAGATAAACACAATTTCAGACTGGTTCTCTGCGGTTGTCATTTACTCATCTTATGCTGTCACAGGTACTTGAACGTATTTTTGGTTCTTGCGCAAAAAGAGCTCAAAGATCTGGGTCTTGTTCATTAGGGGTGGAACTTTCCCTCATTACATAGGAAAAACGAATAAAGATATGGCATTCCCTTCTTTCCTCCTTGCCTTTGCAGACTGAATTGCATTTACTTGCTTAATATCTTGAATTCCGAGACACTCAAACTGCTGCATTTTTCACGCATGCATATATGCTTGACCTGTATATTAAGATTTGATTCATCACGCTCTTTCAAATTTTGTGTTTACCATCTACAGATTTGGCAATACCATTGTCAAATTTGGGATTCCTTTTAGTTTGATGTCTTATGATTTTTTATGCACCAGGCAGGGTAGGTACGGTATACCTTACCGAAACCATCATACCGTATACCTTACCGTAAATTCGGTAAGCGAAAAAATCATACCTTTACCTTACCAAAGTTTTCGGTATACCGAAGTTCAGTATACTTTATTTTCGGTATGGAGAATTTACATACCCATACATACCATACCACATTTTCGGTATACCGTACTTTTGCGGTATACCTGACTTTCAACATCAATAAAAATAGAATATTTGGGTTTTTAGAATATTATTTATATTTTATAATTTAAAAAATATATTAAATGCATTTTATTCACAATTATAGTTATATTTCACAATAGATTTTATAATTTAAAAATATTTAAAATATATTTTATATATATTTATATTTATATTTCACGGTATATACCTTAATTAACGGTATATAATGAATTTCGGTATGCTGCAGTATACCACGGTATATGAAAATTCATATCGTTACCTTACCGAAAAATTTAGGTAATGTATCATACCTTACCAAAAATTACGGTATATTGAAAATTCGGTATTTCGATATTTCGGTATTTTCCCCAGCCCTAACCACGATACAATTAGTTATACCCCTAAATTCTTATTTGGGGTGATTTTAGAAAAAAGTTTCCTCGTATCATAATCTTTTTTTGTTTTCTATAAAATGACACAATGTTAAGTTAATGACCATGTTTAAAGAGAAAACGCCAATGCTATTGGTGTGTTTCATTTAAAATCTGAAAAATGGGGCGTAAACACGTCAATAGCATTGTCGTTTCTATGTAAACACGCCGCTAGCATTGGCATGTTTCCCTTTGATAGAATATATATAGTGCGTGTTCTCCTATAGTGCGTAGGGTATTTGACTAAGAATGTTACTTTCTCCGTCCATGAAAAATAGTCTTTTTGGCATTTTTAGATGCCCACAAAAAAAAGTCCTATTTCTAAAATCATTTTTTCTTTCTCTACTACTTTTTTATTCTTTGTTCTTACTTTACCCATTTTTTCTCTTCTCTCTTATTTTATCAATTTTTTTATTAAAACTTATATTGTCCACAAATGAGGTTAGGTTTTTTTTAGATGGAAGGAGTAGTATTTTGCAACAAATTGTTGAAATCATTCAAATATGTTTCTTAATATGCCCAAATTCTTCATCTTAAGTAGCTATCGACCAAACTCTTTTTGTTTTTTGTTCACTACCACATCTGCGTTCTCCAGCCGTTTCTATCTCGATCAATTCTGTTTTTGAAATAGGCATATGTTGTATTTTTTGGACCCTATTAGAAGACTTTAGAATTGTAGATGCGCAAATTTTCATGTTAAATGAAACTAAAATTATTTTTTACGAGTAGAGGTAGTGGATAATTTCATGTTAAATGAAATTAATTCAATAGCCATAGGCCAAAAAGTCCAAGATTGATCATCGAGATTGAAGACGCCAATTAAATTGAATATAAAATGTAAACCCTACAAGTCAAAACAAATTACCCGGTCCTCCTTGCTTATATAATCATTAGTTTGTTTTAACTTTTCAGTTTTAACTAAAATAGGAAATGATGTCACATCTGTTTTGTGTAGAAATAAATGTCCATCGTAACGCCATAGCAATCACCAGTTGTTGTGTAACCAACCAAATAAATCGAACTGACTATGTCAAATATTTTTGTGGGGTTAAAAAAAGGTAAGTCCAACTTCAGAATCCAATTTGGGCTAATCCAATAGAGGGGTTGGGTTTGGTTGGTATTAATATACAAAGAAAAAAACAATAATAAAATGAAAAATGTGAGACAAACTAATTTTGAATTTGATGTCACGTTTGTTTCTCCTTAACAGAGCACGAAATCAACCATTCAAATTAAATGTATTGTTGGACCAATCAATTCTGTTATTAATTTGATGTAACAAATCAATAAAAAGTAAGAAGAGAAGTGCAACTTCCTTTTGAAATTGGATGGACAGCTACTTATTAATTACTTATAAATTGAACTCCATTCGTCCTAGTATTATATACTTATGAGACATTTTTTTGGGTTATCAGTTTTTAAGAGTGAAAAATAGAGATGAAAAAATAGGAGAGAGATAAGTAAGAGAGAGAATGATGTTTTTTGTCATTAAAGGAAATGTCTCACTTATAGTTGAACGAACTAAAAAAATACGCCTCATTTAGGGTGTTCACTATGGGGGCGGCGCGCCGGCCGCCCCCTTCCCGCCGCCGCCCCACCGAGTTATAGTGTGGAGGACGTCCTCCCCGAGGCGGACGAATTTTCCGGGGCGGACAGCCCTTCGGCGTGTTTTGTGCGAGGACGCGCCGGCCGCCCCCTTCGAATTTTTTTTAAAAATTTTCAACAATTTTTAGTAAGAGAGAGGGAGATTGGAGAAGGAAGGAAGGAAGGAAGGAAGAAGGAGTAGGTAGTCACGCTTTTGGAGAGAGAAAGAGGGGTATTGCACGTTTTTGGAGATAGAAATTTATACATCTTTTTTATTCGGCTCCAATTGTTTACGAATATTCGATCCCAATTATCTCGTTTTCTAATTATTTACATTCCGATAATTTTAATTATAATTGATTTAAAATAACTAAAACATTAAAATAAAAATTAGTAATAAAATTTGGGGCTATTGGAAGTGTCCACTATAGTGGCGGAAACAAATTTTTGGGGCTATGGACAAAAAACGGGGCCGGGGCTATTGGAGTGTCCGCCTTATAGTGGACACTTTTAGAGCATCCACAGTGGGGCGCCCTAAAGCCCGCCCTATGCACCGCCACGTCGGCATTTTATCCTCCTGCCCTTCCACCTGCAGTGGAGCGCCCTAAGCATTTTCTTCTATTTGAATACTTAAATAACTACAAAAATTGGAAAAAACCTTCATTTCATTTATAAAAATAATACATTACAATACGGATTACAAAAAAAATACGCAAACTCAGCGACGGCGGTTACGGGCCCACACTTCTTCAACTATGTCGTTCATTAGCTGCGCATGGTCGTGTTGGTTGCGCATTGAGGCCTGTCTAGATAGAACCTCATTGAAGCCCGTCGGTAATCCTCGAGCGGGGGGCTCGGTCGCCGTGCTGGAGGAGCTAGATGCACTTTCTTCATCGGTCCAATCGGTGATGCTCCCACCTTCATGTTCGACTATCATGTTGTGCAAGATTATGCACGCATACATGACATCGACGAGGACTTCCTTGAACTAGAGACGGCCTGACCCTTTCACTATTGCCCACCGTGCTTGGAGCACACCAAATGCCCGCTCCACATCCTTCCGCGCCATCTCCTGCTTTTGCTCAAATAAAACTCTCTTCTCACCAATTGGGCAACTGATCGTCTTCAAAAAAACAAGCCACCTTGGGTATATGCCATCGGCCAAGTAGTACCCCATGTGGTATTGGCGCTTGTTGGCGGCGAACTCAATGGTCGGGCCGTTGCCGTTGCATTGCTAGGTGAAGAGGGTGGATGAGTTGGGGACGTTGATGTCGTTGTTCGACCCGACTACACCGAAGTAAGCATGCCAGATCCAGAGCCGATGGTCAGCGATGGCTTCGAGGATCGTCGTCGGGTGGCTGCCCTTGTATCCACTAGTGAATTGGCCTCTCCACGCCATCGGACAATTCTTCCACGCCCAGTGCATACAGTCAATGCTCCCTAGCATCCCAGGAAAGCCGTGCGCCGTCTCGTGCATTCTCATTAGGCCCTGACAATCTACAACTGTCGGCTTTGGCAAATATGTGTCGCTGTAGGCCTCCACAACTCCCCTACAAAATCTCTTCAGGCACTCGCGGCCTGTTGTATCCCCGACGTGGAGGTACTCGTCGAACATGTCAGCGCTGGTGCCGTAGGCCAACTGACGGAGTGCAACTGTGCACTTTTGCAACGGCATAAGTCCGGGTCTGCCGATGCCATCTTCTCGATACTGGAAGTATTCATCAAGTGTCTGTAACGTTTGGACAATGCTGAGAAAAAGGTAACGAGACATTCTAAAACGGCGGCGGAAAACAGTCGGGCCCCACCGAGGTTGCTCGGCAAAATAGTCTGTACGTAGAAGTTCGTGAGCTGTGGCGTGGTCGCGTCGGACAAACGTCCGACGTCGAATAGGCCTGGGGATCTGCTCTGCCGCCGCCTCCGCCTCCTCGCTTTGCATTAAGGCTAAGCATTCCGCCATTGCGTCGTGCATGACTGCATTTAAGGCTCGGAAACTGAATGTCTCAAGGGTTTCCATCTCGCCGGCGCCACCGATCGGGAGACCTTCAAATCCAAAATCCCGATGGTTACCTACGAAGATATCCAGCCCTTGATTCAGACAATTGCTAATGGCGACCGCTCTCCGATTTTATCAGCTCGTCCCATCTCTGAATTCCTTACCAGGTACTACTATAATCTCAACATTAAATCATTTTCCAACCTATTTTGTTATTCTATTTGAAAATTAATCATTTTTATTTTGTTTGCATGCAACAGTTCTGGAACTTCAGCTGGTGAAATAAAGCTGATGCCAACAATCAGTGAAGAATGGGATCGCCGGCGCATTCTATACAGTCTTCTGATGCCTGTTATGGACCAGTAAGTCTTAATTTTATTTTTTTAAAAAATTTATTGGTTTGCTGAAAATGATTTGTATGGAGCAGATACGTGGACAAAGGCAAAGGGCTCTACTTCTACTTCATAAAATCCTAGACAAAGACACCGGGCGGGCTACTAGCCAGACCCGTACTCACAAGCTACTACAAAAGCGACATCTTCAAGAACCGACCCTACGACCCGTTTACCGTCTACACCAGCCCTAATGAAGCCATCCTCCCAAAGCATGTACACCCATTTCAACACGGTGTACAGGCAGGGGCGATGGAGATTCGGTTGGTGAGGAGCGGCACGTTTGAGGAGTTGATGGACTATGCTTTATCCAAGGGGGCTTCCATTAATCAGTATAAAGTGCCGAGATGCGTTACCGTTGAGCTTCTTGACTCGAGGGTTGTTTCCACCCATTTCAGCCCCGAGCGCCGTTTCTGATGACTTGTTCCAAATGATTGAGAATTTATTTCATGTGTGCTGCTTCAGTTTTAAGCCTTTGTGTTTGTTTACTTGTACTTTTTGAACATTGTTTAATCCTTTTATGGTCATCTGTATTCTAGAACACAGCCGAGATCGCCAATTGGCAGAAATAAAAGAAAGACCAGATCCAGATATATATTCGGTGATATAATTACTCAGGAAACTGATTTCTAGTCGGTATGCTTTTGGTTATAATTATCGTTGCAAACATTACAAAAACTTAGTAGTAGTATCTTTTAATAATACGACAATAAGAACATAATTACCTAATAAAAAAAATGTTACTGTATTTTCTTCTTGTTCTTCTTGAATGAGAACATCAAAATAGCTAGCTAGTACAGAGTAGCATTTTATTTTACTTCTTATTTTCTGAAAATAGAGAATTTGAACTTAGTAAGTGTTAGTTAAAATTTAATTACTTCAATTAGACTTAACTATCATAATTAAGATTGCATAACCCAGTGATTAAGGAGAGTTAAATGACTCGCACATCATTAGCGTGAGCTTGCAGAATCTAGGGATGCCAATTAAGCCTCAAATTGCAGGTCAACCATTAGTTTTGTAACAGTGCCATCCCAATGGGATGAGATGGTGGAGGGACATGTTGCAAGTGTCCCCTCTCAGTCGGCATCGGGCGAAGGAGGGAGGGTCAGTGGGCTATCTTGCCACGTGCTCCCACGTGGCCGATGGTGGTTGGTCCATGAAGCCCGCTCGCACCCTTGAGAGTGGGCTTTGTTTTTATATATAAAAATTTATTTTTTTAAATGAAAAATTCTAAATTCAAAACCTAATTCCATACTTTATATTTTCAATGTTTATACTCTTGTTTTTTCAATTTATCATATTCATTTTTCCTTTTTTGGGTTCTTTTTTGACAGCATGTTTATATTTTTCTTATCACTTGAATTTAATTTGAATAATTTTTATACTTGTATTCAATTTAAATTGAAAAATATAATTTAATTGGATTTCATAATAAATTAATTAAAATAGAAATTATAAAGTCATAAGACTCCTAAATAGTTAATGGAGAGAATGATGGATTGTGGTTTGTGGATGTTATTCTTGAGTCAGAGATCATATAAAAAGTGGTGTGGGTCTATAAATCGTGAAGGGGCACGATGGATTTTGGATGAGTTGGGATAATTTTAAACTTTTATTAATATAATACTAATAGATAAATGTAGAAAAAAATTGAATTCACTACAAGAAGTGAGTATATGTTAAAAATTTCGCGAGTTTGCAATTCATAAATTCCGATGAAACCAAGTTTGTAAAAATAAAAATACAAAAGAAGAATTATGAAATAAAGAAATTTTGTTTGTGTATTGAGTATTGGGATAATATAAAAAGTATGTATAAAAAAATTAATAAAGAAAATGGGGGAAAAAGATAATAAAGTAGAATTTTTTAAAAATATATATATAAAGTACTGTAGAAGAGTAACAACGCAAGACATGTGACGAAACTGCGGAAAAGAAAACAAATTGATAAAAATGGAAATATGGTAATAAAGTAAAATCCAAGCCAAGGCATGTGAGGATAACAAATTGAAGAAAAAGATGGTAGAAAAATGCGATCGCTTCACATCTTAATGCTTTATCATTTTTGTCCTATTAGAAATTTGAACCTCTTTGCTGTATAAATTCCCGGGCAACTCCCTCACCAGTCACTACATCTCTTTGCTCTCTCCCTCTCCCCTCAAGAACTGTGACCAACTAAACTATGGACGTTGCTAAAGCGCTTCAGTTCATGTTCATCGAAGAAGTGACTGTAAATGCCGACGAGGTGCAGCAAACTACATTAGCACATATCCTATCCCAAAATGGAGACACCGAATATCTCACACGTTTTAAAGTCGACGGCCCCGCCGCATTCAATTCCAACGTTCCGGTGGTAACCTTCGAAGATATCCAGCCTTACATCCGTCGAATAGCCGACGGAGATTGCTCCCCAATCCTCTGCGCTCAACCTATCTCTGATTTCATCATCAGGCCCGTGCTACTCAATTTTGCTCTAATTTTCCCCAGTATAATTTAATTAATTTCTTCTCATATTTTATTTTGCTTCAACAGTAGCGGAACTTCAGGTGCTCAGGGAAAACTCATTCCAGTCAATAAACAAGAACAGGATATCCGAGTGTTGCGAGCCTCTCTTGCTCATGCTATACTCAAACAGTAATTAATCACACAAACATTATAGTAGTAGTAGTAATTAGTACTATATTTATTGACTTTTTTCTAAGATTTTTTATAACGGAACAGGCACGTGAAGGACCTGGACGAAGGCAAATCCCTCCGTTTCATGTTCATAAAGCCTGACAGGAGAACGCAGGGCGGGCTGGTGGCCCGCTTCGCAATCACCAGGTATTTCAAAAACGACATAAAAAATTGGCCTGATGCAATGACAACAACAAGCCTGTACGAAGCTGTCTGCTGCGAGGATATATTCCAGAGTATGTACACTCAGACGCTCTGCGGGCTTTATGAGCGGGAACAGATTCTCCGGGTGGGGGCCCTCTTCGCATCAGGCCTACTACGGGGAGTTCTTTCTATTTTTGTTCTAGCTCACTAATGGAATTCCATTTTAATGAAGGAGATTAGATTTATTCTAAATGGAGGAGTGATGCATAAGAGTTATGCGTCGTTATTAATGAAACGCACAACTCTTATGCGTCTTTCGTTAATGACGCACAAGGGTTATGCGTCTTTCGTTAATGACGCACACGGGTTATGCGTCGTTTAAAAATGCATAATGCTTATGCGTCTTACCCTAATGACGCATAACTCTTATGCGTCTTTCAGTCAGTTTATAACAAGCAGAAGGCGGAAGCAGCGCACAGATACACTTTCATTTCCTCTCTCGGGTTTCCGGCGATTTCCGGCGATTTCTCCATAAGATCCGGTAATTTGTTCATCAATTTAGCTACATTCATCATTATTCATGTTTATTTTACTTTCATTTGTTAGTTTTACCCAATTTATTAAATTAGGGCTTGTAGGAAAAATGTCCATAATTGTTGCTGTTTTAAATGTTTTTGATGCAGAAATCATGCAAGTATTTGTGAGTTTGTATTGGGGTGGTAGAGTAGTTCAACTACCACATATGGGTATTGGTTATGAACCACCTCGTGTGAGGAGCTTCATCATATTAAATTCATGTGTTTCCTATTCTGAATTGGTAGCAATGATCTGTGATGCGATGAGAATAGATATTAACTAACACACAATTGAATTATTATGGAGACAATGTATAGTCTTTGCTTCCGGTATGAGTTATACATGTTCCGTGATTTGCAATGATGAAAGTGTGATGTTTATGTTCAACAATGCTAAAAATTAAAGTGGGTGTATTGAATTATTTGTTGAGTATTCACCTTTGAGGAGTTCAGAAATCCCACCAGTTGTTGATTATGGTATTGGATCATCTGCGAGGGTTGAACAAATGAGCTTTGACTGTGGTATTGGATCATCTGCGAGGGTGGAGTATATGAGCTTTGATCGTAGTATGAATGAGCAGAGAGATGTTGTAGATGTTGCTGATGTTGGTGTTGGATTGAATGATGAGGTAGATGTTGCAGATGATCTTGATGAGCCAAGGCCACTATCTGAGACAGCGCCAGACCCCGATCTCAGTGATGGTGATGGTGCTGATGATGTTGATGGTAGTTCTGATGATGAGATAGTAGCATGTAAACCTGTTATGCAAGGTGAACAACCACTTCCGGAATACAATCCTAGGGGGCTTAGATTCTTTCGTGAATTACCAAGTCGTCCGTCTGGAGTATCTGATGATGTTGTTGATAATGAACACAACCTTTTGTATTGGGATGAGAACGAGCCGCATCGGATTGTGTTGGGAACAAAATTTGATTCCAAGCTACATGTGAAGACTGCTATAACTATGTGGAGTTTGTGGAATGAAAAACAGTTTAAGGTTGTCGAGAGCAAATTAAGAAGGTGGCATGCCGTATGCAAATTTCCAGCAGGAACGACAGTAACAGGGGCATGCATCATCAGCACCACCGACGCTGAAAAGGTGAGGGAATGTAAGTGGGAGGTTTCAGTTACACAAAGGTCGCATGACGATATGTGGGAAGTTAGGAAGTGGAAGGATCGGCATACTTGTGTAGGCCATCGTGCTAACAGAGATCATGCTAACTTTTCATCGGCAATGATTGCTCTGTTGATTCGACATCATGTGCGACAATGTGCCGATTTCAAGGTCTTCTCAATAATAGCTGATGTTCAAGACAGATTTGGTGTGTTAATCAGTTATAAGAAGACATGGTATACAAAGAGAAAGGCTATAGAGTTTGTATACGGTGGATGGGATGAATCATTTAGGCAGTTGTCAAGCTACATGTTTGAACTCCAGTCACAGAATCTGGGCACAATTGTTGAGTGGAAGCACAACGAGCTGTTGAGTCAGAGGCGTACAATGGTGTTCAACTATGTTTTCTGGGCATTTGGGCCTGCAATACATGCGTTCCAGAAGGCCGCACCGGTGTTAACAGTGGACGGGACTCACCTCCGAGGAAAATTTAAAGGTAAGTTGCTTGTTGCTTGTGGTTTTAATGCTAACAAGACATGCTTGCCTATTGCATATGCTGTGGTGGATGAAGAAACCAACGACAGTTGGTCGTGGTTTTTGGATCATGTCAGAACTCATGTGGTGAAATACGAGAGGGAGGTGTGAATTATATCAGATAGGCATAAAGGAATCTTGAATGCAATGGAGTCTGAAATCATGACAAGGGCAAACGTGTTGAAGAAGCACGAGGGCCCCAATGTGAAGGCCATTATATGGAAGTTGGGGGTCAGTACTCAAGAACGTAAATTTGGCAGAAGACGTTGGGCACTATATGATGTCAACAGTGGTGCGGTTCGAATGCTCAATAGGATTACAAAAGAATGTTGGTCATTGTGCTACGATGGTGGACTTAGGTGGGGAGTGGCCACAACAAACATGTCGGAGTGCTACAACAACGTGTTGAGGGGTGTGAGAGAGTTGCCTATTAGAGCGTTGGTTGATTTGACATTTTGGAGGACGGTACAATGGTGGGTGCAGAAGAAGACAACAATAGAACACACCGAAGGTGAGTTAACCCCATGGGCGAGGGACAGACTTGCTAAGAATAACTCAAAGGGGCGAAAACATTACATTACTGTCATTGATCGAGATACAGGGAAGTACCATGTCCGAACTCGAGGAAGAATTGAAAAAGGAGTGTCAAAGGGCAACAATGTTCAAATAGTCAAGTATTTGGATTCGAGTTGCAGTTGTGGTAAGTGGCAGATGTGGAGAATTCCTTGTTCGCAAGCTTGTGCGGTTGCTAGAGACAAAGGTCATGTTATGATTGACCTCATAGATGAGTGCTACTACCTAAGTACATGGAGATCACAGTACTATGGTCAAATTTCATTTGATACACCAAGACACGAAGATTATTGGGTTGAACCTTCATGGAAATTGTGCATCACCCCTCAGCAATTGATTCCTAGAACGCGTGGCCGAGTTAGAAGAAGGAAGATACTTAATCAAATGGATGTCCGCGAGGAAGATGAACCGAGGGCTCCCCGCCGTTGCAGAAATTGCGGGATTGAGGGGCATGACCGAAGAAATTGCTCAACCGGTGCTGTTCAGTAAATTTGTGGTATATATTTGCTATTGATTTGTGTATTGGAGATCTGTTATGTTTTGTATTGACATTTATGTTGAATTGCAGGAACTGCTGACAAGAGAGGGCATGGCGTCGAGGATGAATGTTGTTGATATTTGTGTTTGGGGCATATTTGACAGCTACTATGTTTATGTATCAACATTTGTGAGATGTTGTCGACAGTTATTATGATTTTTATTATGATAGTTATTATGATTTTTATTATGACAATTACTATGATTTTTATAAACAAATACCAACATATGCCCGACAATACCAACATATGCCCGAAACCTGTTTCAACCCATAAAAAATGTTCAAAAATCAACATACGACCACAACCTGTTTCAATATAAACAAATACCAACATATGACCAAAACCTATTTCCCCGAAGGCGTGAACTTTGTTGGAGCTTTCCCTTTGTTCTTCCTTGTTGAAAATCCCCTGAATACATTGTGCATAGCCTTCCCAATCTTACTTGATGAACTCTTCACAGTTGGTCGTGAGGATCCCTCGGTCGGTGGTCGAAATATTACTTCATCATCTTCTTCCCCGCCCTCCTCTTCCTGACCCTCTTCTTCCCCCACATGATCCACAAATTGATAATTCTGAAAGTATGGATCACGTCCTGGTAGAGCTGCATCCCAATCAGACCCGGTGTCAAAGAATGAATCACATGATGCTCGTGCTCCCCATTGCGAGGGCTCGTGGCTTGCACCACTCAACTGAGACCATCCTAGGGGATCGTACTCCGGATTCAAGGGCTCTGGTACCGCATACCCAGGTTGCGGCTGCTGCTGCTGCGGCAACCTATGCTGTCGTGTAATCCCGTGCCCACCCGTCCGGACACCCGGCAGTCCATGACGAAGAGAAGTTGGTGGGCGTGGCGGCATGACCACATTTCGCCGTTGCGAAGTTGGATACTCCATCACATCAGTATGGTCCGTCGTACGAAGGGCCTCAGCAGCCATTTCCCGAATCTGCCGTAACCAAGGGTCTGTGTCATGTTCAAAGGTCAAATGCCATATCCCCTGAAGGGTCTCAACCTAGATAACACAAATACAAAATCATTACAATCAATCTATACAAACTTCAAACTAAATACATTTTTATATACAAAAAACATAACATACCATTTTCTTCATAGAAGAGGCTGACTCGTTCATCCCAACAGTTGACTGTGTCACAGGTTGAACTAGGTACGACACTGTGATGCTATTGTACCACGCCATATAACCTGGATTAATGCGACCATCCATGGTCGCCGTGGCATGGTCAAAAGTTGATTGGAACCTGTCGTGTCTCAAGTTCCATTCATCAATGAAGAACTTATGTACCTTAGCCCAATCAGCGCCCTTCCTCCCACGGCGGTGACTTTCACTCAAATGTCCGACATTATGTAGCATCCTATCACAGTACTGAGGAATACGCTGGTAGCGGTTAAATTGTCGGCAAACGCGTCCAGCCTCATGTGCCTCGACAAATGACCAGCACACCAAATAAGTGTCGCACAAGAAGGATGCAGTCGAATCAATGCAGTAATCAGGCAGGATACAATCTGCATACGGTGTCCACAGAAACTACAAAAACATAATATAAAAATCATAATTAATTTCATACTATAGTAAATTCATTAACTAAGACAACAAAAATAAATTTCACCTGGCCGGGACGAATTAGTGATACTTGATCACGATAATGAGCTACTGTATGTCGGGGAGCATTTCCAATTTCAGTAACTCCGTGCCACATAAACATAATATTAATGTCAAAAGTTACCAAAATAATACATAATTAAGTGAGTTAATGTAAAAAAACATTACTTGGCTCCACACGGGGTATACAGCGTGTGCATAGGCGATATCAAGAAGGCTGGCCTCAATGTAGGCATTCTTTCCCACGCCCACAGCTGCAAAAGAACCATAGGTCCACCCACATCTCTTTTTTGTCTGCCTACAGAAGCCTCGCACAAATAATGATACAGAAATGCTAAAGCAACACTACCCCAACTGATATTAGTCACTTCTTCCGGATTGTCAAAGGCATTTAACCACATAAAGGGGACCTTACACCCTGTGGTGTCCGGTATAATAAGCCCCCCTAACAAGATCAGAGCATGTATACGTGCTCTTTGGATGTATGCATACTCATGCAACCCATCACCCAACGGTATCGTCGCTTGGTGGATCAGAGATATCATCAACAAAACACCCTGCTTCGTTTCTGTTTCTGCGTCAGGTATCCATCCCAACACATCTCGACACTTGCTGGGCCAATCTTCATATCCAATAGGGTAGTCACGGCCAGTGAAAACACGACCGTCTGCTCTCAAACCCCACAGGCTTTGCACATCCTGTAAGGTTACGGTAACTTGTCCAACTGGTAGGTGGAAACAGTGTGTCTCAGGCCTCCAGCGCTCGATTAAGGCAGTTATAAGCTCGTTGTCCATCCTCATCGGCCTTCCACATTCAACCACGCCTCTGAAACCCCATACATCAAGCCAGTACACCACATTTTCATGTATTGGCACTGCCCAAACCTTACTTTCCGTCCTACGAACTCTCAACACATTTGTTGTGTCATTTGCCAACAATGAGGCTGAAATGTGTTCGTTTTGATGAAATAGTAATGATGGATCCTCAGGTCCATAACATAACTGTTGTTCGGAACTTGCAGATGCCATCTACTTCAAAACATTCACCCAAGATTCAATTTTTTTCATAAAAACTCAACAATCTAACTAAATTGCAACTTCAATTGACAACGGCAAGCTATATTTCAATTTGTAGACATAATCAAGATTCAAATTAGGCAACAAAAGGGGCGCAATTACAAAAACTGAATCAATTACTTCTACCCATTTAATTATATGCATATGAAATACATAAATTACGGAAAATCGACCAACAAATCCATCAATTTCATCATAAACCCTGATTTTGCTAAATTATATGCATATAAAATACACAAATTATGGAAAATCGACCAAAAATTCCATCAATTTCATCATAACCCCTAATTTCAACATAATCCCTAATTATAGGCAACAAAACAACAAAAATCGTCCAAAAATCCATCAATTTCATCAAAATGGTGGAAATTCGCCGAAAATTGCTGGGATTCGTCACTTGGGTCGCGGCTTCTGCTCTGTGCTGCGAAGCCTTCTGCCTGTTTTAAAACCCAACGGAAGACGCATAAGTATTATGCGTCGCTAGGGAAATACGCATAATGCTTATGCGTCGCTATGGAAAGACGCATAATGCTTATGCGTCACTAAATAACGACGCATAATACTTATGCATCACTAAATAACGACGCATGATGGTTATGTGTCACTATATTAACGACGCATAACGGTTGTGCGTCACTCCCTGAGTCGGAATGCAATTAAAGCTCTTCATTAAAATGGAATTCGATTAACACGCATTACCAAAAAAAGAATTTTTCCCTACTAGGCCATCAGGTTTCTCCAGCTCAACTGGCAACAACTTACCCATGATATCCGGAACGGGTCGCTCGACCCGAGAGTGGACGATCAAGGGATCCGGGAATGCATGGCCCAGGTGCTGCGACCCGAGAGTGGACGATCAAGGGATCCGGAACGGGAATGCATAACTGGGAATGAATAATCACTAGGATTTGGCCCAACACCAAATTTGTCGACACCGTAGCTACTGGTTCCATGTCACAATACATCCCAGCCGTTGATTACTACAGCGGCGTGCCGATCACCTGCACTTTGTACTCCTCCTCGGAGTGCTCCAGCGGACTTAATCTCGATCCCTTCTGTAAACCTTCCAGGTATCCTATACACTCATGCCAAACATGGCCTATCTCGAGTTCTTGCCTCTCGACCCGGACTAGTCTGGTTCCGAACTGGTTGACTTGGTGAACGTCGAGATAGGCAAGGAATATGAGCTCATTGTCACCAACTACAACGGTCTATACCGGTACAGAGTTGGCGAAAAGTTCCGTGTCACCGGGTTCCACAACTCCGCACCGCAGTTCCGATTCCTCGCGCGGCGAAATGTACTGCTGAGCATCGACACGGATAAGACCGGTGAGACTACGCTTCAGGGGGCGGTGGAGAGCGCATACAAAGTGCTCAACGAATCCAAAACGGTTGTGGCTGACTACACGAGCTGCATGGATACCACAACGATCCCGGGTCACTACGTGATATTCTGGGTATTAGAAATGAGTCACTCACCCTTTAAAATGCCTCATAAGGGGGAGGGTTATCCACACTTATATAGATTGGATGGGATCTTCACCAAGTCAATGTGGGACAGAATATTTAGGGAATTTAACACGCCCCCTCACGTGTGGGCCGGAAAGGACATCAGTCTTCCATCACGTGGGTAGGCAAGAGAAGAGATAACGAGATAAATCTATCATCGACTTGGGCCCACTCTGATACCATGTCAAGTTTTATCAAACCGATCATGGTGAAAATCAGAGGTGAAATGTGAAGAGATGGATGAAGAAATGATAAATCTCCATTGACGGAGAATGAAGGAAAAATGCAGAGGAAAAGTGACGAAGAAGAAAGAGAACAAAGGAGAGTATTTTTCATTAATGGGCTACATTGTGAAAGTTGTTCTCAAACTACACCAAGCTATGCCTTATATAGGCTTACATCTAACTAACTAACTAACTCCTCTAACTAACTAACTAACTAACTAACTCTAATAGCCCCCCTCAAGATGGAAGCAAGACAATTGCTACCATCTTGACAACAAAACAACAAACCAAACATGATAAAAAAATATTTCGTAAATGGTAAAATGATATTCTGAAACAGATTCAATGACAAACTAAACTTGAACTTGATCTTCATGCATGGACTTGAACTTCACTCTACAGTACTTGAACAACACAAGCTAACGGCTAGGATAAGCTGAGCTCTGTCCTTCACTCGAACCATCACCTCTTCACTTCAATCATCATCTCGAAGCTTCTCGGGGTTGCATGCTCTTGCTTGCTCAAGTTGATCTTGCTTGCTCAAGCTGCTGATCTTGCTTGCTCAAGCTGTAATCTCCACAGAACCTCGGAAATATCCGATACAATTGGAGGGAAAAAAATTGATCGGCTGAAATCAACGCCGAAGAGAGAAAGATCGAACCGATTCAAAAAGAGAAGAAATACATCGTGAACACGAAGATTCACTTGAGAGGAGAAAAAAAATGAAACAGATCGTGAACACGGAGATTCACTTCCGAAACAAATCGTGAACACAGAGATTCACTTGAGAAAAACTGAAATAGATCTGAATACAGAGATTCACTTGAGAAACAAATCGTGAACACAAAGATTCACTTGAGAAAAATATGAGAAAGCCGAATTCAATCGGCGATAGAGAAAAAAACAACCGAATTCAATAGGTGGTAGAGAAAAACAAAACCGAATCAATCGGTGAGAAATTGCGGTGAGAAGCACCGGTGAAAAAAATGAAATCCGACGAAGTCGGATGCGGCGGAGATGAAGCACACAGCGGAAGATTTTCGCTCTGATACCATATTAAAAATGAGTCACTCACCTCTTAAAAGGCCTCATAAGGGGGAGGGTAATCCACACTTATATAGATTAGATGAGATCTTCACCAAGTCGATGTGGGACAAAATTTTTAGGGAATTTAACACTGGGAGCTACTCTTGAAGGATTTAGATGGTTGGCCTAGTGGGGAGGTGGTCGAGCAGTGCTGCCTTGCCATGGAGAAAGCGATGGATGCAGAGTACCGGCGGTGTCGGTTGGCGGATAAATCTATAGGGTCGTTGGAGATTCGGATTGTGGAAAGGGGGTGCTTTGAAGGGCTAATGGACTATGCTCTGGAGAAGAGCAGTGCTGCTTTCAGTCAGTATAAAACGCCCATGTGTGTGCAGTTGAAGCCAATGGTGGACCTTCTCAACTCCAGGGTTGTGGCTGCGTATTTTAACCCAGCTCCAGCACATTGGGCATTGGAGGAACGTCTCTGAACAAATTATTATGACTTGGATCAAAATAAGTGCATAATAAACTTACAGGATTTAGATTTAAGTTGTAATGGGAAAGTATCGAGTTTGTACCTCAATCTGATTGAGTTAGCTGCTCGGATTTAAATAAAGTAAAACAAAAAACGAATAACAGCAAGAATTAGTGAGTTTTTGTGAATCAGAGTATATTTTTCACCAACAAATTGACTATCACGTTGCCTCATTGCATAAAAGTACTATGAATTCAATGAAAAGTAGTTTCAAAACATTCATAGATGGAAACAAAAGAGAGCGACAAAGAAGGGAGAAATCCGGTAGCAAAATAGACGTTCTTCCTTCTGATTTTGCCCTTACCATGAAACTTCTTCTTGGCAATCTTAATCTTCTTCTTGAGCTTTTTCCCGATAGGCTTGAGGAATTTTGAACTTTGATTAACATCAGCAGTCTCGACTACCATGGCGGAGGCGGTGGCATCGTCGGCAGAGCGAGTCGGTTTAACAGGAAGCTTGGGAGCGGCGAGGGCGGCCTCCTGGATGGCTAACTTGGTGGCGTCCTGATGTGAATCAAATTTACATTGTTATTCCCATAACTTTACATGATTTATATAGTTTGATGCTTGCAAAAGTGTGTTTTATGGTGTAGGAAGAGGAGTAAATGGTGAAACAAAGAAGGAAGCTCGGAGGGTGAAAAGCTGTGCAGAAAGCTCTCAAAAGTGGCCACCCGGCCGGGTGAATTTCATGCCCAATAATGTACCCGGCCGGGTGATTTCTGGAAGGCAGCGAGAGGCCAGAAAGCTCTCAAAATTGGCCACCCGGCCGGGTGAATTTTATGCCTAATAATGTACCCGGCCGGGTGGATCAATTTAACTGCAATATTGCAGTTTTATGCGGCAGTTTCCATAAGTGGAGAGAGGAAAAAAGGGCAGAAGATAGGGACGTAGGGGAGAGCATGTTATTGATTCAAGAAAAATTGGAAGAAAAGGGGAGAGAGAGTGGTGGTGACAGGTTAGTAAGTAGAACTTGGGAGACGTGTTCAGCTTATCCTAGGTTTACAATTCTCTTGAAGTGTTCAGCGGATAGAGAGCGTAAAACAAACTTAATCCTCTTAAACATAGTCTTGATCATAGTAGTCCATCGAAGTATCCCAATTCATAAGCCCGAGACATATTGGAGCAATGATTTCTTCTTATACTCTATTTTCTAAGTTTTGTATTTTTGTTTATCTTTTTGTGTTTTATCTTCTCTTTATCAAATTTTAGTTTTTTAATCTCAAATTAAATAACCTACGCCTCCTTGTGGTTCGACACTCTTTTACTACAACTACATCTGTACTCTTGCAGATAGGTTGTAATTTTAGAGTTATTTTTATTAAACTTGTGTGATCTTGCACTCGATATTTGAACTCGAAAATTACACATCACGTCCTTCTTGGACGAAACCGCCGCGGGACGCATTGCAGTGACGCGTTCCGTCCCTAGCCCATCTTCATGCCATCCCGTAGCCCGCGACGTGGGACGCGACATCGCGCCACGCCCCGAGGCGACCTGGCGAGCTCCCGATGCATACGTGACGCCCACTTGCTGGCCCGCGAGTGGGCGTCGTCACGATGATGCAATAATTCTTTTTTTAATTCAAATTTTAAAATATATATATATATATATAGTTTGGTATATAATACAACCCTATATATATATATATATATATATATATATATATAGGGTTGTATTATATACCAAACTAGTTTTAAACACTAAACGCCAAACACATCATTATATAATAATGCTGAGTTCATTACAACTTTATTTGTAGTTCATTATAGAGAATTCTAAGATTTAAAAACAATGACATCATCATGCATAATTTAGAAATCTGAAGTTCATTATATGTTTGTTATTAGTTCATTATAATGAACTCCATGTTATCATGTAATGATGTTGTTCGGCGTTTAAGGTTTAAGAGTGGTTCGGTATTGATCACAATTCTATATATATATATATATATATATATGGATGTATTCATTTCTTTTTCCATATTTTCTCCTATTTCCTTCTTCATCTCAGCCGTTGATTTCCTACATCCTATGGCCTAAATTATTGGCTTTAATCATTAAATTTAATTCTATTAAAAACCGAAAAGGGCAAAATTGATAAACACTATAGTGTTGGTTATGGAAACTCCCTTAATTTCCTCCGGAGAAGATCTGCACGGTTATTGCTTCTGTTCTCACGCTCCAGACGTGATTCTCTCCCTACTCCCTATCTGCAATTTTTCCATCGTCGCTCAGTCACACATTGTCGGCGTTCTCCGTTGACGCATCCTCAGTATTACAATCTTGTGTTGCCGGCGTTGTAGCGATCGTTGTTCTCTCAATAATGGAAAAGGTAATTCAGTGTTACCTTCCTTTGTTTATGTATTGGTTGGTTGTGTTAATACCAATTAAGATCAGTCCAAGTATTCGCTCGTTGTAAAGCAAGTAATTCGTGTATGGTGTTGTCATCTTAAAACCAATACGAATAATGCACCAAATGGTAACGACTAATGCATATTATTGACTATATAATGCACAATATATGAACTGCAATGTATACGAATAAGATGTGTCGTGTTTCGATGTTTGACACACGTTTCTTGTTTCCCCTAAGGGTTTAATAAGTGTAGGGGCTAGGGTTTAGTACATACACATTAAGATGTGCCGTGTTTCGATGTTTGGCACACGTTTCTTGTTTTCCCTAAGGGTTTAATAAGTGTAGGGGCTAGGGTATAGTATAGTACGTACACATTAATAACAACGTATAAAACCGAAACGAATAATGCACCTAATGTTAACGACTAATGCATATTATTGACTATATAATGAACAATATGTGAATTGCGATGTATACGAATAAGATGTGACCTGTTTCACTCGTTGTAAAGCAAGTAATTCGTGTATTGTGTTGTCGTGTTAAAACCAATACGAATAATGCACCAAATGGAAACGACTAATGCATGTTATTGACTATATAATGCACAATATGTGAACTGCAATGTATACGAATAAGATGTGCCGTGTTTCGATGTTTAACACACGTTTCTTGTTTCCCCTAAGGGTTTAATAAGTGTACGGGCTAGGGTATAGTACGTACATATTAAGATGTGTCGTGTTTCGATGTTTGGCACACGTTTCTTGTTTCCCCTAAGGGTTTAATAGGAGTAGGAGCTAGGGTATAGTATAGTACGCACACATTAATAACAACGTATAAACCGATACGAATAATGCACCGAATATGAACGACTAATGCATATTATTGACTATATAATGAACAATATGTGAACTGCGATGTATACGAATAAGATGTGCCGTGTTTCGATATTTGGAACACGTTTGTTGTTTTCCTGTAAGGGTTTAATAAGTCTAGGGGCTAGGGTATAGTACGTACACATTAAGATGTGCCGTGTTTCGATGTTTGGCACACGTTTTTTGTTTCCCCCAAGGGTTTAATAAGTATAGGGGCTAGGGTATAGTACGTACACATTAATAACAACGTATAGACCGATACGTATAATGCACCAAATGGTAACCATTAATGCATATTATTGACTATATAATTCACAATAAGTGAACTGCAATGTATACGAGTAAGATGTGTCGTGTTTTGATGTTTGGCACACGTTCTTGTCTCCCCTAAGGGTTTAGTAAGCATAGGGGCTAGGGTATAGTATGTACACATTAATAACAACGTTTAAAAATAGCGCGTGTTTGAGTTATACATAATTAACGTATTACGTAATGTACATATTATAAATAGTAAAGTTATAGTTAGGTGCATTAAGTGGCAGAACATGACATGCCATATATGCATTTGCTGAAGACCAAGGGCCACGCCAGCAGCTCTGCGAGTCATCTGATTTCGAAGAGAGAGAAGGCTATAAAGGATGCGACAAGGCCTCTTAGACGGTGTAAGGCGTGCGATGAGATAGGTCATCACGACTCCAGGAACTGTCCATTGCTTAAAGAGATGATGATGGAAAAAGATGCACGCAAGGGTAAAAGGCCAGCTTGAGTTATGTTCTATAAACACCACATCATAACTTTTGTTTGGGTCCTAGTAGTCTTGTTGTTCAAATCTTTGTCGTACTGTTATAAGTTGAAACAGGTGATTTTTTGCATTAGTTCACCTTTTCTGTTCATTAATGGACTTTATATCAGTCGAGTACTCTATATATCTGTGAAGTTAACTCAGTGAAGTATCCATGACGCTATGGATACTTTGTGTTCCCTTCTGCATGCAGAATAATGACCATTTGTTGATACATAATGCACTATTTTAATCAAATAATGCACATATCTATTTTCCGTATCTACATCCACTTTTCAAAAAACAATGCAGCACATAACATAAGTAATGTCGAATTTTATTTGTCTGACGCTGACAGTGATAGTTAACGAATGCAATATACCAAATACAAAAGTACGTAAGAAACTAAAAAATTACACGCCAGTTAAGGACAACTAAACCAATTCACCCATATACGCAGGATAAATCTCATAATGCATACTATATCGTAAATAATGCATTTGTATGTATACGTAATGCACTGCATAAATAACCGTACTGCGCATAATACGTTTCTGAATAAGTGCATTATTTGGTTTACACAATGCATTATTTATCGTGTCTGCTGAGAAGAGGCGTATGGTTGAAGAGTTTTATGGAATGGTAAGGCCTGAATCTGTTGCGGTTCATCCTCCGGATGTCATGAAAACGAAGGGCCACGCCAGCAGCTCTGAGAGTCGTCTGATTTCGAAGAGAGAGAAGGCCATAAAGGATGCGACAAGGCCTCTTAGACGGTGTAAGGCGTGCGATGAGATGGGTCATCACGACTCCAGGAACTGTCCACTGCTTAAAGAGATGACGATGGAGAAAGATGCGCGCAAGGGAAAATGAACAGCTTAAGTTATGTTATTTAAACAGCGCATAACAGCTTTTGTTTGGGCTTTATTAGTATTGTTGTTCAAATTTGTTGACATACTGTTATAAGTTGAAACAGGTGGTTGTTGCATTAGTAGAATTTTTTGGTTAATTATTGGAATATATATAAGTCGAGTACTGTATATATGTGTGTAGTTAACTCAATGACGCCATGGATACTTGTGTTCCCTACTGCATGCAAAATAATGAACATTTGTTGATGCATAATGCACGCTTTTAGTTCAATAATGCACACATAACCATGATAAATGTAATCTACCAAATACAAAAGTACGTAAGACACTAAACAATTACCCACCTGTAAAGGACTACACAAAACCAACTTACGCATATAAACGGGATAAATCTCATAATGCATAATATATTGTAAATAATGGTTTAATAAGTATTCATAATGCACTACATAAACAAACGTACTGCACATAATACATTTCTGAATAAGTGCATTATTTGTGTTATACCGTGCATTATATACTATGTTATTTTGCATAACTAGGAATACATTAAGGATCCTTAAAGTAAATGCACAACATCAAAACAGTAAGGCACACAACATTTGTTGATGCATAATGCACTCTTTTGAATAAATAATGTACATATCTACTCTCCGTAACTATATCCACTTTTCCAAAAACAATGCATCACATAACATAAGTAATGTCAAATTTTTTGTGGCTGATATGGACGGTGATGCTTCACTAATGTAATATACCAATTACAAAAGTACACAAAAAACTAAACAAGTACACGCCTGTTAAGGACAACAAAAAAACCAACTTACGCATATAACCAGGATAACTCTCTTAATGCATAATATATTGTAAATAATGCCTTTGTATGATACATAATGTACTGCATAAATACACGTACTGCACATAACACATTTCTGAATAAGTGCATTATTTGTGTTATGCCGTGCATTAGTTACTGTGTAATTTACATTACATGGAATATGATAAGGATTTTTTAAATAAAATTAGACAACATCAAAAATGTTAGGCACACAGTATACGGATGAATAATGGCATGTACTCCATTCATAATCCATCTTCCCAAAATCATTGTCCAATATCAAAAAGCTACTACAAAGTTGGGAAAGCTGTTAGTTCCAACGCAAAAAGTCAACCAAGCAATCAAGGAAGTCAATAACATCCATCACTCTATAGTCGAACCATCAATCCCTACAGTCCATAATTCTCGACCCACTGTTCAAAGTTGAACTTGGCCGGTCTCTCCCTCCAAAACCTCGTTGCCTTAGATTGGTTTGCGGCACCTCGGATGTTGTGCGCACAAGTCAGGAGCGTCCGTGCAAACTTGATTCTGAACATCTACAAGATTTTTGTTCCCTTTGCGCTAAGCCTGCAATCCCAATCTTTTTCTTTCTCCCCGAAATAGGTTTCCATATGGCGCAT
Organism: Salvia splendens; assembly: GCF_004379255.2. NCBI lineage: Eukaryota > Viridiplantae > Streptophyta > Magnoliopsida > Lamiales > Lamiaceae > Salvia > Salvia splendens. The sequence goes on from NC_056033.1 coordinate 11,447,196, forward strand.
CACGTACACATCATTCTCCATCGTTACCAAGTTGTTCCTCCACGGCATACTCACCACATTAGTAGTGCAGCTTCGGACAAGAGCGGCCAATTTTGTTTCTTTGCATTTGTCCAGGGCAACAGCCATGAACTTCCTCTACAAAAAAATTAAAATGTGATTCACATCAGCAGTATATTAATTTTGTGTACACAATGTCCTTAACAGACGTGTACCATACACATGATGCATTACGAAGAATTAATGAATAAAACCATACCCATAACAAACACGATGCATTAAGTCATAACAAATGTTGCCTTAGGTGTTTTTCTTAACCACCACAGCTAATACCAATAGTAATGCTTAATATTCAGACTATAATGCATATATCCTGGTAAATAATGCAGAGGCTAAGTTCAATAATGCACATAACTATTTGTCTTAAAACTAATTTGTAAAACACACAATACACTACACACACCTCTAAAATGCACCATATACTGCAACGTATGCTATTATTCTCTTACATAATGCACTACATATTTAAAAAGACAACATCAAAAGAAATAAGTCGGGATAATCACTTACAGCAAGACAAACATGATGCATTAGGAACAAATAATGAATAAAACCCTACCCATAATGCATAAGATAAAGCAAATAATGATCATTGTGGATGCACGTTTAATCATTTTATATCTAATCATCAAACAGAATCCTCTGCAACAATCTGAGGCAACAAACCAATACAACCAATGACCAATGTTAAAAGCAACATAATGCATATATCATGATACATAATGCACTGTCTAGCATAAAAAATGCACACAGAATTCTTACATACTGTATTCTGCAGCACACTATCTACTCTACATAATGCACAATTTAAAACACACAATGAATCTCCAAACATATACATAATGCACTAATTCGAACAACCAATATATGTATATACTCTTAAGCACTACACATCCAAATACCCCTAAAATGCATTCTTTACTGCAAGTTATGAAACAAGACATCTAAATAATGCTTTGCATATTCATAAACAGTGATAACACAGACAAAATTTTAACGAAGCAATTGACCTCAACACATTTACATAACATGGTCCAGTAATCCCCTTTTTACACTGTATAATGAGCAACAAATAGACATGCAAGTAGCAATCCTCACAAACAACAGATACGATATTGAAAAGCACAACCAACGAGTGAAATATACCTGCATCCTGTGATGCTTGAGAGCGCGGACGACCTCTTTTTGGCATATTTGATCTGGCATAAACCAAAAAATATAAGATACCTGAATCGAGTCATGGTTAACCCAACACAATGTCCAGCACTGATAATCAGAGACAACCCTAGAGGAATAATTGGGTAATTCCGATTTGCAACAACCTAGGCATATGCAAAGTTGAATGTTTTACATTTACATACCTGCGAGATTTGTTGAATATTCGACGAAACGCGTCAACGCATGTCGATTTGTGGCAGATGTAACCACCGGTGGAGTGTAATCGCCGAAATCTGGGGCGGAGGCTGTCAATTCCTCAGCTTTGGCGAACGACTAGGGTTTTAGACAGTGGAGGGAGTGGGGAGAGTCGAATCGGCTGCTGGAGTAAAGAAGGAGAAAAATGAAGAGTCGGATGATTGCAAATCGCTTAAAATTCGCGATTGCCAAAAATATGGCGGTTCCATTTTCCCAACTTTACTATATTACCCCCATAATGCACATCGAAAGGTTCTATAATGCAACGCGGAAATAATTATTAAGGATTAACGTGGTCCGTTGATTGAAAGGATCTAACGGTTATTAGTAAGAAGAGAAAAGGATCTTAGAGTGGAATATATATATATATATATATATATATATTTTCAAACGGTAATGTTACCGTTTTTTTTTCCGTTTTTCAATTTTTTTAATTTTTTTTTATTTCTTTACTCTATAAATACTCCTATTTCATACTCATTTCACACACAAACACACATCTATTCCTCTCAAATCCTCTCTATATCCACTCCAATTTCCATCTCAAATCAACTCAAACTAATGAATCCTTTTGAGCAAATGCGTCAAATAATGGAACAATCACTTGAAGAAGATCGACGCCGGGAGGCGGAGGAAGCCGCGCCGCCCCCACGACGCTCCCGGACGTACATCCACCGTAACTAGGAGGAAGCCGCCGCAAGGTTAGTACGCGACTACTTCTGCGATAACCCGATTTGGGGAGATACCTACTTCCGTCGCCGTTTCCGCATGAGGAAACCGCTATTTCTCCACATCGTGAATACTTTGGCGGCCCGGGAAGAGTTCTTCCGAGAAGGGTTCGACGCGGTCGGCCGTCCCAGCCACACGACGCTGCAGAAATGTACTGCAGCAATCCGTCAGCTTGCGACTGGAAAAACGGTCGACATGTTCGACGATTACCTCCACATCGGAGACACCACTGGGCGCACGTGCTTGCTCAAATTCTGCAAAGGCGTCCGGGCAGCCTTCACCGACGAATTTCTCCGGAGGCCAAGCACGACCGATTGTCAGTTCCTCCTCGACCTGCTCGAACAAGTGCACGGATTCCCCGGGATACTTGGCAGTGTCGATTGCATGCACTGGCAATGGAAGAATTGCCCGGTGGCGTGGATGGGGTCCTACACGAGCGGCCACAAAGGCACCCACCCAACCGTTGTACTCGAGGTCGTTACCGACTACCGGCTTTGGATCTGGCATGCGTACTTCGGGGTCCCTGACTCGAACAACGACGTAAACGTGCTCCACCAGTCCGACCTCTTTACCGAAGTTTTGGATGGTAAAGCGCCGGCCATCAACTTCGTCGCCAACAACCGGTTGTATAAAATGGGGTACTATCTCGCCGACGGCATCTACCCGAAGTGGCCGACCTTCGTGAAGACGTGCAGCAGGCCTGCGAACCCAAAGCAGGCTCTTTTTGCGCAGAAGCAGGAGGCTGCTAGCAAGGATGTGGAGAGGGCGTTCGGGGTTCTCCAAGCGCGCTTCAACATCATCAAAGCCCCAACTCGTTCGTGGTTCATGGAGAGCATGGTCGACATCATGTATACGTGCATAATCTTGCACAACATGATTGTACAAGACGAAGGAAATTGGTTCGACCCCGAATCCCCCGGAAGCTCAACCGCAAGTAGTCCGCCGCGAAGTGGAGCGCATCCGTCTATACAAGAACGGTTGTCTATTCGGGCAAGGACACGCGACTCTAGCGCCCACGCCCAACTCCAAGAGTATCTATTTGAGCACATTTGGGAAAACTTTGGCGGAGAAAATTAAATTATGTAATTTTTATTTTTTTAGGATTTTAATTATGTCTTTTTTCTATTTTTTTGAATTTTAAGTTGTAATGTTGTTTTAATTTTAATGAAGTGTGTTTATTTAATTGAATTTGTGGGGGAAAAAATAAAAAAATGAAATTGAATGAATAGTAATTTAAGGGACGGTTAAGGGACGGAGCGTTGCAGGTTCCGTCCCTTAGTTAAGGGATGGAGTAAAAAAGTACAGTGGGACCCTCAAATAGTAGTTTAAGGGACGGTATAGAGACAGCGTAGTGGATGGCCTAAACGGCTACACTTTTTTTAGAAGATAAATCTTATATTTACAAAAAGTATAATCCAATTTACATGTACAAAAATAACGTTTTTTTTAATTAGAAAAAGAAAACATATTATATGTGTATTTTTCTAAAGAGTAAATTACAAAAAAGTTTTCCAACTGGTTTGAATTTGAACATTTTACCTATTAAAGAAAATATCACCTTAATCTCTAGACAAAGACTTAATTACATTTAAAATACTTTATATATTTTTAAAAAAATCCCACTATTTTTGTGTTTATGCTTAATTTTTGTGCTTTTGGAAGATAACTTCCAAAACAAATTCATCTAAGGATGACATTCGAATTCGATCAACTAGGTAATATTAATTTCTAAATGTTTTTTTATAAGATGACATTTTTATAAATGTTTGATAAATAGACATTTTTATATCTACAACAAATGAGAGGGAACAAAATCAATGGAGTACAACTTTTAACATTTCCAATTCGGAAAAAACAAGGTTGAAAGCATGATACAAAATAATTTATGACTTCTCTACAATATATCACCATTTAAGAACTAACAAAAACAGTGATGATAAAGACTATTATCACATGTGTTAATTAAATCGCTTGTATACACATTCTCCTCTTCCTACAACTAAAGCTGCCAACACCCACTAACTTCATTCACAGATCCACAACTTGTTTTCCTCTTCGAGCAGTCTAGTCAAAATTGTGTCCAGTTGCTCTTGAATATCCAACTTGTTTTCCACTTCGAGTTATTGTCAAATTTGTGTCAAGTTGCTCCCAAATCGCGGAGCTTATTGTAAAGCATAGTTGCATACCTTCTCAAGATGCGTGGGCCAATCTTGACCGAGTATGGATGGATTCGACTCCATGGCTACCCGAAAATCTAGCATTCTTGCATTACTCGGCAGCATTTTCCTTACACCATCGGGCTGTCGTGATCTTGCAACACCTATACATTGTGAAATCATGCTCTTCAGATACACATCTAGACCATTATTCAGCAGGTTGGCACCGTCTAGTGTAATACCAACTCCCTCCAACGCCAACTTCTTTTGCAAACGACGCCCTAGGGATCTCGTATCAGGCAATTCACCACTGGTTTGACAAGATGGGTCAGAATGAGACGCTTTGCAGGCTCCACCCAAGTTGACAGAAACACCAAATGGAGCAGTGATAGAACTCCATCTGTGAGAAAAGGGGATCACAGCACACTGTTCAACCTCTTCCCCATCTTCAACTGATGCAGCACCTGTTCGAGGCCTGCCAGAGATAGTCTGCAACTCTGCTGCACCCTGCTGCTCTTGTATCCTTGAAACCGTTTCTTCGCATGTGAGACTAGGACTCTTGCCCAATGGGCCAAGAGGGCTAGGGCGATCATGAAACTTGCGATCCCTACTGAGAGGGGACCTACATTTGCGAGGAGAGTAAGGAAATGCATCTCCATAAACAGAATGAAGATGATTCCTCGAGTGACCATTGGAAACTTTAACACCAAGTGCCTCAATTTTTTGAGGCTGAGAAACATTCTGGATGATGGATTGGATGAGGCGATTATGAATAGGGAGATTCTCTCTCCCAATTGTCTCTATGCAGCTCTTATCAAACTCAGCCTTGCTCAGCTTTGAACTCAGAAATCTCTTCAGCTGATCAAAGTAGGTCTCACCTCTTTGTTGGCCGATCTTTTCATAAATAAGCTCTTTCAGCTCTAGTGTGTTGATTCGAGTAAAATGATGGCTTGCCACCATTTTCATTCCAACTCTGTCTGAATCTGCTCAATAGACAAGATCTCACAATCTAAATACTGAAAAGGCACACACAATTGAAGTTCGGTTAAGCCAGAGTTTTTCCAATTTGAACACCACCCCATCTCGTCCCCAAATTAAAGATTCAATTTTTATTGCTACCATCAAATTGCATTTCAACTTTCATAATCAAACGATTAACTCAGCAGACAGCAGATTATCAACTTCAGAGAAATCGACGACAAAATAAGGGGAAACAAGAAATCGGGAAACATCATAAATTGCATAATTAGATCAAACCCAATCGACATAGGTGCGAATAAAACAATACCCAGAAATCAAATGGGCTAATCAAGGCTACCGATACCCAATTTACGAGAAATTTCGATCAAAATCACAGACCCCACTTCGTGATTCTACAAGGACAACAAATTGTAGAAACTGAAAATCAAATTCGAGTGGAAATAGAAGTATAAAGCGAGAATTGACCTGGTTTCGGAGAGTAGGAGTCGACGACTACGAACAGCGTGGTTTTTTTTCCCTTTTCCTTTCTTTTTTTGCTTTTGTTTTTGGTATATTTATGTATTGGAAGGGGTTTATAACTGTATCTTTCCTTTCCCCAAATGTGGGTTTGTGTTATAAGTCCAAAATTAAAACATTCAAATACAAATATTAACAAAATAGAGAGTCCATATTAATGGAAATTAGCAAAATAAAGTCCATATTCTTGGATATTTCTCACGTGTTGATTTTCAATGTCAGTTTGTCAACGTAGTGACGTATTTTAGTTTCATGTCTGTGCAGCTTGTTAGAGTTATATTCTCATGGAGGCAAGTTTTAAGATAGCGAATAGTATTATAATAAAAGTTGAGGGCGTATTATTTGGGTTTTGATGTTAGATCTCAATTGAGTTAGTTTTTTTACTTCTAATCCAAACACTTGGAACTGTATTAAATATGCATCTCACGCACATTTTCTCTTTTTCAGGTTTCTACGTTTTCGTTGTCTTAGATATTAAGGCGAGGGATAAATGATGCTATAGTAGAGAACCTAGTGGTGCAAGAAGAGGAAGGAACAATGCACTAACATATTTATTCCAAGTAAATTTATTGTTAGTTCCATAAATAAAGCTTGTTGGAAAGCATATGTTAAATAATTGTAATGAGTCAAAAACATATAGCTAAAAAGGTTAGGATCTTGATCATTATAGTCTTACACACATAGATACTAGTCAATAAATATATAATACACAGTTTTCAATTCCAAACATACGAATCCAATCCCTTCTAAAAAATCAGCTTTTTAAATAGATATACTACGCAGTTCTCAATTCCAAAACATACGAATCCAAATCCCATCTAGAAAATCAGCTTTTTTTAAGCATTTGACTAAATAGTACTTCCTCCGTCTCAAGGTAATTAAGACATTTCTTTTATCATGATATTTAAAGAAATGATTTGTTAAAAGTAAAAGTGAAGAGAGTAAAGCAGATGGAATAAAGTAAGAGAGATAAAGAGAGAGTAATATAAGATAATGAATAAAACTTTTACCAAAAAAAAGGAAATGACTCAACTATCTTGAGATGAGGGAGTAGTAAGTGAATGAATATCATATTTATTGAAGCAGAAGATGACAATAATAGTCCTTTATTCAAGTTCCACGTTTATATAAGTCTATTTGAATGGATTGGGATAGGCGACTCAAGTCTGGATGGAAACATGTGCATGTCACTCTTTAATTTGACACAAATTTAAATTGCTAACAGTTTGTATATAATGTACAGTTTTATAATTACATGAAATACTATGACATTCTTTGTTTCACTAGGTACACAGATTATAAGATATAACTATTTACTTAATTAAGTAAAACGATAATAAAGTAAGAAAAATACTAAAGTTATTAAGCGAAGAAAGACTAGAAAAAAAAAAAGAGAGAATACAAATAATTAAAGAGACATTGAAGAATAAATAAGAGAGGTCAAATGTGATTTTTGCCAAAAAGGGAAATGGTTCAACTATAGTGGAATGACCAAAAAAGAATACGGATCAACTTAGAGTATAAATACTCGAAAATAGTTTGAAATTATGGTAAAAATAATATACTAGTGGCCTTGTTTGGGATAGTCTTGGATCATGTCTTTTTTATCAATAAGCTCAGCCTTAACCCGTATAGTTTTACTTTTAGTTATTCTATAAAATTCTTGATTGGGCCGAGTGTTGGGGCCTTCGGGGTCAACACGAATGTATGATGCTCTATGCTCTACATGAATCGGGGGGCCTCCGTGCTCAACATGAACGTGGGACCCACCATGGTGACTCAAATGCGGGCTCCTACGAGGTCAATGGAATTGACTCCTATTATGGAGTGAGTTTGGATTTCTATTTTCAAAAGTATTACTCCCTCTGTCCCAACTAAGCTGGAGGCAAAACTTTAGGCACGGAGATTAATAAATTATTTTAAATGAAAATAAAATAGTATAAGAAAGGAAAAAAGTAGTAAAGATAAGAGAGAGTAAAGTATTTGAGTAAATAAAGTACTCGATTTGTCACAATGCTCACATTTTCTTTTTAGTTTGTCTCACTCAAAATGTCCACTTGCTATATTTGGATATAAATCACCCTCTTCTATCTCCTCATTATAATATTCAACTATATTTTTCTCTCTACTTACTTCACCCTATAATTCCTCCTAAAATCTCGTGTTACTCAAGTATGCAGACATCTTGAGTGGGACAGAGGTAATAAAAATAATTGAATATTTTGTATTTTATCAAAAAAGAAAGAACTCTATTTTATTAGTGCGTTCCAAAAAGAAAGAATTGGATTCAACTTAGTTTAGTTGAGGCAAAGGAAGTAGTATTCAAGTAGATCAAATATTTCTAGGCGTTTCCACTTCTTTTGTTGTTCCAAAACGTTTTACAGAGACCAAAATTTGATTCGCCTGTTAAAATTCGCGTTTGCATTTTTATTTATTTCAAATTTTTAGAATTGGTTACACGCCATCAACATATTAATTTCCAAGTCGGTACTTGATAGTGTAATTGTTGATTTACAGTCATGATTTAATATTAAGCACGTGAACTTAATAAATCAAATTGGCCTAGTAATCTGCTGCCTAAGTAATCCTTCAGAAAGTAAAAATTAAGGGGCAGAATGTGAAAAATATGAATTCAGAAGGCACCACCAACAGTAGCTTATGCGTGTTAATTTTCCGATGCTTCCCCCTCCGCTATTAATCTTTTGTCAAATATAAACAGAAAGGACTTGCCTCCAGAATTTCTCATAGCCTCTCTTCTTTCTCCCAGATCCAAACAAAAACTACCAAAAAAGCTATCTTTTCACTGAGTTAGTAACTTTGAGTCGCAGGCCACAATCTTGAGACAATCAACAGTTTCCTGGCCTTCCTCACTTTTCACCTGAGCATTTTGTAAAATGAAAGTCCACACATTGTCACAGAACCGGTAGGTATGAAGATGTCCCTGCAGCAACAGTCATAGAGAAATATAAAACAACCTACACATTGTAAACAAGATTCTAGTCCTACCAGAGAAGAGACACCCAGAAATGAGAACAACTCGCAAACTGAAAGATTGTTCCATACCATCTAGATGTTGACATCACATTGTCTTTCTAAATGGCATAAATAAATTCAAAAGTATAAACAAAGTCAACGAGCCCCACATAATTCCTATATACAAATCCCACAGAGAAAATAAAGCAGGCACTCCCTGATAGGTAGTAGGAGTACATGATATGATTCTGAGAGCCCAAGCAACCACTAGTAGCCCAAATGAACCCAATTCATTCTTCTTTTCAGAAAATAAAGGCCAAATCCTATATCCCAAAGGCAAACCACTGATAAGAAAATTAGTATTTCTTTGGTAGGCAAATTTCAGAGAGAATTCATTCTCCGGTAGGCAAATTTCACAGATATTATTGGATTACATATACCTGAGAGTGTTGGCAAATCTACCATGTTATTATAATGAATTGCATTCAGATTAATGCTGATAAATTCTTGTAATCTGTAGAGATCATGCTTACATACATGACAACCTCTGAAAATGACCAAATATCTTGACTATGTACATATTCTTTGAATTAATTTATTGTAAACCATTAGTTTCTGTCGAAGTAAGAGCACAGTCAACATGACATTTCATCGAACTAAGTAAACTAAATAAAACAAGACCACCAAGAACAAAATAATAACCACAATACAATAACAGTAATGGCACTAATACTATGGGCAGAGAAGCAGTGAACTGCTTTATGCTTCAACCAACAGATGCCCTTTTCGCACAACCCAGAAAACATATAATGTACATTACAAGCATAGAGTAACAGAAACTGAAAGTGTCAGATTTCCCTATTAGTGAATTTCACTCGGACAGTCATTTGCAACGCCCATGGAGAAACTACTGTATATAAAAAAATCTAGTCACCTTAATGGAAACCTTGTTCTTCACCTCGGTCTCTAGAGCTTCAGTCATTGACTGTAAACGAATGAGCAACATTAGATATAATTCCAGTGCAGAGCTGGCATGCAAATAACATATCAAACTATAGCTAGCGATATCAACTTGCAATCCCATTACTATGCATAGTTATCCAAGTATCAACTCCATCAAGAATATCAGATTCTGAATTCGTTCCTGACTTTAGGTAATCTCCACACGGAGTATAAATTTTACCAACTGGCAATTGATTTTTTATTGCAACTTAAAAACATTGATGGAAAATGTTTTACTACCTGTGATTAAATTAAAGTCTTTACCTGTCTCACCACACTGAATTACATGGAAAAAGTTAAACGAAAATAACAATCTTTGGAGGTGAAAAAATGTAGTATGAATGCTCACTTCAAAATCAGTCTTCCGACAATCAATTGAAATTCCTCAATATAAACTGATTCAGAAAAGAATCACACCTCTTATCTGACAATTGAATTAACAACCAAGAATATGATCCCAAATCAGTTGAGAACAGTCCACCCGTATCATAAATAATCATATTGACCAAGAAACAGATAACCTTGTCGAATTGAATTAAAACTTGAATGGCGAGTTCGGGGCTCAGAACTCCGGTAGAAACCATATGATCCAAAGTTTCCGTCAAACACATTCCAATCGTTGATCTCCGATATAGCTCGAAGGTCGCCATTCTTCTCCAACAACAGTACTACTACACCCACACTAACAGATTCATAGTGGAAAGAGAATAATCACGATCAAAATTCAGTCCTCGTCTAACAAATCAGAAAGTGAGAAAAATAAATAAAACTAACAAAACAAGGAAATAAACTCACCCGTGTTTCAGATTGATTGATCGTTGGCGATCCAGAAATCTTTACAGAGAATCTCCGCGTGAGAGAGAGAGAGTGCGAGATAGGAAAAATGAGAGGGAGAGGAATTGGGCCTTTTATACCCTAGATTTTAAGATTGGGGATTTTATAGCCAGCGGTGGAATAGCAAACATTGAAAAGACCATCTTACCATTCCGAATTTTTCCTACTTTTACTGGGATTTTAATCGAATCATGAGCTCTCGCCGGAGGGTATATCTGGACTTGCGCATTTATTGGTCAAATGTTTATATTTTAGTTTATGTTGTTTTTAACAACCTTGAGATAACATACATAACTATAGAAAACTGAAATTAATTAGATGACACAGTTATATAAATTGGTGCAATTTAGTTAGTGAAACACTTCTCATCCATTTAATAAGTTGGAAGTTTGAGTTTATTTGCTCTTTGTTCGTACATCTGTAATTTCTCCTTATTTAATTATTATGTTTTTCTCTATTAATTATATTTGGGAACTTATGTGTTTAGTTTGGACGTAGTAATTTTCTCACAAGTTTCTTACATAGTTTGTTTAGTTTTTTCAATATATATACAAGCTCGTTATATTGTATAAAAACAATTCATCTCAATAATTTTTATTTGAGTTATTGGTCTTTTAATTTACACTTGAGCTGAAATTTAGTTCTTTTTATAAGCTTAAAACTAGGTCGCAAAAATTATACACTTATGCAATTTAAACAATATCTTCTACTCCTTTGTTCAATTATATAATCTGACGAGCGACATCAAATTTAATTCAGAATTCAATAGAGCTCATGAAAAAATCACAAAAATGATTAAGTTTATGATATTAGCTACTAAATTTTATATTTGTGAGAATTTTTTATAAAATTTGTTCTTTTTGGGGTCATTGCCCCTCTAAATTTTGGGAAAATCGGATTTGGGCCGATAAAAATGCGAAAATAAGCCCAATATTGAATAAGCGCAATGAATAGTTGTGGTTGTTAAAATCGATTCGTATGTAAGTGGAGAAAAACGTTTTGGATTAATTGCATAATTTTTCGAACTGTTGGCTTCATTTCACAATTTCAATGGCGTCTTCTTCTCTCCTACTGTCGCCCCTCTCATCCACAACTTCCTTAGATAACCGTGACTTGCTCGGGAACTCTGCTTTCCTGCAGAACCCCAAGCTTATTTTCGCAGCTAAGGCCCGTAAAGGCGCGATTCGGAGATGCGGATTCAAGGCTCCGGCAGCACGGAACTCTCTCGACCATATACCCAAACAATTTCGCCAAGAGAATCTCAAAGATGGATGTATGTGAATGTGATGCTATTATCTTCCGTCCCATTTTTTCAATTTATGGCTGTATTTTTTTGCTTGTTAACTTTTGTGGTAGTTTAATTTTTAATCCTTGCTCGCTGGAGACTTTCGTGGTTTTTAATTCGGAGGCGAGAACTAGCGTATGTTTTGAAGATTATCGTGGAAAAACTAGAACATAGCTGATTCTGATTGCTACAAAATTTTTCCTCTTTTCTTTTTCCTAATGCATTGTGCTTTAAGCTCTTCCAAACTGCAACTTCTGTGAAGCTAAGTAAGAGCAGAAGATACTGTAGACGATATAGTGAGGTAACAAGGCCTTAGTTGGATGTATTAGACGATAGGCTGTGAAGTGATATAAGATGTTGCTAACTGTGTCGATGATATCTGGTTGCTGAGGAAGGAACTTATTTATATCCAGATCCTCTGAGCAGAAATCGGGCTATTTTGATGAGATCGCCTGTAGTTTAAGTTTTATTTGAGATGGAATACATTGTTGGATGCATATATGCCTTTACTTTGTTTCTCTGACGATAATCTTGATTTTGAAGTTTAAAGAGGGATTCCATAGAGCTCAGACCTTGAGATAGTAGAGTAGAGTGGGCTCCACGAATAAGTTACTAACATTTTTAGCATCCAGGCATTAACTTTCTGATTAGTCGATTAGTTAAATGTAACTATTTGAGATGTTAAAACAATTATGACCAATCACATTGGGTCATGCTTGTCTTTTGGTCATATATAGTTCTACTGTGCATTGCTTTTAGTTGAGCTCTTTTCTTTGACTTATTTCATCATTCAATGTTTTGTGGAAAAAAAACTTTTATCTTGCATTAAAATGTCTCAACAGTTATGCAGCATGTAACTGAGGTACCATATCTTTTGTAGTAATGCAAAATTACAAGAATGCGCCTCAGTATCTATACGGCCTTTCACCATCGCAGATGGATATGTTCATGACAGAAGATAACCCTGTCCGCCGACAGTCAGAGAAAGTCACAGAGGTACAAATCTTTGTGTGTGTTTGAAATATCATATACTCCTTGTATGTATACTTATGTCTCCTAATCATATTTAATATCCCATGCCATTTCCTTAGTCTGTAAACTGGGTGATACCTTCTTCCTTTCCTTTATTATTGATGTACTGCTTCATATGGCTGTGATTTGCAAAAATCGTGATTAGAAGGTAGAGGAAACACTTGTTCTGCTTGAGGAATCTTTCTTCAAGAGAATACTGATTAGCTATTGTTTACTCAGGAAAGCATTTCATCAGCCTGCAATTACTTGAGTAATGGTGGAATGTGGAGCACAACTGGCATGAGTGAAAGAGGTCCCTCCAAGTATAGCATGAGCGTAAGCATGTACCGTGGAGGGGCGAGAGGATATGGAAGGCCTAGAACTGCTCCTCCTGATTTGCCATCTTTGCTTTTGGATGCCCGGATTGTGTATTTGGGGATGCCGGTAGTGGAACTCTTACTTTAAGGCTTGTAGTCTTAATTCTTCTAAGTTACATTTCTTTGTTCTTACTGTTTAATTCTGTCTGTTGCAGATTGTACCGGCTGTGACCGAGCTTCTTGTTGCTCAATTTATGTGGTTGGATTATGACAGCCCAACGAAGCCAATATATCTGTATATTAACTCATCTGGTACTCAGGTAATCTGTAATCACCTGAATGTCTCGCATAAATTAGTATTCGGTATTACTTTTTATTTTTATTTTTTATATCTTACATTTTTCTTTTCTGGCCTTGTTTATTTTCCCAGAATGAGAAGATGGAGACTGTTGGATCTGAAACCGAGGCTTATGCAATTGCCGACACTATGGCTGTAAGATCCTGATTATAAATACTTACTAACTTAAGTTACTGACTTGGCAGTTAGCTGCGGAGACACCTCTTTTAATTGTATTCCTGGTGTTTGGCGTTTGACATTTCATCCAACTGCTCTGTCGTTAGTATTGCAAAGCGGATGTCTACACTGTAAATTGTGGAATGGCGTACGGGCAAGCAGCAATGCTTTTGTCTCTTGGAGCAGAAGGCTATCGCGGGTTACAGCCGAACTCATCCAGTAAGATATGACCTGTATATGTCATTGCTTATGAATATTATGTTTATTGGTGCTTCTTACATTTCTTGTGTCTCAAAGAAACTTTATTATTTATTATTATTATTATTATTATTATTATTATTATTATTATTTATTTAATAATTATTTATTATTATAATTACACATCAGCAGCTTATCTCTCCTGCCCTAGGAATCACAACCAAGCTGATGGTTGGCACTTGGCAGGCTTACTTGGCTAGGGTTGTGTGGTTATCTAAGGTTCCATAACAATATAACAGTGCGAGTTGATAGATGATGAAGTGAATAATTTTATCTTGGGTGTATTTTGAAGCCCCTAATGATTGATTCTATGGCCCTAGCTCCTTTTGTAGCAACATATGAATTACTTCATTCTATAACAACCATAAACCCAATTTCTTCAAGAAGAACAGGCTACATTGTGTTGCTACTGATTATACACATGAGCTTTTGTGCTCTGTGGTTTGTTTTTTTATTATTTGGATCCTGCTGGTTTGGCCTATATTAATAAGACATTTTGCATGTTTAACCTCTGTGTGTGTGTGTGTTATGTCAAACATTTCAAGCTTTACTATTCAAGATACAATGAAAATGTCATAGGAAACTGCTTGTGTGCTTTGCCAACTGAATTGGTATTACTAGTTGATTTATTTGATGCCTCCATGTTAGTTGTAAACTTGTATGCCGTTTAGGTTTTTACTGTTTTGCTTCTTGTTGCAGCAAAATTGTACCTCCCAAAAGTAAATAGATCAAGTGGAGCTGTCATTGACATGTGGATTAAGGTCTCTCTCTCTCTCTTTCACACACACACACACAGAGAGAGATGGTTGTTGCACTGCATGCTTAAGCACATGTCTCGTATGTTGCCTCAGGCCAAAGAACTAGAAGCAAACACGGAATATTACCTTGAACTCTTGGCCAAAGGAATCGGAAAGCCAAAGGAGGAGATTGAGAAGGACATCCAACGCCCAAAATATTTCCAAGCACAAGAGGCCATTGACTATGGCATTGCTGACAAGATCATTACTTCTCAAGATTCTGCCTTTGAGAAACGGGTAAAATTCGTAACTTTATGATTTGATGTGCATAGTTTTTAACTGCCTCTAGAAAACACACCATTTTGTTCTAACAATGAGTTCCCTTGTCAGAACTATGAAGAATTGTTGGCACAATCGAAAGCAATGAGAAGAGGAGCTGGTCCTCAAGCAGCTCCATCAGGGTTTAGGTAAACTTGTGAGAGTTTTGTGGCAAGGTTGGCATGCCCTTGCTATTCTGAATCTATGTCTCATGATATGTTGCTAGCCATTTAGATATTGCTTGGTACTTCAGGAAAAGCATACACTATGCACAAGTGTAGTGCTTTAGTGCTCATCCTCTTCATGGCTATGCACAAGACAAGTGTAGTGTGATTTAATGCTCATTTTTTTCAACTGTTGTATACTGGGACGAAGAAAGAAATAACAGAAACTTGAAGTATAGAAAGAAATGTTTTGGGCTGAACAATGTGTTTCAATTTTGCGTAACCATTTGCAACACTTGAAGTAGGGAACACTTTTTCGCTGGTTTTCTGTTAACAAAAATCTACTATACATTTGGATTTGGATTTGGATTTGAATTTTAAAAGTGATGATCGTTTATTAGAATGTCTAAATTTACTCCTGTAGACTCGTACTAAATCTTTTTAGCAACATGGGGTGTGGGTTGGGATGTTGGGACTGGATCGAATATTGCTGCAACAGCAGCAGCCTACTTTCGTTTTTACTAAAATCATCTGTTCGATTGTATTCCGAGTATGCTACAAAACAAATACTATCAGACATAATAATTCCATATAAACTAGTCATCAATGAGTAAATGATTTCAAATAAGGTCTTCGATCTCAGCTAAAATTAGAACACAGTACAAGCAACATCAGTCTTGCCCAACTCATGAAGCAGAGTTGGGAAGCATTTTCGGCTTTGGCTTGACTTCTACTTCGTTTACGCTGCGGACGAAGATGGCATCTGGCTCGTGGCTACAAATGTGATCAAAGTAAGAAATTAAAATGCATTAGAACAGAGAGAGAGTGAGAGTGGGAGAGGGAGAGAGGATTCTCACGTTTTATCTCCTTCTTCATATGTGTAACTAGATGCAACAGCCAGCAGTCTACCGTCTCTGCTAAAGGACAATGCTGCAATACTTGTCGGGTACTTCGAATACTTCACAATGTGACCAAATAGTAGCAGATAAGAGGAACTTAGTAATCATGTATTTTGAAACATGGCAACCTAAGTTAAAAATTAGAATTAGCATCTTCAACCTGATAAAGCCTTTTCTTGTTGTTTCCATCCCACACGTTAACATAACCGTCGCAACCTCCAGTAGCAAAGGTACCATAGCTACACGAAGCATTATTAAGTAAGAAAACTATGAACAGAAGTTACATACCACCAACAATGACCTTAATTAATCACTAATCAAGCTTCTTTTCAGGAGGACATATCTGAAATCTACAGAAATTTACAGATTGGCCAATACAAAATGCTTTAGTATAAAAGCACTACAAAACATTATTGTTTAAACTTCACTACTGTTCTGCTCGTAAGTTTACCCTTCTCCTAATATATAGTGCATGATGACAGACAGCAGTTTATACTCCTATTTTCTAAACTTTCTAGAAATTAACCTTACTGACAGCCTCAGCCTTATTAAGAATAAGATGAAGTCAGATGTACTGATCCAGGAGCACAAATAAAAATAAAAAAGCTTACATAGGGTGAAATGCAATGGCATTCACAGGGTATACAATATCTCTTCCTGCTTCAGACTTCCTATGGCACTTGAATGCATACCTGCAGATGAGAAAATTATCTAGAGAATTATGAAACAGTTAAAATTCTGCAGTTAGGTTAACACTTCAATTAAGTTTACACACTTCCAAGATAAAACATAGTCACAAAAGACTGATCCATAATTGGTTAGCATTTTATAAAGATAATGGAAAATGATACAAAGTAGATATACATAGAGATTTTCACCCAAAGTTATATTGTCATGTAGTTTTTCAGGAGGTTTTTTCCTACTTCCACATTATCAAGTATTGGGTTGTTAATAGTACATACTTTTTAGATTGGCCTGTCTCTGACAGGTCAAAAAACTCCATGGCTACTCGTCCTTCAACACTACTAAGAGCATAACCTGGAAAACATAAACTTAGAATCAAATGAACAGTTATGGGAGGACAATATCCAGAATTCAGAATTATCTACAAACTTAATGTAGAAAATCTTAGTTGAACCGAGTATCTGTTCCCAGTGGGATCTAAACTAAGAAGTAACAAGGTAGCATAGTTCCATCATTCAGATATAGTAGATTTGTCACGACTCAGTAGAAACCATCAACCAACAGCCACTGATATTATTTGATATTTTCAGATAAAAGATATTCAATCTGTTTAATAACTACTGGTCATTATGGATAAAACATGCTGGAACGACAACTCATTTTACCCACAGCAACCTATGACAAATTTAAGTTGATAAAGCAGCACCTGTCCCATTCGGATAACATCGGACACATCTTGTTTGGTATTTCAAAGAAGATTCCCTCCGTTGTTCAGGTTGAGACATGTTCCGAAGATCATACACGTTTACATGCCTTCCAGCAGTAGCAACCACTAAGTGATTTCCAACAACAGACATAGAATAAACACGCTCCGGTTGAGTATATGTTCCAACAGAGCGATCCTGGCCACTGGAACTTCTTGGATCCCAGCACTTCAAGGTTTTGTCCCAGCTACCCGTAATAACTTGACCTAAAACAAGATAATGTATAAGCATAACATAAATAGAACCATCAATGGCTCCATGCATGTGTAGTGAACCAAGCTGAAGTTAGCATTAGATAATCACTAAGAACTTCTATTTAAAGTTTTCTAACTTTTTCGCTTATAGCTTGTTCAAATTTGAGAATGAACTACAGCAACCTCAAGAGATTGTAGTAAATACCATATAATTCAGAAGTTAATAACAAGCATTCATGTGTAGACAATGGTCCAATTATCAGTGAAGTGATTTTGGATATGAAAGAGAGTATTAAGTCAAATGCACTGAACAACGTATGAAAATATTAGGCCTTTTATGCTTATATTATTGCTCTTAACAACTTTTGCATTTTGTCAGTTCTCACTTCTTCTGGCTAAATGTGCTTCAAATAATTAAAATAACTTTTGCTTCAAAAAAAAGTCGTTATTTAAGGAATTCTTTCGATGACAAAAATGTGAGAGAAAATTATATCGAAGTATAGCTACAAACAAATAAAAATTATAATGGTGATGAAAAACCAACCAGTTGCATATGAGTATTCAACACATCGCACAGGTCCATCATGCAGCCCCAAAACATCCTCCTTGTTGTAATTAAACACAAGCCTGGAGCATAACAACCACCAATTGCCACATAAGTCAACAGCAAGCAAAATACTCAATCAATGTGATACTATCGTTTGAGAAGAACTAAAATCCATCACATTATACTAATAAAGCAAATTAAACTAATAGATCCTGCCAGCGAAACTAAAACAAAATAGTGGACCAATTCATTAAAAATGACCATAAAATGTTGTCCAATGTGAATCAGAATAAAACTGGAAATGACCTTCTAACAGTATGATCGGCAGAAGCACTAAACCCTGAGGTATCATCATGGAAGCAACAATCCAGTACAGCGCCGCCGTGCATAAACTCCCCTCTGAGCGCATTGGCACTAGCATCGTACAATCGAACACTCTGATAACCAACCAGAACGATAGGGAAAAATAAATTAAATGGAGAAATCAGTCAAAATTAGAGTTCGCATTCAACGACTAAGAGAATAAAACTAAAAACCTTATCCCATGAGGAAACAAGGAGGTGGTCACTGTGGTTGGAGAATCGGAGGTTAGAAATTCCGTCAGTCGGTGGGCTCAATAGCTCCCTTCCCGTCGACGGTGGTGGCGCTGAGGCCATGATTACCGCAATTTGCAGCTCCTTGTAAGGGTTCGGCGGAGAGAGATGCGAAGGTGATCTGATGAGTGATGATTTTAGAGAGAGGAGAGGAGAGGAGAGGAGAGGAAAGAGAGGCGGAGGAATGAGGTATTCAAATTCAAATCTACAAGAGCGTAGCCGTGAATCTACAATTTTGGGTTGGGCTCCTAAACGATGAAATACGTGAAAAGTGTGATATTCTTTGGCTTACCATATTCAAATTCTAAACACTAAAGTCCAACCTTTTTTTCATGTTCAGTTTGAAGATTTTAATTTATAATCTTATGTTTACTAGTTTTGGGTTCTTAATTTTATGAATGGGCAATTGATCATTTTTTCATATAAAATAATGATTTCGTTAAATTTAACAGTTAAAATAATTTTGATCCGATTACTAATGTAAACATTAGGCTAAAGTTTATTTTTAGTTCCAAACATAAAAAATTCATATTTTTTGTCCTACACATTGAATAATTAACAATTTTGGTTCAGGCAATATGTTTGCTAGCTTCAGGTTTGAAATAGTAATTTATATATATATATATATATATATATATATATATATATATATATATTTTATCAATAATTGTCGAAGTTGTTAACTTTGTAGATGTTTTTTAGCTGATATTGATGGTGAAGGGCCGCAAAATATTAAGGGTTTTAAAATCCGTCATTCAAGCTTCAAAAACTCTCACAATGTCGAGCCATGAGATCATGCGTCGACAGTGAATTTTTCAAAGGCGAAGCTAAGCTATTGCCGACAACCTTCAGTCAATGGATGCTGGCAAGCAATACCTTCTATTCTTATAATTGGTCATGCCAACAGCATCCGAGCAATGGATGTTGCAACCGACTAAGACAAAAACGGTGGTCGGGGTTATAAAACACGGTGGTGGCACACTTATGAAGGGTTAAGGGATGAGGGCTTGGCTTAAACCTTAATTATGAAAATATTAAAATTTTGAATTTATTTTTATTTTCTTATAAATTTAAAAATTAACTAACAATGTTTAATTGTTTATCAATAATGTCCTAAAATTTGAAGAGAAACAACATCGTATGCGTGAAATTATTCACTGGATTCGCCTTCAAAGTGTGTCACTTGACTTACAATTTCTTGTCAAGTATTTGAAGAGTTTTGAAGATTGGATGATGGAATTTATAATTTGTCTGGTTGTCTTTCCACTACACATCCGACTAAAATTGATCGATTGGTCAATCAGAAATCACCCTACTAGACATATTCATTAGGCATATAAGCATTTAATGTACATATTTTAACATGCTACAATTTGTTAACAATAATGAAAATTTGATTTCTAACTTATTGTTTAAATGTTTAGAATGTTATAGGTATCTAATGTTTTGTTATAAAATTTACTTCATTCAATCTATGCTACATTAGTTTTTATAAATACAATAAACTAGTTAATTCAAACTTTATTTGAAAAATATTAACATAAAACAATTTCCATTCCTATATTGACAAAAGAGGGGAAATTTTCTATATTAAAAGCAAATCAAATGTAATCAAATGTTGAAGCCTACTTAAATGTGATTATTTATTGAAATTTTTGGGAAAATGTAATCGCACGGACTCATAAAAGCGAAAATAAATAAATACGTAATGAGGAAGTAAATTAATTGAGTTTTGTCGACGATTCCTAACCAAAATAAATCAGGAATTCTCCGACACGGCGAAGCACCGAATTTCATTTCATAAACTTGCTAAGAGCATCCGCAATGGCTAACGTCAACGCGGAATTCCCACGGACGTGTCGGAATTCCGTGGCGGACGTCCGCCATTGTGCATACCGGGCGCGGATACGGAATTCCGAGGAGGACGTCGTAGGTCAGCCGAGTTTAGCGAAATTCCGTCCTGACGTCCGCCATTGCGTGGACTGTCACGGAATTCCGCACGGAATTCCCGTGTGTTGCATTAAATGTTTTTTTTTCTATAAATACATCCCGTTGAACTTCATTTCATTCACATTGTTTAATTTTCTCCGTATATGTGTCGAACTTTTTAATTCCGTACATTGTTTAATTCCGGAAAGTGTTTAATTTGTGAATTTTGTTTGTTGTGGGAATTCCGTCGGGAATTCCGCAGGGAATTCCACCACTGTGCAGTGGGAATTCCGTATGACGTGGCAGAGCAGTGTGAAGTCCTTATAACGTGGCAGGAGGTGTTTTTGGGAATTCCGCGGGGAATTCCCAAAAACACCTCCTGCCATATCATACGGACTTCTCACTGCACTGTCACGTCATACGGAATTCCCACTGCACAGTGGCGGAATTCCCCGCGGAATTCCCGACGGAATTCGCACAACAAACAAAATTCACAAATTAAACACTTTCCGGAATTAAACAATGTACGGAATTAAAAAGTTCGACACAAATACGGAGAAAATTAAACAATGTGAATGAAATGAAGTTCAACGGGATGTATTTATAGAAAAAAAAAAAACATTTAATGCAACACACGGGAATTCCGTGCGGAATTCCATGACAGTCCACGCACTTTTTGATGGTCAGTTTTGTAATCTAGGCTCTAGGGTTTTCTTGATCTACTGGATTTGATGAATCATATTGTAGTCATATGTTGGTGTGGCCAAAATCTGAAAATCTTGAACGAGGCTACTAATAATTTTGGCTCTTACCCTTGTATATTTGCATAGGTAGCAATACACCTTAGGTGCAGTGGTGTGAACCCTTGATTTCTGTCCTGCAGAACTGAAGAGTTTGGTTGTAGCCTCAACCATAGGTTAAAGGTGTCTTATTATTTATTAAGAAAAAACAAACGATGAGTTCGCTGGGGACTCAACAAGCCCTAACTTCAAAGCTATTTAATGCGCTAAGAAATCGACTAAAATACGAAGCAATAGAATGGGAAATAACTAAATAGGAGATCCTTCTGCCAAACCTAAGGCCATGCACAACCAGCCCATCAATGCAACTCGGACCAGCCCCAGAGACCGCCTCCAAAACATTCTCACCCTTGCTTATCAATACCTTCCTTGTCACCCTCAATCTCCTATGTCCTGCTTTTGCAAATGAAGCCATTTTGGTTGGATACTTGGGCCTTTTACCAACTCCAGTTATTTTATGTTAATTTGTTCAGTTTTCATTCTACTATAACTAGAACTGGAAGCCACAATTAAGCATGCTACCTGGTTTTGTTACTATGATTTTTTTGTACCGAAGGTTCTTGGACATGGATTACTACAAGTCGAAAATCAATGGTTTTAATCAGGTTAAGTGAAATGAAACAATAAGAAAAGTTTGCGTAGGTTCTCTGACTTTTACATATAGCCTAGTTTTCACCTCACATCTAGATTGACTGCCCATGTTTGATAACTTTGATGATATAATTTTTATCCTTGAATGCACAGTGCTAAACCAGGCGTGTTGAATTATGAAATGTAGGTTCATTTCGCCACAAGTTCCTCAGGTCATTGCTGCCTTTCTGGTCTAGTGCATTGACGACTCTACCAGTGACTGCACCACCAAAGAAAGATACGTCCCATGGGGATGATGCCTCAGAATGTTGAGATTATCCACCTCACGTGGAAGCAGCCGCTATAGTTGAAAAAAAAAAAAGGCTTGTGAAGATTAGCCAACAAAAGTTGACTAAAATGGTGAAGAAGAGTTGCAGCAATTTATTGCAAATCTGCAGCCTTTGAAATACTCTCACAAAATGAAGCTATAGGACGGTTGTAGAGTTGGCTATAGGAGTTGAAATTTGCAGCTCATTCCTTCTATAAATAGAGCTGCAATTCATCGATGAAGAGCAGTGCAAGAGCTGAGAATCACAGCAGCCTGTGAGAGAGAGCAAGAGAGTTTCGGTGAGTACATTTTGAGAGAAGAAGAAGTGAGGAAAAATTCCTATCTCCCTTAAAATTGTAGTTCACTCCTCTTGTGTGTATTCCAAGTTATTCAACTTGAGATTTGTGTTTCCCCTATAGAGTGTAGGGAGAATTTGTAAGCCTACTATATACATAGTGGAAGATTTAGACTTCGGTCTCGTGGTTTTTTCCCGAATTGGGTTTCCACGTAAAATTCTCGTCTCACGTTTTTATTCTGCACCAAAATTTGCTTTCTTGGTTTGGTCCCATTATTTAATCCAGCAAGAGGGAAAAGAATTATCCTGGTTCCGCTGTGCAAGTATCAATTTATTTTTGATACTCCTTGATAAATATCACCACTTTTCCCAACAAGTGGTATCAGAGCCATCGTGGTTCTGAGGCGGATTAAAAATGGAGGAATCATCTTCGCTTGGTGGCATGTTCAAATTGAGCGGATCGAATTACTCAATTTGGAAGCCAAGCATGTTAGATCTCCTCTACTGTAAGGATCTCTATTTGCCTTTACAGGGAGATGAAGCCAAACCAAAGGATATGAGTGATGATGACTGGATCATCATGCACAGAAAAACTGTTGGTTACATCCGGCGCTTCATCGAACACAGTATCTTCCATCATTTCGCCAATGAGGAAAAGGCTGATGTTCTTTGGAAGAAAATAGAAGCTATGTTCGAGAGGAAAAATGCTTTGAACAAAGCATCCATCATCAGAAAAATCGTTCGATTACGATATGTGGAAAGTGCCAACATGACGGAGCACCTCAATGCATATCAGGGTCTTATCAACCAATCTATCAACATGAAGATTTCTCTTGATGATGAAGTGATAGCTTTATTGCTACTCAGTTCGTTGCCGGATAGTTGGGACACTCTTGTGGTGTCAATCAGCAACTCGGCTCCAGGGGGAGCACTGACCTTGCAGATGGTCAAAGATTGTCTTCTTAACGAAGAATCCAGAAGAAGGGAGCAAGATCATTCTTCTGAGACAAAGGCGATGGTTGCTGAAAATAGTGATCGAGGGAGAAGTAAAAATAGAAACTCTCAAAACACGAGAGACAAATCCAGGGGGAAGTCTAAACACAAAAAAGACTTCAAATGCCATTACTGCGGTGGTCTAAACCACTACGAGAGAGACTGCAGAAAGAAGAAAAGAGATCAAACGCGGGGAAATAATGAAAATGCTGAGAAGGACACAACGGCAGTTGCAACTGATGGCGATGTCGTCGTAGTTTGCGATGATGCCTGTGTGAGTTCGTCATGCCAACAAACAGACTGGATCGTTGATTCGGGTGCATCATATCACATCACACCATATCGTGATATGTTTGCATCCTACACCGGTGGCAGCTTTGGCAAAGTCAGAATGGCCAATCACGGCGTGACAGAAGTTGCTGGTATAGGAGACATTCATCTGCTTACTAACACGGGGTGTAAGCTCGTCTTAAGAGATGTTCGACATGTTCCTGATATCAGACTCAATATTATTTCCACCGGCAAGCTCGACGACGATGGTTACATCAACCATTTCGGCGAAGGAAAATGGAAGCTGATAAAAGGCTCCCTCATTGCAGCAAAAGGTAGAAAGCAAAATTCGCTCTACTTGATGCATGCAACGTTGTCCAATGGAGAGGTAAATGCAGTCGTCAAAAATTCCTCCATTGAGATATGGCATAAGAGGCTTGGACATTTGAGCCAGAAAGGTCTGGAGATCTTGGCTAGAAGAAGCCTCATCCCTGAGGTAAAAGGAATGCATTTGGAAACTTGTGTTGATTGTTTGGCTGGAAAACAACACAGAGTCGCATTCAAAAGCTTCTCTCCCTCAAGAAAAGCCCAGCCTCTTGATTTGGTGCACACTGATCTGTGCTACATGAAAGACAGAACTCTTGGTGGCGCATTATATTTCGTCACTTTCATTGACGATTTTTCGAGAAAAGTCTGGTGTTTTGCTCTGAAAACCAAAGACCAAACCTTGGAGGTCTTTAAGCATTTTCAAGCAAAAGTCGAGCGGCAGACGGGAAGGAAGCTGAAGTGTGTTCGTGCAGACAACGGCGGCGAGTACCAAGGCCCATTTGAGCTGCACTGCAAGAACCATGGTATCAAGCTTGAGAAAAGTGTCCCAAAGACTCCACAACACAACGGAGTGGCAGAGAGGATGAACAGAACGATTTGTGAAAGAATCAAATGCATGCTGTCGCATTCCAAATTGCCCAAATCCTTTTGGGGTGAAGCTATGAGGACTGCAGTTGACTTGATCAACCTTTCTCCATCAACTCCTCTGGGCGGTGACGTTCCAGACAGAGTTTGGTCCGGAAAAGATGTGTCTTACAAACACTTGAGAGTGTTTGGCTGCAGGGCGTTCGTGCACATTCCAAAAGATGAGAGATCCAAGCTTGATGACAAAACCAAACCATGTATCTTCTTGGGATACGCTCATGAAGAGTTTGGTTACAGATTATGGGACCCGGTTAACAGGAAGGTCATCAGAAGCAGGGATGTCGTATTCCTTGAAGATCAAGTTCCTGATGATGCGAAAGAAAAGCCTGAATCTAATTCAGAAGTTCCTGTAAACTTAGATCCAGTTCCTTCACCGACGGTTCAGGATTACGGGGGAGATATCCAACCGGAGCAAGGCGATCCGATTGATGATGGAGCAGGCGACGAGGAGACTCGGCCTGCACAAGATGAAGTTCCTCCAGTCAGAAGGTCAGTCAGAGAAAGACAACCTTCTACCAGATATAGCCCACATGAGTATGTAATGCTCACTGATGGAGGAGAGCCACAGAGTTTTGCTGAAGCCATGGCGCATGACCAAAATGAGAAGTGGTTAGAGGCCATGAAGGAGGAGATGAACTCCTTACATCAAAATCACACCTATGACTTGGTGCAGTTGCCAGCCGGCAAGAGACCACTGAAAAATAAGTGGGTCTACAGATTGAAGGCTGAGGAGCACAGCTCACAACCAAGGTACAAGGCCAGACTGGTTGTGAAAGGTTTCAGTCAGAGAAAGGGTGTTGATTTTGAAGAGATTTTCTCACCAGTGGTGAAGATGTCTTCAATCAGAGTCGTGCTCGCGATTGCTGCCAGCTCAGACCTGGAGATCGAGCAACTTGATGTGAAGACGGCGTTTCTGCATGGAGATTTAGATAAAGAAATCTACATGGACCAACCTGAAGGGTTCAAAGTCAAAGGGAAAGAGAACCTTGTGTGTAGGTTGAGGAAGAGTTTGTACGGCCTAAAACAAGCTCCCAGACTATGGTACATGAAGTTTGAGTCCTTCATGTCGACCCATGGCTACATCAGGACCACCTCAGATCACTGTGTTTTCTTCAAGAAGTTCGCAGGGGGTGAGTTTATCATACTGTTAGTCTACGTTGACGACATGCTGATTGTAGGCCATGATGCCAGCAAGATTTATGAGCTGAAGAAAGAGCTAAGCGAGTCTTTTGCAATGAAAGACTTGGGCGCGGCTAAGCAGATTCTTGGAATGAAGATCTCCAGGGATAGGAAGAGCAAGAAGCTCTGGTTATCTCAAGAACAATACGTTGAGAAAGTTCTTGAAAGGTTCAATATGAGCAGGTCGAAGCCAGTCACCACTCCACTTGCGGGTCATATGAAGCTCAGCTCTGCGCAATGCCCGACAAGTGAGACAGAAAAGAAAGAGCTGCGGAAGGTGCCATATGCTTCTGCGGTGGGCAGTCTAATGTATGCTATGATATGCACCAGACCAGACATAGCTCACGCAGTTGGTGTGGTTAGTAGATTTCTCTCTAATCCTGGAAAAGAGCATTGGACCGCAGTGAAATGGATATTTCGGTACCTGCGAGGTACTTCTAAACTTTGTCTGAAGTTTGGCGACAACCATATCCTACTAGATGGATATACGGATGCAGACATGGCTGGTGACGTAGATTCCAGGAAGTCCACGTCCGGATTCCTGATGAGACTTGCAAGGGGAGCTATCTCGTGGCAATCGAAACTTCAAAAATGCGTGGCATTATCCACAACGGAGGCTGAGTACATAGCTATGACGGAGGCTTGCAAAGACCTATTGTGGTTGAAGGAGTTTCTACAAGAGTTGGGCTTGAAGCAAGAGAAGTATGTGCTTTACTGCGACAGTCAAAGCGCAATTCACTTGAGTAAGAATTCGAGTTTTCACTCAAGAACGAAGCATATTGATGTAAGGTATCACTGGATACGAGAAGCACTTGACAGAAAGCTTTTGCAGCTGGAGAAGGTGCACACCGATGAGAACGGTGCCGATATGCTTACCAAGTCCTTAGCCCGAGATAAGTTTGAGATCTGCAAACAAGAAGCGGGTCTCGTTGAATCCCCACATAAGGTGGAGGGGGAGAATTGTTGAGATTATCCACCTCACGTGGAAGCAGCCGCTATAGTTGAAAAAAAAAAAAGGCTTGTGAAGATTAGCCAACAAAAGTTGACTAAAATGGTGAAGAAGAGTTGCAGCAATTTATTGCAAATCTGCAGCCTTTGAAATACTCTCACAAAATGAAGCTATAGGACGGTTGTAGAGTTGGCTATAGGAGTTGAAATTTGCAGCTCATTCCTTCTATAAATAGAGCTGCAATTCATCGATGAAGAGCAGTGCAAGAGCTGAGAATCACAGCAGCCTGTGAGAGAGAGCAAGAGAGTTTCGGTGAGTACATTTTGAGAGAAGAAGAAGTGAGGAAAAATTCCTATCTCCCTTAAAATTGTAGTTCACTCCTCTTGTGTGTATTCCAAGTTATTCAACTTGAGATTTGTGTTTCCCCTATAGAGTGTAGGGAGAATTTGTAAGCCTACTATATACATAGTGGAAGATTTAGACTTCGGTCTCGTGGTTTTTTCCCGAATTGGGTTTCCACGTAAAATTCTCGTCTCACGTTTTTATTCTGCACCAAAATTTGCTTTCTTGGTTTGGTCCCATTATTTAATCCAGCAAGAGGGAAAAGAATTATCCTGGTTCCGCTGTGCAAGTATCAATTTATTTTTGATACTCCTTGATAAATATCACCACTTTTCCCAACACAGAACGCCGTGCAAGGCACCACAAGACTTCACGAATGGACCCAAGGAAGTTGCTCTTTATTATAGCCATCATGTAAGATATCATTACCTGTAGCTGTTTCTTTTGGTTCTGAAAATTATGTAGAAAAATGTAGTACTCCATATATTCTTTGCATATTTTACTTCACACATGTGGTTGAGCTTTTTCTAGGAATGGTAGTTTGGTACCTAGTCAATAAGTGATTGGCAGATTGCTATCAAATTTTAGGTGATTAGGTTTTTCGACTCAAATTTTTTGGTATCTTGATTGCTTTGATGATGAGCATGAATTAATTTACCAGATCTTTATTCTTGTTTTGCATAGGGCTTGCATGGCAACAAAGTGTATACTATATTACAAAATTGCACGCGGTCTGGGTGAAGAATTAGGTGATGATGAGCCACAATGATCAAGTGAGTGATACGGTTGGGTTAATAGAGCAACCTCTGTTAATTTTTTGTTTTTAGCAGACAACACAAAATCTTCAACATGTAATTTTTTTTTGGTTATAGCAATGTTCGATACTTGTGCATAACCCTTTCTCTCTCTGTTCTAGCTGAGATGTATTGCCAAAGCAGTATTGAGCAATTAATCATATTGTTTGTAGTGATTTTTCTCCACCAACAACAAGAAATTAAGCGGCAGACATGATGTAAAAGGCAAAGGAATTGATGAACAAAGCAATTTTCAGTTTCTGCGAGAGATGTGAAACCGTTAAATTTTTAACCTTTGATAAAGTGAGCCTTATTTTTCACAAATAATATTTTCACTATTTTTTCTTTATTTTTCTTTTATTATATTAATTTTATATTGAAACTCGTGTTATTTTTAAATATTCATACGACACTTTTTTGTTGTTGATGGAGGTAGTATTAAAACCTTTAAAATGCTGAGACAAAAGAAACAAAGACTCCTCTCAAGTGATGAACAGATCATATTGAGAAATTCAACCATATTGACATTGCGAATGTAACATTTAAAAAAATTGTTAAAATTATGTCGTTTTCATTTTTATCGTGCATTCACTTTCGTGTTCTTATAGTAGACCGAGAATACTTACTGTAGCTGTAGTAAATTATGAGATGAAAAGGTTAGAAGCTTGTCCGATTGTCAAACTCAAAGATAAAGAAACCTAAACAAAAATAAAATGCCAAGTACAAAATTTTATATATCTCTAGTGATTGTTTAATTTGCCTCATATGTGGTATTTTAAATGGATTCATATAAATTCCCTTGATATAAATTTTGAAGGACAATTCTTAAGATAAGAGTGTAAATACAGTTTTAGTAGTAGATGCATTTCACCTAGATAATGGCAATTAGTAGTAAATTAGTAACACTCCTAGTAATGTTGTAAGGGAACACTTGTTTTCCTTCGTTTATTAACCTTTTTTTAATAAACATTGGGTCTCTCAAAACTTTGATATTGAATGCACCAAACATTAACGTGCACACTGCACGCGATCTAGAATCTTCAACAACCAATAATATCATTATTCAAATCTCACTCAGGTTTTCCTTAACATATTTATATGAATACCAAAATCTAACGTTCCAAAATATTTCCATCTATAGTATTGCATTATTACTCCCAAATAGTCGCATTGGCCGGCCCCATTATTAGTAAGCTACTTTGAAATACATGAACAAATGAACAATACATCAAAAAGATGCAATGAAGTATTATTTTCCCATTAATATGTCATCTAAGATGGAATAAGGTCATTTATACAAGCTTGAAATGTTCAAACAAATGAGCTTTTTTCTTTTCCTTTTAACTAAAAAAACTTTCAATTTATTTCCCTCTGAAAAACTTTTATATGTGCAGACGTGCAGTAATATATAGTATTTCTAAAAGTAAAATGCATGATATTCTTTTTCTTGAAAAAGCTTCATAATTTTAGAATAAAACAAGTTAAACCACACAGTTTTGGTGGGAGGATAGATTATTCAAAATTTAATACTATGTTAAATATTTTAGTGTAATATTTAATAAAAAAATGGTCTTAGTAATTTCCCCTATTTTAAAGCGGTTATATTGTTGATGGCGACTTGACGCGTGTTTGACAGAAAATCGGAGGAATCTTAGAGCATCCGCAATGGCGGATTTCCCGGCGGACGTCCGATCGGAGTGCCGGGTGTCCGCGCGGGACGTCAGCCATTAAACGTGAGAGGGGCGGATGCGGACGTCCGCTACGGACACCGCATATCCGCGGCCTTCCGGCGACGTTCGCTATTGCGGTGCCACGACGGACGTCCCGATTTTTTAAATTTAAAAAAAAACTCTATATATACGGCTCGTTGAACTTCATTTCATTCGCACCACTTGTTTTAACGAGTTTCTCTCTCTATACTTTCATTTCTTTTGAAGATAAATGGAGCACCACGATAGTGATTCCCCCGCCACGAGCGAAAGTAGTTGAAATTTTGTTTGAAATAAAGTGGTTGCATTTTCTCCGTGTCGAAATTTTAATTCCGCAAATTGTTTAATTTGGTGAATTTGTGAATTTTTATTATTGTGGATGTCCGTCGGGATGTTCTTGGGGTGTCCCCCATTGCGCAGTGGGATGTCCTTATGACGTGACAGGAGGTATTTTTGGGAAGTCCGTCGGGATGTCCGTCGGGACATCCGCACCATTGCGGATGCTCTTAGAGCATCTCCAATGGCGGACGTCCGGTCGGACATCCGCGACGGGCGACCGGGACGTCCGCCATTGTAACAAAGCAACTCGGATACGGATGTCCCGTATGGACGTCGGATGTCCTCGGATATCCGGGCGACGGGCGGGCGGACGTCTGCCATTGTGGCGTGGGTCGGACGTCCGAGTTTAATTTTTTTTTTAAACTCTATATATACGGCTCGTTGAACTTCATTTCATTCGTTTCTCTCTTCTTTTACTACAAATTTCATTTCTACTTAATGGAGAACGACAGGAACTCCCCCACCACGAGCGAGTCGCAGAGTCAGACGTTTCCCTCCGGACTGGAGGGAAACTCTAGCGAAAATGCGACAACGGTTCCGGCAATGTCGGGGATGCAGTCCCAAATGGCGTGTGGGATGGGTGGAATGGGTGGGATGGGTGGAATGGATAGGATGGGTGGTATGATGTCCCCGTACTTCAATATGTACAATTGGATGGGTGGTATGATGCCCAGGACAGCGAGGATGGGGGGCATGACCCCAAATATGCTGGGGATGGGGATGGGGGGCATGACCCCAAATATGATGGGGATGGGTGGGATGATGTAACGCCCCGTTTTTCTAAACCTAATTTGAGAACCCTAAAGTACTTGTAATTAATGCTATTATTTTTTTCAAAGTCCGTGACTTAATTGATGGTGAATTAATTGTTGTTGGACGAGATATTTGTGAAATAAATGATTATGCGTATAGATAATTCCTTTCCGTGAGGAATATATTTATTGGACTCAATTCCGTGTTGGATCCGATAAATTAAATAATTAACATAAAAGTCCAGTCCGTGATAAATAAATTGAGGACTGCGCGTTTTAAAATAAAATACAATGGGCGGTGAATTAAACTAAACTGATTAAAATAAAATATCCTTGGTTCCAATTTTAATTAAAGATGCTGCGCAGATTTTCCTCCTCCGTGAAAAGATATTCCTCTTCCGTAATCTGCAAATAAAATACCAAAAACAAATATAATTTCAGCCAAATAACGTCTATTAAAAAGGAGGAAGAATTCGAAATTATTCTCCTAACCCTCGTTGAAACCGTCCTCCACTTCTCCCACAAATCTCTCCCATATCCCCAACCCCCTTCCCACTATATTAAATCCTATATCAGTTATTCCTTCCCTAAATCGTTCTCTGCAGTCAATCCGTCTTCTTCAACTTCTATCCAAGGTAAATTATGCTCTATCGTTGGTATCTAAATTTTTCTCCTGCTTCAGAATCTAACATCAAATTGTTGCTATCGACAGTAATCAAAATTCTCCAGCCCCAAGAACCTGCTTCAGTCGTGTGAACTTCAACCAAAATTCAATTCAAAGGGGTATATTTCCTACCCAATTTTAAAACGTGAATTACTGCATTCTGCTCCATACACATCATTATACTTCACTCCCCACACAATTTAATCCACAAGCATCACCGATCAAATCGCACAGTCAAAACCAATCGCAACTTTTAAAATCAAACCAGGAACAGAAAGAAACAACCTTGAATAAGAACCGATCACTTCGGTTGAAATCGGGGTTAATCGGGGCTGCGTGGTATCTGTTCGGGGTTGGTTTGGTGATGAGCGATGGATGAATTGGACGACGGCAGCGGCGGCTCGGCTGAATTGGGCGACAGCAGCCTCTTCCCGACGAGCAGTAGCAGCAGCGGCGCGGATCTGTGCAGTGGCAGCGGCTTCTCCCGGCGACGTACGGAGGGCGGCGGTCGACGGCGGAGGTGGAAGGCGACGCCAGAGCTGCTGCAATCCTTAATTTTGTCGAAAGAGAGAAAGATAGGGAGAGAGAGGTAGCGTGTAGATGATGGGGAATGTTTGGGCTCACTTTGGAATTTGGGCCTCTTTAATAAAAAAAGGTGCTTATTAGTTGGGCTAGGGATTAATTGATTTTGAGCTTTTGCGTTGTCATTAGGAAAAAAAAAGAAGCTTTGTTTGGGACCTTTTAATTTAAATGGTAGGATTTGGTTAGTCGGGATCCAATTAATTTTGTTTAGGCTTTTCAATTTAATTGGAGATAAAAGGGTGGAGAAATAGTTAAGTGGAGCTTTTAAATAAATCTTTGAGTTGATAATTAAATTAATTGTGGGGAATTATTTAATTAATTCCGGAATATTTCAACGAATGAATAATTATATCCTAAGCCCGAAATAAATATAGTTCAAGGGAAAAAGGTTGCGATAATTTAATTACACACTTTTATAATTTTGGGGATTTTATTTCGATATCATTAAGAAAATACGAGGAGCCAACGGAGGAAAATTGGGGCATAAGCGGCTGCCGAATAACCGAAAACCGAAATAAACCGAGATAAAAGACGTTGCTTAGGATGCATGCATTTTTGGTTATTTGTTTGAAACAATGTGTTGATTTATCTATTATATAAATTGTTAAAGGTGAATCATCGCAAGGGAATCGTGATCGCAAGGGAAAGAACGTAATTTCAAATTAAGCACTCGAGGTGGGCTTTCTTTTAAATAAGGACAATGTCCTAAATATTTTATCGATGCAAATGAAACTGTGTTTATCATGCCGTGATTTGATTTTTACGTGCCTATCTGATATGGCTATGGGCCATTGTTATATAAATCGAATTCGGGTCCTCGTAGGGCCGCAAACCCTACTTGGACTAGTGTACACCTATGGTAGATCGTGTGCTAGCGTACGGGCTGGCCGGTCTAGTGGCTTGGTTTGTGGCCACATTCCAAGTCATGTATTGGCAGATATGGCTAACGTCTATGGGAAAATGACTGATCAGTCGACTTTTACTATGGGAAAATGATTTTAGTGCCTCGGGCCTTTCTAAAGCTAAACCCCGACGGTTACTTAAGTATGGCATGATAAATTGACAACTTTTATTGAAAATGTTTTCGGCGTGAGCCCATTGAGTATTCTTATAGTACTCAGCCCTGCATGTGTTTTCCCTATGTGCAGGTTGAGCGGCGACGAGGATGTGGTGGTGTTGAGCAAGTGAACCTAATATGTTATTGATGTCTTTGAACCTTGAGTGTCGTTGTGTCGTCACACATGACGTCACTCTTTCTCTTGGTCGTTTCCGCTGTGACGTGTCGTTAAATTATGATTTATTTGGGCCGACAACTTTAATTGTTGGGGTATTGGATGTTCTGAATTTCTTGTTGGATAATATTAAACTCTTGCTTATTTATTTGGATATTAATTGTTGGTCCATCTTGTGTTGAAACCCTAATTCTTTTCGTCTTTCTATTTAATTCTTTTAATCACGATCGCCCGTATTTATTAACCCTAAAGGGCGGTCGTGACAGATGATGCCGGGGATGATGCAGACCATGCCTGGGGGAGGCGGTGGCAGGGGCCTTGAACCACTTGCGGAGAATGTCTATCGCCCATATATCGATATGCTGTCTACTGATTCCCCCTCCAGTATTGTTCCGGAGACTCAGTTCACCGGCATTGAAACTTTCTCTTTTGAGGAGTTGGGGCTATCCCCGGTCAGGGAGACTCCCGATGATGTGGGATCAGCGGCAAGGGGCAGGGCCAAGGGGAAAGCCACGGGCTCTTCCTCGCGAACGGTGGCAGAGGAGGATGAGTAGGAGACGGGAAAGAGGACGGTCTGGAGCGTGTGGGAAAACGTCGCACTTGCGAAGGCTTGGGTTTCAATAGTCGAGGATCCCTATGTCGGTGCTAACCAGCATATTGACAGACTGTGGCATCGCATCGCTGAAGCCTACCTCACACATAAACGGCTGGGGCGAAGCGTCGCAGTCCCGAACAATGCCGGAAACAGTGGGAGCGGTTGAGGCCTAAGCTTAGTCGATTTGCTGGCCTCTACCAAAACAACCTCCGTCAGGCAACCAGCGGTATGTCCGAGGAGGATGTGAAGAACTGTGCCTTTGCGCATTACCCCGACAGAGCCTTGAAGTTCAAAGATTTCGACCAGTGGGAGGCCTATCTCGTGGTGAAGGATTCCCAAAAGTTTTGTGCGGGTGGCGAATCGGGCTGGCCGAAGCGGACGAAGATCAACGCTTCAGTTGAATACAGCAGCAGTGCTGGTTCGCACGAGCTCCCAGAAGCCGAGGAAGTGGCCCCGCTACCTCAATCAGACTCCCGTCGTCGTCGTCGCCCGATTGGGCAAAAGGCTGCGCAGCGGATGGCTAGGGGAAGCAACAGCGGTAGCGGGTCGTTCGAGGTCCAATCGGAGGCCCCTGCTCCCCCCCAGAAGAGTACGGCCGTCCCGCCCGCGCGCAGATAACGACTAGCTTGGTCCGGACCATGCATAGGTGGCATAGCACGACCTATCCTGTGTACAAAAGGATGTTGAAGGATGTCATCGATGGATGTCGGCGCGATTTGGGGATGCCACCCATTGGAGATGATGGCGCCGAGATTAGCGGCGGGGACGACGGGGGCGGCACGGGCGATGGCGACGGCGAGGGCGGCACGGGCGACGAGGATAACGCGGAGTGAGTCGAGAATGGCTTTAGGTTATATTTTTTGTATGACTATATATTTTTCTTTTTTATTATGTAATTTTTTAATGAAGCATTCTCAATTTTTCCGTATTCCGTGTCAAAATTATAATTCCGTTACGTAATTAAATAATTGTGATTTTTTTTATTGCGGGAAGTCCTAGTGGGAAGGGCGATGTGAATGACGGATTGTGCAGGGGAAGTCCTAGTGACGTGGCAGTGGGATGAGAAGTCTTAGTGACGTGGCAAGATGTGTTTTTGGGAAGTCCTAGTGGATGTCCGAGTGGGACATCCGTGCATTGGAGATGCTCTTAGGTCGTCTTTGGCCCCCTCCACAAATGATTTAATATCGCTAATTAATTTATTTACAAATTTAATAGTAGTAGAAATTAATTGTTTATAAAATAACAAAATTTGTTCATTTTGGCTTGTCCATACTAGCATTTCTTAAATTCCCTTAATTTGTTTCGATATTTTTATTTTCTTAATTAAAATAAGTAAATGAAAAGATATTGACCAATATTGATGAATTTGATATTATTTTCTTCTACCAATTAGAGTTTCTTAGTTTATTTCCTTTAAGTTTAGTATTATTTTTTGTGTTTAAAATTTTCTTTGCCTAAATAAATTTTCTTGAGTTTTCTTTTGAATTTTCAATTTATTGGAAAATTTTATCTTGACTTTTCAAACGAATTTCACACTTGTTTCCACAACTTATCAAATAGTTCTTCCATCCGGTTTGTGGCGTCATTCATCCAGCGTATCAAGACTCTTCACTCTGTTCTTCACAATCCTTGTCGTCCATTAATAAGCAACAAAGATTATATCAGTTGGTATCAGAGCCACAAACGATATATGGTCCTTGTTGGTTGTTGAAAACGGCGAGGATTTTGCGAAAATGGAATATGAACTGTCTAATCAGTTGGGGGAAGGGATGACACTGCAAATAAGTGTGAGAAGGAAATAATATCAAACCAATTAACTAGAAAAGCAAATAAATATTGAAACAATTTAAGATATTTAGGAAACTCTAATTTATAAAAGAAAATGAAATCAAAGTTAAATAATTTCCACCATATATGCCGATGCATCGTGTGCACTAATTTAGCACTGGAGTTGCCATAAAAGAAGTTATCATAGGACAATTAAGAATTTTTTGTTTACATTCAAATTTTGAAAATTGTGGAACAAATAAGTACTACTACGTCTTTTATGAATTTCTCCCCTCCAGAAATAATACACATAAAAAAAACTATATAAATGTATCTCTACCTCTAATTTTCCAGCTCAGGCCAGTCTGTTTAGATTTAATTATTACAATCTGTACAAGAGATGTAATTTAATACTACTACTTACAAACATGATCCAATGTGGCTCCGACAAATCAATGCATTATGCAAATCCATGTATCACCAGTAGTGTGATAGAGCTACTGAGCTACATATATCGTACTAATATCTTTGATCCCTTAATTTGAATAAACTTCTTCCCTGTTCAATATTAATATTTGCCTAGCTGTTGAATTGTAGTAATGTAATCTTGACCTAATGTGGTATCCATTATAAGCATATATTATGCCCATTTACGCGTGTTTGAAGCGTACGCCTCAAATAATTTTTTTTTTTTAAAAGTATACTTCTCTCTCATCCGAAATGCAGAGTTGAGGAATTTATGTTTGGATACATATTTTTTTGGTTACATATTTTTTTGGTTAGAGCATCCACTATAGTGACGGATGTCCCGGCGGACATCCCAAAACACCTCCTGCCACGTCATAAGGACACCCCAAAACACTGCCACGTCATAAGGACATCACATTCCACAATAGCAGATATCCACAAGGACATCCCGACAGACATCCACAATAATCAAACTTCACAAATATGCAATTTTACGAAATTAAAATTTCGACATGAATACGGGAAAAATGCAACCATTTTATTTCAAAAAAGAGCATACATATTTAAATTTTTAAAAAAAATACATAGTTCACCAAAAAAAACATCCTAAACCAAAAAACGATTCAAACAAAGTACATGTTATGCCTTGAATCTATATAGTTTGCCGCTAGCCGAACGGGGGTCCCGAAGATATGATATGTTTTTGTTTTAGGCCTTCATTTTTTACGATAATACATGAGTTAGAGCTTTTTAAAAAATCGTATTTATAGAGTTTGCAACGAGCCGTATATGTTAAATTCTCTAAAAATTTTGTCCCACATCGACTTGATGAAGATTCCATCTAATCTATATAAGTGTGGATAACCCTCCCCCTTATAAGGTCTTTTAAAGGGTGAGTGGCCCATTTCTAATATGGTATCAGAGCGGGCCCAAGTCGATGATGGTTTTCTCTTTATCTCTTATCTACCTCTCGAGTGGAAGACTGATGTCCTTTGCGGCCAACATCGATGATGGTTCTCTTATCTCTTGCATTGCCTACCCACGTGATGGAAGACATATGTCCTTTCCGGCCCACACGTGAGGGGGGTGTTAAATTCTCTAAAAATTCTGTCCCACATCGACTTGGTGAATATCTCATCTAATCTATATAAGTATGGATAACCCTCCCCCTTATAAGGCCTTTTAAGGGGTTAGTGCCAATTTCTAATAGTATATATAGAGTTTTTTTTTAAATCAAAATTTGGGACGTCAGCTGAAACCGACGGACGACCTCGGTCGTCGCCGACGTCCGCGTCCGTCGTTTTTGGTGCAATAGCGGACGTCCATCCTGACTTCCGCTATTGCGGATGCTCGGCATCGTCCACCCCATCCTCCGCCCATCGTGGGCGACGCGGACGATAGCGCGGACGATGCAACGCGTTTTTATTTTTTTTTCTTCGAATTTTTGTCTATTTATACCTCGTTTGTCATTCTATTTTTCATACGAACATTTCTCTCATCTCTCACATTCCATACGAATATTTCGATAATTTCTCACTAAGAAAAATGAACCACGATGACGACTGGAGGTGGATCTAGCTCCAGCACGGCGACCGCGCCCCACGCTCGAGGATTACCGACGGGCTTCAATAAGGTTCTGTCTAGACAGGCCTCAATGCGCAACCAACAAGACCATGCTCAGCTTATGAACGATATGATTGAAGAAGTTTGAGCCCGTAACCGCCGTCGTTGAGAATGCGTATTTTTTTAATTCTTATTGTAATGTAATAATTTTAAATAAAATGAAGGTTTTTTTCCAATTTTTATAATTATTTAAATATTTAAATAAAGAAAATGCTTAGGGCGGCTTATAGGGCGCTCCACTGCCGACAGCAGCAGCCAAGCTGGGAAGATATTATGTCTAGTTATGTAGTTGGAAGATATACCCCCACGATCGTTAACTGTCATTCCACTTATTTAGGCATTAATTTAATGCTTCGAAAACGACACCCACGTTGTCCAGATGTCATTCCCTCTCTACTCACCAAATCTAGACTCAAAGATCTGATGTCAGTTAATCATAATTTGATCAAATGATTGGTTTATAACAAAGGTACCACGGTACGGTATACCGCACCGAGAATGCCACATAGCATATCGTACCGCAAATTGCGGTATGGAAAAATGCCATACCTATACCTTACCGAATTTTTTAGTATACCGCAATTGTCATATCGCATACCGTACCGCAAATTGCAGTATGAGAAAATGTCATACCTATACCTTACCGAATTTTATGGTATACCGCATGTACCAAAAATTCGGTATGATTATTTCCGATACCGTTATCATACCGTCTATGCGGTATACCGTACCGTATTGCGGTATACCGTACTTTTATGTTATACCGAAATAAGCTATGACATACCGAGTACGGTATACAGAAATAAGGTATGACATACCATTATACTTGTGTTTCATACCAAAAAAATTCTATCTAGCCAAATATTTAAAATAAAATTTCACCTATTTAAATAATATCCAAAATATTTAAACTACACCACAATCAAATCTATACAGTGGACTTGATTTGCATCTCAGCGTGAGTGTGTTTGGGGTTGGGGGATGCTGAACTAAACTATGAAAGCAAGGTTAGGGATTTTAACATATTAACTATTTTTTATATAAATTTTAAATATAATATATATATCAAATTTTTGGCAAATATCGTAAATGCGGTATATTGCGGTATACCGCGGTATAGGAAAATCTATCGGTAAGGTATCATACCGTACCGCAACTTGCGGTATACCGCAAATTCGGTATTTCCGGTATTTTTTCGGTACGATAATTGCGGTATTTTGATATTTCGATATATTTAGCCAACCCTATTTATGATATTGGTTAAATCTGTGTATCAGGTTGTCTCAAAGCTTTTGAACTAAGTCTTCTCTTAGCTGTCTAATTTTAATAGGAAATACTCCACTTAGCTAAGAGTATAAATATATATGTTACCTTGATTCATTTTCTAAAGCAATTAAGAAAACAAAAGACCTAAGGCTTAATTGTGATTGATTATATATGGAAACTGTGGGAGCAATCTTTGAAGGGGAATGGAACTCTAGCTTTAACGGGATGTGCTCAGACGAGGCGGACTTCATGGCTCAGCTGCTCGGGAACTGCTCTGTCCCGAGTGGTGCTTTCTGGGACACCAATGCCACCACCATCTTTTCCTTTTCTCTTGGAAACAATAGCATCACTTTTCCCTCTTTAAGTCACAACACCACCTCTTTGATGGCAATGGACTACTCTCTGCTTGAAGCCAAGAACAGTGTTTTCGAAGGCGATTGCTTCCTAAACTCAGACGACAAACTGCTCCCCGGAGAAGTTCTTCAAGAATCATCACACATCACCACCTATTCTCATCATATATCCAAGAAAAGGCCTCAAATCCCTACAGGAGTAAGTAAACTAACTAGGCCTCTTCCTCTCTCTCTCAGTCTTTTTTTGCAGTGTATTGATATCTTGTTTTGCAATGCAGTCTCAAAGAATCAAGAGGCTCAAGAAATGTGCAAAGGCTGAAGATGAAAATGACACCAACAATACTACTAGCACTAATCTGGTGCTTCACAGACAGAGCTCATTGAGCGGCTGCTGCTCAGAGGACGAATCCGTTAATGCTTCAAAGTCGAGCTCGAGCTCGAGGAGAAGTGGAGCTCAGGATATGAAGGGCAAGGCTAGAGCTAGTAGGGGATCAGCTACTGATCCACAGAGCTTATATGCAAGGGTAAATTCCAATCTTTGTATGACCACCATTTTCATCTTTTCAATCACCTTATGTTGTTTCACAATCTTATAGAAAAGGAGAGAGAGAATCAATGAGAGATTGAGAATCTTGCAGAACCTAGTGCCAAATGGAACTAAGGTTGATATTAGTACAATGCTTGAAGAGGCTGTCCAATATGTCAAATTCTTGCAGCTGCAGATTAAGGTAAAAAAAGTACTACTAATATTGGTTAATTAATGTTAAGGTTTCGGGATAAGCCAATCTTGACACTGAGCACCATTTGTATTGTGGATATATGCAGCTTTTGAGCTCAGATGATCTATGGATGTATTCTCCTATTGCCTACAATGGAATGGATTTAGGACTTGA
Organism: Salvia splendens; assembly: GCF_004379255.2. Lineage (NCBI taxonomy): Eukaryota > Viridiplantae > Streptophyta > Magnoliopsida > Lamiales > Lamiaceae > Salvia > Salvia splendens. The sequence continues at coordinate 11,487,806 of NC_056033.1, forward strand.
CTTGAAGATTCCCTCTCCAAAACCACAATCATGATGCAGATGATGATGAGAACGAGCTTTTCTGTGAATAAATACCACATCATAGACCTAATGGAAGCCATTTCTGCAATGGATTCTTGATTTTCTTTTCTTTCTTTTTGGAATACATGTACACTAAAATATAACCGAGGCAAAGACGACATATTATATCTCATTGATGAGGACTGATAAATTTTTTAGGTTCTCTCATAAAAAGCTCACTGTTCTTATGGAATAAGCCATGAAGGATGAGTAATATTCAAATGATAAGAGTTTCTGTGTATTTCTTTTGTTGGAGGGAGAGTGTCTCAAGGCATTGTTTTAGCAATCATACTTTTAGTTTTTAATGTTTGATATACTTAATACTAAGTAATCACAATAACCAATATTTGACTAGATTCAAAAAATCAGCATACTTAACGCATTCAAATAAATGTTTCAATCATCACTATTCATCCTAAATATCCATAAACATACCCTAAAAAAATCATTTAAAAAAGTTCCATAAAACACCCTAGTTTTTCACCACGTTAAATTAAAACAAGATTCACTTTTGTGATAACAAGGGCGTCTCTCCTTACATCAAGAAAAAGGCAATCGGTATTTTGATGCATTATCTATTGTACACAACTGCTATCTGCTAAAATGTACACAGTTCAAACCTATCACCTTTCTTTCTGTGCACCAAATACATTTGAGGGTCAATTTCATTGTCCCAGCAAAGTTTCACTAATATACATGGAGTAACTCTTATCTTCCCAACCTTGTTGGAGCGCCCTACATCACCCTTGCACGCATATTCGCCATCTTCAAGCATGCTCTTCGTTTACATGATTTACGACTCCGTTTTGGCTGTCAAGGGGCATGTATTGTGCCATTATAGCCCGTATCTCCGAGTCCATATACGACTGAGAAACATTAAGCAAGATACCGAATCATGTCACTACTAGAAAATTCACATACTATGACATGTATAAATGCAATTAGAAAACCATTATCTTGACACTTTAGGTGTAATGGCACTTATTGCACGTGTGAAGAAAAAAAGTGTGATAACAAGTAAAGTGTGAAGATAAATCCTTCTTTGTTACACTAAAAAAGTGTCAAGAAATAACTTTTGTCATCACAATGTATGGTGTCACAAACTATTAGTTTAAACTACACTATATAAATGCACGAAAATTTACAAATAAACCCCACAAATATATATTATTACAACTTCCCACCTATATTTATTTGATTTATACTTTTGACCAAATTGCTATAATTTGTATTTGCATCCTATAAATATTTATAAATTACATTTAGTCCTTCAAATTTTTATATTTACATCTTTATTAAATATATAATTACATTTCCACTTTCAATATAAAAAAGTCATTATTAAATTGCTATTAACCATCCAACAAAATTTATATAAACAACTGATTCAAATAAAATGGTAAATTTGAATAACAAAAATCCAATGTTATAATGATCTTACATTAAAATCCTACGTGCATAAAAAGTAGTAGTACTAATAATTGAGGTCCAAATATTTCTTAAAAAGTGCAACACATATTTGAAACATAACAGTTCAGCCTTGCAAATCTGCCAACCTGCAAATCTGCAATAGACAAGAGAAGTAGCAGAGCATTAAATAACATAAACAAGCACATAATCAATAACTCATCATCTTTACTATGTGTGGCCATCACCTCTCTCTCTCTTTCCATATTCTTTGCAGAGGGGATAAATTAATGGCAATGACAAATTTTGGAGTAAGAAAACAAATCTGAACAATGCCACTACTACTAGTCTACTAGTAGTTATAAACCTTTGTAAATTATTGCATATGCAGAAATAAAAATTCTACAACATTGAATGATAAGTTATTTTCGTACCTCACTGTAGCTACTAATTAGTAGCTACAGTGAATGCACAAAATATAGATCACATTGATTTTTTAAAAAAGAACAAAGAAAATTATAGTGTAGATAATAAAAGATCTATCAGGTGAATAATATAAGGCAAAGAATCAGAATTATCAAAATTTCATAGATGTGACTAAATCGAAGATTTAAAGAGGGGTTATTAGACCAAATAAACAGTGCATTTGTTCTCACTTTTTTCACTATGGTGTCACAATCCATTAGAACACGTATTATAACAACTTAAAACTAATCATAGGCATTAATGCAAATCTATAAAATAACTACAGAAAGTAGTACTCCCTCCGTCCCGGACTACTTGCACTTATTTCCTTTCTGGGCGTCCCAAGTTATTTGCACTCTTTCCATTTTTAGTAAAAATTATCACCTACAGCCGTAATATTTGACTTTGTCTATCACTCATTCCTTAATCTCCGTGCCGAAAAGGAAACGTTCGAGTAGTCCGGGACGGAGGGAGTATATAAGTAATATCAGCATACAAAGGCCAGACAAAAACAATACATGTAGAGATCTTATATAGTGAATTAAAATACAGATGTCCAACTGAAATTGAATGCAATAATAGTAAGTCCACACACAAAGAGAATGCAAATGTCCACTAAAAAGTAGTAGTATAAATCAAGACAAGTAGTTCAAACAGTATAATTAGTAATCAAATTTAGAGTACCTGTCATCTAAATGTGGATCGAGAAATTATAAAAGAATTTGTACACCAGATATGCTCCACAGGTAGCCGTAGCCAACCCGAGAAAAATGACCCAAACAGCAGTCCAGGCAGATCTGACCTCGGTAGCCCTCTTACCTGCACAAGAAGCATATCAGAATAAAAACGGAAGAATAAAAGTGAACCAGTGATTCAACAAAAAGAAGAACAGATATCATGGTCCCTGATGTACAACAGGTCTGCGCTACAGGAGCACTCATAACTGCCCCATGTATTCTTGCAACTGCATTCAGGGCACTGACATGCCTTTTTTTCGCTACATTCATCAACATCTGTATGTAGAAAAGAAAATCAGGGAAGGACATATTCTTTTCAAGAAAACTGTAGACTTGGCCAATAATAGAAAGTGATGATATTTAGCCTCACATTCACAAATTTCAATTTGCAAGCAAGATTTGGCCAATAATCATACTCAACTCTCCGTAGATGACATCAAATTCTATATTGCATCCTGAACTTCTTAAAATTGTTCCATAATGATAGCAAAAGGGAATTGCAGAGGCATCAATCTTGTGAGTGAATCAGTGAAACAGCCTATGAATGTAGTATTATGTGTGTATGACTTTGTAACTAGCATTCTTCATAAATTGACTTATTGATTAAACATTGAACAGTACACGCAACAAGAAGGGCTGAGAAACTAAGGTCTTGCAGTAGTCGTATTTGTTAGCATCAGTTGTAATTTTTTCAGTGGGTATATTTTTTCAGCCCTATTATTCATTTTCAGATCCAAGCAAGACCTAGCATACCAACAGAAGAATGTGAACTACATTATTTTACTAATCTTAATGCTATAGCTCACTGTATGATTTTTTTTCAAAAAAAATCTCAATTCTCATTCACCTATACGGAAATATCGTAGAGGTCAAAAGTTTTTATTTGTGTTCCTGGAAACATGCATCAGAGAGCATCATATTCCCCAGTTATCTGTTTGATCATATGGACCAAAGCATTTGGAAGCAAATGGATAAATTTAGAACTACAACTCAACCAAAATATTTAATGAAGTTAGATCTGAGAAGACATTAAATTGCAATTTATCTTAGTTGAAGTCATATAGGCCGCTTACTAGTGAAGTGCTATGATTTAATTTTATAATTTTTTTGTAACAAAACTAAGTGCAGTGGAGTTATTCAGTCACCGAAGAGAGGACATAAGAAAAGTGTGCCAGGACAGACACAGACAACGACACAGGTATAAAACCTATCCAGAATACATCAAAAGCTCAAGGTCTCCTACCTTCACAGTTTTTGACACCGTCACCTTTAAATCCTAGTGGGCATATGCATTTCCCATCCGCACTATCCTGTTAAACAGGAACACCAAAAAAGTTTCTATCTGGCCTAATATTTAATTTTGGAAATAATATCCAAACATCACAAGAAATCAACCACACAAGCAGAGAAAGTGATCCCATTTTTGGTCTTGTGCCAGCAGCCACCGTTACTGATTTTGCAGCGCCCAGGTCCACTTGCTGCGCATGGGAACATAAGAAAAAACTTCATTTATGTTTAGTACTCTCATTCATTATTAGAAAATTTTAACTTTTAGGCATCAATTTGATGTGTCTAGGAACATTGTCACTACAAAATATAGTGAATATGCTTGTTCCAGTGTACATGCCAACGCAAGAGCTATAGCCATCTCCCTTAAACTGTACGCCATTAACTACTGGGCATTCACACACTCTTCCTCTAAATGTATCCTGGATGTGCATAGAATGGATGTTAGAATTTAGCAACTACTCCAAAGATCAGAAATCCATGGTCAAGCACCTTGCAAGCGGTAATATTAGTTGACTTGTCTTGCCAACAGCCTCCATTGTTATCCAAGCACTCGTTTGTTTCAACTTCTGCAGTTTCCAGAGCAATAAATCCTAGTCAGTTGTAGATATAATCGATGTAATTGGTTATGGTACTATTTATTCTAAAATTATGTTACCACCACTTAAACAAACAGATGGCTCTGTAGTTTTCTCAAAACCAGCACATAAAGGCTTCAATACAGCACCCTTTTCCAACTTTCCTGTACAGTAGACATATTAGATAACTATAATATGAGGGGTAATATATTAAACACTGGACATACCCCTATATTGTCGATTATTCACCACGAGGGTAGGCAATATGGTTACATCACCGCGTGAGCCTTTGCCGACCTGCAGGACTTGTATATCTCAGAAATTTTATTCAGTCATCCTAGAAAAAAAGGTGGCACAAACAAAATTAATGTTTCACTTTAAAACTATTTCGAAATTTCATAATACTCACCTGAACATCCTGCTCTTCCTTCAGAACCGGACTGTCCGAATCAACATCTGGATTACCCATGCATTTTTCAATGTTTTTCAGATCAAGCCCTGATATGCAAGCAATATTAGTAGATGATTACAACAACAAAGACATGTGAATTAATAAGAAAGACATCAATAACCACCTAAAGATTTGATGACACCGTCAGCACATTCCTTATTGTATTTCTTCTCCTTCATGGGGCATCTAATTTGGAAATCTGTAACATAATCCCACCACATCCAAGGTTTTTTAGTTTCATTGGCTACTTTGAACACACATAGCTGCCTCAAGTTTTCAATGACAACGTCTTTTCCCTCGTAACCTGTGCTGAAATCTTGCTCAGGGTCTGGAGCACAATATCTTCCATGGTTTATGCATTGAGACTTGCACTGCTTGCTAACGGTAAATGCCTGAGGTCAATACCATGTGATATAATGTGGCGTGAATTGAGTATAACCAGACTTCTCGAGAATCTGAGCTGCACCCTTAAAATCCTTCACAAACTCCATCAGCATATCACACTTGAATCCACACTCATCGTTGCTATTAGTCCACAGTTCATATTCAACCCGATCATCTGGATGGGGAACAGCTTCTCTCCAATCAAGATTCACATTTACCATGTCACCTTTATTGATCGCCTCCTTCAATTTTTCGCCAAAACTTTTGTCGATCAATGCAGATGGAATTGTTATGTTTGTCATATATTTTTCAGGTTTTAGAACTTTCTTCAGGCGAGTCCATTGTGATCAATGCTTCATCGATGTAATCAGCCACTAAAACTGGCGCAGCACCAGCATTTTGGGCATTCCAAACCTTTAAAGCAAAAAAACAATCTGCAGCGGACATGAAGGATAATTAATAACAGTTGAATTGAGTCTAAAACAAAGCAGGGAAGCATCCCATAAAATTGATGAGAAAATGGCGCTTTTAACCCACCAACCAAAAAATGTACAAATAAAATTCCAAGACGTCCTAGAAATCAAAACAAGAACATTATCTGTCAACTGACTAAATAACCATTGTAAGATAAGAACTGTCAAAATCAGATGGATATAAAAATCAATAGAATAAAACGAAGCGACTCAGTCCAAACATCAAAAAAGCATCACATAAACAGAAAGTCTCTCACGTGACCAAGACTTCGAAGTTCGAACTGGCACCCAAAAGTAATATCGGATTCAAAGCAGAGTTAGAAAGCAAGTAAGATACTCCTACAATCAAATTAGGTCTCTTGACTAGTTGGGATGTCGGTTACACCTTAACATTGAGGTGAAGAAAGGAGCGTACCTCCCCGATCGAGGAGAACAAAATTAGGCATCGCTCCAGCTTTAGCCTTGAAAGAAATCCCAAAATTATCAAATTCCTTGCATCCTTTCTGATTATCCTTGGGATACACCACAGTTCCAGCCATGCTTCCACCATATTGTGGAATCCCAAAATTGCCAATGGCGGTATCATGAGTGCCCTTTATGCTATCTGGCGACATCACCCTCAGGCTGTTCTTCTCCACCACGAAACGACCCACCACTGATTCCGTGAAAATCAGTAACGTAGCTCCAATAAAGATTGCAGCATTTAGTCCCCGAGAACACCCCATTTGATTGGATTTGCAGATGAATCAATGAAATCGGAGATCAGCTGGATTCTCCAGATACACATGGGTGTTCTTCCTGCTTTGTAGGACCTAGTTTCAAATATGAAGCTCTATGATCTCTCACACACTCATCACTTGAGTAGTGCGTCATAAACATTGACCAGGAGACTTGCGCAGAAGATGGAAGATAGCGATCAATTAGCTGAAAAGAGTATCAAATTAAATTCAGCGTAAAAACTGATTTAATAGTTTGTGAATATTAGTATTAAATTCAACGTAATAAACTGTAAGATGGAAATCAAGATGATTCAATTTTTAAAGTGTGTTAACTCCTCCATAAATTATGCACGTGGTCAAATATATCACCATCTGTAAAGACTAAGATGGAAATCATGATTATTCATTTAATGATCGATAAATTATGCACGTGGTCCTTGCATTAATAAAACAACTACTATCAAATAATTAAAAATGACTCTTCATACGCTATTCATACTATGGAGATAATTTTTTTAGTTTAGAGTCTCGTGCATGCAAATAGTTTAGTCCAGAGACGATAAAATTTACTTAAAAAAATGAAAATATATACTCCGTCACACACGATCCCATAAGAATATATGCGTTTGGTTAGACATGAATTTTAATGCATAATTAATAAAATAAAAAAGAAGTAAAATGAAAAAAGATATTATATACTTCATCCATCCTACAATCTTTTTGGGCACAAGACTTAAGAAAAAAAAATTATGTTTAGTGGGTTAAGAGAGTAAAAGTGTTGATTTTTGATATATATATATATATATAAACAAAAAAAATTAACACACTTGTAGACTTATGGTGGGATATTCTAAAAAAATCAGTTAAGATGGAAGGAGAAATTACTTTATATATGTGTGTGGTAGCATTACAAGGAATCAACTATCCAAAATTAGATTAGCTCATCAGGATTAAGAGTCGTTGACAATTGTCATTTGTACCATTACAAATACGAACATACATTTCATCATAATATTAACTTGCTAGAATTAAGGGTAGCTCACAACTCTCATTTGTACCATTATAAAATTTGAAAATGCATTTCTATATAACATTGGATTTATTTCACCAACCATAAGTCCATAACATTAGATTTGTTTTAGCACTTAGCATAAGATGGAATTTACTCCATTATAATGATAGTTGACAAATATATTTATGTATTATACTATTTTTTAATGAAAATTTCTATGAACTTATGCAATTAAAATTTCATTATAATCATAAAATCACTTTTAATTTGACATATGTTATACAAGCAAAAAAAATAAATCAATAGAATTACATTAATTTAAAGTTTTTGAATTATTTTAGGAATGTCAATTTTTGTCACAAATTCAAAAAAAATACATAATCATAACCGTAAACTTGTTTCACCATAACATTGGATATTATAATTAGTAAAAAATTATGTGAATTTGATCGATCTCACGAGAATTGGAGCATTATCATAACTGGTGTTGTATTAATTGACATAATTACTTTTGATCGTTTAATAACAGTTTCAAAATTTATGATGTTAGTTGATAAATGTAGTCTACATTTTTGTTGTTTGTAGTATACACATTCCAATATCTTGTTTAAAAAGATACTAGTAATACTTGTTTTTAACTTTAAAATGTAAAGACACAGAGTAATTTAAAAAATAAAATAAAATAAATAAAATCAGTTACTCAGACGGGTTGGGTTGGCTTAGGAATTCAAAGTTCAACACTTTCACCACCGCGGCTAAGAACAAAGTGGCGGCGCAGCATAGTCGTCGAGAAAGTCAGTAAAATTAGTACAAAAAAGTATATATAAGAGAAAGAGAAAAAATATGTAAAATAGAATTAGAATAAAATTTTATTTCAATATAAGATTAATTTTAATTGACGGACTACCTATATTAACTGAAGTATTCTTTTTTTTGAATTACCATTACTAAGAAAAATCAATTTTCAGTTATGTTGAAATGAAATCCAAACCTTCGTCGCTCACCAGTCTGACTCGGTGGTCTTTAAATCATAGTAACGATCTAAATCAATTTTCCTCTTTAAATCATAATAACTGATGATTTCTTCTTCCTCTTCTTTGTCAGAACGATTCCTTGCAATCAAGTGGTAATTCAGTTGGGGAATCATGACGGAGGCAGGGCAGGAGGCGGTGGATTTCGCTGCTCTCGTTGGGCGGGCCGCGGAGGAGTCCTATGTCGCGCTCAAGGAATTGGTCGACAAATCCAAGTCTTCGGAGTCGCTGCCAGACTCCGAGAAGAAGATCACGATTCTCAAGTACATTGTTAAGACTCAGCAGCGGATGCTCCGTCTTGATGTCCTCGCTAAGTGGTGCCAGCAGATGTTTTCTGTTTATCAATTTAGTTTTATTTCTCTGCTGCAGCTATTTTCAGCATTGATATGTATCACAATGCTTGTTTAGTTTCTCTGGACTTGTGGTGGATTTGTCCAATTGAAATATTGAGGAATTTAGGTTATCTTGGATAGAATTGATGATAGATTAAGTAGCTGAGTTATGAAATTCTTGATTTCCTTTTTGTTCAGTTAAATAGGGGGTGGAGGGCAGGTTTTTTCAGGTATATAAGAAGATTTTTAGCTTAACTTGTGTGGGAGGGAAGTTTATGACTAAATATGATATGTGTATCTTATAAATTTAGGAACTGGGACTTTATTGATGATTGAAGTTATTGGTAAAATTGGTGATATAGTCATAAGAGTTGCTTGTGAGATAGTGTGCCTTCCTGTGCTGATTCTGATTAGAGGATCTAAATTTCACTTTTTTCTGAGGACCCACATAGTGAATTTGTTTAATCTGGTGGAACTACCCTTAGCTTGTATATAACACAATTTACAGTGTCTGTTGCAAATTGTTTCCTATTAAACAGTAGCTCATCAGATAGGTGGCTGACGATTTACACAAGCTACTTTTTCCTAAATTTGCCGATGATCATATTGTATTCCGTTATCATAATTTCAGAGAAGAGTAAATATCCTATGTTTGATACTATATGTTATTTAGCCTGCTCATATTCTTTGTTGGGTAAAGAAAGCAAGTGTTAATACAATTTTTTTTCTTTTCTCTTGCTATTGGAATCACAGGTTCCTTTGATACAATATTGCCAACAACTTTCATCAACTCTATCCAGTCATGAAACTTGTTTCTCTCAAGCCGCAGATTCCATGTTTTTTATGCATGAGGGACTACAACAAGCTCGTGCTCCCATCTATGATGTTCCCTCTGCCATTGAGGTTCTTCTCACTGGAAGCTATCAGCGTTTACCAAAATGTGTAGAAGATGTGGGCATGTTGGGCACATTGAATGAGGACCAGCAAGGTCCGGCTTTAAAGAAGCTGGATACACTTGTTAGGTCCAAGTTACTTGAAGTTTCACTGCCAAAAGAATTTACTGAAATAAAAGTCTCTGATGGGGTTGTCTTGCTTCGTGTTGATGGGGAATTTAAAATTCTAGTTACACTTGGTTATCGAGGTCACTTATCATTGTGGAGAATATTGCATTTGGAATTGCTTGTTGGTGAGAGAAGTGGACTTGTGAAAGTAGAAGCATCACGACGACATGCTCTGGGAGATGATTTGGAACGTAGAATGGCTGCATCAGAAGCACCATTCATGACATTGTATTCTATTCTACATGAGCTCTGTGTTGCCCTTACTATGGACATTGTTATAAGACAAGTGCAAGCACTTCGACAAGGCAGATGGAAGGATGCTATTCGTTTTGAACTCATATCTGATGGTACTGTAGGGCAGGGAGGGAGCACCGCCTTTGGTCAAGATGGAGAAACTGATTCTGCTGGGTTACGGACTCCTGGATTGAAAATCATATACTGGCTAGAGCTTGATAAAAGTATTGCTTCATCTGAAGCAGGAGCATCCCCATTCTTAAAAATTGAACCAGGTCCTGATATGCAAATAAAGTGTGTGCATAGCACATTTGTAATTGATCCTCAAACTGGCAAAGAGGCAGAATTTAACCTTAACCGAAGTTGCATCGATGTTGAGTTTCTACTACTCAGAGCCATAAGTTGTAATAGATATACACGCCTGCTTGAGATATACAAGGAAGTAGAGAAGAATGTAGAGATCAATAGAACTTCTGGAGATGTCCAAATTAAATTTCATTTGGATGGTTCTGAAACTGAAAATGAAAAGGTACTAATTTTAATGATGGTGTGCATATGTCTTATGCTTCTTTAATCTTTACTAAATGAGGTTTCTGTAATCAGTAAATACAAAATAGTCCCTTTAAACAAATGTCCTAATTTTAATTTAGAATTCGTTTTTGTGTTTCAGGCAGAGCTTCTATTATCGCTCTAAATAGTGACTATGGTTTGCTTAGGCTTATATCTAGTGAGAGAAGATAAATCAGCCTGTGTTCCCCCCAAAAAGCCGAAAAAACAAAGTCTGTCTGTTTTTTTTTCTCTTTCAGAATTTACTCTAGAACTACAATAATTCAATATTATAATTTGACTCAGATTGCCATTTGATGCTTTACACTTAATATTGTATCAGTTGATAACTTTAATAAAACTATTGGATCGCTGTTTTTCGACTCAGGAAGATTTTTATTGTATCCAACTCACAAGTCACAACTATTCCTTGATTTGATGGTGACTCTGTTCAGTATAATGTTTCCCATCTAAATTTAGTTGGTAATTTTGATTACTACTGCCTCCGATCCACTTTCCTTTTTGGTTTGTCCCAACCAAGATGACCCATTACTGTAATTGGAAACACCTTTTACTTTACTCTCTTTCTGGGAACACTAGATTATGTGTACCGAGAATCCATCCCCTGCCAAAGTGATCCTCATAATCAGCTAAGCAGTTGCAAATTGTTGATTTGGGTTGTTATTGCACCATATGTGAAACTGTTCTTATAGATTGATCTCTAGTTTCCCCTCGATTTGGTTCTTATGCATTATTTTTTTTCTAAATATCATTATTATGCACTTTAAACCATGATTTAATTTTTGAATTAACAGATGGATAGTGCGTTTGATTCACAGGAACAGGATGATGAAGAAGTTCTCTATTTGCGTGCCTATGGTTCTTCATTTTTCACTCTCGGAATAAACATAAGGTTTTGCTTACTTCCTTTTCTGTTGCCAATGCCTACCCTCTTTGAATTTTCCACTAGGATATTGACAATATAATATGTCGATCAGTTGATCGTTTTTAGTTTGTCTGATTACTTTATAAGGTGAGGATTCTTTGTTTTCTTCTTAGAAATGTGGTGCTCAGATAGGTCATTGGATAGCTCAATTGATGAGTCTGTACGTAAGATGTTTTGAGATCTCTTTAAGTTTTTGATGAAGTTATAAAAAATCTTATGAACTCAACTGTAATGTGTGAGGATCTGATAAGGTTTTCTTCAGGACAGGTGGATCTAACTTATTCTGGGGGGTGGAAAATAGATCGTTATTTAACAAACTCATTAAGTTTTGATACAACAAGCTCCAAAAATGATCTTATACTATGTCACAATCTTCAAATAGGGATACTAATAAAGACTAAAGACTATTTTCCCTTTCATCTTGTAGGAATGGCCATTTTCTTCTTCGTTCCTCAAAAAATATCATATCATCGAAAACTCTGCTAGAGTGTGAAGAAGGACTGAATCAGGGAAGTATTACTGCAGCCAAGGCTTTTATCAACTTAAGGAGGAATAGTATTCTACATTTATTTGCATGCATTGGGAGATTCTTGGGTCTTGAGGTATGTATAGTTTTTAAGTACCTTTAAGTTGAATTGTGATATTGTCATATTGCTATCCCAAAAGAAGTTATAGAGATGCTAAATTATGAACGCAGTCAGAAAAATGAACTGTAAGATACACAGTTATACAAATGCGCTTTCCATTTACCTACTACTGATGCCTAATATTTTAGGTATCTATGTTATAGCCATTATTGTATAAGAGTGATGAAACACTTGACATGGAATTGAAATGCATCTGATGCCACTTTTAGCAAATGACACACAGTGGGCCCATGTAGGTAATAAACTAAAATGTTGAAACCCGTGTCATTTACAAATTTGTCTACTCCCTCGGTCCCCAAAGAGTATGCACTATTTCCTTTTTCATCCGTCCCCAAAGAGTATGCACTTTCAATTTTGGAAACTCTTTTCTCTCTAATGAGGTGCGACCCATTCTCCACTAACAATACTTAAAAAACTTTCTCTATCTATCTCTCTCTTACTTTACCAATAATGCATTAAAACCCGTGCCGAACCCAAAGTGCATACTCTTTGGGGACGGAGGGAGTATTTTTTTTGGACGGAGGGAGTAGTAGCTATTTTACTTTGTCTACACAAGAGGTTGGACACCCAATAGGCATATTTTCCATTAAGTATTATCTATTTGAGGAAACTAATTAGGTGTGCCCATATCTTCTTGCAGGTATTTGAACATGGTTTTACAGCAGCAAAATTACCTAAAAACCTAGCAGAAGACTCAAATTCTTTGTTCATGGGATTCCCTGAGTGCGGGGGTTCTTATTTCTTGTTGGTGCAGCTTGATAAGGAATTTAAATCCTGTCCCAAGTTGATTGAAGTTCAGTCTGAATCATCGGGGAAAGCTGAGCCATTTGGTGACATCTGCAAAGTTATTCGAGTGAAAAACCTGGACATTTGTGGGATGCACATGTGTGAAGATGAACTCAATTTGAGCCTTCTTGACCGTAGAAAGATGCTATCAATTCCTAATGAAGTTAATGCTAATGGGACTTCTGAACATGGTATTTCTTCTAACTCAAGCTTGGATGGCTCATTGCTTCGGTCTAATGACCCCATTAGTTTTTCCTCTATTGTTGACGAAGTTTTTGAGCTTGCGAAAGGGTCAAATGGACAGAGCTCCTCTTCCACATCTGCTCTGGCCTCTTCATCCAATTTTGGTCCGGGTATCATGAGCATTCACAGCATAAAACCTTCCATGTCATCCCCTAACTGGGAAGGACAAGCATCACAAAATGCACTGAGCAATTTTAAGAGCTCAACTCTTTGTGGGTCTACCAATTCGCTACCCACCAAAAGCCAAGCTATCAAGAAATTAACAGATTCAAAGTCAAATCAAGATTTGGCTGCTCTCAGGTCACCACATTCTGGTGGCTTTGGTTCTTATGGTACAATAGATGACCAGCTTACAGTATCTGGACTTCACTCACCTCGACCTTTGTTTCCTGCCCAGCGTCCTGGCCCTGCGATCTCAGTAATGGGCATGAAGTCTAATGAATCTAAAGCCTTTTCTGTTGAGGCTGTGTCTGGTAGCTTTTCTATCTCTGGATCTAAGCCATGGGCCGCTTCTCACACAGGTAAGGGTTGATCCATATAATTTCTTATTGCTTTTGTTTCTTTGACTGCAATAACCCTCTTGTACTCTTAATCATATTTTTAATGCTTGCCTCTTCCCTTGTTCTCAGCTTCCTCACTGGATTCTGCTGTTTTCGACAACTCAAATCAAGAAAATGTTACCAAACAAGATGGCAGACCTCGAAAGCGCACTGTGTTGGATATGTTAAAATCTATTCCCACACTCCATTCTCTAGAAATGAATGAATCATCCAACAAGAGAAGGAAAATCAAGGAAGTTCCACAAGCTCAACTTCCTCTCACACAGTCAACAATATCTTGTGACCATCCTAATAAAACTGGAGGACCCAGTTTTGCAAATCTTATAGCTGAAGCAAATAAGGGCAAAGCATCTCCTAGTATTTATGTCTCTGCTCTTCTTCACATAGTAAGGCATTGTTCACTGTGTATAAAACATGCTCGATTGACCAGTCAGATGGAGGCACTTGATATCCCCTATGTTGAAGAGGTGGGTCTGAGAAGTGCATCTTCAAACTTGTGGTTCCGCCTTCCTTTTTCTAGAGGTGACACATGGCAGTACATATGTTTGAGGCTGGGCAGACCTGGGAGCATGTACTGGGATGTCAAGATTATTGACCCTCACTATAAGGACTTGTGGGAGCTTCAGAAAGGGAGCAATGCTACTCCATGGGGTTCTGGTGTTCGAATAGCTAATACATCTGATGTGGATTCTCATATTCATTATGATTCAGAAGGTGTTGTATTGAGTTACAACTCTGTGGAGGCTGATAGTATTGAAAAGTTGGTGGCTGATATACAAAGATTGTCAAATGCTAGGACTTTTGCTCTTGGAATGCAAAAACTACTTGGTGCAAGGACTGATGACAAGATAGATGATAGCAATGCTAGCTTAGATAGCAAATCATCTCCTGGAGCAAAATTTGCAACAGAGGGTTCTGAAAAATTCTCTGAACAGATGAGAAGAGCTTTTAGAATTGAGGCTGTTGGACTTACTAGTTTGTGGTTTAATTTTGGCTCAGGAGTTCTCGCTCGCTTTGTTGTTGAATGGGATTCTAGTATAGAGGGCTGCAGAATGCATGTTTCTCCTGACCAGCTCTGGCCTCATACTAAGGTCTGTTCCCCTTGTTTCCCAGAGATCTTCAATTATATTTTGTTTAATCTCTCTGTGTTCCACATTTTCACCACTCGTTCTCACTTCACGGAAGGAAGTATATATCAAATATAGCTTGTCGTAGACGCATAGCCATACAAATGAAGTTTCATAATTCTATAGGAGGACGTGACATTAAAGATTTGGTTATGGGCACATTCTTTATGTTTTAACAACTCTTCCTTCTTATCTTGTGGCAATCTTATTCTTAAATGTCATGTCATATCTAAGAAATTGAACATTCTTCTCCAACTATAAAAATGCAGAAATATGTGTTGCATCTGTGTGTGTTTATTCTTTGAATTACTAATAGTAACTTAACTTGATGGATGAGTTGGTTATACTTGGTTTCTCAATTGCAGAATTGTTTTTTATGCCCCCTAGTCCCTGCAATCGTATAATTTTTCTGTATGTTCCTCATGTTTTTTCCTGTACAAGTACATAAACATATGGGCTTTTTTTTTAATAGTTTCTCGAAGACTTCATTAATGGAGGTGAAGTTGCATCTCTTTTGGATTGTATTTGATTGACCGCTGGACCATTACATGCTCTTGCTGCCGCTACAAGGCCTGCACGAGCTGCTCCTGTTTCCGGACTCCCTGGCATCACAGCTTCTATTTCTTCAACTTCAAAGCAGACTGGATATGTGCCATCTCAGGGTCTGCCTAGCAATGTGAATGCAAACGCTAGTCAAGCTTCATCTGGTCCTGGAGGTAATCCTGGCATGACCCCTCAATCAGGCCCTGTTGGAACTCGCAATACAGCAGCTGTGTTGGCAGCGGCAGCAGCGGCGGCAGCCAGAGGCGGTCCTGGAATCGTTCCTAGTTCATTGTTGCCTATTGATGTTTCTGTGGTACTAAGAGGCCCGTATTGGATTAGGATTATATATCGCAAAAAATTTGCAGTTGACATGCGGTGTTTTGCTGGAGTTCAAGTTTGGTTGCAGCCAGCTACCCCACCAAAAGTTGGTCAACCTATCGGAGGATCCCTTCCGTGCCCCCAATTTCGACCTTTTATTATGGAGCATGTTGCTCAAGAATTGAACGGCATAGATTCTAATTTTCCAGTTGCTCAACAAGCACTTGGATTGCCTAATCCAAATAATCCCAATCCATGTTCAGCTCCACAGTTGTCAGGTGCATCGGGAAATAGTGCCAACCTCTCAAGTGCTACTGCAATATCTGGAACCGGAAATGCTCTAGCTGCTCTAAACCGAATAGGAACTGCTCTTCCAGGAGCACCCAATTTACATGTGGGTAGCCCATTACGTAGGCCACATGGTTCTGGGGTCCCTGCTCATGTTCGGGGGGAACTGAATACTGCTATTATCGGACTTAGTGATGATGGTGGTTATGGTGGAGGGTGGGTCCCCCTCGTGGCACTTAAAAAGGTCCTGAGAGGCGTTCTTAAGTATCTTGGAGTACTGTGGCTATTTGCACAATTACCAGATCTTCTAAAGGAGATCCTCGGGTGAATTTTGAAGGATAATGAAGGTGCTTTATTGAATTTGGATCAGGAGCAGCCAGCCCTGCGCTTCTTCGTTGGGTAAGACACTCAGTACAAAAGCTCTTGCCTGCGTTAGACACTCATAAAATAACACAGTGGAACATGTTTCTTTTTCTGCAGTCTTGAGTTATTTATTTAGTTTCTGATATAAGCAACTGGTTTTGCAGAGGCTGTGTGTTTGCAGTCAGCGTTCACAGAGTTCAGCTTCTTCTCCAAGTTCTCAGTGTGAAAAGGTTTCATCATTCTCAACAACAGCAACAAAACCCGGCCGCAGCCCAAGAGGAACTAACTCAGTCCGAAATAGGAGAGATATGCGACTACTTCAGCCGACGTGTTGCATCAGAGCCATACGATGCTTCTCGGGTTGCTTCGTTCATTACTCTTCTGACCTTGCCAATTTCAGTCTTGAGAGAGTTTTTGAAACTCATTGCGTGGAAGAAAGGATTAGGCCATGGGCAAGGAGCCGAAGCTGCCCCCACACAAAAATCCCGCATGGAGCTGTGCCTGAAGAATCACATGGGGTACAATAGAGAAGGGGTCTCTGATAGTTCGTCAGCATCCAAGAGCAATATACACTACGATCGAGCCCATAACTCTGTTGACTTTGCATTGACCGTGGTTCTGGATCCTGTCCACATACCCCATCTGAATGCTGCTGGTGGCGCTGCCTGGTTGCCTTACTGCGTCTCTGTCAGAGTAAGATACGTATTTGGCGAAAACCCCGCCGTGTCCTTCCTCGGAATGGAGGGCAGCCACGGAGGCCGTGCATGCTGGCTGCGTGGCGACGACTGGGAAAAATGCAAACAGAGAGTGATGAGAAATGAGGAATCGAACGGATCATCAGCTGGCGATGGAAATCAGGGAAGGTTGAGAGTGGTCGCAGACAACGTGCAGCGAACATTACATGCGTGTCTTCAAGGGCTACGAGACGGCATCGGGATGACGTGACCGGTCCATGTATCGTCGACGACTCGCTTTTGCAGGAAACTAACTAGGAGTAGAAGAAAAGGTGACTAAATTCAAACTAGTACTAACTTAATGTTTGATGTACCTTGTGCATAAAAATCCCACAACTCCCACTCGTCGGTCTCTTATTATGTCAGATTAAAAGCAAGTTTTAGTGATTGGTGTTCTATGTCATAGGTTTAGGGTTAGAAATTTGAGGTAACTGTACTGATACTTTCGTTTTGAGTTAAGATGTGATGAAAAACAAATTTTGAATTTGTAGATGAAAGCTTCAGTCTTTATATTACAATTAATAATACAGTATTAAATTCCATTTTTGGCAAATCAAGTTTTTGGTCCTAAATATTATGTTCGGTACTTTTGTTTCCAAATAATATGACAAATGTAATATAGCAGGTCACTAATCCCGTATGATGTCTTTTTTACCAATGATTAATCCAACTAAATATTTTTTGGGGTTGATCTTTTTCAGTTGAATGTTTTCCATGTATTAGCTAAGCCCTTTATTATGAAAATTTAAAATAAAAATCCGATAAATTTAAAATGGGGCATTCCGAGAATCGAACTCGGGACCTCTCGCACCCGAAGCGAGAATCATACCACTAGACCAAATGCCCAGGTTCCTTTATACTTATTGTAGTTTATTATACATTTTTTCAACCCAGGTGTCGGCTAATAACCTTGTTTAACCTTTTCTAGTTGGTAATAGCTTATATGAAGTTCAATTCACCCAAAATTCATGAATTTAGTTGAATAACCAATAATTGATAGAATTATAGTTAAATACTTATGATGTGAAAAAAAAAATCACAATCCAGAAATAAACCACAATTAGATAGGATTTACCTGATCTCACAGAATTTGCTTGATACTAGTATAAGTTAGTTCTCTTTGTTTAGTTTTCAACTTTCATTATTTTTTAAAACTTTTAAACGTCTAGTAAAATAATTTGTTTGAAATGTACCTGAAATATATTTAAATTCATTATTTAATAGCTATACTGATTATTTTTTAATTTTAGTCTTATGCTTATTATAAAAAGGACATAGGGGTGTGGTCGAGTGGCATGAGATTCGTTTATTCTTTACCAAATGATTAGAGATCGATCCCTACCTTTAGGTATGAAGCAGCCTTAAACCCTTGGGTCAATTATCCCATCCATTGAGATGCATATAAATCAATGCGAGAAATAATAATTGAGCTAGTGGATACTCTTGGTAATTAAAAATAAAAAGGTTAAATATAAAAATGAACATTGTTTAATAAAAAATGTATTCTCGTATATTTATGAGTTACATGTTCATTTTTAGTTGAGATAACACTCATTTATATGTGTATTCACTCATCTTAAATAGTTATGAGTAGTTGAGCTTGATCGGTTCAATGGAGATCTACAATTTATAATCTGAATGACCTGTAATTAAATAGCTTGACAATATGATTTGCCCGATTGGCATTCTAGATTCCTAATAGTATATTTAGGTATAGTATAAATTACACAATCTTTGTACTCATTTTCTCATCAAAATTGAGAAATGTACACCAGTTTTATTAATGCTACTTCTACCTTGTAGAGATGAAAATAATAGAAGGGGCATTCCGAGAATTGAACTCGGGACCTCTCGCACCCTAAGCGAGAATCATACCACTAGACCAAATGCCCAATCTGATGCTAGATCTTTACTTGTATATATCTTTATTTAGGTGGTGTTTTTTCCTATAATGCTATAATTTATTACTAAAGTTTTTTATTTTTCTATGTTTTGTTTGTTCCAATTTAGTAATTTCTCATTTTCACAGTAGTAGAGTCATTTTGCCATAGTAAATTTCATAGTAATAGAGTCATTTCCGCCTAACACATTTCTTCTCACCTTTATTTAGCACTACTCGCACCTTTCCTTTTGGACACGGAGATTAAGGAATGGGGATAGACAAAGTCAACAATTACGGCTGTAGGTATAAATTGTTACTAAAAATGGAAAGAGTGCAAATAACTTGGGACGCCCAGAAAGGAAATAAGTGCAAGTAGTGCGGGACGAAGGGAGTATACATTACACACTTTTTCCTTAATTTTCGTGCTGAAAAAATGTGTATAAAACGGAAGAGTAGTACTCTATGATATTTTGAGGGCAAAGGAAAAAGTAATGTTGGATTGATAAAGAAGGTATATTTCTCCGCCGCCGAGAACTATTCGCAAGTTGCACAAGAAGTAAGATTTTCATCCACTAGTTGCAAAGGTATGATTTGGCTTGTAGCTGGTTTGAAATGTTCATTTAATTAAATTATTCTCTGTTATCACTTAATTAAATAATTCTGAATAGGTATATTATACATATACCTATTCAGAATTATTATTGTACGGGAGGATAGATTCGTGTTAATGAGGTAGGTAAATCACAAATTTAATTGAAACTTGACTTTGTGATTTGAGTTTTTGAGTTTTTAATTGGAATCTGGAGCATTTCAAAAGACTTGAATGAGTTATGACTGACAGTGACAGTAGGTAAGTGGATAGTCAAAGATGATAAAAGTAAAAAAGGAAAAAGAAGAGGAAGTCAACATTTGTGAATGGAAGGCATCAAGTCGCATAACTGTATAGATGGATGAGGGCATTCCAAAGCGAGAATCATACCCCACTACACAAAATCCCCTGTTATTAACTGGCAATTGGCAAAAGCTTCGCTTCCTTTTACATGTTTCTCTTGGTTTTACGATTTTCTTATGAACTATAATGCAATTATTGTTTCTCTTCTCCCAACTTGCTTTTTGTGATATTGCAAATACTTTTAAATACTGTATGATTTATTATATATGTAGCCATCTTCTAGGAATGATCCCAATCAATATTTTAATGATTTGTGATAAGGTTGAAGTTTGAGATTTTTGGAGTAACTGGCCTATTATAATTACTTGACAAAAGTGGAATTAATCAATTTGATAATGAAATAGAAAAGAAATGAGTTTAGTTGTGGAATACAATGTACCCTAAAAGGGGGGGCATTCCAAAACCAGACTCGGGATCTCTCAACCAAAGCGAAAATGATAACACTAGACCAACTGCCCTGTTGTTATCTGTCTTCTTAAACATATTCTGCACTAGACCAACTGCCTGTAGTACACAATGAATAACACCCAAGGGCTTGATTTGGAGATGACTAGTTGGCCTAGCTAGGATTTTTGTGTTTTGACAACATATAATACCTGTACTCTTTGATAGACATCATGGAGTGATATGGTGAAGGGTCAAGTGAATTTGAATGACAGCCATATCAATTTAACCAATGTTCCGTTGCTTTAAGAAGGAAAATAAAAGAGTCAATTTTGTTAACCGTCCATGTACCTAACCCGAACCCATATCTTGACACTGGTATTTGGACTGGCATTATGTAGAAATGGGATTTTAGTATCTCTAGCTACTAATTGTGCTTCTATAACTGCCATTGCCAAACAGACTATCCTCATACTTTTCTTTAGTCTGTTTCTCTAGCTTTACTTCTATTGGCAAGTTATTAGCAAGTCTCAGTGATTTCAATTTGGCATTGTTAATGACCATATTCTGCTTCTCTGGAATGCTTTCGGCAAGTTCACCTTAAAGCTTAAAAAATAATTTCTGAAAATATCTGATTTTCTTTCTCATTCATGGAAGATTGAATACCTATTCTCCAGGTGTTATTTAGACTGTAATGTGATATCAGTTTCAGACTTCCAGTTTTACTTGCCACAGTTGACCACCTTCTCATATAATACAACACATAGATAAGGCTTATATATTCATAATTAGAGCTGGGCACTCTGTGAATCGGCTAATGACCTTGTAGCTCTTGCACCACAGGGAGAGTCATAACACTAGGCCAAATATCCAATTGTTTGCTTAAAGCTCTTAATCAAAGTTTTTTAACTGGAAATCAGTCTCCCTCGAGCTCCTTACACCATGTTCATAGATCTCATGTTTTAACGTCATTATTTTAGAAGCCCTGGCATATTTTAGAAAATGTCCTATCAAACTAATAGTTCTAAATGCGTATCTTTTCCTGATGGCTTTAGGGTGTGCTGCTAAATTGGTTCCTCGGTTTTTTTGCGTGTGTGTGTGGTTGTTGTTGTTATCTAATGTGGCTTGATACCTGTTGACTCTTTGGATGGCTAGTTTGTTTAACTGTTTATTCTTATCTAATTATATAATCATGTATAGTGCACTTCGTATCTAGTATCTACATCATAGTTATATCTGTTGAGGGATTTATCTTTGTTGCTGCACTAATGCACCGTGGATCATTTTACATTTAGTGAGGCAAGTGATTTCGCAAATCACAACCTATATAGCTGTTAATGAGTAACAATTCTGTATATGTTAAAAACACATTTTCTTTGTTTGACATTTTTTAGATCTAAGCGATTATAGTTTTCCTAAATGATCTCCTAAAAATTTGTAGTCAAATCTGAGTTTTGCTTCATCATGGACCACATATTGCTATTTAGGAATTGTTTCTTGTCAGACTGTTTTCTTTGATAGGTATAAAAAAATAATTATTTGTAAATTAGCAGAAATAAATGCAGGAGATGTCCATCCAATCTCTCATCTTTCAGATCGAATCTCTCATCTTGTATATGACTGTATACAGTGCTGTATACTTTAGTAGCCATGTAGGAGTCATAGTTAATTTGGTTAAAAAAAAAGAAATTAAGGTTTTCATACAGTGCTGTATACTTTAGTAGCCATGTAGGAGTCATAGTTAATTTGGTTAAAAAAAAAAGAAATTAAGGTTTTCATGCTCACTATTGGATTGGGTAATTCTGAGCATAAACTTGGGACTTCTTGTCTCTGCACTTAAAGGAAGATACATACATTACCACTAATTATATCAGATGCCCTAAAGTTTACTAAAGCTCTTAAATCAACCTGTTGTCTGAACTCTGAATACTTAGTTTGCCATAAGTTTATTGACTAGATTTATATTATCAGTGCACTTATGCATTACACAGTTGACTTTTATTATATTATTATACTATCCTTATTATCTTGTCATTTAAGGCATAAAAATATTTTCTTAGAGGGGCATTCCGAGAATCGAACTCGGGACCTCTCGCACCCAAAGCGAGAATCATACCACTAGACCAAATGCCCTGCGATATACTAAAGCTCTTAGTGAATCTCTTTCTCTTGGAAATGATACATTGTCAGTTATATTCTTTCTTGAATGCTTTTACTAGCAACAGTAGAATTTTATTGATGTATATTTTTCTAAAAAATATAACTTGTCATTAGATGCCCTAATTTCTTAATAAATTTACTTGTTCCAAATATTTAATGGCTATCTTCTCCTTTTGGCTTTGAATGCCTCAACCGTGTGCTTTCTTAGTTTTCTACAAAGTACTAGTACTTGTGAGCTTTTATACTAAAACCCCTTCTCGTAGCATGGTGTTTTTGATACTCTATCAGATATTTATAGTTCATATTAAACCAAGTTGGTTTTATTCATCACAGTTGTTTCTGTTGGTGGACTTTCTTGGTTGTCTCTGTAAATTTAGGTATTTGCAAGACTAGAGGAATCTAAAATCTGTACCGGCTATAATACTAGCTAATACTTGTATAGCCATGGAGTTATTGTCTGTTTCACCTGCATCCTTCCTCTAGTTAATAAATTGTGAATCTATATCACCTAGCTATATGTTGGATTGCCATTGATGAAATCCTCTGGCATTTTGCGTCATTGATGCTACTTACAAGTATATTTCGATGACGGCCTGGATATGCTTTCAGTGCTTATTGATGGTTGGGCGAATTTTTGATGGTGATGAATGCAGGAAAATACAGATCACGACACAGAGATTTACGTGGTTCGATTTACTGAGGTAAATCTACGTCCACGGGAAGAAAAGAGGGCAGAGTTGTATTGCTTGATCTGTTTTCTACAGCTTACAATACAGACTTGCTATTTGATATTTGATCTCTAGAGAACCCTTTCTCCTATCTGATCTAAGTTCTATTTATACATTGAACTAAGATCGTGGCTTGCATCACCACTAACTAGGTCGTGGCTTACATCATCTCTAATTAGGTCGTGGCTTACATCATCACTAATTAGATCGTGGATGTCGTGGAGGTCATGAGATCCTGCATGGGTCCACTACTAAATAGATCGTGTAGTGGAGGTCGTGGAGGTTCTGCATGAGTCCACTATCTCCCAGTTCGGTCGAATACTGAGACCGAACTGCTGAACTATTGCCGAGCAGCTTTTGCCGATCTGAGAGTAGAGCTTGATTGGTCGGCTTTTACCGAGCTGTAGGCTGGGCCGAACTCTTTGGTAATGCCGAACTGATTGGTCGGCTTTTACCGAGCTGTAGGCTAGGGCCGAACTCTTTGGTAATGCCGAACTGATACTCTTCCTTGGTCTTTGGGCTGATGGGCCGTCACTGCTATTGGGCTTGTTTAGTACGTACCCCATCACTACCCCCCCCGAAAAGCGAAGTGAATCACTTCGGCGAAGCGAGTCACTTCGGCATTCTGGATAAAGGTGCGGGGGAGGCTGACGTTAGGGGACGTGCCTTGCGCGTGACTGCATTAAATGCGACAGTAAAATCCGGCCGTTGAATCCTGAAAAGGTGGGATTCGAAACGGTGCGATGATTTTGAAATCTTCTCCGAATCTGATAAATACGTCCTTTCTTCATCAGTTGAACACTTTTGCTATTGCTTCTTCTGCATTCTCTCTCTTTTGCGAAAAAATTTTCTTCCGCTTTCAAGAATTTTTTCAGAATTTCTTCAGACTTTCAAAGAGTAAGAACTATGTCTTCTTCTTCGTCTTCTGAGTCAGGTAGCGGTAGGAAAGGGGGTAAGGGGTCTTCTAGCCGGAAAGAATCCGGGGAGAAGACCGTAGAGTATTTTCACAGCATCTTGAGTAAGGATACTGTGATATCCTTACACGAAAAATATTTTTTTCCTGGGGGAAAGGTTGCGATTCCCGACGACCTTCATAGGGCTGACTCGCCGCCGGAGGGTTACGCCACCGTTTATGAAGCCGGCTTGGAATGCGGGCTTCGTTTCCCTCTTCCCCCTGCCTTTGTAGAGCTGCTAGATTTTTTTCAACTCCCTTTAGGTCAGGTGACTCCGAACTCTTGGAGGCACTTATCGGCCTTTGCTGCCGAACTGCGTAGGCTAGACAAGGATCTGTCTCTGAGGGCAATCCTTAATTTCTTCCAGTTTAAGAGGAAGGGATCTTGGTTTTACTTGATCCCTTTACAGCCCTTTAGAGCCTTTTGTAAAACCAAATGGCCGAAATGGCAAAATCGCTTCTTTTTTTATAATAGGACTTCGGCTTCGGACTTTTCCTGGAGAGGGCCGAAGTCCGTTATTCCTCACCCTCGGGTAGAACCGTTGGACGAGCTCGAGGCCGAGCTCAATAAGATTCCCATGATTAGGAAGCAGTACTCGGAGTCTGAGCTCGTCAAGGGCGACTTCTTGTTCGACTCCTCGTCTTCGGACGAAGAGGCTGAGGGTGAGGATTTCTTTTTTATGCATTACTGCTTTGACGACGAAAACTAACCTTGTTTTCTTGCTTTTTGGCAGTGTACATGCTGAATAAGATTAGCCGCAAATCCTCCGAGCTTAAGGAGCCGGAGAAAGAGAAGGCTACCAGCTCGGCGCCTGATGCCGAGAAGAATCCGAAGAGGCAGAAGACCTCTTCTTCGGATCCAAAAAAGCCGGAGTCCACTTCGGCAAAGGGGAAGGGGAAGACTCAGAAGCCCCCAAGAGCGCCAGAGAAAGACGTGGTCTTGGCGCCTCCTTCGGAACATATCTGTGAGCCATTTTTATGGCCCACGGACTTCGCCGAGGTGAATTCTCTTCTTGATTTTCTGGCCTTGCTTTTTTCCTGTATTTTTTGTGGCCCCTCTGTTGACTTTTTGCTTTTTCCATTTTCAGAGGAACGATATGCTCTCCAAGCTCGTCGCCGTCGAACTCTCCAAAGCGTCCAACGACTATGCTGAGATGCAGAGGAAGTTGGCGGCTGCTTGTCACCGGGCCGAGCAGGCTGAGGCAAACTTTGAGAAAGCCAGAGCTGCTAGGATTTCGGCCCAGGATGAAGCTCAGTTTGCCAAAAACCAGCTCGTCATCCAGCGAGAGCAGACGAAATGGAGGGATGCTGCCGCCGTGGTTGCCCAAGGAGAGGCTCTCCGTGCTTTCGCGGAGAAACTCTTTCTGAGCAACCAATTTTCAGCCTTTGTCGGTGATCTGCTGAAACTGATGACCGATAAAGCCGAGCAGGGTCCCGAAGTCATCCTGCCGCTGTACGGCCGAGAGATAGCAGCTCGGCTTCAGAGTGTGCCGGTGCTTGAGGAGCTTGCTTCGTCCTCGGTCCTGCTTTCTGCTGACCAAGTTCGTAGTTGCCGAGCTGACCGGGATGAGAACATGGAGGCTATCTTTGCCTCCTTAGGGCCAGTTTCACCCGCTCCAATTTTCCACGGAGAGGGTGAGACCGAGCAGCATGAGCGGCAGACCGGCGATGAGCAGGCCGAGCAGGAGGCGCAGCAGATCGGCTACGGTGGCGCCGAGCAGGCTGGGGAGAGCAGGGAGGCCGAGGCTGAAGCTGAAGCAGACAAGGAGAAGGAAGCTGAACCTCACCGAGAAGGCGGAGACGAAGCTGGCGGAGTATGATTTCGTCTCCCTTCTCTTAGTTTAGTTTCTTCCTTCTTGTAAAACGGCCTTGAAGCCCTTGTGTAGAAAAATTTTTTTCTTATGAATGAAAAAATTCTTCTTTCTGCTCTTGTGTCTTCGTATAGCCTTTCGTACTCTCTTTTACTCCTGTTGTGGTTTACTACCTGCTCCGTAATCTGAAATGCCGAACTGACATAGCTGCTCTATATTCTGAACTCTTAAGGAGCTGGAGGTCACTGGAAGCGGCTGTACTCTTCGGCTTTAGACGAAGCTGAGAAAAGAGCCATAGCTGACCAGGTGAAGAATGACGAACTCTTGGCTCGTTCAGTGAAGCTGGAGGCCGACAATAAGGACTTAGAGTCCGAAAAGAAGGATCTGGAGGCCGAGCTGAACACTGCCGTCGCTGAGAGGACTGCGTATGAGGATTTCATCTGCAGGCGTGGGGGAATGACCATCTCTGAAGTTCAGGAACGAGTTGACGAACTGTGGGAGGAATATCATGTACTCCGGAGGAACAATGCGCTGGAGAGCTCGGCTTGCCAACAAGTCGTGAAATCATTGCGGCGCTGGGCTTCTCGGTACAACATAGTTCTTTCCCGGCGTCCCTCAATTGAGAGATTCCTCAGGCATTTCCCGCCAACAGATGCTAGTACTCCAGCTCAAACCTCTGATTCACTTGCTCAAAACCCTACTCCAAGTCAGCAACGAACTCAGGGACAACCAGAGACGTCAAGTCGAGGACGGACTGAAGTTCGCAGAGGAGCTGTGGTTATGAGTGAGCAAGATCGGCAAATGCTTCGTGAAGAGACTCTTCGCCGCCGAGGTGCTAGGGCTTCCCGGGCTCAGAGAAGAGGTGGCAGGTCGATTAGAGCATCTCGTCGACCTGCTTATTCTGCAGCTGCCTGGAACGCCCGAACTCAGCTTCACGAGGATTTTGTGAATAGATGGCTCAACTTTAGCAACCCTGGACAGTAGAATAGTCCTTTGTAATAGCGTAACGCCATCTCGTAGGGTAGCGGAGTTGTGTGCCGAACAAGATTTGAAAAATGAAATTTTGTTTTCGCTTCTAACACTGTGTATTTACAGCTTAGCGAAAAAATTTCATCGTACTTGTCCTCGGTCTTATGAAGTAAACTTCTTTGACCGGACTTGGTCCTTGGTCTTATGAAATAAACTTCTTTGACCGGACTCGTCTTTGGTCTGATGAAATAAACATCTTTGACCGGACTCGTCTTTGGTCTGATGAAATAAACATCTTTGACCGGACTCGTCTTTGGTCTGATGAAATAAATTTCTTTGACCGGACTAAGCTTGTGTCTTAATTTGGCGAGTTTTATCGCTTGGATCGGACTTTCCCTTGTCCTAATTCGGCGAGTTTTATCGCGTGGATCGGACTATCCATTTGTTGCAGTTCGTTTCAGACGAATTGCTTGTTTTTTAAGCCGAATTGTGGTCTTGTATCTTCTTCAGAAGCTTGGACTCATAATCGTTGGCTTATTGTTGCAGTTCGTTTCAGACGAACTGCTTGTTTCTTAAGCCGAATTGTGGTCTTGTATCCTCTTTAGAAGCTTGGACTCACAATCATAGGCTTATATATGTTCTAAAAAGGGGATCAGCCTTCGAAGAACAAGATACCTCAGCAACATTTGTAAGAGACGACACGCACATAGACAAAACACACCTAGACAAATAAAAAGCACATAGAGACAAAAACGCACATAGCCTTAGGACCGAACTAGACACAAGACTGACAGACCGGACTGTCTCTTACAAATGGAACTTTTTGAGGTTGGAAACGTACCATGTTCGGGGTACTTGTGCTCCTGACACGTGAGTCAATTTGTAAGACCCTTTGCCGAGGATTTCTGACACCCGATATGGACCTTCCCATGTGGGTTCGAGTTCGCCCAGCTTTTCTGCTCGGCTTACTTCGTTGTTTCTCAAGACGAGATCTCCCACTTGAAATTGCAGCTTTTTCACCCTTTGGTTATAATACCGGGCTACTTGCTCCTTGTACTTGGCTGCTTTTATGCAGGCCAATTCTCTTCTTTCTTCGGCCAGATCTAGTTTGGCTCTCCGTCCGTCATCATTCATTTCTGAGGAGAAATTTAGAGTTCGGGGACTGGGTATGCCGATCTCAACCGGAATCACGGCTTCAGTCCGTTTGCTTGTGGGTGGGAGACCGAGCTTTTAAACCTCTGCTCTATGACTTCAGAGACGATTTAGTCTTCCCGGCAGGGAGAGCGTCAATAGTTAGGATTACTCCATCATATTGCGGCTCGTTATCGTCTTCGGGATCCTGTTGCCTTTTCGGATCCTGAGGAGCGCAGTTCGCACCTCCCTGCTTTTTGTTCTTTTTCGGCTGCTTGCTTTGGTATTTTTTTAACGTCCCTGCTTTCACAAGGGCATCAATACCTGCAGCCAAATGTCGGCACTCCTCGGTATCGTGACCGTAGTCTTGATGGAAGGAGCAATATTGATCCTGAGGTCGGCGCGCGGCCGATTTCGTCATCCGCCTTGGCTTTTCGAACATATCGGAATGCAGTTCGAAAATTTCCGCTCTTGACTTGTTCAATGGTACGAACTGAGCGGGCGGCTTCTCAGGATTGAGACGTGGCCCCAATCGGTCTTGCACCGGAGTCCTTTGAATCCTTTCAAAAGGAGTTCGGCGAGGATGTCCCTGATCGCCAAAAGGAGTTCGGCGAGGATGTCCCTGATCGCTATGATCGGGCTTCCTCCTGTCTCCTCGGGATGAGCTGTCTAAAGACCGTTTGCGACGGTCTGCCTCATCGGCACGGGAGAACTGGTCCGCAATGTCCCACATCTCTTGAGCTGTTTGCGGACTGCATTCCACGAGCTTTCTGTAGAGAGCTCCGGGCAGGATTCCATTTTGGAATGCCGAAATGACAAGTAGATCGTTGAGATCATCTACTTGTAGGCATTCCTTGTGGAATCTCGTCATGAAGTCGCTGATCTTTTCGTCGCGACCTTGACGTATAGAAAGCAGCTGAGCCGAAGTGATCCGGGCTTCCGCTTTCTGAAAGAACCTCCTGTGGAAAGCATCCATTAGATCTCGGTAAGATCTAATGCTGCCTTGGGGGAGGCTATCGAACCACCTTCTTGCGTTCCCGATAAGCAGTTCGGGAAACAGCTTGCACATATGGACCTCGTTGAGACCCTGGTTCACCATGTTATACTGATAGCGTCCCAGGAAGTCATGAGGATTCACTAACCCGTCATAAGTCATCGACGGAGTTCGGTAGTTCTGTGGCAAGGGAGTTCGGGTGATATCGTCCGAGAACGGAGTCTTCAATGCTCCGTACATGGCGAACCCGACATCTCTTCGGTATGGAGGAGATGGAGTTCTCCTGTGATTCCGGTACCGAGGAGGAACAGGAACATGTCGGGGTTGAGGATTCTTCTTCCTGGAAGACACGGCACTACTGCGGTAGTGACTTTCATGTCTGGATGAGGAAGGAGAATCCACCGTTTTCGTCTTCGGTTCTTGGCTCTTTTGCAGGAAGGCTAAGAACTCATCCTGCTTCTCAGCCAAGAACAGCTTGACAGCCTCATTCAAATCAGGCTGCTGGGAAGACTCGGTGTGTGGACCTTTTGAGCGGCTTGTTCCTTCATCGTGAAAACTGGAAGTAGATGTCTCCCGAGGCTGTTTTCCGGACCTGCGGGCTGGACTAGCTTCCTCATGGTTTTCACGAACGGTATTACGGGTAGTATGTGATCTGGTATGCATTTTTTTGGGGTGGAAAAAGGGTCAAAAATTCGCTTTATCACAAATTTGGTTCTCTGTTTCCCACAGACGGCGCCAGTGATGGTTGGGCGAATTTTTGATGGTGATGAATGCAGGAAAATACAGATCACGACACAGAGATTTACGTGGTTCGATTTACTGAGGTAAATCTACGTCCACGGGAAGAAAAGAGGGCAGAGTTGTATTGCTTGATCTGTTTTCTACAGCTTACAATACAGACTTGCTATTTGATATTTGATCTCTAGAGAACCCTTTCTCCTATCTGATCTAAGTTCTATTTATACATTGAACTAAGATCGTGGCTTGCATCACCACTAACTAGGTCGTGGCTTACATCATCTCTAATTAGGTCGTGGCTTACATCATCACTAATTAGATCGTGGATGTCGTGGAGGTCATGAGATCCTGCATGGGTCCACTACTAAATAGATCGTGTAGTGGAGGTCGTGGAGGTTCTGCATGAGTCCACTATCTCCCAGTTCGGTCGAATACTGAGACCGAACTGCTGAACTATTGCCGAGCAGCTTTTGCCGATCTGAGAGTAGAGCTTGATTGGTCGACTTTTACCGAGCTGTAGGCTGGGCCGAACTCTTTGGTAATGCCGAACTGATTGGTCGGCTTTTACCGAGCTGTAGGCTAGGGCCGAACTCTTTGGTAATGCCGAACTGATACTCTTCCTTGGTCTTTGGGCTGATGGGCCGTCACTGCTATTGGGCTTGTTTAGTACGTACCCCATCACTTATCTCAGTAATACTAGCTGAAGTTTTGGAAACTTTTGTTATTTCTGGTCATGTATTGGTAAGATCATCAGGAATTAGGCAAATATGTCTTGCTATGCTACTCAAGGTTCATTGAAGGATTGCTATGTAGAATGCAGGTGATCGAGAAGTAACGTGACTCTGTTGAAACCCACTCTTGTAGGAGTATTTGTTTCCTAAGTACTATTGTTTGTGTTCGTATCTTCATTTCAATAACTATAAAAAATCATTACTTCAATAAATTGGCTAACTATTTATGTTTTTCTTAGATATCTCATTTGCACAGTGTCTTCATCAAATTATTGCAGAAAGAAGAAAAATAATACAGACACATTTGCCATGTTCCATAGACACGGAACATTAATTTTCTTTTTCTCTTTCTAAGAAGTGATTGATTTGTTGGACTAACCAGACGATAAGAGATTCAAATATATACTCCCTAAAAATAGTCTCATTTTTTCATTTTGAAATGTCTATGAAAAATAGTTCCATTTCTAATGTCTATGAAAAATAGTTTCATTTCTAGAAATAGAAAGTTTCTCTCTCATATTTTACCTACTTTGAAATGTCTATTAAAAATAATTCCATTTCTAATGTCTATGAAAAATAGTTCAATTTCTAGAAATAGAAAGTTTTTCTCTCATATTTTACCCACTATTTCTACTAATAAGCAGAAAAATAAAAAAGGGGATGTCTATGAAAAATAGTTCCATTTCTAGAAATAGAAAGTTTCTCTCTCATATTTTACTCACTATTTCTACTAATAAGCAGAAAAATAAAAAAGGGGCATTCCGAGAATCGAACTCGGGACCTCTCGCACCCAAAGCGAGAATCATACCACTAGACCAAATGCCCTATTCTGTTCAGATGGATTACTCAACTTCTCTTAATATCGACACTGCGGGAGTATTTTATATGATGCAAAAATATGCAAACCAGAAATCATCAACGATGTCGCTCGATCCATCAATATTCGAAACCACAGTCCCTTCCCGCTACATCAGGGTTTTTTCTATTTTTGTACTAGAATAGAGTTAGCATTCCTCGTTTGTTCTAGACTTTTTATTTGTTCCGGGTTTGGGAGAGACGCATGAGCCTCATGCGTCTCCTTTTAATGAGACGCATGACGATTATGCGTCTTTCATAGAGACGCATGAGGGTCATGCATCTCTCTTTTTTTTCGTTTTTTTTTTAACGACGCATGAGGGTCATGCGTCTTAGGGAGAGACGCATCTCCCTCATGCGTCTTAGCCCATATATATTTCGTCTTAGCCCATATATATTTAATGGGCTTTCGAATTTATGAAACCATTCTTGGTTGTTTCTCTTTTATAGAAACATCCTTGAATGTTTTATGTTTCACTTTCGATGTGGGACAAAATCATTCTTGGTTGTCTATCTTTTATAGAGACATCCTTGAATGTTTATGTTCCACTTTCGATGTGGGACAAAATAATTCTTGGTTGTCTCTCTTTTATAGAGACATCCTTGAATGTTTATGTTCCACTTTCGATGTGGGACAAAATAATTCTTGGTTGTCTCTCTTTTATAGAGACATCCTTGAATGTTTTATGTTTCACTTTCGATGTGGGACAAATTACACTATTTCATAATTGACATGGTCCACGCTTACAGCATTTAGTCCTAATGTATGAGGACATACTTCAAACATCCAAAATAATCTAGTCAAGACAACAATCTGAAGGTATTCCCATATTGTATAGATGAGACAACCAAGAATTATTTTGTCCCACATCGAAAGTGGAACATAAACATTCAAGGATGTCTCTATAAAAGAGAGACAACCAAGAATTATTTTGTCCCACATCGAAAGTGGAACATAAACATTCAAGGATGTCTCTATAAAAGAGAGACAACCAAGAATTATTTTGTCCCACATCGAAAGTGGAACATAAACATTCAAGGATGTCTCTATAAAAGATAGACAACCAAGAATGATTTTGTCCCACATCGAAAGTGAAACATAAAACATTCAAGGATATTTCTATAAAAGAGAAACAACCAAGAATGGTTTCATAAATTCGAAAGCCCATTAAATATATATGGGCTAAGACGAAATATATATGGGCTAAGACGCATGAGGGAGATGCGTCTCTCCCTAAGACGCATGACCCTCATGCGTCGTTAAAAAAAAAACGAAAAAAAAGAGAGACGCATGACCCTCATGCGTCTCTATGAAAGACGCATAATCGTCATGCGTCTCATTAAAAGGAGACGCATGAGGCTCATGCGTCTCTCCCAAACCCGGAACAAATAAAAAGTCTAGAACAAACGAGGAATGCTAACTCTATTCTAGTACAAAAATAGAAAAACCCCCGCTACATCACCTTCACACTCCCCCTCCCCCATCTCCTCCTCCGCGCCGCCGTCCTCGATTCCCCATCCGCCTCCGCCCCCTCCACCGCCGCCATATGGGTCCCACCAGGCCGCGAATCCGACTGGATTTTCTCCACCTTCTCCGGCCTCCTCCAGCTCCTCCTCTCCTCACCCACCCCCCACCCACTCTCCCGCCTAATCCTCCTCGGAAATCCCCCATCTTCCCCCAATCCCACCTCCTTCAGTTCCACCTCCCCGCCACCGCCACCGCCGCAGAATCTCGCCCCCTTACTATTAGGGCTTTCCCCAAAATCCGAATTTCTAGGTCACAGTGAAATCCCAGAAGTGCCCTTGCTGGTTTACGAGGATGATGTGGTTAAAAGTTCAATCTTGGAGATCTGCAATAGGCCTTGTGTAGGTGAATTTCTCATTGAGAATGTTGAATTGAAGTTTGATGATGGGGTTACAGAGTTTAGGAGAAGGTTGAGGTTTAAGAGAATGCCTAATTTTGTCCAATCCCAAATTAGAATTCGGCCTAAAAAAGATTCAATCTTGGATAATTTAGATGATTTGGAGTTTGAATTGGAAAAGGGGGTTTTGGTTCAGCCATATTTAAGCCCCATGGTAGCTGGCATTGCTGTGATTCACCGCTTCTTGGATGAACAATCGCTGCCGAGAGCGTTGTGTTTGGGAGTTGGTGGAGGTGCATTGCTCGGATTCTTGGCCGATCACCTCAATTTCGAGGTTGATGGAGTCGAGGAAGACGAGGTTGTGTTAGAAGCTGCCAGGAGGCATTTTGGATTAAACAACGAGTTTATCCATTTGTTTGTTGAAGATGGGATTAGATACCTCAAGAGGATTGCCAACAAGTATGACATTGTGATGGTTGATTTGGATTCGCGTGATGTGATGAGTGCCGTCTCCGCGCCACCTGTGGAGTTCGTGGAGGGCTCGGTTCTCAGGGCTGCGAGGGAGGTTCTTCGGGACAAGGGTGTCCTTGTCGCGAACGTGATTCCCTCGAGCAAGATGTTCTTCGAGAGGTTGGTTTGTGGAGTTGAGGAGATTTTTGAGGAGGTGTATGAGATTGATGTTGGGAATGAGGAGGATTTTGTTTTGATTGCAGCAAAATCAGGAGTTGGAGAGGGTTGGGATGGGGATGGTAGTGCATTTTTGAACAAGTTGAAGTTAGTTGTTTCTTGTTCTTACATAGATTCCATTAGGAGAATCTCAAAGATTAGATGATCATGTGACTTTCTTGCTTTGCCAAGATCATGAGTTTGAAATTTGTTTGGTTTTTTGCTACAGTAACATGTGGAATATAAACACACCGGTCATCTTCTTGTTTGGTTGAGAGGAAGAAAATGTTCAAGAGTATAGTACTATATCTTTTATAAAAATTGTAGTAAATGTTTTTAATGTTTGCTAAAAAAAACTACATAAATAGTGAATGTACAAAAATTATACTAGTAAAATCCATGATTTACATGTTTTCCTTTCATAAAAATATTTGAATGTCATATTAGATCAACAAGAAAAAAATAACTCATTACAATATATACTTGGGCATACAACAAATATGTAGACGTCACCACGGTTCAGGAACCGGCGGTTCACGGTTCGGAACCGCCGGTTCCGGTTCGAGAAATGATGGAACCAGAACCGGCCCGGCCAAGGTTCGGCGGTTCCGGTTCGTGAACCGTGAACCGCCGGTTCGCGTGAACCGCGGAACCGTCGGTGCAAATCCGGTTCCGAGCCGGTTCAGCCGGTTCGTTTAATTTTTTTTTTGTAAATTTGTAATTCAAGTAAAAAAAAAATTTGAAAAAACGGCCGAACCGCCGGTTTTCGTCGATTTTAAAAATTCAAATTTTTTAAATTACCGTTGGAACCGCCGGTTTATCGCCGGAACCGGCGGTTTTTTCGGCCGAAACCGGCGGTTTCCGTCAACAGTTTCTGACCAAACCGGCGGCCGGGGGAGCGGTTTCTGAAAAGGCTAGGAAGTATGCCTGAAAAGGTGTCGGGAACCGCCGAACCGGCGGTTCCGGCGAGATCGGCGGTTCGGAACCGCCGGTTACGGTTCTTCAATTTTGTGAACCTGAACCGGCCCCGCGGTTCCGGTTCGAACCGCCGATAACGGTTCCGGGCCGGTTCGTCCGGGCCGGTTCGGTTTGGAGACCTCTACAAATATGGTACTATAACAATTTTATGATTTATCAATGACTTGCAAAATGACACGTTGACACAAAATTATTAGGAATTTAATCTCTAGAGATAATAAACGTTATTAATCCTAATATCCCTTCCAAAGACTAAATTTCAACTATTATATTTAAAAATTGAAAGGATGAGATTGAAAAAACAAAGATGTCATTTTAAGATCATTTTAATTGTTTTAGTTTATACGAGAGATATGAACTAAGACGATCTAAAATTGACATCCGTATTATGAACCGAACCATTAGAGCATCAGCAGTGGAACGGAATTCCCAAAAACACATCCTGCCACGTCATACAGACTTCCAACTGCCCTGCCACATCATACGGACTTCCCACTGCACAGTAGCGCAATTCCCTGCGGAATTCCCGACAGAATTCTCACATTAAAAAAATTCACAAATTAGACAATTTCCGATATTAAACAATTTACGGAATTAAAATTTCGACGCGAATACGGAGAAAATGCAACCACTTTATTTAAAAAAAAACATACTTCATTAAAAAAATAGATAATTACTAAAAAAAGTACATTATTATAAAAATAAAAACCGGCTTCTCACTCCTCAGATTCCTCGTTGCCAGTCCTCTCGCCGTCGGCGCCGCCGCCCCCCTCGTCGTCTTCGTCCGACATCCCGTCGAACCCCAAATCGCGACGCATACTATCGAGGAGGGGCTTAAGCTTCCGCTTGTAATGAGGTCGGTCGCTTGGCGCCATTCAACCATCGCATGTAACAAGGTTTCATGTGCGGCGATGCGGGCGAATGAGGGGTTCTCGGGATAGTTTTGGGGGTGCTGCCGATTGAGCCTCTGTGGATCCGCTGGTGCTTCCCTCGACATCCATGCCGCGGACTTTTGCCCAACCGGGCAATGGCGGCGTGCCGACGATGTGGGCGTGGGGAACTCTGCCTCGGCGGGGGAGTTTCGCGGAACCAGCACTGCTACTGTACTCTCCGGAGGCGCTGATCTTCGTCCGCTTCGGCCAGCCAGATTCAACACCCGCAGTGAACTTGGGCGAAGACTGCACCATAAGTAACACCGGCCAATACTTGAATTCTCCGAAGCCCTTCTCATCGTCGGGGAAATGCTGGTGAGCCAGTAGCTTCACATCCTCGGCAGACATGCCGCTGGTTGCCGAGCGGAGGTTGTTTTTGTAAATGCCGACAAATCGGCTGAGCTGCCTCTTCAACTGTTCCACTGTTTCCGGCATTGCTCCGCATTGTGCGCCTTCCCCCCTTGCGGTTTGAACTGGAGGTAGCTTTGGCTAATGCGCCACCACATCCGGTCGAAGTGCTGGTTCGCCCGACGTATGGATCCTCCACTACACTGATCCACACCTTCGCCAGCGCGATGCACTCGTCCATGCTCCAGACGATCCTCTTGTTCCCGCTGGATCCCTCCCCCACCTCGCCTCCGTATATCGGGACGCCCCGTCCCCTGCCCATAATTCGCCTGGTCCTCCCTGCCCTCCCCGTCGCCGGTGGTGCGCTGGCGGGAGTATCCCAGACCGGAGAAAGCCCCAACTCCTCAAACGAGAACGTGTCGACGCCAGCGAACTGAGTCTCGAGAGGAGAGCTCGTCGGGTTGTCCGTCGACAGTAAATCCATAAAGGGCCGATAGACGTTGTCCACCGACGATTGGGGGATCCCCCTGCCTACTCCTCCCCGCAGCGACAAGCGACCCATGCATCTGGGACATCATCCCCGGCCTCGCCCCGGGCATCTGGGGCATCACCCCATACCACTGCGGGTACACGTTGTAGTACCGGGCATCATTCCCGGTGGCATTTGAGACTGGGGCATAATCCCCGGCATTTGAGGCATCGCAGCGGACATCAGCGTACTCCCGCCGATGGGAAAATGGGGCGTCGGTGACTCGCTCGAGGCGGGGGAATGGCTATCGTGGTGCCCATTGTTGATTCGAAAGAAAGATATTTTTAGAGAGAGAGAGAAACTTGTTAATACAAGTGGTGCAAATGAAATGAAATTCAACGGGATGTATATATAGGAACCGAAAAAAAAATATTTAATGAAAAAAAGTGAAATTCCGCGGGCGTCAACGCAATGACGGACGTCCGCACGGAATTCCCCACGGAATTCTGCGGAACGCCGCAGAGCTGCGAATTCCTTCGCGGAATTCTGTATTCGTGCCTGGGACGCGCAATGGCGGACGCCCGCCACGGAATTCCCGCACGCCGTTGAAAATTCCACGTGGACGTCCGCCATTGATGATGCTCTTATAAAAATGACCTTATTGTTATCTTTTGTTTAGGACCAAAAGGAACGTAACTAATGTATAATACTAAAAGTTTTTTTGTTGACAAATTTAGAGTACCAAATACAGTATATTTGGTTTTATTTTTTATAAGTATTTTATTCCATTAAAACCTTTTCTAACGCAACTAACTTCAATTTAATTAACTAATTGGCCCAATGTTCTATATTTTTTTTATAAAAAAATGTTTTTTTCTTATAAATTCTAAAATTCTGATTATATAGCATTATTTTAATATTCTTTTCAATGGCAATATTTTTAAAGCCCAACTAGGTCGAATTCAATTACCCATTGGCCCAATCATTAAATTAATAAATGTGACAAGCCCATTAGCCCTTTAAACCAATATCATATGCTTAAATAAAAAAATTCTAAACTCTACAACCCTAAAATTCGCAGGCAGCCATTCTTCTTCGTTCAATCAATCACGCTGTAAGTTTTCTGCCCTTATTCTCTTCGATTTGGACTTGAATTTAATTTCACTTTTAAAAATGCAAAAATTTACCGATTTTCGTTACGCACGATTGGACACGATTTTTCATTGTATGGTCTTAATCGATTGGAATTGAAATATATGCAGCTAAAATGGGATTAAAATCGAAGAAGAAGGTAGCTGCCAAGAGCTCGAAGAAGGCTGCCGTGCAGTTTTCAGCTTCAAAACCTAAATCCGAAGGCGCTGATTACTTGGTACGTTATTATAGTAAAATAATTTGAACTTTATTTGCAATGCTGATTGCAATTTTTTGTCGCTTCTTTTGGAATTAATTGTTTTGCTTGTATTTGTGAAATACAGCCTTTGGAGGGCGGTCCGGCGAAGAGTATTCCGAAGACCGAGAATAAAGAGAACAAAGCAACCGTTTTGTATATTGGAAGAATTCCACACGGATTTTATGAAACTGAGATGGAAGGTTTGTTTTGCTTATTCTATAATTACATTCGCTTGAATATACTGTGCTTGTTTAACTCAGTGAAATCGGCTTTTTGCAGCTTTCTTTCAGCAGTTTGGTGCGGTTAAGAGACTTAGGATTGCTAGGAATAGGAAGGTTAGTTGCTTTTTCGTTTTTGAATTGCAAATATGCTTTTGGATTGGGGAAGTTTGATTGTTTGGTTGCTGTATGTTATGTTGTTATATTGGTAGATTGTGCCTGATAATTATCTTATCTATAGAAGAGGCTTAGTATTTGGTGGAGGTTTTGGCATAAAGTCTATACTCTACTGCTACATCTGTCGAGTTGTTCTGGTGCTATCTAAGTAACATGTTCTTGCAACTGTCTTTTCTCTCTATTTATGAGTTCTGATACATTAGTTTAGGGCTTTATACTCAACGGAGCACTTTATTTCTCCACTTTGGTTACTCCTGCTTGCTCTAAGTAGATGTGGACGTAGACAGTCTACTGATTTTGCTGCATTGTTGCTTTAGGCAATTGTTGGTTGAGTATTATAGCTGCAAATCCAGTTGTTTCCTCATAGTAACATGTAGCACGTTAGACCAATGATCAACTTCTTTTGACAATTTAACTACCCATGTCTTGACACTAAAAATATTGAATGTGTATGTGTGAGATTGAGCATATTTTTTTTCCTCTGTTGAATTATGTGCATTACTGCATTATGAAGTTGATATAATTGTACCATTCAAAATGACAAGAAATTCTATATCTTCTTTCAGTTCCTCCATTTATGTATCTTGTTTCATTTTTCTTTTTTCACAGACGGGGAAATCAAAGCATTTTGGATTCATCGAGTTTATGTCTCCTGAGGTAGTACAGTTCTATTTAAGATAAAATAATATATTCCTTTGCATGCTCTCTGTTTGACTGTTCCCCTTTCTCACAAACGAATTTTCCGGCCGATGCAGGTTGCCAAAGTTGTTGAAGAATGTATGCATAACTATCTAATGTATGAGCACCTCCTCCAAGTTAGCATCGTTCCTCCTGAGAAAGTTCATCCAAGATTGTGAGTACATTCTTTAACCGACCATCAATCTAGGTTCTTCAAATATACTGTTTTGAAATCAATATTTTGGTCGTTGGAGGATTTGAATAGTGCCCTTAGAGTTCTTTTAGTGCGTCTTTCTAACCAGAAATATTTTTCAGATGGAAAGGCGTGGGCCGCTCTTACAAGCCAGTGGACAGGGTTCACATTGAGAGGAAGCACCATGACAAGGTGAACAACACAACACAGACTTCTCCAATCCCTCTTCTTTTGATTTCTCTCCTTCTCATACTCTCTTCTCAATCAAATATAATTCATAGGAACAGACCCTAGAGCAGCAGCAGAAGTTAGTTACTGGCGTGCTGAAACGGGACCAAAAGAGAAGAAAGCGGATTGAGGCAGCTGGTATTGATTATGAGTGCCCAGAAATGGTTAGATTTTGTGATCTCTTATCTTTTCCCCCTAGTTTCGTTCTGTTGTTTTGAAAGTACGTACTTATATTTTCGTAGTGATTTTTTTGTCATAACCTTGTCACGTCATTAAACTTGGCTATATGAAATTGATATGGGATAGTTTCTCAACGAAGGGCGGACAAAGACGATCGATTTTCGTTTCACTAATGGTTTTGGTTATTATGTTATTTGCAGGTGGGCTGTGTGCAGGCTGCTCCAAAGAAGATTAGATTCACAGATTGAGTGAGGAAATATATATATTAAAACTAAAACAATTGGAGCCAAAATTTTGTAACTGACTGTTGAGATTCTTGAATTAACCATTTTATTTTCATCATTTTAAAGTTGAGTCTTATGTCTCAATCTTCAAAGGCTATTGAGCTTTTTAAGGGTTATATACATTAGTCGAAACAAGTATTCGATTAATCTAAACTAAGATTCTATGGATCTAAACAAAACTACAAATAGTTGAGGGTGTTCGATCAATGTATCGTGTGATGCAAATAGGCTTCTTCAATTAATAAGTTCACGTTTAAATTAATGGAGTCATAATAAAATGTCATTATTGATACTTTAAAAAATTGATGCGTTCTCAATTTTTTATAAATATAGTACTCCCAAAAATGGCTCAACTTAGTTGGAACATCCCAAAAAGTAATATGACTCAACTTAGTTGGAACGGAAGAAGTATATGATTTAGGGGTGGCGAAACGGGTTACCCGCGGGTACCTACCCGATTTAAGCCAAATTTATTGTCCCAATACCCGCCCCGCAACATTTTGGGATTACCTGATACCCGTGTCGGGTATCCCGTACCCGATATTGTGGGTACCTGTACCCAACCCGTAAATAAATTTATAAGAGAATAAATTTATGGAACATAAAATATTTGTTACTAGTTAACTAAACAAAAAAATTGAAAAGCTTCATAGCCGACAATGTTTCCTAATTAATTTACTGTATTAATTTTGATGTTAAGCTTTGAATAGATGAGAAATAAAAGTGAGGGGAAACTATATATAGCTAATTCTGGTGAGTTTTTAACTAAATATTTATTGGAATATAAAAATGTTTCAAAAGATCTCTTAGAACACTTAGATTCTATAAAGTAATAAAAGATTATAGATAGCTAATACTAATAATATCGGGTAATATCAGGACTAACGGGTATACACGCGCGGTACCCGCTACCCGCAAAACTCTAAAACATACTACCCGATCCCGCCCCATTTCCCGCTAACGTCGGGTAGCGGATACCTAATACCCCTGGGTATCGGGTCGAAATGGGAATTACCCATTACCCGCTACCTATTTTGCCACCCTAATATGATTAGTAAAGAAATGTATTAGAAGTCTCTAAATTTTTGTGTCAGGGTCTTTAAATTTAAATTTATTATCCATCTAAAAAGTTTAAATTCATTTATTCATTAAAAAAAATATAAGTGTTCAACATTGAGATTTGAGAATATTACCAATCACGATTTTAAAATATGTTCAATGTTCTATACACCCAAAATCACCATAGAAAAGCCTCAATCAAATCCATCTGAAAACTGCAACAGTTTCTCAGTATTCTCTTAAGAGCATCCGCAGCGGTGCTCGCTGGCAAGGACTGCGTCTGTGCCGCTGGCGCGGCTGACCCCTGCTCGCCGCTGTGCTCTTCCCGCTGGTACGGCACTGCTCGATGCATCGAGCACATCCGTGCCACTGAGCAGCTGACGTGGGCGGCATCTGATTGACTCGTTTTTTTTTTAAATCAGATTTAAATTAAAAAATCTGAATTAAATAAAAAAAATATTTTCCCACTTCCCAATAAATTATATCCGTTTTCTCCCCACTTTTAATTTGTTTTTCAATTTTTCCCCCAAAATTTACATTTTCATCTATAAGTCAATCTCCAACCATTTACACCAAACCCAAACCCATTTTTCCGGTTCTGTCACATCAAACAGTAATTCTACTCCAACCATTTACACCAAACTCATAATCCAAAAGAATATTCCATATCCACTTGCTTTTTTTACTTTTTGAATCTTAACTACATATTTAATTAAATTACACATTCACCCCACAACACTTTGTCAATAATTTCCTAAATATAATTAAATAATTTGATACAATTATTTATAATAATATATTTATTAAAAAAATATACTAACATATTTATTTAAAAAATACACTA
This sequence comes from Salvia splendens, assembly GCF_004379255.2. Classification (NCBI taxonomy): domain Eukaryota; kingdom Viridiplantae; phylum Streptophyta; class Magnoliopsida; order Lamiales; family Lamiaceae; genus Salvia; species Salvia splendens. The sequence goes on from NC_056033.1 coordinate 11,529,931, forward strand.
ACTTCAAAAACTAACATACATTAATTGTACTCAAATATAAATACTACAAATGTTTTTTTTAAATTAACTCCTATATAAGGGAGGAAATTACAAATAAACTTCTATACTATAGATAGGAGGAAATTACGACTGATGTCTCAAATATAAATACTACAAATACTTTTTTTTAAAATTAACTCCTATATAAGGGAGGAAATTACAACTGATATAAATACTACACATACTTTTTTAAAAAATTAAAATATAAATACTACAAATACTTTTTTTTTAAAAAATTAACTCCAATATAAGGGAGGAAATTACAAATAAACTCCTATACTATAGATATGAGGAAATTACAACTGATATAAATACTACAAATACTTTTTTTTTATTAAATTAACTCCTATATAAGGGAGGAAATTACAAATAAATTACAACTGATATAAATACTATGTCTAAGCTCCTTGCCGCTAGGACAAAAGCTCTGGACAAATACTTAACCTTGAATAAATACTCAAATATAAATTTAAAATTCAAATATATTTAAACAAATCCTAATTATATAAACTCAAAACTCTAAATTCGTGTAGTGTTAAAATAGTTAATTAGTACTACTAAACATAACCAAATATCAATATTAGCAATTAACTATCTTAATCTTTTACTAATTATTTAGATGATCATATTTAAATTGAGGCCCACAACTATCAAGCCCATATAGATACACCTTAATAAAATAATTAAATAGTCTTCACCGTCTTCTTCATATCATACGAAGAAATACAGAACCAGTCGTCTATCTCTCTACGGCTCTTGTTTCCGCCATTTCCTCTTCATCAGGCCACATGCATGTTTCTTCCCCTAATAAATACATAAATAAGAAGGGGTGTTTTGCAATTTTTCACAAATTATGCAGTAGCTACAGTGCTATCGCATATTTGAGTACCTACTGTTCAAAAAACGCAAAAATGGGGGATATGAGATGCGTTTTGGTGTATGGTTGAGGCTGTTCTTTACCGAAAAATGGGTTTTCCAGTATGGTTGGAGTTGCCCTAAATACTCCACTTCCACATCAAAAATTTCACACCACACTACACCATTCTCATCTAAATTCTCTGATCTTCTCTTAGTATTGTGGAAATGTTTTTATTTAAATTGAATAATAGAATGATGAGACCCTTAAGCATGTCCTTGTGGAAGAGCATGAATGTGAGTGTTGTGCTCTTGCCTATGAACAAGAAATAAAAAAGTAATAAAAGTGGGTTCGGGTCCACATCCGTGAGTACGGATGGGGATGCTCTAAAGCTCTCAAAGATTCAATAAGAAACAGCTAATATCCGATAAATCTCATCCCAGAGTTCATTCATTTCGTTAAAATACATCATAATCAGGAACAATCTACACAAAATCAAATAAAAAAAATCAGAGAAGCGTGATGAGGATGAAGACGAGAAGAGCAGCAACGATGGTGTATTTGAGAGCGGCGAGCACGATCGCCGCCGATATCACGACCAGCTGCCACAGCACCTGCACGCTCGCCCACGTCAGCAGCCCCGTCAATCCCACGGCCACGATGTTGTCCGGATCCGGATCCAGCAGGAGGTCCTTCCACCTCAGATTCAGCCGCGGCCGCCCGTTCCTCTCGTTTTCATCGCCGGATTTCTCCTTCGGCAGCTCCTTGCCATTGTTGTCGCCGTTGTTCTGCGCGTGAATTAGGGTTCTGTTTGGGCGGGATTTTTTGGGGAAAATTGAGATTGAGGGGAAATTGTGGATTTGGAGGGGGAAGGGTTTGGAACTGAAGGAGGAGATTTGGGGCGGCGGCTTTGGGGGGAATTTCAGAGATAGCATTGATTTCGGATTTCGATGGATTCGACTGCGTGTGAGTGAGGGGTGAATTGGTTGAACAATATGAAGTAGGAAGAAGATGACGAAGATGTACAATCAGTTGTGCATAAAGTCCAAGTCTTCAAGACCTATTTCAGCTGTGTTTGTTTAGAACTTGTGAAACGATGTACAACTAGATATGCACAAGGTCCAGTACATCTCGACTTACTACCCAAAACGAAAGAAAAAGAGGAAGAATCTCATTGTATTTATTTATATGGAAAACTAATCATAACTACAAATTTGAACGAGCTACGATAAGACTGAACTCAAACACGATACGATAAGGATATCCTCGACTGAATACGAACATGATTCGTATAGCCAAAAGCATTAATTTTTATTGACACAATACGGTATCGATCCAATATAATATGATAAAATAAAAGCTCAATTTCATATGCCATAATAATCATACAAAATCTACATTCTCAAAGTTCAAATAGTAATAATACTCTAATAAACTACAACTAGTAAATAGAGAAGACATGAACACGATAATATTTGACACTAACCAATTAATTCCGTTCATGTATGTATTGTTTATGAGGTCCAAAGAGAAGGAAATTTCTTCTTGCTTACCCCCTAAACTTGCCAAAAGAGTATGGAAAAACATTTCAAAAGTAAAGTGAAAATTCGACCACAGTGGGAGTCGAACCCACGACCTTTTGATCCGAAGTCAAACGCGCTAATCCACTGCGCTATGCGGTCTTCTTGTTTTTCATGTCTTATTTAATTCTATCTAGATGCAATGGTTGGCTGGTGGCTATCATCATTGCTTCTTAATTTGAATAGTGTAATAATGCAATAACAAATGTACTCCATATAAAAGAAATTTGACCCTTCCTAATAATGCAGTTTTTCTTCTTATTTTTATTTGTGAAACATCTAATACCATAGTACGATGTGCTTATTTAAAGCAAAACATTTCAAGTTCGGACATTTTTTCGATTAATAAAATGCTCAAAATCAAAGAAGATGACGACGTCTAGAAAACTTCGAATCACACAAACAAATGGGTGAAATTTAGAAAGGAAACAAGTGCATTGTTATACACTTGGGAATTGCATAAAAGATTTGCACAATAGCCTTTAGAATGTACTCCTACTACTATATGTGCGTGTATAATTAGAACTAAGATTGGAGATAATCAGCAGTAATATAATAAGTAAGGAGTATTTGAAATATGCCTCATATAATTTGGATTGGTATGCATACGGTTGCAATTATTATACACCGAAATAAGCTTCCACATGAATAAATATTAGACATATTTATTATGACAATATACATGAGCCTCAGATTGGAAACAGAAGAGCTTGGAGATCGGAGCAGAATTTCAGTGCACCCCACACAATATTTGTGGCTGTTTCAATCTCCATTTCCATCACTATATAAACCTTCAACCTCTGCACACCAATGATTTTCATAATCGGAAGCAGGAAGGAGAAGAAACAAGGGGAAAGAGAACAACTGAAAGCTGTTGAGACAGCCACGTCGTTCTTGATTGGACGAGTGTGTTGTTTTCTTTCCTCAAATTTCCTCCTTAACAAACATGGCCTCCTTCACTGGCACCACCCAGAAATGCAGTGCTTGCCAGAAGACCGTGTATCTGGTCGATCGCCTCGCTACTGGCGACCGCGTCTTCCACAGGGCCTGCTTCCGCTGCCATCACTGCAAAGGCACCCTCAAGCTCGGAAACTACAACTCTTTCGAGGGGGTGCTCTACTGCAGGCCCCACTATGATCAGCTCCTCAAGAGGACTGGCAGCCTCGCCAAGAGCTTCAATGGTGCTTAATTATATATATATATATATATATATATATATATATATATTCAACCATTGCTCCCCCCCCCCCAAAAAAAAAAAAATCTAATTAATTCCTATGGTTGCTTGCAGGAACACCAAAGGTAGTCAAGACAGAAAAGCCTCTAGAAAACGAGGTATTGTATTGTATTGTTATGTTTTGTTTTTTTCAAAAAAATAAAATAAAATAAAATTGAATTAGGTCATTAATTTGAATTTGAATTTGAATGTTTTGTTTTAACAAAAAAAACAGAATGCAGCCATGATCGCATGCATGTTTAATGGAACCATGGAGAGATGCATCGGTTGTGTTAAGACTGTTTATCCCATTGAAAAGGTACATCACATGCTACATTAATTAAGCTGATGACTATTTATTTAAAAGTGAATTTGTGTTAAAAAGGTTACTGTGAATGGGGCTGCATACCACAAGAGCTGCTTCAAATGCAGCTACGGAGGGTGCACGATAAGCCCATCCAACTACATTGCGCATGAGGGTGTGCTCTTCTGCAAACACCACCACATGCAGCTCATCAAGGCTAAGGGAAACCTCAGCCAGCTCGAGAGCGAATCCATCAAAGAATCAGCACCGGTCGCCCCAACTTTTGTTGCTGAGGTTGAATTTCAAGATGACGAAGCTGAAGCTGAAGCCGAACCTCAATGCTGACAATTTGTTTCCACCTCAATGCTGATCTGTTTCTTTAGTTGAGATTTTTTTTTCTTTTTCGGATGTGAATTTTGACATGATTGGTAGATGGGTTTTGATGTAAATTGTATTTTCGTTAATATAATTGGACGTCCCCTTTTATCCTTAATTGTTGTTGATACAGAAAACATGCAGGGAGAGAGAGAGAGAGAGAGAGTAATCCTCCATATATGCAGTATGCTGATATGCATTATGAGAGTTATTGTCATAAAAAATTTAAAGACTCACAGAGATCCGAATCCAGAATTGCCTATTCTTCCTCGTGAGTAGAGAGACTCAAATAAATATATATGCAAAAAACAAGTTGTTATGCAAGTATTAAATCAAACTTTTATGAATCCAGCATTTCAGGTAGCACTCGAGTTTTACTAGGAGGATCACAATTCACAACTCGCATTAGGATCGTTGACAGTAACAATATTGACCCTGATACGAATAATGAGTATTAAAACTCCTTGAAGCTCTTAATCCCGATCACGTCCTCACACTTATTAGTCTCAAACATCCTTGGTATTGATTTGATGTTAATAATTTTTATGTCCAAAGTGTTAAGACTTATCTCTCGATTTTTGTTAGAACACAACTACGGGCGAATCTAGAAATTGATATGAAGAGGGGCGAAAATATACTCCCTCCGTATTTTAAAAATAACAACTCTTTTCATTTTAGTCACTTCTTTAAAAATAACAACTTTCAAACTTTCTATTTTAGGAAATCTTTACACCCCTATACATTAATTTATTTACCACTTATACCACTAATAAAGTGGACCTCATAATCCACTAACATTAATTTTTGTCTCCATCTCTCTTACTTTACCACTTTTTTTCTCTCTTACTTTACCAAATTTTCTGTTCCTCTCTCTTACTTTACCAAATTGTGCATTAAAACCTGTGCAGTTTCAAATGTTTCTATTTTTAAAAAATGGAGAGAGTATTATAAATAAGGTATTGAGAAGGGCCATTTAAAGAAGAATTTCAAATAAATTATAAATTAAAAAAAAATTGTATAGATCAAATTTTTTGAGGAGCGGCAAATGCCCCACCATTCTTCCATGTGGCTCCGCCCATGAATACAACAAATCAATCAGTTATTGGCCAAAAAATCTCATGCATAACCGTGAAGAACTATACAAGTAAAACAAGGTCCGAAAATTGGATAAATGAATTTTTTTAAAAAAACAATCAAAGTCAACTACTCCCAAACCCTCTAAATCCATGAGTTTAGATACTAATGGAAAAATAGCTTAAAACAAATAATAGGAAAAACAAGTAGTAAAACATAAGACAAACTAGATAAATCCTGTATGAAGAGATTCGTCGTCGATCGTATATATTCTTCCTTGAAATTCTTAATCCTTCTCACTTGATTGATCTCAGTGGTCTAAGATGAGTTATGGAAACATTTTGTGTGTTGTATGAACTAATGGGATACTCCCTTTTCAACATGGATATTTAATTTAATTTACTTTTTTATAATTTAGTTAAATATTAATTTAAAACCTCTAAACTTCCTCGACCTTTTTATGTTATAATTACAGTATATTTTAATAAAATTAATTAATCACATAAATACTTAATAAATTAAAAAATAATAATAGTACATAATTATATGAACAAGTAATAATAAAAAAAATTAAATTTCTGTAATGCAAATATTTATAGGATAAAAGTATACACATAAAATCAAAACTAACAGAATAGCACACAAGAAATTTAAGAAAAAAACACAGACAACGAATTAAAATCGACTTCAATTAAAAAATTAATTAAATGGACAAGGTCGAATTTGGCCAAAGGAGAGAGAAAAAAAGGTAAATTGCATAACATTTTAAAAAGAAAATGGAATTTTATTTAGGCACATATTACGACCTCAGCTTAGATATTATTTTTACCAACTCAAATCTATTTTTGTTGTACTAGAATTTATCTAACTAGAATCACACGTGAAAAAGTAGCCACACCCTGAAATTGTAACGTCCGACTGTTACGGAAGCATCGTTGTTGTAAAGTAAAAATGAGCATCACACATAACCCGAATATGAGTGTAGCCCACACAATTTAGTATAGATTTGATGAGCTATATAAAGCAAAAATGAGATGCAATGCATCCATTAATAAGCGATCCAGAGAAGGGAAGAAGAAAGGGAAAAAAAGAATAAATTAAAGGGGTGGAAAGAAGGAAAGAGAACGACGAAAAGGATAATTGTTCTCTTTCCTGAAAAAGCAAGCAAAAAAAAAAAAGAAGCAATATAATGGCGACGGTGGCAGCAAACGTTGGACCCCAGAAATGCACTGCTTGCGATCAGACAGTGTATCTGGTTGATCGGCTGGCCGCCAACAACCGCGTTTATCACAAGGCCTGCTTCCGCTGCCACCACTGCAAGGGCACCCTCAAGCTAGGCAACTTCAACTCTTTCGAGGGTGTCCTTTACTGCAAGCATCACTTCGACCAGCTCTTCAAGCGAACTGGCAGCCTCGACAAGAGTTTTGAAGGCATTCCAAAGTTTGCCAAGCCTGAAAAGGCTGAAAATGAGGTACAATATTAAATTACGAGAGAAAATAAAGTTTTTGCCAAAAAAGTAAATGACTCAATTATCTTACTAGTTACTACGTTGGGACAATTCAGAAAGGAATATGACTGACTTAACTACCTTGGTGTATTGAAACAGAACGCAGCCAAGGTTTCGGGCCTGTTTGTGGGAACCAAAGACAAATGCCGGGGTTGTGAGAAGACAGTTTATCCCATTGAGAAGGTTTCTGTGAATGGAGCTGCGTACCACAAGAGCTGCTTCAAATGCAGCTACGGAGGGTGCACGATAAGCCCATCCAACTACATTGCGCATGAGGGTGTGCTCTTCTGCAAGCACCACCACATGCAGCTCATCAAGGCTAAGGGAAACCTCAGCCAGCTCGAGTGCAATGCCAGGGACCCAGGAGCATCTCCAACGTCTCTTGAGGTCCCCACTCAGTGAACGAATTCAGTCGTTTCCACCTCATCGTAGCCTCTCTCTCTCTCTCTCTCTCTCTCTCTCTCTCTCTCTCTCTCTAGATCTCTGTGTTTGGTCCTCCTATTTTTTGATCTTTTTATATGTTTATTTTGTTCAGATTGTATTTTTTTATGGTGTGAATATTGAGGTGTGATTGCTAGAGGCCATAAGCAGGGATTTGCAGATTTGTTGTTGTTAATTGTTAGTTCATCAATATAATTGTTCCTTCTTCTGGTAAATATAATTGTTTGAATCAGTACTCATATATAGCTACTACACATCATGAAGATATGTTTATCATAATATTGCATAAACCACAATTCACATGCTCTACTCACCATCTCCCAATAAATTAAAGGGGGAAGATGTTATTGGCTTATGTAAGCATTATGCATTTATGTAGTATATTGGTAGAGAAAATAAATCAAATCACACCTAATCTACTTAGCTTGTTGTTTAATTTCCCATGTCCATGTAACTTACAGCAAATATGTGTTGTGGAGTTCAACTTATAGCAGGCGATATGAATTTGACATGGCAATAGATATCTTAGTGAGCTAGCTTGACTCTATTTTTATGAATGCTGCGGCTGCTTGAATCGTTGCTGCTTCTGCTTCAATCAGTGCTACTTGTGCTTCAGCAACCCACTTGAGCTGAAAAGGCAACAGCTTCTTTTAGAGACATAGTCCTCACAAAAGCAGCCTCCAAATTGTGGACAGGTCATAGTCAATTCTTGGAGAAATCATATTTCTTGGGAATAATTGACAATTATGGAAGAAGAAGAAGAAGGAAATAAAATTTAAACGGGGGAAATTGACAGCCAGAAACAAGGGTTCTTCCCAGTTAATTGGTAGGGAAGGGATGTTAAATGGGCTTGAGTTAAAGGCCCATTCTCATCAGACACGGACGGCCCGATTGATTATCAAAAGCTTGATTTCAAATAAATGGGCCTGCTAGATCTTTGAGTTGTCTCGATATATATGGAAGAACAACTAATTGAATAATTAAAGATTAGCAGTATATTTTATGAAGAAATTTTTTTGGATATAGTACGGCTACCAGAAAGATTAAGGTTTGCTGCTTGATCTCGCATTAATTGTACATGTTTATGATAATCGATCCAGTACAACAAGATTTTGAAGACATCATCTTTACTGAAATTAAAGTTATGTAGAGGAATGGAACACCAAATGAAGATGACATAATGAAGAAAATAATGTGATAAAACAGTGTCATGCCACAATACATGCGCTTGTTATGATCAGCCATAATCGGGCGGATATGATATTCTAGCTTGCTTGAGGTCAAGATAGGATTTGTAGCCCGAAATTGGGCATAAGCGGCCTAAAGTTATTGCATTCAATAACATGTACGCCAAGGTCCTTATTTATCGCCATATATATTCATGAAAAAAAAGGCTTTTATTAGTATAAATGGTCAATCAGCTGGAATAAAACATCAATATACTACTCTCTCCGTCCCGCACTACTCGCACCTTTCCTTTTGGGCACGGAGATTAAGGAATGAGTGATAGACAAAGTCAACAATTACGGCTATGTATAAATTGTTACTAAAAATGGAAAGAGTGCAAATAACTTGGGACGCTCAGAAAGGAAATAAGTGCAAGTAGTGCGGGACGGAGGGAGTATTAAGAAACAAACTAGTGACTGTGTGATACGATCATATCCCAATTATTTAGTCGCATATTTGATTTACCATATCTTTCAAATTTATATTTAGATATTTGTTTCTTATTCAATAAGTTAGGGTAGTAGTATTCTAGTATTATAAATATGAGAGATTATATCATTGTAATCAATGAAACAATGAAATATCTTCCCTAAATTTGACTTGTGCAACGAGCATATTATCGTTCCCTATTGCTGCTCATCGGAGAACGTCCGAGAACCGGCAAATCGTGAGCTTTCCTTCGAGCACGTCGAAGGTTTGGTCACAGCAACTCGCGCGAAGATCGCCATCCGGTCACTTTACGGAGGACGTCCGTAACAACTGGTGCTTTCATTGAGAGCTCATCCTCCGTCTTCGTTCATCCATATCCCCCAAGCAAATCACCAATATATATATAAAAGTCAGCTGCATCACCACCATCTCTACCACACCCACGCTTCAGCCCGTCGACATGTCATACGACTACGCCGGCTACCGCCGTCGTCAATACAACTTCCCTCAAGCCACACAACCATTCCGTCCCTACCAGCCGGTCCAACCTCGCCGTGTAACCTGTTGGGACCCTCCGAGCAGCCGGGTGGAAGTACTCATTCCGCCTTCGTGGCCTGATCCAGAATCACCCTACGTCTCACACCACTTGGATCCACCCGATCCGTCGCGTCGCTTGTCGGCGATGCCCCGCCGCGGGGATGGTCAACCGGTGCTGTTCCTGCGCGATAATCCAGAAGGCAGCAATCCCTCGCGCGCCTTCCTGGGATCGAGCGAGATTTTCTCCGCCGGGCTGGAGAAGATCATGGCCCGATTTGACAAATTAGAGTCCAGGCTGGAATCACGATGTGAAGAAATCGATGTGAAAAATTTGCATGCGTCAAAAGCAGAGTATGGACGACAACCCTATGCGGATTTCGATTCTGGAGCGCCTAGGCGTCGTCCAACTGGCTGGGATCCGGCCTTCCAAACTTCCAGTCACTGTGTTGGAGAAACTTGTGCTCCTCCGCTGCCGGAACCACCGCTATACCGGAAGTCACCCTACACCGACTTGGATTCTTCATACGAGCAGTCGAGGCAATACACGACCTCGACCTTAAGGCACCCACCCTATTCGTCGGACGTGCCCCCACAAAATCCTCATGCCGTGGAATCCCGACGCCTCTCACATCCTTATCTCTGTCACGATCCATCTAACCCCTCGCTACCTGTTGTCGCTGCTGTTCCGCCTTCAACTCCACCAGCACCGTTGTGCTGCCCTGACGTCAGTAGAGATGAGGGCGAATTGTTACACGATGACCCGCCCTCACCGGCCCTAATTTTGCAGCTGTACAACCCAGATATTAGTGAAAGAGGAGGAGACATTGCTAGAAGATAAAGAGGAGGATGGTTCTATTGGTGAAGTGGAGAAGATAATCGCATCGTTCAATGTTGCTAAAATGTCATCGACGGATGTTGAGAATTGTTGGTTTAAGAGAGGAGGTACTCCATGTTTGAGCGTTCTGAGAGGTGTGAACAAGCTTTTTGTTGTGGCATGGAATTTTGCCAAAAACATTAGGTCTCCTTTGTTGATTTTTGACAAAGGTGATAAAGGGAGACATTCAGCTGTTCGGTACGTGTTTAATCCAGGAGGAGACGCCTTGCTAAAGCTTTTGCTTTCAACTCTCGTCAATGGTTCGTGGTTCCCACCTTGAGGACAAGGTGAATTTCAACCGTGGGGGATTTGATACGATCATATCCCAATTATTTAGTTGCATATTTGATTTACCATATCTTTCCAATTTATATTTAGATATTTGTTTCTTATTCAATAAGTTAGGGTAGTAGTATTCTAGTATTATAAATAGGAGAGATTATATCATTGTAATCAATGAATCAATGAAATATCTTCCCTAAATTTGACTTGTGCAACGAGCATATTATCGTTCCCTATTGTTGCTCATCGGAGAACGTCCGAGAACCGGCAAATCGTGAGCTTTCCTTCGAGCACGTCGAAGGTTTGGTCACAACAACTCGCACGAAGATCGCCATCCGGTCACGTTACGGAGGACGTCCGTAACACTGTGCTTTGTTGAAAGGAAGCATAGATTTTCAAGTTCGACCACATTTCCCACTGCCTACCACGCAGGCTTCATTAGTTCACTCTTTTTAACATCTAGTATAACTATGGACCTTCATTAAAGTTCCAGCTGAGTACTCTTTCTTTCCCTTTTTTCTCTATTCTACTTTTCAAATATGATATTATTATTAATAATTCTATTTACTGTTTTTTTATTTATTTTTTCTTTTGATTCTTATATGGGTTAATATCTAACAAACTGATTTATCTTATAATATAAGGAGTAAGATGTACCTATATTTAAAAAAAAAGTTTTGAAATTTAACTCTCTCGAATCAAAGTGATAATTGTATTCGAATAAAAATTATACTGTTATCATAATTTTAAGAACAACAATGAAAATTGTAAATTAATGTGAGGGGCATGGAGAGAGGGCATCTAATTGTTGGAGACTTGGAGTTAGGCAGAGAGGCGTGGTGAGATTCCTGTAGTCCTGTTATAGTCTTGTAGATGCTCTAATGCAAGATTTTGGTAACTTTTCTAACTTACAGCTATAAATTTGTGAAAGATACATTTCTCATAGCTCAATAAAATAAATCAAAGAATGCTTTAAAAAATGCAAAAGCTGAAAACATGAAAGACAGCTACGACGAAACCGAGCGAACGATGACAACTATGACGAAAATGAGATGATGGATTCCAGCTCCATTGATAGAAGAAACGAGACAATGATGAGAGCATGCACTACTATCCCCCATCGTCTCTTAACTGCCCCTTAAACTACTATTTGAGGGACCCATTATACTTTTTTACTTCATCCTTTAACTAAGGGACGGAACCTGCAACGCTCCGTCCCTGCAGGTTCCGTCCCTTAAATTACTATTCATTCAATTTAATTTTTTATTTATATTTCCAACCCAATTCAATTAAAACAAACACATTTCATTAAAATTAAAATAACATTACAACAAAAAATAAAAATACAACTTAAAATTCAAAAAAAATAAAAAAAGACATAATTAAAATCCTAAAAAATAAAAATGACATAATTTAAAATATAATTTTATAGAGACATCCTTGAATGTTTTATGTTTCACTTTCGATGTGGGACAAAATCATTCAAGGATGTCTCTATAAAAGAGAAACAACCAAGAGTGAGTTTGTCTCACATCGAAAGTGAGACATAAAACAGTCAAGGATGTCTCTATAAAAGAGAAACAACCAAGAATGAGTTTGTCCCACATCGAAAGTGACACATAAAACATTCAAGGATGTCTCTATAAAAGAGAAACAACCAAGAATGAGTTTGTCCTACATCGAAAGTGAAACAAAAAACATTCAAAGATGTCTGTATAAAAGAGAAACAACCAAGAATGATTTTGTCTCACATCGAAAATGAAACATAAAACATTCAAGGATGTCTCTATAAAAGAGAAACAACCAAGAATGATTTCATAAATTCGCAAGCCCATCAAATATATATGGGCTATTACGAATTTCTTGTATTCATTTATTTGTAAAAATTGTTTTTATATTTATTGCGTCAGCGTGACGACGCCCACTCGCGGGCCGGCGAGTGGGCGTCACGCATGGCGCAGGGGCGCGCCACGTCGCTACGGCACGTGGCGTGACAGCCCGTCCCGTGTCTCGCATGCACGGGTCGCGGGACGGGATCGGGACGGGACAATGTGCCGCAACGCGTCGCGCGAGCGTTCCGTCCCTGACGCGCCGCATTGCGGGTGCCCTGACAAGTATGATGAAAGAGACAATGGAAAATAGCTCCAACGTTTTCATTGTGTTTGACTGAGTATAAGTAAATGAAAAAAAATAGTATCCATGCTGGAGTATTTTTTAACTTACAAAAAAACTACTCCTATGATGAAAAATTGAAAACAAATTAGCAAGAAGAAGAACCATATTATAAATACCGCCTAGAATAAAAAGACAATTTTCTCCATTAATAGAAATTTACACCAGCAGAAAAAGAAATCATTACTCACAAATGGAAGTCAAGTCACAAATGGAAGTCAAGTCCAGAAATTACATAAAGGGAGGAAAGAACATAGGAAAATGATGATGGTTTTAGCATATAGAATGAAGAAGAATGCATCAAGGAATCAGAAGGCCTCAATTCCCGAAGCAAATCCCCTTTTCACAGTTTCTTCAATCACTCATCAGAAGCATGCATCAAGGAGACAGCAGCAGCAGAGAGCAGCCAAACTGCAATGAAATCAACATTATTTCATCTCCAAATTAATACCCACGAAAAACAAGATTCAAGGAAATTAATATATGCATTCATGTTAAGATTTGCACAGACATTTGCAACAGAAGCCAAGGTTAATTAGCAATAACGAGAACAAAAGAGATCACTCGGAGAAAAATCATGTAATCTGTATCAATCATGCACGCATTTAAATATAAATTCAGAGTGTGAACATATAAATTGCCAAGTCAATTACATAATCTACCACAAGCCAATCCTAAAATAACAGTAATTAGGGTTTACATCAAATTAACCGTGACGCAATAACGGACGCGTTGACACGGCGTCAACGCACAAAATTTCAGATCTGCCGATTCATAATCGGCATAACGAATCCGATTAATCAAATCAACAGAAAACTTCCAGAAAAAATTAGACAGTAAAAAGTATAAACTTACCATCCTTCCAATACTCCGGTACTGCCACTGGAGTGTTGTTGCTGCTGCGGCGGCGGATGGCCGTACTGGGGGGCGTACTGCGGAGGATACCCCTGGGGTGGGTAGCCCTGTTGCTGCGGATACCCCTGCGGCGGGTATCCAGCCGGCGGATATGCATCTTTCGGGTAGCCTTCCGGCGGATAACCTACATTCCAGATTCCAAAGAAACATTTAACTGACAGAAAAACCAATATCCGATGATTTTGGTGAAGAATTTGAAAAGGAAGAAGAATATTAGAATCAAAATTGGACTTGCCTTGAGGCGGAGGTACACCCACTGGCGGCTGATTCTGATTATAATAACTCATGATCTACAAAAGAATTTCTCTCTTCACAGATATTGTATCAACTGATTGACTTGACTTCTGTATTCGCAGATCGCAGAGAGATATTTTATCGGTAGAGAGAGAGAAAGATGGAAGACAGGGGAGGGGATATTGGAGTGACTACTTTTTATCACCAACTACTATTTTCTGTTTCATTGGGCCGGGATGGCCTAGCCCAATCCACACCAAACTAATTAATTGGGTCAGATCTAGGTCACTAGAAAAAAAGTAATGGGTTTGGACTGAACCATATAAAAAACACCCAACTTCACTCCTGGGGTCTGGGCCGAGGAAACCTTTCAAATATCTACACCAATGCTACTTCATTTTATATTTCAATTAACTTCCTTTTTTAAACAAGTTTATATTTAACTTCATAAAAGTAAATTGATGAATAAATGATTTTTTAAATTAATACATAGTTAAAATTAATTCAAAACCTCTAAACTTCCTAGAATGTATATACATATCACTTATTTTTATGTTTATAATTTTATTTTAATAATATTAAATTAATCACACAAATAACTAATAATTTTTACAAATACTTATCAAATATGCACAAGTAATGATTAAAAAAAATAATTAATTTCTGTAATGTACCATATTTATAGGATAAAAGTATACACATAAAATCAAAACCAAAAGAAAAGCACACACGAAATTTAATTAAAAAAACAGATTACGAATTAAAATCGACTTCAATTAAAAAGTTCATTAAATGGACAAGGTTGAATTTGGCCGAAGGAAATAGAAAAAAAAAGGTAAATTGCAGAAAAAAATAAAAAGAAAATGGATGTGAGGCCCACTTGGTAGATTTTTATTTTACCACTTCACGAATAATTGTTAATCGCCGCTGATCCGTAGTGTGTGTTAGACGATTAACGTGTTTCATGTTTGTATAGATGATTGGGTATATAATACATTTGTAAGTTGTAATATTATAATATTATGAAACATATAGCCTTTATGAATCAAAATTACTACTACTACTATTTTTGGCATTATGTATACCACTTTTCATATAATTAATCAATACAAATCGTAATTATAGACAATATTGAGTATATTTGATTTAATACTACACTCTACCAAACAATGGATTAATATTAAATACTCTTTTTTAGTACATCAACTATCCCAAATGAGCAAATTTGGTCTGTAACATTTCATAATATCTTTTGAGATCCATTAACTATAAATTAATATCAATTTAACTATTTTTTTGCTATTTCCAATATTTTCATGACCAAAGTACCCTTAAGGCCATGAAGAACAATTCAATCTATTTATTCATCCACTTTTTTCTGTCTTCTAATTTATTTGGGATTAAGTTTAATAGATCTTATACTATTATTATTAACATATACCATACCTTATTTGAATATTATGATATTACTTTCTAGTGCTAGTTAATACTTTTATATGGTTACATTCTCAATTATTTAGATAAAACTAAGATAAATATTCTATTTTAATGAATCTTGTAATTTTATTAAACTGAAAATTTAAGTTAATCATAATATATAATGTATACTACATTTAAATAAAATTTTAATAAAGTAGAAAAAATATAATTCACAAATAGTCAAGGGAATAGATATGAGAACTATGAATAGTTCTCATAATATCGTAAATGACCTAATGATAATATTAAGATGCAACATTGTGGTATTAAAAATTGATAGAAACTATTTTTTTATTTAATTAAACAATCATAGATATGAACTAATCATATATTCCACTAAGAATGTCATTGTCTTTTTTATTAAACTGATTATTGATAATTTCTAACTAATTTTTTTAGACTACAATTACTACATAAGAGTATATAAAATAAAACTTAGCTCTTTGAGTTATTTAAGATTCTATGTATGTTAATAAATTTTCATTTATTTTTAATCATCAATTTTGTATTGCACTTAAAAATAACATATTCTATATATAGATTTAAGATTGAAAAATTAATATTCCATCTAATAAATTGAACTACTTTTATATACAAATATTGTATAAGTATAATGTTTACATATATTTATATCTATGTTATTTCACTATTAATATTAAATATAGTACAATGATTTAAAATATTATAAGTAAAACTAAACGTAGATAATTAATAGTAATAGAATATTAATATCATGAAGATATTTTTATTTTGAAATTAAAATTAGAGGGAACATCTTTTTTGCTATATCAACTATTCCAAATTACATACTTTAATGAAAATGAGAGAGTAAATAGATTGAATTGCCCTCGTTGGCCTTAAGGGTACTTTGGTCATGGAAATATTGGAAGTAGCCAAAAAGTAATTAAACTGATATTAACATATAATTGATAGACCTTAAAATATATTATGAAATGTTACGGACCAAAATTTGCTAATTTGTGATAGTTAATATACTAAAAAAGATGTTCCCACTAAATATTTTAATACATTTCATCAACACATGACATTGATATGTTAATATTATACGGACTACAGAGTATAAAATATTCCAAATAATTTCTCACACTAATCTCATACTACTGTATAGTAGTAGTAGATACGAAATGAGCCCTAAATATACAAGTGACCCACCATTTTAGTAATTTCTAGAATAACATATTTGTATTCACATAGATATGTTGCTAACTCTGCTAACTCATTAATGCAATATATTAAAAATATCAACACAATATATAGAAGTTCAACAAAATTATGTGTTAACATTTTTAATACATTGCGTTAATGAGTTAGCAGAGTTAACAACTTAAATAGTTAGCAATTGATTACACCATTTATTCACAACTACTAACAAAAGCATAAATACATTAAAAAATAGTGAAATAGTAACTGACTATTCGAACGTGTGTAAATAGACCAAAAAAAAACTACATTTGGGTTTAGACATATTGGTACCCTCTACTTTATAAATGCACAATGGTTGATATTGTAGGTAAATTTGGCAAACATTATGGCTTGTTTAGTAGGTGTTGGGCTTAATTTGTAAAAATGGTCTAAATAGTCCCCCACCACAGCTTTCTTATACTTATTGGACTCCCCATCACTCACCGGCTCAATCTCCGCTCCCCTTGGTGGCCTGTAAAACAACGCGACCGAGAACCGGCCAGTATCCGGTTGCGCCACGAGCTCCGGAGCCTCCCATCACTCATGATTTCAATAAGATCTCCGACGTTGACAAGCAACGAGTCACATGGCCATGGAACTGTGGATCCATTGATTGCCCTTGAATACTTGAAGCCCATTTTCGGATCCGAATTGGGTCAAGAGAGTTAGAGCACTAGCTAGCATGGGTGTGTGGGACCAAGCCCATTGTTAAATCGGGGCGGGGGCAAGACGGGTAATAGTTCACCCGAACATTAATCTCGCTCGTGTCTGGATCAATTGAAAGGATATGAGCTAGATTAGATTAATATGGATTAAATAGTTATAGTTGGGCTACAATTATAATTAGTCCATAAGCCCAACAATCATGAAACCCTAATGACTCTTTGTCTATATAATGGTTATTTATTCTCCATTGTGGGGGATGAGAAATAGCGTAACATTAGAGAGAAAATACGTAAAGCTTTGTAGAGAGAATTCCTAGCTTTCTTCTACGGAGCAATTGTACCGGGATAGTTTCTGCATCGGATTGGATTGCACGTGGACCTCGATAGTAGTGGATTCAACTTGCAGGACACAATCGTAGAAGAAAACACAACAACAAGTAAGATTTAGTTCCGTTGTGTATTACGTGCTCAACTTGCAATATGATTATGAATCTAGATCTGTTATTCTTGTATGCAATTTCCGCTGCGCTCATTAGATGAATACAAGAATTCCTAACAGTGGTATCAGAGCTCAGGGCTCGATTCATAATTATTTTGTTTACGAATTATTTGTGGATTAACCGTGGTAATGTAGTTGGATTGTATAGTCACATGAGAAATTAGATTTCAAGTTGGAAAATTGAAATTAGATTTCAATCAAAATTTACGTAATGTAATTGGATTTTGATTTACGTAATGCAATTGGATTTCAATCAAAATCAATATTAATTTGGAATTAGTATTAAATATGAATAATTATATTAATTTAGAATTAATATAATTAAATCCACATTTAATTAGTGAATAAAATTTGATTTTATTTGTTGAGCACTATTTGATATCCTATGTGATAAGCATGCTATTTGATTTATGCTTATTTATTTAACTATAGTAGTTAGAGACCGTGTTATATTATGTCTGGGTAGGCGGCGCCCAGTATGTGTAGTCCGTGTTATACTATGTCTGGGTAGGCGGCGCCCAGTATTTGTAGTCCGTGTTATACTATGTCTGGGTAGGCGGCGCCCAGTAATTGTTTAAGATTTTAATATTAGATATTAAATTGACAATTGTACCGGGATAGTTTCTGCATCGGATTGGATTGCACGTGGACCTCGATAGTAGTGGATTCAACTTGCAGGACACAATCGTAGAAGAAAACACAACAACAAGTAAGATTTAGTTCCGTTGTGTATTACGTGCTCAACTTGCAATATGATTATGAATCTAGATCTGTTATTCTTGTATGCAATTTCCGCTGCGCTCATTAGATGAATACAAGAATTCCTAACAGTGGTATCAGAGCTCAGGGCTCGATTCATAATTATTTTGTTTACGAATTATTTGTGGATTAACCGTGGTAATGTAGTTGGATTGTATAGTCACATGAGAAATTAGATTTCAAGTTGGAAAATTGAAATTAGATTTCAATCAAAATTTACGTAATGTAATTGGATTTTGATTTACGTAATGCAATTGGATTTCAATCAAAATCAATATTAATTTGGAATTAGTATTAAATATGAATAATTATATTAATTTAGAATTAATATAATTAAATCCACATTTAATTAGTGAATAAAATTTGATTTTATTTGTTGAGCACTATTTGATATCCTATGTGATAAGCATGCTATTTGATTTATGCTTATTTATTTAACTATAGTAGTTAGAGACCGTGTTATATTATGTCTGGGTAGGCGGCGCCCAGTATGTGTAGTCCGTGTTATACTATGTCTGGGTAGGCGGCGCCCAGTATTTGTAGTCCGTGTTATACTATGTCTGGGTAGGCGGCGCCCAGTAATTGTTTAAGATTTTAATATTAGATATTAAATTGACAATTAGTATCACAAAATTATTCCCCACAAAATATAAGTCTCGTTTTGAAACAAACGCGTCGTCCATCACAATTGTTTGATGCTCCTAGCCTTTTCGACCACGAGTTTTACGCCCTCACGTTTACTCTAAATCTACAAGGTTTAGGCTCATTCATAGATGCATGGTTGGCATCGTGTGATGGGGTTGACTTGCTTAAATTATTTTGAGTAGCTCTCGCAACCAGAATAATTTATGGACTTATATTAATTAGATTAATAAACCAAGAATTGTAAAATTGTTGTTACAATTGACTTGGAGGCCTACCTGGTGATATTATTGTAGTCATCAGCCCTCGCAGAGGCTGCAATAATATAGACTTGGATCTTGGACCACTAAAATTTATATTAGATATAAATTCGTATTTTATGTTTGGGGGACATAATATATGTTAAAATTAGTGGGAGCTAATCAATACAATAAACCCTTGTTTGATTAGTGATGCGATTGTGATCTTTGTATGCTTTTCTAATTTGCTTTTTCGTTTTATTTTCTGTTCAGATAATATGTCAAACTTATCTTATGAGTGTATGATGGAAACAAACAAATTGACTAGGTCAAATTTCACGAAGTGGCAGAGAGACTGCCCAAAACTCAAGGCACAAGGTGCAATGAGTGGGAGCTCAGCCATGTTTATCATTGAGATAAATATGTCTATGAATAACTCACAATCCTGGGTATTGGATACCGCTTGTGGTTCACACATTTGTAATAATGTGCAAGGTTTAATTGACAGCAGGAAAGTGAGGCCTGAGGAAGTAGATCTACGTGTTGGAAATGGAGCAAAAGTTGCTGCCGAACGCGTGGGAACTTATAGATTAGATCTTCCCTCAGGACATAGACTAGATTTACATAATTGTTATTTCAAAGAATATTATTTCCATTCCGATGTTGGACATCGAAGGTTTTTCCTTCCATTTTGCAAACAGCAGGTGCTTGTTTTCTAATAATGGATTGTTTTATGGAAATGCCTCTTTATAGAATGGATTATATATGCTTGAATGCAAACGGGATATTCTCAATGTGTAAAATAAAAGACTTAAGCTATGTAATACGGATAATGCTACTTATCTTTGGCATTGTAGACTTGGTCATATCAATGAGAAAAAGATAGCGAGATTGAGAAAGTTAGACTATCTAAATTCATTTGATTTTGAATCATATGGTACTTGTGAATTCTGTCTCAAAGGAAAGATGATTAATAAGCCACTTTCTGGGAAAGGGGTGCGTGCTAATGATGTGCTAGAGTTGATCCACACAGATGTGTGCGGACCGTTTCCAACTCAAGTAAAAGGTGGTTATTCGTACTTCATTACTTTCACTGATGATTTGACAAGGTATGAATATGTGTATCTTATGAAACACAAATCTGAGGCCTTTGAGAAATTTATAGAGTTTAAGTGTGAAGTTGAGAAACAACTTGGGAAAAGTATAAAAACTCTTCGATCAGATCGAGGAGGGGAATACTTGAGCCGAGAATTTCTTGATTACTTGAAATCGCATGGAATTCAGTCGGACTGGACACCTCCTGGTACACCACAAATGAATGGAGTATCTGAAATGAGAAACCGAACATTATTAGATATGGTTCGATCCATGATGAGTTTAGCTAGTCTTCCTTTATTTCTCTGGGGTCATGCTTTATTGACTGCTATTTACATTCTGAATAGAGTTCCATCTAAATCAGTTGAGAAAACACCATATGAGTTATGGTATGGCAAAAAGCCTTGTCTTAACTATATGCGGACCTGGGGTTGTCCAACTTTTGTTAAGAAACAAATGACTGATAAGTTGGAATCTAAAAGTGAGAAGTGTTACTTTGTGGGATATCCTAAACAAACTAGGGGATACGATTTCTACTGTCCTGAAAATCACAAGGTGATAACATCAAGGAATGTGACGTTCCTTGAAGACAGTTATGTCTGCAAGGAACAAGGTCAAAATACAGTAGATCTTGAAGAAATTCAAGAACCACAAGTTAACAATGAGGATGATGTACTGTCAAATGGTTTGAACAATAACTCCGTGGGAGTTTTTGATGATCTATTGGGAGGGGAAAATACTATTAGAGGAGACTTTAGAGGGACTCTCGAAGAACCTCCTCAAGACAATGAGATGCATCAAATACAAGATGATACAATAGTTGCATCACCTCTACCTCAAGAAGATCATAGTGATATTCCTGGGCCTACTCACAATCAGAATGAACAGCCCGAGCCAGAAGAAAACAAACTCAATAGGCCTAGAAGGATTCGTCGTGCACCTGAGAGACTGAATCTAATGGTTGAGAACTAAGATGATGAAGTTGATTTAGATGATGATGAGCCTAAGACCTATACCGAGGCGATGTCGGACACCGATCGAGAGAAGTGGCTTGAAGCCTTGATATCTGAAATGGACTCGATGTACTTCAACTTAGTCTGGGAACTAGTTGACTTGCCAGATGGGGTTTACCCCATAGGTAGCAAATGGATCTTCAAAAAGAAGAGAGATGCAGATGGCAAAGTACAAACCTACAAGGCTAGGTTAGTGGCAAAGGGTTATAGTCAGCGCGAAGGCATTGACTATGATGAAACCTTTTCGCCAGTTGCTAAGATCAAGTCCATTAGGATATTACTTGCAATTGCTGCATACTACAATTTCGACATTTGGCAAATGGATGTCAAAACCGCATTTCTCAATGGAGAATTAGAAGGCGATGTCTATATGACACAGCCAGAAGGTTTTGTATCGAAAGAAAGGCCGAATGCAGTGTGCAAGCTAAAGAAGTCCATCTATGGACTTAAGCAAGCTTCGAGGAGTTGGAATATTTGTTTTGACAGAACAATCAAATCGTTTGGTTTTGTCAGAAGCAAAGAGGACCCATGTGTTTATAGTAAACGCGAGAATGGAAACGTTGTCTTCCTCATCATATATGTTGATGACATCTTGATTATGGGAAGCGATCGTTCCATGATGCAATCCGTGAAAGAATGGTTGTCTAGTTCCTTTATGATGAAGGATCTGGGTGATGCTTCCTACATCCTTGGAATCAAGATCTATCGAGATAGACCGAATAGGATGTTGGGATTATCACAATCCACTTACATAGACAAGTTGCTAAGGCGCTTCTCTATGGAGAATTCTAAGAAATGTTTTCTTCCTATGGGACATGGCATTGTATTGTCAAAGAAGGATTGCCCTTCTAATGACAAAGAAAGAGACAACATGAAAAGGATCCCGTATGCTTCGGCGATAGGATCTATTATGTATGCCATGATTTCTACTAGGCCAGATGTGGCCTATGCGCTTAGCATGACAGACAGATTTCAGCAAAATCCCGGTGAGGAACATTGGAAAACTGTTAAAACTATTCTTAAGTACCTTAGAAGGACTAAAGAATATTTCTTAGTCTATGGTGGACAACCAGAGTTATCAGTTACTGGGTACACTGATACTAGTTTCCAAACAGACCATGACGACTATAAGTCTCAGTCTGGATATGTTTTTGTCCTCAATGGTGGAGCAGTGAGTTGGAATAGTTCCAAACAAGGTACAACTGCCGATTCCACCACCGAAGCCGAGTATATTGCTACATCTGAAGCTTCCAAAGAAGTTGTTGCTTTGTTAGAGTTCGTTAAAGAACTGGGTGTCATTCCGAGTGCCAATAGTGCAATACCTTTGTATTGTGACAACACTGGTGCTGTTGCGCAAGCAAAAGAACTAGAGCTACGAACTGGAATAAGCATGTTCCCAGAAGATATCATCTGATCAGAGAAATAATTGAAAGAGGCGACATAAAATTAGAAAGAGTACCCACTGATGATAACTTGGCTGATCCTTTCACCAAACCGTTATGTATAGCAAAACACAACAAGCACTTTGAGAGCTTAGGTGTTATGCATGTTGGTAGATGGCTTTGAATCAGTGGGAGTTACAGTTTTATATGTCTTAGAAACATTTTGTGTTGAGACAATATTACTTGATCACATTATATGAAAATTTCATTTTCTATGGGTTTTGTGCACTTATTGGAATAATTGTTTTAAATGTTTGATTTTATTCTAAATATTTGTTCCCTTGAATTGTGACTGTCGTTAATGGTGTGAGACATTAATGATATAGTATAATTCTAAAATAGCCCTAACCAATGATCATCAAGAATGAGATATTGGTGATATGTTATAGGTTAGCATGGGGTTTGCATCACATTCTTCGAGAATGTAGTTGTTCTCACAACTATGAGATATTAGATACTCGTGATGGACACATGGTATACTTTGGAGAGTATTGGTATACCCTGCTATTAAACTGTTTTGTGAAGTGTCTACAGTTTATTAGTACATGAAGTATGTAATAGTCCTTGGATCTGAGGTCATTACACATTTTGTTTGTTGAGTGATGTGCTTTGACCTTGTACAACGCTTTGCCTCCTCTCGGAGGATTAAGACACGGACTTGTGTTGGGTACATCATAAGATAAATGGAAATGGTAGTTGAGCCAAGAATGAGATTCATTCCTCGATTAGAATTTCGAGAGAACACTCAAATTCTCTATATTACTTGACCATTAAGTCATTGGCCAATGCAAAGATATATTCAATTAAAGTAATTGAATATGATCGAATGGGTCATTTAATAAAGATGAGATAAAGTGATTGAGCTATTTGGATGACACATGACAAATCTTAGGCTCAATCGGGTGGTTCGTGAATGAAATGATATTACTATAAACTTTGTGTAAAGGCTTGTTTACCGAATTCACGTAAACGTCCTTCATATATCGAGCTACGCTGCCAACGCAGTCTAGGAGTTTTGTGCAGACTTCGATTAGATCGTCGTCGATAATGAGGGCCTAAAGGGTCACACTATAAGTGTATTTTGATCCGCTCAAGGGTACAAAGTTGGAACTGCGTATTATATCTAATGCTAGTCCAAGTGGGAGATTGAAAGGATATGGGCTAGATTAGATTAATATGGATTAAATAGTTATAGTTGGGCTACAATTATAATTAGTCCATAAGCCCAACAATCATGAAACCCTAATGACTCTTTGTCTATATAATGGTTATTTATTCTCCATTGTGGGGGATGAGAAATAGCGTAACATTAGAGAGAAAATACGTAAAGCTTTGTAGAGAGAATTCCTAGCTTTCTTCTACGGAGCAATTGTACCGGGATAGTTCCTGCATCGGATTGGATTGCACGTGGACCTCGATAGTAGTGGATTCAACTTGCAGGACACAATCGTAGAAGAAAACACAACAACAAGTAAGATTTAGTTCCGTTGTGTATTACGTGCTCAACTTGCAATATGATTATGAATCTAGATCTGTTATTCTTGTATGCAATTTCCGCTGCGCTCATTAGATGAATACAAGAATTCCTAACACAAAATATCGCGAGAATGAATGTGTATTGCATGAGATGGCTTCAGCAAGGGCTTCTAGAAGCTAATTCCGGCCGTATCCCATGTTATCGGCATCCGTGTACGTTCCCACACTGGATTTTTTGTCCTCGAAGAAATGCTTGACGACTTGTTCCACCTCCTCCAGAGCCCGTGGATCCAACATGCCCCATTCCCCGCTGATGCTGGCAAGTTTGCGGAGCTCCGACCCGACTTGGTCCGGAGTTTGGCCATGTCTATCGCGTCAAAAAAGGTGTGGGAAGGAAACGGGTGGGCTGCGACCGGGTTTTGGATGAACTCTCCGGGTAGGATCTTCAGCCGGGCCAAGTCTTGAACCACTGGAATTTTGATTGTTTGTAGGTGCCCATTTTGGTCGATGAATTTGGTGGTGAATCCTTTCAATATTTTCTATTTCCTTTTCTTTCGAACCACTGCTGAGAATCCAAATCTCTGTCTTACTTTTAAATAATATTGTGATCTTGAAGCATCCACGTGTTCTTTTCTTCTCCCATTTTTCTTAATTTATCCATTTAATATTTTTAAGTTTCTCAAATTTAAAATTTTATTAAATGAAATGTTTGCCTGTTATACTTTATTATTATTATTACTAAAACAAATTGTCTCCGACTATCATTTCAAACCTAAATTTAGACCTTAAACCCTGTAGTTCAAATAAACCCAAATTCGATTTTGAACTCAGACACATACGTACACATCATGCACGTAGTTAATTAGGTTGTTTACTTAAAGTTTGCTTTAGCTATACGCACTATAAGTGTTTTATCTCTTACAGTATTTTTACAAGCACCCTAATCCTAAAGCCTCTCTTAAATTTGGATCCAGTTAGCATAGGCAATTATATAGACTATATATATATATATATATATATATATATATATATATATATATATATATATATATATATATATATAGGGTCATGATAAAATACAAACCCCCCAAGATATAAACTATGCAAACTCTAATCCTACACATTTATACAAAATAATCTACGGTTATTATAGATTGTTAATCTAATGTCAACATTACCTATATAATTGTTCACTAAGGGTAATTTAGAGATCTAACTAAGCTGGCCACATATTTAGGTGTGTAGTTGTGATTATAATCTCGTTGGTTACGCCAATTCAACATTCACCCCTAATTGACTCTTCATCTCTCCCCCTTTCCTCCACTCGAAGGGATCGACGATCTGTCATTCTCAATTGCCGAACTTCAAGTATCCCAGCCCACGGGAATTCTTCGCCAGTGTTGACGCGGCAACAGCTCCGGTGTCATGTGTTCTACGAGGCGAGCGGGTCAAGCGGCAGGAGAGTCTTCCGGAGGTAAGGTTTCTGGCTAAAAATTAGGGTTTTCAGCCGGTGACATTATGAACCTTTGGGTTTTTTGCTTAGATTGTGTCAGGCACTAGATTTCGCTTTATTTTTTCCTGAATTGCGAGGTTCAACATGATGCATGTAGTGAACCTCTCAGAAAGTGGTGTCATTGTTGTCGGAATTTTTGGTAGTCATTTTGTTATTGACATTTTGTATAGTATAAGAGTATTTGTTTCTGCTGTTTAGAGCTTTTGTTTTGTGGATGATGGTGGAGGTTAGGTTTCTGGCTGTTGACATTGTCGACTGTTTTGTCGATTTGGGTATTTGCTGTTGACATTGTTCTCCGCCATTGTGTTTATCCAGCTAGTTTGTAATTGTTTGGTGGATCCTTTTTAGGTTTATCAAGGCTTGTTCTGGTGGACAGGTTTTAATGTTTGAGTGACATATTGTATGTGTTTGGTGGAATGGTCAGATGACCTTGCTTTTATAGTGGTTTTTATTTAATGCCCATGGTCATAATACGCATGTCTGGGTGTTGATGTGCGTTCTTGCAATGTTTTTATAGGTTTTCATTTTTCTTTATGTTCATTTACGTCACTGACTGACGGTTGTTATTTGACCAGCGAAACGTCTACGAAAAGGGAAATCTGTAGACGATGGGGAGTCGAATGGGAAGAGGACAAGGCTGGAAGCAAAGCCTTCAACAACTGCTCTAGGCGTCCCTGTACCAGTCAAGAGACCTCAACTGAGGATCAAGAGGACCACTCGTTTTTTCCAGCGCATCCAGAAGTCGTTGAACGAAAGGCAGAAGACTGCTGTTAGGCAGCTCGGCTTCGGTGGACTACTCGACTATGATGTGGCATCTGTTCCGGGAACATTAGCGTATTGGCTATTAGAGCATTTTTTACCACCGACGGTGCAGTCTTATGCTTCCTAACGGTG
Source organism: Salvia splendens (assembly GCF_004379255.2). Taxonomy (NCBI): domain Eukaryota; kingdom Viridiplantae; phylum Streptophyta; class Magnoliopsida; order Lamiales; family Lamiaceae; genus Salvia; species Salvia splendens. Next base: position 11,556,912 of record NC_056033.1, read on the forward strand.
TTGAGGTAGCTGTTGGCACGAAGGACGCTGAGCTAATTTTTGGTTTCCCAAATGGTGGGATTACAATTGATCGATGCGACAGAAACACATGCATGAAATACCTGGAAACCGTTCCACTTGATGAGGAGGCTGACGTGAATGCTATGCAGACCAAGGTCCTAGAAACGAAGCTGCTACAAGAAACTTGGGGGGGGGGCGCTCTTTTTAAGAAAATATTCCTGTTACTGCTGGAAACGGCTCTCATTGAGACCTCCCCTTGTGGCTATGTGAGACTCCGGATTGTTGGCATTCTCGGAGATTTACAGAAGGTAAAGAAGCACAATTGGTGTAAGTATTTGCTAGACAATCTGTTGAGGACGCACGAGCTATGGAAGAATAACAAATCAAAGGTTTTCAGCGGGCCAGTAGTTTTCCTAGTGGTATGACGTTCGTCTATTCAATCCATGACGTTGAATTGTTGAAATTATGTTGACATGGTTTTGTGTGTGAATAATTATTTGTTGTTGACATTTGGGGTTGAGCACAACGTTTTGGGTTTTTTTTTTCTGATTTTAGGGGTTAGTGATAACAATTTTGATGAAATGATTTTGTTATTTTCTGTAGTCCTTCTACGTCGATCGAGTAGTGCATTGCAGGAGATGTGTGGCACGTGCCATTCCTAGAATAAAGGGGTGGACGGCCGAACTATTGAAAGAGAGAGAGGAAGTTGAAATGAAAGAAGCTGATTTTGGGCTTGGACGAGTGACTTCACAGCTGGATGAGAATGAAATGGGTGGTGCAGAAATGACAACAGAAGTGCAAAGGCCAGCTGATGAAGATGTTGCTGATGCGCAAGATACTGAAGACTTTGTTGAACCGCCACCAACTGACCATGGTGAACCGTGGTCCACTAAAGATGTTGTCGAAGAGATATATACGTCGGATGAAGTGGTGTATATGAGGGGTGTTTGGGGGGAAACCAAGCACATAGGCGATGGTCTGAAGATGCTTGCCAAGGAATTAAATAAAGCTCCGCCAGAAATAAGGAATGAGACAACTTTAGAATAACTTGTGACACTCTCCGGAGGGCGTTTAGGTTGGACGATAAGGACTTTGACCCTGTGGAGTCAATGACGCAGTCACAGACCGCGAATTATAGTGCAGCTGAAGACTGGTCAGAGTCCTTGAAATCTCTGTTGGACGCGGCTGATAAAATGGAAATTTTAGAAAACAAGGACGATTACCCCAGCTTCAGCCTTGGGTTCGATACCAGCCAGGTTAACTATATATCAAACATAGATGGTTGTTATACAAACACTTCCAAGATAACATGTATGTTGGTATACTTAATCAAAGTGTGATGTTGTGTACATTGTAGGATGATGACGCTAGACAACCTGAAACAGAACCTCAACCTGTGGCAGACAGTGCAGCACGTTATGAAGAGGTTTGATGGCCACTGTTTTTTGTATTTTTTGTCTTTTAATTTGATTGCTTACTACATCATCCTATCTTACTCTCCATGAAGGGAGATGCGTCGGAGTACGAGCTTAGGGAACCAGCTGACCTTTTTTTCAGTGGGGATGATATGGTATCCCAGGAAGGGGAGAGAGATAACACTGGCGATTTGGGAGGTTGCGGACTGGATTTGGGTGATGCCGGTGACATTGGATGGGAGTTTGCAGACATAGAGCCCGTGGCTAATGTGCAAGTAGGAACGATTGTGAATGAGGAGAATGCAATCGACGTGGCTAGTGCTATTGCGCGTGATGTTGTGTCAGAGGTAAGCAATTTAATATCATCAAACTTGTTGGCTCTAATGAGGGGTATTTACATTTGCCAACAATTAGTGACGTTGTATACTTCCATGTTTTCAATGATCCAGCACGACGCCGTAGACGTAGCCGTTTGCTCTGCCGTGGAAGCAGTCCTGGAGTTAGGTGATGCTACCTTCGAAACACAAATAGATACGGTGGGTGCTGATGCATGTATATTATCTGTACGTCGAGATGCAGAGACGAATCGTGCACAGGGCACGTATGCTGAAATACAACCTGCTCCAGCAAGGAGACTCAGACTCCCTACCGGGAGAAGAGAGGGTGCAGCATCAAAGCGTATCAGCCCAACATAGACTCAAGAAGAGAGAGATTGTTACCAATTCCTTCTTGCGACGCCCTACATGTGGACGTAAGAAAAAATTGTTATGCACTTTTGTTGTTTTAATCAAAGTGACCGACGTGAATAACCTATGGTTGAAATGTAGGGATCATGTTATTTACGCTGACGTGGTTGTGGAAGTCACTAAAAAGAAGTTTAGCTCGTTGAAGCCACATGAGGCTGTACACGCTGAAGTTATCGATGTTTGGGCTTCTTATCTGAATGGCGTGGGGGTACATAAACCAACACAGAAGCCCAGAAGATTGTTTGTCACAACGGCTGCGACAGTGAGTGTACTGTTAATGCGATGTACTTTTTTTATTTTGGCTACTGACAATATGTAACAATTGCAGACATACAATGTGGTTGAACGGAGCTCTAGTTGGGAAAAATCAGATGCCGAATTAACATTCTGCGATGAAATAGATGGGCAATTCAACGGTGCTAGAACTTTTGACATCACACGTTATGATTTGGTACTTGTTCTCTTGATTAACCAAAAGCAAACTCAGTGAAATATGAAAAGCTCATAAATTGTATTGTCGTATGCAGATTTGTTTCCCTATATATTCACAGAGACATTACTATTTGGTGTGCTTCTCATTGAAGACTGGGGTTGCCGATGTTCTAGACCATGTTGTGCTCGAGAACGGTACTCCAGATCGGGCCAAATATGGGATTGACCTAGACCTACTTGTAAGTTTACTATGACGTTTAATTACATAGCACTGGTGAAGTACCGACTCTTGGATCCATATCATGACCTTTTTTTGTTGAAATGTCATCACGGAATGTCAACCACCGAATTGGCAGATTGTCATCGCAAACTATATCAGATCAACACATTGCATCTGTTTAGACATTTGTTTACATATGTTGACATTGCATCTGTTAACATCTGTCATCGCATCTGTTAAAATCTGTTTAGACATTTGCTTACATATGTTGACATTGGAGAAATGTGTGCACTGTGGTGGTATGTGGTGGTAGGTGTCGACATTGGTGGTATGTGTTGTTATGTGTTGACATTGATATGAATTCATCGTCTGCTGCAATATGTTTACATCTGTTTACACATTTGCTTACATCTGTTTACGTTTGTATCTTTGTTTTGTCATTGGCTATTAACATTTGGATTGCATTGACATTTAAAAGTTTACACAATTCTTCAATGTGCCAAAGCTGACACAAATTATCTAACTTAGCCCCTGCTCTGTTTTACAGAGGGATTGTCTTGCTTTTTATCTCAAGTCAAAGGGATTCAACAAACTGACTGATCTCATAATCAAGGAGCGTAGCATGCGCTTGCTGGAATTGCCATGGAAAACGACTCAAGCCACTAATGATTCGGGGGTATTCCTGATGCGCCACATGGAGACTTACTTGGGAAACCTGGCCAATTTAATGACAATGGGTCTTTTCAAGGAGTTAGTGTGAGGCTTCTGCAGGTTTTGAGGGGGAGATATTGCAAGGACATGCTCCTTGCACCGTTCAACGAGTGCAGAGAAAGCTTCTCGTCTTACATTAGTCATTACATCAGCGTGACTCCCAACTTCCGGACAGATTATGCGAGGCAAGTTAATGGAATGTTGAACATGGCGCCCCTCAACGAGCAACCCAACCATCCGGCAAGGAAGAAAAGCAAGGCAACTTGAGTAGATTTTGAATTCCCTTGTTGCCGTTTAAATGATACTTGCTGTTTTGGCCTGTGGATGTTTTTTTTGTTTAGTTTAGCATCAACATTAAGAATAGCTTTCAGATAAGGAAACATGTACTCCAATGGTTCTGAGGTTTTATTGGTATTGCATCTTTTTTGTGTCTTGTTGTTTCGTATCTTTTTCAGCATGTTTCATGCCGCATCGTGTTACAGCTTATATGAAGCCAATTTATTGAGGGATGTTTGTATTTGGAATGAATTTTGTCAGTGTAAAAGTGTGTAAATTGAAGCCGAATTAAATATGGGGTGTTGACATTTGGAATGAATGGTGTCATTAGGATATATGAACCTCATAACACACTTGTCAAAATATTGTACATCAGAAAGTAAAGCATCCAGGTTGAAATAAATCAACAAAAACTGAAAATACATAGTAATAGATCGTACAACATCTAGGTTTTAGAAAACAAAAGAAAACTGATAAACTTAGCTAAGTCAACTAGAGCCCTCTCAATTGGAAAGCAATACAATCTATTTAGTTTTGAATTACTGAATGATGGTAAAGACATTGGCTTTTGAGAAATGAATTCATTAGGACACAAACACTCACACATTACTCAATGCTGGTAAAGACATTGACTTTTGAAAATGAATTCATTAGAAAACAAAAGCAAACTGATAAACTTAACTTAGTCAACTAACATTTGATGCAACACGCACGATTAGAACGAAGAAGGGTGACAATGTGATACTTCAACCTTGAGACTGAATAATTAGAACTAAAACCAAACAACGTACGATCTCTTGTACTGACTTTCAATGCTAGAAAAAATGGCTTACATTTAATTGCACTATTGATATCAAAGATTAGGATTAAAAATAAAACCAAGTTACAAATGAACAGCAAATCCACATTTTGCTACATATTTGACTTTCCTTTCTCCCTGCCACAATTCCTTGCATCGTGATGACCCATTTCTCGACACTTTGCACATCGCCTCTTAGGTTTGTTCTGTAATATGATAGCCTTCTCTAAGGATGATTGAATTCTTTTTCCAGATGTGCTGCCGGATCCCTTTGTACTCACTACATTAAGAGGGTGCACGGTAACAACATTCGGTCGAGCTAGCCCATACAGGTTCTCAATACTCTGTGCTTTACCCATTGAAGACACGGAAGGTACTGTATCACCAAAGAGTTTATGACTTAATTCTTCCATTCCGTCGAATAATGCAAAAATGTCGTTTGCATTGCTCTGCGCTCGTTGAAATAAACGAAAGTATAAGGAATATAGTTTCGTTGCTACAACACGTTTTGCATCGACCTGTGAATCTGCGTAAAGCCAGCATCAGTAGGATAGCACCATGGTGACATTACATATGAACGAAGCAATTGGAAAAAAAAACAAATGGCATTGAAAACGAACCTGCAGATGTCGATGACTCCTCACTCGGATCATTGTGCACTGATTTCAACAAAAGGCGTCTTCAACCACCTTGTACCAATATATGTGGATGGTATTTCTTTCACGTCATGGTTTTTGAACAACCAAAAAATGTGTGAACATAATATTCCACGACGCAGAAACAACTTGCAATCGCATTGGTACGATTCGGTGCTAACTTCATGACGGACGACACCTTTGTTTCGATGGCTGTCCATTATCGTGTAAATCTCAGTGTTGTCCTCCAACTCAAAGTGAGACATTCTGCAACGACGATGAGCCTCGGCGATCTCATCTTGAACTTGCTGAAAGATGCGATCTGTATACATAGCAGCTGCGTGTTTCTCGAATAAAAGCTCTGTTGACAGGATGGGGACTTTTGAAGCATCAGAGAAATCGAGCCTCTCAGTTATGTTACGCTGAGCATCCAACGCGCTATTGTAGTGCATCACAAAGTCAGCGAGATTAAAATGCGGGTTTGTGTACCTTTTGAAAAAACTGTTCTCGGACTCAGAGAATGAAGTTTTCTTCAACAACGACCCCATTGGGAAATCCCTAAAATATGCTGGAATCCAATACTCTCGATGTGCGAACATGGTAGTGAACCAAGCTTCATTTTGTAAACCATATTGGTCGACAATAGTCAGCCAAGTTTCTTCAAATTCCTCTGGCTCCAACAATTCAGACCATATGCAAGAGTCCAAATCCTTCTTCAACTCTTCGTTGGCAAGTATTCTTTTGGGAACCTTTTCAGGAAGCTTCATCATTATGTGCCACATGCACCAACGATGCCTGGTACTAGTTAGAACCCTTTCTATAGCAAGTTTCATGCCCCAATCCTGGTCGGTAATTATCAACTTAGGTGCGAAACCCATACAATCGACAAACTCACTCAGCAACCAAGAAAATGAGTCAGCTCCCTCATTTGACACGAATCCGGCACCAAACGTAACAGGGCATCCGTGGTTGTCTTTTCCAGTGAATGGCCCAAACACCATGCAATACCTATTCAACAAGCATATCAAGAAACGATCATTACCAAACCGTGAAGAAGAACAATATATGAAGCCTTGAAAATGTTAGACACAGGTTATTACTTGTTTGTTGAGTAGGTAGTGTCAAATGACACAATGTCACCGAACATTGTGTAGTTCTTTCTCGACACAGCGTCACACCAAAAAAGGCTTTTTAACTTTCCATCAGTACCTTGTTGGAATTTGTAATGGAAACCATCACATGCGTTCTTCTTTACCTCCATTTGATTTAAAATCATTTGGACGTCAGCGCCTTTCATCTCTTGCAATATGTCGCGCTTGCAATTCCGTATGTCAGTAACGGTGCAACCCACCGCATCGTACCCACCCAAGAACTCCTTCAATAAATTGAAAGTCCTTGTAGGTCCAATGTTGGCCTTTGAGCAGTCCTGCATGAATTTATAATGGATATCCCCAAGGTTACGGTTGGATTTCATGTATCGGACGTGCTTTTTATCAACCATCTCGTGATTGTGTAGGTCTACAAAGTTGCTGACAACATAGCAAGGACTGCCAGGATCGGTCGAATACTTCAAAGTAAGTTTGGCATTGCAATTACACCTGCTAGAACGGCGTCTACGTTTGGTAGAACTCGCCTCTTCGTCGACATCCCACTTTTCACCTTGCCGGCTGCATACAATAGTCTGCCAGGTTTTGATGTCGTTCGAGTATTTGTGTCTGAATCTACGAGTATCAAAACGGCATTCGTTGGCGTATGCTTCATAAAATGAAATTCCTTCGTCCAAAGTTTAAACACCTAGCCAATGTAAGGCTTCATGTCGGGTCTGCAATCTGGGATAAGTGCATCTATAAACAAAAGAAATAAGTGTCCAAATGTCATCACAGAATGTCAGCACGTGCGAATTGGCAGATTGTCATCGCAAACTATATCAGATAAACACATTGCTGGTAGTTTATGTATAGAGCATCATAATAAGCATAAACAAGTAGACAAAATTGAACTAATTTTTCACCAAAAAAAACGTAACAGATTCATCACAGATTCAAATAGGGAGCGAGTATTGTTATTAGATTTTCACTTGAAAAAAATCTAATCTAAGTTGATTTAATTGAAATTCGGTTCATACTAAAAATCCTACAGATTCTCTATTGAAGAATTCCTTCATCATGCTAAAACTGTACACACATCTAAAGAGAGATGAAAAGGAAGCACAACAGCACAACCTCAAAGCTTAGAAAGAGAGTTCGTTTAGAGTTTTAATTTCAAAAAGATCCAAATGTGTGTAGGATTTAATGTATTAGGCAGAGAATATTAGTACAAAGCCCACATTCTGTAGGAGAATAGCAGAGGATAAACCTCAATAGTAACAAAGCCAAGATTCATCAACCATTTCGAAATATAACCTAACGCTCATGTCTTCTACTCTACCTGTTTTGTCTTCTCCGGTCAAGCACAAGAAGTTCTACACTAGATATTCAACAATTTTTTCAGCAAAACACCGACAGCAAACTCATCAAATGGAAATCAACCATTTCGAAATATGCCCAACTACTCAATCTCATCCATCAACAAACGTAAAAATGTCGAGCATAATCGTCATTGGTATCAACATTATAATACACCTATATTCAAATTAGCAAGTAAAACACGACAGCAAACGCATCACATGGACATCAACCTTTTCGAAATATAACCTACTACTCAACCTCGTCGATCAACGAACATAAAAACATCGAGCCTCCTACTACTCAACCTAATTCATCAAACAACACAAAAACATCAAACATAATCGTAATTGGTTTCAACGTCATGATACGCCTCTAGTTCAAATTATCATGAAAATTACCTTGAGCTTCGTCAAACATCTCCATTTCAAAAAACACGCGGACTTTGAGCTGACGCCGGACAAATATACTTCGTATAATATCGCGGAAGAAGCTTTGTTAGATCAATTACAGTGGGATAAATTTTATGGCTGAATGAGAAAGAATCTTCGTATGCATTAAATCTTGGTCAAAATTGGAGATAATGGTAGTTTTGGATGAATGGAGATTAATTAGGGAAACATTGTTGACCATTCACGTCGGTTAGGATCTACATAATTATGCTGACAAAGTTATGGAATATTTGGAGAGAAATGTGGGTTTTATTGTAACCGCCGAATGATTCACATTCCATAAACACCCCCAGTGACTTGATTTGTGTTAATCGGTGACATTGACATAAGTATTTTATCATGAACCGTTGATCAATGCTTATAAATGTGTAGGATTAGAGTTTGCATAGTTTGTATATTAGGGATTTTGTATTTGATCACACCTCTATATATATATATATTCTATTTAATAGTTAAAACATCGGTAAAAACTAATCATAATTGATAGAGAAGCAAAACCAAAGAAATAAAATAGGAGTAGTAGAAAACACCACTTGCTCAACAACTAAAAACTACTACTAAGATGCTACAAGCATGGTTTCTCAACAAACTTGTTCCCAAAAATAGTGTCCACCATACTATTTAGCTAACACATTTCTATTTTTAAGGTATCAGGACATTCTTCCGAGTTTTATGTGCTACTATAATTACTGGTCTTATTTAATTTGTTACTAATCCCACCTCGTTCACTTCCACTTCAATTTCCACTTCCAAAAACAAAACATAAAGAAAATGGCTAATCAGTTGGGGAATTTGGCAGAGACGATAAAATCCAAGGTTCGGTCGTTAAAGAAATCAAAGAAACCGTACGTGAAAATGGACAAGAGCGCGAGCATGAAGCTCGAAATGCGCAGCCGGAAAGCCAGCGGACAACATTTGGGGGTGGTAGGGGTGGCGGACGCGGGATAGGCGGGGTTGGGGCGAGCCCGCGGCTGTGGAGAATTAGCCGCGCCTATAGGCGCGGCGCCCATAGGGGGTGGACAACCGGCGCGGCAGATTCAATTTCGAATTATTTATTTATTTATTTATTTACCTCTATAAATATCACTCCCCACCACCTATTTTTCACAATTTTCACAAAATCCATCCACTCACTATCTACACAATCACTCTCTAAAAATACACCGAGGCGACGACGAATCACCCGACTCTCAGGAATCGGGCTATGGCAGCAATCCATCACATCCGTCGGGCTATCCTTCACAGCCATCGGGATTTGGCGGTGGCGGAGTTTTTAGAGCATAAATAACCCCGTCCCCATTTCCGGCCCTAAGTCCCCTCCACGTCATCATTCCTCTACAGTTGCGGCCCAGGCTCCAACTGCTCTAACCCTGCAGGCCGCAACCCGGGCCGCAACTAATAATTGACACTATTCACAACTTCAACCTATTTGATTCGTAAATGCAATACGTTGGACAATTGAAACCGGAAAAATAAATTGTTCATTCGAAAAAAAAAATTACAAGTTCTAGAAAAAAAATACAAATGCAAAAAAACAAAAATTATAACATAAAATGCAAAAAAAATCAAAATTATAACAAAAAAAATGCAAAAAAAACTAAAAATTAAAACATACAAAAATGCAAAAATGAAAAATTAGAGAATTGGATCTGCCGCCCCTCTTCTTCCTCTTCCTCCCTCTTCTTCCTCCCCCCTCCCTCTTCTTCCTCGTCGAATTGCACCAGAAATCAGAAAATTGGGCTCCGTCACCCATCTCCCTCTCCCTCTTCTTCCTCTCCTCCCTCTTCTTCCTCTCCTCCCTCTCCTCCCTCTTCCTCCCTCTTATTCCTCTTCCAATTTTTGGCAAAAATTGCTTCCTCCGTCACGTCCCGTACTAGCTAACGCGGGGCCGGGCCCCCGTGACCGTCACCAGGCAGCAAACGCGGCCTCGGGACCGGCCCAGGCCGCAAGTCGCCCCCCTCTTACGCGCAGGACGGGCCGGGACTCGCGATTTGCGGCCCGACCCTCCGCGTTATTCATGCCCTTAGTTGTATTTTATTTTAATTATTCGTTGTATAATTTTACCGGTTTGCAATACAACGAATATTCGACCCTAATTACCTCGTTTTCTATTTATTTACACTGCGATTATTTTAATTATAAAATTTGTGGGCTATTGGAGGTGTCCACTATAGTGGCGGAAATAGAATTTTGGGGCTGTGGACAACAAAACTGGGGCTATGAACAAAAACTGGGGCGGGGCTATTGGGCGTGTCCGCCTTATAATGGATACCCTAAGGCCGCTGATCGCCCCGGCATGATCTACGTCTCTTGATCCTTTATCCTTCTTCCTTTTTCATCAATATTTTCATTTATTTACAACTTTTTTTGGTTATCGAGATCCATCCTTTTTTTTCGCGGAGATTAAACCAAGAAGCGATTGTTTTTTTTCTTGAGGATTCTGGAGATGGAAATTCAACGGCGATAAATTATAAATAGAGATCACTATTTTAATAACTGTCGTATTACACCAGTCAACTCTTCTAACATCTAAATCTCAACTTATATATGTATATAAACACTAAACAGAGTACACTACATAATACAAGACTGATTCTCTATTTTGATCAAGAAATTAACTAAAAATATGATACTATTACAAAATTTAAGATATGTGACATGTATTTATACATATAAATAATATTCCACGTGTTAGAAAAAAAATGATCAAGGCTGCTTCTGTTTCTGCGTGTAGATATAGTCAATATGAGCCTCAAGCGTACCTCTCATCAACAATTCGTCTTCTGCTTCTCCGCCTGCTTTCTCTACTTGATCATCACCCTAATTATTATCAAATAAATATATACAAATTCCTAATTATTATCATGTGATCATGTCATATACAAATACTATAATTTTCTGATGATGAATTAGAGTTAGACATGTGCGTATAGCTAACCTTGCAGTGTATTTCAATGGGAGTGACGTCGGCAAACTGGGGCTCCGGCCGGGCCAGCATGTGGCCGGAAAATGTTAGGAAGGTTATGATGAAAAGAGAGACGATCTTGGCCATGTTTTTCTTTAATGCTTTTGCCCACTTGAACTCTATATAGTAGTACTATAATGGGGAATGAATTGAATTTATAGAGGTAGGGATCGTTTAAGAAATTTATAAGAGTAGGGCAATTTTGTCATTTTCTAAACAAATACTATTATAGTACTCACTCCGTCCCTGAAAATTTGTCACTTATTTCTTTTTTCGTTCGTCCTTAAAAATTTGTCACCTTTCAATTTTACCATTTTTTGTAGTGAACCTCACATTCCACTAACTCATTCCCACTCACATTTTATTTTAAAACTAATATATAAAAGTAGGACCCACATGTTACTAATTTCTTCAATTCACTTTCTACTACATTTCTTAAAACTCGTGCCGGGTTAAATTGTGCCAAATTTTAAGGGACGGAGGGAGTAGTACTAGACTTGTAACGTTTGTACAAAACGACATATTTTTATAAGTTTGCCCATTTGATTGTCCATGGACAAAATCATAACTTTGACTAATCGTATTTAAAATTGCAGCAAGCAAGTTCAATCGGAATTGTAAATAAACGCATGGAATAATACTATTGTACTAATAAGTAGATTTGAGTTTATAATAAAAATAAAAATAAAAATTGTGTATTTGATTGCTAACTTTTCAAAGTTGTAAAATTGCAAAATAATTTAGAACTGATTTTATTTAGCAATTTTCCTTAAAAGTAAAACACACTCAATTCTTATAAACCAGAAATTCGAACTATCTGGAAAATCCATTAAAATAAATCATACGCATATAAATAGTCGAAATCAGTTTATAGATATTTTGAGAACCCCAAACTACAATTCTTTTTACAAATTTTTTATAAATACAGAGTTTATTATTGTGGTATATAATTTTTTTTCTGTTTGAGGATATGAAACTATAAGGGGAGTTGACAATTCATTGTGTATTAACAATTAATGGTGGGGTAGTTTGTTTTGAAAATGAAAGAGTAAGAATTTTAATACTAAATCAATACATGCACATAAAGAAGCTTTTATGGCCAGAATCCAATTGTCTAACTTTAAGAAAATAAAATTTTCTTTTCTTTTTAGTTTATTAGTAATGTTTTAGAACCCTCTAACCAAATTTCATTTTTCAGTCTTCACAATTATTGTCCACATTTATTAATCAATTGTATTTTCTGAAATATCTTCTCTTAGCAATGTAGTCGACATTTAAGTGATAATCAGAGACTTCGTTACGTGGCTATCTGGGATTCAAACGATTAAAAGTATTCTTCGTTACGTGGCTATCTGGGATTCAAACGATCAAAAGTATTTTCCTTGACTTAGAAACAATTTTATGTGATTGTTTGTTATTTCCTCCTTTTTCTCATTTTTTAGACCATTTTATGTTGGATACTAAGTTTTTTATTGAAAAAATTAGTGAAATATGAGTCTCATTTTATATATTATATAGTTGTGTAATAAAATATAAGAGGAATAAATTAGTAGAATATGAAGCCTATTTAATTACTATTTATGGTAAAAAAAGTGAAAGTGGACAATACATGGTGAACAGACGAAAATAGCAAAAGTGAAAAAAGAAGAGTGATGGAGGGAGTATTTTATAGGTAAAATGTGCTAATTCACAGGGTTAGGGCCGGAAATTTCTAGCCCGATTAACCCGCCACCCGTTAGGGTCAGACCCGAAAATCCGATGGGTTGGCCCGATAACCCAATAAAATTTCTATTATTCTATTTTTTTACTCCTAATTCGATACTTCATTGACTAATTTTATGATATACAGTTAATTAAAAAAATAACTTTCATTTTTATATTAAATATACAAATTATATATTAAATTTTTATTAATATTATAATTTTTAAATAAATTAAACTCACTAAAAAATTATTTAAATTTCTAAAACATGCATTAAAATTTCACGAAATATCTGAAATATTAGTATTTGATCATATTTATGATTGAATTTAAGCATTTATCTCAAATTTATCATAATTAAATATTTTGTATTTTATAAATATAACTAATTTTCATTATGATTTATTGGATTGTTAGTATCTTAATCTTATCGGAACAAACCGATTAACCCGCTGGACTAGCCCGAAACCCGAGCTTTTAGGGTTAGAGTCGAAATAACCCCAAAAAAATACAACCCGGTTAGCCGGGCACCCGATTGACCCGCAACCCGAGTAGGGTTGACCCGAAACCCGATGGGCCGGCCCGATTGGCATCCATAGATGATTGTTTAAGTCAGTTATGATAACTGTAATTATAATTTTTCTATCTTGTACTCATCTATTCTATTAACCGGAGTTAGAAAATGAAAGAGCAGGATAAGAATTCTATAATATTCCACTAAATGGTCATAACCGCTGCATGCTTTAACTTAAGTTAAGCAAATCCACAAAATTCTACAAATCTATAATACTCGAGCTCACGTTAAATAAAGTTTATGCTAAATAATTTGTAAAATAGACCACGTGGTAATGTTAATTTGGTGAGGAGACTATTATTAACTTGATCATTTAACAAGTTATTACCCCACACATTTGTCACGCCAATCCACCACCAATACAGAAATCTTTGTATATATAAATATGTATCTGAGCATTTTTATATATGAAACTTGTTAAGGTTTAGAGGCCAAATTAAAGATTAGAGAAGTTTCGTGAGAGCACCAGTATTAAAAAGGATGTTGACAGCAAGTTACAAAATACTGGTTGTTGTATTAGTCAATAACTCAAGATGAAGAGTTTCACAATCATCTAAAATTTGAAATTTCAACGATCAAGTTCTGCCACAAATTTTCAATCGCTGCTGGTAAACGAAGAAGCTTCCTGTACGCAGACTCGGATAGGTACGTCTTAAATTGGATTAAAAATTATTCAAGATCTAATCAAGTAACTTTAAATTAAGCAGTGTTCCATTTTGATCAAAGGTCAAATTACAGAGGCTACTCATCAAACAAACACAGTATGTTCCAACATAACCAGCCTACAAAATTCTAATTAGTATATGATCTGGACCACATCAAAACGAGGTTACAATTATTAACTAAAATCTAAATGGTAAACTGTAGAGGCTTACTCAACAGAGCAGTTCAATTAAGTTTAAATTCCTAAGTATTCAGAAACTAAGGAATCTTAGTGGAGTTATAATATACAGTACTTGTAAACAAACAACAAAAAATAAATAGCACAATCATATTAGTTGCCACATACAAAAGCTACTTGACCTCTCCATCCTCACCAAATTCCCCAATTTTCTGTTCCTCTCTATTATTATTTTTATTAGAACCATCCCCCTGATCCTATTCCTCTTCTGTTTCTTGCTTTGGCTATCCGTTTCTTCTTCAGCATTCGACGACAGAATAGACCGGCCAACGCGTAAGATGGTGTACTATCTGCCAAAGGTGTACACTAGTCCGAGTAAGATTAGTACCCTACGGGGACCCAAATTCAATTAAACATAGTACATGACAAAATCACTTCAAATGAGTTCCATAAAAACAAAACATGACATGATAAACATACTTAGGACATAATCGGTCTTTTTTAAAAAGAAAGTCCACCTCAGAAGCTTAAGTTCCTTAATTCAAACCATTCCCACTTTGACCTCAATTTGCTTGCGGAGAAAATCCTTTAGATAATAAATAAAATACACATCAACTTAGGGAAAATATTCAAATAAATTAGAATGCATGCATCCTAAGGCTCCTTAGGCTTCTTAATTTTCTTGTACTTGGGAATTTTCAGAAGAGTGATGCTAAATGGCCATAATGTGGCCGGCCATAAAGAGTTAATTTAGTCCATTTACATGTATAAAAAAATTAGAATTACCGATATAAACTTATATGTGTGTGAATGGACTTGTGAGTTGATACTTATCTTTGAATTCCATTACGTAAAACACAGTAATATCACGAATTACTGTATACGTTGAGCAACAATCAAGAAATGACAGTAGTAATAAGTTGAGCAAAAACTATGAAAGAGCAACACTAACATGTTGAGCAACATATAATGAAGATGATATAAAAGTAAAATCAAGTAGTATTAAACTAAAAATTTGAAAAAAAATCAATTTTTTTTGTTATTTAATTAATTTATGGCTGGCCATAATATGGCCGCATAGCATTATTCTTTTCAGAAACTCGTAAATTAATTAAAACATAACATTTAATTCGGTGTATTTCTTTTAGTAAGATTAAATTTCCTTTCGAATATTCGCGGCCGCTTGCATTCCCAGAAAGAAAATTCCACTTCTTCGCCCCCCTTTCGAATATTTCTTTTGGTCCTGGCTTAGGGTGTCCACAATGGGGGAGCCGCGGCCCGCGGCTCGGCGCGCGGCCCCCCATTGCAAAGGCCGAGAGCCGGGGCGGAGAGGCGAGAAGCGTGGCTGAGCCACGGCCGCGGCCTTCACGCGGCTGAGTCGTGTGAGCCGCGGCCCTCCCATTGCAAGCGCCGCGAATCGCAGCTGGGCCGCGGAATATAAATTTTTTTTTATTTCGAAATTTTTTATAAATATACACTCTCATTTCCATTTTTTCACTTCATTCTACACTTCAAATCCCTTCATTTTACACTCTCAAACACTACAAAAAGGCAAGGTGGAGATGGTAATTCCCCGGGGTATGGAGACTCGGGATACGACAACTTCCCCAATCAGACGTGGAGTCCGCACTCGCCCCAATTCCGGGTCCAGCCATCCCAGCAGAGGAACTTGGTTCGCCAACCATCGGGGTTCGGGGACTACCGACCGAATATGGACGCGATCAACAACCCATCCCAGCAATTCCAATCCTCCCAATTCCAATCCTCCCAATTCCAATACTCCCCGTCTCCTCTGTCTGAATCTGATAGATTCACATGGGAACAGTTGATGGGTACACCGGAGACCCCGACATCCGGTAGTGTGGAGATGGAGGCCCCCACCGGGGGTCGCCGAACCGGCGGTGGTGGGGGGTGACATTAAATTAAATTAAAAAATAACATTAAAAAAAAGCAAAAAAAAAATTAACATTTTAAAGGGCCACATTTGGTGGCCCTTTGAATTTGCATTGACTTTTTTACATTTGTCATTACAAAGGCCATATGGGAGCCACAATTGGTGGCCGGGCCACAAATGGTGGCCTTTGAAGGCCACCATTGTGGACACTCTTAACTCCCTGGGCCCCACATATAAACACCTGACCAACATATATTTATTCTTATTATTTCTTAGGTGGCCCAAAACTAAATAAAGGAATTCAGTCCAACATCAATTAATTTTATTTAGTCACAGGCCCAACACTATAATTAAAACAAGGTTGGCCCACCCAACAAAATAAATAAAACTTAAAAAGTAGTAAAATAAATAATTTGGAAAAGGGAACGGGAATACCCAAACCAGGGAGACCTAAGAGCATCCACTACGCGTCCCGCGCATGGCTCGCGTTCCGTCCCGGAGGGACGGTTCCACCGCGGGACGCGTTGCAACGTTCGTCCCGTCCCATAGCCCGTCCCGTAGCCGCGAGACAAGGGACGCGCCGTCCCGTCACGCGCCCGGGCGACTTGTCGCGTCCTCGATGCATGCGTGACGCCCACTCGCTGGCCCGCGAGTGGGCGTCGTCACGGATGACGCAATAATTCATTTTGTTTAATTCGAATTTTAATTAAAAAAATATTTTTTTAACGATAATGTTACCGTTAATTTTTTATTTTCTTTTTTTTATTTTTTTTATTTATTTACTCTATAAATAATCCTATTTCATACTCATTTCACACACAAACACACATCTATTCCTCTCAAATCCTCTCTATAACCACTCTAATATCATCTTATATCAACTCAAACAAATGGATCCTTTTGAGCAAATGCGTCAACTAATGGAACAACTACTTGAAGGAGATCGACGCCGAGAGGCGGAGGAAGCCGCGCCGCCTCCACGACGCTCCCGGACATACATCCATCGCAACCGGGAGGAAGCCGCCGCAAGGTTAGTACGCGACTACTTCTGCGATAACCCGATTTGGGGAGAAACCTACTTCCATCGCCGTTTCCGCATGAGTAAACCGCTATTTCTCCACATCGCGAATACTTTGGCGGCCCGGGAAGAGTTCTTCCAAGAAGGGTTCGACGCGGTCGGGCGTCCCAGCCACACGACGCTGCAGAAATGTACTGCAGTAATCCGTCAGCTTGCGACTGGACAAACGGCCGACATGTTCGACGAATACCTCCACATCGAAGACACCATTGGGTGCATGTGCTTGCTCAAATTCTGCAAAGGCGTCCGGACAGCCTTTACCGACGAATTTCTCCGGAGGGCAAGCACGACCGATTGTCAGTTCCTCCTCGACCTGCACGAACAAGTGCACGGATTCCCCGGGATGCTTGGCAGTATCGATTGCATGCACTGGCAATGGAAGAATTGTCCGGTGGCTTGTAGGGGGTCCTACACGAGCGGCCACAAAGGCACCCACCCAACCGTTGTACTCGAAGCCGTTGCCGACTACCGGCTTTGGATCTGGCACACGTACTTCGGGGTCCCTGGCTCGAACAACGACATAAACGTGCTCCACCAGTCCAACCTCTTTACCGAAGTTTTGGATGGTAAAGCGCCGGCCATCAACTTCGTCGCCAACAACCGGCTGTATAAAATGGGGTACTATCTCGCCGACGGCATCTACCCGAAGTGGACGACCTTCGTGAAGACGTGCAACAGGCCTGCGAACCCAAAGCAGGCTCTTTTTGCGCAGAAGCAGGAGGCTGCTCGCAAGGATGTGGAGAGGGCGTTCGGGGTTCTCCAAGCGCGCTTCAACATCATCAAAGCTCCAACTCGTTCGTGGTTCATGGAGAGCATGGTCGACATCATGTATACGTGCATAATTTTGCACAACATGATTGTCCAAGACGAAGGACCCGAGGCGGGAAATTGGTTCGACCCCGAATCCCCCGGAAGCTCAACCGCAAGTAGTCCGCCGCGAAGTGGAGCGCATCCGTCAATACAAGAACGTGTGTCTATTCGGGCAAGGACACACGACTCTAGCGCCCACGCCCAACTCCAAGATGATCTAATTGAGCACATTTGGGAAAACTTTGGCGGAGAAAATTAAATTACGTCATTTTTATTTTTTTAGGATTTTAATTATGTCCATTTTCTATTTTTTGAATTTTAATGTTGTTTTAATTTTAATAAAGTGTGTTTGTTTTAATTGAATTGGGTTGAAAAAAAAATAAAAAATGAAATTTAATGAATAGTAATTTAAGGGACGGAATAAGGGACGGTTAAGGGAAGGAGCGTTGCAGGTTCCGTCCCTTAGTTAAGGGATGGAGGAATAAAGTACAATGGGACCCTCAAATAGTAGTTTAAGGAACGGTGGGGGACAGCGTAGTGGATGCTCTAATTCAACTCTTCTCTCCCTCTTTCTCAACCAAATCAGCACCCAACTGATGCAAATCCCTCTCCGTCGCTATCATCGGCCACTACTGCTGCCCGCCGCTACTCATCCCTATCTCTATCTCCATCAACTCTTCTCTGCCTCTGGTTTGTTTTTGTGAAATGAGATTTTTTTGTGAGGCGAACAGATTAGGGTATGAAAACTGTGTATTGAGGGAGTAATTATTGGGAGTTGATTGTCAAATGATTTAGGAGAATCAGGGAGATAATTGTGAATTTATTTGAGTTTAATTTTGGACAAAATTTGTAGGTTCAAAAGGATTCAGTGTGGAAACCGTTTGAATTAGGACGCTCTGGATTCATTGGGAAATTGATCTCAAAAGTTTTCATTCATTTCTTTTTGTTTAAATTGATCCCAAGAGGTTGTAAAGAATATACGTAAAGAATTCTTTTATTTCTCTTTTATTGCCAACAGTATTATTTGTCTTATTCCAGGTACAAAAATATCAATTAAATTCTTTTAGCTGGATTGAACAAAAGGTACTAGTACGTCATTCAAGATATCATAACTCACAACAAGACATGATTCAACATAAAGTCGTTCATACAAAATGACATACTTCAAAAACACTCCAATCACCGAGATCATCAAAGCAAAAACATAACGCAGACATGTTTCACTTATTTTACCACGTTTCGTAATTTAAAAGGGCACGAAAAAGACAATCATTACATAAACATACATATAAATAATATTCCACCTGTGTTGGAAAAATGATCAAGGATGCGGCGGTGACTATTGTCTTGGAGGCGGCGGGGGCGGCGACAAGTCACGTTGGCTTGGATCGTTATTGTAGGTATAGTCAAGACGAGCCTCAAGCGTACGTCTCATCAACCACTCATCTTCTCCTTCTCCGCTTGCATTCTCTACTTCATCACCCTAATTATCATCAAACAAATATATAAGTACTTAGCTAAATTAATCTAGTTGCAGCAGGAAAGTTCAACTGAATTGTGAAGAATCGCTTGGAACGTAGATCTGAGTTTTAAAAAAAAAAAAAAATAAATAAAATTGTGTACTGTTTGATTCCTAACTATTCAAAGGTGTACTACTAAAATTGCAAAATATAATTTATAACTGATTTTAGTTTAGCAATTTTCCCTAAAACTCAGTTGATTCTTATAAATAAGAAATTCGAACTATCTAGCAAACCAATAAAGATAAAGCATACGCATATACAGAGTTTATCATTGTGATATAAACTTTTTTTTTCCTGTTTGGGCATATGAAACTATAAGGTCATGCTTGGTACAATGAAATGAAATAAGAAAAAGGAATGTAATGCATGTGAGAATGAAATGAAGATGAAAATAAAATAATTAGTATTTCATTTCGTTCTCTTGCTCGATTGTAATAAGGAATAAAAATAAATAAAATTGTTATTCCTTAGATGATTTAATTTCTATGCTTGATAGACTACAAATAATATAGGAATATAATGAAATAAAAATATAAACTATGATAATTAATATTTTAGTTCTATAAAAAAAATTCAAAAATATTTTTGAATAGTGATCCCTGGACATATACGCGCGCGCACACATATATTTGAGTAGACGACATATTTGCATAGTGTATGTAGATAGGTTTCAATTGGATAAAATTGAAACCTATCTACTCAAGTGGCCATGTGTTTTCTTCAATGCTTCTGGTATGTGTGTGTGCAAGTGGCCATGTGTTTTCTTCAATGCTTCTGGTCTATGTGCACACGCACAATTACGTGTATACAAATCTATAATGAGTGTTCCACTAAGAGCATTAGCAATGGGGCGCCCTTAGGCGCGCCCTAAGGCGCCGCCACGTCATCATTTTTATCCTCATACCCTCCCATCTGCAGTGTGACGCCCTAAGGCGCGCCCTATGCATTTTCTTTTATTTGAATATTTAAATATATACAAAAATTGGGAAAAAAAACTTCATTTCATTTATAAAAATTAATACATTACAATACGAATTAAAAAATACACAAACTCAACGACGACGGTTACGAGCCCACATTTCTTCAATCATGTCGTTCATGAACTGGGCATGGTCTTGTTGGTTGGGCATTGAGGCGAGATGTTCGTATGAACAAGTGAATGAGAAACGAGGTTTAAATAGACAAAATTCGGAAAAAAAAAAATTCAAAAACGCGTGCCATCGTCTGCCGAGCCCACAATGGTGCCCGATGGCGCGTACGATGGCCTATCGTCCTCGACCATCGTCCGCCGAGCCCACAATGG
Source organism: Salvia splendens (assembly GCF_004379255.2). Taxonomy (NCBI): domain Eukaryota; kingdom Viridiplantae; phylum Streptophyta; class Magnoliopsida; order Lamiales; family Lamiaceae; genus Salvia; species Salvia splendens. The sequence continues at coordinate 11,577,732 of NC_056033.1, forward strand.
TACCCGATGCCGCCGACGATAGGCCATCGTCCGCGCTTCTTCCGCGCCCGAAGCTTAGGGCGTGGGCATGGACGCGCCCTATGGCGAGCACCCACAATGGAGGCATCGTCCGCGCCCGAGGACGATGGCACGCGTAGGGCGTGCCATCGGGCGCCCCATTGTCTAAATTGTCAGGAGAAAATATTCTAACTATTCAAGCATACCAAGAATACAAATCTATAGTGTCTTTCAAATGGAGTAATATTTAGAACAAATCGATCTTACATCCAAGTAAAGGGTTAAAATAATTATATTAACTTTTCTATAAAAATTGACATTATTGTGAAATTTTGAAACTATCCAAAATTATAGGAATTTTTTATATATAATAGCATAAAGTTATATATACATACTATATTAGGGTTATGTTAACTTGTTAGCTATATTGATAACTACTAAAAAATCTAGTCCATCCAATCTGAAAATAAATGGTCAATATCAATCTAACATTGTTTGTTTGGTTTTATATATATAGTTTGATTCTAATACATTAAAAATGTTATTGAAAATTTTAATTTCACAAAAATCAAAGCTCAAACCGCTCGTTTTCTCTAAAATTTTTAAGAAATGAATAATATAAAAATCAAACTTTGATTTTTATGAATTTTATAAAAATAAAAATTTTAATAACATTTTTTAATACATTTGGATCAAACCAAATATATGAAATAATAACAACGTTAAACGCGCGTCGTAACAATTTCAATCAAAGTGTACTGATGATGTCAGTAAAAACATAATCAACTTGAACTAAGTTGAAAGCATTCAAAGCATTTTCGCCTCCAAAACCAGAGCAAACAAACGGAAAGATATAACTTGCAGTCAATTTGAAGTTTTGAAGTAATAAATGAGTAACAGGAATTGTATCCAATGTTCATCGTATTATCAACTTGACACCAGCCTATAGGAAAAAGCTAAAGCTGTTATACCTACGCATGCACACGGTTCAAAAACCGCCGGTTCCGAACCAGAACCGGTGGTTCACGATTCCGAACCGGAACCGGCGGTTCACGGTTCAACATTTTCGTGAATCGGAACCGGCCCGCCAAGGGTTCCGGCGGTTCCGGTTCCAGTTCAAAAAATCGTCGGTTCATGGGGCGGTTCAAAACCGCCGGTTCTGGGCCGGTTCGGCAGTTCATAATATTTTTTTTTGCATTTTCTTATTTATTTATTTATGAAATGTGCGTAAATAAAATTAAAAAAATCACGATGAAAATTGCAATTTTATTGAGATTACAAGTTACAACAATTACAAATCACAAAAAACTTGAAGTCTTAAACAAAAAATTTAAATACAACGACACTACTAGTCTACAATGAAGCTAATTACAAATTACAAAAAAGACTTGAAGTTCTGAACAATAAATTTGTAAGTATATATATACTCTTAGTCGGCGAAGAGATGTTTCTACATAACTAAATTGAAGACACCTTTAGCAATTCAACCTTAAATGTTGAGTTTAGTCTAACAATCAACAATTATAGTAGAATTGTCAAAAGTTTCCCGGATTTAGCTTTATAGAGAAATCTACTTAACCGACTAGAGAATATACAAATACAATTATTTAATTGTATTTGCATATTTTAAAAGTAGAAACAAATGAAAAAAAGAAATAAAAGAAAAAGGACTTGAGCTCAACTTAAATTTAAAATTTAAGTTGAGGTGCCTACGTATCCCTAATGCTTATTTGCATTAGGGAATCAAAGCCCACGTAGTTCTCTTACCTTACTTACCTATTAGGATTGCTTGGCCGGTGGTTGACGGTTGGCCTACGATTCATCCCCGGTGAATTCTTCTTGTGATTCCTCCTGACGATCATCCCAATCATTTTCTTGTTCTCTGACGTCAGCTTTGGCCCAATCATCAAGTAACATCACGGCTTCCATATTTTTCGCGGAGAGCTTACTTCTTGATTCATCCAACACACGTGAACCAACACTGAAAGCGGACTCGACGACGACAGTGGAAGCCGGAACCGAAAAAATCTCCTTGGCCATTGACACAAGTATGGGAAAATCTTTCTCATGTGTTCCCCACCAATCGAGGACGTCAATTTGGGCGGGAGGAGTAGTACCTTCATCACCAAAGAAAAGAGTGAATCGAAATATAAATCTAACTCACTTACCATACCTGAGGTCGACCTTCCGCCGGTGCTGTAGCTGTATAGGTCGGCTAATTGGGATTGCGCGTCGCGGTCATCATAATCAGTTTGAAATGCGAAGCCAAAATTATGTTGTTGAGGAGGGGTAGGTCTTCTGACTTGGTGGGTACTGTTATACTTGGTTTCATATTCGGTGTAGAGAGCACGCAAGTTAAATTCGAAGGTTTGTTGGACAATTGACCGGTACGGGAGGTTTATTTGAAATGTTTCAGTTATGTTTACTCCATATTGATCATTGGTATCCGCTTGCAATGCTTGAAGTGGACCAAGATCAATAGAACTCAAATTGTTATAATAAAAATCTAAAATCATGGAGGTACCGGCTAATTTCCATTTTGGATCCAAGACCTTTGCAATCAAAAACACCGTTGGAATCTCACTGAAATACTTAAGTCATTTTTCAATCATATAATATACACACATATCAATTCAGGAGAAGATGAAGCATTTTTCATCGCAGTTTTAAAACCAAGTGATATATACATGCAATGCTCTAAAACACGATAAACAGTGCAATAATAAACACCCGATAATTCAACAGTCGTATTTTTGAAATATTTGAACAATTTAAATAAACCCATGTTATGATCCCAACAACTATGCGACAGATATAAATCAGAAACGAGATAGGTTCTAAAATAATCACACAAAGAATCTTTATGCGTCAAAGCAGAATTCAGACAATAATATGTCGAATTCCATCTATGAGACACATCCATGGTAAAATTCGTATATCTTACCTTCTTTTGATGGCAGTACTTCTTCCAAGCTTTGCCAATAGGCAGCTTTTGGTGGATTAATCTAACTGCAGTTCTAATAGGACTAACATGCTTTTGCCATAATTCAAGCGCATATTGTACACATAAATTCAAATATGACATATGTATTGATAAGTCGTATTCTAGGCCTTGGTTACTGGTCAGTATAATGTGCATAATTGGTATATATTCTGCAAAACAGTTGCTAAAGTGTGCAGGGAAGTGTTCTAGCCAGTAGGCAAAGCTTCTGATACTTCAGGCGAAAAGGGCGTCAGGATGTTGTTATCCTGACCAGTATGCATGCCAAAAAGGCTCGAGATGGAGAAGAAGGATAGCTGGGAAGATCAGCCGCAAGCAAGGGGGCAAAAGAGTTATTTCATGTTCGAAGTCTACCCTAAAAATCAAGGGAGGCCTCCCTATAAAAGAAAGCCACTTGGAGAGATAATCAATTAGTTAGTTAACTCCTACGCTTAGTTAGCAATTTCTCTTCGGTAGATCCCTCCTTCAGCATTATCCTTCGTAATTCTCGTTCCTCGCCACAGCTATGGTCACTTGAAGATCATCAGTTTGCCGGAGTTCCATTCTCTCTTTCCAGTCAGCACGATCGTAGTTAGCAGTTCCATCGCCCGGAGTGGCAAAAACAAGCTTTATTTGCTTTCTAGTTAATCTTGTTTGTTTTCTCTACGTTGGATCTTTCGCATTTCCAGTATTTTGCTTACTTTGAAGTCTTAGTTGTGATCCAAACGTTTTATTAAATATGAAGTTGTTTTCCAGCATCGGTTCATGTTTGCTTTCGCTTCTTTCTGCCTAGATAGCTTAGATCTAGCTGTTACGGTAATTTCCAGTGTGGATTCGCATGCTTTAACCTCTGTAGTTAATATCTCTGAGTTTGCAAGTCTAGATAGCTGTTAGATTTTAGATCTGAATTAGTTAAGTGTGAAAACCCAGTTTACGTGATTTCTGCCACCCTACATGTTCACCAGTAAGATTAGTTGCAGTTTCAGTGTTCGATCTTTTGATTTGAAGTTTTAATCGTAGATCTGTGTTCTTGAAGTTGTTAATCTGTGTTTTTATGGCGATGAATCTGGTTTTGCCTATCTGATTTGATTTATGTTGAAGAAGACAACATCTCCATCCAAGTTTGGGACCACTCTTACTTTTTAACAACTTTTTTACTTTTGTCCTTACTTTTCAGCTGTTACTTTTCAGATCTGCAGGTCTAGCCACCTAACTACCTCTTTCCCTCTGATATTCCGTTTAGTCTTTTATAGTAAACTTGTACCTTCTACATTTATTAGCCAAACATCATGTTCACCACTCACATGTACACAACCGTCTGTTTAACATCTCTCCCGCCTCCTAGTCAGTAGAGTACTACCTTAAATTCCAGCCTAGATAAGTCTCAACCCAAAGCGTGGTAGCTAACCAAACCTTTCCAGAATATCACCACAATTCCCAAAACGCATTCATCTCTGTGGGATTCGACCCCTACCTTCACTATACTACCCAGTAGAAGAGGGTTGAATTATTGATACCAGGTTCAGGTTTAGCAGGGACTTCCATACTGATCAGTAGGATACACCCTTTGCTTGAAACGACACCTGACGCAAACCTGCTATTTCAAATGGCGCCGTTGCCGGGGATGAATGACGTTATTAGCTGTTATTGTGAGTGATACTTTGGCGTATATACTGTTCATAATTTTTCTCTTTTCTTTTCGTTTCAGTTTATGAGCAGCAGCTCGGCTCCTGACCATCGGGGACCGAATATACTCCAGCGAGGGACTATACTCGTAACCACTCCGTCTGACCTGTCAACAACTTTGTCTGACTTAGGTTCGAGTAGTGACGAGGAGCAATACACCATAGAAGGACCAATACCGGAAGAGATACCAAGGATAGAGGGAAACCCGAGAAGGATGGCCGCTCAAGGAGAAGAAGATCCTGAGATCGGGACGCTGAATGCACATACCGAGGGAGAACCACCTCAAGCCATAGTTATGACCCCAGGGCAAACTGTTTGTGATGTGAAGCCTCATGTGATCGCAATTTTGCCTACATACTGCGGGAAGAGTTACGAAGGGTCGTATGAGTTCCTTCATGAGGTTTGTAAAATTTGTAGGGCGCAGAGGAGGCCAGCAGGGGCAACCGAGGATGACTACAGATTGAAGGCTTTGCCGTTCGTTTTGAAAGGGGAGGCAAACACCTGGTTCATGCGCCTGCCCCCGACTCCATTGAGAGTTGGGCTGATTTCAAGTCAGTATTCCTAGGCGAGTTTTTCCCGTCATCCAAGACAAGCGCGCTGAAAAGGGAAATAACCAGTGTGAAGCAAGGGTACGATGAGCCTTTGAGCGATTATTGGGCGAGGGAAATAACTAGTGTGAAGCAAGGGTACGATGAACAACCAATAACCGGAGCACAAGACGCAATCAAGTCATTAATACTTGCAGTGTTAGCAGTTGCATTATCAAAACCAACAGAAAATATCTTATTGCATAATTGAAATTCATTCAAAACTTGAATAATTAAAGAAGCAATTTTGGGTGCAGTGTGTGGTGTCTCAAATTCTCTAAAACCAATCAAACGCTTGTTCAAAGTCCAACTATTGTCCATAAAGTGAACCGTAATGCCCATGTATGCATGTTTATTAAAACAATCAGTCCATACATCTGAGCAAATGTTCACTTTGTGTCCCAAGTTAAGTAAATAATGTGATAATTCAACTTTTTTCTCCGAACATTGTCGAACGGTAGATCGTTGAACGGTCATTCGACCTACTCTTTTGACAGCCACGTTCAAACCACTTTGCATAGTAACCTCAAATTTTTTGTCATCTTAAACATTAAAAGGAAAATGCTTCATTGCAGCCCATCTAGTCATAACGTCAGCAAAATTTTTAGGATCATATTTAAAAAGAGGCGTACCTGACGAATCTGAGCCACCGGGTTGGAAGTTTAGTTGGGTTTGGGTAGAGGCAATGCCACATTCTACCGGATGCTTTGTCACCAAATGACGACGGAGGGTGCCATATCCCCCACCACTCGCAAATTTGTACACTTTATCACAATAGTGACAATATGCATGAAACGCCGATGTCTCTTCTTGAGAGAGTGGATCATTAGGACTTGGAATTACCACTGGGACCTTCTTGTAGTGTTTAACAAAAATATCATATTTCAATGCTTTTTTAGTGGGTGTAGGGGGAGGCATCTCCTCATTTCCGCCGGTGCTAGACGGAATACGAGAATGAGATCTATCATCATTGTTGTCCGAGTCCGACGATATAGACACGTCGTACTCGTCATCTTGTTGTTGGGAACTACCACCGCCCCTCCCCCCCACCTTGATGCATTTCAACGAGTAGCATGTCCATTATATGATCTTCTTCTATCTATAAATATTATATAAGTTGAAGTTTTAATTAGAAACACAATTTTTTTTTTAAAAACTCAATCTTATGAAATTATGAATTGTAAAAATAATTTTATTTTTTAGAACTTACTTGCATGCGTTCAGCCGCCACTGGTGAAACCTCTTCTATAACTTCTCAACGACTAGGTTGCTTTGATATTTGGGGACGACTACTTTGATCTTGGACAATTCGTTTGCCCCGATTACCACGTCCCGGTCCACCATGAGAAGAAGACATAATGCAAAATGAAAGTAGTATGGAATATGGAGTATTGAATAAATGGTAAATTACGAACACAACAACATATATAGTAGTAAACAACTTGAGCAATTAGAGAAAATGGGGATAGAGAATAGAGAAATTGAGATTGAGAAGGAAATCCTTGTTAACACAAGAATGGTGTGAGTAAAAATGATGGGGGAAGTGGGGTATTTATAGAAGTAAAATTGGAAGAAATAAAATTAAAAAAATTAAAAAAATTCAAATTTCAAATTTCGGTCAGTTTACCGCCTGAACTGTCTGTTTCGAACTGAACAGGCCGGTTTCGGAGAAGGGTGGGTTACATTGTATGGCATACAATGGATTCTTAGACCGACATAACTAGGCATTTAATTATTAGAGAATTGAATTTGTGGGAAAAACAGACATCACAGGACAGTAGAGATGGAAATCAGGCTGTGGAAGTGGTGGTCCTTGAGGCAAACCATACCCAGGGAGACCAGTTCTTGGTGGCTGTGATGGTAAAGGTAGTTGAGATGGAGGATGTGGCTATGATGGAGGCAGCTGCGTGTAGAGGTGGAACTGCTTGAGGATACTGGAGTTGGGAAGGATGAGGAGCTGCGATGGTAGAGGTGGAAAAAATAATCAGTAGCAAATAAAGAACTAAGAACAGAAAGTAGCATCATAAGTATTGCTGAAAGGCTTTGATGTTTTATTCAACTTGTTTAGTTCTTATGATTTACACTTCTTAATATAGGATATAGACTATACACAATTAAGCTAAAGATTTACCCTAATTCCTAATTGCCTATTACATGGTAAGTATCAATGACAATATCAATTTCATATTCCCTTGATTTGTTCCATTGTGACTTGATTTCTTTCCAACACACCCCCTCAAGTTAAGTAAGGGGATCGTCCATACTTAACTTGCCCAATACTTCATGAAAATTTCTTGAGTCCACAGCTTTGGTCAGAATATCTGCTAGCTGATCTTCGGATATGACAAACGGTAGTTCTACGACCTTTGTTTCTATGTTGTCTTTGATGAAGTGTCGATCTACTTCAACGTGTTTCGTCCGATCATGCTGCACTGGGTTCTCGGATACACTGATGACTGCCTTATTATCGCAGAACAGTTTGCAGGGTCCTAAGGGAATCAACTCCAAATCGGTCATTAGCCGTTTTAGCCACAGGATCTCTGTTAATCCGCTTTTGATCCCTCGAAATTCCGCCTCTGCACTTGACAATGCTACCACCTTTTGTTTCTTGCTTCGCCAAGTAACCAAGTTGCCTCCAACAAATGTAAAGTATCCTGCAGTTGACTTTCGATCACTTGGGTTTCCTGCCCAATCTGCATCTGTGTACCCACATATGTCCATATGTCCGTGCTTCTTAAACATTACTCCGTGTCCTGGTGTTCCCTTCAAGTACCGAACGATTCGTATTGTTGCTTCCCAATGGGCTGCCTGAGGCCTATGCATAAATTGACTCACTACTCCGACTGCATATGCTATGTCGGGTCTAGTGTGGGACATGTAGATCAGCTTTCCAACTAAGCGTTGGTATCTTGTACGATGAGTGGGTTCTGCTCCTTCTACTATCTGCAAACCATGGTTCTTGACCATAGGAGGGTCTGCTGGCTTGCAGTCCAACATTCCAGTTTCTGCTAACAAGTCAAGGACGTACTTCCTCTGATTTATGAAGATTCCCCGTCGGGACCTTAGTACTTCTATCCCTAGAAAATACTTTAGTAATCCATGGTCCTTCATCTCGAACTCCGAGAAAAGATTTTGTCTCAATCGTTTGATTTCTTCTTCATCATCACCAGTGAGGATCATATCATCCACATAGATAATAAGACATGTGATCTTCTCTTCCCTTTTCTTCAGAAACATAGTGTGATCGGAGTTACTCTATTTATACCCGTACTTCTTCATCACCTCGGTGAATCTCCCAAACCAGGCACAAGGCGACTGCTTCAACCCATACAACGTTTTCTTAAGTTTGCATACTCTTCCACCTTCAAAATCCGCAGAGAAACCTGGTGGGGCCTCCATATAGATTGGTTTTGAGAGTTCACCATGCAGGAAGACATTGGTGACATCAAACTGGTGTAGAGGCAAATCCTTGTTTGCCGCAATGGAGAAAATGACTCTGATCGTGTTCATCTTGGCAGCTGGAGAGAATGTCTCGGCATAATCGACTCCATATGTTTGAGTGTACTCTTTTGCTACCAATCTGACCTTATATCGCTCAATTGACCCATCTGGTCTCCTTTTGATGGTGAAGATCCACCTGCACCCCACAGCTTGCACGCCTTCTGGACGGGCACATACTTTCCATGTTTTGCTTTTCATCAGCGCTTTCATTTCTACCATCATCGCCTTTCTCCAATGAGATATTTGCATGGCCTCTTCAGCTGTTTGAGGGATCTCCTATTCTTCATACATGGCTGTTGTGAATGCTCTAGCCATTTCTGCGAGGTTGGCTTTAGCTAGATTTGACATCGAGTATCTACTTTTACCCCCGATCTTTTCTGGGTTGTATCTTTTAGGTGGGACCCCTCGAGTGCTTCGTGGGGAGAGAATGTATCGGCCAGTGTCCCCATCAATAGCAGTGATCTCATCTGTCTCAGAAAGGTCAGGAGTAATGACTGTGCTCTCAGGAACGGGTTCAGAGTTTACCTCGGATATCACTGGAGGAGGATTGGTCTGAGGCATGGCTGGCTGAGGAGGATCCACCGTAGATGTGACCTGCTCGGCGGTGGTGCTAACTTGTTCTGTTAGTTCCGCTTCGGAGTTGCTTGATTGAGGCACCAACCAACTTGGAGGTCCACTCATATCCCTTAGGGTATTCCTACTCTCCCCCTGACCGCTAAGTTGGGTTTGATAGAAGTATTCACACTCAAGGAAGTTACAATTCATAGTAGTGATTATCTTCCTAGAGGATGGATCATAACATCTATACCCCTTTTGATTAATCACATATCCCAAGAAGACACATTTCACGGCGCATGCAGAAAAGTTAGTGCGCTCATGTTTCGGTATATGCACATAGACAGAGCATCCAAAAATCTTTAGTGGAAGAGTAAATGGTTTATGAACTTTTGTCAATTTTGAGAGAACTTGAAGAGGTGTTTTCATATCAAGAATTTTTGTAGGAAGACGATTAACTAAGTACACCGAGGTAGCAACTACTTCAGGCCAAAGGAATTTTAGAACATTTGAATCAAAAAACAAAGCTCGAGTTATTTCAAGAACAATTCTATTTTTTCTCTCCGCTACCCCATTTTGTTCCGGTGTATACGGGCAGGTGGTTTGTTGAATTAACCCATTCTTCTTAAAAAATTCTTCCATGTCTGCATTAACAAATTCACTCCCATTGTCTGACCTAAGAACCGAGATAGTTTTGTGAAACTGTGTCTGAATCATTTTGAAAAAGATGGTAAATTTTTCGAAAACTTCACATTTATGTCTCAAAAAATATACCCAAGTCATTCTAGTGCAATCATCGACAAATAGAAGAAAATATTTAAAACCATGATCACCAGTAATAGGCGCAGGGCCCCACACATCAGCATGAACAATGGAAAAAATATCTTTAACACGCGTATTACTGGGTTTAAAAGATTGTCTATGATTCTTAGCCAAAACACATGTCTCAGAAGAAATGTCTTTAAGGTGAGAAAATTTTGGGAAAAGCAATTTGAAATAACCCGCGGAAGGATGACCCATTCTACGGTGCCACAGCCAAGCTTCTCTATCAGTAGATCCGTGAGCAAGCATCGCGGCGCCCCCTTGGTGAACTATCTCATCCACATAATATAGTCCCTGACGCTCAGTGCCACGCCCAATTATCCTCATCGTCCTGAAATCTTGTAAAACACACAAATTCAGATGCATCAATAAGGTACAATTCAGTTCCTTCGTCACGTGACTAATAGACATCAGTTTGTGAGACAGTTTGGGCACATAGAGGCAATTTTTAAGTTTCAGACTCGGGGATATTTCAATAGTTCCACTTCCATCCATAGATGTCAATTCCCCATCAGCGGTTTGAATTGACTTTTCGTTGCATCATTAAAAGTAGTGAAATCTCTTTTATCATATGTCATAGTATCTGTAGCCCCACAATCAAATATCCACTCACTCCCAGTATTACCCTGTAATTTTTTTGCCATGCACGCAACATGGGTATTTTCAAGAGGTGCAAAATAATTTGGGCCAATAAACGATTTTCCTGAAGCTGGGGGGTTAATTTTCACATTTTTAACTCCCGGAGGACTCAATTGCACATTAATTTCATCATGGGCTATCTTATGCAATAAATAAGAATCGTGGGGTATATCATGGGGTAAAAAACGTGATTTAGCAGTCTTGGAGGGTTTAATTGCTAATAACAAAGTAGGGTTAGGGTTTGTAAGCCCTAACCCTTTACCTACACATGACCCGCCGCCTCCAAATGATCCCCCGCCTCGTCTGAAATCGGCGATCGCTACTTCCCCGATTGCACCACCCTTGTTCTCCTGCCGACCGTGGGTGTCGGCGGCCTCCTGGTTGTCCGCTCCGGTTGCCGGGAACAACCCTCATCCATTTTCGGCTATTCCGATCGCCAGTTTCGCCTTGGCCTTCTGGTTCTCGTCCCACCATTCTGGGAAGCCGACGAGGAGGAAGCACCTCTCCTTGGTGTGTTTGTGTTTCCCGCAATGCGAGCACCATAATTTTGATTTGTCTGGTTTAAATGGACGTCGATTTGAGGGGTTGGGTGTACCGGTTCGGTGCGGCGGTGGTCCACCCCGCTGCTGATTTCGAGCCGCGAATCCAAGTTCGATACCGCCAGATGATGTGACGTCGCTGGTTGCACTGGCTGGTTCGGTGGAGATTGCCGGCATGATTTTAAGCCGGGCGGTCTCCCTTTTTATCCAGCCGTATGCGACCTCGGCTGAGGGCCATGGTCGTTCCTTGAGCATTTCCCGCTTCAGCTGATCGTATCTCGGGTTGAGTCCGGTTAGAAACTTGAATAGTCACCGAGTTTCGATGTATTTTCGGAATTGGCTAACCCCTTTGTCACAACATGTGACCGGCTGTTCTTGGCATCGATCTACATCTATCCACGTCCCATGTAAGTGCCGCCAATATGTCTCCAGGCTTTGTTCTCCTTGCTTGACATTTTATGCCTTCTCCTCCAGGTCGAAAAGTAAGAAGGGATCGGATGTGCTTTCTAATGTCACGGCTAGGCTTTTCCACAAGTCCTCCGCCGTTTGATGATGGGCGAAATCAATGACAATATCAGTTTCGATGTTGTCTAGAATCCATGAGAAGACAATTAAGTCTGTCTCCTCCCACTCCGTGTAATCAGCCGCCCCTGGTTCGGGTGGTGGCGGATTGCCGTTGATGTGTCAGAGTACCCTTCTACTCCCGATCTGGATCTTCATCAGCTGCGCCCATATCGAATAGTTCGTTCCATTGAGCTTCACGGCAACGGTAACATTTTTGCTAACTCCCAGTTTGTTATCGTCTTAGAATTTGGGTTTGGGTTTGGGTTCTCTGTCTTCGTCGGCCATGGCTTAATTCTGCCTTAGGTCGAGAAAGGTATATCTAGGTTATGATGAATTTATTTCAGAGCCTTTGCTCTGATGCCCTGTTGAAAGGCTTTGATGTTTTATTCAACTTGTTTAATTCTTATAATTTACACTCCTTTATATAGGATATAGACTATACACAATTATGGTAAAGATTTACCCTAATTCTTAATTGTCTATTACATGGTAAGTATCAATCACAATATCAATTTCATATTCCCTTGATTTGTTCCATTGTGACTTGATTTCGATCCAACTAAGTATCAATTTCATATAATAAAAAGGATGTAAAAGCAAACTATGAATCATAATGTTTTCCTATAAACAGCAAGATATCTTAGAAAGAACAGCTGAAAATATTTAAAAGGAAAAGCATCTTGTGCGCTCCTACCTTGAGCTACAGACTCAAAAGTTACAACATACTTTTTACATACTAAAGAATCAGGGGAACATATTTAAGAACCTTGAAATGTGACACCATAAGTGTAAATGTTAAACAACGAGATTTTGAATAAGGTCTGAGAGCAGTATTTAGATTACATCCTCCCTCTGTCCCAGTTTAGGAGTGTGATAAGTCGTATTCTAGGCCTTGGTTACGGGTCAGTATGATGTGCTTAATTGATTATATTTGCAAAACAGTTGTTTAAAGTGTGCAGGTTAAGCATTCTAGCCAGTAGGGAAGTTTCGGAATGTTCAGGTGAAGGAGGCGCCAACATGATCTCATACTGATCAGTATTCGTGCTAAAACAGCTTGAGATGGAGAAGACGGATAGCTGGGACGGATTACCCACAATTAAGATCAAAGAAGTCAAATTGCAACGAGGATTTACCCTAAAATCAAGGGTAGCCTCCCTATAAAAGGAAGCCAAATTGGAGAGAGACAAGGATACACACATAGACAATTTCACTCATTCACCACCATCTTTAGGTAGAAAGTTTTCTCGGTAGTTTCAGTCTTTCAGCCGTGTCCCGCTTCTTGCCTCGCCGTAGCCATGATCACTTGACGTTCAGATGTTCCCAGAATTCCAGTCATCGTCCATTCCAGCCCAGCAAGATCGTAGTTTAGAGTCTCATCGCCCGGAGTGGCAAAACACTTTTACATTGCTTTCGTAGTTTTAAATTTCTCGCTTTCCTTACGTTGGATCTTGTTTGCCTTTGGATATTTTCTGCTTTGGAAGTACTTTGTTGAAGATCCGAACGTGTTTATGCTATGAAGTTGATTTCCGTTTCGTTTATTGTGGTGTTTCTTAATTCCCTTGCCTAGTTAGCTTAGATCTAAAGTTTCTCGGTGTTTAAAGTGCTGAATCTCTCAATTCCGTTTACGTAACTAATTTCTTTAGGATAGATAAACAAGTACTGTTTGATCGGAAAGTAGATTGTTGCATGCAAAGCTTAGTTTTAATTTCTGAATCGTTCTTTCATGTTGACCAGTATGCAGAAGTCCAGTTTCAGTGTTTGATTTCAGATTTGATTTCTTAGTTTTGGATCTGTGTTTGTGAGTTGTTAATCTGAGTTTTCCGTGTTGAATCTGGAATTGTTATCTGAATTTTGGAAGTGTTTGTTGAAGAAGATGATGTCTATTTCAATTGGAGGGGACCACTTACTTTTCGAGATGCTTTTGCTTTTGTCCTTCACTTTTAGTTGAGCTCTGTCAGCCTAGTCATCAAACTTCCACTACACTCTGAATATTCTGTTTAGCCCAAAATAGAAACCCGTACCTCCCAAATATTTTCTGTTACAAAATTGTCTCCCCATTCCACGTACACAGTTACATTCCAAATGTTTTCCTTACCGTCTGACCAGTAGAACACCTCCTTTAAGTTCCAGCCTAGGTAGAAACTCAACCCAAGCGGGGTAGCTAACCAAATCTTCCAATTGTCACCGCGGTAGTTTAAGAACGCACCATCTCTGTGGGATTCGACCCTTACCACCACTATACTGATCAATAGAAGTGGGTTGAGGAATCTTTGAAACCAAGGTCTAGGTTAGTTAGGATCTCTATCCTGATCAGTAGGATATATCCTTGCTTGAACGACACCTACACACTTAGGTCCTTTCAAATGGCGCCGTTGAGGACATGATGGGTGAAATGCTAGCGTCACAACAGAGCATTAAAGGAGACTTGCAATCCCATAACGAGATCGTGCAGGGGATGCAAAATGCCCAGAAAGAACATAAGGCGAACATGGATATGATGAATAGGCAGTTAGCCCAACTGGCCAGTTCGGTGGGGGATTTGAAGGGAAATGCAGGTAAACTCCCATCTACAGTCCAAATGCCCGACAAGGCAAATGTGAGTAAGGTTACGTTGCGGACCGGAACTACTTATGACGCGCCTCAACCCAAACGACCTAGTGGAGGATCTAACGGAACGAAGATAGGAGGCGATACCGTTTCAGCGGAAGAACTAGGGAGGCCTATGCCTCAGATGCAGGATCCATTCTTCTTGGATGCTACACCAATTGTAGGAGATGAACCCGAAACCCTACTGACCAGGAAGGAAGCTCATCGAGAGGAAGAGCCCAGAATGGAAGCCCAGACTCAGGAACTACCCCGGGAAGACTCCAAGAAGGTTGCTAAGGGACAAGTAGATGAGAAAAAAGGGGAGAAACCATTCCCATTCCGATTTGTTACAAAGAGGAAGAAAGAGAACCCGGTTGACTATTTGTCGATTTTTGGGAAGTTGGATGTCACCATACCATTTCTCCAAGCCGTGAAACTACCCCCTCTTGGGAAATTCATAAAGGACTTCATAGCCGGGAGAGCCCAGAAAGATGGCAAGATTATGGTGGAAGGGATAGCGTCAGCAATAGTGCAAGAGACGTTACCACCCAAGAGAGCCGACCCAGGTATGTTTACCTTACCAATAACTGTTGGAGATGTGAAGGTCGAACATGCAATGTGTGATTTGGGGGCGTCTATAAATGTCATGCCATTGTCTATCTATAACCGGTTGAAGGGAGTGAGGCTGTCAAGTACTAGAGTATTGATCCAACTGGCTGATAGGTCGTGCATAAGTCCGGAGGGAGTTTTAGAGGATGTATTAGTTAGAGTGCATGATTTTACATACCCTGCTGATTTTTATGTGATCAAAATGAGTGAGCATGAAGCGAGGGAGTCTAGTGGAGTCTTGTTAGGAAGACCATATTTGAGAACGGCCAAGACGATCGTGGATATGGCTGAGGGTACTATTTGCATTGACTTTCATGGGGAGAAGTTTACCTTTGATATAAATGATGCCATGAAGAAACCTATTGATTCTGAAAATCTATGCTATGTTGATGTGATTGACCCTTTAGTCCAAGATTTTCTTGAGACCGAACTTTTGCAGGAGAAACTCCAGGCTTTAGATGTTTATGAACAGGCTGACGTAGAAGCTGCTGCATGGTGTGATCTGATCAGTAGCCAGGGGTTGACCGATGAAGAAATTGAAGGAGCAATCAAGGATTTTTGTCAAAAGTCGGAGTTCATAGGAGCCGCAGGGGCTCAGCTACCAGTCAGTATAGAAGAACCATCAGAAGGAGATTTAGAAAAAGGGGAAGAGTCCGCGAAAAACCCCCTAACCGAAGACACACTTCCACCCCAAGTTGAGCTGAAGAAGTTACCCTCGAATTTGAAGTATGCCTTCCTCGGAGGTGAGAACTCCTATCCAGTGATCATCAGCAGCAGCCTTACGAAGGAACAAGAAGCTAGGCTACTGACCGTGCTGAGCAAGAACAAGAAGGCGATTGGATGGAGTTTTACAGATTTAGTTGGAATTAGCCACGACGTCTGCATGCACCATATTAGGCTGGAAGAGGGAGCAAAGGCACATCGAGATGCCCAAAGGAAAGTAAACCCTAACATGCGAGAGGAAATATTGAACGAAATCTTGAAGTTGTTGTCGCTAGGGATTATCTATTCAGTGCCAGACAGTGAGTGGGTCAGCCCGATCCACATAGTTCCAAAGAAGTCGGGAATCCAAGTCGTCCAAAATGAGATGAATGAGCTGATTCCAACGAGGCTAGTCACGGGTTGGCGAATGTGCATCGATTACCGCAAGCTGAACAATGCAACAAGGAAGGATCACTTCCCTCTGCCTTTTATCGACCAGATGTTGGAGCGACTCGCTGGGAAGAAGTACTTTTGCTTCTTGGATGTGTACAGCGGATATTTCCAAATCTACGTGGATCCTGAAGACTAGGATAAGACCACCTTCACTTGCCCATTTGGAACTTATGCATACCGGCGCATGCCTTTCGGCCTATGCAACGCTCCAGGTACGTTTCAACGTTGCATGATGAGCATATTTTCTGATTTGATTGAGGATTGCATAGAGATATTCATGGATGACTTTACGGTCTACGGAGACTCGTTCGATTCTTGCCTTCATCATTTGGATATAGTTCTTGAGAGATGTCAAGCGAAGAGTTTGGTTTTGAACTTTGAGAAGTGCCATTTTATGGTCACCGAAGGGATTGTTCTGGGACACGTGGTCTCGGAAAGGGGAATCCAGGTGGATCGAGCAAAGGTGGACGTTATATCTAAATTACCGTTCCCTACTGATCAGAAGGGGATTAGGGGTTTTCTGGGGCATGCCGGATTTTATCGACGATTTATTAAGGATTTCTCCAAAATCGCCCAACCCCTTACCAGGCTACTTCAAAATGACGTGGAGTTCGTTTTTGATGAGCAATGCAAGGCTGCTTTCAATCTTCTCAAGGAAAAGCTGATATCCGCACCTATCATACGGGCTCCTGACTGGGACCATCCTTTCGAAGTAATGTGCGACGCCAGCGACTTTGCGGTAGGGGCCGTGCTGGGTCAGAAGATCGATGGGAAGAGGTACGTAATTTTTTATGCGTCCAAGACTTTGAATCAAGCCCAGCGGAATTACGATACCACTGAAAAGGAGATGCTGGCAGTGGTGTATTCTTTCGAGAAGTTCCGGCCATATTTGTTGGGATCCAAGGTCATAGTATATACTGACCATGCAGCCATTAAGTATCTGATTGCCAAGAAGGAATCCAAACCACGCTTGATCCGATGGGTACTCTTGTTACAAGAATTTGATTGGGAGGTGGAAGATAAGAGAGGAGTCGAGAACAAGGTGGCAGATCATTTGAGCAGAATAATGCAAGATGGAAACAGTGACGAAGTGCATGATAAGTTTCCAGAGGAACATTTATGTGAGGTGATTTTTGCGCCCAGGAAAATTGATTGGGAAGAAGTGTATAAACTTACTGGTCAGAATGATACAGCAAAAGGAAAGGAGAAGGTAGGGCAGGAGCCATGGTATGCGGACCTGGCCAACTACCTAGTAACTGGAGAACTTCCAGAAGCACCAAGTGTTACCAAGGCACAAAGAATGAAGATCAAGAGTGAAGCAAAATACTACTTTTGGGACGACCCCTACCTATGGAGGGTAGGATCCGATCAAGTGATAAGAAGGTGCATTCCTGACTGGGAGCAGCGGGATGTTCTAACCCACTGCCATTCGTTAGCATGCGGAGGACATTTCGGATCCAAGAAGACGGCAGGAGGAAGAGTCGCGTTATTGGAAAGGACGGTTACTGAATTGGCGGAGGAGAACAGACAGATGAGGGCAGAAATGATCCGATTGGCATCAGTAGTGGAACGGGTGTTGAAGGAATCTGCGGAGCAGAGGATACTGACCCAGAGGCAAGCGTCTATGGAAGTGATCGTGACTAATTTAGGAGAACAGAACCACAAGATACAGACGGAGATGAATAGGATGTTGTCCATGATCGACAATATCCTAGAGGAGGTGAGCCACCAGAGGGCGGCTGAAGCTATGAGAGTAAGGGGCAGTGTAGCCCAGGATACTGGACCAAGCGGACATGCTGGCCAGGATGTTGAACCACAAGTCCCAGAGACCGTAGTGAAGGAGCAAGAGGAAGAGAAAGCCGAGGTGCCGGCAACTGCCGAGGAGCCGGCAAAGGATGATGAGAACCAAGCTGGAATGGAGACAGACCAACCGGAGGACCAACCGATAGAACGACCTGCACCACCTGCCCCACGAAGGAGCAGGAGACTCCGATAGACCCCCCCCTACTGACCAAGTTAGTTTTTCTTTTTAAGTTTCAGTTTTTCTTTTAACTTTTCGTATTGTTGTTATGAGTTGGTTTTTGTTTAGGTAGTATAATTTGTGTTTGCGCGCAAACCCCACTTCATAACACTTAGCCTATTCCATAGTCTAAGTGTGAGAAGTTAAGGGTTTGTTTCTTTGGAGCATGTTTTCTTTGTTTTGTTTGTTTTGTTTTCTATGTCGCATGCATGTTAGCTCACACTTAGCCCATTGCATGGTCTAAGTGTGAGGAGTTTGTGTATATGTGTTTGTGGTTATGTTTTGTTGATCTCTGTATAGGTAATAAAACCTCTCTCACTTAGCCTATTCCATAGTCTAAGTGTGAGAAGTTTTTGTTTTAGTTTTGCTGTTTGTTGTCTGTGTGCCATCGTACTGGCCATTACCTTTTCCACTTCACAGCCTTATCTGAGGGCAGACACTTGTGAAGTGAGAGGGGGGACGCAATGGCCAGTAGGATGTATGTATATATGTGTAGTCTTTGTGTTTGTGCTTTTATTTTGTTTTGTTAGGTCTAGTTTTATGTTGTGTGTGATTGGGCTTAAAACTCAACCGTCTTGAGCTGAAGGTGAGGGGAATTGAGGGAGATAGGACATGCTGGAAAACCTAAACCATCCCCGTTAGTACCTCCTAGTCAGGATAGATGAGGTGAGTATGAGAGAAAAGCCCATACTTAGAGCCAAACACGAAAGCCCTCTAAAAATGTGAGTTATAAGCTTTAAAGTGGAACCACTTTCCACATATATTGGAAAGAAAAGAGAGGCTGCCACAATTCGCCTAGGGTGAAGTGATCACGGGTATCAAATACTGAAGGCAGTAGGAACCCCCCCCCCCCCGTTTTTGAAAGAAAAAAAAAAAAACCGCCTTTAGAACCTTTTCTTCTTAACCTTTTATATACCCAGATAAACACCCCAGCCGACTGGGACTGTGTAAGGCATGAAACAAATGGAGCTTACTGGCCAGGAAGAAGTGCGGAAAAGCAGAAACCAGCTGGGCGAAAAAGTTAGAAGAAAATCGACCAGGGAGTCATTCCCAGTCCAAAAAAGAGAAGAAGGAATAAGGGTGGCGAAGCCACGAAGGAACGAAAAAAAAAAAAAGAGGGAACCGAGAAAATGAAGAAAATGGTCAGAAAGATTTGACCACAAAAAAGAGATGAATGAAGGAATAAGGGTGGCGAAGCCACAAGATGCTACTGACCAGTGGAGACCAAAGCCAGAAGCGCCAACTAAAGTAAGCAACTGATCAGAAGCCTAATATACACAGTCCCCCCCGCATAAATAAAAATAGAAATTTTGAACCTTAGAGCCTTAGGAACATCCACCGAAAACATTACAAGCCAACAACCCCGTTACAAGCCTATAAGTCCTTCAGTAGCCGCTCGTGGAATCTAAGTCCGAAGCAATCGTGGTGAGCATAATGAGAGAATGCAGTCCTAACATTCCTGGTGAGGTATGAGCGACTGAGCGAACCTAGTGTTGGGCCGAGAGTGTGGGCGATCTTGACAAACAGATATACTGACTGGAAGAGAAAAGGGGGGGTGGCAGAAGTTCAAGGCTGTCTAAGGCCGGATTGCACCTGATCCAGAGGGGAGGGATGGTTGAAAATATAGCCCGATCTATGTGTTTTCAGTCTTTTATGTGTTTATGTTTCTCTGTGTTTGTTTGTGTTTTTCTTTGCGTCATAGTTTAGAGTCTAAGTTAGGTAGAGTCGGGCAGGGGAGTAACCAGGCTAGAATTCGACTTATTCTTTTCTTTGTTTGTTCTTCACGCTTGAGGACAAGCCTGTGGTAAGTGTGAGCAGTTTGATAAGTCGTATTCTAGGCCTTGGTTACGGGTCAGTATGATGTGCTTAATAGATTATATTTGCAAAACAGTTGTTTAAAGTGTGCAGGTTAAGCATTCTAGCCAGTAGGGAAGTTTCGGAATGTTCAGGTGAAGGAGGCGCCAACATGATCTCATACTGATCAGTATTCGTGCTAAAACGGCTTGAGATGGAGAAGACGGATAGCTGGGACGGATTACCCACAATTAAGGGCAAAGAAGTCAAATTGCAACGAGGATTTACCCTAAAATCAAGGGTAGCCTCCCTATAAAAGGAAGCCAAATTGGAGAGAGACGAGGATACACACATAGACAATTTCACTCATTCACCACCATCTTTAGGTAGAAAGTTTTCTCGGTAGTTTCAGTCTTTCAGCCGTGTCCCGCTTCTTGCCTCGCCGTAGCCATGATCACTTGACGTTCAGATGTTCCCAGAATTCCAGTCATCGTCCATTCCAGCCAGCAAGATCGTAGTTTAGAGTCTCATCGCCCGGAGTGGCAAAACACTTTTACATTGCTTTCGTAGTTTTAAATTTCTCGCTTTCCTTACGTTGGATCTTGTTTGCCTTTGGATATTTTCTGCTTTTGAAGTACTTTGTTGAAGATCCGAACGTGTTTATGCTATGAAGTTGATTTCCGTTTCGTTTATTGTGGTGTTTCTTAATTCCCTTGCCTAGTTAGCTTAGATCTAAAGTTTCTCGGTGTTTAAAGTGCTGAATCTCTCAATTCCGTTTACGTAACTAATTTCTTTAGGATAGATAAACAAGTACTGTTTGATCGGAAAGTAGATTGTTGCATGCAAAGCTTAGTTTTAATTTCTGAATCGTTCTTTCATGTTGACCAGTATGCAGAAGTCCAGTTTCAGTGTTTGATTTCAGATTTGATTTCTTAGTTTTGGATCTGTGTTTGTGAGTTGTTAATCTGAGTTTTCCGTGTTGAATCTGGAATTGTTATCTGAATTTTGGAAGTGTTTGTTGAAGAAGATGATGTCTATTTCAATTGGAGGGGACCACTTACTTTTCGAGATGCTTTTGCTTTTGTCCTTCACTTTTAGTTGAGCTCTGTCAGCCTAGTCATCAAACTTCCACTACACTCTGAATATTCTGTTTAGCCCAAAATAGAAACCCGTACCTCCCAAATATTTTCTGTTACAAAATTGTCTCCCCATTCCACGTACACAGTTACATTCCAAATGTTTTCCTTACCGTCTGACCAGTAGAACACCTCCTTTAAGTTCCAGCCTAGGTAGAAACTCAACCCAAGCGTGGTAGCTAACCAAATCTTCCAATTGTCACCGCGGTAGTTTAAGAACGCACCATCTCTGTGGGATTCGACCCTTACCACCACTATACTGATCAGTAGAAGTGGGTTGAGGAATCTTTGAAACCAAGGTCTAGGTTAGTTAGGATCTCTATCCTGATCAGTAGGATATATCCTTGCTTGAACGACACCTACACACTTAGGTCCTTTCAGAGTGCAATTTAGTTAGGGCACGTGTTTTAAGAAATTGTTGGAGTGTGTAATAATTGAAGTGTGGTAATGGTTGTTGAAGTGTGTAATAATTGAAGTGATGTAGTAGAAAATGAGACCCTTTTGACTTTTTGTATGTGTAGAATTTTGTTTTGTTTTATTTTTATGAAAGTAATGGCATTTTAGTGTAAATTTTATCAACAATGAGGTTACATTTTATGTCCACATATGGTAAACTCTAAATGAGACTCTTAAATTGGGACGAACGAAAATGACAAAATAGGACTCTTAAACTGGGACGGAGGGAGTATATGATAAAAGCATCTCGAATTAGTTACCTGCATGCCTGCAGACGGGGGTTTATTGGCCATTTCAGGCAAATGACTAATTTCTAAACAACAATGGAACAACCAAAAATTAGCATATTAGTTTGAAACGATTAATGGTCATTAGAATATTAATATAGTGGGAGAAACAGACAATCCAAAGAAACAACCTGAGAGTAATTGAACAAGTTAAAGTGTTAAACATAGCATTTATAGAATGTTGAGTAGACTAGATCAGCTATGAAAACTGGCAAGAAGCTGGCAGAATGATCAGTAATGTAGTATTTTGTCCCTTCGGGGACATCCGATAAAATTGGAACGATACAAAGTAATGTAGTGTATTACGACATCAATTGAGTTATATTAGTCACGGCTGCATCTTTTCCTCCTGACATACGCCAAAAAATGTAGAAAAGATGGTCGCATATGGTCCAATACCATAAGTTTAGAAAAATGGGAGACAAGAAAGGTAGGAGGGAAAAATGCAAACCCATAACAAGTAAATACATCTTCATAAATAATTAAAAATCTTCATATACCTAATTGGTGTTTCTATTTGCTGGACTTGAGTTACCAATGTCAATATTAATCACAGATTCACAGCAGGGGTGTATATACTGAATGGCTGTAACCTATTTTCCCAGACAATATAATCACTTGTCATGTCCCAATCTGAAATTGGAGGAAATTAAAAGTAACATGATCAGACTCCCTATTTCTAATATAGGAAATAATCAACTTAGCCAAAGATTTCAGGCTTTCTTCCTTTTAATAGAAACACTAATTTCACTTTAATCCTTACATCCTAAAGTTACATTAAAAAACACAAATTCATAAGATGGATTACTGAAGAGATTACCAAACAAGATATCCACCACCCTCCATTGACAAATCCCTATATAAACTACTTAATTCTTTTAAACAGAAAAACAAACTGAAACAATAATTGTTATTGTCTTGCTAATAGCATTATATGATCATGCTCAAAAACATACTCCCAGTTCAGTGTATAAAATAAAAGGCAAATTTTCACATTCCTAGAAAGAAAATTTAAAAGAAAAGGAAAACAAATTTATCCTCTAATTTCCTTCCATCATTCATGAATCCATTCAATAAAACACGGTGGAGCTAAATTACATTGGAGTAGAAGCGAGGAAGCTCCGTTTGCGAATGCAGCCACAGCGCGGTTGTGACATATAACTAATTAGAGAATAATTGATGATTGAGATAGAAATAAATGGCAAGCGAATGATTCTAACATGAGTTGGGAGAAGATTCATGAGTTTTAGGAAGAGGCGTTTAATTTGGATGATGACACGAAACTGAAAAAAGCACCCTTATATTTATACCAGCCAGCAATTTCTAGTATGTATATTTGGTATATTTATAATTTATTTTAGTTGCTCAATATTCCATGCTATCCCAATTGAGAAAAATATGATCAAAAGTGATTCAATGCTTTATGTTATAAAATACTTGTTCAATGCTTAATATCAATGTAGTACTATATAGTTTTGTAGTTTGGGAAGATTTGAATGTGTGACGCGGGTTTGGCAATATTTTGATCACGTTGTATTTTAATCCAACCATAAGATTGGGTAAGTGAAGCTTGTCAATTAGGCCAAGTTGGGAGTTCCCATCAAGCCAAACTATTCCACACTTTCGATACACGAATATATTAGAAATGTTGTCCCTGGCCTTAATCACTCAAACAAAAATGCAAGTTTTTTTTTGGGCTTGGAGGGGGATAAACCTTTGTTGAAAGAATATAACTGAGGTATTCATCGAAACATGCTGCTACTATACATATTCATATTTCTTAGTATTAACTTTATATATATGGCTAGCTAATTCCTATTTGTGTATTTTCCTATCATTTTTGTACTCTCTTAATTATGACTGCTGTTCGACTCTATGTTATTGCTGATTCTTATTCATGCTCATATATTCCAAGTTCGAGATGATATAGCAAGGAAATTAATTTGATTTACATCAATTGACGTTTTGCAAATTCATAATAAAAGTTCATAATTTAATCGATATAGTTTACTCGAAATAATATTTTCCCAACTAACGTCTCAATCATATGATTAATTTTTATAAGGTTGCTGAAATGTACTATTAGACTTGTGTTGTTAAAATTGAAGGTTAACTAATACATGCATATATATGAGTGGAAAAGGGAAATGGGTTCTTAATTAGACTATGATTATATCACTGTAACATCTCGATTACGTAGCATTATTTTAATATGAAAGGAAACTCAAAAGCTTATTATGTTTCAATTATACTTAGATTAATTTACACATATTTTTTTTGTTTAATTAAAATTGAAATTCGTGGACAAAAATTTGTAGTGTGTATATCCTTTTAGCTGGAATTTTCGATTAGCGACAACATTCTTACTACTATTCTTTTTTCTAATATAGTACTCCGTAATACTCCCCCGTCCCCATAAAGTATGAACTTTGGGTTCATCACAGTTTTAATACATTATTGGTAAAGTAAGAGAGATATACATAGAGAAAGTTTTTTAAGTATTGTTAGTGGAGAATGAGTTTCACCTCATTAGAGAGAAGATAGTTTCCAAAATTGAAATGTTCACATTCTTTGGGGACAGATGAAAAAAAAATAGTGCACTCTCAGGGACGGAGGGAGTACTATTCTAACAATATACACGAGTGACAGGTTTAGTTCATTCCCATACATAATATATTCCTACTAATATACGATCGTCCACAAACAGAATAACAAGATCATGTATATATATACACACATTGTTTTACATTTATTTTGAAAAAACATAAAATAATGGAAACAGAAAAAATTGCACCAAATAATATTCTTATTATGAGTACCCATTTTGTTAGCTAAAATCCAATTAAAATATTAATTAATCGATCATACATATGCAGTCTAGCTAACTATATGATTTATTAATACTAATATAGAGATCTCATAAAACAATAAATTAAATCCTAATGCATAATAAAACAATCAAATAGGGAGCCCATTTTTAGATGATATAGAGGTCATTTATACACCATTTTAGTTCGTCCCCGACACAATACCCGGCGGGTATCGGATACCCGCTACCCGCAAAAATCAGGTTCTAGGCCGGGTATTAAAATTGGGGCAAAATCTGGTATCAGGTATACCCGATACCCGATTTTTACCCGACTCAAATATTCTTAATACTCTAGGCCGCCCGATGCCTCGGGCGCGCCATCGTCCGCCCACTGTGGGTGTGCTGACGATGCAACGCGTTTTTGTTTTTTTTTTTTAATTTTTTAATTCTGAAAAATTTATTTATATAAATACCCCCTACCCCACCTTCATTTGTAACCTTTCCATTCACTTTGCCACACTCAAATTAGGATGCAACGTAGGATTTACCGTTTTTAATTAATCATGGTATTTTTTAATTATTTTGCCTTGACATATTTGAAAACATTTAAATTAATTAACAAAACTCAAATTAGGATGCAACGTAGGATTTACCGTTTTTAATTAATCATGGTATTTTTTAATTATTTTGCCTTGACATATTTGAAAACATTTAAATTAATTAACAAAACAATAGTGAAACCTATAGGACAGCTTATACAACACTGGTAATTATTTTGCATTGACATATTTGAAAATATTTAAATTAATTAACAAAATAATAGTGAAACCTATAGAACGGCTTATACGACACCCCACTGCAGATGGAAAGATAGAAGGATAAAATGCTGACGTAGCGGTACTTATAACGGGGCTTTAGGACATCCCTTAAGGCGCAACACTGCTAATGCTCTAATATACTTAAGTAAGAAAAGGGCTCAACCTGTGACTATAAAACTCAGGTTCCATCCTTAGTTCATTTATTCACTCACCTAAACTTTATTTAAGACTAATTGAAACCATCGTTCACTCTACTACCGATGTGGGAAAACTTAGCAGCCAACTCTAAATCCTCTTTGTATTCACAATCACATTATGACATTATATACAAAGAGGGATCTATTTACATAAATACAGTAATATCAAAACAGGATTTACTAACAAATTTTGCTCATTGATTTTTAGATATGAATGTTTTAATAGATTGTGTTTTTGAGAGCAAGAAAACATCACATTCTATTCTATTTCATTAAAAACATTAAGCTTTCATACGAAAATATTTTGAATTACTTCAAATTCTGGGGAACAAGAATTGTCGTTAAAGATGACTTACAAATAAACATTTTTCTATACCTTAATTGACATTAATGAAACGGAAGAGATTTTAGCAATACCAGATGATGATCTAACAAAATAAATATTCTAGTAGATGAAAGAGTATAGGAACTACAGTGGAAAAGGCTTTAGGCAAGAATATTGGTAATTTGGTATTAGGCAGGAAGCTTCAGAAAAGAAGAATCCCACATCAGCTGATAGACGCAAGAGGCATAACCATAATCCTTATAAATATTGATAATTGTTCAGTCTGGTAAGTTACATGCTTCGGTTGCGTGTACCCGCACCTGCAGGTACGGGTAACCCGATGCAGGTATTGGGATACCTGCAATGCCTGTGGGTTTCGGGGTCGAGTATCTGCAAAATTAGGTGTTGATACCTCTGGGTACCCATTTTGACACTCCTAAACACATATATCATTTTTAAATCATTTTATTTTATACACACCTACAATTTATTAAAAGACTTTAATTAGTGTATATGTAAAGTGGTTCATTTCCATTCTTTGAAATAGGTCATTTCATAATATGCAAAATAGGTCGCAACAACATCCTCGCGGTTTATTAAAGGACTGTTTTATCCCTGATATAAATAAAAATAATCTTAAAATGATCTCTATATATTATCTGCTCGAATGATCTAAAATTAATTAAAAATTATAGCCGTTTTATCCCAAAATAACCTTTGTATTTGGTTTATCCGGTTATGCATTAATATTCAATTATGCATCGATCACGACCCTACACAATATATATTGGGTCCCACATGGATGCATTTCTTTTATTTTGTTTAAATGAGGTGTGATTAAATATACTGCCTTACACTCAAATAGAATAATGCATTTGACCTAAAACTAAATATACTCCCTAACACCAATCAGCCAACACCCCCCCTTTAATTCACATTTTATTTTCTTCCCCAATTCCTCAAAATTTCCCAGACGAAACCGTAGCTCTTCGATCGGCGCCCCTTTTCCCGGCAACTTAGTGGATGCACGATGGGGATTCCGGCTCCCCTGTCGCCGGTCCTCCTCTCTCTCGGATTTTCTCTCCACACCAGCCAGCTCGGACCTTCCCAACGTCTGGCCTACCGTCGAAAACTCGGAGGCAGCGGCGTCGGCTCTTGCTCCTCTCTCTCCTCCGGCGTGTTCGCGACCGTCGTTCCTTTCTCCGGCGTGGTCACTGTTGTTTCACAGCAGCCGCCGCGTTTTCTCCGCTTTTCCTCCGTTGTTACCGCCGACTGCTTGGTCGGGGAAGGCGTCGATTTTCTACCTCGCAGGGCGGTGGGTGGTTGTGCATTGATGAAGGAGGAGGTGGGTGGTTGTGTAGAGTGAAGGCGTCGGTGGAGTAATGAGGGAGGCGAAAGGGTGGAATGCAAAATGCATCACCCGATTGTAATTGAGAGGGGCAAAGTGCAAATAACAATAATGTGGAGGAGTAAATAGATATGTCCATTTTTAGTAAGTTGGAAGTGGGACAAATTTTCAGGGACGGACCGAAATGGTAAATTGGGACAAATTTTTAGGGACGGAAGGAGTAGTTGAGACTTTTGTCTAAATCAAGTGTCGATGAGACATTGGAGTGGATACATTCGTAGATTGAGCAAATAAAATGAGTGGTGAATTAGACCAAGTATTAAGTATATTATCAAAAAAAGAACTATAATTAACCGTAACCAAATCTTAACGCCGTATATCACGAATCTATCCAACAATAAATATAGGCATGCATCCATCGCTTCTATTTATGCACAAAATTTGCAGATACAAAGGTTTATGATAATTCAAAGCTGCCTCATTCCAATCTAAGCTTTCTTTCTCAATTTTCACTCTTTAGATCGTTCACAATGACTTCCATGTTTGAAGAACCTTCCCATTTTCAAATAAAAGCTAGCTAACATAAAAGCCCTACCCACCAATTTGGTGATCTTTGGCGTTAGCTTGGATTTTGTATTAATTAATGTTAGTTCTAATACTACAGCAAATCTCAGAGTGAAAAATCAGTGAGTTTCACAATCAATATCTTCCTCTATTTTAATTTTAGTGTGACGTTTCACATTTCATTTATTTTTATCTTCCAGTTATTGGATAGTTGTAGAGAGAATTATGAATGTAGAAGGTTCGAACATCGAAGCCCCGCCGGGAAATGATGCATCCAAATTTGATGAAGATGGCCATCCAAAAAGAACTGGTAAATGAAGTTTTATTTATTTATTTATTTTCTTCTTCTGTCTATTTTTGGTTCTGAGCAATAAATGATTTTCTTGTTATTCTTCAATTCTAGTATGATTCAATAAAAACAATCTGTTTAATGGGTGGTTTGTATTGGAGTGCGAAAAAGGAACGGTATGGTCAGCAGGGGCCCACATAATAACAGCAGTTATCGGGTCGGGTGTATTGACGTTGGCATGGGCCATCGCACAAATGGGCTGGATGGCTGGGCCCATTGTTCTCATCGCGTTCTCAATTATCACTATGTTCACCTCGACCTTACTCGCTGACTGTTATCGCGCCGCTGACGGCACCAGAAATTACGTCTACAAAGACGCCGTCAAATCCTATCTAGGTAAAATAAAATCTCACTAATGCTTCATTTCACAATCTCACAGTAATCACCTGATGTGATGCAGGAGGCATTAAATATAAGTTTTGCGCGGTGGTTCAATACAGCTATCTTGTCGGTGTGACGATTGGATACTCGATCACAACCGCTATCAGCTTGGTGTAAGCCTGCAATTTTTGTTTCTCTCTTTGTCTCTCACTCTCTCTTCATAGATACTACTCTTTTTTTTGTAGGGCGATGAAAAAATCATTGTGCTTTCACAAACATGGACACAACCATGATTGCACATTGTCCAACAATCCTTTCATTGTGCTATTCGGATTGATACAAATAGCTCTGTCCCAAGTCCCCAACTTTCACGAGCTCGCATTTCTCTCCTTCATCGCGGCCATCATGTCGTTCAGCTACGCCTCCATCGGCCTCGGCCTCTCCATCGCCAAAATCACGGGGAAAAAACGCGCCACCACCAGCATCACTGGGAAACCAATCACAGATTCCTACTCCGCCGAGGAGAAGATGTGGAGCTGCTTCGCTGCGATCGGGAACATGGCGTTCGCCTACGCCTTCGCCGTCGTCCTGATCGAGATCCAGGACACGATCCGATCAGGAGCGCCGGAGAGCAAGGTGATGAAACGCGCCTCCGTCGTCGGAATCCTAATCTCGACGGTTTTCTACATGCTGTGCGGCGCGCTAGGGTATGCCGCCTTCGGCAACGCCGCGCCGGGGAACTTCCTGACCGGGTACGGCTTCTACGACCCGTACTGGCTGATCTTAACGGCAAATCTGTTCATCGCCATCCACCTGTTCGGAGCGTACCAGGTTTTCTCCCAGCCGGTGTTCGGGGCGGTGGAGGGGTGGTGCAGGCGGCGGTGGCCGGGGAACACGTTCGTGAGCAAGGAGCACAAGTGGGGGAGATTGAGGGTGAATTTTTTTCGGGTGGTGTGGCGGAGTGGGTACGTGGTGTTCACGACGCTGGTGGCGATGCTGCTGCCGTTTTTCAATGATTTCGTGGGGCTGCTGGGTGCGATATCGTTCTGGCCACTAGCGGTGTTCTTCCCCATCGAGATGTACATGGTGAGGGCAAAGATCTCGCGGTGGTCGTGCCGGGGGTTCTTGCTGCAGGTTCTTAGCGGATTCTGCCTTGTGGCTTCGCTGCTCGCTGGCGCCGGGTCTATTAGGGGGCTTGTTCACTCCCTCAGAAAATTCGAGCTTCTGCAGTCGCGATCCTGATTGTTGGATTTGTTGACATTAATAAATTAAATCATTTCTGCTCTGTATTTGTATATATGTGATCCTCCCTTATACTGATTGAACTCAACATTTGTAATTAATTGGTCACTGAAATATTGTCAACTTTGGAGTACTATCGGTTACAACCAGTGACAGGAGCCACGTTGGGCCCCTCAGCCATTTTCCTTTTACCTATATGGAGTATAACAATGATCAAGTACTGTTGTAGCTCAGCTGGTTCCTCCCTCCGTCTACCACCTGGGTGATTAGAGCCTCCTCACAGGCGCAGATTTGTTTCCTTTTTATACTCTCCATTTCTCTTTTATGTTTAATATCCTAATATGTACTTATAATATTAGTATAAATTTATATTTATTCCTTTCTTTTCTTTAATTTAAAATTTTTAATCTGTACATATCTATGAATAAAAAATATTTATTATCCCATAAATATGTAACTACTATAATACTAGCATCATTAATTTTCATTTTTAGATTTTGTTGCCTATTGTCCATGGTTTTAATTATTTTTACTATTCATGTGTTCCTCTCAACGACCCCCTGTTAGCTTATTTGGCTATGATGCATCGGCTCTGGACAACATTGACACCAAAAAAAACTGAAAACAATTATCAATCAAAAATTTGGAACCCCATCAGTAAATTTCTGGCTCTGCCACTAGTTACAACATCTACTATTTATAGCTACTACTCTCTCTGTCCCTTAAATATTGTCACAGTTTGATCGGGTATGGATTTTAAGAAATGGGAACTCAATGGTGCCTGCCTCGAGATTTTCCTTAATGAAGTGTCGGTCGACTTTCACATGTTTCGTTCTGTCGTGTTGCACCAGATTTTCTGAGATACTGATTGCTGCCTTATTGTTACAGAATAATTGACTTTTCCGTGAAGGTGGGTAGCCAATTTCTATTAACAATCTCCTTAACCACATGATTTCCATAAGTCCACTCTTGATTTCTCTGAACTCAGCTTCAGCACTCGATAAAGCCACCACATTCTGCTTCTTGCTTCTCCATGTGACAAGATTACCTCCAACAAAGGTGAAGTAGCCCCCTATGGACTTTCTATCAACGGGATTGCTTGCCTAGTCTGCATCGGTGTATCCGTCGACTTCCAAGTCATCTCTTTTAGCTAGGAATACTCCATAGCCCACCGTTCCTTTTAGGTATCGAACGATCCTCAAGGCTGCTTCCATATGGGCAACTTGTGGCTGGTGCATGAACTGGCTAACTACGCCAACTGCATAGGTAATGTCTGGCCGAGTGTGGGATAAGTAGATAAGCTTCCCTACTAGTCGTTGATACCGCTCGCGGTCTGCAAGATCAGCTCCTTCTTCTATTCTTAAACCGTGGTTTGGGATCATGGGAGTTTCTGTCGGCTTGCACTCCAATAGGCCTATTTCAGCCAGCAAATCTAGGACATACTTCTTTTGTCTTAGGAATATTCTGTGTCTGGATCTCAACACTTCGATTCCAAAGAAGTACTTCAATGCTCCAAGATCTTTCATTTCAAATTCCTTAAATAGATTCTCTCGCAGGCTTTCAAATTCCTCACTGTCATCTCCAGTGATGATCATGTCGTCCACGTAGATAATTAGGCAAGTGATCTTGTCTCCCATTTTCTTCGTGAAGAGTGTGTGATTGGAATGACTTTGTTTGAACCCTTGCTTAATCATTGCCTGGAAAAATCTTCCAAACCAGACTCTTTGAGATTGCTTTAATCCGTACAGTGTTTTCCTCAGGCGGCACACTTGGCCTTTTCCGAATTCTGCCAAAAAACCTGGCGGTACTTCCATATAAACTTCCTTGTCCTAAAACTATCCCTTCGGCGACCATGAAATGGCACTTTTCGAAGTTCAAAACCAGACTCTTTGCTTGACATCTCTCCAAAACTATATCCAAGTGGTGAAGACAAGAGTCGAACGAGTCTCCGTAAACCGTAAAGTCGTCCATGAATATCTCTATGCAATCCTCAATCAAATCGGAAAATATGCTCATCATACATCGTTGAAACGTACCTGGAGCGTTGCACAGGCCGAAGGGCATGCGACGGTATGCATAGGTTCCAAACGGGCAAGTGAAAGTGGTCTTGTCCTGGTCCTCAGGATCTACGTAAATTTGGAAATACCCGCTGTACCCATCGAGAAAGCAGAAAAACTTCTTCCCAGCTAATCTCTCCAACATTTGGTCGATGAACGGCAGGGGAAAATGGTCCTTCCTGGTCGCATTGTTCAGCTTACGGTAGTCGATGCACATTCGCCAACCCGTGACTAGTCTCGTTGGGATCAGTTCATTCTTCTCATTCTGAACTACTTGGATGCCCGACTTCTTTGGGACCATGTGGATCGGGCTGACCCACTCACTATCCGGTACTGAATAGATAATCCCTAGCGACAATAATTTCAAGATCTCCTTCAATATCTCTTCTCGCATGTTAGGGTTTACCTTCCTTTGAGCATCTCGATGTGCCCTCGCTCCTTCCTCCAACCTAATGTGGTGCATGCAGACGTCGGGGCTAATCCCCACTAAATCTGTAAGACTCCATCCAATTGCCTTCTTGTTCTTGCTCAGCACGGTCAGTAGCCTAGCCTCTTGTTCTTTCGTGAGGCTGCTACTGATGATCACTGGATAAGAGTTGTCCTCTCCAAGGAAGGCATACTTCAAATTTGGTGGCAACTTCTTCAGCTCAACTTGAGGTGGAAGTGTGTCTTCGGGTAGAGGATTTTTCTCAATCTCTCCTTCTTTTTCTAAACCTCCCTTCGATGGTTCTTCTATACTGGCTGGTAGCTGAACCCCTGCGGCTCCAGTGAACTCCGATTTCTGACAGAATTCCTTGATTGCTACTTCTATTTCTTCATCAGTCAACCCTTGGCTACTGATCATTTCACACCATGCAGCGGCTTCGACGTCAGCCTGCTCATAAACATCTAATGTTTGGAGTTTTTCCTGCAATAGTTCGGTCTCAAGAAAATCTTGGACAAGGGGGTCAATTTCGTCAACATAACACAAATTTTCAGAATCAATCGGTTTCTTCATGGCTTCATTGATATCAAAAGTAAATTTCTCTCCATGGAAATCAATGCAAATTGTCCCCTCGGCCATGTCTACTATTGTCTTAGCCGTTCTCAAAAATGGTCTTCCTAACAAGACTCCACTCGACTCCCTCGCTTCATGCTCACTCATTTTGATCACATAAAAATCAGCAGGATAGGTAAAATCATGCACTCTTACTAACACGTTTTCTAAAACTCCCTCAGGACTTATGCACGACCTATCAGCCAGTTGGATCAACACCCTAGTATTAGACAATCTAACTCCCTTCAATCGGTTATAGATAGACAATGGCATAACATTTATGGACGCCCCCAAATCACACATTGCATGTTTGACCTTCACATCTCCTATAGCTATAGGCAAAGTGAACATACCTGGATCGGCCCTCTTGGGTGGTAACTTCTCTTGCACTATTGCTGACGCTATTCCTTCCACCACAATCTTGCCATCCTTCTGGGCTCTCCCGGCTATGAAGTCCTTAATGAATTTCCCGAGAGGGGGTAGCTTCACGGCTTGGAGGAATGGTATGGTGACACCCAACTTCTCGAAAATCGACAAGTAGTCAACCGGGTTCTCTTTCTTCCTCCTTGTAACAAAACGGAATGGGAACGGTTTCTCCCCTTTTTTCTTCTCTACTGGTTCTTCAGCAACCTCCTTGGAGTTTTTCTTGGGTAATTCCTGGGTCTGGGCCTCCATTCTGGGTTCTACTTCTTGATGAGGTTCCTTCCTGGTCAGTAGGGTTTCGGGTTCATCTCCTACAATTGGTGTAGCATCCAAGAAGAATGGATCCTGCATCTGAGGTATAGTTCTTGCTAATTCATCCACTGAAATGGTATCACCTCCTATCTTCGTTCCATTAGATCCTCCACCAGGTTGTTTCGGTTGAGGCGCGTCATAAGTAGTTCCCGACCTCAACGTAACCTTACTCACATTTGCCTTTTCGGGCATTTGGACTGTAGATGGGAGTTTCCCTGCATTTCCCTTCAAATCACCCACTGAACTGGCCAGTTGAGCTAACTGCCTATTCATCATATCCATGTTCGCCTTGTGTTCCTTCTGGGCGTTTTGCATCCCCTGCACGACCTCATTATGGGATTGCAATTCTCCCCTGATGCTCTGTTGTGATGCTAGCATTTCACCCATCATGTCTTCAACGGATCTCCTTGTCCTGCTCGAGTTTTGGAAATGACTTGGCCCTTGGTGTTGATAGTTCTGGGAGGTTTGCTGGCCCTGATTAGGCGGGTATTGGTTATACTGGGCAGGAGGGGTGTACTGATCTTGAGGATATTGACTCTGGTGCTGGCCTTGGAATTGATTTTGGTTCTGATGGTTTTGGGGTCCTGGGTTTGGCTGATTTTGGAAGTTTTGGAAGTTTCTCTGGTGGGGTGGCACATAGACAGGGTTCGGGTTCTGTGGGTTTTGGTTTTGGAAGTTTTGGTTTTGGAAGTTTTGGTTTTGGGAATGTTGGTTTCTTCCTGACCAGTTGGGCTGGTAGTCTGGATTCGCGGGTCCACGGTTAGGGTTTTGGTTCGGATGGGGGTTATACTGGCTCTGACCTTGGTTCTGATTTTGGCTCCCGTCACCCCATCGGAAGTTTGGATGATCCCTCCATGGCGCATCCCGTTGCCTACCTTGAATCCAATGCCCACTAGAGTTGAAGTACCCCGCAGCATTAACTTGCTCCATATTCCCGAAGTCATTAGGCTGATCATAGTTCGGTCCTTGATTTCCCTGCTCTGCACCCTTGTAATTCCCAGCTGGGGGAGGTGGTGGAGTGCTCTTCTCGATCGCACTCAGAAGTGACTTCTTCAACTCATCCATTTTCGAATCCATTTTCTGCTCCAGTGTATTTTCCTGATCAGTAACCGAGGCAACAGCAGCCCGCTCTCGGTTATATCCTTCCCTTGAATGGTCATACTCTTTCTTTGCATTCAGTAGCTTCCTTAGGACCCTCTTTGCTTCGCTAACCCACAATTGCGTGAAGCTTCCTCCCGACGATGAATTTGCCAGGTCCTTGGTTACCGCGTTCATGCCCTCGTAGAAAGTATGATGCACTTCAATGTCTGCCATGCGATGGTTGGGACACGATTCCATAAGACCCATGTATCTTGCCCAATAATCACTCAAGGGCTCATCATACCCTTGCTTCACATTAGTTATTTCCCTCTTCAGCGCGCTTGTCTTGGATGACGGAAAAAACTCGCCCAGAAATGCTGACTTGAAATCGGCCCAAGTCTCGATGGAGTTGGGGGGCAGGCGCATGAACCAGGTGTTAGCTTCCCCTTTTAGCACAAATGGCAAAGCCTTCAACCTATAATCATCCTCATTCGCCCCTGCTGGTCTCCTCTGCGCCCTATAAATTTTGCAAAACTCATGAAGAAACTCATACGGCCCTTCATAGCTCTTCCCACAGTATGTAGGCAGGATTGCGATCACATGAGGTTTCACATCGCAGGCGGTTTGGCCTGGAGTAACGACTATGGCTTGCGGGGGCTCTCCTTCAGTATGCGCGTTCAGCG
Source organism: Salvia splendens (assembly GCF_004379255.2). NCBI lineage: Eukaryota > Viridiplantae > Streptophyta > Magnoliopsida > Lamiales > Lamiaceae > Salvia > Salvia splendens. The sequence goes on from NC_056033.1 coordinate 11,613,209, forward strand.
TCCCGATCTCTGGATCTTCATCTCCGTTGGCGGCCATCTGAACTGGAATGCCTTCCAACAGTGGTATCTCCTCTGGTATTGGTCCTTCTATGTTGTATTGCTCTTCGTCACTACTCGTTCCTAGGTCAGACAAGGTGGTCGACAAGCCAGAACGAGTGGTTACGAGTATAGACCCTCGCTGAAGTATCTTCGGTCTCCCCTGGTCAGGAGCCGAACTGCTTCTCATAAACTGAAATGAAAAGAAAAAAAAAAGAAGATTATGCACAATATATACGCCAAAGTATCACACACAAAAGTAACTAGTAACGCCATCCATCCCCGGTAACGGCGCCATTTGAAAGGACCTAAGGTGCGTAGGTGTCGTTCAAGCAAGGATATATCCTACTGGTCAGGATAGAGATCCTACTAAGCCTAGACCCTGGTTTCAAAGATTCCTCAACCCACTTCTACTGATCAGTATAGTGGTGGTAAGGGTCGAATCCCACAGAGATGGTGCGTTAAAACTATTGTGGTGATATTCTGGATGGTTTGGTTAGCTACCACGCTCGGGTTGAGTCTCTACCTAGGCAAGAACTTAAAGGTAGTTTCCTACTGACTAGAATGGGGAAAGAAGTGTAGAGGTGCAGCTGTGTACGTGGAAATGAGAGACATTTTTGTAACAGAAAGTATTTGGAGGGTACGGGATTCTATTTTGGGCTAGACAGAATATTCAGAGGGTAGTGGTAGTCATGGTGACTAGGCTGGCAGATCTGCAGGTTATAACTAAAAAGTAAAGGACAAAAGCAAAAAGCATCTAAAAAGCAAAGTGGTCCCCAACATTAGACTTGGACATCATCTTCTTCAACAACACAAACTAAAATCAGAAAATAATTCCAGATTCAACACAGAAATACAGCTTATCAATTCGCGAACACAGATCCACAAATAAGAACACCAAATCCGAAATCAAAACACAGAAACTGCAACTCCGCGTACTGGTCAACAGGAAACGAAACGCACTCAAACTAAACTTCACATGCAGCGATTCACTCACGATCGAATAGTTCCACGTTTAACTAAAGAAATTGCTACGGAAACAAGGAAGAAAAGTTTTAGCACTTAAAACACCAAGGAACCTTAGATCTAAGCTAACTAGGCGGAATAGGAAAGAAAAGAAAATGACACAATATACGAAACGGAAATCAACTTCATAGCATAAACACGTTCGGATCTTCAACAAGGTACTTCAAAAGCAGAAAATATCCAAAGGCAAACAAGATCCAACGTAAGGAAAGCGAGAAAATTAAAACTACGAAAGCAATGTAAAAGTGTTTTGCCATTCCGGGCGATGAGACTCTAAACTACAATCTTGCTGGCTGGAATGGACGATGACTGGAATTCTGGGAACATCTGAACGTCAAGTGATCATGGCTACGGCGAGGCAAGAAGCGGGACACGGCTGAAAGACTGAAACTACCGAGAAAACTTTCTACCTAAAGATGGTGGTGAATCCCCTTTTCCTCCAATTTGGCTTCCTTTTATAGGGAGGCTACCCTTGATTTTAGGGTAAATCCTCGTTGCAACTTGACTTCTTTGCCCTTAATTGTGGGTAATCCGTCCCAGCTATCTGTCTTCTTCATCTCAAGCCGTTTTAGCACGAATACTGATCAGTATGAGATCATGCTGGCGCCTCCTTCACCTGAACATTCCGAAACTTCCCTACTGGCTAGAATGCTTGACCTGCACACTTTAAACAACTGTTTTGCAAATATAATCAATTAAGCACATCATACTGACCCGTAACCAAGGCCTAGAATACGACTTATCAAACTGCTCACACTTACCACAGGCTTGTCCTCAAGCGTGAAGAACAAACAAAGAAAAGAAATAAGTCGAATTCTAGCCTGGTTACTCCCCTGACCGACTCTACCTAACTTAGACTCTAAACTATGACGCAAAGAAAAACACAAACAAACACAGAGAAACATAAACACATAAAAGACTGAAACACATAGATCGGGCTATATTTTCAACCATCCCTCCCCTCTGGATCAGGTGCAATCCGGCCTTAGACAGCCTTGAACTTCTGCCACCCCCCTTTTCTCTTCCAGTCAGTATATCTGTTTGTCAAGATCGCCCACACTCTCGGCCCAACACTAGGTTCGCTCAGTCGCTCATACCTCACCAGGAATGTCAGGACTGCATTCTCTCATTATGCTCACCACAATTGCTTCGGACTTAGATTCCACGAGCGGCTACTGAAGGACTTTTAGGCTTGTAACGGGGTTGTTGGCTTGTAATGTTTTCGGTGGATGTTCCTAAGGCTCTAAGGTTCAAAATTTCTATTTTTATTTATGCGGGGGGGACTGTGTATATTAGGCTTCTGATCAGTTGCTTTCTTTAGTTGGCGCTTCTGGCTTTGGTCTCCACTGGTCAGTAGCATCTTGTGGCTTCGCCACCCTTATTCCTTCTTTCATCTCTTTTTGTGGTCAAATCTTTCTGACCATTTTCTTCATTTTCTCGGTTCCCTCTCTTTTTTCTCTCTTCTTTTTTTTTTTTTTTTTTTTCGTGGCTTCGCCACCCTTATTCCTTCTTCTCTTTTTGGACTGGGAATGACTCCCTGGTCGATTTTCATCTAACTTTTTCGCCCAGCTGGTTTCTGCTTTTCCGCACTTCTTCCTGGCCAGTAAGCTCCATTTGTTTCATGCCTTACACAGTCCCAGTCGACTGGGGTGTTTATCTGGGTATATAAAAGGTTAAGAAAAAAAAAGGGTTCTAAAGGCGGCTTTTTTTTTTTTTTTTTTTTTTACGGAGGGGGGGGGGGGTTCCTACCGCCTTCAGTATTTGCTACCCGTGATCACTTCACCCTAGGCGAATTGTGGCAGCCTCTCTTTTCTTTCCAATATATGTGGAAAGTGGTTCCACTTTAAGGCTTATAACTCACATTTTTAGAGGGCTTTCGTGTTTGGCTCTAAGTGTGGGCTTTTCTCTCATACTCACCTCATCTATTCTGACTAGGAGGTACTAACGGGGATGGTTTAGGTTTTCCAGCATGTCCTATCTCCCTCAATTCCCCTCACCTTCAGCTCAAGACGGTTGAGTTTTAAGCCCAATCATACAACATAAAACTAGGCCTAACAAAACAAAATAAAAGCACAAACACAAAAACTACACATATATACATATATCCTACTGGCCATTGCGTCCCCCCTCTCACTTCACAAGTGTCTGCCCTCAGATAAGGCTGTGAAGTGGAAAAGGTAATGGCCAGTACACAGACAGCAAACAGCAAAACTAAAACAAAAACTTCTCACACTTAGACTATGGAATAGGCTAAGTGAGAGAGGTTTTTCACCTATACAGAGATCAACAAAACATAAACACAAACACATATATACAAACTCCTCACACTTAGACCATGCAATGGGCTAAGTGTGAGCTAATCATGCATGCGACATAGAAAACAAAACAAAACAAAACAAAGAAAAATGCGTCAAAGAAAACAAACCCTTAACTTCTCACACTTAGACTATGGAATAGGCTAAGTGTTATGAAGTGAGGTTTGCGCGCAAACACAAATTAAACTACCTAAACAAAAAAAACAACTCATAACAACAATACGAAAAGTTAAAAGAAAGAAAAGAAGAAAAAAAACTGAAACTTAAAAAGAAAAACTAACTTGGTCAGTAGGGAGGGTCTATCGGAGTCTCCTGCTCCTTCGTGGGGCAGGTGGTGCAGGTCGTTCTATCGGTTGGTCCTCCGGTTGGTCTGTCTCCATTCCAGCTTGGTTTTTATCATCCTTTGCCGGCTCCTCGGCAGTTGCCGGCACCTCGGCTCTCTCCTCCTCTTGCTCCTTCACTACGGTCTCTGAGATTTGTGGTTCAACATCCTGGCCAGCATGGCCGCTTGGTCCGGTATCCTGGGCTACACTGCCCCTTACTCTCATAGCTTCAGCCGCCCTCTGGTGGCTCACTTCCTCTAGGATATTGTCGATCATGGACAGCATCCTATTCATCTCCGTCTGTATCTTGTGGTTCTGGTCTCCTAATTTAGTCACGATCACTTCCATAGACGCTTGCCTCTGGGTCAGTACCCTCTGCTCCGCAGATTCCTTCAACACCCGTTCCACTACTGATGCCAATCGGATCATTTCTGCCCTCATCTGTCTGTTCTCCTCCTCTAATTCAGTAACCGTCCTTTCCAATAACGCGACTCTTCCTCCTGCCGTGGCTTCCTCACCCATTGCATAAAATTGCGGTCGTCCCGCCCTCATGTAGACCGCATTTGTCCTAACGAAGTAAGGTATGTCGAATAATCCCGGTGGCCGCACCATGGGCAGCGGAGACAAGTCCTCAGCCTCAGTGATAATGAGGTTGTTGCTTACGAAAGCTCCCAAAATGTGGCAAAGAGTTAGGTTTCTGGCAGGGTGCGTAGCGATCAAGTGGCACTGATATGCCGTCCAAAATCCAAGATGCAGCTTGCGTCCCTGTCTTGCGCACCAAAGGAGATACACCTCCGTCATTGAAGTGCGGACGGCTGAGTTAGATTGGCCCAGCAGGTTGGCATCAAGGTGGAGCTGTATTAGTCGCAGCACTGGATCATTGAAATGGATGGAACGGGAAACAGTGGACGCGAATTCTCCAGCGCCGGGGTGAGTAAGTTCAGCCCAGGCCTCCTGTTGATCAAAATCCACGTGCCTACGAGGGATACCCCTCTCCCTGTCTCTCCACTCAGGACTGATCGCTTCTTCCAATGTACACATGCCCATCCGACATGTCCATTCTATCAAGTTCATACTAAACTCTGCCGCAAACAATCTAAAACTAATGGACACTTCATCCAGGTCCGTTGTCACCTTAAACCGAAAGGTAGTGAAGAACTCCTTCACTAATCTCACACTGATACGTGGATCCCCATTTTGCAGTAGCCACTCAAAACCCAAAGCATGTATATAAGCAAGGAATTGGTCACGAACACCTAGTTCATCCAGAGAAGGGTAGTGGATTACCTTGCCGCACTTAATTTCCTTACTGCCATCGTCCAGACTCTCGAAGGTATCCTTCAGTTTCTGCTTCTCGAAGAGTTTCATTTCCTCGGCGATCTCATTTGTGAAATCCATGGTCCATCTTCTATATCGGAGCCTCTCCACTGGTGGGTGGACAAGCTCTCGGTGATCACCTGGGAGCGACTGTTCCCCATATTCCTCCTCTTCCACGGACTCATCACTATCCGATGCAGACTCCTCACTAATCTCATACTCGCTGTCGCTCTGCTCTTGCCGGCTCGATGGGATCCTCTGAGAAGCTTCGGTAATCACAATTCCTGTGTTTGCTGCCCTGGACCTCTTTGTTACTGCTCTCTTCTGGATTGGAGCCTTCCCTTTCCTCTTTCTGGCTCGCTGATATTGTGCTTCTTCCTCCTGAGCAGTAGGCTGTGCAGGTTCACCCCCTGCCTTCGTTGGAGTGGCTTGTTCTTCCTCGCTCTCGATCTCTACTGGGTTCTCAGCCGTGCTTGTCTTGGCCTTGCTGGCTGCTCTTTTTCCCAGGCACCGCTGAGATACCCGCATCTTCAGAGCCAATTGCCGCTTCACTGGGTGGGGTTTTAGGACGGGAGGTGCCACAGCTTCCGGTACTTGAGTGTCTACGGTTGGTCCCTCCTCGTCTACCTGCACTCGATCATCCCCTGCTTCCAATTGGGTATCAACTGGCTCTGGCCTATTCTCTTCACTCAGTTCTTCCCTCCCCTCATCCCCTACTGACTGGGATGCCTTATCCTTCGGTATGGGTTCTGTAACAGCTTGTTCATCCTCTCCTACTGCCCTCGATGGGAGGTCTAGACCCTCAGCCATTAGAGCAGTATCTTCCCTGCGATTCACCTCTTCCACTATTGATTCAAACTCCGTTTCCGTCATGAGGCCGCGCTTTTGGGCCGACTTATTCAGGTCGATCTCCTCCCTAATTACTTCTTGGCGAACCGCTTCCACTTCTGGCGTCTCCTCCATTCCTTCTCCCCCTTCCTGGTCTTGTTTCTCCCTTCTCAGCCTTTCCGCTCTTTCTTCTTCATCAGAGGCATAATAAGCCGCAATGGCCTCAAAATCCTCAAGTTCGGCTTCCTGGGTCGTCGGAAAAATTCCTTCCGTCTCTGTCATTTCGGTTTCAGTTGGGGGGTTGCTTTCTTGGGGAATCAACGACGGAATCGGCAATGTAGATGAAATAGGGGTCGAGGGTTGCGTAGTGGTTACTGGCATGGTTGCCGCATGAGTTGCTCTGGCTCCGCTCCCTTGCCCTCTACCTTGGTTAAAATACTCTAACTCCGCTGCCCAATTTCTATTCGGATCCTGCAATCGGAGAAACTCCGCCATTGCATCCAGAGAGACCATCGGCGGGGCTTGTTGTGTCGGCGCGGGATGTTGTGGGTTTAGTGGTGGTGGTATTTCAAGGTTTCCTTCCTCACTGGCTTTCTTCGAGGCCGGTTTGATTTTGGTAGCAAAAGCTTTCTTTCCCATGGCTGAAAATTAGGGCTTGTAAAGAGTGGAATGTGGTCTTGATATCTGGGAGAAAATGGAAGAAAATGAGGGTTGTGATTGACGCTTTCTTGAGAGAGTATGGGATAATATCTCTTGAAAGAAACAGGGAATTTGAAAATGAGGGTTTGTGAGGGATAAAGTTTGGGACAGTCGTTTAATTTAGGCGAGAGATAGCAGTTGTAGGTGGTTTCAACCGGCTATAGGGAGTTGCCGGTCGCGACGCTTGGACGGAAGGCGGTTAGGAATGCTGGCCCCTGATTGGCTATCACGTCTGCTCTCTCTGCTCCACGCCACTCCAGCCGCTGCCACCCTGCAAAAGCTGCATAAGTCTTAATTCAAAAATTTCGTCTTTTCTCGAAACCTACCATTACTTGCCTAATAAAGGAAATAATTCAAATGGGCACTTAAATTAGAATTGAAATAGCACCAAATGGGTAATCTCTTGGTCAATGTGTACTCCAAATTAAATTTAAGGCCCGAAAATATTTTTTTGGATTTTCTTAGAACTTATCTGACATGCAAAGACTAATTACTTATTTACAATATTTACACCTTTCTTGGGTAATTTGGTATCCTACTTGGCCAGTATACGCAGAAAATTATCAAAACGGAACTAGCCATGTGGAATTCCAAATTCCAATCTTACTGATCAGTATGAAACCGATGTAAGTGTTTGCAGTGGAATTTCATCCACTACACCCACTTCGCTATTCTCCCTGAATATTTTCAACCTATGCCCATTTACTATGAAAGGTTCAGAGTTAGAAAAACTCCCTGAAATTTCTACTGCCCCGTTGGATCGGAGTGCAGTTATGATGTAAGGTCCAGTCCATTTGGACTTGAGTTTCCCTGGCATAAGCTTCAATCTTGACTGGAAGAGTAGTACTTTCTGGCCAACATGGAGCTCCTTCGTCCTCAGATTTCGGTCATGCCAAAATTTAGTTCGTTCTTTGTACCACATGGCGGAGTCGAATGACTCCAATCTAAGTTCCTCAAGCTCCTGCAGTTGCAGCTTCCTTTCCTCTTCACAGGCTGTAGCATCCATATTCACTTTCTGTACTGCCCAGTATGCTCGATGCTCGATTCCAACTGGTAAATGGCACATCTTACCAAAGACAATCCGGTAAGGGGACATGCCTATGGGAGTTTTGTAGGCTGTCCGATACGCCCAGAGAGCATCCTCCAACCTTACACTCCAATCTTTCCTAGAAGTGTTCACCGTTTTCTCCAAAATTTTCTTTATTTCGCGGTTAGAGATTTCTGCTTGACCATTTGCTTGCGGATGGTAAGGGCTGGATAGTCTATTGTGCACCCCGTATTTCTTCATTAAAGCTTCAATTGTGCGATTACAGAAGTGTGTACCTTGATCAGATATGATCGCCCTGGGCACACCGAATCGGCTGAAGATATGACTCTTTAAAAATTTGGCCACTTCCTTGGCTTCACACGTGCCTGTGGCCTTGGCTTCCACCCATTTGGAGACGTAGTCTACAGCAACTAGGATATACAGATTCCCATAAGATGAAGGGAAAGGCCCCATGAAATCCATTCCCCAAATGTCGAATAACTCGCAAACTATTACGGGTACCTGTGGCATTTCATCCCGGGCAGATATTCCACCGGTCAGTTGGCAGCGCTCACAACTCCTGCAAAACTCGTACGCATCCTTGTTGAGGGTTGGCCAATAAAAGCCGCTATCCAAAATCTTCCTAGCCGTCTTCTTGGACCCGAAATGTCCTCCGCATGCTAACGAATGGCAGTGGGTCAAAACATCCCGCTGATCCCAGTCAGGAATGCACCTCCTTATCACTTGATCGGACCCTACCCTCCACAAATAGGGGTCGTCCCAAAAGTAGTATTTCGCTTCACTCTTGATCTTCATTCTTTGGGCTTTGGTAACACTCGGCACTTCTGGAAGCTCTCCAGTTACCAGGTAGTTGGCCAGGTCCGCGTACCAAGGTTCTTGCCCTACCCTCTCTTTTCCTTTTGCTGTATCATTCTGACCAGTAAGCTTGAACACTTCTTCCCAATCAATTTTTCTGGACACAAAAATCACCTCACACAAATGTTCCTCTGGAAATTTATCATGCACTTCGTCATCGTTTCCATCTTGCACTATTCTGCTCAAATGGTCTGCCACCTTGTTCTCGACTCCTCTCTTATCTTCCACCTCCCAATCAAATTCTTGTAACAAGAGTACCCATCGGATCAAGCGTGGTTTGGATTCCTTCTTAGCAATCAGATACTTAATGGCTGCATGGTCAGTATATACTATGACCTTTGATCCCAACAAATATGGCCGGAACTTCTCGAAAGAATACACCACTGCCAGCATCTCCTTTTCAGTGGTATCGTAATTCCGCTGGGCTTGATTCAAAGTCTTGGACGCATAAAAAATTACGTACCTCTTCCCATCGACCTTCTGACCCAGCACGGCTCCTACCGCAAAATCGTTGGCGTCGCACATTACTTTGAACGGATGGTTCCAGTCAGGAGCCCTTATGATAGGTGCGGATATCAACTTTTCTTTGAGAAGGTTGAAAGCAGCCTTGCATTGCCCATCAAAGATGAATTCCACGTCATTCTGAAGTAATCTAGTAAGGGGTTGGGCGATCTTGGAGAAATCCTTGATAAATCTTCGATAAAATCCGGCGTGCCCCAGAAAGCCCCTTATTCCTTTCTGATCAGTAGGGAATGGTAATTTGGATATAACATCTACCTTCGCTCGATCCACTTGGATGCCTCTCTCTGAGACCACGTGTCCTAAAACTATCCCTTCGGCGACCATGAAATGGCACTTTTCGAAGTTCAAAACCAGACTCTTTGCTTGACATCTCTCCAAAACTATATCCAAGTGGTGAAGACAAGAGTCGAACGAGTCTCCGTAAACCGTAAAGTCGTCCATGAATATCTCTATGCAATCCTCAATCAAATCGGAAAATATGCTCATCATACATCGTTGAAACGTACCTGGAGCGTTGCACAGGCCGAAGGGCATGCGACGGTATGCATAGGTTCCAAACGGGCAAGTGAAAGTGGTCTTGTCCTGGTCCTCAGGATCTACGTAAATTTGGAAATACCCGCTGTACCCATCGAGAAAGCAGAAAAACTTCTTCCCAGCTAATCTCTCCAACATTTGGTCGATGAACGGCAGGGGAAAATGGTCCTTCCTGGTCGCATTGTTCAGCTTACGGTAGTCGATGCACATTCGCCAACCCGTGACTAGTCTCGTTGGGATCAGTTCATTCTTCTCATTCTGAACTACTTGGATGCCCGACTTCTTTGGGACCATGTGGATCGGGCTGACCCACTCACTATCCGGTACTGAATAGATAATCCCTAGCGACAACAATTTCAAGATCTCCTTCAATATCTCTTCTCGCATGTTAGGGTTTACCTTCCTTTGAGCATCTCGATGTGCCCTCGCTCCTTCCTCCAACCTAATGTGGTGCATGCAGACGTCGGGGCTAATCCCCACTAAATCTGTAAGACTCCATCCAATTGCCTTCTTGTTCTTGCTCAGCACGGTCAGTAGCCTAGCCTCTTGTTCTTTCGTGAGGCTGCTACTGATGATCACTGGATAAGAGTTGTCCTCTCCAAGGAAGGCATACTTCAAATTTGGTGGCAACTTCTTCAGCTCAACTTGAGGTGGAAGTGTGTCTTCGGGTAGAGGATTTTTCTCAATCTCTCCTTCTTTTTCTAAACCTCCCTTCGATGGTTCTTCTATACTGGCTGGTAGCTGAACCCCTGCGGCTCCAGTGAACTCCGATTTCTGACAGAATTCCTTGATTGCTACTTCTATTTCTTCATCAGTCAACCCTTGGCTACTGATCATTTCACACCATGCAGCGGCTTCGACGTCAGCCTGCTCATAAACATCTAATGTTTGGAGTTTTTCCTGCAATAGTTCGGTCTCAAGAAAATCTTGGACAAGGGGGTCAATTTCGTCAACATAACACAAATTTTCAGAATCAATCGGTTTCTTCATGGCTTCATTGATATCAAAAGTAAATTTCTCTCCATGGAAATCAATGCAAATTGTCCCCTCGGCCATGTCTACTATTGTCTTAGCCGTTCTCAAAAATGGTCTTCCTAACAAGACTCCACTCGACTCCCTCGCTTCATGCTCACTCATTTTGATCACATAAAAATCAGCAGGATAGGTAAAATCATGCACTCTTACTAACACGTTTTCTAAAACTCCCTCAGGACTTATGCACGACCTATCAGCCAGTTGGATCAACACCCTAGTATTAGACAATCTAACTCCCTTCAATCGGTTATAGATAGACAATGGCATAACATTTATGGACGCCCCCAAATCACACATTGCATGTTTGACCTTCACATCTCCTATAGCTATAGGCAAAGTGAACATACCTGGATCGGCCCTCTTGGGTGGTAACTTCTCTTGCACTATTGCTGACGCTATTCCTTCCACCACAATCTTGCCATCCTTCTGGGCTCTCCCGGCTATGAAGTCCTTAATGAATTTCCCGAGAGGGGGTAGCTTCACGGCTTGGAGGAATGGTATGGTGACACCCAACTTCCCGAAAATCGACAAGTAGTCAACCGGGTTCTCTTTCTTCCTCCTTGTAACAAAACGGAATGGGAACGGTTTCTCCCCTTTTTTCTTCTCTACTGGTTCTTCAGCAACCTCCTTGGAGTTTTTCTTGGGTAATTCCTGGGTCTGGGCCTCCATTCTGGGTTCTACTTCTTGATGAGGTTCCTTCCTGGTCAGTAGGGTTTCGGGTTCATCTCCTACAATTGGTATAGCATCCAAGAAGAATGGATCCTTCATCCGAGGTATAGTTCTTGCTAATTCATCCACTGAAATGGTATCACCTCCTATCTTCGTTCCATTAGATCCTCCACCAGGTTGTTTCGGTTGAGGCGCGTCATAAGTAGTTCCCGACCTCAACGTAACCTTACTCACATTTGCCTTTTCGGGCATTTGGACTGTAGATGGGAGTTTCCCTGCATTTCCCTTCAAATCACCCACTGAACTGGCCAGTTGAGCTAACTGCCTATTCATCATATCCATGTTCGCCTTGTGTTCCTTCTGGGCGTTTTGCATCCCCTGCACGACCTCATTATGGGATTGCAATTCTCCCCTGATGCTCTGTTGTGATGCTAGCATTTCACCCATCATGTCTTCAACGGATCTCCTTGTCCTGCTCGAGTTTTGGAAATGACTTGGCCCTTGGTGTTGATAGTTCTGGGAGGTTTGCTGGCCCTGATTAGGCGGGTATTGGTTATACTGGGCAGGAGGGGTGTACTGATCTTGAGGATATTGACTCTGGTGCTGGCCTTGGAATTGATTTTGGTTCTGATGGTTTTGGGGTCCTGGGTTTGGCTGATTTTGGAAGTTTTGGAAGTTTCTCTGGTGGGGTGGCACATAGACAGGGTTCGGGTTCTGTGGGTTTTGGTTTTGGAAGTTTTGGTTTTGGGAATGTTGGTTTCTTCCTGACCAGTTGGGCTGGTAGTCTGGATTCGCGGGTCCACGGTTAGGGTTTTGGTTCGGATGGGGGTTATACTGGCTCTGACCTTGGTTCTGATTTTGGCTCCCGTCACCCCATCGGAAGTTTGGATGATCCCTCCATGGCGCATCCCGTTGCCTACCTTGAATCCAATGCCCACTAGAGTTGAAGTACCCCGCAGCATTAACTTGCTCCATATTCCCGAAGTCATTAGGCTGATCATAGTTCGGTCCTTGATTTCCCTGCTCTGCACCCTTGTAATTCCCAGCTGGGGGAGGTGGTGGAGTGCTCTTCTCGATCGCACTCAGAAGTGACTTCTTCAACTCATCCATTTTCGAATCCATTTTCTGCTCCAGTGTATTTTCCTGATCAGTAACCGAGGCAACAACAGCCCGCTCTCGGTTATATCCTTCCCTTGAATGGTCATACTCTTTCTTTGCATTCAGTAGCTTCCTTAGGACCCTCTTTGCTTCGCTAACCCGCAATTGCGTGAAGCTTCCTCCCGACGATGAATTTGCCAGGTCCTTGGTTACCGCGTTCATGCCCTCGTAGAAAGTATGATGCACTTCAATGTCTGCCATGCGATGGTTGGGACACGATTCCATAAGACCCATGTATCTTGCCCAATAATCACTCAAGGGCTCATCATACCCTTGCTTCACATTAGTTATTTCCCTCTTCAGCGCGCTTGTCTTGGATGACGGAAAAAACTCGCCCAGAAATGCTGACTTGAAATCGGCCCAAGTCTCGATGGAGTTGGGGGGCAGGCGCATGAACCAGGTGTTAGCTTCCCCTTTTAGCACAAATGGCAAAGCCTTCAACCTATAATCATCCTCATTCGCCCCTGCTGGTCTCCTCTGCGCCCTACAAATTTTGCAAAACTCATGAAGAAACTCATACGGCCCTTCATAGCTCTTCCCACAGTATGTAGGCAGGATTGCGATCACATGAGGTTTCACATCGCAGGCGGTTTGGCCTGGAGTAACGACTATGGCTTGCGGGGGCTCTCCTTCAGTATGCGCGTTCAGCGTCCCGATCTCCGGATCTTCATCTCCGTTGGCGGCCATCTGAACTGGAATGCCTTCCAACAGTGGTATCTCCTCTGGTATTGGTCCTTCTATGTTGTATTGCTCTTCGTCACTACTCGTTCCTAGGTCAGACAAGGTGGTCGACAAGCCAGAACGAGTGGTTACGAGTATAGACCCTCGCTGAAGTATCTTCGGTCTCCCCTGGTCAGGAGCCGAACTGCTTCTCATAAACTGAAATGAAAAGAAAAAAAAAGAAGATTATGCACAATATATACGCCAAAGTATCACACACAAAAGTAACTAGTAACGCCATCCATCCCCGGCAACGGCGCCATTTGAAAGGACCTAAGGTGCGTAGGTGTCGTTCAAGCAAGGATATATCCTACTGGTCAGGATAGAGATCCTACTAAGCCTAGACCCTGGTTTCAAAGATTCCTCAACCCACTTCTACTGATCAGTATAGTGGTGGTAAGGGTCGAATCCCACAGAGATGGTGCGTTAAAACTATTGTGGTGATATTCTGGATGGTTTGGTTAGCTACCACGCTCGGGTTGAGTCTCTACCTAGGCAAGAACTTAAAGGTAGTTTCCTACTGACTAGAATGGGGAAAGAAGTGTAGAGGTGCAGCTGTGTACGTGGAAATGAGAGACATTTTTGTAACAGAAAGTATTTGGAGGGTACGGGATTATATTTTGGGCTAGACAGAATATTCAGAGGGTAGTGGTAGTCATGGTGACTAGGCTGGCAGATCTGCAGGTTATAACTAAAAAGTAAAGGACAAAAGCAAAAAGCATCTAAAAAGCAAAGTGGTCCCCAACATTAGACTTGGACATCATCTTCTTCAACAACACAAACTAAAATCAGAAAATAATTCCAGATTCAACACAGAAATACAGCTTATCAATTCGCGAACACAGATCCACAAATAAGAACACCAAATCCGAAATCAAAACACAGAAACTGCAACTCCGCGTACTGGTCAACAGGAAACGAAACGCACTCAAACTAAACTTCACATGCAGCGATTCACTCACGATCGAACAGTTCCACGTTTAACTAAAGAAATTGCTACGGAAACAAGGAAGAAAAGTTTTAGCACTTAAAACACCAAGGAACCTTAGATCTAAGCTAACTAGGCGGAATAGGAAAGAAAAGAAAATGACACAATATACGAAACGGAAATCAACTTCATAGCATAAACACGTTCGGATCTTCAACAAGGTACTTCAAAAGCAGAAAATATCCAAAGGCAAACAAGATCCAACGTAAGGAAAGCGAGAAAATTAAAACTACGAAAGCAATGTAAAAGTGTTTTGCCACTCCGGGCGATGAGACTCTAAACTACAATCTTGCTGGCTGGAATGGACGATGACTGGAATTCTGGGAACATCTGAACGTCAAGTGATCATGGCTACGGCGAGGCAAGAAGCGGGACACGGCTGAAAGACTGAAACTACCGAGAAAACTTTCTACCTAAAGATGGTGGTGAATCCCCTTTTCCTCCAATTTGGCTTCCTTTTATAGGGAGGCTACCCTTGATTTTAGGGTAAATCCTCGTTGCAACTTGACTTCTTTGCCCTTAATTGTGGGTAATCCGTCCCAGCTATCCGTCTTCTTCATCTCAAGCCGTTTTAGCACGAATACTGATCAGTATGAGATCATGCTGGCGCCTCCTTCACCTGAACATTCCGAAACTTCCCTACTGGCTAGAATGCTTGACCTGCACACTTTAAACAACTGTTTTGCAAATATAATCAATTAAGCACATCATACTGACCCGTAACCAAGGCCTAGAATACGACTTATCAATGGGTGTCCTAACTGACGATGCCAGAGCCAAGCCTGCCTGTCAGTCGGTCCGTGAGTCAGCATTGCAGCACTCTACTGGGCTATCTTGTCCACATAGTACAGTCCGTTGCGCTCAGTGCCACGCCCAATTATCGTCCCCGTCTTGATATCCCGTAACATGCAAAATTGAGGCTGCATCAGTAATTTGCAATTGAGCTCCTTAGTCACATGATTGATAGGTAGGAGTTTATGCGATAATGATGGGACAAAAAGACAGTTAGATGGGCGTAAAGTAGGCGAAATATTGATTGTTCCGGCCCCTTGGACTCGAGCTAGGTCCCCACTGGCCATTTGGACATAGGATTTAGTGGATTTGGAGATGGTTAAAAAATCAGATGCATCAAACGACATTGTGTCTGTTGCTCCACAATAAAAAATCCAATGGGTATCTTTGGGGCCAGTTTAGGATATTGAGGAACATGCTAAGGCATCGAAGGAATTTTCGCATGGTATAGAGGGTAGGAATTTCAAAGTTTTGGGAGTTTGTGGTGCAATTTGTAGGGTTTTTGCTGGGTGGGGGTCGAAATGACATTGTTGGTTTTTTGGGGGGTAAATATCGGGTGTTTTATGGATTCTGGGGCAAGTACGTAATTATGGGAGTTGGGGGGTGATTTCTGAGAGGCTTTCTGGGCTCGGGGTTCCATTTGGAATTTCTGGAAAATTGGGGGGTTTGGACTGGATTTTCGGAAATGGGAGGGGTCAGTTTGGGATTCTTGTTTTCTGGAGGTATTTAAGGTTTTTTTCATCCCTAAATCGGGAACCCTAGCCGTCCCCAAATAATGAACCCTAGCCGTCCCCAAATCCGAAACCCTAGTCGCCGAGTCCTCTCTAGTGGGACCCCTAGCCTCCGTCGTCCGTCTCTCACCGGTTATGGTGTCTCCAGTCACTTTGCCTTCTTACCATATCCTAGCCACCGATGCAGAGGCGACGGTTTTCTCCTCCGCCGCTGCCCTGCTCCTGTCATCACCTCCATCGTTTACCACCGTCGGTCTGCGAGTGTTACGGCAGTCGCTGCTCTTCCGCCGCCACCACCGTTGTTCCGGTGTGCATTCCTCTGTTGGCGAGATTTTTTCATTTTCCCACCATTCTGGGAAACCATGGAGGTGAAAACACGTCTCCTTCGTGTGTTTCTTGCCCCCACAGTGGCTACACACCAGCTTGCTCTTGTCTTCATCAAGCCTGTAGGGTCGACGGCGGAGGTGGATTTTCGGTGCCCTGGATGGAGTGTACTCGGCTCCGGTCAAACGTGGCAAGACCGACTCTGACTCCAGACTCCTTTGTTTCTGGATTCATCAGTCTGCCATTGACGGACTCCCGTCTGACCAGTTCGTAAGCTTTTCTGGATGTTGGGGTCGGGTCCATGTTCAGGATCTCTCGTTTAATTGTGTTGTATCTGTCGTCGAGGGCTCATAAGAACTGATACAACCTGTGTCGTTGGGTGTTTTGGTTGTACTTCTCAATTGAGGACGGTGTGTCCATTGGATTGGGGTCTCTGCTGTCGATGGAGATCCATAAGTCTTGGAACTTCTGCCATAGACTTTCCAACGACATGTTTCCTTGTCTCATCCCGTATGCTTGTCTGTGCAGGTCTGCGATTTGGAATGGGTCGGAGCCGCTTCCATACGTGATAGCCAAATTTTCCCACAAATCATGAGTCGTCTCGTATTGGGATACCTCATTTACGAGGCTGGCATCGATGTTATTGATAATCCAATTGAAGCAGCAGTGGTCTCGCTGTATCCATCTTGTGTAGTTCGGGTCGGTCGGAGATTGAGGGTTTGACACTCCAGAAATGTGAGATATCATGCCCTTCCCCCCGATGGCCCTCTGTATCAGTTTCGCCCATAGGGGGTAGTTCTCCCCATTGAGCTTGGTTTGCACATGTACATCGGTGCAGGGCTGTTTTGGAGAGTTTGAGACATACTCAGTCTCATGAATTCTGCAAATTGTTCTGCAGAAAGGGTTATGGGTTGGTTTGTGATTGGGACGGATTCGGATTCGGATTCGGATTCGGATTCAGATTCAGATTCAGATTCTGACGTCCTATTTGTTGGTTTCTTTTGCAGGTTTCAAAATGTCGGGGAAGGTATTCGAGACTATGATGTTATTGTTCTGAGTCTCAATCCTAAATCAACCTGCTCTGATACCATATTAGAAATGGGTCACTCACTCCTTAAAAGGCCTTATAAGGGGGAGGGTTATCCACACTTATATAGGTGAGCTAGGATCGTTACCAAGTCGATGTGGGACAAGAATTATGAATTTTAACACGCCCCCTCACGTGTGGGCCGGAATGACACATCGGACTTCCATCACGTGGGTAGGCAAGAGAAAAGACAAAGAGATATAATCCATCATCGACTTGGGCCCGCTCTGATACCATCTTAACGATGGTAATCGAGAGAGGCGATGTTCATATTGGCGAAAGAAAGGTTTGAGAGTAGAAGATGTCGTGTATTTATTTTTGATGTTTTGAATGATTTACAACCCCATCATTATATAGGGAAGACTCTTCCCTATCTATGGAAAATATCATAAATGTGATCACTCTATTCTAGGACATTATGTAATTGAATCAATTCCTAGTCAATCAATTATTTTACAATCTTCTCTCTTAATGGAAAGATCCCATTTGATATGCTTTGACAGGATGTAGGTCATACTTTTAAAGTGTAGTATTAGTTTTATAATAAAATGTGAATGAAAATAAGTTAGTGGAATGTGGGTCCATTACCAGTTAAAAGTGAAATGTGACAAATTTTGTGGGACGAACGGAAGTAGAAAAATGTGACCAAATTTCAAGGACAAAGGGAGTATAACGCATTTAATTTATACTAACTCGGTCTATAAAAAATAGACAATGTTGAAAATGACACGAGATTTAGTACACAAATAAGAAAGAGGAATGGTGAAAATAGTGTTTAGTGGATTGTGAGATCCATATTATTAATGGTGATAACAGTGTAAAAAAATTCATTTTTAAAATTAATCTAATTTTAGTGGACCATTCAAAATAGTAAAATTAGTCTCGTTTTAAGTGACATGTGTCCTATTTGAATGTATACTCTAACAATCCTTGCTCAACTCTATGAAATGTGTGTTTATTTGTCCACCTTATTAGATACTGATGGTCAAACAATATTTGGTGGTGTGTTAAGTGAATGAGGAATAAAGTAAGAGAGATGAAGAAAAAATAAAGTAGATGAGAGTATGACTATTTTTTTTATAAATAGAAAACGTCCCACAAATGCAGACACTATATTCCGAGCCAAGAGAGGACGTGGTAGATGAGAATTAGCTGGAACGGGGTTAAGGGGTTCAAGTAGGCATGCACACGGGTCGAAACCGCTGGTTCTGGTTCATGAACCGGCGGTTCACGGTTCATCATCCCCATGAATCGGAACCGGCCCGCCAAGGGTCCCGGTGGTTCCGGTTCCGGTTCAAAAAACCACCGGTTTACGGGGCGGTTCAAAATAGTCGGTTTTTGGCCTGAACCACCTGTTCCGGGCCGGTTCGGCGGTTCGTCAATTTTTTTTTTTTGCATTTTTTATTTGTTTATATATGAAATGTGTGTAGATAAAATTCAAAAAACACGATGAAAGTTGCAATTTTATTGAGATTACAAGTTACAACAATTACAAATCACAAAAACCTTGAGGTCTTGAAGTCTTAAACAAAAATTTAAATACAACGAGACTACTAGTCAACAACGAAGCTAATTACAAATTACAAAAAAGACTTAGAAGTTCTGAACAATAATTTTATAAGTATATATACTCTTAGTCGGTGAAGGAGATCTTTCTACATAACTAAATTGAGGATACCTTTAGCAATTCAACTTTAAATGTTGAGTTTAGTCTAACAATCAACAATTATAGTAGAATTGTCAAAAGTTTCCTGGATTTAGCCTTATAGAGAAATCTATTTCATCGACTAGAGTATATACAAATACAATTATTTAATTGTATTTGCATATTTTTAAAGTAGAAACAAATGGGAAAAAAAGAAATAAAGGAAAAAGGACTTGAGTTCAACTTAAATCTACGTATCCACAATGCTCATTTGCATTAGGGAATTAAAGCCCACGTAGTTCTCTTACCTTACTTACCTATTTGGCTTAGCCGGCGGTTGACGGTTGGTCTACGATTCATCCCCGGTGAATTCTTCTTGTGATCCCTCCTGACGATCATACCAATCATTTTCTTGTTCTCTGACGTCAGCTTTAACCCAATCATCAAGTAACATCACGGCTTCCATATTTTTCGCGGAGAGCTTACTTCTTGATTCATCCAACACACACGAGCCAACACTAAAAGCGGACTCGACCACGACAGTGGAATCCGGAACAGAAAAAATCTCCTTGGCCATTGACGCAAGTATGGGAAAATCTTTCTCGTGTGTTCCCCACCAATCGAGGATCTCGATTTGGGCGGGAGGAGTAAGACCTTCATCACCAAAGGAAAAGAGTGAATCGAAATATAAATCTAACTCACTTACCATACCTGAGGACCTTCCGCCGGTGCTGTAGTTGTATAGGTCGGCTAATTGGGATTGCGCGTCAGGGTCATCATAATCGGCTTGAAATGCGAAGCCAGAGTTATGTTGTTGAGGAGGGGGAGGTCTTCTGACTTGGTGGGCACTGTTATACTTAGTTTCATATTCGGTGAAGAGAGCACGCAAGTTAAACTCGGAGGTTTGTTGGATAATTTACCGGTACGGGAGGTTTATTTGAAATGTTTCTGAGAGGTCTACTCCGAATTCGTTACTGGTATCCGATTGCAATGCTTTAAGTAGACCAAGATCAATAGAACTCAAATTGTTTTAATAAAAATCTAAAATCTTGGAGTTACCGGCTAATTTCCATTTTGGATCCAAGACCTTTGCAATCAAAAACACCGTTGGAATCTCACTGAAATACTTAAGCCATTTTTCAATCATATAATATAAAACACACATCAATTCAGGTGAAGAGTAAGCATTTTTCATTGCAGTTTTAAAACCAAGTGATATATACATGCAATGCTCTAAAACACGAACAACAGTGCAATAATAAACACCCGATAATTCAACATTTGCATTTTTGAAATATTTGAACAATTTAAATAAAGTCACGCTATGTTCCCAACAACTATGCAAAAGATATAAATCGTGAACGAGATAGGTTCTAAAAGAATCACATAAAGAATCTTTATGCGTCAAAGTAGAATTCAGACAATCATATGTCGAATTCCATCTATGAGACACATTAATAGTAAAATTCATATATCTTACATTGTTTTGATGGCAATATTTCTTCCAAGCTTTGCCAATAGCTGGCTTTTGATGGATTAATCTAAATGCAGTTCTAATAGGACTAACATGTTTTTGTCATAATTCAAGCTCATCTTGTACACATAAATTTAAAATATGACATATGCATCTTTGATGAAAATACTTACCTCCAATAACTGGAGCACAAGCCGCAATCAAATCACTAATACTTGCAGTGTTAGCAGTTGCATTATCAAAACCAACAGAAAATATCTTATTGCATAATTGAAACTCATTCAAAACTTGAATAATTAAAGAAACAGTTGAACGGTCATTCGACCTACTCTTTTGATAGCTACGTTTAAACCACTTTGCATAGTAACCTCAAATTTTTTATCATCATAAACATTAAATGGAAAATGCTTCATTGTAGCCCATCTAGTCATAACGTCAGCAAAATTTTTTTGATCATATTTAAAAAGAGGCGTACCTGACGAACCTGAGCCACCGGGTTGGAAGTTTAGTTGGGTTTTGGTAGAGGTAGTGCCACATTCTACCGGATGCTTTGTCACCAAATGACGACGGAGGGTGCCATATCCCCCACCACTCGCAAATTTGTAGACTTTATCACAATAGTTACAATATGCATGAAACGCAGATGTCTCTTCTTGAGAGTGCGGATCATGAGGACTTGAAATCACCACCGGGACCTCTTGTAGTGTTTAACAAAAATATCAGGTTTCAAAGCTTTTGTAGTGTTAGTGGGTGGAGAGGGAGGAGGCATCTCCTCTTTTCCGCCGGTGCTAGATGGAATATGAGAATGAGATCTATCATCATTGTTGTCCGAGTCCGACGATATAGACACGTCGTACTCGTCATCTTGTTGTTGGGTACCACCGCCCCGCCCCCACCTTGATGCATTTCAGCGAGTAGCATGACCATCCTATGATTTTCTTCTATCTATAAATATTATATAAGTTAAAGTTATAAGTAGGAACACAAAAAAAATTTAAATACTCAATCTTATGAAATTATGAATTGTAAAAATAATTTTTTAGAACTTACTTGCATGCATTCAGCCGCCACTCGGGAAACCTCTTCCATAACTTCTCGACTACTAGGTCGCCTTGATTTTGAGGGACGACTACTTTGATCTTTGGCAATTCCTTTGCCCCGATCACCACGTCCCGGTCCACCACGAGAAGAAGACATAGTGATAAATGAAAGTAGTATGGATGGAATATGGAGTATTGAATAAATGGTAAATTACGAACACAACAACAAATATAGTAGTAAGTAGTAACTAGTAAACAAGTCCAGAGCCTTTGTCCTAGCGGCAGGAGCTTAGACATTATTGCATGAGGTGCCGAGTTCGAGCCCTCTTGACATCAGTTGTAATTTCATCCTCTCTATAGTATAAGAGTTTATTTGTAACATCAGTTGTAATTTCCTCCTATCTATAGTATAGGAGTTTATTTGTAATTTCCTCCCTTATATAGGAGTTAAGTAAAAAAAAGTAGTAACTAGTAAACAACTTGAGCAATTAGAGAGAATGAGGAGAGAATAGAGAAATGAAGATTGAGAAGGAAATCATTGTTAACACAAGAATGAGGTGAGTAAAAATGATGGGGAAGTGGGGTATTTATGGGAGTAAAATTGGAAGAAATAAAAAAAATCAAATTTCAAATTCGGCCGGTTTACCACCTGAACCGGCGGTTCAGTCCACGGTTTCTGACAGAAACCAATGGTTTGTGGCCGAAAACCGACAGTTTCTGACCGGTTCTCAGGCATATACACTGCCACCTACGCTCTGCCACCTGAAAAAGCACCGGAACCGTCGGAAACCGGCGGTTTACGTCAGAAACCGTCGGTTTTTCTTCACACCTTGCCTGCAACCCTACGCCCTAGCCAGAATCTGCCCGTTGGGACCGTTGAACCGCCGGTTCAAACTGGCGAACCACCGGTTCCGGTTCCGGTTCCGGTTCATGAACCGGTGGTTCCGAACCGCCGATTAACTGTCGGGTCAGTTCGGTTTGTGCATGCTTAAGTATAATAATTTGAGGAGGAAAATTTTGTTAGAGTGAATAGTTGAATGTAACACGTAAATTTTTATATATATTTAATTGTACTCCAAATGATGTGTCTTTTTTAAACCAAATTTCAAATTTGTTTCTTTTATCGAATAAAGGAAACACTTTATTTTTATGGGCGACGAAGAGAATTTCGTTTTATGAAAGTAAATGAGAACGATGTTTGTCAGTTAATTTTTGAAGCATGTTTATTGCGAAGAGAAAATCAACAAAGCAAATAACTGAAAAAAGAATATTAACTTGGGCCAACAAGTAAAATTAAACCAAAGTCCAAATGTCCAAATAATTACAAAAATTAGGCTATTAATATTACAACCATTTTGGAGCCCAATACATTAAATCTACTAATTTGGTTGAGCCCAAATATTCCTCCTTCACATGTGTGGCGCCTTTTCTCGTTCCCCAACAATGGCGGGACTCTCCAGATCCCTCAATCAGCAACCAAAAGTCTCAAAATTTAACACCAGTTCTATTTTTACTTTCATCTCCCAAAGTGATTCACGCTACTACACACATACACCAATCTGCTACTTCTACTTTCACTTTCTATCAGAAGAAGAAAAAAAAAGGTATAAACAATGGAAACTCTACGAAGAATGTGTTGCAGAAAACTTGATATGGACGAATATGCCACACAGGGGGTGGATGAACCGTTTAATTAGTCGTGAATGGAATTGACAGATTTTACAAACGAGTGTGAAAGTTTGTTTTATAAATCATACAGTACTATAATTAAAAGTCTCAATGAATTGATGATCCAAGAGAGATCAACTCACAATAAAATTATTGATAAATGTTTGTTTTCTTCCATCTCCTATGTGGTCTTTATATAGTCACTAATTCTAAAACATAAGAAAATAAAACTAAAATGATAAAAAAAGAAAATAAACTAAAAGAGATTCATAATTGATGGTTGAGTAAATAATACCAAAATTAATTAATATTGGTCAACATCTTTTCATTTATTATTCTGAAGCAAAAATATACCAAAATATTTAAAAAATTAATTTAAGAAACCTAATTTATAGAAGGAAAGCAAATCATGGCTAATTAATGTCAAATCTCTTAACTTTGTTAGATTACATGATATTAAATATAATTCCATATGTCCCAAGATGTTCACATTTTCGTATTACTCTATCAGAGACGAATGATATGCTACATACCTTATGTGAGCTCCTTATGTGAGCACCACTGTCGTTTGACGCACGTTTGACGTTGTTCGTTTCGATTTATATATTTAATTTGATTCTAAAATATTAAAAATGATATTGAAGTTTTTAATATCACAAAATTCATAAAAATCAAAGCTTGGTTTGCTTGTTTTCTCTATAATTTCAAATAAATTAATAAACGAGTAAATCGAGCTTTGATTTTTATGAATTTTGTGAAATTAAAAACTTCGATAACATTTTTTAATTTATTAGAATCAAATTAAATATATAAATCGAAACGAACAACGTCAAACGTGCGTCAAACAAGAGTGGTGCTTACATAAAGAGCTCACATAAGTTTGTAGCATATCATTCCTCCACTATTAGATGTCTCATTTTATATTTAAAAAAAATCGTTTTACTCACCTTGTCAAAATAAATTCAGTTTTTTTTCTCTCTTTTACAACAATTCAATATAAAATCTACTACTTCTATTTAAGAATTTGGCTATTTTAAATGCGTTATGCGACGAATGACCGCAATGTTTTTTTGTGAGAAAGCACGTAATCTTTGACAGGCATTTAAGTTCTAACATACTCCATGATTTCTGCTCCCCACCCCCATTATGTTGCCATATACAGTGTATAATTAGCTTGGTTTCAAAACTTCACTTAATAAAAAGAAAACCCTACAAAATTTTTTAAGGACATAAAAACTGAGACGCAATTACTAATATTTGATTTTTTTTTAAAATAACCATAATTTAGGACGCAAAAGAAAGTGTCACTAAGTTGATAACAAATTATCTTAGTCTTTTGCTTTTTTAGGACGCTTTTTTAGTTGGGACCAACAACTAGCATCATTGTACTCTCAGTGAGAGATGACTGAATCCATGAAGCAAGCACCAGATCTTGTCTGTGCCAAGCTGAATATTTTGGGTTGAGCTTCATTTTAGTAGATCCCTCAATTGCCACCATTTTTGGGGGTATCTTCTTCTCCCATCAAGTATGACTCCAGCTCGAATCCACGAATGGTAGTCATGAGCTGCTGCTTCCATAGGAGATAGTTGCTATCTGTGAGCTTAATAGCTATAGGATGACTTTGAGTTAAAACAAGAAAGAAATTTTTGGAACGCTTGGGCTTGTTTTGCCCATGATCTGAGCTTTCACTATCAGACATTATGTTAAACTGAAAAGAGAAGATGAAGGAGAAAAAAGGTCAGAACCTAGGATGAACCTAGACTCTTATACCATGATAGAAAAGAGCCAAAAGCATAGAGTATGAAGTGAACTCAAAGCATAAGAGAAACGAGCTCATTGCATTCATTGAATAATAAAAGTGATCAATGATTACAAGTCGATTCAGTATGTATAAGCTAACAAAAGAACCTACAAGGGAATCAAATTATGCCAGCGCAACATGAAATCAAATGAGTCAAAACTGCCTTTAAATGTTGCAGAGTGTGCAGGTGTGAGGTGGAGCTTTATCCAAAGGCTTTGTTTCTTTCAGGAGAATATCTTTGTAGCTGGGACCACTTTGATTTAGTGGGGACGTGTCTCCTTGGTCAGAAATGACAATAGCATCCTTGGCATGGACTTCTTGTACACCTTGCCCTTTATCTACATGGATTGCATCCATTTCTTTTGCATGAAGAATGGCCAGGCTAACGCTCTCCCGCAATTCAAGCGAGAAGAGGGAGCAAACGCCTAAGAGATTGCACAACCCCGTGAAGAATTGGGAGCCTAAAGGTTTGGTAAGAATATCAGCAACCTGATCCGATGAGGGTACGTGACGAAGATCAATTTCTTTTGCAACAACCTTGTCTGGAACAAAATGGATGTCGAGTTCAATGTGTTTGGCACGAGCATGAAGAACAGGATTGGAAGCCAAAGCTATTGTACTTAGATTGTCGACCCAAACAATAGGAGGATTAGGTAAAGGCCATATTAACTCCATAAGAAGAGACCGAAGCCACGAAATCTCAGCAACAACCTGCGCAAGGCTACAGTATTCAGCCTCAGTGCTGGATCTAGAGATGACTTTTTGCTTCTTAGCACACCAAGAGACAAGGTTATTGCCAAAATAAACACAATAGCCTGTAGTGGATCGTCTTTCATCAACATCAGATGCCCAATCCGAATCAGAAAATCCCGATAGAGTGAAATCAGATGGAGTGATATGCAAACCATGATCAGTAGAACCAACCAAGTATCTTAGAATACGTTTGACAACCTTCCAATGTGTGTCTAGAGGACAAGACATGTATTGACTAACTTTGTTGACCGAAAAACTCAGCTCGGGTCTAGTGATGGTAGCATATTGCAGAGTTCCAACAACACTCCTATAAAGCTTACCATTGGTGGTGGGATTACCTTCAGACTTGCTGAGTTTGAGGTCTGATATCATAGGGGTTGGATATGGCTTTGCATCAAGCATCTTGACCTTGCCAAAAAGCTTCTTAATATAAGCAGCTTGTGACAAATGAAGACCCTGGGCAGTTCTAGAAACCTCTATACCAAGAAAATGTGTCACCTCACCAAGATCTTTCAACGAAAACTTGTTGTGCAACTGAGATATTACTCTTTGAATACCAGAGGAAGAGTTACCCGTGTTGAGCATATCATCCACGTATAGCAAAAGGTAGATAACTTCAGACTTGTTGATGAGAAAGAACAATGAGGTGTCAGCATTGGACTGAGAAAAACCAATATTTAAGAGAGCAGATTGGATAGTGAGAAACCAAGATCTTGAAGCCTGTTTTAGGCCATATAAAGCCTTGTTAAGCTTGCACACCATACCAGGGGAAACTTGTTCAAAACCAGGGGGCTGCTTCATGTATATTTCCTCCTCAAGATCACCATTCAAGAAAGAATTATTGACATCAAGATGTCGAATAGACCACTTGGAGGTAACCACACTACTTAGCATGATTCTGATAGTGTTAGGTTTGACTACAGGACTAAAGGTTTCAAGAAAATCAAAACGGCCTCTTGTGAAAAACCTTGAGCAACAAGTCGAGCTTTATGTCTAGCAATGGATCCATTAGCGTGATTTTTTATCTTAAAAATCCATGTACACCCAATAAGATTCTTTCCAGGGGAAGAAATGTAATAGTCCAAGTGTTGTTTCTTAGTAAGGCAAGGAATTCCTCATTCATTGCAGCAAACCAGATTGGAAATGCTAAGGCGGCCTTGATGGAATGAGGAATGACAAAATAAAGATCATCATGAATGGGAGCAGTGGTGGAGTAAAGTTTAGGTTTGTAAATCCCATCTTTAGCTCTAGCGATCATGTGATGCCTTCTAGTTGGAACAGAGGAAGATGAATGATGTGACTGAGTAGAAATAGTAGGAACAACATGAGAGGCTATATATGGAGAAATAGAGGAATCAGAAGAGGGAATGGCAGGAGATGGTGGATTGGCAGGCATGTGTGTAGGAATGTTGGGAGTATTGGGCGAGGTAGTCATACTGAAGTTAGAGGAAAAATCAGCTGGAGTATCCAAGATAGGAGTAGAGGGAACATGATGAGTAGTTGGAATAGAAGGAGAATAAAAAGGAAAACTGAAAGGAGGGGAGGCTGAAACAGGAGATGGTGTCGTGTGGTAGGGAAAAATAGATTCATCAAACAGTATATCTCTAGTGATTATAGTTCTACCATTTTTAAGCAAAGTCTTATAGCCTTTATGAGATGAACTATATCCCAAGAACATAGCAGAATCTGATCTAAAATCAAGCTTGGATTTATTTAATAGCCTAAGATAAGGATAGCACAGGCAGCAAAAAGCTCTCAATTCATGATAGGTGGGTTTGGATTTGAAAAGTTTCTCATAGGGGGTGGAGAAAAGTAGAGTTTGAGAAGGGAGTCTGTTAATTAGGTGAACGGCAGTGGCAAATGAATCATCCCAAAATCTACAGGGGAGCCCAGATTGGGCAAGGAGAGATAGAACATATTCAACAATGTGTCTATGCTTTCGTTCAGCCAATCCATTTTGTTGAGGTGTATAGGGACATGATACACGATGGTGGATGCCCTCGGCATGAAGAAAATCAACTAGTCCCCTGAACTCACCACCCCAATCACTCTGGAGAGTTTTGATTTTTGAATTGCATTGGTTCTCAACCAGAGATTTGAAATGTTTGAATACAGGAAGCACTTCATCTTTGGTTTTCAGAAAATAAATCCAAGTAAATCTACTGAAGTGATCCACAAAGTTTACTTGAATCCATTTCTGGAAACAGTGGGAGCAGGCTCCCATAAATCTAGGTGAATCAGATCAAGAGGATTATGATATTGAGATGTGGATGGTGAGTAAGGTAGCCTGTGACTTTTAGCAAGACAACAAGAGTGACAAAGCAAAGTAGACATCATTGATTTGAAAGGAATGTTACAGCCTTGAAGTATTTTCTTGACAATAGGAAAGACGCAATGTCCAAGTCTTTTAAGCCATAACTCTAGGCTCATATTACAAGAGGAATTAAAAATGACAAGAGCAGATAGGGAGGCTAAGCAGGCAGAAGGATCAGCAACTAAATGGCCTTTGATTGAATGAACATAATTGGATTTGGAATTTTGGAGAAGAAATTTGTAGAGTCCCTTTTCAAAAGTGCCCTGTAGGAGGATTTCCTTGGTGTCCTGATCTCTCACAACACAAAAGGAAGGGTGAAATTCAAAGAAAACATGGTTGTCTTTAGCAAAATGGGACACACTAAGCAAGTTTTTGGACACTTGAGGAACATGAACCAAATTTTTAACAGAAAAGGCTTGGAATGAGAAGCAGTAGATGATGCAAAAGATTCACCAACATGAACTATATCAACACCAGAATTATCACCAAGGTGAAGAGATGTACCTCCACAATATTCAGCAGCAATGTTGAGATTGGAGAGGTCATTTGACACATGGTGAGTGGCACCAGAGTCAGGGTACCAGGATGTGGAAGGAGTGGAATTAACATTGTACTCAGAATGAGGGTAGTGGGATTGAGGCCCTCTGATTGAAGCTATGTTGACGGAAGGAGCGGAATGACTAGCCTGGAAACTTTGATGAAAATTTTGGTGTTGTGGCTGCCTGTGTTGAACATGTTGCTGAGGCATGAAACTATGCTCAAAACGATACCAACATCTATCACACGAATGGCCAGGTTTTTGACAAAGTTGTCATATAAGCTTATTGCTGCCTCTGCCTTTGTATCCTCCAGATCTACCTCCTATGTGACTAGCACTTCTACCTTCTTCCCCTCGGCCAAAACAAGAAGAGCTACCTCGAGCCTGTTGATGAAAGCCATCTTTTCTTGGTGCAAAAGGTTGAGCCAAGTATGCTGATGGAAGAGATCCATCAGAATTAATCTTGTCAGACTTTGAGCTAGAGCTTTCCAACCTAGATTCAAAAGTGTGTAGTAAGGCAGACACCTCTTGCATACTCCAGGGATAAATTCTGGCTGAAATGTTTACCATAACAGAATCATAATCTTTGTTTAATCCTCTCAAGGCATAGAGGATTTGGTCCTCTTAAGAGATTTGGCAACCAGCGGAAGCAAGAAGATCACAAGATGTCTTGATCTTACTCAGGTATTCTCTCATAGAGAGATTTTCTTTCTTTCCAGTTTGCAGCTGAAGCTTATACTGCATAATTTTTGCCTTCGATTGACTTGCAAAACTGGTTTCCAGAGCGTTCCATATCTCCCTACTGGTGTTTAGGCCAACAACTAGCATCATCGTACTCTCAGTGAGAGATGACTGAATCCATGAAGCAAGCACCTGATCTTGTCTGTGCCAAGTTGAATATTTTGGGTTGAGCTTCATTTTAGTAGATCCCTCAACTGCCACCATTTTTGGGGTTATCTTCTTCTCCCATCAAGTATGACTCCAGCCCGAATCCACGAATGATAGTCATGAGCTGCTACTTCCATAGGAGATAGTTGCTATATGTGAGCTTAATAGCTATAGGATGACTTTGAGTTAAAACAGGAAAGGAATTTTTGGAATGCTTGGGCTTGTTTTGCCCATCATCTGAGCTTTCACTATCAGACATTATGTTCAACTGAAAAGGGAAGATGAAGGAGAAAAATGGTCAGAACCTAGGATGAACCTAGACTCTGATACCATGATAGAAAAGAGCCAAAAGCATAAAGTATGAAGTGAACTCAAAGCATAAGAGAAACGAGCTCATTGCATTAATTGAATAATAAAAGTGATCAATGATTACAAGTTGATTCAGTATGTATATTCTAACAAAAGAACCAACAAGGGAATCAAATTATGCCAGCACACATGAAATCAAATGAGTCAAAGCTGCCTTTAAATGTTGCAAAGTGTGCAGGTGTGAGGTAAAGCTTTATCCAAAGGCTTTGTTTCTTTCAGGAGAATATCTTTGTAGCTGAGACCACTTTGATTTAGTGGGGACATGTCTCCTTGATCAGGAATGATAATAGCATCCTTGGCATGGACTCAGTGGCGGACGCAAAAACAAATTATTGGTAGGGGCTGTACTGTATACTTCATCGGTCCCCCAAAAATAAAAACTCATTCCTGTTAGGCCCGTTCCCTAAAATTAGAAACTTTCTATTAAGGAATTTTTTTTCTCTAATGAGGTTGGACTCATTTTTCACTAACACACTTTTCTTTCTATATAACTTTCTTACTTTACCAATTTTGCATTAAACCACGTACTTGTTTTAAAGGTTCCTATTTTTAGAGGACGGAGAGAGTATATTTTTTTATGTGTCTGACCATGTATATATCTATATAATATGAATATAATACATCCTCTGTCCCACTCAAGATAATTACATTTTCTTTTTAGTGTTTTTTAATCAAAATTTCAACCTTTTATATTTAGAAATAAATTCTACTTTCCATCTCCTTATTAAAATAGTTAATTATATTTTTTAGTGTACTTTATCACCTTTAACAACTCCACATAAAATATTGTGTTATTTATAAAAAATGATCATTTTAAATGGAACAAAGAAAATATATCATAAAAAACTCAAAGATATAAAAAGTACATAGATCTGATTCAATACATAAATTAAAATGTTACTACTATGTACTAACAGTAAAAGAAGGTAAACAATACTTAGAAATATCTTTCAAAATCGTTAATAGTATAATTATCAAAATTATAACTACTACTAACATAAGGTTATTTAATGAAAATTAAATTAACAATCGTTACACTCCCAAGCAATGTTTTAAAAACCGGACCGACCGGCCGGTTTGACCACATGGGCTCATTGAACAATTTGAATATTAAATATTTTTATACATTAACCATTAATTTTATCTACAAAAACTAATAATTCATTTTAATTTTATTATTCTTTAATATAATTGTTAATTATAATATATATAATTATCATCCTTTATATTTTAATGATGCTCTACTTACCACCTATATTATTATTAGTATCATATAAGATTCATTATTTACTATAAATAAATTTTTTATATTACATACTTAATTTATATACCCTAGCTATTGACATTAATGAATAATCTTATCTAAACTAATTAATAAGTACTTAATTCATATTTAATTATATATTATTTTATGAAATAAATTTTCTTAAATTAATATAAACATTATCTATTTTAATACATGAAATATTAAATTTTTTATCTAGACTAACTAATATTAAATATATATATCTGAATATATTTACTAAATTTTAATATTATTTATATTTATACATCACTAATTATCTATAAGGTTTAATGTTTTGTGATATATTATTAATTGTAAATCATTTACTAAATTTAATATATTTTTATATATATTTGCAACAGTAAAACGGTTAGACCGGTGGTTCGACCGGTTGGACCGGTTGAACCGTGAACCAGTAACGTCGCCGGTTCGCTTGCCGGTCCGGTTTTTAAAACATTGCTCCCAAGCCTAAAACCAAAACTTAACACATTAAAAGTGAATATGGAGCATTAGATATTTTAACAGCTGTACGGCTGACACGTCAAGTCAACATCTTATAAAGCATTATAATAATAAGTATATTAGTAGTAATTTTTAAAATGTGGACCCAATCTTCTTCTTCCTTTGATATCAAGAACGCCATTTTTACTTCTGCAGACTGCAATCACCTTTGCAATTTTTATTCCTAAATTCAATTCAGCCCCTCTTACTATTGTAATTCTGATGATTTTCTCTTCACTACTCTTATTTTGGTGAGGGCTGAATATAGTTTTCGAAAAAAAAATTAAAAAATTGTAGTAGAAAAAAACGGAAAAAAAAATTCTTGGGAAGGACTTAAGCCACTCCCCCTCCCTTACTATGTCTGCCACTACATGGACTTCTTGTACATCTTGCCCTTTATCTACATGGACTTCTTGTACATCTTGCCCTTTATCTACATGGATTGCATCCATTTCTTTTGCATGAAGAATGGCCAGGCTAACAAGATTCAACATAAATAAAAAAGGCCTACAAAGAGTACATTGATCAGTAAATTACCATTTGAGAATGCCACTTAGATTAAAAAAACCCTACAAAGTTTGGAAGTGAGCACATAACGATCTATACATCTAAATATCCATTCCTTGTAGAGCTGAACGTAACTCAACGGTCATTTGAATTTTAACCCTTAGCTAGCCATTCATTAATTCGTGGTATCTAAACTCCAATCTTGGAGTTTATTTGAAAGCGGGGTGTAAACTGCAATTATTTAGCACTTGGCAAGAAAACGTGTAAATTTGGACAGAATCGAGTGCATTAATTACTCAAATATTTGTTTCCATTTACACAGTCGTTCTATTCTTGCAATCAAAGATTATAAGGATCCCCTAATTTTGCCCTAAACCTATAGTTTGTTTAATCAATCCTCTCCCAATAACCAACCTTCCCTTTCTCCAAATCCTCCAAATTCTCCAAATCAAATAGTAATTTAACAAAGATGGTGATCCTGAAAGAGAGCGGCGGGAAGAAGACGACGCAGGGGCGGAAGAAGATCGAGATCAAGAAGATTGAGAACTTGAGCAACCGGCAAGTGACGTTCTCGAAGCGGCGGTTGGGGCTGTTCAAGAAGGCGAGCGAGCTGTGCGTGCTGTGCGGCGCGGAGATCGCCATCGTCGTCCACTCCCTCGGCAAGCGCGTCTTCTCGTTCGGCCACCCCTCCCCCGAGGCCGTCATCGACCGCTACCTCGGTGGCGAGAGGGAGGTCGGCGCCGCCCCCGCGGTCAACACCAGGGAATTCAACCGCCACTACTCTGACGTGTCGAATCAGTTGGAGCTGGAGAAGCAGCGGAGGGACTTGATTGAGGAGGCCAAGAGGGCGGAGGGCTACGGCGGCGGCGGAGGAGATGTGTTCTGGTGGCATCAGGGCGTGGAGGAGATGGAATTGAATGAATTGGAGCAGTACGCGGAGGCGCTCGATGAGCTCTTGAAGAATGTCGAACTGAGGACTAAGGATCTCATGATTTCGCACTTGCTTCCGCCGTCGGTCGCATCCGCCTCCGCCTCCCTGACCATGCACAACCCTACTGCGACGGCGTTCGACGATGCGGCAGCGGCGGGGCTGTATGTGGCTCAGAATCAGATGGGGAATAATTTCGATTACGAGAATTTCATTGCTCCTAATCAAGGGCTGGACATGGTCACTTCTCCTGCATGGCTCAATTACTAGGAATTAATTCAAGCTATGTTTTCTCTGATTTGTTTATGCATCTGTTTCATTGCTATCTTCTAGTAGCAAATATTAATGCCACGAATTAATGTTTCGACATGAATTCCCCCTTTTCCTTTCTATTGAAATGGCTATTAGAGCGTCAATCTAGGGTTTCATTAATTGTCACTATTCAATATATACAGCGCTACTACTACTTGGTTTTTCGAGATGTTTGTTAAATTGAAAAAAGATTCCGATAATAGTGTGTGATTGTGTGAAATTTAGGGTGTCACGTACTTTTTTATAAAGAGTTGTAATGTTTGATTATTTGAAGTTTGGATCATACAATTTGTCTTGGATTAATTAGTACTCCGTTAATTACGTTTTTTCTTGAGGTCAATGTTTTAGATTAAGTCCAGTTAGTTTAGTGAATTTAAAATTTCACACTATTTTCAGAATATTTGAAAACGCATCTGAATAAATTTTGGGATGAAATCCAGTACACGTATATAGGAGTATATGTTTTGTACTCTCTAATTTTAGAGTTTTAGTTCATTATACTCTGTTAACTGTTAAGCATATTAAGCGCCAGACATGTTTTTAGGGACAAAACTAATTATGGTCAGGAATTTTGAGACTGCAAGAGTGCAAGATAAGAACATCATGATGTGTTGGAAGTGTCTTTTTCTTATCTAAAAGTTGTGTAGTTACATTTTCTTTTATCTAAGTTGTGTAGTTTACACACAATAATTTGTTACTTTAGTTCTGTTTCGACATCTTCCTGTATATTTTTTTTTGTTTTAATAAATCTCTAATTTTAATTTTATAAGACATACTCAACAGATCTGTCAAAAATCACATATTACATACATGCATATTAAAATTAGTAAATGTTTTGTTGATTATCATAAGAAAATGTTTCTGTACATGTAGCTATAGTAAAAGCACTGATCAAATCCAAAGAACTAAACATACATGGAAGATGAGCTAGGCTAGTACTACCATTATTCGTTTTCAAATCGTCTATATTAATATTAGTACACCATTTCTTAAAAGTTTATACCACGCACACATTATTACTATCGTTTTCTAATAATATACAACTATCAAGTAGTGTTATTTCTGTAAAGTCCTAAGTGGAAATGATTGAAAATGAGTGGACCAGTGGCTTTATGAATTGAGGACAACCGCAGGGTTTTATTATTACAAGAATACAACCAGGTCAATAAAGTCGTCTTCGGCCTAATCAAAGCCCTTACATTTAAAATACTAGTAATACTAGTTAAAAAAAACGGTGTTTGCTTTCATTTTAGTAGCTAGGGCTCACCATTCAACTAAGCTGAAAGAATAAAATATCATCTTTATATTCTTTAAATATACGAGCCATTAACAATTATATTTTATGATTAAATATATTTTATGTTTATTTTATGAGATTAATCTCAAATCTTAATCTTAGATAGATAATCATATAATAATGAATTATTGTTACTTTTTCTAACTAAAATAATCTTACAACTTAACCTTGAAAGGATAATTATATAATTATATAATAATGAGTTATAGCAACCACATTGCACCTTATTTTCCGCTGTTCCTTACAAACATATTTTGCTACAAGTTTTCGTTATTTTTGTAATGGTTCATGTCAGATTGGGAAATTTACAAGAAAGAGATCCTGGATTTTCGAAATATGATGATCCACTCTTTGCAATCGAGCACGTAAAGGAACATGGTAAGAAACTCCAAATAGGGAAAAGGGAAAGGAAGATAGAAAAAAGGAGAAAACCCTAAAGTCAAAATGGGCATATACAGAGTATTGGTAGCATTGAATAGTACTCCATCTTTTAAACCTAATAATTTATAAAAAAAAAACAAAATGCAGATACAATTAATAATCCTCCTACCATGATGTAAAACGGAGCACCATACGCCAAAATCATCTAGGTGTGATTGTCATTTGTCACTACGTGATTGTTAATTAATTAACACTTAAAACAAAATGAAAGTAGAATTTATAACTAAAATGGGGATTAAGTATGTTGGTGTCATGGGAAAAGTTGTGAGGGAAGAAAGTTGGGTGAAAAGCGGCATCCCAATCCAAGTCGAGTGATGGTGATGGGCATCCCAAATTGAGACAGCTGTCAAAACACACATGGCTGTACAGCAGCTGTCCAATCTCAAACAAGCCAATCACATCCTCATCACAAAACGACAAAACCCAAACTCGCGATTCCCATTGCTGGCACTCATCGCTACGTGCATCCTCCCCGCACGCACGCCCGCCCATGCTTATATACCCCTCTCTCATTTCTTCATTTTT
The DNA here is from genome assembly GCF_004379255.2 of Salvia splendens. Lineage (NCBI taxonomy): Eukaryota > Viridiplantae > Streptophyta > Magnoliopsida > Lamiales > Lamiaceae > Salvia > Salvia splendens. Next base: position 11,648,503 of record NC_056033.1, read on the forward strand.
CCCTTCTCTTTTTGTTTCCTCCAATCAATATGGATCCTTGCCCTTACGTGCGCATCGCCGTCGGGGATTTGGCCTTGAATCTCCCGCACAAACCCCACCTCTCCTTCTACTCCAAATTCAAGCTCAGAGGATTCCCCTCTCAACTCTCGGACCTCCCATGCGGCGGCGCTGTCGATGCCAGGATCCATGCTTGCTTCACTTTGAGCAAGTCTGAGCTAGAGAAGCTGGTTGAAAAATCTGCCAAATTTTCTTGTCTGAAGATCAAGATTTACCGGCGCAGCTGTGATGAGGGCAGCGGGTGTGGGTTAGTGATGAAGAGCAGTAAGATGTTAGGATGCGTTGAGGTGCAGTTGGATGTCAAGAGTATTGTCGAGAGCAGCGGATGCAACCGCGTCTGCCCCATCCGGAGCAGGTGGATCCCAATCCGGAGCGGAGCGGATGTCAAGCTCCACTTGAATGTGCGGGCCGAGCCCGACCCGAGATTCGTGTTTCAGTTCGACGGGGAGCCTGAGTGCAGCCCGCAGATCTTCCAGATCAACGGGAACCTCCTCAAGCAGCCTGTCTTCACCTGTAAATTCACCTTCCGAAACTGCAGCCAGAGGAATTCGAGATCCAGGTAATTAAACACAAATTTGAATTGATATATCCATAAATTGATTTAGTAGTCTCAGTATTTACTAACTTGTTGTATCATTCAATCCGATCACAGATGCTCGATTTCGACATCAGGAGGAGATGTTCGAGAAGAGAGGAAGGGGTGGTCTATCACAATCCACGATCTATCGGGATCGCCGGTGGCGGCGGCGTCGATGGTGACGCCGTTCGTGCCGTCGCCGGGCGCCGACAGCGTGGGGAGATCGAATCCGGGGTCGTGGCTGATCCTACGGCCGGGGTACAGCGCGTGGAAGCCGTGGGGCCGCCTCGAGGTCTGGCGAGAGAGCGCCAACGTCTGCTATCGCTTCGAGCTCATCCCCGACGGCTCCGTCGACGCGATACCGCTCGCCAGTTCCAACGTCAGCGCCAAAAACGGAGGCAAATTCGTGGTCGACATCACAACGGGCCCCACCCCCATGGCCAGTCCAAGCAGCAGCTTCGATTTCAGCTCCGGGTGCGGGTCATCGTCGGCGTCCGGGTCAGGATCGTGGGCGCACCTGCTGTACCGGGGGTTCGTGATGTCGTCGACGGTGAGGGGAGTGAAGCCGGTGGTGGAGGTGGGCGTGCAGCACGTGACTTGCACGGAGGATGCGGCAGCGTTTGTGGCCCTTGCTGCCGCCATGGATCTCAGCATGGATGCTTGCCGGCTCTTCTCGCAGAAGCTCAAGAAGGAGCTAAGGCAACCGGATCTTTTCTGAACCATTTCGGGTCGGGTCGGGTGACTGACGGATACATTCGGATGAAGTCGCTATTGGACCGCAAGCTTGTAGCTGCATACATTAATTTATTTTAATTTTTAGAGTACACCTTGTTGTGTTATGCTCGTTTATGGACTGTTGTGTTGTGATCTACATCTTGAGTTTCTGTACAGTCATCGGGAGTTTATTGTTTTTCTAAATGTACATTTCTTTATTTCTTTCTACATTAATAATGGACGTATTTCTTTAATATTCACCTTCTTTGTTTTTAAATTATGCGCAGAGGTATCCTATGAAACTAAAACGTGGGCTTCAATGCCAACTTCATATGGCAGATGACATTATTTAATTAATCCACTCTCGCTTTCCTGTCAATTTTATACTACTCCTATTAAAAACTGCTGCACTCTGCACAGTGAATGTGAGCTGGTTCTCTGATATCCACCCCTCAATATCGAGTGCAAAATTGAGGGAAATGATCTCTCAACAAATGCTTTACATATACATTTCATTTCTAAAAGAATTGCATTTATTTTCAGTTTACATGATAACCAGAGAGTTGGTCTTGGAATATCCAGATACAAATACAATCATATCAAATTCTAATGAAAAGAGGAAACTGTTTCATCAACATAAAGCATACTGAACAGTTGGTTATACAGAGGTGAAAGCATTATATCATCATGTAATCAAACTATATATCATCATCCTGCCTAACATACCTGAAATTGTATTATGAGATCTTTACAACATTTCCTTTATGAAACTTGAACGTTTAAAAGCTAGGCGTCATGACTTCAGCTCATGAATAATGGACCAGTTTGTGAAGCTACAGTATATCTTCATCCTGCAGCTTCATTTCCACCTGTATTTCAGGGAGACTATAAAGATCTTTTGTCACTTGAATCACACTGTATCATTCTTTTTTACGTTCGTTCCATCTTCCAGAGTTAGGAGAAATCGTCAAGGTTTGACTCCGACTTTTAGGTTCAGTGGGACCTGTTGATTTAGAGTCTGCAAGATAATTTTCCACACCTAAGGTAGAAGCATTCGCCTGCTGAAGACCGATAGTGTTTAAGTTGGAACCTTTGGTTGATGTGCCTTCAGTAGCAATTCTGTGGTCCTGATATAACTCGGTCACACTCCCAGTGAATTTTTTCTCCGATGACTTGGGAATTTCTGCTGAGACATCAGTTGTGCTGTTGCTTGATTCTAAATTATTATCAGTAGGTGCTTCTGCCAACGCTGAGCCCTTCTCTAAACTGTCCAAATTGTTTTCCTCAGTTGTAATATTTGTCCCAATTTCTGTTGCACTTGATAGATTGGCATCATCAGATATTTCACCATCATTCACCTCCAACCATTTCTTTATCTCACCAGCATATACTTCCTCGCCACGATTTTCTTTGTTTTTCTGTTCCAAAATGTGTTCAAGGTGTTGTTGACCAGAGATTCCCACAACTCCTTCCTCATTTTCAGCCATTCCAGTGTGGTTATCATGAGTCAGGGAACTTGATGCACCACCATCTTCATGGCTACTCTTATCACCTCTTCCATGATCATCATACTCCACAGACTTCTGCTTTCTGCCATTGCTATCATCACCTATTTCTCCTTCACTTTCTCTGACAGTACCGTCTTCTCTGGCTCCATCAGTTATGTTAGCCTCTTCTTGCTCAAACTCTGCATCTAATTTCTCTTCTTCATGCTCGTCTTCTTCAGTGGTCTCCTCTTCAGATACAATCTCGTCATATATGGGACGAATAGTCTTCCTTCTGATCCTTATAAGTCCACCAATACTTCCTCTGTTCAGAAACTCTTTTTCATCACTTGCTTCAAATTCTTCGTTCTTATCATGAGAACGCTCAACTTGGTAAATCAACCAAAAGCATATAGCAACAAGTAAGCTAATTTGCAAAGCATACTTAAGCTTGATTCCCCTATTTCTCTGGTTCCTACTATAGTACTGCCTGTACATAATGAATCCACCAAGATGATTGCTTGCTGACTGTATTTCTGTTGCTGCTAAAGGCTACAGCACAATACAGGATAATCACTGACCCAAAATAAGCAGGAAATCAGAATCACAGTCTAACATCCACGTGGAATAATACACCCGATGGGCCATAGTATAGATTTGGACACAACAAAACACAATTTCTCAGTGATGTTAAAGAAATCAGATGGTCAACTATATCTTATTTAGCTTGGAGTTGCACAGATTGTGCTATGCAAAAGTCTACATGAATAATTATAATAGCTCAAAATTCTACGTCCACGTGTATGTATGCATGTCCATGAATGAAGGATGAAAATTATGATTCCTGTTTCCATCAACAAGCTTTTCGAGGCATCTATTCAAACAGAACAAGTAGGAGGTTTCTCAAATCTGTTCATCCTACAGGTAATCTCTACCCCCATTTAATGAATAATCTTCTCAATCAATATGAGATTGATCATCTAGAAAAACCATACTATTGTTGCTTATTGTAACCAAATATTACGCGACAACATTTTCCAACAACCTGAAGCTGCTATTGACTGAACAGAGTGCACATGCAGCAATGTGTAAGTTGATTGAAATACCAAATTATCCTAAACCAAACTCATCATTCCCTTTCGATTCTTTCTAATGACAATCACCACAATAATAGCTAACTGGAGACTTAGAATGGAGAGAATTAATCCTTATACTCTAATTAAACTCCTCATATCCTCAATCACAATGCGCTTTCAGCTCCTCATCAACTTAACCTATCTCTTCTCGATTTTAGTACTACCAAGAAACAGAAACAGAGAATAACAGTATAAAAAAGGTCACACGCATTAAAAATTGCATATTATCGGAATATCCAGAGCATATAGTATATCAAAACCCTGCAAAGTACTCCGTATGAACCAAAAAACTCCCCAAACCCTTCCTAATTCACTGACTAACAAATTCTTAAACTGAAACCCCAAGAAATTGAAGTCGGATAATAACAACAAATGCAAAAAATCAGCGCATACAAAATCAAAGGCGCCACATGTAATTTCAGCAACATGAAACGAGCCGATGACTTAATATACTAAAAAGTCGGAGTAAAATAGTACATGTAATTTAGAGAAACTTCACAGAAATACTCGATTGAAGATCAATAATTTCTTATTTACAGCAACCGAATGAGGAAGAAGATTACCTGAAGAAGCAAACTCTAACGGCAGATAAGATTGTGAAAATTAACGCGGGCAATTTGTTATTGAGCTTGCTTGTTCAGTGAAAAGCGGTGGAATCAAGTTGGAGAAACGTTTCCCCCATTTTCGCTCTCAGCATCTATCTTTGATCAAGTTTTGCGGCAGTTATATTTACTGTTATATCACTTCAACTAATTTCTTAAGTCTATCAGCTGCTATACCAATAAAATATATTTACACCTATTAATATTTTCACAAAGCTTCGAACACGAATATTAAGTCATACACGTGATTATAATTTTTAAAGAGCTTCATTTTTAAAAAATTGGGTACCACTTTTCTCATATGAGAGGGATATATCCAGAGAAAATATGGTTGTATTTCTGTATATTTTGTGTTCAACAAGAGAAACAATATTTATGCCTCTTCTATAGGAGAGAACATAGAGTTAATATTTTCATAGACGGATGGAGTATTATGTTTGCTATTTAGTTTAATTAATATTTCAAGGCTAGCTATTATAAATTGGATGACAATATAAATAGCGTATATAGCGATACAAAACATGCATCTATATTTACATATATACAGAATTTGAATTTGTAAAAGGGCGATGGAATTAACTATAAATATCTCCGTAGATTTAAAATAAAAAGCAACACGGATCTCCTACTCCAACACTCACAACACAATAAAATAATACTCCCTCTGTCCCCTAATAGGAGTCGCTCTTTGACCGGGCACGAGTTTTAAGAAATGTAGAGAAAAGTTGGTTGAAAAAGTTAGTGGAATGTGAGACTCATATTTTTGTATTGGTTTTATAATAAAATGTGAGTAGAGTGAGTTAGTGGAATGTGATGCCTACTACCATTTATGGTAAAAATGAAGAGTGACTCTTAATGGGGAACGGCCCAAAATGGAAATTAGCGACTCTTATTCGGGGACGGAGGGAGTATTATAAAATCTCACTATCACTTACATGTTTATAAATTATTTTATTATATTGTGAGTTTATTATATTGTGAGTGTTGGAGTATGAGTATTGGAGTAAAAGATCCTTTGCGACTAAAAAGAAATAAAGCCTACAAGGATATATTATTGATCAGCAATTTAAAATTCCATTTGGGAAATGCTACTTGGATAAATAACAAGGTTGCAAGTGAGCACTTAGATATCAATATATAGATCTAAATATCAGCCTATAGTTCGTTTAGAAGAAGAAGAAGAACTTGAGCAACCGGCTAGTGGCGTTATCGAAGCGGCGGTTGGGGCTGTTCAAGAGAGCGAGCGAGCTCTGCGTTCTGTGCGGCACCGAGATCGCCATCATCGTCCAATCCCTCGGCAAGCACTTCTACTCCTTCGGCCACAACTCCACCGACGCCGTCATCGACCGCCACCTCGGCGGCGGTGAAGACCACGAGAGGGACGTCGTCGCCGCCCCTGCGGAATTCAACTTGTACAGGTTCGTGTTAAAGGAGTTGGAATTGGAGAAGAAGCGGATGAAGGTGGCCGAGGAGGACGACGGTGGGGATGTGTTTTGGTGGAATCAGGGTGTGGAGGAGCTGGAATTGGATGAACTGGAGCAGTTCGCGATGGCGCTGGATGAGTTGTCGAAGAATGCCGATCGTAGGGCTAAGGATCTCATGGGTTCGTTCTTGTCGCTGTCGCTGGCGCCTCCCTACAGAATCGCATTGCTCCTAATTAAGGGTTGGACATGGTCGGTTTCGAAGAGAAGACTTCTCCTGCGTGGAATTAATTCAAGTTCTTGTTTTTTTGTTTCTTTATCATCTTCTTGCAAATATTACTGTGTGGAATGGAATTCCACCTTTTTCTTTCGATTGAAATGATTATTTGAGCGTCAATATAGGGTTTCGGTATTTGTCAGTATTCAATACTCCACTTGATTTTGCAAGAGGTTCACAAAGATTCAGAATTGTTTTCCTACAAGTAATCTCTAATCCATGATCAAAGATGAATACTCTTCTCAATTAATGTGTAATCGATCATCTAGAAAAAACCATGCTATTGTTGCTTCTTGTATCTACAAGTTTGGCGACAACATTTCCAGCAACCTGTAGTTGCTATTGACTGAACAGAGTGCGCACATACAGCTGATTTAATTAACCTTAACAAAACGCGTCATTCCTTTTCGTTTCTTTCTATCGACGATCACCACAATACTAACTAGCTGGAGAGTTGGGATGTAGAGAACTAATCATCATTCATACCCTAATTGAACTCCTCATATTCTCAATCACAATGCTCTTTCAGCTCCTCGTCAACTTTACTTATCTCTTCCTGATTTTAGTACCAAGAAACAGAATAACAGAATATAAAATGTCATAGATATCAAAACCCTGCTAATTAGTATAAATCAAGAAACTCCACATACCCTTCCTAGTTCACTAACTAACTAACCCTGCTAAGTATGGTCATGCAGCCTGTTGAACGAAGATGGTTGACTCAGTAATTCATAGCTCAAGACTTATCTAGACTTAGTCTTTATTAGTTTTTAATATTCCTAATGTTTAGCTATTTTCTGTTTTCGTAGTGGTCCTATTTCTTAGCTATTTCAGTTCTGCCGTTGCATTTTTCATGTGTAGAGTGCCTATAAATAGCACCTCATTTCAATGGAATAAATATGTCTTTTTGAGTCATTCTTCTAATACACAAAGGCTACATATATTTCTTTCTTCTTGCTATTCTCTGCTTTCTATTTCCAACATTTGTGGCATCTAGAGCCAGGTTCAATTACGATGGCAAGCTACGGGAGTTCGATGAGTGCTACACAACCACTCATTCCAGTCTTCAAAGGAGAAGGCTACGAATACTGGAGTATTCGGATGCAGACTCTACTAAGGTCTCAAGATCTATGGGACTTCGTAGAGCAAGGATATGCAGATCCCGACGAGGCGAACAGATTGCGGGAGAACAAGAAGAAAGACTCGAAGGCGTTGGCGATCATCCAGCAAGCGGTGCACAACAATGTCTTCTCCAGAATTGCAACGACGACCACCTCGAAGCAAGCTTTGGTCAACCTTGCAGAAAGAATTCAAGGGAGATTCAAAAGTCATCGTTGTGAGATTGCAATCACTTCGATATGACTTTGAAACGCTGATCATGAAGAATGGAGAATCTGTGGCTTATTTTTTGTCGAGGGCAATGGCAACAGTCAGTCAAATGCGATCTTGCGAAGAGAAGATCGTAGACCAGACCATCGTTGAGAAGGTGCTCAAAAGCTTGACTCCAAAGTTTGATCATGTTGTAGTAGTAATTGAAAAATCAAAGGACCTATCGGTTTTTTCGTTTGAAGAACTGATGGGATTTCTTCAAGCTCATGAGTCAAGGATTAATCGATCGTTTGAAAAGTCTAACGAAAAAGCTTTTCAAGTGAAAGGTGAATTCTCCAATCAGAAGGAGTTCTCTACGGCAAGAGGACGAGGCAGAGGAGGTTTCCGAGGTCGCGGGCGTGGCCAAAGTCGAGGACGTGGCGGTCGATCTGATGCAAAGCAAGGCCGACAGCAAGGCGACAAGAGCCATATTCAGTGCCATAATTGCGGCAAATATGGGCACGTGAAAGCAGATTGCTGGTGGAAGTAGGAGAATAGTGCGTTGTGCTATTGATATATCACAAACCCCTAGGTCCAGAGGATTCACTAGATCACAGGGTCTAGGAGATCGTGGAACCTTCAGAATTCGGTCGTTGGACACACATTTTTCTGCTTCAAAAACCTCAACCCACTACACTATTGGTTAGTATAGAGAAGTAAATGATCGATCCCACGAGGACGGATGAGTTAGCATGCATTTGGAGGGTTTGGGAGGGTTCGGCTGCTGCCACGCAACAAGTGGGTCGAGAATTTTAAACTGCTGGACTTAGGAAATGAATGCTAACTACTCTATCTACTGGGTCCAGGAAACGGGTGCGTACGACACATGCATGACTCAAAATGTAAAATCAACTTGCAAGACAAAATCAGCAAACTGGAGACTATACTGACTTTCCTAAAATGACCAAACAAACTAGCACAGAAAATAGGGACCAAATTTCCCTAAGTGTCCAGGTTCTGGAAAAGCTGCAGAAAAGTAAAAGGACAAGGCAGAGAGAACAGACAGATTGCAGATTTAATCCTAACTACTAACAAACTTCATCTTCTTCGGGAATCCAATCGGGAAAACAGAATAAAACAGAGTAATAAACATCATAAAAACAGATCAAGTTCCAGATCTGAAATTAAACAAGGAATTAAAGGCTAAACTCAACAGATCTAAACTACTGGGCCTAGCAGATGCGAGAACAACAGTAAAAATGTCATAATCATGTAGATTCAATTCACCACGTATCAGATCCACAACTCCGACTCACAATCCCTTCCAGATCCAACCAATCCAAACCCAACAACCTTTAGATCCAGGAACATGAACTTCGATTCAAACAACCACTCAACAAACAACCTCATATTCAACCAATCTCAATTCCATTGCAACAGTCAATTGCGAAAAGCATCCAAAATTAGTAGAACAACATCAAACATCAGAAACCATAGTAAAACGTGTATTATAACATCAAAGCATCCAAAGTTTACTAATTTGTAATTAGAAATACATTAGGGGGCTATTTGATCTTTATACGGAGTATTATAACATTAAGGGTGTATTTAACCTTTTACTCTTCAAAATAATAAACGTGTCAATAACTTGTATGCAAAACAAAAATATTCAAATTAAAACATATCGATGATTATATATTCACAACAAATCCAACCATCGGCGCTAAAGTCCAACAATATATATATAATTCAAAAATTCTTTTATCATACGAATCTTGATTAATTTGCTATATTCCTAAGCTGTATGAAGTCATTTGAACACATGCGCGTCACCATCCTGATGTGGACATTTAATAAACAATTTTAGTGACAAAATTTATTGTTTGATTTGCATTGGTTTATGATATAAATTTATAGCCTCAGGCAAAATCAAAATTTAAAAAGAGAAAAGATAGAGAGTTTGTATAGGCATGTATCAACAGTTAGAAAACCAAATGACTCTAAAAATTAAAATCTTTATGGCATTTAAGACTGAATTTATCAAATTGATCAAATTTTAACAAAATTATAAAGTTGATTCATCCCACGACTTTAAAAATCTGTCAAAAACCTTTGAAGTTAAAATTTACAATTGTACCACGTGATTTGATTTGAGTAGAATTGTATATGATGCGATAGCCAAAATTTAGGTTTATAAATCCATCTGAACTTTCTTATTCAAAATCGTCAACATTTTGATTCCACAACACTTAGTTAGTCAGGTCACCAATAGTCCGGAGTATTATGTACTACGTCAATAATATATTACATTTAAACTATATGAATATTAAACTCCTTAATTTTATCGACCGATTTTCAAAAATTGCGAGACAGATCAAAACTTGACCAATCTTCATGATTTTTCGGGCCGGCAACTTACAAAGAAGAACTCTAGCCACAAAAGTAAAAACAAAATGGTTTATCTCTTAACCATTAATTAAAACAACAATATATATAACACCACAAAGCATGACAGCATAAACATAAGACTATAAGGTTACATCATAATAGTAATATATAAGCTGCAAGCTGCTGAAACAGGTCTATAATTAATGCATTAAATAGCAGCAATAATACAATAATAAGTTCTAGTAGGGACGCTGGCCGATGTAATTTCCCGGTGGATCATAGCTGCAGATGACGAAGAGCCACCCGTTGCGGCACTGTCGGCGCGCGCAGCCCAAATGGGTAGAGTCGCGCCACACGACCTGCGTGTAGTGCAGGCACTCCCCTCCGACGCAGGAGTTGGAGCTGTGGTCGTAGCAAGACTTCTCGCTTACCCACATTCCCACCGCGTCCACCGCAGACAGACGCCCCCATCCCTCTGCCAGGTTCTCTCCGTACGGCCCCATCGAGTGCTCCATCTCGCAGTCTCCGTACCTCTTGTACGCGTACCGGAGCGCGTACCCGGCCACCGTCTCGTTCCACGCCAGGGGCGCCACCCCCACCTCCGCCCGCGCCCGGTTGTGAGCCTCCAGGAAGTCATGCGGCGAGTTCAGCTGCCCCGGGTCTATGGCCCCGGCGCCCGCCATTGCTGCGGCCGCCACTAAGGGCAATATAACAAAAATGCATTCCATTTTTCTGTGATTGGAGGTCATTGTGTTTGTGTTGTTCTATTTATAGAGATGGAAATCATTCCATATATGTTTTGAGATATTTATAAATGAAATTGAAATTGAGATTAATTTAATCCCAAGATGGATGTATCGTGCGAGTGCTTCATTTTGATGGGGTCTACTGGCGATGTTGATTGGAATGTGGCAAACAGATAATGTGTCTCGTGAATGATGGCTATTTTCATGATCTAAATATTTCCCTTTAATAATTTACGTTTCATCCAAATACGTACGTACCATACACTTGGTTCCTTGCCTCCATTACATACCAAAAACCCCACCATTGCAAATCCACGAGTCATTTTTGCATAGTTTGTATGATTATATCTAATAATTACAACAACCTTTACCGAAAATCAAATGAATAAATAACTCAAAAAGGAAATCTAGCTCGAAGCCATATTAAATATCTTATTGATATCCACACTATAACTTTATTCGTAAAAAGTTATGATTTTGTTGAGTATATTTTCTTCTTATAGTGTCTTTAATGTAATTAGAACAGAAGATAATATTAATAGGAAATAAAAGATGCTCCCTTTGAAAACATATTGATTATCATCATGTGAATCTTGACTTTATTCTCAGATAGACTAACGATATTAGTTAACAGGTAAAGTCATGTGAATCTGACAAGCAGACGAGCCGAGCTAACTACCACTTTGCAATAAATTAATTTGAGATTGAGACCTCTTTTATGCTGTATTGTATATTGTGAAGGTATAGTTTCATAATAATACTATTGTTTGAGATTAAAAAATATATCTTCACTAAATTAAGGGGCCGGCCATGCTAGCTCTACCGTTCACTAAAAGTAACCCAAAATATCCAAATAGGTAAAGATATTTTTAACACTTATATCTAAAATAAACTTTGTTATCTTTGGAAACACTCATTTAGGACACTTCGATAGTTCTAACAAACTATTAAGGTATCACCTATATGAATTAAATAAGTAAGATTCGTCTTGGTATGATAGAATGGAACGAATGTAGAAATGAAATAAAGATATGTTTTTTTCATTTTAATTTCAATCCATCGTTCCAAGCAAATAAACAGAATAAAATTATTGAATCACATTTCATTCCATCGTACCAAGAAAGAACTTAATTAAGAGAATTACGTGTACATGCACACAGGAGACCCTCTCAATAAGTAAATAAGATAAGATATTAATCAATGCTATGGATAACAGATATTTTTATGATAGTTGGTGCTTTTACGTGTCTTTATATAGGAGCGTTTATAGTATATAACTTATATTTTCTTATGAGATAATAAAAAAATTATTGTTGCGATTTAACACATCCGAAGATTTCCTTATATACTTAATAAAAATGTCGATGATAACCATAATCTATTTCATGGCTTTCCCTGCTAGTATAGAGTTATGTAAAACTGTAGAATTTTATATGTCTGCCTAAAGATAATGAGATTATAATAAGGAAAATTATAGATTAGGCACAAATTACGTTTTGACTTATTGGGTTTTGTGACTTTGTGTAAAATAAATGATTAATTGGACTTGGAATTACATTTTACAGGGCGATAATTACGGGACATGTGCTTCGCTGCTTGTTTTCAAACCTCATTTTTCTCCACTTTTTTTCCAACCTTATGTAAGTAACCTTTTGACTATGCAATGCGCATTCTTGTTTTTCTGAATTTAATTGGGAAATTAACAATTTCCATTTTAAAACCACTCTTGATTACTAGCACTATTATGCAGCTTAACGTCAAGGACATTTAAGAGTGAGCTGAAAACTACAATTGATGTTCATGGAGACTAGGTCACACCTTCCGCATGTTATGCGGCTTCAAAAAAAGTTTTAATTTCCATTTGATTGAAGTTAAAAAAAGTGAAGTAGAACGAAGGTTAAAATAAAAAAGAGTCTCCAAAAAAGAGAGAGAGAAAGAAAAAAAAAAGTGATCCATGTTATAAAAAGAGGTACTCCATAACTAATTCTATGGATCTATTGCTCATGGGAAATTCAAATAGTCACTAGCAAGAATTAGAATTAGTTATATTACTAATATTTAGTGAGAAGTTAGCCCGTTAAAGTATTGGGTCTAAGTGAACCGATCGGCTAATGTTAGGGCTGAGTTAATTCCTTATTAGATTAACTTACTAATATGTTCAATTAATGACCAACCAATAATCACCCCTAGTCCTAGACAGACATCAATATTTTTATTAATTACACTTGTAATTTTTAGAACAAACAAAATACAAATGTTTGCTCGTTAAATTTAATATCCGGATATTCTTTATTTGCAGTCACTAATGATCTTATGCAATATTCTTGAGAAATTGCTTCACCAGCTATATGAAATACTCAGGTGATTTTGATTTTCTATCTAGAGTAACCAAGAAAAGTAACATTAGAGCATCCGCAACGGTGGCGCTGCTCGCCACCGCCGTCCGCGCCGCAGGCACGGACGCCACCCGCCGCCGCTGCGCTCGCGCCGTGCCAGCGAGCAGCTGACGTGGCGCGCCCTCATTCGTCAACGGCATAGCCGTTGGGTTTTAAATAATTTTTTTTTTTAAACGGTTTTTAATTAAAAAACAGATAAAAAATAAAAATTTTCACTTCCCAAAAAAATTACTCCAAAAGTATATCCGTTTATAACCGTTTTTTCCCACTTTTTATTTTTTTTTTAATTTTTTTACCCCAAAAATACACACTTTCATCTATAAATACCCCCAATTTCACTCCCAAAAATTCACATCAAACTACACAATTCTCATCATCATTCTCTCATCTCCATTCTCATCTTCAATCTCTCATATCCATTTTCATCTTCATTCTCTCATACCCTACAACATCACTATGTCCGGTCAAGGCGATAACCCTACGGGCTCCCACGGTTGGAACCCCGAATGGTTCGGTTCACAACCGTTTCCTAGTCCGGAAACGGAATATTCGGCCCCTCCTCAAACCCAAGATTCGGCCGTTCCGGGTGGCTACCGTCCATACCCAATCGACGACCAAGGTGCCTCCGAAGGACGATATGGGTGGACACCGGAGCCTAGGCCGACCGCCCCCTCCCAACCTCCGCAAGCTCCTACTCGCGGCAGCGGTGTCCGCACACCGTACACGCCGGCGGAGATGGATAAATTGTTCAAGGCGTACTTCGAAATCTCCGAAGATGCGGCGGTTGGCACGAACCAATCGGGCGATCACTTTTGGTGGCGCGTATCTCGCCGGTACAATGCAAACCGGCCGCCGGGAACGATCGAGCGCAACGAGAGTATGGTGCGCAACTGCATCGGCCGAGCCAACGACGAAATTGGCAAGTTCAATGGCTATTTCCTCCAGGAGTCGCGGAATGCCGGGAGCGGCCGGAGCGAGGTCGACATCATCACTGCGGCGATGAGCACATACCAATCCATGAACGGTAAGTCGTTCAAGTACCTCAACGTTTGGCAGGAAACGCGGTTCCACCCGAGGTATCTGGGAGGCGTAACATCCTCCTCTAGCGGCTCCTCCAAACGGTCAAGGTCGGTATCCCTATCTGACTCCGGCTCCGAAGAAGTGGCTAGCCAACTAGCCGGAGCTAACTTGGGTAGCCCCGACGCCGGACCAAGTGGTTCCCAACGCCGACCGCAAGGAAGGAAGAAGGCGGCGGCCGAGCGCCGGCGCTCTACGACTCCATCGGCCCCCTCCCCCGAACCCGCACCCTATGTTCCACCTCCACCCCCGAACAACTCGTTGTGGGCCCTTTTGGCCCAACTCAATATGGCCGATAGGTCAACTATGACCCCCACGCAACTTCAAACGCACGAGGGCATGATAGTGGGTCTCCAAAAACAATTGGAGTTATTGCCACCGGATGAGTAGTCTTCCTCGGGTAATATTAGCCAATAATTATGTAATTTTTAATTTTTAGTATTTTAATTATGTAATTTTTAATTTTTAGGATTTTAATTATGTCTTTTTATTTTATTTGTATTTTGTAATATTTATTGTGATTTTTTAATGAATTTTAGTATTATGGAAATGTTTATGTTTAATTGAATATTAAATTAATTGTGCTCGTCCTTGCGGAAGAGCACAGTTGTGGGTGTTGTGCTCTTGCCAGAGAGTAGGCATGAATAGTACCGCCCGGGCCCACAACCGTGCCGCTGGCAAGAGCACGGTTGTGGATGCTCTTAGTTCATATTCTGCTGAGCACTTCTTGCCAGCATAATACTAAATACGCTAATGAGGATACATTGCCAGCAAAAATTTCAATCAATAATTAGGTCAAATATTTTACATCAAACAAAATTAACTAACACAATTTGCACATTTGATAATTAATTTAAGACTTTGAAGAAGTAAAGGTGCTCCTATGCGTTGTTGCCATAAAAAATACCTTGTTCAGTGAGATGATTAATGTAATGGCTTGAGATGAAAAACTTGGCAGGCTGACTTGTAAGGCTTCTTGGATACTGCTTGCTCAAACTTCTTCACCGCAGATTCATTCTCTTCTAAGCTGGCTTCAATAAAAAACCTTATCCACCAAGTTGAGCTCCGCAGTTTTGCCTATTCAACAAAAACACAACCACCTAATTTTAGTGCAGATCAATAAGCAAATACTTGAGATCATTTGATCAACTGGGAAGTGAGAATTATCTTGGGAGTTTGAACACAGAATGTCACCATTTACTAAATCTACTGACTCTAGTTTACAACATTTGTTACCATAATAGTGAAACACGATATCAGGTACCTGACTAGCAAAAATTTCCATTAGTTGTAAGATATACTTATCTATCATAGGCTATAAATACATGTATATGCATAGATATACATAGCATAAGCATAGAATCGTTCTATCATGTACTTCAAAAAAGAGAGACCAAAAGTAAGTGCCAAGAATAAATAACATTTGACACTTTGAAAGCTCCGACCCTTTAGCTCTTTGCTTACCTGGGTAACCTGCTAGCATTATGTACTAATTAGTAAAACTGCCCAGAAATTTATAAAAGAAGACCGGAAGCAATTGCAACATGTGAAATACTAAAAGCTGCTATAAGGCATTTGAAAAGAGTGTATGGTGTATAACTTCTCCAAACATTGAGATGGAAAAGATATTTACTCTAGGTCACACACTCTTTTTACTTACAGATTTCTAGAATTATGCAAGCAAATTAAAAATGAAGTTTTGGAGTATTACCAGATAATATAACTAAGCCATCAGAAGCTACCCTCGCTAGCTGTGGAACAGTCTTGTTAAGATACTTAGGAGACAAGTAATCCAGTTGTTAAAAGGCTCAATCTTATTCATATCAATTGCTTGCATTACAATGAGGAATAGAGGCTGCCTAAATACACAAAGAGACCTCTCTATACATGGTAAGGATTTGCCCTAGTATCAATTATCATTAATACGTGCATATCAATCTTGTTCCCTAATTGATTCCTAATTGATTTCTTTCCAACACTAATTGATTTCTTTCCAACACCAGTGCATCTGAAACTATGACGAGGGAAAATGTTTTGGGCCTGTACGGAAGGGGAAACTTGATATCTACCACACGCACAATCCCTTTGCGAACAAGGCTCTTGCAGCTGGAATCAGCATCATCTAACTCATAAGGCTCTATACCCCAGGCTTCTGTATCCTCTTGTTTCAATAGTTGAGAGACCACCGAGCAGGTTTCAGGACCAACATGCAATATCTTTTTCATGCTGTCACCATATGTTTTCTTTAAAATAGGTATTATTTTCGGAACTTCAAGAGAACACGAAACACCTCCTGTATACACGTTATTGGGTTAACAAAGTGCATCTCATCCAATCGCAAAATTATTCATATTTCATATAAATGAGGCCGCGGAAGATAAGGTAGAGAAATGACTGATAGGTAATAGATAAACATCAGCAAGCTTCTTTTTATTATCTAAAAGTCTGAGGTATATTGATCAGAAGTGCAATAGTATACAGAGACTGTAAAGCTCGTTTCATAACTTGAGATTACTATAACAGAATCCCAGCATGCATATTGGCACTACAGAATATCACAAAATAAGGTAAAAATTGCAGTGCCTGCTCCTAAACCAAGAAATTCTGAATCTTATAATAATGGTCACAAGTACAAAAAATGAAGCCTTCTATCCATGAATGCAATATTTATTGATAATTCACCAAAAAAATCAGGAAACTAGCTGAATAACATTTAACTTACGAGCACTTTGTGGCTCTTCATAAAAGATACCACGCTTCTAAATCATAGATACTTACCTTCAAGTCTACTTAAACTATTTATGTCATCACTCCTGCTACCTGTCAAGAACGAAAGAAAACTGATATAACTCAATAATTCAATATACCTCCAAAAGTCTTTACTAAAGTCACTTATTGAAGGTAATGCTTACATCATCCTCATATTTTTTCCTGTCAACTTCCTACTATTTTTATTTAACAAGTGTGTGAGATTGATTTCCTGGGGTCAGATGAAGCGGTGTGAGTAAAAAGACTCAGAACAAACCTGAACTGTGATAAAGATAACCAACAACCAGCAATGCTCCCTGAAATTCGGAAAGTGTAGCTTATCAGTTTGTGACAAGGGTCATCACCGCAGGTATTAGAAAGAAGTGGACAAGCACCATCCTTAAGCCAGCTCTCCTCTTCTTCTTTTTTCTAATTCAGATACACAAGCTAACTGTGACTGAATTCCATGACTGCACAATATGGAATAAGGAATCTATGTATAAACAAACACATGCATGTACCTATCCACTGTGTAAATGCAATGATGAAAAATAACTCATGCAAATATGTGAACTCTCTCATGTATAAGGCAAGGCGAAGTGAAAGAAGCAAGTAGATATACCACAACAAAAATTCCAATGGATAACAGTGGAGATGCCTGGGCCTTGGAATGCAATGCACCACCGAAAGGAATGCTCCCATCGTCTCCAATACGGCGAGCAGCATTGGGTCTTCTTGACATCGCTTAACAGTTTGAAGAACCTGATGAGGATTGAAGGGGGCATAAGATAAGGACAAGTTCTTTTAGGCCAGAAAGCATGGTGATTTCTACTGAATAATCATCATACTAAGAGTAGCCTTCACCAATATATCATCTCACTGGAAACTAGCAACCAGAGAAACAAAGCTATTTCTTGTACACATGAATAAGATAAGAATGTGAGAGTCGCTATGCACTGCACATTTTCACCAAAAAACACACCCCTCGTTCATTCGTAATCCTCAAACATTAAAAAAAAGTAGCAAATTCCCAGTCAAGCACATGATATCGTGATTCGTGAATCAATAGATAACTTAGAACAAGTTAATTATTCACAAATGTGCTCACACGCTGTGCATCAACATCAATCATGACGATCAACAAGCTCCAACGCTTGCATAATTCATTTGGACCAGAGTTTACATCTTTAACTAAACTCCCTACTCTGAATCCGAAACAACGCTCACCAAAATCGTGGCATTGTATAGCACAACAAAAACCAACATAGATCTCAATCCCAAACAAAATGTCGGAACAGTTGAGAAATTGACTCAAACACCATCAAAATCGTGGAGAACGAACCGATTGAGTCCATCAACAGAATTACAGAACACCGCAGCATCACTTTTTGCATATTAGAACGGAAAAATAGATGAAACAGAAGTGGAGAGAGGTGAATGAAGCAAATAAATGCATTTTACCTAAAATCGAAAGTTGGGGAGTGAAGCGGGAGAAGTGGGGGATCGGATCCTCTGCAGTGGGGGAAGAATCACAGCACCGTGCTGTGTAAAGAAACGACGCCGCTTTACTCTTTGTTACTGTATTACTTTTTTCACATTTAGTACTAATAAAAGTTATTAGACGCCGCTATGTTTTATATGTTTTTTTCTTCTTTTTTTTTTATTTCTATTTCTTTGATTATTAAATTTTTAATTAGTTTTTATTATATTTGTAACAAAGAATCGTAAGTTAGTTTAATAATATCTGCATAATACTATAATTTTTTTTAATACGCCAAAAACTAAACTAACTCATGGAATTAGGACTGAAATTATATAATAGAATTAGGGGTTTAATCTTCCTTTTTTAAATATATATGTTTCAAATTGTAATTGTTCAGCTAATTAATTAATTTAGGAAAGAAATGATTATATTTTTTAGAAACAATTAATTTAAATTGGTTATAGCTCTTTAGAGAATACATAAAGTTGTTAAACCAATAGAAGTAGAAGTCCACATGTTAGAACCAAGAATTTTTTAAAATTACTATTTGCTATGATTTTAATTAATTAAATTTAAATTTTAGATTAGTATTTTTTGTTATATTTAGAAAAACTAGTATTTTGCAAACTTGCATTTCTCTATTATACTTCCTCCGTCCATGATTACAAGTCCATATTTGACATGACAGGGATACTCCGTGCAATTGAATGTAGGTGGAAAAGTGTTAGTGTAAGGTGGGTCCTACTTAGTTTTATAATGAAATGTGACTGAGATAAAGTTAGTGGAACGTGAGTCCAATGCTAGAAATGGTAAAAAGTAAATGAGACTTTTATTAGTGGACAGACGAAAATAGCAAAATATGACGCTTATTGGTGGACGAAGGGAGTAAATAAATGTTGTGAAATTGTTGATTAAACTTAAATACTTTAGACATGTATAATCCTAACAAAATACTACTGTTCTAGTATTATGCAGATATTACTATTTAAACTAACTTTTGCTTCTTTACAAAAATATGATAAAAAAACTATTTAAAATTTTAATTATCAAACAAATAGAAATATAAAAAAGGAAGAAAAGAAACACATAAAAAAAGGGTAGAGGCCATGCGGCGTCTTTTATTTGTATACTAAAATACATACAACTACTAGAAATAAAAATGTATAAAAAGAAGGAAAAAAGCAATAAAAAGAGTAAAGCGGTGTCGTTTCTTTGCACAGCATAGTGCTGTGATTCCTCCCCACTGCAGAGGATCCAACTCCGAGAAGTGGGAGGAGTACGGATCTAGATCTACTGATGCTAGATTTTTTGCTTAATCAGTGGTGTTCAGGCGGTTACAGCCTTTATTTGCGTGGCAAATTTGTTTCATTTATCTAGTACTTCAAGAGTTAATATTTGATTTATTAGGTATTGGAAAAGTAAATAATTCAGTTATATGGTGGGTATTACTGAGTAATATCCATATATAGAAGGTATGAATATTGAATTGGGTTAGACTTTTAGTAATTTTCCGCTTTTGGGAAGACAGTGGTGTAGAGTAGTTTATAGTCTCTGTTGTATGATAATCAAGATGCCCTCTAAAATTTGAAATAAAGTAGCAAAATGGAATTGTCATTTCAAGTAGTGGAAAATCTAGTCTGAAATAAAAGAATGAAAAAACTGTCATCAACTTGCCGACAACATTTTAGTTTCACGAATACAGATTATTAGAAGCCATGTTTGCAGGCCCACGCATAACCAGCAGCTGCATTTTGCTTCCATTATTAATTATTGCTATTATAGTTTTGATGTGATTCTTTAATAATTATCTCTAATGGTTACTTTATCACAATTCACACGTGATTCACCTGCATGGCCAATCGTATAATTCATATTACTTAATTTGTTATTTTCCTCTATTCTTTTTCTTAACTCACATTTACTTGTAAATATCAATCACTAAATCACCGAATAATAATGAATGTAACATTCAAACAAAATCCACTGGGAATATGTAATACACTAGCACACAGTTCACAGTTGTAATGTGGCAGCAATTATTCGTTGTATAGTGTACGTGACCCACTTTAGAAATTCCAATCTATATAG
The DNA here is from genome assembly GCF_004379255.2 of Salvia splendens. Classification (NCBI taxonomy): domain Eukaryota; kingdom Viridiplantae; phylum Streptophyta; class Magnoliopsida; order Lamiales; family Lamiaceae; genus Salvia; species Salvia splendens. Next base: position 11,669,005 of record NC_056033.1, read on the forward strand.
ATTCTCAACGTACCCTACTTTATATATAATTGGATCACAGTCATATTTACATTCCATTGTTATCGTGGTGTTCCACCTAGTTGTATATATTCTTTAAGAAAAGGGCAAAGAAGTGGGGAATTTCTTACCATCAAATACAATTTACATTTACATTTACATTTTATTTAACAATTTTTGACAAATATATAGAATTATATTTTACGTAGGTCGCAACATAAAATAAGTTTATGCTCCTGGCCAACTAAGAGCATCCAAAACAGTGATCTCAGTAGAGTCATCGATTAACTATTCATGAGTTTCACACCATTTTAATCATTTTTTTTAACTATTTCTTAACTATGAGATAGCACCTACAACAATCCATCTCATTCATTGAATATTTATGGATGACACTATTCTATTCATCAATTTAAAAATACATATAATAAATATATGTCATTAATAGTGATAAAACTTCATTAAAAAAATTCAGAAATGGCATTACAAATTTTCAAAAATTAGAAGTTATATTATTTAAATCCTAAAAATTTAAAATTGCATTATTTAAACCCTAAAAGTACATAACAAAAAATTGAAAACTATATATGTAATTAAATAAAATTAAAGGTTGTTTTTGTATAGTTATATATACTACTATATTCATCAATGAGTTATTGAATCTATACATATATAAAAGTTGAGTTTTGAGACGTTTTGAATAGCTATTTTATGCAAGGGATGTAAATGCAATTGAGAAAATTATTAAATTTAAAGTTAGTAGCGGTCATATTTAACATATTAAATCAAACTAAATTACTTACAATCATTGTTTATTATAAAACAAGTAAAATCATTAAAATGCCTTTCAATTTGAACCGATATAATTTCGGTATATTTATAATTGGTATAAATTGAGCCGTTTTCCATGATTGAACATTATTTATTGATTAATGGACGTTTTTAGAGTAACTGGGATGAATTGAATTGTTTTCCATGATTGAAAATTAATTATTGATTAATGGACATCTAAATTTTGCAGTTATTATATCGAAAGCGTTTTTAGAGTAACTGGTATGAATTGAATTGTTTTCCATGATTGAAAATTAATTATTGATTAATGGACATCTAAATTTTGCCGTTTTTATATCGAAAGGCCAAATAAATTATGACACATTTAATATTAATTTAATTTATAATAAATGCCATTTAGCACACTAAAAGTCATTAAAAATATCATACGCTACACAAATCTTCTATAAATACCGATTTTAATAAAAAAAAATTTATTCTATCTTTTATGTGTGTTATATTCATATTAAGTTTCGTATACTTCTTTGTTGTTTTATGTATTTTTATCCTATTCAATCTATATATCATTATGAACAATACAAAGAAGATGAACAACTATCATAACCTTTACATTTTTTTGCAGCAATCACAAATGGAGAACTTGCCACAAGCAAGAGAAGAAAATAATAGATGTAACAGGAATACATTCAAGAAAAAAAATAGTGAGTGGTACGTTAACATTTATTCAAATATTTTTTTAACAAATTCCTTTTAAATTTTTTTTGGATACTATAGCTACACTTTTCCATTCTAATCGTTGTCCAATTTATGAAAACTTTTAGCAAAAGTTTGATTTATAGTTTTGGGCTACCTTGGTTGATTGGTACCATAACAGACGATTTGGTATGCTATTGTGAAACATCGGTGGAAGCGCATACCATGTTTTAGGATTGAGAGGTGGTGCTAAGGGGAGATAGGAAAACTCTTAAACTTAAGTTCTAACTTTTTTTGATAATGATACTATTATAATATACTCCCTCCGTCCGTGAATAGAAGTCCCGTTTTTCCATTTTAGTCCGTCCGCGAATAGGAGTCCCGGTTCATTTTTACCATAAATGGTAATAGGGTCCCACCTTTCACTTACTCATTCCACTCACATTCCATTTAAAACTAATATATACAAGTGGGACCCTTATTCCACTAATTTTTTTCCACTCACATTTCTTAGAACCCGTGCTATTGTGAGACATCGGTGGAAGCGCATACCATGTTTTAGGATTGAGAGGTGGTGCTAAGGGGAGATAGGAAAACTCTTAAACTTAAGTTCTAACTTTTTTTGATAATGATACTATTATAATATACTCCCTCCGTCCGTGAATAGAAGTCCCGTTTTTCCATTTTAGTCGGGCACCGGTACAAGACAGATTGGGACCACGTCTCAATCCTGAGAAACCACCCGCTCAGTTCGTACCATTGAACAAGTCGAGAGCGGAAATTTTCGAACTGCATTCTGATATGTTCGAAAAACCAAAGCCGATGACGAAATCGGCCACGCGCCGAAGTCAGGATAAATATTGCTCCTTCCATCAAGACCACGGTCACGATACCGAGGAGTGCCGAAATTTGGCAGCAGATATTGATGTTCTTGTGAAAGCAGGGACGTTAAAAAAATACCAAAGCAAGCCGCCGAAAAAGAATAAGAAACAGAGAAGTGCGAACTGCGCTCCTCAGGATCCTAAAAGGCAACAGGATCCCGAAGACGATGACGAGCCGCAATATGATGGAGTAATCCAGACTATTGACGCTCTCCCAGCCGGGAAGACTAAATCGTCTCTAAAATCAGAGCGCAGAGGCTTCAATCGAGAGGAGCCAACACATAAAAGGCTGAAGAAGGAGGAAGTAATTACATTTTCAGATGCAGATCCCGTCCCGGCCATTTCTCCTCATCAAGACGCTATTGTCATTCAAGCTGGAGTGGCAAACAAACTGATCCACAGAGTGTTTGTGGATACAGGAGCGTCGGTTAGCATTCTTTTTAAAGAATGTTTTGATAAACTGGAAGTGGATCCAGCTCGGCTCAGTCCGGCCCCAATTCCTCTGAAAAGTTTCGCCCAGGAGGACACCCGCCCTGAAGGTATTATCAGCCTTCCGATTACGGTAGGAAGAGCGCCTACTAGCTCCAGTACGGTGATCGAGTTTTTATGGTAAAAGCTCGATCCCCGTATAACATTATACTGGGAAGAGACTGGCTCAACACAGTTCGGGCCATTTGCTCTACTTATCACCTCACAATCAAGATCCCCACTAAAGGAGGGATAGCAGTCATCCGAGGTGATCAAAAGAGAGCAAAAGAATGTTTGCAGATTGCGCTTAAAAGTGCCGAACAATCAGATCGGCACCATCAAGCATAGCAATCACAGCAGCCGGAGTCAGAGGCAGGCGAAATGAACGAAGTCACACCGGAGCCGAACTCGATGAAAGTTCAGTTATACGAAGATGATCCATCCAGAACGGTCAAGATCGGTTTCGCGGGAACACCTCTACTCCGGGAAAAGACCATCCAGCTCCTCAAAGAGTACAAAGATGTCTTTGCGTGGTCTCCGTTGGACATGACTGGAGTGTCTCCCGAGGTAATTACACATCGGTTAAATATTGATCCTTCAGTCCGGCCTATAAAACAGAAGCAAAGACTCTTTGCGGCAGAAAGAAATCAAGTCATCCATGACGAGGTCCGCCAATTACTGAAAGCGGATGTATTATTTGAAGTAAAATATCCTTCTTGGGTGGCCAATCCTGTGATGATCAAGAAAAAAGAAGGAGGATGGCGGATGTGCATAGATTTTACGGATCTAAATAAGCACTGTCCTAAAGATTGCTACCCCCCTTCCCAACATAGATAAAAAAGTAGAAGCTCTGATAGGCTTCGAAATTTTCTGTTTTCTTGATTTGTATAAAGGATACCACCAAGTTTTAATGGATGAGAATGATGCTTCAAAAACGGCTTTCATTACTGACTTCGGTATTTTTGCTTATAAAAAGATGCCATTTGGTTTAAAGAATGCCGGAGCCACATATCAAAGGATGGTAGATAAGCTATTTCGGCACCTGATCGGAAAAGAGGTTGAAGTATATGTTGACGACATAGTTGTTAAAAGCAGAAGCACTTCGGAGTACGAAAACAATCTCAAATCCACGCTCGACGTGCTCAAAAAAGCCAACCTCAAACTCAATCCCCAAAAATGTACCTTCTTGGTAGATTCGGGAAAATTTCTGGGTTGTTGGGTTTCAAAGGAAGGACTCAAGGCAAATCCCCTAAAGGTTCAAGTTGTTCAGAACATGGCAATGCCGAAGTCCATACATGATGTGCAAAGGCTAACTGGATGTCTAGCCGCACTGAATAGATTCCTTTCCCAAGCAGCCGAAAAGCAAATGCCGTTCTTCAATGTTTTGAAGAAGGCACCAAAGTTTGAGTGGGGAGCCGAACAGAAAAAGGCTTTTGACGAACTCAAAAGTTATTTAACCGAACTTCCTACTCTCTCTGCTCCAACAGATGCCGAAGTGATATTCTTATATTTAGCAGCATCAGATCAAACCATTAGCGCGGTGCTTGTGCGAGAAGAAGGCCTAAAACAGCGTCCTATCTACTTTACAAGCCGAGCATTAAGAGGTCCCGAAACAAGGTATCAACCTCTGGAAAAAATTGCTCTGGCATTAGTAAATGCAGCAAGGAGACTGCGGCCATATTTCTATGCTCACAAAGTATGCGTCTTAACCGATCTTCCACTTCGGCAAGTTTTGACTAAGCCAGAAGCATCAGACAGAATTGCCAAGTGGGCCATAGAGTTGGGAGAACATTCAATAGAATATCTACCTCGGAAAGCCATCAAGGGACAAGCCTTGGCAGATTTTCTTGTAGAGGCAAAGTTCGATCAGGCAATCCCTATTATTGCCGAACAGAAAAATCCTACCAATGATGAACTAACACAGCCCCAGGAACCTGAAGTAGAGCCGCCGGACTGTTGGATTGGATTCGTAGATGGAGCTTCGAATAAGACAGGAAGTGGAGCTGGTATTCTACTTATCGCTCCCGACGGACACGAAGTAACTTATTCACTTCGGTTCTTATTCCCAACCACTAATAACGAAGCCGAATACGAAGCCCTTCTTGCCGGACTTCAGTTAGCGCAACGTCTACTTGTCAAATCTCTCAAAATTCATTGTGATTCACAAGTCATAGTGAATCACATGCTGGGTACAAGTGAAGCCCGTGGTGAAAGGATGAAAAAATACTTGGACAAAGCGCAAAGTATTAGCCGAAATTTCTCTTATTTTCGGATAATCCGCATTCCCAGAGCGGGAAATAGCCGAGCAGATACTTTAAGTAAGTTGGCCTCATATCCGAGCTCAAAGGTGGAGGAATTACCGCACAGAAGCATTGATGAAGCTGAAGTACACTCAGTAACCAGTTCACCAAACTGGATGACGCCAATATTAAAGTATCTAGATCAAGGACAATTGCCCGAGGATAAGAGAGAAGCAAGGAAAATCACATGCCGAGCACGTCGGTATGAACTTCATGAAGGAGTCCTATATAGAAAGTCCTACCTTCAACCGTTATTGCGATGTGTAGGACCAGAAGAGACGAATTACATCCTTAGAGAAGTTCATGAAGGATCTTGCGGTAGCCACATCGGAGCTAGAGCATTAGCTAAAAAAGTTCTGAGATGGGGATATTATTGGCCAACTTTGGTACAAGAAGCAGTACAGCTAGTTAAGAAATGTACGAAATGCCAAATCCATGCAAATATCCCAAGGACGCCGCAGACTGATCTATGTGCTATGCAAAGCCCTTGGCCTTTTATGCAATGGGGCATAGACATAGTAGGACCACTACCACAAGCTCCCCGGCAAATGAAATTCTTGATCGTTGCCGTGGATTACTTCACAAAGTGGGTGGAGGCTGAACCATTAGCTACGATAACAAGCTCAAAGGCATTAGATTTTGTCTGGAAGAACATAGTTTGCCGATTTGGCATACCCCATATCCTCATTTCAGATAATGGGACTCAGTTTACTGACAAAACATTCAAGAATTGGTGCCAAGAGTTGAATATTCAACAGCGGTTCACTTCAGTCTCTCACCCACAAGCAAACGGACAAACGGAAGTAACAAACCGTACTTTGGTGAAAGGATTAAAAACTCGGTTAGAACAAGCCAAAGGACAATGGGTAGAAAATCTTCCTCAAGTCCTATGGTCTTACCGAACTACACCAAAAACCTCCAACGGTGAAACTCCGTACAGTCTAGTGTACGGCACTGAAGCCGTAATTCCGGTTGAGATCGGCATACCCAGCCCCCGAACCCTTAATTTCTCAACAGAACTGAATGGCGACGGACTGAGAGCCGAACTAGATCTTGCCGAAGAAAGAAGAGAATTGGCCTTCATAAAAGAAGCCAAGTACAAGGAGCAAGTAACCCGGTATTATAACCAAAGGGTGAAAAAGCTGCAGTTTCAAGTGGGAGATCTCGTATTGAGAAACAATGAAGTAAGCCGAGCAGAAAAGCTGGGCAAACTTGAACCCACATGGGAAGGTCCGTATCGGGTGTCAGAAGTCCTGGGAAAAGGGTCTTATAAATTAACCCACATGTCAGGAGAACAAGTACCCCGAACATGGCATATTTCCAACCTCAAGAAGTTCTATTTGTAAGAGACAAGGTCCGGTCAGTCTTGTGTCTAGTTCGGTCCTAGGGTTATGTGCTTTCATATTTTTATTGTTCTTTTTACTTGTCGTTTTTTAAAAGGTTAAAATCTTTTTCGTCCTTTTTATTTGTCTCTCTATGTGCGTTTTGTCTCTTATAAATGTTACTGAGGTATATTGCTCCTTAAAGGCTGATCCCCTTTTTTTAGAGCATGTATTAAAGACAATTGTGAGTCCAAGCTTCTAAGGAAGATACAAGATTCCACAATTCAGCTTAAGAAACAAGCAATTCGTCTGAAACGAACTGCAATAAGCCGAAAACCACTTCGGTTAACTAGGGAAAGTCCAATCCAAGCGATAAAACTCGCCAAATAAGGACACTAACTAAGTCCGGTCAAAGAAGAGTTTACTTCATAAGACCGAGGACGAGTACAATAAATGAAATAAAAAATCGCTGAACTGTAAATACGCAGTGATAGAAGCGAAATGAAAAAATTTCATTTACTAAGTCTTGTTGGGCATACAATTCCGCTGCCCTACGAGAATGCGTTACACCATTACAAAGGACTATTCTACTGTCTACGATTGCTAAAGTTGAGCCACCTATCCGAAAAATCCTCATGATGCTGAGTTCGGGCGTTCCGAGCAGTTGAAGAATAAGTAGGTGGACGAGATGCTCTGATCGACCTACCGCCTCTCCCCTGAGTCCGGGAAGTTCTAGCACCTCGGCGGCGAAGAGTCTCTTCACGAAGCATTCGCTGATCTTGCTCACTCATATTCACAACTCCTCTACGAACTTCAGGGCGTTCTTGTCTTGACGTTTCCGGTTGCTCCTGAGTCCGTTGCTGATTTGGAGTAGAATTTTGAGTAAGTGGATTAGAGGTTTGAGTTGGAGTGTGAGCATCTGTTAGCGGGAAACGGCTAAGGAATCTCTCGATTGAGGGACGCCGGGAAAGAATGATGTCGTACAGAGAAGCCAAGCGCCGCAATGATTTCACAACTTGTTGGCAAGCCGAGCTCTCCAGCACATTGTTCTTCCGGAGTACATGAAGCTTCTCCCACTGTTCATCAACTTGATTCTGAACTTCAGATATAGTCATTCCCCCGCGCCCGCAGATGAAATCTTCATATGCAGTCCTCTCAGCGATGACAGTAGTCAGCTCGGCCTCCAGATCTTTCTTTATGGACTCTAAGTCCTTATTGCTGGACTCCAGTTCCACTAAACGAGCCAAGAGTTCATCATACTTCATCTGGTCATCTATAGCTTTTTTCTCAGCTTCATTTAAAGCCAAAGAGTATAGCCGCTTCCAGTGAAGTACCTCCAGCTCCTTAGAGTTAAGAATACGAAGCAGCTATGTCAGTTCGGCATTTCAGTTTACCGAGCAGGCAGTAAACCACAATAGGAGTAAAAGAGATTAAGAAGAGCTATAAGGAAGACACGAGTGTAGAAAGAAAAATTTTTTTCATTCACAAGAAAAAATTTACACAAGGAGGGCTTCAAGGCCATTTTACAAATAGAAAGAAAGAAACTAAACTAAGAGAAGGGAGACGAAATCATACTTCGCCAGTTTCGTCTCCGGCTTCCCTGTGGGTTTCAGCTTCTTTCTCCTTGTCGACCTCGGTCTCAGCCTCGGCCTCCCTCCTCCCTCCCTCCTGCTCGGCGCCCCCATCGCCGATCTGCTGCACCTCTTGCTCGGCGTGCCCGTCGCCGGTCGGCTGATCCCTCTGCTCGGTCTCCTTGCCGGCCTCATTTTCCTGCTCACCCTCTTCTTTGAAAATTGAAGCGGGTGAAACAGGCCCCAAGGAGGCAAAGATGGCCTCCATGTTCTCGTCACGGTCAGCACGGCAATTACGGACTCGTTCAGCAGAAAGCAGGACCGATGAAGACGCAAGCTCCTCAAGGAGCGGCAGACTCTGGAGACGCGCTGCAATCTCTCGGCCATACAGCGGCAAGACGACTTCGGGTTCCTGCTCAGCATTATCGGTCATCAATTTCAGCAGATCACCGATAAGGGCCGAAAATTGATTGCTCAAAAAGAGTTTCTCCGTGTAAACACGGAGAGCCTCCCCCTGAGCCACCACGGCAGCCGTCTCCCTCTGTTTCGACCGCTCTCTCTGGATGATGAGCTGGTCTTTGGCACGCTGGGCTTCATCCTGAGCCGAGATCATAGCGGCCCTTGCCCTCTCAAAGTCTGCCCGAGCCTGTTCGGCCTGGTGACGAGCAGCATTCAAATTCCTCTGCATCTCATCATAATCGCTGGACGCTTTAGAGAGTTCAACGGTGACGAGTTTGCAGAGCATATTGTTCCTCTGAAAATGGAAAAAGGAAAAAGTCAACAGAGGGGCCACAAAAAAAATATAGGAAAGAAGCAAAGCCAGAAAATCAAGAAGAAAATTCACCTCTACAAAGTCCTTTGGCCATAAAAAGGGCTCAGAGATATGTTCCGAAGCGGCCGTAACCACTCCTGATCCAACACCCCCCTGGACAATGTCTCTCTCTGGCGCTTTTGGGGGTTTCTGAGTCTTCGCCTTCCCCCTTGCCGAGGTCGATCCCGGCTTTTTTGGATCCGAAGACTGACTCGAAGAGGTCTTCTGCCTCTTCGGATTCTTCTCGGCATCAGACGCCGAGCTGGTGTTTTTCTGTTTCTCCGGCTCCTTTGATTCGGAGGATTTGCGACCAAGCCGGCTTAGCATGTTCACTGCCAAAAAGCAAGAAAACAAAGTTAGTTTTCGCCGCTAAAGCAGTAAAGCATAAAAAAGAGATCCTCACCCTCAGTCTCTTCGTCCGAAGACGAGGAGTCGAACACGAAGTCACCCTTGACGAGCTCAGATTCCAAATGCTGTTTCCTAATCATGGGAATCTTATTGAGCCCGCCCTCGAGCTCGTCCAACGGTTCTACCCGAGGATGAGGAATTACGGACTTCGGCCCTCTCCAGGAAAAGTCCGGAGCCGCTGTCCTATTGTAAAAAAAGAAGCGATTTTTCCACATCGGCCATTTGGTTTTACAGAAGGCTCTAAAGGGCTGTAAAGGGATCAAGTAAAACCAGGATCCCTTTCTCTTAAACTGAAAGAAATTAAGGATTGCCCTCAGAGACAGATCCTTTTCTAGTCTACGCAGCTCGGCAGCAAAGGCCGATAAGTGCCTCCAAGAATTTGGAGTCACCTGACCTAAAGGAAGTTGGAAAAAATCAAGAAGCTCTACAAAGGCGGGGGGAAGAGGGAAACGAAGCCCGCATTCTAAGCAGGCTTCGTAAACGGTGGCATAACCCTCCGGCGGCGAGTTAGCCCTATGAGTGTCGTCGGGAATCACCACTAACCCCCCAGGAAGAAAATATTTTCTGTGTAAGGATATCACAGTATCCTTACTCAAAATGCTGTGAAAATATTCTACCGTCTTCTCCCCGGACTTTTTCCGGCCAGAAGATCCCTTACCCCCCTTCCTACCACTACCTGATTCAGAAACAGTTTCAGAAGAGGAAGACATGATTCTTACTCTTTGATGGTCGAAAGTCTCTGAAGAAATTCTTGAAGAAGCGGAAGAAAATTTTACGAAAAAGAGAGAGAATGCAGAAGAAATAATCGCAAAAGTGTTCCAATGACGAAGAAAGGAAATATTTATCAGATTCGCAGAGGCGTTTTCAAATTCGTCGCACCGTTTCAAATCCCACTTTTTCTGGATTCTCTGGCCGGATTTGCTGTCACATTTAATGCAGACACGTGCAGAGCACGTCCCCTGACGTCAGCCTCCCCCTTACACTTATCCAAAATGCCGAAGTGATTCACTTCGCTTTTCGGGGGGGGTGGTGATGGGATACGAACTAAACAACTAAACAATAATTGCGAGCCCAATAGCAGTGACGGCCCATCAGCCCAAAACCCAAGAAAGAGTATCAGTTCGGCACAACCAAAGAGTTCGGTCACAGCCTATAGCTCGGTAAAAGCCGACCAATCGAGCTCAACTCTCAGATCGGCAAAAGCTGATCGGCAAAGTTCAGCAGTTCGGTCTCAGTATTCGACCGAACAAGGAGATAGTGGACCCATGCAGGATCTCCACGACCTCCATTACACCCACGATCTATTTAGTGGTATTAAGCAGTTATCAACCCCCCTACCAGGGCTGCAAACCACGATCTTAGTTCGAATGTATAAATAGAACTTAGATCAGATAGACCAGGGTTAAGTTCTCTAGATCCTGAATCTCATATAGCAAGTCAGTATTGTAATCTGTAAGCTAGATCAAGCAATACAAATTTGCCCTCTTTTCTTCCCGTGGACGTAGATTTACCTCAGTAAATCGAACCACGTAATTCTCAGTGTTGTGATCTTCATTTATTACTTGCATTTATTCCCATCAAAAATTCGCTAAATCATCAATAAGCAACACATTTTCATTAAATTTGTGGTAATTCATGTATTGTGTTTACAAATAATAATCACTGAATTAGTTCTTAATAAATTGTATTTGGCATTTGCATTATTTCATTTATTTATTCATGGTATTTTAAACAAATTCTACTTTATGCAGAAGTAAGATTGGTGCCATTATTTATCAAGTTTATTTATCAATTTATCTATAAAACAAAGTTCAGTTATATATAATAGTGAAGAATTTGTAATGCCATGATATTTACATATTTTGAATATACTATTTCGTATATTTTGTTATAGATGATGATAGGTATAATTTAGTCACAATCTATTCCTATGATTAGGAACCATGACTATAATTATGGAATTCAAATTGTTGTTAGGTTTCAAATTTAGAAACAAAATAATTCTTTAAAATTTGATTACAGGTTACAAGATTGCATGTGTGGATTCAGTTATAATTTGAAAATTAATTATAGAATAATTACTTCAATGACTTGGTTTTTTAATATACTGCCATTAATAAAAACTATACTAATTTAAATGTATACAAATACAAAAAAGGTTACACACAATTTTGTAACAATATTATTCTGCGTTGGTTCGTTTATATTTCAAAATACAATTTTAAAACCATTTTGAGGTTTGAAAAGCCATCGTGTAATTTTAAAACTTGCAATACTACCTATTTATTTTCCGAATCAAAACTTGATCTTGTGCATTAAAACCTAAGATTATTTCAAATGCATTATTTAAATAATGAAGTTACAATCTTGTATTCGTGAAGAAATCAAACTTGCTTGATTTTTTAGATTTTTTAGTATAATATCATTAATAAAAGCTATACTATTTTAAATGGCTACATAAGTACTACTCCAAAATAAAATAAATTAACTCAATATATACATGTAAAATAATCATGCATAAAATAATAAATTAATTGGAATGTACATGGTAGGATATATCTTATCAAATTAGTAGTGTAATATAATGCATGTATTCAACATAAATTCGTGGATTAATATAATTAAAAATGTTGATGATTGAATAAGAAACTGATATCATCTCTATATTTTAAATTGTTTCATAATAGAACCAACACGGAATTAGTTAGAAATAATATATTTAAATTTTAAATTATATAAAATCAAAATGATTTTTATAATTATAGTACTATAAGTTGATTTAATTATATAATAGTTTATTTAGGATTTTAGATTTTTTAATGTTAACAATGAGCAGATTGGGATGTAATGTAAAACTTTGTACTCGATCATCTATGTTGGATAATGAGTATCTATTATTATGTTGGATATTAAAGTTCGTTTTAAAGTACAAAGTAAAATTGAACTGGGACGGAGGGAGGATTTTATTTATATTTGGCTCATTTGTTGGTCATGATGATTATATTTTAACGTTAAGGGTTTAGGATTTAGGTTTCAAGGTTTGGTTTTTAGCGTATTAGGGTCACTATATTGCAATGTAATGAAGCTCGACTATGATAAAGTATAGTACCAATTTAAATGGATACAAAATACAAAAAAGATTACACGCAATTTTGTGACAATATTATTCTGTGTCAGCGTTTTTATACTTCAAAATACAATTTTAAAACCGTTTTGAGGTTTGAAAAGCTATCCTCCAATTTTAAAACTTGCAATACTACCACTTTGTTTTCGGAATCAAAACTTGATCTTGTGTTAATCAATTAACAATTTAAAATCGTATGATAAAAAAATATTTCATCGTGCATCGCACGTGGGTTAAAACTAGTTGATAATAGGGTCCAATGAGTTATTGAATTAGATGTTAAATAGGAAAGAGACAATAACAATAATTGTACATGGGTCCAATCTACCGGATCATTCCTCAAGTTACGGGTCAGTCATGTTAGAGTTTGTGAGCTAATTGTGTTGTAATTTTATCAGACTATAAACTTTTAATCTTAACCCTTTAAATTTAGCAAGGTGTTCGGATTATAAATTACGAGCTATACTGACATCTCTCAATATGAGTTAACATGAATGTGCACACAGCTAAATAAATCCTCAAGCAAACCTGGAGATTAGTTAGAGCAATCATAGTAAAGGAATACGTTGCTTTGAATGGAAATCGGAGATTAGTTAATAGTAAATCTATGTTGCTTTCATAAACTTCAGAATTGTTTTAGACATTTAGCTTATTCAATACCTGAGGAATGATATGCTACATATCTGATATTAGCTTCTTATGTGAGCATCACTCTCATTTGACGTACGTTTAACGTTGTTCGTTTCGATTTATATATTTAGTTTGATTCTAATACATTAAAAAATGTTATTGAAGTTTATAATTTCACAAAATTCATAAAAATCGAAGCTCGATTTGCTCGTTTATTAATTTATTTGAAATTATAGAGAAAACGAGCAAATCGAGCTTTGATTTTTATGAATTCTGTTAAATTAAAAACTTCAATAACATTTTTTAATATATTAGAATCAAACTAAATATATAAATCAAAACGAACAATGTTAAATATACGCCAGACGAGAGTGGTACTCACATAAACTATATAGCATTCCTCTTCAATACCTCACGTGATATGCTCCAAATAAATAAATAAGCAAATGAGACACGTGTCGAGCAGCCGTGCACTATAAAAACAATTAATTTCGTTCAAGGCTCAATAATGCATACATGATACATGCCATTTTTACATTCCAATTGAAAAGCGTGGCATTAAATTAATAGTAGTAGGTATTTAAAATTATACGATATACTGACACAGTCATACATAAGCCTCAAAGGTTTATCTTATCCTTAACTTATGGTCAAAGTGTCATTTTTTGTTGGATTGAATATTATGACAGGATTTTTTAAGTGTATAGCTGTTTGAAACTTGTAAGTTTAGATGTCCCTTGAATTGCATGCAACTATCATATTAATTAGTATTAAATAAATAGGATTATATTTCAGATTTCTTGCTTCCGTTTGCTCATTTAATTTCGTTGGACTAGGTCTCCCTGCTTTCTTCTCGAGATTTATGTACATATTTACTTTCACGATATGAAAATTCAATATAAAACGCACTAAGAGAGTAATAGATTTAGATCAAATCTTATTTATCATATCAACTCAATAAAAACATGAATACACGATCATTTCAATTGGAGTTGCTTTGGCTTGGGTTAGGTTTGGCTCACCTGTTTATTAATAATATTTTTATTTTAATTATTCAAAGAAATCTATTTTTTAATTTTACTATTTAGATTTAAATAATTTTAATCATATTATAGTATATTTAGTTGTATGATGGAGTATTAGATTTTATCATATAATAGTAGGTTTTTTACCATGCAATATCACGTTCAGATTGTTATCATGTCGTGTCAAGCTAAATTATATTATAATGTACTAATGTTAATCGTAGGGCTGTCAATTTTTGTCATGACACGAAAAAAACCGATACAAACACACACGAAGTTAATAGGTTGGAACTTAGACCCAATAAGAACCCTATAATTTCAAGTTGGATTATGATTTGACCTTGTTGGATTGAGTTTATATCGGATTGACCCAATAACAATGTAAATATTCGACACGAACACGAACTCGAACTTAGTTGACTAAAGCTTAATATTTTTCGAAGAAAAAAATAGTACTAGCACACCTATTGATTGATTGATGCTTAATTAGTATTCTTTCGTAAGGTGGCTGATTGGGAATTCATATACTATAAAATTTTATAGAATAATATAATAATGAACTCGTATGCTCGATTTGTTTACACGTGTTCAATTTGTTGATTATGTGTTCGAATGTTGGATTTCTGGAAGGTGTGCAGTGCAGAAATGTGCGTGGATTTCTGGCGTTCGGTTGAAGCAACCGTGAGGTGGTGATGACATACGAGGGAGAAGAGTCATGTGTTTGATTCTTGAATTAAGAAGATTTAGGAGGTGTGTGGTTAGGTTTTTTTTGGTTTCGTTAGAAAATGAATGACTCTTGTTAATATTTTTATCTTCATGGTATTCATATTACATAATAAATGTTTGGTTTGATCATTATCATTTATAGACTTCAATTTCCTGTGTTTGATTTGGCTTTTATATAATTCAAGTTTCCTCTTTTTTAAACAATCGACTCTTGTTTTATAACATGTCAAGCTTAAGTAATTAACATAACTAAAAGAAATGACCTTTAATTAAGCGGGCCAGAGCAATTAAGGCCGGGTCTTGCAAAAATGTTAAAAGGCAAAACAAACGATAGAAATGAATTTTATTGATGCGTTTAATCCTCCTAAAAAGCAAACCAAACACCTCCAGCCTCCAAGCGGTAAGACGGTAAGAAGTGGGTGGGGAAACCTCTAGGCCCTAGCAAAGGGAATCCCAATTAATTAAAATTTCATTCACAATTTATGAATTTAAGAAACAAATTAAAATTGATTATTTTCAATTATTTAACTAAAAATGATATAAATATATCTATAAAAAATTACTCCTCCATTCACTATATTTTGCGATTGACATGGATTTCAAAACTGTGAATAAATATTAGTGGAAAAACTATGGAAATGTAAATCTAACTTTAATAAAAGTTTAAAAATAAAATATGAGTAAATGTGTTAATAAAATGAAAGACAGCTTATATATGAAAATTAGTAAAACTTAAAATTAGACGTTATAAAAATCCATGGGTATCATCCTAAAATCAATTAATGATAATAAGAGATACCATGATATAAATCTATTGTTTCCATCCTAAAACCAATTGATAATATGAGGAGAGGCACATGAGACTTATATAGTGGATTCAACTCTTTGTGTACATCGATATAGGATATTGTTACATTCATTTTATGTTTCAATTGCCAACAAGACGTATGATAATAGACAACTTATAATGATAAAATGACATATGATAGACAAAAAATACCACTATTAGAAATAAAAATAGCATTTTTATAGTTTAATCTATTAAATAGTATAACAAATATTTTAATATTACCTCCCAATCGACGATATGAATCAATACTACTAACTTTATTTATTAAGTATATCTCTATTAGAAATGTCGCTGCCATGATTCAATTATTTGAATCATGTCTTCTAGTCGTTTGGGCACATCAAATCCTCAGTACTTAAAAATGAATAATAAATTATTGAAAACAACCCCAGTTTTCTAAAGAAAACTAAAAATGTATCGAAACAAACAAGTAGCGTTGAGTGGTATTTTCACCACCGTTGTAAATATATACACATCAGTTATTATGAGTATTTTCTTATCTTGAGTTTGTGGAATCACGATTACATGACGTCTTTACCAAACTAAAAGAATTAAACATTTGCCGCATCAATCCAATCAATGGAGTAATTGAAATGTGAACCCTCTATACATAATTGTAATATTTTTATAGTGAATTTAACAAGTTAATACTATTTTCATCAATCCACAACTGATGTTAAATTACGGTAATTTTTGGAACAATATGAAAAAGATTAGCATGATTCTATATGCATAAAATTTATGGTAATATTTGGAACAATATCAAAAAGATTAGCATGACCATGTGCAAGAATGACACGCATAAATCGAGAAATAATAATATAGTTAGTACACTTTAAGAAAAGCATAAAAATTATGTTAATATTTGGAACAACATGAAAAAGATTAGTGTGGCCGTATGCAAGAATGACATGCATAAATCGAGAATAATAGTACTACACTTTTAGAAAGCAAATCGAGAATAATAGTACTACACTTTTAGAAAGTTTAGTGGGAAGAATAAAAGTAGCAAGTTTATACTGCAATTAAGAAATCTTTGATGATAGGAGTAATATGATAGCAGTAAAAAGCTAGGCGGTGCATCGGCAGCTGCATAAACACAAGTATTAGAGCATGCACAACCTTGAATAGGACGGTCTCCGTCCGTCCGTGCCAGCGGCATGGAGACGCTGTCCACTGCTGCGCTCGCGCCACTGACACGGTGATGCTCGATGCATCGAGCATGTCAGTGCCAGCGAGCAGGTGACGTGGCAGGCCGTTGGCAATTTTGATTTTTTTAAAAATCGGTTTTTAATTAAAAAAACCGATTAAAAATAAAAAAAATATTTTCCCACTTCCCAAAAAAAAATATATCCGTTTTCTACCCACTCTTAATTTTTTTTTTATTTTTTCCCCCAAAAATACACATTTTTCCCAAAAAAAATATATCCGTTTTCACACCTAAAAAATCACATCAGACTACACAATTCTCATCTACATTCTCTCATTTCCATTCTCATCTACATTCTCTCATCTTCATTCTCAATCTTTCTTCCACTCCTACAACATAACAATGTCCGGCCACGACAATCACCCCCGGGCTCCCACGGTTGGAACCCCGATTGGTTCGGTTCACAACCGTTTCCTAGTCCGGAAACGGAATATTCGGCCCCTCCTCAAACCCAAAGTTTGGGAGTTCCGGGTGGCTACCTGCCTTACCCGATCGACGACCAAGATGCCCCCGAAGGGCAATACGGGTGGACACCCGAGCCTAAAGCGAGGTCGAGCGGCCCTCCCAAACTCCTACTCCTCCTACTCGTGGTGTCCGCACACCATACACTCAGGCGGCCTTAATTTTTAGGATTTTGATTATGTAATTTTTAATTTTTAGGATTTTAATTATGTAATTTTTATTTTTTAGGATTTTAATTATGTAATTTTTATGTAATTTGTAATTTGTAATATTATTTTGGTTTTTTTAATGAATTTTAATATTATGAAAATGTTTTTATTTAAATTGAATATTAGAATGGTGGGACTCTAGTGTTCGTTCTTACGGAACAACACGGCTTGGGTGTTATGTTCTTGCCTAAGAGCAGGCAGAAAAAGTGGGGTGAACCCAAAACCGTATTAGTTGGCAAGAGCACAGTTGTGGATACTCTTAATACCATTACTCTTCCGCATAATCCAGCACTTGTTCATATTCTGCCACATAATTTATTCTCTGATAGCTCTATAAGGATTCAGAAGCAGGAGGCGTAAAATCAGCTAATAAAGTTCGCCGGTGGCGGCGAAGCGGCTGTGTGAGTTAGGAGTTGTGGTTGTATGGCGGTGGAGTACCGATGTTGCGAGGCGGGGTTCTTCATTCGCATTGCGGTTGTGGCTTTTCTGGTGCTGTTTGCAGGCCTCATGTCCGGCCTCACTTTGGGCCTCATGTCTCTCAGCTTAGTCGACCTTGAAGTTCTCGCCAAATCCGGCACTCCCAAGGATCGAAAGCATGCTGGTTTGCCTCTTTTTTTCTTCCTTCACAATTTTAGTGCTATAAAATTGTTTTAGGTTGAGTTCGTCAATTCAAGCGCGGCTGCTTAGTTTGATGTTGTTTATTTATTTATAAGTTGTAGTTTATCATCAATTTCTCTTTGGGAATTGATGATCGAGTTCTGTTTAATTTGAGGCATAATTTTAGGTATCGACCGTTTACCGATTTCCGGTGAAGGAAAAATTAGTCTGATTAGGCTGTTGTGGAGATTAATTACGTTTCGTCGTTATTGGCAAAATTAGGCTGTTCTGCTCAGCTTATGCATACTAGACTATTTGCATGATGGATGAATGCTTCCTTCCGATAGTTTTAGCATATCAATATTTGGATGTGACCAGATTTTAAATGCTGATATTCTTAAATCTTAAATATATTGGCGAGCTTGAAATGTTTAGTGTTTCTCATATTCGTACCTGCTCCAGCAGTTGCTTTCCTTTTGCTGGTCTGGATTCGTAATTCCATTAAAAATATGCAACTCACTTTGCAGAAAAGATATTGCCCGTTGTTAAGAATCAGCATTTGTTGCTTTGCACTCTGCTTATCTGCAATGCTGCTGCTATGGAGGTAATGATAAGTTCAGGCGTTACACTTTCAAAAGCAGGTTAGTCATTGCAAAGTTTATTTTAAAGTGCCGGATACTTTACCTTGCAGGCTCTTCCTATTTTCCTTGACAGTCTCATCTCAGCTTGGGGGGCAATCCTGATATCCGTGACATTGATACTTCTGTTTGGTGAGGTAAAGAATTCCTCGACAACCCTTATTATGAAACTTTGTGTTGCAGATAATTTGCGATTTATGTTTCCCACACAGTCCACTCACGGAAACAAATGAAGGAAAGAAATCGGATCTTAGTTATTTCCTCTCCAGTTCCTAAAAAATTATATCCCTCTGTGTGTGAATTCATCTTACTACTTTTGGGCGTTGCAAAGTGTATGAAATCACAGGAATATACAAACTTGAAGCTGGATTTTCATTCATATTATAAGACCCAAAACAAAAGGCTGAATGTAAAGCATTTTATAGCTTTCTGTACATGTGATAAAACATAATAATCATAGGTTACACGGTAATATAATTGTTCATTGCCCCCAAGAGATTGAAAGCTTGCAACTATCATTACGTAGCTCAAATGTCGACATGGAATATAAGGCTGGTGCTTGCAACTCCCATAATCATTTGATGGTCAAGCTCAGTTGTAATGGAAACACATTTTAAGCCTTTTGTCTTTGCACCATTCTTAGCAACTTGACAAACAAACTCACTTGAAGGAGCATTTGAAAATAAATCTAAGTAGCCACATGTCATGTGCAAATTGAAAGTCATACCAAATGATTATCTGCTGGATTGATATGAAAGCAGATATGTTGTATTTTCAGATCATCCCACAGTCCATTTGTTCGAGACATGGGCTAGCTATTGGTGCGACTGTGGCCCCAGTGGTTCGTGTCCTTGTCTGGATCTGTTTCCCAGTTGCATATCCTATAAGCAAGGTACAGATATTTATATTGCTCATTCAAATTTGGCTGGTGGCATTAACACTTTTATGTGTTTATCTGTTATCTTCTAGTTGTTGGATTCACTACTTGGCCATGGACATAGAGCTCTATTTCGACGTGCTGAGTTGAAAACCCTTGTTAATTTACATGGAAATGAGGTACATGAAATAAAATATTGTTGGTTTCCATATGATTATCTTGGTCTTTTGTTTTCTTGTCTTTTTCTGCAGATGCTCTGTGTATAGAATTTTAGTAAATTTGTTTTGCCGTTTTTCGGTAGTGCTGTTTAATTCTATGATATCTTGGAAAAGCTCTGATGTTCACCGTGACTCCACTACCTGCTTATATGCAGGCTGGAAAAGGGGGAGAGCTCACACATGATGAAACGACCATCATTGCAGGGGCATTGGAACTCGGTGACAAAACAGCAAGCGACGCAATGACTCCAATATCTGAAATTTTTGCTATTGATATTAATGCTAAGCTCGACAGGTTCTATCCGCAGCTTTAGTAGTCTTTTGCCCTTATATAAATTGTAAAATACTGAAATAGTTGCAAGTGTGTTATGGTGAAGGGTTTTAATGAATGAAATCTTGGAGAAAGGACACAGCAGAGTCCCTGTCTACTACGAGCAACCTACAAATATAATTGGGCTTATTCTGGTAACTGTTTCATCTTCTGCTCAGTTCCATTAATAAACTAGTACTAGTATTTGTTTTTGTAATCTGTGAGTTGGATAGATATGATCTTACATAAGGACAACTGTATTGCGTGGAACATAACACTAGGCTATCCTAATAAATTCTACTAAATTTTTTAAAGAATCAGGTTCCTTCCGTCAAGCTGCTATGAATTCAATTTTTCCTCCTGTGGTCATATTTGCTACAAGATTTCCTGTTGGAATGGATTATCTGAATCATCTGTTTCTTTCCTAATATTGTAGGCGAAAAACTTGTTGGCGATTCATCCGGAGGATGAAGTCCCAGTGAAAAGTGTCACTATTCGCAGAATTCCAAGGTATCTTGATGCTTCAGAGTTCAGAACATAAATGTATGTTACTGGAACTGGATATAATAGCATTAAGTAATGAAAACTCATTGCTATTGCTTCACCATGGTGGCAACCATGAAGTTGAATTCCTATTCTCTACCTGCAAACATGTATAATGCATCATAATTTTCAGTGATTGACACCTCGTGATGATACTTGTTCTTCTATTTGTTTTCCTTGTTAGGGTTCCTGAAACTATGCCATTATATGACATCTTGAATGAATTCCAGAAGGGGCATAGTCACATGGCTGTTGTTGTTAGGCAGTGTAACAAGGCTGCGGACAAGCCTCCTAGCACGGATGCTGCAGGAGGTAATTTTCTTTTGGTTTTCTGATGAAGTTTCGATGTCAATAGTACATTATAATTCAACAACACTGTTCCGTGTCTGTGGATGTAGATGCAGTCAAAGATGTGAGAGTCGACATTGGTGGTTCATCGCATAAAAATGTTAAGTCGAAGATACCTCTGCAGAAATGGAAGAGTTTACCAAACACAGGAAGCAATTCCTTCAAGGGTACACCAAGGAGCAAGAAATGGGCAAAAAACATGTACTCTGATATCCTGCAGATAGATGAAAATCCACTCCCAATGCACCCCGAAGAGGAAGAGGCGGTCGGGATAATAACCATGGAAGATGTCATTGAAGAGCTCTTACAGGTAAATTCAAGTATGTTGGAACTACAGATTTGGATTCACTAATTGATTGATTGGTCCCTCGGTTTCAGGAAGAGATATTCGATGAAACAGATCACCATCTCGAAGACTCGTGACATATCATATGTAAATGTTCAATGTAAAGTGTGTTGTGTATGATAATAGGTAGTGGAACAAGTTTTGGTTCCATGTGTACAGAGTACATACAGCTGTTGAAGAGGAAAGTCACACTTTCTTAGTGAGCTGCTTACAGATGACTCGATAACTTTTGTGCGTGTGTAGAAAATTCATTTCATTTCTAAGAGCATCTCCAATAGCGGCGAGCGCACCGGCTAGTCGATTCTTGGCGCTCGCCGGTCCGTTCGTCGAACCATTGCAGCTGGCGAGCGCCAAATCGGCGAGAAAAACGGCGAGCGCACGCCGCTCGGCGATGCGCTCGCCGATCTCCTGGCCGCCATTGCAGGCTCCAATCAGCGAGCGATAGGCGAGCGGGATTTTTTTTAATTATTTAATTTTCGAAACACTATATATACGCGATCTGCACGTCATTTCCATTTGCACCACTTGTTTTAACAAGTTTTCTCTCTGTCTTAATTTCTGTACAAGATCGACAACGCGAAATGAGTAACGCGGGTGGTAGTAGTGGTGGGGATGCTGAGGAGTTCGAATGACGTTTGAACGAACAGTTGGAGGCCTATACGTCCCGAGAGATCGACCGGCTGATACAACGGGCCTTGCAGCCGGCGGTACCTTGACCCGTTGTCCACTGCCGAGTAGTGATTGATCAGGATCACGTAGCTGCACATCAGCGGCTATTTGACGACTACTTCGCACCGGAGCCGCGATTTAACGCTAACATTTTCAGGCGGTGTTTTAGGATGAGCAAGACCCTGTTTATGCGTATTGTTGACGCTTTGGAGCGTCGATATCTGTGTTTCCGCTTCAGACACGATGCGGCTGGCAGACCCAGCCACACACCTATTCAAAAGTGCACTGCGCAATCAGGCAGTTGGCCTACGGAGGCGCGGCAAACATGTGGGACGAGTACCTCCACATCGGCGAGTCGACTGCCCTTGAATATATGAAGTATTTATGTCAGGGCGTGGTTGAAATATTCGGTGATCAGTACCTTCGAAGCCCTACCCCCGAAGACTGTCAGGAGCTGATGCAGATGCACGGGACGAAGCATGGGTTCCCGGATATGTTAGACAGCATAGATTGTATGCATAGGGAGTGGAAGAACTGCCCCGCTGCCTGGAAAGGGTTCTACACGTCCGGCTACAAGGGAAAGAATCCCACGATGATCCTCGAGGCCATAGCTAATTACCGGCTGTGGATTTGACATGCATATTTTGGGGTAGCCGGGTCGAACAACGACCTCAACTCATCGCCCCTTTTCAACGAGCAGTGCCAGGGCGTCGGTCCGGCCATCAGTTTTGTCGCCAACGGGAACCAGCATGATATTGGCTACTACTTGGCGGATGAGATATATCCTAGGTGGCCCGTCTTTGTGAAGACGATCAGATGCGCATCAGATGAGAGGAAGACCTACTTTGCAGAACGGCAGGAGACGGCGCGCAAGGACGTGGAGCGCGCATTTGGTGTGCTCCAGTCTCGATGAGCGGCAATTAGAGGTCCAACGTGTTTGTGGCATGTCGACTGTATTGCTGATATAATGTACGCTTGTATTATCATGCACAACATGATTGTCGAAGATGAAGGTGTACAACTGACTAGTTGGGCCAACGACGATAATGAAGCCGGTCCAAGCCACGGCGTGGCCACCCCCAGCGTACGAAGTGAGGTACCTCACGATGAAGCCGGCCGCCTCCAAGCACATGCCGACATGCGCCAAGTGGAAGCTCATATTCGACTCCAAAAGGATTTAATTGAAGAGTTATGGGCGCGGAGGACTGTACGACGTTAGTTTTTTTTTGTAATTTTGTAATTTTTTTAATGTACCTTTTTTTAATTTAAATGAAATTATTTCATTTTCCCGTATCTGTGTCGTAAGTTGAATTCCGTATTTTGTGTGATTGTTATTTTTATAATTTTGTTTATTATGGCTGGGCTATGACTGTGCTATTGCTTTCCAGTTGCTTGTCCGGATGATGTGGCAGGAGGAGTTTTAGTGCTAATGATGTGACAAGAGGAGTTTGTGGCTGGGCTATTGCTATTGGAGATGCTCTAAGGATATCCTTTCTAAGTGCGAGCATTTGTCTCCAAAGTTGAACGTAAAATAAAATTCACAAATGGATGCTCATGCATTTCTAAGGTTATCCTTTCTAAGTGCGACATTAGACATGAATCATATGATACAAGTGGATGATCCACAACTTAAAAATCACCCATACAACAATTTATGCACCATTCTGGAGGTCTTGAGTTCGACTCCTGGATAGCGCGACTTTGGGATTAATTTCCCTGTGGGCCTGTTCAAGGTTGTTTCCTTGGGGCTTGGCAAGCTTTCGAGCCTGGACGCGTCTGAGGGTGGCGGGTAGTCTACCGGGGTTGAACTCGTCGGAGGGAGTGCAGTCTACGAGCCAACATTGGCTAGTTCACGCCCGAACTCGTCGGAGGGAAGCTAAAGTATTCAAGCCACGAGGGGCTGTGGCGGGCTAGTTCACTTGCTGAATGTATCTCGAACTCCTATGTATAAAAAAAATCACATTTATTTAAAAAAAAAAAATTTACTACTCCATCCGTCCCCAAAGAATCACTTTGGGTTCGCCACATGTTATAATGTAAAATTGATAAAGTAAGAGAAATGTAGAGAGGAAGACTAATTAAAGTATTGTCAATAGAGAATGGGTTCTGCCTTATTAGAAAGAAAAGACTTTCCAAATTAGAAAGTACATATTCGTGTAGAACGGATAAAAAAGAAAAGAGTGCATATTCTTATTTGACGGATGGAGTAATAGTACTTTTTTAATAAAATGTTCCCTATGTCATATTAAAATGATTTTTCTTTTTGAGTTATTTAAACTAAAACTGGTATATTTCCTAAAATGAAAATATATCATCTCTATTTTTCTTTCTCATTTGAAAAATTTAGAAAATACTCTCTCTGTCCCTAAAAATTTATCACCTATTTTAATTTTCGTTCGTCCTAAGGGCATCCAAATGGGACGGATGTACATGCGGACTTTCCAAAAACACCTCCTGCCACGTCATAAGGACATCTCACTGCACTGCCACGTCATAAGGACATCCCACTACACAATGGCGGACATCCCCAAGGACATCCCAACGGACATCCACAAAAAATAATAAAAAATCGGGACGTCCTTCGTGTCAACGCAATGGTGGACGTCCCGGAAAGCCGCAGAACTCCGGTGTCCGCAGCGGACGCCCGTATCCGTATGCATGCTGCCTAACGGCAGACGTCCGCCGGGACATCCGCCATTGTGGATGCTCTAAAAATTTGTCATCTTTCACTTTTACCATTTTTGGTAGTGGACCCTATATCCCACTAACTCATTCACACTCACATTTTATTATAAAACTATTATATAAAAGTAAGACCCACTTGCCACTAACTTTTTCAATCCACATTCTATTATATTTTTAAAAACTCGTGACGGATCAAATGGTGATGAATTATTATGGAAATGGGGAGTAACTAAGGCCATCCACAACGCTGTCACTATACCGTCCCTTAAAACACTATTTGCGGGCCCCACTGTACTTTTTTACTCCATCCCTTAACTAAGGGACAGAACCTGCAACCCTCCGCCCCTTAACCGTCCCTTAAATTACTATTCATTCAAGTTCATTTTTTTATTTTTTTTACAACAAATTCAATTAATAAAAAACACACTTCATTAACAATAAAATAAAATTACAACATAAAATAAAAAATACAACTTAAAAGTTAAAAAATTAAAAAAATACACAATTAAAATCCTAAAAAAATAAACGTGGCATAATTTAAAATATAATTTTATAGAAAATAATAAAACTACTCCGCCGGCGAATCATCACCCGAAGGCGGTGGAGGTGCACTAAAGCCGGTAGGAGGCGGAAGGCCAAGTTGGGCTGCCATAAAGACAACTCCGTTCCACCAAGCTTGGTACTGGGCGGGGGTAAAGCGGGAAGTGTCCGCCATTGTGGCGGTCATGTACATGGCCATATGGGAGTTTGAGCCTCCCCCCGAGCCCGAGCCCGAGCCCGAGCCAGCCTGGTTTGATTCGCCTCGGCCCTTCCTCGCTCTAGCCGCCTTCGCCACCTTGGTCCCTTGCGGCCGACGGCGCCTATGGGAGGATCCCCCGGCATCGCCTGTCGTGCCCTCAACCTCCTGCGAGGCACCCTCATGTGCGCCGTTGCCCTCACAGGCGTCACCGGATGAGTATTGACCACTCGCCTTGTGCTTCGTGCGCTTGGAGGTTGAGCCCGAGCTGGAGCGGACACCGCTGTCCCACCTTTCCATGTCCTTGATGACCTGCCAAATATCAATAAATTTGAATTGTTTGTCGGTGTCGTCGTGGTAGACAAACAAAGCCGACCTCAGAATGTCGGCGCCCGTGGATCCGCTTTGGTACTGAGCCGTTTCGTTCGTGTAGATGCCGCAGAATCTTTTGACCTCTCTGTCGACTCGGTCAAAGTGAGCGCGAAGCATCTTATATGTGCGGCGGGGGGACCCCTTCGGCTTAATCTGGTGGTAGGCCTCGGAGACCTTTTCCCATAAACACTTACGACGTTGTTGATTCCCAATGATGGGATCGTATGAAACACAGATCCAGGCGTTGTACACCGCCATCGTTTCTTTGCTGTTGTACGGATGCCGGCCTAGATCCTCCTCCTTCTTGTCCGCCACTGCCTCTGCCCTGGAGCTTCCACCGCCTCGGCCTCCTCCACCGCCTCGGCCTCCTCCCGGAGTGGGTTCAACGGAATAATCCTCCCGAATCTGGGATAATCCCTGCGAATACCGCGGGGCAGAGGGACGGGCGTATGCATCCACGTCAAAATTGGGTGGTTGGTACCCCTCGGCGTCGACGAACCGGAACCACCCAATGTGTTGTACATGCTCCCCAGTCGCCGAACGCGTTGAGATCCCACGCGCCGGAGCCGCCACCGCCACCGCCGGAGTTTCCGTCGCCGGACATTTTGTGATGAGATGTTAGATGAAAATTGGAGAGGAAATGAAGATGATTTTGGGAGAGAAGATGTGTAGTTGTGTGTGAAATGAGGATGAATTAGGAGTATTTATAGAGTAAAAAAATATAAATAAAAAATAAAAAATGGCTAATTAAACGACCGTATACAATTTTTATTTATTTTATTTATTTATTAATTCAAATTTTTTAAAAAATAATTTATAGCGTCAACTTGACGATGCCCACTCGCGGGCAGGCGAGTGGGCGATCACGCATGGCCCCTGGGCGCGCCATGTCGCCTCGGTGCGTGGCGAGATGGCTCGTCACTCGTCACGTCGTGACGGGACGCGGGACGGGATCGGGACGGGCTGGGGATGAGACGGGGCGCCGCAACGCGTCGCGACGCCGTCCCATCCCCCGGTGACGGAACTCGGGACACCTGCGTATCGCGTTGCGGGTGCCCTAAGATGGGGTATTGTTTTAAGTTTTGAGGCATAAAATGAGAATAGTAGTAGTAGAACAAAGAAAAAAGAATATCAGTTTCTACGACACGTCATAAATCCGATCCGAACCTTCTTTATCTCCAGCCACCGATTCCACATATAATCCAACGAACCTCTAGAATCTAGACTGCCACGTCAAAGATCTGTGCACACCCATAATTAAACTACAACCGTCCATGGAAAGATACAGATATCAACGGTCAAGATCATAACCTCATCCCGCCATAACATTGAAGACAAGTGGGAATAAATACTCCTCCCCCAAAACGCTCTGCCTCACTTCAAATTCCAATCCCCATTTCATTTTTCCTTGCAAATCCCAAACAGCAAGAAATGGCTCGCACAAAACAAACCGCCCGCAAATCTACTGGTGGAAAGGCGCCGCGTAAGCAACTGGCGATCAAAGCCGCTAGAAAATCAGCTCCGGCCACCGGCGGAGTGAAGAAGCCCCACTGCTTCCGCCCTGGCACAGTCGCTCTACGTGAGATCCGCAAGTATCAGAAATCTACCGAGCTGTTGATCCGCAAACTTCCGTTCCAGAGACTTGTTCGCGAGATAGCGCAGGATTTCAAAACTGATCTGAGGTTCCAGAGCTCTGCCGTTAAGGCGCTTCAGGAAGCAGCCGAGGCTTACCTCGTCGGATTGTTTGAGGATACTGTAGGAAAAAAACGTGTGAAATTTCAAAAGGCTAGGCCTTTGGCTTTTCATATGGTGTAACCTCCAAATGTATTATGAGATCCCTAATGCCAAGACCTCTCATATGGTCACTCCTAGCCTATATAAGGCATGGATTTGTAGATGGAAGTAAGACCAAAAACATGCATTCTCACTTCTCTCTCTAGTTATCTACATCATAGTGTGCATCTTAGGAGCATTGTCTAACTCGATTCTCGGAACTCCATCAAGTTCGCCGGTACCTAGCGGGTTTGAGGTGCTTCTACACGCTAGGAGGAAGTCGTTTTATCTTTGGGGGCAATACGCCATTCCGTGAGCACTAGCCGGGGCGTAATTTGTCTTGCGGAAAGAGGGCTTTCCTCGACTCGACTTATAAATTTGGTTTGCTTTATTTTCATTGTAATTTTCATTCCTCTTTTTGTTGCAAAGTTTCCTTTCGATTGTAATAGTTAGAGTACCGCCTGTACAAGGCTTGAGAATTTCTTCCCATTATTTCTAACAATCGCAAGACAAATTAGTGTACTCTTCTAAGACGGGATTATACTAATTGAAGTTGGAGTAAACATGAGTTCCAAAGCTGGAATGAAGAAACGAACAGTACCAATGTTCATGGGCTACGAAATGGTTAATTCCTTGAGATCTACTCTCTTGAGAATTGTGTTTATCGTTTGTCATTTGACAAGCAAGACCAATTTAGATTTGGTAGTAGTAATTGGGATATGGGTTGTTGAATATACCAATGCACATATGGTTCGATATAATTGTGTACTTATTGTTGGAGACGATATTGTGCAAATTATTTGAACGTGTTGTTATAAACAACAATGATCACGAGGTGGTCGCAATGGTCTCCGACGTGAACCATGGTAACAATCCAAATGAATGGTTTGTTGATACGGGTGCCACATATCTTGTGTGCTCCGAGAGAAGCGTTTTTTTTACCTACAAATCTGTTGGAGGTAGAAAAGTATGTATGGGAAACCAAGCCTCTTATAAAGTGGTTGGTGTGGGTAATGTGTTCCTAAAATTAGGATCTGGAAAAGTTCTTACCCTTAAGGATGTACTGCATGTCCCAGACATCCGAAACAATTTGGTGTCAGGCTCACTTCTAGTAAATCGTGGATTTTCACTAGAATTTGAGTGTGAAAAGGTTTTATTGACCAAGTATGGAAAGTTCATAGGTGAAGGCCACCTAGTGAATGGACTTTTTGAGCTGAATGTTACAGTCATTCACCGTGGAAAAGGAATAAGCATTAAGGAAGATGACACGTTCTCTTATTTGCTTGAGAGCTCTGATTTATGGCATAATAGATTGGGACATGTAAATCTAAATGCTATAAAAAGACTAGTAAATTTTAATTTACTAAAAGTAGATAAGTTTAACTCACAAGAAAGATGTGAAGTGTGTGTTGAAGCTAAAATGGCTAAACTGCCGTTCCATTCGGTAGAGCGAAGCACAAAACCTCTTGAATTGATCCATACAGACGTATGTGATTTAAAATTTGTGCAAACAAGAGGTGGTAAAAAGTACTTCATCACATTTATAGATGATTGCACAAGGTATTGTTACCTTTACTTATTAAAAAGTAAAGATGAGGCAATTGAAGCGTTTAAAGACTTCAAAAATGAAGCTAAAAATCAACTTAATTGTCGAATTAAGTGTGTTCGAAGTGATAGAGGTGGTGAGTATGTAGCTCCGTTTGCAGAATTATGTCATGCAAGTGGTATAATTCACCAAACCATAGCTCCATATTCTTCTCAATCAAATGGTGTTGCTGAACGCAAAAATCGAACACTTAAAGAGATGATGAATGCTCTGTTGATTAATTCTGGTTTATCCCAGAACATGTGGGGGGAGGCTGTGTTAACAGCGAATCATATCCTGAACAAAATTCCACTAAAAAATAGGGATGTGACTCCTTATGAGTTGTGGAAAGGGAAGAAACCTTCGTATTCGTACCTCAAAGTGTGGGGGTGTTTAGCGAAGGAAGAAGTACCACCTCCGAAACAAGTTGCAATAGGCCCTAAAACAGTCGATTGCATCTTTATTGGCCATGCACTTAATAGTAGTGCCTATCGTTTCCTAGTCCATAGATCAGCTGTGCCTCGCGTGGCTGAAGGAACAACGATTGAGTCAAGGAATGCTATATTCTTTGATAATGTTTACCCTTGCAAGAGGCAAGAGGATCGTTCTAGTGAAAGAATGATGGATGAATCCACTAGTTCTAATCCTCCAAAAAGGACGGGGTCAAGTCTTGAGGATGTTGAACCAAGACGTGGTAAAAGAGTTAAAGTTGCTAAAACATTTGGTCCCGACTTCATAACTTTTATGTTGGATGACGAACCAAAGTCATTGGCGGAAGCTCTGTCTGGCCCAGACGCAGCGTGGTGGCAAGAAGCTATCAATAGTGAAATTGAATCCATCATGAGAAATAACACTTGGGTGTTAGTAGACTTGCCTGAAGGCTGTAAGGCTTTAGGGTGCAAGTGGATTCTGAAAAGGAAATATAAGCCCGATGGTACTATAGATAAGTACAAAGCTCGCCTAGTTGTCCAAGGCTTTAAGCAGAAAGAAGGGCATGACTTTTTTTATATCTATTCACCTGTTACGAGAATCACTTCCATTCGGGTGCTTCTAGCGATTTCTGCTTTGCACAATCTTGAGATTCACCAAATGGATGTGAAAACTGCATTTCTGAATGGTGATCTGGAAGAAGAAATATATATGGAACAACCCGAAGGGTTTGTTGTGCCTGGGCAAGAGCGTAAAGTATGCAAACTGGTAAAGTCATTATATGGGTTGAAACAAGCACCATTACAATGGCATTTAAAATTTGACAACGTGATGTTGTCAAATGGATTCACTATCAATGAGTGCGATAAGTGTGTTTACATTAAGAATACAGATAACGGTTTTGTTATTGTGTGTCTTTATGTAGAAGATATGTTGATTACGGGCAGCAATAGTGTCATTATCAACGAAACCAAAAATATGTTGAAGAGAAATTTCGACATGAAAGATATGGGTTTAGCTGATGTGATTCTCGGAATCAAAATTAAAAGGAATCATGAGGGAATTGCTCTGATACAATCTCATTATATTGAGAAAGTGCTAAAGAAATTTCACTCGTTCGATTGTGAGCCAGCTAAGACTCCATTGGAACCCAACGTGCATTTGAGTAAGCACACGGGTGAGCCTATAGCTCAAGAAGAATATGCAAAGATCATAGGGAGTTTGATGTTTATCACAAACTGCACCCTACCAGATCTTGCGTGTACGGTGAATAAGCTGAGCTGATTTACGAGCAACCCAAGCAAGGAACATTGGAAAGCTCTGCGTAGGGTTTTGAGATACTTGAAGTATACTCTTAACTTTGAGCTGCAGTACACAAGATATCCCCAAGTACTTGAAGGGTACTGTGATGCAAATTGGATCTCTGATTCAAAAGACTCGTTCTCGACGAGTGGTTATGTGTTCACTGTGGGGGGTGGTGCTGTTTCGTGGAAGTCGACGAAACAAACGTGTATAGCTCGATCCACCATGGAATCTGAGTTTATCGCATTGGATAAAGCAGGGGAAGAAGCCGAGTGGCTCAGAAATTTCCTAGAATGTATTCCATGTTGGAAGAAGCCAGTGCCGACAGTAGTGATATACTGTGATAGCCAAGCAGCTATAGGGAGAGCACATAGTGGCTTATACAACGGTAAGTCTCGACATATTCGTCGGCGACATAATACCGTCAGACAATTGATCACTAGTGGTGTTATCACAGTTGACTATGTAAGGTTAGTTGATAACTTAGCGGATCCGTTAACAAAAGGTTTAAACCGTGATCAAATGCATAAATTGCTAAAAGGAATGGGACTGAAAACCACATCTTAAAAGATGATTATAGTGGTAACCCAACCATATGATTGGAGATCCCATGGGCTTGGTTCAATGGGAAAACGAAGCTATATGAATCTAGTTGTAACACTCGGAAGATTTTTAATCTTCGCCCATTCTTTAGAAAGCATTGGATGTTGTAACCTGCATGTGGTAAGAGGCTAAGTTTTTACTTTTAATGATTCTTAGAAACCTCGAGGAGGTGGGTATTGCAGGATACCTGAAAAAGAATCACCTATGTAAGTGAAGAAGTGTGGGCCGCTTCAACATATGAATCACTTATGAATCCAAAGTGGTGTTCCATGGCCAGTAAAGGACACAAACGTGAGAACTGATGAGTTTGTAAATAATATTGTGTCAATATTATTGTCTCGGTATACACCAAGGAGGAATGGTTCAAGGCATCACGTCCACCAGGCCACCGGTATGCCCGATAGTGTTGACTATGGAAAGTTCAAAGCCCCAAGCTACTATTCCAAATGCAATATTGTTTCTCGAGAATTGAGCATAGAGTATGCATACATGCATTTGTGTCTGGTTTGGTTTGAGCTTACCGCTCTAACCAATGTGGGGGATTGTAGGAAAAAAACGTGTGAAATTTCAAAAGGCTAGGCCTTTGGCTTATCATATGGTGTAACCTCCAAATACATTATGAGATCCCTAATGCCAAGACCTCTCATATGGTCACTCCTAGCCTATATAAGGCATGGATTTGTAGATGGAAGTAAGACCAAAAACATGCATTCTCACTTCACTCTCTAGTTATCTACATCATAGTGTGCATCTTAGGAGCATTGTCAAGCTCGATTCTCGGAACTCCATCAAGTTCACCGGTGCCTAGCGGGTTTGAGGTGCTTCTACACGCTAGGAGGAAGTCGTTTTATCTTTGGGGGCAATACGCCATTCCGTGAGCACTAGCCGGGGCGTAATTTGTCTTGATGAAAGAGGGCTTTCCTCGACTCGACTTATAAATTTGGTTTGCTTTATTTCCATTGTAATTTTCATTCCTCTTTTTGTTGCAAAGTTTCCTTTCGATTGTAATAGTTAGAGTACCGCTTGTACACGGCTTGGGAATTTCTTCCCATTATTTCTAACAGATACAAATCTATGCGCCATCCATGGAAAGAGAGTGACTATTATGCCTAAAGATATCCAGCTGGCCAGGAGAATTAGGGGTGAGAGGGCGTAGTTCTGAGTTTGACGTTGGGCTGGGAAATAGCGGTAAGTATTAGGTGATCCTTATCGGGGAAATAGGTGGTTGCTAGTTAGAGGTCCCCAATCCGAACCGAACCGGACAACCGGCCCGGAACCGTCACCGGCGGTTCCGAACCGGAACCGGAACCGTCGGCGGCGGTTCGAACCGGCACCGGAACCGCCGGTTCCGCCGGGCAGGTTCCGGTTCCATTTTTTTGCTAACCGTAACCGGCGGTTCGGAACCGCCGATTTTGCCGGAACCGCCGGTTCGGCGGTTCCCGGCACAATTTCAGGCCTACTCCTAGCCTTTTCAGAAACCGGGCCCGTGGCCGCCGGATTTGACCGAAACCATGGGCGGAAACCGCCGGTTGAGTGTTATAATTTCTTGCCCTTGGATTTACATAAACGGTGAAACTCTAATTTGTATATTATCCTCTAAAATATTGATGCAATTTATTTACCGGAAGAATAATGGAAAATAGAAAATGAATAGTGTAAATATTTAAAGAGAATTACCCTTACTTAATATAGTGGATACTTAATTTTCTTTTTTTAATGTATCTCATTCAAAATTTCATATTTTAGAAATGAAAATACCATTTCTTTTATTTCATGCTATTCTATTTCTCCCTCCGTTTCACTATAGTTGAGTCATTTTTCTATTTCTAAAAGTTTCTTCATAGTTGAGGTATTTCTATATATGGTAACTTTTTTCTCTTTCTTCATTTATTCTCTCTACTTTATTCACTTTATACTTTATTCTCTCTACCTTTTCCTCTCTTACTTTTTTAACTATTTATTTAACACACCCAACATCCCTTTCTTAGACTCCGTGCCCAAAAGTTCCGCCTCAACTGTAGTGAAACGGAGGAAGTACTATATATTTATTTAATTTGCCGTGCGTAGAGCTTTTTTTTATTTTTATTTTTTTTATCACACATCCTTTAGGGCATCCACTATAGGGGCGGTGCGCCGGCCGCCCCTAATCTGCCGCCGCCCCGTCGATCTATAGTGCATGGAGCGTCCGCCTCGAGGCGGACGCCATTTTTGGGGCGGAAGGCCCTCCGACGATAAGGGTGCAAGAACGCGCTAGTCACGCCTCGCAGTGCCTATAGGCGCGCCGACCTATAGTGCTCCGGCCGCCCCTAGATTTTTTTTTATAATTATTTTTGAAAATTGTATTATAAATACCACTCCTCCACCACCCATTTTACACCCTTTTCAAACACTCTCTATTAAATCACTCTCTACACT
The DNA here is from genome assembly GCF_004379255.2 of Salvia splendens. NCBI lineage: Eukaryota > Viridiplantae > Streptophyta > Magnoliopsida > Lamiales > Lamiaceae > Salvia > Salvia splendens. The sequence continues at coordinate 11,702,930 of NC_056033.1, forward strand.
TTCACTCTAAAAAAATGCACGGTGAAGACGACGAATCACCCGACACTGACGAATCGGGATATGGCAACTATCCTTCCCAGCCATGGGGTTGGAGTCAAACTCCCCCTCCGTGAGGATCGAGTCCAACTCCTCCTCCATCTCAGCCATGGAGGTCGAGTCCCACGCCCCAACCTTTTCAGAGGAATTTGAGCCGCTCGGCGTTTGGAGATTACAGACCCAACCTGGACGCGTTTAACCATCCGCGGCTGGAGACCCCTTTCCATTCCAGCCAATCTCCTTTCACCGATGCAGATCGAGACGCACTGGAGACGATGATGGGTCATCTAAGTCCAGGCTTACCGGATACGCCGGCAGCACACGTGGATACGCCCGTTCCGACGAGAGTCGGCGGGTCTGGTGGGGCGGGTGGAAGCAGTGGCGGCGGGGGCGTCGGCAGCCGCGGTGGCAGCGGCGCCGGTAGTGGCGGTGGCGGCTCGGGCAGCGGCGCGGGTAGCGACGTCGGCAGCGGCGGTGGCGGTGAGGGCAGCAGCGCCGGCAGCCGGCAGGCCACGCACTACACCGAAGCGGAGTCCATTGCTGTGGCGCGGGCGTGGGATGCCGTCACATCGGACCCCATAGTGAGCACCGATCAGACCGAGGGGAGCTTTTGGAAGCACGTCCTGTTGGCATACAACGAGTTCAAACCTCGAGGTACCAAAACCGCGTGACGGGGAACAGCTCCGCAAAAAGTGGTCTAGAATTCTGCATGTCAACAAGCGGTTCGCGGGCATATACGAGAACAACCTGCTCAGTGCTGAGAGTGGCCGAAGCGAAACCGACTTGAAGGCGCTGTCTATGACCCAATTCAACACGGAAGGCTGGCCGAAGTTCACCATGTGGGAGGAGTATCTTGTTCTCGAGCATTGTCTGAAATTCAAGTCCATCTGTGCGCAAGAGCGGGCAGGAGCTCCTGGGGCGAAGCGTACTAGACACACCATAGCCGGGGACTACAGCAGCGGCAGCGGCTCGCAATCATTCGACCTCAACGACGAGCAAACCAAAAAGCCCTCCGCTACACACTCTAGGCGCCCACGCCCTCCGGGACAACATGCATCTATCCGAAGCGCTAGAGTGGCTGGAAGTTCCTCCCGCATATCGCCGGCCGCGTCTGGATTGCGCATCCCGCAACCCGCCCCTATACCGCAACCCATGGCCCCTGGTCCCCACGAGGTCTTGAGGAAGAACCTAGATGTGCAGTTGATGAAACAACTGCAGGAAAACTGCCGTTTCTACGAGACCGCAACCGACCCGGTCATCAAGGGTATATGCTGGAAACTCATAAGTCGGATCCAGACCCGGCTAGGCTTGTCTGATGAGGATTTGGCAGGGGCGGCCGGCGGCAGCGGGGGAGGTGGCGGAGAAGAGGAGGAGGAATCCGACTCCGCCACCGAGTAGACGGTGGCGGCGTTTTTATTTATATTATTTTTAAATGTTCGTTATATAATTTTACCGTTTCCAATACAACGAATATTCAGTCCCTATTACCTCGTTTTCTAATTATTTACATTCCGATAATTTTAATTATAATTGATTTAAAATAAACGGAAAAAATAATAAAATGAAAAGTGGCTAAAAATTTTGGAGCTATTGGAAGTGTCCACTTTATAGCTGCAGACACTTTTTTTTATGAGCGCGGACAAATAAACTGGGGCTGTGGACAAAAAAGAGGCGAGACTATTGGAATTGTCCGCCTTATAGTGGATGCTGTTATGAAACTTTATGCCACATTTGATAGTATACTCCTATTTTGTGGCATCGTGGAAGATACCAAACAATTTTATTCCTAATACGAGTAATAATACAAACTGATACGGAACTTTAATCCTAGTAGTTTTGTGGTTTATGTGATTGACAGTACCCACAGCTATATTACTACTATTAACAAACCATTTTTCTTTCCAATTAACAGTGAAAGAAGAAAATAATGAATATGATAGTTTGGTAGTTGATGATCTAATCAACAGGGGTTGATCTGTAGTATGCTGGCACAGTAGCAGGGAAGAACATTTGTCGAACGCCTTCTGCTTTAATAATCGGGAAAATTATTCCAGATGCTGCCTGTAAGTTGGAAAAAAACTGAATCTTTAGCATACACAAGACAATGCAATGATTTGAAAATTTTGAGATACTATATAGGATCAAGTTACTGACCGAAAGCAATCTGGCTCCCAACCCAACCTTGGTAGGCGAAGGGTATGGAAGTAGCAATCGACCAACACCATAGACAGCCACCGCGAAGAAGTGGAGAAAGAGGCTCAAAGGGCGCGGGTTTAAACCAGAAAGTAAGGAGACAGGACCAGTTGAGAAAATGCCTCCAAGGCTCAGGTAATCAAAACAAGCCTCACGCATTTCCTTCCTTGCTGGATCAGATGAAGCACAGAAAACTTTGTAGAGCGCTCCAGCCAATGTGTTGATGGTAGATGACACTGGCTGCATCAGATTAACACATCATATCTCTTTATCATGCTTCAACTCGCTTTCAATACATATAAGTTCACATGAATGTTCAGCTTACCTTTCTGAGGGTGTAGAAGGATTCAAGATATTGGCAGAGTGTGGATCCATCACGCAAATTGTCAATTGGCCTAAGAAGATTGCGTAGGAGAACAATATCGGATAGGGCCACCGTCATTCCTCCACCAGTTAAAGGGTGGCGCATGTTGAATGCATCTCCCAACAAAAGCGCACCAGGGGTGGGACGAGGATTTGCTGGCATGCTTCTGTTTGGCATGGTCCGTATGTTCCCTTTCTCAATAGCAGCAATAAATGAATCATGCAGCTGAGAAGGAACCTGTAGAAACATTGATTTAAGTAAGCTTATACGAGTAGTATGAAGGAATGAAGAAGTTTTTAGTCTTTGAGAGAGCACTCAAACACCTGAGGAGCCACCACAGTTTTCAGATAGTGTGCCATTTCACCATTGGAAATGGATGGAACCTTTTGCCCAGGAACATCGACCAAGCATCGTACCTCTGTGCTGCTAATGGGATAAAACAGAATAGGCGAAGGATCCCCAAGTACAACATGTCCATGATTAGCATGTGGGAGATCACAGTTTTCCAAGATCAGACCGACAAAACACGAGGGGTTCTCCACCTGTCCGCATAGAGAGGATTCATGTTGGGAAACTTTTAGACATGAGAAAAGCAACATACAAGTTGTAGGGCGTGGAGTTTATTCATATGCTGGTGTCTTATTCACCTGAGGAGAACAGAGAGAACGCCTCAGGTTTGAAAAACATCCATCACAAACAATGGTAAGAGGCGCATAAGTAGTGATCTCTTCGCCTTTCTTGGTCTTGTATTGCACACCTCTAATAGTTCCATCTTCTTCAAGCAACGACGTCACTGTGCCTTGTTCAAGAGTTACACTGCATCAGAAATATATAGTTAAAATCTTTTACTGATGTACTAGTATTTTAAAATTACAAGGGGTTTTGATATTTGACTCTTCGGTAGATATCCATCTGTTCAATCTTGCATCTCCTTCAAATTTTAAAATCGACAATTGATGAAGTTTAAAAGTCATTCATTAAAGTGCAACTAAGTCTGGCAACTCAACATAGTCGAATTCACACATCCATATTAATCTAATAGGAGTTTTTATTATCATTAAATAAAGAAGTTGTATGAAATTATACTTTGGAAGTGTTGCAGCCTTTTCTCTCATCCTCTGGATATAACGGCCATTGTGGAAGCTTCTCCCGGAGACATCGGCGCCAAAGCTCTCTAAAGGGTAAGGTAACTTGGTGTCTTTACCGTCCTTGTAAAGGGCATATCCAAAAACTTGTTGAGCATCGATATCTTGCACACAATCTGCAGTTAAGTATTAGTACCGGTTTAACGAGCACACCATGCTTTTCTGGCAGCTAGCAATTTTGGACCGAACTCTAATAGTCCGATATAGATATTATGGCAACAATAAATATGGAGTTAATGAAACTGCTGTACCTTCAAGGCCTAACTCAATCAATTTCAAATAACCACCCGGCTGGAGAAGTTCGCCAACGATGCGATCTGGCTCGGTCAAGTCTCTTTCGACGACATGAACTCGACGTCCATCCTGCAATTATAGTAGTGGAAAGATGTTAATGATAGACCAGAGTAAAATAACAAAGTTTCTTTGGAGATTTAATTAATCGCTGACTAAAGTGGCTTAAGTCATTTCACTTTTTCAAGAACTATCACTTGTTCACATGTGAATTTTATAGATCTACTGCTGGAGTAGGTGGATGTCATGATTTTCCGAATAATACAACTAATAGCATATCTCCAAAATCAACAGTGAACACATAAATATTTGGAGTAAATTCCTCGGGCATAATCTAAAAAATTGGAAAAAGGCCAATTAGTAATAGTTAATTTTAGGAATATAATGTTGAATTCTTCATCTAGCAACTGAAATTTGTAGGAGGCCGGACTATCCTGCTTAAAAATCATGTAGTCGCCGTCTATATCAATCATTATTTTCTTAGTTTCCTTGCACTCCATTTATTGCCAAATTCAGACTCATTATACGAAAAAACTCTATCCAAATAAGATAGGAAATGATTTGAATTGTCAGCTCCAGCCTAATATAAAAAAGTGAAAGCAATTATTAATGTTTATGCGCAGACTCTACAGACGTAGCCTGAATAATATCATACAGATGCAATAGTTTCAATAAGGCTTGATGAAATTTAGTGAAAGTAAGTAAGATTATACAAAAGTTTGGATGGTGAACAAAATAAGAAGCATCATATAATTGTGAAGAAATTAAAATACTCCCCTACCTTGCCGAGGGTATAAGCCAGCGCCGCCCCCGCAACACCAGCACCGACAATGATAATGTCCGGGTCGCCGCCGCTCTCCTGCCGCATTCGCACGGAAACAGCAGCGGAAGTCTTAATGCATTCATATTTTCCGGCAGCCTTGGAGTTGGAGCCTACATCCCGCCTTATCTTCCGGCGCAAGTTGTAGAGCAAAGCGAATCCGAACAAAGAAGCGGCGAACCATCCAAAAATATACTGACCTCTATCATCACCATTGTTAACGATAAAAGCGCCACGAATTTCTTCCTTTTTTAGTGTTTTTTAACTTGGTTTCTGCGTGTGAGATTTTGGAGATGTTAAGAAATGGTGCCCCTATAAATAGGAAACAAGTGAATTGGCTCCAAAGCAGCACGGAAAGCGTGACTTAATTAATTTTAATATAATAAATATACTGTATTATTTTTCGAAGTTTCTTTTTTTTCAGTTAAGAAATTATTTAATACGGTTGCGCTACCGTCGTTAGTGTTAGTTGCGCTCATTTAATTTAAAACCGACTCATAACCATCCATGGTGATTGGATGAGTTACGTGGCAGAAAATTACTGGCGCCACGTGGATTTTTTATTTGGCAAGATTGAGATTTCTCTTCTTTTCTATTTTTAGGTGGAAACTCATACTCTTCTCTCTCATAATAGATGACTTACTTAAAAAATAATACATAATTTTAAGAAATATTATTTTATATTATGAGTGCAAAGAGAAAATAGTACATTTATATTAACCTGAGATAGAGTTTTTTCTAATAAAAGAATTATAATATTTTTTATGAGACAAACTTAAAAAAGAAAGTGTGACGTCTATTATGGAACGGACGAGTACTATAATTTCTTTTGACAAACTCAAATAAAATGTTACTGTTATTTAGCAGTATTTTGTTGGATGAATTAATAAGATGGCCTTCAATTAAATGACTCCAATTTTTTTCTTCTTCAAGATATATGCATGTATCAAAATTTCAGGGAACTCAAATAAAATGTTATTGTTATTTAGCAGTATTTTGTTGGATGAATTAATAAGATGGCCTTCAATTAAATGACTCCAATTTTTTTCTTCTTCAAGATATATGCATGTATCAAAAAAGGGGTGCACTATGGTGACAATATAATTTAAATGACAATCAAGGCAAGCAATCTGCGATACATAGACAAACAATTTGCGATACGAAATAAGAGTACTATGGCGACATCATAGTTAAAATGACAATCTAGACAATCTGCGATACATAGGCAAACAACTCAACATATGGTTCCAAACTATCTATGATATGAAAGCCAAGATAATCAAACAATTTACGATGTATAGGCAAGCAAGCCTGTCACATTCCATAAAAAAAGAGCGTTTTATTGTGTTTGTTTTACAATTATTTTGATTGGCATCCACTCTAATTCTATGCATATACAAACTGCGTTTTGTTATTAATACTGGTATATACTCCAATTATCGACGTGTTTTGAATGAGTTGTTGAGTTGTTTGCTAGTATAGTACTGTTACTTGGCTAATCATTATACTCCCTCCGTCCCCGAATAAGAGTCGCTAATTTCCTTTTTGGGATGTCCCCCAATAAGAGTCACTCTACCCACTTACCATTTTTGGACATCAAAATCACCCTTAATGTTTAACAAATTTACTGAGAATGCCATTATTTACACTTAAAAAAGAAAGAAAATGCAAACCCATTAGGGTTTGCAGTCAACCCCTCATTCTCGATTAATCTCACTCACTCTCGACTCTCTCTCTCACGGTCGGCCCTCTCTCTCATGAATCCTCTCCCCCTCCGCCTCAATCAGTCTCCCCCTTCGCCTCCCTCCGACGCGATGGACACCGTCATGCCTGAAACACCGCCGGACTGGGTAGATTACGACGCAAGTTGTCGTCGGTCCGTGGTTCACGGTGTTCCACCGTTCATATGCGACGACGGGGCTGAAGGGCCGACACCTCCCGATCCGGTCCTTTACGGATCTGAAACTGAAGCTCCGTCCGAGGGATTCTACGGTTCTGAAACCCTAGATCCGTCCCTATTAGAAGTCGGATATGAAACCAAAGCGCCGGTTAAGGGTTTCGACGGATCTGAAACTCAGCCTCCGTCCGAGGGCTTCTACATTTCTGACAGTCTATCTCCGTCCCCATTAACCTCCGGCTCTGAAACCGAAGATCCGGATAAGGGTTTCGATGGATCTAAAACTCAGCCTCCGGCCGAGGGCTTCTACGTTTCTGACACTCTATCTCCGTCCCCATTAACCTCCGGCTCTGAAACCGAAGATCCGGATAAGGGTTTTGACGGATCTGAAACTCAGCCTCCGTTTGCCCCCTTTGACGGATCTGATACCAAGCCGCCTTCACGTTCTGTGAACTTGCTGGAAAGCGAATCACCTTCCATTGGTTTGGATGACATCGAGGAAGGAGCAATGCAGTCGGCGGTTGAGCCAAATAGAGAGTACACCAACAATGAAAAAGCTATGTTATTAATCATGTTTCCTTGCATGAAGGATATCGTCTGATTTGTGAGTTTCTTTCTAATTCAGAGCCACCCCTTTTTAGGGTTTGGAGGCTTTTAACTTTAGGAAAATGCAGCATATTTCTGATGTAATCTATGCTTATGTGCATTGCTCCATGTTAATGCGATATTGGTCCATGTTTATGTGATATTGAGGCTGGGGGAAATGTTGATGACTGTGAATGTGATATTGGTCCATGTTTATGTGTATTGAGGCTGGGGGAAATGTTGATGACTGTGAATGTGATATTGGTTCATGTTTATGTGATATTGAGCCACCCCCTATGAAGGGTTTGGAGGCTGATTTGAAGTGGTATTGGTCCATGTTATGTGATATTCAGGCTGGGGGAAATGTTTATGACTACCTTGTGTGATATTGAGGCTGGGGGAAATGTTGATGAATGTGAATGTGTATTAGTGTGGCTGTTGTATTTATACTCTGATGTCCCTATGCATTTGTGTGGATGTTGCAACTATCCTCTGATGTCCCTATGCATTGTGTTGTTGTTTGTATGCCCTAGGATGAACTCTTTCTGAGGGAAATGCAAAAAAAGCCACCCCTATGAAGGGTTTGGAGGCTGATTTGAAGTGATAATACAAAAAATATTCACTAATTACTTACTAGGGTGTACAGTGATGATGTTTATACAAAATGTAGCCTATTTAGCAAAAAAACCACCCCCTATGAAGGGTTTGGAGGCTGATGCCATGTGATGAAACTTTTCTGATGGCAGTAACAAAAAATGCAGCCTATGCACAAAAAAAGAGTTTACATCTTAAACACAAACATATGTTGGTGCTTATACTGTAAACTCCCGCCCCTAAACTTATGTCTAGTACCCTAAAGCATGGTTAAGCCGCCCTATGTCATATGTGTCCCCAGTGTTGTTTTCAGGCAGCTTTAGGTACTCCAAGCTCTCTCTCACCAAACCCTCTTCAACCTGAAGTTGTAAAGGCAGCCCCTCTGTTCTGTGTAATCTGTCCTTGTTTAAATGAGGGATCTTGTAGTCATTCTTCTTTTGCACTTGTAATATTGCTGTCAAACAGCTTTGCAATGTGATGAATACTCTATTCAGAGTCTGTGGTGAGAGTTCTTCAAATGAGGTAAACACATTCCTAAGCAAGTCATCTACACTTGTGGCCATCTTATCATCTTGAAGTGACTGTATTGCCCTGAAATACCCAAGGTCTAACACATTTGTGTCGGGGGGTTGGGTGGTTGGCTAATTAGATGGAATTCAAACCCATCAGTACTAGCAAGTGACTCAAACTGTTGATCAGCAGCTCTAAGGTGAGGTTTGGCATTATCTTGCTGTATGAAAATCTTCTTGCTTGCATTGGCTGGCCATTTGGCCTTGATTGTTGGTATAATCTGGCAATGATATGTGTATGTGACTAAGTGATGACATGATTTATGTCTGATAGCTTTATTGACAGAAAAAGAGGCATACCTGGTTTAGGAGACAAGCTGTCATGACTTCCTTGGTAATTGATTGAATAGGCTTTGTCTCAAGTGTCCCTTCTGTCCTGTTCTTTGAACTTCTTTGGGCTAGTATTTGTTCTGTGAATGGGAATAAGCCTATTTTACCATCGAATATGATTTCTCCATCAGGCCCACAAAGTGGCCTACTGACAGTAGCCATGAACATCACTTTAGTGATGAATCTCTTGGACTTACAGGACTTGTATGGCACATCTTCATCCGGCAAAAGGTAGTATCTATCTGATGTCTTTGTCATGTAGAACCATTTCTCGTCAATATGAACAATGTTGTGCATTGAATGGTAAAGAAGTTTACCTTCAGCTAGTGTTGGCTGAATATGAGAAAGACACCATTTCATCCTTGCAATTTTGTTGGTTTCAGTAAGTGTAGGCTTGATAGCACTTGTGTGAGGTTTCAACTGATTACTCTTAAGAAATCTACCAATTGCTGTCTTGCTTACTTCCATCTTAGAAGCAACCTTCCTTATGGTTGATCTCTCAAGCATGGACATGTTTCTAAACTTGTCTTCATCTAACATGAGTTTATCTTTGTGTTGATAACCTGTTGCTTTGTCTTGCATCATGACATGTTCCCCTCTGTCTATCTGCTGCTTACTGATGTGCCAAATTCTCTCTGCTGTCCTTTTGTGAATATTGAATCTTTTGGATGCCTCTGCAGAAGAACCTCTTGGCAGCACTCCAGCCGTACTTCGATGTAGAAGAAACTGCGCAATGAGGTTTTTTTGTTGGCTAGTCAATTCTAATGTAGGCCGCTGCCATCCACCCTGCCCCTGCCACTGCCACTGCCACTGCCACTGCCCTGCTGCTCCTGATCAGGGTCCAACACCCGGACCACCACATTCTCCATTACCTAATGATGAAAATTTTCTGAGGGTATAATATAAAACCAATAGCTTTTCCTTTTTTTTGTTTTGGTTAGTGGAAGTAACTGAAGAAGAGAAATGAATGTATTTATAGGAGTTGGTAAACACTTTGAAATTCCTTGTACATTTTCCCTCCTTGCTTGTAAAAATTCTCTCCACTAAATGAAATTGGCTTTCCCTCTCTATTTTTGGGAGGAAGTTGAATTACAGTGCAACGTGCCCTCTCTATTTCCATCCTTGCTTTAATTTTTGCAATTACAGTGCAACTTGCACCTTTTTTTCCATTCAATTTTGGGGCAGTTAACATTGACTTTAGTTAATGACTACACAATTAAATTTAATTGAATTGTTTGAGGCAGTGAACATTGAATTTAAATTGAACATTAAATTTAAATTGAACATTGAATTGATTCAATTAAATTTATTACACCAAAAGTCAAAGAGGTCTCACATTCCACTACCTACCTCCATTTACTAGAACAACCATTCAAACACTTCCTTAAAACCCGTGCCGAGTCAAACAACGACTCCTAATCTGGGACGAAGGGAGTAATGATCTGCCTGCTTAGAGCATCCACAACGGAGGATGTCCCGCCAGACGTCGGACCGGCGTACCGGACATCCGCGCGGGACGTCCGCCATTAGGCGAGGGAGAGGCGGAAGAGGACGTTAGTTGCGGACACCGTACATCTGGGCTTTCCGGGACGTCCGTCGTAACGTCCGCGCGGGATCTCCCGATTTTTTATTTTTTTTTTGTAGATGTCCGCCGGGATGTCCGTCATTGTGCAGTGGGATGTCCTTATGACGTGGCAGTGCAGTGGGATGTCCTTATGACGTGACAGTGCAGTGGGAGGTCCTTATGACATGGCAGGAGGTGTTTTTGGGAAGTCCTTCGGGATGTCCGCTGAGACATCCGCACCACTGTGGATGCTTACATTACATAACATATACTAGTACTTAGTAGCAGTGTGCAAAAATAAATTAGTTTAACACTCAGTATTTATCATCACAGTCAGAAATAGTAGTAGTATATTTTTACAACACTCAACACCAAAATATATTAACATTCAGAAAAATGTAATCAAATTTATTCACATGAATATATTCAACTAAGATATTGTTAGAATAATTATAAGATTACATTTAATTCGATATATGTAATATACTTATTTAAATAGACTTATATATGGAATGCTATAAAGTTGTAAGATACACTTACATGTGGAATACTATGTAGAAAGTGATAAACTTTAATTGCTACAAAATTAACGTGTCTCTTGCATTTGATGAGTATATTACTCCACTATTAAGCGTACATCTACATACATGCATACAGAACTTAAACTAATTAAATCTAAATTTGAAGTTAGGCATTCATTAAAATCTACTCCGCACCAAATTAATTAAAATCGCAATGTCCCTAAAATCAAACTATATACTAGTACAACATAATATAGACGTCCAAACAACTGAATCAGGGAATACGTATAATAACAGTTTACGTGTATTGAATATATATCAGTCACTGCACCAAATTAAATTAATCCTTACTTTCTAAAAAGACTCAGCCCCATAATCAGGTATAGACATATCACGTATGCATTCATTAAATTCATCAAATTTAATTGATCATTGCCTTCTAAAGAGACAGCCTTAGGAATAGACTGTAGACATATGCATTCATTAAGTATCGAGTACGTTTATTTTTCTTTCCTATATTTTTTTTTCTTATTTAAAGATGTCCTGCAATGATTTTTTCTGGTGACTTGAATCTCCTATTTATTAGTCATAGGGAAAGCTTCTCACCAATTAAATTAAGCTTCATTATTACCTTCATTGTTGTTTGTATGGTAAAATCAAACTCTCTCACTTTGCAGAATTGAATAACTACCTACGCTTCATAGGGACGAAAGGTTCCAGTTAAAACCTTTCTTGTTGTAGAAACCGAGAACAACTTTTAGTAAATATAATATATATATATATAGGGGTGCATTATAATGATAATCCATATTTATGTGATAACCCTATAACTAAATCTCCACCACACATTTTTAAATCTCCAACAAAACGCAGCGCTATCATCTTCAAATCAAAGTGACACATATATTTTCACTCAAATCATCCCAAAAAAATGTCTTCTCACGAGCAAAGCTACAGAGCTGGTGAAGCCAAGGGCCATGCTCAGGCAACTCTCTCTGTCTCACGATTCCTCATATCACCATTTTTCATTATTTTAATTAAATAAAATGTTTAAAAATAATTGCAGGAGAAAACCGGGCGTGCGATGGACACGGTGAAGGACAAGGCCCAGGCGGCGAGGGACAAGGCCTCGGAGGCCGCAGACACAACGAGGGACAAGGCGTCGGAGATGGCAGAATCGGGCAGGGAGACTGCGGCGGCGGGGAAGGAGAAAACGGGAGGGCTTTTGCAGAAGACCGGGGAGCAGGTGAAGGGGATGGCGCAGGGCGCTGCCGATGCGGTGAAGCACACTTTCGGGATGGCGGAAGAGGAGGATAAAGAAGATGTGTTTAAGAAGAGAGATACTACTAATTATTAAGTATTTTGTTTGTTTTTAAAGTCTCTCATTAGCCTTCTCCGATGCAACTGCAATCCTATTTCCCCTTCTAACTCAAAGTATCATTTAACAGTTCCTTTTTTGCAATGTTTCAATTGAGTCACACTCTTGTATTTCTATTTGAATTATAGATAATATGTTACAATCACAAAGTATCATTGTATCAACTCAAAGTATCATTCTATCCGGTAAAACTATCATTCTATCCGCCAAAACTATCATTTTATGTACGTACCTGCAAATAAGTAAAAGTATCATTGTATCAACTCAAAGTATCATTCTATCCGCCAAAATTATCATTTTATGTACATACCTACAAATCAGTAAAAGTATCATTGTATCAACTCAGAGTATCATTCTATCCGGCAAAACTATCATTCTATCCGCCAAAACTATCATTTTATGTACATACCTACAAATAAGTAAAAGTATCATTGTATCAACTTAGAGTGTCATTCTATCCGCCAAAACTATCATTGTATCCGCCAAAACTATCATTTTATGTACATACCTACAAATTTATTCTTCAATATTTATCCGCCAAAAATATCATTTTATGTATATCAACTCAGATTTTATTCTTCAATATTTCGTACTGACATTTTATTTTTTATTTTTTGTCGAAGGAACTTCTAATTAATTTGTTCTTCAATGTGAATTTCTCGTGTTCTAGGTGTATATTATAAATTTGATCTTGTGTTCTAGTTTTATTATTTATTATTTATTTAGAAATTTTTTTATATCTAATCAGCGTATTCTTTTAGCATTTTATTTTGATTTTAATTAGTAGTTTGCTTATCACGATTTATAAATTCATACTATAATTTTTTAAATTCGCTTTTTATCAATAAAAATTTATTAAAATCGAAACACTTCACTCTTGTTCAGAAAATACTTCACTCTTGTTCACAAAACACATCACTCTTATTCAGAAAACACATCACTCTTATTCTGATTTTACTTCACTCTTGTTCACAAAACACTTCACTCTTGTTCACAAAACACATCACTCTTGTTCAGAAAACACTTCACTCTTTTTCACAAAACACATCACTTTTGTTCAGAAAACACTTCACTCTTGTTCACAAAACACATCACTCTTATTATGATTTCACTTCACTCTTAGATTTTTTGCTGATAAAATGATACTTTTGCATCATAAAATGATAGTTTGAGGGGATAAAATGATAGTTTCAAATGATAAAATGATACTTTTGCATGATAAATTGATTGTTTCAGTTCTTTGGTTGGATAAAATGATAGTTTCGAGGAATAAAAAGATAGTTTTAGTGGGTAAAATGATAGGTTTAGTGATAAAATGATATTGTTTGGAACAATAGGGGAAGACTTCATTGATGTCTATGAATCAGCTCAATATCATAAGAATCAAACGATTTGGTGATCAAGTTGGTGGAAATATTGCCACCAGAGGCGCTGGCCCTCAAGGATTCCAGTGGAGAAACTGCCTTACACAATGCTGCCATTGTTGGAAATACAGTGGTGGCAACTGCTTTGGTTGAAAGAAATCCAAATTTACTGCATATTGTGAACGATTATGATGACTTGCCAGTGGTGATAGCAGCTGCAAATTACCATAAGAAAACGTTAGAATATTTGATATTGCAGCACGATATTATTTTATCCTCTGCGCTTTTTTTAGGAAGTAAATCTAAGTTTGAATCTCAGCCACAAGATTAGAAAATATGTGTGGTCCAGATTTGGTTATAGGGTTATCACACAAATTGGGAGTTATCATATGATCACAACTCTATATATATATATATATATATATATATATATATATATATATATATATATATATATAGGGGAGCGTTATTCTCCTTTTCACATCTTAGATCCTTTTTCCTTCTTAATATTACTCATTAGATCTAAGGCATCAACGGATCAGATTGATTCTATAAAACTGGTTCCGTGTTGCATTATAGAAGGTGGTTGTATGCATTACAGGGTTATTATTGACATTTGATGGAAAAGTAACTGCCGCATTTTGGTATCTGCGAATAATGCACCACATGGTCACGAGTAATGCATATAATTGACTATATAATGCACAATATGTGAACTGCAATGCATACGAAGAAGATGTACCATGTTATGATGTTTGGACACACGTTTCTTGTTTCCCCTAAGGGTTTAATAAGCTTAGGGGCTAGGGTATAGTACGTAGACATGTATGTAATCTTCACATGGTAACGAGTAATGGATATATTTGACTATATAATGCACAATTTTGTGAACTGCAATGCATACGAACAAGATGTGCTGTGTTATGATGTTTGACACACGTTTCTTGTTTCCCCTAAGGGTTTAATAAGCTTAGGGGCTAGGGTATAGTACGTACGCATTAATAACAAATTATAAAACGATACGAATAATTCACCAAATTGTCACGAGTAATGGATGTTATTAACTATATAATGCACAATATGTGAACTGCAATGCATACGAATAAGATGTACCATGTTATGACCCTTAAGGGAAACAAGAAACGTGTGTCAAACATCATAACATGGTACATCTTATTCGTATGCATTGCAGTTCACATATTGTGCATTATATAGTTAATAACATCCATTACTCGTGACAATTTGGTGAATTATTCGTATCGTTTTATAATTTGTTATTAATGCGTACGTACTATACCCTAGCCCCTAAGCTTATTAAACCCTTAGGGGAAACAAGAAACGTGTGTCAAACATCATAACACAGCACATCTTGTTCGTATGCATTGCAGTTCACAAAATTGTGCATTATATAGTCAAATATATCCATTACTCGTTACCATGTGAAGATTACATACATGTCTACGTACTATACCCTAGCCCCTAAGCTTATTAAACTCTTAGGGGAAACAAGAAACGTGTGTCAAACATCATAACACAACACATCTTGTTCGTATGCATTGCAGTTCACATATTGTGCATTATATAGGCAATTATATGCATTACTCGTGACCATGTGGTGCATTATTCGTAGCGGTTTCTAGCCATTATTAGATTACTATTGTACCCTCATAATGCACAAAATAGGACAAATAATGCAACACAGGATTAATTACCCAATGTTGATCTTGACCGTCCATTTCTCTAATCTAATGGCTGATATTAAGAAGGAAAAAGGAGGAAATATAGGAAAAGGAAATGAATACATCCCTATATATATATATATATATATATATATATATATATATATATATATATATATATGGGTGCATTATAATGATAACTACAATTTGTGTGATAACCCTATAACTAAATCTCCACCACACATTTTAAAAATACGTGGTCTGGATTTAATCTAACAAAACTATCATTTTATCAAATAAAACTATCATATTTCGGATATATTAAGGGCAAAATTGTCATTTCGTTATTAAATTGGGTGGGTAAGAAGAAAACGTGAATTAAACACTGCATTCAATTTCTCTCACACTCAAACCCCCCGAATCGCATTTCAAACCCTTGCTTCTTCAGTTTCGAAGGAAAAATCATCCAAATTCTGGAATATGTCGAAGGAAAACGCTCAAGCATCATCGAAGGAAGGCTGGATGAAGCTTATTACTTATTTCACTTTTGTTTTTGCTCGATTTTATCATTTTTCCAGAGATTCTCATTTTTTTTAGATTCTATAGTTTTTTAGTGTAGATTTAGAGTTACATATGACAGCATGATGAATTTACTTTGAATTTACTTCATACTTGGTTTTGTATCAACAATTCATACCTTATTCCATGATGAATTATTGTTTTAAATTATAAAATGATAGTTTCAGGGGATAAAATGATAGTTTCAAATGATAAAATGATACCAGGGATAGAAATCAGCTGCTTCTACTATTGTATTGAATTTCATACCAATCATTGGCTTCAAGGCATCATCACAAACAAGAATGTACATACCTACAAATCAGTAAAACTATCATTTTATCAACTCAGAGTATCATTCTATCCGGCAAAACTATCATTTTATCAACTCGGAGTATCATTCTATCCGGCAAAACTATCATTTTATCAATTCAGAGTATCATTCTATCCGGCAAAACTATCATTGTATGGAGTAAACCTAACATTTATAAGCTAAAAGTATCATGTTAACACATAATCGGCAATGCATAATATAATTACGTAATATCATGAACTGATTTGTTGCCCAGTTTACGAATGCCAAAACCAACTGAACGAGCATAATGTTCATAGAAATCAGCTGCTTCTACTAATGTAATGAATTTCATACCAATAATTGGCTTCAAAGCATCATCACAAACAGGAATGTACATACCTACAAATCAATAAAACTATCATTTTATCAACTCAGAGTATCATTCTATCCGGCAAAACTATCATTTTATCAACTCAAAGTATCATTCTATCCGGCAAAACTATCATTGTATGCAGAAATGTACATACCTACAAATCAATAAAACTATCATTTTATCAACTCAGGGTATCATTCTATCCGCCAAAACTATCATTTTATCAACTCAGAGTATCATTCTATCCGGCAAAACTATCATTTTATCAACTCAGAGTATCATTCTATCCGGCAAAACTATAATTCTATGCATTAAACCTAACATTTATAAGCCAAAAGTATCATGTTAACACATAATCGGCAATGCATAATATGTCATTTTGTCAGGTTAAAGTATCATTTTATCAACTTATATGCAAAATTGAAAACATCTTCCCGGTCACAATTATCCGAGAAATATGGAAACAAAATCTGGAGATTATGGAATAATGAACTAAATCGGAAGAAAATCTGGAGCCTATTTAAATAAAATAGGCGAGAAATATGGAAACAAAAACGCTGAGAAGAGAGAATCGAACTGAGAGAGAGTTAAAGAATGGAGCGAAATTCAGAAATTAAATGAGGGAAATGACATATTTACCCTATGCGCCTTTATTATGAAGTAAATCTAAGTTTGAATCTCAGCCACAAGATTAGAAAATATGTGTGATTCAGATTTGGTTATAGAGTTATTACGTGATTTGGGGGTTATCATATGATCACAACTCTCTCTCTCTCTCTATATATATATATAGGGGAGCGTTATTCTCCTTTTCACATCTTAGATCATTTTTCCTTCTTAATATTACGCGTTAGATCTAAGGCCTCAACGGATCAGATTGATTCTATAAAACTGGTTCCGTGTTGCATTATAGAAGGTGGTTGTATGCATTACAGGGTTATTATTGACATTTGACGGAAAAGTAACTGCCACATTTTGGTATCTGTGAATAATGCACCACATGGTCACGAGTAATGCATATAATTGACTATATAATGCACAATATGTGAACTGCAATGCATACGAATAAGATGTATCATGTTATGATGTTTGGACACACGTTTCTTGTTTCCCCTAAGGGTTTAATAATCTTAGGGGCTAGGGTATAGTACGTAGACACGTATGTAATTGACTATATAATGCACAATTTGTGAACTGCAATGCATACGAACAAGATGTGTTGTGTTATGATGTTTGACACACGTTTCTTGTTTCCCTAAGGGTTTAATAAGCTTAGGGGCTAGGGTATAGTACGTACGCATTAATAACAAATTATAAAACGATACGAATAATTCACCAAATTGTCACGAGTAATGGATGTTATTAACTATATAATGCACAATATGTGAACTGCAATGCATACGAATAAGATGTACCATGTTATGATGTTTGACACACGTTTCTTGTTTCCCTAAGGGTTTAATAAGCTTAGGGGCTAGGGTATAGTACGTAGATATTACTAACAAATTGTTGTTATTGGAATATACGTATGAGCATTATTTGGTTTAGGTAGTGCATTATGTAGCTATTAATTATCATTATCTCAGTATATTATGCATTATTAGAGGTATTGTGTATATGGGTTAATCAACAGATTGAAGATTACATACGTGCATTTAGTAATGTCTACGTACTATACCCTAGCCCCTAAGCTTATTAAACCCTTAGGGGAAACAAGAAACGTGTGTCAAACATCATAACATGGTACATCTTATTCGTATGCATTGCAGTTCACATATTGTGCATTATATAGTTAATAACATCCATTACTCGTGACAATTTGGTGAATTATTCGTATCGATTTATAATTTGTTATTAATGCGTACGTACTATACCCTAGCCCCTAAGCTTATTAAACCCTTAGGGGAACAAGAAACGTGTGTCAAACATCATAACACAGCACATCTTGTTCGTATGCATTGCAGTTCACAAATTGTGCATTATATAGTCAATTATATCCATTACTCGTTACCATGTGAAGATTACATACGTGTCTATGTACTCTACCCTAGCCCCTAAGCTTATTAAACCCTTAGGGGAAACAAGAAACGTGTGTCCAAACATCATAACATGGTACATCTTATTCGTATGCATTGCAGTTCACATATTGTGCATTATATAGTCAATTATATGCATTACTCGTGACCATGTGGTGCATTATTCGTAGCGGTTTCCAGCCATTATTAGATTACTATTGTACCCTCATAATGCACTAAATAGGACAAATAATGCAACACGGGATTAATTACCCAATGTTGATCTTGACCGTCCATTTCTCTAATCTAATGACTGATATTAAGAAGGAAAAAGGAGGAAATATAGGAAAATGAAATGAATACATCCCTATATATATATATATATATATATATATATATATATATATATATGTGTGTGTGTGTGTGTGTGTGTGTGAATACATCCCTATATATATAGGAATGTGATCAAATGCAAACTCATATATTGTACAAACTCAAAACTATGATCTGGACCGTTAAAAATATCAACAGACGACAAAATAGTAGCAACAGAAAATGTCAACACAGTGTCAACAGTTGATTCTGTGTTGATATTTTGTTGACATTTTCTATAGCTACTATTTTGTCATCTATTGATATTTTTTAACGGTACAGATCATAATTTTGAGTTTGTACAATATATGAGTTTGCATTTTATCACTACTATATATATATATATATATGTATATATGTGGTTTTAATCTATCAAAAGAGGCCCCTAAGTACCAAAATACAGCTCAATTATCAACCGTTCGATTTAATATTTAAGGGCTACGATTTGTCGTAAAAGTTGTTTCTTTTGTGTCATAACAAGTTCGGATTAGGTCATATGAGGGTATTTGCGGGATTGCAAATAAGTGGAACCGTCGTTTCCATTATTAGTGGGCAGATTTAATGGGAGTGATTAAATTTATTTATTATGCGAATTTTATAGGATTCAACAAAAGATATATCATCAAAACTTAATACGTGTGGGAGTGAAATTGAAGAGAACGATTGAACCCCTGCTCTGAAACCCTATTCTTTCAACAATTACTCTCCACTGATTTCTATTTCACGGCGTCTACAACAATGGTGGAAACTCGGGGGGTCTGAAACCGAGAGCAAAGATGGAGAGGTTAAGGGTTTTTCTTGTTGCGCATTTTTGTGATTTGCTATAATCTGCGTGAACTGAAGTTCGTTTCTCATGTTTTTGAGGAGTTTATGAACGCGTGCCTTGGAAAGAAGAAAATCGAACCCAAAAAGGACCCTCCAAAAGGTATTATGTGGTCAATTGTATTTTTTAGGAAGAATTCTCTCTAGAAATCGTCGCATTTAATCGATTGCGAATACAAACAATTAAACAACGAATATGGTTTTGGGGCTGTCGGAAAACAATTTTTTTGTTGACATTGTCGGTCATTCTTATTTTGGAATAAGTTGGAAATTCGAAATTCGAACATAAACAGGTTTAGAAGAAGGGCTGAGGAACATCTGATGAAATTACTATTAATTTTATGTGACTGTGGGCTTTCTGAATGATTTTTTGTGAACAATCACATTTCTGTACAGTAAATATGTTGATTTCCTATGGTCAGTAAAACCATGACCTATTTGTTGCTAATAAATGGCATATTTATCAGGTTAATAAATTGTTTTGTTGTTGTAACCGAGTTTATACAGAAATGACCTGAATTTTGATATTAAATGACGTAATAGGCATGTAAATATGGCATATTTATTTTCTAATATAATTGTTCAGATATTACTATGCTTTTATTACGAATTATGCTGGAGTATGTATTCATTGTACTTTATATGTTGTTATGTGTATCCTATTTGTGTTATCAGGGCAACTAGAAAAGGAGGGATCAACAAAGTGTGCAGCAACTGAAACTACTAATGTTGGGAGCAAGTATACAACAGAAAATGTGAAATGTAGTAATTAGAAATGAAATGTTTTGGAATTACTTTACATATTATTATCTAGATAATATTATGATGTATTTTGACGTTCGGTAAGTAAATGACTCATTCAAGGTATTGTCATGCTCTAAATTGATTTGATGGCCACTTTGTGATTTTAGGGCCAACGGAAAAGGCGTTGTCAGAAAAGGGTCTAGCATCGGACACTGCAGATATTCATGACACTGCAGATATTCATGGCCGGTTACATTGGTTATTTTATTCACCAATTGGAATGAGGGACTTTAGAATTTTCCATTCATCACCTAGTTTTTTGTAGTTTAGATACGTCATTGGATTTTATGTTTGACATTTTATTATATGTAATTTAAGAGAACATGGTTTGATTCCTCAGTTGTAACGTCCCGCTAAAACGATATTATTAGAAACAATAATGTTGGCGTAATTATACACATATAAGTGACTTTTTGCGTAATTAATTTCGAACTACGATAGAGGGTTGTTTACGATAGATCGTCGTTGTTGTTTGTTTGACGTTAGGTAAGTGAAAAGAACACGTAAATATATTTCACCTATTAGAATATAATAAATTTAAATAAATAAATAAGATCTCAAAATCAAAATTTTAATGTCCGATACATCCAATAAAAGACCAACAAAAATTTAATTTAATACATCTTTCGTTCTAAAGAAAATCGGGTACATCAACGAGAACAGCTCCGAATTGGAATTGGATTTTTTTTCCTGCACCAAATCAAACAATAAGCAAATAAAATTTTCTTTCTAAATGATTAATCTAATGCAATAATAATAGTAACTCAATCTGATGTGATGCCGATCCTTTAGGATAGATCTTCTGACATATCATTTATTACTGTATTCAGTGTTAGCAGAGAAACATTAAATGTCCTGACAAAAGGAGAATGATTAGGGAAAGTATGTTGGCAACATGCTGCCAACAACTTGCTGCCCACGTCTCTTGCAACTTTTTTTTACATATGGATAGATATAACAATCACTTCCACCCCTATCACAATCAAGCTTTCCAAAGAGTTCACAATCAAGCTTTCCAAAGAATTCGCATAGGATGGAGGAATGAGAGTTGATTTAGGATCAAGTTCCCCACATCCAACAACACTTCGTCCCCACATCAAAAAAGGTAACCCCAAGCCTCCTTTCTTTTTCTTTATGCACATACATCAAATTACAGTAGGAATGAAAATAGAAACACATGCTAGGTAACCACTATACCACATTTTATATCAGGGACTGCAAAATTCACCAAAACTTGTTGAATGCTAAAACCTAAATTTTTCCCCCAACTGTTGAATGATAGAAATAACATAGGGCAGCTAGAAATGCTTATCTTAGGAGATGAATCTGCCGAATAACTTCTGGCAACGAGCTCGGCACTCCGTCGCCAACAATCATCAACCAACGCTCCGAAAGCCACTGCTTTCATTCCTTGAATCTGGAAATTTTGGAATGTAATTAACAAAGTTATTATAAAAAAAATATATTTAAAATATAATCTTTAAAATAATAATAATAATAATAATTAAAATTAAAAGAGAGGGGATGGAGAAACGAACTTCCGACCACCTATCTGTCGGGAACCGCGTCGGCGGCTGGAGGGGAGGTTCTCGGTGATGGCGGCGGGGACGCGAACCCGCGACGACGGCGGACCCGCAGCGGTGGCAGCGGTGCGGCGAATCTGAACCGAAGGAGAGGGACTGACCGAGAGAGGGAGGCTGCTCCGGGAGAGAAAGGGGGGTGAAGGGAGAAAGAAAGAAGGAGGAAGAAGGACCACCGTCGGAGGTGGCGGTGGCGCGACGGCGGCACCGGAGGGAGGCTGGCGGCGACGATGTGTGAGAGGGAGGGAGGCTGCTGTTCATTGTTCATGAATGAGGGAGGAAGAAGACTTGGATATTTTTTTTAACGTAGGTTTTCTCTTTTTAGGCTTAAGGGTTGGGCTAGTTTTTCTTTCATTTGGGCTAGAGAATTTAATGTTTTGGGGCCACCAATTTAATTAGAATTGGGCTAATGATAATTCATTTGGGTTGAATTAGTGAAAAGAATGAATCTGGGCCCAACTCCTTTTAATAGAGGAAATTGCAGTAATGTATTTTAGTTCAGTTTCGAAAATAGAATTAATTTTGGAGGAATTTAATATAAAATTTTAGCCTAAGTTTAAATTAAGGTTCCATTAATATTTTTATATGGTTTTGTGTAGCTAAGTGAAAATAATTGATTTTTCAATTTATTTTAGAGTTTTGGTTAAGAGTAAAATTTTCAAAGTAAAAAGATACATAGATCCAATTTAATCGAAGCCCGAAAATAGTGAATGAAGACGCAAGTAAAGTCGAAACGAAAGATTCAAGTGCAGGGAATTAAACGATCAAGGTGAGCTTTCTTATACTAAAATACAAATCGTATTATATGAAAACTCGAACACATGTTCGTGATTTATAAAGATGTTGTCTTGCCATAAATGTTTTGTGTATGATGCCTATCTGTTTGGCTAAGGCCAAGTGAATTATGAATGATGATATATGTGAATCGATTCGATTTTGAGACCTGGTAGGGTGGTGTCCCTACTTGGAACCTCTGACCGTGAACGGTAGAGAAGGTGACCGTGGAAGGTGGCCAACTTCCCGGCACATGGAAACCTCTGACATGTTGGGCATAGAAGGTGACCGTGCGAGAACACCATCTCGACGGCACAATGCGATCAGATATGGCTAAGTACAGGAAAAAGGGACTGCAGTCCAATGTGAATATTTTAGTAAGCTCGGGCCTTTTCAATAAACCCCCGAGTGTTACTGTGATGATGGTTTGACAATATTTTCAAATGTATATTTGTATTTTTCGGCAATGTGTTCACTGAGTACTTTTGTACTCAGCCCTGCATATAATTCTAAATGTGCAGATTGAGCTGCGAAGTGGTGGAGGAAGTGCTATTGAGACAAGACATTTAATTCAGTCAGATTTTGACTCTCGCAGGTTCATGTCTTCATACATGGAACCGCGTTCATTTGCTTCCGTTGTGCATCTTAAAAGACTCAAGTCTATTTTGTTCAAAACTCTGATATTTTGAAATTTTTACAAATAATTACTCGAATTTTCATGATCGGGTATCTTTTCTGCTATGTATCAGCACTTGATTAGTCATGTCTCGTAACCAATGTTTGATTTTATTTTCCCTAAATTCTTTTCCCGCTTCTTATACCCCCACCCCTAGTCACAGTTCCCCGACTATGCTATCCTTAGCAAGTGCGGTCGTGAAATCAGTAAAACTTCATTGCATCTTGATATTGTGAGTTTGCTTTAGTTATTAATGTGACAAATTAATTGTATCTATAAGGGTCATTGTTATATGAAAATGTCTGGGGCTTGAAAAACTGAATACAAGTCATTCTTTTATAAATTATATAGCATAATAATGGCATATTCAAGCCATATCATCTATCACAACATAGCAACGGTAAAAATGAGTCATAATAGAACATAAAAAAGGTATATACGAGTCATAAAATATGCTATCACAACATACCCACCGAACCATACCCATATGTCATTTTTAGACAATATGGAGGTCATTCTTAGTCGATTTTAGGTCATGATAGTAAACATGACCTAAAATTATCTAAAAATGACATCAGCATTTTTCAAATCCGGATTTTATCATATGACCTAAAACAAACTAAAAATGTCTTACAATGACCTATAACAAGCTAACAATGACAGGTTCAACAGTTCGGTCTTTAAGATTGGTTTCGAGATTGATCACTATTCTATGCTACAAATATATGCAAAAAACATAGTTGAAGATTTAAACAATGATGATGGATGACATATAACGAAGAACATAACAATGAGATGATTGAGTCATAACAGTAACATAAAATAGAATATTTATTGAATAACTAATTGATAACATTTAAATGAAAACCAATCAATAAAATTGACCTCCATAAATCGTATTATCTACACTTTCATCATTGTTACCATGCGGGTACTGGGAGTGATCCTATTTCCATTTAAGAAGGTCTCGAAAGAAATAAATATGCAAAATCACTAATAAATTCTAAGAAAAATCAATAACTAAGATTACAGGTGAATAGACAAATCATCAATGGAGTGATGAAGGAGAAGAAGTCGCATGACAATCTGGTACATAATATATACACGATTAATTCAAATTGAGGATGAAATAAAAACTTGTAGACAGTTGTAGAAATAGTCGTACGACGATGATGAAAAGTTCGCAAAAGTGAAGTCTGGGTTAGAGTTAACCGTTATTTAAAGATGAAGATGATAAAATCGACTAATTTATTCGATAAAATTGATTCTGGTGAAGAAAATGAATCATGGTTAATAATTTTTCACGAAGATATGGAGTGGGAGAAAAAAATCTTAATTGAAATAAGAATATTGCATGATTGTAGGAATTACCATAACAAGAGGAATAATGATGTACCAAAATTAGCCTTCAATGTTTTATTTTTAATTTAAAATGGATGAGAAATCAAATTAAAATAGTCATCAGATCTAATCCTAAGATGAAAAAACCGTCTAATCCTAAGGTTAAAATTTGGTCTGTATTTCTTTATTTAAATGGATTCTTGTTTGGATCAAAATCATATATATATATATAGGGATGTATTCATTTCCTTTTTGTACCCCTATGATGAATCATGAATGTACACCTAATCTGAATTCTAAAAGGGCATAGTTGGTTTTTTAACCTACTTCTAATGAGTAGTGATCTAGGGAAACACTAGTTAAATGTATAACTAGATATCATGAAGTTAGTTCACTATAAGAATGATTTAGTTCACTACACGAAGGAGTGAACCAAAACACCATTACAGTGAGCTAAATAAATCCTTCACGGAGTAAATACTTCACTATAATGGTATTTTGATTCATTTCTTGTTTTCAAATTCATATTGTGAACTAAAACGCTCATACAGTCAATAAGATCGTTTTGTTCTAATGACTGATATTTATTCTCTAGTTATATACTTAATATTAGTTATACATGGGTCATGATACATGTATTCCTTCTCATATTGTAGTGTTCAATTATCACCAAATTCCCTATGATGCTTTTGTTGAATTCAATTCATCACTAATAAATTTACGATCATTAATCGGGAAGCCAAATTTAAGAATTCTGAGGAAATTAGGTAAAAACAACAAAAATGGACCTTTTGTAAAATTATTGGGTTTTATCTATTGTATGGCACGAGTGATCATGGTATTATTATATTTGGTACAAGTGAAATAAAATATGTTTGGTCCTTTGCTTAGTAATGACTAGTAAGTGCTTGAATGCCTGAAATAATAGGTTTATATTTTGTGTGCACAACAAAAGGCTGATGAGATATTCGTGTTGGAAGACTTTATAATTCTATAAAAGCATTCATTTTTGGTTGATGTGTGCGCTTTGATGAGAGACTCATGGACTGTAATAACAAAACACGAAATGGCTTCGCCCGGACTCGAACCGGAGACCTTCAGTGTGTTAGACTGACGTGATAACCAACTACACCACGAAACCTTACTTGTCATTGTTATTTGTTCAATATTTATATAATTATCTAACAATGCACGAGTCAAAACAAGGATAGATTATATAGTTATAAAAGTGGTGGAGAGCGCGAATATATAAGCTTCTTTTATATCCCAATAATTGAAGTTTATAACTTCTCTGCCACCATTATTATTCTTAATCTGGCATTCTCTTTCTCTTAGGGTTCCAAAACCCCAATCTTCAGCTGTTATTATTTGCTTAATTATTATTCTGCTAAAATTATAAACTTTAGCCTCCTTATAAGTTTTGAAATGCCTGATTTCACAAGCTCCCATACTTGTCAGGAATTCTTCGTAAAAAATTCTTTTTTTATAAGCAGGAGCAGCATATGATGCCGTATCCATATAACGCTGCATAAGCTTCCAAGGCTCTTTTTCCCATTTAAGGTCATGAGTTTCAAGGAAGACAATGATATCTTTGAAGGGAGAAGGAATATACTTTTCTTTCTCTTCTGATGAAGTTATTACCTCAGCATAGGATGTTGAACCTTGTACTTTATTAGCCCAAGATGATGAGGTTCCCTCAGTATCCTTTTTTGAGTTCAGATATTCCTGAACTTTCTGAAGTAATTCTGGATTATCTTCCAGTTGGTCGATACCTGTGATATTTTCCTTAAAAAGTTTCTTATTACCATGCTGAATGATGGGGATTCCACCTCCTCTTCCTTTATAAAAGGAAGGGTATTGGCTCCTTTGGCCTTTTCCTCTGGGGAGCATAACTACAAAATGAAACATTTTAGGTTAAACCAATGAGAATAATTATATTAATTTTTCTATTACAATCTCTTATAAGTCTTCTGAGATTAAGAGCTTCCTCCAAGATAGGTCTGAGGGAAGTAGACGGGGACCATCTTCTAATATAATACCTTTGTCTATCAAGTTCTTCTATTCTAATCTTATAATTTAAAATCATATTTTGGAGATCACGAATCTCCTGGTTAACCATTAGTAATAAATTCTCTAGTTAGGAAATCGGGTAAATTATTGTCCGATCCTTTTTTATATATAATTTCAAAATCAAAAGGAGCAAGTTGCGCTTGCCATCTAGCAAACATCTGTTTAGAAACATCGTGCTTAAAATCTTTATTAAACAAAAATTTTGCTGCCTGGCAATCTGTTTTTATTAAAAAAACTCTTATTATATAAATCGTCTTGAAATTTCAAAACGCATTTAAGGATAGCCAGGATTTCTTTAACAACCGTAGCATAGTTCTTTTGACTATTATTCTATTTTCCCGAGTAAAATCTAACAAGATATTCTTGTTTATCTTTGGGATCAATTTGTTTAAGGATGCCTCCATATCCTATATTTGAGGCATCGGTTTCTATAATTTTTTCCCAATCCGGATTGGCAATTAAGAGACAAGGGATATTTTTAACCTTTTCTTTTATTTTTTTAATAGCTTCCGTATGACTATTATTCCAGGGCTTAGGATCCTTCTTAAGCCTTTCATAAAGAATAGCTGTATCCTGAGCAAGATTTTTATAATAAGGAGAAATATAATTAATACTCCCTAGGAACCTTTGTAATTGAGTTTTATCCCTAATTTCATCCGGAAATTTAGACGCAAACTCGATGCTTCTATCTATAGGAATTATTTTTCCTTTCTCAATATTATGACCTAAAAATCTAACACAAACTTGAAACAATTTCATCTTAGATTTGGATATAACCAGGCCATTATTTGAAATAAGATTTTTAAAAATTCTAAGATGCTCAAAATGAGTTTGGATGTCTTTTGAAAAGACTAAGATATCATCGATATAAACGATGATAAAATCACTGTAAGGATTGAATATATCATTCATGATTTTTTGGAATTCTGAAGGTGCGTTTTTTAAACCAAAAGGCATCACCTTCCACTCGAATTGTCCAAAGGGAACATTAAAAGCAGTTTTATAAACATCTCTTTTATCAATTTGAATCTGCCAATATCCAGATTTTAGATCAAATTTTGAAAATATAATAGCGTTTAAAAGCCTATCTAATAAATCTTTTTTATTGGGCATCGGATATCTAAACCATTTCAAGGCCTTATTAAGCGGTTTATAGTTGATAACTAACCTTGGAACTCCTCTTTCTTGTTCAGCTTGCTTATTAACATAGAAAGCTGTGCAAGACCAAGGAGATTTAGAGGGTTGTATGAGGCCCTTTTCTTCAAGACTTTTGACTTCTTTTTTACAAAGATCCAGATACTCCTTATTCATTTGACCTGGTCTAACTTTAGTAGGGATTCTAGATTCATCAAAATCCTCTTCATAATCAAGGTTAACAATATGTTTTTTTCTATCCCAAAAAGCATTGGGATGTTTATTACAAATTTGTTCAGTAAAATTATTTTCTATTAATTTAATTTTTTCTTTAAGCTTCGGGTTCTCCAATTGTGCTTCAATATTAATAGAATTAATTTCTTGTTTTATAAAATTAATTTGGTTTTGTTTATTAATAATATTTTCTCTAATATTATTCAGAATTCTGCTTATAGGTTCTGTGACGAAAGGAAACTCTAAAGATATATTACCGAAATTTCCTATTATTCCTTTGTTATCAACTCTGATAGGTAAGATTTTTCTAAGAAAAGGAGTTCCTAATATAATTTGGTTGGAAATATTCTTAACTAAAAGAAAGCTATTAGGAATACAAACTTTATTTTTACATATAAAGGCTTTAGGAAGTTTATAACTAATTTCCATTTTTTTATTATTAGCAGAGAACAAATTATGCGAGGTTTTCTCAAAGTATCTAGTAGGTATTAAACCCTCCTGAATACAATTAAGATCTGCTCCACTATCAACGAGAGCAATAAATTCTCTTTTATAGTTATTATCAATAAGAAGGATAATCTTTATAAACCATTTCTGAGAAGTAATTAATTCAAGTTTTGAAAGGAATAACCCTTCATCATTGCTGTTTGTAGTAGAAACTTCTTTTCCTTTTTCAATTGTTGAGATACGTAAATCTTGGATCCTTAAGTTATTTCTTAATTCTTTAATTTCTTCCTTAAGGTTATTAATTTCTGAATTTAAATCTTTTACCACCGGTTTATTAGAGTATTTTTGATTCATTAATCTTTTAACTTCGGCCATAGTGTATGGCTCCGAATTATTATAAGCCATAGTATAAGGTTCTGAATCAGAGTTATCTTTCTCAATTAAATCTTTGTCTCTTAATTGTTCAAAGATTTCAAGTCTTAGTTTCTCATCTTTTATTATTTTCAAAAGTTCTGTTATATCATTACTAGTTATGACATTTATATTATTACTACTACTTCCTGCTTCATCTTGAAACTGAGCTATGATTTCGTAAAGATTATCACATTTACAAGAATCATTACTGGAATCTGAAGAAATATTTTCCATTTCTTCACAAGTCATATCCTCATCAGAATTTTGATCACTTTTGATCACTAAATTCTTCTTTTTGTTCTAAGATTTTGTAACATCCCAAAAATTTGTATGACCTTTATTTAATAAATGTCGGTTGGAAATTTCATTTATGAAATTTAAATTGTTGCTACGTGTTTGAGTTTGGTTATGTGGAATAAATCATCATGGGGGAATTGGAATGAAGTGCTAATTAGATTTTAATGTGGGGAGTCAATTTAAATAAAATCATGCATCTTGTTCTAGCCAAAAAATGGCTATTGTCGGCCCCTCCAATTATTGAGAATTTATTCTTTCTTGGATTTAATTAATTGTTTTGGGATATTCATCCAAATTAAATCCAATTAAATCTTGCCACATTTTATTCCCTCGCCCCAATTGAATTAAGAGTTGAATTATTTCCTTGTGGCTAATTAAGCCAATTTTCGGTGTCCCTATTTTTTAGAGGAGAATATATTTGTTTCTTATTTTGTGGAATCCCTTTTATTCAATGAAATACCAAATTAATACCTAAGTCAATTAATTGGGGATGTGAATATTTCCTTGTGTCGCACGCCCCATTTTGGTTAATTTCCTTGTGCAAATTTATTTAGTTGTTGCCTATTTTATGGGAGTCTTTTCCTATAAAGAAATTACCAAATTTAAATCTTATTCTATTTAATTGAGGATTTAAATAATTTCCTTGTGCAATTCCTTATGGAATTTTCGTCCCTTCCTCATTATTTTCCTACTTGGAGATTTAATTTATTTTGTTCCCTTGTTTATGGAATATTCACTTTTATTTCCTAAGTTGTGAATATATTCTCTCCAAGTAAATACCAAATAAATTCCTTGTTATGCTCTACATGGAATTTTCGAATTCCTCCTCATCCTACATGCCTATTTTATTCTTTTAATTATGGGACTTTTATTTCATTTGGCCATTATTTTATCCCTCCATAATTAATTAAATAATTCTTTAAACTTTAACCTAATCCTATACAAACACCTAAACTAAACCCTAGCCCCCATCTCCCTCAAAATTTCGTGCCTCCCCCCTTCACTCTCCATCCTCTCCAAAAACTTCTTCCCTCATTATTTCTTGCATCAATTGGAGTGGATTTTTCAAGAGTTTCGACGAATCGCCTCCATCCTTGTTCCTACCGTTCGTTTTCGTGATTCGAAAAGGTATAACTAAGTTTTTCTTCTCATCTCTTCATTGAAACATTATTCTTGAATCCTACATGCATATAGAGGGTGTAGGATTAATAGATCGAAAAATTTATCGGTGGGAAAGTGTGATTGCATAAGAACTTTGATAATATTGTGTTTTTGATTGAAATCATGTGATGTTGGATTGGAATAGTTGGTGAATGATGTGAGTTCATGTGCAAATATGTGTGTGAGAAACTTTTAAGCATGATTATGTGTGTTCGAGCATGAAAAATCGATGTTTGTTTGATGGAAGATGAAGACCCTATTTTCGATCTATGAACCTGAAAATCTGTGGTGCACGACCAGTGACTTATGATCTGTGATTGACCCATAAAACGAACGAATTTTTCTATGAAATATTTACTGAGTAAACTTCAAGATGTTTTCTGTGTCTCGTGTGAATTTCAGCCCGTTTTATTGAAAAATGAATTTTTAATAAATTTTTGAAGTTGACTGCGCAAATCTGTCAGAAACGTGAGTTCTCGCCATGAATGTTTCGTTTTCTGTTTGTCTGACCAAATGACCTCCGATTGATGTGATTCTTGAGCTATATGAAAATTTGAAGTGTCTTCTGTATTGTGTTAAATTTTCAGCTTTTTTTGGCATCGTATGAATTTATGGTGAATTGTTCAAATGAACTGCGCAATACTGCCAGAAATTGTATGTTCCGACCAGAGAGTTCAATATGTGATATGACTGACTAAATGACGTGATTTCGATATGAAAATTTTCATGGATGAACTTGAATGTGTCCTCTGTATCGTGACCAAAATTTAGCATGTTTTGAGGTCGGGTGAATTTAAAGTGATTTTTACAAAACGGTCGCGCAATTCTGCCAGTTTTCTGCCTTGATTAAATGACACTTATTTTTCAAGTTTAAAAGTATTGTATGATGCATGTATGTCCAAGGAATGTGCTTAAATGTTGAAATCACTTGTGATAAGTTGAAATGTGTTACGTGTGTTTACACCTTTGAGATGTATGTCGGGTTTGGGAAATTGAGGAAAACAATGAGAGAGAAACGATAGGACATGCATAGTGATATGTTGTTGTGTGAGGCTGACTTGTGTTGTCGTTGACAAGGGTGTTGTGTATTCGTGAACTCGAGGATCGAGAGTTGCTAAGTTGGGTTGTGATTTTGCTAAGAGAACGAGGTGGGCTTTCTTTTCAAACCTCTTTACTTTTCCGAAAAATATTATGTGGAGATATAAGGGTGGTTTAACTGTTATGTCATGCCATGTTGTTTTTGTTTTGAGATTGTGTGCCTGATGCCTAGTTCGTATGAGTTTACTCCGTTAGGCTATATGGCTGTGTTGTGAAACGAATTCGGGTCCGAGTAGGGCCGTAAACCCTATCGGGCTGTGTACACTGGTGGGATCGTGAGCCGTCCTTGCAAGTCGGCCGGTCTCGTGGGCGAATAGTGTGGCCACACTTTCGTCGCACTGTGATTGTGATTGTTGGATTGATGTGAAAAGTGGGGAGATAAATTGTCTGGCCAGACTTGAATACTTTTGTGTTTCTCGTGATATTTTTCTTAATACATAAAACTCGAGATCACTGGTATGGATGACATAACTTATTAAAATGTTTTCGGCATGAGCCCATTGAGTACAACAAGTACTCAGCCCTGCATATTATTTTTCTTATGTGCAGGTTGAGCGGGATGTTGCGGTGGATGTTGAGCTGGCTTGAGAACGTAGGATACGTTGTGTCGTCATACATAGGCGTAGTCCTTGACTCTCCTTAAACTGTATTTTCCGCTGCTATAACTTGAACCATGTCTCAAGACTTTAATCTTTTCTTTATGCTTTATGTTTGAACATGTATGGTGGTGATTAGTTTTTAAACAAGTGTTTACGTTGACTTTTGAAAATGATATTCTTCGAGATTTAAGTTAAATATTTGTTTTACTTTAGTTATTAATGGTTGTATTTCTTAAGTCTAATTTTTTTTTCGTTGTCCTTTTTGAATGTATTTTTCTTATGTCTTTTCAAAAAAAAAAATATAACCTTAAAATTTTTAAACTAAGTTGTATTCCTTTCTTTAAGTTAATTAAGTTGATCTTCTAAATTGTAATCCATGCATGTCGGTCACGATCGCCGCGTTTGTGGTACCCCTTGTATGGGCGGTCGTGACAGAGTGGTATCAGAGCTTTGTTCTTTCGCTCTGGTCCGAGAGTCTTCTTTCACTTTAAGTCTAAGTTAGTGAACCCGTATTGACTAGAAGTGTCACGAAGGCTCAACATCCAAAGCATCACGCTCAACCAAGGAAAGTGAGGTATGTTTTAAAGTTGTTGATGAAATATGAGAACGAGGTATAAACTTTATGATATGATGAGGATGGTTTGGGCAAAAGAATGCATGAGCATGTAATTACGTGATGATGTGATGTGATTCTCATGTTCAAATTCGTGAATAAATGATGTGATGACGTAAAGAAGTTGAATGTGAGCATGATTTGTGTGATGATCTAAACACGTGCTTTATGTGGAAATAATGTTGTGATAGTATGATTTTGTTGAGTATGAGCATGATTGTCAAGATGATCTAAACACGTGTCGTATGTAAGAATGTGATATTGTTCTAGTATACTTATGTGGAACATGAGCATGAGTGACATAATGTCGTAAATATGTGTTATGTGTGAAAGTTCTACGATGTAAGCATGCGAACATAGGAAGATGGAGTGTTTTACATCAAAAATGACAATTGATGAGTTGTTTTGAGAATGTTGAAATTTATGAGAAAAGATGAGTAACTAAAAATGTTGTTTCAACCATATATGCGAAGTGCATGAGTGTTTTGTCTGGAATACAAATGCGTTATGAGTTTTGAAAGATTTGCATGGTGTTAGACATGTAGAAAAAAAAAATGGGAAAATGATTTTGAGGTTGATTGTTTTGCGATATTAATGACTAGTTGTTCTAGTGGAGTATGGTTGAGGAAAAATATTTATGTTGTGGAAAGTTGTTAGAATTTTTTTTAAATAAAAATATGTTTCTTTTGAGGAAATTAATTGATCAATGGAAATTGTGGTATTTATGATTTGTTAAAAAAAAAAAAACGAGTTTCGACAAAAAAATTTACTTCGTTTGGAAAATTGAGCTGTGGAAGTGTGATGTTATGTATGTTATGAGGTGCGAGGTATGATGTGTTATTCTATGGAATGTTTTATACGAATGATGAAAGTTGATGCGAAATTACGATTTAGTTTGAGTCAAAACTTTTACTTTAAAAGTGAGATGTGGAAAATTTTTAGGAAAGTGAGAAAGTGTAAAGAAATTTTGTTTCAAAAGTTTTGAACATAATGTGAAGTTCGAAAGTGTTTTGCTGTGGGAAGTGAAAATATGGTGTGTTTATCTTGGGGTATGAATGACGTAAATTGAAGTAGATGATGATCTATGAGATGATGAATTGTGCGGTGAACTTAGAGTAACTAAAATATAAGCCTAGTTGACCGTGCGAATCGTAGTTCTAAGTTGAAAACTTAACTATTGCTTCTCTGAGCAATGAAACGTACGAGAATATGAAAGTTAAGACAAATGCTTAAGTCAAGGTGCGAGACAAGAAGAACTGATGCTAAGAGATATATTCATGCAACGACGAGCGATCATACTCGCAATTTAAATTAGTATAGTTTAATCTTGCGTAAGTGGAAGCACGATGGAGATGATCTCCATACCCTGCTAAGGAGCACGAGGATGATAACCATGTCATACGAGGATAGTCATTATGACAGGCAAAGAATTTTATGAAGATATGGATTTCAACTATCGTTATTATGGTAATGACACGAAGAATCTCAGTGTGGAATCCACAGTTCTTAGAGCGATGTTACCAGTTTCGGCTTGCGAAAGATGAACAAGGAGGTGCGACTTTAATAGGTGGAACAAACTATCCTAGTCAACAGTTCTTACTTGGATTATAAGAAGTTATCTTTCAGGACCTTTCAAATAGCCGTGAGCCATTGTCTATTTAACAGCTTGTATCATTCACCCCTTGCAAGTGATGCATATTGTTTCTTTTCCTCCATTGAGTCATAACTCACTTTCACTTCTTGGAAAGTGGTGTTGCCTTCATAACTTTGGACACTTGGATTGATTGTAGTCTTCTTTGATCTATTATCTATACGGACCATACTTTGACTCTGTGAGCCTTTGCTATTGAGCTTCATTCCTAAGGCTGCTTGCAGTTACGTCCTTCAATATAATCACGTTTCACAGACATGTTTTCTATTGGGATATTCTTCTTCGAACTTTTGTTTAGCCTTTTATTTTGTCACCATGTCTGTGTCAAGTTCTTCCTTACAGAGTGAAATTCTTTTGGGTTCAGTTCATGTATCCTTTCCATAATAGAACCTTTCTTTCTACAAAATGAAGTTAAGGCCTACATTTTGTTCCTTGCCTTAACAAACTTAATCCACTTGATTTTTTTTGTTTTCAATAACCCCTTTGACTTTGATTGCCTTTCACAAACTTATGAACCTATTGATGTGATTCTGTCAGTCCATATTATGATTTTCCTTGAACCATGATCAGTACCGCTTTGTGACAACTGCCTATATTTCTCAATCCTCATGCAACTGATCATTTCTTTTCTTCAACCCTTTAAGTCATTATCCATTGATGTGTGGACCTTCCAAATTTGGTCGAACAACTGAGTTATCTTTTGGTAGCCTACTATGAGAATTGACATTTGTTTGATTTCATCCCATATTCATGACCTATCTTATGTTCTTTCAAGCTCCGTGGGGATGATCATAACCAATTGTTATATTTCAAAATCGGTTCATATCCAAGTTAAGACTGTTTGACTAAAGTTTGTGTTAGGAGAGTTAAGAGTAGTAGCTCGACTTTTACACGTCATGCCTTGGAGAGCGTTGACATAATTTTGGGAATGGATTGGCTTACCGAGAACCACGCAACGATTCACTGTAAAAGAGAGACAAATTTCTCTTCAAGCCCCGGGCGAAGAGCCAACTATCCTGTATGGGATCTCCATGAACAGACGAACCTCCATAATCTCTGCTTTACAAGCAACTACGATAATAAGAAAAGGGCGTCTGGCATATCTGGTGTACTTGAATGGGGAGGAAAAGAAGGAGTTGAAAGTGGAAGACGTGGCAGTAGTGCGAGATTTTCCCGATGTGTTTCTAGAAGCTTTTCCAGGACCGCCACCCGACAGACAAGTGGAGTTCACTTTTGATTTGGAACCAGGGTAGGCGCTAGTATCAAAGGCGCCATACCGAATGGCCCCTAAAGATTTGGCTGAATTGAAGATTCAGTTGCAAGAACTGCTAGATTTGGGATTTATCCGACCTAGTGTATCACCATGGGGAGCGCCTGTGTTGTTCGTAAAGAAAAAGGATGGAACGATGAGGATGTGCATCGACTATCGTGAGCTCAACAAGTTGACCTTGAGGAATAAGTACCGACTTGTTTGACCAACTTCGAGGAGCGGGCGTATTCTCGAAGATGGATTTGAGATCAGGGTATCATCAACTAAAGGTCCGACGAGAGGATGTGCCTAAGACTGCTTTTCGCACTCGCTATGGCCATTATGAATTCGTCGTGAGGCCATTTGGGCTGACTAATGCCCCTGCCGTCTTCATGGACTTGATGAACCGAGTATTTCACGAGTATCTTGACAAGTTGGTGTTAGTCTTCATCGACGATGTTTTAGTATACTCGAAGAACGAGGAGGAACATGGATGGCATCTACAAACAGTGTTGGAAACGTTGCGAAAGGAGAAGCTTTATGCCAAGTTTAGTAAGTGTGAGTTTTGGTTGACTCGAGTGAACTTTCTTGGTCATATTGTGACGGCAAATGGAATTCAAGTAGACCCAGCAGAGGTCGAGGCCGTGCAGAATTGGAAAACTCCGAAAACGCCAAAGTGAAATCCGCAGCTTCTTAGGATTGGCAGGATACTATCGACGATTCATTGAAGGATTCTCTAAGATTGCGAGACCGATGATGCAACTGTTAAAGAAAGTAATCAAAGTAGTTTGGACGCCGGAGTGCTAGGCGAGTTTCCAACTATTGAAGGAGAAGTTGACAACAGCACCGGTTCTAGCTATGCCGGCAACCGACAAAGACTTCGCCGTCTATACGGAAGCATTGAAAGTAGGACTTGGATGTGTGTTGATGCAAGATGGAAAAGTGATAGCAGGATGATAACCATGTCATACGAGGATAGTCATTATGACAGGCAAAGAATTTTATGAAGATATGGATTTCAACTATCGTTATTATGGTAATGACACGAAGAATCTCAGTGTGGAATCCACAGTTCTTAGAGCGATGTTACCAGTTTCGGCTTGCGAAAGATGAACAAGGAGGTGCGACTTTAATAGGTGGAACAAACTATTCTAGTCAACAGTTCTTACTTGGATTATAAGAAGTTATCTTTCAGGACCTTTCAAATAGCCGTGAGCCATTGTCTATTTAACAGCTTGTATCATTCACCCCTTGCAAGTGATGCATATTGTTTCTTTTCCTCCATTGAGTCATAACTCACTTTCACTTCTTGGAAAGTGGTGTTGCCTTCATAACTTTGGACACTTGGATTGATTGTAGTCTTCTTTGATCTATTATCTATACGGACCATACTTTGACTCTGTGAGCCTTTGCTATTGAGCTTCATTCCTAAGGCTGCTTGCAGTTACGTCCTTCAATATAATCACGTTTCACAGACATGTTTTCTATTGGGATATTCTTCTTCGAACTTTTGTTTAGCCTTTTATTTTGTCACCATGTCTGTGTCAAGTTCTTCCTTACAGAGTGAAATTCTTTTGGGTTCAGTTCATGTATCCTTTCCATAATAGAACCTTTCTTTCTACAAAATGAAGTTAAGGCCTACATTTTGTTCCTTGCCTTAACAAACTTAATCCACTTGATTTTTTTGTTTTCAATAACCCCTTTGACTTTGATTGCCTTTCACAAACTTATGAACCTATTGATGTGATTCTGTCAGTCCATATTATGATTTTCCTTGAACCATGATCAGTACCGCTTTGTGACAACTGCCTATATTTCTCAATCCTCATGCAACTGATCATTTCTTTTCTTCAACCCTTTAAGTCATTATCCATTGATGTGTGGACCTTCCAAATTTGGTCGAACAACTGAGTTATCTTTTGGTAGCCTACTATGAGAATTGACATTTGTTTGATTTCATCCCATATTCATGACCTATCTTATGTTCTTTCAAGCTCCGTGGGGATGATCATAACCAATTGTTATATTTCAAAATCGGTTCATATCCAAGTTAAGACTGTTTGACTAAAGTTTGTGTTAGGAGAGTTAAGAGTAGTAGCTCGACTTTTACACGTCATGCCTTGGAGAGCGTTGACATAATTTTGGGAATGGATTGGCTTACCGAGAACCACGCAACGATTCACTGTAAAAGAGAGACAAATTTCTCTTCAAGCCCCGGGCGAAGAGCCAACTATCCTGTATGGGATCTCCATGAACAGACGAACCTCCATAATCTCTGCTTTACAAGCAACTACGATAATAAGAAAAGGGCGTCTGGCATATCTGGTGTACTTGAATGGGGAGGAAAAGAAGGAGTTGAAAGTGGAAGACGTGGCAGTAGTGCGAGATTTTCCCGATGTGTTTCTAGAAGCTTTTCCAGGACCGCCACCCGACAGACAAGTGGAGTTCACTTTTGATTTGGAACCAGGGTAGGCGCTAGTATCAAAGGCGCCATACCGAATGGCCCCTAAAGATTTGGCTGAATTGAAGATTCAGTTGCAAGAACTGCTAGATTTGGGATTTATCCGACCTAGTGTATCACCATGGGGAGCGCCTGTGTTGTTCGTAAAGAAAAAGGATGGAACGATGAGGATGTGCATCGACTATCGTGAGCTCAACAAGTTGACCTTGAGGAATAAGTACCGACTGCCAAGAATTGATGACTTGTTTGACCAACTTCGAGGAGCGGGCGTATTCTCGAAGATGGATTTGAGATCAGGGTATCATCAACTAAAGGTCCGACGAGAGGATGTGCCTAAGACTGCTTTTCGCACTCGCTATGGCCATTATGAATTCGTCGTGAGGCCATTTGGGCTGACTAATGCCCCTGCCGTCTTCATGGACTTGATGAACCGAGTATTTCACGAGTATCTTGACAAGTTGGTGTTAGTCTTCATCGACGATGTTTTAGTATACTCGAAGAACGAGGAGGAACATGGATGGCATCTACAAACAGTGTTGGAAACGTTGCGAAAGGAGAAGCTTTATGCCAAGTTTAGTAAGTGTGAGTTTTGGTTGACTCGAGTGAACTTTCTTGGTCATATTGTGACGGCAAATGGAATTCAAGTAGACCCAGCAGAGGTC
Organism: Salvia splendens; assembly: GCF_004379255.2. Classification (NCBI taxonomy): domain Eukaryota; kingdom Viridiplantae; phylum Streptophyta; class Magnoliopsida; order Lamiales; family Lamiaceae; genus Salvia; species Salvia splendens. The sequence goes on from NC_056033.1 coordinate 11,741,960, forward strand.
GAGGCCGTGCAGAATTGGAAAACTCCGAAAACGCCAAAGTGAAATCCGCAGCTTCTTAGGATTGGCAGGATACTATCGACGATTCATTGAAGGATTCTCTAAGATTGCGAGACCGATGATGCAACTGTTAAAGAAAGTAATCAAAGTAGTTTGGACGCCGGAGTGCTAGGCGAGTTTCCAACTATTGAAGGAGAAGTTGACAACAGCACCGGTTCTAGCTATGCCGGCAACCGACAAAGACTTCGCCGTCTATACGGAAGCATTGAAAGTAGGACTTGGATGTGTGTTGATGCAAGATGGAAAAGTGATAGCAGGATGATAACCATGTCATACGAGGATAGTCATTATGACAGGCAAAGAATTTTATGAAGATATGGATTTCAACTATCGTTATTATGGTAATGACACGAAGAATCTCAGTGTGGAATCCACAGTTCTTAGAGCGATGTTACCAGTTTCGGCTTGCGAAAGATGAACAAGGAGGTGCGACTTTAATAGGTGGAACAAACTATTCTAGTCAACAGTTCTTACTTGGATTATAAGAAGTTATCTTTCAGGACCTTTCAAATAGCCGTGAGCCATTGTCTATTTAACAGCTTGTATCATTCACCCCTTGCAAGTGATGCATATTGTTTCTTTTCCTCCATTGAGTCATAACTCACTTTCACTTCTTGGAAAGTGGTGTTGCCTTCATAACTTTGGACACTTGGATTGATTGTAGTCTTCTTTGATCTATTATCTATACGGACCATACTTTGACTCTGTGAGCCTTTGCTATTGAGCTTCATTCCTAAGGCTGCTTGCAGTTACGTCCTTCAATATAATCACGTTTCACAGACATGTTTTCTATTGGGATATTCTTCTTCGAACTTTTGTTTAGCCTTTTATTTTGTCACCATGTCTGTGTCAAGTTCTTCCTTACAGAGTGAAATTCTTTTGGGTTCAGTTCATGTATCCTTTCCATAATAGAACCTTTCTTTCTACAAAATGAAGTTAAGGCCTACATTTTGTTCCTTGCCTTAACAAACTTAATCCACTTGATTTTTTTGTTTTCAATAACCCCTTTGACTTTGATTGCCTTTCACAAACTTATGAACCTATTGATGTGATTCTGTCAGTCCATATTATGATTTTCCTTGAACCATGATCAGTACCGCTTTGTGACAACTGCCTATATTTCTCAATCCTCATGCAACTGATCATTTCTTTTCTTCAACCCTTTAAGTCATTATCCATTGATGTGTGGACCTTCCAAATTTGGTCGAACAACTGAGTTATCTTTTGGTAGCCTACTATGAGAATTGACATTTGTTTGATTTCATCCCATATTCATGACCTATCTTATGTTCTTTCAAGCTCCGTGGGGATGATCATAACCAATTGTTATATTTCAAAATCGGTTCATATCCAAGTTAAGACTGTTTGACTAAAGTTTGTGTTAGGAGAGTTAAGAGTAGTAGCTCGACTTTTACACGTCATGCCTTGGAGAGCGTTGACATAATTTTGGGAATGGATTGGCTTACCGAGAACCACGCAACGATTCACTGTAAAAGAGAGACAAATTTCTCTTCAAGCCCCGGGCGAAGAGCCAACTATCCTGTATGGGATCTCCATGAACAGACGAACCTCCATAATCTCTGCTTTACAAGCAACTACGATAATAAGAAAAGGGCGTCTGGCATATCTGGTGTACTTGAATGGGGAGGAAAAGAAGGAGTTGAAAGTGGAAGACGTGGCAGTAGTGCGAGATTTTCCCGATGTGTTTCTAGAAGCTTTTCCAGGACCGCCACCCGACAGACAAGTGGAGTTCACTTTTGATTTGGAACCAGGGTAGGCGCTAGTATCAAAGGCGCCATACCGAATGGCCCCTAAAGATTTGGCTGAATTGAAGATTCAGTTGCAAGAACTGCTAGATTTGGGATTTATCCGACCTAGTGTATCACCATGGGGAGCGCCTGTGTTGTTCGTAAAGAAAAAGGATGGAACGATGAGGATGTGCATCGACTATCGTGAGCTCAACAAGTTGACCTTGAGGAATAAGTACCGACTGCCAAGAATTGATGACTTGTTTGACCAACTTCGAGGAGCGGGCGTATTCTCGAAGATGGATTTGAGATCAGGGTATCATCAACTAAAGGTCCGACGAGAGGATGTGCCTAAGACTGCTTTTCGCACTCGCTATGGCCATTATGAATTCGTCGTGAGGCCATTTGGGCTGACTAATGCCCCTGCCGTCTTCATGGACTTGATGAACCGAGTATTTCACGAGTATCTTGACAAGTTGGTGTTAGTCTTCATCGACGATGTTTTAGTATACTCGAAGAACGAGGAGGAACATGGATGGCATCTACAAACAGTGTTGGAAACGTTGCGAAAGGAGAAGCTTTATGCCAAGTTTAGTAAGTGTGAGTTTTGGTTGACTCGAGTGAACTTTCTTGGTCATATTGTGACGGCAAATGGAATTCAAGTAGACCCAGCAGAGGTCGAGGCCGTGCAGAATTGGAAAACTCCGAAAACGCCAAAGTGAAATCCGCAGCTTCTTAGGATTGGCAGGATACTATCGACGATTCATTGAAGGATTCTCTAAGATTGCGAGACCGATGATGCAACTGTTAAAGAAAGTAATCAAAGTAGTTTGGACGCCGGAGTGCTAGGCGAGTTTCCAACTATTGAAGGAGAAGTTGACAACAGCACCGGTTCTAGCTATGCCGGCAACCGACAAAGACTTCGCCGTCTATACGGAAGCATTGAAAGTAGGACTTGGATGTGTGTTGATGCAAGATGGAAAAGTGATAGCATACGCTTCCCGACAGTTGAGACAGAATGAATTGGATTTTCCGACTCACGACTTGGAGTTAGCGGCAGTAGTGCATGCACTGAAAATTTGGAGACATCATCTCTATGGAGTGAGATGCGAAATATATACAGATCACAAAAGTCTCAAGTATTTCTTTGAGCAGAAGGAGCTGAACATGCGACAACAACGTTGGTTAGAGATTGTGAAAGATTATGACTGTGGTATTCACTACCACCCGGGCAAGGCAAACGTAGTAGCCGATGCTTTGAGTAGGAAGAACCAACCGCAATTGGCTTATTTCCTAACGCAAGAGGAAGCGTTGATTCACGAATTCGTCAGAATGAGATTGGAGATAGTGAGAGCGCCCGAGACAGTAGAAGCGAGATTGGCGACGCTAGTGATTGAGCCAAATTTGAGAACCAAGCTCATAGAACCCAGCGACGTGATGAGAAGTTGAAATAATTACGTGCGAAGGTAAGAGCCGAGAAGCTTGATCATTACCGTGAGGAGGCGGATAATGCCTTGACGTATGATGGACGATTGTGTGTGCCGAGCGATGAGGCGCTAAAAGATGAGATTTTGAGTGAAGCACACGACAAGCCTTACACTGCACACCCCAGAAGCACGAAGATGTATTGAGATTTGTAGCAACGTTTTTGGTGGAATGGAATGAAAGGAGACTTAGCGTCGTATGTGGAACGATGTCTAGCATGTCAACAAGTGAAGGCCTTACATCAACGGCCATATGGGAAGTTGCAACCACTCAAAATTCCCGAATGGAAGTGGGAGCATCTAGCTATGGATTTCGTGACGGGTTTGCCAAAGTCACAGAAGGGCAACACCGCAATTTGGGTGATCATCGATCGACTAACTAAGAGCGCGCACTTTTTACCAATTCGAGTTACTTATGGCGCGGATAAGTTAGCTAATCTCTACGTGAATGAGATTGTGCGATTGCATGGAGTGCCAAAGACCATTGTGTCAGACCGCGATACGAAGTTCACATCAAAGTCTTGGATAAGATTGCAACGAGAATTGGGCACGCAACTGAACTTCAGCACTGCTTATCACCCGCAATCGGACGAGCAGTCAGAGAGGACGATTCAGACACTTGAGGATATGTGGCGAGCCGTTGTCCTAGATCGAGAGAAAAGTTGGGAAACTGTTCTACCGTTGGTTGAATTCGCCTACAACAATAGCTATCAAGCGACGATCGATATGGCTTCGTATGAAGCCTTGTATGGCAGGAAGTGTCAATCTCCATTTTAATGGGATGAAGTTGGCGAGAGGAAGATGTTAGGACCCGACGCTATAAGGGAGATGACCGAAATTGTGCATCAAATCCGCACAAGGATCAAGGAAGCTCAAGATAGGCAGAAGTCGTATGCCGACGTGCGTCGAACGGAAATTAAATTCGACATTAGTGACAAAGTGTTCTTGAAAGTATCCCCGACGAAAGAAGTTGTGAGGTTTGGAATGAAGGGCAAGCTGAAACCGCATTTTGTATGACCGTACGAGATTATCGACGAAGTAGGTCCTGTAGCGTATCGATTGGCGTTACCTCCCAGCTTTAGGAACTAGCACAACGTGTTCCACGTGTCGCAGTTGCGCAAGTACGTGTTCGACCCCAAGCATGTGATTCATCAAGAGGAAGTGATCCTAACCCCCGACATGAGCTACAAGGAAAGGCCCGAAGCAATACTAGATCGGAAGGTACAAGAGCTTCGAAACAAGTCGATAGCATCCGTGAAGGTGTTGTGGAAGCACCATGGTCCCAAGGAAGCTACGTGGGAGTTAGAAGATAAGATGAAAGAAAAGTTTCCCGATCTGTTTGTGTGAGACGTTTAAATTTCGGGATGAAATTTCTGTTAAGAGGGGAAGGATGTAACATCCCAAAAATTTGTATGACCTTTATTTAATAAATGTCGGTTGGAAATTTCATTTATGAAATTTAAATTGTTGCTACGTGTTTGAGTTTGGTTATGTGGAATAAATCATCATGGGGGAATTGGAATGAAGTGCTAATTAGATTTTAATGTGGGGAGTCAATTTAAATAAAATCATGCATCTTGTTCTAGCCAAAAAATGGCTATTGTCGGCCCCTCCAATTATTGAGAATTTATTCTTTCTTGGATTTAATTAATTGTTTTGGGATATTCATCCAAATTAAATCCAATTAAATCTTGCCACATTTTATTCCCTCGCCCCAATTGAATTAAGAGTTGAATTATTTCCTTGTGGCTAATTAAGCCAATTTTCGGTGTCCCTATTTTTTAGAGGAGAATATATTTGTTTCTTATTTTGTGGAATCCCTTTTATTCAATGAAATACCAAATTAATACCTAAGTCAATTAATTGGGGATGTGAATATTTCCTTGTGTCGCACGCCCCATTTTGGTTAATTTCCTTGTGCAAATTTATTTAGTTGTTGCCTATTTTATGGGAGTCTTTTCCTATAAAGAAATTACCAAATTTAAATCTTATTCTATTTAATTGAGGATTTAAATAATTTCCTTGTGCAATTCCTTATGGAATTTTCGTCCCTTCCTCATTATTTTCCTACTTGGAGATTTAATTTATTTTGTTCCCTTGTTTATGGAATATTCACTTTTATTTCCTAAGTTGTGAATATATTCTCTCCAAGTAAATACCAAATAAATTCCTTGTTATGCTCTACATGGAATTTTCGAATTCCTCCTCATCCTACATGCCTATTTTATTCTTTTAATTATGGGACTTTTATTTCATTTGGCCATTATTTTATCCCTCCATAATTAATTAAATAATTCTTTAAACTTTAACCTAATCCTATACAAACACCTAAACTAAACCCTAGCCCCCATCTCCCTCAAAATTTCGTGCCTCCCCCCTTCACTCTCCATCCTCTCCAAAAACTTCTTCCCTCATTATTTCTTGCATCAATTGGAGTGGATTTTTCAAGAGTTTCGACGAATCGCCTCCATCCTTGTTCCTACCGTTCGTTTTCGTGATTCGAAAAGGTATAACTAAGTTTTTCTTCTCATCTCTTCATTGAAACATTATTCTTGAATCCTACATGCATATAGAGGGTGTAGGATTAATAGATCGAAAAATTTATCGGTGGGAAAGTGTGATTGCATAAGAACTTTGATAATATTGTGTTTTTGATTGAAATCATGTGATGTTGGATTGGAATAGTTGGTGAATGATGTGAGTTCATGTGCAAATATGTGTGTGAGAAACTTTTAAGCATGATTATGTGTGTTCGAGCATGAAAAATCGATGTTTGTTTGATGGAAGATGAAGACCCTATTTTCGATCTATGAACCTGAAAATCTGTGGTGCACGACCAGTGACTTATGATCTGTGATTGACCCATAAAACGAACGAATTTTTCTATGAAATTTTTACTGAGTAAACTTCAAGATGTTTTCTGTGTCTCGTGTGAATTTCAGCCCGTTTTATTGAAAAATGAATTTTTAATAAATTTTTGAAGTTGACTGCGCAAATCTGTCAGAAACGTGAGTTCTCGCCATGAATGTTTCGTTTTCTGTTTGTCTGACCAAATGACCTCCGATTGATGTGATTCTTGAGCTATATGAAAATTTGAAGTGTCTTCTGTATTGTGTTAAATTTTCAGCTTTTTTTGGCATCGTATGAATTTATGGTGAATTGTTCAAATGAACTGCGCAATATTGCCAGAAATTGTATGTTCCGACCAGAGAGTTCAATATGTGATATGACTGACTAAATGACGTGATTTCGATATGAAAATTTTCATGGATGAACTTGAATGTGTCCTCTGTATCGTGACCAAAATTTAGCATGTTTTGAGGTCGGGTGAATTTAAAGTGATTTTTACAAAACGGTCGCGCAATTCTGCCAGTTTTCTGCCTTGATTAAATGACACTTATTTTTCAAGTTTAAAAGTATTGTATGATGCATGTATGTCCAAGGAATGTGCTTAAATGTTGAAATCACTTGTGATAAGTTGAAATGTGTTACGTGTGTTTACACCTTTGAGATGTATGTCGGGTTTGGGAAATTGAGGAAAACAATGAGAGAGAAACGATAGGACATGCATAGTGATATGTTGTTGTGTGAGGCTGACTTGTGTTGTCGTTGACAAGGGTGTTGTGTATTCGTGAACTCGAGGATCGAGAGTTGCTAAGTTGGGTTGTGATTTTGCTAAGAGAACGAGGTGGGCTTTCTTTTCAAACCTCTTTACTTTTCCGAAAAATATTATGTGGAGATATAAGGGTGGTTTAACTGTTATGTCATGCCATGTTGTTTTTGTTTTGAGATTGTGTGCCTGATGCCTAGTTCGTATGAGTTTACTCCGTTAGGCTATATGGCTGTGTTGTGAAACGAATTCGGGTCCGAGTAGGGCCGTAAACCCTATCGGGCTGTGTACACTGGTGGGATCGTGAGCCGTCCTTGCAAGTCGGCCGGTCTCGTGGGCGAATAGTGTGGCCACACTTTCGTCGCACTGTGATTGTGATTGTTGGATTGATGTGAAAAGTGGGGAGATAAATTGTCTGGCCAGACTTGAATACTTTTGTGTTTCTCGTGATATTTTTCTTAATACATAAAACTCGAGATCACTGGTATGGATGACATAACTTATTAAAATGTTTTCGGCATGAGCCCATTGAGTACAACAAGTACTCAGCCCTGCATATTATTTTTCTTATGTGCAGGTTGAGCGGGATGTTGCGGTGGATGTTGAGCTGGCTTGAGAACGTAGGATACGTTGTGTCGTCATACATAGGCGTAGTCCTTGACTCTCCTTAAACTGTATTTTCCGCTGCTATAACTTGAACCATGTCTCAAGACTTTAATCTTTTCTTTATGCTTTATGTTTGAACATGTATGGTGGTGATTAGTTTTTAAACAAGTGTTTACGTTGACTTTTGAAAATGATATTCTTCGAGATTTAAGTTAAATGTTTGTTTTACTTTAGTTATTAATGGTTGTATTTCTTAAGTCTAATTTTTTTTTCGTTGTCCTTTTTGAATGTATTTTTCTTATGTCTTTTCAAAAAAAAAATATAACCTTAAAATTTTTAAACTAAGTTGTATTCCTTTCTTTAAGTTAATTAAGTTGATCTTCTAAATTGTAATCCATGCATGTCGGTCACGATCGCCGCGTTTGTGGTACCCCTTGTATGGGCGGTCGTGACAGATTTCTATAATAGAATCTTTGAGATCTTTATCTATCTCAAGATTGTTAATTTTTCTTTTTATATTTTTTTTTATTTTTTATCCAACAATTACTAGCATAGTGACCTGGTTTTTACAAAAATCACATATTATAGGGGTATTCTTTTTCTTTCTATAAGTTTCCCTTTTTTCTCTTTTTTCTCTTCTTTTATGAGTTTTTCTAGTGGGAACATTATAATCTTTTCTTTTATCATATTTTTTAGTTTTTTCTTTTGTAACAGGGATATTTTCTACCCCAAATTGGTTACAAAATTGCCTTAATTGTCTTTTCTCATTAAGATTATTTTTCTTAATTTGTCTATCAAGTTTTATCTCATTGCAAAGAGATAATCCTTCTTGGATACAGAATCCTATTAATTTACCATAAGTAAAATTATCATAATTGATATTAATATTTCCTTGTCTTAATTGGGTTCTAACTCTTTCAGCAAAAAGATAAGGTAACCCATCTATGAATTTAGACTTCCAATGAGCACTATTACTTTCTGGGAGTTCCATAACTCTACTTAAAAAAGTATCTTTATACCATCTAAAATTAGTAAGAGTTTTGCATCTTAAATTTTGAAGTAGTGTTCTAATAGTCTCACTATTATCAGACCATCTTCCTGTAAAGTGCTCCATAATATTTATAACAAGAGTATAAACAGAATTTTCTGTAATATTATTATCTTCTGTTTTTACCGAGGTAAGAATAATATTTCTATTTTCTGCGGTGAGATAATTATCCCACCAACCTTTTAACTGACCTGTGAAGCCTGCTGTTATCATTTTTGCAATTTGGCTATCAGTATTACCAAGATTTTTTGCCACTGTACTATACATGAGCATTCTATGGATAATATTTTGAATGTGCCTATCGTTATAACCATCAATATTCCATTCATAAATATTTTTTCCATTATAAGAATTATTTATCGTATACTCCTGTTCTTCAATAAGGACATCCTGGGGAGTTGGTCTAATATAATAATACATCCTTTAGGTTGGTCTATCAGCAAATTTAAATTTTTCCAGTTTATAAATTTCCTCTATATTTTGACCATCACTATCAGTTTCCTCTGTTCCTTTATTGAGAGTATTGACCCTAAACTTATTGAATTGTTTAATTATAACATCTTCAATATTATCCTTAGCTTTCATTTTAAAATCTTTTATGATAGGAGGAGGTTGTATACTAGGAGTACTAACAACCTGTTTGACTTCTTTTTCAATATAAAAATGTTCTCTAATATTCTTTATTTCAGAAGTTATTTTATTCGTTATACAATTAATATTTTCTCCAAGCCTTATAAGGTAAAGGTTTGTAAAATTTCTTTGTTTAATTATTTCATTAATATAACCCATGGTATTAATAAAGGATTCGTTATCAATCAATTTATGAAAAGCTTTAAAATACCTAATTTCATTGTCTTCCTCTATTTGAAAAGATCTAGGAGGAGGAAAACTAGACCTAATATTTTCTCCTGTTTGGGAAAGAGTATAATTTCTTTCAATAGTAGAGATGTAATTTTTTACGTAATTATTTATGAACCAAGGAACAAACGAAATTTCTAAATTTATTTCAGCAAGTTCTTTATAAAATTCTTCAGCAAAATCTTTCTTTTCTTGGGAAGAGAAATTGGTATTGAACCAATCTCTAAAATTTTTCCAAATGGGTTTTTTATAATCCTCCTGTATTTTAAGTCTGGCAGGGGATCCTTGACTAAAATCAATTTTTCTTTTATCCATTTTAATCAGAGAAATTAAATTCTGATACTGTTGCGTTTGGATCAACAGTATATATTCCTCTAGCAATATTATCTTCTTTTATTTTAATTCCTTCAACTTTATCTTCCCTAACTCCTGTTTCTCTTATTCTGGAGGTGGAGGCTCTAGAGGACTCAGGATAGTCAACTTTATAATTAGGGGCTATATAGAAATAATTTTCTTTATCAGATCTAGAGCATAAGCTGTCACTAGATCTTCTATGATTTTCAAATTCTATTTGAACCTGTCCATCAGGCGTTTGAGTAATACTTAAAGGTCTGTTTTGAGTTCGAGGAACTCGTGGGACAGCGTTATCTATAATCCAGTTTTTAGGAAATTCAATTTCTTCCCATTTAATAGATCTTCTAGTAGTGATCTCAGATTTTTTAAAATTAGTTTCTATTAAAACAGTTTCATTTATAGATTTATCCTTGATTCTACATCTTGGGTTTAAAGTATGTAGAGGTTTATAATATATCCTGCTACAAACACATATAACCTCAGACCCTGAAGTATAATTATAGCCATGAGTTTTAACATTTAGAGTTAAAGCATCATATATATTAATATCTGACAACGAAAGTTGCAAATTAGGATATACATTAAAGTATACAGGACCATGAGCTAAACTTGACTGTATAGTACCCATTAATGAAGAATTATAATCAAGATTTCTAGCATCTCTCAAGGCTGCTATAAAACTTTCGGGTAAACCTTCTAAAGTTAAAGGTTTGAAAGCAATTTGGACTAAACCTATATGTAAAAATTTATGAGTTTTCTTATAAATTTCAAGACTCTTACTATTTAAAAGTTTTATTTCCATATCCTCTTTATTTAGAGATATGGTTTCCTCTGTGGTTTGGACAACCTGGGTTAATTTGATATTATCAAAAAACCCGTATCTATAAACAGTTCTAGGATTAATCCTAGGAATAGTCCACTTATTTAATAATTCAATGTCTTGAGGAACCTCATATTCTTCCTCAATTCTGTTTTTCACAATATTATTGGCAGTAAAGGACATGAGTCAAATAAGTATTGGACAATCTATTTGATAAGATACCAAGAAATCACATGGCTCTGATACCATTCTCAAAGGTTGTGACCTTTAGGATCGTTCAGGGGGATGCCATAATTATAGAATTATCATCCTAATAAGGGAAGGAGAAATATACCAAAAGGGATTTTACTGATTTCTTATTGATTTAATATGGCCAGTCATCCTATGTCAATGGAGGCAAGCCCAAAAAAAACGCCTAAACATTGGCAACAACGGGCGAATCCAGACCCAAGGAAATAGCCATAAAAATCAATAATTAATCAAACCTGGGTATATCTTCCTTTCGATATTAAAATTATATTTCCATAATTAATTCCTTAGTATCTTATCGCCTAGTTTATCCAATACTTATAAACTTAGCCAATCATAAATAAAAACTTATAAAAACAGAGGAGTAGAGGAAACTTACAAAATATATATTGCTAAACTTTTCCCGAAGGATTTTTTACAATAGGAGTAAGGATGGAGGGATACAAGAGAGGGAGAGTGAGAGGGTTTCTATCTTAACACATGAGATTTTGATCTCTTCCTATCAAAAGACCTTATTTAAAGACAACAAAAGTCGGATTTCAAATCCGGATTTGAAATTTATAATTTTTCAGCTGACGTAAGGGCAGACGAAAGAGCTTGCACCTTTTATTCTTTCATCTTTCCACTTTGTTGGCTCCCATTTGCCTTATCTGGCGTTTTCTCGATTATCTTAATGAAGTTCTCAAAATTATCTTCTGTTGAGAAGTCTTCTTCTTCTTCATATGGATCCTGAGCATCCCTAAAATTTTTATGCTCGTCATTGTTTGGAGAGAGTTCTGGAGAATTAATATATGTATCTCCTTCTTCGTTTTCATCTTCATCCATATGATCAATGTCTTTTCCAATACTAGCCATATATTTAGCTATAAGTTCCTTCTCATTCATTTTTGAGATATTCTTCCTCAAAAGTTCTTCAAAAGGAGTAATTTCTTTTTTCAGAGATTTATTAACTCTCTTTTGTTCTTTATAAAAAGAAACTCTTTCTTTTATTAATTGAAGAGTCTGGAGACCTTGGATATCTCCTGACTTGTCCTTCTCCATCATTGTAGGCCAAAACCTAGTGGAGAACTGCCTTTTAAGGCAAGGAACATTGTTATGATCAAAACCAATTTCTGGTTCCCATTTCCAGATCCAAGGGATACCAAACTCTGCATAAAAATGAAGAGTCTCCATATTATGGAAAAATCTATTTTGATTCTCTGCTTCTATTAATGCAGGAGAAACTTGTTTCCATTTGAAAAATAAGGATTTGAATTCTTCTGGAAGTATTTTATCAGAAGTTCCAAAGGTCTGCCACCAGTCATATACCCATGTCGGCAGTCCTTGTTCATAGACTTTTGGGCAGTCCTTGTTCATAGACTTTCGTGGTGGATTAAAATACTTCTGATAAAATACTTCCAGAAGAATTCAAATCCTTATTTTTCAAATGGAAACAAGTTTCTCCTGCATTAATAGAAGCAGAGAATCAAAATAGATTTTTCCATAATATGGAGACTCTTCATTTTTATGCAGAGTTTGGTATCCCTTGGATCTGGAAATGGGAACCAGAAATTGGTTTTGATCATAACAATGTTCCTTGCCTTAAAAGGCAGTTCTCCACTAGGTTTTGGCCTACAATGATGGAGAAGGACAAGTCAGGAGATATCCAAGGTCTCCAGACTCTTCAATTAATAAAAGAAAGAGTTTCTTTTTATAAAGAACAAAAGAGAGTTAATAAATCTCTGAAAAAAGAAATTACTCCTTTTGAAGAATTTTTGAGGAAGAATATCTCAAAAATGAATGAGAAGGAACTTATAGCTAAATATATGGCTAGTATTGGAAAAGACGTTGATCATATGGATGAAGATGAAAACGAAGAAGGAGATACAGATATTAATTCTCCAGAACTCTCTCCAAACAATGATGAGCATAAAAATTTTAGGGATGCTCAGGATCCATATGAAGAAGAAGAAGGCTTCTCAACAGAAGATAATTTCGAGAACTTCATTAAGATAATCGAGAAAACGCCAGATAAGGCAAATGGGAGCCAACAAAGTGGAAAGATGAAAGAATAAAAGGTGCAAGCTCTTTCGTCAGCCCTTACGTCAACTGAAAAATTATAAATTTCAAATCCGGATTTGAAATCCGACTTTTGTTGTCTTTAAATAAGGTCTTTTGATAGGAAGAGATCAGAATCTCATGTGTTAAGATAGAAACCCTCTCACTCTCCCTCTCTTGTATCCCTCCATCCTTACTTCTATTGTAAAAAATCCTTCGGGAAAAGTTTAGCAATATATATTTTGTAAGTTTCCTCTACTCCTCTGTTTTTATAAGTTTTTATTTATGATTGGCTAAGTTTATAAGTATTGGATAAACTAGGCGATAAGATACTAAGGAATTAATTATGGAAATATAATTTTAATATCGAAAGGAAGATATACCCAGGTTTGATTAATTATTGATTTTTATGGCTATTTCCTTGGGTCTGGATTCGTCCGTTGTTGCCAATGTTTAGGCGTTTTTTTTGGGCTTGCCTCCATTGACATAGGATGACTGGCCATATTAAATCAATAAGAAATCAGTAAAATCCCTTTTGGTATATTTCTCCTTCCCTTATTAGGATGATAATTCTATAATTATGGCATCCCCCTGAACGATCCTAAAGGTCACAACCTTTGAGAATGGTATCAGAGCCATGTGATTTCTTGGTATCTTATCAAATAGATTGTCCAATACTTATTTTACTCATGTCCTTTACTGCCAATAATATTGTGAAAAACAGAATTGAGGAAGAATATGAGGTTCCTCAAGACATTGAATTATTAAATAAGTGGACTATTCCTAGGATTAATCCTAGAACTATTTATAGATACGGGTTTTTTGATAATATCAAATTAACCCAGGTTGTCCAAACCACAGAGGAAACCATATCTCTAAATAAAGAGGATATGGAAATAAAACTTTTAAATAGTAAGAGTCTTGAAATTTATAAGAAAACTCATAAATTTTTACATATAGGTTTAGTCCAAATTGCTTTCAAACCTTTAACTTTAGAAGGTTTACCCGAAAGTTTTATAGCAGCCTTGAGAGATGCTAGAAATCTTGATTATAATTCTTCATTAATGGGTATTATACAGTCAAGTTTAGCTCATGGTCCTGTATACTTTAATGTATATCCTAATTTGCAACTTTCGTTGTCAGATATTAATATATATGATGCTTTAACTCTAAATGTTAAAACTCATGGCTATAATTATACTTCAGGGTCTGAGGTTATATGTGTTTGTAGCAGGATATATTATAAACCTCTACATACTTTAAACCCAAGATGTAGAATCAAGGATAAATCTATAAATGAAACTGTTTTAATAGAAACTAATTTTAAAAAATCTGAGATCACTACTAGAAGATCTATTAAATGGGAAGAAATTGAATTTCCTAAAAACTGGATTATAGATAACGCTGTCCCACGAGTTCCTCGAACTCAAAACAGACCTTTAAGTATTACTCAAACGCCTGATGGACAGGTTCAAATAGAATTTGAAAATCATAGAAGATCTAGTGACAGCTTATGCTCTAGATCTGATAAAGAAAATTATTTCTATATAGCCCCTAATTATAAAGTTGACTATCCTGAGTCCTCTAGAGCCTCCACCTCCAGAATAAGAGAAACAGGAGTTAGGGAAGATAAAGTTGAAGGAATTAAAATAAAAGAAGATAATATTGCTACAGGAATATATACTGTTGATCCAAACGCAACAGTATCAGAATTTAATTTCTCTGATTAAAATGGATAAAAGAAAATTTGATTTTAGTCAAGGATCCCCTGCCAGACTTAAAATACAGGAGGATTATAAAAAACCCATTTGGAAAAATTTTAGAGATTGGTTCAATACCAATTTCTCTTCCCAAGAAAAGAAAGATTTTGCTGAAGAATTTTATAAAGAACTTGCTGAAATAAATTTAGAAATTTCGTTTGTTCCTTGGTTCATAAATAATTACGTAAAAAATTACATCTCTACTATTGAAAGAAATTATACTCTTTCCCAAACAGGAGAAAATATTAGGTCTAGTTTTCCTCCTCCTAGATCTTTTCAAATAGAGGAAGACAATGAAATTAGGTATTTTAAAGCTTTTCATAAATTGATTGATAACGAATCCTTTATTAATACCATGGGTTATATTAATGAAATAATTAAACAAAGAAATTTTACAAATCTTTACCTTATAAGGCTTGGAGAAAATATTAATTGTATAACGAATAAAATAACTTCTGAAATAAAGAATATTAGAGAACATTTTTATATTGAAAAAGAAGTCAAACAGGTTGTTAGTACTCCTAGTATACAACCTCCTCCTATCATAAAAGATTTTAAAATGAAAGCTAAGGATAATATTGAAGATGTTATAATTAAACAATTCAATAAGTTTCGGGTCAATACTCTCAATAAAGGAACAGAGGAAACTGATAGTGATGGTCAAAATATAGAGGAAATTTATAAACTGGAAAAATTTAAATTTGCTGATAGACCAACCCAAAGGATGTATTATTATAATAGACCAACTCCCCAGGATGTCCTTATTGAAGAACAGGAGTATACGATAAATAATTCTTATAATGGAAAAAATATTTATGAATGGAATATTGATGGTTATAACGATAGGCACATTCAAAATATTATCCATAGAATGCTCATGAATAGTACAGTGGCAAAAAATCTTGGTAATACTGATAGCCAAATTGCAAAAATGATAACAGCAGGCTTCACAGGTCAGTTAAAAGGTTGGTGGGATAATTATCTCACCGCAGAAAATAGAAATATTATTCTTACCTCGGTAAAAACAGAAGATAATAATATTACAGAAAATTCTGTTTATACTCTTGTTATAAATATTATGGAGCACTTTACAGGAAGATGGTCTGATAATAGTGAGACTATTAGAACACTACTTCAAAATTTAAGATGCAAAACTCTTACTAATTTTAGATGGTATAAAGATACTTTAGGATCGTTCAGGGGGATGCCATAATTATAGAATTATCATCCTAATAAGGGAAGGAGAAATATACCAAAAGGGATTTTACTGATTTCTTATTGATTTAATATGGCCAGTCATCCTATGTCAATGGAGGCAAGCCCAAAAAAAACGCCTAAACATTGGCAACAACGGGCGAATCCAGACCCAAGGAAATAGCCATAAAAATAAATAATTAATCAAACCTGGGTATATCTTCCTTTCGATATTAAAATTATATTTCCATAATTAATTCCTTAGTATCTTATCGCCTAGTTTATCCAATATTTATAAACTTAGACAATCATAAATAAAAACTTATAAAAACAGAGGAGTAGAGGAAACTTACAAAATATATATTGCTAAACTTTTCCCGAAGGATTTTTTACAATAGGAGTAAGGATGGAGGGATACAAGAGAGGAAGAGTGAGAGGGTTTCTATCTCAACACATGAGATTTTGATCTCTTCCTATCAAAAGACCTTATTTAAAGACAACAAAAGTCGGATTTCAAATCCGGATTTGAAATTTATAATTTTTCAGCTGACGTAAGGGCTGACGAAAGAGCTTGCACCTTTTATTCTTTCATCTTTCCACTTTGTTGGCTCCCATTTGCCTTATCTGGCGTTTTCTCGATTATCTTAATGAAGTTCTCGAAATTATCTTCTGTTGAGAAGCCTTCTTCTTCTTCATATGGATCCTGAGCATCCCTAAAATTTTTATGCTCATCATTGTTTGGAGAGAGTTCTGGAGAATTAATATCTGTATCTCCTTCTTCGTTTTCATCTTCATCCATATGATCAATGTCTTTTCCAATACTAGCCATATATTTAGCTATAAGTTCCTTCTCATTCATTTTTGAGATATTCTTCCTCAAAAATTCTTCAAAAGGAGTAATTTCTTTTTTCAGAGATTTATTAACTCTCTTTTGTTCTTTATAAAAAGAAACTCTTTCTTTTATTAATTGAAGAGTCTAGAGACCTTGGATATCTCCTGACTTGTCCTTCTCCATCATTGTAGGCCAAAACCTAGTGGAGAACTGCCTTTTAAGGCAAGGAACATTGTTATGATCAAAACCAATTTCTGGTTCCCATTTCCAGATCCAAGGGATACCAAACTCTGCATAAAAATGAAGACTCTCCATATTATGGAAAAATCTATTTTGATTCTCTGCTTCTATTAATGCAGGAGAAACTTGTTTCCATTTGAAAAATAAGGATTTGAATTCTTCTGGAAGTATTTTATCAGAAGTTCCAAATGTCTGCCACCAGTCATATACCCATGTCGGCAGTCCTTGTTCATAGACTTTTGGGCAGATTTTAATCCACCACGAATGTTTATGATAAGGATTTTGGTAAAAGAAGGTTTTATAATAAGCTTCTTTTATATCCCAATAATTGAAGTTTATAACTTCTCTGCCACCATTATTATTCTTAATCTGGCATTCTCTTTCTCTTAGGGTTCCAAAACCCCAATCTTCAGCTGTTATTATTTGCTTAATTATTATTCTGCTAAAATTATAAACTTTAGCCTCCTTATAAGTTTTGAAATGCCTGATTTCACAAGCTCCCATACTTGTCAGGAATTCTTCATAAAAAATTCTTTTTTTATAAGCAGGAGCAGCATATGATGATGTATCCATATAACGCTGCATAAGCTTCGAAGGCTCTTTTTCCCATTTAAGGTCATGAGTTTCGAGGAAGACAATGATATCTTTGAAGGGAGAATGAATATACTTTACTTTCTCTTCTGATGAAGTTATTACCTCAGCATAGGATGTTGAACCTTGTACTTTATTAGCCCAAGATGATGAGGTTCCCTCAGTATCCTTTTTTGAGTTCAGATATTCCTGAACTTTCTGAAGTAATTCTGGATTATCTTCCAGTTGGTCGATACCTGTGATATTTTCCTTAAAAAGTTTCTTATTACCATGCTGAATGATGGGGATTCCACATCCTCTTCCTTTATAAAAGGAAGGGTATTGGCTCCTTTGGCCTTTTCCTCTGGGGAGCATAACTACAAAATGAAACATTTTAGGTTAAACCAATGAGAATAATTATATTAATTTTTCTATTACAATCTCTTATGAGTCTTCTGAGATTAAGAGCTTCCTCCAAGATAGGTCTGAGGGAAGTAGACGGGGACCATCTTCTAATATAATACCTTTGTCTATCAAGTTCTTCTATTCTAATCTTATAATTTAAAATCATATTTTGGAGATCACGAATCTCCTGGTTAACCATTAGTAATAAATTCTCTAGTTAGGAAATCGGGTAAATTATTGTCCGATCCTTTTTTATATATAATTTCAAAATCAAAAGGAGCAAGTTGCGCTTGCCATCTAGCAAACATCTGTTTAGAAACATCGTGCTTAAAATCTTTATTAAACAAAAATTTTGCTGCCTGGCAATCTGTTTTTGTTAAAAAACTCTTATTATATAAATCGTCTTGAAATTTCAAAACGCATTTAAGGATAGCCAGGATTTCTTTAACAACCGTAGCATAGTTCTTTTGACTATTATTCCATTTTCCCGAGTAAAATCTAACAAGATATTCTTGTTTATCATTGGGATCAATTTGTTTAAGGATGCCTCCATATCCTATATTTGAGGCATCGGTTTCTATAATTTTTTCCCAATCCGGATTGGCAATTAAGAGACAAGGGATATTTTTAACCTTTTCTTTTATTTTTTTAATAGCTTCAATATTAATAGAATTAATTTCTTGTTTTATAAAATTAATTTGGTTTTGTTTATTAATAATATTTTCTCTAATATTATTCAGAATTCTGCTTATAGGTTCTGTGACGAAAGGAAACTCTAAAGATATATTACCGAAAGATTTTTGGTTGGTAAGATTTTTCTAAGGAAAGGAGTTCCTAATATAATTTGGTTGGAAATATTCTTAACTAAAAGAAAGCTATTAGGAATACAAACCACAGAGGAAACCATATCTCTAAATAAAGAGGATATGGAAATAAAACTTTTAAATAGTAAGAGTCTTGAAATTTATAAGAAAACTCATAAATTTTTACATATAGGTTTAGTCCAAATTGCTTTCAAACCTTTAACTTTAGAAGGTTTACCCGAAAGTTTTATAGCAGCCTTGAGAGATGCTAGAAATCTTGATTATAATTCTTCATTAATGGGTATTATACAGTCAAGTTTAGCTCATGGTCCTGTATACTTTAATGTATATCCTAATTTGCAACTTTCGTTGTCAGATATTAATATATATGATGCTTTAACTCTAAATGTTAAAACTCATGGCTATAATTATACTTCAGGGTCTGAGGTTATATGTGTTTGTAGCAGGATATATTATAAACCTCTACATACTTTAAACCCAAGATGTAGAATCAAGGATAAATCTATAAATGAAATTGTTTTAATAGAAACTAATTTTAAAAAATCTGAGATCACTACTAGAAGATCTATTAAATGGGAAGAAATTGAATTTCCTAAAAACTGGATTATAGATAACGCTGTCCCACGAGTTTCTCGAACTCAAAACAGACCTTTAAGTATTACTCAAACGCCTGATGGACAGGTTCAAATAGAATTTGAAAATCATAGAAGATCTAGTGACAGCTTATGCTCTAGATCTGATAAAGAAAATTATTTCTATATAGCCCCTAATTATAAAGTTGACTATCCTGAGTCCTCTAGAGCCTCCACCTCCAGAATAAGAGAAACAGGAGTTAGGGAAGATAAAGTTGAAGGAATTAAAATAAAAGAAGATAATATTGCTACAGGAATATATACTGTTGATCCAAACGCAACAGTATCAGAATTTAATTTCTCTGATTAAAATGGATAAAAGAAAATTTGATTTTAGTCAAGGATCCCCTGCCAGACTTAAAATACAGGAGGATTATAAAAAACCCATTTGGAAAAATTTTAGAGATTGGTTCAATACCAATTTCTCTTCCCAAGAAAAGAAAGATTTTGCTGAAGAATTTTATAAAGAACTTGCTTAAATAAATTTAGAAATTTCGTTTGTTCCTTGGTTCATAAATAATTACGTAAAAAATTACATCTCTACTATTGAAAGAAATTATACTCTTTCCCAAACAGGAGAAAATATTAGGTCTAGTTTTCCTCCTCCTAGATCTTTTCAAATAGAGGAAGACAATGAAATTAGATATTTTAAAGCTTTTCATAAATTGATTGATAACGAATCCTTTATTAATACCATGGGTTATATTAATGAAATAATTAAACAAAGAAATTTTACAAATCTTTACCTTATAAGGCTTGGAGAAAATATTAATTGTATAACGAATAAAATAACTTCTGAAATAAAGAATATTAGAGAACATTTTATATTGAAAAAGAAGTCAAACAGGTTGTTAGTACTCCTAGTATACAACCTCCTCCTATCATAAAAGATTTTAAAATGAAAGCTAAGGATAATATTGAAGATGTTATAATTAAACAATTCAATAAGTTTCGGGTAAATACTCTCAATAAAGGAACAGAGGAAACTGATAGTGATGGTCAAAATATAGAGGAAATTTATAAACTGGAAAATTTTAAATTTGCTGATAGACCAACCCAAAGGATGTATTATTATAATAGACCAACTCCCCAGGATGTCCTTATTGAAGAACAGGAGTATACGATAAATAATTCTTATAATGGAAAAAATATTTATGAATGGAATATTGATGGTTATAACGATAGGTACATTCAAAATATTATCCATAGAATGCTCATGTATAGTACAGTGGCAAAAAATCTTGGTAATACTGATAGCCAAATTGCAAAAATGATAACAGCAGGCTTCACAGGTCAGTTAAAAGGTTGGTGGGATAATTATCTCACCGCAGAAAATAGAAATATTATTCTTACCTCGGTAAAAACAGAAGATAATAATATTACAGAAATTCTGTTTATACTCTTGTTATAAATATTATGGAGCACTTTACAGGAAGATGGTCTGATAATGGTGAGACTATTAGAACACTACTTCAAAATTTAAGATGCAAAACTCTTACTAATTTTAGATGGTATAAAGATACTTTAGGATCGTTCAGGGGGATGCCATAATTATAGAATTATCATCCTAATAAGGGAAGGAGAAATATACCAAAAGGGATTTTACTGATTTCTTATTGATTTAATATGGCCAGTCATCCTATGTCAATGGAGGCAAGCCCAAAAAAAAACGCCTAAACATTGGCAACAACGGGCGAATCCAGACCCAAGGAAATAGCCATAAAAATAAATAATTAATCAAACCTGGGTATATCTTCCTTTCGATATTAAAATTATATTTCCATAATTAATTCCTTAGTATCTTATCGCCTAGTTTATCCAATATTTATAAACTTAGCCAATCATAAATAAAAACTTATAAAAACAGAGGAGTAGAGGAAACTTACAAAATATATATTGCTAAACTTTTCCCGAAGGATTTTTTACAATAGGAGTAAGGATGGAGGGATACAAGAGAGGAAGAGTGAGAGGGTTTCTATCTCAACACATGAGATTTTGATCTCTTCCTATCAAAAGACCTTATTTAAAGACAACAAAAGTCGGATTTCAAATCCGGATTTGAAATTTATAATTTTTCAGCTGACGTAAGGGCTGACGAAAGAGCTTGCACCTTTTATTCTTTCATCTTTCCACTTTGTTGGCTCCCATTTGCCTTATCTGGCGTTTTCTCGATTATCTTAATGAAGTTCTCGAAATTATCTTCTGTTGAGAAGCCTTCTTCTTCTTCATATGGATCCTGAGCATCCCTAAAATTTTTATGCTCATCATTGTTTGGAGAGAGTTCTGGAGAATTAATATCTGTATCTCCTTCTTCGTTTTCATCTTCATCCATATGATCAACGTCTTTTCCAATACTAGCCATATATTTAGCTATAAGTTCCTTCTCATTCATTTTTGAGATATTCTTCCTCAAAAATTCTTCAAAAGGAGTAATTTCTTTTTTCAGAGATTTATTAACTCTCTTTTGTTCTTTATAAAAAGAAACTCTTTCTTTTATTAATTGAAGAGTCTGGAGACCTTGGATATCTCCTAACTTGTCCTTCTCCATCATTGTAGGCCAAAACCTAGTGGAGAACTGCCTTTTAAGGCAAGGAACATTGTTATGATCAAAACCAATTTCTGGTTCCCATTTCCAGATCCAAGGGATACCAAACTCTGCATAAAAATGAAGAGTCTCCATATTATGGAAAAATCTATTTTGATTCTCTGCTTCTATTAATGCAGGAGAAACTTGTTTCCATTTGAAAAATAAGGATTTGAATTCTTCTGGAAGTATTTTATCAGAAGTTCCAAAGGTCTGCCACCAGTCATATACCCATGTCGGCAGTCCTTGTTCATAGACTTTTGGGCAGATTTTAATCCACCACGAATGTTTATGATAAGGATTTTGGTAAAAGAAGGTTTTATAATAAGCTTCTTTTATATCCCAATAATTGAAGTTTATAACTTCTCTGCCACCATTATTATTCTTAATCTGGCATTCTCTTTCTCTTAGGGTTCCAAAACCCCAATCTTCAGCTGTTATTATTTGCTTAATTATTATTCTGCTAAAATTATAAACTTTAGCCTCCTTATAAGTTTTGAAATGCCTGATTTCACAAGCTCCCATACTTGTCAGGAATTCTTCGTAAAAAATTCTTTTTTTATAAGCAGGAGCAGCATATGATGCTGTATCCATATAACGTTGCATAAGCTTCGAAGGCTCTTTTTCCCATTTAAGGTCATGAGTTTCGAGGAAGACAATGATATCTTTGAAGGGAGAAGGAATATACTTTTCTTTCTCTTCTGATGAAGTTATTACCTCAGCATAGGATGTTGAACCTTGTACTTTATTAGCCCAAGATGATGAGGTTCCCTCAGTATCCTTTTTTGAGTTCAGATATTCCTGAACTTTCTGAAGTAATTCTGGATTATCTTCCAGTTGGTCGATACCTGTGATATTTTCCTTAAAAAGTTTCTTATTACCATGCTGAATGATGGGGATTCCACATCCTCTTCCTTTATAAAAGGAAGGGTATTGGCTCCTTTGGCCTTTTCCTCTGGGGAGCATAACTACAAAATGAAACATTTTAGGTTAAACCAATGAGAATAATTATATTAATTTTTCTATTACAATCTCTTATAAGTCTTCTGAGATTAAGAGCTTCCTCCAAGATAGGTCTGAGGGAAGTAGACGGGGACCATCTTCTAATATAATACCTTTGTCTATCAAGTTCTTCTATTCTAATCTTATAATTTAAAATCATGTTTTGGAGATCACGAATCTCCTGGTTAACCATTAGTAATAAATTCTCTAGTTAGGAAATCGGGTAAATTATTGTCCGATCCTTTTTTATATATAATTTCAAAATCAAAAGGAGCAAGTTGCGCTTGCCATCTAGCAAACATCTGTTTAGAAACATCGTGCTTAAAATCTTTATTAAACAAAAATTTTGCTGCCTGGCAATCTGTTTTTATTAAAAAAACTCTTATTATATAAATCGTCTTGAAATTTCAAAACGCATTTAAGGATAGCCAGGATTTCTTTAACAACCGTAGCATAGTTCTTTTGACTATTATTCCATTTTCCCGAGTAAAATCTAACAAGATATTCTTGTTTATCTTTGGGATCAATTTGTTTAAGGATGCCTCCATATCCTATATTTGAGGCATCGGTTTCTATAATTTTTTCCCAATCCGGATTGGCAATTAAGAGACAAGGGATATTTTTAACCTTTTCTTTTATTTTTTTAATAGCTTCCGTATGACTATTATTCCAGGGCTTAGGATCCTTCTTAAGCCTTTCATAAAGAATAGCTGTATCCTGAGCAAGATTTTTATAATAAGGAGAAATATAATTAATACTCCCTAGGAACCTTTGTAATTGAGTTTTATCCCTAATTTCATCCGGAAATTTAGACGCAAACTCGATGCTTCTATCTATAGGAATTATTTTTCCTTTCTCAATATTATGACCTAAAAATCTAACACAAACTTGAAACAATTTCATCTTAGATTTGGATATAACCAGGCCATTATTTGAAATAAGATTTTTAAAAATTCTAAGATGCTCAAAATGAGTTTGGATGTCTTTTGAAAAGACTAAGATATCATCGATATAAACGATGATAAAATCACTGTAAGGATTGAATATATCATTCATGATTTTTTGGAATTCTGAAGGTGCGTTTTTTAAACCAAAAGGCATCACCTTCCACTCGAATTGTCCAAAGGGAACATTAAAAGCAGTTTTATAAACATCTCTTTTATCAATTTGAATCTGCCAATATCCAGATTTTAGATCAAATTTTGAAAATATAATAGCGTTTAAAAGCCTATCTAATAAATCTTTTTTATTGGGCATCGGATATCTAAACCATTTCAAGGCCTTATTAAGCGGTTTATAGTTGATAACTAACCTTGGAACTCCTCTTTCTTGTTCAGCTTGCTTATTAACATAGAAAGCTGTGCAATACCAAGGAGATTTAGAGGGTTGTATGAGGCCCTTTTCTTCAAGACTTTTGACTTCTTTTTTACAAAGATCCAGATACTCCTTATTCATTTGACCTGGTCTAGCTTTAGTAGGGATTCTAGATTCATCAAAATCCTCTTCATAATCAAGGTTAACAATATGTTTTTTTCTATCCCAAAAAGCATTGGGATGTTCATTACAAATTTGTTCAGTAAAATTATTTTCTATTAATTTAATTTTTTCTTTAAGCTTCGGGTTCTCCAATTGTGCTTCAATATTAATAGAATTAATTTCTTGTTTTATATAATTAATTTGGTTTTGTTTATTAATAATATTTTCTCTAATATTATTCAGAATTCTGCTTATAGGTTCTGTGACGAAAGGAAGCTCTAAAGATATATTACCGAAATTTCCTATTATTCCTTTGTTATCAACTCTGATAGGTAAGATTTTTCTAAGGAAAGGAGTTCCTAATATAATTTGGTTGGAAATATTCTTAACTAAAAGAAAGCTATTAGGAATACAAACCACAGAGGAAACCATATCTCTAAATAAAGAGGATATGGAAATAAAACTTTTAAATAGTAAGAGTCTTGAAATTTATAAGAAAACTCATAAATTTTTACATATAGGTTTAGTCCAAATTGCTTTCAAACCTTTAACTTTAGAAGGTTTACCCGAAAGTTTTATAGCAGCCTTGAGAGATGCTAGAAATCTTGATTATAATTCTTCATTAATGGGTATTATACAGTCAAGTTTAGGTCATGGTCCTGTATACTTTAATGTATATCCTAATTTGCAACTTTCGTTGTCAGATATTAATATATATGATGCTTTAACTCTAAATGTTAAAACTCATGGCTATAATTATACTTCAGGGTCTGAGGTTATATGTGTTTGTAGCAGGATATATTATAAACCTCTACATACTTTAAACCCAAGATGTAGAATCAAGGATAAATCTATAAATGAAACTGTTTTAATAGAAACTAATTTTAAAAAATCTGAGATCACTACTAGAAGATCTATTAAATGGGAAGAAATTGAATTTCCTAAAAACTGGATTATAGATAACGCTGTCCCACGAGTTCCTCGAACTCAAAACAGACCTTTAAGTATTACTCAAACGCCTGATGGACAGGTTCAAATAGAATTTGAAAATCATAGAAGATCTAGTGACAGCTTATGCTCTAGATCTGATAAAGAAAATTATTTCTATATAGCCCCTAATTATAAAGTTGACTATCCTGAGTCCTCTAGAGCCTCCACCTCCAGAATAAGAGAAACAGGAGTTAGGGAAGATAAAGTTGAAGGAATTAAAATAAAAGAAGATAATATTGCTAGAGGAATATATACTGTTGATCCAAACGCAACAGTATCAGAATTTAATTTCTCTGATTAAAATGGATAAAAGAAATTTGATTTTAGTCAAGGATCCCCTGCCAGACTTAAAATATAGGAGGATTATAAAAAACCCATTTGGAAAAATTTTAGAGATTGGTTCAATACCAATTTCTCTTCCCAAGAAAAGAAAGATTTTGCTGAAGAATTTTATAAAGAACTTGCTGAAATAAATTTAGAAATTTCGTTTGTTCCTTGGTTCATAAATAATTACGTAAAAAATTACATCTCTACTATTGAAAGAAATTATACTCTTTCCCAAACAGGAGAAAATATTAGGTCTAGTTTTCCTCCTCCTAGATCTTTTCAAATAGAGGAAGACAATGAAATTAGATATTTTAAAGCTTTTCATAAATTGATTGATAACGAATCCTTTATTAATACCATGGGTTATATTAATGAAATAATTAAACAAAGAAATTTTACAAATCTTTACCTTATAAGGCTTGGAGAAAATATTAATTGTATAACGAATAAGATTGAGAAAATAACTTCTGAAATAAAGAATATTAGAGAACATTTTTATATTGAAAAAGAAGTCAAACAGGTTGTTAGTACTCCTAGTATACAACCTCCTCCTATCATAAAAGATTTTAAAATGAAAGCTAAGGATAATATTGAAGATGTTATAATTAAACAATTCAATAAGTTTAGGGTCAATACTCTCAATAAAGGAACAGATGAAACTGATAGTGATGGTCAAAATATAGAGGAAATTTATAAACTGGAAAAATTTAAATTTGCTGATAGACCAACCCAAAGGATGTATTATTATAATAGACCAACTCCCCAGGATGTCCTTATTGAAGAACAAGAGTATACGATAAATAATTCTTATAATGGAAAAAATATTTATGAATGGAATATTAATGGTTATAACGATAGGCACATTCAAAATATTATCCATAGAATGCTCATGTATAGTACAGTGGCAAAAAATCTTGGTAATACTGATAGCCAAATTGCAAAAATGATAACAGCAGGCTTCACAGGTCAGTTAAAATGTTGGTGGGATAATTATCTCACCGCAGAAAATAGAAATATTATTCTTACCTTGGTAAAAACAGAAGATAATAATATTACAGAAAATTCTGTTTATACTCTTGTTATAAATATTATGGAGCACTTTACAGGAAGATGGTCTGATAATAGTGAGACTATTAGAACACTACTTCAAAATTTAAGATGCAAAACTCTTACTAATTTTAGATGGTATAAAGATACTTTTTTAAGTAGAGTTATGGAACTCCCAGAAAGTAATAGTGCTCATTGGAAGTTTAAATTCATAGATGGGTTACCTTATCTTTTTGCTGAAAGAGTTAGAACCCAATTAAGACAAGGAAATATTAATATCAATTATGATAATTTTACTTATGGTAAATTAATAGGATTCTGTATCCAAGAAGGATTATCTCTTTGCAATGAGATAAAACTTGATAGACAAATTAAGAAAAATAATCTTAATGAGAAAAGACAATTAGGGCAATTTTGTAACCAATTTGGGGTAGAAAATATCCCTGTTACAAAAGAAAAAACTAAAAAATATGATAAAAGAAAATATTATAATGTTCCCACTAGAAAAACTCATAAAAGAAGAGAAAAAAGAGAAAAAATGGAAACTTATAGAAAGAAAAAGAATACCCCTATAATATATGATTTTTGTAAAAAACCAGGTCACTATGCTAGTAATTGTTGGATAAAAAATAAAAAAAATATAAAAAGAAAAATTAACAATCTTGAGATAGATAAAGATCTCAAAGATTCTATTATAGAAATCTTAGAACAAAAAGAAGAATTTAGTGATCAAAAGTGATCAAAATTCTGATGAGGATATGACTTGTGAAGAAATGGAAAATATTTCTTCAGATTCCAGTAATGATTCTTGTAAATGTGATAATCTTTACGAAATCATAGCTCAGTTTCAAGATGAAGCAGGAAGTAGTAGTAATAATATAAATGTCATAACTAGTAATGATATAACAGAACTTTTGAAAATAATAAAAGATGAGAAACTAAGACTTGAAATCTTTGAACAATTAAGAGACAAAGATTTAATTGAGAAAGATAACTCTGATTCAGAACCTTGTACTATGGCTTATAATAATTCGGAGTCATACACTATGGCCGAAGTTAAAAGATTAATGAATCAAAAATACTCTAATAAACCGGTGGTAAAAGATTTAAATTCAGAAATTAATAACCTTAAGGAAGAAATTAAAGAATTAAGAAATAACTTAAGGATCCAAGATTTACGTATCTCAACAATTGAAAAAGGAAAAGAAGTTTCTACTACAAACAGCAATGATGAAGGGTTATTCCTTTCAAAACTTGAATTAATTACTTCTTAGAAATGGTTTATAAAGATTATCCTTCTTATTGATAATAACTATAAAAGAGAATTTATTGCTCTCGTTGATAGCGGAGCAGATCTTAATTGTATAGTGCAGAAAAATTATTTTAAATTTGTGAATTTACTTGAGATCAGAAGCTTCGTTTATTAAACAATACGTTGTTTGTCAACTGTGTTAACCATATTTTTAGGCAGGGTCAGGGTGTTATAAATCGATGTGATTTATTAATGGAGTTTTATGAACCGATATCTTTCATGATAAAAATTGATTGATTTAATTATAAAATCAAATAAGTTCCAGGACTAAAATTGAGATAGAAGGATTAATAAAGTGTAAAGTGATCATATCTCCTCATATCTACTCTCTCTATCATAATTTAATAAAAAAATTGTGTCAAACTAGCGATCTGCTGAGTTTGCGGAGTGCGAAACCAGAAGTCTAGATACCTTCTAGACGGGCTCTGATCTCAGCGGTCAATGAGTTTGCATGGTGCAATCCATGTGGTCCGCTTTATACAATCTGCTTCTTCAATTTTTTTCATTTTTAACTTTCTTTCACTCCGAATTATGTACTTTTATTTTTTCTCCTCAACCTATAGATTATAATATTAAAATACCATCAAAGTGAGTCTAATCTTTACAAAGTGCAAAAAGTTATTGCAAAACATGACCATGATTTGATTCATATTCACATTATTATATTTATTTTATTCTTATTTTTTTTATCTATTTTCTTATTATATAATATTTTTTACTCACATTCCCCTAATATTTACTCATATTTAATTTAAAACTAATATTTTTTCCGTTTCCTAATAATAAAAAAATCTTTCCACTTTGGTTCGTTTCCTAAAATAGATTCTTTCAATTTTAGGAAACTTCTTTCTTTCAATGAGGTGAGGTTCATTTTTCACTAACACACTTTCTTTTTTTCTCTTTTTTATTTTACCAATTTTATATTAAAATCTGTGTCGTTTCAAAAGTTTCTATTTTATGAAATTGATAAAGTATATATAAATAATATTCATACTCCAGTATTCCACCCATTTTTCTTAACATTTTCTTAAAATCCACCCAATTTCCACAAGTACTGTTTAAATTTTCGTACCCTAAAAAATGATACAATTCGAATGTGACTCATGGATCATAAAACAATAGTTAAAAGACAAAATAAAAACTCAAAGAACAAGAATATTGCAGCCCAACAATGGCTTATAGAGTTTAGGCCGATGGCTAGAAGAAAATTATGAATTTGGATCCCCGGGCTCCAAGCACAGCAAGTGGCGGATCCAGGAATTTATATTCGGGGTGCGAGTCATGTGATAAATCATTATATAACATACCAAAAATAAAAACTAATACTAAAAGCAATATATTTTGAAAAAGCAATATATTTTGAAATATACAAATTTTAGAGTCATACATTTCAAAATACAATAATAAACTACATTATATCTAATTTATTTTTCGACGAGTCTTCATTTTTTCAAAACGATTCACTATATCATCATCAGATACTTGTAGAAACACATCTTTCTCAATGAAAGTGACCAAACAAT
Source organism: Salvia splendens (assembly GCF_004379255.2). Classification (NCBI taxonomy): domain Eukaryota; kingdom Viridiplantae; phylum Streptophyta; class Magnoliopsida; order Lamiales; family Lamiaceae; genus Salvia; species Salvia splendens. Next base: position 11,771,549 of record NC_056033.1, read on the forward strand.
CGTTCAAAGGTTGATCACCCATTCTATTTCTCAACTTATTCTTCACAAACGTCATTCCAGAAAACACTCTCTCTACACTTGCAGTGGCAACCGGAAGAATCAAAATCAACTTGATAAGCAAAACCACACGCGAATAAACCACATCTCTTTTTGTTTCAACAAGCTTCACCAAAAGAGAACTAATATCTCACAAATTCTGAAAGTCTTCATCACTTCTCATATCTCCAATGAATATATCAAGTTGGTACTCAAGATCCATCAAATCAATGTTTGAAAAATCGGAAGGATAAAAAGTGTCAAGTTTGACCATTCAATTCTAATGTTGTGCATTCGCTTTCTTAGTGCTAGACGATATATTCATACAATAATAACTTTACAAACATACTACTTGGACAATGTTAATGATTTTATACTAATTCCATTCTTACCTAACTATCAACTCCAAGCCAATTAATCAATTATGAAGATTGAAAATTGAAGCATACTGTACAAAATTAAAAAACATTGAGGCAAATAAAACATTAAACATGAAAAATTGAAATTGAGCCTTGAGATTTGATTGACAAATGAGATGTGCTACACTAAGCCATAAATTACATACCCAATATGATATATCACCTATTTACATTTCATCAATTCTTACCTAAATCGTGAAAAGCAAGCTGAAGAACTCCGGCAGCGCAGCGGCGGGCGAAAATCTCCAGCCTCCAATTCCAGGCGTGAATTCTCGCTCTTTCTGTAAAGATTTGGGCTAATTGTGTAAGGGCTTAGGCCTTAGGGTTGGCATTGTTTGTTAGGTACTTAGTTTATTAAGTTAAAAGGCCCAAAATAAGAGCAGTCCAAAAATGAATTAAATAGCCCAAAACAAATCCAGCCCACTTTTCTTCTTCTTCCCCAATTTTCAGTTTCACTGTTTCAGAAATTAAATTGAGGCGGACGATTGGAGTACAGCGGAAGACGGAGTCAGGGACTCAGGGCTCGGCGGCTGATCCAGCCCACTTTTCTTCTTCTTCTTCTTCCCCAATTTGTATTTAAATATATAATACTACTAAAAAAATTTTAGGGGTACACTCGTACCCCCTTTGTCTCTGCTCCCTCCGCCACTGAGCACAGCAAGGGCTGATGTTACACACAATAGGGGAGTTATACCGAAACATATATTGAGACACCATGCATAATTCAGAAATACTATAGTAATGTCACATCTCTACACTTTAATAGCGGTCGCCCAACAGAAGCAACTTTCTCGTTAAATCTCTGCAAACCCTCTCTCTCTCATTCTCAACCACGATCTCGCTCTCACCAGTCACCGATCACCACTACAGTAAGGCGATGGAGACTTATTCCTACCATTCCTCCTACCCAGAGCCCGGCCATTCATCACCGTAATCCAGAGAAATCGAGTCCGAAAATTCCTCGCCGTGGGAGGACCAGAATTACAGGATCAAGTTTATGTGCAGTTACGCCGGTAAAAGTCACCCTCGTCCGCACAACAACCAGCTGTCGTACGTAGGCAGAGAAACGAAGATCCTCGTCGTCGACCGAAATGTCAAATTCAGCGCTATGCTCACTGTTAGAAGTAATAGTCAAGCTGATCAAGCTGCAATGCATGATCTCAAGTCACTGGACCGTCAAGCTGATCAAGCTGCAATCCGTCAAGCTGATCAAGCTGCAATGCATCTCAAGTCACTGGACCGTCAAGTTGATCAAGCTGTTGATCAAGCTGTTGCATGCAATGCTGAAATTACTAATCGTGGCGATCAGTGTATGGCAACGAAGCAAGATGCACGTGATAAACAAGTGATCAACTCCACACGAGTCAAGGCGTAGATAAGCCAAAAGAGAGGACAAAGGCTGGTACACTAAAAGAACCAATCAGAGAGCTCACACGAGCTATAGCTGTGATTGAGTCAAGTATGCCAGCTAAGGTGGAGGACCACCGTTGTACTTGGCGCGACGTGGTGTTGCATGGTTTAAAGAGGAAACATGTTTTGCAGTGTTAGTTTGATTAAGAATGTAAAGCATGATTAACATCGTGCTAATTAGATTAGAGCAAGATTCTAGATTGTTCCAATGAGAAGTATATGTAGTTGAATCTTGCTATATCCCCCCTCTGTGCCTAGGACAGACTTAGAAGCTCTTCTCATTCCTAACTGGAAAATTGTCATGCAAAGTGAGTTTAATGCACTTCTTAATAATAAAACATGGATATTAACCGCACTACCTCCAGGCAAGAACCTTATAGGCTGCACTTGTCTGGAGCAATTGCTAGATACAAAGCCAGATTGGTTGCTCAAGGATTCTCTCAACAGCCTTGTTTTGATTTTAATGAGACCTTCAGTCCGGTTGTCAAGCCTACTACTATCAGAATCATTCTAAGTTTGGCAGTCTCTCTTGGTTGGGTAATAATTCATCTTGATGTCAACAATGCTTTCTTGAATGGTGATATCAAAGAAGACATTATATGAAGCAACCTCCTGGATTTGAACAAGGTGGACCTCATCTGGTTTGTAAACTCAACAAAGAACTTTATGGCTTGAAGCAGGCCTCTAGAGCATGGTTTTTCACTGTGCACTCAGTTCTTCTCAAGCTTGGATTATCACAATCAAAGTCTGATGTTTCTATGTTTATTAGACAGAGGGGTGGTGAGGTCATCTATCTTCTTATCTATGTTGATGATATGCTTATTACAGGGAATTCTCAAGTCTCTATCCAACATATCATCTCTCAGTTGAATTCTCACTTTTCTTTAAAAGATCTTGGGGAGGTGAGCTTGTTTCTAGGAGTTGAAGTTGTAAGGACTGCTGATGGGGGACTACATCTCTGTCAATCTAACTACATCAAATATCTCTTAAAGAAAGCTAACATGACAGGTGCTAAGGGATGTCCTACTCCCATGGTTTCAAGTTCTGAGTTGAGCAAGCACTCTGGACAGTCAGTCACAGATTCAAGACTTTACAGAAGTGTTGTTGGCGCCTTGCGATATACAACAATCACTAGGTCGGATACTAACTTTGCTGTGAACAAAGTGAGTCAGTATATGGCTGAGCCTCTAGATACCAACTGGAGATCTGTTAAGAGAATCTTAAGGTATCTCTCAGGGACCTTAGATTATGGAATTCAGATCAAGAAGTCAACTAGTGAAATATCAGCATTCTCAGATTCAGACTGGGCCTCTGATTTGGATGACAGAAGGTCTACCACGGGCATTTGTGCATATCATGGAAGAAACCTTGTTTCTTCGTGTGTGAAGAAACAAACTATGGTGGCTAGGTCTAGTACAGAGGCAGAGTATAGAAGCCTAGCTCAAGCCGCTGCAGAAGTGTCATGGTTATCATCCCTACTTGGTGAATTGAAGATTAAAAGGAAAGGAGTCCAGTGATTTGGGTGGATAATCTCAGTGCAATAGCTTTGTCATCAAATCCTGTACTTCATGCAAGGACAAAGCATATTGAGCTTGATATACACTTTGTGCGTGACAAAGTTCTTGCAAAGGAAATTGAGTTGAGGCATGTCCCCACTGCTAATCAGGTTGCAGAAATTTTACCAAGCCATTGAGTCATCAACCCTTCGTGAAGCTAAGAGAAAGATTAGGAGTGGTATCATTAGCCTCCCTCGGATTGAGGGGGTGTGTTAGAAGTAATAGTCAAGCTGATCAAGCTGCAATGCATGATCTCAAGTCACTAGACCGTCAAGTTGATCAAGCTGCAATCCGTCAAGCTGATCAAGCTGCAATGCATCTTAAGTCACGGGACCGTCAAGCTGATCAAGCTGCAATCCGTCAAGTTGATCAAGCTGCAATGCATCTCAAATCACTTGACCGTCAAGTTGATCAAGCTGCAATCCGTCAAGCTGATCAAGCTGCAATGCATCTCAAGTCACTGGACCGTCAAGTTGATCAAGCTGTTGATCAAGCTGCTGCATGCAATGCTGAAATTACTAACCGTGGAGATCAGTGTATGGCAACGAAGCAAGATGCACGTGATAAACAAGTGATCAACTCCACACGAGTCAAGGTGATAGATAAGCCAAAAGAGAGGACAAAGGCTGGTACACCAAAAGAACCAATCAGAGAGCTCACACGAGCTACAGTTATGATTGAGTCAAGTATACCAGCTAAGGTGGAGGACCACCGTTGTACTTGGCGCGACGTGGTGTTGCGTGGTTTAAAGAGGAAACATGTTTTACAGTGTTAGTTTGATTAAGAATGTAAAGCATGATTAACATCATGCTAATTAGATTAGGGTAAGATTCTAGATTGTTCCAATGAGAAGTATAGGTAGTTGAATCTTGCTGTATTGATCATCACGGAAAATATAATTTGAGTTGAAGACAATCCTAGATACAATGTTTGTTTCATTCTTCTTCTACATGCGTTTGGTTGCATGTTTTCACTCACCAAGCTCATTGCGCTCTGTGATTGCGATACTATCCCCTTAAGTTTCAATTGCCTGGCGAGGATCTAGATGCGTTGATTTCGGTAACGAATGATGATGATTTGGAGCACATGATGCACAACTCACAAGTATCGGCTGTGCAAAATTTCACCAAAGCCAGCTAGGCTGCGGCTTTTTGTATTTTCGAACCAGAATCCGACCCTGAATCCTTCGGGTCGCAAGACGGACAAAGAACGGTTTGTGGACGCGCTAAATAATGTGCATGTGCCACCGGTGAATAGCGTTGATTTTCTATTTGGATTTGAGATGGCAAATGCCGCGCCTCAGCCGGTGGTGGAGAGTATTCAGGATCTCCAGAGGCTGAGTATTGAAGAAGAAGAAGAAGAAGAAGAAGAAGAGAAGAAGAAGAAGAAGAAGAAGAAGAAGAAGAAGAAGAAGAAGGAATGTACACGAGGAAAAGCAACGACACCGATAAACACCCGGAGAAGATACCTCAGGTGGCGGTGCCTGGCTATTGGGAAGATAAGTAGGTTCCCATCGGAGTGAATCCAGCAAGCAACATCAATAAAGAGCAAGTTTATATGATTTTGGCACCTGCCAGCGCATACCCCACACAGATGATAAGACCAGCCAACGGACCCCCAACTCAGGGCTATTACGCGGTTCAGAGGGTATACCGAGACCAACAGCCTATGTACAACATGATTACGCAAGGCGTCGTGCCTCCCATGATCATGGTGTAGCACAAGTGAGAGGGATACTCTGAGATGGTGAGGTCGGGGACAAATGGTGCAGGGAGACAGATCGAGATGGTATACTATGCGGCCGGCGGCGTATTGGGAAAACCGGAGCAGTACCAAGGTATGGGCGCTGATATGAGAGTCGTTGCGGCCGAAGCAGGGGCAAAGCAGTGGCCAAGGCTACGTAGGCTTCTGTGTGATTCAGAGATGTTAGTTCCCTTCAAATAAATTGAGTTTCTTATATGTCTGCTTTTTTTTACTTCCTTCGTCTCACTTTTAACCCATCACGGGTTTTAAGAAATACTACCTCCATCCACATGATTATTTTATGTTGTCCATATTTGATGCATAATAATGTGATCAATGCAATAACGCCCTTTCTACTATCCATTTTGTATAGAATAATGTGATCCTTTGAACCTACTATAAGATATCTCAATGTACATTTTAGTGTCAGCCAATACTATCCTGTCTATCTCCCATGATCATTCATGTACCTACTTAGCAACACTTATAGCATGTGTTAGGTAAGGTTTTGTACATATCATATTATATACATGACATTTTTACATTTTCAATAATATTTACCTAAGAAATTTTGCTAATATTCCCATTCTTCTACAGTTCTATGTTCTATCTTTGGTTTCTATTGTAATGATGGTTTGGAAAAAAAGATGGGAGAGAGCAAAGATACGACAGTGCTCAGATAGGTGAGTACTTAGAATTAATGACATGAAATTTATTTTCTAATTTTTTTTAGTTAATTGAAAAATACACCATTTTGATTAAGTTTTAATTTGCCAAACCAGCTTTTAATTTTTAACATTTGAAAATTTTGTAGAAAAAATACAAAGTTCATGTATTTATATTCTATTTTTTTTAAAAAAAATAGATATTGAAAGTTTGTTTACAAATTTGCAAGTAACGCATTTGCAAATTATTGTATTACCAATTTTTGTTATTCTAAAAAAAATTAGAAAATATCGAAAGTCTTGAACTAATTTCTATTATTGTCCCATTAATTATGACTTATTTTCGTATTTTTTGGTAAAAAATATGTGATTCTCATATTATAAAATCTACTGTTAAGTACTCTTTAATCACTTTTCCTAAGTGAACCACTTCACTCCAAATTTTCCAATACTATAATATAATTATAAGAGTGAACTGAAAAAAATAAAATCTTTGTACCCATAGTATTTGTAATTTTTCATTACTTCATAAAAATAAAATCATAAAAGATCTTTGGATAAACATTTAATTTTGTTTGAATTACTTTTGCATTATTTTCAAACTTGTCACTAGCTATTTCTTCATATTTTACATTTAGGGTATTCATTATGCGCCAAGAAAACAAATTCCAACCTCATTTTTCAGCTGTAACGTCAGTATTTTCTTTTTTAGCCCCAACATATACAATGCATCTAACTTTAATTTCAGCTTCATTTTCAGCCCCAACTCAATTTCACAATCATCACTAAAAAAGGAAATTATTTCATATAATAGTACTTAAGAATAGAAAATACATTAATTTAAATCTAAAATCACATTTAAAATCCCAATTTTTCCTCAAACTTCTCGATCGATCATCTTGGTCATTAGGCGGACGTGCTCAATGATGGATAAATGGTAAGTATCAGTAGGAGGCTTAGTCAAATCGTTCTTCGGAATAATCCGAGTTCCTGTATCGTACGGATCTCACCCCATTACGTATGCATAATCAACAAATGTTGCTTGAGCTCTTCGTCCTGATCTGGGCATGACTGCATTTGATTTATGCTAATTAATTAAAAACAATGTAAATGAATAAGAACTTGAATCACAGTTAAGTGTAAATCTCAATCAATTAATCAAAATGCGTTGTACTTAGACCATCCACAATAACCGCCCAGCGACCGCCTAGCCGAGCGCCGGCGCTGGGCGGTTCGCTGGGCGGTCTATTGCAGCCGTCCAGCCGCTGACTGGAGAGAGAAACCGCGCAGCGCTGGGCGGTGGCGTGGCGCTGGGCGGTCCGTTCGGCGCTATTGCAGCTCCCGGATCGCCCAGCGCACCGCCCAGCGCGAAAATTAATTTTTTTTTTTCCGAAACACTATATATACGCGCTTTGCTCGTCATTTTCATTCGCACCACTTGTTTTAACGAGTACACTATATATGCGAAAATTAAATTTTTTTTCCGAAACACTATATATGCGAAAATTAAATAACGCGAAAATTAATTTTTTTTTCCGAAACACTATATATGCGAAAATTAAATTTCGCATATTGTGTGATTGTTAATTATTTCATTTTGTATATATTTGTTAATAGTGATGTGGATATTATGTGGCTAGGCTATGGCTGGGCTATTGCTGGGCTATTTGCTTGTTTTAATGATATGGCAGGAGGATTTTTAGTGCTGCTGATGTGGCAGTGGCTGAGCTATTGCTGGGCTATTCCTATTGTGGATGGTCTTACTTACCCCAAACTCTAAATAAGATTAAATCAATTAAAAAATCTATGTCTTTCTATAATCAATTAAAAAATCCGCAAGTTGATGACGCACATAAACACCGGAAGCACCGAATCCGTGATTTAACGAAAACTCGATACGTAGTTCATATTTGTAGATATTTTCTTCTCTCTCTTCATCTTTACGAGTTCAATCACTTCTGCCTAAAGCCTTTACCTCAACATTTGCCCTTTATCGGGAAACCGCGATTATGCTTCGAGATCTTCATTCGCCATCGCTCTTTAGGTGTTGATAGCATCTCGATGAAACGGATGGTTCTCGTCTGCTTTCTCCTTTCGCAGCTTCAAAGGTCTTTTATTCTCTCTCTGGTGGCCTTTGCTTTCGCTTTTGTGATTGTGTTTTTTTTCTGTATATTTGAATGGATAATTACTTTCATATCTGTTATTGGAGAGTTTAGCTTGGCTTATTTTGAACGTACATGCACTACATTATATTCGCTTTCTTATATTTTGGAATACAATCTGTGATGTTTTCGTCCCGTTTTGGTTTCTCTTTTTTTAGTTGTTTTTTTATTTCCCAGGTATAGTTTCTGGCATTAATCTTTTCTGATTTGTATTTGATATTTAGCCTGTCAAAACTATGGTGTCAAAATCTTCTGTTCCACAATCTATAAAGGTAAAAAAATAGAGTAGAAATATAGATTATGTTGAACTCGTAGTGTTAATTGATGGTGTTTGATTTTATGGTTCCAGTTCTTGGCGTGGTTCCAACCCTGTCAAATTACGAAGGGTATATGATTATTGAAGCAATGGGGACTGTTTTCACTATACATAAGGGCGGTTCAGTTTACAAATCCTTTTTCTTTTACCAAATTCACCAGAAACGTTTGTTTTCAATTCATCTTCAGCTTCTCATGGCCAAGGGTTTATTTGTGATACTGTGAATGTAGTTTAATATAATTGTTGAATATTGTGAATGTATTATTTGTGATTCTGCCTCTCTTTGATTCTGATTGAACTGTGCTTGTTTTCACCTAGGATTATGTTATTGGTGGTGACTCTAATATCGTAAATGGTAGTAGTTTAGATGAGTTAACTAAGTAGTTTCAAATTCAGTAACTCTTTTGTGGTAATCTTAGTAATCTTTTACTTTATGTTTGATGACAGAAGTTTTGGAGTTTTTCTCTACATGTTACAAGTTAAACTTTTTAGATGTCAAGTGGAATAAAAAGTCACATGTGTCGGCATTTCGATGTTTCGCTTTTTGTTTGTATCTGTTATTGGAATTATGTAATTTGATAGATGTTTGTTGTAATAATGTGTAATTCTAACAACTTGCAAAAGTATGCTGAAAACTGTGGTATTTGCATCTTCAGTAGTGGTCTTGCGTGCTTCAATAGGGGATGAAAATTTTAATATAAGCATGCCTTTATACCCCAATCAGGCCACAGTTAATTGAAAACTAGGTGATTAAGTCTTATATTGGCTTAATTCTAAAGGGGAGAAATTAGATACACTGAGAGTCTCAGAGTCTAGGTGATTATCTTGTTAGTTAATGTTTGACTTTCAGGTTCACTTAATCTGTTGAGAATAAAGTGATGGGATGGAGTGAGCATTGATAAAAATGGTTTGTGGTATATGACTCTATAATACCTGTGAAAGAAGGTAACTGGATAAATATTTGACTACACTTTGTCTCAATAGAGGTCTTGAAATTAATTCATAGCATTGTAGTTAGTAGTAGATAATGGAGCCTTCCTATGATAAACAAAATTGTCTTGGGTGTGCAATACAGTATGGTGATCCATTATTACACTTAGGCATCACGTATAACTCCTTTTGTTATTGCCATGGAATATGCACTTGCCCGTGGTTACTTGTTACGGCTCTCTCTCCTAACAGGCTAGTCTTTTTTGGGATGAGTTCTCCTGTTTTGTTTGAAACATTGCTTTTGGATGGGAGATGAAAAATTATAGTATTAAAGTGGACCCAAATCATTGTAAAACTAGTTTGAAATGAGGGTAATAAGTTCAAAACCATATATATCTGAACAACTATCTATCTATCTGCTACTTTGAATTTGCAAAAGATATCCATGTGTCCTTCATTTCAATCACAACCTTTTTGTATTTATTAATAACTCTAACACCTCCTGCTCTTTGATGCACCTATTTTAGGTTAATAGGTATGCAGATGAACTGGTAATATATATAGTAGTATTTAATTACAGGCTGCTGGTTCTTTACCCAGATGGGCTCCAAACTTTATGCTTATTACATGCAAGATCTTTGGTATTTTACTTGATTGGTTTTATTAGCAGCTAATGCTAAACTGTCAAGCATAAATGTGACTTTGTGCAGATTAGCAGTTTACCATTTTCTTAAGGTTTGGTAATGAATATATTAAATCTGTATAGTGAAGTGATCTGGTGATTCGGCAATGAGGCTGATGCCACCAAATGTCGGATATTTATGAAACAGGATATGGACCTCATATACATCAGCACAAGCATCAAGCATAAATGTGACTTTGTGCAGATTAGCAGTTTACCATTTTTTTAAGGTTTGGTAATGAATATATTAAATCTGTATAGTGAAGTGGTCTGGTGATTCAACAATGAGGTTGATGCCACCAAATGTCGGATCTTTATGAAACGGGATATGGACCTCATATACATCAGCACAAGCATCCACACGCATAATGTACTATTAATAAACCAGTTTCTGTGGTAAGTTGTTGAGTTTTTGCAGGACCTACGGTTTAAGTTTGTTGCATGCCATCAACTGAAAATAAATAATTCCTAGTATATATTATGGTTTGACGGACTAGTACTATACTGTTACCTTCCCAACCCCCAATAATGGCGATTTTAACTTTCACATTTACTGAAGCATCCTATAATGACATGTCTCCAGTGTATTAGCATTATCTTATCTAACAAGAATTAGTAGGGACTACTGCTGGCGACATCAATTACCACGATATTAGTTCGAGTTAACCTTAAACATTCCTTGCTTCTTCCTTCTGCCATTATTACAACAATCATGGGACTATGTACATAAAAATCTCTAGTCTTTCCACAGGTAATGAACAGGATGGCCATCCGTTTGCAGGCACATTGTGAACCACAAAATATCAAGTCCATCTGAGTTGTTCAGTAGGATTGTCAGATGACTTGACTTAGAACTGCTAAACACATTGCATGTGCTGCCAGCGTGTCATTGCTGCAGTTGAAGCCTGTTCAAGAGTCAATTTTATAGTCATTTGATAAAACAAGCAAGGGGAAACCGTTCTTAGTGCCTAACATATGTGTGAATTAAGGTTAAATGGAGCTAACCCCTAATTCATTGCATCTTTTGATGCACCATTTGTTTGCTTTTGTGGATGGCTCAGCTCAAGATTTATAGGTATAAAAGAATATCCATCGTTGATTTTGTGTGTATTGTGGGGAACCCTGTTTTCTTCACTTGTGCTTCCCGGACCGTAAACCTGCATCAAACTTGCTTTAATCGTGAATTTGTGACTCAGATAGTCAGATATACTTTTACAGTTAACTTCTGGCCTAAATTTTATTCATCATACACGTTTGAGTCTTAGTCGTAGTCTGACAATACCTTTTTCCGCAATTCCTCATTCTCCTTGACAATAATATTCATCTTCCTGTAAAGTTCCATATTCTCTTGATGAATGGCGTTTCCCTGTAACATGATTAATGATGTTATCCCCAATTTTAAACGTTATATTCAATAGAAACTATAACTTGCTCATTGTCTCAAAAGTGGACCTTCTGATTTAAGTCGTTGATTTGAGTGGTCAGAGTTTGTTCCTGTGTGAGATATAAATGAAAAATAAATACTTATTTGAGAACCTGTCCATATAGTTATGCTAGACATGATTTTTACTTGCCTTTTTCACACGGACACCTTTCAAGCTCGTTTCTAGTTGATTTTCCAGATTTTGGAGGTCTCTAATGTTCAATCCAGCAAGTTCCTCTCCCAAAAGTTTCCTGCAACCGCAATAACAGAGGCAAGTCATTTCAGGTGAAAGATGAGAGGTATTACTTATTTTGGAGTCCGGGTGCCTATAGTCCCACTAACTGAATTTCATTTATACACGTGCATGTATACACATTTGTAATGCATTCTCCATTTCTCGCGTTCCTATAACAATGTGTGCATATGTATCTTCCACATGTTTACTGCCTTATCCATGTCTCGAGTTTCTATAACAAGACACACTTTGCAAAATTATCTAGCGTTTGACTGAGATGATGCACTATGCCTATAAGACGATTGCAAAGAACAATCTGTAGATGCTTTAAGCCCCAATGTATAGGGCAGTACATATGTTCTACAATATCATTTGCTTTCAGTTACTTTCCTCATATCTCTTTATCAACAGTAACTTTGTTTCAAGCTGTAAAAGGTATTGGGAGAGGAATTTCAATCAAATTACTATACATAACAAATCTGGTGGGGTTACCTATGGCTTTCTTGCAAATACTGTAGTTGTTTCCTCAAGTTTTCCGCTTCCCTTTGCCATACCTATCCAAAATTGACAAAGTAGGATTAGGTCTTACTTACCACCAAAATGTTATGGTCTATAAGTCTAATTGCTACAGAAATTTAACCAGGCTATCGTGAAATTCACATTAGTTGGAGATATGTTGAAATGGGATGCATGGAAATCTTCTCTGATTCAGAAAAAATGTTGTCATCATTATTTGTGCCGGAATTATTATACTGTTTGGTTGTTAATTTATGGACGGTTATCATTATTTAGCTGTATCTTACATTTTCTCATGAATGGAGTATAATCTTTTCATTGTCACTCCACCAAGAAATAGGAGTGCAGCCTAGCTGCTTTTGGAACGTGGAACATTGGGAATACTTTCTCGTCCTCTTACATTTTCATTTTCATTTTCATTTTCTAATATAATATAGTCTCTTAACACCACGAGGTGGATTTTAGGAAACCTATCTTTCATATGTGGATTCGTGGTGAGGTATGCCGTATACAGTAGGAACAAAATAAAGAGGAAAGTGAGGCAGGAGTGCGTTATTCTAATATTTGTATAAGGAAAACAACTACAAGTTCATCGTCTTAAACCTCAGCTGAATGACTTGACTTAAAATAGCTTGGCTTTGAGGTATAGTGATGTTCAATTCATTAGAATTTAGACTAGATAATAGTGAGATGGTATAATACTCCATCAGTCCATGAAAAATAGTTTCGTTTTGTTATTTTAGGGTGTCCACAAAAAATAATCTCATTTATAAAAGACTCAAGTCTAATTTTGGTTCCTTACATTTGCTCTAAAATTCTTTTTGGTCCCTTACATTAAGTTTGTGATATTTTGGTCCCTAACATATTGTTTTGGTACTTTTTGATCTCAAACATATTGTTTTGGTCCAAAATAACCATTTTCTGTTAAAATTAACAGTCAACATGTTTGATCAATTTAATAACTTAATTATAATTTAGGACTAAAGTCCAATTTTGGTCACGTACATTTTCCATAAAAAAATTCGACTCTCATACATTAAGTTTATGACCTTGTTTGGGACCAAAAAGTACCAAAATAATATGTTATGGACCAAAATGTCACAAACTTAATGTAAGGGACCAAAAAGAATTTTAGGGCAAATGTAAGGGACCAAAATTAGACTTTAGTCTTTATAAAAATAGAAAGTTTATCTCTCATACGTTATCCACTTTTTCCCCTATCTCTCATACTTAACTTGAATTTTCTCCTCTCTCTCTTAATTTACCTACTTTTTTCTACCATCTCTCTTTCTATTACCGATTTCTCATTAAAACCCGTGCCATCCATAAACGAGCCTATTTTTTATGGACGGGGAAGTAAAGCATATGCCAAAATGCGGTTTATCTTGGGTCAAATTAGTTATAGGAGTGAAAATGAGATGGATAATGTTGTGATACATTGTCAAGGGTCGGAAGTTTGAGAAAAAGGCAACTGAACTAGATAGTATAAGATTAGACATGGCTTTATTTACAAGTAAACATGAATCTGCCAATGTTAATAACCGATCCCAATTTTTGCGGGATGTGGGTGCCAAACAACTCCTAGGAGCCTCAGTCGCCCTAATCTCTACCCTTCAGGTCTCATCTCCATAGTATGTGGTCCTTACTTGGGCCTTCTATGTTTACTGAATAAGTATGTGTTCCATGTACTCAAACTAATAACTTGGCTACTAAAACTACCAACTGAAATGACTTTAAGCTATTTGAGGAGCAGCCATAGTCCAGTAATAGCTCTTCTGTGAATCTTAAATTATAACTTCTCCCTCACACGTAAACACTAAAGATGTTAAAGACCCAGTTTATGCTCTTCCAAAAGTCATAGACGTAATCTTGACAACCTTTTGGATCGGCCATGGGCAGTGGAGATTGAACCCGAAAGGCGAAAGCTCTTTCTATTACAGATGAGTCCTTACTCAGGGCAAATGTGAAAAAGCAATTATGGGATACTTATTTGAAAGTGGACTATCCTAAGTAGTAGCTACCTATTGAAATATACATGAGCTTTAAAATGTGATAACGAACTTTTGTTATAGTATTACTTAATGCGCATGTCATGTGTCTGTGTTTTTTTTTCAGACAAGGGCTGCTATGTTCATTAAGGCCTTTCAACAGGTTCTTACCCTACGCAAAGCTTTCTTGAAGAATAAATGGAAGTGAAGTGTTGGAGATCCCCATGGCTTGTTTAAATGGAATCAGATTCCTGGCTTAACTATTTATTCTGCCAACGAGAATCACTATAAAAAAATAAAAAAATTGGCCAGGGACATTTTTCAATGCAATTAAGGATGTTAATTTATTTTAAATATACCTCTAACGCTTAAAAAACCATCTTAATTATTGGTGTCTCAACCAAAATTAGGATACGCGAACGGAAGCTTCTTATAAAAGCAAAAGAGTAAGACAAGTTATTCTAACTTAGGGACAATTTCGCAACCTAAAACGTGGTTGTTGGTTTTTTTAATTTTCAATGTAAATAATTGCGACTCTTTTATTCTTAGAAGAAAGTTTTTTTTGGTAGTCAATGCCTCTATAATCAAAATCATATATGTCGGTCTGTTTGATGGGTTAAGATCCAAATTACAAGATGTGAAGAACTATTGACACGTCGGATTTCCATCACGTGTGTTGACAAAAGAAGAGGTAAAGAGATAAAATTTATCGACGACTTGGACATGCGCTGATACCATATTATAAATAAGTCACTCACTCCTTAAAATGTCTTATAAGGGGAAGAGTTATCCATACTTATATAGATGAATTAGGATCATCACCAAATCGATTATGTGGGACAAGATTTAAGAGTTTTAATAATATATTGTTTCAAATGGCGACCATGTAAACAATTAAATATATTTGGTGTTTAGTTATAAAATTAACAATTATGATACTGTTAAAAAAATAATTATAGAGTTTTTAGGTTAGCTTAGTCTGAGACAAAATAAGAAAAAAATTGACATGCACGTATAAGCAAACTTGCAAACGTTCGATCATTCAATATGATTTTATACTACAGATTAAGAAAATATCCTCTCTCGGTAGCCGGGCAACAAATTAATTTACAAGGACTTTAGTGTACTCTCTCGGCACCATCTATTTAATCACATTTTATTTCTGTACATATTATGAAAATATACTATGTCATACTGTATTATTTTGAAATGTAGTTTGGTCCCACCAATTTAATCACATTTCATTTCCAGCATATTAAGAAAAGATATTTCATACTCGTATTCTTTTGATATGTACTTTACATATATACAAGTTGCTCTATTTATTGTCTGCGCAAATATTTAAGGATAATACGAATTAGAAAAATGGACTATAATTTGTGTCATAATGACTTCCCAAAAAAAGAATAATGGACTGCATTGGTGAGTTACTGCAATTTACATAGTTCTTATGAGCTTGATAATGGCATCACTAATATATCAGTCGTGGATTATATAAAAATAAAGATTCTCCTATCAGTTTTGGTTTTGCAGGTAGAACTAAAGGAAAGAGTTTTAAAAAATCTGTTTTCGGTGAGTACGTGAGAATACTTGCACTGTATAATTTGCGCTTAAACTCTACCATAACCAGATTTAGTGAATCTGTATAAGTTTAGTGAATGGGACTTATAAATTCAGTGCAACTTGTAGATGCAAAACGTTCTCACAAATAAAAAAAATATTCATTTTAACCCTACTCTGGAACTATATATACTATATTCTACGTTCAAATAATTCATTCATAATTTGATTATGTGGGTTATATTCCCTCTACACTAGGTTTACATCCGTGACCGTTACTGTTGTCTAATCGGGTATCTGACCGAAAAATTAGGTATCCGAACATGAAAACCCTAAAATCCTCCACCCAACCCCGAATCCGATATAGTTTTGGGTATCCGCTCGGGTATCTAATCCTGAAAAACTCGAAATCGGCGTGTATTGAGGGAAGAGAAGTCAAAATCGAGAAATGGGTGGGACTATGGAGAGAGAGGAGGGATTAGCAGAGATGGTGGAATCTGGAATGGGAGAGAAGAGAGGCCAAATCGACCATTGTTCTCACCATTTGCCTCTCACTCTTTCTGCATATCCGCCTGCCTCAGCGTTTCATGAAGTTGGGGAACTTCTTGTTTTCCACTGTATTCCATATACAAGTTGTTTATGTTTTATGAATTCATCTATTATCTATAATCGTTTTGCAATTAGTGGAAATGAACATGTACATAATAGTATATTCACTATTTTTAATTGGGTTATCCAATCTGTCGAATTTTCTAAGATTTGATTGCCCGGTGTCCGGTTTTGCAGGTATCGGTAATTGATACCTGACAATATTCGGATCGGATGGGGTAAAACTCAAATACCCGATATCCAATTGGACAGCCTTTTATATATAAACCTTCCAATTACTATGAATGAAGCATGCACAGTTTAGTATTGGTAATTAAAAGTGGACACACATTTTAAGCAAATAATATTTACTGGGACTCTATCTCTCGCTGAGGGAAAGGCATTAACGTTGTCCTAGATTTATGATCTCTGAAGGAGAGGCATTACGTTGTCGACCTAGATTTTAAAAGCAAGAGTATTGGTAATTAAAAGTGGACACACATTTTAAGCAATAATATTTCCATATCCAGTATTAAATAGGGATGATTGATAAAGATTACCTTGATCTCTGAAGTGGGATTCATCAGATTGTAATGCTCCTCCTTGACTTTGTTGTATCGTTCGATTATAGATTTCATGCTGCTCAAATGGTAAACAAGTTGATGTACAAATATCTTAATTATCACAATGCCCATCATGTTATCAATGCACGTGCTCATATTTATAATATCCAATTACACTTTAAATTGTAAAACATTAATATTTGACAAAAAAGATGACTTGGCTTGCCGGATGCAAGTGTGGATTTTATAAACACCATTCTGAAACTGAAGTGAAAAAGGAGCATGCAGTCTCATTTTGATTAATTGTTTGGTGATTCAAGCATTTAATTGGTTTAGGATTTAGGATTTTAAATGTAATTTACTCTTTAAGATAAGTGAAAATTTAGTGAGTAGCAAAATAAATTCATTATTACATTATTTTGACACGAGATATACCTAAAATTAAATTTTAAGTAACTTCTAAAAATTTAAAACACGCTGTAAAGAAAGGCACTATATAAAACATGCAGTTGAATTGTTTAGAGATAAATTTACAGTGACTAGATGGATGGCTATCTATTACCCCAAAATTTTGGATTGATCTATTTAACCATCTTGCTAATGCAAAACTCCAAAATATTTTCAATAACAGTATCATTTGTTTTTAGTTTTTTACATATTTGCACGATTAACAAAAGGAATCCTTTTTTTTTTTAATTATAGTATAATAAACCTTTAATTAGCCCTACACCAAAAAATTCGAACACAAGACTAATTAAGTAATCCAAATAATTCAATCTTAATTACTCTATCATATCAATCACATTTATCAGTCACGTCCATCGAACCAAACACACTTAGAATATAACATACACAAATTGAGTGGTTAGTTGGCAACCATGAGCATGACTCGTTTATATGAAATAATGATTCACATGTAATCCTATAATAGTGTGTGTTTATGCTATATATAAATAACGTATAATCATGGGGAGAAAATAAACTGTTTCTTGCATTATTTTTTTCATAATTTTTAAGTGGTTAGCTGGCAAATATGAACAAGACTCGTTTTTATATAGCATAGTTATGTTTAAAATAATGACAAGCGTATGATCAGAAAAATGAGTAATAATGAATTATTTATATAAAAAAAACACATTAATTTATAATTCAGTTAACAAATATACTAGTGAAATTAGAGAAGAACTAGTGATACAATCTGCACAATTAAATTAACACAACTATGAACAATTAAAACATTTTGTTTAATTTTTTATCATAAAATTTGAGTCCGATGTTTGATTTAATTATGAAATGAAATTTAACAATATTATGAAATATAATTAAACCTATATATTGATAAACCTATGCCCACCAATATCAAATGTAAATAAGTATGTAATTACCGTTTCGAAATAAATACTACTCCCTCACTCCCTCAAATTTTGTCACACTTTGAATGAGCACGAGTTTTAAGAAATGTAATAGAAAGTGAGTTGAAAAAAGTTAGTGGAGAGTGAGTCCTACTTTTATATACTAGTTTTATAATAAAATGTGATTTCGAACGAGTTAGTGAAATATTAGGGTCCACTGTAAAAAATGGTAAAAAAGTGAAATGTGACAAATTTTGTGGAACGGACGGAAATGAAAAAATGTGACAAAACTTAAGGGACGGAGGAAGTATATCAAAAGCAATTACGAATGTCAGTATGAATATTATCAAGTAGAGCAAGTAACACCATTTTTTTTGTAAAATTAGCGTTGGATATTTCAAATGATGTTTAAAATTACAAGTACCAAATTTAATATTAATGATTACAAATACTATATAGTTTTAAAAGCGAGTCAAACAAATCGATTCGTTTTATCAATAGTTGCGCATGATACGTACGGATCATATTACAGCATCATAAATGTCCCATTTTAAAATTACATAAATTTTTTAACTTTCTAGTAAGTTTTTCCCTAGAGCGCAGATCGTAGCATAAGAACTTTGTTATAATCAAATTCTGTTCAAAACTGCCATTTGTTTTCTATCATGCAAGAGATTCTCTGCTTTCTAGATATATTATAGTATATGTTAATTTTGTATTTCATTCTCTCACAATATATATGTATACACATATACGTATAGCGTCCGACAATATACTGAAATGACAAGTTGTAGCTAGTTGATGATTGTTAAAGAAACGATTCATACAAATTCTAAAATAGGAAAGATTAATGTTATCTGCATGCGTGATATATATATGCACCTGATCTCTCAGGAGAAACTGTAATTTCTGTACTTATTAAAACCTCCTTCTTTTACTTGATCGAAAATTAGTACTTTAAATTATTTAATCTCACATGAATATATAATTGTTGTTTATGATATACTCCATAAATAGCACATGGACATCATATACAGATTCCCAGATTCAGTTTATCTTAGGCGTAATATACAGATTAGCATCGAACAAAACAAGCACACATAATCGCTTACACCATCATAAAAAGTCGCAACTAAAAGATTATTAGGAATTGTACTTGTTATTATTAGTTTTCTGAAAAAAGTTGTATTAAATGTTTCACGCACACAACTTAGTTTGATAAAAAAAATCGAGAAATATAAAAGGAAAAAAAGTGCAATTAGTTGTAGGTGGAAGATAAGAAAACCTGGTGCTTGCAAAATCATGGAGCTTTCCAGTGCTGGAGAAGATAATCAACCCAATCTCCGCATCACAAAGGATTGATAATTCTTTTGCTTTCTTAAGCAATCCATTCCTTCTCTTTGAGAAAGTCACTTGCCTATTCGTCGAATTATCGATCCTACGAATTACAATCTTCCCTCTCCCCATTTTCTCTTCTCTGCAACCCCAAAAAAACAGATTAAAAAAAATTAGGGTTTTCCTAATTTTCGCTAATCTCTATGCTCTCGGTCTAAGGTTAATCGGCGATCAAAGGCTATATGGAGCCGAGATCGGGACCAACGGAGAGAATGAAGATATTTAGGAGAAAATCGGTCATTGATTTATCCAACAGAATAACATTTGAGCAAAAGAGAGGAGAGCAATAAGAAGTAGAAATAAAGAGAGAGTTGAATTTATAGGACTTACTAATTCGAGGTTGAAGCGGAGATTAACGAAAGAGAGAGTTCTATTTTGGAAGAAGGTGGTAATGGTATTGTAAAGCGTGAGGAAAGCGGTATGGCAAAACCACTGTTCCAAAACCTGGAGCTGCTTAATTTAATTCGCCAAAATTGTTGGGGTGGTTTTGGATAGAAAATCACAAAGGTATTAAACTAATTGTGGATTTGTGGTTTAGTAGTATAAGAAATGGCAAGTTAGGGCATGGACCATCTCAATATAGAAAGAAGGTGCATAAACAAATGTTGGCCAGTGAGAGGGAGTAGCATAAAATTGTACTACTCGAGAAAGTTGGTTTCCTCGTACAATGATAATTGAGTTCTTTTCTGACTGCTTGGGTTGTTTGGGAAAGGATTTACATATAATAAGTGTCTAGCCTATAGATCACTGACAGGTGGCAAATGGATCTAAATGATTTTTCTTATTTTCTTTATACTGTGACTCGAATTTTCAAATTAATGACTGGAGAAAAATCAATTTACTAGTATTCTTTAAAAATCGTCTGTACCACCGACTAGGTTGACATAGTGTAGTGATCATCATTTCACTAATTTACAAAATCAATGATTTGTGTTTTTTTTTCAATTTCGTGTTGTTTTGTTTAGATTATTTCTCAATTAATTATCAAAATTAATAGATAGTTCTGATTTTTTTCGATGATAAAAATATAAGGTAAATCGAGAGTTTATACTTGGTATAAGAGAATAATCGGATTATATTACCAAGAGTAACTCTTTATCAATATCATGTATATGGCAAAAAAAATTAATTAAATTAATCGAAAGTCTAATTCAATTAAGAAGTAAATATTGAAGACGGTTGATTAATATAGAGTTCACCCATTCCAAATTATTCACCAAAGTAAATGACATAAATTTATGATACATGGCATGGGACTATAATAATGTGCACAACTTCCCCATATAAATCATTCTATGTAGATAGTGGTGCATACCTATGCCTGGGGGAATCCAAATCCGAATTATTTTATTTTGTTGCAGTTTCTTAATCCAGTAATTACAAATATGTAACATGTTAAACAATCCAGATAAAATCAACAAGGCTGTACAAAATCTTTCTTAAATTGGCTTACATATAATGAGCTGTACAGCATTAGAAAACTTTTACACTCAATTTAATTTTTTTAATCCCACTATTAAACTGTCCTTGTAGATATTTATATGATAATATCTGTCCCTGTGGATATTTATATTTATATGTATTTTAATTGTCGTCTCACTGCAAAGAATCTTTCACCATTTTCTTCATGGATGATAGTGCTTTTCCCTCTTCAATTTAAAAACATACACCATGTACCTTGGTACTTCGAAATTCCAATGGTTGGATAGAAAATAAAAATTCCAAAAAACTAATTGCAATTATTTTTATGTATATTCTATTAAATTTCATAATAAGATCTTGTTTTAACTTACAACGTAACTATATATTGAGACTTTACGTAGTTTTCAAATTAGTTTCCTTTGGACACACGGATTAAAAAGTAAACGAGTTTGAAATAATAATTTATAGATTAACATGTATGCCAAACGTATTTAGTTCCCATATTATAGACTATTCAAATAAGAGATCTAATCAAAATTAATTAAAAACCTCAGATAGCTGTTGGGGACATCAAATTATGATTGGCAATTAGACATATATGGCATATTTAAGGAAGTAGCTAGCTAGAATGTATTTTTAAAGATAGAAAAATGTTTTGGAGACATAATGTCTAAGACATAATGAGGTTAAAGTAGTCATTTTAGATTGTTTTATATTTTTATTTAAATAAATGTTTTGTACATATACCATACTACCCTTGTGCATATAAAAACATTTTTTTATATTTAAGAATTACTTGCTTAGGAAAGTTGTGTGTATTTTTATGGATGGCTTGATTTAAGCAAATTATACTCAAATTGTATGAAGTGTATTAAATACTCCAATGATGCTAAGTCACGATTTTAAAAAAAATATAATTTTAAATAATGAATTTAAACTTTATTTAAATAATACATTATAAAATTATATTTTTTAAATTCTAAACTTATAGGTACTAAATAGATTTAACAATCAATCTTAATTTTATCATTACAAAACATTATTGAATCTATAATTTATATGTATAAAATTAATAAATCCATTTAATTGCTTGAGTTCTTAGAGCATCAAAATTAAGATTTGAAATTTATACATGTTTTAATTTATTAATGGACAAAATGTTAGGGAACAACAATTTAAATTTGTATACTAGAATTAAATTGTTAGATAGTGTCAAAATAATTTAATTAAGTAATAATTTCTATAGCTAAAATAATTTAGCTATAGAAATTTAATAGTCATATTTCACAATTAAAAATTTTCATTTTTCATGCGCAACCCTTTCTTTCATGAGATCATAACAAGTAAAAAATTAAGTATCTATACATACATCTATTTACTACTAGTATTTTAAAATTTAGAATTTTAAACATTATTAATAACAAAAAAAATAATTGGACGTGAATGACTATTACTATTTCGTTGGACGATAACACTAAGAAACTAAGTATATATGCATGTAGTCATTTTTATGATTCAGAATTTAAATAATAATTTAATGCTAATAAAATAATTTGATGGGAATGACTATTACTATTTCGTTATACTAGTCTTTTACAATATAGAACTTTAACGATTATTTAATAATAAAATACTTGGATGCGAATGAATATTCCTATTTCGCTGGGTAATAACACTAAGAAATTTAGTATATATACACATGTAGTCGTTTTATGACTTCAAAGTTTAATAATTACTAATAAAATAATTTGATGCAAATGACTATTATCATTTCACTAGATGATAACAAGTAGAAATTAAGTATATAACATATTTATACTACTACTATTTTAAAATTTAGAATTTTACACATTATTTATAGAAAAAAAATAATTGTATGTGAATGACTATTATTATTTCGTTGGACGACAACACTAAGAAATTAAGTATGTATATGCATGTAATCATTTTTACGATTCAGAATTTTAATAATTATTTAATACTAATAAAATAATTTGATGAGAATGACTATTACTATTTCGATGGACGATAACAATTAGAAATTAAGTGCATATACACATTTAATTATTTTTATGACTTATAATTTTAATAATTATTTAATACTAATAAAATAATTTGATGCGAATGACGATTACTATTTCGTTGGACGATAACACTAAGAAATTAAGTATGTATATGCATGTAGTCATTTTAATGACTTAGAATTTTAAAAATTATTTAATATTACTAATAAAATAATTTGATGAGAATGACGATTACTATTTCGTTGGACGATAACACTAACAAATTAAGTATGTATATGCATGTAGTCATTTTTATGACTTAGAATTTTAACAATTATTTAATATTACTAATAAAATAATTTGATGAGAATGACTATTACTATTTCGTTGGACGATAACACTAAGAAACTAAGTATGTATATGCATGTAGTCATTTTTATGAGTTAGAATTTTAATACTAATAAAATAATTTGATGCAAATGACTATTACTACTATTTAGTTGGACGATAACACTAAGAAATTGAGTATCTATATGCATGTACTCATTTTTATGACTTTAAATTTTAATAATTATTTAATACTACTAATAACATAATTTGATGTGAGTACTATTACCGTTTCGTTGGATGATAACACTTAGAAATTAAGTATATATACATGTAGCCGTTTTTATGACTTATAATTTTAATAATTTTTTAATACTAATAAATAATTTGTTAAAAAATACAAGAATTTTTACTTTTTGAAACGTTATAAAGTTAATTTTCTAAGCATAATTTTATAGAGTCGAAGTCTAACTAGTAGTTGTCAATCAAAATATAAAAAAAAATATTACATGTGATAAAAGCTAAGAAAATTAATACAAAAATACAAAAGATAACGCAAACAAATGATTCATCATAATAACTACTACTATTATTTAATCATACAATTCAAATTTGAATAAGAAATTTAACAAAAAAAATAATAAAACCGGCTGTGAAAGTATAACATAAAAAAAGAAAATAACTCATAATTAAATTATCAACTGATTAGATAAAAAATTATTTGTAAAAATAATAATATATGAAGTTATCAAATTATTTTATTATTAAATAGTAATAATTTAGTATGTATTTTGATAATTAATACTATAGTAACTAATTTATAATCTAAATTCATGATTTTTAAATAAATAATATAGTATAAAATTAACATGAAAAAATGATATGTAAACATATAAAAAGTTTCGAGGTTTATCTCTAATCATATCAATAAATATGCATTTAGATAAAGATATTTAATTTGATTTAATATTCCTTAAATAGATTTGTATCCATTTATTATGATATTGGGTAAACTAGTCATAATAAAAAATATATCTATGTCAAAATGCCATAAGGGTATTATGGCTTAGAGACATTATGTCTCTAAATCACTACTCTTAAAGATAATGATGAAGATCGGGTGCAAGTTGCAAAAAACTTAAGAACTAAAGCACTTTATTTCGTTGACAGAATAATTAATTGTTACTTCGAGAGTCCTAAGTTTCAGAATTTGGCGCCTATGATTTTAAGGGGTGATTAGAGCACCCGCAACGCTGTGTCGTTGCGGTGCCTAGGCCGTTCCGGAGGAACGGTTCCGTGGCGGCACGCGTTGCAGCCGCCGTGTCGTCGCCAAACCGTGCCCATGCCGTGCGGGGTGTCGTTGCCGCGGCCCGCAGCACGACACGTTCCGCCACACGCCGAGGCGACGTGGCGGCCTCCCATTCGACGCGTGACGCCCACTCGCTGCTCCGCGAGTGGGTTTCGTCACGTGAGGCAATAATTCATTTTTTTAAAAAACAAAATTGCAACGGTATTGTTACCGTTTTTTTAGCCGTTTTGTAATTTTTTTTATTTTTTTTATAATTTATTTACTCTATAAATAATCCTATTTCATATTCATTTCACTCACAAACACACATCTATTCCTCTCAAATCCTCTCTATGTCCACCCCAATTTTCATCTCAAATCAACTCTGTTTTTCTTCTCCCAAATTTAATCAAATTAATGGATCCTTTTGAACAAATGCGTCAAATATTGGAACAATCACTTGAAGAAGATCGACGACGAGAGGCGGAAGAAGCCGCGCCGCCCCAACGACGCTCTCGTACGTACATCCATCGTAACCGGGAGGAAGCCGCCGCAAGGTTAGTACGCGACTACTTCTGCGATAACCCGGTTTGGGGAGATATGTACTTCTGTCACCGTTTCCGCATGGGGAAACCGTTATTTCTCCACATCGCGAATACTTTGGCAGCCCGGGAAGAGTTCTTCCAGGAAGGGTTCGACGCGGTCGGCCATCCCAGCCACACGACGCTGCAGAAATGTACTGCAGCAATCCGCCAGCTTGCGACTGGACAAACGGCCGACATGTTCGACGAATACCTCCACATCGGAGACAGCACTGGGCGAATGTGTTTGCTCAAATTCTGCAAAGGCGTCCGGGCAGCCTTCACCGACGAATTTCTCCGGAGGCCAAGCACGACCGATTGTCAGTTCCTGCTCGACCTTCACGAAACAGTGCACGGATTCCCCGGGATGCTCGGCAGCGTCAATTGCATGCATTGGCAATGGAAGAATTGCCCGGTTGCGTGGAAGGGGTCCTACACGAGCGGCCACAAAGGCACCCACCCAACCGTTATACTCGAGGCTGTTGCCGACTATCACCTTTGGATCTGGCACGCGTACTTCGGGGTCCCCGGGTCGAACAACGACGTAAACGTGCTCCACCAGTCCGACCTCTTGACCGAAGTTTTGGATGGTAAAGCGCCGGCCATCAACTTCGTCGCCAACAACCGGCTTTTATGAAATGGGGTACTATCTCGCCGATGGCATCTACCCGAAGTGGCCTACCTTCGTGAAGACGTGCAGTGGGTCTACGAACCCAAAGCAGGCTCTTTTTGCGCAGAAGCAGGAGGCTGCTCGCAAGGATGTGGAGAGGGCGTTCGGGGTTCTCCAAGCGCGCTTCAACATCATCAAAGCCCCGGCTCGTACGTGGTTCATGGAGAACATGGTCGACATCATGTATACGTGCATAATCTTGCACAACATGATTGTCCAAGACGAAGGACCCGAGGCGGGAAATTGGTTCGACCCCGAATCCCCCGGAAGCTCAACCGCAAGTAGTCCGCCTCGAAGTGGAGCGCATCCGTCTATACAAGAACGGTTATCTATTCGTGCAAGGACACGCGACTCTAGCGCCCACACCCAACTCCAACAGGATCTAATTGAGCACATTTTGGCAAACTTTGGCGGATGAAATTATTAAAATTGTGTAATTTTATTTTTTTAGGATTTTAATTGTGTGCTTTTTATTTTTTTTAAGTTTAAGTTGTAACTTTGTTTTAATGTTGTGTGTTTTTTAATAAAGTGTGTTTGTTTTTTATTAAAGTGTGCTTTGTTTAATTGAATTGAGTTGGAAATAAAAATAAAAAATGAAATTGAATGAATAGTAATTTAAGGAACGGTTAAGTAACGGAGGGTTGCAGGTTCCGTTCCTTAGTTAAGGAATGGAGTAAAAAAGTACAGTGGGGCCCGTAAATAGTAGTTTAAGGAACGGTTTAGGAACGGTATAGGAACAGCGTTGTGGATGGCCTTAGGACGATGCAGTGGTTCGATTACATTTTGCTAAAGTCTACAGTACATTAATAATTCCCAACAACTTAAAAATTGAGGATTAGGCTTTTGAAATCCTAACTAGGCTGTTGAAAACGCAAATACAGAAACAACGAGTTTAAAACCAACAAGAGAAAAAAAAAGAGAAGAGCTAGCGAATAGAGCACGACACCTAGAGAGACACCCAAGGCTAAAGCCACCAAAAAGATAGATCCCAAGTTCAAGACACGAGCAGTTACAAAAAGCAAGGTCAAGCACAAGAACGAGAACTTAGCTTACCTCTCGGTCATTTTCTTGGATTCTTCTATAGCTTTCCAGCTCCCCATCATGACCTCATGTCCCTTTGTTGATTCTTGGGTTCTCTCCAAACTCTAACTTCATTCCACTCATCATTCATTCGTTCCGGTAAGAAGGAGAATTTGGGTAGCAACTTAGCTCGAGTCCAGTGCCAAGTCTCTAAAATAAGTGTTTCTTCTCGAACCCCTAATTGGGTTGAAACTCTTTGTAGGGATCAGATCACCAATGATTAACTAAATCATTGAGACCTTTTTTCGATCGAATGGTAAGATGGTCAATCTCTCAGAAACAGACCGGATACAAAAGAGAAACAAGTAATAAAATATTACTCCAAGATATGACAAGAACCTACGCTTAGATGTTCACCAATCTAAGTCCAAGTTGTTCATTGATGTTACCTGCACACTTAATCTACAAATTAGTAGTACTCCACTAAGTAAATTTATATTGAAATGTTCTACTTAAAGGAAATTTCTCCCTGTATTGAAGTGAGACCTATTTTTACTAACACATTTTTCTTTATATCTCTGTTGCTTTATCAATTATGTTTTAAAATCATATCATTTAAAAAATTTATATTTTTCGGGAGTATAATAATCAATTACAACAAGATTTTAAATTAATACAGTTAAATGCAAAATCTACAAGGTGTAACTAATTGACAAAAATATATTAATAATTTTAATAAATTTGAGATTTTAGTAATTTATTTTTGAACAAAGTGTATGATCACATGGCTTTTCAAGTCTCATTAATATATTTATCAACAATAATGTTTCAATAACATAGTTTTTTTTATAGTACTCCATATTTGAAGGTAAAGTTCAATGAACTTAGTTAACATACCACATTTGAAGAGAAATTCAATGAATTTAACAAAATTGACTCACACAAAACGCTCAATCACATAAAATCTAGCCCACTTAATTCTACCCAAATTTGCAATTTACCTAAATTAAATCATGTAATTAAGTCGTGAGAGTCAATAAATTTAATTTCGTTTTCACCGTTACAATATTGTATGTGCAAGTCTCCACTCTACAAATCTCCCTACCTCTGTTTCTCTCTCGTATAATTCCCGATGGATTATGTGATATGTTTAAGACATCTATCCTCTGTTTATTATCATCTTGGATTCGGATTTTTTGTGCTGGGAAATTTTCGAGAAATGTCTCAGATTTGGGCTCTCTTTCTGCTGCTTGCCTTTGGCTTGAAATCGTTATCTTCTCCAACTAAGAGTAGTCGTGTTAGTAGATCAAAAAAGGTGGTTGATGCGAAATCGAAACGAAAATCGGGGGGAAGGTATGATTTTGTATTGGAGAGAGGGGGGAAATGTGGATCAGAGGTGTGGGCATTGAGAAAACTGGTGAAGATGGAGCGGCGGAGAGCGGATGCAGCCGTTGCGGAGGTGGAGAGAGAAAGGGCGGCTTCTGCTACGGCGGCGGAGGAAGCCATGGGTATGATTCAGCGACTGCAACGCGAGAAGAACTCGATCCAGATGGGATACAATCAGCACCGTCGACTGTGCGAGGCCAGAGACGTTCACGATGAGGAGGTGATTCAGTCGTTGGAGTGGGTGCTGTGGAGGCGCGAAGCCGAGCTCCGTTTGCTGCGGCAGCACACCAGAGCTATCTCTTATTTCACTTCAACAACAATGTATTAATAGTAATTTTTGAAGATACCAATTAGTAATATAAATGGAAAAATCTAGTCATAATTTTGTGTTCATGGGCTTGCTTTTGTCTATTGCCATTAGGGAAAATCAACACCGTATATTTCACACCACAAGCCACTTATCCAGAATTCCAGATCAATAGATCATATAGTACTATGTAACAGCAATCCGAACCATATTCTACACATCATCAATATAATCACTTCTCTTACTAATTCGTATAAATTTTAGCATCAAAGTTTTTAAAAGAAAATAAATGAAATCTCAAGTTCGAACTTTCGTCGGCCACCTCAAAATAAATGTAAGAGCATTCACAATAGTGAAACATATTCTACCCTGTAAATTTGCTAATCTCCATTATCCTCCTGTAAAATCAACATTTTATCCTTTATTCCAAACACCTGTAATAGTGCCCTATAAAAATCCGCTCATCCCATTTTCCATTTCACCACCATTCTTTTATTTTTGTACTAGATTTTGTTAAGTTACCAAATCAAATAAATTAAAATACCAAAATAATACTCCCTTCGTTCCATAGTAATAGAGTCATTTTGTCATTTTGGTATGTTCCATAGTAATATAGTCATTTCCATTTTTAGTAAAAGTAACACATTTCTCCACACCTACTTTATTCTCTATTCGCCTCTCTACCTTTTTCATTTTCCACTTTATTCTCCTTTTACTTACCTCACATAACACAATTTTCTTAATTTTCGTGCCGAAAAGAAACGCCTCCATTATTATGGAACGGATGGAGTATAATATAAAAATCTCCGTCATATTAAAATACCGAAAAAATACAACAAGAAACAAAAAAAAAGTACAAATACACTTCAATAATTACGTGCCCAAATTTCTTCAATCATATTGCGTTGGATGCAAGTATGGACTTCTTCCTCGCAGGTAGTAAAAAAGGCACGAAGAATGTGACTATAGCCGTGCGGGAAACCCCGATGTTAGGGCTTGCATTACCACTCTACCACTTTAATTGTTGTGATATTATAATAACTTTATTTATTCTTATAACCAATGAATAAATTTTCATTCATTCTATGATTAGTTATTATTTTTATAAATTGATTAATTGTAAATAAAGTCTGTTAATTATATTTGTTATTTAATAAACTTAAATAGTAATTTATCACAGTAAATTTAAATATTGTCATGTATATATTTAATTAAATATAAGTTTTAAAATATTATACATATACTATACTTATATAATTATACTTATCCTCAATTAAGTTTAATAATATTTTATTTTTCACTAAATTATAGTATAAAAATGTACTCCATATATGAATTTGATCAAAACTACATTTTATTATATAATAAATTTGATATATTTATATAATACTCCATCCGTCCCAAAAGAATATGCACTTTGGGTTCGGAACGAGTTTTAATGTAAAATTGAAAAAGTAAGAGAGAGGTAGGAAGAAAAAATAATTAGAGTATTGTAAGTGGAAAATGAGCTCCATCTCCAAAATAGAAAAATCTATATTCTTGTGGGATGGACTAAAAAGGAAAGAATACATATTCTTATAGGACGAATATAATATATATTTAATTATATATGCTGTAGTAAAACGATCCGACCAGTGGTTGGACCAATCCGACCAGTTGAGCCGTGAACCTGTAGCTTTGCTGGTTCGCTCGGTGGTCCGATTCTTAAAACATCCGGTAAAAGTTTCTTAAAAAGAAATCTGTAGACATATATGGAGTACTTTGATTACTAACTTCAGGTGACACATCCTCCTGTATCTCTCTAAAACTAACATTCAAATTTCAAACGCTCTCTCTCTCATCCACCTCCTATCACCCGCTCGCGCCTATCTAGGGTTTTCAACAAAGCACTGGCGGGATCCCACACACCAGATCTTAGTCCAAAGATTTAGATAATTCACGCAATTATTAAACTCGATAATTGACCTTTCAATCACTAAAATCAGCCAACTCCATGGCGGAAGAGCAATCGTCGTCGGCGGCGGCGAGCAACGCTACTGGTACGGCGGCGGCGCTAGGACACTCAGTCATACCAATAGTGAATAAACTGCAAGACATCTTCTCGCAGCTCGGAAGCCAGTCAACGATCGAGCTTCCGCAGGTGGCTGTGGTGGGAAGCCAGAGCAGCGGCAAATCCAGTGTGTTGGAGGCGCTTGTTGGACGCGATTTCCTCCCGCGTGGCAATGATATCTGCACGCGCCGACCGCTGCTGCATAACAAAAGTAAAGGCGACGGAACTGAAGACGAGTGGGGGGAGTTTTTGCATTTGAATGGGAGGAAGTTCTTTGATTTCAATGATATCCGGAGGGAGATTCAGGTAAATTTCTTATATATTGTATTTTATCAAGCACTGCAACATAACTGTGCTTAGATATTGAAAAAGCAACTTTAGTGAAGATGGAAGAGATAAGTTATAGAAAATGAAAATAGTTTGTTGGTAGATGGATTAGACTTGGGGCGTGTTGGCAAGTTGATTTGAACTTAAGATACGGAGATCTTGAAAAAATTTAGGACATAATATGGCCCAAAAGTGTCATGCATAAATATGTATTCAGGACCGATTCAAGCTTGAGTTTACATGTTAGTGCCACCATCATCGCCAAAAAACTCCAAGTCACGCAGGTCATCGAATTCTGGTGAGCTGCACTCACCTTATTATCCAGAAACCAATGGTAGTGGACGCAGCTCGATGTCCGGTCTATATCCAACACCCGATTTTTAGGTTCTTGAGGAATGCTGCAAAACCAACATGTGCCATTAAGTGACTTGCTATGCGATAATCACGGGCGATTGCCAAATGTGTTCATTATGTTCAATTAAGAATAACTAAATTGACCGCTTATATTTTTTGATATCCCTCCTATTATACAAGTGACGGTTGTAGACATACAAGTATTTGCTTTGTACAAAAAGCTTCTAATAAAAGGAGGAGCTGCTGCTATAGCGATTATATGGAGCTGTTTGGTGGACTCTAGTCCAATAGTGGTAACCTTTCTTTCTAGAACAAGGGTTGGTTGCAAAATGCTATTTTTCTGACGAGCTTTAATATAACACTCTGTATAGTAGTCCTGAGTCTTTGTAATTTTACCCTAGTCATTCGTTTGTTTGTCAACTTGTCCCATTTTTCTTTGATATCTGCATCTGAATAATCTCTGCCTTGACATGTTGTAATTTTTAAGGATTGCACGATGGAGGATATCAATCAACATTTCTCTTATCATTTGTTATTCTGTGGTGGAAATTATGTTTTGGGATAAGCTCAGTACTGAAGCAAATTAGCTTTTTCCAAGTGTTTCACTTTCATGTTAATCATCTGCAATCTCTCTACAATCAGCATAACTTTGTACATGATAATGTCACCCCTCAGTGGATCGAAAATGGCATGGTTCCGCCCAGGCCATAGGCACCTACATGTTGATCAACATCAACCTGCACACAATAACTATTCAGGTCATGGAGGAAGTCTATCTTTCTGTTACTGAGTTCCACCAAGAACGGACCAGTTCATCAGAGTTAGCTGGGATCTTGAATTTGGCTCCAGTCCTGCTAACCATAAGATGCATCAATCAGATGAAAATAAGGATGCTCTCCAGTAAAAGACAATCCCCCAAAATGCCATCTACCGTGACGGAGACATGGGAACTTTGAACATGTGTTTATAGATTAGAGGAAATTCTTAAGTGATGGAATACATAATAGTGATAATACTCCATAAGCTCATACTGGTTATGGTTGACCAGTATTTGTCGACTATTTGTTGAAGTAATAACCCACTTGACAACCAAATGAATATGCAATTAAGTCAAATTCACCATTCCATGGTCGTGGCTTAGACAAATCACAATCAGGTTCCTTCCATTCACTGTTAAATATTCGTGACAATATATGTATGCAAACGGCACGTATAATCACCATCACCTCCTCCAATTAGATGCACCAAACGAATGAGCAAAGTGTATTAGAATTAAAATATATATACAGCTAGGTCCTTTCTCCTAAAGACTCGGAAAAACTAGAGTCACATAATATTAGAATGCAGCACCAAGGTACTTTTGCAAAGTTAAGAAAATGAGAAATGAGAACAATCACCTGCTCACCAAGATTTGCGGATGGATGCTCTATTTCAATTGCTGAATCGTCAGCAATTCTTTCAGTAATACCATTCAACTCCTGAAAATTTTAGAAGATGATGCAGTTGGATCAATCATGAACATGCTATCATCAACCAACTGAAGTGACCTGAACATTAAATTGCAAATGCCACCCGTCAAACATAAACCAAACAAGCAACTCAGTAAGATTACTATGTTTTTCTAGCTTCTGAGGCCGTAGTCATCAGGACTGCAGTAGAACTGTGTAGCCTTTTTGTTTCTTACCTGCTACAGACAAGCAACAACTAAAATTCGCTAACTATATGAAGGCCGATTATGTTGAGTTACTTAAGGGGTAATCATCTTGTAGTGCTGACAACATAGTTAATTTGTCATTAGCTTGGTCCTTTTGCTGTAGAGAGCAAAATATACATATCAGTATACACTCCAGTCAGAGTTCATTGTGAATTTTATTTTAAATTGATTATTATTGAGGAAGCCTTCGTATCATGTACTCATTTAGGATACTATATGCTAATGAAACCTCGTTGTGCTCTAGGAATTGCTTGGCTCTGAATAACTCAAGAAGGATTTAGTTCTATGTCCAGCAAATTGTCCAAATGTTAATCTAAACATATTTGGAGCAAGCAGGCAAAACTAACGGAATAACTTTTTGGCACATTTCTAGATGGGGCATCAGATATGTTTCCTGCAAAAATTATACAGATTATATACATGAAATTTGTGGGAATTTCCAGAATGAACAGAAGCAACGAGGGTTATATTAAAAAGGAGCATTAGGAATTTACGATATTTTTACTACCTCATACTGGTTGCAGTATGAATTAGTTGTTTCATTAGCATGAGGACTGCATTCTAGAGGTTCCTGTCAGATGAATGAACAAGATGTTTATATAGTAAGCAATAGATCTAAAAAAATTAGTGTTGAACTAGGGTGTTGCAAAACGACCAAAAATAACAGATAATAAAGTTTCCCTTATGCAAACTACTGTGGAAAAGCAAATTGAAAAACTAGGAAGTTAGGAACTCACAAACACATCACATACTGGTTCATTTTGTTCGAACATATGTTCACCTCCCTTTGCAAGATCTCTCAGAGTACCCTAGAAAGCCAATAAAGCCATTAAAACCAATGTAAGATAATGAGAAGTGCTGTACAATATAGCATGGGAAAATTTCCAAAACAACTATACGGATTCAAGAAAATTAACTTTTAAAAGATATATGAGTGTCACAGGGTCACAAAAATTAGCACCTTGTTTGCCCACATTAATCCACAAGCATTGCATAGAGTTCTTGGACCTTCTGGACCCCGACGCATTGCTGGAGTTGAAGTTTCCCAAACTCCACAATGGTGACATCTATGCACACTAGTTCCAGGAAAGAAGAGTCTCATATAGAACAAGAATGAGGGGAAAAAGAAGTAAATTCATTCATCACTGACTCAGGCCTATTGAAATTTATCAGGCTAGATTTAAGTTATGTGAGGCTGAGGAGACAGAGGTGAGAAGATAACCTCATTATCTGTAGGTGACTAAGCAGATATCAGAATCAAACTAAGTTTACAGTTACTAGCAAGTTAGGGCAAGCTCCATACTCACACTGGTTCTGGTTGAGTGCTGTTGCCAGAATCCCAGTTATCATCAGATATTTTGGACATATCCTTAACAGAAGCAAATTGGCCATTTTTCCGAAGCATCCTAGCAGATATTAAATGAGAGAAAAAAGAATAAACTATTGAAGAATGAATTATGTTAATCTTGAAGAATCAAAAGAAAATGCAGGCAGCAGTAACAACATGCTACACAATACAAATAATTGGCAATATTCCTATACAAGTCAATGTACCATATAGGCACCATATTATTCATTATGACCTACATGGCTATATGTGGTGATGAGTTAAATGAAATTTTTGTCAGGAGATATGTACCATTAAAATACACCTACAACAGCTACCATTCCATCATATACTTGTCTGGAAATTTTTATGTTACCATTCTCATAATGATTCAGTAGTAGCTTTACACAAAAGTGAGATTAGTTGAAAACTAAAATTACCTCTGAGCAACTTCTTTCCGGCAGGAGTACCTAATCTTCTTATCAAAGCATCTCTCTTTCCGCTTCTCACGAAACCTCTCTAATGATGCAGTCCTCCGAGAAACTGTAGGCTGGTCCGAATCATCATCTACACCCTATCGGCCCAGTTCACACATCACACAAATTCATGCTTGTGACTTAAAAGCACAGCATCAAAAATCTTCAGGAAGCTATACGACAATGCCTATAGTATATGACCAGTACCTTATCACTTAATTGTAATAGTTCAGAACTGGGAATGCTGGTTGGCATCTCCCGACCTTCCAGGAGCAACAGCACTGCTTCCACCTAAAAGTAAAGTAGTACTTTATTAACTTCGGTTAAAAACGTTTCATCATATCTTCAATTTACCCGTTGCTTTAGATTCATAAACCTTTTATGTATCAACAACCCGGTAGAAATTCCAGAACAAACACAGTGAAACAGTATACACACTTAAAACGGTAGAAATACAACTTCAATAATTGATACTCTCTCTATGTAAAATCTGCTAAGCAATCAAGTAAAGGTTATTCGAAATTAAAAGAACCTTTTCCGGAGTAACAGCAGGAAACACGTAGAGTTGGCCTTGGAAAGAAATGGTGAGCTCACTAGTCCTGGCTGTCGGCAGCAGCAGCAAGGACTGACTACTAACCGGCGAGGAAATCTCCTCCGTACTGACCATCGCCACATCGCGGGAGCTGATGTCAAATCCCCCGCCGTTCTCATGCACTCTTATAGGCATGCTCGCATACTGAAACGGCATCCCCTTCGCGCGAGTGCACGTAATCCGCCAGAAAAGAAAGGGGAGCGAATTTGAAAACCCTAGGCCCAAAGAGACGGCGGGAGAATTTGTGCAGAGGAAGTTTGTGAATACTTGGTGGTAATTAGCGGGTGATTACTGAATCATTGATTAACTTTGCCAATAACTAATCTTCCTCTCTTTTTAACATATCACGGTTGGTTTGTATAATGTCTAATGATTCTGCTCGTTGCAATGGTTGGTGATGAACTCTGATTTGCAACCTACTTCCAAATGAGAAATTCCGGAACAAGGGATCATATTCGCCGACCTTTTAGAATTTAGGATTAATTTCGTTGACTTTTCGGAATATTAGAATTTAGGATTAATTTTGTTGATCTTTTGGAATATGGGATCGAGGCACACGAATTTTTCAGAACAAGAGTTTTTGCCTTTTTCTTTTGTCTTCTTTTACATATTATTTCCCTCACAAAATTTATGAATTACCCAAATTACCCCACATAAGATTTAAAACCCCAATTCTGTGAATTTGATAATTTTGAAACTCAGTTGATACTTCCACCATATATCCACCGACCACTCAAAACAGAGAATTGCCAAGGACGGAGGTTTTGATCTCATGAGCTGCTAGCTTAACTTGTTCTAATTCATGCATAAGGGTAAAGCATTGCGTATAGATAGTGAAGCTATTATGGGCGTATATTACAGAGAACAAGACAAAATTATCTGTGAATCTGTGATGATGTTCTGCGACTTGTTTTTGAGACGTACTGCACTAACATGTCATGTTCAAGATGAATAAGTTGTTGGCAAAGCATATTTTGCGACTTGATCAACCTCGCTTGTACATTAGTTTAACTGTTTATCACTGTATTCCTCAACTGCTTGCAGAAGAGCCAGTTCAAGCCAAGAAATCTGTTCATAAATTTTGTGGGGTGGTGGATCGGTGGTGGTCTGGTGGAAGTTTCAGAATTGCAGTTTCAAAGCGTTCCAGAATTGCTATTTCAAATCTTATGTGGGGTAGTTTGGTTAATTCATAATTCTTGTGAGGAAAATAATAAGAAAAATAAGAGAAAAAAATAAAAAACCTTTATTCCGAAAAATTCGTGTGTTTCGATACCATATTCTGAAAGGTCAACAAAATTAATCCTAAATTCTAAAAGGTCAGCGAACATGATCCCAAATTCCGAAATTTCTCCTTTCAAATAACTGTGAATGATAAATATTTGTGTTATCATGTACATTTCTCAAACTTAAATAGTAGTATTTGTTTGGTTCCACGAGACCATAGAAACGTCCAGAATATTATATCATGATCATCAAGACATCAACTATAAATTTTAGCCAAAAACAATCCAAGATGTAAAATTTAGTAACTGTTTTAGTTTGAACCAGATTTTGCATTTTCCTTTTC
Source organism: Salvia splendens (assembly GCF_004379255.2). NCBI lineage: Eukaryota > Viridiplantae > Streptophyta > Magnoliopsida > Lamiales > Lamiaceae > Salvia > Salvia splendens. The sequence continues at coordinate 11,808,499 of NC_056033.1, forward strand.
GGTATAATATAAATTTTTTATTGTTTGAGATAACTAAATAGTTTGGCCTCTTTAACTTGGAAATTGGATGATAACATAAATAAAAAACTTATGAATATTACCTTGTTCGGAGAAAAATGCATAAGTGAATTTTGATGTAAAAAAGTCTTCAAAGTTGAATTGATACGTACTACGCTTCCGTGGGAGTTTAGTTTGATGAGAAGATGTTATGTGTTAAGCGTTCAACTAACCATGATTTTTGTTGGCTTTGAGAAGTTAGTCTAGTATTTACTGTGCTTCCGAGGGAATAATAGTCTAATGAGTAAGTACTTTTGGCTATGTGTTCAGCTAGCACTAGTACTATCATTCTTTAAGTATGTTCAGTACTTTTAGAGTGTAAAATTGATACTTCGTTCTTAACAGGTTTTGAACTTGAATATAAAATCAATACAATAGTGATTCATCCGAATGTTGTTAGGAGCAATTGTTCTTTATCTCTTGAGTTTCTCTATTTTCATACTTTAGTTTTTAAATTTAGTTTATTAATCTTGTCAAACCTTGTTAAATAATCATACACCTCCTTGTGGTTCGACACTTTTTTACTACAACTACATCTGTACTCTTGCAAAAATGTTGTAATTTTAGAGCTATTTGATTTACTTGTGTGTTCTTAGTTCATTGATATAAAAGCTCGAAAAATACCCATAAGTCAACAACATGGGGTGGATTCTCAAATTCTCAAAGTTTAGTAGTAAAAATTAACTAAATGAGGGCAGGTGAGACAAAACTATAACATCAATTTCATTGCATATTGATTAGTATTATGCAGTAATGCAACAAAATCTGGATACGAAATAATGTCTAGATAGCAAAAATTAACAAAGAAAGCACGTGAAATTCAAAGTTGTTATCATCATCAAGAATCAGACACCAAATCTACCTACAGAATTTAAAATTCCAATCATCTTCATTCACGCAAGTGTTTGAACAGCAGCACAAGTAACTCCTAAAATCTTGATTCACGTGAAGTGTGTTTCTCCTATATAACAACTGCAGAGTACAGTTTGAAGACCATTACCATATAATGATGTTTCCATGGCTGGCATTTGGGCACATGATACCCTTCTTCGAGTTATCGAAGCTACTAGCAGCAAAAGGCGTCTTTGTTTCATATGTTTCCACCCCAAGAAACCTGCAGAGATTACCTGCCATTTCATCACCTCTTCTGGAGCTTGTGGAGATCCAAATCCAAATGCATCCGGTGGATGGACTACCGGTGGATTGTGAGGCAACTATGGATATCCAGCAAGTCCAAACACCGCTCCTCAAGAAAGCATACGACATGTTAGCTGAGCCATTTGAGCATCTGGTTGACAAGGTCAAGCCAGATTTGATATTCCTTGAGTTTGCTGCATACCGAATCTTAGATGTTGCTGCTAAATACGGCGTAAGCACTGCGTTTTTCAGCGTGTATGCAGCTGCTACATTGGCTCACCTGGGGCAACTGGCTGAGCTCAAGGAAGGAAAGCAACATCCGAGTCCAGAGTGCTGCGCACAGCCACCTGATTGGATGCCTTCTCCCAACACCAAGTAGTATGAAGCATGGATGGTGCACAATATACACGTCCCTGATGCATCAGGCGTGTCCACTGGCCAACGTTTGGCGAAGGTCGTTGAGGGAAGCAGCTTCGTATTGGTGAGAAGCTGCGAAGAGTTTGAGAGCAACTACTTAAATCTAATTCGAAAAACATTTCAGAAGCCGGTTTTACCTATTGGCCTGCTTCCTCCAAAAACTGAAGAGACCAAGAACGCTCCAACACATGCAAATGGCTGGACGGGAGAGAGCCAAAGATGCCCCTCGAGCAAATACACGAATTAGCATATTCAGTTGAGCTTTCAAGATTACCTTTCCTATGGATTCTAAGGAAGCCACAAGGCGTGGATGCTCGGGATTTACTGCCTCCAGGTTTTGTCAGCCGCACACTAAGCCAGGGTCTGGTTGTTCTTGGTTGGGCACCTCAGCAACAGATACTCGCCCATCCAGCGATAGGGGGATGTTTTTTCCACTCCTTCTGGGGAACAAGTATCGAATCTCTTGCTCATGGCCACCCACTAATTCTTCTCCCCATGGTAGCAGACCAAGGACTCACTGCTAAGCTGTTAGTGGAAAACCAAGTTGGATACGAGGTCCCCAGGAACGAGGATGGTACGTTTAGTCGGGGCGTGGTTGCTGAATCCATACGATGAGTTCTTGTAGAAGAACAAGGCAAGCAGTAGAGGCTCAAGGGAGCAGAGCTGCAAAGTGTCTTTGGCGATCATGAGCTTCAAGATAATTATGTAAACAAATTTATGGACCATCTCATAAACATCACTATACAGAAGCAAGTGTAAGAAGATCTCTCAGTGAAATGCTAAGATCTACAAGTTGTTATGCATTTCTTTTGAAATCCATCTCTGTATCAACAACTACAACCTTTTTAAGCTTTTGGCAATATTAAACTGGTCTCTCTCAAAGAATTTCCAAGGAAAATCGGAAACTAGAAACTAGATTGAACCTAATAAAATGCATAAAGTAAACATTCTGACTAGTTTATTTCAATACTCAATTTTCTTACAAGCATTAGCATAGAAATTAAAGCCACATATAATTAGTAAGTTGAGTTGGAACTTGGAACACACCCCATTTCCTTCCATGGCTATAATGCAAAGGGCTTGTTCCATTACACATGAAAAATCACTTAGCAGAAAGTTATCTTCTTATTAGCAGCTAATATAAAGTGCAAAACCAAAGCAAAAACTTGAAGAATCTGTAAACTTGAACTTGTATGTATGAAGCTGAGGAGGAGCATGCATGTACTAGTTTCATCTGCTGTCAACCATTGGAACCAATTCACGACTCGCATTAGATACGTCATTGTTCACCAGCACTTGCTGCACTAAGGTCTACTGACAAATCAAGAACCTAATCCAATTCATAGGAGATTGAAATCATATTAGAATTAGTTATACTATTCTTTTATAATTTTGACAACTTACTGTCACACTCACCTTTCCAGTTATCTTTGTGTACATAGCCAAAACATCTTCCACAGTGGACTCAAAGTGTGTGGATGGGTCATAACTCTGCAATGCCATAACATGAAAATGTGATCATGATGTTACAAAGAGTGGAACAGGGAAGAATGAGACGCGTACCATAGAAATATAACAGTGGTCAGAATCACAGTCATTTGTAGGTTTGTATCTGTCATAGGTTTCATAGAATATCTCATCAACTGGTCCGAGAAGGTCGACCCCGGGCTTCAGCTCAGCCTCCGGGTCGTCAGTCTCAGCTTCTGTCAAAACGAAAGCTATGTATTTTCCTTGTGGTGCCACGTTGTGATAGTACGAGCAGCAGAATAGATACCTAAGACAAATAAGAGATACACAAGTAAATGCTCTCCTACATTAATCAGAAAAAAGGTAAATTGGTTAGAAAACATACATGTCTGATTTGCGTCCCAGCTGCTTCTGTGGAATGATGACTTGAGTTGAGTGCGACTCTTGAGTGTCTGGGATTGGGTGGCTCATTATAACGACAGCACGCGCAACCTTCCCTACCTTCTCAACCTGAAATCAGAATTTATTTTGAAAACTATCTCCAAATCATATGTATGTCTTTGCTGATCACAAAGCAGCCACAGAATGTTACCTTATCGGGTAAATATGAGGGGTCGCAGACAACTTTCTTGCACTTAGCTGTTTCTCCTTCAGATGTAACTCCAATTGCAACTCCATCATCATACTCCACCTGCAGATTGAAAGATAATTAGCACGTCTCGTCACAGAAGAAGACATGAAAGGAGCTACTATGTAACAATGAGTAGTTCTTGGAGGACAAAATGCATTGGATAGACAAGGTATTCAGAAAGTAGAAGAACTGAGAGATTAACACCTTGCAGTCTGGCTTGCTTAGCATGTAAGTCCCACCATAAACTGCGCTTAGACGAGCAAATGCCTGTTTATTAGAGCATTATAGCAAGTCAAAACCATGATAACAACAGTATACATGTGAATTGATATGCAAAAGGAAGCAAACCTGAGGCAACTCTCCCAATCCGTACATAGGATAGAGGTAAGGAGATCCGGACTGAAATCTTGCCAAAGACTCTGCATACAGCTGTTGTAGAGAAGAAAGTAGTAGTTTTCAGTTTAGAAACACTGTGATACTTATTTTATCATAGTATTGTACATCAGAAGAATGTAGACTGCAACTTTATTGAATCTCTCTACCTTCATTCTCTTCACAAAAGTCACTGCCGGCTTGTCCAGGTATTCATCGCTAAAATGCAGAGCCAGAGCATGGCCTATAAATTCAATCGTGTCATCTTCCAGTTCATACTTACTGCATATTAGAGCACATGAGGCTGTCAGTCAAGAGTTCAAATCAGAAAAGGCTGCACACAACTATGATGCATTTTCGTTCCATTTCCAACGTCACAAGAAACTCATAGGTTAGGACAGGTGCCAATATCAGTTGATTCCTTATTAACAACTTGGTGTAAATGGCTGTGTGATAGAGTGAGGCATAAGTGTGAGAAACAAACGAGATAAGTTCTTTTGCTGTAATTGTCTCCAAATCCATCCCGTGATGAGTCTTGGGATCACTCTCATCAAAGTCTTGAACAAAAACAAAGAACTTGCGCGCACGCCTCTTCTCAAACAGCCCCATAAGTGGGGATTTCAGTGCCTCAACATCAGTTGCCGGTACCTTGTGGATCTGCAGCATAATTTCAAGTCAAGGTTGAACGAATAAGGCAAAAATACAGAAAGTTAACAAAAATTCATCACACCTTTCCTTTGTTGTAGACAAAACTACCATCTACGGCCTTGAAGTTGAGGTACTTGGTGACATCCGTATGAATCAAGATGCGCACCAAAGTTCCATTTGCCATCATGAACTACAATAATCACATCAAAATCTCATTTTTACCAATAGTAAACAAACAACATAAGTTATGAAACAAATGGCTTAAGCATTACAGTTTCTATCTTGGACTCTGTTATACCTTTGGGATCATATCAACGTTATACTCTCTACTTGTGCCTAAATTCTCAGGCGGTTGCTCCTCTCCCCTGAAGCGCTTCCAGAGCTACAGAAAAAGAGATATGAAATCAACATCCAAACTATATAACAAAAACATTTGGTCACATGAATGGGAGATTGTGTGACCTGAATCAAATTGAGAGAGCTGGACTCTCCTCCATAATAGTCATTTTTGTCCATGTGTAGTACCTGTTTGTTAAAACCAAAAGAATGGAACTCAACAAAAATGTAAAATTTAGTTGTTTATTAAAGTGTACTGTACTTCCTTTTGTTCTTCACCTATCGTGCCATTTGAATGTCCCCGAACGAACAAATTACAACAGAAAGCAGGGTTTATTTTAAAAATTCAAGAAAACTAAAAGAGCTTTCCATTGTGTGACAAGATGATCAAGCAATAACCTACAAATTTGATGTATGTTTTGGATGAAATATTTGATCAGACAATAACAACAGTGTGTCTGAGATGGTTAGAATAGGAAATTGGCAAATAATATAATGCAGCAGATATAAAGCAATAATCCGAGTGAGAAGAAGATACTTTTAAGCCATCGACGGAGAGAAGGCCACTGAGAATGCATTCTTTAAGACCAGTGCCGAGAACAATGACGTCGTACTCTTCATCCATGTCGCACACACAAAAAACAAGGCAGAAGAGATCTGAAGAAGAAATGGAAGAATAATGTAAGGGAGGAAAGAGTAATATTAACAAGCAAATGAAGATCCGCAGTTGATGGCCACTGAAAATCTTGAACCGTATACATTAAATTTGTTTTTTAACCATAAAACCGTTATGTCAAGAGTAACTCCAGTCATTGGAATTACTAGTAAGTATTAGTATTCATTTGTAGATCTCTCTCTACACAAACTCACAAACAGAATTTACATGTGCTGCTACAGTGCTACTGCACTCATTTCGTATGACTACATATTGTTTGCTGCTACACTAAAATATAAACACTTCATAATTATATAATATCATGAGTATTGAATTTATACTAATATGTATTGGGCTACAGATTATTTGCTAATTTCTATATTGACTAATAAAAAAAATTTATCTAAGAAAGTTACGCCTCGGATTCGGATATGCCATTTGTTATTTTTAAAATAAAATGTACAAATATTTATACTGATAATATTAAATAGTATGAAATATTATCCCAATAACCTTTATAATGTTTAATATTACTCCCTTCATCCCATAATAGATATCACACTTTCCTTTTTAGTTTGTCTCACAAAATCACATTTTTAATTTTTAAAAAAGTTCTCTCTCACATTAATATAAAAATTATATTTTCTCTCTACATGTAACACATAAAACAAAACCTCCTAAATCTCACGCGGTCCCTCTACAAAATTGTTCCGGATATAATAAAGCCCATGGCCCCGCCATAGGAAAAAACAATATCACTGAGACGAATAAAAAAGCTAATGCAAAATGAAATTACTACTAGTACTAGTTAATACTCCGTACTACTTTCTCCGTCCCAAGATAAGCGAAACATTTCTTTTGGGCACATGATTTAAGGAATTGATATTTAAAGAGTTAAAATAGAGAGAGGAAATTATGAGAGAAAAAAGTAGAGAAGTAAAGAGAGAATAAAGTAGAGAATAATAAAGTAAAAGAGATGATTTTTGCTAAAAAGAGAAATGACTCACTTATAGTAGGACATTCCAAAAGAAAATATGACTCGCTTATCTTGGGACGAAAGGAGTATTTTTTTTTCCTGGGTATACTAATTTTAGTGTTAGTGAAGAAAGAATAAATTAGAAAAAATAATATTTTTATTTTGAAAAATTATCACTTTAAGTGGGATATCCTAAGAAGAAAAAGTATGAATGAAAAAAATGGAGTAATTTATTTATTCACGTTCATAGTATGTGTAATAGTATATCATTTGAAGAGGAGGAGGTAACCTATGACTTATTTCACGCATATTATGAATTTTCCGAGTAAAGCTTAGAGTAATTCCGCACGTGCATCGGTGCATGTGTGTATATATATATCTAGGGGCGAATTTATTTTATGATAAAGACTATTAATCTAGAATTAATATGTATGATTCCTATTCAATTTTATGAATTGAACATAATATATACTTTCTCCATCCTTAATAATTCGTCACTATTTGACCCGACACGAGTTTTAAGAAATGTAATAGAAAGTGAGTTGAAAAAGTTGGTGGCACGTGAGAGTCCTACTTTTATATATTGATTTTATAATAAAATATGAGTGTGAATGAGTTAGTGGAATGTATGGTCCACTACTAAAAATAGTAAAAGTGAAAGGTGACAACTTTTTAAGGACAGACGAAAATGGAAATAGGTGACAAATTTTGAGGGACGGAGGGAGTATTTAATATAAAATACTATAATTTTATCAACAGAATCCAGTATGATATTGAAATAAATAGACATAACATGAGGATTTTTGAATATCTATAAGGCAATCCATAATGGCGCCAAGCGCACCGCCTAGCATAGCCCCGACGCTAGGCGGTCCGCTAGGCGAACCATTGTAACCGCCGAGCCGATTTCCAGAAAAAAAATCGCCTAGCGCTAGGCGATGTGTGGGGGCTGGGCGATCCTCTTGGTGCCATTGCAGACTCCGGATCGCCTAGCGCATTGCCCAGCGGATTTTTTAATTTTTTTTAATTAATGTTTTTTTTATGAAACTCATTCTTGGTTATTTCTATTTTATAGAGACATCCGTGAATGTTTTATGTTCCACTTTCGATGTGGGACAAACTAATTCTTGGTTGTTTCTCTTTTATAGAGATTTTCTTGAATGTTTTATGTTCCACTTTCGATGTGGGACAAACTCATTCTTGGTTGTTTCTATTTTATAGAGACATCCTTGAATGTTTTATGTTTCACTTTCGATGTGGGACAAACTCATTCTTGGTTGTTTCTCTTTTATAGAGACATCCTTGAATGTTTTATATTCCACTTTCGATGTGGGACAAACTCATTAATGAGGATGTTGTAATGTTATTTTAATTTTAATCAAGTGTGTTTTTTTAATTAATGTACTTTTTAAAATTTTAATATTATTATTGAATTTTCCCGTATCCGTGTCATAAATTTAATTCCGTATTTTGTGTGATTGTTAATTATTTGTTTTATATAATTTTGAGTGATGTGGCTAGGCTATGGCTAGGCTATGGCTGGGCTATTTGCTTGTTTTGATGATGTGGCAGGAGGATTTTTAGTGTTGATGATGTGGCAGGAGGAGTTTGTGGCTAGGCTATGGCTGGGCTATTCCCACTGTGGATGGCCTAAGAGTGTCCACAGTGGGGGAGCCGCGGCCCGCGGCTCGGTGCGCGGCCCCCCACTGCAGAGAGCCACGTTTTGCGGCTGAGGGCCGAGAGCCACGAGAGAGCCGCGACCGCAGCCTTCACGCGGCTGAGACGTGTGAGCCGCGGCTCCACTGCAGCGAGCCACGAAACGCAGCTGGGCCGCGGAAAAATTATTTTTTTTTTAATTTCGAATTTTTTTTATAAATATGCACTTCCATTTTCATTTTTTCCACTTCATTTTACACTTCCTATCCCTAATTAACATCCTACAAAAAATGCAAGGTGGAGATGGTGATTCCACTTCATTTTACACTTCATTTTTATATTTTGATGTTGTGTTTTTTTAAAATTATCGTTGTAGAATTTTCCTCTATCAATAGTACGATCAAAATTTGTCTTTAATTCATAACTTTATTAAATTATGTTTATTTTCCAAATTATTAGTGTAATAAGATTTAATATAGTTAAATTTAAAAATATCATTAAAAAAGCTAATAAATTAAATTTTTTTTGGAGAGGGCCACATTTCGTGGCCCTTGTTGTTATTGTTAATTTGTTCATTTACCATTGCGGAGGGCCACAAGAGAGCCACAAATGGTGGCCGGCCAACTCAAAGGTCATCATTGTGGACACTCTAAGGGTCAGTTCAGTGTTTTAGAGGTGGGTTCTCAAGATATGGATATGGATATGGATATGGATATGGATTAGAAATGAAATGGTTGGGCCCACTTGCAACCACTAAATGACACACCACTCCCACGTTCAATGTTTTAGAAATTGGTGTGCATTAATTTAGAGTAGTATGCTGAAAGACGGAAATGCCCCTCAAACCAAGAGAGAGAAGGGGGGAAATGAAAATGTGAGGGGCAAATCCGAAAAAATGCTCTCATTTCTGGGTGGGACACCCAATGATGTCTCAATTCTTGTCTCCCTCGCCAGAATTGATTTCTCTAAAAAACTGTAAGGAATAGTGCGGGCCTTCCATTTCAGATCGGGCTGTCCATATATATTACTTAAATACTGAACGACCATATTTGTATAGAAAAGAGCTCATTTCTCACTATATCCGAAACACTGAATAGGCCCTAATAATTGGTTCGAATTAACCATGGAATTTTACTCAAACGCAGTACAAAATCCATCGCGGTTCCACAGACTCCAATCTCAGCTTTTTACACTCGTCATCCTCCTCAATCCAGCTGAGATCAGACCTAATGAAATCTCCTTTTTACCCTCGTCACTATCCAGTCAGCCCGACCTTTCCCCAAAAACCCATTCCCTTTCTTGTACTTTCGCACTAAACTCTCACTTCCCAAAGCATACCCCTCTTCTCCCCTTCCCTTTAACACAAATTCAGCAATTCCCAATTTAAACCTAAAAATGGAGCACCCATTTTTCCCGACGACCACCACGCGCGCGGAGGCCCTGCGGTGGCTTACAATCTCGGAGAAGCTTCTGTCGGCGCGTGACCTGATGGGGAGCAAGTCGTTCGCCACCCGCGCGCGCGACTCCGACCCCACGCTCACGCCCGCCGATCAAATCCTCGCCGTCGTCGACACCCTCCTCGCCGGAGACCGCCGGATCGCGAACAACCAGGAGGACTGGTACGCGATCCTCCGCCTCACGCCGCAGCAGGGCCGCGAATTGGAGGTCGTGGCCTCCCAATACCGCAGCCTCGCCTTCGTCCTAAACCCTCAGAATAATAAATTCCCCTTCGCCGACCAGGCCTTCCGCCTCGTCGTCGATGCGTGGAGCGTGCTCTCCAATCCCACGAGGAGATCCCTCTACGACAGAGAAATATCCTTCTACTTGCACCCTCAACCTGACCCGCATAGCAATCCCCTTCTGCCATTGAACCAAAACTTCATCTTCAACGTGGGCAGCAGCTCGACCGGCCTCGTGCCTCCGCAGCAAAGCAGCGCCCTTCCTTTTTCGCAAGTTCAGGTACATGCAAGCACTCGCGTCGACCCGGTTGCCGTCGGGTCGACCCAGAATTTCATGAATTTTAATTCGGGTAGTAATGAGGCGGTGAGTAAGGAGACGCCGTTTGCAGAAAATGCTGCTGCTTCTCCACCTGCACAAAATAACTCTAGCGTTGATGAGAGAAATAGTCGCAATTTGAATGTGGGAGAGGACGAGCGAGATGAAGATGAGGAGGAAATGGAGGCGGAAGGAAATGATGACGGATCGACTCTCTGGACTGCATGCCCTTATTGCTATTATATGTATGAGTATCCTAATCTGTATGCTGATTGTACATTACGGTGCCAGAACTGTAAGAAAGCGTTTCAGGCGGTGGTAATTCCGTCGCCACCGCCGGTGGTGGATGGACAAGATGGGTACTTTTGCTGCTGGGGCTTTATACCCATGGGCTTTTCTATGGAGAATTGGGAGAAAAACAAGGGTGCTGGTGCTGCCTCATCTTGGTCTCCCTTTTCACCTATGTTCAATACTAGAAAGCCTCCGCGGAAGAGCCCGGCTCCTAGGATATATTTTGATGAAGATGAGGTTTTTGTTGAGGTTTCGGAGTCGAGTGGGTCTGATGATGATGATTGGAATAAGGATGCAGAGAAAAGGAACAGGAAAAGATTGTTTCGGTAGAAGTGCTAGGAAAGCACATGTGGATAAGGGGAAGAATGTCGATGATTCGGTACCTCCAAAGGGGGTGGAGACCCCTAACAAAACAGCAGTCGAGTCGAGCAAAAGAGTGCCAGCTAGTAATGGTAGAAAACAGCCTGCCAGAGTTGCTAAGAATTTCGAGAAGTTGGATTTGAATGTGGAATTCAGCAACGAAGCTGAGGAGCCAGCTCCTAGAGCGAACCAAGGGAATGGACCAAGCCGCGGGGAGGATGATAACATTGAAGGGATTGGGTTTTTTGAGGGCCTTGATGAATTCCTTAGCAGTCTCCCCATTCTTAATGTTGTAGGTGATGATAAGGTTGTCAAGGCTGCATAGTAAAGTAAGACCTTAACAATTGTAATTGTAGGTGATCGTGTTTCTTGTTAGCTCTGCACTAGTGAATTAAGAGCTTCTAGTGTTGTAATTTTGGTATGTTGATCTACTTGAAACATCAATTGCTGCTGTTTATGTGGCCTTGATCGTCTAGCGGTTCGACTTGGTAGCTCTATGCGGTGAAAATTGAGGATAAGCTCTTGAGCTAGTGAAGTTCGTATATAATGTGGCTTTGTGTAGTATTTTGCTCGGGGGCTTTAATTAATATATTGATGCTTCAAAATGCCCAAGTTCTCCATTGCTTTGATTTAAGCTGCCTTATGCTTGATCTTTCTAGGATCAATATGCCTGGTTAAGGATGTTGGTTGATTTAATTGTTAGTAACATGCTTAATGCTTGATCAAATAACTGTGTGATTTAAGTTACTGTGTATTGTGTGATAATCAAATTTCCCTTAGTTTTGCTCCTTTTGAAAAGATTTAAACGACTAAATAGATTGTTTTCTCTAATCTTTGTGGTTGTTGATGATTAGGTCCAACTCTGAAGCCTTCCAATTGAAATCCGGCTTGGTTGTATGATAAGGGCATTAGCAACCGTACAAATTTGGGGGTGCCGGACTGCTCAGGTGCAGGGAGGGGGTACGGGACCGTGGTTGGCATCTCTGGAGGGGTGTGAGACATGGGATTGCGAGGGGTCTGGAGTAGGGCTTGGAAAAAATACCGAATTTTCGGTAAGGTAAGGGTATGAATTTTCATATACCGCTGTATATACCGAAATTCGATATATACCGTAAATATAAATATAATTTTATATAAATATATTTTTTTATATTTTTAAATTATAAAATCTATAGTGAAATATAATTATAATTATGAATAAAACATATTTAAATATTTTTTAAATTACTATAAAATATAAATAATACGTATACTAAAAACTCAAATATTCTATTTTCATTGATGTTGAAAGTCAGATATACGGCAAAAATATGGTATACCGAACTTCGGTAGGGTATATCGAAATGAGGTATGGTATCGGTATGAAAATTTGTTATACCGATAATAAGGTATACCGAAAATCTTTGTAACGTAAAGTTATATTTTTCGCATACCGAATTTACGGTATGATGGTTTCGGTAAGGTATACCGTACCTACCCACCCCTTAGTCTGGAGCGATATGTATTGCGACTCCGGGCTTAACGTCGAGGTAATTTTCAAATAAAAAATTATATTTTAAATTCATTTTAATTGATCTTCAATTTTTTAATTAGTAAATAAAGAAATTTAAAACACATGAGTGTATAATTAACGCAACTTTTTGGAAATTTAATCATGCAATTTTAAGTAGAGTTGTGATCGTCGAATCAATTTTAAAGACCGAACTAGAGACCAAATCTGATACATTTATTTTTACAATCTTGTGGTATTAGGAAAATATTCAATTTGTTCATATGAACGTTAATTTAGTTCGATCAATATAGTTCACTACAATCTTGTGGTATTAGGAAAATATTCAATTTTAAAGACCAACACCAGCAAGAACGTCTCCGGCCCTCTCATCGTGCTGCACGCCGGTGGCGTCGACCAGCTCCGCAGTGGCGGCAGATAGCGAACGATGGAGGGATGCTTGAGCGGCGGCAGTGACGAATGGCTAGGCGGACAGCAGAGGCGGCTGCAGGATGGAGGCGAACAACTACGCTACAGCACGGCGAGCGGCGTCCAGCAGTGCTACGACGCTGCAACTGGCAGCGACGTTGGGGAGTGTGACAATGATACTGACTATCCATTGGAAGCGCAGGAGTCGCGACGGCAGTTGGACCGTAAGGGGCAGCAGCAGGCGACTGAAAACGGTGGAGATGCTCTAAATGCGCATAGGGGGTAGTAATGAACTATATTCACTAAATAATGAACTAAATGAACGTATGCTATGACGCAATTTTGACATGTTACAGTAATGATACATCAATTAACTGTGTTAAACGTTAAGCGGTAGTAATGAACTATATTCAATAAATAATGAACCAAATGAACGTTAGTAATGAAGTCAATATGACATTTTATTGAAATACAATGTTAACTGTGTTAAACGTCAAGCGTTAGTAATGAACTTATTACTTCATTCAGTCATGCTATTACTTCATTCAATTATTTTATTACTTCATTCAAATAGGTTTTTACTTCATTCATTCTTCTAGGCTATTTAGTTTACATATTACTTCATTCGGAGAGGATATTACTTTATTTAACTAGTTTATTGCTCCATTCAACTTGATTATTATTTCAATAAACTAGATTATTTAGTTTATTTAGATTTTTATATTAACTAGGCTATTATTTCATTCCACTAGTTTATTACTCCCTTCGTTCCATAGTAATTGAGGCGTTTCTTTTCAGCACGGAGATTAAGAAAAATTGTGTTAGGTGAGTTAAGTAAATGGAGAATAAAGTGAAAAATGAAAAAAGGTAGAGAGATGAAGAGATAATAAAGTAAGAGAGAGTAAGTAGGTGTGAATAAATGTGTTGACTTTTATTAAAAAGAGAAATGATTCTATTACTATGGAACGTACCAAAATAACTCTATTACTATGGAACAGATGGAGTACTTCATAATGTGTTATGACATGCCTCTCAGTTGAAGTAAATTCATTATGTATTGAATGACGAAAGTTCGGTTGAAGTAATTTAGCTACCTAATGAAGAGCGAAAATTTTCACTACATCATATCATCTAATCCATCAAATTCAAGATCATATGGTCCAAATTTGGTCTCTAGTTCGGCATTAAGAAGTGAATTTGTGAATAATAGGACTAATTTTAAGTATTTTTTATTTTAAAATTCTATAAAACAAATACTCCCTCCGTCCACGAAAAATAGAGCACATTTGTCATTTTTGGTTCTCCACGAAAAATAGAGCACATTTAAAAAAAGGAAAGTTTTTAACTACTTCTCTCTTAGTTTTTTCCCTTTTCTCTTACTAATAATATGGACCCCACATTCCATTAATACTACTTCTCTCTTACTTTTTCCCTTATCTCTTACTTTACTAATTCCACATTAAAACTCGTGTCATTCATAATATGTCATATTTTTCATGGACTGGAGGGAGTACATTTTACTTTAGACCATGTTTACTGGTCTTGGGTGGTTGACCGTCACCTCATTATCAATTAAAAAGAAAAAATATTGATGGAAGTGGTCATTCTCTCTCCAAAACCGTGGTCTCCTCCACACCCACTGCCACAATCTCATTGGTTGATGTATATTTTTTTATATTTATATATCTTTAATATATTATATTAAAAAATTATAAAAAATATACCAAAATTCATCATTTATCATCCTCTATAAATAGAGACCACATTTGCTATAATTTTGCATACAAAAAAATATCATTTTTTCTCCTCATATAATCCTTCTTGTTTGATACAATTTCATACTTTTTTAGTTTCCTTTGTTGCTTACCATGGAGAATGATGAGAATAATATATTCTCCGATTTCCAAAATTCCAATTTTTTATTTTGCTTGTTTTTATAATTTTTAGTTTTTCATTTATTGTGTTTTTTTAAACTTTATTCTGCAAAAATAAATATTTCATGTATTGATATTATTATTATTAAAAAATAATATAAAATAAATATATTATGATGTGGTTGGGTGGTCATTGATAAACCATAAAAAATGGTGTGGTTGGGTTGGATGAATATTAATGATGTGGAAGATGATGTGGAAGAGATAGAAATTAATTAAATATTGAAAAGTGGGTGGTTGGGTTGAGTCCAATTGGATGGTTGCTGATAAACAGTCTTATAATGTTTTTTAAAATTTCTAATGAAGTAATTTTGTTATTTCTAGTACTCCCCCCGTCCGCAAATAGAAGTCCTATTTTTCCATTTTAGTCCGTCTGCGAATAGGAGTCCTGGTTCACTTTTGCCATAAATAGTAATATAGTCTCTCCTTCCACTAACTCATTCCACTCACATTTCATTTAAAACCAATATATACAAGTGAGACTCATATTCTACTAACTTTTCTCCACTAACTTTTCTTACATTTCTTAAAATTCATGCCACCAAAAAATGAGACTCCTAATGGCAGACGGTGGAAGTATTAATTAGTCTTATAAAATGAATAATTATTAAAGAAAAAAAATAATCCATCCGTCCCACTTTAAGAGTCTTCGGTCACTTTTAAGCAACTATTCTCAACATTATTCTAACTCTTATTTTACTATTTCTCTACCTTAACTATTTATTTTATAAAATGAGTACGCAAAAGTGACCCCTAAAATGGGACAGAGGAAGTATAAATAAAAAAAATTGTTAGTGTAGAAGTATGGTGAGATGTAACATCCCAAAAATAAGCCTAGATGAAATAACTGTTTCGATAAGAAAATAAGCATATATAAAAAAAATTATTATTTGATATTTAGTTAAATGTTGTAGAATTTCATAATTTAATTGAATAAATATTAGTTGACTAAAATGAATTAGAATTAAACACATGGATTGTGTACGAAATAATCTACAAACTGATACTCATAATAATGATAACGGCGTGTTCGGTTATGACTAATTGATTTGGAAGGAAATAATTTTGGAATGTATTTATTTGTGTTTGTTTGGTAAACCCGAAATGATTTGCAGAATTGGAGAGAGGATTCATTTGACCCCAATGCTGCAAGTTGTTGGACAAATATATCCCGGTCAGTTTTTACAAATTCCACACACTAGCCCCGTTGAGGTGAGAGGCAGCAAGCCCAAAAAAACCTAACTTCATTTCCTCTCCAAAATTGTGCACAACTCACGCTGTTGAATTGACCCTATTGCTCCACCACTAACCAAGCAGCAGGCGGTCGTCGGAGCTTAAAAACGGTGAGGTATTTTCGCTGGAGTAATCCCATCGCGTTCTCTTTCTTCTTCTCCACTCAAACAAAATTTCTCTCAGTACACACCATAAAAAGAGAAGAAAATTCTCCTCTGCACCTAATCTCCATTCAATCACCGCGAAGCCCGCTGTTCTCACTCTAATTTCTTGCCGATTTAATCATCATCCTCTTTTGAGAGCGCCGATTACCTTGGCTCTTGCTCCCCGCATAAGTTTTTCCCCTGTCATTATGCTCAAAAAAGTCCCCAATATCTAAAAATAAAACTTCCATAAAAAAGGGAGTTTGTCTCAAATCCGAAACGCAAACACATGCCTAAAGCAATGAGAGCTCAAAAGAGAAACGTGAATAGGGAACGGCAGAGAACATTACCTATTCCGATCCAAGATGACGAGGATGACTTTGAAGCACAGTGTTGATGGTCCCCTGTGTCACGTAGGTGGTCTCTCGATGAGCAGATAGAGAGAGAAGAAAGTAATAAATCTAGGAACTGCACCTCAAAATGACAGTACACTTCGAAATTTTCAGGGATAAAATAGTAAAGTTGAGCTCATTTCTCGATCCACGGTAGCGGAAGAGATTTGCAATATCAAGTGGTTGGGCAGAATTAATTCATGCAAAAGTCAAAAGTCAATAGTCAAATCTGCCCAATTAGCAAACACGCCCTAAATATTCTGAAGGGCATTTCAAAGGTGGTACACAAAATATTAGTAAAAGTTAATTCTAATTTACAATACAACTAGAATTCTCTAGAATGTTGCTCCATTTCTTCACCGACAGAAACAACCTATAAATGAGCATTAGGAAAGGAATGAGGGACCTCTCGACTTCTTCATCTCTACCACACGATCTTGTACCTTCAACGCCATAACGCCGACCATCTTCGCCGTAGTCCTACCGTTGTTGGATGTTTAATCGCCGTCATTGATGCCACGAAGCTGCTCTCTCCGTTTACTCTCCATTTCGTTCTATCGTATGTCAGCTCTCTCTCCGTATACAACTACAGAATAGATGCACTCCAAGGAAATAAGAAGAAAGAAGAGAAGTCTACGCCACAGCGGCCGGCCGATGCCTTTGTCTCCTCCATTGTCTTCATTCTCGGATACACACGGTAAGATCTTTCATTTGAGCCCTTAGTTTATTTGTGCTAATTTCTTGATTGGACTATGGAATTAATTTATAGGCTATAGATAATAAGCAATGTATATGAATTTTGAGATGGAGCGTCACGGTGCCTGGACTGAAATCTTGGAATTATATCCATATGATTAATTTTGCTTAAATTGAATAAAGGGTATGTTTGATTGGGTTTCAGATATGGTGAAAGAGGCATTAAATTTGAAGCTAGAATGGTCTAGAGCTAAATTGAGAACTTTGTTTTATATTGGATAAATTGATCTCATATAGAACCTATAAACCCATAAACAACGCAAATAAAAAGAGTGAATCCTGACCCATATATGTTCACTTGCTATATTCCAGATAAAACTCCAAAATTATGTTAGTGTAGGAACATTGTTAGTTCATTGATCCTCCACCATTTGAATATAAGTATAATTGAAGGTGCTGATACAAAGTTCCCAACCTAATGAATTGTCATACATTGGACATGCAATAGCCGAAAACGTAGTCTTCCAATTGAGATGCTTTAGTAGAAATATAGTAGTAATACATACGAATCGCTCTGTTAATTACTTGTAAGTTGGGATATAAATTAAGCAAGTATGCATTAAAGAAAAAGACATGAATTCTCTTGATTTGATCCAAGATAGGTTATGAAGTTTATTAGAAATTCAATGAGCACTTGGTATATTTTATGATATTGGCTAGAATATTAAAGATGAAAGGGAATAAGGTTGGAGTAGTTAAGGAATTTATTTAGATGATTTGATCATGAAATGAGGATCTTAGAGAAATATAAATGTTAACATAAATTTATGGGAAATTTTCTACGGATGTTTACTAGTTATTTCACTTAAAACTTTAAGCTGTGAATAGTAATTAGTGAATTGTGATAGAATATTGGTAATTTTATTTGAAAGGTGTAATGAGACAAGATGGGTGAGAAGTGAATGTATATAACATCATAAATGATGATGTAAGGAATGCGCATAATTAATTTGAGAATTAATATTAATAATATGGTATTTTTTATGAATGTATTAAAGTTATTAATATTGGCTGTGAATAGTGCCGGATGAATAGTGCCAGAAGCTTGTCCATTTTAATTAGATAGTTAAATGATGTGAAATAAGTATGAAGTTGAAATATGTGGAGACTTAATTTTATTGAATGTGTGTATAGCGAATTTTAGAATTTACTTAGCCATTTAGTATATTTAGTGAATTTATAACGTAATTGGAGTTAAGTCATGAATAATCATCAGTCACTCTTGACTATTATTATAATAACGAAAATATGAAGAATAAATGAGTTAGAGTAAAAATATATAGCGTATGATGTTGACGATGACTATTGGATAATGTTTGAATAAATAAGATTGAGAGTGAAAGAAATATAGAAATCAAGAGTTCTGTTAAAGCTTATAGAATAAATTTGTGGGTATGGGATAATTATGAGTTTTTGTGTGAGTAGTAAACGAAGCGAGAAGCTTATCGGCAACAGTAAAATGGAAGAAGAATTTGCAGTGACTTGAATGTTAAGGTGGCAAAGGGCTTATGCTCATAAGTCCATCAGGTAATATACTTAAAATTAAGAGCCTAATTCTATTGAGTGACGCTATGTGCTACGTGATAATCGTAAACTTATGATTCGTGTGATTATTTATGCAATCTGTGATATGGTAACATAGTTGGAAATGACGTATAAAATTTGGAAATATGGTAATGAAATAACTTGAATAACGGACTGGGAATGATATGGAATTACGAGTGAGCATGATGACATATGTGATGCCACGTGCTTGGTTGATGTCGTCGGGCATAGTTGGCATGAACGTGATGTGATTGATTCGATCGGGCCACGCGCGGTGGCAGTGATATGTTCCGTGCACCATATTTACTCATGGGGCTATAAGGCCAGGCGATTTATGATATTCGATGATTTACCCCATGAGCTATATAGCCAGGCAGTATAAGTATGCTGGTGCACCATGTTCACTCATGGGGCTATAAGGCCAGGTGGTTCATGATATGTGATGATGAATTGCCCCATGAGCTATAAGGCCAGGTGGTACATGTATGAGTGTGCTATGTTACAACTTATTCGATCGGCCCACACGCGGTGGAAATATTATATGATATCGATTGGGCCTCACACGGGGGCATGTTATTGTTAGTGTACCCATGGTGTCGCCAAGGACGTGGATGAGGGCTTAATGGTATGATGTTTGTGCTATAATGAACTTGATTACATGTTGTCAGTCGATGCTGATTTGAATTGATGAATTATCTGTGTATCCAAGTAGTTAAACTGAGCACGTTGGTGGGGCTATGGGTGTGATATGTGAAATCAATGTGATATGGCTATGGTATATGATTTTTGATTGAAATATTCACGAATGGTGCCCTGATGGTTATTTCGAGCACGTTAATAGGACCATGGATGAGCTATAATATATGATATTGGTGTAATGTGGTGTGATATGATGTTATGTGATGTGTGGATGCCATGTGGAATTATTTGATGCTTTATGTGAATCGTTAATAACTGTGTAAATTATTGAAAATTGTGTGGATATACGTATTATCCAAGAAGGTTCTGTGGTTGATGCTTATGCATACTGTTGGTTTTGTTGGTTAGAGGAGAGATGTTGCTTGATTCATATTGTGAGTTAATTAAATGATCATAAAATGCTATTATATGATTTGGTTGGTTCGAAAATCAATGATTATTGAGTATGGAGTGTCTAGTTTAGTTAGATGCAACATGTTTAGAACTTGCATATATGTAATAGCTTCCGCTGCAATATTTATAGGTTTTGATTTTATACAAATTTAAAAACTGTTTTAAAATGCGCTAAATATGGACTTTTAATCAATCATAATTTATGGTATCAAAATTGTGGTATATTTGGTGCTACATTTCCTACCTTGTACTATAAATTACTAGGGCATATAGTAGGAGATGTAAGGGCATCCCTAACACAGTCGGGCCGAACCGCACCTGGGTCTCGGCCCGCGTCCTGCACATTGGAGGTGGGGGAGTTATGGCCCAGGCCGCGCCTGAGGACGCGGGAGACGCGGCAGAGTCCTGCGGCCGGGCCGCAGCCTAGGGTTATGGGGCAGGGACGGATCTAGCATTAAGCTAGATGGGGCAAATGCCCCTGCTCATATTTCATTGTTTATATATATGTATAACCAATTATAGAGATTTTTGTATTAATCTTTCACTAATTGACCCTTCTTTAATTTTAAAATTTCTCCATGTATATTTTTGCCCCTCTTGCTAAGAATTCCTAGATCCGTCCCTGTTATGGGGTGTTCGGTTCGGACCCGAACCCTCAAATTTTTTTTTTAATTTTGTATGTTTGCCTATTTATATACCATTTGTTCAACATTCTTTTACCAATTTTTCACTTTATTCTACCTCTATTCTTTTTATTTTTTAGGATTTTTAATTTTTAATTTTTAATTTATAGGATTTGTAATTTTAATTTTCAGGATTTGTAACTTTTAATTTTTAATTTCTAGGATTTGTTATTTTTTATTTTCAACTAAACGATGAATTTTTTGTGTTTTAATTTTTCAATTGTTTTATTTTATGAGAATAATATGTTGTAGTTATGAATAATGCAATTTAATAGTTGGGGCTGCTAAGTTAGAGTAGTTGTGGCTTGAGCCTCAAAATTAGAGAAATGATGACATGGAGGGAACTTCGGGCCTTAATTCGGGCCGGGGTTGAGTACGGGCCTTAATCTGGGCCGAGGTTGAGTATGCTCTAAAATTATATATGGTTAGAGATCCTCGCAGATATTTTTAGGTTTGTCTTAGGGAACTTTCTTTTTCTAAATCTCAAGAATAATGATCCATTTTACCACTGTTGAAGTATTTTCTAAACTTTTAAAGATTTTTCGAGTTAGACCCACACTTCTCGACAGTGGCGGATTTAGTTAAGAACAAAGGGGTACGAGTGTACCCCTAAAACTGCCAGCGTCCTAGTGGTAATATGCTCTTCTAACACAACATTCGCCAAGGTTCGATTCCTCTCGGTGTTAATTCCTTTTCTGCCTTATTAATTACTCCCTACGCCCTATTCTATCTTGAGTTGTTTTTAGTTTCTACCCATGTATCAAATATCACACTAATATAGTATTATTTGTTCTCTCCTTTTTATATACACAGTAAATAATGTATTGTTGGATATAATCTTGATTAATTGTTTACTGTTTCTCATCTAATGTTTGATTAAATATAATAATATACATTTGTTCTCTCATTTATTTTATACTGCACAATAAAACATGTATGATTGAAAATCTTTATTATTTATGATTTTGATGCTCAAATTTGGGATTATATAAAAAATATGATATGTTTTATTTTTATTTTAATATTTAAAACTTTTTCAGAACTAAAATAATTTTTTTTATATAAATATCCATGAACTTTCATTTCTAATAGTGAAACATTTTCTAGTGATAATATTAAAAAGTAATCTATCTTTTATATCGATAACAAAAGAAAAGATAGATTGAATATTAAATCTTCAAAGTCGGTGTAACTATTTATCGTACCCTCAATATAAAATTTCTGGATCTGCCAGTGCTTCTCAATTCCTTTCCCTCTTAACCATTTTTTTTTTCACAGATATGTTCTGATTGTTTCCACTGAACGAACAATATCAAACATGCATAGCTTTATCTAGGGCAAGTTTTAACTCAAACATTTATATAACCATTATAAATAAATTCAAACACAAGACAGCTTGTGCATGAAAGATAACTTTAGGAGTAAGACTCAAATCTGTCCAATTCCTAACCTCGTTGAAGTTATCAATAGTACGCCTTAACTTTAGCTAGTAGCGAAAGTCGTGACACCCTCCACGTGTCCAAGTACCAAACCGCAAAATAGACTGAATCATTTAAACATAATCTTATTCTGAATATCACAAATGTGAAATATTGATTCCTAATTATTTTGCTAGGCGAAATGAGAGATTCCACCGATCACATCATACTAAAAACAATACAGCAATGGGAGATGCTCTATTTTGCATTGGCAAATCGGCATAAATTTTAAGGTCACGTCTTGGTTGGATTAAGACTTGTGACCTTTAGTCCGAGCATTAAACACTTTACCGTTTAGTGCACGGAAGAGATGCTCTATTATTTTGGTTATTCCTTGCACCCAAATCAATTTTAATGTGAACTCATTAATATAATGGCTAATTTATATCATATTTGAATATACTCAAACCCTAATTCAAATAGGATAAAGAAAGAATTAGATATGTTAAGATAGGCACAAGGTATTAATTAAATCCACCAGATAATTCTATCTCCCAGGAATTAAAAGATTTTTGAAAGTTCTCTAAGAAAAGGAAGGGGTCAAAAAATTTTGTATATGAAAAAATGGGATGATTTGATTTGGATTTAATTTGTATAATTATCCCAAGAAAATTTATTAAATCTAAGAAAAATAATTCTTCTCCAATTATATAAGGGGCTCGAAAATAATAAGGAGAAATAAGCTAGAAAAATTATGTCAGGACCCACTTGATTAAACACACTCATTTTTTGTTTTCACCAAAAATTATTTAATCTATGTAATACAAATGAGCATAAATAAAATAAATCACATAAAAACAAACTTTCTGAAACAAACAATCACGACAAGATCTCCAAAAAAATTCAAGCAATTTAAGACGCAAAAGTCCGAGGCAGTACATGAATAACTACTCCCTTCGATCCCCATTAATAGTCTCATAGTTGACTGATAGGATGAATTGTGCCACATATTCTAGTTAAATTTTGCATTCTAATGATGATAATTGCATGTTTAGATGCAAGGTTTTGGTGCAAAAGAGGAAGGATGCGTGAACGCATCGTGTAGAGAGTACAGTCCAGATTAGAGAAGAAGATGATTGAAGGGTTTTGCACACTAACAAAGGATAGTCAAGTGGTTCCAAATGCTCAAGCCAAGAAAGTTGGCCAACCTGGGACATAAACTCAACTTAGAAAACGATTCCAACAATAAACTAAAAGGGTGGACTTATGTTAGCATGGTCAAGTGGTTCCAAATGCTCAAGCTAAGAAAGTTGGCCAACCTGGGACATACACTCAACTTAGAAAACGATTCCAACAATAAACTAAAAGGGTGGACTTCTTGAAGACTGTGCTATCTACTGCATGTGCAACGCACGTGATCCGGACTCTTTACCTATTGGATGAATGCTATATAAGAGCGACTTGTGCTCTTGAGGAAAAATGTTTTAGCTGTAGTTTAGTTATCTTAGTTAATTTACGAGCTTGCTTTATATGCTTTAAACTTTCATCATGCTTTCCTAGTTAGATTTACAAGCTTTGTTATTCGCTTTCAAGTAATCTACAAGTTTTCTCTTCACTTTCATGACCGACCTCAAGAACTCAAGTTTACAAGTTTTGGCAAGCTCATGCAACTTGCGTTTATGTTTCAATTCTTTGTTATGTTTTCGTGCTAACTGTTTTATGATGCTTTCTAGTTGTAGATCTTAAAAGATTTCGTGAGATGACCGATTTAAGTTTTAAATGCTCGAAGGTTTGGTAGTTATTTTTTTTGTTTCAGCATTTACTTCGCGTTTTGTCATGCATGTTTAGGTTAGTTTATGTTTTTCTTGCACCAGACAACTTAGATTACTGTTAGTTGCTTTTGCTTTTGTTAAGTTGGCCATCATTTGGTATCTAACTACGTGTTTAGAGCTTCGCTTCTTCAAGCTGCATAGCTTAAGGGACGAAGATCTTGATGCAGTGTTCTTTATTTTCTGGTTAATTTAGGTGTTTAGATTTTTATTTGCTTTTATTTGTGTTTTCCCATGTGTTACTGTTAAGTAGGTTTTCCTTAATTTATGCATGTAAAGGACAACATTAGTCGCTGCTTGACGTGTAACTTTGCACCCACCGCCCACTGCAGCGTAGTACTTTCCTTTTTTGCCTTTTATTCCTTTCGTACCTCATGGTATACTGCGAGCTTCAGTCTGTTCTTTCTAAGATAGATTAGTTTAACTTTTCCTTATTTTCTTCCAATGTCTGCAAATGCATGTGACTACATATCTACTCGCATGTACATGCCCAATTCACTTGTTTTCCTAGGTTAGTTTATTGCTTTATTTATTTCTAAGTGAGACTGCTTTCTTTATGTTTCATGCCTAGTTAGTTTATTTGCCCAACGTGTTTACCTTTAATTAAGTTCCCGTCTAGAGTAGTTAGTTAGCAACCAACCCAAAATGTAAAGCGTGGCTGCACAACCAATCACCGTCGGCGATCAAATCCTCATATTCTACATTTACGGTTTTCTGTGGGGTTGACATCCTGGCTTGTCTTATACTAACCAATAGTATGTAGGAAGGCTTTTCATAAGGGAACTTATAAATGTCTTTGACTGGGTACTTGGAGAGTGGGAACGCGATGCCCATTCTATCAAGTTAGGACACTCAAGTCCGACGCGATTGAAGCTCTCTCATTGACCGATGCAGATTTTAAAAAATTGTTTAATTTTGTTAAGAAAAATGGAATAAAGTTAGTGGAATTTGTGTGTTACTTTTATATTAGATTTATTGTAATAATTCTGAGTGGGATGAGGCAATTATTAGGGACTCAACAAAAATAGCAGAATGAGAAAATTAATAGGATCGAAGAGAGTATTTATATATGAAGTTGTAAAATAGCGATATTGTTTCCTCTACATAAAGAGTGAATTTCGGTAAAGAGTGTAACATCGACTATCTACTATTTAGCGCGTTTTTAAATATATCTATAAGCCGAGATGTTGTGTACACTATTAACATTAGATAAATAGTGGCGTTGTAAAATAGCAATATGTTTTCTCAATATAAAAAAGTGAATTTGGGCAGAAAATTTAACATTGTTATTTAGCTTGTTTTAAATATATTTATAAGTAGAGATGTTGTGTAAACTAGTGACATTATACAAATAGTGAATTTGGTCAGAAAATTAATCATCGGCTATCTACTTGTATGTAGCACGTTTTTAAATATATCTATAAGTAGAGATTTGTGTAGATAGTGACATTCAATCAAACTCTTATTTATTGTTTGATTTGATTTGACTTTGACTTAAGTCGAGTAAAACATTGCCATACAAATGAGGCAATCGAGGTAATTTATTGTCATCTTATTTAATACAATACTATATATTTATGCACGTACATCATTTGTGGGCATCATTAACAAATATTTCATATGAGCACTATATATTACATTTTTTTTGTAAGTATAAATTATGATTGAGGCCATTAAATTTTGAAATACGTAATAAAATTTTAATTATAATTTTATTATCTATTTAAAATTAAAGAGAATATTGATAAATTAAATTTTGATTTGTTATATTCATAATTTATAAAATGAGAAAAAACAACAATGTAAAAGTCAACTGCTAATAAGGACGACAAGTTACCAGTTGCCACACTAGTAAATAGTGTATATTCAATACATACATACTATAAAATGTAGAAACTCTAAATCCATCCACATTGATTTAGTGTTTAAGTTTAAGAAAATATTCACAAGTCTTATATTCCTTTTTTATTTTTATATCATTAGTTACAGTTTGATGTTTCTTGTGATATAATTGCATCATATTAATAATTAATAATTAAGTAATAAAGATGCAATTTTACAATTACATGAATGAATTGTTTGGGCATAATAATCAATCCTAGCCTAGGTATAGTTTGGACAAATATCTGGATAGTTAGAGTAATTATAACTTACTGCTGGCTAACATATATGAGTCACATTTGGTGTGACACATGTTTTAAGAAATGTAAAAAAAAGTGGGTTGAATAAGTTAGTCGACTATATGTCCCACTTGTATATATTAGTTCTATAATAAAATGTGAGTGGAATAAGTTGATGGAATGTGAGGGTCTACTTACCATTTATGGTAAGTGAAATTTGACTTTTATTATGGAACGGACCAAAATGTCAAAATGTGACCCCTATTGTGGAATGAGGCTTCAACGAGTGGAAGAACCTAATTAAATCAAACCTATCTTGATATCATAAATAATATCATAAATAATCTAGAGTGTTTTTTTATTGGTAAGAGCTAGTTGCATTGTATATATATATATTAAAAATCATATGGTGCATGTATTACAAAAATAAAAAAAAACATGAGTATCATGAAAATGGATTCTCGTTGGCTCCATGTTTGTGTTCTAGTCCTTCTCATCCAGGTAGCCGCGCATGAGGCGACTCGGCCTCCGACTGACTTCTTTCCGTGGTATGGAACACACTATCCTCATATTCCATTCTTTCCATAACCTTATTAGTGGTTTACCCATTCTCCTCCGTCTTTTGTAAATCCATTTCATCCAACTCCGAATACACATTGGTTCTACAAAAATACTTTTGCTCCCAAAGCTCAATCTCCTATGCAAGCGCTATGAGGAACTATATATGTTATTGTCAGCTGTACTTCAGTAAGAATAACTTGGCACAAGCATGGCCATTTCAGTGTTTTGTTTGATTTTTTTTATTTCAGGTTTTGTTATGATTGCAATAAAATTTTAATGTCATAACCTTCATTTATTTAAATTAATGTTAATTTTGAAATGTTGCGGTGATTGTTTCCATTATCATTTATGTGCTTGGATGGTCTTAGATTTGCATATTTAGTGCATTACTATTTCAGTAGGTATAAATTGAGCTATACAAAAGCTGACTCCAATGGGGCAACCTAAATCAATTCTAATATGAACTCATTATATATACTTAAATAGGATAATGAAAGAATTAGATATCATTATATATACTTAAATAGGATAACGAAAGAATTAGATATGTTATGTTTTGCTAAAATATGGTACGAATTAATTAGATTTAATTAGAAAAGATATGCACAAGATATTAATTAAATCCATAAAATAAAATTATCTCGAGAAATTAGGAGATTTTTTAATGTCCTCCAAGAAAAGAGAGGGTGTAGAAAATTTGGGTATAGAAAAATAGAGAAGATTTGATTTGGATAATACTCACAAGGAAATTTATTAAATCCAAGAAAAATAAGTCTTCTCTAATAGTAAAAGGGGTCGAAAATAATAAGGAGAAATATGGTAGAAATATTAGTAGGGACCCACTTGATTAAACACACTCATTTTTTTTCCACCAAAAATATTTTAATCTACAAAATACAATTGCACATAAATAAAATAAATCACATAAAAACAAACATTTTCAAACAAACAATCACAATAAGATCTGTAAAAATTTAAGCAATTTAAGACGCAAAAATTTGATGCACTACGTTAATAACTACTCTATCCGATCCCATTAATCGTCTCATAGTTCACAAATGCAGATTTTGAAGAAATTGTTTATTTTTATTAAGTAAAATGAAATAAAGTAAGTGAAATGTGTGTCACATTTATTGTAATAACTTTAAGTAGGATGGGGCAATTATTAGGGACCCAACAAAAATAGTAAAATTGGACAAGTAGGATTGGAGAGACTATTCATATATGGAGTTATAAAATAGTACTCCCTCCGTCCCGGGTTAGTTGCACATTTCCTTTTGGGCACGAAGATTAAGGAATGAGTGATTAGTGTTTTAAGTAGAATGACTAATAAAGTAGGTGAACTGACTAGATGTTTTAGGAATGAGCTTTAAGGTCATTTTTTTATCCAAACATATTCCAACCCAAAATTAAAACCTAAATCAGACGAAACATATTCCAACCCAAAATTAAAACTAAAACCCTAAATCTGGGGCCTAAATCATCGTTCTTCTCTTGTTCATATCTGTTTCGATTCCAGCCCGATCTAGCCAAGATCGCAACGCACAACCAATCGACACAACAACCAACCACACAATCAACACAACAAACAATTGAACGCAGCAATGGAACGAGATAAACACTGAATGTAGATTGATAATGGGATCAGAGAAACAATGCGATAAGTAAATGATAACGAAAGCAACACGACAAAGAGAACTGATAAAATGCTTCGGATCCTGGATCCTCAGCCCAAGGTGCTCACACACACATTCACACAATTTTCCTGATTGAATAACAACTGCCCTTTGCCTTCTATTTATAGCTACACACTCCCGCTGAGTCAGCTCAATTCCGCCAGCTCATATTAGACGATTACACTCACTTGTCGACGTGGCTTATTCTTCTCCACCTCAACTTGCTCATTGCATATGATTATTTGTGACTGCAACAATCCACCCCCCTTAAGACTCCATGTCCTCAAGGAATCACAAGGATAAGTTCGAGTGCTTAATCTTACCAACAGAATAACTAAGGTGATCAATAGCCTGCATTGAGAAGGGGAATATCATAGGCTCAATTACCGGCCTTGACCTGTAATCTACTGCAACAACTTGTATTCCAGAAATCCAGCCTTAGTGGCAGTTGTATCCAGCACCCCCTCTCATCTGAACCAAACTTGTCGAGAAGCCCTTTTGTAAGTTTATATGCATCGTGGTACTTGCCAACCTCTTCACCCTTTACCAAGACTTTTGAATCAGGGACTATCTCTTCATCAAGTGATGAGTTTAGAACATCACGAACTGCCATCGTCTCCTTTGTTGAAGAAGGAAGAGCCTTAGATGCATTCACTCGAAGTCCTTGCTCCAAACCCCAAGCATGAGCGCCTTGGCAGACAACTTTAATCCTAGAAACTCCCAGCATACCAGCTTCTCTCAACAACTCACAAAACCAAATTAATACTAATTTCATCTTCACCATTGGCTTAGGAAATCTAACAAACCTCTTTAGATTCCTTATCACACTCAAAATGGTAGCAAGCTTCCTCAATTGGGCATTTTGGCTAGCATTTGCTAGACATTCAGTTTCCATAAGCTTCTTTGCTTGTAAACAAGTCTTGTAATTTGAAAATGCAGCAACGTACTGTTCCGATTCATTTCCCTTCACCTTACCATTATCGAGCCTCTTCCCAGTCCTTGCATCAACACCAAAATATAAGAACAAATTTCTGGAATTGCCAAGCTCCTCTTCATAAATTGCAAAAGTATCATTCACATACATAATCGGCTCTCCCTCCACATCCATACTCTTTCCATAAGATTTCCATTGCATATTCCATTTAGTTGCTGTCAATACTCCCCCCATAGAATTCCTTGTCCTCAAGGAACAATGAAAATCGAGTGTTGATCTCATCCGTGAATTCCACCAAAGCGCTTGGCGATGCCATGTTGCATCGTTGCACGACTGTGAACTCATACGAGCTACGCTCAGAGTGTGGAGTATCATATAACAAAAAATTCCCATGTGGAGCATACATATGAATGGCCCATCCATGCCGCCACCGTTGAAGACCCTATTAGCTACGATTTGCAAAAGCTTCGTCTTTACCGAACAACAACCGCAACAACAATCTCCTTAACCTTAGCAGCCACAGTCACATGGCATTCTTTGCAGCTTCCATCCAGCCACTGTTTGTTGTTGCTATCATCATATACCAGGCCCAAAGCAGTGCTTCTGATACTGATGTAACTACTGCAGAAATTGCTACACACTGGGTCAATCGTCTAATAATCCCAGTCAGCTTCTTCCTCTTCAAATACATCAATTTCAGCATCTGGGTCAATCTCCTCATCTGCATATGTTTCATCTTCCATTTAACTATCCAATTTCCATTCAGTTGTAAGAGCTGGATTCTTCGTAGAATAATCTACTTCATCCTCATGTCGCTCTTTACGGACACACTAGAAAACACCAGTTATTATAAGTTCTTGAAGCTTAGAGAGCATAATCATCAGCTAATGTTTTTAGTTCAAACATACAAACCGGTACCCGTATTTCATCTACTAACCCCAACAAAAATATACTCAATGCTTGATCCTCTTCTATACCAGCCCTAGAATTTAGCTCATCAAAAGCTTCAATATAACTTCGAATATGTGATACCTATTTTAGACTCCGCAATTGAACGATCAGATCATATTCTTCCACAAGTGATTCACGGTTAGATTCGACATCTACCATGGCAGTTGCCCCACCGCTCCCATGTAATCGATCTTTTATAGACGTGACTGCCTTCAACATCTCGTCCCATCGAGCATTGATCTTCTCCTGCCGTTGGACAAGCTCAATCAACCTTTACCTAATTCGCCTCTCAACCTCCTCCATCAACCTTTCCTCCTCTCAGCTTCCATCGCCCTAGGATTTCACCTCTGTAGCTTGCGTCGCCGTTCTGTCCGAGGATGAACAACTTTGGATACCACTTGTTGCGATTCCAGCCCGATCCAGCTAAGATCGCAACGCACAACCAATCGACACAACAACCAACCACACAATCAACACAATGAACAATTGAACGCAGCAATGGAACGAGATAAACACTGAATGTAGATTGATAATGAGATCAGAGAAACAATGTGATAAGTAAATGATATCGAAAGCAACACGATAAAGAGAACCGATAAAATACTTCGGATCCTGGATCCTCAGCCCAAGGTGTTCACGCACACATTCACACAATTTTCATGACTGAATAACGACTACCCTTTACCTTCTATTGATAGCTACACACTCTCGCTGAGTCAGCTCAATTCCGCCAGCTCTTATTAGACGATTGCACTCACTTGTCGGCGTGGCTTATTCCTCTCCACCTCAGCTTGCTAATTGCATATGATAATTTGTGATTGCAACAATATCGTCCCCCATCTCTTCTCTCAATGGTGTATGAGACGGACACCATCGTTCCTAACACTCCCCCCTCCTGTTACCACAGTCGTAGCCCTCCACTTAGATACCGTCATAACGTGAATCGATCTCTTTTCAGAAGAGCTATTGTAGCCCCAATTTCTGATTTTGAAAGTTTGAGGTCCGATCCAGTTGTTTCAGTGAATGAATCAGAAATGGTGGTGCAGGAGACAATGTTTGACGACTTTGAGACGCAGGTGTTGGAGATCGTTCTTCCGTTCGACGACTCGAATGCGGTAGTGCCGAAGATGATTCGTCCGTGTGATGAATCTGACATGGTGGTGCCAGAGATACTTCGATTGTGTGAAGACTTTGACGTGTGGTTCCGGAGACGGCACTCCTGTTTGACGACTCTAAGGCATTTTGGTCCACATCGTCAAAGGTATTTTAGTTTCTTGTTTCAATGGAGTATTCAGTTTTGTTGTTTTATTGAATGAGTGTTTCTTTGAATCTCGTTGCAGATTCCTCAATCTGGTGATCTTGTAATTGAAAGACTGCTGCCTTATAATTCAGAGAAATTTATGCAAGAAATTCTAGCGATACTTTTGCCCGGGTTGTTGACACTACCCAAATCAGGTAAGTATGTTGTTGTTGAGTATGAATGCCTGGGGTTGTTTAAAAAAGCTTGGGCCTGTTGAATCTGATAATCTGTTCAATACTTGTTCATGTTGTTGAATGTGTTGAATCTGTTGAGCTTAAGAATGTCAATGGGCATGTCATGCAAACCTGTATGATTAAGTTGAGGCTGTAATGTTGTCTAAATTAAAGCCACCATGTTGTGACAGAATAGAGTAATTGTGTAATCGACAAATGAAAGAACATAAGGGGACACAGAATTTACGTGGTTCACCAATTGGCTACATCCACGGACAGGACCGAAGAACAAATTTTAGATTGGATCTAAGATCACGATCTAAGACTTCAGAATTATGTGCTCTAGTCACATATAAATAGGCACACATGAGATCCTATTCTAATTAGGAAACATAATCCTATCCCAATTAGGGAACAAATTCAAGGCATACTAACAAATCTCCACCTTGACTTGAATCCTCCTTCCAAATGCATCATCATAATACCAAACAAACAAACAAACTTCTTCATCCTTGCTTCAAATTTGCCCTCCACGGGCAACTAACAGCTCATGACATTAAGCAAGCCCAAACAATGTTGAAACTTGCTCTGCGGGACCGGCTTGGTGAACATATCAGCAGGATTATCAGTAGTGCCAACTTTCTTCACCTCTATTCTTTTCTCATTCTTCAGAAAATGATATCTCACATCAATATGTTTAGTCCTCTCATGGTGGACTTGATCTTTGGGTAAACAAATAGCACTCTGACTATCGCAGAACACAACAGCTTGATCTTGATTTAAACCAAGATCACCAACTAGCCCTTTCAACCATATTCCCTCTTCAGCAGCTCCTGTCAACGCTATATACTCTGCTTCAGTCGTAGACAAAGTAACAGCAGCCTGCAAAGTTACTTTCCAACTAACAACAGAACCACCAAGAGTGAAAACACAACCGATCATAGATTTTCTACTATCGACATCTCCAACATAGTTATAATCAGAATAACCAGTCACTGAACAATGAGTATCACCTCCATAAATGAGACTAACATCAGACACACCTCTCTAGTAGCGAAAAATTCTCTTCACTGCTTGCCAGTGCTCCTTTCCCGGATGTCCCATGAACCTGCTGACAAAACTAACAGCATGTGCTATGTCTGGTCTAGTACAGACCATATCGTATACATCAAACTCCCTATGGCATTAGAGTACGGGACTCGAGACATGTACTCCTCCTCAACTTCAGATTTCGGTGCATTATCCGATGACAGATGAATATTTGTAGCACTTGGAGTATCAATATGTTTAGTTCCAGACATGCCAAATCTTGACAGAATCTTCTCAATGTAGCTCTTCTGTGACAAACAGAGCTTCTTTTTTGCTCTTTCCCTAAATATCTCCCTGCCCAGAATTTTCTTCGCAGCACCCAAATCCTTCATATCAAATTCAGCAGTGAGATGACTTTTCAACTTCTGAATTTCGGACTTCGACTTTGCAGCTATAAGCATATCATCTACATACAGAACGAGATAGATTACGGAATCATCATCAGTTTTGTTGTGATACACACAACAATCATACGGACTCCTGCTGTATCCCAGCTGGACCATGTAGCTGTCAAATCTCTTATACCATTGCCTCGGAGACTGCTTTAGTCCATACAAGGACTTCTTCAGCTTGCAAACATAATCCTCCTTGCCAGGAACCATGAATCCCTCTGGCTGAGTCATGTAAATATCTTCTTCAAGCAATCCGTGTCGAAAAGCTGTCTTCACGTCTAGTTGCTCAAGCTCCAGATCATAATGTGTAACTATTGCTAGTAACACTCTGATGGAAGTGTGTCTGACCACTGGCGAGAAAATCTCATTGTAGTCAACCCCCTCCTTCTGCGTGAACCTTATTGCAACTAGCCGAGTTTTGTATCTAATACCCTCATCTACTGTGGTCCCTTCCTTCTTCTTGAAGATCCATTTGCAAGTAACAATCTTTCTTCCCTTAGGCCGTTTGACTAGCTCCCATGTCAGATTCTTCCATAGTGATTCCATCTCTTCTTCCATTGCAACGAGCCATTTAGCACGCTCACTGCTCGAAACAACTTCCTTATAGGTGTTCTTCAGTAGATGGTTCATCTTCCACCTCACTGGCAACTTGTAGTGCATATGCCATCATGTCCTCAAAGCCGTACTTCAACAGAGATTTCACACATGTCCTCCTAGATCTGTCAATAGCAATGCTTCTCTGACGAGCTCCTGGATGAACATCAGAACTAGTAGTATCAATAGTAGCTTCAGCAGTAGTGTGTTGATCTTCTCCACCTTGGAGTTGTGATTCACTCTCATCGTGAGTGACTTGCAGCTCCACCTGTTTATCTACACCTTCCAAATCCTCTACAGCAATAGACTTCACAGTAGAGTTAAGCATAGAATTTTCATCAAACACCACATTCCTACTGAGAATAATTCTATCCTCTTAAGGCGACCAGATTCTGTATCCCTTAACTCCATTCCCATAACCAACAAATATACTCTTCTTAGCTCTCGGTTCTAGTTTACCCTCACTGACATGATAATAAACAGTACAACCAAAAACTCTAAACGAAGAATAATCTGCAGGCATATCATTTGACCATACCTCGTAAGGTATCTTACAGTCAATGCCAGTGTGAGGACCACAGTTGATCAGATAACAAGCCGTGTTTACTGCCTCTGCCCAAAACTTCCTAGTCAAACCAGCATGAAAGAGCATGCATCTTGCTCTCTCCAACAATGTCTGATTCATGTGTTCTGCCACACCATTCTACTGTGGTGTATGTCTAACGGTGTGATGTCGAATGATCCCTTCACTCCTGCAGAACTCATTGAACTCAGACGAACAAAATTCCAGTCTATTATCTGTTCTCAATCGCTTGATCTTCTTAACTGTCTGGTTTTCAATCAGAGTCTTCCACTATTTGAACTTCTTGAATGCTTCACCTATATGTTTTATCATAATCACCCAAGTCATCCTCGAATAGTCATCAATCATCGACACAAAATACTTGTGTCCTCCAACAGATTCAACACGTGAGGGACCCCAACAATCCATATGAATGTAGTCAAGTGTCCCCTTCGTTCGATGAACACTCTTCTTTGGAAACTTGTTGTGATGAAGCTTTCCAAATACATAGTGTTCGCTGAAATTAAGTTTATGCACTTTATGCCCAGAAAGAAAATCACGATTTGACATGATTCTCATGCCACGTTCTCCCATATGACCGAGCCTCATATGCCACAGCTTGGTCATATCCTTGGTTGCAACCTCAGATGATGCAATATCAACAGAATTTGCCACGATGGAACCTCTCAGAACATACAAGGTACCTCGTTTCAGAGCTGTCAGAACCACCTTCGAACCTTTCAGAATACGCATTACTCCACATTCACCTTTGAAACTGAGACCCTTACTGTTAAAAGTACTCAGTGATATCAGATTCTTCGTCATTTGTGGAACATGCCTAACATCGTTCAAGGTGCATAAGACCCCATCATGCGTCCTAATCTTGATTGAGCCGATGCCAACCACCTTGCAGACAGCACTGTTGGCCATGGTAACATTGCCTCCATCTATCTGCTCATAAGTGGTGAAATACTCTATGTGAGGATAGAGATGATATGATGCTCCAGAATCCAAAATCCACACATCATTACAGTATGGCTGTTCATCCGCAACCAAGGCCAGTTCTTCTTTCGAGTTTGCGTCATCAGCCTCTGCCACAGTCGCAGAACCGTTAGCATCCTCTTTCTTACCCAATTTATTCTCTATCTTTGGACAATCAACCTTCCAATGCCATGGTTCTTTACAATATCTGCAAATGTCATATGACTTGGGGGCTTTAGGACCTTTTGAACTTTTGGAGTTCTGCTTCTTCTGTCTGAATTTCTTCTGTCCCTTACCTATAAGAGATAATCCCGATGCCAGATTTTCCTTGGCTGAACTCGTTGCATGTTGACGATCCTCTCTGATGTGAAGAGCAGATCGAACATCCTCCAAAGATAGAGTTTCTTTCCCAGTCATAAAAGACTCAACGAAATTCTCGTACGACTTAGGCAAAGAAACTAGCAGAATAAAAGTAGCATCCTCGTCTTCTACTTTAACATCAACATTACGCAAATCCAGCAAAATTTTGTTCAGATTTTCCAGATGATCCCGAAGGGGCATATCTTCCTGCATGCGTAATCGAAACAAACGTTGCTTCAGGAGCAACTTGTTGGTTAGAGACTTCGTCATGTATAGACTTTCCAACTTCGTCTCAAGGGCAACAACAGTCTCCTGATCAGCAACTTCGATGATAACATCGTCAGACAGGCACAACATGATGATCGAGTGTGCCTTTTCGTCTAAGGTTGTCCACTCCTCATCATCCTCCATTGCCTTTTTTGTTTTGAGCGGCGCCCACAAACCCTGCTGCTTCAGCAGGGATCGCATCTTGATCTGCCATAAGCCAAAACTATTTCTCCCGGTGAATTTGTCGACCTTCACGTTTAGAGCAGACATCTTGATCGATTAACACATAAACCCTAACAGATGCGGAATTCAAAACCCTAGTCCAAAAACCAGGCTCTGATACCAGTTTGTTGTGACAGAATAGAGTAATTCTGTAATCGACAAACGAAAGAACATAAGGGGATACAAAATTTACGTGGTTCGCCAATTGGCTACATCCACGGGCAGGAACGGAGAAAATTTTTAATCTGAGTGTTTTCAGATTATGGCTACAGATTTCAGATTGGATCTAAGATCACGATCTAAGAACTTAGAATTATGTGCTCTACTCACATATAAATAGGTACACATGAGATCTTATTCTAATTAGGAAACATAATCTTATCCCAATTAGGAAACAAATTCAAAGCATACTAAGGTTTGCAATTAGGTAGCACAATAGTTGATGAAGCTAACATTTACAAAAAGCTGAGACCTTACATTCATACCAAAGTTTACGAAAAAGTTGAGACCCTACACCCATATCAAAGTTTACAAAAGGATGAGACATTACATCTATACTAAAGTTTACAAAACACTGTCACTTCACATTCTTTTCAAAATGTACAAAAGCAGACACTTCTAATGCTGTCTGTCTGGAAATATTCATTCAATGATGCAAACTCTATAAGGGGACCAGCATCATTTTCAGGCAGTTGTAGATACTTTAAGATGTCCTTAACCAAATCCTTGTCCACTTCGATCATCATGTAGTACTCATTTCTTCTTTGACTTGAAATGTATTGGCTCTCCCTTTCTAACTTGTTCAACAGCTGCTGCCTAAATGTGAGAAACAGTGCTTTTGCTTATTCCAAATGTTGCTGCTGCCATTGCTTGTGATCCATGAAGAAGTTTTCCCTTACTGGTATATTGAAGTAGAAACTGTGCTTGCATTTTTTTGGTCCATGGTGACATCATTGTGTCTTTTGCTTTTACCATTTTGTCTATATATTGAATGAGGAGTTCTGTATAGAATGACACTTGTTGTAATGAATGTTAATGTAATGAACGGTTGTGGTGTATTTATTGACTACTAAATGCAGTGTTGTTTTAGTTTTAGAGGGAAACTTAGCTCCATGAAATTTGGATGGATTAATGCTAATTGCCAGCCTCTTTCCCTTTCAATTTCGGCTACATTTAATGCGTTTGCAGACTGCTCCAGCTAAGGCATTAATATGTGAAATGAATTTCACCTTTTTTTAATGCATAATAATTGTGCAGTTAATTCATTAAAAATTTTCAATACTCATTTAAAGAATTAAAAGCAAATCTGTTAATTCAAAGCATTAATCACGTCATTAATTTGGTTGATCTGCCTAATTAATGTTCAAATTGTCTATATTTTCTAATGAAACGCACAAACAGCCATAAAAAAACTAGCAACATAGCCAACAAAAATCAACATTACAGCCCACAACCACCAACATTATAGCCGATAATATTAACTCACCAACACTAGACGTCACCACGGTTCGGAACCGCCGATTCCGATTCAAGATTTTCTTGAACCAGAACCGGCCCGTCCTAGCTTGGACGGTTCAGGTTCCTGAACCGTGAACCGGCGGTCACGTCAAGGTCCGGAACCGCCGGTTCCGGGCCGGTTCGGCGATTCATGTTTATTTATTTTATTTTATTTTTAAAATTGTAATTCAAGTAAAAAATGTAAATATACTTGCATAAATAAAATTAGAATAATGCGATGTACAAATGTAATTTTCTTGATACAAATTTCAACTATATTACAAATTACAACTTTAAAATTACAAATTACAACTTAAAATTAACAAATTACAACTTAAAAACTATAAATTACAAAAGACTTAAAGTCTTGATTACAATTTACAAATTACATATTCGAAACAAATGGGAGAAAAAAGAAATAAAGGAAAAGGACTTGAGCTCAACTTAAATTTAAAATTTAAGTTGAGATGCTTACGTATCCTCAATGCTCAATTGCATTTTGGAATCAAAGTCCACTTAGTTCTCTTACCTTGCTTACCTATTTGGCTTGATCGGAGGAATTGGCCTACCTTGCTTAGTTCTCTTACCTTGCTTACCTAGGTTTCTGAAAAACCTAGTGTGTAGGTCGGAAATAGGCCTGAAAAGCTGTCGGAACCGCCGAACCGCCGGTTACGGTTTGCGCACAATTGGAACCTGAACCCGCCCGGGGAACCGGCGGTTCCGGGCACAGTTCGAACCGTCGCCGATGGTTTCGGTTCCGGACTGCCGGTGACGGTTCCGGGCCTGTTCGGTTCGGTTTGGGGACGTCTGACCAACACAATGAACAATTCACCAAAGTCAACAAAAACCAGCACTATAGCCAACAATATTAACTCACCAACACAATGAACAATTCATCAAGTGACAGAAGAAAAAATAATTTAGCATAAATTAGAAACACCTCATCAAAGTTTGCTTATTTTATTGATAATCTGAGGGATTGAAGTCCTCATCACTTGAGTAAACAGGGGAGAGATCAGATATGGAACAATTGTCCACGTTGTGCGGTTTGCTTTCACACTTCTCCAACGCCTCTTTCATGCGCTGAATCACCTCTCTTTGTAGTCAGCGTGCATCTTCGAGAGAGATATATCCGGGACTCTCATCAGTACAAGATGTCATCGCAATGGGGGTGGCAGCTTCCGGCTTCACCGAGGGGGAGAGAGGTTGGGGTTCGAGACCGCCGTGGATTACCATCTACATTCATGAAGACATGACAGATCCGCAAGGGAAGATCGTGGACGGAGAAAAATGGAGGCGGAATTGGTCTAGGGTTTCAAGAGAGAGGTTTTTTAGGATTTACATAGAGAGATAGTTGGAGGCGCCTTCTTAGGCTACCCGCACCGCGTTACGCGGGTGGCTCGCGTCCCGTCCTTCGGTGACGAGACGGGCGCAGGACGCGTTGCAGCGTCCCGTCCCGTCACCATCCCGCCGAGACCCCCGCCACGTCGAGATAGCGCGCGAGTTGTCTCGCCACGCGCTTGCGAGACGTGGCGTGCTCCGGGGCGATGCGTGACGCCCACTAGCCGGCCCGCGAGTGAGTTTCGTCACGCTAACGCAATAATTTTTTTAAAATTCAAATTTAATATAAAAAAAATTTAAAATTTGAAAACGGTAATATTACCGTTTTTGACCGTTTTCCCTTTTTTAATTTATTTTTATTTTTTTACTGTATAAATACTCTTATTTCATCCTCATTTCACACACAAACACACATCTAATCCTCTCAAATCATCTCTGTTTCCACTCCAATTTTCATCTCAAATTATCTCTTTTATTCTTCTCTCAAAGTTAATCGATCTAAATGAATCCCTTTGAGCAAATGCGTCGAATAATGGAAGAATCACTTGAAGAAGATCGACGCTGGAAGATGGAGGAAGTCACGCCGCCCGAAAGACGCTCCCAGACTTACATCCATCGTAACCGGGAGGAAGCCGCCGCAAGGTTAGTACGCGACTACTTCTGCGATAACCCGGTATGGGGAGATACCTACTTCCGTCGTCGTTTCCGCATGCGGCGACCTCTATTTCTTCACATCGCAAATACATTGGCTGCCCGGGAAGAGTTCTTCCAAGAAAGGTTTGACGTTGTCGGCCGTCCCAGCCACACGACGCTGCAGAAATGTACTGCAGCAATCCATCAGCTTGCGACCGGACAAACGGCGGATGTGTTCGGCGAATACCTCCACATTGGAGAAAGCACTGGGAGAATATGCTTGATCCAATTCTGTAAAGGCGTCCGGGCAGCCTTTACCGATGAATTTCTCTGGAAGCCAAGCACGACAGATTGCCAGTTTCTGTTCCGCCTTCACGAAGAAGTGCACGGATTCCTCGGGATGCTTGGCAGCGTCGATTGCATGCACTGGCAATGGAAGAATTGCCCGGTGGCGTGGAGGGGGTCGTACAAGAGCGGCCACAAAGGTACCCACCCCACTGTTATACTCGAGGCCGTTGCCGACTACCGGCTATGGATCTGGCATGCGTACTTCGGGGTCTCCGGCTCGAACAACGACATAAACGTGCTCCACCAATCCGACCACTTCGCCGAAGTTTTGGATGGTAAAGCGCCGACCATCAATTTCACCGCTAACAACCGACGCTATAAAATGGGGTACTATCTTGCTGACGGCGTCTACCCGAAGTGGCCAACCTTTGTGAAGACGTGCACCAGGCCTGTGAACGCAAAGCAGGCTCTTTTTTCGCAGACGCAGAAGGCTGCTCGGAAGGATGTGGAACGGGCGTTCGGGATTCTCCAAGCGCGCTTCAACATTATCAAAGCCCCAGCTCGTACGTGGTTCATGGAGAGCATGGTCGATATCATGTATACATGCATAATCTTGCACAACATGATTGTCCAAGACGAAGGACCCGAGGCGGGAAATTGGTTCGACCCTGAAGCCCCCGGAAGCTCAACCGCAAGTAGTCTGCCTCGAAGTGGAGTGCATCCGTCTATACAAGAACGGTTGTCTATTCGGGCAAGGACACGTGACTCTACCGCCCACTCTCAACTCTAAGATGATCTAATTGAGCACATTTGAGCAAACTTTGGCAACCGTTAGACGCACATCATCGCCGGTAGAAATTAAATTATGTATTTTTCAATTTTTAGGATTTTTAATTATGTTTTGTTTTATTGTTTTAAGAATGTAATGTTGTAATTTTATTTTATTTAATGAAATGTGTTTTTATTAATTAAATTTGTTGGAAATAAAAATAAAAAATGAAAATGAATTTAGATCTTCGTCACTTTCCGAACTCAATTGGACTGGGTCTCCTATTGTTAACCCTGGTCTGGTGGTGACAGGGAATACTGCTCTCTTGACCTGCCAACTAGTTTGGGCGTCTCTCCAACCGGGTGAGTTGTTCCAGTGTCCAAACCTTGAGCCTCTGCTCATAAACTGAAAAGAAAAGGAAAAACGAACAAATCAAAACAATATACACCAAAGTCTCTAAACACAAACATTAACAACGCCATCGATCCGCGGCAACGGCGCCATTTGAAGTGTGCATGAAAGTGCGCTGTGTACTGTTTGATATATCACAAACCCCAAGGTCCAGAGGATTCACTAGATCACAGGGTCTATGAGATCGTGGAACCTTCAGATTTCGGTAGTTGGACACACACTTTCCCGCTTCAAAACCTCAACCCACTACACTATTGGCTAGTATAGAGAAGCAAAGGATCGATCCCACGAGGACGGATGAGTTAGCATGCATTTGGAGAGTTTGGGAGGGTTTGGCTGCTGCCACGCAGCAAGTGGGTCGAGAATTTTAAACTACTGGACTTAGGAAATGGAAACTAACTAATCTATCTACTGGTCACGAGGATTAAAAGCATCAAGTACTAGACCTAAGAACAGAGAAACATAAACACATTCATGATTCAGAACTTGAAATTAACTGCAGTGGGTTAATCAAACTACTGGGCCAAGTAGAAAGTTTCCCAAAATGGTGAGAGAAAAAAGCAGAAAGAAAAGCAACAGAACAGGTTTCCTAAATTAGCTAGCGATAGAAAAAGTTGCAAAAAGTAAACAAAAAACGGATCTGAGTCTAACTACCAACGATCTTCATCTTCTTCAGCAAATAAACATGAACATGAACAAAATCAGAAACAGAGTAAACACAGATCAGATTTCAGACATTACGATTAAACAGAAAACTATCACATCTAAGCTACTAGGTCAAGTAAATCGAAAGCAACAGTAAAATAGCCATAATCATGCAGATTCGAAATCACCAAATGTCAGATCCATAATTCCGACTCACAATCCCTTCCAAATCCAACCGATCCAAACTCAACAACATTCAGATCCATGAACATGAATGCGATTCAAACAACTCCTCAACAAACAAACTCAGATTTCACCAAACTCAACTCCGATTCACCATTCAATTGCGAAAAGCATCCAAAATCAGTAAATCACATCAGACATCAGAAACCAAAGTAAAACAGAAAGTAGAAATTGTCATAGCTATGAGAATAATATCCAAAACACAAAACAGTCGTCGAACGTCCGGCGAGAATAAATAATGGAAATAAAAGCAAATTGTATCTTCACCCTCGCAAGGACGGTGTTACACCACATAAACTAGCTAAGAACCACCGCAGTAGTCTGAAGTCACCCCATAAGTGCCAAGTGCGTGTGAAGTGAACTATGATTAGAGAGTGGAGCTAAGGAAACTAAGTGTAAAAATGCTAAAAAGGAAGGCTGAAAAAGAAAAAAAACTCTATGTTCTAAAAGGGGTCGTCCCTTTATATAGGCAGCAATCCCTAAGGCATTCTCTCTTTGTAATTTATCTTTTTTGCCCATCATCTTTATATTTGCTCCTTGCTCCATTTTTGTATTCTGCCATCATTCCTTTTTATCTCCTCGGTCTGGTAAATTGCTGGCATTTTCACTTCATTTTCTTCCTTTTCCTCTGCCCCTGGTAAGTTATATGCGCTTCCTAGGTCCGGCAGATTTTACACGCACCTGAACTTAGAAACAAACATTAGTGCACCGAAAACACAGAATTTTGATCTAAAACCAATGCATGAAACGAGCCTTATCAGACACCTAAAAAGGAAAATAGTGCAAGTAACCCGGGACGGATGGAGTAGTAATATTGGTTTCTCAACATATAAAGTGAATTTGGACAGAAAATTTTACATTGCTATTTAGCTCGTTTTTAAATATGTCTATAAGTAGAGATGTTGTATAAACTAATGACAATAAATAAATAGTGAATTTGGGCAGAAAATTAAACATCGTCTATCTACTCCCTCCACTCAATAATAGTGGAGACGCTTCTTTTCGGCTACATAATTCTCTCTCTTACTTTATCATTTTTCCACTTTAACTATTTATTACTCTCTTCGTCCCGGCTAAGATGACAAATTTCTTGGCCGGCACAGGATTTTAGGAGTTAATAGTTAAAGTGTTTAATTGGAGAGGGAAAAAGTGAGTGTACGTATTAAAATAGAGAGATAAAGAAAGATGAATATTTTAATAGGAATGAGAAAAAGTGGTTGAGAGTATTAATTGGAGAGAGAAATTTTCTAAAAAATGAAATGTGTCATCTTAGTTGGGACAAACTAAAAGGAAAAATCCAAGCCCCTTGGCCTAGCGGTAAAGGGTGCTGGATACCGCGTCCATCCTGGAGGTCTCGAGTTCAAACCCTGGGTGGCGTAATTTGTCTTTCCTCCTTGTTATAGGAGTTGATTTGTAATTTCCTCCTTCATATATATGATATAAATATATGAAGTTAATTTTAAAAAAAAAAAACTAAAAGGAAAACGTGTCATCTTAAGCGGGACGGAGGGAGTATCATTTTTACAAAATAAGTGTAAAAAAGTAAACGGGAGTCCTATTCGTAGATGGAGGGAGTAGTGTATAGTCAATCACATACATATATACTATAAAATGTAGAAACTCTAAATATGTCCACATTGATTTAGTGTTTAAGTTCAAGAAAATACACACACGGTCTTATTTTCTTATTTTTATTTCATTAGTTTAAGTTTGATGCGTCTTGTTATATAATTGCATCATATTAATAATTAAATAATAAAGATGCAATTTTACAATTACATGTATGAATTGTTTTAGCTTGATTATCAATCCTAATGTAGGTATAGTTTGGACAAATATCTTGATAGTTAGACTAATTAATATAAACAACGGCTAACTAACATATACATAGTCAATTATTTGCCTAATAAAGTAGTACCTAACAAAGTAATTACAAAGGTTTCAACGAGTGGAAGAGCTTAATTAAATTAAACATATCTAGATATCATAAATAATTTAGAGTGTGTTTTTAATGACAAGAGCTAGTTGCACTGTATATATATAGTCAGAAACATATAGTACACGTATTACAAAAACAAAAACATAAGGATCATGAAAATGGATTCTCATTGGCTCCATGTTTGTGTTCTAGTCCTTCTCATCCAGGTAGTCGCCCATGAGGCGACTCGGCCTCCGACTGACTTCTCACCATGGTATGGAATACACTATCCTCATATCCCATACTTTCCAAAACCTTATCCATGGTTTGCCTATTCTCCTCACTCATCGCCTCCGTCTTTTGTAAATCCATTTCCTCCAACTCCAAATCCATTTTGGTTCTACAAAAACCCTTTTGCTCCCAAAGCTCCATCTCCTGGGCAAGCGCCATGAGGAACTACGTTTGTTGTTGTCGGCTCTTCTTCACTAGGAATAACTTGGCGCAAACGCGGCCATTTATGTGTTTTTTTGTGATTTCAGGTTTTTGCTATGATTGCAATAAAATGTTAATGGCATAACCTTCGTCTATTTAAATTGATGTTAATTTGGAATATGGAAGTGATTGTTGTCATTA
The DNA here is from genome assembly GCF_004379255.2 of Salvia splendens. Classification (NCBI taxonomy): domain Eukaryota; kingdom Viridiplantae; phylum Streptophyta; class Magnoliopsida; order Lamiales; family Lamiaceae; genus Salvia; species Salvia splendens. The sequence goes on from NC_056033.1 coordinate 11,853,000, forward strand.
TCGTTTTATGTGCTTGGATGGTCTTAGATTTGCATATTTAGTGCATTGCTATTTGAATAAGTATAAAATTGAGTTATGCATAGGCCGACTCGAATGAGGCAACCCAAATCAATTCTAATGTGAACTCATTATATATACTCAAATACTAATTTAAATAGGATAATGAAAAATTAGATATGGTACGATTTGCTAAAATATGGTAGGATTTAATTGGGAAAGATATGCACAAGATATTAACTAAATACACAAAATAAAATTATCTCCTAGGAATTAGGAGATTTTTGAATGTCCTCCAAGGAAGAGAGGGGGTCGAAAATTTGGGTATAGAAAAATAGGGAAGATCTGATTTCAATAATAATCCCAGGGTAATTTATTAAATCCCCACTTGATTAAACACACTCATTTTTTATTTTCACCAAAAATTGTTTAATATACGTAATACAATTGTGCATAAATATAATAAATTAAATAAAAACAAACTTTCTTAAACCAACAATCACGATAAGATCTCGAAAAATTTAAGCAATTTAAGACGCAAAAATTCGAGGCACTATATTAATAACTTCTTCCTCTGATGCCATCAATTGTTTCATAGTTACCCATGCAGACTTATAAAATTGTTTAATTTTGTTAAGAAAAATGAAATAAAATTAGTGGAATATGTGTCTTACTTTTATGTATTAGATTTATAGTAATAATTTTGAGTGGGATGGGGCAATTATTGGGGACCCAACAAAATAGCAAAATGGGACAATTAATAAGACCGGAGAGAGTATTTATATATGGAGTTGTAAAATAGTACTCCATCCATCCCACCGAAAATGACTCACTTTCCTTTTTAGTTTATCACATTCAAGATGACTCATTACTAAAAATAGAAACACATTTATCTCTACTTTAATTCTCTCTCTTACTCTATTCTCCCCACCTACACAAAATAGCACTGCATAAAATCCCGTGCCGCCTAAGGAGGGGGTCTTTTTCCTTGGGACAGAGAGAGTTATATTGTTTTCTCATCATATATAGTGAATTTGGAAAGAAAATTTTACGTTGCTATTTAGCGCGTTTTATATATATTTATAGGTGAGATGTTGTGTAAATTAATGACAATAAATAAATAGTGAATTTGGGCAGAAAATTAAATACTGCTATCTACTCCCTCCACTCACAGTAATGGAGACGCTTCTTTTCGTCACACGATTCAGGAAAATTTTTGTTAAGTGGGTTAAGTAAAGAAAGAATAAAGTAAGAAACGAAAAAAGTGGAGAGATAAAGAGAGAATAAAGTAAGAGAGAAGAAATGTATTAACTTTTGCTAGAAAATGAAACGTCTCCACTATAATGGAACGTACCAAAATGGCATAAAATGACTCAACTACTACGGAACGAAGGCAGTACTATTTAGCACGTTTTTAAAATATATCTATAAGTAAATATGTTGTGTAAGCTAGTGACATTAAATCAGACTCTTATTTATTGTTTGATTTGATTTGACTTTGACTTAAATCGAGTAAAACATTGTTGTACAAATGAGGCAATCGAAGTAATTTATTGTCATCTTATTTAATATAATACTACTATTTATATTTCATTTTTGTAAAGTATAAATTATGATTGAGATCTTTAAATTTTCAAATACTTAATAAAACTCTGAGCATAATTTGATTTGCCTATCTAAAATTAAAGAGAATGATGATTATTTAAATTTCGATTTGTTATATTCACAATTTATAAAATGGGGGAAAAACACCATGTAAAAGTCTACAGTTAATACGGATGGCAGGTTACAGTAGCCAAAATAGTAAATAGTGTATAGTCAATCATATACATACATACTATAAATGTAGAAACTCTAAATTCATCCACATTGAGTTAGTGTTTAAGTTCAAGAAAATATATATACGTCTTATTTTTTCTTATTTTTATTTCATTAGTTAAAGTTTGATGCTTCTTGTGATATAATTGCATTATATTAATGATTAGTAATAAAGATGCAGTTTTACAATTACATGTATGAATTGTTTTAGCGTGATTATCAATCCTAACCTAGGTATAGTTTGGACAAATATCTTGATAGTTAGACTAATTAATATAACTTACGCCTAACTAACATATATACATAGTCAATTATTTGCCTAATAAAAGTAATAACTAACAAAGTAATCACAAAGGCTTGAACGAGTGGATGACCCTAATTAAATTAAACCTATTTAGATATCATAAATAATCTAGAGTGATTTTTTAATGGCAAGAGCTAGCTGTATTGTATATATATAGTCGAAAACATATTGTACACGTATTACAAAAACAAAAACATGAGGATCATTAAAATGGATTCTCGTTGGCTCCATGTTTGTGTTCTAGTCCTTCTCATCCAGGTAGTCGCCCATGAGGCGACTCGGCCTCCGACTGACTTCTCACCATGGTATGGCATACACTATCCTCATATCCCATACTTTCCAAAACCTTATCCATGGTTTGCCCATTCTCCTCACTCATCGCCTCCGTCTTTTGTAAATCCATTTCCTCCAACTCCGAATCCATATTGGTTCTACAAAAACCCTTTTTCTCCCAAAGCTCCATCTCCTGGGCAAGCGCCATGAGGAACTATGACTGTTGTTTTCGGCTCTTCTTCAGTAGGAATAATTTGGCGCAAGCGTGGCCATTTATGTGCTTTGTTTGTTTTTGTTTTTTTTGTGATGTCAGGTTTTTGTTATGAATGCAATAAAATGTTAATGGCATAACCTTCATCTATTTAAATTAATGTTAATTTTGAAATGTTGTAGCGATTGTTGCCATTATCGTTTAATGTGCTTGGATTTTTTTCTTTATTTTTTGATAACTCAAAATCTCAAACCACAAAAGTGGTGAGGGATAGTACAAAAAAGAAACAATCCAACAACAACAACAAGAGAAACACAAACATAAATGACATGACAACATCCAAAGAGCTGTCAAGAAGAGAAAACAACAAGAGACAAAGCTAGAGGAGAAAAATCCAAATACTAACCGGTAACACCAAAGCAACTAAAGTCCAGGGCCTCGAAATCACAGCAGACACCAAACAGGAGAAGAAACAAGCACTTCCCCAACAAGTCATCTTCTACGTGGGCTCGTTCCCCTTGCCCACCTTTTGATATCCTCAAAGTTTTCCATAACATGTCCCGGTGAAAATGGAAACTCCGAGCACCATCCTCTCATCCAAGATCCAAGGCGCCAAAAAATAATTTTTTTTATCTAAATCCCAATCAGGCTTGAACTTTTGAAAAATGATCTTATTCCGGATATCCCAGATTGACCAAGAAACAACATAGAACAAGTCCAAATTTATTTTTCAACCTTGCTAAGATTGTCTTAGAATTAGTATACTTAGTGCATTAATCATTCAAATAGATATAAAATTTAGCTACACAGAGACCGACTCCAATGAGGCAACCCTAATCAATTTCAATATGAACTCATTAATATAAAGGGTCAATTTTTAACAAATTTAAATATAATCAAATTCTAATTTAAACAGGATAAGGAAATAATTAGATAGGATATGATTTGCTAAAATAATGGAGAGAACTCTTGGAATTAGATTTTACATTTTATGAAAAAAATTGAAGAGATAAGAAGAAAAATAGTGAAAATGGTTAGCTTACATGCAATTGAGCATAGTTGAGGAAATTAGAAGAATTATCAAGTGTAAAAAAATAGAAAGGATGTTTACAGAAAAAAAGGAGGAAAAATAGAATAAAAGGATGAAAAGATAAAAACAAAATAAAACAAAATGAATAAAGGAAGGTTGGAAAGAAAAAGAAAGTGAAGGATTTGGGAATGTGAGTTGAAGTTAGACAAAAAATATAGAGTTATGAGTGTATGATTCCAAGGTGATCAATAAGCTAGTAATGAAAGTGCACATATATGTCTTGCTTGATCTGATTTGTGTTATACTCCCTACGTCCCAAAGAAGATGGCATGCTTGGAAAATGACACGAGATTATAGGAGATGTTGTTTTGTGTGTTAAGTGGTGAGAGAAAATATAATTTTATAATTGTTGTGAGAGGAAATGTGACATCTTTTGTGGGACAAACTAAAAAGGAAAGTGTGACATCTACTTTGGGACGGGTGGAGTATTATGTTTGAATGTTATTACTTATTGATTTATGCAAACTATGAAGTCTAGTTCTTATGCATTGGTGTTTCTTGTTTAGTTTCTTTTTGTTTTGTTTGAGGAAAAACAAATAGTCAAGTTTGAGGATATGATAAACACGGATTTTGTATGTTTTTAGAGCTCTATATTTGGCCAGTTTTGAATGCCAATCGTGCAAATTATGTCATTTAATTGCATATTGCATATATTTTGGTATTTTGACGTGTTTTATGATAAATGTGCAAAATAGACTTAGAAAATGACAGAAAAAGGTAAAAAGGAAGACTGGAGAAAATGGACCAAGTCAGCGATCGGCTGAGTCATAGCCAGTGGCCGCCGAGCAGTCTAGTGGTCGATGAAGAGCCAGAGGTCCGTTTCGAAATCAAGCCTGAGCCATCTCCCGACCAGCGGTCGCCGAACACAAGTCAGTGATCGCCAAGATTGACACGGGGAGTCCAGAAAAGAAGTCAGTGATCCGCTGAGATGAAGTCAACAGTCCATTGAATTTATGCGGAGATGCACCAGCCTCAGTTCAAGCCCATTCTGTCAGCGATGTTAAGTCCCATTAGTTCCTAATGCATACCATTCTTTTCGTCTTAGAAAGAGCTTCCCTTCGTGTTGGTACTTTTAATGTCTCAATCGGGGTACTGTGGAAAAAGTTATGACTATTCTACGAAGGTCGCACAGTGCAGTCAAAGCTGACGAGAATTTAGGCAGAAATTCAAGGAAGGAAAGAAATTGTTACCTTGTGAAGCCGAATCTTTTTCATTCCTTGTAGGACATGAAAATTACCAAGTCTAAACCTTTTTCAAGCCTATATAAACCTCATAATCACATTCATATTATTAACCATCTATACACCACCTGTAGGGGAGCTTCCAAGGCTCCTCCCTCTCTACTACATACCCTAATTCTTCCATCATTCATTCTTGGAGTTAGGAGTAAGGCAAGAAAAGACCGAAGATTGCATGCAATTTATCCTTAGGTTTTATTTTTATTTCAATACTTTATGTTTTGTACTTTAATTTCATAGTTTTTTGCTATTTGTCTATGAGTAGCTAAACTATAAGAATTCTAGGGATTTGATAGTAACACTTATGTTTATTTAATTAAGTTTTTATAATCCAAAGGTTTCATTTACTTCGTTCAATTATGTGCTATAATACTTCAAACTTACATGACACATCTTATCGATCTATTGGCATGTAGGGGAATTGAAAGAGGATCCATATGTTAGGTTTGGATTGATGACATTATTGTTAATATCCCAAAAAAGTAAACCTAAAGTGAGTGCTTTTAAGGGTTCAATTGTGATTTAGGAGTTACTCCATCTGTCTCACATTACTTGAGTCATTTTTTTTCACTTCGTGTGGGAAAATGATACTCCCTCCGTCCCATTAGGAGTCACATTTGGTGTGGCACGAGTTTTAATAAATGTAAATAATAGTGGGTTAGAAAAGTTAGTGGAATATGAGGTCCACTTTTTTATATTAGTTTTATAATAAAATGTGAGTGCAGTGAGTTAATGGAATGTGATACCTATTTACCATTTATGGTTATGTCCATGCTATTTATTTAAATTGATTTTAAAATTTTTGTCTTTTATAAATTATTTAAATTTATGTAAGTTTAATGTAAATTTCTCCCTCTATCCCTGAAAATTTGTCACATTTCATTTTCTGTAAACGTTTTAGAAAAATGATAATAAATAGCTAAAGTGAAGAGATGGTAAAGTAAAAGAGAGAATAACGTATATGAGAGTCTCCTCTAGATTATTCTCTCTCTTATTCTACACTATCCCAACTTTAACTATTTACTACTCCCTCTCTCCGTCCATGAAAAATAGAGCACATCTGTCATTTTTGGTTGTCCACGAAAAATAGAGCACATTTAAAAAAGAAAAGTTTTCAACAACTTCTCTCTTACTTTTTTTTACTTCTCTCTTACTAATAATATGGACCTCACATTCCACTAACACTATTTCTCTCTTACATTTTTTTCTTCTCTCTTACTAATAATATGGACCCCACATTCCACTAACATTACTTCTCTCTTACTTTTTTCTCTTCTCTATTTCTAGTAATATGGACCCCACATTCCACTAACACTACTTCTCTCTTACTTTATCAATTCCACATTAAAACCCGTGTCATTCACAATGTGTCCTATTTTTCGTGGACTGAGGGAGTATCATTTTTTTAAAACGAGTGCAGCAAATGAAATGTGACAAATTTTCAGAGATGGGGGGAGTAGTGAGTAAAAACCATTATAAATAATGTTAAACACTCTAAAATATATTCTCTTTATTCATATTGGTTGAATGTAGTGAAATTAGTGTTAGTGGATTGCGGGGTCTATATTTAGAATGATGTGTATGGTTAGTATTGGTTAAAAACTTTTCTTTTTAAATTTAGTCAATTTTTTTTTGGACGGACCAAAATTAGAAAACTTGTTTATTTTTTTTGGACGGAGAGAGTTCTTTGAAACAAAATTTAGAAATGTTAGTCTAACAATATTTATTTCTGCGTTCGGGACGAAGTATAAGTATCTATACGATCATTTAAATGTTTATATAATCCAAGCAAGTCCTGAATTGGTGGCTACTTTAGAGCATCCGCAATGGGGCAGACGATAGGTCGCCCGATGCCTCGGGCGCGCCATCGTCCGCCCACTGTGGGTGCGCGGATGATGCCCGATGCATCGTCCGAGCCCTATAGATCGTCCGCGGACGATAAGGCATCGTCCGCGCCATCGTCCTCCCACTGTGGGCGACGCGGACGATGCAACGCATTTTTGTTTTTTTTTTTTTTAATTTCTAAAAATTTATTTATATAAATACCCCCTACCCCACCTTCATTTGTAATCTTTCCATTCACTTTTCCACACTCAAATTACACTATAAAATGGATTTCGGTGAATACCCAAGTCCGAATAGTCCGATGTTTGGGGGTGGTGCACGTTGGCCGGGTACAGACCCTGACGAATATCGGCCGTTCGACTCCAACACGCGGTACGATCCCGAATTCAATAAGGATTTGTACGGTCTGTCTGACATGGAGCCGTCTCCAACTCGCCGCCGGCGCGCCGCCGCCCTAGCCAGAAAGAAGCGGAACCGCACCTGGCGTACAAGGTGCTACCTTCGGAAACAAATGAAGAGTACGCCCCCGGGAGGACAAACTACCAACCGGAAGAAACCCTCGTCTTGGCGAGGTGTTGGGTGGATATTTTGGAGGACCCGGTATTCGCGAACAACCAAAAGCAGGTTGCGTACTGGGAGCGCATCGCCGAGCGCTACAATGAGGCGAAGCCGCCGAGCGCGTACAAGCGCCATAGGGAGCAGCTCCGCAAGCACTGGGATCAGGTGAAGAAGCAAGTCAACCTGTTGTCGGTGGAGTACGTGAAGTGCTCGAGGGAGCAGGGAAGCGGCGAGAGCTTGAGCGATGTGCGCGATAGAGCGCTGTTGTCGTACTTGTCAATGTAAGGCGACTTCAAGCATTTCAACATCTGGGCGCTCTTGAAGGACAAACAGAAGTTCCAGGGCGGGATTCTGCCATCGGCTGTGCCAAAGAGGACGAGGACCACCGAAGCCGGTGCTTACACAAGCAGCGAAAGCGGTGCATATCCGGTGGACTTCAACCGGACGATGTACGTGGAGGAGGAGAGTTCCGGCACACCGGTGTCTTCCCGACGTCCCATTGACGTCAAGGCTGCGAAGAACAAGGGGAAGGCGAAGGCGATATCCTCTTCGTAAGCCGCGGCCGCCTCCCCCCCAATCTCCGATCCCGACCCCGGCGGCACTTGCCTACGCGAAGTTGGCAGCAGTCGCTAACCGGTGGACGTTGTTGGACACGCACAACGCCATCATGCAATGTCAGGACCCGGCCAAAGACGAATACCTCCAGGGGATGATCGATGAGCTGTGCAGCAAGTTGAGACTTTTGTAGAATAGTCAACTTTTTTTTTTCATTTCTAACTCGTGTAAAAAAAATTTTTAATCAATGTAGGATTTGTCGTTTTTAATTAATCGTGGTATTTTTTTAATTATTTTGCATTAACATATTTGAAAACACTTAAATTAATTAACAAAACAATAGTTAAACATATAGGGCAGCCTTTAGGGCGGCTTATAAGGCGCTCCACTGCAGGTGGAAGGGTAGGAGGATAAAATGCTGATGTGACGATGTATAGGGCGGACTTTAAGGCGTACTTGCCCCACTGCTCTTAAGAGCATCCGCAACGGTGATGGGGAAGAAGGCCGCCGTCCGTGCCAGCGGCGAGGACGAGGCTCGCCGCCGCTGCGCTCGCGAGCAGTCAACGTGCTCGCAGCGAGCAGTCGACGTGGCGGCACACGATTGGGCCGTTGCCTTTGAATAATTTTTTTTAAATTCGTTAATTAATTTTAAATAATGATAAAAAAATAAAAAAAAAATTATTTTCCAAATCCCAAAAATATGGCCGTTTTTTTGCCCGTTTTTCTGATTTTTTTTATTTTTTAAAATTTTTTCCCCCAAAATCATCTATAAATACACATATTCATCATCTATTTATCACATCAAATCATCTCTCATTCATCTCTCATTCATAATTCTCATACAAACTATCAACACACTCATCCCTCACTCAAAACCTCAAATGGATTTCACCCATATTATGGCGGAAGCGGAGCGCGAAGAACAAGAATACTACGAACAACATCGTGCCTCTTACGAAGCATATGTTGCGGCGAATACCCGCTCCTCCTTCTCAACGAACTAGATCAAATCGCCGCTACATCCATCGTGACCGGGAGGGAGCCCACGAAAGGCTCGTTGCCGACTACTTTGCCAACCAGCCGCGGTTTTCGACAGATTACTTCAGGCGCCGTTTTCGCATGTCAAAGCGCTTGTTCATGCGAATTGTCAACACATTATCCGCACGTGTTGAATTCTTCCAAACAGGTCCAGATGCAGCCGGCCGACAAATTATCACGCCGTTGCAGAAGTGTACGTGTGCCATCCGACAACTCGCTACTGGGCAAACGGCCGACATCTTCGACGAGTATTTGCATATCGGTGAGTCCACTGGAATCCTTTGTCTAAAGAATTTTTGTGAGGGCGTTAGTTCAGCTTTCGGGGATGAATTCCTTCTGGCACCCAGCACCGATGATTGCCAACGGTTGCTTCGTCTTCACGAATCAGTCCATGGCTTTCCCGGAATGCTTGGCAGCATTGACTGCATGCATTGGAGGTGGAAGAATTGCCCGAATGCTTGGAGGGGTCAACACTTAAGCGGTCACAAAGGCTGCGGCCCAACACTTATTCTTGAGGCGGTCGCCGACTACCGCCTATGGATTTGACATGCATATTTCGGCGTTGCCGGAGCCAACAACGACTTGAACGTGCTCTATTCTTCACCACTCTTCAATGATGTGATGAATGGTGTAGCACCGGCGATCGACTTCACCATCAACGGAAATACATATCACATAGGTTACTATCTCGCCGATGGTATCTACCCAAGGTGGTCGACGTTCGTGAAAACGCTCCACAACCCGCACGACCCGAGACGGGTTCTTTTTGCGCAGCGTCAAGAGTCCGCGCGGAAAGACGTCGAAAGAGCCTTCGGGGTTCTTCAAGCCCGATTCAACATTGTGAAGGCCCCGGCTCGGCTGTGGTACGTGAATAATATCGCCGACATCATGTTCACGTGTATTATCTTACACAACATAATTATAGCCGACGAAGGGCCGAGGGCGACTAGCTTCTACGACGAGGATGAAGCCGGAAGCTCAACAGCGAGGTCTCCCCCACGCCGAGGTGAGCATACGACGGTTGGCCAGAGGATCGAGACAAGACACACAATGCGCGATACCCGAACTCACATTCAGTTACAAGAAGACCTAATCAACCACATGTGGATGAAATTCGGCAACGAGTAGTGGTTTTTTTAATTTTTAGTATTTTAATTATGAAATTTTTAATTTTTAGGCTTTTAATTATGTCGTTTTAATTTTATTTGTCATTTGTAATTTTATTTAGGTTTTTTTAATGAATTTTATTATTATGGAAATGTTATTGTTTAATTGAATTTTAAATTAATTGTGCTCGTCCTTACGGAAGAGCACAACTGTGGGTGTTGCGTTCTTGCCAGAGAGCAGACAGAAAAAGTGGGGCAAGACCCACAACCGTGCCGCTGACAAGAGCACGGTCGTGGATGCTCTGAGCAGCTATCCATCCAACTACTGTTTACCACATCCACTGCCTCACTTCCTATCATTTGTCACAACCATCACTCGCTCTCCCATTCTCACTTCATCTCTACAACTTTACTTTTTTTTCTGCGCGATCTGTAAGTTTTCCCAATTCTCTCGCCCCCTTTTCAGCTCTGTCAACAGATTTTGTTCTGTTTTCCCCACTTGTTGGTTTCTCTTTTCTCTATGTTACCTAATTTTGATGGCTTCAAATTCTCGACACAACTGAATTGTGCGTAGATTTGGGCGCTGTATCAATCTTTAGCTCGCATATACACTTTCGTTTGTGCAAATTGATTCTGAAGATTTAGCAATAAATATAAGGGTATTTAAGTTAGAAAATAAATTTCATCGATTTTATAATTTTTTTTTCAGATACCGTTCTTTGTTGCTTAACAATAGGCATTTCTCACGTTTGCTGTGACATTTTTTTTTATTATAGGCTTGGAGTTAAAGAAATTTTCAAAATATATGTTTTAGCAAGTAGCACGCTCGACAGCCGAATCTTTTGAAGATAATATAAAAAGATAATCTGCTTGGGGCTTATGATTCGATCTGGATGAGAAAAGTGAAACATGAATTGTTGGACTACAGATTTAATATTTGCCTCTGCTTTTCATGATTCATATGAACACTAATATGTGTATTGTAAATGTGTAATAACATACCGATTTCTAATACTGACTCTTAACTTTTTATTTCATGACTCTTAACTTCTTATACTGAAAAGTTTTGCTGGTGTTTCAGGCTTCCATCGTTACTACCTGGGGATCTAAGACACCAGTATGCATTGGTGGATTCTGTCAATCGACGTTTTTCGATTTGTTATCTCCTTGAATTTGTATTGCAGGGTTATTCTATAACTTGTTATTCCTCCACTTGAGCTAAAAAACAATTCCTTTACACACTCATTGTTAGCTTATCTATCCATGATGGGATCAAATCACTTCCCTTTGTCTTCTTGTTTTTTCTACATTCTATAAGATTTGCTCTGCAAAACTACTTGTGGTTTATTTCAATCTTCATCAGCAGTGTTAGCTGTTTAAGTTCTTCATCTTCTTCTTGTTTCTGTTAGATTCTGTTTTGAGTTTGGGTAGTTGATCAATTAGAGTTTCTAGCCTGCCTTCAACTTTGTTTCCGTATTAGTCGCCTCCTTTCGTGTTGTTAGCTGTTTGTTCGTTCATCCGCGTTTATAATCTCTTTGTGAAATACATCAAGAGTCGAAAGTAGTTATGGTGTGCCAAGCAGCGAGCCAGACGAGATTCAGGGCACTTAAACATGAGAGTGGAATTTCTGGGAGAACAACCATTATAGTTGTAATAGCATGCTTTCAACCTTTGCAGAATTGCCAGGTTTGTTATCTGATTCTTTCTTAGTTTTCTTAATTTTTCTCTGGTGTTGCAAATTCTACTTTCTTTACATAAAAGAAGAGCGTCTGATTTTCTGCCCTTAATGTCCTTTCCAGGCTGAATATTTCCGTCACTTGCTGAAACCTGTCACGTAGACCTGTTCCCGTTTTCCGTTTGTCAAAAATCAATCTAGCAAATATAGTTTTGTTTTGGATATTGGAAAGTAATCCACTTGCCGGACTAGAGTACAAGTACATTATTCTGGTATGTTTTCTTTCTTGATTTGTATTCATGCTTAGTTTTCTTGATTTGTTTCATCTTTCTAATTACCGGTATTATGCACTGCCAGGTAGCTTGTTTGGCCGGATGGCCACGGCCAAAGAGTCTCAGGCGCATCAGAAGTTCACTGCTCGGAATTCATCATATACGGATCATATGGGAATGTACTACTGCCAGAGAACTACTGCTGCCAATGATGTCATTATAGAACAGTGTGCCTCTGATTCACCTAGCTTGAACGCAGGCCAACAAGGTGCAGTCGGCGGGTCCCGGCTGCCTCACTGCAATATCCGTTATGCTACTGAAGACCCTTATCGGAAAGGCTCACATTGTATCATAGATAGGCAGCCAGTTGGTGCTCCTCAGAGGAGGTTCCTTATCTTTGATCAGTCTAAAAATCACACCAGACTGTTCTTCAGTCCTTCATTTTCTAGCCTCAGCCGGATGTTTTTGTCCAAGACTCCCGCCAGCGCTAATGGCTCGTTCGCAAAAGTAGACACTCCTGTCAACCGCTGCATCTTAATGAAACCCGTGGTCGAAGAAAAATGGGATGAAAACCATCCCTCCTACGGGGAGGGTGAGATGGATGAAGATACTGATGAGATCAACGCTCTGCTCTACTCTGATAGTGATGAGGACGATAATAGCGAGGACGACGAAGTGACTAGCACGGGGCACTCCCTGCCACTCAGCCTCGACGAAATAACAGAAGAAGTAGCGAGCTCTGATCACAAGTCTTCGAAAAGGAAAAGGCTGCTCGATGGAAGGGACGAGAAATCATCATTTGAGACTAGCAGGAGGCTGAGGTACTCTGGGGATGATGACAGCGGCAAGAAGGTTAAAATCCGCGAGGCGCTGAAGATGCTCGAGAGCATCATCCCGGGATTGGACGAGAGCAATCCGCTGTCCATAATCGACGGGGCAGTGGCGTACCTGAAATCTATGAAATCGGAGGCGGAGTCTCTCCGGAGACGGAAGGGGGCCACGTGGACCCCGTGAGTTGCATCATTAGGGGAGCGTGTTTGATTAATGAGGTGGGTTTTTCTTTTGGATGTTGCTTTTAGGTGTAATAGTGCAGCCAGTATGAAGATTGTGGGGCAATAAAGAAGGGCTTAAGTCGATAAAAGCAGCCAACTATACTTCATTAGTCTTGAGGTGGAGGGAAGAGTTGATGACTTTGAAATGATTGAAATTTGATTTAAAAGTAAAAGGCAGATAGAAGAAAGCATGGTGGTGTCTTTTTAAGTCCAACAAACGCCATGGATGGTGAGCATGCGTGTTTGGTGATAGAGGAGGGACCCGCCCACCATTTCGCCCCTTTCTTGATTTTTATATGCCTATCTTGAAAATCTGTGCGGAGGGGCCATCGCAGGGCTTCATCGATTTCGATCCATCATCATCAAATCTCATTGTTTGTTTCCAGTTGTCGTTTTTATTGGTTTTAAATATTTGTGACTCTGTTTGTGAGGCTGTATAAATATCTGCTGCTGCAGTGTAATATGATGATAGTGTTTGGGATTTGCTGTTTTTTTTAGTTTGCTTTATTTATACCTTCATATTTTAGAGTGAACTATAAATATAGTTTTGTCAGAGGAAGATCTCTTATATGATCCAAATTATATATGTGCAAGCAGTTAAATCTTTTATGACCATCATTTTCTTATTAATACAAACACATACACACAGTCACATGCCCAGACACAAACATATCTATATACAATATATAATAAAGGAATTTAGTTATTTTGTCAAAAGAAGCCATATAATCCAAATTACATGTTATCAGTTTATTCCCTGTGTTCCAAGACAAAACAATCTGAAATGATTCCCAAAAAAAAAACAGAGATAACATTTAGTAATTTACTAATATAGGATAAACAATTACAAGTTACAACTCACAGAAATTATATAGACACATTTAATAACGTTTTAGAGGTTACATAATAAAGGGGTGGTGGCGCAGTTGGCTAGCGCGTAGGTCTCATAGCTAAGAGTAATCCTGAGGTCGAGAGTTCGAGCCTCTCTCACCCCATATTTTTTGTGTGTATGTATTTATTTTATTTCCATCCTTTATTTTTGGCCATCTTAAATCTATTTTTGCCATTTTTTGTGTATGTATTTATTTTATTTCCACCCTTTATTTTTGTGCATCTTAAATCTATATTTGTGTATATTAAATTAAGTAGTATATTTTTGTTTATCTTAAATCTAGAGCTATTGAATAAAAAGCGTAAAAACCCCAGTGGTAGCAAAAATGATGCTAGTGGATTGTATAACAAAAAGTTCCAAGGCATAAGCAGATAAATTTCTTGAATTTACACAGAATTAGTTGAAGAAGGAGTACTTATTGAACAATTCAATCTCTTACCATTTCCTTTTTCAGAAAAACAACCTAACTGCACGTGATCATGAACAAGGATTCATGAATGTAGTTACTGTTGAAGTTTGGCAAATTTTTCCATCCCACGTCGGTGGGTATAGGAATTAGTTTGGGGGAGAGTTGCCTATAAAAGGAACTCTCCTGCCCCATTAGTTAATATCCCAAATTTGTATTCTTTTCTCCGTCTATATATAAGCGGGTTCTGCAGAGGGTGCTCGGAGACGTAGGCAATTTGGCCGAACTCCGTTATCCAAGTTTCGGGTGTGTTCTTTTTTTATTATTTATTTTGTTCCGCATTTATTTCTGGCTTTATTCTATGTTGGGATATTGTATTCAATATTATTTGCGGGTTTGGTAGTAGTGTTTTGTACGGTTCTTTTGGGTGTTTTTATATTGTGATAAATACAACGACTGATAAATTCTGTTAGGAATCTGGTATTTAAGAGGGACAGTGTCCTCGCCAGTCCTTCCAAAGAATTTATTTGGAGAAGTAATTTTATCGAGTAGACCCCATTGGGTTAACTCTGAAATTACTGAATCGGTTCATTTCACTATTTGAGAGAAAATTACCCGGTTTTCTCAACAAGTGGTATCAGAGCCAAAGGTTCGTCCTTGGTTCTGTTTGTTTGTAATATTGAATACTTTATTTTGAGTCTGTAATGTCGGGTAATGATCAAGAAAACAAGGCTAGTTCTTCGTCATCGTGGTCGAGGTTTCCACTGTCAAATATGAAATTGACGGTGGAGATATTTGACGGTACTGGCCATTTTGGTATGTTGCAGGGGGAGGTTCTAGACTCTCTTTTCCAACAGGGTCTTGACATTGCCATTGAAGAAAAGAAACCAGAAGATATAGATGATAAAGATTGGAGTACCATAAATCGGTTAGCTTGTGGAACAATTCGGTCGTGTCTGTCCAGGGAGCAGAAGTATGCTGTCAAGAATGAGACTTCTGCACATAGATTGTGGAAGACACTGGAGGACAAATTTCTGAAGAAAAGTGGTCAGAATAAGCTCCTTATGAAGAAAAGGTTGTTCCGATTTGAATACCGACAAGGTACCACTATGAATGAACACATTACTTTGTTTAACCAATTAGTAGCAGACCTGCTAAATTTAGATGTGAAATTTGAGGATGAGGATCTGGCATTGATGTTGTTGTCGTCTCTACCTGATGAATTTGAACATCTGGAGACCACATTACGCCACGGTAAAGAGAATGTGTCTTTAGATATTGTATGTTCTGCTTTGTTGTAACGCCCGTACTTTTTATGGAAGATGACGCACGTAAATCGAGGAACGGTCGAAGGAATTATATTTGTAACAACACCAAATAGTATAATTTTGCGTTGGGCGTTTTTAATCGTTGTGAAGACAAGATAACGAAATTTAATAAAGTTCCCGTGAATTTTTAATTGACGAGGGAAAATACGAAAAAATTATAATGTTTGAATTTATTTTGGACTTTCCAAAATAAATTTGAAGTCCAATTAAATACAAAATAATTGGATTCTTATTACTTTTTAAATCCACCAAATAATAGTATGTTACTAACTTGGGCTTCCAATTTATCTTTTAACCCAAACCAAAAATAAATTAATTGAGCCCACAACATAGAAGTGAATTACTTTCTTTTTCCAAGCCCAAAACTTTCTTCTTTCTCTTTCCCACAAGGTGGCCGACGGTTTTTCCCACTTCATGGGGGGGACTCCCCATTTCCTCCACCTTCTACCTTCCACCATCAATACCCACAAACCAAGAGTCACCACCACTCCTCAACTTATTCTCTTCTCTAACACTTCACATCCACAACTTCAAACAAGAAAAAGAGAGAGAGAGAGTGAGAGAAATCGAGAGAGAGCCGAGAGGAAGCAGGAGGAGAAAGAGTTCATTCTTGTTTTCACCATTCTTGTCCATTCACCACCAAAATCAACCATTTTTGAGGTAAACTCTTTTCTAAATCTTAAAGCATGATTAAATGATAGCATGCATATATCAATTTCATAATTCCTTTCCATAACCAACTCAACCAATTAACAATCAACCAATCGAACAAGCGCCGAACACAATCGAAGATACGAAAGAACTTAACTTTATATTGAGAACTCTTGTTGCGGGTTGATTCGGGGTGGTTCGGAGTGTTTCCGGAGAAGAGGAAGCAGCCGGCAGCGGCGAGCTGCCGGTGACAGCAGCGGCTCCTCCTCGTGGCAGCAGCAACTGTCGACGGAGCAGCAGCGACGGCTGACTCCAGGCGGCGACGGAGCAGCAGTGGCGGTCAGCGGCGGCAGCGACCGCACAGCGACGGCAGTGAGCAGCGATGGCAGCACACGGCGTCCTCCCTCCTCGCTGCAGCGGCGATTTCCGCTGAGGAGTGGAGACGCCGACGAACAGCAGGCCGGTTCAGCAGCTACGGAGGCGTGTCTTCACGGCAGAGGCGGCTGCTGCGTTCTTTTTTTTTCCCCGAGAGAGAGGCGGGTAGAGAGAAGATAGAGAAGAAGAAGATAAGAGGAGAGAGAGAAGTGGGGTAGGAGAGTGAAGAAGATTGGGCCTCTTTCGTTGTTTGTAGAAATTGGGCCAAACCTTTCAATTGTTTGGACTCTAAAGGTAAAAATTGAGAAAATAAGAATGGGCCTTTCTTTTTAATATTAAGGAGATTTTGGTTGGGGGCAACTCTTTAATTCCTGGACTTTAATTAAATCGTTGGGCCGATAAATAATCGTGGCGAATTATTTAATTAATTCCCGGAAGACTTTTTGAAGAATGAATAATTTACCTAAGTATGAAATGATACTTTTTCAACGGTAAATAATTACGAAAAGTTAAGCATGCGCTTGAATAATTTTTAGAAATTATTCCGACGACATGGAAAATACGAGGAGCCAACGGAGGAAAAGAACGAGCGTAAGCGGCCGACCGGCGTCGCACGCGACGCCTTGGGCGGCCGCCGAATAACTGAAAATGCACGAAAACCGAGAAAACGAATTAAAAGATTTAATTAGAGTGCATGCATTCTAAAATGGTTTTTGTTACCGAGATTGATATGAATTTTATGTATTTTCCGAGAAGGTGGTTTGCACGCACGCTAGCTAAAAGTCAGAACGAGGAACTTTTTACGGAAATCCTAAGCTTTTGAGGTGGGCTTTATTCTTTAACGTTTATTTTAAATCAATATGTTTATGGTGTTATAAGGATGTTTCTGTAAGTATGTCATGCCGTGTTTATGTTTTGAAACTGCCTATCTGATTGTCTACTAGGATAATGTCCTACTAGACTTTGATGGTTAACGAATTCGGGTCTGACTAGGGAGTGAGTCCCTACTCGGACTAGTGCACTGATGGGGATCGTGAGCCGTCCTTTGTGGTCGGCCGGTCCAGTGATCGAGTTTGTGGCCACATTCTCGTTTCACATGATGGTTCAGATATGGTATATGATGGAGGATGATAATGATATGTGTCTGCAGACACCTTTTAAGGAATGATTTAGTGTTTCTCGGCCTTTTAAAGTAAAACCCGAGTTTCACTCAATGATGGCTTGACATATCTTAACGATGAATGTATTCCGGGCATGAGTTCACTGAGTGCATCAAGTACTCAGCCCCTGCATATGTTTTCCCTATGTGCAGGTTGAGCGTGGACGGGGGACGGAGGATGTTGAGCATTGGACAGAGACAGTATTCAATAAATGATCCGGTTGCTATTGTGTCTTCATACATAGTAGTAGCTAACTCTCAAATGCTTCCGCTATGCCAAGTTTAGGAATTTCTTTGATTTCCTTTGAATTGTCAAACTATGTCATTCACGTTATGTACCTTCGGGATTTGGAACCCTGTTGATAAATGAAATTTCATATTTCGATCGATATGTCGTACTTCTTTGATTGTTTTCCTTTCTTCCCCGCTTCTTAATTCCCCCACTAGTCACGATTCCCCGTGCTTCCTATCCTTAGGAAGCGCGGTCGTGACAGAATGGTATCAGAGCAATTTTTCTTTCCGCTCTGGACCCGAGAGTCTTATTCAGTCTTAGTCTAGACTTGTTTCGCTAGACTATAATGATAATAAATTAAAGTAATAATTGTGTATTGAAGGCTCAACATCCCGCTTCGCCACGCTCAACCAAGAATGAGGTAATATATTTTTTATGTGAAAATTTTTATGAGAAAGTTTCGGAGAAAGGACGACGAAAAAAAAAATTTTGAGAAAGAAAGAGGAGAATTTTTTTTATAAGAAGGAAGAAGTAGAATCTTTCTGTGAGAGATTGATTTCGAGAAGAGTATTTGCTAATGTTTGAGAAAAGAACGAGTTTTGATGAGGGACGACGGATTGTTTGTTTTTACATGAAAGATGAAAGTTGATGTTCAAGTATATATTGAGTTTTGATTCAAAACTTGTACTTCAAAGTTGAAATATTTGAGAAAATGTGAGTTTTGAAGAAAATGGTTGTTTTGAAAGTAGATGTGAAATGTGAAAGCACTGGGTTCTGGGAGGCAAAATGTTATGTATTATACTTGTTATTTGAGGTATGAATGACTTTAAATGTGATATTTGTTGATCTATGAGGTGGTGAAATGTGTTGTGAACTTAGAGTGCCTAAGACTAAGCTAGATGAAACGTGCGCGAACCATAGTTGTAAGTTGACAATTTATCCATCGCTTTCCAGAGCGATGAAAACCAACGAGAATCTGAAAGTGTGGGGTGAATCCCTAATGTGTCAAGGCACGACGAGGCAAGGAGAGCGAGAATGCGAATGGAGGTCGGTGGACCAGTGAACTTTTGTTATTTCTTTGGAATGACGCGAAACGTTAGAGCAAGCTTAGTGTGTGAACCATTTTACTATTTTCTATCGTTTTTCGTGAACGATAAGGAAAAAAATGCGAGGAAGATTTCAAGAAGATGAGGATAGAGAAGATGAAATGAAGCTTCAAACACGAAAAAGGTGCGAGATAATAAGAACTGATGCTAAGTGATGTAGCTATGCAACGACAAGAGATCATACTCGCGATGCAAATTAATATAACATTACCTCGCATAATTTTGCTAAAAGTAGCAACACGATGGAGACGACCTTTATTGGAGGCAGAGAAGCACACGGATGATGAAAATGTTTTAAGAGAATGGTTGTTATAATATGCAAGAATATTAAGAAGATATGGCCTTTGATTGACTACAATTATTCGGTTGTAATGACGTGATGAATGTCAACTTGGAATCCACGGTTTCTTAAAACGATGTTACCATGTTCGTCCTCAGAAAGACGAGCGAGGGAGTGTGACTTTCGTAGCTAGAATGAATGATTTTAATCAACAGTACTTACTTGGATTCTAAGAAATATTTTTTTTGGAACCTTTCAATTAACGGTGAGCCCTCGTCTATTTAAGACCTTGTTCGACTCACAAATCGCAAGTAATGCCCATTATTTCTTTTCCTATATCGAGTCATGACTCACTTTCAGTTCTTAAAAATTGGTGCTGGCCTTTGTAACTTTGGACATCTTGATTAGTAGTCTTCTTTGATTCATCTTTCGTAAGGACAATATTTTGACCTTATGAGCTTTCGTTATTGAACTTCATTCCTAAAGTTGTTTGCAGTTATGACCTTCAGTATGATCACATCTCCATACATGTTTCTTCAAAGGATGGAATATTCTTCTTGGAACTTTTGTACACCTTTTTATTTCCTAACTATGAATGCGGCAAGTTCTTTCTTGCAGAGGTGAAATTTTTTTTTAGCTCAGTTTCACTCCATATATTGTTTCATGCTCAATGATTTTTCTTTCTGCAACACCAAGTGAAGGCTATCGTGTTCTCTTTTTCCTTAATATGTTTGATCTAGCCGTTTTTCCTAAAAAGTTCACTTCACGTTGGTTGCAAACCTGTGAATCCATTGATGTGATTTCATTATTCAATAACCTGATGTCGTCGAACCATGATCAGTGCTACATCATGACATTTGTCTATGCTTCTAAACCCTCCCACGATTGATCATCTCATGTCATGACATGTTTGAGTCATCATTCATTGATGCTGATATTTTGCACATTGATTTGACAATTGAATATCTTATTTGGCAGCCTACTATGGAATTTGAGACTTAATTCAGTTTCATCATGTTTTCATGACCTATCTCATATTCTTTCGAGCTCTCATCAGAAGTAAATTCCCAAGCTCTATGGATTTTATTTGATACCGTTTAAACCATTTAAATCTCAGAATGGATGTGTTAAGTTCAATGGCTTTAGTCCTTGATTTGTTTACAAACCAATTTTCTCAAGTTGGTGATGAGATTAAGAAGAGTCGAGCTAGAAATGTTGTTCTTGTTTTCTTGATCAATTCTGCAGCTTTTTTTGATTAAGACACTTTCAGCAGTGTTGCTACAATTTTGAAATCAGTTTATATCCAAGTAAGACTGTTTGATCAATTTTCGAGTTCTTGATACTAGAATTGGAGGAAAGAGTGAGGTTGAGCTTTTCGAATGCACACGGGGGAATAAATTTCCATAATCAGAAATGCGTAAAAGTGATACACCAACTAGAGGCAACGATATAACCACGAACACGAGGTGTTAAATTTTTTTCAGCTTTTACATACCGCTAATAGCGAGTTGCTAAGGGATCGAACATTATGCTATACCTCTAGATATTGGATCTTGAGCAACAAAATGTGGTGAAAATGCGGGCGTGACGTCTCGCCGCGCTCAACAAGAGAGAAGGTAAAATGTTTTTAAATGAGAAATGTTTATGCAAATGATGTTGGACGTGATGATGAATGGAGTATGATTGATGATAGTATGAGATGAGCAAATTTCGGGACGAAATTTCTGTTAAGGTGGGTAGAATGTAACGCCCGTACTTTTTAAGGAAGATGACGCACGTAAATCGAGGAACGGTCGAAGGAATTATATTTGGAACAACACCAAATAGTATAATTTTGCGTTGGGCGTTTTTAATCGTTGTGAAGACAAGATAACGAAATTTAATAAAGTTCCCGTGAATTTTTAATTGACGAGGGAAAATACGAAAAAATTATAATGTTTGAATTTATTTTGGACTTTCCAAAATAAATTTGAAGTCCAATTAAATACAAAATAATTGGATTCTTATTACTTTTTAAATCCACCAAATAATAGTATGTTACTAACTTGGGCTTCCAATTTATCTTTTAACCCAAACCAAAAATAAATTAATTGAGCCCACAACATAGAAGTGAATTACTTTCTTTTTCCAAGCCCAAAAGCTTTCTTCTTTCTCTTTCCCACAAGGTGGCCGACGGTTTTTCCCACTTCATGGGGGGGACTCCCCATTTCCTCCACCTTCTACCTTCCACCATCAATACCCACAAACCAAGAGTCACCACCACTCCTCAACTTATTCTCTTCTCTAACACTTCACATCCACAACTTCAAACAAGAAAAAGAGAGAGAGAGAGTGAGAGAAATCGAGAGAGAGCCGAGAGGAAGTAGGGGGAGAAAGAGTTCATTCTTGTTTTCACCATTCTTGTCCATTCACCACCAAAATCAACCATTTTTGAGGTATACTCTTTTCTAAATCTTAAAGCATGATTAAATGATAGCTTCCATATATCAATTTCATAATTCCTTTCCATAACCAACTCAACCAATTAACAATCAACCAATCGAACAAGCGCCGAACACAATCGAAGATACGAAAGAACTTAACTTTATATCGAGAACGCTTGTTGCGGGTTGATTCGGGGTGGTTCGGAGTGTTTCCGGAGAAGAGGAAGCAGCCGGCAGCGGCGAGCTGCCGGTGACAGCAGCGGCTCCTCCTCGTGGCAGCAGCAACTGTCGACGGAGCAGCAGCGACGGTTGACTCCAGGCGGCGACGGAGCAGCAGTGGCGGTCAGCGGCGGCAGCGACCGCACAGCGACGGCAGTGAGCAGCGATGGCAGCACACGGCGTCCTCCCTCCTCGCTGCAGCGGCGATTTCCGCTGAGGAGTGGAGACGCCGACGAACAGCAGGCCGGTTCAGCAGCTACGGGGGCGTGTCTTCACGGCAGAGGCGGCTGCTGCGTTCTTTTTTTTTTCCCCGAGAGAGAGGCGGGTAGAGAGAATATAGAGAAGAAGAAGATAAGAGGAGAGAGAGAAGTGGGGTAGGAGAGTGAAGAAGATTGGGCCTCTTTCGTTGTTTGTAGAAATTGGGCCAAACCTTTCAATTGTTTGGACTCTAAAGGTAAAAATTGAGAAAATAAGAATGGGCCTTTCTTTTTAATATTAAGGAGATTTTGGTTGGGGGCAACTCTTTAATTCCTGGACTTTAATTAAATCGTTGGGCCGATAAATAATCGTTGTGAATTATTTAATTAATTCCCGGAAGACTTTTTGAAGAATGAATAATTTGCCTAAGTATGAAATGATACTTTTTCAACGGTAAATAATTACGAAAAGTTAAGCATGCGCTTGAATAATTTTTAGAAATTATTCCGACGACATGGAAAATACGAGGAGCCAACGGAGGAAAAGAACGAGCGTAAGCGGCCGACCGGCGTCGCACGCGACGCCTTGGGCGGCCGCCGAATAACTGAAAATGAACGAAAACGGAGAAAACGAATTAAAAGATTTAATTAGAGTGCATGCATTCTAAAATGGTTTTTGTTACCGAGATTGATATGAATTTTATGTATTTTCCGAGAAGGTGGTTTGCACGCACGCTAGCTAAAAGTCAGAACGAGGAACTTTTTACGGAAATCCTAAGCTTTTGAGGTGGGCTTTATTCTTTAACGTTTATTTTAAATCAATATGTTTATGGTGTTATAAGGATGTTTCGGTAAGTATGTCATGCCGTGTTTATGTTTTGAAACTGCCTATCTGATTGTCTACTAGGATAATGTCCTACTAGACTTTGATGGTTAACGAATTCGGGTCTGACTAGGGAGTGAGTCCCTACTCGGACTAGTGCACTGATGGGGATCGTGAGCCGTCCTTTGTGGTCGGCCGGTCCAGTGATCGAGTTTGTGGCCACATTCTCGTTTCACATGATGGTTCAGATATGGTATATGATGGAGGATGATAATGATATGTGTCTGCAGACACCTTTTAAGGAATGATTTAGTGTTTCTCGGCCTTTTAAAGTAAAACCTGAGTTTCACTCAATGATGGCTTGACATATCTTAACGATGAATGTATTCCGGGCATGAGTTCACTGAGTGCATCAAGTACTCAGCCCCTGCATATGTTTTCCCTATGTGCAGGTTGAGCGTGGACGGGGGACGGGGGATGTTGAGCATTGGACAGAGACAGTATTCAATAAATGATTCGGTTGCTATTGTGTCTTCATACATAGTAGTAGCTAACTCTCAAATGCTTCCGCTATGCCAAGTTTAGGAATTTCTTTGATTTCCTTTGAATTGTCAAACTATGTCATTCACGTTATGTACCTTCGGGATTTGGAACCCTGTTGATAAATGAAATTTCATATTTCGATCGGTATGTCGTACTTCTTTGATTGTTTTCCTTTCTTCCCCGCTTCTTAATTCCCCCACTAATCACGATTCCCCGTGCTTCCTATCCTTAGGAAGCGCGGTCGTGACAGAATGGTATCAGAGCAATTTTTCTTTCCGCTCTGGACCCGAGAGTCTTATTCAGTCTTAGTCTAGACTTGTTTCGCTAGACTATAATGATAATAAATTAAAGTAATAATTGTGTATTGAAGGCTCAACATCCCGCTTCGCCACGCTCAACCAAGAATGAGGTAATATATTTTTTATGTGAAAATTTTTATGAGAAAGTTTCGGAGAAAGGACGACGAAAAAAAAAATTTTGAGAAAGAAAGAGGAGAATTTTTTTTTATAAGAAGGAAGAAGTAGAATCTTTCTGTGAGAGATTGATTTCGAGAAGAGTATTTGCTAATGTTTGAGAAAAGAACGAGTTTTGATGAGGGACGATGGATTGTTTGTTTTTACATGAAAGATGAAAGTTGATGTTCAAGTATATATATTGAGTTTTGATTCAAAACTTGTACTTCAAAGTTGAAATATTTGTGAAAAGTGTGAGTTTTGAAGAAAATGGTTGTTTTGAAAGTAGATGTGAAATGTGAAAGCACTGGGTTCTGGGAGGCAAAATGTTATGTATTATACTTGTTATTTGAGGTATGAATGACTTTAAATGTGATATTTGTTGATCTATGAGGTGGTGAAATGTGTTGTGAACTTAGAGTGCCTAAGACTAAGCTAGATGAAACATGCGCGAACCATAGTTGTAAGTTGACAATTTATCCATCGCTTTCCAGAGCGATGAAAACCAACGAGAATTTGAAAGTGTGGGGTGAATCCCTAATGTGTCAAGGCACGACGAGGCAAGGAGAGCGAGAATGCGAATGGAGGTCGGTGGACCAGTGAACTTTTGTTATTTCTTTGGAATGACGCGAAACGTTAGAGCAAGCTTAGTGTGTGAACCATTTTACTATTTTCTATCGTTTTTCGTGAACGATAAGGAAAAAAATGCGAGGAAGATTTCAAGAAGATGAGGATAGAGAAGATGAAATGAAGCTTCAAACACGAAAAAGGTGCGAGACAATAAGAACTGATGCTAAGTGATGTAGCTATGCAACGACAAGAGATCATACTCGCGATGCAAATTAATATAACATTACCTCGCATAATTTTGCTAAAAGTAGCAACACGATGGAGACGACCTTTATTGGAGGCAGAGAAGCACACGGATGATGAAAATGTTTTAAGAGAATGGTTGTTATAATATGCAAGAATATTAAGAAGATATGGCCTTTGATTGACTACAATTATTCGGTTGTAATGACGTGATGAATGTCAACTTGGAATCCACGGTTTCTTAAAACGATGTTACCATGTTCGTCCTCAGAAAGATGAGCGAGGGAGTGTGACTTTCGTAGCTAGAATGAATGATTTTAATCAACAGTACTTACTTGGATTCTAAGAAATATTTTTTTTGGAACCTTTCAATTAACGGTGAGCCCTCGTCTATTTAAGACCTTGTTCGACTCACAAATCGCAAGTAATGCCCATTATTTCTTTTCCTATATCGAGTCATGACTCACTTTCAGTTCTTAAAAATTGGTGCTGGCCTTTGTAACTTTGGACATCTTGATTAGTAGTCTTCTTTGATTCATCTTTCGTAAGGACAATATTTTGACCTTATGAGCTTTCGTTATTGAACTTCATTCCTAAAGTTGTTTGCAGTTATGACCTTCAGTATGATCACATCTCCATACATGTTTCTTCAAAGGATGGAATATTCTTCTTGGAACTTTTGTACACCTTTTTATTTCCTAACTATGAATGCGGCAAGTTCTTTCTTGCAGAGGTGAAATTTTTTTTAGCTCAGTTTTACTACATATATTGTTTCATGCTCAATGATTTTTCTTTCTGCAACACCAAGTGAAGGCTATCGTGTTCTCTTTTTCCTTAATATGTTTGATCTAGCCGTTTTTCCTAAAAAGTTCACTTCACGTTGGTTGCAAACCTGTGAATCCATTGATGTGATTTCATTATTCAATAACCTGATGTCGTCGAACCATGATCAGTGCTACATCATGACATTTGTCTATGCTTCTAAACCCTCCCACGATTGATCATCTCATGTCATGACATGTTTGAGTCATCATTCATTGATGCTGATATTTTGCACATTGATTTGACAATTGAATATCTTATTTGGCAGCCTACTATGGAATTTGAGACTTAATTCAGTTTCATCATGTTTTCATGACCTATCTCATATTCTTTCGAGCTCTCATCAGAAGTAAATTCCCAAGCTCTATGGATTTTATTTGATACCGTTTAAACCATTTAAATCTCAGAATGGATGTGTTAAGTTCAATGGCTTTAGTCCTTGATTTGTTTACAAACCAATTTTCTCAAGTTGGTGATGAGATTAAGAAGAGTCGAGCTAGAAATGTTGTTCTTGTTTTCTTGATCAATTCTGCAGCTTTTTTTGATTAAGACACTTTCAGCAGTGTTGCTACAATTTTGAAATCAGTTTATATCCAAGTAAGACTGTTTGATCAATTTTCGAGTTCTTGATACTAGAATTGGAGGAAAGAGTGAGGTTGAGCTTTTCGAATGCACACGGGGGAATAAATTTCCATAATCAGAAATGCGTAAAAGTGATACACCAACTAGAGGCAACGATATAACCACGAACACGAGGTGTTAAATTTTTTTCAGCTTTTACATACCGCTAATAGCGAGTTGCTAAGGGATCGAACAT
Organism: Salvia splendens; assembly: GCF_004379255.2. Taxonomy (NCBI): domain Eukaryota; kingdom Viridiplantae; phylum Streptophyta; class Magnoliopsida; order Lamiales; family Lamiaceae; genus Salvia; species Salvia splendens. The sequence goes on from NC_056033.1 coordinate 11,879,570, forward strand.
TATGCTATACCTCTAGATATTGGATCTTGAGCAACAAAATGTGGTGAAAATGCGGGCGTGACGTCTCGCCGCGCTCAACAAGAGAGAAGGTAAAATGTTTTTAAATGAGAAATGTTTATGCAAATGATGTTGGACGTGATGATGAATGGAGTATGATTGATGATAGTATGAGATGAGCAAATTTCGGGACGAAATTTCTGTTAAGGTGGGTAGAATGTAACGCCCGTACTTTTTAAGGAAGATGACGCACGTAAATCGAGGAACGGTCGAAGGAATTATATTTGGAACAACACCAAATAGTATAATTTTGCGTTGGGCGTTTTTAATCGTTGTGAAGACAAGATAACGAAATTTAATAAAGTTCCCGTGAATTTTTAATTGACGAGGGAAAATACGAAAAAATTATAATGTTTGAATTTATTTTGGACTTTCCAAAATAAATTTGAAGTCCAATTAAATACAAAATAATTGGATTCTTATTACTTTTTAAATCCACCAAATAATAGTATGTTACTAACTTGGGCTTCCAATTTATCTTTTAACCCAAACCAAAAATAAATTAATTGAGCCCACAACATAGAAGTGAATTACTTTCTTTTTCCAAGCCCAAAAGCTTTCTTCTTTCTCTTTCCCACAAGGTGGCCGACGGTTTTTCCCACTTCATGGGGGGGACTCCCCATTTCCTCCACCTTCTACCTTCCACCATCAATACCCACAAACCAAGAGTCACCACCACTCCTCAACTTATTCTCTTCTCTAACACTTCACATCCACAACTTCAAACAAGAAAAAGAGAGAGAGAGAGTGAGAGAAATCGAGAGAGAGCCGAGAGGAAGTAGGGGGAGAAAGAGTTCATTCTTGTTTTCACCATTCTTGTCCATTCACCACCAAAATCAACCATTTTTGAGGTATACTCTTTTCTAAATCTTAAAGCATGATTAAATGATAGCTTGCATATATCAATTTCATAATTCATTTCCATAACCAACTCAACCAATTAACAATCAACCAATCGAACAAGCGCCGAACACAATCGAAGATACGAAAGAACTTAACTTTATATTGAGAACGCTTGTTGCGGGTTGATTCGGGGTGGTTCGGAGTGTTTCCGGAGAAGAGGAAGCAGCCGGCAGCGGCGAGCTGCCGGTGACAGCAGCGGCTCCTCCTCGTGGCAGCAGCAACTGTCGACGGAGCAGCAGCGACGGTTGACTCCAGGCGGCGACGGAGCAGCAGTGGCGGTCAGCGGCGGCAGCGACCGCACAGCGACGGCAGTGAGCAGCGATGGCAGCACACGGCGTCCTCCCTCCTCGCTGCAGCGGCGATTTCCGCTGAGGAGTGGAGACGCCGACGAACAGCAGGCCGGTTCAGCAGCTACGGGGGCGTGTCTTCACGGCAGAGGCGGCTGCTGCGTTCTTTTTTTTTCCCGAGAGAGAGGCGGGTAGAGAGAAGATAGAGAAGAAGAAGATAAGAGGAGAGAGAGAAGTGGGGTAGGAGAGTGAAGAAGATTGGGCCTCTTTTGTTGTTTGTAGAAATTGGGCCAAACCTTTCAATTGTTTGGACTCTAAAGGTAAAAATTGAGAAAATAAGAATGGGCCTTTCTTTTTAATATTAAGGAGATTTTGGTTGGGGGCAACTCTTTAATTCCTGGACTTTAATTAAATAGTTGGGCCGATAAATAATCGTGGCGAATTATTTAATTAATTCCCGGAAGACTTTTTGAAGAATGAATAATTTACCTAAGTATGAAATGATACTTTTTCAACGGTAAATAATTACGAAAAGTTAAGCATGCGCTTGAATAATTTTTAGAAATTATTCCGACGACATGGAAAATACGAGGAGCCAACGGAGGAAAAGAACGAGCGTAAGCGGCCGACCGGCGTCGCACGCGACGCCTTGGGCGGCCGCCGAATAACTGAAAATGCACGAAAACCGAGAAAACGAATTAAAAGATTTAATTAGAGTGCATGCATTCTAAAATGGTTTTTGTTACCGAGATTGATATGAATTTTATGTATTTTCCGAGAAGGTGGTTTGCACGCACGCTAAAAGTCAGAACGAGGAACTTTTTACGGAAATCCTAAGCTTTTGAGGTGGGCTTTATTCTTTAACGTTTATTTTAAATCAATATGTTTATGGTGTTATAAGGATGTTTCTGTAAGTATGTCATGCCGTGTTTATGTTTTGAAACTGCCTATCTGATTGTCTACTAGGATAATGTCCTACTAGACTTTGATGGTTAACGAATTCGGGTCTGACTAGGGAGTGAGTCCATACTCGGACTAGTGCACTGATGGGGATCGTGAGCCGTCCTTTGTGGTCGGCCGGTCCAGTGATCGAGTTTGTGGCCACATTCTCGTTTCACATGATGGTTCAGATATGGTATATGATGGAGGATGATAATGATATGTGTCTGCAGACACCTCTTAAGGAATGATTTAGTGTTTCTCGGCCTTTTAAAGTAAAACCCGAGTTTCACTCAATGATGGCTTGACATATCTTAACGATGAATGTATTCCGGGCATGAGTTCACTGAGTGCATCAAGTACTCAGCCCCTGCATATGTTTTCCCTATGTGCAGGTTGAGCGTGGACGGGGGACGGAGGATGTTGAGCATTGGACAGAGACAGTATTCAAAAAATGATCCGGTTGCTATTGTGTCTTCATACATAGTAGTAGCTAACTCTCAAATGCTTCCGCTATGCCAAGTTTAGGAATTTCTTTGATTTCCTTTGAATTGTCAAACTATGTCATTCACGTTATGTACCTTCGGGATTTGGAACCCTGTTGATAAATGAAATTTCGTATTTCGATCGATATGTCGTACTTCTTTGATTGTTTTCCTTTCTTCCCCGCTTCTTAATTCCACCACTAGTCCCGATTCCCCGTGCTTCCTATCCTTAGGAAGCGCGGTCGTGACATTTGTATAGTCATGAATTGCGAAAGGCAGATAAAATGAAAGGCAAAGAAGTTACAGATGAAGCATTAGTGGCAAGAGGTCGTCAACAAGGCCGATCAAAGGAGAGAAGAGAAAGGTCCAAATCGAAAAGGCGAGTTGCCAAAGATGAGTGTGCTTTCTGTTATGAGAAAGGACATTGGAAGAAAGACTGCCCAAAGTTGAAGAAGAAAGAAAAGGTTTCGCAAGATGCAAATGTTGTTAAATGCAAAAATGATGCGGAGTCAGATTGTTCTTCAACATCGCATCCAGACGAGTGGATATTGGATTCAGGTTGCACCTATCATATGTGTCCCATCAGGGAGTGGTTCTTTGATTTTGAAGAACTCAATGGATGACTTGTTTACATGGGGAATGACAAACCATGTAAGACAGCCGGGATAGGCTCAATCAAGCTACGGAATCAGGATGGATCCACCAGAATTTTGAAGGATGTGCGGTACGTGCCCCAGTTGAAGAAGAATCTCATCTTATTGGGGGCCCTAGAATCTAAAGGCCTAGTTGTGATTATGCGAGATGGAATTCTTAAAGCAACTTCAGGAGCATTGGTGATGCTGAAAGGTGTGAGGAAGAACAATTTGTATTACTACCAAGGTAGTACAGTTGTTGGGATAGTAGCAACTGCAACTTCGAGTAATAGAAGGATGCAGAGGCGACGAAGCTTTGGCATTTGCGATTGGGACATGCTGGTGAGAGATCATTGCAAATTCTCGCCAAGCAAAGATTATTAAAAGGTACGAAGTCTTGCAAATTAGAGTTTTGCGAGCATTGTGTTATGGGAAAACAGCGAAGAGTGAAATTTGGCACTGCAATCCATAATACAAAGGGAATTCTGGATTACGTGCACTCAGATGTGTGGGGACCTGCCAAGACTCCGTCACTAGGAGGTATACACTATTTTGTCACTTTTGTTGATGATTTTTCCAGGAGAGTTTGGGTGTACACTATGAAGAGCAAAAATGAAGTCCTTGGGATTTTTCTGAAATGGAAAACTCAAGTTGAAAATCAGATGGGGAGGAAGATCAAGGTTCTCCGATCTGACAACGGTGGAGAATACAAGAGTGATCCTTTCCAAGATGTATGCCAGGAGTGTGGCATAGTTCGGCACTTCACAGTGAGAAATACACCACAGCAGAATGGAGTGTCAGAGCGTATGAATCGAACACTAGTGGAGAAAGTTCGTTGTATGCTGTCTAATACTGGGCTAGACAGGGAATTTTCGGCTGAGGCCATCACATACGCTCAACACATTGTCAATCGTTTGCCATGTTCTGCCATTGATGGCAAGACTCCTTTAGAGGTATGGTCCGATAAACCTGCAATTGATTATGATTCTTTGCGTATTTTTGGTTCTATTGCATATTATCATGTGAATGAATCAAAGTTGGATCCACGTGCAAAGAAGGCTTTGTTTATGGGTTTCAGTGCTGGTGTTAAAGGATATCGGTTATGGTGTTTGGAGTCTAAGAAGACGATTGTAAGTAGGGATGTTACCTTTGATGAATCTTCCATATTGAATAAGGTAAATCCAAATAGTAGTGATACTTCGCAGCAGGTGGAGTTCGAAGAAGTAGTTGTGATCCCAACTACGAACACCACAAATGACTCTCATACGGAAGAAGAAGAAGAGTCGGATGATGAAGAGGTTCCACCCCAAGAACCTTCGCAGCAATCAGAGCCAATTGCAGTCAGGCGAACGAGGCGGGAAAATAAGAAACCTGCTCGATTTGCGGATATGGTAGCATATGCGCTTCCAGTTATTGATGATGTTCCATGTATCTTTTCGAAAGCTATTGAAAGTTCAGAAAGCGATGGTTGGAAAGGTGCTTTGGAAGAAGAGATGCAATCTCTTCAGAAGAACAAGACGTGGAAGCTGATGCCATTGCCGAAAGGCAAGAAGGCAATTGGATGTAAATGGGTTTTTGCAAAGAAAGAAGGATTTCCTGACAAAGATGATGTTCGCTACAAAGTAAGATTGGTAGCTAAAGGCTACGCCCAGAAGGAGGGAATTGATTACAATGAGGTATTTTCTCCTGTTGTTAAACATTCCTCAATTAGAATTTTGTTGGCTTTGGTAGCGCAGTTGAATTTGGAGCTAGCTCAACTTGATGTGAAGACCACATTTTTACACGGTGATTTGAAGGAGGAAATCTATATGACCCAACCGGAGGGATTCAAGGTTGCTGGTAAAGAAAATTGGGTTTGCAAGTTGAACAAATCGTTGTATGGATTGAAGCAGTCTTCAAGACAGTGGTACAAACGGTTTGACAAATTTATGAAGGATCAGATGTACACAACAAGCAAATACGACCACTGTGTGTATTTGCGCAGACTTCAAGATGGTTCCTACATCTACCTACTCTTATACGTTGATGATATGTTGATAGCATCAAAGAGCCAAGTTGAAATTGACAGATTGAAGGCTCAGTTGAGTAAAGAGTTCGAGATGAAGGATTTGGGGGAAGATAAGAAGATTCTCGGCATGGAGATAACAAGAGATAGAGAAGGAGGCAAGCTTTGGTTGACACAGAAGCAGTATTTGACCAAAGTACTACAGCGTTTTGGTATAAATGATGATTCCAAACCTGTAAGTACCCCACTTGCTCCCCATTTGAAACTTAGTTCTCAGTTATCTCCAAAAACGGAAGACGAGCGAGAATATAAGGCGAAAGTTCCCTATGCTAACGCAGTTGGAAGCTTGATGTATGCAATGGTGTGTACAAGACCAGACATTTAACAGGCCGTTGGTATTGTAAGCAGATACATGCATGATCCAGGAAAGGGTCATTGGCAAGCTGTGAAATGGATTCTGCGGTATATCAAAGATACTGTAGATATTGGTTTGTTGTTTGAGCAGGATAAATCACTTGGTCATTTTGCAGTTGGATATTGTGATTCCGACTATGCTGGTGATTTGGATAAGCGAAGATCTACTACTGGCTATTTGTTCACTTTAGCGAATGCGCCAGTTAGTTGAAAGTCTACCTTGCAGTCAACGGTAGCTTTGTCTACGACAGAGGCAGAGTACATGGCCATTACTGAAGCTGTGAAGGAGGCAATTTGGCTTCATGGGTTGCTGAAAGAATTAGGAGTTGGTCAGAACAACTTGAAGTATATTCTGATAGCCAGAGTGCTATTCATTTAGCAAAGAATCAGGTCTTTCATGCAAGGACGAAGCACATTGATGTTCGCTATCATTTTGTGCGGGAAATTCTCGAAGAAGATGAAATTGTCATCCGAAAAGTTCCGACTTTGGAGAATCCTGCAGATATGTTGACCAAAGTGGTGACGAGAGCCAAGTTTGAACATTGTTTGGACTTGGTTAATATTCTGCGATTTGGAGCTGGCGCTTGACTGCGCCAATATGAAAGCACCGCGAGCGTCTGTATGGGTGGAGAAGATTGTGTTCGGTGGGATTTGAAGTTTTGTCAAGGTGGAGATTTGTTGAAGTTTGGCAAATTTTTCCATCCCACATCGGTGGGTATAGGAATTAGTTTGGGGGAGAGTTGCCTATAAAAGGAACTCTCCTGCCCCATTAGTTAATATCCCAAATTTGTATTCTCTTCTCCGTCTATATATAAGCGGGCTCTGCAGAGGGTGCTCGGAGACGTAGGCAATTTGGCCGAACTCCGTTATCAAAGTTTCGGGTGTGTTCTTTCTTTATTATTTATTTTGTTCCCCATTTATTTCTGGCTTTATTCTCTGTTGGGATATTGTATTCAATATTATTTGCGGGTTTGGTAGTAGTGTTTTGTACGGTTCTTTTGGGTGTTTTTATATTGTGATAAATACACCGACTGATAAATTCTGTTAGGAATCTGGTATTTAAGAGGGACAGTGTCCTCGCCAGTCCTTCCAAAGAATTTATTTGGAGAAGTAATTTTATCGAGTAGACCCCATTGGGTTAACTCTGAAATTATTGAATCGGTTCATTTTACTATTTGAGAAAAAATTACCCGGTTTTCTCAACAGTTACATTTGTCAAATCTAGGGAAAAAGTATAGTCACTGTATGATATGATATTGATAGATATGTGGTGCATGAATTTCGGTGTATGATTAATGTTTAAAGCGGCTATACTTTGTACTAGTTTAAATTTATAAATATTGGCAACTTGTTACATCGATTAGTTGTGTTCCCACTTTCTGTCTCATACTCCCTCCGTTCCATAGTAATGGAGGCATTTCTTTTCGGCACGGAGCTTAAGAAAATTGTGTTAGATGAGTTAAGTAAAGGGAGAATAAAATGAAAAATAAAAAATGTAGAGAGATGAAGAGAGAGTAAAGTAGGTGTGGAGAAATGTATTGACTTTTACTAAAAATGAAAATAACTCTATTACTATGGAACGTACCAAAATGACAAAATGACTCTATTACTATAGAACGGATGGAGTACTGTATAAGAAAGTCTTCTCAGAGTCTGATCTAGTGTCTATTTATTCATGGATGTGTCTATATTAGTGTGTTTCTGGACATGATTTGAGTGGGGTGTCTCATCATGCTTGTGATGTGAATTGAGCTGAGAAATGGTATTGCAACCACCATTGAATATCCACTTTCTTACCAAATGGAGTATGTAATTTGTGCAATTTTTTCACATCTACATCTTCAACTCTATAGGATTTTGTGCACTATGCAGTTGTGTTACTGTTAAGGAATATTCTTGTTTCCATATTTAGGCTGGAGGGTTGTTCTTCATATATAGCATGGTTGGATTGAAAAATTGTACTTTGTGGGCATGGTTTTCAAGAATCAGTTTGCAGAACACAAACTATATATACAGGAGGACTACTGTGTGACAGTTTGATCTATTGAACTAGTTGAATTGCTATTAACCACTTTCTTCTTTACTAAAAGTTTCGAATAACAACGAAAATCATGTCAATATTGCATCTCTAAAAAGAAAACACATATAGAAACAACAACAACGACGACAATAGGAATTCAAGAAATAGAGTTTCTCCATCTTCTAGGAGTCTTTCTAGTGTGCTCTGCAGTTGGCAGCTGGATTCCGTTGTCATTGGCGTCTGTCATCTTAGTGAGCTTGCTGAGTCTCTTCCATCCGGATGTCCATGCCGACGTCTGCTTGGGCTTGGCCAGCTTGTTGAAATCGCGCTGCAGCGTCTCCATGTCATTCTGCAGCTCCAAATACTTGGTCTTGACAGTCTCCAGGTCGAACTTGAGAGTGTTGATATCCTTCTTTGCCGTTGTCCATCCTTCTTGGAATGATTGAGGAGTTCCCTCCAGCAACGTCTTCCGGTTTGGCACCATGGGCTGGTACTGTGACTCCCCCCCTTCTTTTAACGCAACCGCGTTGCTTATCTTAACCTGCTCAGAGAAGAGGACCTGCACCACCACTCTCAGAGGGAGGCGCTCATTCTGTGCAGCGTGCATACACGCATCAACGGACAGCTTCTGGCACTCCATCACTCGGCACAGCCTCTTCCTCTCGTGCTCTGTCAGCGTCGGATGCGCCTACATATCCAGTTCACAAATATAAATGACAGCAACAAGCGGGACTATTACCGAATAATGTTACCTTAAGATAAGAATCAACAGCTCTATAGAGTCCATCATCACAGCTTCTTGCTGATTCAGGCAAGGCCTCAGCAAGAACCTGGAACTTGGTGAGGGACAGGTTCCTGTCCCTCGCCACCTCAGTGAGGTAGCTGTCAACGAGCCTCGCCACCCTCATCTTGGCATTGAGATTGTTGCTCCCTCTCTGAGCATAGTCGTATGTCTTGGTGTCCGGTCTCATGGGGCTCGACTGCTCCTGCACAAGAAAATGCTCAAGAAGCCTCTGAACCAGATCAACATCGTATATAGTCTCCTTGGTGTTGTAGCAAGGGATGAGGAGATCCGACAATGTTGCTTGTTCCAACTGCATCCCAACGCGCTTCTCCAGCTCCGTCACCAGAGCCGGAGCCACATTCAGCATGTTAGCCATCCTCAGCAGCCTCAGCAGGAAACTGCACGAAACGCAGTCTCTCTGCTGAGGGATGATGCTGACTAAGCTCTCCACGATCATTCTCTGATCCTTAGCCTGGACAGTGGCCAGGATCTCCTGATTCCCGGCCACAATCACGTGCAGGCCGCCTTTCCAGGTGCCGCTGCTGATGCTATAAGGCTCGTCCTCAGGCGAAGTCACTGAGGCCGCGCCGTCCTTCACCAGACTCGGCAGCCATTTGCTAGCGTAGTGGATTATGGCAGCTCCGATGAGCTCAGGTACCATCCCCTTCACCCTGATCGCCGTCACGACGCGGACGAAGTGATCGATGCGGAGAATGGAGACGTCCTCGAACCACCAATCCGGCGGCACAGGGGCGCTTCGGCTGGGGCTCGACGATGATCTCGGCTTCCCGGTGTACTGCCACCGGATTCCCTTGGGATTGGCACAGGCTTTCCAGGCGATGGACTCGCTGCACCTCCTCACAATTTGGAGATTCTCAGCCCAGGGAGACAGATTCTCGCAGCTTTTTAATACTACTATGGAATCTCTCCAAGAGGATAGGACCACGTAGCTTAGAAAGGCTTCGGTTTTGAATACAAGGTTTCCTTCCTCCAAATCCTCCGTCATTTCTAGATACTCCGCCGCGCATCTCAGGCCGGAGATGTTGGTGGCCGTTAAATCGACGGCGATGCCGTAGCAGAACTTGGCCGCCAGCTCGAAGGCGTCGGGGCCGCCGGGGAGATCGTCGAAGGATATCTTGTTTATCTCGGCGGCGTCGCGGGACTCGTAGATGAGTCTGTTCAATTTGGCACATCGCGAGAGAAGAGGATACTAGAAATTGCGAACGATGAATTAAAAATTAAAAGTAGAAAGGAAACTAATGTAATTGAAGTAACTACCTTGTGTAAATGGAAGCTGATATCGCCTATCTGAACAGAGAAGTCGCTGGGGATATCAGTGGAAACATACCTACATATGAATTAAAGATTCAATTTTTATAAGACGAGCTGTCATAAAAAGGTGAAAGATGATGAAAAAATGATTGGTTACCATGAGTGGCCTCTTTGGTGGAAGCCATCGGTGTGAAGGGCATTTTTGGTGGTTGAGAGAGGATAATCTCGGGCGGCTGCGGATTCGGACTCCCACATGATCGGATTAAGAGTAGACACAGAAGAGAAAGTAGGTTTAATGGTAGAGGAGGTGATGATTAAGAGGAATAATTCCACATGGGGAAGAGATGTGTCATCGGATAATTGTCGGGTTTGTCGCGTATTTTCAAGGATTATGGGCAGCTGTTTTTGGATTTTTCACTAATTTTGATAATCAGGGCAGAGGGTAAGTTTCATATACTTTCTTCCCATTCGCCTCTGTGCGTGTGTCAAGACGAACATTCAATTGAATTTTGTGGATAGAGTTGATCAGTGTGCAGAACATTCTTCAGTAGCAATAAGAGATGATGATGCTGAGAGTTAAAGCAGTAGGTGCATTATATTAATGAAGGTTGACGTCTTCATTTTTTTTGTTATTTTGTTTTTGTTTTTTGGTTTTCATACGTCTAGGGAAAACATATGCATGTGTTCCAATTTCGGGGGAACAAACGGCTTTGCCCTGTCATATTCTTGAGGGACCCGTAATGTTTTTTACTAGGTACTTGTAGTATGATCTTGCTAGGTTTTATGTATTCTAAAATGAAGTTAAATTCGTAATGATCAAATAGATGGTAAAAATAATAGTTAGCCATCAATTTATATTTAATGTATAGTATTTCCGATCTTTGAAAATATTGAAATTTTTTAAATAAACTAATTTTTATAAACAATTGATATAAGATAGAACGAAAGATAGGTACAATTAGAAAGATGAAAAGAAAAGGTTATGGAAGTAACGTTAGTGGTTATGTGATCATAGTATTAGTGGTGTTTTAATAGTATAAATTGTAAATAAATTAATGTTTAGGTAATATGTACTATGTTTACGGTATTTTTTGAAAACGCTCAAGTTTCCAGTACTTTTGAGATGCTACAAACAAAATCTTCCATAAGTTGGTGTATTTGTTGACCACAATCAAAATTCGTTTAGTATTTACAACATGATAAGTTCATCCTGTAAACTGCACGGAACTAGATGACGTAGACATCTCGATCGCCACGCAGGATTAATTTCGCCATAAAATTTAATTATGATAAATTTATTACGAGTTCAAAGTTAGTGTATTTTCTCATCATATTTTCCAAACCGTGGCTTGCTATTTTTCTATTTGGCACAAATTCATTTACACCCATCAATCAAAAATTGGCAATTTGAAGAAACTATAACATCCGTGATAGGATACCAGATAGAAAGAAGAAAATTGTTATTATCATCTGAATTTAAAACTCATTAAAATTATTAGCAAAAAAGCTAAAAATAAAAAAAAAAAAAAAAAGATTTGGGAAAATTAGTGGCAACCACATAGGCCAGCTGCAGGTTTTAATGCAGAAGGATCCTGAAGTGCCTTCCTAGTGATGACATCCTTGATAACACTGCTTCCCCATTGTGAAAAATATGTGTGGTTATGTCCGATCTTGGCGTCCTTGAAAAGGGACATGCAGCGGGCTTCGTCGTTGGGGAAGGGGCAGGGATCTCCGACTGGGTCCCGCCACGCCCCCTCGTGCTTCATGCCGGACCAGCTGGCCAGCCAGTGGTACACGTACTGCCCCACCCCGGCCATCTCCTTCCATCCCTTTGGAAACAACTCCATCACGCTGCCGTTCCGATCCATCAGGATCATGTTTGACAGCTGCGCCCCGTGCGCCGATATCACCACGTCTGTCCCACTCATCAACTTCACCTGCAGTGCACACGTTACCCATGTACATATATTCGTCTCTAAAACCATGAATTTTAGCCAAATTTTTATATTTTCCACTTAACTTTAAAAATGATCTAGAATTATCACAAGTTTTACATTTTGTACCCACCTGTTCACAGAAGGTGAGATTGTGTGGATAGGCTACCGTCAGACGGCATCCCGGAACCCGGCGGCACTCCTCCTCAAAGATCCCGACGACCGCCGATGCGTTCCGGAAAGACCTCGTCCCGTCCCTCATCAGCATGGTGACTCCTACCTTGATCCCCCCATCACGCCCTCCAACTTGACAATACAACCTCGCCCTGCACCTCATCAGATCATACACCTGCATCCTCTTCTCCGACGACATCCCACCTTCATTATGCCGCATCACCACCGCCTTCTCGAAGCAAACCGGAGCATCATCATCATCACCACCACTGCCAAAATCCTCGATCTTAACGGCTCCCCCGAACGTGGCCTCCAGGAGCGTGGACACCCACGGCGCCATGCTCGTACGCAGCTCGCCCCAGTGGTACAAGATCCAGCGCTCAGGCGCCGCGCACTGGCTCTTGACGTGCCACGCCACGAACGACATCATGGAAGACAGGCCGTGCCAGATGTTGTGGTAGTCGTAGTGGTTGTACGACACGAACGTGATGCCTGCCTTCAGTGTGGCGTTCTGAGGCAGGGCGTCAGGCCAGGCAAGGGCATATGAGTTCCAGGAGCCGTCGTGCCTGTCCCGGCCGCGGAGGCAGAGGAGTCTGCCTCCCGTGGCCTCAACAGGGTGCTGCTGGTACTGGACCTCGCCTTGCTCCTGCATGTCGTATAAGGAGCTCATGAACCACGTGTGGCCTTTCATGGCCTCGCCTGTGTATCTGAGGTCCTTGAGAGGGAGGAAAGTGACCGCCTGTCGGAGTCTGTCAGCCATCCCCTCCCGCGTATCGTGGGAAGTGGTGAGGCATGAGTTGTTGAGAATTTTGTCCCAGCGAGCCCATGGGGAAGCAGAGGAGGTCTGCTGGATTTGCCAGACGACGAGAAAGAGGACGAAGACGGCGAGGGCATGGATTAGGAGCTTTGATGAAGAAAGGGAGCAGCCTGATGAAAAAGACTGATTATTCGATTTCTGGGGAGAGCTTCGAGTAGCCTTCTTCTCGGGCCTGTCCATAGCTCAAATTCAAGCTTCTTGACATTGAAGCCTATGATTTCAATATAGGCTGCAGATTTCAAGAAGGGAGTGTTACTTAAGGATCTGGAAATCCCACATTTCTTTAATTTACGGTTAACTTTATGTACAAAATGGAGTAAGTCGCGTGACCTACTTATTTTCTGCCTTAAATTTGTAATTTGCCATAACTGATTACACTAAATGCTGCCGCTACTTACTATTTTATGAGATACAGCATATGCAATAGAAGCAACCCCACATGCAACTTTTCGCTTACTAGACGCAATCGCTAAATATAATTTTACCATTCTTCAGTCACCTTTACTGAAAAAACACGAAAAGTTTATAAGAGTATTTCAGATATCCTATTTTTTAAGAACCGAAAGGGCTCCAGGTTTCTGCAAAATCAAGTAGAGATTAGCTTTTCAAATTCCAGATTTGGCTTCAGCCAACCTCAACGATTGATATATATATGCATAATATTCAGATATAAAAAATGCAAGGCTCACCAGAACTCAATAAGAATTTACAGAATTCTAGCTACCCGATGATCATTCCTTGTTATCCGTAGTGTATGTACAAGAGAAATTGTGTCACTAGTCTTCAACCATGAGGGATATCCATCTTGTCAGCAAGTTATTTCATCCCAGCAACAGTTAAAACTCCGAGACATGTCAGCAGTGAAGGGAGATGATCAGAATGCTGTACAGAGGTAGGTTACTGGTTTTCAAGTTAGAGGAACATTCTTGTTGGATTGGCATAGAGGGGCTGCAGATCCTGCTATACGAAAACGTGAAATAGCCACAGCTAGTATGTCGACCAACCCACCATCTTCTTCCTCAGGCCAACAACTAGATACTAAAGTTGGGGCAGAGTCATCAATGAGGCTGTCCTCGTATACATTCCTTTCCCTCTCTTTTTGACTCTGGCCCATGAGTAACAGTTAGCTTCTGCCTTGATGTCAATCTTACTAAGTTCTTTGGATCAAGAGTTGGTGTCTTTAACAATGGTTCAGTATAGAAAGAAATCCATGGATGTCCTGGAGAAGCAAATATCAAGAAATTAAGGCTAGGGTTGGCGAGAATAATATCATACAGTATGTTGAACTAAATCGTCTAAGGCCAAAACTTGCAATCCATTTAGATGCAATTTGTTTCAAGTAAAATCAGTTACATTCAGCTCCAAACTACAATCAACACATGGGTCATTCTAAAAGAGGTTTGGCATTCGATGCATGAATACTACATAAAAAGATTGGTGGATTTAAAAGTAATAAAAAGCTGCAGTCTGCAGATTCAGATACTATTTGTTTTCAATATGAGGTATAAAATTATACTATCCTGACTTTCACCGGCTGTAAGGAGGTGAACATAAAAAAATTTGGAGAATTTTACGAAAATAATAGATGACCCCATATTCTCCAAATGTCAACTAAAATGCAATATTGTAATATGAAGTCTTTCAGTAGAATACACACAAAATATATAGGAAAAGAATACTATTATAGACTGCTCAGTAGTAGTCTAGTGCTTGAGAACACAAATGATATCGATAAATAACCCATCTTATCTGAAATAGAGACATGAATTACCAAGCAACTTGTTGTGGACATATCAATATCTCACAATTAAGTTTCATCTGCTAAAATTGTAGAAGTGCCGGCCAGCATAAGATGACTAATTTATTCTCTCTTAGAAAACCAAAAGGCAAAAGATGACCCAACCTCCCATCTGATCCTAAAAATGTAGCCTAAGAAATTGGGTTGTTTGGTCAAACCCAAGCTATGTTGTTCGGCCACAATAATAAAAAGAGCTTATAAGCCAAACTGGTGAAAAGGGGGAGGTGAAATCGAACTGACCCAAAACATGAGAAGGTGGTTGACAATCTTTGAGCTAAAGTGTGAGATTTAAGCCTCTAGAGTCAATCTGTTTGGACTGAATCAAATTTAGGGCACCAGTAGATCACAACTCACTATTTTCAAAATTAGCTCCAAATATATATTCTAAAGATAGCTGCTTTGCCAGAGCTGGCAAAGTCCATAGGGACTGGCCAAGTACCGCGCATGTATTCTGCACATGCACAGAATTTTCAGGTGCATGAGATGCATACACAGATAACGATGTCATATCTTTTGACCACAAAATTATTATTTTTGATAAGAACATCAACAGATGACATTAAATCATCTCTCAGTAAAGCAAATAATAGCATAGAACTTACTTAAAACCCCATCAGCTGTAAGCCTCGTTGAGGTATTCCTTGTCAGCATCTTCGATAGCAGATCACAAGCAGGCACCACCTACAAAATCTAATTTCTCTTTGTTGATAGCCTCAAACACGGTGTCCAAAGAATCCCCTTGAAATGGAAGCACACCAACCAAAAGTGCATGGAGAAGGATGCCGGCACTCCAAATGTCCCCTTTCTCTGAATAATTGCCAACCAAAA
This sequence comes from Salvia splendens, assembly GCF_004379255.2. Classification (NCBI taxonomy): domain Eukaryota; kingdom Viridiplantae; phylum Streptophyta; class Magnoliopsida; order Lamiales; family Lamiaceae; genus Salvia; species Salvia splendens. Next base: position 11,894,919 of record NC_056033.1, read on the forward strand.
GTTCAGGAGCAACATAAGCAGGACTTCCAGCAATACCAGTCAGGCGTTGACCTGCAGCATAACGAAACTAGGGCGTAAGCATCAGTATATTCATTTCAATATTAAAGTATGTATCCAGGCATCCCCAACATGAACTGTTCTTCTTAACTACAGTATCATTTTGTAGCATTTCTCCTGCTGAGTATCACCCCACTCCAAACACAGGTAAATAGGTTTCAGTATACTACTCTAAAGAACACCCGTAGGTAATCCAACATATGATTAAGTTACAATCACAAGGTACATTAAAATTTTCCAGGACAATACACTCATATACTCCTGCAGTCCTGTCACCCTGTTAAGAACCCACATCAAACAAGCAACATAACAAATATAATTGCACCATCAGATTGTCCTGGGAGAAGCAGAATTTGTTAGAAAAAATGGGAAGAAATTCCCAAGCCGTGTACAGGCGGTACTCTAACTATTACAATCGAAAGGAAACTTGCAGCAAATAGAGGAATGAAAATTACAACGAAAATAAAGCAAACCAAATTTATAAGTCGAGTCGAGGAAAGCCCTCTTTCCGCAAGACAAATTACGCCCCGGCTAGTGCTCACAGAATGACGTATTGCCCCCAAAGATAAAACGACTTCCTCCTAGCGTGTAGAAGCACCTCAAACCCGCTAGGCACCGGCGAACTTGATGGAGTTCCGAGAATCGAGCTAGACAATGCTCCTAAGATGCATACTATGATGTAGAGACTAGAGAGTAGAGAGAATATTTTGGGGTGGTGTTGGTGTGTCTTCTACTTCAAGATCAAAGCCTATTTATAGGCTAGAAAAACAAGTGAAAGGTCTTGCAATCAAGACAAGACATAAAGAAAATGGGGTTGAAAGGCCAAAGGACTTAGCCACATGAAAGGCCAAAAGCCTCTCTTTTTCCCCACATTTCCCATGTTTTTCCTACAATCCCCCACATTGGTTAGAGCACTGCAAGCTCAAACCAACACAAGACGTGTATGCATGCATGCAGACTCTTTGCTCAATTCTCGAGAAATAATATTGCATTTGGAATAGTAGCTTGGGGCTTTGAACTTTCCATAGTCAACACTATCGGGCATACCGGCGGCCTGGTGGACGTGATGCCTTGAACCATTCCTCCTTGGTGTATACCGAGACAATAATATTGACACAATATTATTTACAAACTCATCAGTTCTCACGTTTGTGTCCTTTACTGGCCATGGAACACCACTTTGGATTCATAAGTGATTCACATATTGAAGCGGCCCACACTTCTTCACTTACATAGGTGATTATTTTCCAGGTATCCTGCAATACCCACCTCCTCGAGGTTTCTAAGAATCATTAAAAGTCAAAACTTAGCCTTTTACCACATGCAGGTTACAACACCCAATGCTTTCTAAAGAATGGACGAAGATTAAAAATCTTCCGAGTGTTACAACTAGATTCATATAGCTTCGTTTTCCCATTGAACCAAGCCCATGGGATCTCCAATCGTATGGTTGGGTTACCACTATAATCATCTTTTAAGATGTGGTTTTCAGTCCCATTCCTTTTAGCAATTTATGCATTTGATCACGGTTTAAACCTTTTGTTAAAGGATCCGCTAAGTTATCAACTGACCTTACATAGTCAACTGTGATAACACCACTTGTGATCAATTGCCTGACGGTATTATGTCGCCGACGAATATGTCGAGACTTACCGTTGTATAAGCCACTATGTGCTCTCCCTATAGCTGCTTGGCTATCACAGTATATCACTACTGTCGGCACTGGCTTCTTCCAACATGGAATACATTCTAGGAAATTTCTGAGCCACTCGGCTTCTTCCCCTGCTTTATCCAATGCGATAAACTCAGATTCCATGGTGGAACGAGCAATACACGTCTGTTTCGTTGATTTCCACGAAACGGCACCACCCCCCACAGTGAACACATAACCACTCGTCGAGAACGAGTCTTTTGAATCAGAGATCCAATTTGCATCACAGTACCCTTCAAGTACTTGGGGATATCTTGTGTACTGCAGCTCAAAGTTAAGAGTATACTTCAAGTATCTCAAAACCCTACGCAGAGCTTTCCAATGTTCCTTTCTTGGGTTGCTCGTAAATCGGCTCAGCTTATTCACCGTACACGCAAGATCTGGTCGGGTGCAGTTTGTGATAAACATTAAACTCCCTATGATCCTTGCATATTCTTCTTGAGCTACAGGCTCACCCGTGTGCTTACTCAAATGCACGTTGGGTTCCAATGGAGTCTTAGCTGGCTCACAATCGAATGAGTGAAATTTCTTTAGCACTTTCTCAATATAATGAGATTGTGTCAGAGCAATTCCCTCATGATTCCTTTTAATTTTGATTCCGAGAATCACATCAGCTAAACTCATATCTTTCATGTCAAAATTTCTCTTCAACATGTTTTTGGTTTCATTGATAATGGCACTATTGCTGCCCGTAATCAACATTTCATCTACATAAAGACACACAATAATGAAACCGTTATCTGTGTTCTTAATGTAAACACACTTATCGCACTTATTGATAGTGAAACCATTTGCCAACATCACGTTGTTAAATTTTAAATGCCATTGTAATGATGCTTGCTTCAACCCATATAATGACTTTACCATTTTGCATACTTTACGCTCTTGCCCAGGCACAACAAACCCTTTGGGTTGTTCCATATATATTTCTTCTTCCAGATCACCATTCAGAAACGCAGTTTTCACATCCATTTGGTGAATCTCAAGATTGTGCAAAGCAGCAATCGCAAGAAGCACCCGAATAGAAGTGATTCTCGTAACAGGTGAATAGGTATCAAAAAAGTCATGCCATTCTTTCTGCTTAAAGCCTTGGACAACTAGGCGAGCTTTGTACTTATCTATAGTACCATCGGGCTTATATTTCCTTTTTAGAATCCACTTGCACCCTAAAGTCTTACAGCCTTCAGGCAAGTCTACTAACACCCAGGTGTTATTTCTCATGATGGATTCAATCTCACTGTTGATAGCTTCTTGCCACCACGCTGCGTCTGGGCCAGACAAAGCTTCCGCCACTGACTTTGGTTCGTCATCCAACATAAAAGTTATGAAGTCGGGACCAAATGTCTTAGCAACTTTAACTCTTTTACCACGTCTTGGTTCAACATCCTCAGGACTTGACCTCGTCCTTTTTGGAGGATTAGAACTAGTGGATTCATCCATCATTCTTTCACTAGAACGATCCTCTTGCCTCTTACAAGGGTAAACATTCTCAAAGAATATAGCATTCCTTGACTCAATCGTTGTTCCTTCAGCCATGCCAGGCACAGCTGACCTATGGACTAGGAAACGATAGGCACTACTATTAAGTGCATGGCCAATAAAGATGCAATCGACTGTTTTAGGGCCTATTGCAACTTGTTTCGGAGGTGGCACTTCTACCTTCGCTAAACACCCCCACACTTTGAGGTATGAATACGAAGGTTTCTTCCCTTTCCACAACTCATAAGGAGTTACATCCCTATTTTTTTTGTGGAATTTTGTTCAGGATATGATTCGCTGTTAACACAGCCTCCCCCCACATGTTCTGGGGGTAATCCTGAATTAATCAACAAAGCATTCATTATCTCTTTTAGTGTTCGATTTTTACGTTCAGCAACACCATTTGATTGAGGAGAATATGGAGCTGTGGTTTGGTGAATTATACCACTTGCATGACATAATTCTGCAAACGGAGCTACATACTCACCACCTCTATCACTTCGAACACACTTAATTCGACAATTAAGTTGATTTTCGGCTTCATTTTTGAAGTCTTTAAACGCTTCAATTGCCTCATCTTTACTTCTTAATAAGTAAAGGTAACAATACCTTGTGCAATCATCTATAAATGTGATGAAGTACTTTTTACCACCTCTTGTTTGCACAAATTTCAAATCACATACGTCTGTATGGATCAATTCAAGAGGTTTTGTGCTTCGCTCTACCGAATGGAACGGCAGTTTAGCCATTTTGGCTTCAACACACACTTCACATCTTTCTTGTGAGTTAAACTTATCTACTTTTAGTAAATTAAGATTTACTAATCTTTTTATAGCATTTAGATTTACATGTCCCAATCTATTGTGCCATAAGTCAGAGCTTTCAAGCAAATAAGAGGATGTGTCATTTTCCTTATTGCTTATTCCTTTTCCACGGTGAATGACCGTAACATTCAGCTCAAAAAGCCCATTCACTAGGTGACCTTCACCTATGAACTTTTCATACTTGGTCAATATAACCTTTTCACACTCAAATTCTAGTGAAAATCCATGATTTACTAGAAGTGAGCCTGACACCAAATTATTTCGGATGTCTGGGACATGCAGTACATCCCTAAGGGTAAGAACTTTTCCAGATCCTAATTTTAGGAACACATTACCCACACCAACCACCTTAGAAGATGCTTGGTTTCCCATACGTACTTTTCTACCTCCAACAGATTTGTAGGTAGAAAAAACGCTTCTTTCGGAGCACACATGACATGTGGCACCTGTATCAACAAACCATTCATTTGGATTGTTACCATGGTTCACATCGGAGACCATTGCGATCACCTCGTGATCTTTGTTGTTTATAACAACACGTTCAAATAATTTGCACAATATTGTCTCCAACAATAAGTACACAATTATATTGAACCATATGTGCATTGGTATATTCAACAACCCATGCATCCCAATTATTACTACCAAGTCAAAATTGGTCTTGCTTGTCAACTGACAAACGATAAACACAATTCTCAAGAGAATAGATCTCAAGGAATTAACCATTTCGTAGCTCATGAACATTGGTACTGTTCGTTTCTTCATTCCAGCTTTGGTGCTCATGTTTCCTCCAACTTCAATTGGTATAATCCTGTCTTAGAAGAGTACACTAATTTGTCTTGCGATTGTTAGAAATAATGGGAAGAAATTCCCAAGCCGTGTACAGGCGGTACTCTAACTATTACAATCGAAAGGAAACTTGCAGCAAATAGAGGAATGAAAATTACAATGAAAATAAAGCAAACCAAATTTATAAGTCGAGTCGAGGAAAGCCCTCTTTCCGCAAGACAAATTACGCCCCGGCTAGTGCTCACGGAATGACGTATTGCCCCCAAAGATAAAACGACTTCCTCCTAGCGTGTAGAAGCACCTCAAACCCGCTAGGCACCGGCGAACTTGATGGAGTTCCGAGAATCGAGCTAGACAATGCTCCTAAGATGCATACTATGATGTAGAGACTAGAGAGTAGAGAGAATATTTTGTGGTGTTGTTGGTGTGTCTTCTACTTCAAGATCAAAGCCTATTTATAGGCTAGAAAAACAAGTGAAAGGTCTTGCAATCAAGACAAGACATAAAGAAAATGGGGTTGAAAGGCCAAAGGACTTAGCCACATGAAAGGCCAAAAGCCTCTCTTTTTCCCCACATTTCCCATGTTTTTCCTACAGAATTAACTTTAAAGTCTTGCACGCAAGCCTTGCTCCGACACAACACCACTGACCCAAACTTCCCCTACCCTAAGTTTTATCCATCTCATAAACTTGATCGATCTTCTTCTTTCTACACAACCGGTTGCGTTTCTGAATCTATACAGCCATTTTTTCTCTTAAGACCTCTACATGAAAAATGTGACCAAAGAAAGAGCTGTCAATCGAGTCTGATCATCGAAATCCTGTTCCCATGCTCGACTCCCTTCCTCTTCTTACCAAGCACTCCATTAAACAAACAATCCAAAACTATGGTCTTCCCCGAGATTCAGAAACCATAGACGACCTAATTAAACTATCTTATCTCAAGAAAAACCTAATCCAAGTAGCAATTAATTCAAGATGAATTCCTTCTCCCCTATTTTTTTCCAACGGCATTAGCAGAAAGTCCAACTTCGACTAAATCCTGCATATTTGGTAGGTCGGTGTATCAAAACCAAGTAAAAGGAAATAAACAATAGCACCACAACAATTTCATTAAAAAAAGAAAGGATAAATTGCTTAAAATGTCACAAATTTTGGAGAAAGTTTGGTTTTTTCCACAAACTATAAAAGTTGCGCCTAAAGTCATGAATTTTATCGGATCGTGCAAATTTCTCAAACTACCCGACCTGACGACATATTTTTGTTAAAAACTTATCCCACGTGGCATGCCAGAGGCGTGACTTGGCAAAATTTCTGAACGCACGTAATATAACCTCTTTTTGGCTGATTTCAAAAGCGCAACCCCAATTCAATCGACGGAAAATGTAATCGACAAGAGTGAAATCATCGAAAAACAGTTTAGGGATGAAATCGGCGACGTATAAAGAAGATTCAATTAAAAAAAACATAAAACGACGTCGTTTTGTGCCCAGTCAGAAAATTTTCCAAGTCACGCTTCCGGCATGCCACGTGGGATAAGTTTTTAACGGAAATATGTCGTCAGGTCGGATAATTTGGGAAATTTGCACGATCCGATAAAGTTCGGGACTTTAGGCGCAACTTTTATAGTTTGTGGGAAAAACCAAACTTTCCCCAAAATTTGTGAGTTTTTAGGCAATTTACCCAAAAAGGAAAACAGAAGAAGCCTTATCATTTCGTTCCGCATTAATAGAAGCGTTAATGCAAAGCACTCATTTAAGAAAATAATAATAAATAGTTTAAATAGCAAAAATATAAAGTACGAAAGAATAAAATAGTGAAGAGTCTTGTGTATACTCCCTCTGTCCCATAAAAGTATAGGCTATCGATATAGCACGGGAATTAAGACAAAATTAGTAAAGTAAGAGTGACAGTGCGAAATGTAGTTAAAGTATTAGTGGACAGTGAGACCTACGTTATTAGTAGTGTTTAATGGTGATATAAGTTGTAAATAAGCTGATGTATAGGGGTAATAAATTGCGATAACTTTCCAAAAATGAAATGCACATATTTTTTTGGAACGGAAGTAAATGGAAAGTGCACATATTTTTATTGGACGGATGCAGTATTATTTTCTCTCTTACTTTACTTTTTCTCCTCTTTAACTATTTATTAGTATTATTTTTCCAAAACGAGTGCAGAAAATGATATGCCTCCTTTTTCTCTTATGTTACTAATAAGGCTCATTTCATGCATCGGTTTAAGGGTGAAATACATGCTACTTGATCGGTTTATCGTTCAAAACAAGTGTTAAATGTGCAGAAATACCACTTAACCAAGGCAACAAGGCCGAACTGATCAAGCAAGTACAAAAGGCGATAAAAGGCCAAGAATCGGGGGAGTTGATCAAGGGGGAGCGATCAAGAAGTTAGGTGGGGACCGCTGGCTTCTAGAAGAAGAACACGTGAGGAAATGAGCTGGATATAGCGCACCATTCTGTTATCAAGGACGACGTTCTAGAAGGGGACACGTGCTGGAATATGAGACGCAAGGACGGAGCTGAGTCACGAATCTGTTACCAAAAAGCGTCGTCATTCTAGAAGAACAGCACGTAGCAATCAATGAGTCGCTCACTCTCAGAATGAGCGAATATTCCCTGTCAAGATCGTTATCCAGCTGGCGGCCGAATCGAGCTTATAAATAGAGGGTGTGCCACCACAAGAAGGCATCCGAGACTTTACTTTCCGTCTAGTTTAGCTTAGCTTAGTTATTTAGCGTAGTTCAGCTCTCTAGCTTAGTTTAGTTCAGCTCTCTAGCTTAGTTTAGTTCAACTCTCTAGCTTAGTTTAGTTCAGTTCTCTAGCTTAGTTAGATAGCTTAGTTTAAAGGGCGACCGAAAGGGAGCGCTACAGAATACTCATTTCTGTTAGTGTTATCTTAAGTTTTCCGCTGAAATTTTTCTCAGTTTTTACCGCTTTCTTAGATTCCAAAGTGTTAGCTTAGTTTAAATTTCACGTTGTACTCAGCTTTTAGTTTAATCAAAGTTATTTTCTCTTTTAATCCGCGCATTTACTTTTCTGTTATTACCTGCAATTCACTTGATCCAGTAGTTAAATTTCCATTGATCAAGCTAGTTAGTTTAATTCTGTCTAGATTAAAACCAGTAGTTAAAAACTCCCAAGTTAAAGCGTGGCAGCAACCAACCCCCTGTTCACTACTCACACACCCGACACACCAACTTCTCTGTGGGATCGACTCCGAACTTGCCGCTTTACTGTTAAAGTTATGCAAAATTGGGAGATATAAATTACTTTGGCAAGGCGGAAAGGGCGAGAGCTAGATTGCATTGATTAAGTGGCAACGACATTTGCTAACTGATCCAATCGGTTCGGTTATCATTCCATATAACTTGATCCGCATTCTATTCGTATTTTCGACCTCTTCCCAAGTCCTTCCAAAATGGCGCCGTTGCCGGGGAAGCATGGTGTTACTTTATGTTTGTGCGTAGTGCGTAGGTGTATATAATTTTGTTTCTCATTTTTTTTGTTTTTCCTGCTGTTGATGAGAAGGTACCACCAAAGCGATTACTGGAATCATCCCTTGATATACAGAAGAACTAACACTCAGTGGAGAGTCCAGGAAGCCGGCGTTGTCATCACTCGTCGCAGAGCCGTATTAGAAGCAGCAGCAGCCACTGAGCAGAAAACACAACCACCACCACCAGAACGAACGGAAGCAGAGATGGCCGTTGTCGCTGACGACTCGGGAATCGGCTCTCTACACGCTCATGATGAGAAAGAGCCCACACATACCATCGCCGCTACTCTTGGAATGCGGACCATCGCAATCAAATCAGGAGTACTGGCCGTTTTGTCCCATTTATATGGCCTTTCGAAGGAATGTCCGTATGCTTTCCTAAAAGAATTCTGCAGATACTGTGATATTCAGCCCGTGCCAGCTGGATCCACGTCTGAAGATTACAGGCTTAAGGCTATTCCCTTCGATTTGAAGGGCAATGCGGGTGTCTGGCTGTCAAGGCTACCGGAAGGATCCATCAGAACGTAGGCTAAGTTCCGTATGATATTCCTCGATCGTTTCTTTCCAACATAAAAAACAAGTGCCCTAAAAAGGGAAATTACAGAAGCCAGACAGGAGTATGACGAGCCCCTCGGCCAGTACTGGGATAGGTTCCAAGGGATGCTTCAAGGATGCCCTAACCACAAGCTGGGAGAGAAGGAGATCTACTCGATCTTCTATGGTGGACTCACGGTGGACAGCATGAACGACCTCAACCTCGCAGCACAAGGGGATTTCTCAAAAACCCTTTTTAGCCAAGCTAGAATATTTTGGAGAGGCTGATTGAGGCTAAGCGGTCGTACGAAACATCCCGAGGGCAGTACAGAAGAGGAGCAGTGCACGCAGCTGAGGCGCGCAACGATGAAAAGCTGGAGGCTCGATTTAAACAGATGGAGAAGAAACTGCTGGAAGCAGTAGAAAAAACGAGACCGCCGCCACCGCCTGCACCGAAGGAGACACAGTATGTGCCGCAGCCGCTACCGCCAGAAGAGCATCATTACTATTACTGCGAGTTTTCCCCTGAGGTAGAGCAAGTAAACGCCGTAGGCCACTGGAACACAAATGGCAACTGGATCCAAGGGAAGCAGAGAGATGCTCCGTGGAGGGACCACCCCAACTTCAGATGGACTGATCAGAATCAAAGCCAACCACAACAGGTACAGCCCTCTGACGGGCAGTTCAACTGGCCCGCACGGATCCAAGATAGACCAAACTCTGGAGGAAACAGGATACATAACGTACCTCAAGGAAACTGGTCAAGTGGAGGACAACCTAACTGGTCAAGCCGACAACAGGAATGAAATTGGGGGTACAAACAGCAAGGCACTCAGTTTATCAACCAGAGAAGGCAGCCGAACAACCAGATGGTCATGCACATCCCACCACACCTACGGGGAAATCAGCACTCGGGAAATCGACAGTACAACCAGCCGCGATATCAGCAAGAACACTACGGGCAATCGAACTACCCGCAACCCAACTATAGTGGAGGACCGCCGAATCAAAGATACAACAGACACCCCAACGAAAGCCACGTAGAAATATTGGTACCACACCATCCAAATGATGCAATGCGGGAAATCCAGGAGGCTCAAAAAGAGCAACGAGCGGTGTTGGAAATGCTGACGAAACAACTCTCTCAAGTTGCAGTATCGTTGGGCAAGTTAAAGGGAAATGAAGCCACTATGCAACCACTTGGTCATGAGAATATTAGTGAAGTATCCCTGCGGTCAGGGAAGGTCTACCAAGGCCCCAGCCATCCTGCGATATCTCCACCAACTGATTCTGGACCAAGCCGTGAGGAAGAGGGAGAATCCAGTAGAGGTGGTCAAGTGGAAGAAAGAGTCAAGGAAAAGGTGGGAGGAGAGGCCTCAGAAGGAGATCAGAAGGAAGAAACTGAAAGGGTTAAGCCTTATCCGTACCGTGGAATGGTGATAAGAAAAAAGATGCCACAATCGATGTGGCAAGCATGTTCAAGGACGTGGATGTAAAGGTACTGCTTTTACCGGCGTTAAAAATGCCCCCGATCAGTAAGTTCATTAAAGACTACCTGGTAGGAAAGGTCAATGAGGAAGGGAGACTGATTACAGATGAGAACGTCTCTGCCGTAATCCAGAGAAGTGACCTCCCCTCCAAGAAAACTGATCCAGGATTGTTCACACTCCCAATTTCAATCGGAGACATTCAGGTAGAGCACGCCATGTGCGACTTGGGGGCATCTATCAATGTTCTGACATACTCCATCTATCGGAAGCTGGGAGAGGCCAAGCTAGTCGACACGGATATAATGATACAGTTGGCCGACTCACCCCGAAGGAATTCTGGAAGATGTTATTGTAAAGGTGAATAACTTTCTATACCCAGCTGATTTTTCCGTAATCAAGATGACAGAACCCACGGCAAAAGAGTCGAGTAGAGTCCTACTGGGACGACCATTCTTGTCCACGGCCAGCACTATCATAGACGTCCGCAATGGGACGATCAGTCTGGACTTCAAGGGATAGCAGTATACATTCAATATCGATGAGGCCATAAAAAGGCCAGCCGACGGAGAGAACGTGTATTCCATGGATGTAACTGAGCCCTTGGTACAGGAGTTTTTGGAAGAAGAATTTTTAAATAGGCAGTTCACGGACTCCGCTGTAGATGAAGAGGTCGAAAAGGAGTAGAAGAGTGGTTTGAGACAAATAAGGTTGGAGAAATGAACGACCAAGCCGTCGCAGAAGCAATAACAGAATTTTGCTAACGTCCATGGCCAACTGGGTCGGGTAAGACAGCTCAAGTATCCAGCCTAGCAAAGCAACTTGATCAAGGAAAGCCACTGGGTGATGAAGCTGCAGAAAACCCTCTGCCCACCGAAGAGCCAAAACCCGCGAAGGAGTTGAAACCCCTTCCAGCGCATCTAAAGTACACCTTCCTGGGAGAAGACAAAACTATGTCCGTCATTATAAACAGTCGATTGACCCAAGGGCAGGAAGGCAAGTTACTGGAAGTATTACGAAGGAATCAGAAGGCTATCGGCTGGAAGCTGACAGACTTGGTGGGAATTAGCCCGGATTTGTGTATGCATCACATCCGGCTGGAGGAAGGAGTTAAGCCACACCGCGATCAACAACGGAAACTCAACCCCAACATGAGGGAAGAGGTGCTGAAAGAAATTGTCAAGCTGGTTTCAATCGGAATTATCTATTCCATTCCCGACTGTAATTGGGTCAGCCCAGTACACATGCTGCCTAAGAAAGGAGGGATTCAAGTGGTGAAAAACGAGAAAAATGAATTAATCCCGACAAGGCCAGTTACTGGGTGGAGAATGTGCATAGACTATAGGAAGCTGAACCAAGCCACAAAGAAAGATCACTTCCCTCTGTCGTTCATTGATCAAATGCTGGAGAAGTTGGCAGTGAAACAGTACTTCAGTTTCCTGGATGGTTATAGTGGCTATTTCCAGATCGCTGTAAACCCAGATGACCAAGAAAAGACGACGTTCACCTGCCCCTTTGGCACTTACGCTTACAGGAGGATGCCATTTGGCCTTTGCAATGCTCCGGGCATTTTCCAAAGATGAATGATGAGCATTTTCTCGGATCTGTTGGAAGATTGTATTGAGATCTTCATGGACGATTTCACTGTCTATGGGGATGATTTTGATCAAGGGCTGCATAGTCTGAACATGGTATTGGAAAGATGCCGCTAGAAGGATTTAGTTCTGAACTTCTAGAAATGCCATTTTATGGTTACTGAAGGAATAGTTCTGGGCCACGTAGTATCAAGCAGGGGAATAGAGGTCGACCCAGCAAAGGTAGCAGTCATTGTAAAACTCCCATATCCTACCAACCAGAAGGAGATCCGAGCCTTTTTTGGGCACACTGGGTTCTACAGAAGATTCATCAAAGATTTCGCAAAGATAGCCCAGCCTCTAACAAGACTTCTCCAGAACGATGTAGAATTTGAATTCTCAGATGCCTGCAAGGCCGCATTACAGTTTCTAAAGGACCGATTAATAAGCTCTCCAATAATACGCGCTCCCGACTGGAATCACCCCTTTGAGGTGATGTGTGATGCTAGTGACTATGCTGTGGGGGCGGTATTAGGACAAAAAAATCGAAGGGAAAAGTTACGTCATTTTTTACGCCTCCAAAACTCTAAATCAGGCACAAAAGAACTATGATGTGACCGAAAAGGAGATGCTATCAGTAGTCTTCGCATTGGAGAAGTTCAGGCCTTACCTGGTTGGGTCTAAGGTGATTGTCTATACAGATCATGTGGCCATCAAATACCTCTTGGCAAAGAAAGAGTCAAAGCCGCGGTTGATCAAATGGGTACTCCTTCTACAGGAGTTTGGTTGGGAAGAAGTGGCTAAGAAAGGATGTGAGAACAAGGTGGCAGATCACCTAAGTCGAATTCTGCAAGAAGATAATGGTGAAGCCATTCCAGAGGCTTTCCCTGAAGAGCATCTCTGCCTGATCAAGTCAATACCTGAGCGCCAGTGGATCAACCAAGCGGAAGAAATTGCTCAAGCCAACCAAGGAAGCAAAGGACAGAACACGAGGAAGGAGCCATGGTTCGCGGACATGGCTAATTACTTGGTAACGGGGGAGTTACCCAAAAGTGACGAAATTTCAAGAGCACAGAAGTTAAAGCTTAAAAGCGATTCCCGATACTTCTATTGGGATGATCCTTACCTATGAAAAATGGGGACAGATCAAGTAATCCGACGCTGTATACCAGAATGGGAGCAGGAAGACGTAATGATCCACTATCACACACTAGCTTGTGGGGGTCATTTTGGGCCAAAGAAAACAGCAAGGAAAATACTTGATAGTGGGTTTTATTGGCCATCTATCCATAGAGATGCTTATGAATTCTACAAGAAGTGCCCTCGATGTCAACTTACTGGAGGAATATCTACTAGAGACGAGATGCCTCAGATCCCCATTATTGTCTGTGAAATATTCGATGTATGGGGAATGGACTTCATGGGACCATTTTCCGCATCTGAAGGTAATCTCTACATACTGGTGGCAGTGGACTATGTGTCCAAATGGATCGAGGTGAAGGCAACTAGGACGTGTGAGTCCAGAGAAGTGGCGAAGTTTTTGAAATCTAACATATTTACCCGATATGGAGTGCCACGGGCTATTATCTCTGACCAAGGGACTCATTTCGTCAACAGAACTATCGAAGCTCTGATGCGAAAATATGGAGTCCACCGCCGCCTATCCACACCTTATCACCCACAATCTAATGGCCAGACTGAAATCTCTAATAGAGAAATCAAGGCAATTCTAGAGAAGACGGTCAATCCCACGAGGAAAGACTGGAGCCATCGACTGGAGGACGCACTCTGGGCCTGCAGGACAGCGTTCAAAACGCCTATTGGAATGTCCCCATATCGAATGGTATTTGGGAAGATGTGCCATCTGCCGGTGGGGGTTGAGCATCAAGCATACTGGGTGATCAAGGAAATGAATATGAATACCGAGGTTGGAGCTGCAGAAAGGAGAATGCAGTTACAGGAGCTGGAAGAGCTTCGCCTGGACGCCCATGACTCTGCCATGTGGTACAAAGAAAAGACGAAAATGTGGCATAATAAGCACCTTCGCAAGAAGGAACTAAAGATAGGCCAGAAAGTTTTGCTGTTTCAATCCAGACTGAAATTGATGCCAGGAAAGCTCAGATCTAGGTGGATAGGTCCTTATACCATTATCCCCATCCGAGCGAATGGAGCAATCGAACTCCAAGGAGGCGATCCTGATTCACCTTCTTTCATAGTGAATGGACATATGTTTAAACCATATAGAGAAGGAATGGAGGCATTTGTAGTGGACGACATTCCACTACTAATGCCTAACTCTCTCCAGTAGACAGGTAAAAAGGGTTGACTGGGCACTTATGGGAAGTCTGCTTGATCAGGAGACAAAGACTTAATCAAGTGACATCCTGAGAGAGCCTGGTCAACTTCTTAAGTAGCCAGTGTAAATAGTTTTTATCATGTTAATTTATTTTCTTAATTTAAAATTAAAATTCAGAAGTAAGAAAGGAAACTGATCAAGCGAAACTATTGGAGTTTTTCATAAAAAATTATTGTCTACTTGATCAGTACAATTCGAATTTAATTGGTGGTACAGTGATTGAGTTGATCAGGGCAGGTGATGAAAGGGAGTGCGCAGTCACTTAAGAGGTGCCAGGAAGCGCCAACTGCTGCATTAAAAGGACGAAACGTATCAGAAAAGCTTTACCAGCTGGCACTCTGAAAAGGCGTACCCGTACGTAGAGTCACAAAGATCTGAACAGCCGAAAGGATCTCAACAGTAGAAGATCCCAACAGCCGCGATTTCATTATAAAAAGCAGATTTCAGATTCGTATATCACTTTTACCCAAGCCGCCTACATATCAGTCCTTTTGTTCTCATCAAGAATTCTCCCCAATTTTAAAATCCCTTTTTCAAGAACATCATCTTCTCTACCAAGACCTAACCACATTACCAGTGACAATGTTGCTTAAACAACTCTCGACTTCATCCTCCTCTTCCAGTACCCGTGCTGATAGTGATAACTAAGAAACCTCCTCACAAGCCCATATAGAAAACCCTAGCCTACCTACACCAACCACCGCTCCACTCCAAACAAGCGCCGCCACTCCACTACCCGAGGTGGACGAAGAAGCTCAACGGCGCTTGACAAGAATCCTCCGGAGTTTCCCCTCCGACGTGGATGTTGCGACGGTTTACGCCGCTGTAGAAGCCCAAATGGGAGTGATCTTGTAAAAGGGCAAGGTCGTTGCCTCTATATCCCGAAACCCCACATCCACCACCCAAACACAAGCCCCACTTCGCACCACAGAACCTACACCCGTCGCTCCCTTAGTACAATACAGTGAGGATGACTCTAAGGGGGATGGAGCGCAACCCGCCGTCATCCCGACCGGAGAAGCAGAATCCGTGCCGCCACCACATGCAGAGGGCACGACTGCTCCCGACACTCCGATACCACTAAGTGGAGGAGGCTCTACCCCCCACCCTCGTAGGACCGACACAACCAATCGAGGTTGTGAATGTTGACAACGATTCTACGGAGGACCTTCCGTCTCCTCCCAACGAAATAATGTAACAAAGGGAGGTGGAATGGAATTTCATTCCACATGCAGAGGATGAGTCGGTCCCGGATAGAGAGGATGAGCCGCTGCGCCGTCAGACGCGCAGAATAGAGGTCAACCGGGTGGTGGTGGAGGTGGGGGCTATGGCGGCCAGCATGCAAGGGGCGAAGCAAGTGGAGAGACTTCGCGTAGTGCGGTCAATTTTGGATGAGCCAGATGCGCCGGGAAACCAAGGAGCCGTTGGGGCGATAAACCAAGGGGCCAGTGAGGCCGTTGAAGAGCGAGGGGATGTCAAGGACAGCCGTCAGAGGACTGAACGTGAAAGGAAGAGGAAGGGAAAGGAAAGTGTTCCTCCTCCTCCAAAGAAAATCCACCCCGCATCCCGGGGCATCATTCTTACTAATGCAGACCAACCAGCCCCTCCACAAAAAGGAGTTGAGGGCAGCGACACAGAGGGAAGAGAACTCGGGTGGGCATGTACATCCCTCAGGCGACAAGGAAGACCTGCAACACCCTCTGCTGTCGAATATGCCAAACAAACTGTGGTGTTGACCACGGACCTCCTCCGGTAGATGCTGGTATTTGAAAACCCCGAGTGGAACGAGGAGGTCCACCATAGGGTGACGGCTACAAAGCAGATGAAGGCAGGCAGGAGACTCCACCAGCCAGCCCTGGAGACGATCCGGGTTGAGGATAGATTTACCCTGTACATTACTGGGATTGGTTTTGACTGGCTGCTGGAGATCGAGGATGCCTTCGTGCCCACGAGCCTGGCCAAAGAATTCTTCACATCCTTCCGGTTTACCGGAAGTACAAACTTGGAGGCTAGGAGCGTCTCCTTCCGGGTGTTCGGGCATAAACAAAAGATGAGCCTGAACGAGTTCTTAGTGAGGATGGGACTCCATACCGAGGCCCAGGTAGCCAGTGGAGAGTGGTTCGGGCGCGACATTGGCCTTCCTCAGAGGAGGCCGGATTTTGATCAGCAGGCAGCCTGGCAAAGCCTGTGCAACGGACGTGCCCCCGAGTTTAAAGCTTCTGAGTCCAGAGGGGACCATATTGCTGATCCGGCTCTCCGCCTTGCCCAACCCTACCTAGCCTGCAATCTCCTTGGCCAAGCCAATACATTGGCAATCCTTACTCTGGCCCAGCTCTACTTTGTGTAGTGCATGAAGGAACAAAGGAGGGTGCACATGGGCTATTGGATTGCCTACTCGATAAGTCAGATTGCCAGTCACCCTGCCCGCCGTCTCAATGTCTGCCACCTTCTCGGAGCATATCTAAGGCGAAACTGGACCTTGGAATTCCAGGAGGCTGTGGAGCTTCCCAGTCGCTGCCCAAAACCTGAACTGTTTAACATTGATTTCTTTGTAAGAATTCAGGTGAACGACTGCGCGACGGGAGACTTCGCTTCATCTCGAACGCTCGGAAGGAGAAGCAGGCAGAGCAACAAGAGATCAGGTAGGCAGAGACAGAGGAGGCCGGACGCGGGAACAGGAGGATAACGACGGACCAACCGGCAAGCCCCGACAGACAACCACGGCAGAGGTTGGAGCTAACAACCATAGCAGAACCAGAGGCGGCTGCACGCGCTATCAACGAATGGAGGCTCCGCGTGGAGCAGTTGCTAACGCAGCTGGTGGAGAATTCGAATGCCCAGCTGGTCGCTCAATCCAGGGTCTTGCAAGCTATTCGCCAATTGATCCTCGCTATGCAACCACCTCCCTCTACAAGCTCTCATTCACCTCGGCGCCCGATGTCCTCCAGGCCACCTTCAGCGTCTCCGAGTCAACCCCCCAGGGAACTTTGAAGTACACCCCCTATCTCCGCTCGTTTTAAGTTTACAAACAATTTTTTTTTTGTTGGTCTGTATATACTCATGCTCTTTTGTTCTCTTACGCTTAGCCGAATGTCTGGTCTAAGTGTGAGAAGTATGCATGATATTTTTGCTATCTCTGTTTGCCTGTGTTTACGTATTTAAGTTCTGTTTTTCTATTTTGATTAGCAAGTTTTTGATTGCCGGCACTGCCTCACACTTAGCCCTGTGTCTGGTCTAAGTGTGAGAAGTTCCCTTGATTGTTGTTATGCCATCGCCTGTGCCTAACCCTTCTTTCCACTGCATCCAGTCCCTCGAGGACGAGTTCATATGCAGTGGGGAGGGGGGACGGGTTAGTTACAATAAAATCATACATGCTAAAAATTTTTCTCAAAAAAAACAAATTCCAGGTAGTAATAAATAGGCAATATGCATGAAATTGGATAAATGGAAGACTTGATTACATTTTGGGAGAGTTAGAAAAAGGATTCAGTATGCTCACATGTAAAACTTGATTGCAAAAACTTGATCAATTTGAATGACGCAAGTATGATGGAAACGCTCAATTTCTAAACCAAATGTGAAGCCTCTCTATATGTGAGTTATAAGTCAAAAGTAGAACACTTTCTACTATTTTTACAAAAGAAAAAAAAATTACGAGAGGCTGACTTTTAATATTGAGATGAAAATTGCACAAGTAGTAATGGCAAAAGGCATTAGGACTTAACCATTTGAGCCGTGTTCTTCTTTCGTTCCACAACCCCACCTCATTAGTCAAGGCACCCCCTAGTAGAGAATTCGAGCCCATACACTCTTTCCCTTTCTTTGAAGCCTTAAAACCAAATTCAAAGTTTCATATCACATGAGGAAAGATGGTCAAAGAAATGAAGTTTGTCAAGGGAAACAAAAGGGGGATAGCAATAAGAATGGTCGGAATAAAGGGTAGCCGGGTTGATCAAGTTAGACAATCAGGTTGATCATATGAAAAGAATAAAAAAAAAAGAGAAATGGCAGGAAATAGTTGTAACCTGACCCAGGAAATCAAAAGTAAAAATAATAATAAGCCGAAGGTTATAAGGCTGAAGGTCGAAATCTGACCAAGAGGGAGCACCAAGAAATAAATATCCCAATTCTAATCCAGCGAGTTTAGTCAAATCTTTGGCCTTTCGACTCGTGTGATTTTTCTTTAAAAAAATTATATGTAAACATAGAACCCCTAGGACCCTAACCTAACACGTTACTACCCTTGAGCCCCGTTACAACCCAAAATAAAGACCTTAAGGAACTATCTTGTGTAGTCCGATTCAAAGTATTAAATTTGTGGCAACACTGAGTGAACAATCCTAACATTTCTGGTGAGAAAGGAGTGACTGGGTGAATCCAACAGTGGTTTTTAAATTGAGCAATCTTGACAAGCTGACACCTTGATCAAGCAAAGGCAAAAGAGAAGGAACACAAGCTACTGACAAATGGATTGACCTCGACCTTGGGTATGATTGTTGGAAAATTATTCGGTCTAATGCATACATGTGAATACGTGTTTTTTATCTTAAAGTTTTGTTTTTCTTTTCGTTTTCCTTTACTAGTGAAATAAGTAAACCATGCCTGAAATCTGCCTTATCTTTTTCTTTTATTTTTCTTTATACTTGAGGACAAGTATGTTTTAAGTGTGAGCAGTTTGATAAGGCTCATTTCATGCATCAGTTTAAGGGTGAAATACATGCTACTTGATCGGTTTATCGTGCAAAACAAGTATTAAATGTGCAGAAATACCACTTAACCAAGGCAGCAAGGAAGAACTGATCAAGCAAGTACAAAAGGCGATAAAAGACCAAGAATCGGGGGAGTTGATAAAGGGAGAGCGATCAAGCAGTTAGGTGGGGACCGCTGGCTTCTAGAAGAAGAACACGTGAGGAAATGAGTTGGATATAGCGCACCATTCTGTTATCAAGGACGACGTTCTAGAAGGGGACACGTGCTGGAATATGAGACGCAAGGACGGAGCTGAGTCACGAATCTGTTACCAAAAAGCGGCGTCATTCTAGAAGAACAGCACGTAGCAATCAATGAGTCGCTCACTCTCAAAATGAGCGAATATTCTCTGTCAAGATCGTTATCCAGCTGGCGGCCGAATCGAGCTTATAAATAGCCACAAGAAGGCATCCGAGACTTTACTTTCCGTCTAGTTTAGCTTAGCTTAGTTATTTAGCTTAGTTTAGTTCAGCTCTCTAACTTAGTTTAGTTCAACTCTCTAGCTTAGTTTAGTTCAGTTCAGTTCTCTAGCTTAGTTAGATAGCTTAGTTTAAAGGGCGACCGAAAGGGAGCGTTATCTTAAGTTTCCCGCTGAGATTTTTCTCAGTCTTTACCACTTTCTTAGATTCCAAAGTGTTAGCTTAGTTTAAATTTCACGTTGTACTCAACTTTTAGTTTAATCAAAGTTATTTTCGCTTTTAATCCGCGCATTTACTTTTCTGTTATTACCCGCAATTCACTTGATTCAGTAGTTAAATTTCCATTGATCAAGCTAGCTAGTTTAATTCTGTCTAGATTAAAACCAGTAGTTAAAAACTCCCAAGTTAAAGTGTGGCAGCAACCAACCCCCCTATTCACTACTCACACACTCGACACACCAACTTCTATGTGGGATCGACCCCGAACTTGCCGCTTTACTGTTAAAGTTGTGCAAAATTGGGAGTTATAAATTACTTTGGCAAGGCGGAAAGGGCGAGAGCTAGATTGCATTGATTAAGTGACAACGACATTTGCTAACTGATCCAATCGGTTCGGTTATCATTCCATATAACTTGATCCGCATTCTATTCGTGTTTTCGACCTCTTTTGATAGTAGTGTTAGTGGATAGTGGGACCTACATTATTAAATTGATATAACTTTCTAAAAATGGAATGCACATATTTTTATGGGGTGAACGAAAATGGAAAGTGCACATATTTTTATGGGACGGAATGAGTAATAAGTAGTTAAAGTGAAGAAATTGTAAAGTAAGAGAGAATAGTGTACTTCCTTAACTATTTATTATCAGGTTTATAAAATGAGGGTAGAAAAGTCAAAGTGACTCCTCATATGGGACGGAGAGAATATTAATTTTTCAAAATGAGGGTAGAAAATGAAATGATTCTATAATTTTATTAACATGGAACTGATAGAGTAATAAATTGGTGATTTATGAAACATTGCAATAAAATGGAGTATTTCTTTATTTTCTTCGAACTGAACAATATATACAAATTAATGAATATAAACCAAATCATTATAATACAGTATTCTTAGGAGGATTTGGATACGGCCAAATACTATGATAGTATGATTTATGAAACCATATTATTTTTTTAATAGGAGGATGAGGATGAGGATTTGGATTTGAATACGGTCAAATATCTTTCAAACTAATCAACTAGGTTTGAATATCCCAAAATATCTTTTACAATCATAAACGCACAATTTGAATATCCCAAAAATCTTTTAAAATCAACTCACGGCTTGGATATGCAAACACTAAAACAAAAAGATTGAATAATGACACTTTTTTAATATTATTAAAGAGTCTAATTATACGCAGACACAATAGATAAAAAAAACATTAAGATAATTTTCCCTTGACTTTCTTTTGCATCCTAAATTATTGTTATTTTTAAAAAAATCCAAACACTAATAATTGCTTCTTAGTTTTTGTGTCATAAGTTTTTTTAGTGAAAATATCTTTTTAAACTATCATTAATAATAATAATTTCATAAACATGTCGATAAGTTCTTAGGATATTCTATTTAGTTATTCATAAAAAAAATTGCAAAGATGTAGGTAATTTCCCATCTTGTGCAACAATGAAATCATGAAGAAAATGCTGATGATAAACAGAAAAATGGTGGCCTATTCTTGACATCAATTCATTTGTATTGTAATCTGAGTTGTATGCCCAACGCAAGAAAAATAGACTAATCAATTCTGAATTTCGAACTTAACTACTCAGTGTAGAGAGACCACATGTAACAATGAAAATGTTAACGGGAACATAAATAATGTAATATTCTCATCCATCGAAAATTAAAACGAAATAGATACTGTCAATTCATAACTGATAACAAAAACTTTAAAGAGTGATAGATGATTATGAAGAGATTAAAACACCTATGCCATAATTGCAACGGCTAAGAAACCGGTGGCTGCGGCTACGAACCCTAATCTGCTTACAGCGGCGCCATTTTGAGACGGCTGTGGAGCCAAACTCGGCGACGGCGGCAAGGCAACGGATGGAGTTGGTGAGACTTCTGCATGGCGCGGCGGAGGAGGTGCTTTGACGGCTGCGGGAGGCGGAGGCGTGACCTTCTTAGGAGCGTGAGCCGGTGACGGTGCGGCGGTTGGAGAGCGGGCTGCCGCGGATGCTAGGATGCACGCCGCCACGAGGAGTGCAATTATTCTAGAAACTGCCATTACAACTTCTCAATGGTAAAGAGAGAGATACGATCAAGGAGTTGAGTTTTAGAGTTTGGGACGTGTGATATTTATAGCAGATTCTTTATTTTTCAAAATCATAGTCACCGTTGGATGGAAATCTCCGTGTGATTACAGTTCTATTTTTCTTTTTTTAATTAGGGTGTATAACTATACAAACAAATAAATAAGGGCGTGTTCACCTTCTTTGATAATTGATATGCCAAAAAATAGGCTCAATTCTAGGACTGATGAGCCCTAGTAATTAACCATGGCCCGCACTATTCATCTGAGAGATGCATAGAATTAACTATGCCCCTGCAACAGAAAATCCCCGACCTAGCCCCCTCATCGAGTCTGAGAAACCCTTCCCACGCCCGTTTTCCATACCCATTAAGGGAGATTGCCCTTAATAGGGGCTCTAAGTTTAGAATAGTCAAAAAAAAAATAAAAGTTGGAGGATCATTGAGATTATGGATTGCAATTGTGAGAAACCCTCTCTTCCTTCCAGTAGTGACATATACTACATCCGTCCACAATTTAAAAATCTATTTTACCATTTTGGGACGTCCAAAAAAAATATTACTAACTTTTTCTACAGACCATTAACTATCTCCATTTACTTTACTTTACAAAAAACAAACAATTTCTTAGAATTTGTACGAATCAAATGACTTTTTCAATCATAGACAGAGGGAGTATATTTTACTACTACAATTGGATTGGATATCTGTATGAATCCAAAACTTTTTAGCTTGATTAAGAAATGACAAGTTCGCTTTATCAATTATCAATGTTACTATTTCACAAAGTATTAATACGGATCGGACTCCAGATGGAGATCCTAAGATTGACACAACCACAAATTATTACAACCCCATTTGCATCTTATTCTTATCGCACTATACATAGATAGGTGTAACGTTTCCGTTGCAGAAGTTCCATCACTGCACCCTGTAGAGACATATAAACACAAATCACAAAATTGAATAAAAAATAGTAAAAGTAATAGAGGGAGAGTTGTATTTACTTGGAGCAGTCCATGGATGGGGAGTAGCGGTAGGGAAAGGAGACTCCACATTTTGCAGGGAGGCTATTAATCAAATCTGGCTTGGCACCGATGCTTGGCGCAAGAGATTTTACGCAGCCGCAGACGGCCTGCCGATCAGCTGTCGTGGCCGCCGCCTTGTTCAAGTTTTTCACGCCGTCGCAGCATGGCGCTGCCACCGCTCCGCCTCCACGGAGGTAGGCCAGGCAGGGGGACACGCTGCTCATTACCTGTCCGCATGAGATGGCGCCTTCGGCGTGAGGAGCTGTCGCCGCCGCTGCCACCACCGCAATCACCACCAAACAGACTACCTTAACTTCTCCAAAACCAGCCATGTTTGCCTTAAATTATACTCCGCTTGTTTTTTTTTTTTTTTTGGGATTGGAATTTGCTGCGAGTGAATATTAGTGATCTTGCATTGAGGCTATATATAGGCTGAAGCCATGAGCTGCTTGCGTATTTGTTAGTAATAACAATATATAGGTTCAAAAATTTGTAATTATTGTAAATATGAGCAACCAATTGTCGGCAGAGACTAATCCAAATAAGGGTGTTTACTATAAATGATAGTAGTATTGATATGAATATATAAAAAAATAATCTAAAGTAATTAATCAATCATTTATTTTGGTAGATTAGTTATTTTTTAACATTTTGATTATCTTCCAAATAGTATTCAAATTTATGTTTTATCAAATTTAATCATTTATGTCCCATATTAATAGGCTAATTGAAAATGAAATAGATATTTAGTAATTCGTAGTAATGGAAAAGAAAAAAAAAGTATTGAAGCCCATAACTGATAAAGTAAAAAAAGAGAAAGAGAAAGAGAAAGAGAGAAAAGATTCCATAAACTCTGTGCAGTGAAGGAACTTCTGCAACGGAAGAGAAAATTAATATGGAGGAAAAAGTCGTTTATTGTATTAGGGCATCCGCAACGCGTCTCGTTGCGGTCCCTATCTAGTCACGGAGAGACGAGACGGCAGCGAGACAGCGTTGCAGGCTCCGTCTCGTCCCCATCCCGTCCCGTAACTTGTCTCGGAGAGACACTCGGCGAGCTGTCTCACCACGCGCATTGGCGATGTGGCGAGCTGCGGTTCGTCCGTGACGCCCACTCGCCGGCCCGCGAGTGGGCGTTGTTTATTTCCGTTGAAAATGTATTTTTTATTATTTTTTAAAAAAATTCAGAAAAAAAATTGAAAAAAAATCACAAAATTATACTAGCCGTTTATAGCTGTTTTTTACAAATTTTTTTACTTTTTTTTATAATATTTTTAAGCCCCCAATCATTTCTATAAATATCAAATCATTCCCACAAATTAATCCACCAAAAAAAACTCTCTATTCTCACTCAAACACTCTCAAACACTCTACATTCTTCATCTCAAAACATTATTCTTCTCCCAAATTTAATCCATTCATTGATCTATTTGAGCAAATGCGTCGAATAATGGAAGAATCGCTAGCAGAAGATCGACGTCAGGAGGAGGAAGCTGCGGCGCCTCAAAGGCGATCCCGGACTTACAACCATCGTAACCGAGAGGAAGCCGCCGCAAGGTTGGTACGCGACTACTTTTGTGACAACCCGGTATGGGGAGAGACCTACTTCCATCGCCGTTTCTGCATGCGGAAACGGCTATTTATGCACATCGCAAATACATTGGCAGCCCGGGAAGAGTTCTTCCAAGAAGGGTTCGACGCCGTTGGCCGTCCCAGTCACACGACGCTGCAGAAATGTACTGCAACAATCCATCAGCTTGCTACTGGACAAACGGCGGATGTGTTCGACGAATACCTGCACATTGGGGAAAGCACTGGGAGAATGTGTTTGATAAAGTTCTGCAAAGGCGTTCGGACAGCCTTCACCGAAGAATTTCTTCGGAAGCTAATCACGGCAGATTGTCAGTTTCTGCTCCGACTTCACGAAGAAGTGCACGGATTCCCCGGGATGATTGGCAACGTCGTTTGCATGCATTGGCAATGGAAGAATTGCCATGTGGCATGGAGGGGGTCATACACGAGTGGCCACAAAGGCACCCACCCCTTCGTTATACTCGAGGCCGTTGCCGACTACCGGCTATGGATTTGGCATGCGTATTTCGGGGTCCCCGGATCGAACAACGACGCCAACGTGCTCAACCAATCCAACCTCTTCACCGAAGTTTTGAATGGTAAAGCACCGGCCATCAACTTCATCGCTAACAACCGGTAGTATAAAATGGGGTACTATCTTGCCGACGACATCTATCCGAAGTGGCCAACCTTCGTGAAGACGTTCAACAGGCCGGTGAACGAAAAAAAGGCTCTTTTTGCGCAGAAGCAAGAGGCTGCTCGCAAGGATGTGGAGAGAGCGTTCGGGGTTCTCCAAGCTCGTTTCAACATTATCAAAGCCCCGGCTCATACGTGGTTTATGGAGAATATAGTCGACATCATGTATACGTGCATAATCTTACACAACATGATTGTCGCCGACGAAGGACCTGAGGCGGGAAATTGGTTCGACCCTGAAACCCCGGAAAGCTCTACCGCAAGTAGTCCGCCTCGCAGTGGAGTGCATCCGTCTATGCAAGATCGGTTGTCTATTCGGGTAAGGACACGTGATTCTACCGCCCACGCCCAACTCCAAGATGATCTAATGGAGCACATTTGGGCAAACTTTGGCAACCAGTAGAGTGCGCGGAAGAAATTAAATTATGTATTTTTAATATTTTTTTAGGATTTTAATTATGTGTTTTTTAAATTTTTTTAGAATTTGAAGTTGTAATTTTATTTTATTTTATTTAATGAAGTGTGTTTTTTTAATTGAATTTGTTGGAAATAAAAATAAAAAATGAAATTGAATAAATAGTTAAGGGATGAGATGGTTAAAAGACGGATAAGAGATGGAGGGTTGCAGGTGTTGTCTCTTAGTTAAGAGATGGAGTGAAAAGTATAGTGGGGCCCATGAATAGTTAAAAGATGAGACGGATAAGAGACAGCGTTGCGGATGGCCTTAAATGGAGGAAGAGAAAAGTAAAAGAGAGGAAAAAGTAGAAAGTGAATAAAGTAGAGAGAATGAAGTGGGAAAGAAAAAGTGATTTAATTAGTACTATCATATAAGGAAATTACTCAACTATAAAAGAACTTCCGAAAGTGGAGAAACGACTCACCTATGGTGGAACGGGAGTATACTTTTTCTGGTTTCAGCTAAGGTTAGATGAGCAACACCACTAAATTGTTGCTACCCTAAAAGGCTCCATAGGACCATTACCCATAATTAGCTTTTTTATTTATATAATTTTAATTTATTTTTAATTATGTAATTTTTTTTTTAGCAATAAAATTTTTAAGAAAAAACTGAATAATTAGTAAATGATAAAGAAAAATAATAAATGTGAATAGTGCCAAGTGTTTAATACTCCCTTTGTTTTGCTGTAATTTTCTTTTTGGTATGGAAATTAAGAAAACTATGTATGTATAATGTATTAAATAAATAGATAATAAAATAGGTTAAAGGAAAAAGTAGAGAAAATAAAGTAGGAGTAAGAATAAAGTAAGAGCGAGAAAATGTGTTATTTTTTGCTAAAAGGAGAAATGACTCAACTAGCATAGAACGTTCCAAAATTGAAAAATGACTCAACTACCAAAGAACAGAACGACTATTTAAGTACTTTTTGCGTATACACGTACAAGTATGTCTTTTTGAATGAAATGTACAAGGTATATTTGTCAAAATTATAAATGTACTTCTAGTGGTCCTGAGAAATATAACTAGAAGCATTCCCATCATAAAAATGTTCTTGAAATTACTCAACAGTATTCCGTCGGTAGAGATTAATTTTTCAGTACCATACTGATACATGCATTAAACGATGAACCGAATATCAAATTAATTGTTGCAGTTTTAAATCTAACACGTCACTTAGAAATGGTCATGTATGGCAAATTAGGAAATCGACGTAGAGTATCACATGGCACTAATTGGCCCAATTAATATTGATCTAATTTTCGGCTACCCATTACATTACGTGCCGTCATGACAAACTATTTATATATGTGGCCATTAATTTCACATATAACTGATTTTTCAAACAAAATATCCCTATTACTCAAATTAAAACTCAATTTATTTTTCAAATACTAATAAATATATGGATATTATGAAAATTATATTAAGGGACGTCGGGTCCTCTTATATTGCTTATTACATCATAATCCAAAATCAAGACCAAATCTCCACCCTTAGATTTTAAAATGAATGGATGAGATTAAATCTTACGAATTTCAATAAATAATAGACAAAATATTAATAGAAGGGTAAGATCGTCATTTGGTTATCATATCATAATTTTCATGTTTTTTTTATATCAGCACAATGACATGAGTATTTCAACACAAGTACACGAAAATATCAACACAGTTTTATTGAGATTTTACATGCATTATATTAACATTTTACATGCATTATATTGAGATTTTACATACATAATATTGAAAAAAATTATTTATTTGTTGATAAAAAATCTGCTTATCAACATATACGAAAACTAAAATAAAAATTATCAAATTTCATCATCCTAACGTCGTCGGAACATATGCAATTGAGATCTCGTTAGAATCCTTATAAAATTACCTTTAATTTGATACTATATTTTTTGCGAAAAAATAATTTAATTAAATCAAGAGAGTTACGTAAATTTAAAGTTTTAAGATCATTTTAATAAAAGACAATTGAAATACCCTTTAATTTTATTTAATAATTATTTAAATTTAAAATATAATTCACTTGACATTATATCAATCACTAGATCTCCTAATCTAATGATTAAAAATTAGTCCTAATTTTAGATTACTAATTAGTTAGCAATTGATCACATCCCAACGAACGTCCGTACATATAGTTCATACTCGATTTATTTCATAGCTTTGTCTAAATCTAGTTGCATATAAATCCTGTAAACTTGAATCGGTGATTAATTTAAGCTCGTATGGTATACTCCCTTCCTCTTTCTCTTACGGATACAGATTTTATATAAATTAATAAAATATGAGAGAGATAAAATATTAATTTACATCTTTTATAATGACACTCATATACTCCTATATCATTAATTTTTGTAATGGGTGTATTTCAAAAATAGAAGTGCACTAATTTTGGTGAATGAATTAAAATGAAACTACTTTTTTTTAGCATGAATGGAGTAATAATTTGATAATTTAAATTTATTGTATTTATTTTTGTAAAAATTTCAATCTAGTTTAAGGAATATAGTCCTATTTGTTTTCATAAAATATTATGTATTGAGAAATAGTAGTATTAATTTCATTAGAAAAATATGCATTAATGATTAAATATGCATTAATGTTTGTCTGTTTATACCAACCATGATTAAATATGCATTCATGTTTGTCTGTTTATACATATCGTATCATGATTATCTGTTTCTCCATAAACATGCAATGTGAAAATAGCATTTTCCTACCCGTGTCAAGACTATTAACTATATTTTCAAGTACTAATCTTAGTATTCGTATAAAAATTCGTGAAGTGATAAAAATATTATGGATATATATATATATATATATATATATATATATATATATATATATATATATATATATAGGGGAGCGTTATTCTCCTTTTCACATCTTAGATCCTTTTTCCTTTTTAATATTACGTGTTAGATCTAAGGCATCAACGGATCAGATTGATTCTATAAAACTGGTTCCGTGTTGCATTATAGAAGGTGGTTGTATGCATTACAGGGTTATTATTGACATTTGACGGAAAAGTAACTGCCACATTTTGGTGTCTGCGAATAATGCCCCACATGGTCACGAGTAATGCATATAATTGACTATATAATGCACAATATGTGAACTGCAATGCATACGAATAAGATGTACCATGTTATGATGTTTGGACACACGTTTCTTGTTTCCCCTAAGGGTTTAATAAGCTTAGGGGCTAGGGTATAGTACGTAGACACGTATGTAATCTTCACATGGTAACGAGTAATGGATATAATTGACTATATAATGCACAATTTGTGAACTGCAATGCATACGAACAAGATGTGCTGTGTTATGATGTTTGACACACGTTTCTTGTTTCCCCTAAGGGTTTAATAAGCTTAGGGGCTAGGGTATAGTACGTACGCATTAATAACAAATTATAAAACGATACGAATAATTCACCAAATTGTCACGAGTAATGGATGTTATTAACTATATAATGCACAATATGTGAACTGCAATGCATACGAATAAGATGTACCATGTTATGATGTTTGACACACGTTTCTTGTTTCCCTAAGGGTTTAATAAGCTTAGGGGCTAGGGTATAGTACGTAGACATTACTAACAAATTGTTGTTATTGGAATATACGTATGTGCATTATTTGGTTTAGGTAGTGCATTATGTAGCTGTTAATTGTCATTATCTCAGTATATTATGCATTATTAGAGGTATTGTGTATATGGGTTAATCAACGGATTGAAGATTACATACGTGTATTTAGTAATGTCTACGTACTATACCCTAGCCCCTAAGCTTATTAAACCCTTAGGGGAAACAAGAAACGTGTGTAAAACATCATAACATGGTACATCTTATTCGTATGCATTGCAGTTCACATATTGTGCATTATATAGTTAATAACATCCATTACTCGTGACAATTTGGTGAATTATTCGTATCGTTTTATAATTTGTTATTAATGCGTACGTACTATACCCTAGCCCCTAAGCTTATTAAACCCTTAGGGGAAACAAGAAACGTGTGTCAAACATAATAACACAGCACATCTTGTTCGTATGCATTGCAGTTCACAAATTGTGCATTATATAGTCAATTATATGCATTACTCGTTACCATGTGAAGATTACATACATGTCTACGTACTATACCCTAGCCCCTAAGCTTATTAAACCCTTAGGGGAAACAAGAAACGTGTGTCAAACATCATAACACAGCACATCTTGTTCGTATGCATTGCAGTTCACATATTGTGCATTATATAGGCAATTATATGCATTACTCGTGACCATGTGGTGCATTATTCGTAGCGGTTTCCAGCCTAGATTAGATTACTATTGTACCCTCATAATGCACAAAATAGGACAAATAATGCAACACGGGATTAATTACCCAATGTTGATCTTGACCGTCCATTTCTCTAATCTAATGGCTGATATTAAGAAGGAGACAGGAGGAAATATAGGAAAAGGAAATGAATACATCCCTATATATATATATATATATATATATACGATAGTGATCAATGTATAACTAATCTTAAGTGTATAACTAGAGAACAAATCTCAGCCACACATCTTAATACTCCAAATTAATCTTATGGCTTAAATAATCTTGCAGATTATTATAAAAAATAATAGCCAAAGGGCATTTTTGGAATTCAATATCTCAAATGTATCAACGTGAATTATCTTCTGCGCAATTTGTACAATCTGAATCTGAATTGTCTCCAGCCACCGCCATGACCGGCCTCTCCGCCGCAGCCGAACATGCGCCGAGACGAGAGGGTGATTGGGCGGTAGGTGGCGGGCGGTGCGTGCCCCTACTGCGGCGGAATGGTGCAGGCGTTGGACGTGCAGAGCAACTGGAGATTCTGCTTCGTGCCGCTCTTTTTCAAAACTAAGCGCAAACTCTACTGCTCCATGTGTTTAAGGCGTTTAGTCCCCCTATAACTCTTTTCCAGATTATCCATGATTTTTACCTTTTCTTTCTTCTTATTTTCTTCATTTTTTATGTTTTTTTTTCAGTTATGAAGGTTTTGTTTTGGGGCTGAGTAGTTTTGCGGAAGTTAGTAGTGTATATTGTATGGAACTTTGGATAGTGTAATAAATCGGCATATAATTATGAAACTGAATTAACCTGAACTTTTTTTCATATTTTTTGAGATAAACATGTGTTTCCTTTCTATGTGTGTATATTATTCATGATTCGGGGATGTTAGTTGTCATTGTTCAAGTGATTAGCATAAGTGATTATCATGAATTAATACACACATCACTCTTAGCATGATTTTACTTCACTCTTATTTATAAAACACATCACTCTTATTATAATTTTACTTAACTCTTGTTTACAAAACACATCACTCTTATTATAATTTTACTTCACTCTTGTTTACAAAACACATCACTCTTATTATGATTTTACTTCACTATTATTTACAAAACACATCACTCTTATTATGATTTTACTTCACTCTTGTTTACAAAACACATCACTCTTAGCATGATTTTACTTCACTCTTGTTTACGAAACACATCACTCTTAGCATGATTGTCACGCCCGCATTTTCTAAGGATAGAAAACACGGTAGATCGCGACTAGGGGAGGATTAGAGAAGCGGGGAAGAAAGGGGAAAATCAACACAACTCAACCATAGCTAGAAACAAATGGGAATAGCTCGAATAAAATCAGAGTGTCTCAACAATCAACAACTCAAAATGAATATTATCTTAACGATAAAAGAAGGACAGCTACTTAGCGGAAGCATTTGAGAGAAGGAATATGCCACGTGTGAAGACATGACACATTCTACACACTTAAATTTCTTCAACGGTCTTGCTCAACACCCACCGCACCCATCACGCTCAACCTGCAATTTTTAAAAGAAAAGCAGGGCTGAGTACTTGATGCACTCAGTGGACTCATGCCGAAATCATTTTATAAAAAGTATTTATCATGCCACCATTGAGTGACCTCGGGTTTAACTTTGAAAATGCCCGAGACACTAAAATCATTTCCATTGTAAAATTCGACTGATCAGTCATTTTCCCATAGATGTCTACCATATCTGATCCATTGATGACAAGGAATGTGGCCACATTCCAAGTCACTAGACCGGCCGACCCAAAAGACGGCTCACGATCTCCATAGGTGTACACTAGCCTGAATAGGGACTCACTCCCTAGACAGACCCGAATTCGATTATCCATTGATGGCAAAAGCCACATCAGATAGGTTCCATAGAATAAAACAAAACATGGCATGACAAATATTCATATCATTTTCACATAAAAATATACTTAGGGCATAGCCCTTATTTAAAAAGAAAGCCCACCTCGCGTGCTTAACTCGAAATTACGTTCTTTCCCTTGCGATCGCGATTCCCTTGCAATGATTCACCTTTAACAATTTATATAATAGATAAATCAACACATTGTTTCAGCCAAATAACTAAAAATGCATGCATCCTAAGCAAAGTCTTTCATCTCGATTTATCTCGGTTTTCGATTATTCGGCGGCCGCTTACGCCCCTAATTTCCTCCGTTGGCTCCTCGTATTTTCTTAATGATATCGAATTAAAATCTCAAAATTATTTAAGCGCATAAATCATCGAAATTATTTCTCCTCGAAAATATATCTATTTCGGACTTAGGATAAATTATTCAACCTTCACATTATCCGGAAATTAATTAAATAATTCCCCACAACTAATTTATCGGCCCAAGGATTTAATTAATTTGGCCCAAGAATTAAAAGTGACCCACAACAACTCATGCCCAAAACAATTAAAGTGTTGACCCAAAAAGAAATAAAAGAACTTTATACTCCCACCTTTAAACACACGTACACCATGATTCATCACAAACCACTTTGTAAAGTAAAAAAAAAAGGAATATTAAAAGAATAAAACAATTTAGGAATCCATTACTCCCATTCCCAATTCATCGTGTATTCTCTCCCCCTCCTTTCTCAAAACAGAATACGCCAAGATTTTTCAAGAATCCCCAAATCCTCTCTCATTTCTTTCCCAAGTTAAGCTTAAACATATAGACAAAATGAATAGGAAATAAAAGCTCCGTCACCCTCAAGTTCTCGCCGACCCTTCTCTCTCTCACCACATCTAAAACGAGATTTCCAATTTTCCTGCTGCGGATCGCCGTCGCACTGCACCAATCGACCGGTCACTGCCGCTACTTCCTTCGTCGGCCCACTGGGCGGCCTCGGTCCTCCCCGATTAGCCCCGTTTCCCAATTAAAGGTTCGTTCTTGATTTATTTATGTCCGGTTCTTAATTTGGTTGCTTCGATTTACTCGATTAGAGATTTATTTCAGATTTCATGATATGCACAAGAATGGAATAGGAATGGGGTGGAAGAAGTGTATACCTTTGTTGCAAAGAGTTGCAGGAAAACAATTTGGGGACTCTCGGCTCTCTTACTCGAACTATTTCTTCTCAACTGTGATTTCAAGAATTGGTATCATGGAATTAAAATATGGAGGTTCGTATTCATGGGATTGTGAAGAAATTACCTTTGTTGGATAGACAACCACATATCAAACTGGAGTCTCGGTTTCTCTCTATTTTTTTCAGATTTTTTTATAGAATGAGGAAACTGATTTGTGAAGGGAATATTATAGAGAGGAGGTGGTTGATAGATATGGGAGAGATTCATGGAAGAGAGGAGCGGTTTTTCTAACGTGGGCTGAGGAGGTGTGATTTTCGAATCAATCTTTTTTTTTGGGATCAACTTAGAATTTATTTGTTATTTATTTGCAGATCACGGAGGAGGATAATCTCTATAGAATCTTTATTTAATATTTCAGCTTCTTAAAAAAAAAATTCCATAGGCTCTCAAAATAAAACGGAACGATAGTTGGCTAAAAAAAAAATTCGACAGTAATCTAAAAACAACTTAAAGGAAAGGGAAAAGTCGGGCGTTACAATCTACCCATCTTAACAAAAATTTCGTCCCGAAATTTGCAAAAATATAACTAAGCGTTTCCTAGTACTCTCCATCTTATCTTCAAATTCTCAAGCGTATTCCTCGCAACCACAATGTTACTATTGATTTGGGGGTGGAGCTGGGTCTCCTCTTGGGTCGGCTTGAATTGCTTGAAATTGTGGGCGTGGTCCTTGGTCGTTTTGCCTTACACCGACTCCAACATTCTTACTTGGACAATCTCTAGAAAAATGACCATTTCCACCACAGTTGTAGCATCCATCAAACTTGAGTCTACACTCTCCACGGTGGTTCCTAAAGCATATAGTGCATGGAGGAATCCTAGGTCGGAAATTACCCCTCTGATTGGGAGCAGTCTGGATATGTTGTTGCCTCTTATTTTCATATGGACCCTGATCCCCATCCCATTTTCTCTTGTCTCGAGAGTTATGTTGTTGCTGTGGTGTTGGTGGTGTAGGATTCGCTACCATCTCATCCTTAGGCAGTGCCTCTTCCACATCTAAAGCGCAACTCAAAATCTCGGAGTATGTAACTCCTCTCCGGCTGGCCACGGCTACCCTTATTTCGTGTCTAAGACCAGAACGAAATTTTTCGGCCATTTTCTCATCTGTGTCTACCAACTCAGGTGCATATCGGGTCATTTCACAAAGAGCACGGTCGTACTCCGTCACGTTCATGCTTCCTTGTTTTAGGGTGTGGAACTCAACTATCTTTGCCCGTCTGTAGCTCATGGGAATGTACTTGTTGTACACCTCCTCCTTGAATTCATTCCATGTCAGGGCCTCACGGCGTGCGGGGTTCATTGTTCTTCGCTTAGTATCCCACCAAAAATCGGCAGGCCCAGTTAATTGAAAAGTCACACAAGCGAGACGTTCCCTATCTGTGCACTCCATAAACTCGAATATACGCTCGAGGGCGCGTATCCAGGCCTCTGCCTTTGGTGGCTCTCCAAGTCCATCAAACCGTGGGGGGTTTTGCTTCAAAAATGTCTTGATGTATCCTTTTTCTTGAGGTGGAGGTGGGGGTGGTGGTGGTGGCGGGGGTTGATTTCCAACACTCTCCTCGGACCGTTCCTCCCCATTGCGCCCTACTCGTGGACCACGTCCACGTCCATCTCCACGCCCACGTCCACGTCTCGGTGGCATTCTGTTTCATAGGCACACGAGTTAGTACGGTTGTTCATATTCCAACTTCACCACTTTCATATCTTTTCATACATCATAATAATGACTTCTCTTCTCATTCTTCGATTTTCCTTGCCTCGTATTTTTGATAAATTAGGGATTCGCCCCACACTTTCAGATTCTCGTTCATTTTTGCCACTCGGGAAAGTGATAGATTATCTCAACTTAAAACTACGGTTCGCGTGTATTCAATCTAGCCTACAACATAAGCACTCTATGTTCGCCACATACTTCATCATCTCTCATCTCAACATCTACCACAATTAACGTCATTCATACCACAAGATAAACACACAATATTTTCACACCTTATAGCTAAACACTTTCGCACCTCACATTTGCATTCATAAAATTGACACAAAAGCTTTCTTCAAACTCTTTCACACTCTCCTAAAATTTCCACATCTCACTTTTAAAGTAAAAGTTTTGACTCAAAACTAAAATATACTTTCGCATAAACTTTCATCCATCGTATAAAACACTCCATAGAATAACGCATCATACTTTGCACCTCATAACATAAATATCATCATACTTCCATAGCTCAATTTTCCAAACGAAAAAGTTAAAACTATTTTTCTCGAAACTCAAAAATTTTTGAATAATTCATAAACACAGTATTTCCATTGATCAAGTTTTTCATAAAAGATAAATCACCCCATTGCATAACATACATCTTTCTATCACCATAGATTTTCATCTTCTCGCAAAACACACACATATATTTTTTTATATAAGCCAAGCTCATCTATCTCAATGTAAAACATACTTTATTTTCATAACCATAGCTCTGCTATCCCATTGGAAAACATACTTTGTTTTCATAACCATAGCTCTTTTATCCCATTGTAAAACAAACTTTGTTTTCATAACCATGTCCATAGCTCATATATCCCATTGTAAAACATACTTTGTTTTTCCTAACCATAGTTTCTCTTCTTCTTTCCTGAAAACTTTCTCATAAAAATTTTTCATAAAAATAAATTACCTCTTTCTTGATTGAGCGTGGCGAAGCGGGATGTTGAGCCTTCAATGCATAATTATTATTATCATTATTATTATTATTACTACTATTATTTTAGTCTAGCGAAACAAGTCTAGACTAAGACTGAAAAAGACTCTCGGGTCCAGAGCGGAAAGAAAAATTGCTCTGATACCACTTTGTCACGCCCGCATTTTCTAAGGATAGAAAACACGGTAGATCGCGACTAGGGGAGGATTAGAGAAGCGGGGAAGAAAGGGGAAAATCAACACAACTCAACCATAGCTAGAAACAAATGGGAATAGCTCGAATAAAATCAGAGTGTCTCAACAATCAACAACTCAAAATGAATATTATCTTAACGATAAAAGAAGGACAGCTACTTAGCGGAAGCATTTGAGAGAAGGAATATGCCACGTGTGAAGACATGACACATTCTACACACTTAAATTTCTTCAACGGTCTTGCTCAACACCCACCGCACCCATCACGCTCAACCTGCAATTTTTAAAAGAAAAGCAGGGCTGAGTACTTGATGCACTCAGTGGACTCATGCCGAAATCATTTTATAAAAAGTATTTATCATGCCACCATTGAGTGACCTCGGGTTTAACTTTGAAAATGCCCGAGACACTAAAATCATTTCCATTGTAAAATTCGACTGATCAGTCATTTTCCCATAGATGTCTACCATATCTGATCCATTGATGACAAGGAATGTGGCCACATTCCAAGTCACTAGACCGGCCGACCCAAAAGACGGCTCACGATCTCCATAGGTGTACACTAGCCTGAATAGGGACTCACTCCCTAGACAGACCCGAATTCGATTATCCATTGATGGCAAAAGCCACATCAGATAGGTTCCATAGAATAAAACAAAACATGGCATGACAAATATTCATATCATTTTCACATAAAAATATACTTAGGGCATAGCCCTTATTTAAAAAGAAAGCCCACCTCGCGTGCTTAATTCGAAATTATGTTCTTTCCCTTGCGATCGCGATTCCCTTGCAATGATTCACCTTTAACAATTTATATAATAGATAAATCAACACATTGTTTCAGCCAAATAACTAAAAATGCATGCATCCTAAGCAAAGTCTTTCATCTCGATTTATCTCGGTTTTCGATTATTCGGCGGCCGCTTACGCCCCTAATTTCCTCCGTTGGCTCCTCGTATTTTCTTAATGATATCGAATTAAAATCTCAAAATTATTTAAGCGCATAAATCATCGAAATTATTTCTCCTCGAAAATATATCTATTTCGGACTTGGGATAAATTATTCAACCTTCACATTATCCGGAAATTAATTAAATAATTCCCCACAACTAATTTATCGGCCCAAGGATTTAATTAATTTGGCCCAAGAATTAAAAGTGACCCACAACAACTCATGCCCAAAACAATTAAAGTGTTGACCCAAAAAGAAATAAAAGAACTTTATACTCCCACCTTTAAACACACGTACACCATGATTCATCACAAACCACTTTGTAAAGTAAAAAAAAAGGAATATTAAAAGAATAAAACAATTTAGGAATCCATTACTCCCATTCCCAATTCATCGTGTATTCTCTCCCCCTCCTTTCTCAAAACAGAATACGCCAAGATTTTTCAAGAATCCCCAAATCCTCTCTCATTTCTTTCCCAAGTTAAGCTTAAACATATAGACAAAATGAATAGGAAATAAAAGCTCCGTCACCCTCAAGTTCTCGCCGACCCTTCTCTCTCTCACCACATCTAAAACGAGATTTCCAATTTTCCTGCTGCGGATCGCCGTCGCACTGCACCAATCGACCGGTCACTGCCGCTACTTCCTTCGTCGGCCCACTGGGCGGCCTCGGTCCTCCCCGATTAGCCCCGTTTCCCAATTAAAGGTTCGTTCTTGATTTATTTATGTCCGGTTCTTAATTTGGTTGCTTCGATTTACTCGATTAGAGATTTATTTCAGATTTCATGATATGCACAAGAATGGAATAGGAATGGGGTGGAAGAAGTGTATACCTTTGTTGCAAAGAGTTGCAGGAAAACAATTTGGGGACTCTCGGCTCTCTTACTCGAACTATTTCTTCTCAACTGTGATTTCAAGAATTGGTATCATGGAATTAAAATATGGAGGTTCGTATTCATGGGATTGTGAAGAAATTACCTTTGTTGGATAGACAACCACATATCAAACTGGAGTCTCGGTTTCTCTCTATTTTTTTCAGATTTTTTTATAGAATGAGGAAACTGATTTGTGAAGGGAATATTATAGAGAG
Organism: Salvia splendens; assembly: GCF_004379255.2. Lineage (NCBI taxonomy): Eukaryota > Viridiplantae > Streptophyta > Magnoliopsida > Lamiales > Lamiaceae > Salvia > Salvia splendens. The sequence continues at coordinate 11,932,872 of NC_056033.1, forward strand.
GAGGTGGTTGATAGATATGGGAGAGATTCATGGAAGAGAGGAGCGGTTTTTCTAACGTGGGCTGAGGAGGTGTGATTTTCGAATCAATCTTTTTTTTTGGGATCAACTTAGAATTTATTTGTTATTTATTTGCAGATCACGGAGGAGGATAATCTCTATAGAATCTTTATTTAATATTTCAGCTTCTTAAAAAAAAAATTCCATAGGCTCTCAAAATAAAACGGAACGATAGTTGGCTAAAAAAAAAATTCGACAGTAATCTAAAAACAACTTAAAGGAAAGGGAAAAGTCGGGCGTTACAATGATTTTACTTCACTCTTGTTTACGAAACACATCACTCTTAGCATGATTTTACTTCACTCTTGTTTACGAAACACATCACTCTTAGCATGATTTTACTTCACTCTTGTTTACAAAACACATCACTCTTATTCTGATTTTACTTCACTCTTGTTCACAAAACACTTCACTCTTGTTCAGAAAACACTTCACTCTTGTTCACAAAACACATCACTCTTATTCTGATTTTACTTCACTCTTGTTCACAAAACACATCACTCTTATTCTGATTTTACTTCACTCCTATTCTGATTTTACTTCACTCTTGTTCACAAAATACATCACTCTTATTCTAATTTTACTTCACTCTTGTTCACAAAACACATCACTCTTATTCCGATCTTACTTCACTCTTGTTCACAAAACACATCACTCTTACTCTGATTTTACTTCACTCTTGTTCACAAACAAGAGTGTAATTCTCCAAAAATAGGTATATGGCTGGTTTAATTCTCCAAAAATAATTATAACTTGATCAGAAACTGGATGCTTAGATGTATGGCTGAGTTGATGAATCCATGACCTTGATAAGAGAAGTGCATGCTAAAAGAGTCGTGGTGTTTCTCAATGCAGAAATTGTCAAATTGAAGTGGATTTTGAATACTTCACTCTTGTTTACAAAACACATCACTCTTGTTCACAAAACACATCACTCTTACTCATATTTTACTTCACTCTTGTTCACAAAACACATCACTCTTACTCATATTTTACTTCACTCTTGTTCACAAAACACATCACTATTACTCAGATTTTACTTCACTCTTGTTCACAAAACACATCACTCTTACTCAGATTTTACTTCACTCTTGTTTACAAAACACATCACTCTTAGCATGATTTTACTTCATTCTTGTTCACAAAGCACATCACTCTTACTCAGATTTTACTTCACTCTTGTTCACAAAACACATCACTCTTACTCAGATTTTACTTCACTCTTGTTCACAAAACACATCACTCTTACTCAGATTTTACTTCACTCTTGTTCACAAAACATATCACTCTTACTCAGATTTTACTTCACTCTTGTTCACAAACCGCATCACTTTTAGCATGATTTTACTTCACTCTTGTTTACAAACACATGACTCTTAGCATGATTTTACTTCACTCTTGTTTACAAACACATGACTCTTAGCAAGATTTTACTTTACAAAACACATCACTCTTAGCATTAATTTACTTCACTTTTGTTCACAAAGCACATCACTCTTACTCAGATTTTACTTCACTTTTGTTCACAAAACACATCACTCTTACTCAGATTTTACTTCACTCTTGTTTACAAACAAATTCTTTAAAAAATTACTATACACAAATATTCTTTAAAAAACAATAAGGAAAAGGATGGAAAAGAGTAGAAAAAGCTGAGTTCCAAGAACTATACATTGTTTGGTTGCAGAAAAGTCTTTTGTCTTCCAACCTGTATACGAGGAATGACCCGGCTCCTTCTCTTGATAGCTAAAATTCAACAAAAATGGTGGTAACATCACTGTCTATTTTTCTGATTATTGAACCAAAACATTAGTACTACTATCTAAGAAATTAAGAAAACCAAACTTTGATGGAAACTACAAAATCCCACTTGTTTCAAAACACTATGATTTACTTCATTAAAACACAAACTCAGCCATTCTCTCTCCCTCTTCAATTCAGTATCAGAAAAACAAATAAAAAATGCCTATTGTGACACCTATTGAGATTAAATTACTAGTTCTCATAATCGTTGCAGCTATCGTCAGTGGCTTGGCCGTTATCGCTGCTTTCATATACCTCATACGTTCACTGCTTCATTCATCTCACACAATGGCGTGGCCGATGGCGGGGAAGCCATTGACGGTGCTGAAGTTGCAGGAGACGTAAACGGGGACGAAGAAAAAGTCGGCCTCCCATGGCTCGAATGTGCGAATATCACTGCTCAACAAGGCTCGGTGGATGGCCACCTCCGCCGCGAATAGATGGCTGCTGCACCGCTCGTTTGCTAGCCAGTCAGAGTTGAATTTCGGTGGCAATTCGTAGACGTAGACTTTCATTCCATTGAGTGGCCATTTACCACATATCTGTACTTTTGACCATAATACCCCTGCATTTTTTATTATAGAGTAAATTTATGATTAATGGAACTAATATCTCCTTAAATTCGAAAATTAATACTCACCCTTGATTTTTTTGATCTTGTGGCTATGATTTGTTCTCTAGTTATTTGGTTAAGGGGTGTTTGCCATAGATCACTACCCTATATATATATATATAGGATTTTATTCAAATCCTTTTCCCACTATTAATCCAATCTCCTTTTTAATCTCAGCCATGGATTTGTTGTGATCGGATGGTTAAAACATTGACAGATAATTAGTTAATTTCTTAAATTTTAAACGTTTAAAGGGCATAATAGAGATTAACATTTGTAGTTAGTTATGGAATGCTCCATAATTTTAGCCGTATTATTTTATGCAGATTTCCCACTAAGTATTTGTGCAGATTTTCATATTATTTTATGTAGATTTCGTTTAGTTTTTAATCTCAGCCATATTTAGCTTCGAAGGAGGCATGTTGACATATAAAAACAGAAATGAACATAATGCAGGCACATAGGCAAATAATGTAAGCACATCAACTAATAATGAAGAGCTTATACCGAGTAATGAACAAACAAATATTCGATCAACTCCTTGACAATATAAAAAAAACTTTGACATGATGCATGATACATGACATATAATGAATACAAATATACACATTAATGAACATAATCATTTACTTAATGAGCATAAAACTTCTGTCTCCGCTATTTCAACAATGACCAACGGCAATTCATGCATATATGAAAATAATTCATTAACATATGAACGTAATGCAGAGATTATATGAGGTAATGAATAAACAAATATTCCATTTGGTTGTTGACAATTAAAAAACAGAAATGAACATATGCATGCACATAGGCAAATAATGTAATCACATCGCCTAATAATGAACAGCTTATACCAAGTAATGAACAAACAAATATTCGATCAACTCCTTGACAATATTATAATTTAAGTTGTGCCATGTGTCATTGTTTGGCGAACGTTTCTTGTTTGCCCTAAGGGTTTGACAAGCTTATGGGCTAGGGTGTAGTATGTTCCAAGTCTAAAAAATGTTGTCCAAATACACGAGATGGAGTAATTCGTCTGGGGTTGCACATGCATAACGCGTGGGTATATTTTAAAACAGATATACATAATGTACATATTGTGTAGTATAATGCGTAGTTTAGTTTCTGTAACGCATTGTTTGTGGTATGTAATGAACATTTATCCTTACCCATTTAGTTTAGGTTCTATAATGAACATTGTTTGTGGTATGTAATGAACATTTATCCTAGCCACTAGTTTAGGTTGTGCCGTAATTCGATGTTTTTCCCACGTTTCTTGTTTTTCCTAAGGGTTTAACAAGCCTAGGGGCTAGGGTGTAGTATGTTCTAAGTCTAAAAAACGTTGTCCAAATACACGGGCTGCAGTAATTCCTCGGGGTTGCACATGCATAGCGCGTAGGCATTTTTTAAAACAGATATACATAATGTAAATATTATGTAGTGTAATGCGTGATTTTAGTTTCTGTAATGCATTATTTGTGATATGTAATGAACATTTATCCAGCCCCGTTTCATTTAAGGTGTGCCGTGTTTCGATGTCTGGTGCACATTCCTCGTTTTCCCTAAGGGTTTAACAAGCCTAGGGGCTAGGGTCTAGTACATACAACAGCAACCATGTGATGCATAAAACAAGATAAATAATGCATTCAAATAGCCAAATAATGTACATAATCAGTCAAGTAATGAACATACAAATATTGCATTCATTCTTAGACTCATGTACAATAGCAATCTAATGATGCATAAAGCATGATAAATAATTCATAGAAATAGCTAAATAATGTACAAATGTTGCATTCACTGTTAGACTCATGTACAAGTTCCGTGACGGCTTCCTTCTGCCGTGGAGTTAAACTCTTTATACAATTCAGAAACTCAGTAGGGGTTCGTCGAAATTACAGATGGTCGACGTTCCTACCCCTTGGTTTCCTATCCTCCGTCTCTTCCGGAGCTGTACTAGTCCCGGCCTCTGATACTCGCTCCCGGAATTTCTGGGCAATTCCTACTGCCAGTATATCATCGACCGCCTCGGGATGTCCAATCTTAGCTGCTTTGATGTTGTACAACATACAAAATAATAACATACAATTAGTTACATAATGTACAAACTGAATAAAATAATGTGGACAATTATACTGCATTCACTTATACACTATTGTACAAAAGCATCAAAATAATGCCTAAAAACTGATACATAATGCATTTTAATAATCAAATCATGTTCAGAATAAATCAACAAATGCACCGTGAATATCGCAATCACCCATTGTCTCATGTCCAACAACACTCACATAAAGCATAAACCATGATAAATAATGCACTAAAATAACTAAATAATATACAGATCCGGTCAAGTAATGAACATACAAATATTCCATTCACTCTTTGACCCATATACAACAGCAGTCACATGATACATAAAACAGGATAAATAATGCATTCAAATAGCCAAATAATGAACAGAATCACTCAAGTAATGAACATATAAAAATATTTCATTCACTCTTAGACTCATGTACAACAGCAGTCAAATGATGCATAAAACAAGATAAATAATGCATAGAAATAGCAACATAATGTACAGATTCAGGCTAGTTATGAACATAAAAAGATTCCACGCACTCTGTAACTCATGTACAACCGCAGACACTAGATGCATGATACATGATATATAATGCATAAAAATAGGCAATTAATGAGCAGACTCATTGAATTAATGAGCATAAAACTATTGCATTCACTACTTAACCAATGACCAACGACAGTTGGTTGAAGGTTGTACCAGTGAATATAATGCATTCAACAGTCAAATGGAATATTTGTTTATTCATTACCTCATATAATCTTTGCATTACGTTCATATGTTAATGAATTATTTTCATATATGCATGAATTGTCGTTGGTCATTGTTGAAATAGCGGAGACAGAAGTTTTATGCTCATTAAGTAAATGATTATGTTCATTAATGTGTAATGTAAATAATTCTCAAACTCAATTAAACCATGGGTGAATAAAATACAAATTTTTGACTCACAGAATAAGAGCAACAGTCCATGTAATCAAAATGCAATTAAACTCAAAAGCTCACCCTCCGGCTGGGATTGTTGGGAATTTGTTTGTCGTCCTCTCTTTGTCATTTTAACAAATGCGCAGCTAGCCAAACTAAAAAAAATCATAAGATTGTGTTAACAAATACGCGTCGATGGGGGTAATCGGTGGAATCGTGGTATGGGTGGTGTTTTCTCGTTGTACGTACACGGAGACACACTTGTACCAACTCATAGATTAAATCAGTCCAATAACTATCGAAAAACCCTACCTCCAGAAGCAACCGCGGTGATAACTTGTTCAGAACAGCAACAGAACACTCGTTGAATTTTAGAACGAACGGCGAGCCCTTGCGTGGTGGCGGCTAGGGTTTTGCTAGCGGTTGGAAATTGTGAAGAAGCTTCGGGATAAAGGAGCGGGAGAGAGAAGCGGAATTTGAGTCGTCTGCTAATGAATGAGGAGTTGAGTAGATGGAAAGTAGTGGGTGAATCCCACTAAAATCTCACGCACAACGATTGCGTTTTTGTTATAACATCAAATTACTAATTCACCCTCATAATGAACGAAAACAACTAAATAATGAAGTACGGAATGTTTAACTAGGATTTTAATCCGGATCGTGAATCCTCCAGATTGGACGCTCCAGATCGAGAAGCAACTTAAATCTAATGCATGAAAAGGACTTTAACACATCCCTATATATATATATATATATATATATATATATATATATATATATATATATATACTCCCTCCGTCCCGGACTACTTGCACTTATTTCCTTTCTGGGCGTCCCAAGTTATTTGCACTCTTTCCATTTTTAGTAAAAAATTATCACCTACAGCTGCAATTGTTGACTTTGCTATACACTCATTCCTTAATCTCCGTGCCGAAAAGGAAATGTGCGAGTAGTCCGGGACGGAGGGAGTATATATATATAGCGGAGGGTCCTATTAAGGATAACAACCCTTCATTATTTTGCTACCTATTACCAGATCTCATACGTCCGATCTTCATATATGCGGCCAAGGTTAATCCATGGCACGAGTTAATTCGGTGTGTAAAACTGTCAATTGAAGATATTATTGACAAATTGAATTTTATTAGTTATAATCAACTCTTTAAAAATATCTCAAAACATATAATTACATAAATATTTTGATTTCAGTTATTTTTTCACAAAACATAGTATCAAAATTAGGTAATTTATAAGAATTCTAAAAAGATCTCAATTGCATATGTTTGGATGATAACGTTAAAACTTTAATTGGATATATGTTTTGTGAAAAAAAAAATTAATCGAGCTAGTTATATAAATTCTAAGTTTTGAGATAAAATTCAATAGTTCACTACAAAAAAACGCTAATTAGTGACAACGAAAAAACAGCTCAAGAACTAGTGATGGATAATGACTGAAATTCGTCAGTCACTAATTAGTATCAGATAAGTCTATCACTAATATGTGGCAGCCACCTACATTTCCGTCATTGAGTAGGCTAGTAACTTTGGTGACAGGACAAATCCGTCACTAAAAGTTTTTAGTGACAAGCTTGTTATTGACGGATCCGTCGGTAACTTTATCCGTCAATAACTGTGTTTAGAGAAGAAATTTTGCTGATTAGTGACGGATAATTCTGTCATTAAATCGTGAGTTTTTTTTAGTGGTTAGTCGTAACTAATAAAATTCGGTTTCCAATAATATCTCCGGTTGACATTTTTTGAGTTGACATTGCACGGTGGATTGATGTTGGCCGCATATCTAAATATCTTACAGATGAGATCTTGTTATAGTTAGCACACTAATGGAGGTTATTATCTCGAGATCAAATCTCAACCATTATATTAAATAAAAAAATGAGATTAAAAACACAAAAGGTCATTTTAAGATATTTTTATAAACTAAAAGGATCTAAAAATATCATTATGTGTTATAAATTGAATTGATTTAAAAATGACCTTAAGATTAGGTTGTTTATATAACATTGCCCTATATATTAATACATCATCCATCCACTATTAGGATTAAATCTAAGAAATGTAAAAAAATATAAGTTGAAAAAGGTAAAAAGACGTAAGTTAAATGAGTTTCTATTTACCATTTATAATAAAAATATGAATAATAAACTTCTATTGACATAAGGACAGACATAACATGCTAGCAAAATTAGACTCCTATTATTAGAAGGATGGAGCATCTCACTTATACAGATCATTTTCATTCCAAAAAATGCAAATAAAAATGACCCAAAATATAATTAACTAATTAGGGCAATCCTTTGTTATTATAGAGAATTTGATATTCATTATATTTGGTGTGCAGCAGTGCGGCACCTAGAGTTGAATATTATGAATGTAAGGGCGATCTATACACTACTACTAGCATGAAAACAAAACCATATTTGATTAAGACTAAATGTCCATTTTTATCCTGAACATATTGCGATTTTTTTATTTTGGTCCAAAACATTATCTTTTAAATTATTCGGTCCCTCACAAATAAAAACGGGTCACATTTGGTCCATTTTGGACGATTCCGTCAAAAATTTGACGGTCAACGCCAATTACACCTATTTTGACTGAATTAACAAGTTATAATTAATTATTTAATTTACCAGAAAATAAAATATACTATTATTCAACAAAAAAATATTATTCTCGTTATTTTTCTTCCTCTCAAACTGAAATTAATGAAGCCTCCCTCCTCCCTCAAGTCAGCGCTCCTCCTCTACCCCTTTCTGTCAATTTTGCCGACCGCCGTTCGCTGCCCTCATACCGACTCCAACGGGGCACTAACTATGGCCGGCGTGTGAGCCAAAACTCTCTCTATTTCACCACAGCCGCTACTTCGCCTCTCTTCTCGTCTGGTCCATCGCCGGTGTGTGGAGGTGAGGCGTCTCCCTCCTCTTTTCCCAGTTGCCCTCACTCTATCCCTCTCTCTCTCAACCTCACCGCAGCGCCTCTCGGACAGCCTAGTCGAAACCACCTCCGTCTTCGGTGAGCGGCGGCACGCAGTGTTGGTCTCTTTCCTCAACGCGAATCGGAGATGAAGCTCGACTGTGGCAGTTCAGCCAACGCTGTCGTGTCCTTCGTGCTTCAGCCGTGGGGTGCTGCCTACCGTCAGTCCCTAACTCCTAGTTGGTTCTCTTGCCATAGCCGCTGTTATTCGAACAACCGGCTCGCATCTTGGTTCGACAGCCCCCAAACTTCGATTAAGGTTCGTTCTTAGCGAAGGGGGGATCCCCAAACTTGCGTGCTGACTTGAGGGAGGATCAATTTTGGAATACCCTATTTTCAATTTGAGGGAGAGAGCAGTGATGGGAATGAGAATTTTTTGATAAATAATATATTTAAATTTTTGGTAAATTAATTCATTTTAATTAATCCAGTCAAAACTTGCATAATGAAATATATTTATTAACTTAACCCGGTCAAAATGTAATTAAAATTCGTTGACCGTCAAATTTTTTACGGAACCGTCCAAAATGGACCAAATGTGATCCGTTTTTATTTGTGAGGGATCGAATAATTCAAAAGATAATGTTTTGGACCAAAATCAAAAAATCGCAATATGTTAAGGACAAAAATGGGCCTTTAGTCTTTGATTAATAACACTTGAATGTAATTAATCACCAATTGCAATGGTTAAACAGCAGGTGACAAATCAATGTGAAGGGGTGAACAGTTTTGCTCTTCCACCGTCTATGTTAACGATGCAACTCTGCTCACTACTCTAGTGTTGAATCACCAGTGTCTGTCTGGCCAGACTCTCACCAGTGTCTGTCTGGCCGACATCCAGGTTGTTTTTAGCTACAAGGGGAACTCTGCCAGCGACGGCCAAACCATATCCTTTGAGCCCACTGTAGTTGGCTGGATTGTTTGTCATCAGCTTCATAGTTCGAACTCCAAGATCTCTCAGTATCTGCAAAACGATTAAACAGCAGTCTTCATAATATAACCATGTCAATTAAAAAACATGGTCCATAGATACAGATTTACGGCACAAAAAGTCGCAACACAAAAATGACTTTGTTGAATAATAGATATCATCAATGGGGAACAGCCTGAGTACTTAGCTATCTTGATCAATACCTGAGCACCAATCCCATACTCCCTTGAGTCAATAGGCAAACCCAGCTCCTCGTTTGCCTCGATAGTGTCATGTCCTTCGTCTTGCAAACTGTAAGCTCGAAGCTTGTGGCCCAACCCAATACCCCTCCCCTCATGACCGCGAAGGTAAACCAGAACGCCCCTTCCAGCAGCTTCGATCTGTTGCATTGCAAGCTCCAATTGTTTTCCGCAGTCACATCTGGCGGATCCAAATATGTCTCCAGTCAGACATTCCGAGTGTACTCTCACTAGAATATCTAGTCCATCCCCAATCTCACCCTGAAAAGTCCACAACCACGAGCATTCTGTAATTTTTTTTGCTTTATGAAAATCACCTCGACTCATAAAGAGGCGTATGCATACCTTAACCATTGCAATATGCTCAATCCCATCCAAAATTGACCTATAACAATAGGCAGTGAAGGGTCCCCACATAGTTGGTATACGAGCAGCAGATGCATGTTCGACTAATCTATTCCTCTTTCTTCTATATCTGCAGATCAATGCTTGTTTAAGCAAATCTTAAGAAACCTCCACTGTGTAAAGCCATATTTAAGATGAAAATCTACATATTAACCTCTCCTAGAGAGGCCTTGCACTTTCCTGTAAACTAAATACATACCAAATGAATGGGAAGCAATGAAGCTCTGGCTATCTACCTTATTAGATCAGCGATAGAAACAATCTTTAAGTTTTCTTTCTGGGTAAACTGACGAAGCTTTGGCAATCTAGCCATAGAACCATCATCATCAACAATCTCACATAAAACACCAGCAGGTTCTGATCCAGCTAGCATGGCAAGATCTACAGCAGCTTCTGTATGCGAGTCTCTTTTCAAAACACCACCCTCCCTGTACTTCAATGGAAATATATGTTCTGGACGGTTGAAGTCCTCAGGTTTCGAATCATTTGATGCAAGAGCCGTTATAGTTATTGCCCTGTCACGTGCTGAAACGCCTGTACTTGTACCATGTTTTGCGTCCTACAACAATGCCATCAAGACGTGCTTGGATAAAAATCAAACTTTGATCGTTCCTATAGTTTACAAAATATAATTAGGTACCTCGAAATCTCATACACAACATGGCAAAAAACAGGAAATCGACTAAATCCCACCTAAAAACATCAATTCAAACCCCAAAATTGAACTTCTATGTTTCTTCATAACGCAATAAATAAAGGACCAAAGAGGGCTAACCGGGAGCGAGAAATAGTGGCCGGCGAGCAAGAAAAGTTAAAGGCAGACATCATGTCTAACGTTGGAGAGGCCGATAACTAGCCGATATGACCAAATTCCCAAGTGATTTTTCGGCATTTGTGTTAGAAGAATGGAGATTCAAGAAATGCATGAAGAGCATGCTGACATGGCTTCATGCATTGCTGGAAAGGAAAGTGCACGAGAAGACATGGTACATGCATTGCTGGAAAGGAAAGTGCACGAGATCACATGGTGAACAAGAGCATTGGATTAAAGCCGCTGCCAGCTGCAGCCAACGAGTTGAGGGACCACTCTTGTACGTTCAAAGAGGTGTTGATGAGAGGATTAAAGTAGAGAGCTTTCTGTTATGATTAGTGTGGTTTATGTTTTGATTAGTGAGTTAAGTGTAACAGAATATAGACTAGATTGTTCCATGAAAAAGCATAAATCTCAGGTTTGTATTTCATTTTTGGGTATTCAATGAAACGGTGCATTAAGCTCTCTATCATCTTCTATTTTTAGCTATGGTCTGTTTAACTTTCATCATCACCATCTTATGTTGTTCTTTTCATGGTATCAGAGCAGGATCCTTTTGATCCTGTCTCTACTCTCCTTTTTCTTCTCCTTTTATTTCTTTTCAAAGAATGGCAAACTCCAGTGCTTCATCTGGAGCCATTGCTCAAAGTCAAGGTACTCAACCTACCTAGGCACAGCTACCTCCAATATCAGTAAAATTAACTGATGCGAATTTCCTAATGTGGCAACAACAAGTTGATGTCACTGCCTACGTATATGGGCTAGAAGGATTCCTAAATGGTGACAAAACACCTCCACCTCAGATGATAGTTATTGCTGAAGAAGGAGGATCTACCATGAATGAGGATTTATCTCATGGCAGAGGCAGGATAGAAGAGTAGCTGCTTGGTTGCTCTCTTCTCTATCAGAAGGAGCTCTAAGTGTTGTGGGCCTGAGATCAGCAAGAGACATTTGGAGTGCTCTTGAAACAAACTTCGCCAGTAGATCCACTGCAAAGATAATGCAATATCGACAACAAATGCAGAATTTGAAAAAGGATTCACTGAGTATGAGTGAATATATTGGGAAAATGAGAAGCTATTTTGATCTTCATGGATCAGTTGGGTGCAGGATCTCTGAAGATGAACAAGTCATGCACATCCTTGGAGGTCTTGGGCAAGAATATGATCCAGCAGTATGTGTTGTTAGCTCAAGATCTGATTCGTGGAGCTTAGGAGATGCTACTGCCTTCTTGCTCACATTTGAGTCTAGAATGGAGACCATGAGATCACACTCTTCCAACACAGAAGGCTCACAGTCTGTTCTAAATCTGATGAAACACTCAAATCAGAAAAGGGATTTCACTCCATACAACTCTAGGTCTGATTCAGGGATTGGAATAGGAGGATCAAGAAATCAGAGAGGAGGTAGAGGCGGAAGAGGCTTTGAAAGAGGAAATAGCAAGATAATTTGTCAACTATGTGATAAACCAGGACATACTGCAGCCAAATGTTGGCACAATTTTGAGCAAAATTATGCTCCTCCTCAGCCTCAATCTCATTTTAGAGGAAATTCATCAAATCAACTTCAAGGCTTCTCCAATCCCTCAGCACACCTGGTGCATGCATCTTCTGCAAGACCTTCTTCAGCACTTAGCTCTTCCAATATCTCTGAGTTAGGTTTTGACTCTAATGCTTCAACTAGCTGGTATCCAGACTCTGGGGATACTCACCATGTTTCTGGAGATCTCATCAATCTCAACACAAGCTTAGAGTATTCTGGAGGTAAGAGCCTTCTGCTTGGAAATGGTTCTGCCCTTGTTATTTCAAATATTGGTGAAACAGAACTGAAATCTCACTCTAATAGTTTCTCTAGGAAGCTTACTTTAAAGAACCTCCTACATGTTCCTAGCATATGAAAAAAACTTCTTAGTGTGTCAAAATTTGCAAGGGATAACTTTGTCTTCTTTGAGTTTCATCCTGACTTTTGTTTTGTCAAGGATCTGGGAACTCGGGAAACCGTGCTCAAGGGAACTTTTGACAAGGGATTGTACCACTTTCTAGTTGACCATTCACCAATCAAGAGAAGCTCTAGCTCCACCACCTCCTTACATGTTTCATTCAATCAAGGATGTCCATCCATTCATTCTGTCACCTCATCAATTCCAGCAGCTAGTACTTGTTCAAATGTTGTAAATAGTCTTGACTTAGCCTTATGGCACAATAGACTAGAACACTCTACTCTAGAGATTGTCAGGAGTGTACTCAAAAGCTGTAATATCCCTTATAATTCAATCAATGCTACTCATCTTTGTCATGCTTGATGTATGTCTGAAGCTCATAGGCTTCCTTACAATCTTTCTGAGTCTTTGGTTTCTTTTCCTCTTGAGTTGATACATAGTGATTTCTAGGGACCATCTCCAATTGTCTCAAGGAATGGATACAAATATTATGTTTCATTTGTGGATCATTATTCAAGGTTCACATGAATTTATTTGTTGAAAAACAAGAGTGAGGTCTCTGATATATTTAAGAATTTTAAATCCTTGACAGAAAATCTTTTTCAGAGAAAGATCAAATGTTTTCAATCTGATTTTGGTAGGGAGTTCCAAGGTTTGAGTACATTTTTTAAGGAAAATGGATACTTCACAGAATTTCTTGTCCCTATACTCCTAAACAAAATGGATTGGCAGAGAGGAAGTATAGGCATATTGTGGAGACCGGCCTTACTCTCTTGACTCAATCTTCTCTTCCAATTGAGTTCTGGGATGATGCTTTTGTTTCAGTTGTTTTCCGAATCAACAGAATGTCATCTAAGATCATTGATGATGTTTCTCCATTTCAGAAATTGTTTTCCAAGAAACCTGACTATTCAGCCTTAAGAGTCTTTGGTTGCTTGTGTTTTCCTCTGGTTCGGCCATAGAACAAGCATAAGCTTGATAATAGATCACTGAGGTATGTGTTTTTGGGTTATAGTGGCTCTCACAAAGGGTATAAAGCTCTTCTTCCAGATGGAAGGGTAATCATTTCTAGAGATGTAATCTTTTATGAACAAGTATTTCCTTATCCGTCTCTTTTTTCTTCTGGTGATATCAATGACTCCACTCTATCCCCATCTCCATCTATATCACTTCCATCTGCACAGCCAGAGATACCCACTGCTTCATCCACTTCCCCACATCAAACATACCCTATCTCAGTTATTTCTCACTCACCTTTCTCTAATCATTCCTTAGACTCACCAGCCCATCATCTGTCATCTCCACAACATCATTCTTCCTCTGTTTCTGCTTCTGAAAATCAATGCACTTCAATCTCGAATGCTATCCTTGCTCCTCCTATTGCCTCTAAACCTCATGTTTCTAGCTCCCATCATATGACTACAAGGTCTAAGTCTGGAATTTTCAAACTCAAACTCTACACCCTGCAGGTTTCTCCACATCTTACTCCCAAGTCAGCCAATGAAGCCTTACTCATTCCTATTTGGAAAGCAGCCATGATGGCTGAAATCTGAATATCTTGCCCTGATCAAAATTAAAACTTGGATTCTGACTACATTGTCTTCTGGGAAGAATCTAGTAAGGTGCACATGGAATTTCAAATTGAAACTCCACCTTTCTGGAGAGATTGCTAGGCACAAGGCCAGACTTGTTGCTCAAGGTTTTTCACAGCAACCGGGCTTTGATTTCACAGAGACTTTTAGCCCAGTAGTCAAGCCTGCAACTATCAGACTCATCCTTACTATTGTTGTGTCTTTTGGCTGGGAGATAACTCATCTTTATGTCAACAATGTCTTTCTTAATGGTGAATTAAAGGAGGATATTTACATGAAGCAGCCCCTTGGTTTTGAACAAGGTGGACCTCACCTGGTTTGCAAGTTAAAAAAGGCTATATATGGTCTCAAACAGGCTTCTAGAGCTTGGTTTTTTACCATCCATTCAATGCTCATTTCCCTTGGTTTCAAGCAGTCTAGAGCTGATGCTTCCATGTTCATCAGAAGGTAGGCACTGAGGCTATCTTCCTTTTAATCTATGTAGATGATATGCTCATTACAGGCACCTGCCCCACTACTATCAAGAAAGTGATCAGTGACTTGAATTCACATTTGTCTCTTAAGGATCTTGGTGAGGTGAATCTCTTTCTTGGAGTGGAGATTGTTAAAACTGAACATGGTCTTCATCTATGCCAGTCTTCTTACATCAAAGATCTTCTGAAAAAAAGGCCAATATGATTGGTGCTAAGGGCTGCCCCACACCCATGGTTTCCACTTGTGAGCTGAGTAAGAATATTGGTGAACCAATCTCAGATGCTAAATTCTATAGGAGTATTGTAGGTGCACTTCAATATGCTGCTATCACTCGGCCAGATATTAACTATGCTGTCAACAAGGTTAGCTAATACATGGCCTCCCCTCTTGATACTCATTGGAGAGCAGTGAAACGCATCTTGAAATATCTTTCTGGGACTTTGGATTTTGGTATACAAATTCACAAGTCAAATGGTGTTTTATCTGCCTTTTCAGACTCAGATTAAGCATCTGATTTAGATGATAGGAGGTCTACCACTGGTTTCTGCACTTACTTTGGAAGAAGTTTGATTTCATGGTGTGTCAAGAAGCAAACAATTGTAGCCAACTCTAGTACTGAGGCTGAGTACAGAAGCTTGGCTCATAGAGCTTCTGAGATCGCTTGGCTCAACTCTACACTTGGTGAATTGCGAATGCCATTTACATCAATTCATGTGCTTTGGGTTGACAATTTGAGTGCCATTGCACTAGCCTCTAATCCAGTTCTCCATGCTCGAACTAAACAATTTGAACTCGATGTTCATTTTGTCAGAGACAAGGTTCTACATAAGGAACTTGAGCTGCGGCATGTTCCTACTCAAGACCAGGTAGCACATATCTTCACCAAGCATCTAGGACAGCAACCTTTCATGAAGCTACGTAACAGACTTGGTGTTGTTTCCCTAGTTTCCCTCAAGTTGAGA
The DNA here is from genome assembly GCF_004379255.2 of Salvia splendens. NCBI lineage: Eukaryota > Viridiplantae > Streptophyta > Magnoliopsida > Lamiales > Lamiaceae > Salvia > Salvia splendens. The sequence goes on from NC_056033.1 coordinate 11,948,707, forward strand.
GGGGGATGTTAGAAGAATGGAGATTCAAGAAATGCATGAAGAGCATGCTGACATGACTTCATGCATTGATGGAAAGGAAAGTGCACGAGATGACATGGTGAACAAGAGCATTGGATTAAAGTCGCTGCCAGCTGCAGCCAACGAGTTGAGGGACCACTCTTGTACGTGCAAAGAGGTGTTGATGAGAGGATTAAAGTAGAGAGCTTTCTGTTATGATTAGTGTGGTTTATGTTTTGATTAGTGAGTTAAGTGTAACAGAATATAGATCTAGATTGTTCCATGAAGAAGCATAAATCTCGGTTTGTATTTCATTTTTGGGTATTCAATGAAACAATGCATTAAGCTCTCTATCATCTTCTATTTTTAGCCATGGTCTGTTTAACTTTCATCATCACCATCTTATGTTGTTCTTTTCAGTTTGGATATGGAAAGCAGACTGCACAATGGTGAAAAGAGTATACAGGCTAACTAGTTATTTACAACGCCCAAATAAATAGATACTAAGAGTATCCACTATGGTTGAGGCGCGGCTATAGCCCCTGCCGGGGCGATCTCGGGGCGGTCTCAGGGCGGTTATAATGGAGGTGACGTCCGCCCCCGGGGTGGACGAGGAGTGTGGGCGCGGTAGGCAGCGGACGGGCATGCGGCGACTCCAGGGCGAGGACGCGGCGACTCCGGGGCGGACGCGGCGGATAGGCGGGGCTCCTATAGTGGCGCGGTGTCCGGCGCGGCTATAGCCCCCGATTTTTTTTATTCAATTTAATTCACCTATAAATACACCACATTCCATTCATTATTTTCACATCATTCCAACTCTTCATCACTCAAAATTTCTCTCACTAGAATTTATGGTCAGAAATGGACAATTTGTGGAGAGACGCGTGGAATGCTCTGATTCAACAGGTGCAACACCAGGCCGCCCAGGAGGATGCGGCGCGCTTGGCGGAGGAGGCGGAGGCTGCGATCCCTCTTGCGATTACTCATCGGCGGACCATCCCACGAGACCACGTCGGTGGGGCAGTGTGAACACCTTTATGATTTGAACTAGATTAAATTTTCGTTGTATATTTGATATAGTTGTATTTTATTTTAAATATTCGTTGTATAATTTTACCTTTTTGCAATACAACGAATATTCGGGTCCAATTACTTCGTTTTCTAATTATTTACATTACAATGATTTTAATTATACTTGATTGAAACTAAAATGAAAATTGATTATAAAATTTGGGAGCTATTGGAAGTGTCCACTATAGTGGCGAAAACAAAATTTCGGAGCTATGGACAAAAATTGAGGCGAGGCTATTGGGGTGTCCGCCTTACGGGGGACACCCCCCGCCATCACCTCTGCCTGTCTTAATTTATTCTTAAAAAGTCCAGATGTAGCAATTATGTGGGCCACTCCAATCCAATACAACACGAAATTATCATGTTTACTGTGGTTTCTCATTAATCAAATTAATTCTTTAAACGCTAACTTATTCTACAAGAGATAAATACTGCGAGGTTAAATATTGCTGGATTTTTATTGGCCAACCACTGCATTGGACCACGCAAAATACGGCTAAAAAATCATTATCCACTTCAGAGTTAATAGAGTAAAACATTACCCTACAAAAATTCTTTCCAATAAAAGCAAATTCCACAAAAATTGAAACCAATAAAAGCATGTATATATGTAAAATTTGTATTTTAACAATTTCGAGTGGCGAATTACAGTATTTTAAGTAACCACAATTTCCGAGTGGCGAATTTGTGTTTATTGATTTGCCCATTTATTTAATCTTATGCAACCACATTTTTTGCATTTTCACATGATAAAATTTATTTTCGAATTTAAATAAAATTGAAATGGATGAACACGAGCATAAAATACAGTTCAAATTTAATTGAAATGAAAAATGACTGCTCCATTTCGATTAAGATGTAAAATTCGACAACATATCAGAAAAATGAAACAAAAATACTATGCATTACTAAACTATTTCCCAGAACTAATCAAGCTCACAATTAGGCCCTCTCACCCCTAATTCTCCTCGCAAGCTGGATATCCTTGGGCATAATCGTGACTCTCTTGGCATGAATAGCACAGAGATTGGTGTCCTCAAACAATCCAACGAGGTAAGCCTCCGCAGCCTCTTGAAGCGCAGCCACCGCGGAACTCTGAAATCTGAGATCGGTCTTGAAATCCTGAGCTATCTCACGAACGAGTCTCTGAAAAGGAAGTTTTCGGATCAAAAGCTCTGTGGACTTCTGATACTTGCGGATCTCACGGAGAGCGACGGTACCAGGACGGAAGCGGTGGGGCTTCTTCACTCCGCCGGTGGCCGGAGCAGATTTCCGGGCTGCTTTGGTGGCCAGCTGCTTGCGCGGAGCCTTGCCTCCTGTGGATTTGCGGGCAGTTTGCTTGGTACGAGCCATTCCTATTTCAGGATTTCACTTTCAAAATTTCAGTGGAATGAAATGGTGAATTTGGAAATTTAAGTTTGAGATGAAAATTAGAAGGGTTAAGAGGGAGTTTTTATGGGTGGTGTTTTGAAATTAAGGCGGGATACCGTACGATCGTAGCCGTTGTATCTGTTTTTCTAATGGACCGTTCTGATTTAATTTCTGGAGTGGGCGGATTGCTGACGCGGCAGTGTATTTGTTCGTTGATCAAGTATCGAGATCGACGGGTGGTGATTAAGGAGGACCGGATTGCTTACGTAACTATGCAGAGCCAGTGAGGATTTCGTTTGAGGAGAAAATAGTTAAGAGCATCTCCAGTAAGACTGGATGTCAAATAGCCCTCACATAGCCTTCACACTGCCACATCATCAGCACTACAATTCTCCTGCCACATCAGCTTGCCACATCAACTGGACATCAAATAGCCCTCACATAGCCTTCACACTACATATCCACATCACTAATAACAATTATATAATTTAATTTACAATCGTATCAACATACGGAATTTAATTTACGAGACAAATACATTTAGATTGAATAATACTAATAAAATTTCAAAAAGTACAATAATTTAAAAAAAATACATTTAAAAAAATTACATTTAAAAAAATTACATAAATTTACGTAAAAACTAACGCCTTGCAATCCTCCGCGCCCACAACTCTTCAACTAAATCCTTTTGGAGTCGAATATGAGCCTCCGTCTGACGCATGTCGGCATGTGCTTGGAGGAGGGCTTCTTCATCGTGAGGTACCCCACCTCGTACGTTGGCGGTGGCGACGTCGTGGCTTAGACCGGCCTCATTATCGTCGTTGGCCCAATCAGTCAGTTGTACACCTTCATCTTCGACAATCATGTTGTGCATGATAATACAGGCGTACAGTATATCAACAATGCAGTCGACATTCCACAAACGCGTTGGTCCCTTAACTGCAGCCCATCGAGCCTGAAGCACAACAAATGCGCGCTCCACGTCCTTTCGCGCCGACTCCTGCCGCGTCGCAAAGTAGGCCTTCTTCGCATCTGATGCGCACCGGATCGTCTTCACAAAGACGGGCCACCTAGGGTATATCCCATCCGCCAAGTAGTAGCCCATATCATGCTGGTTGCCGTTGGCGACAAAACTGATGGCCGGACCGACGCCCTGGCACTGCTCGTTGAAAAGGGGCGACGAGTTGAGGACGTTTAGGTCGTTGTTCGAACCGGCTATCCCAAAATACGCATGCCAAATCCACAACCGGTAATCAGCTACGGCCTCGAGGATCATCGTGGGATTTTTTCCCTTGTAGCCGGTCGTGTAAAACCCCTTCCAGGCAGCGGGACAGTTCTTCCACTCACAATGCATACAATCTATGTTGCCTAACATTCCCGGGAACCCATGCTGATCCCCGTGCATCCGCAGCAGATTCCGGCAATCTTCGGGGGTAGGCTTTCGGAGATACTGATCACCGAATACTTCGATCACGCCCTGACAGAAATACTTCATACATTCGATGGCAGTCGTCTCACCGATGTGGAGGTATTCGTCCCACATGTCTGCCGCGGTGCCGTAGGCCAACTGCCTGATTGCCGCAGTGCACTTTTGAATAGGGTGTGGCCGGGTCTGCCAGCCGCATCGTGCCTGAAGCGGAAATACAGATATCGCTGCTCCAAAGCGTTAACAATACGCATAAACAAGTCCCGCCTCCTCTGCGAAGTCATCTGTGAACAGGCGCTGATGTGCAGCTTCATGATCACGATCAACCACTTGTCGACGGTGGACAACTGGTCGTGGGCGAGGTGCCGCCGGCTGCATATAACTCTGCATCCATCGATCAACCTCACGGCTCGTATAGGCATCTAGCTCTTCGTTCAGCATACGCTCGTACTCATCCGCATCCCGACCACTACCATCGGCATTACTTATTTCTTAAATTGATCTTGTACAGAAAGTAAGGCAAAGAGAGAGTACTCGTTAAAACAAGTGGTGCGAATGCAAATGACGTTCAAAGCGCGTATATATAGTGTTTTCAAAAGAAAAAAAAATAAAATCTGACGCCGGTTTGACGCCGATCCGGGACCCACAATGGCGTCGTGAGGATCGGCGTCGGAACCGGCGTCATCGGGCGAATCGGCATGGCCACGCCGATTTTGACACCGATTTCACCGACGCCGGTTACAATGGTTCGGCGTCAGAACCGGCGTCGGCGAAAAATCGGCGTCTCGATTTTGACGCCGGCATTGGAGATGCTCTAAATAGATTCATTGATTTCTACCAGTAGTAGCAATTTTGTTTTACACAAGGGAGTTTTTATTAGCTTTGTACTTATAATATCTTTGATTCCAACGTAAAATCAATACTTCCTAGTGGCAAACCTATTTTGATGAATTTTGTAGGTTGTGGTTCAAATTCCAAATCCATTATTTTGTTTTTTTAGTTTTGATTTTTATTATATTTCTTCAATTTATTGCATTATTTCTTTTCTAATAGTGTGGTTATCATTTTTATATAATTAAAATTAACGTGCATCCGTGCATATATATATTATCATTAAGAGCATCCACAATAGGGCGCCCTATCATTCGCCGCATCAGTATTTTATCCTCCTACTTATTCACCTGCAGTGGGATGCCCTATAGCCCGCCCTATAGTATTTTATTTATTTGAATATATAAACACTACAAAATTTGAAAAAAAAACTTAATTTCATAGAAAGTTCAAAGAGTACAGTGCAAAATAAAAAAAACCACAAATTCTCAATGACGGTTACGTTCCCAAAATTCTTCAATCATGTCGGTCATGAGCCGAGTATGGTCTTGTTGGTTGCGCATTGAGACCTGTCTAGATAGGACCTCATTGTAGCCCATCGGTAATCCTCGACCGTGGGGTGGGGTCGCCGTGCTAGAGCTAGATCCAACTTCATCATCGCCCAAGTCGGTGAGTGTTCCACATTCGTGTTCGACTATCATGTTAGGGCATCCGCAATGGGCGGACGATGGCACGCCCGATGGCGCGCATCGTCCGCGCCATCCATCGTCCGCACCCATTGTGGGTGCGCGCCATAGGACGCTGACGATAGTCGCGCCCTATACTTCGGTCGCGGAGGATAGCGCGGACGATGGCCATCGTCCGCGCCATCGTCCGCCCCATTGCGGCTGTCGCGGACGTCCGCGCCATCGTCCGCCCCATTGTGGAGGTCGCGGACGATCAACCGCGGACGATGGCACGCGGTTTTGTTTTTTTATAAATACCGTTCATTTGTAACATTTCATTTCACTCAATTTCATTTTCGAAACTTACATTTACATAATTACTACGAAATGGATTCAAGCCCCAATAGTCCTACGTTTAGCGCAGGGGCGCATTGGCCGGGTACAAAACCCGGCGATTATCGTTCGTTCGACACCAACACCCATTACGATCCCGATTTCAGTACGGAATCGTATGGGTTGTCTGACATAGAGCCGTCTCCGCACTGCCCAACCGCAGCGGCCGATCCCGACCCCGCCGCGACCGCTTCCGCCCCAGCCAGAAAGAAGCGGAACCGGCAGCGAGCGCAGAAGTTGCCGCCTCCCGGTGATTGCGATGAGTACGCCCCCGGCCGTACGAACTACAACGACAACGAAACTCTCACTTTGGCCCGGTGTTGGGTAGATATATCGGAAGATCCGATATTCGCGAACAACCAGCGACAGATCGCGTATTGGGAACGCATCGCGGACCTCTACAATTCGGTCAAGCCGCCGACCGCGTACAAGCGCAAGCGTGAGCAACTCCGCAAGCACTGGGATCAAGTCAAGAAGCAAGTGAACTTGTACGCGGCGGAGTTCGAGAAGTTCACTCGGTCACAGGGGAGCGGCGAGAGCTTGAGCGACGTGCGCGCTAAAGCGTTGTTGTCGTACCGGTCGATGTACGGTGACTTCAAGCACGAGGCCATCTGGGCGCTCTTGAGGGACAAGTAGAAGTTCCAAGGTGGAATTCTGCACACTGGTGCGCCGAAGAGGACGAAGACCACTGAAGCTGGTGATTACACGAGCAGCGGCAGCGGAAATCACCCGGTTGACCTCAACCGGACGTACGTGGATGAAGGGAGTTCCGGCACACCGGTGTTCGTCCGGCGTCCTCCCGGCGTCAAGGCTGCGAAGGCCAAGGGGAAGGCGACCGCGACCTCATCGTCAACCGCTGCAACCCAAGCTCCGGTCCCGGTAGAGCTCCCGACCCAGACGGCCACCGCGTTTGAGTCGTTAGCAACAGCGTCGATGGCAAGGACGATGTTGCAGACGCACAGGGCCCTCAAGAAGTGTACCGACCCCGACGAAGCCGAATATCTCCGGGCGTTACTCGATGAACTGTGTCGGAAGTTGGGAATTGGTCCGACTTAGTTTTTTTTTTATTAGTTCAATGATGTAACTTTTTTTTATTAAAACTTCGTCGTTTGTTATATAGACCGTTTTTTATTTACTCGTTACTTGTTATTTGAAAAGAGTTAAATTAATTAAACAAAACAATAAAATGATGATGTGGCGCGCCATAGGGCGCACCTTAGGGCGCGCCTTACGGCGCCCCACTGCAGGTGGGGAGGTAGGAGGATAAAACTGCTGACGTGGCGCGCCTTAGGGCGCCCATTGCTAATGCTCTTATGTAAGATGATGCACACATACATGACATCGGCGATGACGTCCTTGTACCAGAAACGTGTCGGACCTTTCACTATTGCCCACTACGCTTGGAGCACACCAAATGCTCGCTCCACATCCTTCCGCGAAATTTAAATCCAAATAATCAGAGCCAAAGACTGGCTCTGATACCAATTGAAGGGGTTGGCAGCGAAAGCGTGCATCATATTGATCACATAATATTTTGATATATTTAGCAGATTATTTAGACAAATTCTATTCGCGTAATTCTCACATGTATCATGTTCATAACTTGAATTTAATCATGTTCTAGCATAATTAAAACCTAAAATATGCTTACTACGGAGTTAACAAATTTACCTCGTTGATTCTCCAAAGAATCGAAGATAGCTAGCGCCTTCTCCACGTGAAGATCTTAAGTACTAAACCACGGATCTTCTGACTGGTTCCTGGACTGTACGCTGATATCAGTGTGAGCTGATCTCACCAGAATACTATGACTTAAATAAAGAAGACATAAATTCTATCTCACGAGGGAGAGCCAAGGACAAAAAATTCGTCCTCTACAATATATGGGGGGACGAAAATTTCAGATAAAATTAAGTCTATTTTCTGTCTCCTTTATTCTCCTATTTATATTAAGTCACATATTGGGGCTCAGTCAAGATCTATGGAAGAATTTGGATATGGCCTCCCCCAATTAGCTTCTTACTAATTAAATTGAACCCACAACCACAATTTAATATAAGCTTATATTGGAATATTACGAGAAGCCACTACAGGAGTAATATTGCATTGCCCATCCAAATCCGAAATTACAAGTATTCTGGATTTCCATTTGCTTGTCGTTCATTTTCCGTGCTTAAGATAGAAACGTTCATTAATTAATTAATTAATGTCTGCTATGAACTTAATTAATTAACATATTATTAACTCCAAGAGTGGACTTAGCAAGAAACGCTTATTTATTATTCATAGAGTAATCAAACTCCAACTAGCTAGGTTCTGAATTATAAAACCTTGTTTCGAGCTCCTCTTGTGGACGTTATCAAACGAGACTCACCTCGCACACGATTCAATATAATAGCAATCCTAGCACCGCTAGATATTAATCACCACTACCCAATATACCAGGATTCTTGGGTTGCGAAAAACCTGCACCATTTGGTAAGTCAAAGTAGTGCATAATCAATACTGTATGCTCAATGCTAATGTACATTGATTAAGAAATTAATTATCAAGACCTCGTCTTTCAGTAGATAGCATAAAGACTTGTCTCGCTGTTAGATCCAATTCAGTGCTATACCACACCAATATCATTTTATTTTAGTAAGGCTTAGAAATATACGGACTTCCATTGCAACCTTTCACGATAGGTAGTCTAGGCCTATCTAGGTTGTAAAATTCTTATTTTTCTTTGTTCAGAACTGACCGTGTTACCTTAAAGTGGACGACGCCCACAACCGGTCTACTAAAACAAAGATTTAGACTTTGTTACGTTGCTTATACATTTAAATATGCAATAAACATTTATTAAATGTAAAACATAACAACATTACGAAAAAAAATAATCTGTTGCATCCATTGGAAAATAAATATAGAGTTTTAAAGTATTAAATCATTCGAAAGGTGATTTCTAGTATACAAACTCTAACAGCCATTGCATTGCTCGGTGAAGAGATAGGATGAGTTGAGGACGTTGATGTTGTTGTTCGATCCCGCCACACCGAAGTAAGCACGCCAGATCCAGAGCCGATGGTCAGCGATGGCTTCAAGGATCATCGTCGGGTGGCTGCTCGGATTTTGATACGCTCGGTCAGCCCGGTCAGCCGGGGAGGTGATACGCTCGGATTTTGCACGGTTTTAAGGTCATCTTTTGGTCCTTTTTAATATCAAAGTCGCATTACATCTCCATTATTTGCATATTTTGTATATTTTGGTATTTTGACATGTTTTGTGAGAAATGTGCATATTTGAGCCTAAAAGGGGAGTCAAATCGCGAAGATGGAAATCTGGAGCTGTTCTGCATGTCTAGCGACCGCTGGCGCCCAACGGCCACTAAGCTAGTAGCGGCCCGCTCCGAAAAAGTTGTGCATGAAATCAAGACACGCCCAACGACCGCTGGAGAATGCGTGGTGACCGCTGTCGAGAGTCCAGAGAGTTACAGAATGATGGATGGTGACCGCTGAAACAAGTGCAGCGACCGCCAGCCAAATGTCAGAAGCCTCAGGCCATCTTGTGGCGATCGCTGGCCAAGGTGCAGTGGCCCGCCAGGAAAAAGCGGTGAGCGAATTTGCCCTACTTTTCCCAAGATTTACCATATTTTGCAACCCTTTTCCTGAGGGACAATTTTTCCCCTATAAATAACCCCCAAAGCTTCATCAAAAGAAGTTCTTCTTTTTGCAAAATATTTCTAGAGTTCAAGAGTTAGAGTACTTCATTGTGCAAGGAGTTGAAGAAGGATTCAAGATCATCAAGGCTACAAGGATTCAACCTTTGGGTTTTATTGCTTTAGTTCTTATGCTTTCATTGTCTTCCCTTCAATCTATTGTTTAGCTTATTTCATTATATGTAACTAAACTAATATGATTCTAAGGATGTGTTAGTAACTTTTATTGGTTTATACAATTCCTATATCTATTTAACATCCGTTTGTTCTTATTTTGTTTCTTCCTTAAGTTGTTCCGTAATACTTCACGTTTGAGTGACACAATTGGTGATGATTTAATATAACTTGCTACATAATCGTGAGAGGAGGTTGGCGAGTTAGATCCACTTAATAGACACTACAATTAGCTTCCTTTAAAACGACACTGTTAATTGAGAGTGAGGACTTTTCAAGGGTTTTAGGAGTTTCTAGGAGTTACATATTTAGGATTGACAACCCTAATGTTCGTAATCAACGTTTGCATCACATGAGCATAAGCTAGGTGACTCGTTCTATCAAAGTAAGAACCGTGCTAGGGTGTTGTAGTTTGAATTTGTACAACCATAATTGTGAAAGCACATCCCTGTAATTCCCCTTATCTCTATACTTTTATCCCTGTGATTTATTTGCAATTAGTTGTTTCTTTGTTTCTAAAGTTCTTCGTTTTCAAAAATCTCCAAATCTTTCGGTTTTCCAAATAGTAATTGAGTTTTAGTAGAGGATAGACAATTTGTGTTTGTTTTCCCCGTGATCGATATCTGGTACTGACCTTTAGCTATACTATTCATACTCTGTATACTTGCAGGTATTTATAGTGCTAATAAAAAGTGCATCAGTGTGTGATGAAAGAGAATTGAGAGGTGGGAATGAGAGATTGATGTGAAAAATAGAATAAGAAATGAGGTATATATAGATAAAAAAATGAAAAAAAGAAAACGCGTTGCATCGTCCGCGTCGCCCGCAATGGGGCGGACGATACCGCGGACGATGCGTTTTCCGACGCCATCGTCCGCGGACGATGGAAGAGCTATCGTCTGCCTAGCTACAGTGGCGGACGATAACCCGCCCGATGCATCGGGCGAACTATCGTCTGCCCCACTTTGGATGCTTGGATGCTCTAATGAATCTTGTAAATTAATTTTTAAAAATGTAATATAGTTTTTGAATTTTTTAGGATTATGTATTTTATTACTTATAATAAATTGTAATTTTAGAATTTCATGGAATTTTGATTATATCATTGAAATGTCATTTTTATAATTTTAATATTATAATATTTTTAATTCAAATTAAATTGTTAGAGAAGAAAGAAAATTAAAATGAAATGAAATAGTGGAATTCATTAATAGTTAAAGCCTTAAAGTAATAATGGTTAAAAGATGAATGGTTGATTCCTTAAATGAGAAATGAAATTAAAAGAAATAGCTAAACTTAGTGCAATGTCTTAGTTAAGGGATATGATGAATGCGGGATACAATTGCGTTTAAATGGTAACCTAACTAGAATCTCGAGTAATAATAATAATAATAATAATAATAATAATAATAATAATAATAATAATAATAATAATAATAATAATTTTTACTAGTATATAATAAAATATTTAATATCCACTAGTAACAATTTTATTCGAAAGAATAGATAAATTGTTTTACGAATTATTTAAATCTATGTACTCCGTATTTGGTAATACGAATCAGGGACAAAAGTGTAAGTTGAATACTTTATTTGTCGTGGACAAATAATTTCTATTCTCGCGTCTGAAGGGTGAGTGAGGGGAAGAGAGAAGAAGAGAGATCGGATGGAGGGCGATGTCGAGATGGCGGCGGTGGAAGAGGGAGCTGTCGTTGTATGTCAATCTGTTTCCTCTCCATTTTCTGACGTTATCTAATTTTCATTAGATTTCCTTCTCTCTAGCACTGCTATAACACGTGATTTCGCATGTCTGAAGGAGCTGGATGATATGAAGAAGAGGCTGAAGGAGATGGAGGATGAGGCTGCCGCTCTTCGGGAAATGCAGGCGAAAGTTGAACAAGAAATTGGCGCCGTTCAAGGTTGCCCCCTTTCCCTCCTAATGTTGGTATTTCTGTCATTCTGTGGTTTTCTCCAATTTCCACGTGTGCGATTGGTTATCAGATTTGCATTTAGCCTATGAGTCGTCATATGTTCTTCTCGTGTGTGGATGTTCCTTGTCTTGTCAACAGTTTCGGTAATCTCTTGTAAATTGATGGGAGATTTTTTCTGTCAATTGACAATAGGAAGTATTGTTCTGTTATTACAAGTTGTTTGGGAGCCATTTCCTTTTGTGATTGGACAATTGTAAGCTTTAGAAACTTTTACTAGCTTTTATCACTGAGGTTGTGTCTCTGATGATCTAAGAGGGATCACATTTTGTATAAGACATGATCCCCGCGGGTCATGTTATCTTTATTGTGGTAGTAATGATAATGGATGAAGATTGTGAAGTAGCAATGCTTCATATACCTAATTATATATTTTCATAGGGGTTTGCTTAAGTGATGTTTTTTGTATAATATCATTGATGACAATAATCCTTTATCCAATTCTTCATAAATAAGTCTTATTTACACTGGTATGCATATTTTTTATTGCAGCAGATCCTGCTGCAGCTGCAGCCAATCAGACAAATAGGGAAGAAGTGGATGCTCGATCAGTCTTTGTTGGCAATGTGAGACTGCTTCTGTGTTTATGAATCGTGCTTGTGGGATGCCACCACTGTCTTAAGTAGTTTGTCTCTGGGATACCGAGACGTCCATCGATGTCTGCACCATTTCTTATATCATGTTTCCAGATATTCTTATTTGTTGGAGTTTATAAATTTGGTGGGCTTATCATGAGTAACATGTTAGTGTCTGCAAATTCCATTATATTATCGGTCCTGAATCTGTTGACTACTATCTTATGTGATGTGTCCTTCATCTAGGAAATAAGCAGCTGTGGTTGTTTTGTGATGCTTGCCTTCTTAATTTGCTTGCTTATAAGAATTACTAGCAGAAGATAATTGTATATAGAACCATGCATCTATTGTTCTAAATCTAATTTGCTTTTGTCATGAATATATGTGCTTTGCATGTATTGGATTGCTGTTACACTGATCATTACTCAGTAATGAAGACCTTTTCTATGGTTTGTCATCCTAGATTACATTCATACGTATGCAGTATTCTTTTTGTTGTGTTTTGTGTTATGCTCTTGTGTTTGTGTTCATTTGTTGTGGTCGTTTCTTATGTCCTTGAAATGTTACCTTCACTAGTCGTGCTATTAAACATGTAGGTCAATACTTTTCATGGGCGCTACTAGCATATGACCTAATTTATTGTTGTTCTGTTCAATTGAGTTTGTTCCATTAGAAGGAATGTACATATGCTGGTCTCTACTGGCTTTGTTTCTAAGACAATTGAATCTGACAGCAGTTTTTGCTTTATAGGTGGATTATTCATGTACCCCAGAGGAAGTGCAGCAGCATTTCCAGTCTTGTGGGACTGTCAATAGAGTAACTATCAGGACTAACAAGTATGGGCAACCAAAGGGGTATGCCTATGTTGAGTTCCTTGAAACCGAAGCTGTTGAGCAGGCTCTTCTTCTGAATGAATCTGAGCTCCATGGTCGCCAGTTGAAGGTCGAGCACATCCTGCTTTTCCGTTCATTTCGTGAATTCACACGTGTCTGCATATTCTGTAAGTTGCTGAAGAATCATGTCGACATTGTATCCAGGTATCAGCCAAGAGGACCAACGTTCCGGGCATGAAGCAGTTCCGCCCTCGGCGTTCCAATCCTCAAATGGGTTATCGATCTAGGACACCTTTCATGGCTGCTCCATACATATTTTCTCCTTACGGATATGGGTATGGATGTCTGAGGGAACATCTATATAGTCTTAGATTACTCGCAACTCAGTCGTGACGGATGTTCGATTTTGCAGGAAAATCCCCAGGTTTAGAGTACCAATGAGATACAGCCCTTACTTCTGATCCTCAGTTTCTCAAAACCTCATGCTCCTGGAGTAATTAATCGCCTTTGCGTGCTTTTTCTCTCTTTCTATCTACATGCTGTTATTGGTGGCGGTGATGTGCAAGGAACGTGAAGCTTTTAGTGTAATCAATTTGCTCTTATGTTTGTATGCACAAATTATAAGTAACAATTGTTTTTTTCCCTTTTCTATGTTAATTATTTTCCCCTAAAAAGATGTGTATTGTTGGGATCACGTTTGTGTTGAGAAATGAGAATCAAGGCGTTTCTTGCTCTTTGACTTCTAAACTTGCCCTTATTTGTTACTCCTTCCGTCCGTCATTAAATGTTTCATTTTTTCTTTTTCGTCTGTTCGTTAATAAATGTCTCATTTCATTTTTACCACATTTGATAAGTGGACCATACATTTCACTAACTCATTTCACTCACATTTTATTATAAAATCAATATATAAAAGTGAGCTCCATATTCTATCAATTTTTCTATCCATTTTACTTCATACAATCAAACAATTTTTTAAAACCTGTGCTATTCAAATATGAGACATTTAATGGCAGACGGAATGAGTATTTTTTGGTTCTATGTGCTATTATGACACCATTCAGTATTGTTGCTTTTCTTTTAAGACCTCTTCTAAGTTGGAAAATTAAATTAATTGGGCAAATGCAACATAAAATTAGAAGATACATCGATTCGAGGGACATTACTAATATTTGTGGAAGAACTCAATCTCAAAGTCGGTAGGAAGTAGCAAATGGATGACAACAAAGGCATGCTAGATACCTGTCTTATGTGTACAATTAGCATGAACCAAATCTAGAACGAACATAGGACTTTAGGATTACCAAATTATACGTGATCTTTATCATTACATATCATACTTTATTTTTACTATATTTAATTAATACTGTGAATTAATAATACGACATTCTATTAGTAAAATTTATGTTATTTACTCTTTTAACTATTAATATTAGTAGAAACAAAGTACTTAATTCATCCTGTTAGTACTCAAGACTGTCCCAAGAAAGATTGACGTCATCCTAGATTTTATAGTAGTTTTCATGTAGCATTATAGACTAAGAGCATGCGCAATAGCGCCCGTCTCGGCGGACATTCGACCGGCGTGCCGGACGTCCGCCATTGTGCAAAGGTGACGCGGATACGGACGTCCGCTGCGGACACCGGAGTTCCGCGGCGTTCCGGGACGTCCGCCATTGCGTTGACCCCACGGACGTCCGCGCGGACGTCCCGATTATTTTATTTTATTTTTTGAAAATTCTATAAATACGGCTCGTTGAATTTCATTTCATTCGCCTCACTTGTATTAACGCGTATCTCTCTCTCTCTAAATACTTTTCTTTCGAAGATAAATGGAGCACCACGATAGTGATTCCCCCGCCACGGCGAGTCACAGGGACCGATCTTTCCCGTTGGCGGAAGTACCCCAATGTCCGCCACGATGTCCGGAATGGCGGGGATGATGCCCCAACCCCAAATGACGGCGGGGATGATGCCCGGGTACTACAACATGTACCCGCCTTGGTATTGGATAATGCCCCAAATGCCCGGGGTGAGTGCCGGAATGACCCCAATGCCGGGGATGATGCCCGGAATGCCGGGGATGATGCATGTAATGTCGGGGATGATGCCGCCCCAGATGCCTGGGATGATGAGGCCGGGGATGATGCATGGCTCGCCTGTCGCTACAGGGGAGTATGTAGGGGGTCCCCCAATCACCGGTGGACAATGTCTATCGCCCCTATATGGATTTACTGTCGACGGAAAACCCCCCGAGTACTCCTCTCAAGACTCAGTACACTGGCATCGAGACGTTCTCGATGGAGGAGTTGGGGCTATCTCCGATCCGGGATTCTCCCACACACGTACCAACGGCGACAGGGAGAGGGGGAGGACAGGGAGAGGGAGGGGCAGGGGACGGGGCACTACCTCGCCTACGGAGGGGTACGATGGTGAGGCGGTGGCCGCTGAGGTGTGGGAGGGAACCAGATGGAAAAAGAGGACCGTCTGGAGCACAGAGGAGTGCATCGCGCTTGCGAAGGCGTGGATCAGTATAGTGGAGGATCCATATATCGGGGCTAACCAGCATATCGACAGGATGTGGTGGCGCATTAGCCAAAGCTACCTCCAATTCAAACCGCCAGGGGGGAAGCCTCACAACGGAGAGCAATGCCGGAAACAGTGGGAGCGGCTGAAGAGGCAGCTCAGCCGATTCGCCGGCATTTACACAAACAACCTCCGCTCGGCAACCAGCGGCATGTCTGCCGAGGATGTGAAGCTTATGTCTCACCATCAGTTCATAGACGCTGCGGCGGGCTTCGAGGAATTCAAATATTGGGAGGTGTATCTTGTGGTGCAGTCTTCGGCCAAGTTTACTGTAGGTGTTGAATCTGGCTAGCAAAAGCGGACGAAGATCAGCGCCTCTGGGGAGTACAGTAGCAGTGCTGGTTCCCACGAACTCCCCCCCGCCGAAGCAGAGTTCCCGACACCTTCATCGTCAGCCCGCCGCCGTCGCCGGTGGGGCAAAAGTCCGCTGCGCGGATGGCAAGTGGAAGCGCCAGCGGGTCCGTCGAGGCTCAATCGGCAGCTCCTACCCAAAACGATCCCGAGCTCCCCTCACTCGCCTGCGTCGCGCAACATGAAATCCTGTTACGTGCAATGGTTGAATGGCAGACATCGACCGATCTCCATTATAGGTCGTCGCTGAAGGATATCATCAACAGTATGCGGCGCGATTTGGGGTTGGGAGACATGGCGGAGAGTGGCGACGAGGGGACTACCGGCGGGGACGACGAGGGTACTGGCGGCGGGGAATGCAAGGAGTGAGACAACGGTTTTTTTTAAACTATGTAATTTTTTTTAAATAATTATGTATGTTTTTTTAAATAAAGTGGTTGCGATTTCTCCGTATTTGTGTCAAAATTTTAATTCCGTAAATTATTTAATTTGGTGAATTTGTGAATTTTTATTTTTGTGGGAAGTTCGTCGGGATGTCCGCCACTGTGCAGTGGGATGTCCTTATGACGTGGCAGTGCAGTGGAAGTCCTTATGACGTGGGAGGAGGTATTTTTGGGATGTCCACGGGGATGTTCGCCGGAACATCCACACCACTGAGGATGCTCTGATTAGATCACTCAATTTTTCATAGTATGACAAAAAATGTACAAGTAAGTATAAGCAAAACAAGCGCCCGCAGATTTACTCACGCAGACTTTCCCGTAGCGGATCCTCTCCCCACCAACCAACCAACATAGCGAAATCAAACAATTGTCGTACACTGCGACGTCTTTGGGTCCCACATCGCCGACAGCAGATACTTTCGCCCGTTCACCCCCTGCGCGTTGTAGCTCGCACCCGTGCTCTTATCCACCAACACGCTCCCCGGGTATCCTGGAATCTGAATACGCGCCCGACCCAAACACGCCCGTGCACACGCTCACCGCTTCCAGAGGCGCCGCCACTGACCCCTGGAAGTATCCATTGCTGAACAGTTCCGCGGCATTCCACGGGGAATTCCGTGCGGACGTCCGCCATTGCGTTGACGCCCGCGGAATTCCGAGCGGAATTCCCGTTTAATACATTAAATGTTTTTTGCGGGTCGCCAGGAGGCAGCGCACAAAGAGGTGGAGCGGGCATTCGGGGTGCTACAGGCTCGATGGGCGGCAGTGAAGGGTCCCGCACGGCTATAGTATGTTGACAGCATCGCCGACATCATGTATGCATGTATTATTATGCACAACATGATTGTCGAAGATGAAGGTCCAGCATTGACTGATTGGACCAACGATGACGCGGATGCTGCGGATAATTCCGCCACTGTGCAGTGGGAATTCCGTATGACGTGGCAGTGCAGTGGGAAGTCCATATGACGTGGCAGGATGTGTTTTTGGGAATTTCGCGGGAAATTCCGCCGGGAATTCCGCACCACTGCTGATGCTCTAATTGCTAACTAACTATTTTCATGCATGCAAAATACATCCATGTATCTTTAGGCCATCCGCATTGCTGTCCCTTATCCATCTCTTAACCGTCTCATCTCTTAACTATTAATGGGCATCACTGTACTTTTCACTTCATCTCCTAACTAAGAGACAACACCTGCAACCCTCCATCTCTTAACCATCTCATCCCTTAACTATTCATTCAATTTCATTTTTTAATTTCATTTCCAACAAATTAAATTAATAAAAACACACTTCATTAAATAAAATAAAATTACAACTTAATATTAAAAAAACACATAATTAAAATCCTAAAAAAAGATTAAAAATACATAATTTAATTTCTTCCGCGCACTCTACTGGTTGCCAAAGTTTGCTCAAATGTACTCCATTAGATCATCTTGGAGTTGGGCGTGGGCGGTATAATCACGTGTCCATGCCCGAATAGACAACCGATCTTACATAGACGGATGAACTCCACTGCGAGACGGACTACTTGAAGTAGAGCTTCCCGGGCTTTCAGGGTCGAACCAATTTCCCGCCTCAGGTCTTTCGTCGGCGACAATCATGTTGTGCAAGATTATGCACGTATACATGATGTCGACCATATTCTCCATAAACCACGTACGAGGCGAGGCTTTGATAATGTTGAAGCGAGCTTGGAGAACCCCAAACGCTCTCTCCACATCCTTGCGAGCAGCCTCTTGCTTCTGCGCAAAAAGAGCATGTTTTTCGTTCACGGGCACGTTGAACGTCTTCACGAAGGTTGGCCACTTCGGATAGATGTCGTCGGCAAGATAGTACCCCATTTTATACTGCCGGTTGTTAGCGATGAAGTTGATGGCCAACGCTCCAAAGAGTGACCGATGCCTCCTAAACCGTCGCTGGAATAGGTTCTCCCCAAACCGTGGCTCCGGCGTAAAGTAATCCTCGTACAACCACCTGTGGGCAGCGAGGTAATCCCGGGGCACTATAGTGCGACGATGTATGGGCCGAGGCACCGCCGGCGCCGAGGCCGATTGTTCCTCCCTCTCCGCGGCCTCCCGCACACGTGCGTGTATCATCCGCATCATGTGTTCATAATGTCCACCACCACCACCACCACCACCACTACCACTACCACTACTACCACCACTACCACTACCGGCCATTACGAATATAAAAAAGAAATTTAGAGAGAGAAACTTGTTAATACAAGTGGTGCGAATGAAATGAAGTTTAACGGGATGTACATATAGGAACCGAAAAAAAAACATTTAATGCATTAAACGGGAATTCCGCGGGCGTCAACGCAATGGCGGACGTCCGCACGGAATTCCCCACGGAATTCCGCAGAACTGCGAATTCCTTCGCGGAATTCCGTATCTGTGGAAGGGACGCACAATGGCGGACGTCCGCCACAAAATTTCCGCACGCCGGTGGAAATTCCGTGTGAACGTCCGCCATTGCTGGTGCTCTAAAATCAAATAGATATTCAATTATTCAATTTTGGGATCAGTCGTAGGGCATGGGCATACATGTACCTGCAGAAAATTACCCCTCTGATTCGAGTAAGGTTAAATAATTGTATTTAAGTTTTATTGCATTATAGTCGTTATGACTGACACAACAATTAAATGAGAGCCAAGTTAAATTAAAAAAAAAAAAAGTTTCATAGTGATTTTTGTTAATAATATACTACTATTTATTTTATATTTTGAAAAAACAAAAATCTGTGTATATGTTTCTTAGGATTAGAACTAAATTAAAAAAACCATTGAACATAAAAATTACAAATATATTGTATTTACTGTGTAAATCAATTGCATGTAAATAATTTGGATAATCTTTGGATAACACAAGTAGTTATATAAATTTCAACTTCTATAGAATATTTCACATAGCGTTTAATTTGTTTCAGATAATCTTTTTTCATTTTTAAACTTTAATACTAGTAATTAAAACAGAGTCCCAAATAAATTTTAAATAATCGTCTAAATTTCTAGTTTTATGAATAAAAATTGATGAATCAGATCCGAGTCCGATTTGAATCACAAAAGATTCATACGCACTATGCGTGTGAGTGCATAGGAGACCAGCTCTTGCATTAATTTCAATACAAAATTAGTATAGTTACTAATTAACTAGAGCACATTATACTTATATGTCCATTACGAATATTTCATTCCACAATAGACAATAATCATGATACTCGTACCATGGTTAATGGTTGGTTAAGTGCCTGACTTGTATGGATACATAAAAAAGCACTTAATATCAAAATATTTTCTTCATTCGTCCCACGATAGGGAGTCTTATTTAGTTACCGCGCAAGTTTTAAAAAATTGTAAAGAAAAATGAGTTGAATAAGTTAGTAGAATATGAATCTCATTTTGGGTTCGACACGAGTTTTAATGTAAAATTGGGAAAGTAAGAGAGATGTAGAGAGATAAAGTAATTAAAGTATTGTTAGTTCTCCAGTGGACCCTACCTCATTAGAGTGAAAAGAGTTTCTAAAATTGGAAAGTGCATATTCTTGTGGGACGGACTAAAAAGGAAAGAGTGCATATTCTTGTGGGACAGAGATATTATTAGTTTTATAATAAAATGTGAGTGAAATAAATTGGTGGAACGTGAGACCTACTTACCATTTATGGTAAAAGTGAAATAGGACTCTTATTGTGGAACGGGTCGAAATGACAAAACATGACCTTATTATGGGACGGAGGGATTATCAAATATAGGTTAAATGATAGGCTTAAAATTGCTTGATCGGTACATAAAGTTAATACAAACTTCCTCAGTTTTTGATATTTTAACACCGCGAGGCAACAAAGCAATGTGACGGATGTTTGGCCGAGAGCATTTTAGCCAAATGAATAAAAATAAAATTTCTTTTGTCAAAAATCCTAAAAATATAGAGCATCTACCAAAATGAATCCGTACCCAAATATTTATAAACAACTTAATTAATAAAACCTTTTTGATTAGTGTGGTGGTAAACCTTAATCTTTTCCCATGCTCACACAAACTAATCTGTTACTTGAGTAATTGGTGATACGACGATTACAAAATTGAATATTTATTCGAACACTATCAACAAATGAAACTTTTGAAATTTGAACAGTATTATAAATGTAAACATAATGGAGTATAAATGTATAATAAAGATATTGATAAGAAGAGCGCATAGTGCGTGTCATGCAATCAACTTGTAAATACACAGAATTAGTTACGTTGTATTTAACATTTTGAGATAAATGAAATTAGTATAACATGGAACTGAACTGAATACCCCATTCGACTAGAGTGGATAGTGGCGTATCGCTTAACTAATTAATTAATCACGCCCCGGAATTTTTAGTTGATAGTGTTGATCAGTTGCTCTTGTTATGTTTTGATTAAAAGTTGGCTCTTATATTACTCGCTTACTTACATACTTATATACTACTATCAAATAACATGTTGTTTAATATACCAACCTAACAGCATATTGATCGGGTCCTCAAGATATGTCCATAGAACGAACAATAATGTGAGAGATGTCTAAATACATCCGTCTAGATTCATGCTACATTTATAAACATTTGTAACGTCTGTAACGTCCGACCGTTACACTCTAGCATTAATGACATAATTGACTCCACAATGATTCCATATGCTCCACATGTAGTAAGTGGCCTATAAATTGGGAGACACTGCAACACTCTCTACACCAAGACACTTGAAATCTCTACATTCATAGCATAATCTCTCTTAATATTGTTCTTCCGTTGAAGCTCTGTCATTCAGAGCGTCAGAGCTCTGTTGTTAGTGGTGCTGCTATACTAGAGACAAAGACGATTTATCTTTGGGTACAACACGTCAAATCTGATAGCACTACTGGGCACATCCCGTCTAGCGATTGTTGTTTAAGATGATTGAGTACAAATTAATAATTTTTACAATGCATACTCTGTTGTAACCACATTGGAACAAATGTGGAAAAAATTAGATAGAAAGTATCATAGTCATGATGCATGCAGGTATGAAGCACATTTTGGTGGCCAAATACTTGAACTATAAAATGGTCGATACTCGACCAGTCATGGAACAAGTGCGAGAATTCCAACTGATCATCCACGACCTTAGTGCTGAAGGAATGGCCATGCCAGACAATTTCATCACTGGCACGATCATAGAGAAATTGCCCCCAAGCTGGAAAGACTTCAAGAGGTACCTCAAACACAAGCAAAAACAAATGACTTTTGAAGATCTGATTGTGGAACTACGCATCGAGGTAGACGTGCACTACAATGATAAAAAAGCCAGGGGTCATGACCCACTCGATGCAAAGGCCAACCTGTTGGAGCAAGGCGATCCTTCCAATAAACGCCCTCGCCCAACTACAAAAGATAGAAGCAAGGGGAAGCAGCCAATGAGAAAATTCGAAGGCGACTGTTATAATTGTGGCCAATTTGGCCACTTCTCCGATAAATGTCGTAAAGCCGGATACGCATGTCGTTGAAAAGAAGTATAGCGATAGAGACGAAAGTGATTTTATAAACAAATGGAAGATACAAAGAATCAATCGGAGTGACGAGTTAAACTAAATTCATTCTCGTCCATCTATTTGACATATTAAGTTATGCAATTTGCTAGTTTTGGATCAAGACTTAGGTAAACCAGTCAAATTATTTTTTTTACAGAAGTATTGCTCTACGCATAATATCGAGTTCTCTTTTTAAGTACGTACAATTATTATAATGACTATTCCCACTTATTATAAAGGAAAATATAACACAAGCTAATATCCACCAAAAAGAAAAATTAAAACGGCAAAATGTTGAAGGCACCATTCTTGATACAGGCTGTAAAATTTGTTAGGGTTGCTACTGGCAAAATTAATGTCACAGCTGAACAATAAATTTAATTAAATTTGAATGGGACATATTTAATTTGATATAATTGGACTATGCAATGCATATAGTAAAGGTACCTACCTACACTTTCCTAGTCCGAGTATATAGAATATAGGAGTATTTACGTATCCACACTCTAGTGATAAAAATTTAAGTTATGAAACTAAAATTTCAAGCTCATAAATAATGGGTATTGAGTGATAATGTGTACTTTTGGCAGTATGGAATCCATATCCAAATGTTATTGAGTTATTCATCATTCATCAAGTTGTTGAGAGATATTAACATTATTTATTGAAATTCATTGATAATATTAATAATCCGCAAACGTGACTGAAATTTTTGCATATTCGTACTTGCCACGAGAGTTTCATGTATTACTCCCTCCGTCTCATGTTACTTGTACTGTTGTTTTTCGGCTCGTCACAAACTCCTTATACAATGTATAGTTTAAGTTAGAATTAATGTATTTAATTAATATGTTAGATTAAGTTAAGAGCTCATTTACTAAGTGATGTCTCGTTACACTTAAAATTATAATTTAATTACACTAAAAAATAAATCCCAAATTTACGGTTTAAAATGAAAAGTGCGAGTAACATGGGACGGATGGAGTATTTTAATTTGATAAAATTAATATGGAATAATCTTTTATTTAATATTTATCAGCTATTTTATCAATCTTTAAAAGTATTTTTGGATTCGTTAATAGAGTATTTAATTACAATTATCACAATCTCCTTGTTGAAATGTTGGCCTCTTGGCCTTTCGTTTAGTCAAGGCATTTGGCATTTTGAATGATCGTAACCGTCAATCTCTTTATGAAAGACTTCATGGCCGTGTCTTTTCACGTGCCTATAGATCATAACCGTCAATGTCTTAATTAGCTCAAAGTGATAATTAATTATGAATTTTGTGGGGGCTCCAGTCATCCACAGCTGTCAAACTGTGTACCTAATATTACAAATTCATTTGGTTTAATTAATTAGCACTTTGAGTCTTGCTAGTAATATACTCCCTTCGTCCCATGCTACTTGCACTTTTGCTTTTCGGCTCGTCACAAACTCCTTACACTATTTATAGTTTAAGTTAGAATTAATGCATTTAATTAATATGTTAGATTAAGTTAAGAGCTCCTTTATTAAGTGATGTCTCATTACACTTAAAATTCTAATTTAATCACACTAAAAAATCAATCCCAAATTTACGGCCTAAAATGAAAAGTGCGAGTAGCATGGGACGGAGGGAGTACATGTTGGCCATGGTCCATGTATAATGATCGAGTGATATGTTCACCAAAATCCAATATTTTACTCCATGTAATCTTACGTTTTCAACGAACTTCAAATAACACTGTACGTGAATCGAGTTGGTTGATTTAATCGACTATTGTATTGAATCGGTAGTGGTAAATTTTCAAACTCAGATATAAGTTAAAAAAAAAAGCTAAGAACATGTATGATTGATTATTTTTATTTTGATAGGATTATCTTAAATCGTATCAATTCTAATTGAGTACTCCCTAGTCCCTACCCAAGCAAATTATCTCTATTCTTTAAAATGCAAAACTCATTATTTAGTTACGAATTCTCATTTTAACAAACTATAGATGAATCAGTTTATGATTAAGTCGCAGTAATAAACATAAAAACCAAACAATGATCGGATAGAGAATCATGGTCGTGGATATGTTAATCTTGATGGTGGGCTCAATTAAGTTGGGCCGTATCAATTGATAATAGACCCACTTGTCATTGTATGAACAATAATAATTCATGATTGGAACATATTAGGTGGATGAGAAGTGATTAACTTGGGCTTCGTATACTATATTAGGCAGAGGAGAATCTTCTTAGGGGGTTTTCGGTTTGCAAGATTGTATCCGGTATTAAATTTGTAGTCCGTTTGGTTCATGAGATTCAACCCCACAATTCAATCCTAGATGGATAATCGTGGGATAATTAGTCATAGCTAACCCTCTAAGACTAAAATAATTTCACAACTCAATCCTAAATTATATCTTGGTATTATTTTATCTTGGAAACCGAACACCACCTTACCATATATACAGTCTTCGTCTTCTTTTTCCAAAACTAATCCTAAATCTTATTCTCCGCCTCCGGCACGCTCTTTTATTTCTGTTGTGATTCTAACAGTGTCAAAACATTACAGCTACGAAATTGATAATCACTGTCAGCTAGGCCCAGCCCGTCAGTGTGTTGGACCTATCACAAGGGGTCCTGGTTATAACAATTCTAGTGCAGCTTAGTATAATCCTGAAATAGGCCCGGCCCAAGATATAATATTATCGTGGAAGTTGATTATTCTTCAATTCATACAAAATATGTTAATACTACTTTCTTAAGTTGCTAACTCATCAACGTAGTGTATTAAAAATATCAATACAATGACATTAATATGTCAACACATAATTTTGTTGACATCTCAATATATTGTGTTGACATTTTAATGTATTCGTGTTGACATTTTTAATACACTGTGTTGATGAGTTAGCAGAGTTAGTAACTTAAATAGTTAGCAACATAACGCACCCCACAGAAAACAACTCTAAAGAATTTATTTTTATTTTCATATTTTACAGAGTTGTGTGAAGGTGGGACTCAGACCATATATATTTGACCATTGATTTTTTTATTGATTACTCCCTCCATCCCATAATAAGAGTCAAATTTTTATCTTTGGGTTCGTACCATAATAAGAGTCACATTTATTTTTTTTCATAAATGGTAATTAGTCTCACATTCCACTAACCCACTTCACTCACATTTTATTATAAAACCAATATAAAAAAGTGGACCGCATATTTCACTAACATTTTCAATTTATTATTCTTTTACTTTTCTTAAAACCCGTGCCCACAATAAGAGTGACTCCTATTGTGCGACGGAGGAAGTAGTTTGGATCGTAGGAACTAGGAACACATAAAATATTCATTTAGATTTGAAACTAAGAAAATTAGCTTGTTAATTAATGCATCTATGCTGATCTCTCTTGGAATATGTACTGGTTTGTCTTCAAAATCCGAACACCAGTCGAGAACTCAATCGAATCCCGCAACTACATTAATTTATGAATATATTTACTACTATTAAAATAAGCCATCGTATCTTAACTTTCTTATTTTATCACACGTAATACAACGAAACATCAAATGTGATTCTCTACGTTTCTTTTGTTCAAGATTACTTGTATTTTTTTTCCTTCAATAATTTGCAGATCTTGACTTTCAACGCTACTTTTCTGTGATTATTTCTTAAATAATGTACTAACAATGATAGCTTCAGAGACGAAAAAGAGACGTGCATTATCTTAATGGAGCATTTTAATCCGGAGAAAGTTAGCTGTAAAGATTAATAAACAGAAGGGGACAGAAAACTGAGATTAGGGGTTCGAATTTTATAATTTTGATTTTGTTAATTTAGTAATAAGGGTTTTAATAAATTTATATAAAAACGGCATTTTCCTAAAATATTGGGCTGCCGTTAAAAATACACCACAAGTCACAGAATTCAGCATAGTATCAAATTCGTAAGCTGCCATACCATTTTTGGTGTATGGTCTATCAACCTTTTAGTACTTCTTCTCTTCTCTTTTTTTACAATTTCAATCTTTAGTTTAGTGCTTTTGTTTAATTTCACCACACAACAACATGTTCTGAATCTGCGATTCAGTGGTTACCCGTGGAAAATATACTAATATGAAGTAAGCACTTAATTAGATTAATTTTGTTATGTGAATATAAGCATGTGATTTGTTGGAGTGATGAGGTATACACCATACTCATGAAACAAAAGAAATAGATTATCTTATACATTGACACTCCAAATCACTTAATTAGATTAATTTTGTTATGTGAATATAAGCATGTGATTTGTTGGAGTGATTAGGTATACACCATACTCATGAAATAAAAAAATAGATTATCTTATACATTGACACTCCAAATGTGAATCTGCAAATTGCGGAAAGTGGAAAGAACGATAATTAATCAAGTCGGCCACAAATATATGCACAAATAAATAAACGTTTGTTAATTTGGGAATCGAAGCTGTTTATAAATCCATATCGCATATAGTTGACTTATAAATAAATCTTATTTTTCAATATTATTTTATACTCTATTATCTTGGCCTAAAAAATATTGTCTTTATGCAGTATAGCATACGTAATAATGCAAAATTTGTTAAATAAAAGATTAATAGAGAAAAAAATGGATAAAATACTTCCCCCGTTCCAAAAAAGTAGGGACAAATGGGACGACACGAGAATTAATATATATTTGGTAAAATAAAAGAGACGAAGAGAAGAATAGTTAAAATAGTGTTAGTGGATAGTAGAACGAACCCACATTTTTATTAATGTTTAATGGTTGATACTAGTGGTATAAGTTGCAAATAAAGTGATATATATGAGTAATGAGTTTGTGAGAACTTTTTATAAATGAAAATGATACTTTTTATGGGATAGTCGATGAAAAAGGAAATTGTCTTTATTTTTACTCGTCGAAGGGAGTATGAATGTATGATTATTTTTTATGGACGGAGTTCAAATATTGTTAATGAAAAATAAGATATACTTTAAATTATTTTTTTTATCAATAAATTGGCCTATGGTACTTTTCCTATCATTACATGCAAAGCTAGAAATTCTAGGTTCAATCCACATTAGACATTACTGTTAAAGATGATAGATCGTATGCTTTTCTACAAGTTTAGTATATATAGAACTGATCATCGAATTTAATTCCATGGAAGTGCGCCTCAAACCTCGAATGTAATCTGTTAGTATATGTACTTAAATTGTTGGGTTATTTTTATGGAAATATAAACTGCAACTAATTAATATTTCTCAAACAAGATGAGTGATTTTTTTCAGAAAATGATTAATTTATCATTAATAACTTATTATCTGTAACTCTGTAAGGAGAATTATAGAGCATCCGCAATGGGCGGACGATAAGCCGCCCGATGCTTCGGGCGCGCCATCGTCCGCCCACTGTGGGTACGCGGACGATGCCCGATGCATCGTCCGCGCCCTATAGATCGTCTGCGGAAGATACGCGGACGATAAGGCATCGTCCGCCCACTGTGAGCGACGCAGACGATGGCGCGGACGATGCAACGCGTTTTTATTTTTTATTTTTATTTTTTATTTCCGAAAAATTTATTTATATAAATACCCCCTACCCCACCTTCATTTGTAACCTTTCCATTCACTTTTCCACACTCAAATTACACTATAAAATGGATTCCGGTGAATACCCAAGTCCGAATAGTCCGATGTTTGGGGGTGGTGCACGTTGCCCGGGTACAGACCTTGACGAATATCGGTAGTTCGACTCCAACACGCAGTACGATCCCGAATTCAGTACGGATTCGTACGGTCTGTCTGACATGGAGCCGTCTCCAACTCGCCCCACCGCCCCCTCCGCCGCCGCCCCGGCCAAAAAGAAGCGGAACCGGCACCGGGCGTACAAGGTGCCTCCTTCGGAAACGAATGAAGAGTACGCCCCCGGGAGGACGAACTACCAACCAGATGAAACCCTCGTCTTGGCGAGGTGTTGAGTGGATATTTCAGAGGACCCGGTATTCGCGAACAACCAAAAGCAGGTTGCGTACTGGGAGCGCATCGCCGAGCGCTACAATGAGGCGAAGCCGCCGAGCCCGTACAAGCGCCATAGGGAGCAGCTCCGCAAGCACTGGGATCAGGTGAAGAAGCAAGTCAACCTGTTCTCGGCGAAGTACGAGAAGTGCTCGAGGGAGCAGGGAAGTGGCGAGAGCTTGAGCGATGTGTGCAATAGAGCGCTGTTGTCGTACCAGTCAATGTACGGCGACTTCATGCATTTCAACATCTGGGCGCTCTTGAAGGACAAGCAGAAGTTCCAGGGCGGGATTCTGCCATCGGCTGCACCAAAGAGGACGAGGACCACCGAAGCCGGTGCTTACACAAGCAGCGAAAGCGGCGCATATCCGGTGGACCTCAACCGGAGATGTACGAGGAGGAGGAGAGTTCTGGCATACCGGTGTCTTCCCGACGTCCCATTGGCGTCAAGGCTGCGAAGAACAAGGGGAAGGCGAAGGAGACATCCTCCTCGCAAGCCGCGACCGCCCCCCATCGCCGATCCCGACCCTGGTGGCACTTGCCTACGCGGAGTTGGCAGCGGCCGCCAACCGGAGGACGTTGTTGGACACGCACAACGCCCTCATGCAATGTTAGGACCCGACCAAAGCTGAATACCTCCAGGGGATGATCGATAAGCTGCGCCGCAAGTTGGGACTTTTGTTGAGTAGTCAACTTTTTTTTCATTTCCAACTCGTGTAAAACTTTTTTTTAATCAATGTAGGATTTGCCGTTTTTAATTAATCATGGTATTTTTTAATTATTTTGCATTGACATATTTGAAAACATTTAAATTAATTAACAAAACAATAGTGAAACATATAGGGCGGCCTTTAAGACGACTTATAGGACGCCCCACTGCAGGTGGAAGGATAGGAGAATAAAATGCTGACGTGGCGGTGCATAGGACGGACTTTAGGGCGTCCCCTTAGGGCGCCCCACTAATGCTCCATCGCATTCGCATATATTCGCTAAATCTGCACTGATATTATACCACCTGATACAGCAAAGAATTGCTGGACTGCTGCTGTGGTTAATCAAAACCTTAATTAACTACTACTATTCTTTCTTTCTTTCTTTCTTTTTTTCACTTTTGTCATTTTCATCTTTTTGTCATTTTCATATGTCCTCAATTCATTGTCCACTTTCACTCATTTTTACTATAAATAATAAGTAGATTTTACATTCTACTAACTCATTTCACTCACATTTTATTATGCAATTAATATACTCTATAAAAATAAGATCTACATTCCATTAACTTTTTCAACTCACTTTTCTTTACATTTTTTAAAATCAGTGTCCACCACAAAGTGAACTAAAAATGGGGGAGATTAGTTGTGTTTTTTCATATTAAAAAAATAGTATTACCTTCGTCTACAAAAAATAGACTAGTTTTACCATTTCGAATCATCAATCAAAACTAAACAATTCTACAAAAAATAAAAAGTTTTAAACACTACTAACACTACTAATAATGTAGACTCCACAATCCACTAATATTACTTTACTTCCATTGCCTTTTTCCTTCTTACTCTCTCAAACTTTTTACCAATACACCAATTTTTATATGATTTACAATTTTTTTGTAATAACTATCGTACATACCCATATTTGGTATTGTTCCATAAAAAAATAATACTCCATAAAAGTGGTTTGAATATGTAATATGAATAGAGAAATTGTATATACTAAAAATAAAATTTGATGTATAATTAAAGATGGTCTTAATGATGCTCCATATTGTAGATGATATAAATCAAATTGATCCGACGTACAAGAAAACCGACCTAATGCTGCAGATTCCTATCATTTAAATTTAATTAATTGTTTGTCAAAAAAGCTTAGCTTACCTTTTGAAATGCAAAAAAAAAAAAATCTTGTACTACGTTTTTCATTGACTAATTCCTTTAGCAATTTCTTTTTTAATTAAACTACTTTAATATACCATTCAATCCTTATTTAAGAACATGCCACTTATTATTAGTCTACAAAACATCCTTTGAAAGGTTATTATTATGCGGAAAAGCCTTAAACTAATTTGACAAATTAAAACTGATTGGGATAAAAAAAATACTATTTTAATTTAAAAACAATAATTTTTTTTGTTGTTTCCGTCCCAATCTTTGTCAGCCTATAGGCTGTAGTAATATTGGAGCACGATACCCAGCCCTGATAAAAAAATAGACAGTAGTTTGTTTAGTGTTACAATGCGTAGTCCTCAAATAATAGTGTTATTAATAGTAATTACTTTTTTCGGTTTTTTAGACTTGGAATAGTGATATACTGTATATATCTATAACTTATAAGCTTCTTTGTCGCCTCTGTGGGTAACAAATAAGCAAAAGTTCCTATTTATATTTATCCATGAAACTTAAATTCGACGAAGGTATCTAAATTACAATCGTTTTTAAAGATTTTGTTGGATTGTACAAATGAAGAGGACGTGCATGGGTTTCAGCTCACTCAACGGAGCTCATAGTGTTAAACTTCCTTACAATTGAATCTGTAGTTCACAATTAGTCTTACTACTTCTTTTGTTCCTTGTTGATAGAGGTATTTTTTTGTCACGAAATTTAAAAATAGTGTATTAAGTAGATGGAGAATAAAGTAAAAGAGAATAAAATAAGAAATATTAAGAGAAAATAAAATGATAAGATTACTTTTTACTAATAATAAAAATGATTTAATTATATTAGAACTTTCCAAAATAGGAAAATGACGTAATTAAGATGGAACGTGGGGAGTATATAGTACTAAGTAAGTATTATGCTATAAAATTCGTTAGACCATCCACAATGCCGCCCAGCCGACCGCCCAGCCGAGCGTCGGCGCTGGGCGGTCTATTGCAGTCGCCCAACGGGCGAATGGAGAGAGAAACCGCGCAGCGCTGGGCGGTCCGCTCGGCGCTATTGCAGCGCCCGGATCGCCCAGCGCACCGCCTAGCGCGAAATTTTAAATTTTTTTTTTCTGAAACACTATATATACGCGCTTTGCTCGTCATTTTCATTCGCACCACTTGTTTTAACGAGTACTCTCTCTATCTTAATTTCTGTACAAGATCAACAAGGGAAATGGATCTCAACAACGAGCCTAGTTCCGGGAGTAGCGGGTCACAAACTCCGTCGATCCCCGTGGGAAGTGGATGGGGTCAGATGCCCGGGTACTACAACATGTACCCGTGGCAGCAGATGTATTCCGGGCCGCCAACGGGGGGGAGTCCGCCGGGGGGGTATCCGGCGATACCGGGGTGGGCACCAACGGGATGGGCACCCGGGATGCAGATGATGCCCGGGGGGTACCGCCGACACAGGGGACTCCGGGGGTCGTACCGGCTACACAGTGGACTTCTGGGGGGTCCTCGGCGACGGCGGGGGATGTCTATCGCCCCAGTTTAGATTTTTCGACTGGTTCATCGCACACATCGACCCAAACACCCTTGGGGTTTGATAGTTTCTCCTTAGATGACTTGGTGTTTGATACTCCCGGAGCTTCAGAAACTCTCGTTGAAGGGGGGGCAGAGCGGGGGCGTGGCGCCCCCTCGAAAAAGGGCAAGAAGAAGGTCGGCGAGTCGTCGCAGCCGGGTGAGGAGGAGGTACGGAGGAGGTGGACGGACGAGGAGAACGTCGCGCTCTGCAAGGCGTGGGTGAGTGTTTGCGACGATCCTCTCGTTTCGAACGAGCAGAGGATCGTCAACATGTGGGGCAAGATAGCAGCAGCCTACAAGAGATTTTGCCGAGAGGGGAGGCCACGCAACGGGGAGGATTGCCGGAAGGCCTGGAACCGAATCAGGGGTGCAGTCTCCCGATTTTCGGGTTTGTACACCAATGCACTCCGCATGATGAGCAGTGGCCAAACGGAGGAAGACTGCAGAAGAATAGCTGAGAAAGCCTTCCCACTGAAGGGGGTATACAAGAACTTCACCTACTGGAACTGCTATCTTGTGCTGAACGAGTCCGAGAAGTTCCGAGTAGGTGTCGACTCTGGCTGGCCGAAGAAGCAACGACTGAACTACACCGGCGATTTCAGCGGCAGCAGCGGTGGTTCCCACGACCTCCCCGAGACGACGCAGGAGTTCCCCACGCCGCGTTCGGTCGGTGGTCGACCTCGCCCGATGGGGCGCAAGCGCGCTCAGCGGGAGGCGAGGGGGAACGCCGGGGCTTCCCAGGAGGTCCAGTCGGCATCCCCCCTTGGCCAATCCACCGAGGATCTCAAATTCTTCGCTCGCGCCCAAACGCGCGCTCAGTTGATCAAGACGATGACCGAATGGCGGGTGGCGACGGATCCCGTGGAGAAGAGCGTGCTTCAAACCTTGCTCATGAGCCTGCAGGACGAGTTGGAGGCGGCACGGAGGGAGACCGGCGGCGGCGGTGGTGGCGGCGGCGACGGAGGCGGCGACGACGGAGACGAGGAGTGAATTGGCACTCCTTTTTATTATTGTATTTTTTTTTAAAATTAATGTATTTTTTTAAATTATTGTACTTTTTTAAATTTTAATATTATTATTAAACTTTTCCCGTATATGTCTCGTAAATTAAATTTCGTATATTGTGTGATTGTTAATTATTTCATTTTGTATATATTTGTTAATAGTGATGTGAATATTATGTGACTAGGCTATGACTGGGCTATTGCTGGGCTATTCCTATTGTGGATGGTTGATGAGTCCGCGAATTGTTGATGTTAGTAAATGCAGGAAAATACAGATCACGACACAGAGAATTTTACGTGGTTCGATTTACTGAGGTAAATCTACGTCCACGGGGAGAAATGGGGGCAGGTTTGTATTGCTTGATCTGGAATTACAGCTTACAACACAGACTTGCTATATGGTATTTTTCTCTAGAGAGCTTCTAACCCCTTTCTATCAGATCTAAGTTCTATTTATACATTGAACTAAGATCGTGGCTTACATCATCACTCTAGGTCGTGGAGGTCGTGTAGGTCATGGCCTAAGATCGTGGCCTGAGTTGACGCCACGTGGTAGTGGGTGTGTTGGAAGTTGTGGAAATCCTGCATGGGTCCACTAACTCCTTGTTCGGTCGAAAACTGAGACCGAACTGCTTTGGTTGCCGATCTGAGAGTAGAGCTTGGTTGGCTTTTACCGAGCTGTAGGCTGAGGCCGAACTCTTTGGTAATGCCGAACTCGCAGAGCTTGATTGGTCGGCTTTTACCGAGCTGTAGGCTGAGGCCGAACTCTTTGGTAATGCCGAACTCATACTCTTCCTTGGGCTTTGGGCTGATGGGCCGTCATTGCTGTCGGGCTTGTTTAGTACGCACCCCATCACTACCCCCCCCGAAAGACGAAGTGAATCACTTCGGCGAAGCGAGTCACTTCGGCATTCTGGATAAAGGTACGGGGGAGGCTGACGTCAGGGGACGTGCCTTGCATGTGGCTGCATTAAATGCGACAGTAAAATCCGGCCGTTGAATCCTGAAAAGGTGGGATTCGAAACGGTGCGACGATTTTGAAATCTTCGCCGAATCTGATAAATACCTCCCTTCTTCATCATTGAAGCACTTTTGCGACTGCTTCTTCTGCACTCTATCTCCTTTGCGAAAATTCTCTCTCCGCTTTCAAGAACTTCTTCAGACTTTCTTCACCTTCAAAAAGTAAGAAAAATGTCTTCTTCTTCTTCGGAGTCGGGTAGCGGTAGGAAAGGGGATAAGGGGTCTCCTAGCCGGAAAGAATCCGGGGAGAAGACCGTAGAGTACTTTCACAGCGTCTTGAGTAAGGACACCGTGATATCTCTACACGAAAAATATCTTCTTCCCGGGGGGAAGGCGGTGGTTCCCGACGATGATCATAGGGCTAACGACCCGCCGGAGGGTTATGCCACCGTTTACGAAGCCTGCTTAGAATGCGGGCTTCGTTTCCCTCTTCCCCCACCTTTTGTAGAGCTTCTTGATTTTTTTCAACTCCCTTTAGGTCAGGTGACTCCGAACTCTTGGAGGCACTTATCGGCTTTTGCTGCCGAACTGCGTAGGCTAAATAAGGATCTGTCTCTGAGGGCAATCCTTAATTTTTTCCAGTTTAAAAGGAAAGGATCTTGGTTTTACTTGATCCCCTTACAGCCTTTTAGGGCCTTCTGCAAAACCAAGTGGCCGAAATGGCAAAACCGTTTCTTTTTTTATAATAGGACTTCGGCTCCGGGCTTTCCTTGGAGAAGGCCGAAGTCCGTGATTCCCCATCCTCGGTTAGAACCGTTGGCCGAGCTCGAGGGCGAGCTCAATAAGATTCCTATGATTAGGAAACAGTATTCGGAAACTGAGCTCGTCAAGGGCGACCTCGTGTTCAATATCTCGTCTTCGGACGAAGAGGCCGAGGGTGAGGATTTCTCTTTTATGCTTTACTGCTTTAGCGGCGAAAACTAACCTTGCTTTCTTGCTTTTTGGCAGTGTACATGCTGAATAAGGCTATCCGAAAGTCCTCCGGGCTTGAGGAGCCGGAGAAAGAGAAGGCTACCAGCTCGGCGCCTGATGCCGAGAAGAATCCGAAGAGGCAAAAGACCTCTTCGGGTCCAAAGAAGCCGGAGTCGACTTCGGCAAGTAGGAAGGGGAAGACCCAGAAGCCCCCGAGAGCGCCAGAGAAAGACGTGGTCTTGGCGCCTCCTTCGGAGCATATCTGTGAGCCATTTTTATGGCCCACGGACTTCGCCGAGGTGAATTGTCTTCTTGATTCTTTGGCTTGGCTTCTGTCCTGTATTTTTGGTGCCCTCTGTTGACTTTTTTCCTTATCCATTTTCAGAGGAACGATATGCTCTCCAAGCTCGTCGCCGTCGAACTCTCCAAAGCGTCCAACGACTATGCTGAGATGCAGAGGAAATTGGCGGCTGCTTGTCACCGGGCCGAGCAGGCCGAGGCAAACTTTGAGAAAGCCAGAGCTGCTAGGATTTCGGCCCAGGATGAAGCTCAGTTTGCCAAAAACCAGCTCGTCATCCAGCGAGAGCAGACGAAACGGAGTGATGCTGCCGCCGTGGTTGCCCAGGGGGAGGCTCTCCGTGTTTACACGGAGAAACTCTTTTTGAGCAGCCAGTTCTCGGCTTTTGTCGGTAGTCTGGTAAGGCTAATTGCCGATAAGGGCGAGCAGGGGGCCGACGTCGTGCTGCCTCTGTACAGCCGAGAGATAGCAGCTCGGCTTCAGAATCTGCCGCTCCTTGAGGAGCTCGCTTCATCCTCGGTCCTGCTTTCTGCAGACCGAGTCCGGAGTTGTCGAGCTGATCGGGACGAGAA
The DNA here is from genome assembly GCF_004379255.2 of Salvia splendens. Classification (NCBI taxonomy): domain Eukaryota; kingdom Viridiplantae; phylum Streptophyta; class Magnoliopsida; order Lamiales; family Lamiaceae; genus Salvia; species Salvia splendens. The sequence continues at coordinate 11,983,908 of NC_056033.1, forward strand.
CCTGGAGGCTATCTTTGCCTCCGTGGGACCCGTTTCACCCGCTTCGACTTACAACGGAGAGGGTGAGGCCGAGCCGCTGGAGCTAGAGGCCGAAGTCGAGCGGGCCGGGCATCCGGAGAAGGAAGCCGATCAGGAGGCGGAGGCGAGGCCGGCAGGATGCGAGGCCGAGGCTGAGGTAGCTCAGGAGAAAGAAGCTGAACCAGACCAAGGAGCCGGAGACGAAGCTGGCGGAGTATGATTTCGTCTCCCTTCTCTTAGTCTAGTTTCTTCCTTGTACGGTGGCCTTGAAGCCCTCTTAGTGTAAAAAATTTTCCTTGTGAATGAAAAATTCTCTACACTTGTCTTCGTATAGCTTTTCGTACTCGCCTTTATTCCTGTTGTATTTTACTATCTGCTCGGTACAGCTGCCGAACTAATATAGCTGCTTTGTACCCAAGGAGATGGAGATACTTCACTGGAAACGGCTGTACTCTTCGGCTTTGGACGAAGCTGAGAGAAGAGCTATAGCCGATCAGACGAAGAATGACGAGCTTCTGGCTCGTTTAGTGAAGCTGGATGCCGATAATAAGGACTTAGAGTCCGATAAGAATGATCTGGAGGCCGAGCTGAATACGACCATTGCTGAGAGGACTGCGTACGAGGATTACATCCGTGTGCGCGGGGGAATGACCATATCAGATGTTCAGAGTCGAGTTGACGAACTGTGGGAGGAATATAATGTACTCCGGAGGAACAATGCGCTGGAGAGCTCGGCTTGCCAACAAGTCGTGACATCATTGCGGCGCTGGGCCTCTCGGTACGACATAGTTCTTGCCCGGCGTCCCTCAATTGAGAGATTCCTCCGGCATTTCCCGCCAACAGATGCTAGTACTCCAGCTCAAACCTCTGATTCACTTGCTCAAAACCCTACTCCAAGTCAGCAACGAACTCAGGGACAACCGGAGACGTCAAGTCGAGGACGGACTGAAGTTCGCAGAAGAGCTGTGGTTATGAGTGAGCAAGATCGGCAAATGCTTCGTGAAGAGACTCTTCGCCGCCGAGGTGCTAGGGCTTCCCGGGCTCAGAGAAGAGGTGGCAGGTCGATTAGAGCATCTCGTCGACCTGCTTATTCTGCGGCTGCCTGGAACGCCCGAACTCAGCTTCACGAGGATTTTGTGAATAGATGGCTCAACTTTAGCAACCCTGGACAGTAGAATAGTCCTTTGTAATAGCGTAACGCCATCTTGTAGGGTAGCGGAGTTGTGTGCCGAACAAGATTTGAAAATGAAATTTTGTTTTTGTTTTCGCTTCTAACACTGTGTATTTACAGCTTAGCGAAAAAATTTCATCGTACTTGTCCTCGGTCTTATGAAGTAGACTTCTTTGACCGGACTTGTCTTTGGTCTGATGAAATAAACATCTTTGACCGGATTCGTCTTTGGTCTGATGAAATAAACATCTTTGACCGGACTCGTCTTTGGTCTGATGAAATAAATATCTTTGACCGGACTCGTCTTTGGTCTGATGAAATAAACATCTTTGACCGGACTCGTCTTTGGTCTGATGAAATAAACATCTTTGACCGGACTCGTCTTTGGTCTGATGAAATAAACATCTTTGACCGGACTCGTCTTTGGTCTGATGAAATAAACATCTTTGACCGGACTCGTCTTTGGTCTGATGAAATAAATATCTTTGACCGGACTCGTCTTTGGTCTGATGAAATAAACATCTTTGACCGGACTCGTCTTTGGTCTGATGAAATAAACATCTTTGACCGGACTCGTCTTTGGTCTGATGAAATAAACATCTTTGACCGGACTCGTCTTTGGTCTGATGAAATAAACATCTTTGACCGGACTCGTCTTTGGTCTGATGAAATAAACATCTTTGACCGGACTCGTCTTGTCTGATGAAATAAACATCTTTGACCGGACTCGTCTTTGGTCTGATGAAATAAATATCTTTGACCGGACTCGTCTTTGGTCTGATGAAATAAACATCTTTGACCGGACTCGTCTTTGGTCTGATGAAATAAACATCTTTGACCGGACTCGTCTTTGGTCTGATGAAATAAACATCTTTGACCGGACTCGTCTTTGGTCTGATGAAATAAACATCTTTGACCGGACTCGTCTTTGGTCTGATGAAATAAATATCTTTGACCGGACTCGTCTTTGGTCTGATGAAATAAACATCTTTGACCGGACTCGTCTTTGGTCTGATGAAATAAACATCTTTGACCGGACTCGTCTTTGGTCTGATGAAATAAACATCTTTGACCGGACTCGTCTTTGGTCTGATGAAATAAACATCTTTGACCGGACTCGTCTTGTGTTCTAATTTGGCGATTTTTGTCGCCGGGATTGAACTTTCCCTTGTCCTAATTCGGCGAGTTTTATCGCGTGGATCGGACTTTCCCAGTTAACCGAAGTGGTCTTATGCAGTAAACCTCTTTGACTAGACATGGTCGTCCTCGGTCTTATGAGGTAAACTTCTTTGACCGAACTTGGTCGTCCTAATTCGGCGAGGTTTATCGCGTGGATCGGACTTTCCCTTGTCCTAATTCAGGCAAGTTTTATCGCGAGAATCGGACTTTCGTTGCAGTTCGTTTCAGACGAAGTGCTTGATTTTTAAGCCGAATTGTGGTCTTGTATCCTCTTTAGAAGCTTGGACTTCACAATCGTTGGCTTATTGCAGCTCGTTTCAGACGAGCTGCTTGTTTAAGCTGAATTGTGGTCTTGTATCTTCTGTAGAAGCTTTGACTCACAATAGTTGGCTTGTTGCAGCTCGTTTCAGACGAACTGCTTGTTTAAGCTGAGTTGTGGTCTTGTATCTTCTGTAGAAGCTTTGACTCACAATCGTTGGCTTATATATGTTCTAAGAAGGGGATCAGCCTTCGAAGAACAAGATACCTCAGTAACATTTGTAAGAGACGACACGCACCGAAACAGACAAAACACACAGACAAAACGCACAGAGACAAATAAAGACCAAGCAAACCAAAGAAAGCACATTGACCGGACTGTCTCTTACAAATGGAACTTTTTGAGGTTGGAAACGTACCATGTTCGGGGGTACTTGTGCTCTTGACACGTGAGTCAATTTGTAAGACCCTTTGCCGAGGACTTCTGACACCCGATATGGACCTTCCCATGTGGGTTCGAGTTCGCCCAGCTTTTCTGCTCGGCTTACTTCGTTGTTTCTCAAGACGAGATCTCCCACTTGAAATTGCAGCTTCTTCACCCTTTGGTTGTAATACCGGGCTACTTGCTCCTTGTACTTGGCTGCTTTTATGCAGGCCAATTCTCTTCTTTCTTCGGCAAGATCTAGTTCGGCTCTCAGTCCGTCACCATTCATTTCTGAGGAGAAATTGAGTTCGGGGACTGGGTATGCCAATCTAAACCGGAATCACGGCTTCAGTGCCGTACACCATCGAGTTCGGCTCCGGTGTGACTTCGGTCATTCCGCCTGCCTCTGACTCCGGCTGCTGTGATTGCTATGCTTGATGGTGCCGAACTGATTGCTCGGCACTTTTAAGCGCAATCTGCGAACACACTTGCTCTTTTTTCGATCACCTCGGATGACCGCTATCTCTCCTTTGGTGGGGAAGGTGTTCGGCGAGGAAGCCTCTGATCGCTATGATCGGGCTTCTTTTTGTCTTCTCTAGATGAGCTGTCTAAAGACCGTTTTCGACGGTCTGCCTCATCGGCACGAGAAAACTTGTCCGCAATGTCCCACATCTCTTGAGCTGTTTGCGGACTGCATTCCACGAGCTTTCTGTAGAGAGCTCCGGGCAGGATTCCATTTTGGAATGCCGAAATGACAAGTAGATCATTGAGATTATCTACTTGTAGGCATTCCTTATGGAATCTCGTCAGGAAGTCGCTGATCTTTTCGTCGCGACCTTGACGTATAGAAAGCAGCTGAGCCGAAGTAATCCGGGCTTCCGCTTTCTGAAAGAACCTCCTGTGGAAAGCATCCATTAGATCTCGGTAGGATCTAATGCTGCCTTGGGGGAGGCTATCGAACCACCTTCTTGCGTTCCCGATAAGCAGTTCGGGAAACAGCTTGCACATGTGGACCTCGTTGAGACCCTGGTTCGCCATGTTATATTGATAGCGTCCCAAGAAATCATGAGGATCCACGAGTCCGTCATAGGTTATCGACGGAGTTCGGTAGTTCTGTGGTAGGGAAGTTCGGGTAATATCGTCCGAGAACGGAGTCCTCAATGCCCCGTACATGGCGAACCCGACATTTCTTCGGTATGGAGGAGATGGAGTTCTCCTGTGATTCCGGTACCGAGGATTCTTTCTTCTGGAAGACATGACACTACTGCGGTAGTGACTGTCTCGTATGGAGGGAGAGGGAGAATCCGCCGTTTTCGCCTCCGGCTGCTTTTGGCTTCTCTGCAGGAAGGTTAAGAATTCCTCCTGCTTTTCAGCCAGAAACAGCTTGACAGCCTCGTTCAAATCGGGCTGCTGGGAAGACTCGGTGTGACGGCTTTTGGAGCGGCTTGTTCCTCCGCCATGAGAACTGGTGGTGGATTTATCCCTAGGCTGTTTTCCAGACCTATGGGGTGGATTGGCTTCCTCCTGGTTCTCACGGGCAGGAATACGGGTACTCTGCGATCTGGTATGCATTTTTTGGGTTGAAAAAATGGTCAAAAATTCGCTTTATCACAAATTTGGTTCTCTGTTTCCCACAGACGGCGCCAGTGATGAGTCCGCGAATTGTTGATGTTAGTAAATGCAGGAAAATACAGATCACGACACAGAGAATTTTACGTGGTTCGATTTACTGAGGTAAATCTACGTCCACGGGGAGAAATGGGGGCAGGTTTGTATTGCTTGATCTGGAATTACAGCTTACAACACAGACTTGCTATATGGTATTTTTCTCTAGAGAGCTTCTAACCCCTTTCTATCAGATCTAAGTTCTATTTATACATTGAACTAAGATCGTGGCTTACATCATCACTCTAGGTCGTGGAGGTCGTGTAGGTCATGGCCTAAGATCGTGGCCTGAGTTGACGCCACGTGGTAGTGGGTGTGTTGGAAGTTGTGGAAATCCTGCATGGGTCCACTAACTCCTTGTTCGGTCGAAAACTGAGACCGAACTGCTTTGGTTGCCGATCTGAGAGTAGAGCTTGGTTGGCTTTTACCGAGCTGTAGGCTGAGGCCGAACTCTTTGGTAATGCCGAACTCGCAGAGCTTGATTGGTCGGCTTTTACCGAGCTGTAGGCTGAGGCCGAACTCTTTGGTAATGCCGAACTCATACTCTTCCTTGGGCTTTGGGCTGATGGGCCGTCATTGCTGTCGGGCTTGTTTAGTACGCACCCCATCAATGGTCTTAGAGAGACAAAAAATTAAGAATTAACAAATATGGCACTAAATTAAAGCGGCGGCTTCCATCAAAATTGTTGGAGGTGCAACCACACCGTAGCCGGAAAGAAGACAGTAATACTATTTTTTAAGTATGGGAGAGAAATTAAGGGAGAGACAAGTGGTAGGCGACGTGATGGAGTTCGAGTCTTCAATGTATCACCCAATCATGTATAACAATGCATATAATAATATAAAGATCTAGACGTGTAAACTAGAAGGGTGTAAAGTAGTATTGAATACTATCTTCAACTATTACCCAATAAAAAGAAGTCAATAATCAATCGTTCTTCAATAATATAAATCCCCCTCGCTCTATCGTATCATTTCATATCATATCTCCTCAACCTCAAGTGAGTGTAGATTGAGAGAGAGGTATCAACTAATTAATCCATGGGTTCCATTTCGAAAATCGAATCGAGACCCCACGCAGTGTGCATACCATACCCGGCGCAGGGCCACGTCAACCCCATGCTCAAGTTAGCAAAGCTCCTCCACCACAACGGCGTCTTCGTCACCTTCGTCAACACCGAGTACAACCACCGCCGTCTCATCAACTCGCGCGGCCCCGCCGCAGTCGCCGGCCTGCCGGACTTCCGCTTTGAGACAATCCCCGACGGGCTGCCGCCGTCCGATGCCGACGCCACTCAGGACATCCCCTCGCTCTGCGTCTCCACCACCACCACCTGCTTGGAGCCTTTCTGCGACCTCATCGCCAAGCTCAACGGATCCGGCGCGGGGGTTCCTCCGGTGAGCTGCATCGTCTCCGACGGCGTCATGAGCTTCACGCTGAAGGCGGCCGAGCGGTTTGGGCTGTCGGAGGTGCTCTTCTGGACCACCAGCGCATGCGGTCTCCTGGCGTATGTCCACTATAAGGATCTCGTGGAGAAAGGATATACACCTCTTCAAGGTAAATTAATTCCTCTAAATGTTATTTCTACAATTTAAAGTCTTATTTACTTTTTTCTATTTTTAGTCAGAAGACCGCATAATCCAATAAATCATCACACTAACATTCTAAAATCAATAAGTGAAACTCACATTCTATTAATTATTTCCATCAATTTTCCTTCATAAAATTAAGCAATTTCATTAAATCCGTGCTGAGTCAATACGAGACTATAAATGGCCGGCAGATGGAGTATTACTAATTTATAATGTAACACACACATGGACTGACCTTCCTAGCTGAGTCAATATGAGATAATTGGGCAGAGTAGATAACTCATCTATCTTGATCTATCTTGTAGTTATAAGATAAAAAATAATAATCTAAAATGTGTGTTGTTATTATGTTATGTTTATTTATCTTTCTTATCAAACCCCGCATTTATATTATATACATGCAGATATGAGCCAAGTGACAAACGGGTATCTAGAAACAAGAATCGATTGGATTCCAGGAATGAAAAACATGAGACTACGCGACATTCCGAGTTTCATCAGAACCACAAACCGCGAAGACACCATGCTCCAGTTCCTGATCCAAGAAGCCGCCGCAATCCCAAGAGCCAAAGCCTTGATCCTCAACACCTTCGACGCGCTGGAGCACGACTCTCTCTCCGCGCTCTCAGCCCGCTTCCCGAACGTCCACACCGTGGGCCCTCTGCAGCTGATGATGAACCACATCCGCGACGACACCCTCAAACCCTTCACTTCCAGCCTCTGGAGAGAGGAGGTCGAATGCATCGAGTGGCTCCACACTATGGCCCCCCAGTCAGTAGTCTACGTCAACTTCGGCAGCATCACCGTCATGACCGCCGACCAAATGACCGAGTTCGCCTGGGGGCTGGCCAACACCAAGAAGCCGTTCCTGTGGATCATCAGGCCGGATATCGTGGCCGGGGAGTTGGCCATGCTGCCGGCTGAGTTCGTGGAGGAGACAAAGGACAGGAGCATGCTGGTGAGTTGGTGCCCGCAGGAGCAGGTGCTGAGCCACCCTGCCGTTGGGGGGTTTTTGACGCATGCGGGGTGGAACTCCACTCTGGAGAGCGTGGTGGGCGGGGTGCCGGTTATATGCTGGCCTTTCTTTGCGGAGCAGCAGACGAATTGTCGGTACAGCTGCGTGGAGTGGGGGATGGGGATGGAGATTGACAACAATGTGAAGAGGGATGAGGTGGAGTTGCTGGTGAGAGAGATGATGGATGGGGACAAGGGCAAGGAGATGAAGAGGAATGCTTTGGAGTGGAAGAGGAAAGCAGAGGAGGCTGCTGCGCTTCATGGCTCATCCTTTTTGAATTTGCAGAAATTTATCAAGGAAGGGCTCTTGCATTAACATATCTTGGATTTTGGTTATTGATTTCATTTTCGAGTTTCTTTGAAGAAATAATGTTTGTTGATTGATTAATAAAAAATGAGTGTTACAGCATGTTAGATTTAACTTTCAAAATATTGCAATTAGTTCCAAAATTTCTGTTTATTCGGTGATCAGAAGAATGAAGTGGATGATTCCAAATCGAGCCGATAAAAAAAAACAAGTAATTTTCCATCAGGGAATCAAATTTATCGTAGTGTGTACTGACTACGTAAAAACATTATTCGAAGTCAAGAGAATTACAAGCCAATTTTGCATTGCATTGGTTATTAGTACTCCACTTTTTCGGTTCCATTTTAAATGATTCATAGGTTTCCATTCTCCCGCTTGCCAACAAATACCTAAAGGAATCATGTGCATTCAAATCCAACACTACAATAAATTGAGGTACAACTACATGATGTAACCTTTGTTCCCATGGCCATGTGGATGCTTACTGGCAGAGCCAAGGCCTTAATTAATCGCTAAACGATTGGTATTAATAGGAGACAAGAGATATTATGTGTAACCCTACTTAATTAAAGTCGATTCATGCGTAAATAACTTATTTTGAGTTTTGGCATTTAATGCACCGGAATCTATCAACATATAAAGTGCTAGTTTTTTGGACTGCCACGTGGCACTGTTTTTGGCGGGAAACTGGCATTCATTTTCTTTTCTTTTTTTTAATACTTTTTGCAGGCTTTATAGTAGAATCTTTTTAGTTATTTTTTTAAGCTTATGTTTTAGACTAATTCTGCAGATTTTGTAGTTACACTTTTGGTAGGGGGCGCGTTAACATGTGGGGCCAGTTGGAAAGTAAAAAAATCATATTTTGTGTTGCAGACCTATTTTCACTTTCTTGGCCTTTTTTTTACCTATTTTCTAAACTATAGCACATTATACATCACAATTGCACTAATAATACAATATTTATATGAACCAACAATTACAAATCGAGATTTGTGCTTTTTTCTCCTCTAGTCTTTTTCTCTTCCAAACAACCCAACCTGAAATGAAAATTCATTTAATCTTTTGCACAATTTATATTAAATTCAGAATTTGCTCACAACTTTTATTTAACTAGATAGTGCATGTAAACTTTGATTATCCTATGTGGCAGAGCTCACTTGTTGTATGATATTTATTTTGTCTGCATACCTAATTCGAAAATTGTTCTGCAATAAATGGCTCTCTTAAAATTAGTGCTTAATCTTCCATTTCCTATGCAACCTGATACATAAATGGAAAAATATATTTAAAACGGTTAGCAATATAATTAGTGAACTATTTTTATATAAATCGGTATTAAAATATGCTTAAACGGTTCTGTAAATTAAAAACATAGCATGAATTTACTTTCTTTAATATTTTTTTTAAACTTCTAAGTGATTTCTAAAATTGCAATTATTTGATACAATATGAATGATTAAAATCACGAGTTCAATTTTGTTTTTGGAAACCAAATACTAATGTTTTGATGCATCTAAATATTGGACTTTATAACCTATTTTTCAGCATAGTGAAATGAAAGACTAATAACGCATATAAGTCTTATGTTTATTGCTTAATAACCCTAAACCCTAATTAATTGAAAGGCCATGAAATCTATTTTAAATCTGCCTCTAAGACTACTACTGAAGTATGATTAATTATAAGAACTTTAAGTTTTAAACCTAGAATGCAGGCATGAATGATAGAATCAGAAGTTATTTGGTTTGTAATATTAATGAAAGAATATAATATCTTTCGTATCTTGTTATTATTAGTTCTTGTTGTTTGCTGATCATGAAATATAGTTGCTTCAGCTTCCACGCATGCCATGTCACATGTGGAAGATTGTAATAATTGTGTATCTTGGCTTTTTTATCTGACTGCTTTCTCTCTCTTTTTTGCTGCAGAGAGTGGCTCCTTTTTACTGCAGAGAGTGTCGGCTGTTGTGTTCTAATAGGGTTTTAGGCTGGCTTTTATTTCACTGACATGCCACATGTATATATATTAGAAGAATAGGTTAGACATACAAATAATAAAATTGTCCTGAGTTGTATGTTTATAACCTTATGAAATTAAATGAGCCTAACCTTACTAAAGTCATATTCTAATTTCGATCATGTACATATATTATGCATAAAATGAGTGAGAAATATTTTAAAAATATTTTTTAAAAGCATGCAGTCCAATATTATTAATTACAGAAAATAATATTTAAGGTTTTTTTTGTTTTGATATGTGGAAATACTCACTCATCATTGTGTCTTATTGGGAAACTGCATTGGTTTATTAAACAGCATCCTTAGTATTTTTTTCCTATAAATACCTTAGCAACTCCACAAATCTCACTGAACACTCATTCGTATTCCACAAATCAGTAATATCAATAAGTGAAAATTCAGTTAGCACCAGTTTCTCTTACAAAATCACCTCTTTTTAGTTCTTTGTTTATGTTCTTGGCTATGTTCAAGTTATTTTTACATTTTTTGTTGCTGTGAATAGTCGTTGATTATGCAAGCACTTCTTAGCTGACTAAAGAACAGTTATTTTTACCTCATCTAACATTTTGTTTGCATTATTTGATTCCTTAATCGTGCTGCCAGTTGTTGTGCCTCCATTCTTGATCTGCATTTTCCTAAATTGAAGTTATTTTAGTAGTTTGTCAGCTCTTTTCATGAGTTACTGATCCTCCTATATTTGTTTGTTTAAAACATGAAGTAGTAAATCAAGAATGACACCTTTCATAACCTTCCTTGACAATCTTCAACCCAGTTTCTCTAACTCTATCACCAAGGTCAGATGTGTCCAGATTTTTTATGGATATTCTGGTGACAAGAATGATTACAGTTTAGAAGTTGTATTTCATGATAGTAAGGTATGTTTAGTTTGAGAAAGCAAGGTATGTTGTCGAAATTGTAAGGAGACAACAATATGTTTCAAACATAGGAATATCTTTTCTTTCTTTTTTTATGTATAGGGCAACAGGATACTCTTTTACCTACTGAACATACTCTTTTAATTAATACATACACATGTTCTAACCTTCTCAATGTCATTGCTGCAAATGAGCTAGTCATGCTTATCAACTTCAGTCTACCCTTCCTACGCTCTCATCTTTCTTCATGTTTTGAAACGTTATGACTCTGTAGAATATGACATAATCATTTGCTTAGATAAGGTCAAAGGATACTCCCATAGATTTATGTAATGATATAAAGCATTAAAAAATCATATTACAGGTTAATACCTTAGAGACTATTAATCAGTTTTAGACCAGCACTGTGTGGAGTTTTATTAAAATGCTAATCTTTTTACCATTTTCAGATATTACTTGAGGTATACCTCAAGGCTTATGTTATGCATATCAATTTCCTCACCTGCTCTAAGTCATCTTTACAGTACAAGTTCTAGACTAAGTAATTGCACCTTCAATACTATATCTCCCATAATGTTCTAACTGATTTTATCTAAGTTTAATTTCCTTAGCAAATGTAAGACCTATGTGGAGAGAAAGTATAAGTATGAATTTAAGCACAGCAATCACACGAAATATGAGCATAAGCTCATTGCTAAATCTTGTATTAAATCTTTAAATAATCTGAAAGTGTGAAATAATTTGTGCTTTACATTCTGATTTAGCACTGAATGCCACTGACACTTTTTTCTATCAGTTGGTAGTTATGTTATACTACTAACTAATATAGGAATATATACAATACTAAATGGTTTTGAAGAGATAGTTAAAGAGATGAATAAAGAATAAAAAAAATTAAGAAAAAGAAGAAAAATTAAATCTTGAGACAAGTGCAGTATATTATTGAATCTTGGTAAGACTGAGATTGAAATATTTCCAAAAAATGTATATTTTCTTCTGCAGTGCGTGCAAACATGAAATATTTAAAAATTTTAAAATATTGTCATATCAAAAAAGAGATGGCATACATGACATTGTATTTAAGAAAATTCTATAAATCTACAAAGTGAATAAAGAATTGGAGATGGATAAAGAATAAAAAAAATAATAAGAAAAAGAAGGATAATGAATAAAGAATAAAAAGTGCAACAAAACAAAACCATGACAAAAAAACCAAAGACCACTTACTAGACGTAAAGGCCAATATCTGAAATGGTTCAGATTTATTTTAAAATTTTAGAAAACCAATGCCCAAATTGACTTACCAAGGAAGTTTCGGTTCTCTATAAATACCAGTTCCAAACAGACACTATTTGCACACTAACTGCTCAAATGAAAACAAATAACACCATATTAGAGGTATTTTTTCACCAATCTGCATTCCATCGGGAAGTATTAAAGGCCATCACTGCAAAAACTCAGGCCAGGATTGTTAGGGACACAGGGAAGAAACAACCATTACCTGATGCTGGCCAGTGGCGGAAACATGTAGTTTTTTACAGTATCATCTTGCTTTTACATATTCTTTGCATTCTCATTCTTCTTCTTTTTCAATTAGAGGTGCTTGCCAATTTCTACAATAGAGAGAATCGAGTGGTTGAAGTAGTTAGTTTCACACAAAGGAGAACATCTGCAGGTAGCTATATCATTTTCTTACTCATTACCAACTACTAATAACTTAACTGAAGATCAATTCCAGAAATTGTTGTGAGCACAAGCAATCATCATGCAAGGTCTATTGTCTTACAGTTTTGTTATGGAAATAATTCCTTGAAGAGCACAAGAAAGTACCACCAAGTATAGGGAGAAGAGCACATAGCAAACCCACAGTACAATCATGTCAAATAGACGGGTCTTTCAGAATTTTGGAAAGCACAGGTCGTGCAAAAATCAGCAAAATATAAACTTAAATACAAGAACGGTTATGGAGATTTGTCAGTGTTATGTTTGATTGAAATAACCAGATTTTAGAGATTGTAGGCTTCAACTTTAAACGTATAGGTATCAAAGCAGGGATGAATCCAATTTAGCTTCACAAGGGGAAACTGTTCCACCTCAAAAAAGGAGAAGGTTGCAATGAGAAGAAACAACCATGTATCGAATATTGTAAACCAAGTTGGCCAAATCAATAGCTTACCGTAGCAGTTTTAACATTATAGGCTACAACTTTAGAGATTGTGGTCTTCATAACCAACAGAAAAATCTTAAGCATGGGACAAACCTGCATAACAAGGGTTCCTAGGAAGTTTAACATTGAAAATGGAACAAGCAAGAGGCCATGTTTCCAACTATAAGAAGACAAACAAATGGACTACGGAAAAAATCATCACTGCAAAAGAACAATCGCAGCCGGTAAGCCTTGATCAAATGCATCATGCCTTCCACTTTATTTCCTGCCATCCATAAAAACACTGTTATAATTTATATAATTACATGTACAAATTACTATATGAATTTTATTCACTGTCTATTTCACTTATCTCATTATTTCTTGAAGTTTTTGGTTTATACCTCTAGTGAACAATCTGCAAAGTATCTAATACTATACTATTAGTAGTATTTTTCACATATATGATTTGTATGTTTACATAGAATAGATGACTAGCCTCCAAATTTTGTTTGAAATCCTACAGTTTTCGAATTTATAGCCACAAGTTGCAGTTACTTCTTTTTTTGCATAATTCTTTTTTTAAGAGTAGAGTGTCTGAAACCCTATAATTTTTTAAATGATATCCTAAATGGGTCAGCCCGAATCCGTTTTCTTTTTTTACATTTTTGTTATGGTTTCGAACTAGGGTTTGTGCCCTTCTCTACTTAGAGATTCTCTATATTGCTTCTGAAATTAGGGGAAAAGCATTGTCAATACGAGTATATAAAACTTCTTGACTATTTTAAAAAAAAAAAATCGATCCAGAATTAGGCGATTTATGCAGATTAAGGAACGGAAGGGCAAGAAGTCGTTACATTTTTCGGCTGATTGTAGTGAGGGAGGTAATTTCATCTGATTTTAACTAGGGTTCGGAAGAAATCCAAACGGTGCCTCTGTTGTAGTCGTGTAGGGGATGGATTTGGTCGATCTATGAGAGTGCACGATTTTGGACGGAGCCTGAATCTTTTCGTTGATCACGCCGTCGCCGAAAAATGAAAAAATAAGAACTTCTTGGTTGAGTAGCTGGAGTGGTACACGCCGCCGCCGATTGAGACTGCGTTTGAGACGTCGCCGGCTGAGAGTGCGATGTAGTCGTAGCCGTCGCCATTTCTCTCAGTTTGTTAAAGCTGAATAGGTAGGGTTTCGTCGATGGAGGCGCCGCTTGAAATGGAGAGGAAAATGTATTTATATGGTGTATATTATATGTTAATAAATCCTAATGTATTTTAATTAGCCGCTTTAATTGTATTAGTGTAATCTTAAGTTGATCAAATTTGGAGAATATTGTGTTGGGCCAATTTCAATTTTATTAGTTATTGGGCTTATCATTTATTTTGCCCTATGATTCTTAATAATAGTATTATTCTTTATTTAAATTTTGTAAGCTGGTCTATGTAAAATGTGCATACTCATTTGTGAGAAATAAGGATTAGTAATTTACGTTTTCTCAATATAGACTTTTTTTAATGGTCCATTGTAAAATAGTTCCATTATTTTTCTGTTATTTACTTTGGCTGCTAACCTTTTATTTAGTTCATATTTTTGGAGCTTTTATATATTCTAATTCCAATTTCGTAATATTATTCAAGTTAATTATTATGTTAATAGTTATTAATTTATTATTAATTGTTTTATTTGATATGAAATTTTTTATTTGACAAATTTAATTTTCTTATTTTATATATTGACATATATTTGTTTAATTGAATGAAATGATGAACTATTTTTCATTCATATAATTTCCTTTTTTTTCTTCTGTGATTAGGAATACATTTTCCTTTATTTGTATATCTTATTCTATTTAATTCGTGTATGTCCTTATTTGTTATTTTTTTATGGTGCCACCCCTGTATTTGATATTGGAAATTGTATATTTTAATATTGTAGTATGCTGAATATGAAATGTTTCATTACAGAATGTTAAGAGAATTTCAAATGTATGTTTGTTGTTGTTTATAATATTTTTAAGTGTTTATAATCTTATTAATACTATTTTTAATTAGTTAATATTTGTCTTTGTGATTTATTTTTCTATTTGATTTACCTGTAAAACAAAAGATTGTTAGAAGTATATCAACAAATTTCTTAAATCCAATTAAAATCAAGATAAATATTCGATTTTTAAACCTATCTATTGTAATTGAGATATTCTTATAATTTGTTCATCAATCAATTTCAAATTTTTGGTCCAAACATTTCGAGCAATTTTGCATTTCTGCAAAAAAAATCACAATTGTTAATAACATATTGTACACGCTTATTTTGAGAATTCCTACTGATGTCTATAGACATCACATTTTCTGAATCATAATCGATCTGTTTTTTTGAATAATTAATTTAATGTTGAAACTTTCATTGATTGCTTAACTAAAATCAGTCAAAATATGAATTTATGTCTTACCTTGGTTTGAAATCCTTCGATTTATTAAAGAAGCCTTTGAATTATCCTTCTTCTTCATACGTTGTTGGATTTCTGTGAATCCTTCTTCTCCAATTCTTCTATTTCTTCTTCGCCATCTCTTTGAACACCGATCTGTCCCATTTTTACCGATCAATAGAATTTGTGGTGGATCGTTGCTGTCGATGGGTTTTGCCGATTTGAATCCTCTATCGGCAATTGTGCTGGGCAATTAGATGTCGGCATAGGCGTTCTTGATTTGATTTTTGCCGGTGAGGAGTAGATTTTGGTGTTCTCTGATTGTTAAGGCATTTTGGATTAGGGCTTTTAGGATTCTGTAAGTGTGTTATTTGACTTTGGTTTAGGGCGACAAAGATGAGTGTGTGATTGTGTTTTAGACCGTGCTATGCACGGGACAGAGATAATTAATCTATTTGATTGTACTCAAAATATGTTTGTACTAATATGATTAATGATCATTAATCTTTTTTTTTATTTAGAGACAATTATTAAAGTTTTCTTAATTTAAATTTGATTTTAATGCTAACGTAATCTATTTGGGTGAAAAGGTTTGGGCCGTTTTTCTTTATTTTGTTTTCAATTGTTGGGCTTTTCATTTCATTTAGCCTACTCTATAATAATGAATTTGATCCAGTTCATAATAATTTAGTTGGGCTAACATAATATTTTTGTTAGTATTGAATATGAAGTTTTAGATTTTAGTTTGTAAAGATGAAATTGGTAGCAGTAATGATTTTACTGTTAATATAGTGTATAAAGAAGTGTTTCAAACTTATAAATTTTTTTGTTTTTGTGTTAATTCTAAGTGTTGTTTCTACATATGAAAATGTATGTTTTTGTCCCCAAAACTAATGAACTATTTAATTATTTTAAGTCTTAGATTAATAAGTGTTGTATGATTTTTTTTCACAAATTGAAAATGTACTTCGTATTAAATTGTGTGAGATGTGGCCCTTTTTTAGATTAGTTCGAGAGGATCATGCTTCTTTTTAATTTAGTAGTAAATTTTCCTTTATTCATATATCTTATTTTATTTCATCTACCCATCTTTTTTTTATTTCTTTTATTTAACGTTACTACACTCATATTAGATATTAAGATTGTATAAATCGTATGCTAAGTATGAAATGGTTCATTTATAGTATTTTGAGATAAGTACATATTTTTTTTGTTATTGTTTATAATGATATGAATAATTGTATAAATAGTATGCTAAATATTAGAAATTATAATCATATAAATCACATGCTAAATATGAAATGGTTCATTTGTTTTGTTGATCGAATTTATAATGAACTATTTACTTTTTTCAAATAATTTTATTTATTTACTTTGGTATTTAGTATTTCTCAATCTTTTGTTTGTATATCCTATTCTATTTCTATTTTTTTTCCTCGTGTCCTTTCGTTACAGTGGATTGATAAATTGATAGATGTAGAAGTATGTTTTTTAAATCTTTATAATCTTATGAATACAAAATTTAAATAGTTTCTATTCTTGATTTGCAATAATTTTTACATTTTTTCTATATATTTTTTAATTGATTTAATTTCGTTTAAATATATTTTCTTATTTTTTGAAAATCATTTGGCCTGTGCATAGCACTGGTGGTAGCACTAGTTTTAATAGTACTTGAGTTGGAATCCGCTGGCTGCTCTACTTGCGTTGTTGTATTTTGTTTATTTATATATACTCTAGTGAATCCTAAATACCATCCGACCTTAGCTCAGTTGGTAGAGCGGAGGACTGTAGTTGTTAGCTGAAATCCTTAGGTCGCTGGTTCGAATCCGGCAGGTCGGATTTTTTGAGGTGCCTCCTCAACCTCTCAACAAGTTTCAACTTTCTGTTGATATAACTAATATTGTAGGAAAACATAGTATGCTTTTGACATTTCTGCTGACATTATATACACATTTGTCTCTCAAACTATTTTCCTCTCTTATTAATGCATACATCAAACAGTAAAAACGATGTAAATCGATACTTGAAAAGAAAGTTGATCAATCCACTTAAAACTATGGATATAAAATAATTGCAGGAATGACCAAAATTTAAAAAACTAATCAAGGCCCATCCCCTTATATGTATATGCTCGGTCAGAATTTTCAAACCTTAAACCCATCTATATATAGTCTTCATCAGAATTTATACGCTTTGACCTCCGTGAAACAATCAATACTAATATTCCAACGAGTAATCAGCAGATAAAACTTCTATAGCCTCAGCGGATCAATTTTAGCAGTCTCTTCTCAGCTTCGCCAGCAGCCTTATTCTGAGGCTCCAAAACAAGTGCGTGCTTGAAATCTGTCAGTTTAACCATCAACAAACAGCCAAACATATAACTATATTGTTGTAAAAAAATGACTGGCATATGCCTATCTGGCATAAGTGATGTGAGTTTATCTGCAATCTATTCCAAGTCTTGAAAATTCTGTGTAACTTAGTTATGCAACTCTAGTCCTTTAGTCAGTTTAATATATGGAGATCTAGGTATTTTGATTATGAAGCTAACGATATAAAATTAAGAATATGATCCTTTACAAGGTAGCTGCAAGAGGCCATCAAATGAACAGAAACACCTATGACCGGGAAGTGAATGCCGTGAACATGTAAAACATATACAGCAAATGTGAAGGTTGATGAGTGGTTACCAAACCTTGAAGAGCAGCTCTGTGTAAGCCCAGTGATTCTCTAGCGGCTCCGCGTCTTAGATAGGCCTTTACATTCTGCATTTAGGGGAGGGACCGAGTTATGAATTGCTAGAGTGAAATAAGCAATTTGTCATGATTTTACATAGACAAGACAAAAGTAAAATGCCACATATATGGACTCATCTGACAACATATATAACTTTCAAATCCTAAGCATAATAAATCTAGCTCACCTTCTTATCCAGAGAAATTGCTTTGCTGCAATCCTCTTCAGCTTTTTGGAAACTGCATAGTAATCTGTATTAGAACATAAATTCAACAGCATAACATCATGCCGACTAAAACAAACCAAGTACATGAAGAATCACACCATCCCAACTCCAAGAAGGAAGCAGCCCGGTTGCAATAATATGTTGCATTTGATTTGTTCAATTCTATCGCCTGTGTATAGTAACTTGCAGCCTTATTCCACTGCTTACCTTTATAAGAAGCGTTCCCCTGCAACATGGAACAATCCCCAAATGACATATAAATAAAGAAGAGAAATAGGGAAGTTATGTATTTAAGTATAATAAGCGTGCATCATATATAACAAAAAGGTATTAGAGACAAGACTGATGCAGAAGAAGAAAATTGGAAGTTGAGTGCATCAAACAAACACAAAAGTAAGTTAAGAGAATGAACCTTTTCTTTTACAAGCTCAGCAGCATCCATGTTACCATTAATATATGGTAACGGTAAGTAACTAGAAATAGTACCTACTACATCTTGAAGAGATGGATACATGTCCAAAACAGTATCAAGCAGGAATTTATCACTTCCATGAGATGAAATAAATGATATAGAAACCGGACTATCATCATGTGTCCCAAATGGAATGGTAACCTGAACATCAGAAAACAGAAACAGACATTTATTTTCAGGTGGGAGAGAAAATGACAGATAGATAAACCAGACAAACTTAATCTGGGAAGGTTAGATAGATAGGAACATCAAGAAGCATCTGAAACCTTGGAAAATTAAATACCTCACAACCTCTTGACATACTTGCAATGCTCAACAAAGAAAACATTCTGTCGTAGAACTCTACTCGAAGACCTTTTTTAGAGTTCAGTCTGGGTGGAGGATCAGCTACTGTTGGAGTTATTAATATCCCATCATCCTTAAAAGTTGAGAATACAAATAAAAAACAAGTTAGATAAAGAACAACTTCAAACAACGTAATTGGCATAATTGTTTGCACTTTACAACTTCAGGCTTCTATTACCAACAAAACTCTGTCATGGATCACGTAAATGAACCCCCAGTATTCACTATATTATTAATCTGGAAAGCATCAATGCATCAACGGCACTCAAATATTCCCAAAATAATCCTAGATATCTCCATCAGTCCTAAGATGGAAAAGCAATCACCTGGATTGCAGATAGTAGTAGTTTTTACCTTTAAGAGGCTCTTCAGAGCTGCTCGCATTTCCATTCTGACTTTATATAGACTTTTGACATTCTCCTGGACTGTATTTATTGCTCCCCAAACACGTTGCGAGACATCAGCGCCTAATTTTGGTTTGACTGATCTAATCCAATCTTCATGATTTGTTTTGAACTCATGTCTGAAATACAATAAGCCTGATTTAAAAACTAAACTAAAAAATCTAAAAGTAATGCTGCAACTGAATTGAAGGCCAATCCGGTGTCCTAACGAAATGAACTTTTCCTTCTCAGCCTTCTTTAGAAGATCAAAGAATTTTGCTAAATAAGCTGCAGAGAGAAGTTACAGAATGATAAGCTACGAGCATTTTCTGGCAGGTGGATCAAGATATCATAGTCAGATTGATTTTGGGAAAAAAAATCATGCATTTAGCAATACCTTTGTAGTAAAAGCATTACAGAAGACAGTGCTCTCAAAGTGGATATTCCATTTTGCAGCCCTTCCGAATCCTCAGAGAAAATTTTTAGGCTTGGAACATGTGAAGCGATGTACTGCCCGAAATTAATATGCTTAGGTGTCTGGTCTGCAAAAGTTAATATAAACAAAAGTATAGCTACTTCAACTTTGATTATTAATTATGTAAAAGTCCATAATTTCAAAGGGAAATACTGATAATGATATTTAAAACTTCTCCAAAACATTCTGTCTAAAAAAATTGCCAAGGAAGAAGTTCCAGAGTAGATAATTGCAAAAATGGAACTCACAGCCAGATAACGTCACTACTGTTTTGCTAATAACATAAACAGCCTTCTGCACAGGGACCTTAGAAAGCTGGAACAGATCATCAGCGATTAATATGCTTCTTGTCCTCCTAGGCTCCAGTGGACTTAATTGAAGTAGAGCATGTCCCAAGCGATGCAAAACCAGTGGATCAGATGTCAAACATCCTGAAGCAGTGATGCTATTATTATAAATTTTCATGAACAGAATTGCTAACATTATCATGATGATATAGAAGATCAACATATAATTCTGAAATCCATCCGCACAAAGTAATCATGAATGAGGAGTACAACGATTCAAACAGAAACTGCAACCAATGACGTAAACGACAGTTTTCTAAACATAGCAGGGTTCATGTGCATACCGATAGTGTCTAAACTTTGAGAATTTGGTGACACCCCAATAGTAGATACAGTACCATGAGAGGGCCTGAATCCGATAATGCCACAAAATGATGCTGGAATCCTTATGCAACCAGTTGTATCAGTACCTACACCAAATTACATATTTTTTCAAATATAAACCATAGCCGTACTTATTTAAGTGAACACAGTCTCTGCAGTTATCCAGGAAACGGAGACAATGTGATATCCAAAATACCAATAAGACAATAAGTAGCTCATCACACATGTAGATATATTCTAAGAGTCATAAAAAAGGAAAGGCTTAGTGATCTAAGTGATGTAAATCGAAGGAATTAAAAGAACGTACCCAGAGAAAAATCTACTATGCGAGCTGCAACAGCCGCTGCTGAACCACTTGCAGAGCCTCCAGGAAAATGACAAGGAAAACGAGGATTTACTGGGGTTCCATAACTTTTATTTTCCCCTAATAGCCTTTAATCATTATCCAACAGCAATAATTAATACAATAATTCAAGCATACCGTATGAATCAAGCCATTCATTGGAATTTGGTTTTTCAACATCTCATTTGAAATTGAATCAGATATCAAAAGTAGCATAAAAGTCAGGTAAAAAGCTAATACCCAAAACCAAGTTCGCCCATGACTGTCTTGCCTACACAAGTCGCCCCATTTCTTAGCATTGTTGTTACAACCAATGCTGTTTTTTCCGAAGCTGCTTGCATCCTCTTCCAATCAGCACTTCCATGACCAGTCACATAGCCTTTAACATCGATACTACACATCAAAAACAAGTCAAGGATTACACATGAAAGAAGAATCAAGAGTTTTTTGGATGATGAGCTAGATTTTGCATGAGCATAAACCAAGTATTTATTAATTGGAATATGAATACAGAGCAGATTATACAGTACTTGTCATTGATCGCGAATGTAAGACCAGAGAGCGAGAGGGGAGCAGCGGGTGGCGGAGAATGAGGAAATGGAAGGAGCTGAAACCTATCGACAAACGCTCCGAAATCCTCTTTGACGGAGCTCCTGGCTCTGAGGCGACGCCGTTGGACCTCCGCGAGGATTAATACTCCGGCAACGCCGACGCCGATCACCACCCATAGCTTTGGGTTCGCTGCGTTGAGATGCAGTGATTTTGACATGGAAAACTGCAGGGCTTAGAATCAGCGAGCGAGGAGACGGTTTTTGACTCGATGCAGAGAATTGTTGAGCAAGAAAGAGGGTTTAAGATAGGGGTTTAACGATACAGAAATTTCGACAGGGTTGTCGGTAATCTCTCTCTCCGCTCCACGTGGAAACAAAAAAGTTTAAACATAATATTTGAAAGAAAAAAACGGTGATAATCATTCCTATTTCCATTTTATGTCATATTCTTGAAATTAGTGGTAATAACATCTCGATAATCTTTTACTTTTCTACTAATTTTGGAACCGAAATTTTCCCAAGATACGGAAGGTTTTTTCGGACATTCATACTTGTTTATCTCTCTCACGTTTATCAATTTTTTTAGACTTTATGTTAAATCATATCTTTTCTTTCTATATCTTTCCCTCTCTCTTTATTTCTCCATTTAGAAGGACTTCTATCATTATCTTAATTATCTAAAAAAAGGTATGTGACAGAAACTCTTGGCAATTCTTCTTGTGTTCCAGGATAACAATGTGATTTCATAAATGGATCGTGTTTTTTTTTTGAACTTCCAGATAGGGAGCGATGTATGTCCCTCATGCATTGTTTCTGAATGAAACACATAAAAGACATACTTTTTATGTAGTGACGCATGACCCTTATGCGCAGGGCGGAGCCATGAATTAATGTAAGGAGGGCAAAATCACAAAAATATATTATAAACAAATTTTGAAGTATTGAGAAGGTGCATTAAAGAAGATTTAGAAGTAAATTTGTAAATTTGAAAAAAAAAATTGCATTGATATATATTGTTGAGGAGAGAGGCAAATGCCCCACCAATACACCATATAAATCCACCCATGCTTATGTGTCGTCAAACTAAAAACTTGGCCACTCATAACCATTATGCGTTTTAAAGAGTGATGCATAAGTGTCATGTGTCGTTCTCTGCCTTAAAATCGCGCATTCATAGAAGTATAGAACAGAACAAATAGATAGTGAGCTCGCAAAAAACTGAAGCGGCAACGATTTCTTCCGATTTTTGGCGATTTCCGGTGATTTTTCATTTTATTCCAGTAAGATTTCGTCAATCTTGTAGCAGTCCTCTCTTATTTAAACGTGACTCACATCAAATACCATAGAAGTCAGGTCATCACTGTCAAAGTGTCTCTAAAACCATGTGTGCATTCTTCTTGGCTTTCGGCAGACCTATGCCAAGTGACCTGGCTTATCATAGTTGAAGCAGTTGCCTTCAAATTTTCGGCCAACAACTCCTTCCTCTCTTAATAAATGCTCCATCTGTCCGTGAATATGAATCCCGTTTTTTTATTTTAGTCCGTCCGCGAATAGGAGTCTCAGTTCATTCTTACTATGGTAATAGAGTCTCACACTCCACTAACTCATTCTATTCACATTTCATTTAAAAGTAATATATACAAGTGGGACTAATGCTCCACTAACTTTTTTCCACTCACTTTTCTTAAAACTCTTGCCACCAAGAAATGAGACTCGGCAGACGAAGGGAGTAGTATTCAAAGATCTTACAATCACTAGTTTTCAACCGACAAAGAAAAATACAATAAATTTGAATCTTAGGCCACTGTCATCATCTTCACCAATAGTTCAAACCAAAACAGAAATGGCTGCATCTTGTATACACCTACTTCAATATAACACATATATAGTGCAGAACAAAACCATATTATACGTCTCCCCTTGCAGATTACTTTACAGACACAAAAAAATGGCGCAAATCTTCACAAGCAATAAAGAGTAAACGACTTAGCAAGGGCTTTGATACTACACAGAGGAGTAAAGCAGCGGAATCATCTGAATCTGAATCTTCTGTTGGACTCCAACGGTATGGATGATATTGCAATGTACAAAAACCACGAAGCTAAAAACGTACAACGATGCAGGAGATGTCGTCCTTGCTCTCTTTGTGCAGTGCCTCATTCACTAGCTGCTTCGCTGCCTTCTGGGGGTCTTTGATCCTCTTCACAATGTCAACTGCCTCTTGATTAGAGATCACCTACAAGGAACAAATGCAAAAAGATGTGCGCATTATTGAAACAATTGTTGAGAGCTAGAGGTAAGAAGATGATGGCATTGAGGCAAGACAGAGGAGAATTCGAACCTTCCATATACCGTCACTTGCAAGAATGAGAATATCAGTGTCTGAGTCTATCTCTGCATTTGTGACATCAGGGTCGGACCGCAAGTGTGTCTTCAAGTTCTTGTCTCCAAAAGCACGAGAAACGGCCAACTGGCCATTTACTCTGGCAACGTCCCCTGTTCATATATGCATAGTAATGTTATCACTTGAAGATTTAGATGGTACAATGCGCTATGGATAAACTCGAAGGGGTGACGGACTAAACACAGTAACACACAATGGATAAAACAACAGCATCAGCAAAGAAATTTGGAGAAACAAACACCAAATACGAATATTTGAGATGCGTTTAAGGGTTTTCACCTGGCATGTTAGAGACAAAGCCGCCTCTGTTTTCAATGCTACCTCGCTCGGTGTTGGGCTCGTGATCAATGGTCATTTGTATAGCCTGACCCCTCCTGGAAAGCACACCTCGTGAATCTCCAACATTGGCCACCCACAAGTGTCTACCATCAATCAGAATTGCAGTGACCGCAGTGGAGCCACCCCTACCAAGTTCAGGGTTGTGTGACAGAATAGCTTCATCAGTTCTCTCATAAGCTTTAGCAATCGTCCCCGGAGGATCCCTCCAAAAATCCTCCTGATAACAATTCGACGAATTGATTAGATTCTGATAACTAAATATCACAACCATCTAACTACATTTCCATGCTGCAATCTTAAGGAAATAAATATCACAACCATCTAACTACATATATGTCCACTTTGGTATTTGCAGTAATTTTACGTTGCACTCCATGCAAAATAAAGCAAACAAGCAAAATATAGTTCATATACGTGACATCAATTTTAACTGGGGAGCACAATGTCACCAGATTCAATCAGGATACGAATCAGCTGGTTGGACTTTTCGAATCTTTTGGTTGTGAGGTTGGTTGTCTAACATCAAAAGAAGAAAGATTTTTTCAAGGGTTTCATGAATTATGATTCAGTAGTATTGTGGAAAAGTAATTTTGATATCTTATTTAAAGATTTCAAGACTGAACTTTCAGACTGAACCACAGAAGCAATCTTCCTACCATGAACATCTAATTTCTATAGATTGAGGGTAGAAAATGTGAGCACGACCGTATTTATGTCATGCAGCGACTAACCTCCTTTATTATGTTTGAAAATAAATGCTTTTGTAAGTAAGCGGGCACGTTATCTCCCAGATGTCCGTCAAATATACCGAACAGCCCGAGTTCATGACCTTTGAACTGTACAAATTTAGCAACGTGGAAATCCTCCATTGGATGATTTGCTTTACCCTTTTCTAAACTGAAACCAAATTTGACATGGCTCTTGCTGCCACTTCCCTTGCCGGAGCCACCTGTTGAACGGCCTCCTGAAAGCTAAAGGATACGAACAAGTTAGATACAGTAAACATGCAAGATTTAAAAGTTGATCCAATATTCATCGATCACATGCCATGCCCCATGGTTAAAAAAGGCAGTCTGAGGACAAAAGAAATGATTCACCCACACAATATACAAAGTGATTAATGAAGTGAGTCATTAATCAAATGCTACTAATTGCTCAAGTTATAGCCCCTAAAATTTTCTATTGAACTCAAATGCAAAATCAATAGCTCAACTAATCCAGAATGCACAAAGAGATGTCAGAAACACATATGAATTGTTAATTCAACAAGAATTTGGAACCCTCAGCCTCCAACAATAACAACAAAGCATCCTTAAATCTCAGAATGGGAAAATAGCAACAACAGTAATAACTCTCCACAAGAGAACATAAACTCACCTGTTTAAAACAGCACAAACTCTCCATCTCTCAAACTAACATGTACCCTTTAAATTAAAAGTGAGAATCCACAACCTGTAACATTAGAAATAGATAAAAATGATCAGAAATGGCAAAATCAGCATCAAGATTAATACTTTTCTTTTCTCCCCACCACATCAATACGGGGCTCATCAAGATTTCAACTTACCGATCCTAATCAAAGTTGATCCACAGAGAAAAACTGTTGGCTGTATGTATACGAGAAAACAGAGAAAGCTCAAGACAATGAAATGGGAATATGGGCTTCTAATTTCATGAGGATAGAGGAAGGGGCAAGGGGGTCATAGATTTGCTGGAGTGCAGGCACGAATGGCTGCCAACACGCTTAAGGACTTCCCTTTGTTGACTTTGGATGTGTTGATTTTTATTTTATTTTCTTTTTCTTTTATTTTTTATAAGAAGTGAAAAGGTTTTAAAATGAGGCTTCAGTAATTAATTAAATTTTTGTATAGTTAGGTCAGCGTATCCTGCATATTATTCAACTATTCAACCACTTGGTTATTGTTCTTTACTCTCTATACCTTGTAAGATATTTAATCTTATTTTTAAATTCTATCTACAATATATGTATACCTAACGAAGATTCACTATTCCTGGAAAACTTGTGATGCAAATAAACGAATTGTTTGAAAGGAGGACAAAAATTAGCATATATAGTAGTACTAGTAGAATAGAATGAAATTGATTTAAAACTGAAATTTTAAAATTAAATCTATTGCCGTCCATTGATTTTAATCCTCATAACACATTTTGTGGGGTGAGATAAATTATGAAAAAGTCAAAACCATTTTTTTCAAAGCATTCTTGTTAATAACATTTGGCTCCCTATGGTTGTCTGCAATGCTGAATTCAAATCCTCAAATTTCAAAAGTAACAGAAAGGCCCCTTCATAATTCATAAGTATATTTGTGTAAACTCAAGGGCATGTTTGATAGTAGTATTACTATTTTATATTTATATGTAATGTACATGAAACTTAGTTAGTTAACTTAGTTGACTTGTCAACAATATTATTAAATGGAACATTCATTACGAACCAACTATGCGAGTTGAATAGATTGTCAAGACTTAAAATTTTAAAACAAAACTTCGATGGGTCAATTTGTGAAACAATCAAACTCGTTTTTTTCCAAATATCATGAAAGTTCATTGATCCATGGCTCCATGCCTAGTTAACTTCAAACGAATAAGTCATAATTGAAACTACTTTTTTTTTCAAGGGGCATTTCTTTTTATTTTGTAAACAAAAATATCCTATATTCGCTTAAATCGTAGAAATAGTAGCTGAACATGGTTTGATTGAAAGGAGAATCAAACATAAGAAAATTTATTGAAGGGAGAATCAAATAAATATAAGAAAATTTAAATGGAGTGTGTGATATCCCAAGCATGAATAGCTTGATTTATCGACGTATATCCTTATTACCTTATATACAGTAATATAAGAGATGCTACTGAGAATTTCCTTAATAAAGGATATGCAGTAATATTAGAGATGCTATTGAGAATTTGAGACCAGAAAATTGTTGAGCAAAGATTGTATCCTCGCCTCTCTGCACCATATATTAAGCTGACTAGAGATGTAGTACAAGTCTAGAGCCTTTGTCCTAGCGACAATAAGCTTAGACATTATTGTATGAGATGTCGAGTTCGAGCCCTCTTAACATCAGTTGCAATTTCCTCATTTCAGTAGTATAGGAGTTTATTTTAAAAAAAAGACTAGAGATATAGTACAACTATTCATTAACTTTATCCGAGAAAACTTCATATATACTACTATTATTATAGTATATCAGGATCAAATAATATTGAAATTAAAAGTTAAATTTGAAAAAGGTGACCAACATACATAAAATAATCTATAACACAAAACACAATGGGATATGGGGGGCCAATGGGCCTTTCTTTCGAACGCAAAACAACACAGAGCCACAGACGCTGATACAATGTTGATTCGTCACAATTCGAGCAATCTGGGTTGGGCGATCATGGCTGAGGTAGTTGGCCTAGCCCCGGACAAGCCTCCGTTGGAGCGACTACTTGACCTAGCTAGGTTGGATTTGCTTCTTTATCATGTCAAGCAAATTAAATAATACCTTAAAGTTTATTGATCGGCTTCACCTAATTTTATTGGCAATTAACAAATTTATTTGATCTATCACTAGATTTTGATTTGCATCTTGTGCCTTTAGCACTAATAATATGTGTAATTATCATTTATAATAAGATAATGTATTGTTCTAATAGTAATTATCGTTCGAAGAAGTCACGTTAAGTAGTCCATGGTCATTAAGACATAAAACTAATCTAGTACTATGAAGCTAAAGCAATCAGAAGACCATTTTCAGTTTTCCTTGCAAGTTATGGGGAATCATATATATTCAAGATATCATTATCTTTTCAAACAAACAGGGTGTTTCGATTTAAATAGTAATTTCTTTTCAGTTGAGGGAAAGTGAATTGAATTGAGATGCAAAGAAGAAGAAAAAAAGAAGCTAATCCATCCATGATTCCATATCTTGTGTTAACAAGAAGTCTAATAGAAAGCACGAATCATTCTAAAATACATATTCTATGTTCTATACTATGTTTCGTTTCAATTTGTAATCGGTCTTTCAATTAATTTCATAGTTTAAATTAAATGAGAGATTTGTACAATTGGTACATGTCGTGAGAAGGTTATCCTTGGCAAAATATTACACATTTACACCTAATATCATGTACTTAAAAAGAAAAGACACATAAGAGAGACATTAAACGTCAAATTATTTGTCCATAAAAGGTAGAAAAAACGATGTTTGCTTCAGCTAAGATTTAATGGACACACGCAATAAATTGTTTTCTAACCAACTAGTTATATGAATGAGATGGTATCATTAAAATTCAACCTTTTCCATAATGATGCTGGAGAGTTGAGACAGTATCATATAAATTTGTGTAAAATTTGATGGGCTTTGCACATGGATTCAAAATGGTAAAGAAAAAAAAAGAAAGAGATCTTCTTTCAGGCATATCATAGACTTGAGATTCGAATCATCACAAAATAAATACTACTACTACTATATTGACTATCTTTAAAAAAACACTCAAAATACATATGGTTTAATAAAGTTCAGGTTATTGAATTAGTAGAGTTGTTATTAGTTGTGCAAACGCATCCCACGAGTCCACGACCCAAATTAGTGAGCCAAAAATGAAATTGAGAGCATAACCCAAATTCAATTCAACAACTATTTTATTTAAATTAAAAAATACATGCTTTGCTGTTCTTTGTAAAAATAAAGTAGTCATCTTTCAAACAATCAATGACGGATTTTAATTCGAAAATACATCCTGTATAATGCTATTGGATTAAACATAAAAGAGAATATAAAAAAGCTATACGAAAAGGGGAACTGGAACAAACGCATTAAGAGATTCGAACTCGGGATGTAACAGATAGCAAACAGACCTAGGGACCAGTTGAGCTGAAAACATATTTGAATACATATATTAAAATGGCGTGGCTCCGCCACTGGAAACAAGGGTAGCTTTCTGAATTATCGGGTCATATATTTTCCATGTCTCATCTTTTTGACTAATATCCTATCCACATACACCAACCTCTCATCTCATGCCACGTAATCATATCAGTTGCGGCTATCATCTGCTCCACCGAATCGCCTTGTTCTGCTTTCCCCGCATATAATAATAATAATAATAATAATAATAATAATATAGGAACCGCCACGGCTTGTATAGGAAAATAAATAATTTGCGAGACACAGTTTGTGTGTGTCACCTGTGAAAAATGAACCACTTGTTCGCTAGATCACTGATGCGGCGCGCGGTTGCCGGCGCTAACTGCCGCTGCTACGTGGCGACTGCACAGGTTGAAGGTTTGAGCGCGGTGTTGGTAGGGTGGAGGCGGATGATGAGTTCGGCAGCGGAGCCTACATCGTCGCCGCCTTCATCGTTGAAGAACAGCGAGTCGCCGGAGGAGAAGGCCGAGAAAGGTGGCGTTGTGGTTTCGAGCTATTGGGGAATTTCGAGACCTAAGATTACGAGGGAGGATGGTACAGAGTGGCCATGGAACTGTTTCATGGTACTTAATTAATTAATATTATCGTATTTCGTGTTTTTTGTTGTGATTATTTGTCAATCGTCAGATGACTTTTGGGTGACAGTAATTGATGCACCTCTTTGCGTGTTTTACCGTCTGGATTTTCATGAAATGCTGCCAGTGTTCACTGTTTTTTCTCAAAATTCTTCGCCGATCCTTGCTTTGACTTTTGAGCTATAAGCTACAGGAAGCTACAGAGGTTATGATTATCCATAAAGTATAGTTTAATCATTGTAATTGATTTACCACTTCACATGTTTTGCTAGAATTGCAATCGTGTTTTATCTAGAAATATGCATAGTTTTTTCGTTTGGGGGAACAGATTTCACCTATGATTCATATTACTATTAGAATCAGTATAGGTGACTTTTATGCAGTCTCAAATCGGAATTCGGAACTTGTTTATGATGGTGGATAAAATATAATAACTGTATCACACATTAATGTGCGGTTTGCTGAGACATGGCTTCATGGTGCAAGCTGCAACTGCAGTGCTGATACTTGATAGCATATCCATGGATGTGGTTGCATCACAATTTTCCTTTTGATGTTTGATTTTTGGTGCTAGGACTGTATCATAAAGAAACAAATAGGGGGTGTCCGATTTTATGCTTAAGACTATAACCTACAGAACGAGCCAACAGTCTCAAGTCTCTGGGTATAGGAAAAACTGTAAACAGTCTATTGTTTCATTTGAATAACTTCCCGGGTTAAAGAAGACAGGTTCAACAAGGCTACAATCAGTATTCTGGCATTCTGTTGCTTGGACAATCGCTTTGCGTTATGCTAGATTCTGCATGAAGCAATCACAATATTTTAGTGGTCCAATAATTTTGTCATCTTCTAGTATTTAGATCTTATTTCAGCTTGTAATATGATGTTGAGGTTTCTGAAATCGTTCCAATTTCGCAGCCATGGGAAACTTATGCGGCAGACTTATCAATTGATCTCCACAAGCACCACGTTCCAAGGACATTCATTGACAAAGTAGCATTTCGGACTGTGAAACTTCTGAGAATCCCTACGGATATGTTTTTCAAGGTTTGCTGTCCTCTATTTTCTCTAATCCTTCATGATGTTGATGTTCTCCTGGAAGTGCTCTGTTTGCTGAAATGTGTGGGCATTAGAATCTTCAGTTTGTTTTGCTTTGTGAGAGAGAGGCGGCAATAAAAACTCTTGCTGCAATTTCATCTCGTATTTGCATCAATTTCATGAACTATAATGTTCACTGGGAACTACAGAAATCTTCTAATTTGACTTGAGCAGAGTTCTTATGGTGTTTCAGTAGATTGCTTAAATATGGCACAACTCAAATTAGCCCATGAAGTAAAAAACGCTTGGATATGCTTTATGCCTTATATTGTAGGAAGCTTGTGCGTTTACTCCAATTATATGTGTAATTTTATGATTCTGTCAACCTTCTGAACTTGGAAAACATAAGTAGAATTTAGAGAAATTCTAGTCAGAATGGTTAGCCTCAGTTTAAGACCCT
The DNA here is from genome assembly GCF_004379255.2 of Salvia splendens. Lineage (NCBI taxonomy): Eukaryota > Viridiplantae > Streptophyta > Magnoliopsida > Lamiales > Lamiaceae > Salvia > Salvia splendens. The sequence goes on from NC_056033.1 coordinate 12,014,956, forward strand.
GCTTATTTAATGGATACTACTGGTGTTACTTCATTATATAGTGAACTTCTTTGGTTTGGGTTTCTGGAATTTAATTGGCATTACAAATGTAGCTCTTTTTTCCACCTAAGTTAATATAGGAGTATAACTTAATTTTGAAGATACGAGTAGCCATCAGGTACATATATTTATTAATTTTAGCTGATACATGGCATGGCATTTGCAGAGGCGGTATGGGTGTCGTGCGATGATGCTGGAAACAGTGGCTGCTGTACCTGGTATGGTGGGAGGAATGCTGTTGCATCTGAGGTCTCTGCGCAAGTTCCAGCAAAGTGGGGGGTGGATCAAAGCATTGCTTGAGGAAGCCGAGAATGAGAGGATGCACCTGATGACGATGGTGGAACTTGTGAAGCCCAAGTGGTACGAGCGGCTGCTGGTCCTCACTGTTCAGGGCGTCTTCTTCAATGGATTCTTCATAATCTACTTGATGTCGCCTAAAATGGCCCACAGGGTTGTGGGTTATCTAGAGGAAGAGGCCATACATTCGTACACCGAATACTTGAAGGACATCGAGAGTGGCGCAATAGAGAACGTTGCAGCGCCTGCCATTGCAATTGATTACTGGAGACTTCCCAAAAATGCAACGCTCAAGGATGTTATCAGTGTCATCCGCGCTGATGAAGCTCACCACCGTGATGTCAACCATTTTGCTTCCGTGAGTTTCAAAACTATATATACCTATCTTTAACATTATCTACTATGAAACCATGTGGTAACAAACTCCGTTTTATCGCGCAGGATATTCATCATCAGGGGAAGGAGTTGAGGGAGGCACCAGCTCCTTTGGGATATCACTAAATCTTATTCTCTCATACTCAGATAAAATAGACTTCAAAATAGTCATTACTTAATACACCGAGTCTTCAACATATTTTACTTATGTTAGCTTCATAAGAAGAAATCTAAATCATTGGACGAGAATTAGTTGCCTCATGCTACAAAGATGCTTATTAGTGGAGTACTTAGTTATACGGACTCCTATGTAACTAAATAAATGCTATTCCATATAAATTGTCTAAGCCCCATATAATATAAACTCTATTAGCCAAATGGGGTGTGTTATATTGCTAACTAATTCTTAATTGCTAACTATAATTAAATCATAGATATTGGATTATAAAATTAATGCACAAGATCATTTATTCATAAGTATCAATACAATACACATAAAATGTCAATTAAGGGTATTAATGTCAATTGACTAAAAGTTAGTTATAACTAACTTTTAAAAATTATCTACAAATTTTAAATAATTATAATAATTTCAATTTAAATTATTTTTTTATACAATTTATATCAAATCAAAGATAATTTTATAAGGGTTCTAACGAGAAATCAAGATAATTTTATAAGGATTCTAACGAGATCTCACTTGCATATGTTCCGATGTAAACATTTGATAAAATTTTCGTAAATACTCATAAATTTTCGTAAATAGATACAACAGTTTTATATCAATGCAACTTATATAATATGTCAATATAGTGTTTGTACAATGTCAACATGAAATTGTGTTTACACTATCATGTTTTTATGTTGATATATTTAATACACTTTATTGACATTATTTTCTTAAACCCTAAATTTAATAGTTGTTATTATCTTTTTAATATTAAAAAAATAAAATTACACATGACAATTTATAGACTATTAGATCTCTAAAATCATATGGTTGTAGTTAGTAATTAAAAGAATAGTTAGCAATTGATCACATCCTCGCATCAAATTATATCAAGAGTTTGCTTTAACCTTTATATTCTATCTATCAATGAAAAATAATTATATTTTTTCATTTTAGTTCTTTCACCAAAATTACTTTAATTTCTATGTATAAAAATTTTTATATCTATTTTCGTTTGTCACATTACATTTTCATATTACTTTTAATATATTTAAAAAATGAGTTTTATATTCCACTGTTTCATTTTACACTCATTTTAATATTCTATAATAAAATTAACAATTGTTTAATTTATTATTAAGAAAAACATATACTCCATAGCAACACTCAATCATATACTGCTCCAGTGAAAAGCTTAATGATTCAACCCAATGCATTTTTATGGAGTAATATACATGTACAGAGTAGTACATATTATTCGTCTGCTGCATGGATAAATGATCATTTAAATCATTAAATATTAAGTAGATAATAAGTTTAAAGACAAAAAGTACTCAATTTGCTTCAATAACTACTTAAGGCATAACAACACAACTACTACAAATCCATGAGGAGTGGAAACATCAAAACAGAGTGGAAGAAACATTCAAACAGTAAAAACAACAAATTTATTAGCAACCTAATCTCTCAATTACTAATATTTAATGGAGTAAATATAAACGCTCTAGACTCGTAGTCTTAAATACCCAATTTAATACTTTTAAACAAGTTCAAAATATATCAGATAATCCACCAAATTAGAATACTGCCAATTGGTCATTTTAAAATAAAAATCAAAGAATCTATCATAATTAAAACAGAAAAAATAAAACGCAACACAATAAACTATATATTAATGTTCAAATCGACTAAAAGTCAAAACGTATTCTATAAAAGGACATGTATATATATATCTTCAAGTGATAAATTAGTAGCTGATAAAATAAGGATTCATCATTGCACAGAGTTGTAATATTGTAATACGATCATAAAATTATGACTTGGTGAAAATTGGTATCAATAAGGGTTGTATATTAATATCAAATCTGATGAAGATGTCCTAACTTTTATAATAATACTCCATTAATAACGAAACATTATGTACATATGCAAAATAGTAAAGCTTGCAGAAAAGTTTAGATAGGTAATACATAAATAGATATGTACAATATGGGTGTAGAGTGATAGAGGTATAGGTATAGTATAGATTAATATTTATGGTAAAAAAAAAACTTGGAGAGTTAGACCATCCACAACGGGACTCGCCGGCGTCTCGCGTCTCGTCTCAGCGAGACGAGACCCCGGCGAGACGCGTTGCAGCCTCCATCTCGTCCCGTCTCGTCGCGCGTCTCGACTCGCCGAGCCACGAGACGAGCTGTCTCGCCACGCGCCTAGGCGACGTGGCGCAGCCCGGCGTCGTGCGTGACGCCCACTCGCCGGCCCGTGAGTGGGCGTCGTCACGTGCTGACGCAATAAATATTTTTTTTTAAAAAAAATTCGAATTTAAATAAATAAAAAAAATTTTGTAACGGTATTATTACCGTTTTTTTGTTTTTTTTTTATATTTTTTTTGTTTTTTATTAAATTTTTTACTCTATAAATACTCCTAAACCCATGGGACGAAGGCGGCGAAAGCGGCTAGAGCAAGGAAGGGCCGAGGCGAATCAAGCCAGCCGGCCTCAGGATCGGGCTCGCGAGGAGGCTCGGACACACTTATGGTGGCGTACATGACCGCCACAATGGCGGACACTTCCCGCTTCTCGCACTCCCAATACGCGGCCTGGTGGAACGGAATTGTGCATATGGCAGCACAACTTGGCCTTCCGACTCCCCCTCAACCTCGACCGCCTCCGGAGGATGATTAGCCATTCCGATTAATTTTTTTTTATTTTGTGTGTTTTTTTATTTTGTGTGTTTTTTTATTTTGTGTGTTTTTTTTTTATTTTGTGTGTTTTTTTTATTTTGTGTGTTTTTTTATTTTGTGTGTTTTTAATAAAGTGTGTTTGTTTAAATTGAATTGGGTTTTAAAAAAAAATTATAAATTAAATTGAATGAATAGTAATTAAGAGACGGTATAGAGACGGTTAAGAGACGGAGCGTTGCAGGTTCCGTCTCTTAGTTAAGAGATGGAGGCAAAAAGGACAGTGGGGCCCTCAAATAGTGCTCAAATAGTAGTTAAGAGACGGTTTAAGAGACGGTATAGAGACAGCGTTGTGGATGGCCTTATTATCCATACAAAGTAGGTAAACAGTAACGTCTTGCCTCTTTCAATTCCTAATTCTAATTATACACTCACTCGCCTCCTTATTTACCAAAAACACACACCCTTAAATGATAGGCCTGAAAAAGAATTCGTTTCACTCGATCAATATTTATATTTTTAATTACTACAGTATGTGATGGTATTGTATGTTAAGTCCAATTACTCATTTAATTAGATGTATGACTTGTAATGTTTATGGAAAATAATTTTTTTGGTATATTATACTCCCTCCCCTACAATTAGGCTGGATTTTCTTTTTCGTTTGTCCTATAGAAATAATCTATATATATTTATGGAAATTTTTTCTCTTTTATCTTTTACTTTATCATTTATGAGCTCCACTTTCTATAAATATATTATTTCAACTACTTTTTTTCCTTAACTCCAACTTTAATACTTGTGCATTAAAATCTGTGTTATCCTCAATAATTTATTTCTATGGAATGGAGGAAGTATACACTACATGGAGTACTAAATTTAATGAATACTTCATGCTCGACACCCACATGATACTCCATTATACAGTATACGTATATACCTTTCACAATTTAACTGTATAAAAACTCATGTTGCTTCCACCTCCTCTATGTTGTCATTCATATTTAATCAAGAATAAATTTATCAATAATATTTTATAATTTGAAAATAATCCAAACACATACCAAAATGATAATTTAAAAAATCTCTATATTGTACATATATAAGAAAAATAGCCAAAATAAACATTATATTTGAATACACGATAATACACATAACACGTTTTCACATAGTTTGAAATGCTGAAAGATGAAACGCTATAAAGTAGTATTTGACTAATTTAAGATTCACATTAAAAATACTTGTTAAACATGGAGTATTAAACTTTGACTGGGACTCACAGTTCAATTACAGAAATTAAACTAGTACAAGAATGAAGAAACATGCCAGAGAAATTATTACAATGACAACATTTGTAATTGGCCAATGCAATTAGTTTATTAAAAGAAGAATCAAATATACAAGAAAACTAATCAAAATATAACATAAACAGAGAAACTCACACTTTATTTCATTCTCATTTCCGATTCTTTTCACACTATCACTCCGCTCCCACATTCTTTTTTTACCATTCGCAGCCTTATAACAAGTTATAATCCAACTACACTTGCATAAAAAATGGAAATTAAATAGACACATATATAGAGGTGTGATCAAATACAAACTCATATCTATAATACAAACTACAAACTTTAATCCTACACACTCATTGTAATTGGTCAACGGTTCACGTTTGGGATGCATATGGGGATGTCAACGCTTAACACAAATTATGTCACTGGGGGTGTTTATGGAATGTGATTCATGCATCGGTTACAAAAAGCCCTCATTTCACTCCAACCATTCCTTAACTTTGTCAATAACATTTCACTGATCTGTTCCATATATGTTCCCAATTTCGTGTTGCCATTTGTGTGGTGCCTTTGTGGTTCTACTGATATTCCGTTGACATTACCTAAATATTCTGTTGACATTATCCACTGCCCATGATATATATATTCTGTTGGCATTGTGGTTCTACTGATATTCTGTTGACATTCCCACATAATTAGGCGTTAACATTGCAAAGTAAACACACTACCCAAATATTCTGTTTACATTATCCACTGCTGACATTGAACTTTTTTTTTATGATGGCTAATGAGATTATGTATAGAGAGTTGGTGCATTTCTGGTATGTTGCTGTTGAACTTTGCACACATAATTTACAAATATGATACTGACATGATAATGTTTTATTCCTCTACCTAACTTTCAAAATCGAATTGAAATCACGAAAATTAAAATTGGTGCAAAGGTCACTGGAGAACTCATGTCACCGGAGCATAGGTCGCGTCAACACCGATTATTAGCACTCATGTCACCGGAGCAGAGGTCGCGTCAACACCGATTATTCGAACGATTGCTGGAGGCTTGGTTCCTTGAAGAAACGTGATTGACTGCAGTAGATTATCGAATGGAGGAAAGGGGAGAGAAGAAACGTGATTAAGGGGTGTGTGTTGAAAAGGAGTAAGTGACTGAATTCTCAATCACAACTTAACGCCTAATTATGTGGGCTGCTTAGTTACATCACTAAATTACCCTTAGTGAACAATTATATAGGCAATGTTGACATTATGTATACAATCCATACAAACCGTTGATTATTTCTAATAAATGTGTAGGATTAGAGTTTGCATAGTTTGTATCTTAGGGGGTTTGTAGTTTATCACACCCCATATATATATGAATGGTCCGCGAGATATTTAATTGCGAAATTATAAAATAGCTATATTTTTATGTAATTTGTAAATGGAAGCAAGGCTCCTTAACATGAAGCCATTTTTGGATTCTGGCAAAAACATAATGCCCTATCAGTACATGACTAGTGGATTGTGACATAATATGGTCCACAACTCTATACTCCTCTTCAATATCCCCAATATAATCAAACTTAACATTGCTGTTGTTTATTCAAAAACTGTATACCATTTCATAATTTATAACAATATAGACATCCTCCAAAATTTTATTTGCATTTACCCTTCGAATTAATAAATGCATAGTATTAGTATAATTTATAAGGCAATCAGGGATGTAGGTCAAAATGTTGAAAGAGATTAAATTTTCTGATTTTGATAATCAACTAGTGTGAGTACATTCAATAATCATGTTTCGGTTACAATGCACAATTATTACGTAATATATGGTGTATAAATTAGACTCTTTGTACAACTTTTTCCTAAACATAATGCCTACTTTATTTTAAATGAATGAGAAAATGATGCAAAAAAGATTCAAATTGAATTTTCTTGTGAGGAAAATTGATTCAATCTTCAACCATGAGAATAGGAGAGAAAAAAGGAAAGGCAGTTCAAGATCTGTAGGTTAGTTGGTTTCCTTTGTTTTTATTACATTTATATTCAGATCAATAGCAATTAAAATCAGAACATTTCCTTTTAAAAATTCTTAAATACTTTTATTTATTTTTCCTGAATTTTTATCGTACAACCGTTTGAGGAAAAAGCACTACAGTAGCAGTGTCTGCGTGTCCCGCCAGCTAAGTTTTACTCTACAACTAATATCAACACCCGTGCTATGCACGGGCCTAAGATTTTCAAATAATAAATATAAATTCTAATAAAAATTTAGAAAATAAGAATTATAAACAATTAATAACATTATAAACAATTAATAACATTATAAACAACAACAAAAAGAAAAATGCACTCCTCCCACCTCACTTTAAATGAAATATTTCATATTTGGCAAACAATGCCTACAACTTTAATTTATGAGACTGAAATATTTAAAAAAAGAGATGGACAAAAAAAACTTTAAGTGGAGTAAAATAAAATAAAATAAATGAACCATGTAATATCAATGCTATGCACGGGACATAAGAAATCTGACCCTAACTCGTCCCACCCTAACTCAACCCGAAATCTTTGAGTTCTTATTGGGTCGACCGTATAAGGTCTCAAACCCTAAACGTACGTGTCCGTATCGGGTTAACTTCGTGCCGATTCGTGTCGAATAAAAAATTGTCAACTTTGCTTTATTTTACCCCTTTTCTTTCATTAATTAAAATATTCAAAGTCCATTTATTCTAGAAAATATATAAACAATTTATTATACCTCTAGATGTACAAATAAATAATTCAGTTGTCGTTATTAATTAATTACTATAAGAAATGTATAATAACATTTTTATTAGATAAATAAATAATATTTCAATTAATTAAACATAAATTTAAAAGAGAGAAAACAAATATTGATTAGAATAGAACAATTTAAAAGAAAACAAATATTGCCTCAGTTATGGGTCACTACTGTGATTGCCTATGTCCTACCAACGCCGACGCCGACACCGTCGCCAAATTCCCACCTCGTCAACTGATAAGGCTCATTTCATGCATTGATTATGGGGTTAAATTCTGTAAATTCAGTGAACTAATAAGTGTTTGTAAGTTCAGGTGTGTGTAAAATCTGTCGAATTCAGGAAGCGCATACAAATTACCAGGGGCAGAGGAAAAGGAGGAAAATGAAGCGAAAACCCCAACAATTTACCAGACCGAGAAGATGAAAAGAAAGGCTGGCAGAATATAAAAAAAATGGAGCATGGAGCAAGTATAAGGATCAAGGCAAAAAAGACAAATTATGAAGAATGAGAGTGCCCTAGGCATCCGTGCCTATATAAAGGGATGACCGCTTTTGAAGATAGGGTCTCTTTCATCACTTTTTATCTTTCACTCTTAGTCTCCTTAGTTTCATTTTCTAGTCTTAGCTCACTTCACACGCACTTGGCACCGAGGGGAGATTCTGGGCAGGCTTGGCGGTAGTTAGTTTCTGTGGTTTAACACCGTCCTCACGAGGACGAAGATACAATCTGTTTTTATTTTCTGTCATTTATTCTCGCCGTGAACTTCCTTGTCGGGAGCTCCGTGACTGCTTTTGTGTTTGAACCTTATTTTCGTGGTTATGGCAGTTTCTATTTTCTGTTTTACTTTGGTTTATGATGTTTGATGTTGGTTTTACTGATTTTGGATGCTTTTCGCAACTGACTGTTTAATTGGAGTTGAGGTTGGTTGAATCTGAGTTTGTTTGCTGAGGAATTGTTTGAATCGGAGTGGATGGATATGGATCTGGGTGTTGTTAAGTTTGGATCGGTTGGATCTGGAGTAGATTGTGGTTTCGAATAATGAATCTGATAGCACTTGTTAGATCTGCATGGCTATGTCCGTTGCTTTCGATTTACTTGACCTGGTAGCTTAGACCTGATAGTTTTCTGCTTAATCATAATGTTTGACGTTCGATCTGAGATTGCTCTGCTTGTGATGCTCTGTTCGTTCATGTTCATGTTTATTTGCTGAAGAAGATGAAGATCGTTGGTAGTTAGATCCAGATCTGTTGTTTGTTTGCTTTTGCAGCTTTACCTGTCACAGTAGCTAAATCGGGGATCTGTCAACGTGGGGAGCTCTTTATGGTTGTCAACGTGTCAATTGAGAACTATTCTTTGCTTCTATCATTCATTGTTCTCTGCAAATCACTTTAACGTCTATGTTAATAGAGCTGCATTCATTCATACAACAGTGTAAACTGGTAGTATTAATAAAACTTTACCTTAACCGAGATAGTATATCAATTAGAGTTTGTTGATGGTCTTGTACACCAATTTCTGTATCAAAAACAGTTTCATTTGTTGTCTTTCACTCTACTTGAATTGCAATCACAATATCACCTTCACTTTGACATGTTGTGCCTCTAATTCTCTTCGGGCTTTTGTTGTAACAAGAAAATTTTGTAATTCTAATCAGATATAGTGTGGAGAAAGACTTGATGGTTCTGCCCTATTTATAATTCTGATAACCTGAAGTGTATTGGGTGAGCCAACTTCATATTAATAATTTAAAACTCATCTCTGCATATTAATAACAACTTTCAAAAATGTTTCAAGCCTCTCTGAAAATGAGCCTCTACACAATCTTTGCACTTGAGTCGATGTTGATCAGCTTTTTGTGAGCCAATTCTGTTTGAGGTTAAAATTTTCAATATATATTAAACTCTAATTTCTATTTATCTATCTTCATGTAGACGTAAAGGAAAAATTCTGGATTAGTGACAGCTTTTGGTAAGAGGAAGCATTTATATTGTGTTTTGTAGTATTAGGCGAGTTTTGAAAATCGAACAAACCTCATGCTCTCTTTATATTAGTATGTTTTTCTCTAGCTTTTCTTAGTAAAATAATACTCTATTTTATACAAAATGTGTATAGGTCCTAATTCCATGTGTCCCCCCGGGCAGTTATAATATAAATATGTCTGTACCTATGCAATTTTCGATGCATGAAATAATGACATAATTTCTTATCTTTTGTGCTGAGAATGATACTAAAATAAGATATTGATGCATAAATATTCATGAGGTAATGCCTAATTGAATTAAACTGAATAGACTATTAAGAAGAAACAAATATGGTAGAAACAGAAGTAGATACTAATATTTTTAAACATCACATAAAATGGTAAATATACCATACAGGAAGAATGAAAAGAACCAAAAATGAAGGCCAAATTTGCTTGCATTAGTATTCATAGGAATTACTATTTCAGAATCAACAAATAATGACATAACTTCATTCATTTGTGCAGGGATTGATAAAAAAAAGGTATCGATGCCAGCTATGGAAAGCAGATTATATATAAATATTAATGAGGTTGCAATATTGAGAATAAACAAATATGGTAAAAACATAAGTAGATACTAATGTTAAACAATATCACATAAAGATGGACAAAATACCAAACTAATCTCATCAATTTAAATCCAACATTCAATTGGTATGATTTCAAAATAAAATAAAATAAAATTGAAACATGTTTTTGCAGGTGATGATGTTCAGGGATTGCAAATAGAAGCGGCAGGAAAAGAACCAAGAATGCAGAGAAACTATAAAATAAGGTAAAATGACTATTAACAGGAGCTACCTACTAATTTGAAATGAGTTGAAACATAGTGAATATAGAAACAGAAAAAATAATATCACATACTGATTGCAAGGACTGATCTACAAAAATATCAAACGAAGGAGGCATGGCTTGAAAAAAGATGATATAAACATGGAGGCAATGACAGATTCAAGGTTAGAAAACTACACCCATTGTAAAATGAGTTTTTAGAAAACTACATCCATTGTAAAATGAGTTTTTACATATGTTGATTTTTAGTAACAGAGTGAAAATTACTGACAATTTCAAGTTAGATAACTGCATCATCATGTAACTGAGTATTTACAGGAGCTAAATATCATAAACTAACTTCAATACATATAGGGCATTTCAGAAACAGGAAGAAATATATAAAGAAGATTCAATAAAGAGGAATGCAGATAAGAATTTGAAAAGAAACTTAACCAAGCTTGTGTTGTTGATTCGGTTGGGTGCTTTCAGTTGTGAGGAGTTGGTGAGTGATTGTAGAAGTGTTAGGAAAGGGTATTTATAGGGTAAAAATGGTCATCATGCTCCTTAAAAAAGTAATTTAGGTTCCCTAAGCACACATGACATGTCAGACATGGGGGCTCAAACATATTCTACTTCATCAACATATAACATAATACGTATCAAATTCTTTTCTTTTACAATATGAAAACAAAATGACTCAGATATAGGTTTTGCATCTCACTCTAATGGGTGCAGATTAATTACTATTCCTAGTCAGAATTATACGTATAATTTATGTTAATATTTTTCAGAACATAACTAAAGTATATTCCTTTTACCTACATATACTTAAATATCAACCACATAATACTAAATCATCTTTGCAATTAGCACAATTCAACTTAGATTACATTTAATAATCAATCATTCAGATGAATCAGTTTCAAGTTACTAATTCCATGACATTCCTGAGCATAAAGTACATTAGGTCTTCAATACTTTTATTAAATCAGATTTAATTTAGAATTAGTAATCTTAGATTTGATTGTGAAGCTAAATACCTTTGGAAAATAACATTAAAGCTTAGAAAAGATTAAGAGGTTGCATTTTTTTAAACTGTCACAAAAGATTACTTTGCATATACTAATTACTTAATGCTTTGCAGGTAAAATTTTTGAATTTATTGGGATTTCTACATTTTTCCTATTTTCTTTACATAAACGAATTACATTGATTACTAATATATGTTGCATTTATTATCAGAGACAAACTGCATTAGAAATACACAAATGTATCAATGACAGCTTTGGAAATATGAAAAATATATATTTTGTAATAAGAATACTTATTTAATGACTACAACGTATGCATATCCTACATAAATAGGGCTGCAATCTATCTGTTGGAAGAGGGTTTCTCTCTCTATCTCTATCTGACTTATTTTTTTATTCTGATTTTATTCTCGTTTTAATGATGTAAAATTGAGATTTTATTCTCTAATATTATTATCACAGGTTCTAATCTTGTGTTTTTTAATGTGCAGGTATTAATTGAATTGACAACAGCTGAAAAGAGTATCATTTCAAAACTGCATTATTATATTTGATTTTCCTTAAAAACACGAATTGCATAGATATTTATAAGTTGATATTCATGAAAGGTTTTAAATATGCATTTAATATATGAAATATATCTTTTTCAGAAACAAAATGCATTGAAAACTAGAGTGAATCAGACAGCTTTGGAAGAATGGAATAAATAGATAGTACTATATTGTAATAGAATAGTGGTATTTTTTATAAAGTCTATGCAAAGCTAACATGAATAGGCTGCAACCATACCCTTAAATTCTCGGTCCATACAAACTAATCAGACATAAGATCCATATTAAAAAAAGTGTATTTTACAATAAGATAATAAAATTTAAGCTAAGATGGTGCCCAAATTTCATAATGTTTCCCGCCCAAATATGGGGCCAATGGCACTTCTGTAAATTTTTCAAACAAGTCTCCCTTTATGTAGGCATGCACACGGTTCGAAAACGCCGATCCGGTTCGGAACCGGCGGTTCACGGTTCAAGATTTCCTTGAACCTGAACTGGCCGGCCAAGGTCCCCGGCGGTTCAAAACCGCCGTTTTTTGGCTGAAACTGCTGGTTCCGGGCCGGTTCGGCGGTTCGTAAATTTTTTTTTCTTCTTCTCGTTTTAGTGTTTATTTCAACGAGACCACAAGTCACAACTTATAAGTTAAAATTTACACTTAATGTTGGACTTGAGCCTTTGGGTTGAAAAGCGAGTGTATTGGATGATGATTCCCCTTTATAGCTACATGTTCTTGGATGTGTTGCTCTTTCTTTCAATGTGGAATAAAACTCCTTATTTATAACTACATGATACATCTCCATCATCTTTGTTTATATTAGTTTATATCTTGACTATCTTCTATTATTATAACTTAACAACAAATATAATTACATAAAATATTATTCTTTAATTCTTTATCATTGTCGATTTGTTTGTGTATAAGTTTATGTGTATGTTAACTAATAAATACCATTATACACATTAAGAGAATAATTATTATACAAATTGTATTAATCTAGCGATAACTATAATATGAATAATTATTTATCTATATACAAATCATATTACTCAATAAGTGTTTATTCTTATCTATCAAGAATATATTCACAAATAATAATTTTATTTATATAAATTATACTACATCTATTATAATAACAACTATTATACAAAATCATACTAATAGTCTACTACTACTATATAAATATATAAACTATATTATACCACTAAACAAATCATTCTTTAGTTATCTATTTTTATCATTATTATACCAATTATATTAATTATTATTTTTTCATATTTTAATCAATATATTGAGAAAAATTAGCAACATACTTACATTTAAATCCAATTATTTGAACACGTCCATATTCTATAAATATATAAATTATTAGCAACATGCAACATTCAACTTTAATTAAACTATTATAGTTGATGCTATTATTATCTATAAATTTGTCTTAGAAAAAGAACCATAACAAAAATAAAGATAAAGTCGGTGAATAATAAAATGTAGTAAAAAATAAAAAAAAAGTATAAAACAAAAGAAAGTTTTGTATCTCACATTGGAAAAATATGAATGAATGATCTAAACATTTAGTTATAAAAGAAACTTCTACATATTTTGTCCCACATTGAAAGTGAAACAAAAAATATTCAAGGATGCCTCTATAAAAGAGAAACAACCTAGAATGGTTTCATAAATTCGCAAGCCCATCAAATATATATGGGCTATTATGAATTATGAATTTCTTGTATTCTTTTATTTGTAAAAATTGTTTTTAAATATAAAAATCAAATTTTATAAATAAAAAATATATTTTTTTAAATTTCGGTTGAACATTTGGTTTAACCATTGAACCGGCGGTTCCGGTTTCGCATTTCGTAGAACTTGAACCGGACCGTGTGAACCGCCGAACCGTCCGGCGGTTGGGAACTGCCCGCGCTGGTTCCGATTCTGATTTATGAACCGGCGGTTAACCGTCGGTCCGGTTCGGTGTGTGCATGCCTACCTTTATGTGAATATAGATTTCTTTACCAATCAAGAAATTTCATAAAAGAATATACAATCGTGTGTATATAAATGTAGGCAAAGGGAGAATTAGAGAGAAGAGAGAGGGTGTTGTTCCTTTTTTCTGCATCTTTAATGGTGTGATACTAGTTTATTAGCAGTGTGTATTTTTTGTGTGTAAAAGTAGTACTCCATCTGTATGTAAAACCTTCATCTTTGCATGCTTCACCTACTGTCTTCTACACGGGAGAAAAGAAAACCCAAAACCCATTACAAAAATGGAGGAAAACCAAAATCATAAATCTTTTATTTTATTTTCCTTTTTTTGAAATTTCACCATCCCAACCCAACCCCTTTCCCATAATTATCATTACGACTTTTGGTTTCTCAGATCTAAAAAGCGCTAATCACTACTGGCATTTCATTGCTTCCTCCTCTCCTTGATCGGGTATTTCGATTCTTCAATTTCTGTCTTGTTATATTCTGTTTTCTGCATCTATTGTTGTTAGTATTCCTTTTTTTGGTTGTTGTTGTTGTTGTTGTTGTGTATCTGAGTAGTGTGAAGAGAGAGAAAGAGTAGAGAAGAAAAAAAAAACATGAAGGATGCTGACGAGTTAGACATGTTATTGGGCGAGATCCCTCATGCAATATCACCGTTTAATCTTCAGGAAATGCTTCACAATGTCACCAATCATCACAATAATCTCGTTGATCACGGTTATGGTCATGCATCATGTGTGACGAGTGTTCATAATAATACTATTAATAATCCTCTTGGAAATGATGAATCCTCCCCTGTGAGCGGTTTCTCCCTGCAATCCGGTTCCTCCTCTAGCTTATTCTCGGGCGATGGGCGATCACATTCAGATATTGGATCATTATCCCCTCCCCAATTCGAAGATTTCAACATTTCTGGGGGTGGATTTTGTGTGGATTTGAAAAAGGGGAACGAGGCCAGTCTAGTTGATTGTTTTAATTTATATCGGAACTTTGGTAGAATGTGTGTTAGAGATGAGCGGGAGGGGGCGTCTGCACCGCCCTGCGGTGTTCGGTATCGTGATCAATCGCCTAATGGGAGTAGCCGGAGTTTGGACAAGTATGGAGCTTCTGATAGTTATAGGACTAGTTTTAACGTCTCTGTTCCGAGGAAGGGTGTCAGCTTCGAAGGGGAGGCAGCTTCTGGAATGGTGGAAATGCCGTATGATCAGAGAATAGCGAATTTGTTGGGATCGCGGTGTTCCCCTAGTCAATCTGATAGAATGTTTAGTTGGTCGGATTTTGGTAGCTCTGCTTCAGGTGCTCAGTTTCGTAGGCATAATGGTTTGGCTAACAACGGTCTCCCAATGGGATTTGTGGTGCCGAATGCACCGCCTTCTTTAGATAATCCGTTGGTTGGAAATTATTTGTTATATCCTTCGCAACGCAGGAAGAACCTGATTCAAGCTAGTGATTCTTTTTATCCGTCTAACATGGCTCATATGGCGCAGCTGTCACCACGTTATAGTGAAGAGAGCTTGATTCATTACCAGCAGACGCCACCTAATGGAAGAAGCAAGGTACCTCTGCATGTCAGAGTGCCTCGAGGGAGTGTTGAGCACTTTGGCAGGGAAGATAGTTTGATCATTCAGGGGGAAGGGGTCAAATACGAGATTACCAGGCACGCACATCTGGGGGAGTGCAACACCAAGAGTTTCCATCGTGAGAATGGTGCATGGAAGACCCACGAGAGGAGGTCACAGCTGGATGACCATCTCCATACTGCTGCAATGCAAAATGGCTGCCAGTGCCCCAAGATGCATTGCCCTTTCAGCCGACCAACAAAGTTTAGCTCTCTTGCTGAAGCACAAGGATACATCTATCACATAGCAAAGGATCAACAAGGTTGTCGATTCTTGCAGAGGATGTTTGATGACGGAACTTCTGTGGATGTACAGATAATATTCAATGAGATAATTGATCATGCAGTTGAATTGATGATGAACCCTTTTGGAAATTATCTCATGCAAAAATTGTTGGAAGTGTGCAATGAAGAGCAAAGAATGCACATACTGTGTAGGGTGACTGAGGATCCTGGGGAGCTAGTTAGGATCTCTTTAAATACACACGGGTACATGCTGTATGAATTGTATTTCACTCTCTTTTTTTCTGCAGGTCTTTTAGCTAATCTGTTGTTTTTGTATCAGCACTCGTGTGGTCCAGAAGTTGATTGAAACACTCAAGACAAAGCAACAAATTTCCCTAGTTATCTCAGCCCTGGAATCTGGATTTCTAGCTCTGATTAAAGATTTAAATGGGAATCATGTTATCCAGAGGTGCTTGCAATGCTTCCCAGGTGAAGATAGTAAGGTAATTACTCATCAAAATCCCCATTGAGTTCGTATGGCTTTAATTGTAACTCTCTTACTACTACTATTTATCATGTTGCTTGTCGTTGGTTGCTCATTTCATCTCCTACAACACCTGTCACTTCTTGGACATCACCTTTAGGTTGATAAGATCCATTTTGCTGTGAATAATTTCATGTAGATTGTTAGCTAAATCTGTTTCTGTTATTTCTTTCATATGTATGCATTTTTGGTCATTACACTTGTTAAAACTATCATCACAAAGATTTTCTTTGGTTGTCACTTCGTGTTTTCCTTTTGATGTGCAAGAGTTTTTTGTGGTTTGCAACTCTATTTCATCACATAGTATTTCTGATCTTACTTTCATTATAGAATGATTCATGTTTGCAGCAAGACGTTAGTTGCTTTCCTCATCCCTCCGGTGGAGAACTGAATATAGATGCTTAGGATTAATCAGATTGGCGTGCGAGATTGGACTATATGAACATGAAAATCTAACCAGTCCAAATTTATAGGTCAATAGGAAGAACTTCTGAGTAAAGGCGAATTTAGATATAGTCAGTTAAAATTGCACTTGGAAAAGAGAGGAGATATATTGCTACAACATTGATTTTGAGTTTTTTATACATTTCTTGATCACTTTTTGATATGATAATATGACTTCTCAACAATCACAAGTTTTTAGTGTGGGTAGAGAGAAGTCACTATTTAGTTGGCATAATTTAAGGTTTTGTATCAATCTGTCTTTTTCTGAACTAAAGCTTGTGTCATTCCATTCTCAGTTCATTTTTGTTGCCGCTGCAAAGTACTGTGTTGATATTGCAACACATCAGCATGGATGCTGTGTTCTACAACGATGCATCAGCCATTCAACTGGGGAGCATCAGGAAAATTTAGTTGCAGAGATTTCAGCCAATGGACTTCTGCTTGCAGAAGATGCATTTGGGTAATTACATTAAATTATGTGTATATTAACAATGTTTATGCTTTACTCAGTTGTTTTGGTGCTGGTATTTTCAACTTGTTTCCAGACCTCTTTTCGTTTGATAATTGCTTAACTTTATTCTTTTTTCCAAAGTGCAGTTAACAACCAAAACATGCATATGTGACATCTAAATTATCATTGTTTTACTCTTTGACTTGTGTGTTTCTTGATTCTTGTTCTGTTACATTGTTTCTACATTTCCTAAAAAATCAAATTTGAATTTTTGGTGCAGAAATTATGTAATTCAGTTTATTTTGGAGCTGAAGATCCCATCTGCCACATCCAAATTGACATCTCAGTTTGAGGGAAACTATGTGCACCTGTCTTCACAAAAGTTCAGCAGTCACGTTGTTGAAAAGTGTCTTTTGGTATGTAATGAGGAAACCCGGACAAATATCATCCACGAATTGCTCTCTGCTCCTTACTTTGATCAGCTGCTTCAGGACCCACATGCAAACTACGTTGTCCAAAGAGCTCTGCGTGTTTCTGAGGTACTTGATTTTGCTTAAATTCTCACAATGCTTTCTAAGAAAAGGACCATCTAATGCATAAGTGTAGCATAGCACTTAACAGTGAAAACTACCCTTATATGGATTAAGACATATGAATGGTTATTTAACCCTAACACAAATTTGCTAAACAAAAGCACAGCCTGAGAGAAGCAGATGATCTTTTAAAAAGTTTCATTCACCAAAGAGACTAATTGGTTTGATATCAGGGACACCTCCACAATTCCTTGGTTGACGCTATTGAATCTTACAAAACAGTCTCGCGTAACAGTCCCTACTCGAAGAGGATTTTCTCTCAAAAGCTTTTGAAGAGGTGATGTACAATCTTGGTTTCTGTTAAGTAAAAGTTGTTGTTCAGGTGGATCTGTAAATGGAAAGTCGTGGTTGATCCGTTCCATTTTATGTGCACCCTTTGTGTTTTTGTGGCAATATTTGCATATTCCGATATCATAGCATCCAGCTCCTAAGAAGAGTTTAGAGATGGAGAAGCATGTGACTCATAACTTTCTACTATTTACAACTATTGTTTCCTTGAACGCCGAATTTGAATTATTAGATCCTTCACTCTTGCAAAGAAGATGAATGTTCCATTTTACTTGTTCCTTATTTTCTCAGATTTCCACTCAGATTGTTCTTTGCACTCTTTGGTCCTATCCTGCATTTGATTTGGAATTTGATGATCCCATAAACCTTGTAGATAGTATATAACAATTGCTTTTCATTCTTTCCTTTACGTTCATGGCATCTGAATTTATACGTTTTGGACTAGGAAAATATACATGTGGGACTAGTAAATAACTAGGTTGTACTCCCAGTGGCGGATAATAAAATATCCACATTTTTTAAGTCATGGAAGAAAATTAATTTATTTAACTAAATTTAATTTTAGTAGTTTGTGGCATATACACTAATCCACGCTAATTATTAGGTGTATAGCAGTATAAGTATGCTTACCCATTTGTTAATCCAAATAATATATTTTTTTTGGATTGATCAATAAAAATGGATTTTAATGCTATTTTGTTTTTTTGGACTTTATTCAATTTATCGTGAAAAGTAAAGGGGGATAAAGGAACCATATGTTGATTGTGCTCTAAAGGTAAGTTTTCTTCGTCCTTATATAAAAAGGGAATAAATAAATCAATCAAATTCCGGGAGCCTTCATGAAGTGCTTCTTTCGGAGTTAAACTGCCATTTGTCCATATTTCGAGAAATAGTATCTCTTGTTTTTCATTCCCATTTCCATAGGAATGAATACTATGATTCACATTTCGAACAGGCATGAATACAGCATCTATAGGATAACTTCCATCTTGAAAGTTATGTGTCATCTTTATAAGATATCCGCGATTTCTCTCAATTTAGTTTTTTTTCAAGTGTGGAAACCCCATAACCAGAAGTAGTAGGATTCATTCTCATAATATAATAAATAAATAAATATGTCAAAAAAATTTTGTGAAAATTATCGAATTCAAAATAAATGTCCGATAGTATGTCGATCGGTTAATTCAATAACAAATGGGAGTTAGCACTCAATTTTGGTGGTGTCCTCCAATCGAATCCAATTCAATCGTTTACTCTTCAATGATTTTGTGGCGTTACATCAGTCTAAGCTCAGTTTTTTTTTCATATTTTGCCCTATTTGAATATTCAATCTGGGCCCAAAATAGAAAAAATGGATAGTTGGGATATATTTAGTAGGCCCAATCCCGAATTTAATTATTTAAACTTCGAGTCTCAAAGGAGGACCGCGAGGAGAATACTGTTGAGAAATGGATTAACAATTTACGAAATTAACCCCTCCAAAACTCCTTTTAACTCTGGACACCACCAGTATTTTTTAAATCATGGTCATATTAATTAATTAAAAATACCCTATACGTCAAATACTCCCATTATCTCACAAAAAAAAATTCATTTATGGCATTTTGGTCTAGCCCATGGTAAAAGTTCATTCTCTCGTAGGCTAAGTAGGTCTCAAATTTCATTAAGTCATTTCACCCCATTTCATTATAAAACAAATAATAATCTATCTGTCTAAAAATTTGTCACTTATTTTCGTTGTTGTTCGTCCCCAAAAATTTATCACATTTCTCTTTTACTATTTCGTATTTTTTTTTGTAATGGACCTCACATTCCGCTAACTCATTTTCACTCACATTTTATTATAAAATTCACTTATAACCTTTCTTAAAATTCGTAACGCGTCAAATATGGACTCTATACATGCTATGCCGGGCTGGAGAGAGTATAAGAGTGTCCATTATAGGCGGACAACCCCAATAGCCCCGCCCCTTTTTTGTCCACAGCCCCAGTCTATTTGTCCGCGCCCACAAAAAAATTTGTCCGCATCTATAAGGTGGACACTTCCAATAGCCCCAAATTTTTAGCCACTTATCATTTTATTTTTTTTTGTCTATATTAAATCAATTAAAATTATCGGAATGTAAATAATTAGAAATCGAGGTGTAAAATTATTCGTCGTCTTCACCGTGCATTTTTAGAGAGTGAAAGTGTAGAGAGTGAGTGAATGGAGATTGTTTGAAAATGGTGTAAAATGGGTGGTGGTTGAATGGTATTTATAATAGAATTTTCAAAAATAATAATAAAAAAAAATTAATGGGGGTGGCCGGCGCGTCGATCGCCGGCGCACTATAGGCGCGGCGATCGGGGACCGGCGGGTCCTCGCACATAATTCGCCGGAGTGCCGTCCGCCCCGGGGCGGACGCTCCCTCCACTATAGGCCGGCGTGGCGGTATCGGAATGGGGGTGGCCGGCTTGCCGCCCCTATAGTGGACCCCCTAAGGAATTCAAAATTGTGCTATTCGTTTTCGGTGTTGGACGTCTTGTGCAGTACTCCCAATTTCCAGGCGAGCTGTCACAATCATGTGTTTTTTTTTTCTATCTTTTCTCTCCTTTTTTTGTTGTGTGTTTGTATTTGGAGATGTAACAAAGATGCTCTCACTAAAAACAAATATAAATTCCCTGAAATGCCATCACAGCAAATTATAGTACCCCTTTCATTCTCACAGTGAATTAATATTCTGCTGTTCCATAGAATATACATTTTTAATTGGATATAAATTTTAATGGACAATTGGTAAAATAAGAGAGATAGAAAAAATATAATTAAAGTATTGTTAGTGGTGAATGAGTTTCACATTATTAAAAAAAATTATTTCCAAAATAAAAAAATGCTTACTTTTATAGGACGGACTAAAAAAGGCGTGTATAGTCTTATAAGATGAAGAAAGTATATTATTTTATACGAAATTTAGGAATTGGATATTTTAAAATAAAATAAAGAAAAAATAAAGTAGGATAAAGTATTTTATAAAAGAAACACTACATATAATAAGTGGGTTGTGACAATTTATATGCTTGAGTTTATTTTCCACTTTAGGCATCATTCTTTTATAATAGAGTTTCTCAATAAAATTTTGTTTATGTACCCATACACCCTATTAGTAATATTAAGGACTCCCTCCATTCCTTAGTAATAGAGTCATTTTGTCATTTTAGTACGTTCCATAGTAATAGAGAGTCATTTCCCTTTTTAGTAAAAGTCAATACATTTTTCCACACATTCTTTACTTTCTCTTACTTTTTTCTATATTTCATCTCTCTACCTTTTTCATTTTCCACTTTATTCTCCCTTTACTTAACTCACCTAATACAATTTTTCTTAATCTCCGTGCCAAAAAGAAACGCCTCAATTACTATGAAACGGAGGGAGTAGTACTCCAGTCTTCACAAATAAAACAGAAAAATCATTTCCAAATACTCCATGTAGTAGGTACTAAGACCATCCACTACGTTGTCTTTATACCGTCCCTTAACTACTATTTGACCACTATTTGAGGGCCCCACTGTCCTTTTTTCCTCCATCCCTTAACTAAGGGACGGAACCTGCAACGCTCCGTCCCTTATTCCGTCCCTTAATTACTATTTATTCAATTTCATTTTTTATTTTTTTTACAACCCAATTAAATTTAAACAAACACAATTCATTAAAATTAAAACAACATTACAACTTAAACTTTAAAAAAAAAAGAAAAAAAGACATAATTAAAATTCTAAAAAAATAAAAATGACATAATTTAATCTTCTCCGCCAAAGTTTTCCCAAATGTGCTCAATTAGATCCTCTTGGAGTTGGGTGTGGGCGCTAGAGTTGCGTGTCCTTGCCCGAACAGCCAACCGTTCTTGTATAGACGGATGCGCTCCACTTCGCGGTGGACTACTTGCGGTTGAGTTTCCGGGGGATTCGGGGTCGAACCAATTTCTCGCATCGGGTCCTTCGTCTCAGACAATCATGTTGTGCAATATTATGCACGTATACATGATGACTGCCATGCTCTCCATGAACCACGAACGAGCCAGGGCTTTGATGATGTTGAAGCGCGCTTGGAGAACCCCGAACGCCCTCTCCACATCCTTGCGCGCAGCCTCCTGCTTCTGCGCAAAAAGAGTCTGCTTTGGGTTCGCAGGCCTGCTACACGTCTTCACGAATGTCGGCCACTTCGGGTAGATGCCGTCGGCGAGATAATACCCCATTTTATACAGCCGGTTGTTGGCGACGAAGTTGATGGCCGGCGCTTTACCATCCAAAACTTCGGTAAAGAGATCGGACTGGTGGAGCACGTTTACGTCGTTGTTCGAGCCAGGGACCCCGAAGTACGCGTGTCAGATCCAAAGCCGGTAGTCGGCAACGGCCTCGAGTACAACGGTTGGGTGGGTGCCTTTGTGGCCGCTCGTGTAGGACCTCCTCCAAGCCACCGGGCAATTCTTCCATTGCCAGTGCATGCAATCGACACTGCCAAGCATCCTGGGGAATCCATGCACTTGTTCGTGGAGGTTTAGGAGGAACTGATCATCGTCCAGTGCTTGGCCTCCGGAGAAATTCGTCACTGAAGGCTGCCCGAACGCCTCTACAGAAGTTGAGCAAGCACATGCGCCCAGTGGTGTCTCCGATGTGGAGGTATTCGTCGAAAATATGTCAGCCGTTTGTCCAGTCGCAAGCTGACGGATGGCTGCAGTACATTTCTGCAGCGTCGTGTGGCTGGGACGGCCGACCGCGTCGAACCCTTCTCGGAAGAACTCTTCTCGGGCCGCCAAAGTATTCGCTATGTGGAGAAATAGCGGTTTACTCACGCGGAAACGGCGACGGAAGTAGGTATCTCCCCAAATCGGGTTATCGCAGAAGTAGTCGCGTACTAACCGTGCGGCGGCTTCCTCCCGGTTCCGATTGATGTACTTCCGAGAGCGTCGTGGGGGTGGCGCGGCTTCCTCCGCCTCTCGTCGTCGATCTTCTTCAAGTGATTATTCCATTAATTGACGCATTTGCTCAAAAGGATCCATTTGTTTGAGTTGATTTAAGATGGAAATTGGAGTGATAGAGAGGATTTGAGAGGAATAGATGTGTGTTTGTGTGTGAAATGAGTATGAAATAGGATTATTTATAGAGTAAATAAATAAAAAAATAAAAAAAAAAGAAAATAAAAAATTAACGGTAACATTACAGTTTGAAAAATAATTTTTTTATTAAAATTCGAATTTTTTAAAAAAAATCAATTTTTTTTTTAAAAAATGAATCATTGCGTTATCCGTGACGACGCCCACTCGCGGGCCAGCGAGTGGGCGTCACGCATGCATCGGGGGCGCGCCACGTCGCCCGGACCCGTGACGGGCGACGCGTCCCTTGTCTCGCGGATACGGGCTACGGGACGGGCTAGGGACGGGACGAACGTTGCAACGCGTCCCGCGGCGGAATCGTCCCTCCGGGACGGAACGCGAGCCGCGCGCGGGACGCGTAGTGGGTGCTCTAAATAATCGAAATAAAAGGAGCTAGTGTGACACGAATTCCGAAAGGCAAACCATATGGCCTGACCTGACCTGAGTGTCCACAATATCACGCGGCCCACCGTACGCTGGCTCCACTGACACGTGTCCTCCGCACAATTCCCATCGCAATCGTTGGACCAATCAGAAGGCTGAAACAGATCGTATCTCCAACAGCTCTCTCAGCCACGAGTTCCGATACTCCAACTTCCAACCGCCCCTCCTCTGCCACGTGGAGGTTTATTGGCTCTTCATTTTGTTTAACTAAACCCAACTTGCCAATTAATAAGATTTTTTCTCCCCAAAATTCAAAGAGTCAAATTCTCGTTCTACACAAAAAGCCTCTTTTGCTATCTCTTCAACTTCCTCGATTAAGAACCAGAGTTAGGGTTACCGGACTGATTTTTTGAAGCTCAGATTTCTTTCGCAGTGATTTTTTAACTTGATTCTGTGGTGAGTTTTCTGGCGAGTTTCGGTTGGCTGAGCAGTAGTTAGCTGGAGAGCCTGCTCTCATTTGTTTTTTTATTGATTTGGATTGGTGGATCCACTCTGTAAACTAGAGTTGCTTAGTAATTGAAATCACAAAAGAGGAGATCGAAGCTTGGTGACGACTTTTTGTTGTTTTTCAGCCTTAGCTTCGAGATTTAGAGGATTGGGGGTGTTGGTGTGTTTTAGCTGATTTGTTATTTTTGATTTGCCTATTTTGAAAATTTTAACTCGTAGTGACTTCGTATTTGGCTGAAATTACTTCTTCATTTTGGCGTGTGCTAGACTTTGTTCTTGCAGAGCTATGCGCTCTGCTTTTTCGTCATCTTTTAAGTGATTCCTGATGCTAGTAACTTGACTTCATTGGAATTTATTTTTCCTCATTTTCTTTGTTGATATTCGATCCTTTCTTGTTATGTTATTTCCTTCTATCTGTTTGGGAAGGTTATTGAGGTTTCAATAAGTGAATTCTAATATTTTTTGGTTTCATTGAATATTTTGCGGGTTCTTTGATGGATGGAAAGGGAAGATTCAGAACTAAGTATGAAGAAAACAACATATGGTCTGACTGCAGGTTAAGGATTCAAGGAATGTCAGACTTGTTGGCGCATGAGGCAAGTTTAAATTAGATAGTTCGGTCCTGCTTGTATCCTTTGTGAATACTCCTTTGTTTTCTGTCTCCTGTTATTGTATCTTCCACTCATCAAATGGAAGTATTTTCTGCAGTTTTTTCAGCTAAATTTCTGTAACTGCTGCTACAGTGTGTAGACATTGCTTGGGATGATTTCTTCTTGGATGATGACCATACAGTTCCCCATCATGGTTCCAATATGCCCGCCGATCATTCAAACAACAAGATGTGTCGCTTTGATGTAGCTAATACTTCGAATAAGACTGGAGGATCTGCCACTAATTATATTGATCATAGAAAGGAGAAAAGTGAAATTTCATCTCTGAGTATTACAAAGGTGAATATGTTGGAGAAGAATTCATGGTCCCGCAGTGGTCCATTTATTTCTGGATTGGACAAAGAACTAAACAAAGAGGCATCAAGTTTAGCTTGTGATAGTACCATGTCATTGCCTCATGGCTTGAAGAGCAACAACAGAGACTTAAATCGTAGTGAACTTCTTAAGCACGATGCCATTGTCAATAACAATACCAGTCTAGTTGATGATAGCCCATTCAGTTTCCTGATTGGTGACGCAAATCATACCAGCAATGACAATAGTTTCTTTGAACATGCTCAGAACAAAGATTCCAGTGATCTTCTGTATGGTGGTTGGTCTGAAATAGAGAACTTTGATGATATTGACAGGATATTTAGGTAACCATGATCCGTTTTGTTACACACATTTCATTGTTTCATATTCTCTTCACTTATACATGTGCCATTTCAGAAGTGATTCAACGTTATACCTTGGGGTGAATAAAGAAGATGAGTTCAGTTGGTTATCATCAGCAGATTCAGCACCTTATATAGGTGGGCCCAGGGATACTCTAAAGTCAGATGCTAAGTTCCCATTTAATGATCCAAACGAGGTCAAAACAACTATTTCAGAGAATCATGACTTTTCAAATGGAAACTCCCCAAATAATTTTGCCATGGAAAATCCTATTAGAATCAAGGACTGTTCTTGGACCTTAGAAAAGTCTGATTCTTTTATGTCTTTTTTGACTGGGCCTGATCTTGACGATAGAAAAGATGGTGTGGTAATATATGCATCTCTTATCTGAACAATGCTTTGTTCTCTTATGATTTGCTCAACAGTTTTGTAGTGACTCCAAACTTGCACCACCAACGTGATATTTTGCAGGGAAAAGGATCCAATGCAAATATACAAACGGGAATTTCAACTAGAAGCCATTCCAGAGCCGGCGATCCTGCAGGGGTAAGTCGGATGTCATTCTCGCCTTAGTTGATTTTTGCTCCTTTATTGCACATGATAGTGGAATTGGTATGGCATGATCAACCACCTACTTTGGCTTCGGCCTGGATGAGTGTAGGATTCTCCATTTTTTTTAAACATCGACTCCATTTATGCATCTCTATGACCTATAGTAATCTTGTGATATTTTTTCAGACCAATGAGCACAAAAAACAGATCAAGCTGCAGAGTCAATCTGAGGGTAAAGTGCATTGCCCTGAAAATGGTGGTCACGCTCAGATTAGTGATCTGCAAAATGAAATCATGAATCCTTGTTCTGGCTTGACTTCTGACGAGGCTTTGGCATCAGTTCATGTTCAACAACAGCAACATACTCCGGCTTCTGATTCAAATAGCTGTTTGGAGAATCCAATCTCTAACATCCATACAAAGGGTAGCCATCTGTCTGATCCATCTTCAGTAAATCTAGAAGTATCAATGGTCAAAACTGAGACCAATGACTTCACATCCATTTCTTCAAAGGACTCCCGTCAGGCATTGGGCCAATTGCAATATATGGACGGTTTTCCTGGCTCTCCTTTTAAGGAAACTGGTCTAATAGCATGTGGACAAAGAGAAAAGTTAGAAGGTTATCGAGGCAACTTATCCCCTGAACTTGCCAGCCTCGGAAATGGAAGTGTGGCCATCCAGGCCACGATCTCTGATCCTGCCTTAGTAGGGACATATGAGAATAACTGTGATCTCCAAGGAGTTAGCTCAGTTACTGCAACAGAAACGGATTCCTCATATATGCATGAAAGCTCAACAGTGGTTCCAGATTTGGATGATATTTCACTGGAAGCAGCTAGTTTTCATCAGCTCCAACTTGTTACGAAACAGGTACCTACTAGTTTCATGATTTATAAAACCTCCTACAGTCCCCATGCCGTATAATAATAGACCACTATTCTGCCTTGTCATGTTTTTGTCTCGATTACTCTATATTATCTCTTATTGTGAAAACATATGTTTCAAAACTGATTAATTTGCTACATGCATATCTGTTAGAACTAAACTCGTACCTTTTTGGTTTAGTTGGATTTAAGGACAAAGTTATGCATAAGGGACAGTTTATACCGTTTGGCTCAGAGTGCTGAACAAAGACGCAGGAATTCAAACTTGAATGATAGCTTTGGAGATGAAAGAGATGCTGGTGGAGCATCTGAGGCTGAAGGAACAAATAGGTAGATGACTTGCTTCCCGATTTCTTTTGTTACAGTTGCTCATGTTCAGTTTGTAGCGACTTTTATACTTTGTTTCCTTGTAGGGGCACTGCTTTCATGGATATGGAAACAGATACGAACCCTATGGATCGCTCGGTAGCACACTTATTGTTTCACAGACCTACAGATTCATCTACCACTCCTTCCCGTGACTCATTTAGTTTCAAGTTGCCTAATGTGGTAAGTCTCTTCTTCATGTGAATGTTGTATAGTAATCAACGGGGACTAATCATGGGTGTATATGGTTGTTCCATGTGACATGAGCAGGTTCATGGGTCTGCTGCAAGTCCACCGGTATTGGCCAACAGTTTGGAGAGTGAAACAAAGGTGTCTGAGGTATAAAAGGTACGTGTGACTGCCGAGAACAAAATGCTCGAGTGAATATGGTAAAACGGATGTAAATTATCATGCTTGAATATTCGTTCAGGCTTAGTTAAGTTAGCACACACCATGTATAGAAAGTGCATTAGATCACAGCAAATTCCATCAAATTTTTGTAATGTTCTTATTTTCTTGCTTTGGGTATATTATGGCGATTGATTTTTAGCTGCTGATGTTGTTGTACTAACTGCCGAGAGAGACTTCATCACTGGTTTGTTCACACTTGTTACTTTCTTGTGTATTATGTCGTCGAGATGAATACAGATTTCTTCGATTTCAAGAACACTGGGATTTGGATTATGTTCGAGTATAATAGTCTTGTAATATGCGTGGAATATAATCTAATGGCTGAACCTTTCAACAAGAGAATTAATGTGATGTGTAAATGACCCTTCAAGTCTTCAAATTCAGTTTTAAAACAAATGCATCATTGATTAAACTGTAGTACATCCTTGTTGATATTTTCAAGTTTGGAGCATTTTAAATGAAGTTATGAAACGCTGAAGCACAAATTTTGTTAGATAGTTACTTGTCGGACAATTAATAGTTGCAAAATATTTTATAGGTAAAGTCTACCAATAAACACTAATATGGAATTTCATATGATACAAATCTACGTTGATCAAGCTACATTTACGTTTGGGGAACTCACATCTTTATAAATTTGGTCTGATCACTGAGAACATGATATAGTGACCGAACCATACAACCAAATACTAAAAATAAATTTTAAAGTGATGCTTCAAAATTCAAGAAAAATGGAGTCGACAAATGAAGATAATATTTTATAGCACACATGAGATTTCTCCAAGCGTTGACAGCTATGGAAGTTGAACACAACATAATCCCAAGTTGTTAAAATTCAAATCTAAAGGTACAAAATACTAGAAATTTTTTTACTAATCAAACTGCTGTCTAAGTTGCATTTCCGTTTCACTTTTCCAAGTAGCATGCGACGACTGACCCTTCATTCTCTTGCTCTTTTCCTTATCTTTAATTGCTGAACCCTTCTTCTTCGCAGCGTCCGATTCTGCAGGAGGAGGTCGATCACCGCACATAGGGCAGACCATTCCCTTCGTGTGAGAGTAGGTTTTTGGAACCCCACATGCCAAGCACATCCTGGGAACACCATGTTTAAATATTACACACACCTTAATATATGGTTTCAAGAATCAAATTGTGAGATTCAAGAAGTATGGTTGGAATACACACCTCAAGAGCTCAGCAGCATCTTCTGCATTAGGGTTGGCAGCAGTTGAAACGCGCTTCCCACCTTTTGTACTGACTATTGAATCACCAGATGGAGCTTCAGAGGTTTTGCTCCCAATATCACTTCTCACTCTCTCATGGATCCCGACCAACTGCGCCTTAGATTCCAACACAGCACCTGTAAATAACAGAGAATACTATTGGATTGGAATTTGGAAATGTGTTACAAGTGTTGATTCAAGAAGATACCAGAACGATGTTGAATATTATACTGTTCACCTCTTAATATGGCTCTAAAAAAATGTATTACATCTGTCAGACGACTCAGACATTACTATCTTCTTTGAAATTAAGACTCAATCAACTTAACTGTGTTAACCTAATGATCTAACTCAATTCTCATTAGGGATGCCATAAGTGTTACTAGGTGAAGAGTTGAAAAACCAAATAGGGGATAGTGCAAGTGCTGGAGAGACATGGAATCAGACAAGACACATTCAACTGAAAACAGGTGGGCAGAACAGGTAGGAATAGAAAAAGCTCTTACTACAATCACACAATAACAAACGTACTGATTCAGCTGGAAGATCATCAATCCACGCACACCATCACTGTAATAATGGAGTGCTCATTTCAGTTGGAAGAAGAAGAGAAGAAGAAGGAAGCTCGGCTTTGAGCTCGGCTTTGAGTTCGGCTTTGAGCCGAGAAGACAGTTGGTCTTGAGCCAAGAAGCAAAGGAGTTCGGTTTGTGTACCGAGAAAGGAGTTCGGTTTGTGAACCGAGAAGGGAGCTCGGTTGTGAGCCGAAGAGAGTGCTCGGTTGTGAGCCGAAAAGAAAGTTCGGTCTTGAGTCAAGAATAGAGTTCGTCTTGAGCCGAGAAAGAAGAAGCAACAGTTCGGTCTTGAACCGAGAAGGAAGTTCGGCCTAGAGAAACTAGCCGTTGGAGCAGCAGTTAGTTAGCCGAGATGTAGCGGTTATTCTTCTTGCTTTCTTGATTCTTCTTGTAGTTAGTTAGTAGCAGTTGCTACGTGATTATAGAGCTTTAAATAGCTCACCATGTATGTAGTTTAGAGATAGAGTTTAATCAATAAAGAGTTTTCCAGTTTTCTCTCCAAGATTATCATCTTCAATACTCAAAGTGTGAGTGTGTGTGTTTCCTGCATTGTGTGATCTCATACAACAGTGAGTGTGTGTGTGATCTTATTAAGTGTGTGAAAGCCTTGTGTGCGTAAATCCCAACAAGTGGCGCCGTCTGCGGGAAAGGGATATTGAAGCTGATTTGCAGAAGATCAAACGGTTTCAGAGATGGCAGCAAGGCTTGATGCAGAGAAGTTCACAGGCAAGAATGATTATGGCCTGTGGAAGATGAAGATGAAGGCGATCTTAATTCAACAAGGCTTGGCGGCAGTTCTTGCAAAACCAGATGAGAAAGGGAAGGCTCCAGTGCTTGATGAAAAGGCTCAGGCAAAGATGGAGGAGATGCAGCTCAAGGCACATTCTGCAGTGATTCTGTGCCTTGGAGATAAGGTCTTGAGGGAAGTTCAAGAAGCCAAGACTGCGGTGGAGATCTTGAACAGGTTAGATGAAGTTTACCTGGCAAAATCTTTGGCTAACCGGCTGTATCTCAAGAAGAGGCTCTATGCCTATAGTTTTTCTGGTGAAAAATCTATCATAGAGCAGTTGGAGGAGTTCAATAAGATCATTGATGATCTGGGCTCTGTGGATGTTAAAATTTCAGATGAAGACAAGGCCATTCTTACATTGAATGCCTTGCCTAGCTCGTATGACCAGTTGAGTGATGCAATTATCTATGGCAGAGATAAGCCCATCACCTATGCAGAAGTCTACTCGGCCTTGATGGCTAAGGAACTCCAGAAGACTACCAGCAGAGGCTCTGCAAGCTCCAATGTTCAAGCTGCAGAGGCCTTGAATGTGAAGAAGTTCAAAAAGCAGAACTTCAAGAAAAAGTTTGAGGGCTCTAAACCCTCAAGTTCTGATGCTCAGAAGGAAACCAGAGCATGTTTTTGGTGCAAGAAACCAGGGCACTTGAAGAAGGACTGCCATGCCTGGAAGAGAAAACTAGCCTCTGAGGGCCACAACACTTCTGATTGTGTAGAGAGTACTGATCCCCCTGCTCAACTCATGAATGTCAGTGATAATGGGATCAGTCACAGGTGGATAATGGACTCAGGGTGCAGCTTCCATATGTGCCCCAACAAATCTTGGTTTCATGATCTTCAGGAAGCATCAGGGACTGTAGTTCTTGGAAATAACCATGTGTGTCAGATCAAAGGGATAGGGAAAGTGAAGCTAAGTTTGCAAGATGGCTCTATAAAGATCCTAACTGGGGTGAGGTATATTCCGGAAGTGAAAAGAAATCTCATCTCATTGGGAATGCTGGAGGAGAAAGGGTTCACCATATTGATGAGTCAGGGAAAGATGCTTGTGAAGTCTGGGAATGCAGTGATGATGGAGGCTGACAGAGAGCACATTCTCTATTATCTGAAGGCTAAGGCTGTTGATGGAGAAAGCAATGCAGTGTCAGATGATTCCATAATGCTATGGCACAAGAGATTGGGCCATCCAGCAGAAGGAAGCTTGAAAGAACTCATCAAGAAGGGCCTGATCTCTGGAGATTTCAACAAGATGGACCCCTGTGAGCAGTGTATACTTGGAAAAGCAAAGAAGGCACCCTATCCTACAGGTATTCACTCTTCTACAGCCCCATTAGACTACATACATAGTGATCTCTGGGGCCCTTCACCTGTAAGCTCAATTGGTGGTGGGAAATACTACCTTGCTATTATTGATGACTACACTAGGAAACTGTGGGTGTACATACTGAAAGAAAAATCAGAGACATTCACAAAATTCAAGATATGGTGTAAAGAGGTGGAGCTAGAGAAGGGAAGGAGTGTTAAATGCCTAAGAACTGACAATGGCTTGGAATTCTTGTCTACTGAGTTTGATCTGTTTTGCAAAGAGAAGGGTATGAAGAGGCACCGCACTGTTCCTGGTAACCCCCAGCAAAATGGTGTTGTGGAGAGGATGAATAGGACTATCCTAGAGAGAGTAAGGTGCTTGTTACTCAGTTCTGGTCTGAGCAACAGATTTTGGGGAGAGGCTGTGTATACAGCAGCCTATCTCATCAATAAGTGTCCATCTACTGCCCTTAAGTCTGAGACTCCTGATTACATGTGGTATGGAGCCCATAGTGACTACTCAAAATACAAGGTGTTTGGGTGCGCAGCCTATGCTCATGCTAGGCAAAGTAAGCTTGAGGCTAGGGCTCTGAAATGCATATTGCTGGGGTATCAGAGGGGTGTTAAGGGGTATAGGCTCTGGTGCATTGAGCCTGGTAGGCAGAAGGTGGTGGTGAGTAGGGATGTTGTGTTCTTGGAGGATCAGATGCCATACTTAAAAAGGAAGCTGGACTCCAATGAAGTTGAGAGTGATTTCCTCAAGGTGGAGCCAGTGGGACTTTGCCAAGGAGCAGGTGGAGCCTCTGACTCAGAAAGTGAGTCTGAACCAGAGGATGATGGTGCTCTAGCTCGAGGTAGAAAAATTGATGAGCCTACAGCAGATTCTGCCAGAGAGTACCAGATAGCAAGAGATAGAGGCAGAAGAAATACAAGACCACCTGAAAGGTTTTCTGATGTGGTCTACTATGCACTTTGTGCTGCTGAGAGCATTGATATTGCAGATCCTCTCACATATAAAGAAGCCATGAAGAGTAAAGACAGAGAAAGGTGGATTGAAGCCATGAATGAGGAAATGGAATCTTTACTCAAGAACAAAACATGGATTTTGGTGGATAAATCCAGACTGACTACAGATGGAAAAGAAAGGAGGCTGATCAGTTGTAAGTGGTTGTTTAAGAAAAAGATTGAGACCACTGATAAAGATAGAATCAGATTCAAGGCAAGGCTGGTGGCTAGGGGCTTCACACAGCAAGAAGGAATTGATTTCAATGAAGTATTTGCTCCAGTTGTTAAGCACACTTCGATTAGGATCTTGTTGGCAGTTGTGAACCAGCTAGACTGGGAGCTACAACAGCTTGATGTGAAGACAGCCTTCCTCAATGGGGATCTAGAGGAGACTATCTTCATGGAACAGCCAGAGGGCTATGTGAAGATTGGAGAAGAAGGCAAGGTGTGCCTGTTACAGAAAAGTCTTTATGGACTTAAGCAAAGTCCTAGACAGTGGAATAGGAAGTTTGATGCACAGATGAAGAAGATTGGCTTCTCCAAGTCAGAATATGATGATTGCATCTACATCAAGAAGGCAGGCAAGACTCCCATTGCCTACCTATTACTCTATGTGGATGATATGCTACTTGCAGGGCCTTCTATGACAGAAATTCAGAAAGTTAAACAAGATCTGAAGTCAAGCTTTGAAATGAAGGATCTAGGAGAGTCAAGGAAGATCCTAGGCATACATATTCAGAGAGATAGAGGCTGCAAGAAGCTGTGGATGCTGCAAACTGACTATATTGAGAAAGTGTTGCAGAGATTCAAAATGGAAAATGCAAAAGCTGCATCAACTCCTCTGTCCCAGAGTTTTAAGCTATCAAAGGAACAAGCCCCTAAAACTAAGCAAGAGGCTGATGAGATGGAGGCTATCCCTTATGCTAGTGTGGTTGGAAGTGTTATGTACACTATGATTTGTACAAGACCAGATTTGGCTCATGCTATCTCAGTGACTAGCAGATACATGGCAGACCCGGGGAAGGAGCATTGGAATGCTCTTAAGTGGATATTGAGGTACATGAAGTCAACTAAGGACTGGGGGATTGTGTTCAATGGCTGGGAAGGTGAATCTGAGGAGGTTGTGCAGGGCTATTGTGATGCAGACTATGCTGCAAACCTGGACAACAGAAAGTCCCAAACAGGTTATCTTTTCACCATGTTTGGAACTGTAATCAGCTGGAAGTCAGGGTTGCAAAGTGTTGTTGCTCTCTCAACAACAGAATCAGAGTATATAGCTCTCACTGCAGCTGTACAGGAGAGTTTTTGGATTCAGGGAGTGATTTCTGACTTTGGTTTTGACCAAAAGACAATGGTGATTCATTGTGACAGCAGCTCAGCTATATGCTTGGCTAAACATCCGGGTTTCCATGAAAGGAGCAAGCATATAGACATAAAGTTGCACTTTATTAGAGATGAGATTGAAAGGGGAAGGGTGAAGGTGGTTAAGATTAACACCTTGCACAATCCGGCAGATATGCTAACTAAATCTCTAAGTAGAGACAAGTTTGATCATTGCAAGAAGTTGATCAATGTTTGTGCGAGAACTGAGATGAGCCCTCAGGTGGAGAATTGTAATAATGGAGTGCTCATTTCAGTTGGAAGAAGAAGAGAAGAAGAAGGAAGCTCGGCTTTGAGCTCGGCTTTGAGTTCGGCTTGGAGCCGAGAAGACAGTTGGTCTTGAGCCAAGAAGCAAAGGAGTTCGGTTTGTGTACCGAGAAAGGAGTTCGGTTTGTGAACCGAGAAGGGAGCTCGGTTGTGAGCCGAAGAGAGTGCTCGGTTGTGAGCCGAAAAGAAAGTTCGGTCTTGAGTCAAGAATAGAGTTCGTCTTGAGCCGAGAAAGAAGAAGCAACAGTTCGGTCTTGAACCGAGAAGGAAGTTCGGCCTAGAGAAACTAGCCGTTGGAGCAGCAGTTAGTTAGCCGAGATGTAGCGGTTATTCTTCTTGCTTTCTTGATTCTTCTTGTAGTTAGTTAGTAGCAGTTGCTACGTGATTATAGAGCTTTAAATAGCTCACCATGTATGTAGTTTAGAGATAGAGTTTAATCAATAAAGAGTTTTCCAGTTTTCTCTCCAAGATTATCATCTTCAATACTCAAAGTGTGAGTGTGTGTGTTTCCTGCATTGTGTGATCTCATACAACAGTGAGTGTGTGTGTGATCTTATTAAGTGTGTGAAAGCCTTGTGTGCGTAAATCCCAACAATCACCAATATAATTTGAAAGTTTCAAACTTCATAACCATTAACACGTTTACGTTTGGCATTTGGCATAAGGCCTGAACCAGCTCTAGTAGAGTAAGGAGCTTCCATAAGCCAATTCTATAAAAATGAATAGTAGTAGTATAAAATTAGAAATGCAGAAAATACATTTAACAGAAAACAACTTTACACCACTCTAAGTTTGAATTCTTGATACTCTTTACTTGCTAGAAACGACAACACGGAAAATGGTACTCTAACTTTATTGAAACCCGATCAGATAGAACGAGAGAGAGGCCAATTAAGCAGTGCATAGATTAAAGCATACTAAAATGATTCAGAAATGAAACATTATTTCACAATAAACTAAACACGAAAAATTGGCATCTTTGCAAAATTTCAATCAAAACTTAAGGCGACAGAACTAAACTAAAATCTCATTAGGGCATTATTGCATAATGAAAATCCTGAAAATAAACCTCACAACACCAACGAAGCGAACTGAATGCGAAAAGGAGCAAAAAAAACCTAGAGAAACAGAGAATATAGATATATATATATATATACCTGAGGGCAAGCCTTTCTTTTCTTTACGATGCCTTTTACCGCCGTGCCTCCAGCGCTGCACATCCTCTTTCACCGCCTCTTCTTTAACACTATTATTCAGGAACTGCGGCGGCCCTTCAACCTTGAACAATTTTCACCCACCAGTCAAAATAGGGCGATAAATTCGAATAAATCCCTAATAACCAAAGAAAATGAATCACAGAGAAGTGTGGAGAAATAAGAAATTACTTCGGAGAAGGCGTCGAGAGCGGAGGGCAGAGAGGAAGACGAGGGCGGATCGGAATCGAACAAGGGTTTATAAGAGCGGACGGTGCGGAGAACGGCGTGGCTGGGCTCTTCGGAGGAGGAGGTGTCATCATCCGACAATTGGTCTTCTTCGTCTTCGTCGGCGGAGGAGTAGCTTAGCAGCAGAGATAAGCTCATCGTTACAGTGCACCTGTCTGCAACGGTCGTCGCTCACAGATATTCCGATCTCTGTTTCAATTTTGTGCTCAAATATGTGTAGCAAGTAAGGTTTTTTTTTTAAATCAAATCTAACCTAAAAAAGTAATACTCACTACTATAAATTTAAAAAACAAACTAAAAATAAAAGGATTACTATTTTTTCATTAACTTCTACTCAATCTATAACTTTTAAATCAGATAAAAATCAAATCTAACCTAAAAAAGTAATACTCACTACTATAAATTTAAAAAATAAACTAAAAATAAAAGGATTACTATTTTTTCATTAACTTCTACTCAATCTATAACTTTTAAATCAGAATATAAAATCACAAGTTTTTAATTATTTTCTAATAATATTAGATCAAAATCTAATATGACAAAATTCAATAAGCATAATTCCATAACTTGTGTTGAATAGATTTGTAATTGTTTTGTAATCATCTAAAATTATGTCACCTGCTTAATAAGCTCATTTATTAAGGGGTTGTTATTGGATTAATATGATAACAATTCAATTAAGACTTAATTTCAAATTAGACTGGTAAAAAATCTCAATTCAAACACGATACGATCAACTTATATCTGATTTACACGATTAAAATATGATTTACACGTTAAAAATCTAATCTACACGAACCCGAAGAATAAAGCTAAAATAATTTTTTTAATAAAATAAAAATAGTATTAGTATTTTTTTAATTGGTACTCCGAATGCAAGCAAAAATTATCGGATTTCTAACATGGTTTGAAAGTAGTAAACTAATATACATAACCCATTTTAGACCATAGCACTTTGCCTATTTTCATAATCCCTTTTCCAATTTAATCAACAATAATTATACGAATCGCTAGACCCCATCCTAAGAAAATTAATTTTAAATATGAATGTCTTAAATTTTCCGAAAAAGGAAATACTCCCTTGTATCATAAGGGCATCAGCAGTGGGGCGCCCCCTAAGGCGCGCCCCACGTCATCAGTTTTATCCTCCTACCTCCCCACCTGCAGTGGGGCGCCCTAAGGCGCGCTACATCATAATTTTTTTAATATTTACAAAATTCATACGAATTTAAAAAAACTAATAAATTAAAATACGAATTTCAAAAACTTCATTTCATTTAATAAAAATTAATACATTACAATGCGAATTAAAAAAACGCAAACTCAGCGACGGCGGTTACGAGCCCACACTTCTTCAATCATGTCGCTCATGAGCTGCGCATGATCCTGTTGGTTGCGCATTGAGGCCTGTCTAGATAGAACCTCATTGAAGCCTAACGGTAACCCTCTATCGGGTGTCTCGGTCGACGTGCCGGACGAGCTAGATGCACGGTCATCTTCATTCCAATCGGTGATGCTTCCGCCTTCATTCTCGACTATCATGTTGTGCATGATTATGCACGCATATATAACATCGGGGATGTCATATAAAACCCTCTTCTCACCAATTGGGCAGCTGATCGTCTTTAGGAAAACTGGCCACCGTGGGTAGATGCCATCGGCCAAGTAGTACCCCATATGGTATTGGCGTCTGTTGGCAGTGAACTCGATGGTCGGGCCATTGCCGTTACATTGCTCGGTGAAGAGGGTGGACGAGTTGAGGACGTTAATATCGTTGTTCGACCCGGCTACGCCGAAGTAAGCATGCCAGATCCAGAGTCGATGGTCAGCGACGGCTTCGAGGATCATCGTCGGGTGGCTGCCCTTGTATCCACTTGTGAATTGGCCTCTCCACGCCGTCGGACAATTCTTCCACTGCCAGTGCATACAGTCGATGCTCCCGAGCATCCCAGGAAACCCGCGCCCCGTCTCGTGCATCTGCATCAGACCTTAGCAATCAGTGGCAGTCGGCTTGCGCAAATATGTGTCGCCATAGGCCTCTACTATCCCCCGACAAAAGCGCTTCAGACACTCGCGGCCTGTAGAATCCCCGCAGTGGAGGTACTCGTCAAAAACGTCCGCCGTGGTGCCGTATGCCAACTGACGAATAGCAGTCGTGCACTTTTGCAATGGTGTAAGGCCGGGTTTGCCGATGCCGTCCTCCCGAAACGTGAAGTATTCATCACGTGAAGACAATGTCCGAACAATGCTGAGAAAAATGTACCGCGACATTCTAAACCAGCGGCGGAAAATAGTCGGGCCCCATTGTGGTTGATCGGCAAAATAGTCTTCAACCAAACGTTTGTGAGCTTCCGGGTGGTTGCGTCGGACATACGTCCTATGTCGAATAGGCCTATGGACTTGCTCAGCCACCACTGCCGCCGCCTCCTCCTCGCGCTGCATTGCCGCATAGCATGCCGCCATGGCCTCTTCAACGGCTGCATCTAATGTACCGGACTCAGACGAACTAGAACTATTGGTGTCGTCGCCGAGATTCATTTTGGTTGGATGTTGAGAGAGAATATGTAAAGAGATAATCGATGATGTTCGTATGTACAAATGAATGAGAAATGAGATTTAAATAGAAAATAAAAAACGCGTGTTATCGTCCGCGTAGCCCACAGTGGGGCGGACGATGGCGCGGCCGATGGCCTATCGTCCGCGGCCATCGTCCGCGTAGGCCGCAATGGGGCGAACGATGGCGCAGACGTTGGACATCGTCCGCGCTATACTCCGCGCCCTTAGTATAGGGCGCGACGATCGTCCGCGGCCTATGTCACGCACCCGCAATGGGGCGGACGATGGAGGGCGCGGACGATGCGCGCCATCGGGCATGCCATCGTCCGCCCCATTGCAGATGGCCTAATAGCATCCGCGGACGTCCACGCGGAGTTCCCACCGGCATGCAGGAATTCTGTGGCGGACGTCCGCCATTGAGCGTCCCTTCCACGGATACGGAATTCCGCAAAGGAATTCGCAGTTCCGCGGCCATCGGCGGAATTCCGCGTGGACGTCGCCATTGCGTTGACGCCCGCGGAATTCCCCGCAGAATTCTCGTTTAATGCATTAAATGTTTTTTTTCGGTTCCTATTTATACATTGAACTTCATTTCATTTCGACTATTTAATTCCGTAAATTTCTTACTTCCGAAAATTGTTTAATTTGTGAATTTGTGAATTTTTTTAATTGTGGGAATTCCTTCATTCAGGAATTCTGCCACTGTGCAGTGGGAATCTCTTATGACGTGGCAATGCGTTAAGAATTCCTTATAACGTAAAATGAGGTGTTTTTGAGAATTACGCGGGGAATTCCGCCGGGAATTCCACACTAGTGTGGATGCTCTAAATTCTAATGAGTCATGACTATGTATAGGAAGGAGTATTGAAAATCGATACTAACGAAGGCAATTGCTTTGTTTTCATCACTCACTCTGCTTCTTCTCCCTCTCATAATTGCACCAAAATCCAACCTGCAAAATCGCCGCCAGAAACACAAGAATAAAGCAACTCCTCAACTTTCTAGTACCGCCCAGCAATGGCGTCAACAGTTTTCTCTCAATATATGCTCTCTCTTCACAGCTCTCCGTTTTCCAACAAAAGCACATCTCTTCGATTCAACCCATCTTCTGTCTCTGCGCCATCAAGGAAGATCCCGACCCGCCTCACTTCTGTCGTCAGCTCCACTTCCACCGTCGATTCACCCCCCTCTGTAGATACCCCAATTGAACTCAGTATGAAATCTCGTTACATTACAATACAATGATTTATTTATTTCTTTATTGAAAATACTCGGCTCTCATGCCTCTCTCTCTGCAGAGTACCCACGGTAATGGATATCAATCAAATTCATGAAATTCTGCCTCACCGGTTCGTCAAATCTTCTACTACTACAATTTTTAAGAATCAGTTTGTTTTGCAATGCTTGTTGCTTTTTAACGACATTTAACTCATCAATATTTTTTTGTTTTTGTAGATTTCCGTTTTTACCTGTGGATAGAGTGATTGAATACAATCCTGGGGTGTCTGCTGTGAGCATAAAAAACGTGACGATTAATGATAATTTCTTTCCCGGCCATTTTCCTGAGAGGCCAATCATGCCTGGTGTGCTCAAGGTTGAGGTGTGTCATTTTATTGCATTTGTTGCTCGGGTTTAGGGTTTCTGTTCCATTTTATTGTAAATGTCTGCAAGGTTATGAGTTCATGAAGGTAATTAAAGGGTGTTTATAAATGAATTCTGAAGTCTTTTCTGTTTCAATTATTCTCTTTTATCATTTTTTTAAGAGCATCCCAGCGGCGGGCGTCCCGGCGGACATCGGACCGGACATCCGCGCGGGACGTCCACCATTAGGTGTAAACCCGGCGGACGCGGACGTCGCTTGCGGACACCGGAGTTCCGCGGCTTTCCGATGACGTCCGTCGTGACGTCCACCATTGCGGTGCCACGACGGACGTCCCGGCGGTCATCCCGATTTTTATTTTTTTTTTATAAAAAAAACTCTATATATACGGCTCGTTGAACTTCATTTCATTCGCATTACTTGTTTTAACGAATTTCTCCTCTCTACTTTCATTTCTTTTGAAGATAAATGGAGCACCTCGATAGTGATTCCCCCGCCACGAGCGAGTCACAAACGCCGATTTTTCCTGTTAGAGTTGGGGGAGATGCCGGCGTAAGTGCATCGATGTCCGGGATGATCCCCGGAATGGCGCTGATGATGCCCCAACCCCAAATGGCGTGGAGATAATGTCCGGGTACTACAATATGTACCCTACCTTGGTGTGCAGGGATGGGTGGGATGATGCCCCAAATGCCCGGGATGAGTGCCGCGATGACGGGGATGATGCCTCAAATGCCCGGGATGATGCAGGGCATGCCTGCCGCTGCGGGGGAGCAGGCAAGGGGTCCCCCAATCACCTGGGGACAATGTCTATCGCCCCTACATGGATTTATTGTCTAGTGATTCCCCCCAGATTACTCATCTGGAGACTCAGTTCACCGGCATTGAGACTATATCTTTTGAGGAGTTGGGGCTATCTCCGGTCAGGGAGTCTCCCACTGAGATGCCACCGGCGGCAGGGAGGACGCGGAAGCAAGGGAGAGGGAAGGGCAAAGGCAAGGGCACTACCTCGTCCTCGCGTGCGGGGAACGTGGGTGGGGCGGGGGCCGAGGAGGAGGGGGAGGAAGCCGACGGGAGAAAGAGGACCATCTGGAGTAGGGATGTCAATCGGGCCGGCCCATCGGGTTTCGGGCCAACCCTATTCGGGTTGCGGGTCAATCGAGTGCAGGCTAATCGGGTTGTACTTTCTTTCGGGTTGTAAAAGTTTAACCCTAGCCCTAAAAGCTCAGGTTTCGGGCTAGCCCAACGGGTTAATCGGGTTGCTGCCGATAATATTAACATGAGATCAATCCAATAAATAATAATTAAAATTACTAATATTAATACAATGTAAAACATTTAATTATGATATATTTGAAATATATGCTTAAACTCAATCATAAACATGATAAAATACTAATATTTGAGATATTTCGTGAAATTTTAATGTATATTTTAAAAATTTAAATATTTTTAGTGAATTTGAAGTTTTTAATTTATTTATTAATTATTATATTAATAAAAAATCAATATATAATTTGTATATTCAATTATAAAATTGAAAGTTATTTTATTAGTTAAATTAATTAATGAAGTGTCGATTTAGGAGTAAAAAATTAGAATAATAGAAAATTTATCGGATTTTCGGGTCAGCCCATCTGGTTTTCGGGTCTGGCCCTAACAGGTTACGGGTTAATCGGGTGCAGGCTAATCGGGTTTTGATTTTATCGGGTTAGAAATTTCCAGCCCTAACTCTATAAATTTGTCGGGCTATTCGGGTCAGCCCACGGGTTACGGGCTACATTGACATCCCTAATCTGGAGCATAGGGGAATGCGTCACGCTGGCGAAGGCCTGGATCAGTGTAGTCGAGGATCCCTACGTCGGGGCTAACCATCATATCGACAGAATGTGGTGGCACATTAGCCAAAGTTACCTCCAATTCAAATCGTCAGGTGGGAAGCCTCACGATGGAGAGCAATGCCGGAAACAGTGGGAGCGGCTGAGGAGGCAGCTCAGCCGATATGCCGGTATCTACCAAAACAACCTCCGCACGGCAACGAACGGCATGTCCGCTGATGATATGAAGCTTCTGTCTCACCAGCAGTTCCCCGACAGTGAGTTGGGTTTCGGGGAATTTGTGAATTTTTATTATTGTGGATGTAAATTGTTTAATTTGGTGAATTTGTGATTTTTTATTATTGTGGAAGTCTATCGGGATGTCATTGGGGATGTCCGTCATTGTGCAGTGGGATGTCCTTATGACGTGGCAGAAAGTGTTTTTGGGAAGTCCGTCGGGACATCTGTCCCACTGTTGGTGCTCTAAAGCCTCCATTTTTGTACCTTTTGTCTTTCTGCAGAATTTTGAATCTTGTTGATGAATACTGAATAGGTGGTTGACTGGAAATCAATTATTGATTTGCACTTAATGTTGAAGAGTTTATAGAATTAATGAAGCGAGCCAGCTATGCTATTTTGAACGACTTTGTTTCAATTTTTGAGATGTGAGGATGTGCATAATAGTAGCTTTTTTACCAATACCAGTTGAATGAATTTGCTGATGCAACCGAAGCTACTATTACTGATACATCTTTCACAATTTATACATGGCATCGTATTTGCCATGTTCGATTTAAGAACCTTGAAAGTTCTCACTCAGATGGAAAACCTAAAAGCCACATGTTTAGTGTTTTTAATATTTTGTGAAGAAAGGTTGAAGTTTAGCTTAATTGACTATCAGAGTCGTTAATAAATTCTTTAATTTCTATCATGCCTTCCTAATGTTTATAAGTATATTATTGAGAAATGCATTTTTGTCCTGTGTTTATGGCTATTTCACAAACCTATGCTTGGTGTTGTGAGGTCCCATACTGTGACAGATATAGAGCACATACATCTCAAGTAATTTGTTTCTTCAACATACTGTTGCAACTTACAAACCTCAAGTTTTTACATGAGGATGTAGCATGTTTTGCCTAGTTCTTTCTTCCCAGGCAATGCTTGGGTTGTCCCTGCATACTCAAAATGTAATCGAGTAATGATGAAGAAGATATACGAAAAAATTATAAAACATGATATTCATTGGCTGTCCTTTTTTTCTTAGATTCTCTTCTGTTATTTTCTGTATGACTTCCCAATTGACCATTCTTATTGCTAAACAATCAGAATTTTTTTAAAAATTGTCTCTTAGAAATGAGTTTCAAGACTTGATCTTCCTGAGTAGTTTCTATGCAAACATCTCGTATCATCTTGCCCAAAATTTTAAAGAGATACATATTCCCAACTCATGTATTTACTATTTTCTGTTAATCCACGACTAATTACACCAAGGATCTTGGTCTCGCCCTGCTTATCAACAGCCATAACTACCACTTGCACCATCAGCTGCGTATAATTTTTTCTCTAAGTTACACTTTCTTCCCTCATACTACTTCTTTGGGCGTGGTTGGTAATGTTCTGTTCTTTTGTAAGAACAAGTGAAGGGGAAGGACTACTTTGCACGTGTATGTTCTGTCCTATAGGAGTTAACTTATTCCGAATTTGAGGTTTTTTCGTATTATATTATAATTGTAATGGATGATTGAGATATGTGTGAGTTTTTGAAAGTTATGTACATTAAAGTGTTTGTCCAGACACATCTTTTTCTCCCAATATAATGGGAAATGATGATTTATGCAGTTCTTGTTGTACACTGTTTATTATGGGTTCTTTCTTTGATGTTTGAGCTTGACTAGAACATTGTTGTAGTTGATTCCGTTTCCAATCAATGCTTATTTTGTAATACAAGAAGTAAGTAATGGATGTATATACACTGCTGGATTCAGGCAATGGCCCAGGTAGGCGGACTTGTAATGCTACAACCAGAAGTGGGAGGGTCACGCGACAAATTCTTCTTTGCTGGAGTCGACAAGGTAAGGTTCCGGAAGCCGGTGATTGCAGGAGACACGTTAGTCATGAGAATGAACCTTGTAAAACTACAGAAGCGATTTGGGATAGCAAAGATGGAAGGGAAAGCGTATGTGTGTGTGAAGGTGAGTTCTTGATGGCATCAAATGTCAGTGACCAAATGTCATCTCTTTGCAATTTTTGTTGTTTCTCTCAGATTTTATTTTATGGCCAACCGTGGAAGTATAGATCTGCTTCTCCATTTTTTGTAAGGTTGAGATTGGATTAAGTCTAATTCTATCTTCTACATATAATCTAATGTTCATTGGGGAATGCTAGAAAATGGGAGGTTTGCCTTCATTTCTTATACGTACAATTAAACATATTCGCAACCATGACTGTGTATTTGTTGAATAAAATAGGAAAAAAGATTTACTGCATAGCCTAATAATTTTATATTTTTTCAGATACAAATTTCATATCATGAAATTGAAAGATAAAAAGCCATGGGTTTATCATTTAGGCATGGCCCAACCACATAATGATTTCATTCCAATTGTATGTCAATTATATGTTGACGAAAAAGGAGAGCATAGGGTGAATTTATTTAAACGTATTTTCAATAAGAAAACATCCAAAAAGATTAATAAAATACATGTAGGCTATGTTCGGTTGCTTATATAAATTCGTAGTTGGATTGGTTGAAATGGGCTTTCTATAAGACTAAATTAATATTGGAAAGAGATAATGGTGAGCAAAAGAGAGAGGCGGTGAGATAAAATAGTCGGAGGGTGTGAGCTCCGATGAATAGTCGGTATTTCAATG
Organism: Salvia splendens; assembly: GCF_004379255.2. NCBI lineage: Eukaryota > Viridiplantae > Streptophyta > Magnoliopsida > Lamiales > Lamiaceae > Salvia > Salvia splendens. The sequence continues at coordinate 12,059,509 of NC_056033.1, forward strand.
CAGAAAATTATATGATGTGGACGGGCCAATCACGGGCCTTAATTTAGTATTGGGCCGACACAATTTTCAATATTAGCAACCGAACACAAAATTAAAGTTATCAGCCCCATTATTTCCTGCTAATCTCCCCATCCGGACGTCACTTATAGACTAAAAATTCGAACTATTTGAATGTTTATATATTTATTTTCACGTTAAAATGATGGACAACTAGGTACTCCTTAACAATTTGATTTGAATTGTAGATATAAGTGGTGCAAGAATATGATTAAATGCAAACTCTCTAAATATTGTACCAACTTTTAATAAAAATGTGTTGAAATATTGGTATTGACATGTTAAAAATATGGAAATAATTACTGAATAAAAAATCCTACTAATACAGAAATGATTATTTTTTTGAGATTAAAAGTAAAGATAGTCGATGGATTTGTTTCATTTCACTCACACGAAATCAAGATTTCCCCACAGCAAGAAATCCCACCAGCAGCAGAAGCCAACGAAATCGAAAACATCGGTGTTTCCAACACCACCCACTGTACAAGATGCATCCAGAGGAAATCGGGTTTCTAGGGCAGTTGGCCTTTAAAATCACGTAAATGTACCCATTTTGTTATTTATTCCATATATAGGAAAAACGCAAATAGGAAAGGCATTTTTATTAAGTAAAAACGCCAACTAGAATGACGTTTTACAATGTTCAAGTTTTTTACCCGTATTTACTCCAATTACAGTACATTTAAACACGCCAATCACGATGGCGTGTATATAATAAAACGCCTATACGGAATGCGTGTTTATGAAATTAGACACGCCGATGAAAATTGCGTGTTAAATTAACACGCTAATCCGTGTGGCGTGTTTGTGATAAAAGACGCCAACATCATTTGCGTCTTTACAAAAAGACGCCAACAGGATTTGCGTGTTTTGAATAAAACACGCCAACATAATTTGCGTCTTTAACTAAAAGACGCCGTCTTTGTACAGAAGCATATACCAGCAGCCAGTCGCAAAAAATTCACACCACACACACACACTTCGCGATTTTCTCTAGCAGCGGCCAAATCCTTCGCAAATTCCTCCGTGTCTTTGTGATTTCGCCCTCCATTCATCAATCGGTGCTAGTTTTCCCCAAATTCGTCCAATTTATTCGGTTAGTATGCTATCTTTTACATTATTAGAGTAATTGTTGGATACTTAGCTAGGGTTTGCAATGAGTTGCGATTTGAGTTGAAATATTGTGCATATGGATTATTTGTATGACGTTAGTGTTGATTATTATGTTGGATTGTTTGGGTTTAAGTGAATTTGTGTATAAATTTGATTATAAACCAAAATCGTAGGGTTTTATAGCTTAAAAATTGGGCAAATTGATTTGGTTTATGTGGGTTTTGGTTAATGTCTTTTTTGTAGTTTGAAATGTTAATTTTGTGTATATTGTTAGGTTGAAATTGAAATTGAAATTGTTAGGTTGGTCAAACTAAAATTGGGTAAGTTGAATTGGTGGAAAATTGATGTATATTGTTTATTTGAATTGTTACTTTTGTGTAGGTGAATTGTGTTATGATGTTGAAGTTGTGTATTGTGAATTATTTGATATATGTGTTCCATTTTGTGATATTGTATTAAATTATTTGTAATTATTGAATTTGTTTAGGTTTGTTTATTGTTTAATTTGGAATATGAATGTTGTGTAGGTAATTTATGGCATCTTCTTCAACTTCTCGTCGTCGGCTCTTATGTGGTCCTGAGGACCCCTCCGTATTATATCTGCAGAGACAACACGTCTCTAATAACATATGGGCAGGAGTGCCATCGGAAGACGTACAGTGTAGAAGATACGAAGGAATCATATGGGATGTTCCCATAAATCCTCGTGTTTTGGCGGTTATAGATGAGATGGGGTTCGGCGGGATGTTGAGGTGTGGTCAACCGAAAGACATTGACCACCATCTTATCACCACTTTGATTGAACGTTGGAGGCCAGAGACTCACACGTTTCACTTTCCAGTCAGTGAAGCGACTGTGAGCTTAGAAGACGTGGAGGTCTTATGGGGCCTCAAAACTGACGGTGAGCCTCTGACGGGTTACATCCCCACTAAGGATGTCAACTATTGGAAGGATGTTTGTTTGGATTTTCTTGGCTTTATTCCAGATGCAGTTGATCTAAAAGAAATGAACTGGAAGCAGACAAGCTTATCAAATCAACTGCGGATTGAGTTGAGTGATGACCACGAGCAATACATGTACAATCAACGTGCTCGTGTGTATTGTCTGCTGTTACTGGGTGGTCTACTGATCCCGAACGCTACCGGTAATAAAATTCCCTTCTTCTACCTTCAGTTTTTCATGGATATAGAACAATGTGGTAGCTATAGCTGGGGAGGTGCGACTCTTGCCTGCTTGTACCACAATCTATGTGAAGCTGCACTTGGTAAGAGGACCGATGTCGGGGGAGCTCTTACATTGTTACAGCTGTGGGCTTGGGAAAGAATCCCAATTATTAGACCGCAGATGCTGAACCCCGCGCCCGTAGACTACTTACCATGTGCAGTCGTGTAAGTTGTCCACTAATTACTCTTTTAAGCATAATTTTTATTGATTTTTGTGTTGTTCGCTCATAATTTAATTTTTGTAGATGGACTGGTCAGGCCTCTTATGTAAAAGCACCGGGGCATTGCATTGAAACTTTCAGAGATCAGTTCTCAACAATGCATGCCAATCAGGTAATTTACGTAACCTAAATTGTTGCTAGTGTGTTGTTTTGATTGAACTTGTTTTGACTAAATAAGTTTCATATTTAGTTTATTTGGAGGCCGTATGAATCGCGAAATCTGCCGGATGTTTGTGTTGCCGGTCGTCCTATATGGACGTCGATGACAACACTAATCTGTTGAAATATGGTTGAGCCACACATGCCACAGCGAGTGTTGCGACAATTTGGGATTGTCCAACCTTATATCCCGCTTGTCGACCGGTTCCACGGTTGAGCCACACATGCCACACATGTCCAACCTTAGATCTGCCGTGCGGGGTCGTCACTCTGTCAGCCACACGGGTGGTACAGGAGAAGATTTCGGTCTCAGCGATCAACAATCTCCACCTCGGTCTTCTGTGAGAGACGACTTTTTTGGTGTTGATTTAGAGAATGCCGTCGTTGAAGATACTCCTCCGTCTAGAATCCCTAAGACCAGAATCGGGAAGGGAATCCGTAGTCTGTTTATGCGGAAAAGGCGAGACGAGTGAACGTTTCCCGAACTTTTGATATTGGTGTTTTTACATTGATTTGAACGCTTTATATTAGTAATTTGATATATTGTATTGATATTGGTGTTTTTTCAGTAATTTGGCGTATGTATATTAGTAATTTGATAAATCCGCTTTTTATACGTATGCATATTGATAATTTGAACTCTTATAATTTTTATTGGTAAATTTTTTGAAACACGCTACTCACGATGGCGTTTTTAAGTTTGAAAAATTTTTGCAATTTTTTTCCACGCCAAGGCTGAGTTTCTGAACAAACACGCCAAGCTTACTAGGCGTTTTTAGAAACACGCCAACGTCATAGGCGTTTTTTCCTTAAAACGCCTACTTAAGTGGCGTTTTTTCCTTAAAACGCCTACTTAAGTGGCGTTTTTTGAAACACGCCACTCAAGATGGCGTTTTTAAGTTTGAAAAATTTTTGTCAATTTTTTGCCACGCCGAGGCTGAGTTTCTGAACAAACACGCCAACGACATAGGCGTTTCTAATTAAAAACGCCTACGTAGATGGCGTTTTCTACACAAACCCGCCAACTTAGATTGCGTTTTCAGGAAAAACGCCATCTTGAGTGGCGTTTTTAAATAAACTAAATTTTACATTTTGTGTATTCCATGACTCGCCAAAATATAAGTAAAACGTTACAATGTTCAATTCAATAAATAACTACAACGCCGCCAAAATATAAGTAAAACAGAACAATGTTCAATTCAGCTAAATAGTTGTTACACGTTCAATTGTCTCGCCTTCTCCGCGTAAAGAAGCTACGTATACCCTTCCCGATTCTGGCGGTTGAGAGTCTAGACGGAGGAGTATCTTCCACAACGATATTCTCTAAATCAACCCCGAAAAAATCGTCTCGCACAGAAGATCTAGGCGGAGAATGTGGGACATAACTGAGCCCGATGTCTTTGCCTGTACCACCAGTGTGGCTCACAGAATGACGACCTCGAACTGCAGATCTTGGTGGAGGTGGAGGCATAAAATCGTGCTCGGCATCATCAGTGTGGCTGATAGAATGACGACCTCGAACTGCAGATCTTGTTGGAGGTGGAGGCATAAAATCGTGCTCGGCATCATCTACTAACTGAGTATCCATCCTTGAAAGAGCATTCTGGCAGTTGCGTCTGTCGTGCCCTGGTTGACGGCAATGTTTACATCGGCGTTGGGCTCGTGGCTGGTCAGCTTCACGGACATCCATCTGATTACGAATCCTAGTAGTACGGTATCGACCGCGACTTTTAGGCATTAACTGAGCTCGTGAACATTGCAAAGTCCATTCAGGCACGGCCCAATAATCTTGGTGTCTGATTGGATTGAACACCGTAGAATATTGGTATACCCAAACACTTGTGCGGTATACGGGATCAACAAGCGACAGCATGGGCTCGTTTCTAAACCGCGCAACTGCCGCTGCATGTGAACATGGAAGTCTCCACATCTGTCACTTTTGACATTTGCAGTTCGACTCCAAGTACTTTACCTTCCACTTATTACCACCATTTCCACCAATTCGACGCTTTGTTCGAACCACATAAAGCCCTGCAATTGTGTTTGGGACTCTCACATTATGTAATTGACCTTTTACATTATTTCTGCGCACCTTTTCATGGGCCCACGGGGTAAGTGGTGTGGCACACTGTGTTGATGCAATTGACCGCTCATTAAACCATTCTATTGTCCTCTAAAATATCAGATCAATGCAAGCTTTAATTGGGAGTTGTCTTGCGCCTCTCAACACATTGTTGTAAGATTCCACCATATTAGTGGTCATCTCACCCCATCTTTTGTGTTTGTCATACGCCAAATTCCATTTTTCTAACTCCACGACATCAAGGTACTGCACAGCCTCGTTGTTGATGGTTCGAAGTAAACGACGTCTGATCTTAAACTTTGCTTTCTTGGTAGCAATACCAATTTTCCAAACAAGTTTTTTTACCATGATGCGTTTGTGATTCTGCAAAACATTCTTTCTAACATGTACCAAGCAAAATCTGTGATGCCCCACATTGGGTTCTTCTTTCCATATGGGAGAATTCATTGCATCTATGATTCCCACATGCCTATCTGATATTACACATATTTCATGCTTGGCTACGTGAAGTCTAATACGTTCCATAAACCAAATCCAACTTTGTATGGTTTCCTCATCAACAATGGCATATGCAATAGGCAAACATTTCTTATTAGCATCAAATCCAACGGCAATAAGAATTTTACCTCGATATCGTCCACGTAGATGAGTTCCATCAACGGTTAAAACTGGTTTGCATAGTTGAAAAGCCTCCACAGCTGGACCAAAAGCCCAAAATACGTACTTGAAAACCTTGTTCATACCGTTGCTTAATCTGTCATCATGCAACCATTCGACAATTGTGCCAGGATTTTGTCTTTGCAACTCATTCAAATAAGCTGGTAAAACTTTGAAATTCCACTCCCACGAACCATACACAAGCTCAATAGCTGTCCTCCGAGCATACCATGCTTTCTTGTAACTAACTTTCACATGAAATCTATTTTCAATATCCGCCACAATTGCTTTTACCTTGTAGCAAGGATCGTTTTCTATCTGATGTCGAACACTCAACGCTATCATACCCGACGAAAGATTAGCGTGCCCATTATAATTACGATCCCCCATGCAAGTATGAGCAGTGCTAAACACTCTAATTTGCCAGTGTTCATCATGCTTCCTCAATGTTGCTCGGCACTCCCACAAACATGGCGGTAAGGACTTATCTTTCGGATTTCCTTGTGGCCACTTACAAACTGCATGCCATCTCTTTCCTTTACTTTCAGCAACTGTATATTGTCGGATTTTTTCCAAATGCCAAAAAGTCACAGCTGACTTCAATTCCAATTTGGTTTTAAATTTAGTATGCAAACCGACATTGCTCGGATCTTTTTCACTCCAATAATGCACATTGAGATCATCAGACTCAAAGTTTTTTGGATCAAAACTATCATATGGACCTGGTAAGGTGCGAAAATAGTTCATACCAGGCTGTGGGAACTGTGGAACTACTCTTTCTCGTACTGCTCTTCCTCCAATTGATGTTTCTCCAACCACTGTTTCTCCAACCGGAATGGATGTTCTTGCAGCAACAAATTGGTCCTCATCCGATGAAGCACCATATGAATCTGTACTATCCGGGTCGACATCTTCAGAATCATAAGGTGATTGTGGATCAAGAAAGTCGACTTTATCAGGACCAATTATGGCCTCAACCACATCACAGTTGTCATTGTCCCCTAAATGCATGCCTCCAACATCAAAATCTTGTGTTGTATCGAAGCATGGTTCTTGGCCTCTCGTAGACGTACCAACATCAAAATCTTGTGTTGCAGCGAAATATGGTTTTCGGCCTCTCGTAGACGTACCAACATCATTACTCATGAGAAGATGACTATGTTGTTGAGTAATTGACGAATATTCAACATACAATTCAATTTGACCTCCTGTAGTCATACTCTCTCTAAACATTAGTGGCATGTATACTTCTTTTAGTAAAATACCTATATACGTGATTGAAGATCCATACAATATATGACGTTTCCATACTATTTGAAGTTTGTTTTCAAATATGTTTATCCCTATCCTTTCACAAATTGTTTCCACAAGCTTATCGTAGGAAATACTTTCATCCAACATAATCAATCCTTTTGCAAAAGGAGGATCATATGAAATAACTGTTCCGGGAATTATCTTTCCACCCCAATATAAATAGACACACCACGTCATACTATCTGCATTAATGTCAAACACAAATATTGGTCAAAAATATTTCTTTACAGTACACTACAATATATACTATCATAACAACCTATTAAATATGGGTAAAAAATTATATATACTACACCATATAATACCATAGCAATTGGTCAAAATATTTCTATTAATTACAATGCAATTTATAATACTATAACAATCCGTCAAATAATTATATAAATTACACTACAATATATACTAATGTTTGGAAGAATGTGTAAAAAATTAGATATACTAACCGATTGCGAGGACTAATATTTGGAAGAATGAGCCAAAATCGAAATCTACACGCTTCAATCCACCACCGAGTTGACCCGACCAAGGCAAGCGTTTTCGCGTTTTTGGAAGGTTTTTCGCGTTTTGGGAAGAGAATGTGACTAAGGTTTGCGATTTTGGGGGAGATCTGGGAAATATGTTGTAACAGAAAAACGCAGACCAGGTTGGCGTGTTCTTGTTAAAAACACCAACGAACTTGGCGTTTTATCACTTAAACACGCCATCAAGACAGGCGCCTTTACTATTAAACACGCCAACAAAGACAGGCGCCTTTACTATTAAACACGCCAACTTTGTTGGCGTGTTATAATTTAAGTATATCGATTGAAAATACGAGCAAAATACGCTGCCATATTAAAACGCCAACTGTGTTGGCGTTTTACGTAATGACACGCCTTTACCAGTGGCATTTTTAGTTAAAGACACGCCATTTTCATTGGCGTTTTTCCCATAAATGGAATAGATAACAAAATGGGTACATTTACGTAATTTTAAAGGCCAACTGCCCTATAAGCCCGATTTTCTCATGCATCCACAAGCTATGCACCGTCGACGGAGACGCCGACGACGCCATCCGCCTTCTGCATCAGCTCTGCAGGCGCGGATACGAACTCGACTCCCTCAACATCAACAGCATCATCCACGCCCTCTGCCACGTCAGACGCTTTGAAGAAGCCCACCACCATTTTCTCGACTTCATCTCCTCCAATTGCGCCCCCCGACGAGCGCACCTGCAACGTCCTCATCGCGCGCCTCCTCAACTGTTAAATCCTCTAAATTCTGTCCCACATCGACTTGGTGAAGATCCCATCTAATCTATATAAGTATGGATAACCCTCCCCCTTATGAGGCCTTTTAAGGGGTGAGTGGCCCATTTCTAATATGGTATCAGAGCGGGCCCAAGTCGATGATGGTTTTCTCTTTATCTCTTATCTACCTCACGAGTGGAAGACCGATGTCCTTTCCGGCCCACATCGATGATGGTTTCTCTTGCATTGCCTACCCACTTGATGGAAGACCGATGTCCTTTCCGGCCCACACGTGAGGGGGCGTGTTAAATCATCTAAATGCTGTCCCACATCGACTTGGTGAAGATCCCATCTAATCTATATAAGTATGGATAACCCTCCCCCCTATGAGGCCTTTTAAGGGGTGAGTGGCCCATTTCTAATATCAACAGAGGACATCCCCACCGCACATTGGTTGTGATTAAGGCTTTGGTCGCCGAGAAGCCGGAGTTTGTGCCGTCTTTGGTGAATTACAATCGTTTGATTGATGGGTTGTGTAAATTGGGGAAATTGGAATCCGCGCATGTGATGTTTTACCAAATCTTATCGAGTGGGCATTGCCCTAGTGTTGTTGTCTCGTATACTACTTTGATTCATGGGGATTGTGAGATTGGGGATATGGACGCTGCCCAGAAGGTGCTCGATGAAATGTCTGAGAGGGGCGTGCGTCCTAATGCGTTTGCTTACTGTGCTTTACTTGGTGTGGTTTTGAGGAAAAGGGAGTTTGAGAAAGCGAATGTCTTGATCGGAAAAATTTGGGAGGTCATGGAATCCACCTTTGATGTGAAAATTAATAATGCAGCATTTAGCAATGTGATTGATTATTTGTGTAGAGAAGGGTTGTTTCATGAGGTGTTTAACATAGCAGAACATATGCCGCAAGTCAAGAACGTTCACCAAGAGTTCTCTTACGGGCAAATGATCGATTCGCTGTGTAGGTCTGAGAGGTATAATGGTGCTACCAGAATTGTATATATAATGAGAAAGAGGGGTTTTTCTCCAAGTTCAGTTTCATATAATTCAATTCTTCATGGTCTATGCAAGGATGGTGATTTCTTGAGGGCTTTTCAGTTGCTCGAAGAAGGTATATGTCTTGGTTACTCACCCTCCGAGTTTACTTATGCAATCTTGGTTGAGGGTCTATGCCAGCAATGTGAAGTAGATAAAGCAAACCAAGTGCTAAACGTGATGTTGAGTAAGAAGCATGTGGATGGGACTAGGATATACAATATCTATTTGAGGGCTCTTTGTCGAATGAAAAACCCTTCAGAGCTTCTAAACGTGCTTGTTTTGATGCTGCAGTCGAACTGCCCACCTGATATAATTAGCCTGAATACTTTGATAAAGGGCTTTTGCATGATGGGAAAGATGGAAGAGGCTTTGCAGGTGCTTAATGATATGATCAATGGTAAATTTTGTGCTCCGGATAAGGTGACCTTCACTACTATTATTCAGGGGCTTCTAAATGTTGGTAAGGCTGAAGAAGCAATGAGATTCTTGCATCATGTCATGCCAGAGAAAGGGTTTTCCCCTGGTGTCGTGACATACAATGCTGTGCTTCGTGGATTGGTTAAACTCGGCCAAGCCAGAGAAGCTATGGAACTTTTCAATAATATGATCTGCCGTGGGGTGGCTGCTGATTGTTTGACTCACACTGTTATAATTGAAGGGCTGTGTGAGTCTAACTCAATTGATGATGCTGTGAAATTTTGGAGCAATGTCGTTTGGCCTTCTGCGGTTCATGACAGTTTTGTGTATTCTGCTCTGCTTAAAGGGCTTTGTCGTTCAGAGAGGTTTAGTGAGGCGTGTCACTTGCTATATGAAATGGCAGATTGTGGAGTCGCTCTTAACAATGTGAATTACAACATTGTGATTGGTTGTGCTTGCAAGTTAGGTTTAAAGAAGGGAACTTATCAGATTGTGGGCGAGATGAGGAAAAATGGCTTGAGGCCCGACTCAGTAACGTGGAGAATACTGGATAAATAGCAGGATGCAGTAGCGAAGACATCATCATCCGCTAGACTAGCTGAACAGTTATGAGGATTGTGCGATAAGAGATGAAAACCGTGTTAATCTAATCTGTATCAAGGCCCGTATAATATCATATGATAATGCTACTCAAAGAACTTTCTCACTCTTGATCTTGTCAATTTAGCAAGCAACTGAGATGTTCCTTGTTTGATGATAGGAGATGTTTGATTAGTTTGAAAGGCTTTCTTTGTTTGATATTTTGTTGGAGTTGCAATTGCAAGATCCATGTATTTGTGGAGCATTTGAGTGGGTAAGATAAACACCGTTGCTTCGACCAACTCCCAAATAAATTCATGTGGCAGTCTGATCCCATTCAATATTCCTTTGCTGCTCAAGTACAAACGGGCTATGTATTCTAGTTTTGAAAGAAAGGGGTTTCCATGAACAATATTTTAATCCCACATCGGCAAATACACTCAAAAATTCAAGTATAGTTTTTTGTATAAAAGGGCGAGGAAGTGGTTGTCCCACATCGGTTAACACACTGAAAAATGAAGTGTAGCTTGTTGTACAAAAGGGTGACTAAGTAGATGAAGCATAGCATCTTTGCGCTTGGGGCAATGACGCAGCTAGTGAGGTTCTAACCGAGGCGCGTCTATTGCTGGTTGAAAACTATTTCCAAACCCCCTCTTCGGCCATTGCTTGACCTTGGCCGTCGAGAATTTCTGGAAGGTCTCCCTTTTCAGGGGAAAGACCTACAATAACAGTTCTAATTTTTGCAACAAATGTGGCTTCTGGATCAGAACAACTTCTTGTTGAAAACTGAGATGCTGAAAAAAAACTACTACTACTATATGAAAAGGCAAACTTATTCCCCCATGAGAGTTGCATGTTTTCATTTCAATGTAATCCGTGAATAAAGTTGCCCGACAAGTGAATTACAACATGTGATAGATGGTAACCGACACTATGCCTGATTGCATTGCATGTATTGATAATAGCAAGTGGGACTCTTCCCATCTCTCTAAGCTACAAATCATAAATTTCAACAACTAATCATATCTAAAACTAGGATGATTATATATAAATGGCGTTTATTACTGCTATTTGTGCCATTACGGCGGCTACCTTTTTAATACTACTAAGATTTTTATTTTGTAAAATTACAACACTAAAATGTTGGACAGCAGGACTGGAAAAAGCAATTATTGTATTGCTTAATCTTTTTCTTCTATCTGGTTTCATAGTAGTGGTTTATTTTTACTACTATTATTATAACACTAAAATAATACTAGTATATCTTTCATTTTTTATTTACGGAGTATCATAATTAGTTCCTGATATAATCAAGTCTAATTTACTAATTTTATGTCGATAAGTACCACGACAATTATTAAATTACTCAACTCACCACCTTATTTAAATTAGTTAGGATAGGGGTCCCTTGCCTGTGTTTTGAACAAGACAAGCAAAACAAATAAGCAAAATATACTTCAAAAACTAGTAGTATATCCTAAAAACTGGACCAATTTAGTTCTACATGACCAAGCTTAGTCTGTAGCCAATCAAATATCATTGAGAGATGTTTTTTTATTGTATTTTAGTAAATATAAAATTAACGTTTACACTTTTATAATATTATATTTGTATAAAAGGCCATCGGCTGACACGACACACATCACAAAAATAACAAGAACTTTAGCTTGTCGCGTTATCATTTTTCCACTAGAATTCTCATTCGGTAAAAAGTAATGAATAAAAATAAAAAAAAATCCAGTTTTTAGAATGGAGAAATCAACCCACTCAAATGGAAATAATATTATATAAACTAATATTAGAGGCAAGTATGTAGATTAATGTTTTCTACTTCTCTTATTTGTTGCGAGTAGGCATTGTGATGACATTGATGTAGTGGTCAAGTCCATCAAATGCCAAACTTTTGGTTTTTTACTTTAGACCCACTCCAATATTCAATTACTAGTAAAGAGTTTTATGTATTTAATTCTAATAACTGTTATAGTTTGCGTAAAAGTGAATCTAATAACATCAAATTCTTATGCTAACTTATTCATCAATAAATACTCATTTTAGGTGCATATATGATTGATTGAGAGTAACAAAAAACTATGTTATCAATGTGCATCGTGCTCGTGCGTGCTTAGGAACCATAACGACATATATATGCGCTTTTCTATTTCCATAGGCACAATCAGTACTGAATAACGCCAACCATGAAAAATATCTCATGATTTTTTGGAGCTAATACATTAGCACATTTCAATCAAGATTGCCGCCCATCAATATGTACATGACAAAAACCATAACAAATAAAAATATTACTTACAATATTAGTACTATACATTATTTTACCTGCAATAAGATCTGATGCATAAAAAAATTGTGTGCTGTATCCCATTTTTTATATGGTCCATATGCACTCCCAAGAAGGAATCATGATCTCGACGTTTGTTGGTTTGTATTCTTTCGTCATTTCACAGAATAAATCATTATTATATCATTTGCATTGGAGAAATATAGATATTATATGATAGTAATGATTAAGTAGGTGCACTCATCTCATGATATCGCAAAGATTAAATTAATTCGACAATTGTTGGAAAAATCAAGACTAAAAATGCATGGGGCCTTTTTTTTAGAATACTCCTACTATTACTAAATATGAATCGGCAATTCCTTCGTCTTCTAAACTACTCCCAAAAGAATATATTGATCCAAATACTATATTCAATTATTCAAATCTAACCCTACAAGACCACATTTCATGTATGTCTATAGCAGTATTATTTAACAAAACAAAACAAAATAATTAGAATTTAATAAAAAAATTCTAATTGAAGAGAAATAGTAGTACTTCCGTGGGGGTGCGAGCCCATAACTGTCAGTCTGTCATTAATTGCAAGGTTTAGAATAGTAATTAAAGTAAATAAATTTTAATTGGAGTGGTTAAGTATTAGTTACGATATGTTAATTGCATGATTTGTGTGGCGTTCAGGAAATTTGGAGCGCACTGGAGTGTTGTTCTTGAATAATGCAAGCTATTTCGAAATTAAAAAATAAAAGTGAACTACCAAATGTATATTTATATTATCATTTAATCCACGTAAGGAAGTAGTTTCCCAAAAGATACACAGTTTGTAATTCTACATTGAAGTGATACCTAATATTGGTTGAATAAAACACCGCGAGAAGATGATTGTTGTCGCATCCTTCTAGAGCACCCCTCTATAATTTTGTTCATCTACAATAAATTAGTTGCATTCCAACCATTATTTCTATCTCAGGAGTGGCTTTCAAAACTTGCATTAAATAATTGCACTATAACTAAAGTTTGATTAAAAGTATACAAACAAAATTGTGCAAACGCGATGTACTTTGATTGCTCTAGTATATGAACATAATTAAGAAAAATATTGCTTTAATTTCTTTTAGTATATTGGTATTTTATTTAGATAGCGAATCAAGGAATAAAAAATTGTCTTTTATTCATTCACACACTATAATAATGGTTAGCATCAATTTTGTTTCCCTCGTGAGTCGAAGATAAGATTTCCTCAACTCTATTTTGTAAGTAATAATATCAAAATTATGTAAACAGAACACTAAATCTGATTTAGGTAATATTCCAAAGAGTAGGACACAAAAAAATGACGACGTCGTCGTGTTGGCAGTGGCACATTTACTCCGGTAATAATAATAGAGACGTTTCCGAAAACTATAAACCCATTCACAAAAAATTGAATAGGATTTCCAAATCTAAATACCTTGTCAAGTTGAATACAAAGTGGAGAATTTCAGAAACATACACATTTTTATAAACCAATCAAAGAGTTTCGTAAATAAATTAATTCAGGTTCCACAATTAGTGAGACGTAAATCATTGCAATATTCTCACATCCTTGGCATACAACAAAAAACCAGCCCCACATGGCCACATTTTAAGTATTAATAAAAGCTCAAACACGCCTTCTTTCCAATAAACCTTGAAACAAAACCTGTCTCGTACATATAAGTATTATCTTCACGGATTCATGTAACAGTCCTGCTCTGCTTTCCTACAAAAATCTTGGCCCTTTTTCTCTTTTTTTAGAGAGAGATAGAAAGGGAAAGAGATTGGGTGGAGTAAGAAGTAAACAAAGTGAGAGAGAGTATTATTATAATTCACAATGGACCCCAACACATCCATCACGGGTGTGCGCAAAACAACCTCATCTTAATACTACAACATTTCCTCCTCTATAAAGACCACTGCTCAAGATCACTTCTCTTCCATTCTACTTCTCTCTCTCTCTATTTTTGCAGGGAGCTATTCAAAATGGCTCCTGCTTCTTTCCCCTGTTTCGCGGGTCTCTGCATAGTCCTCCTGAGTTTGAGGCCCATTCTTAGCCAGGCCCAGCCCGTTTTCGCCTGCGATGTGGCGAACAATCCCGGGCTGAAGAACCTGAGCTTCTGCGACCCGTCATTGGACGTGCAAGCCCGGGTGAGCGACCTAGTGAGCAGGCTGACTCTGCAGGAGAAAATCGGTTGGCTCGTGAATGCTGCCAAGGGGATTACCCGCCTCGGCATACCCAACTACGAGTGGTGGTCCGAGGCCCTGCACGGCGTCTCCAATGTCGGCCCGGGCACCCGCTTCACCTCCCTCGTCCCCGGCGCCACTAGCTTCCCTCAGGTCATCCTCACCGCAGCCACATTTAACGAATCTCTCTTTCACACCATTGGCAAGGTACTAAATGCACTTCAACTATTCTTTTTCAATCAATCTCTGCGTGTGTGTGTGTTTTGCTATCCCGGGCCTGGTTGGTTGCTCTCTCTGTTTCCCAAGATATCAAGATTAAGCTTTTGCATATTTTATTTATTAATTTGATTTTATCCATTATTAGAGGCTCTCGTGCTTTTGAAAATGACAACCATAAAAGTTGAGGTAGACCGGCATTTAGCATTATTCAGGATGTCATGCTATATTCTTAAAACATAATTTAAGAGCATCGTGTACGAATTATGCAAGCTTGTATCCAGCTACTCTTTTACCTGATTACCACTACCTGTCGTATTACAGACGTTGTTACGCTAATTGCCCAACTCAGACGAAAAGCCAATCTACCAGAAAATATTCTTTTTTACTATTATTACTATTACTTTTCAAAAAGCAGGCTAACTCCTCATTATTGAAGTTTGCATAATGAATCCGAAGCCTCTTTTGGTTTTAGTCTTTATTTGGTTTGAAAATACAGATGGTTTGATTAAGACTGGTTAACAGACTAAGATTAATCACCGCCATTGTTAGATCTAGGTTGGTAACTAAGACATCCCTTTCGATAATGAATGAGTGATTAGGAATTCAAAGTGGTTGGGTGCAGGTGGTGTCCACGGAGGCAAGAGCAATGCACAATGTAGGGTTAGCCGGGCTGACATACTGGTCGCCCAATGTGAACATCTTCCGCGACCCGAGATGGGGACGGGGGCAGGAGACTCCTGGAGAAGACCCCGTCCTCTCCAGCAAATACGGGGCTGCGTATGTGAGAGGCCTGCAGCAGAGTGATGACGGCGATAAGGAGAAGCTCAAGGTTGCTGCCTGCTGCAAGCACTACACGGCTTATGATGTCGATAACTGGAAAGGAATACAGAGATACAGTTTCAACGCTATCGTAATTCCTACTACTCAACAAATTTATAACTCTATCATACTATATATAATAGTAGCACAAGATTTAAAGAAATCTGTGTGTTTTATTAGGTGACGCAGCAGGATATGGACGACACATTCCAGCCGCCGTTCAAGAGCTGTGTTATCGACGGAGATGTGGCGAGCGTCATGTGCTCTTACAATCAAGTAAATGGCAAGCCCACTTGCGGTGACCCTGACCTCTTGGCTGGTGTCATTCGAGGCCAATGGAAGTTGAATGGGTGACCACACTACTCTTTCTTTTATTTAGTAGTACTGCATACAGAATGAAACATTTTCTAATAGCTATTCTTTCCCTGCAGTTACATAGTTTCGGATTGTGATTCGCTAAACGAGATGTTCAATGCACAAAAGTACACTAAGACACCCGAAGAAACGGCTGCCTTAGCTGTGAATTCAGGTCTGCATGCTTATTGAGTTTGAGAGGTTGAATCTGTTTGATAACTAATTCAATTGTTGGTAAATGCAGGGTTGGATCTCAACTGCGGTAATTTCCTCAGCAATAACGCTCAAAAAGCAGTCGATCGTGGCCTGCTCAATGAGACAACAATTGACAAAGCTGTCTCAAACAACTTCGCAACCATGATGAGGCTGGGATTCTTCGACGGTAACCCCACCAACCAACTCTATGGCAAGCTCGGACCTAAAGACGTCTGCACTCCAGAAAACCAGAACCTTGCTCGTGAAGTTGCACGACAAGGCATTGTGCTGCTCAAGAACTCCGCTGGCTCCCTCCCTCTGTCCTCTGCTTCCATCAAGTCCTTGGCCGTTATCGGCCCCAATGCCAACGCGACACACACCATGCTAGGCAACTACGAAGGTATGTATGTATGCACTCTTTCTCACTGATTCATCAATGTAGTAGCAAATCAGTCTTTGATGGGGATGAGTTTCAGGCATTCCATGCAAGTACACGACACCGTTGCAGGGCCTAACGGCCACAACAGCCACATTGTATCAGCCGGGCTGCGCTGACACGTCATGCGCCACAGCTCAAGTGGACGCGGCCAAGAAGGTGGCCGCGTCCGCTGATGCTGTAGTGCTGGTGATGGGATCGGATCAGTCCATCGAGAGGGAGAGTCTGGACAGAGTGAACATCACTCTCCCCGGGCAGCAGCAGCTCTTGGTATCCAAGGTTGCAAGCGTCTCCAAGGGGCCCGTGATTCTCGTGATAATGTCGGGTGGAGGCATGGACGTGCAGTTTGCCAAAGAAGACCCCAAGATCACGAGCATCCTGTGGGTCGGCTTCCCCGGTGAGGCAGGCGGGGCCGCCATCGCTGACGTCATATTCGGGGCCTACAACCCTAGTAAGTCTTGCTAGTAAAATTAAAACACACCAACTCTGTTTATGACTGATAAAGTGTTATTGTGAATTTGCAGGTGGTAGATTGCCTATGACATGGTATCCCGAATCATACGCTGACACGGTCGACATGACAGACATGCACATGAGGCCGAATCCAGCCACGGGCTTCCCTGGCCGGAGCTACCGGTTTTACAAGGGCCCCACGGTCTTCTCATTCGGGGACGGGCTGAGTTACACTGCGTTTAGTCATGAGGTGGTCGCGGCGCCTAAGGTTGTGTCCTTGGCTCTGGAAGAAGGGCACGCGTGCCTTTCGTCCGAGTGCAAGTCGATCGAAGCTGTGGAGGAGAGGTGCGAGAATTTGGCATTCGATATTCATTTGAGAGTGAAGAATGTGGGGGAGATGAGGGGAAGTCACACGGTTCTCTTGTTCTCTAGCCCTCCGCAGCTGCACAATGCACCTCAGAAGCAGCTGGTGGGATTTCAGAAAATGCATATAGAGGCAGGGGGAGAAGGGGTGGCTCGATTCGACGTCGATGTTTGTAAGCATCTGAGCGTTGTGGATGAGAATGGGAAGAGAAGGGTTGGGTTAGGGGATCATCTTCTTCATGTGGGAAGCTTGAAGCATTCGTTGACACTGAGGGTTTGAATGTATTCTCATTGGGGGGGTATATTTCCTTTTTTCTTATGTTTGCTCTGTTTTAATCTTTCTTTTCGGAAAGGGAAAAAGAAAGAAATTGGAGGGTGGAAATGGCAACAATGGGTAGAGGAAGAAGATTTATAACTTAAAATCACAACTGTAATCAGTTTCTTCTTATTTCAATGGAAATATGCCATTTTTTTAATATTATTTCTTCTCTTGAAGTTTTAATTTACCGTATGGAATGCGCAGTCTTTAAACTAATTTTATCATATTGAAAGCCATTTAATAATAATGCAGTAACATCATAAACAAATTGTACAATAATGCGAACATGCAATTGATTATATTTAGCCGTACTCTAATTGTGAGAATTAAAATGGTTTATATGCAATTGATTATGTTTAGCTGCACTCCAACTGGGAGAATTTAAATGGTTCTTAAAGCATAATTCAAGTGGACCTAATTAGTGTATATTTATTCAATTAACCCATTCTTCAATAATGAAAAATATCCAAGGTAGCTCCCCATATAGGGGCTATATTTATCACGACGTCTTAAGAATTACTTTTACTTTAAATTGAGGAATCTGTTATAAATGGTTGATTAACTAACTCTGACATTTAAAAGTTCACAATAAAATAAAGAAGCTAGTACATCTATAATTACCTACCCTATCAGGGCATCCACGGTGGGGCGCCCTAAAACCCACCCTATGCATCGCCATGTCAGCATTATTCTCCTGCCCTTCCACCTGCAGTGGGGCGCCGTATAAGTTTTACTATTGTTTTGTTAATTAATTTAAATGTTTTCAAATATATAAATGCAAACTAATTAAAAAACACAACGATTAAATAGAAACGGCAAATAATACATTGATTAAAAAAAAATTACAATGATTATAAATAAAAAAAATTTGACTGAATTAATATTTATATAAACAAAATTTTCGATGGGGTATTTATATAAACAAAATTTTTGAATTAAAAAAAAAAATTTAAAACGCGTTGCATCGTCTGCGCCATCGTCTGCGTCGCCCACAGTGGGCGGACGATGGCCTATCGGCCGCGCTTCGTCCGCGGACTAAGCTTAGGGCGCGGACGACGC
Source organism: Salvia splendens (assembly GCF_004379255.2). Lineage (NCBI taxonomy): Eukaryota > Viridiplantae > Streptophyta > Magnoliopsida > Lamiales > Lamiaceae > Salvia > Salvia splendens. The sequence continues at coordinate 12,078,326 of NC_056033.1, forward strand.
ATCGTCCGTCGTCCGCGCACCCACAGTGGCGGACGATAGCGCGCTGGATGCTCATCGGGCGCGCTGTCGTCCGCCCCATTGTGGATGCTCTCAGAGAGCTTCCTTCCACTTTGTTCATTAATGAGTGTAACTAGAATTCCTATAGAACAAATTAATAAGCATAACCATATAGGATAGCCCAATGTAATTTGGATTTTTTTCAATTTATAACACATCTATTTATCGCTTGGCTTATTAATTTTTTAAATATATGTGTTTATTTGTAATTAAGTTTGTAGCTTAAGTTAATAATATTACGGTATCGTGGTAGGGTGGGGATAAAAGTGGATATTAAATTTATAATATTACAGTTCTTATGTTTTTAATTGATATATGGGCTTAAAACGGGCTCATTATCCGACAATGTTCTGAAACAAGATTTGGAGAAATTTTAATTGGGATTTAAATCCAAACCAATTCATTTCACCATCAATTTCAATTGTATGGCCTCACATTGTGAAATCCGAGGGGCCCTTTAATTTTGAAAAAGGAATGATCAAATACAAACTCAGCCTTCTAATATCCGTACCACAAGTATAATAGATAGGACTAAAATAATTGGACAATATGATGTCACTTAATGATATAGATCCCACAGCATGGTAAAATAAATAAATCATGTTCAAAATCACCCGTTCATTCGATAACAAGACGCCACAACATTGTGGATAAACATATTTATTCCACTTCTGTTTATCAATATCACAAATCTTGCATCGTATGTTATAGCGTGAAATAATTGGTTTGATTATCTTTTATTTTTGGGGGGATTAATTATCAAAAAGAAATTCAAGTTTATCAATTGTTGCAAAACTAAAAATTTCAAAAATAATACTCCATGTATAATTTTAAGCTAGATAATTAACTAAGAATCAAATCGAATTTATCGGCATCTCCACGAAAAGAAAAAATTAGAGAAAACCACTCAAACAAGCTGGAGATAAAAATAATCTGATCATCGCTCGCCTAAAGATTACTTTCGCAATCCATGTTCAAAGACTACTTATTAGTTATGAGTTCATGGAAATTGTTTAATTAATATAGAAATATTGAAGGATAATAACCGAACCAACCCTCATTAGTTGGTTTACTAGATAAGCACTAGCTTGGAAATATCCAGTTTTATCTTGTTGGTTGTGGTAATTATTTAATCTAATTATAACCACACAACCTATCATTATCCCATACGATGATAATAGTAATAAAAAAACTTTTGAGTGAATCAAAACTAACCTCATATAAGAGATTAACATTCCATTACATCAAAGTCTTAATGTATATCCCAAATCCCCTTGTCTATTTGTCCAATCCAAAAGTGGACATAAGCAAATTACCCAACTAATTAAGCGAATAATTATTATAAATAATTGGGCAGAGGCACTTAATTCAGTTCTCACATCAGATCAAAGGGTCCCATTGCTTGCCACAACGCCACGTGTGGTATAGGCATGGAGGATTGATGATATAAGCATGAAGTGTGATGAAGCATAATTATCAAACAACAAACAAATTCTCTAGAGTCTAAACAAAACACCTCAAATTCATTGCAATCTTTTTATCCCCCAACTATGATCCAAGTGTTCTTATACACTTAATGCAACTAATCATACAACAAAACGTAATATCTAGATCAAATAAATACACACACTCCCTCCTACTCCTACTGAAACAAGGTTCCCTTGAATGGCAACATATTCCGTTACTTGAAAAGCAATCAAAGTTGTTTTAGAGTGGGATGTCAGCACACCCTCATTTTTTAACACCCTCTTGGATCTTTGGTGATGCCCATCTTCAACACACACACACACATCTTCCATCACACGTCATCTTCTCTAACTATAAATACCCCAATATATCTTGACCATCAATATACCACTTATTACTATCCATCTTCAACCTTATTACTATATAGATAGTTAAGTCCGAACAATTGCATTTGCATATATTGGTGATAATCAAGAATAATGGGAGATAACAACTTGAATTTGCCACCGGGGTTTCGATTCTATCCGACGGATGAAGAATTGGTGGTCCATTTCCTCCACCGTAAGGCGGCGCTACTACCTTACCATCCAGATGTCATCCCAGATCTTGATCTTTACCCTTACGATCCTTGGGACTTGGATGGTACCTAATATTTAACTAATGATTTACTATATTTTAGTTGACGATTTAATGAATGTGCATATAGGTAAAGCATTGTCGGAAGGGAAGAAGTGGTACTTTTACAGTAGACGAACAGCAAAGAGGATAACGGAGAGTGGATATTGGCAACAAATAGGAGTTGAAGAGCCAATTTATTCAAGTGGTGTCAAAAAATACTTTGCTTTTTATATGGGTGAGCATTCGCAAGGCGTCAAGACTAACTGGATCATGCATGAATACATGGTTTCAAGTTCAAGTTCCTCAAGAAAGAAAAATTCTTCCAAGATTGTAAGTGTTGTCATCATAATTTTTATTTTAAAAATATGCAGAGATGCATGGTTATGGAAAATATTTATTTTATTTTATTTTATTGCAGGATCATAGTAAATGGGTTGTTTGTCGTGTGTACGAGGAGGAAGAGGAGGATGGTGGTGGGGCAGAGCTTTCATGCTTAGATGAAGTTTTCCTTTCACTGGATGATCTTGATGAGATTAGCTTTCCCAATTCTTGACGTAGTACTTTTTATTGTATTAATTTACTCTATATCCCATCTTTATATATTCTGTATTTCGTATGAGATACAATACGAGTAACACAAAAATGAAAATAACATAGATAGTGATAGCTTTTTGTTGAAAATCAGAATATGTATTGATGGTTGTTAGGAATTCGCAAGTTGTATGTGATCAATATAGTACTTATTACAAGTTGGGAAATCTGTGTTTTTGGATAAACGTACGTAGTGCCCAGATATGACTTTAAATGTTGATGTGGCAGTCTTGATATTATGACGCGTGGAATTAGAATCTTGATATCCATTCCTACAAGGATTAAGATACATTATTGAAAATGGACAAAATTTAATAAATTGATGGCACGTTACTTTTTGCTTTTATATTGAATCTAAATAAATGCAATAGTTCCTATTGTCCAGTTATTTTGATTGCCAAGGATATGAATCTTAACGTAAAATTAGTAAAAACATGAGAAAGAGAAAAAGTAATTACAATATATATACTCCATTAGAGGGGGGAAATGGCGAAAAATGAAACAAAGTGAAAAAACAATAGATCCAACCAAAAAAGTAACTATAATGAAGGAAAAGAATGTTTTGTGTGGTTATTGCTAAGATTGTACGTGTCATAACATTCGTCTACAGACTACAATCATCAAATTTATTAGTACTAATATTATTATAAATGACCTTCGTGAACGCTCAGCAAATTGCCCGTGATTGGATTATACACATCTAATTATAAACAACTCTATCTCAATCATTCCTTCTTAATATATACTTATAGGTGGTGTTCGGTTTCTAAAATAAAATAATACCAAGATTCAATCTAGGATTGAGTCGTGAGATTATTTTAGTCATAGGGGTTAGTTATGACTAATTATCTCATGATTATCCATCTAAGATTGAGTTGTGAGGTTGAATCTCATGAACCAAACACACTACAAATTTAATCTCGGATACAATCTTACAAACCGAACACCCCCATAGATCAAATCAAATGCTTATTCATTTTGCTTACACAGGAGGGGATAGTGGGCTCTCTGTGTTTGGTTGGATCCAAATATTTAAGTATACTTTCTTTGGTAGTTTGTTCAGCTTCCTCTTGGCTGATATATCATCATTTCTTTACTTTTCGAATTATTTTAGCAATGCTTTTATGTATTGTGATTGGTAGTATTTGGTATTACTCTTTTACCACAACCCTAAGGTATACAAATTCACTTTAATTATTTGGTGGCTGCTTAGGGAAGCATTCTGTCATTTCTAATGCGATCACACTCAACTTTCCAACATTCTCCAAATAAATAAATCAAGAAAAGGAAAATACGTCCACCATTTTTAAGCCGAGAAGAGTACGGATCATATCCCCACAAAATCCAAAGTTGAATTTTTTTTTTTAAATGTAATGTTTGCAAGTTGACGTACACTTCGATCTATTTACTTGAAAAGGTGTTCTTTTACAATTACTATTTACCATCCTAATATTTGTAACAATGAAATAGTAAGCAAAATAGAATTTGAGAAAATGAGTGAACAATGCAACAAAATCAAATGGAAAAAGCATAAAGCGACGATATCCTAATTCCATTAACTTGAGCACATGCATTGCTTATCCATGGAGCCACACACATCTAAACCACTTTCCAAAATTAATAAGTTGCTTCCACAACAATCTAATCTACTTAGATCTATCTTGCCCACCTTGATATTTGTCGATAGCTAATATTCAAATAAATTGGCTACAAATCCATAATCCCCAACATGTTCAAATTTCAGTTTCCAATTTCATTTCACATTGAACACACGGCAATTTCATAACTTTCAGACCAAGTATAGAAGTAGTTGTCTTTCCCAGTTACATATAAACTATAGGAGTGAGTCAATATGCTGCTTATGATGTTCCTAGGTTGAAATTCTTCACACTCCATCTTTATTTAATTGGTCTCAACAACTATGATCCAGATCCTCTCATTATTATAATATACTCCTATACTACGTTGCACAAAAAGGTCTACAACAAATATCAGTATCTTATTTATTTTATTAAAAAAAAGTGCCGACATGCCCCATTTGCTACATATGGAGCTTTGACAAAAAGAAATTAAGTAGATTCATTATACAAAAGCTGAAGCTGAAGCCGAAGCCGAAGTCTCAACTCAAGTTGAGTTAACCACTTGAAATAAAATTTCATGCTTAGGGCATCCACAATGGGACGCCCGATGACACGCCCGATGCGTGCCATCGTCCGCCCCATTGTGGGTGTCCGCCATCGTCCGCGCCCTACGCCCACGCCCGATGTATCGTCCGCGGTTGAAGCGCGGATGATGGCATATCGTCCACGCCATTGTGGGCTCGGCAGGCGATGGGTGCGCACGATGGGCTATCGTCCACGCCATCGGGCGCCCCATTGCGGGATCGGCGGACGATGGTCGCGGATGATGCCACACGTTTTTTATTTTTGTATAAATACCCCTACCTCACCTTCATTTGTAACGTTTCATTTTCACGATTTCACTTTCGAAACTCACATTTTTATTATCTCGACGAAATGAATGCAAGTCCCAACAGTCCGATGTTTGGGGAGGCGCGTTGGCCGGGTACAGAACCCGATGAATATCGGCCGTCCGACGCCAACGCACAGTACGATCCCGAATTCAGCACGGAATCGTACGGTTTGTCTGACATGGAGCCGTCACCAAACCGACTCGTCGCCCCCTCCCGACGTGCCGCCGCCGAGGCCGCCGCTGCCGCCGCCGACGTCACCCCATCCGCTTCCGCCCCAGCGAAAATGAAGCGGAACTGGCAATGCGCGCAGAAGTTGCCACCTCCGGGAGTATGTGAAGAGTACGTCCCCGGCCGTACAAACTACCAGCCGGATGAAACTCTCGTATTGGTTAGGTGTTGGGTGGATATATCGGAGGACCCGATATTCGTGAACAACCAGAGGCAGCAGGCGTACTGGGAGCGATCGCCGAGCGCGTACAAGCGCCAACGGGAGCAGCTCCGCAAGCACTGGGACCAGGTGAAGAGACAAATCAACCTGTTCTCGTCGGAGTACGAGAAGTGCGCGAGGGAGCAGGGGAGCGGAGAGAGCTTGAGCGACGTGCGCGCTAAAGCGCTGTTGTCGTACCAGTCCCTGTACAGAGACTTCAAGCACGAGGCCATCTGGGCGCTCTTGAGGGAGAATGAGAAGTTCCAAGGCAGGATTCTGCACACCGGGGCGACAAAGAGGACGAAGACCACCGAAGCTGGTGGTTACACGAGCAGCGAAAGCGGAACTCTTCCGATGGACCTCAACCGGACGTACATGGAGGACGATAGTACCGGCACACCGATGTCCTCCCTGCGTCCCATAGGCGTCAAGGCTGCGAAGGCCAAGGGGAAGGCGGCGATGACATCATCCTCGACCGCAGCAGCGCCATCGCCGATCCCGGCCCCAAGCGCGACGGCCGCTGCGTATGAGTCGTTGGCACCAGCCTCGATGGCGAAGACGTTGTTGCAGACGTACAAGGCCTTCAAGAAGTGTACGGACCCCGCCGAATCCGAAATTCTCCGGGGGTTGATTGATGAGTTGCGCTGGAAGTTGGGAATTGCGTAGATTAGCCAACTTGAATCGTGTAACTTTTGTGTATTTATTAATGCAATATTCGCTGGTTTTTGGTTACTCGTTGTGTTTTTAAATTAGTTTACATTATATATTTGAAAACATTTAAATTAATTAACAAAATAATATTAAAAGGGCGCCCCATTACAGGTGAGAGGGTAGAAGGATAAAACTGCTGACGTGACACACCTTAGGACGTACCATTGTGGATACCCTTAGGTGTTGAATGTATTCCTCTAAGTTAGCTTGGTAATCATCTCACCCACAGACTGTGTTGAATGTATTCCTCTAAGTTAGCTTGGTAATCATCTCACCCACAGACTTCATATAGTAGAAACAAAATGCACATGCATCACAGAGAGAAAGAGAGAGCAATTAATTGTGTGCAAAGTCAAGTCCCTGTGTACAAAGCTTCATGGTTTGTTTTTGCTTGAAAAAGACCAAATGAAGTTAAAAGTCATTATACATGATTGCACAAAAGACATGCCTCTCACGGCCAAACCTCAAACCAGAAGGGGGAATGGGAACAAGCCTTTGACATCAACCACAAACCAAACCTGCCATATTTAACCCAGTAGGTGTGATAATTCTAAGGTGAAAGAGCCATGAAAACAAACAAAGAGACGAACATCGAGCACATACGAAACTACACATAGTGTAGAATCATTGTTGGCCAAATATAGGAGCTAGCCCTAGAACTATAGAAAAATTCATCATCGCAATCCACGGCTCTTAACATCAGAGATCAAATCCAAGCCCCTTAGCTCAAGTGGTTGAGAAGGGGGCAAGGATACCGCGCCATCCTAGAGGTCACGTGTTCGACCCCTGGGAGGCGCATCTTGGGGATTTATTTCCCCTGGGGGTGATGTGTTCACTGACCTGAACTCATGACCAGGGGGAGATAGGTTAACTGGTCAGGCCCATAATTGGGAAGATAGGTTAACTGGTCTGGACCCGTGACTGGAGAGAAGGTAGGTGGACCCATTGGTCCCCTCCAAGACAACGAAGCGCAGTTCGGTGGTAAGACGCTTCACCTCCGACTGTTAGGCCGGGGGTCCAAGTCACTTCGGGGGTAGATGGGGACCATCGTTGATCCTCCTTTAATTAAAAGAAAAAAAAACATGAGAGATCAAACTATGAGGCTTAAACTGAGTCAAATGGAAACTACTTCAGATTACAAGTACAGGGGAATGGTATCAAAAGGAGACGGCATTCATGAGACGCAAACCTGTGCAAAGTGGAGGAGGCACCACTAATAGCACAAACTAAAAAACTCAAGTGCAGTAATGGGTCCATTTTCTGTAACCATCAAAATATTCCAAAACTTGAATGAATACATGCCCCCCACAACCTTTCAAATCTACCAATTATGCCTCTTATTTACAAGTGTAAATAATGAATATGCTGGCTAATAATTACATATGCTTTCCATCGTTGATCTGCTGATAGAGCTACAAGCTAAGTAAGCATGTAGATTAGATGGAAAAAGTAACAAGACAGCATAGTTAAGGCCCGAGACCCAGAGAAGGAGCCTTCAACTTAAATATAAGCAGAGTTTCGCTAGTTATATAGGATGATCTTCACATGTAATAAGACAAAAGCAATAAAGAGATTGCATCCAGCAAAAAGGATATATGAACCTAACATTATGAAGGGAAGGTAAACTCTGTAGCAGCCTTGTTATTCCAAAGTGTAATCTTGCATACTTGTTACTGAACAACCAAATGCACTCGAGCATATTTGTATCTGGTCGCAATAATACGCATTCAAGGAATTTTTTTTTCCTTATATGTTAACCCACTGAAAATTCTAAATAGAAGGTTTTAATTTGAATCTTGTAACTAAAGGGCTCTTTAACTCGACACCAGGTGATTGATAGCAAAATAGTAGCTTCCAACGATGACAGATGATGCAAGTCCAGAACGGGCCATCCTCAACCCTATGCCATTCAGCAGTAAATTTCTGTCAGCTGGGTGGATTCCAGTGAGCCTCTCAAATCTATTCCCTGATTTACGCCACTTCAAAAATTTCCTCTCCAAGGATAAGTACTGCCAACGGAAAATTTGAAATTATATAACTCATACAGGGAAAATTCAAGAAAAAAATATAACTAGCAGTTTCAGATAGGTCTTCTTATTTGAGTGTTTAGAGGAATGAATTAAGCATTACAAACATGCTTTCAGTTTGACTTTTCATGGCAAATTGGCAATCCAAGCCACTAGCGGTAGTAGCTATGGCAACATTCGTTGTATTTTCAAGAAAAGTATTTCATGATAATAGATATAGATAGACTAGGGAGATAGATGATATATGCTTATACGAATAAAAGTTATGGATTTTAGTTGAAACATATCCTTCGCAAGGGTGTATAAATATACCCCCTCATCAAACCTATGAGGCTGGATAACATAGAATACTTCTTAGCTGAGAACAAGGTGTTCGATACTAAATCATCAGTGTGTATAGAAAATAGCTGTCCAAAATGCTGAAGGCTTATATATAAGGTTTGGCTGGCAGTTTTTTTACAGTACAGCTAAATCAGTCTACTAACTTGACACATTCGCACATGACCCACAAATTAACATTCAGGGATATCAAAACACCTAAAAGGTACATAATGTGAAATGCTAAACCAAACCCAATGAAGCATTAAAAAATTAGAAACATTCTATATATGAAGTAGAATTCACTTTTGAAACCAATTGTAGATTGAAATCCTTGAACCTCTCTTCTGGTCACCAAGCACCATACCTTAGGTAAAACAGTGCATTGTGATCGACTTCTCGTGGTGTCAAAACCATGTGAAACAGCTGCAGCAAAGGCACCAGAAACTCCAGCAGAAAGACTAACAGCTACTGGCGATAATGGACCAACTTCACTGTCATACCTGAAGAATATTTGTAAAAAGCGAGGCAAAAAAAATTAGCAGATCAGTTAAGCATTGTTCTAGTTATATCCTACATAATTCACAACAAGGTTTACACCAGAAGCTAAATTATTGCTTAAAGAAAATTCGAAAACACAGATCTTTAAATCATAAACTAAATAAATGCTTCGAAAAACAACATTAATATAAAACGCTGAAAATAAATAATGTTATCATGACTGCAATTATGGACATAGCTGTCACAGATTGATATCGACAATATTTTTTTGCAAGTACAGAACCAAACAAGACATTTCGAGTTATTAGCAACCAAATCTGCAAATGAAGTACTATTAAGGAAGACTATCAGTTTCATATTTCTAGAGAATCATGATTACATTATAAATACTCCTCAGAACTGCTGCCGAGCTAATAGTGTATTTCTTAATCTGTAACAATATGCAGACCTAATGAGAACATGTACTTAGGCAAGACAAATCATGAAGTCGATTGTGTCTTGAAAGATCAATTAATCACATAGTGAGAAACCAAAAAAGGATTAAATATAAACCTTGGCATAGGATCCATATTCACAGCTTTCCAGTTGATCATGACTTGGTGTAAAAATTGCCAGCTCCCAAAAAATAAGCCACCAAAAATGGAATCTCTCACCATACCAGATCTATAACCTCTCCAGAGAGCCGTCCATCCTTCCAAAGAAACAATTTCTGATAAGGTTCGAACATTGCTAACAGGAGGTGGTTTCCCAGATCCTGTCATCATCCATGGGTATTCTTTCAAGGAATCCAATATGTTTCCATTCCTACTGGCCAAGGTGGATAGAAGGCCCATGGATTTGGTCATTGCATTCATATCCAAGGAATATCTGGGAAGTAATCTCGAAACTAAAGGAGGAACAGCACTCTTTTCAACAATAGATGGTGGGGGTGTTAGGCCAGAAGCAGAAGCAACCTGAGCACGAACTTTAATCATTTCAAATGGAGAGCTTATAAGTGATTCGACTGTTCCAGAAGCAAATCCTGCCAGTAGAGCCTCAGAGAGAAGTAAATGATCATCCTCACGACCATCTGATGAGGAAAGACTGGGGTGAGCACTGAGCAGAATACCATCTCTAATATGTGAAAATACATGGTTCAAAGGATACACCACAATGAAGAAGCAGTCTCATTACCATAATATGACAACATTTCTCACCTATACATCCATTAAGAATAGATACAAAGAACAAAAGAAATGCATAAAATTTGAAGCTACCCTTGTAGAATGCGGTCAATATCTCATAAACGCCAAAGCGAACACCAAGACCCAATGTTCTTCCCAAAGCCAGCCATCCAACGCCATTATACAAACCTAAAGTAAACATGAAAGACAAAATATGAATGACGCTGCATAAAAGCAATATATGAAACAAAGTTTCATGCAAGGACCAGAATATAAACACTATAGGACAAAATGAGCTATAACACAATTGTCCTACTCATATGGATTATTGGCGCCCAAAATGCACCAACTCTGGGGGTATTTTGGATTTTCTCATGAATTTAGAAAGGAGTGAATAAATACACGTCAAATATGATCAACAACTGAAAACAATTTTATAGTTACAAAAATGATTTGGTTCGGAAAGAGCTACATTCATTCAAAGACCAAATCTTTGAAGAGATAGGTAGCTTTAGAACTACCTGAATATCCCGATAAAACTCGCACTCTGTGATAAACATCAGCTGCAGTCAGCGGTCTCTTACCAGTGGAGCCAACCTGTTTTTTAATTCATCACACAATTACCTAGTATGAATATTGTCCATGGAAATCTACTAAACAACAAGTAAGAGATCTGTTTTCATATTTGAAACCTGCATCAAGACTTTGAGAGTATCCAGCGGGTATGTCACGGCAGTGCCCAGGGCCACGGAGGTAGCCGCAGCGGCAGCGTGCACCGCGAATGTTTTATTATTCAACAATTCTTCCATCTTCACAAACTGATTTCACTTGACGACGGCGGATTTACACATCACTTTTAAGTAATAAAAACAATGACTGTAAGCTCTTCATTCTCGAACCTAAATTTCATCTTCCTCAAACTAATATAACTTCTGCCCTAGGCGGCTGAGCCTAAAAGCTTGAGAATCGGCTCGCCTTCTCGATGAAACCGAAACTAATACTATTACATCTGCCAGAGATTAAGAAAGCAGCAGAAATTGCTGATCAATAATCGGCGGCACAATGCGTCTCTAGTTTTCAGCTGATATTTCTCGCTCTAGTGTTCTTCACTCCCATTCCCCTTTTCTCCTATTCAGTTCAGTTAGAGAAGTTTATCAGATATTAAATGGGCTTCCTTCAAATAATGGGCTTTTGCTAAGTCAGTGGGCCTATTTCATTTCAACTAATGCCACCCCTTTTGTACATCTCTCTCCTAAATAGTGAAATCCACTTGTATTCAATTCATTTCTGTCGTAAACGAAGCATGATTTGATAAGATTTTCTGCATGCGGTGTATACTGATTCAAGGCGTGCTGTGTTGATGGGAAGTGAATCTCATCAATACAATTCTGTTGCTTCGAACAGTTTTTATGCGCGAATACGCAACCTGTTTGATGGAAGTCCTCACTGAGATGTTGGAAACTATGTGATGAATCTCGAGATGCCGTGCCTGCGACTGCGATTATGTGCGGCTTTTATTTCTGGTCAAACTGCTACTTCTCTTCCTAAGGTTTGGTTCAACTTTTTTGCAGCGCCAATGCTTCTAATACTCAATGTTTTCAGTAGAATCTGTTCATCTCAAAAGTACTCCATCTCGTATTCAATGTCATCAACTGAACAATGTGCTTGGCTGCCTCACTAGTAGGGTTACAGACCAGGGGATAGAGGATCTCGTGTGGTGTTTATTCATCGAGCATAATCAATTTGAGTCATTTAATGGGATCATGGTTGTAGGAAATATTATTATGTCATGCCTGCATAATTAGTTTTTAAAGCTGTTACACTAGTTAGCCAAATTTCTATTTTTTCGTTAACTGGCAAAGCGTGAAAAAACTTATGCAGATAAAAGAGACTAAATTTCAAAACTGGGAACAATCAATACACAATCTTGTTTCCCTTCGAGGGAAAGAACAAGTTCACATTCTTCCAACAGTCTCTTGAAGCAATTTTTTTCTGGTGGTGATTCTTATCTAATTGGTAGTATTAGATACTCACAAAAAAATCACTTGTTGCAGAATTGTAATATCTGGCTCTCTCTTCTTCACTTCATCTGTGTGTGTAGTTGGAATTTTCTCGCAAACAATCTCAGTAGAAGTTTACCAAGCTGCTGCGTAAACGTTTGGGATGTATTGATAAGAATTCTGTTGCAAATTTGCTAATCCTACTTGTCCATGCATGCCGTCTCTTGTATACTGCTGCCACAATAGCTGCTCTTGCAATAACAACCTTTGCTTCTTCTCCATCTCAGACATTTGCACATAGGAAGGTGGCGCAATGGCAAGAGAAGCTGCAAAAGGGTCGTTTGGTGAGAAACTATTGACACCACAGTTAGCTGGTGACTGTGGTGCTGGCAAGGCCGGTATGGCTGGTCTCCCGGCAGACCCTAGTGCAACACTACTAGCACTTCCAGTGGCATAGAAACCCGTGGAAGCTCCCTTGTGTGCCATTGCCCCATATTGGTACATACCATCAAGAATCAATGGATCAAAGCCTTGAGGGAGAGACGGCTTCTGGTTTGACAAGTGGCTAGCAGACTGAACTAAGGCTGTCTCCCAGTCCCCTGATTCCGATTCCTCGAAGGCTTCCCATGGAGGACTTGTGCTTACAGGAGCAGTTGTAGACGGATAGCCGTCAAACAAGGCTAAAGCCAGTTGATCCCCGAAATCCTGAGGCGTTGGCGCGTCGTCATACAGGTTCAGCAGATCACCTTCTTCTTGAGTTTTTTTACCTTGTTGTGGTTCAGGAGTAACGTTTACTTCACCTGCTGTTTCTTCTTTAATTGGTGATAACGCCTTCTGAGGCTCTGTCCACACTTCTTTCGTGTGCGCAGGCTTTGACTCGATGGCATTCCTGTTGTGCAGCATAGATGACTTGTGTTGAATGAAGTCGTTCATCATGTCAAGTTTTTGGTGGGAGATTTTCTCAACATTAGGATAGTCAGGCAAACGCATGATCCCGACTTTCTTGCACCAGTTGTAGAAGCAATCAAGCTCGTCATACTGCTCGGAGATGTGAGAGAAGATGTCGTGGACTTGCATCATGTCAGGTACTTCCAGCTGCATAAAACGCTCTATCAACGTCCCTAGTATTTCTGTTATGCAATGGTAGATTTCAAAGCTTTCTTTCAAAATGGGATAGAGTGCCACAACCACAATTCTGTTATGCTTAGCACCACCTACAACACGATTTATATTCATGAATCCAAGAAAGATTACTCAATTTAGGCATGTGTATGCGAGTGTATACCTGTTGGTCTACATGCTAAAAACCTCTCAAGAAGCTGCATGAGATGATCAACGCGGCGGAAAACGGCATCATTGTCCATCTCAGACACAGGAGTAGCCCTCACCACGACATCGTTGCCACCACCATCCTTTTCCTCCTCCACCTTATAGTGTCCACGATCTCTGCCCCTCTCCGTGCGGCCCTGCATCCGGAACTCGAGGAGCTCGTCCAAGTACAAGGCATACATCCGGACAAACGCAGAGCAGTCCCACGCCTTCCTTGATGAATCCTGGAAATCACACATGTTGAGGAAGCGAGTCCCTCGCCTGGTGGTGAAGAACATCTCCTGCTCAAAGGCGGTGCCGCTCTGAGAGAGGAGGCGCTGGACGAGCAGGAGCGCCTTCAGGGCCACCACCCAGTCCTTGGTTCTGTTGAGGCGCCTGGCAATGATGCCGATGCAGGCGTTGACCATGTTGCGGGAGTAGCGCGTGAGGCTGATGATCTCGGCTATGTAGCCCTGGTTGGGCGGGTTCTGGCCATGGCGAGTGGCTTTGACGATGGCCACTTCAAGGTCGGAGAGGGCGCTGCTGCTGGCGAGCATAGCCAGGCTAATGCTGGTTTGATCCTTGACTGCTTCGATAACTTGTCTCATCTTTCTTGGGGCCATGCGTTTTGATCTTTTTCTTTTTCAATCCTTGATGTATCCGTGTTTGATCCAACGGTGATGAATGAGCTCTTTCTGCAGAGATTGACTGTGTGGATTTTTGAACTTGTTCAGGATGCAAGATTGTGGATTGAAAGTGCCTGAAATTTAGGAAGAAGGATGGAGAACGAAAAGAAATTGAGGGAACTACCTTTTTGATTCAAGAATCAAAGCAGGTTCAACTCCTGTTTGTCTCTCCTTCTCTCTCTCTCTCTCTCTTCCTGTCTCACTCCTTCATCACCTGTTTGTTTTTGGGTAATTTGAGTTGTAAAGATTGACCTCAAATTTAGCATGAAATCCGGACGCCCAGTGAAGTCAATGGGGTTAACAAGTTTGTGGTAGAAAACATGCACTATCTTTTAACTTTTTGTTAAATGATTCTACATGGAAAACTCAATAGGATAATTTGACTCGGTTTATGACGTTTTTTAAATTGATTTTTGGTAATGAAAAACGATCATCATCTGTTACCTATTTGATTTAACGGTGGGAAATTGGAAAATCTGTTCATCAGTGTCTTTTCCTTGCGTTTGGTACATTTGTGGCCCATCAGTAGAATTTAAATACATTAAATTGTAGAAATTAGATTTGTATGGTTTTTTATAAATAAGTTCTGATTAAAACAGGGACTAAAATAATTCATAGTACTACGATTTTCCCTCAAAACATGGCATTAATAGGTTCTCCTATATTTTTGTGGTGTTTGGATTTTCTATGCTTTACTAGAGCATTATATATTTCATTAACATATTATACTAGAATATAGTAGTATTACTAAATCGAAACAATCCAATCAAATATGAACGCGAGCTGTAAATGGAGAAAGGCAGTTTGTGTCCAATTAGGTAAGGTTTTGAATGATTCTTTTGTTTTAGTGTAAATATTTCTGCACCTATTGTCACGCAAAGACCCAATCAAACACAATCACAAATTAGAAAATTGGAAGTTGTGACAACTTTATTTACATTCTGAACGCGACAAACTAAAGGCGACCCAAACAATCGTTAATGATTTTTAAAGAATCTTCCAATTAAAAAAATATGTTGGCAGAAATCACTAGCTTTATTTCATTTCATGTAATCAACTAGTATCATATTGAAAATAAAGCCCACTATTTAACTTTTATTCGAAATACAACGTAATATATTTAGTTTTCAACGCAATTGCAGGCTGCACTCTTACGGAATACAGTATGATATTTATGTGAACATATATTCATCACATGCATTAGCTGATCAAATTCACTTATAACACCAATCTATCTCTATTGGTATCTAAAACGAATCTTTGAAGTAAAAATAGTAAATTTATTTTCCCATCACATATAGTATAAATACCAAATGAGACACCAATTATGGACAAGGCAAATTCGTGGATTAATCGGAAGATGCACCACTCCGTCTAATGGTGCACTGCAGTCCGATCAGCACGCAAATGCTAACTATGGAGTAGGCGAAATCTGCATCGTACAAAGGCGCAAAACACGAATCAATGGCGGCCCTGTGTTGACTGCAGCACGGCAAAGCCGCTCCTATATTTATACTCCTATGGAATTCAGATTTTGCCAATTGTTACATATGAATATTATTTTATGGACTTCTCATGTTCTCTATATTACTTTCTAACAATAGAGAATTGTCATATCTGGGTGTCCAGAGGGGATATTGAAGCATCATGATCTAAATTTATGGGATCCCACATTTACCTTTTTTTATATGAGTTTGAATAATTGGAAGACATGGGAATATCAAAATCATATACTCCTGGTTTCTCTTCACTTGAAACAACAAATAAACTAATACATAAACATTTAAATTGTAGGACTATATCTATGTTATAACGATTTGTATATTGCATTACGTGATCATTCGAGCAGTGGCACAACTTGAATCTTTGTTTAATTTAAGAGGCTCTCGAGATGGGACTTTTCACTATCATGTCTTGGAAATAAGATTTCCAATTTGATAAATCAGACCAATCACATATACATTTCACAATTGGTTAATATAAATACTAATAAAAAAACTAAGACCATGGACCTAAAACATTTATAAATAATAGACAATAAAAAAGAAAATGCACATATTAATATTTCACCTTATAAATAATAGCTCCTTTAACGTTGAATCAATTTTTATGACTAGAATCCCACAAATGCCATAATTAATTGAAGTATCGGAAGCAAAACAAATATAGAATCCATCTGAGCAGAGAGTCCATTTAAAGAAGTAATAGCAACTTCCCAGGAGAGTCCCAATGCATAATGATGGATGAATGATCACAATTAAAGAAAGTAAAGAACAGGCAGGAACCATGCACAACAAGCACTCTATTCTTTCTACTTCTTTGTAGTATAATTTATGTAACCTGTTTGCTAACAAGTTTTAACCTGAGCTTAAGAGCATCCACAACCGTGCTCTTGCCAGCGGCACGGTTGTGGGCCCGGGCGGTACTATTCATGCCTGCTCTCTGGCAAGAGCACAATACCCACAACTGTGCTCTTCCGCAAGGACGAGCACAATTAATATAAAATTCAATTAAACAAACACATTTCCATAATATTAAAATTCATTTAAAAACCACAATAAATATTACAAATTACAAATAAAATTAAAAATTACATAATTAAAATCCTAAAAATTAAAAATTACATAATTAAAATCCTAAAAATTAAAAATTACATAATTAAACTCCTAAAAATTAAAAATTACATAATTAAACTCATAAAAATTGAGATTTAGAGAGTTGTTTAGTATAGTGTCATTTTTTGTGTTTGAAATGAGAGTATTTATAGATGAAAGTATGAATTTTGGGGTAAAAATAATGAAAAAAAATAAATTAAAAGTGTGGAAAAAATGGATATATATTATAAGGAAGTGAGAAAATATTTTTTTTATTAATTTTGAATTTTTCAGATTTTTTCGATTTTATTAAAAAAATAATAATAAAAAATGATAAATCAACGGGCCAATCAGAAGCTGCCACGTCGCCACCTCGTGCTCTTGCCGCTGGCACGGACGTGCTCTTAGCTAAGAGCACCACCCTGCCAGCGGCAGGGCGCATCAACGGACGAGCTCTGTCCTTGCCGACGGCGGTGAGCATGCTGCTCACCGCTGCGGATGGTCTAAGAAATGGCAGCAATAAATTCTCATGCCGTTTTGGGAAGACGGGTTCATTTATTAAGTACAAAAATAGTACTCCATTGCCCAGCGTCAAATACTAACACTGTTAATATTATTTGCAAAACCTTCCAGTTATTCAACTAAGCATGTTGATGCAATGATGCCAACTAAAACACATTGCAAATATATTTTGACAACCATATTTTCAAGAAACAATTATAGGAGATAAAATTAATCATTTGTGTAGACTAGGAAACTAGCTGAATTATTTGATCGCGAGTAGAGATTTTTGGATCAACAAGCAATTGTAACCTCAAACTCAACTGAGGAAAAAGCATATAAATCCCCATTCCAATTTCTTATTTCTTCAAAACTCAAAATTCCATGTGGCCAAGGACTAGCATAGCATTTGTTCACAACAAGAACACAATAAAATTGAAGTGCCGGTCTTTCGAAACAAAGATGATAATCTGGATCTATGATGCTAATGTGGGTATTCTTCTGTTATGTTATTTAAGATGAGTAAATAGCTTAGTTGCAACCTGTAATAAGGAAAATTACAGCAGTTAATCAGGACACAGCTTGGGTAAATAGCTTAGTTCTAATGTATGAACAAAGATGAAAAAGGTTTGATAAAGAAAATGTAGCTTACACATTTGTCAACGCAACGCCAATAGTCAAAGTATTGTCCGGTACAGTGCTTGTGTCCAGATTCATCACCTTGAATTCTTTTAGCACATGCCTATTAACCAAAAGCATATTAGCAATTCCACATCAAATTTGCAAACAAAACCACAAAAGCAAGTATAGCTGGGATAAACAATTAAAAGTGAGAAAAATAATTATGAATCATCACATAAAACACGTGTTTGTAGAGAAATAATAATTTTTCACAGTTAAAAGGATGTAAAGATTCCAAGAGCACTGCACTATTTCTGGGGCTTTCACCATTATAAACCTTATGAAAGAGCAACTGACACAAGAAGCAGATGAATTCCACACAAGTCAGGATTAAGTTTATTGTTTGTGTTTGAACAAAATAGTGATTTCTGAAATTTGTTTGCTGCTTACACATTGCTAGCAGAATCATGTGGAACAATTATGTATCTCTTTTGTCTTGGATAATTATAAGACTTCATATTACTAAATTCACTTCATAGAAGCAAATCTTGAAGTCTTACACATAGATTCATGAAAAGTCAAATTTAACAATCAAAATGTAGGTCGTCAACATAGGGGAATCTGTAGACAATGTATCATAAACTAGTACATAGTGAATTTATAGAAATCTACCTATGTCGTGCAGAATTTAGTTAAACAAGAGAATGTTTGTGCATAGCATATATAAACATGACTACCTTATCAACAATTCAACATAGAAGCCATCATCTATAAATTGCCACTAGCTTCATGTACTTCATACTTCACTAAGTTTTGTTGTCCTTACATCTTCATATAGCCCCCCCCCCCAACCCCACACACACATACAAGTGAGATCTCCTCTTATACAGTAGTCATAGGAATTCATTCACTTGAACCAAAGGATACATTTGTATAACAGAAAACGACAAGGCAAACTATCAGAGACCAATGCTACATCAATGACACAAGCAAAAAGTGCAAAGACTATTACAGTCTGGCCTTTTCTTATACTAGTTCATACAACTGAATGAATCAAAACAGCCTAAATTCCATGCAGCACGAATAATTCCTAGTACTATTTAGGACTAGAATTGACAAAAGAAGTTGATTTCGGATGAAATATGCTACATGTCGCGAAATTCATTATTTATACATTTATACACAAGTCAATAACTAAAAATACAGATTGGAACTAGCATGCAAAAGAATAATGGGCAATGAGCTAGGGAATGAAAAATGAGCCACGTGAACTGGATCAAAGAAAGAGCTGCAGAAAACTACTACTACTAGAAATGTAATGAAAGAACATTTAACAATCATTAATGACAACTAAAAGAACCTGATATTCTTTAAGTGGGCGTGTGCAGGGAGCCTTGCATCGGTCTTCAAGTTCCCTTTTAGGATCTACAGGCTCATCGTCAGCCCTAAATTAAGGAGGAATACCAAAAGCGTATAATTAATCAGTTAGCAAAGGGAGGGTATCAAACATTGTGCACAGGAAAAATTCAAAAGATATGAAATAGAAACAGGAAATTAATCTAGTAGAGGGGGAGAAAATCAGTATGAAGACCTAGATCAAAATACAATCGTAAAGACGGCAATTCAAATGGAAAAGGCACTCACATCGTTAAGAAAAAGGAAAACAGCCAAGCAAGCAACCTGAAAAAGGAGGAGGGAAGAGGATAATTCAAGCAAATCCACTCAATCAAAACACGAAAAAGAAAATAAAAAAATCATCAATTATAAAAAGTAACAAAATCCTAGATTCGGAAATTGGAAATTAAACCTATGAAGTATAGGGATTTGAGTTCAGATGAAACTCACTGAGCAAGGAGAGGCGGCAGAGATAGCTCGGAGGAAGATCTGATGAGAGGGATCTGGCTTCGTCAAATAACCCTTGATTATTCAATTCCAACGGGACGATGTGAAATTACAATAAAGAACCCTTTTCTATAATCGTAGGAATATTATTATTATTATTATTATTATTATTATTATTATTATTATTATTATTATTATTATTATTATTATTATTATTACAATAAAGAACCCTTTTCTATAATCGTAGGAATATTATTATTATTATTATTTTTTATTTTATTTTTATTTTTATTATTTATTCATACACAAAAAAAAGGTTGAAACCTCAACCCTAAGGGCCTCACATTCTGGTCTGACAATATTAAGAGGGGTGTAAAATCAGGGTACGCAGTGATTCCTTAACAGTATTATGAGGGGTATAAAATCAGGGTACGTAGTGATTCGCTAAGGAAGAGGGCCTAACCAACTGCCTACTAGAAGCCTACCTCCCAAGGCCTCACACTTGTGTCTGAGAGATGTTGCAACCACATCCCGGTCCGACAGTATTATGAGGTGTGTAAAATCAGGGTGCACAGTGACTCACTAAGGAGGAGAGCCTAACACACCGCCTGCCAGAAGCCCACCTCCCAAGACCTCACACTTGTGCCTTAGAGATGTTGCAACTACACGACAGTAGTGAGATTTGATCCTTGACCATTCCTACAAATCTGCCCCTCCGGAACCAACTGCGCTGCCCTGCGGACAATTGCTTTTATTCATAACTATAGTAGGTAGATATGTCAAGTGGGCCGGGCTGGGGCCGGTGAGGCCCGATGACATTTAGGCCCAGCACGGCCCGGGCCCATGTCTAGCACGGCCCGGGCTGACCCGACCTAGGTTTCGGTATATATAATGTGCCCAGCCCAGGCCCAACTGGTAACTAAAGAACATATCATTTGTACTTGTACTTCAAATTAGATATCAACCTACCGCATTTTAAAAGATATAGTACTCTCTCCATCCCACTCAAAATGTTCACATTTTTTAATGAAATTTTAGAAGAAATTGTTAGGTGGAATAAGTAGAGAGAAATGGCTAGTTGAATATTTTAATTCATTTTAGTTTGTCTCAACTAAGATGATCCATTTCTATTTTTGGTAATTTTCTCTTTCCAAATAAATATTGAGCTCTCTCTCTCCATTTAATATTTACACCCACTATTTTCCCTTCAATTAACCACATTAATCAAAAACTCCTAAAATCTGTTAGAGACTAAGAAATGTGACATCTTAGTCGGAACGGGGTCAGTATCTCATGTTCGGTAATCAAGACTAGAAAAATATCAGCCTGCAACTATTAGTTATGGCCCATACCGGTCGTCTATGGATTTATGTTGAATTGTACTAGTACGAGTTTAATTTAGTGAATATTGGAATCTAAGCTCGGCCAAACGTTGATCGAATCGTACAAGTGAGGAAATATTTAATTTTGAGAAATTAAATTATATAGAATCGCCCTACATCCCTGTTTATGATCGATGTATATTTATTTTTTTCTAAATCGATTTCCAATGAGTAAGAAATAACGGATTAAATTTTGTTACAATATGAAAATAATTGTCCATACGTGCACATTGATTGGGTCGTTCCGGTACGTCCCTCGAACGAACAACGACATGAGACGCGTTCATATACATCTGTGAGGTTCATGCTACGTCCAACATGCGTTCGTATAAGACATAAGTAATGTCTATAACTCCCGATAGTTACACGTCAGACTTAATGGTCTGTGTCGACTCCAACGGGCTCCAATGCAGTGGGCTATGCTTATAAATAGGATTGTCATTCCATGTATTTTCACGCCACCTTTCTATGCATAAACATATGTTTTCTCTCTGCATTCTTCATTTGGCAGCTCTGTTATCGCCTTTATTCAGTTCGTCATATCAATTTGATAAACTACATGTCGTAGATATCATTGGTTGCGAGTGTGAAAAGAATTTTTGTCACAGAGTTGTGGATGCCTTTCGTGACACATATTTGTGAAGGCATACAATTGTTGATGTCTGGTCCTTGATCAATTAGCACGAGAGCGTTCATGTTTTTCTGGTATGCTTGGAAGCATTGACTGTATGCATTAGACTTGGAATAATTGTCCGATTAAGTGGAGAGACGCGTACACGAGCGGGTACAAGGGACAACACATGACCATCATCCTCGAAATTGTTGTTGATCAACAACTCTGGATCTGACATGCATTCTTCGGTCAGTCTGAGTCGAACAATGATATCAGCATCCTCAATCGATCACATATCATCAACGACGTTTGTGGTGGTAGGGCCCCTAAGGATCAAATTCAATGTCAATGGACAAGGGTATTGCATGAGGCACTACTTAGCAATGGCATCTAGCTAAAGTGACCAATGTTTGTGAAGTCAATCACTCTCCCAGCCGATCAGAAGAGGGTCTTATTTGCTCGAAGGTAAGAAGTTGTGTGAAAGGATGTTGAGAGGGCATTTAGTGTGCTCTAATCACGCTAGCAATAGTGAAAGGTCTGACGTATATGTGATATCAATCATGTTGTTGATGTGATGTATGTATGCATTATTGTGCATAATATGATATTGGCGACAAAGGTGAATGAACAACTAATTAGGGTGAAGATGAAGTTGGATCAGTTGGGACTACCGCAGCGGAAGACACGGAAAATAAACAGGTCCTTACGGATCTATTTAGGTGATTATGCATTCGATTCCAATCTCATGCAATTAAACTAGATCTATAGATTAACACATCAAATAAACACATTAACATGCAATTTGATGTAGGTTAGATTGTTACCTCTTGATCCATCATAGGATTAACGTTGCTAGTTGCACCACCCGGAGATCCTTGATTTATCGACCACGAATCTTCTATACTATTCCCACGCCCTTGATTATTCATCCGTGTGGGCGGATCTTGAAGAATCAAATAAAAGTGATATGAGATCTAGGGAAAACCAACACAAACACGAGATTGTCTTGATCTAATCCTATGAATTAGGATAGAACAAGAACAAAAACCAAAACACTAATTCTCCCACGTGCTAGGGCATGAAAACCGAGGCAAGAGGGAGAGGGAGGCGTTGGCGACGGAGGCTAGGGTTAAGAGGGAGTGAGTTGTGTAGTGTTGTGCATTCTAGGATTTCCCATCTCTTCACTATTTATAAGCTTGGACTTATTGGGCGGATGTGGATCCATGAAATGAAATTGATGTTGGGCCAAAAACTTGACTCAACTTTATTTTACCCAATTAATACCCGCAAGTGTACGGGGTTATTGTAGCATTTAGCAAGCAAGAGTATATCGTATCCCATAGAGACAATTAAGTGTAAACTTAAGTACCACGAACAAATTTCAACTACTATCCAGACAATCAGGAAATTTTGGGTTTTAAAACTAACAACTACTAAAACCATATAAATTCAGAGATTAAATTAAAGCACTTAAACAAGAAAGCAATTAAGCAAGTTGTGAAAGATGATGGTGAAATATGCAGAATTCAGGGATCCGATTCACAACTCATAGCCTAACCCAATTGAAATAGATTTATCATTTGAAGTCTCTAGAATTGTTGAATCAATCACAATTGTAGATTAAACCCCCCCCCCCCGATGTGAGAAATCTGTAGATTATGTGTAATAATTGAAGTCCCCTTCTAATTCTTAGACCTAACTCCCAATGGTTTGATTAGATTAATGACCCCACTCAGAATCTCAACTCTCCCGAGTTCTATTGAATTAAGGTGTGAATTATTCCTCTTTCACGATTAATTATTTCATCTCCCGATTACTCTAATAAACCCTAACACTCCTAATTGATGATCAAGAAATTGATAGGAAAAAGCACAGGAATAATTCAAACAATCACAAGAGCAAGATAAAACGAAGTCAATTGGATTAAAACTATGAGTCAATGCATCTTCACTAAGAATTTTACATGAAAAGTTTAGCTACTCATGTTCATGGAGAAAACCAAGTTTAACACAAAGTATTCCATAAAAAACATGAAAGATAGATGCAAAGAACTCCTGTGGAACAAATCTATGGAATGAAGCTTCAATCTTCCGATCTAGAGTCTTCAATCTTCAATTCTCTCTCTCAAATGTGTTCTTGGGGTGTGTGTTGGCTCATGCTAATTTCGCATTAAAAACGTCACCCACTAGTGTACGGGCTAAGTAGCATATGGCAAGCTAAAATTATCGATCCTCGAAGACTAAAAGCCGGTTTGAGTATTACGATGCAACTTTGAACACTATTTAGACTACTAAAAGGGGTTTTTAGTTTTCTATAACTAAGATCAAAGAAAAATTAATCAAATAAAGACAAATAACTAAGCAAGACAAACAAATGATGGTTTTTCACACAAATTTGGAAAGGTATGGATATGGATCCGTTAGTATGGATCACGGGTTTCACCTAGGGATCATGCTCATCTATTAGTTCTCATGTGTGGCTAGGAAGGTCGGGTTAATTGGTTAGACCCCATCTCTGGTGCATCTAACTCGTGGATTAATCCCTAGTGTAGGAGTCTCATCCATACAATTCAAGATTAACTCCTTAGAACAACGGACCCAAGTCCTCTCTCTAGCTCATGCATCTCTCGATTACATATAACGCACGTAGTTGTTGATTACCTAACCATTCTAATCATGCATTTCTCAATGTCATTAATAAGAACAAGATATATCAAATTGTTAGCTAGGCAATTGGATAATAAGAACTCAATAATCAACAAAAACCAACACAAGAGATAGCTAGCATAAATCAAGGATCAACCCATGGATTCCACACAAACATCACCACATCCCTAAGGAAAATCTAGCTACTCATGTTCAAAGATGAAACAAAAGGAAAAACAAAGCAAATGAAAGAAAACATGGATAGAAATTGGAAACTAGAACTCCCTATGATAGAAATGATGGTGGGGAGTCTTCTCCTTCAATCTCTTGAGAGGGGAAGATCCTAAGCCTTCAAATCCTCTTCAAAACCGTGCTCTCTTACTCAGAATCGTCGTGTGTGAGTTAGAGCTCAAATGTGTGAAGTCTCCTTTTATATCCGGAGTGAAAATCAGGGTTAAATGAGTGATTAGTCAAAACACCTGGCCGGGTGATCTGTAAATGGAGAAACACCCGGTCGGGTCTTCTCTCTGGAGCCTGATACCTGCTGCAAAACACCCGACCGAGTTTTCCGGGAAATGGAAAACACCCGGCCTGGTTTCTTCTCTGGAATCAGCCTCGTTCGCTCCTTTTTTCCCGTTTTAACATGTTTTTACTTCAAAACTCTAACAAACTTATTATTTCATCTAATTGATAACTAAATGAGTGAAAACATATAATAAACACCTTAATTCAATTGATGCCGGAGGATGAACAAGTGCGTATTGACATGCCACCGCCACCATTGTCATCACGGCCAAGTGAAGGCAGTCGCGGTGGTTGCTGTAATATGAAGTCGACTGTGGAGGAGGAAGAGAGAAGGGATTCACAGGAAAACTCTAGGTTTTAGGTGGTCTTTACATTATTACATATATCCTTGATGTTTGAATTTGATTCAATGTAGGGATTAGTTGATATAACATTAGATGAGATATTCTTCAATAGCTGCACTAATTTTGAAGTCTTATCTATTTTGCTTGTATATCAAAAACTATCATTCTTTTCTCTTTTTGTACATATATAAGATCAATGTGTTAAACAGTCAATGATTCAATAAAAAACAATCAGTCGTTACCCAATGACCAAATGCAATTCGTTTTGTTTTGATTTTCCCTTTTTAAAGAAAAAAAGAGGTAAATAATTAGTGTTTCAATAAAAAATTCTCATAGGAAGCTTGCACGATAAAAACCATGGTCACCGAAGACAAATATAGGTAGTCTCGCTCATACCGTCTTGCACAGTTGCGCACTATAAAATATATATTCGAACAAATACTTTTATGTGGCAAAATCAAATTTTGGAATGATTTGGAAAAGACGATTCTTTAAATAACCTTCTGTTTTTTACTTTGACAATAATAAAAACACCAACTTAATTGTCCGTTATGAACACAATGTTAAAATTTTAGCGTTTCTGAACAATTTTACATCTATATTTGTGATGCTCCTAAAGTTT
The DNA here is from genome assembly GCF_004379255.2 of Salvia splendens. Classification (NCBI taxonomy): domain Eukaryota; kingdom Viridiplantae; phylum Streptophyta; class Magnoliopsida; order Lamiales; family Lamiaceae; genus Salvia; species Salvia splendens. The sequence goes on from NC_056033.1 coordinate 12,104,362, forward strand.
AGCAATCCTTATTTTAGGAGAAGGGGATAGGGACGGAACTAGACTTCTAAATAAGCCGATACTGAATATTAAAAAACATAATAATAATATTAAAATATTAAATTTATATATAATAACTTTACAATTTTTACGAGACCGTAGATGATAATTGTTTTCTATGAGTCGTCAATTTTTTGAAACCTTATATCTTGTAATAGTGAACAAAATCTTGGCTATTGGAAACTCGAGTTTATCAACTACGGAGTATATCACTAACAAAAGTTTTTAAGTTTATTGGGAAGAGTCATACATTTAGTGCTAGCAAAGGATTTTTTTTTACTAAGACAACTTATATAAGTAAGCAATTTTGTATTCTGTTTTTGGGAATAATTATTCATCTCTTAAAATAAGTAACAAGAACCTAAAATTATGAGAAAATATGAATTTAAAATTTAATGAATTTCCCTTGATATTTTAAGAAAATATCGATGCATAATGAATAAAATTATGAATAAGTACTACCTGCACAAGAAAGAAGAAACTACTCGAGCACTATTACATAATTTTATAATCAAATCTCAAATTATAGTGTTTCACAATTATAAATACTAGAACTACTGTATAGTGTTGTTATGCGGTGATTGTGAATGCAGATTTGATGTATTTTGCGTAGGAGAGCTACTGTACTTGGGATTTCAAACCCAACTTTCAAGTGCTTTTTTATTTCCTTTCATTATTTTACAAATTTACGAATCAAATATTTGATTGAATTGGCAATAACAAATGATTGTATTAAAACGTTATAGTATTTCTGAATTCTCATCATTCATAAATCAGAAAACACATAGTCAATATTAATAGCTTAGAGCATCCGCAGCGGTGAGCAGGACGTTGTCCGTCCGTCTGTACCAGCGGCATGGTACTGCTGTCCGCCGCTGCGCTCTTGCCGCTGGCGCGGCGCCGCTCGATGTTTCTTTAGTAGTTTTTCTCTTGTTTTGTTTGAGGACAAACAAATAATTAAGTTTGGGAGAGTTGACAAACACAGATTTTGCATGTTTTTAAGGACTTGATTTGACTTGTTTTAAATGTCAATCATACAAATTATGTTCTTAAATTGCATATGTTATACATTTGGTATTTTTGACGTGTTTGTTGATAAATGATAGAAAAGGATAGAAAAAGGTGAAAAGGGCAAGTGCAGCAGACTCTGTTAGAGACCATTCTGCCAGCGATTTTGAAGTCCAGTCAGTTCTTACTACATGTCATTCTCTTCGTCTTCGAAAGAGCTTCGCGTGGATATCTTGCATGTCTCAATCGGAGTTCTGTGGAGAAAGTTATGACAATTCTACGAACGTTGCGCAGTGCAGTCAAAGCTGACGGGAATTTATGCGGAAATTCACAGAAGAAAATAAATTATTATATTGTGAAGCCAAATCTCTCCTATTTCTTGTAGGGCACGAAATTTATCAAAAATAAACCTTTTTCCAGCCTATAAATACCTATGAACCTAATTCATAATCTTGATTTCAGAGCCTCCAATCCTTCTCCCTCTCTACACTTCTTTCATTCCAGATTCCACCCTTAAATTCATCCATCTTCCATTGGAGCGGAGTTTTGCAGATCTAGGCAAGAGAAGACTGAAGATTGAAGATTCAACCTTGGGTTTTATCAATTTCTTTCATGTCTCGTACTTTATTTGTAGTTTTTACTTATCTATGAGTTAAACTTCAATTGTGGAATTTTTGGTGAAGATATTCGATTGATTTTCCTTGTTAGCTCTTGTAGTTATTTGATTTATCCTTGCGTTCTCTATATTCAATTGATTAGCTACCTCTTGAATACATGTTATAGTTGATTAGAGTACTCGGGAGATGAAATAGTTGACTTGGAAAATGGATAATTCACACTTTAATTCAATAGAACTCGGGAGAGTTGAGGTTTCACGTGAGGTCATTGGTCTTAATGATCTTTCAGGAGTTAGATGTTAGAGATTTATAGGGACTTTGATTTCGACACCTAATCTACGGATTTCTCACCTCGTGAGAGGGTTTAATCCAGTTAAGTGACCGACTTAATAACTCTAGAGACCGTAATTCAAGAAAGTCGATTGTGTTTTGGATCCTAATATTCGACATTCCTATGCCTGCTTTGTATCATTGTTTATATGCTTTCTTTTTATTTGTTTATTTATTTTTCAGTCTGTTATAATAAAATCAAACCCAAAAAAACATCGATCCGTGTCTTTAAATAGTATATGACGCTTAGTATATGATAGTCAGTTGCAATCTTATTCCCTGTGTTCGATATCCATGTACTGACCTTTAGCTATACTAGATCTACCCTGTAAACTTGCAGGTATTTTTAGTCCTAATAAATAGTGCATCAAGTTTTTGGAGCCGTTGCCGGGGAATATTATTGCTTTAAGCTGATATTGTAAAATGGTTGATAATACTAATTTAGAGTGTAATATTTTGTATAGTTTTATTTAAAATTTTTTTGTTTTATTTGTTTTGCAAGGAGCACGAAGCATCAAGTTTTTTTTATTTTATTTGTTTTGCTTTAAGCTGATTTTTGTTTTTTTTGTTTTTTTTTTTGCTTTTTATCTTAAAAAAACCTCATTCCCCTCTTTATATTTTATTTTCTCCACACAATTCACACACCCATACTCCAAATTCACACCACTTAATCACATTTTTTGGATTCCACTCATTCTTGTGCTCAACTGTCAACCAACCAAGGTATGTTCTTATTTTAATTTCTGAGCTTTGATTTTGAATTTTTTTCCTTGAATGGCCTTGTTGTTGATTTATATATTGGAAGTTTGGTTTGGAGTTTGATGGAGGATGATAAATTTGTGAGTCTTGGATTTTTGAAATTAATTATTGTTGGGTGTGCTTGAGTATGTTGATCTTGTTGGATGAAAATTGAATATCACTTTAGTTTGATTGTTGATACACATATTTCATGTTCATAGCATTGCGATGTTATTTTATCTTGCATGAATTGTGTATATATCTAGAGCTTAAATTTTTTTGCTTGATCTTAGCCTATTGTTGAAATTTTTTGCAATTAATTGGGGGATAGAGAAGATTACGGAGGATGAAAAATGATCATGTTAAGGTAGATAATTTGATTTGCATATTTTATGCCTTGATATGATTAAAATTTAGAGGATTGCCACATGTTATGCATTGTACTCTACTATAATTTTCTTCATTCTATGCTCACATTGCGAAATTGTAGGTACATAAGGCATCCCAAAGAAAATCCCGAGAATGGGGGATATTTTATGAGCCTCAAAGAACGTCAAGCTAAAGACGTTAACCAAGCGCTTGTTGGGAGGCAACCCAACATTGGTATCTTTTTTATTTAGTTTGATTTGTTTTCTTAGTTTACTCACATCTCCACCGACTTTTCAAACTTATTCTTAACGTAGTTTTGAATAAGTTTGAGGGGATGAAGTGGTGGACCGTGAGTTTAGTTATTTTTGTTTGTTTTTATTTGTTTTTTTTAAATAAACCCGAGGTGAATCTTGTCATGAGCATAACATAGAAAATTTAGAAATACTCATGTTTAGGAACATCAGACTGAGTTGCCTATGATAAAATTTCGTTTATGTGTTGGTTGAGTTGACTTGATGCATTGATTTGAAGGTTTAGTGAAAAGGTGCATAAATAATGAATTGCTTGTTTGCCTTGAATCATGCTCATACCTAGTAAGACTTGAGCCATAAATTTATTTCTTGTGTGATTTATCTGCATTCATGTATTTGTTTCTAGACCTTGCTACTAGTCTGCCTAAGTTTACATAGTGTTTAAATGATAAAAGAGGACGTTAGACCATCCTTCTTACCTACTTTATATATCCAAATTTATGACCTTATTCAAAATATTTTTCCCTAGCTAGCCACTTTGAGCCTTTAAAGCCTTTTTCTTTGGAAGCTAAATAAAAGGGAATATCCATACACTCTTGGTGAATTTTAATTTATATTTTGTGAAAAGAGTTGGAGAGATAAGATAGAAAGAAAAGTAGTGTGCGTAGTTGTGAAAAGTGCATAGACATCTGTGGTTTGAATGAGATAATTGGTTGTGCATAGAAAGAAAAAAAAGAAAAGATGTACAAAAGAAAAAAAAATCAAAGGAATTTGGGAAGTGAGAATAAATTTAGACAAAGTCTAGAATTTACTGAGATTCGAATTGTTGGTGCGGTGCTATGTTTGATGTAGTAGAAATTGATCACTTTTGCTATGTTTAGGATTAGTCACTTTTTAGCCATATTTCCTCACCTTACCAAAGAGCCTACATTATAACCGAAATAAAGACCTTTCGGATTTTTTATTTTAATCACATAAAGTAGATGAGGGATTAGATATCGAGCAAGCCTATGGTAAACTTTGCATGTTGCATGATCTGAGCGCATATATTCTTTACCTTATACACTTTGAGAGTGAGTGATAACCACACTTCTAAACACTTGTGAGCGCATGTACTTCAAGGTGATCAAAGAGCTAGTAATGAAAATGCACTAATAAGCTTTGCTTGATTTGATTTGTATTCTTGTCAAACTCTTTATTTCTTGTTACAATTTTTGAGGCAACTATGAAGTCTAGTTTTTAGTATCTATGTTTCTTTAGTAGTTTTTCTCTTGTTTTGTTTGAGGACAAACAAATAATTAAGTTTGGGAGAGTTGACAAACACAGATTTTGCATGTTTTTAAGGACTTGATTTGACTTGTTTTAAATGTCAATCATACGAATTATGTTCTTAAATTGCATATGTTATACATTTGGTATTTTTGACGTGTTTGTTGATAAATGATAGAAAAAGATAGAAAAAGGTGAAAAGGCCAAAGTGCAGCAGACTCTGTTAGAGACCATTCTGCCAGCGATTTTGAAGTCCAGTCAGTTCTTACTACATGCCGTTCTCTTTGTCTTCGAAAGAGCTTCGCGTGGATATCTTGCATGTCTCAATCGGAGTTCTGTGGAGAAAGTTATGACAATTCTACGAACGTTGCGCAGTGCAATCAAAGCTGACGGGAATTTATGCGGAAATTCACAGAAGAAAATAAATTATTATATTGTGAAGCCAAATCTCTCCTATTTCTTGTAGGGCACAAAATTTATCAAAAATAAACATTTTTTCAGCCTATAAATACCTATGAACCTAATTCATAATCTTGATCTCAGAGCCTCCAATCCTTCTCCCTCTCTACACTTCTTTCATTCCAGATTCCACCCTTAAATTCATTCATCTTCCATTGGAGCGGAGTTTTGCAGATCTAGGCAAGAGATGATTGAAGATTGAAGTTTCAACCTTGGGTTTTATCAATTTCTTTCATGTCTCGTACTTTATTTGTAGTTTTTACTTGTCTATGGGTTAAACATCAATTGTGGAATTATTGGTGAAGATATTCGATTGATTTTCCTTGTTAGCTCTTGTAGTTATTTGATTTATCCTTGCGTTCTCTATATTCAATTGATTAGCTACCTCTTGAATACATGTTAGAGTTTATTAGAGTACTCGGGAGACGAAATAGTTGACTTGGAAAATGGATAATTCACACTTTAATTCAATAGAACTCGGGAGAGTTGAGGTTTCACGTGAGGTCATTGGTCTTAATGATCTTTTAGGAGTTAGATGTTAGAGATTTAAAGGGGACTTTGATTTCGACACCTAATCTACGGATTTCTCACCTCGGGAGAGGGTTTAATCCAGTTGAGTGACTGACTTAAGAACTCTAGAGACCGTAATTCAAGAAAGTCGATTGTGTTCTGGATACTAATATTCTACATTCCTATGCTTGCTTTGTATCATTGTTTATATGCTTTCTTTTTATTTGTTTATTTATTTTTCAGTCTAGTTTAATAAAATCAAACAAAAAAACATCCGTGTCTTTAAATAGTATATGACGCTTAGTATATGATAGTCAGTTGCAATCTTATTCTCTGTGTTCGATATCCCGGTACTGACCTTTAGCTATACTAGATCTACCATGTAAACTTGCAGATATTTTTAGTGCTAATAAATAGTGCATCATGGAAGAATTGCCTGACTGCTTGTAATTTGTAATATTATTCCGGTTATTTTTAATGCATTTTAATATTGTGGAAATGTTTTTATTTAAATTGAATAGTAGAATGGTGGGACCCTTGAGCTTGTCCTTGCGGAAGAGCACGGATGTGGGTGTTGTGCTCTTGCCTAAGAGCAGGGAGTAAAAGTGGGTCCGGGTCCACATCCGTACTCGTTGGCAAGAGTACGGATGTGGATGCTCTTATCATTGAGCTACAAGTGGTCTTACTTTTATGTGGAGTACAACTGCACAAGTATATGCTCCATCTATTATAATTAATCAAAAATACTATTTTCGTCGTCTCATTCAAGATATTTATTTTTTCCTTTTTATTTGTCCCACTCAAGATATACACTTTCTATATTTGGAAATAAAGCATTCTCTCATCTCTCCTCATTGAATATGGAGTATTCAACTACTCTCTATGTTTCATAGTAATAAAGTCATTTTATCCATTTTGGGTGTTCCATATTAGTAAAGTCATTTACTTTTTTAGTACAAAGTACTAATATACTTTCCCACCCTTACTTTCGTCTCTCTTACTCCACTTTATTATCTCTACTTTTTTCTCTCTCATACTTAATTTTTTTTGTTTAGTTATACATTTTTTAAAATATCTTCGTGTCAGAAAGAAATGTATAAATCTTCATATCGGAAATAAATGTATCAACTACTATGGACCAGATGAGGAAATACATATTTCTCACTACTTACTCCACCTAATAACTGTTGGAAATATAACTTGAGGTGTCCCAAGAATGTTGGAAGAGAAAGTGTGGAGTCACAACCTTTTGGAAAGAGGAGATATCATTTATAATGTTGAGTTCTAATAAGTATAGTTCCTAGGTGTGTTACTTCTCTAGTCCTATAAATAGGGATGTACTATGTATCAACAAGAATAATTCAAATCAATCAAAATGTAGTCTTAAAGAGTTCTTCAGTTTTATATTCCGTATTTTACTTTTCAACATGGTATCAGGGCAGCTAACGATCCTTCGTTAGTTTGTTCAAAAAAAAGCACCAAAATTCAAGCCTTATCCACCGAAGAAATCAATTTTCAGCCACAACAGAAAAAAAAATATTTATCCCAACTAACACCATCAGCCACAACAGAAAGTACATTCTGTTGGACGTTTCCTCTCCGAAACAGTAAAACGGCAGTAGGAGATGAGAGGAGTGGCAGAACACCGTCGGGGTAGGAGGAGCAAGGTTGCAAGTAAGGGTCGATTGACCGCCGGTGGAGAGCGCCAATCAGGAGGTGGCAGCGAGCAAGAGAGATCTAAAGATGGAGATAATGAATCATCCAGCCGAGGGGAGAGAAAGCAAACAGCTGAACAATTCTTCTTCGAACAGAGGAAAGAGGTGTTGGAAGTAATAACAAAGTTGATCAAGCCGCCGCATGCCAAGTTGATCAAGCTGCTGCTAACAAAGTTGATCAAGTTGCTGCTAACAAAGCCTATCAAGAATTCTGGTGACAGAAAGAAGACGATGGATGGTGGGAATGAAAACCAGAGAAGATCGATCCGTAGCAGCACTAGAGTGCACTCTGCTGAGATAGTCCTCGGAAAAAAGAGAAAAGCTGCCATCGAGGACAGTCGTGAAGACTCGACGCAGTGAAGACGATAACCAACCGCCACCCAATGAAGGTAATCCGATCGTAGCAACGGCGCTTTCCGAAAGGGTCTGATCAGAATAAGGGAGTGGCGGCACGATTGGTGAAGAGCAGCTGCGACCTCGGCTTTGGAGGCCACTAATATTAGGACAAAGGAGATGGTGCGAATGATTCCGCTCTTGGAAATAAAAAGCCATGGTCATCGTCAATCGGAGAAGAGCCGGAGAAGGGAGATGCAAAATGGGAGGTGAAACGTCGTCTGCCGAACAAGTAGCAGCAGGTTGCTGTTGGAGGTGAGAATAGAAGGAGAAAAGAAAAAGGAGGCGTTGTTAGTTGTCTTCTCAATTTGGGTTTGCAAAAAAAATTGGGCTGATCTTATTGGGCTCATGTGAATTTGAGCTGGAATGGGCCGAGAATGGTCCACCCAAAATAAGCTTTGGGTTGCAAATTCAATTCAGTCCAAAGACGAGTTAGCTCCTCGATACGAGTAAAAACTGTTACTCAGAAAAAAAAAATAAGAGACTCCTAGATAAGAGCAAGAACTATCTATGATAGCTCATAGATACGAGCTAAAACTGTCTAAGAATGCTCCTGGATATAAGCTAAAACTATCTAATATGACTCCTGGATAAGAGCAAAAAGCATCAAAGAAGGCTCTCGGATATGAGTAAAAACTGTCTAGATTGGCTCCTTGGCACGAGTTAAAACTGTCAGCCAAAAATTGAAGAGCTCTATGACACGAGTTAAAACTATCAACAGAAAAATTGAAGAAGCTCCTTGAAATGAGTCTAAATAAACTTTCAATGATGAAGAGCTCCTTGATAAGAGCCTAAACTTTCAATGAAGAAAAAAAAAGTTGACTCCTTGGTACGAGTATAAACTATCAATGATGAATTGAAGAAGCTTTATGATACGAGCATAAACCTTCAATGAAAAGGGAAGGACTCCTAAGTATGAGTATAAACTATTTATCAAAGCGAAGATCGTGCAAGTTAAGTGTCGAAAAAACTCGATACTTAACTTGAGGGGGAGTGTGTTACGATCCCCATATCTTAGGTTTCCTTAATTATTTAGTTATCTTTTGATTCACCGTATCTTTCCATATATTGTTATCTTGTTCGATAAGTTTGGGTAGTAGTTCTAATATTATAAATAGGATAGATTGTTATCATTTTATTCTTTCAACCAATTAATGAAATCAGTATTTCACCCAATTTGGCTTGAATCACAAAAATCCTAAATCAATTGTTGCCGACGGGAATACTCCCGCGCTCAGCCCCGTTCTGCCGCCGACCCTAGCTTTAGGGCGCCAGATTTATTGTTTCTGCCGCCGACCCTAGCTTTAGGGCGCCGAATTTATTGTTTTTTGTGCTCTACCCGGAGAATCCAACATGTAAGAGGAAAACCCCTCTTAACAATTGGTGCTTTCATCCGTGCTCATCCTACATCTTCTTCATCCCCATATCTCACCAATCAATAAAAAACAAAAATACCTTCTTCACCAAAAAAAAAACCACTGAACCCCTCCACCCCAAATTCATTATTTTCCTTATTAATTATTCGTATTCATCACCAATATCAGCCTCTGCACCAGATGCACCCTATTATTGTAAAATTTGATCGCCTATTGGATATGATGAAATCACGTATGGACGCAGCAGATCGATGCGTGGAAAACCTTCGTCGGAAACAATACTCCAACCCACATCAATCTGGGTGGTCGCGCAACATCCCCGACGGCTTTTTCAGCAGCCATCCGGAGGATGCAGCCATTCGCTGTGTTGGCTACCCTCGTGCACCTCCGCTGCCGGAGCCACCACCATATCCGACTCCAGCCCCGCCGTACACGCAGCAAACCCGCCGCAGCTATCTGCCTCACAGTCAGCCGCCTCCCGCGCGCTCTAATTACAACGGGTATACCGCCCGACAGAAGGCCCACCAGCCGTTGCGCAACTCCTTCACCGCTGGGGATCAGTTCGGGGAGCAGGGGCTGCGCCAAATCCCTAACCCGAATAGTTTTTTGCCAAAGTCGCACCAGCAGCAGTTTCAGCCTGCGAAAAAGCCTCGCCGGAACCCGCCAGTTCTGGGACAGTATGTGGGGTTTCCGGTCGATGACGCTCCACGGACGCGCCCAACCATGTGTGGAGATCCGCCTAAAAAGTGCATTCAGCTGCGACTGTCGGCTTACGAGCCACAACCCCCAACCGGCTGGCCTTTGCGACTACAATCGTCTCCCTTGCATCAGCCCACCTATTGGAACCAGCCGAAACAGCAGGAATGTTGTTGTTCATGTGCCCGTCATTACTTGTGTCGGTGATGTATCAAGTATGAATCATTGATCAACATCGCTCGACACCGATGCAAGGTTGATCCCTCTTCGTAATGACACGCCATATTTGAGCATTCTTGGAGGTGATAAAGGAAGACATTTAGTTGTTCGATATGTGTTTGATCCCGGAGGAAACGCCTCGCTAAAGCTTTTACTTTCAACTCTCGTCGTTGGTTTGTGGTTTCCACCTTGAGGACAAGGTGGATTTCAACCATGGTGGAGTTGTTACGATCCCCATATCTTAGGTTTCCCCAATTATTTAGTTATCTTTTGATTCACCGTATCTTTCCATATATCGTTATCTTGTTCGATAAGTTAGGGTAGTAGTTCTAATATTATAAATATGATAGATTGTTATCATTTTATTCATTCAACCAATTAATGAAATCATTATTTCGCCTAACTTGGCTTGAATCACAAAAATATAAAATCAATTGCTGCCGACGGAAATACTCCCGCGCTCAGCCCCGTTCTGCTGCCGACCATAGCTTTAGGGCACTAGATTTATTGTTTCTGCCGCCGACCCTAGCTTTAGGGCGCCAGATTTATTGTTTTTTTGTGCTCTACCCGGAGAATCCAACGTTAAAGAGGAAAACCCCTCTTAACAGATTGTTGGAAATATAACTTGAGGTGTCCCAAGAATGTTGGGAAGAGAAAGTGTGGAGTCACAACCTGTTGGAAAGAGGAGATAGCATTTATAATGTTGAGTTCCAATAAGTATAGTTCCTAGGTGCATTACTTCTCTAGTCCTATAAATTGGGATGTACTATGTATCAACAAGAACAATTCAAATCAATCAAAATATAGCCTTCAAGAGTTTTTCAATTTTATTTTCCGCATTTTACTTTTCAACAATAACTTATTCTATACTTTTATAAACACTCAAGAATATAAATATTTTGAGTGGGATGGGGGAGAGTAGTTTATTATGTGTTTAGAAATGTAACTAGATTGGCTTTTTCTATCGACAGAAGGCAAAACAGATTCTATTTCAAGTAATCGTTTTCAATCACTCCCCGAATTGGAATTTGCCACCTTTATGTGATAGACTGCATAAAATGAACCTAGAGAAATTTCTGCAAATTGTTGTGAGTTGTGAAGACATAACAGAGTAATTGATGGTTGCCATTTACGACCATATATATTCGCAAATAAGGAAATGAAAGTTCGGCGTATCCACCAAATACATCAAATCCACTTGCGGTGGGGACCACCAAAATGCGTGGCGCCACCCAATTAATGCAGTTACTAAGAGCATCCACAATGGCGGCGAGCGGACCGGCTAGCCGATCTCCGGCGCTTGCCGGTTCTTTTGCCGAACCATTGTAACCGGCGACCGCCATTTCGGCGAAAAAATCGACGAGCGCTGGCCGATGCGCTCGCCGGTCCGCTCGCCGCCATTGTAGGCTCCGGACCAGCGAGCGATCGGCCAGCGAAGTTTTCTTTTTTTTTAAATTTTTTTTTGAAACACTATATATACGCGCTTTGCACGTCATTTTCATTCGCACTACTTGTTTTAACGAGTACTCTCTCTATCTTAATTTATGTACAAGATCAACAACATGAAATGGAGAACAACAACGAACGTACTCCAATGACGAGCGGGTCTCAAACTCCCCCGGTACCCATGGGAGGTGGATGGGGTCCGATGCCCGGGTACTACAACATGTACCCGTGGCAGCAGATGATGTCCGGGATGGCAGCCGGGGGAGTATGCCGGGGGGGTTACCGGCGATGCCGAGGTGGGCACCCGGTATGCAGATGATGCCGGGTTGGCACCCGGGATGCAGATGATGCCGGGGGGGTACCGGCGATGCAGGGGACGCCAGGGGGGTACCGGCGACGCAGGGGACGCTGGGGGAAAAACGTCTATCGCCCCAGTTTTGATTTTTCGACTGCTTCTTCGCCCACATCGACGCAATATGAGACTTTCTCCTTAGATGAGTTGGGGTTTGATCTTCTCGGTGTTCCGGAAACTCCCGTTCAAACAGGGGGTAGGGCGGGGTCGGGGCCCCCCAAAGAAGAAGGGCAGGGGGAAGGGCAAGAGGGTCGGCGAGTCATCCCAGCCGGGTGAGGACGACTGCTCGGTACGGAGGAAGTGGACGGATGCGGAGAACGTCGAGCTGTCCAAAGCGTGGGTGAGTGTTTGCGATGATCCTCTCACTTCGAACAATCAGAGGATCGTCAACATGTGGCCAAAATAGCAGCAGTCTACAAGGCATTTTGCCCTGAGAGGAGGCCGCGCAACGGGGAGGAGTGCCGGAAGGCATGGGACCGAATCAGGGCTGGGGTCTCCCGATTTTCGGGCTTGTACGCCAACGCCCTCTGCATGCAGAGCAGTGGCCAAACGGAGGATGATTGCAGGAGGATAGCAGAGAAAGCCTTCCCCTAGCCCGGGTTGTATAAGGAGTTCACCTACTGGAACTGCTATGAGGTGCTGAACGACCCCGAGAAGTTCCGGGCAGGTGTCGACGCTGGCTGGCCAAAGAAGCAACGACTGAACTATACCGGTGATTACAGCGGCAGCAGCGGCGGTTCCCACGACCTCCCCGAGGGTGCTCAGGAGCTCCCGTCCCCTCCATCGTTCGCTGGCCGAATTGGTCAAAGGCGGGCGCAATGGGAGGGGGGCGCCGGGGGGTCCCAGGAGGTCCAGTCGGCATCCCCCCTTGGCTAGTCGACAGAGGATCTCAAATTCTTCGCGCGTCAACAAACGCGTGCTCAGATGGTCAAGATCTTAGCCGATTGGAAGGCGGCAGAGGACCCCGAGGAGAAGAGTTTTCTTCACGCATTGCTCGTGAGCATGCGTGACGATTTGAAGGCCACCGCGGCACGGGGGGTACCGGCGGCAACGGAGGCGACGACGACGGTGGCGACGGAGGAGACGGCGGCGACGGAGACGAGGAGTGAGGCGGAGGTCGGGATTTTTTTTAAATAATGTAATTTTTTAATGTACTTTTTTTCATTTAAATAATATTATTGAATTTTCCCATATCTGCGTTGTAAATTTAATTCCATATTTTGTGTGATTGTCAATGGCTAGGCTATTGCTGGGCTATTTGCTTGTCCTGATGATGTGGCAGGAGGATTTTTAGTGGTGATAATATGACAGGAGGAGTTTGTGGCTGGGCTATGACTGAGCTATTCTTATTTTTGGATGCCCTAATGTAATCAAATTCTGATCAGATTAGCATTGTGCAATAGTACTGAGCATGGTTTTGCTCAAAATCTCAGCAAATATGGTGGCAGTTAACTCCGACGCTTCCGACTGCACCACTGCCTGCGTTAATCCGGACAGTAAATAACTTTTCCACTCTTCAATTTTTATTTATTCCATTTTTTACTTAAATCATACTCCTCTATAATTTCTGCTTCTATAAAAACTGATAGAAATCCATGTGTTCTATTCTAAAACCAATTGGTGATATCAATTCTGTATACACTGGATATGAGATAGTTGTATTCATATTTTTAGTTTTAATTGCCAACAAAAACATAACTGATAATCTTTGTTGATTCCAAGTTTCTTCTCTTAGGGAATAAGTATCCATAAGTAAATTCAATTGCAAATCATAGTAATATAGAGAAAAGGAAAAGGGAACATCTTGAACATAAGAATCTCTCTAGGTCTCGTCGGCTCAAATTCGATATTCAATTTGGAGACGATGTCGTCGTCCACGGGTGAGAACGGAGGCAAGAAGATCACCCTGCGCAGTTCCGACGGCGAGGTGTTTGAGGTGGACGAGTCGGCTGCCTTGGAGTCGCAGACCATCAAGCACATGATCGAGGATGATTGCGCCGATAACGTCATCCCCCTTTCCAACGTCACCGGTCCAAAGTCATCGAATACTGCAAGCGTCACGTCGATGCCGAGGACAAGCTCGCCTCCGATGAGGAATTCAAGGCCTTCGATGTCGATTTCGTCAAAGTCCATCAAGCCACGCTGTTAGACCTTATTTTGGCTGCTAATTACTTGAATATCAAGACCCTTCGGGACCTGACTTGCCAGACAGTCGGCGACATGATCATGGGAAAAACTCCAGAGAAGATCAGGAAGACATTCAACATCAAGAATGACTTTACAACAGAGGAAATCGTGCGAGAGAACCAGTGGGCTTTTGGATAGACTAAGCGCGGATAGAATATCTAAAGCTGCCAACAAAAGCTTGATTGGTGCAAAGAGAGGATCCAGTGACTCATTTGAGTCATGATGTTGCTTCTGCTAGGGCTGCTTTTACACAATTTTCTTGTTTCTCTAACTTTATTTTGTACGGTTATGCATTTTAACTGGACTCGTCCTATCCATATTATACAAGTATATTATGGAGTACAAGTATGCTTTTACTTTGGTACTATAATAGTAATATATTTTGACTCTTATCAGGACTCCAACCAAATGAGCATCTAAACTGATGTTTTGGAATTGGGAAGACGAGATTCCAGTTTATATTACTCCATATATTACTGAATAAAATAATTCAGTTGTTGTTTTATGAGGATAAATCGGCCCGGTAAGGTGTTCGGCGGTTCTGGTTTTGGGCTCCGATTCAGCGGTTCATTTTTTTGACTTTTTAGTTTTTACTTAACTACAAAAGGCGCATAAATAAAGTAGTACTAATATTGTACTAAAAAAAGCCCTATTAATTTCAGTTGCAAATGACAAGTGGGCGAGTCAATTGATGTTTCTAAACCAAATTGTAAGATGTTATATGAATATATGGTAGGATTTAGGTAATCAAATTTATTATCAGTTTGGTTAATGAGATTGAATCTCATAATTTAATCCTGGATGGATAATCATATAATAATTAATTATAGCTAACTCGCTTCAACTAATATAATCTCATAACTCAATCTTAGATTATATTTTTGTATATTTTATCTAGGAAACCAAACACTACCTAAATATTTACACTCAACGGTAATGTAAGTGAGGAAAGAAATCCGATGAAGCTAAGATCAAACCGTACAAATATTACCATATTCATCAATTCCATTTTAGGAAAGAATTTGGCTATAAAATCAACGGTCTTTCAGTGGGCCGGGGAGACCTCCGCCTCCCAAATAGGATTATTATTTCTACTTGTTGTATTCCATTTAGAGATGCCCACGGTTCATGAACCAGCGGTTCCGGTTTCAGAAATTGTCGAACCGGAACCAAACTGAGAGGGTGTTTCACAGTTCCGGTTCCAAAACCGATGGTTACTGTTTCGGTTCGGAATCGGCGGTTTTTACAGTTTTTCACGGTTCCGAACAGTCGGTTTCTGACGGTTTTTCGCGGTTTCCGGCTAGATTTCACGGTTTTCCGACAGTTTTTCACGGTTCCGGTTTGAAACCGTCCGGAACCGGCGGTTCCAGCACGGTTTTGGTTCGTAAAATTTGGAACCTGAACCGACCCACGGTTCAAAATATGGCAGTTCCGTTTCAAGAAAAAATTCACGGTTCCGCGGTTAACCGCAGGAACCGAAAACCTTGGGCATCTCTAATTCCATTCGAGCACCAACATCAACTTGATAATTTTTTGTTTCCCAAAATTTGGGAGTATTCGATTACCAGATCAATATATTAATTCACTTATCCAAAATAAGTAGTATTGCTTTAGATTTCCCTGTCCACACTAATTTACACTACGTATTTGTAATTTTTAAGATTAAATTTCAACTTTGTAGGAAAATTTAGATTTCGGTAAAAGTTTGAAAATTAGGATATCTATTGTATTTCGGGTCGAATTTGGAAACAGCTACGGAGATACATACGAGATACATTATTAAATTAAATACCTTATCACTTTAATACTGTATATATACTACTTTTAGCTTTGTTTCGAGAACCATACGAATTAAATTTACGCCGCCGTGATGTCCCTTCTCATGCTCTCCTGAACTTCAAAAGAATCTTTTATCCTCTGAAAAATCATTATTTTTTTTAGTGATTTTCTTGACATTCTTTCATCATCTCTCGCTTACTATTCATCCAAAGATGATGAGTTGGTGCCCAAATATATGCAACAATGTGCACGGACTGAAGCCGACTTTTATAATGATGTTGGTTCAGATGATTTTGTCTGTGGCTACTATTTGCTACAAGTTAGCGATGAACGATGGCATGCGTCTCCCGGTTTTGGTGGCCTACAGGTTCATGTTTGGAGCTGCTTTTATAGTTCCTGTTGCATTCTTTGTAGAAAGGTTACTTTCTCCTCCTTCTTCTCCATCTTCTTCGTCTTCAATGGTCTGTATACTATGCACTGAGTCGTTTGATACAGAAGATAAGAACGCACATTTTAGGTCCCTTATCTTGGAGATATTTTTCCTTATAAACGAACCCTAATTAATATAGTATATGATTATTAAGCTAATCCCATGAGATTTTTAAATTAGAAGATGTAGACGAAAATTAATATATGAATTATTTTTATTATTTTCAGGAAAACGAGGCCGAAACTAACGTGGAAGACAATCTTCTATGGTTTTATCTGTGGTTTATTCGGGTACGTGTTCTTCATCTTTTTGCATCACAAATTACAGACTCTCCAGGAAAAAAAGATGAAATTTGGAAACTATTGCTAGTGGATGTGTGTGCGTGAAATAGCGTTGAAATTAATTGCGTTATGAAATTTCCTACTTTTTATGGCTGTGCTTCTTGTGACATTAGGCAGCTTTAACCATAACTATGTTGTTAACTGTTGCAATCTATGAACAAACTCTATTTTTTGCATCTTGTTCACAACCACACAACCTGAAAGGCTGAAAAACCATCACCGGATCAGAAATATACGAGTGTGTTGAGATTTTGTAGGAAATTCAAATTAAGTAGAAAGGATTCGAATATATGTATATGTATTGGGAAATTTTTCTTTGTCACATGAAATTGAATTTGAAAAGTAACTTAATATGCAAAAAAAATAAGACTTCATATTTTTCATCCGTCAAAAACTTTAATTCATGATCTCTGAATGTTGATGATTGCTATTTTTTGTTTTCAGAGGATCACTAGGACAAAATCTCTATTTGAACAGCATAGCCTTAACTTCTGCAACGTTTGCCACTGCCATGATGAATTTGATTCCAGCCATTACATTTATCGTGGCAATTTGCTTGAGGTAACAATATTTATATACACATAGTAAATATTTACTAGGTTTGAACTAGTTTTGGTGAATGCAGGTTAGAGAAGCTGGGGTGGAATTCATCAGCAGGAAAAGCCAAAGCTTTTGGAACTGTAATGGGAATAGGAGGAGCAATGCTCCTCACATTCTACAAGGGGCCCGAGTTAAATATATGGAACACCAACATAAACCTTCTCAAAACTTCTACTTCTCATCATCATCATCAAGCAAACACACATAACCAAAGTGGCTATGATCTTGTCTTGGGTGCACTTTTATCCATTGCTAGCTGTGTTTGTTACTCGTTATGGTTGATTGTTCAGGTTCGTCCCGTCAACTCTATACTTGCTTCTTGAATGAAATTGATGCTACATGCCTAATTTATGATTTTCTTGATAGGCTAAGGCTGCAGAGCGTTATCCATGCCCGTACAGCATCACAGCGATGATGACAGCATGGGCTTCGGTTCAGAGTGTTTTATTTGCCGTGTGCACGGAGAAGGATTGGAGCAACTGGATCATGGGATGGGATATTAGGCTTCTCACAGTAGCTGTTGCTGTAAGTCATGCATGTGGTAGTCACATTGATTTGTTTATCCCTATTATTGATAATGTATGCTAAAAGTGAGTTGAAATTTGAACAGGGGATTTTGGGGTCAGGGGTGATGTTTACTCTAGTAGCATGGTGCGTCCGGATGAGAGGGCCGTTGTTTGTGTCTGTGTTCAACCCATTGTTACTTGTGATTGTGGCGATTGCGGGATCTTTGCTTTTGCAGGAGAAGTTGCATGTTGGAATGTAAGTTGTGTTTTTTCTGTATTACTTTGAAATGAAATACGAGATTGATATATGTTGTTAATTTATGAATGTGTGTATGATAGGTTGCTAGGGGCCATCCTGATCATAGCGGGACTATACGTTGTGTTGTGGGGTAAAGGCAAAGAATTGAAGAAAATATCTCAATTGATGCCAGAGGATGAACATGTGCGTATTGACATGCCACCGCCACCATTGTCGTCACGGCCAAGTGAAGGCAGTCGCGGCGGTAGTAGCAATAGGAAGTCGACTGCGGAGGAGGAAGAGAGAAGGGATACACAGGGGAACTCTGAGGTTTTAGGTGGTCTTTACATATATCCTTGATGTTTGAGTTTGATTCAATGTAGGGATTAGTTGATATAACATTATACAGGATTGGTATTAGATGAGATATTCTTCAATAGCTGCACTAATTTTGAAGTCTATCTGTTTTGCTTGTCATTAGCCCAGTAGATGCAATATTGGGTGATGTTTTCATCTTGTACTATTTAAATTCGTCATTTATTTTATTTTATTTTTTCATCGTTAGAAAGTAACACAATTACACATTTAGCTACCTACATGCATGTATATCAAATATAATTACTGTATCATTCTTTTCTCTTTTTCTACAGGATATAAGTTCAATATGTTAAATAGTCAGTGGTTCAATACAAAAACAATTAGTGGTTATCTCAGGAATAAACGTAATTCCAATATGTTAAATAGTTAGTGGTTCAATAGAAAGACAATCAGTGGTTACCCCAGGAGTAAACATAATTTGTTTTGTGCTTGCATATTATTTGTTATTTTTTTAAATTTTATATAATTATTTATAATTTTTAACTTTAATTATAATTATTTATTTGTTTATATAATTTTTTAATCAAATATTTAGTTGAATTTAGTCGTAGTATTTCTCAACTCTCATTCAGAAATCAGAAACACATAATCAATATTAATGGCTTACCACTAATAAGCTACAAGTTGTACTCCGTATTAGTTTTAGATGCAACAAAACTTTATTAGAGCATCTCTAATGGCGGACGTCCGATCGTACGTGCAG
Organism: Salvia splendens; assembly: GCF_004379255.2. Lineage (NCBI taxonomy): Eukaryota > Viridiplantae > Streptophyta > Magnoliopsida > Lamiales > Lamiaceae > Salvia > Salvia splendens. Next base: position 12,123,311 of record NC_056033.1, read on the forward strand.
CAAAACTTTAAGCGTGTTCAGAAACGTAATTAAATTGGCTTTTTCTATCGGGAAGGCAAAAGAGATTCCATTTCAAGTAATCTTTTTCAGTCACTCCCAAAATTGAAATTTGCCACCTTTAACATAGTAATAAATTTCTGCAAGTTCAACATATAGTAGTAATAATTTCAGCAAATTGTTGGGACTTGTGAATAATTGATGGTTTACGTTATGACATTCATTCCACGTATTCACCAAACATAGCAAATTATATATACGGAGGGAGTATATATGTATATTGCGGAGGGACCCACCAAAATGCGTGGCGCCGCCCAATTAATGCAGTTACTTTTGCATTTAAAATGTTACACCTATCCAATTCAGATCAGATTAGCACTGAACAATGGAAAAGAAGGTGGCGATAGTATTGAGCGTGATTTTGCTCATAATCTCAGCAAATATGGTGGCGGTCAACTCCGACGCCTCCGACTGCAACGACGCCTGCACCACTGCCTGCGTTAATCCTGACCGTAAATAAATTCTCCACTCTTCAATTTTTACTTAAATCATCATCCTCAATAATTTCTGCTTCTATTTTTTCCGATTGTGCAGCTAGACTTACGGCTCGATGCAACACCAAGTGCGGGATAAGGTGCGGTCCAGGTATTTTTCCCTCGATCTATACTAATTTTTCTGGATTTCGGTCCAATTTATGTTGTGCTTATGGTGATGATTGCTATGGTAACTTATTATTCAATACCACTTAACACTTCATTTGTATGGCAATTAGCATTTTGCTTAGTATGATTTGATTTTAACAAGTATTAGTGGTTTAATTTGAAGAGTTCATTCATAAATCTAGTGACCAAATAATTAGGGAAAAGCTTATGCAGAGCTCTAGTTTTGAATCAACTTTTAAGGAATTGAAGTAGGAATTTCCGAAGTTTCTGGTAAAATTAGTGAGGTAATTAGGTTGGATCAGTCTGGATCTGGGTTCATTGCTTAAATAAGTTCGAACCCTATTGAGGCAACCTTTCTGAACTTATTTTGATCATGTGTTACTCAATCTTAGGGATGGTATGTTCTGTTTAAAAATTCATTTTTATAAGCCTGTTAAAAAGTAGATCTCCATTTCTACGTTCTTCCAATAGATCATACTAATAAGCCTCCAAATCTAACAAACGGTTGCATGGAAGAAACATCAGGTGGCCAATTAATAGAAGCAGCATTCTTCTTGTTCTGGTTTATGACTTTTTTGTGTGTTATTTGATGAATAGCTAACCAAATTTTGATCAAACATAGTCGAGAATCTTTGTTGAGGGAATAAGTATCCATTGTTTCATAACTGATTATGTAACAAGTAAATTCAATTGCAAATCATAGTAATATATAGAAGAGGGGATAACTTGGAACATGAGAGTAGTTGTTCTATTTCATGGTACCCCCTTTGATGGTGTCTGGTTGTGAAGTTAAAGAGCTCGATTTAGAATCTGTTGCTAACTAATAGTACAAATTTGATGTCATAGGACGTTTGTGTTTCTTGACTGCTGCTTTATTTGAGATATCTGCAACTGCAATTTATAAAATTGTGAGGAGAGGAATCACTTGAACTAAAATTATCCAAACAATAAGTGCTTGTCTTTAGCTGCTTATTAATTTGATATTGCTTCAACAGTTGTTGTCAAGAGCAAACATAACATCATCATAACCTCTTCCTTAATATGTTCATTTTCTGCAGATGTAGATTTGATGTGCTTATTTTATTTTTTATAAACATTTATACTCAGTCCTGCAATTCATTACATTTACATCCATATTGAAGGCCTGCGTACTTCAATCTATGATGCCATCAAAATAACCAGTTCATAGTTTAATACTCATTGTTTTTGTATTCTTCTTTTTAACTTTGGTATAATTATATTTTTGACTTGGTCAGGACTCCAAGCAAATGAGCATTTAAACTGATGTTTTGGAACTGGGAAGAGGAGATTCCAGTTTATATTACTCCATATATTACTGAATAAAATAAATAAGTTGTTTTATGAGGATAAAACACATGTTTGTGGGACACTATGCTGTTTTTTATGAGGATAAAACACATGTTTGTGGGACACTATGCTGTGACGTTTATGTACTGGAGTGGATTTTAATATTTGAAAACGTATTATTTCGTATGTATTTATATGTTAGATTTAGGGCTTGGAATTTCTAAGACATGATATTGCTTATTTTCAGCAGGCTTCACCTTCTTTGTTCCTTTAATAAGCTTTTTTACTTGTGATAATTTATTTTTGCAATTTAGACTTAAATTTTTTCAACGATTGATATGGTTAATGATAACATTTTTTTCCCATTGATTTGATTGCGTAAATTCGTTCCAAATGCCCCCAACTGTTGACTTAATTTGACTCCAGTTGGACATACTACAAAAAAATAAAAAACTTAGTGGGAACTATCGAGCTCCAGGAAAAAAACATTGGGCCGAGTATGGAAGTAGGATAAAAAATCCATTGGGCCGATAATGGATTAGGATTGTGGGCTTTTGTTAAAATTTTGAATCAACAGACAATTTTATGATTCACACCCAATGCATTCTTCCAAACATTTACTAACTCACATAGCATCATATTATAGACATCCACAATCCTACATGAGTTTATGTATATATCTAATTGTGTGTTATTATATATGCGGTGTGTAAATTAATTTTATTTATTATCATTTCGTCAGTAGCATTAATGAAATCATTATCTACGTTATAATAATAGTCAAAGCTTCATTTGGAAGACATTAGAGTAAACATGTTTTCTAATTAGAGCAAGACAATATATATGCTTAAAGATGATAAAGGAAGACCAAGACAACTTGTTTCAGACAAAATCCACATGCAATATGCCATCATTAGTAGACAGGATTATTGAGGTTACAGTTTTTAATACAACATTACTGATAATAGCCCCTACACAAGTAAGCATCTACTCCCCGAGTTTTTTCTTTTTTTGGTAAAACATGTTAATTGAATTCCATTTTAATGAAGAAGATTAGATTTATTCCGAATGGGGGAGTGACGCACAAGGGTTATGCGTCGTTAATAATGAAACGCACAACCCTTATGCGTCTTTGGTTAATGACGCACAAGGGTTATGCGTCGTTTAACGACGGATAAGGGTTATGCGTCTTACTCTAATGACGCATAACCCTTGTGCGTCACACTGGTTAGTATTCCCACCTATCACCCGGGTGACCCGGGTTCGATCCCCGGCAATGGCGCATTTTTTTAAGTGATTAGTATTTGATAAAAATGAGTTATTCTAAACATTTGTTTTTGGCAAATACATATTACTCTTATTGTCTATGTTTATCACCATCGATTACTTTAAAATCAACACAATTAAAAAATTAAATTCAATAAAAAATTAAATGCATCAATCCATATTATAAATATAATTAAAAATTATCTTTAGCCCTATCAAATTAATGCCCACAATATAAAAGTAGGAGAGTTCCTATTTTTTTTTTAATATGAAAGCCACCTATATATAAACACCCTTTTAATAGGAACAGTATAATTCCATAATTTTTATTAACACATATTTATAAATAAAATATTTAGATTCATATTTGGCGACTTTCCGTTTTGAATCTTTTCATAGAAAAAGAGTAAGTAAAATATAGTAAAGCAATTCATGATATTCTATACCACCAATAGAAGTTTCTAACTTAGTGACAAATTTTATACTTTGTCGATGATATTCTATAGTCTCATCCCTCAATAATTCACCTCTCTCTCTTTGCCTCTCTCACGTAATTTCACGATTGTGTGTGTAGACTTAGACTCAAGTTATAATCCAAAAAAAACGTACAAAATTTACTAAGTCAAAATCTTAGCCTAGCAAGACAAGTTAGTATATTGATTTGAGCAAGAAAAGGTATTGATTTGATGATTCCAAAAAGTAATATGTATTTGCCAAAAAATGTATTTGCCAAAAACAAATGTTTAGAATAACTCATTTTTATCAAATACTAATCACTTAAAAAAATGTGTCGTTGTCGGGGATTGAACCCGGGTCACCCGCGTGATAGGCGGGAATACTAACCAGTGTGACGCACAAAGGTTATGCGTCATTAGGGTAAGACGCATAACCCTTATGCGTCGTTGAACGACGCATAACCCTTGTGCGTCGTTCAATGACGCATAACCCTTGTGCTTCACTCCCCCATTCGGAATAAATCTAATCTTCTTCATTAAAATAGAATTCAATTAATATGCTTTAACAAAAAAAGAAAGAACTCTCTTAATATGCACTCTTTCCTTTATAGTCCGTCCCACAAGAATATGCACTTTCTAATTTTGGAAAGTCTTTTATCTCTAATAAGGTGAGACTCATTCTCCACTAATAATATTTTATTTACTTTTTCTCTCTACATCTCTCTTAATTCATCAATTTTACATTAAAACTCGTGCCGACCCCAAATTGCATATTCTTTTGGGACGGAAGGAGTATTTGTTAATAGAGTGAACTACACTAATAGTCAATGATCTTGTAGAAAAATGCACCAATGGTCCCTACAAAAATTTTATATCTTTTTTGGTCCCTAGAAATTACATTTTTTGTACCCGTCGGTCTTTTATATCCCTCTACATTTGATAAATCTCCTAAATGCCATGGAGGGCATTTTTGGTATTTAGAAATTACAATTTAGATATCTCTTCAATCATGCAATTTCTTTTGACATACATAGAAACACATTTTCGGATAGAAAATATTTACATTTCTGATATTAGTCCATTTTATATTTTTACAAGATAAAACAATTTCTTTTGAATTATTTCACCTAAATATTTTAAATAATTACTTGAATAACGTAGATTAAGCTTTATAATGAAAAAATTACTATAGTTTACTTTAATATTTTTGATAAAAAAATGTTACTTGCAATAGTTCACTTTAATTTACGTTAGATATAGTTCACTTAAATTTTAATTATTATACTTAAAAATATTTTTCACTATACTTTATTTTAATTAATGTAAATAAAATATTTATTTTTCACTTAAGTATAATAACATTAAAATTAATTAAAATATTTATTTTTCACTTAAGTATAATAACATTTAAAAAATTACTATAATTCACTATAATTTTTGTTTCTCAAATTTTAAAAAATTAAGTAAAATTTTTAAGTAAAAATAAATTTCACAAAGAATTTTCTGTAGTTCACTTTAATATTTTTATTAAAAAATGTTACTAATAGAGTTAATTTTTTCTTCGCAAAAATAGAGATCGAGCTGTATAATAAATACTAATATTTAATTTTAAAAATAATTAAAGCATAATTAAAATATTTTATTTCTTATTTAAAATTTTGAAATTATAAAGCATTAAATATTATTTAAATGAAAGTATAATAGAGTTTCTAAAAGAAAATGGTGATGGAAGAAAAAATTAAAAAAATTAAAGGGAAAGTTACAAGGTCTAAAATGCCCTCAAACTATAAATATTTACACTAATGGTGCTTAGGATTATTTTAGTCCTATCATCCAAAAATGATATAAATTTTTTTTATGGATCATTGGTACATTTTTCGACAAGATTATTGACTATTAGTATAGTTTACTCTTGTTAATATGAAATTAGACTACCATGTAAGAAAGATTGGACGAATGGGAACTGTTTAAAAATAGTACTAGTGATTTTTTTTTATTTTTTTGCGCCACAATCGTCCATCTCGAGGTATTTAAAAGTATTTCATGCTGCAAATCCTAAATAGGAACTGGATTCGTCTTTATTTGAAAATTTTGCTACAAAATTATGGCCAGTGAAAAGAATATCGATATTGATTGTTTTTTTGGTTTCATTATCTTTTTCGTTTCCCCTAATTTTCACTAATCAATTTTTCTTCAATATAATAACAACAACGGTTCCAAGAAGGTTCTTGTAACTATATCATTACATCTGTCCATAACCAATAGTTATATTATTTCCATTTTGAATTATAGATAAAAATTAGTCTTTTTCTACTTTTGTAAATTTTTCTCTAACATGTGGATCTTATTCTCCTCTGACAAAACATAACATTGATTGTAGATTGAGTTATAGTATTAAAAATATATCACGCTTAAATTACTGATTTGTGCAAAATTTTATCTTGCTATTTATTTTAGTAGAGCAATGCCAAGTTACGGTGGTAACCATGTTTCCCTAATGATTAGAAAGTTTCTTATTATAAAACTTTAGTTGCCCCAAAACTTAACCTTTTTGACATCTTTGCTCTCTAGTAACTTTCACGCCCTACCATCACATACAAAGTGGGTATCGTTGCCCATCAAATATGAATTAACTGCATATAATTAATTGTAAAATAAATCTTAAAATATCTCAAGATTTTGATTACATCTTATATTCAACTAATATGTGGAAATAATTATATATTTGCGTAATATTTGTATAATTTTAACTATAAAATGTATTCATGCTCTTCCAATAGTTAATCATCGTATACACGCAAAATGTGTCAGAATAGTGAATTTTGAGTTAGTTTGAATGGCATGGTTCATTGGTTTACTCCCTCCGTCCCGGCCAAGATGACACATTCCTTGGCCAACACGGGATTTTATGAGTTATTGATTAAAGTGTTTAATTTGAGAGAAAAAAAGTGGGTGAAAGTATTAAAATAGAGAGAGAAAGAAAGATGAATATTTTAATAGGAGTGAAAAAAAAGTTGTTGAGTGTATTAATTGGAGAGAGAAAATTTCCAAAAAAGGAAATGTGTCATCTTAGTTAGGACAAACTAAAAAGGAAAGCGTGTCATCTTAAGCGGGACGGAGGGAGTACATAAATGATACATGATCTTTCACTTTCGCACATAAACGGTACCTGATCTTTATTTTATATATTTTAGTACCTATAAATCACATTTTTGGTACCTGATGCAATTTTCACCCCAAAATACCCTCTAAACAAATGTATTTTTTCATTTGTGTCATAAAGGATATTTTGGGCATACACAAAACTAGTACCAAAAGTGATATTATTATAATATCTTCTCTCATTCTCCTCACTCTTTATACTATTATTAATCAATATTAATATTATTATTTTGATAATATAAATTAATAATTAATTTATTTTTTAATATCATTCAAATATTCTTAATTAAAATAATAGTCATATTATATTTAATTATTATTATAATATTATTATTGTTATAATACTAAATACTAGTATTAATTAATAAATTATCATAGTATAATTATTTAAATTATGAATGATAAAATATTATATAATAATAACTAATCAATGTATTCTTAATAAAAAAAAATTAAAATTGTGAATTGTATTCGTAATGATATACAATTGAATACTTTTAGTTAGGTGTTTCAACCCTAAAATGAGTATAAAATAATTTAATTAAAAGTTTAAGTAATTAATTTAATTAGGTGTTTTGTTCTTGATTTATATTATTAATACAATTAGATCATACACTAAAAAGAAAGAAGAACAAGAAGAGAAAATAAAAAAAAGAAAATATAAACTAAGGAGAAAAAAGAAAGAAGAAAGGCAGATAAAATACTAAAAAGAAATAAGAAAATGAAGAAAAAAGAAAGAAGAAGAAACTAAAGAAGAAGAAAAAGAAATATGTAAGAAAAAAGAAATCACATGTTTGGTACTATTTGATTGAAATTTCCAAAAATATTTTCCATAACAAAAAGATCAGGTACATAGGGTTATTTTTGTCATGAGGTACCAAAAACGATATAAAATAAAGATCAGGTACCATTTATATGCGAAAGCAAAAGATCAAGTATCATTTACGTAGTTCACTCTAATTTAAAATATAGCTTGCATTTACTTAGATTGCAACTATATTAATGGAGATATGATATACTAGTAAAAAGGTAAATCAAGGATAAAAATTTCATTCTCTATTAGAAATAACTCGATTAGTTTGTTTCACCTTAAAAGGTTCTTTATAAGCTTGTTTAAGAGAATAGTGAGCCAAATTCTAATATTTTACTAATTCGTATTAACTTCTTTGAAAAGCTTATGTATCCGATATTAGTTATTACTCGTACGTAGTTGAACCCTTTATTTAACTTATTTATGATTAAATATACGTTATTACGTGTCCGTTATATTATAAATTTCTTGTTATGGATGAAGAATAAAAGACAAAGTTTCTTGAAATATTTAAATACTAGTAGTATATATGGTGTGATGATTAAAGAGCTTGAGGTGTTTGGAGAAAAGTAAATTTATGTCACCTGTGCATTCCTCACGCTTTGTTTCTTTCTATACAAGTCAAAAAAGACGATCGAACCAAACGCATCACTCATTTAACTCCCTTTCCTTTTCCTTTTTACTTTTAAAAGATAAAAACGACGGGAAATTAAAGGTAGGAATAAATTGCTGAATTTTTTTAAAATCTTATACTACTAACTAATCACGAATAAGTATTTGAAACATCGTCTTATAATATTACATAATAAATCAAATTGCCTTCGCTTTTATAATGCGAGTATAACCATTAGCCAACACAAGAATTTTAATTAACCTGATAAACCTTATAAAAATTAGAGTATGCGAATGCAAGTTAGCTATCTTCGTATAATTATTGTCGTATTGAGATTGTAAGATGATGGTTGGGCGAATTTTTGGTGGTGATGAATGCTGGAAAATACAGATCACGACACAGAGATTTACGTGGTTCGATTTACTGAGGTAAATCTACGTCCACGGGAAGAAAAGAGGGCAGAGTTGTATTGCTTGATCTGTTTTCTACAGCTTACAATACAGACTTGCTATTTGATATTTTATCTCTAGAGAGCGAGCCAGAGCTTTTCTATCTGATCTAAGTTCTATTTATACATTGAACTAAGATCGTGGCTTGCATCACCACTAACTGGGTAGTGGATGTCGTGGAGGTCATGCGATCCTGCATGGGCCCACTATATCTTTGTTTGGTCCGCTTTCCTGCAGGAGATCGTGCATGATTTGACACCACTAAATAGATCGTGTAGTGGAGATCGTGGAGGTTCTGACATGAGTTGACTATCTCCCAGTTCGGTCGAATACTGAGACCGAACTGCTGAACTATTGCCGAGCAGCTTTTGCCGATCTGAGAGTAGAGCTTGATTGGTCGGCTTTTACCGAGCTGTAGGCTGGGGCCGAACTCTTTGGTAATGCCGAACTGATTGGTCGGCTTTTACCGAGCTGTAGGCTGGGGCCGAACTCTTTGGTAATGCCGAACTGATACTCTTCCTTGGGCTTTGGGCTGATGGGCTGTCACTGCTATTGGGCTTGTTTAGTACGTACCCCATCACTACCCCCCCCGAAAAGCGAAGTGAATCACTTCGGCGAAGCGAGTCACTTCGGCATTCTGGATAAAGGTACGGGGGAGGCTGATGACCGATAAAGCCGAGCAGGGTCCCGAAGTCATCCTGTCGCTGTACGGCCGAGAGATAGCAGCTCGGCTTCAGAGTCTGCCGGTGCTTGAGGAGCTTGCTTCGTCCTCGGTCCTGCTTTCTGCAGACCAAGTTCGTAGTTGCCGAGCTGACCGCGATGAGAACATGGAAGCTATCTTTGCCTCCATAGGGTCAGTTTCACCCGCCCCAATTTTCCATGGAGAGGGTGAGACCGAGCAGCATGAGCGGCAGACCGGCGATGAGCAGGCCGAGCAGGAGGCGCAGCAGATCGGCTACGGTGGCGCCGAGCAGGCTGGGGAGAGCAGGGAGGCCGAGGCTGAAGCTGAAGCAGACGAGGAGAAGGAAGCTGAACCTCACCGAGAAGGCGGAGACGAAGCTGGCGGAGTATGATTTCGTCTCCCTTCTCCTAGTTTAGTTTCTTCCTTCTTGTAAAACGGCCTTGAAGCCCTTGTGTAGAAAAAAATTTTTCTTACGAATGAAAAAATTCTTCTTTCTGCTCTTGTGTCTTCGTATAGCTTTTCGTACTCTCTTACTCCTGTTGTGGTTTACTACCTGCTCGGTAAGCTGAAATGCCGAACTGACGTAGCTGCTTTGTATTCTTAACTCTCAAGGAGCTGGAGGTACTTCACTGGAAGCGGCTGTACTCTTCGGCTTTAGACGAAGCTGAGAAAAGAGCTATAGCTGACCAGATGAAGAATGACGAACTCTTGGCTCGTTCAATGAAGCTGGAGGCCGATAATAAGGACTTAGAGTCCGAAAAGAAGGATCTGGAGGCCGAGCTGAACACTGCCGTCGCTGAGAGGACTGCGTATGAGGATTTCATCTGCAGGCGTGGGGGAATGACCATCTCTGAAGTTCAGGAACGAGTTGACGAACTGTGGGAGGAATATCATGTACTCCGGAGGAACAATGCGCTGGAGAGCTTGGCTTGCCAACAAGTCGTGAAATCATTGCGGCGCTGGGCTTCTCGGTACGTCATAGTTCTTTCCCGGCGTCCCTCAATTGAGAGATTCCTCAGGCATTTCCCGCCAATAGATGCTAGTACTCCAGCTCAAACCTCTGATTCACTTGCTCAAAACCCTACTCCAAGTCAGCAACGAACTCAGGGACAACCAGAGACGTCAAGTCGAGGACGGACTGAAGTTCGCAGAGGAGCTGTGGTTATGAATGAGCAAGATCGGCAAATGCTTCGTGAAGAGACTCTTCGCCGCCGAGGTGCTAGGGCTTCCCGGGTTCAGAGAAGAGGTGGCAGGTCGATTAGAGCATCTCGTCGACCTGCTTATTCTGCAGCTGCCGAGAACGCCCGAACTCGGCTTCACGAGGATTTTGTGAATAGGTGGCTCAACTTTAGCAACCCCGGACAGTAGAATAGTCCTTTGTAATAGCGTAACGCCATTTTGTAGGGTAGCGGAGTTGTATGCCGAACAAGATTTGAAAAATGAAATTTTGTTTTCGCTTCTAACACTGTGTATTTACAGCTTAGCGAAAAAATTTCATCGTACTTGTCCTCGGTCTTATGAAGTAAACTTCTTTGACCGGACTTGGTCCTTGGTCTGATGAAATAAACATCTTTGACCGGACTCGTCTTTGGTCTGATGAAATAAACATCTTTGACCGGACTCGTCTTTGGTCTGATGAAATAAACATCTTTGACCGGACTCGTCTTTGGTCTGATGAAATAAACATCTTTGACCGGACTCGTCTTTGGTCTGATGAAATAAACATCTTTGACCGGACTCGTCTTTGGTCTGATGAAATAAACATCTTTGATCGGACTCGTCTTTGGTCTGATGAAATAAACATCTTTGACCGGACTAAGCTTGTGTCCTAATTTGGCGAGTTTTATCGCTCGGATCGGACTTTCCGTTGTCCTAATTTGGGGATCGGACTTTCCCTTGTCCTAATTCGGCGAGTTTTATCGCGTGGATCGGACTTTCCCTTGTCCTAATTCAGGCAAGTTTTATCGCGTGAATCGGACTTTTGTTGCAGTTCGTTTCAGACGAAGTGCTTGATTCTTAAGCTGAATTGTGGTCTTGTATCCTCTTTAGAAGCTTGGACTTCACAATCGTTGGCTTATTGCAGTTCGTTTCAGACGAAGTGCTTGTTTCTTAAGCTGAATTGTGGTCTTGTATCCTCTTTAGAAGCTTGGACTCACAATCGTTAGCTTGCAGCTCGTTTCAGACGAACTGCTTGTTTCTTAAGCTGAATTGTGGTCTTGTATCCTCTTTAGAAGCTTGGACTCACAATCGTTAGCTTGCAGCTCGTTTCAGACGAACTGCTTGTTTCTTAAGCTGAATTGTGGTCTTGTATCCTCTTTAGAAGCTTGGACTCACAATCGTTAGCTTGCATATGTTCTAAAAAGGGGATCAGCCTTTGAAGAACAAGATACCTCAGTAACATTTGTAAGAGACGACACGCACATAGACATACAAAACGCATATAGACAAATAAACGACAAGCATAAAAAAACAAGTAAAACACAAAGAAAGCACATACCCCTAGGACCGAACTAGACACAAGACTGACTGACCGGACTGTCTCTTACAAATGGAACTTCTTGAGGTTGGAAACGTACCATGTTCGGGGTGCTTGTTCTCCTGACATGTGAGTCAATTTGTAAGACTCTTTGCCGAGGACTTCTGACACCCGATATGGACCTTCCCATGTGGGTTCGAGTTAGCCCAGCTTTTCTGCTCGGCTTACTTCGTTGTTTCTCAAGACGAGATCTCCCACTTGAAATTGCAGCTTTTTCACCCTTTGGTTATAATACCGGGCTACTTGCTCCTTGTACTTGGCTGCTTTTATGCAGGCCAATTCTCTTCTTTCTTCGGCAAGATCTAGTTCGGCTCTCAGTCCGTCACCATTCATTTCTGAGGAGAAATTTAGAGTTCGGGGACTGGGTACGCCGATCTCAACCGGAATCACGGCTTCAGTGCCGTACACCATCGAGTTCGGCTCCGGTGTGACTTTGGTCATTTCGCCTGCCTCTGACTCCGGCTGCTGTGATTGCTATGCTTGATGGTGCCGATCTGATTGCTCGGCACTTTTAAGCGCAATCTGCACTCTTGCTCTTTTTCGATCACCTCGGATGACCGCTATCCCTCCTTTAGTGGGGAAGGTGTTCGGCGAGGATGCCTCTGATCGCTATGATCGGGCTTCTTTTTGTCTTCTCTAGATGAGCTGTCTAAAGACCGTTTTCGACGGTCTGCCTCATCGGCACGAGAAAACTGGTCCGCAATGTCCCACATCTCTTGAGCTGTTTGCGGACTGCATTCCACGAGCTTTCTGTAGAGAGCTCCGGGTAGGATTCCATTTTGGAATGCCGAAATGACAAGTAGATCATTGAGATCATCTACTTGTAGGCATTCCTTGTGGAACCTCGTCATAAAGTCGCTGATCTTTTCGTCGCGACCTTGACGTGTAGAAAGCAGCTGAGCTGAGGTGATTCGGGCTTCCGCTTTCTGAAAGAACCTCCTGTGGAAAGCATCCATTAGATCTCGGTAAGATCTAATGCTGCCTTGGGGGAGGCTATCGAACCACCTTCTTGCGTTCCCGATAAGCAGCTCGGGAAACAGCTTGCACATATGGACCTCGTTGAGACCCTGGTTCACCATGTTATACTGATAGCGTCCCAGGAAGTCATGAGGATTCACTAACCCGTCATAAGTCATCGACGGAGTTCGGTAGTTCTGTGGCAAGGGAGTTCGGGTGATATCGTCCGAGAACGGAGTCTTCAATGCTCCGTACATGGCGAACCCGACATCTCTTCGGTATGGAGGAGATGGAGTTCTCCTGTGATTCCGGTACCGAGGAGGAACAGGAACATGTCGGGGTTGAGGATTCTTCTTCCTGGAAGACACGGCACTACTGCGGTAGTGACTTTCATGTCTGGATGAGGAAGGAGAATCCACCGTTTTCGTCTTCGGCTGTTGGCTCTTTTGCAGGAAGGCTAAGAACTCATCCTGCTTCTCAGCCAAGAACAGCTTGACAGCCTCATTCAAATCAGGCTGCTGGGAAGACTCGGTGTGTGGACCTTTTGAGCGGCTTGTTCCTTCATCGTGAAAACTGGAAGTAGCTGTCTCCCGAGGCTGTTTTCCGGACCTGCGGGCTGGACTAGCTTCCTCATGGTTTTCACGAACGGTATTACGGGTAGTGTGTGATCTGGTATGCATTTTTTTGGGGTGGAAAAAGGGTCAAAATTTGCTTTATCACAAATTTGGTTCTCTGTTTCCCACAGACGGCGCCAGTGATGGTTGGGCGAATTTTTGGTGGTGATGAATGCTGGAAAATACAGATCACGACACAGAGATTTACGTGGTTCGATTTACTGAGGTAAATCTACGTCCACGGGAAGAAAAGAGGGCAGAGTTGTATTGCTTGATCTGTTTTCTACAGCTTACAATACAGACTTGCTATTTGATATTTTATCTCTAGAGAGCGAGCCAGAGCTTTTCTATCTGATCTAAGTTCTATTTATACATTGAACTAAGATCGTGGCTTGCATCACCACTAACTGGGTAGTGGATGTCGTGGAGGTCATGCGATCCTGCATGGGCCCACTATATCTTTGTTTGGTCCGCTTTCCTGCAGGAGATCGTGCATGATTTGACACCACTAAATAGATCGTGTAGTGGAGATCGTGGAGGTTCTGACATGAGTTGACTATCTCCCAGTTCGGTCGAATACTGAGACCGAACTGCTGAACTATTGCCGAGCAGCTTTTGCCGATCTGAGAGTAGAGCTTGATTGGTCGGCTTTTACCGAGCTGTAGGCTGGGGCCGAACTCTTTGGTAATGCCGAACTGATTGGTCGGCTTTTACCGAGCTGTAGGCTGGGGCCGAACTCTTTGGTAATGCCGAACTGATACTCTTCCTTGGGCTTTGGGCTGATGGGCTGTCACTGCTATTGGGCTTGTTTAGTACGTACCCCATCATAAGATTATGATGAAAACTGAATGCTTTTCAAACAAGTTTAAATATGTAGTACAACTTTTGTCTAATTCATTTCTATTTCTTTCCAAATTATGTCATTTTCCTCAAGTCAGAAGGTAGGATATCCCAAATTAATATAATCATCTTGACGAGGCCATCCAGAGTTTTAAGCACACAAAATTATTGTAAATACGAATTGAAATTTAACTTAATTAATCTAACTGAAATTTTGAAATTGAGTTATGGACACCCTAATGTATCTAGAGTCTCATCATCTGCATATCAATATGTTCTATTTATAGTTATAGAAAGCAAGCAAGCTTAAGGCCATCCACTATTTATAGTTATAGAAAGCAAGCAAGCTTAAGGCCATCCACAACGCTGTCTCTATACCGTCTCTTAAACCGTCTCTTAACTACTATTTGAGCACTATTTGAGGGCCCCACTGTCCTTTTTTCCTCCATCTCTTAACTAAGAGACGGAACCTGCAACGCTCCGTCTCTTAACCGTCTCTATACCGTCTCTTAATTACTATTCATTCAATTTAATTTATAATTTTTTTTAAAACCCAATTCAATTTAAACAAACACACTTTATTAAAATTAAAACAATATTACAACTTAACATTAAAAAAAACGAAGACATAATTAAAATTCTAAAAAAATAAAAATGACATAATTTAATCTTCTCCGCCAAAGTTTTCCCAAATGTGCTCAATTAGATCCTCTTGGAGTTGGGTGTGGGCGCTAGAGTCGCGTGTCCTTGCCCGAATAGCCAACCGTTCTTGTATAGATGGATGCGCTCCACTTCGCGGCGGACTACTTGCGGTTGAGCTTCCGGGGGATTCGGGGTCGAACCAATTTCCGGCATCGGGTCCTTCGTCTCGGACAATCATGTTGTGCAAGATTATGCACGTATACATGATGTCGACCATGCTCTCCATGAACCACGAACGAGCCGGGGCTTTGATGATGTTGAAGCGCGCTTGGAGAACCCCGAACGCCCTCTCCACATCCTTGCGCGCAGCCTCCTGCTTCTGCGCAAAAAGAGCCTGCTTTGGGTTCGCTGGCCTGCCGCACGTCTTCACGAAGGTCGGCCACTTCGGGTAGATGCCGTCGGCGAGATAGTACCCCCATTTTATACCGCCGGTTGTTGGCGACGAAGTTGATGGCCGGCGCTTTACCATCCAAAACTTCGGTAAAGAGGTCGGACTGTTGGAGCACGTTTACGTCGTTGTTCGAGCCAGGGACCCCCGAAGTACGCGTGCCAGATCCAAAGTCGGTAGTCGGCAACGGCCTCGAGTACAACGGTTGGGTGGGTGCCTTTGTGGCCGCTCGTGTAGGAACCCCTCCAAGCCACCGGGCAATTCTTCCATTGCCAGTGCATGCAATCGACACTGCCAAGCATCCCGGGGAATCCGTGCACTTGTTCGTGCAGGTTGAGGAGGAACTGACAATCCTCCGTGGTTGGCCTCCGGAGAAATTCGTCACTGAAGGCTGTCCGGACGCCTCTGCAGAAGTTGAGCAAGCACAAGCGCCCAGTGCTGTCTCCGATGTGCAGGTATTCGTCGAATATGTCGGCCGTTTGTCCAGTCGCAAGCTGCCGGATGGCTGCAGTACATTTCTGCAGCGTCGTGTGGCTGGGACGACCGACCGCGTCGAACCCTTCTCGGAAGAACTCCTCCCTGGCCGCCAAAGTATTCGCTATGTGGAGAAATAGCGGTTTCCGCATGCGGAAACGGCGACGGAAATAGGTATCTCCCCAAATCGGGTTATCGCAGAAGTAGTCGCGTACTAACCGTGCGGCGGCTTCCTCCCGGTTCCGATTGATGTACTTCCGGGAGCGTCGTGGGGGTGGTGCGGCTTCCTCCGCCTCTCGTCGTCGATCTTCTTCGAGTGATTGTTCCATTAATTGGCGCATTTGCTCAAAAGGATCCATTTGTTTGAGTTGATTGAAGATGGAAATTGGAGTGATAGAGAGGATTTGAGAGGAATAGATGTGTGTTTGTGTTTGAAATGAGTATGGAATAGAATTATTTATAGAGTAAAAAAATTAAAAATTTAAAAAATGAAAATAAATATTTAACGGTAATATTACCGTTTGAAAAAAAAAAAATTTTATTAAAATCGATTTTTTTTTAAAAAAAAATGAATTATTGCGTCATCAGTGACGACGCCCACTCGCGGGCCAGCGAGTGGGCGTCACGCACGCATGGGGACGTGCCACGTGTCCCTGGCGCGTGGCGAGACAGCTCGTCTCGTGTCTCTCCGAGACGAGCTACGCGACGAGACGGTCGCGAGCTGGAGACGAGATGGGCGCTGCAATGCGTCTCGCGGGGGTCTCGTCTCTCCGAGACGAGACGCGAGCCCGGCGCGAGACGCGTTGTGGATGGTCTAATATCTCAAGGCACATTGGCCCAAGCCTCGAAAATGTAAAAGCCGAAATGGAGAAATGGCACTCACTTTAGAACATCAAAATTAGTAAATTAGTACTCAAAAAATGTCTTAATTTATTATTTAGAATATTCATGATTTAAATTTTTGTTCTTTTTTTGTTTTAGTAAGTGAATTTTGTACTACCACACTAAATTATTCGATTTATTATAATTATATTTTATTATAACATTAATTAATGTATAAAAATAAAACCTACTACATTTTACTAAATTTGTTCGTTTTAATTTTAATTTGTGGAGTCAAGGAGTGCATTACTGCTTCCTTTCCATATTATTTGAATCGTTTTTTAATGGCACAAAATTTAAAAAATAATATTTAATAATTAGATGAAGAGAGAATTATATATAATAATGATAAAAGAATAAAATAATAAACAAGTCAAATAAAAGAGTATAAATGAGTTACTATTATTTTATCATAAAAATAAATGACTCAACTATGATATTAAATCAATAAGATTGCGCTTTTTTTTATCACATGTGTTACGAATCCACCTTCAGTGAAATTGGATTAATCCTGCTCGACCGGGCTTGCGGATTAAGGCCGAAAGACTCTCAACGGGTGATGAATATACTACCTTATGAGAACTAAACAATATTATCATCTAACTGCATATACAAATTAAAAATTTTCGAAGTTAATAAATTTCAATGCTCTACCAACTATTAATTGATTGATAAGAATAAGTTATGACCATATTAAAGTCAACTTAGCCCTTGGAGCAGCTGATAAAGTGTCAACTCCATTGGGCTTTATGTATCCAATTGACAAAAGTGAATCAAATTTCTTTGGTGGTTGGCTAAAAGATTCTTCTCTATGCTATATTTTTGACATTACATAGTAAAATTTTTAGGTATATTAAATTAACCTTAAATAAAATAAAAACGGACTTAATGTGAAGATAAGATCTCTATGCAACTGTGATTACATCTAAAATATAGTACTCCTACTCTACATTGTTCATCAGACTCAACTTCACCTATTTACTATATTATTTTTTGCAAAATGAGTACGAAAAAGGAAGTGGGACAAACTATCCGGGACAAAGGGAGTAAGTGTTTAGATTCTCAATTGTAACAGTAGTTTGATATTGCCCGCTTTAGGTCAAGCCTGCATGAATTTGTTTTTAGATCACTCCGAAAATGCCTCAACTGATTGGGTTGGACATGAATTATTTACATCTTCTAACTTCCCCCAGACTCCCGATCTGGGATGGGTTTGTACTCAACAAACCTCCCTTCAAACTAGATCACATCAGGAACAGACAGACGCAATCGACACATCGAGACATTACTGGCCCGACTCAAACTTGAGTCATCCTTGAGCTCACTCGATCTGGCTCTGATACCACTTGTTTGGATTGTCGACTGCAACAGCTGTCCGCTCTGGGTCAAGCTCACACAGATTTGTTTTTTTGAGTATATAGTCTCATCCAATTTACTGGCGTATATATATATTACTCTGTTAGAGAATTGACATTTACTCCATCTGTCCCACAATATGAGTCATATTTCACTTTTACTATAAATGATAATATATCTCACATTCTACTAACTCACTTCACTCATGACATTCTATTATAAAAGTATAAAATCAATATAAAAGAGTGGACCACATATTCAACCAACTTTTCCAACTCACTATTTTTTACCTTTCCTAAAATTTGTGTCCATATGACTCTTACTATGGGACGGAGAAAGTAGTATAATTAGTAATAGGATCCAGTTGACACATGGAAGAATGTTAATAGCTATGTACATGGAGTATATTTAAACTTTTGCAGTTTTGTGTCAATATAGTATTGACTTATGCACGCTAATTTATTAATCTCTATGTAGCTATATTTTAAATTTGTGCACTTTTACTATTGATTTAATTATTCTAATTTTTAAAAATTATTTAATTTTGTAAAAAAGAAAAACAATTATAAAATTTGAATCTTATTATTATATATTAAATTTATAATAAAAACAACTAAACCAAATTAATAAATTGTGAATTCCCCTTAATTAAAAAAAAGAATGATACATTTAATGACAAAAACTTAATGGAGTACTATAAAATAAGTGACGTCCAAACAAAACTGGCACGGCAAATACTATCAGAAGTCAAACACAGATGACAAAAATATAAATAAATTTTGTACGAAGAAAAATATAGGAGCTTTAGTAAAAACGAAAATGGAAGTAGAAAAGAGAATTTTTTTCGTTTTGTCTCATAACAATTTATATATTGATCTTTGTTTGGAATTACGTTGTGTATGCTGATCTATCAAATTATACAATGGAGCAAATAATTAGTATGGACGCCTATTGTACATTTCCAAACAAGCAGTATAATTAAAAGTTAAAACATCTAATACATTAATAAAATATAATATTATCCCATAAAAATTGAAACGTGTTTTTTAGATTATTACAATAAAAATGAAATATTTAATAAAATGAAAATAAAGTAATTTTTATCATATTTTATTCTTTTTGCATTTAATAAATAGAATAATATTATTAAAAATTACATGCTAAAAGTAAATATTTCATATTTATTGAAATAGAACTAATATAATACTCCCTCCGTTTCACTATAGTTGAGTCATTTTTCCATTTCGGAAAGTTTCTTCATAATTGAGTCATTTTCATATATGGTAACTTTTTTCTCTTTCTTACTTTACACTCTGTTACTTTATTATCTCTACTTTATTCACTTTATACTTTATTCTCTCTATCTTTTTTTCTCTCTTACTTTTTTAACTATTTATTTAACACACCCAACATCTCTTTTTTGTAGACTTCGTGTCCAAAAGTTCCGCTTCAACTATAGTGAAACGGAGGGAGTATTAAACTAAGATTGTTCTAGTCATGAAATGAAGATGTGATTTCTCCTTCTCTCAAGTTATGAATTGAAATCATAGAAACAGTTAAAAATGATCAATTTGTAGACATTTGATTGGTGTAGAATGTATAAGTGGTCGGTAAATCCGGCTTAATATTATACTCACATTAAACATTCAATCATACTGTATCTATTAATATGAGTAGACTTGCACAGCCAAAGTCGCGAAATTCTACTGTTGCACCGATATAAATATAGTACTATAAAATAAATGTCGTACTTGTACCCGGTGACCTAACCAAACACATCAACGATTTAATACTCTATTTCTTTCAATTCATGCTTCTTCAATCTTCACCCTTCTTTCCTCTGCATTTAAAGCCAAATTCTTGATAGCTCTACCTCTTCGTGAGTGCCCTCATATCTCACCCACTTTCTATTCATCTGCGTTTGAAAGAAAATTACTACTGGGTTTGGATTTTGAAGAATCTGTGTCTTTTTTAAGGTATACATCTCTCATCTCATTTCCTTAAAGGTTGAAGCTTTAGATTTTTAAGTCAATGCTTCATTTACCTCTGATACAACTTTTTTTTGCTCACCCTTTTACTTATTTACTTTTAATTTCGGAAAGATAAAGAAGAATCTGTTTCAGACTTTCAATCTCCCTTCATTATATTTCAATCGTTCTTCCCTTTTTAAAGAAAGTGGTTTTGGGGTTATCAAGGCTATTTACGAAATAAAGAATCGCATTAAAGTTTGTGTGGCCTGGTCTCTCAGCTTAAATATGCTGTATTTATTGAACTTTATGCTTCTTTGCACTTCTCTGAAGGGAAATATGAAGGTGTGCCCTGTCTTCAAGTTCATTTAGCAGGTTTACTTGTCACTCTCACCTTTCAGTTCACTTTAGTATTATGAACTCAAATTTGTGTGATTTGATTAGTTTAGTGGTCTAATTTCTCCAAGCTGCCCTAACCTAATCGGATTTTATGATTGAGATAAATCTTGCTACTTTTTATTTTTATTTTTATTTTATGGGAAATATCTGTCTTTTGTGTGTGCTTGATTGTATGGATTTTTTCGTAGAATGGATGTGTTGTTTATCTGCTCCTTTATTTTCTTATTTTCACTCCGCAAGTACAAAAATGAGAAGCTGCATCTTATTAAGATACTAATTCACTCTTCCCTTTTAGTCCATGTGAAACTATCCTTTTCTACTCAGCTTTAATTTTTTTCCTTTTTATTAGTTTATTTCCTTTGCTTCTCCCCATGAATGCTTTTCTCCTTTGTACTTTTATCTTTCCTTCCATTGAATTTGTTTTTGTTTATTGACATCCTGGGTGGTCACATTCCGAGTGGTCTATAAATTATCGAAAAAAAGAAAGGATCAGTAAAACCTAGCACTTGATTCTGCAGTTTTGGCAGTTTAATGTCTTTCCGCAGTATAGCTCGGGATTTGAGGGAGAGTTTTGGCAGCCTATCGCGGCGGAGTTTTGACGTGAGGTTGCCAGGACACTATAGGGGGAAATCACATGGTTCGTTCAATGACTTGAGTGACCAGCCTTTGGTTATTCAGAACAGTAGGTGGGCTAATCTGCCGCCTGAGCTCCTCTATGATGTAATTAGAAGGTTGGAGGAGAGCGAGAGCACATGGCCCACCCGGAAACATGTAGTTGCGTGTGCAGCTGTTTGCCGGTCTTGGAGGAGCATGTGCAAGGAAATAGTTAAAAATCCGGAATTTTGCGGAAAACTTACTTTTCCTGTTTCTCTTAAGCAGGTATTGACTGTACATTTTCTACTGCCTAATACACAACTTCAATAAAATTTCTTCTTTGACTGTTTCTGCTGTAACTTATGTTTTACTTGGACAATGCAGCACTTACTTAGAAATAGAGCTTTCAGTGTCTTTACAAGAAGTTGATATGGAATCTGCTTTTTTCCTGTTTTGCAGCCAGGGTCTCGTGATGGGACTATTCAGTGCTTCATCAAGCGAGACAAATCTAATTTAACCTACCATCTGTTTTTGTGTCTCAGTCCTGGTAAGTTCACTTTTGAGTCGGATTATGCTATAACTTGTTCTTCAATTTTGTCATTTCAGTATTTTCATTTGCCCTATGTTTCTCTAATAATTCAGTTGTGTAAGCCATAATTAGTAGTATTTCTATTCAATTTTTAGATGTATCAAGTATATCCAGCCTTTTCTTCTCTGAAGATGACTGTGTTCTCTCTAGTAATTCTTTCTACATATGTTATATGTAACGAAGGCTTTGTGATTTTAATTTCACAAATGGATTGAAGCTAATCTCATATTACAATTCAAGTATTCAACGCAAGTGTTACAAAAATATTTACTTCGGTTTCAAGAATCATGTCCAGTTGGCCGTTGTGTTTTGCTCATCATTATTTTTGTGTCTTTGTTAAGGAAATATATTTTCACTGCCCATTTTTAGGATGTAATAAATTCTGGCTGTATTTCCTTTTTGGCATTGTATGAGAATGTAGTGGAAATGTGTGTATTTGGAAAAAATATCTGTAAAGATGAATTGTGCGTTCTTGTACATGGGGAGAATGTTTTGAAAATGACCCTGTATCATTTTTTTATTTACAGCTCTGCTAGTTGAAAATGGGAAGTTTCTTCTCTCAGCTAAAAGAACTCGGAGAACAACTTGTACAGAATATGTTATCTCTATGGATGCAGATAACATCTCCAGATCAAGTAGCACATACATTGGCAAACTAAGGTAGGCTTTAATTTCTTACTGTCCTATTATCCTATTGTGTGTTTACTTCCGACTCTTCCAAGATTACATTTATTGCTTATAGAAGGTTCTTGATTTTAGTTGTTCCTATTAGTCTCTCCCTCCGTCCACGAAAAGTGTGGAACACTGTGGGTCACACAAGTTTTAATAGAATGATTGGTAGATGTTTAATTGGTTGAGAAAGTGTCCCATCAAAGGCAAATAGTGGGTTAAGATGGTGGGATATGTATAGGTTCTTTTGTAAATAAGGAGTATTTTCTGGTTAAGAGGAGGGGTATTCAAAAAGAGGAAAGTTGTGCAGTCGTTAGGGAAGCCTGATAAGGTAATAGTTGCACACTCTTGGTGGACGGGTGGAGTCTTTTTTTTAAATAGTCAACCTCATGAGTGTGTGTGAGTCTTAAAAACACAATAGTCAACCCCTATAGGTTAAGCAAAAGCAGAGTTTTTGGCTGTTGTTTGTTATGTTTCAACTTTCAACAAGAAGGATGTTACTCTGGGTTGGAATCTATAAAAGTTGTTTTTATTTGTAGAATATGATTGAACGAATTTGCACCTCATTTCCTATATTTTTAACATATGTATTTGTATTATACAGCATTAAAAATAATGAATTTCAGGTTTCTTTACACGATTTACCTCTGTATTGACTGGTTCAAAAGAGAGCAATTTTATTGACTCTAGTCTTGACTGCATCGGTCCCAGGAAGTGCCTGGTGCATAGTTCCAGAAGATAAAGACTTATTTTCAAAACTTTATTTCATATTTAGCTTAAAAAATCATGGCATGAAGATGAGTTATTCAGACCTGTTTCAAAATGCCGTATATCAATAGGTTTGGCATGAAGATCATTTCCATGTTGCCCGCAATTATTTTTAACTTGCAGAGTACTGATGGTTGAAACTATTCTTATCAATAAATTTTGCGACTACAACACGAGAGGGCTCTCGAGAGCTACTGGCTTTTTTCTTAATTTGTTGCGCAATTGTTTAGCAATACCATAAGGCATAAAATGAGGCATAACATAAACCAGAGTAGATTAGATTATCTTGAATGATTGTCGACTAAATTCTTGTGTATAGTTTAAGCTTGCTGTTATACCTTTAAAATGCCTACCTTTAACTGTATTACTGAATTATTGATGCCAAATGGCAGATCAAATTTTCTCGGTACGAGGTTTTTGATATACGACACACAACCTTGTTCCAACGTCCCACCACCAGGGAGGTCTAGCCGCCGGTTCTACTCCAAGAAAGTATCTCCGAAAGTGCCGACAGGGAGTTACAACATAGCTCAAATCACCTACGAGCTGAATGTGCTTGGGACACGCGGTCCACGGAAGATGAACTGCATTATGCACTCAATCCCCGCCGCGTCTCTCGAACCTGGTGGCGTGGTACCCGGCCATCCGGAGCTTCTGGCAAGATCCCTAGAGGACTCGTTCAGGAGCATCTCGTTCTCACAGTCTCTAGACCACTCCACCGAATTCAGCAGCACGAGATTCTCCGAGATGGCCCGCTTGTCGAATGAGAATGATAATAGCAAAACGCGGCCGTTGGTTCTGAAGAATAAGGCTCCCCGGTGGCACGAGCAGTTGCAGTGCTGGTGCCTCAACTTTCGGGGAAGGGTGACAGTTGCATCCGTGAAGAATTTCCAGCTGATTGCCTCGACAGAAGCAGTCGCTGCTAGCGCCGCCCCGACGACTTCCCAGCCGGTGGCCTCGGACCAGGACAAGATCATTCTGCAGTTCGGTAAAGTTGGGAAGGATATGTTCACCATGGATTATAGGTATCCATTGTCTGCATTTCAGGCATTTGCAATCTGCCTGAGCAGCTTTGACACAAAACTGGCTTGTGAATAGACGAAATTGCCCCTGGCTTGATTCCATGCACGTGTGAGAATTGAGATGGTGTTTGTAGCTCTGCCTTTGTTTGTGGATATTGATTTTCTCCATCTTTATATAGGGAGGATGATGATATGATGATTGTTAGTTTGTATTTTATTTTATTTGCTAGAAATAAGACTTGTTGTTTCAAGACTTTATTCTAATATTAATCGAGTATAATTACCTTTGTGGTTGTATGGATTATTTTAAATTTATATCTATGTAAATAAAGCTTATAAAAGTGCCAAATTTCCAATTGAGGAAGCGCTAGTTTTACAAAGTGTAACACAATTAATGCAGTCTACTATTATACTCCCTGCATAAACTGAAATCTTTCGATCTCGAAAATTTTTAAGCCGCAAACCTTGTTGTCGACAGTCTCTCAGTGATTGTTGTAGTACTGATTTTCTCCTTCTCACAGACGGCGCCATGTTGTAAAACAATGGAGAACACAAACACACGATCAACACAAGATATTTACGTGGTTTAATCTTTAAGTGAGAGATGGATCATATTTTGACCATTTATTGCGATCTATTTCATAATTTGCCATAAAAAATAATAAAGTATAAAAAAAAAGACATTATTTCTCTGCTATCAATTTCAGTTGGTTAATAGATGTTTCTAATCCAAATTACCATATATATCGGAAGTAAGATAAAACTACTGGTCCCACTACAAATTACCATATATATTTACATGCCAACGGTAATGTAAGTTAGGAAAGAAATCCGACGAAACTAAGATCAAACTGTACAAATATTACCATATTCATATATTGGATCCGTTTCTAATTAGGAAAGAATTTGCCTATAAAATCAACGGTCTTCAATCTCACACTATCACAAACAGAAAACACACATAGTCATGGACTGCCCAGTTTCTCTCCGGTGGAATACGAGATCGTGCCGACCGCGGCCGCCACACGCTGACGAATACGCCGCCGCGACGTCCTTAATCCTTCTCTCTGAGTCCGGCGGCGGTTTCTGCTCCACCACCGCGAGTGATCCAACAATCACCTCCCCTCCGAAGATGAGCATCACCAATCCATCCGGTTTGATCATCAGAATCAAAAGGCAAAAAGTAGGGTCCCCCGACACGCCGCTGCCAAATCCAATCTACGCGTGCTGGATGTGCGACAAGGTTTTCCAGTGCTCGCAGGCGCTGGGCGGACACATGACGCACCATCGCGCTAAGAAGGGAAAGGCGGGTGACGATCATCACCATCACATTCACGAATGCTCGCACTGCCATGAGGCTTTCGGCACCGGGCAGGCTTTGGGTGGCCACATGCTGAAGCACCTGGATCGATCAAAACTCTGCCACAATTAACTCAACTTCTTGCAGCGCCGCTAAACCAATCATCGACTTGAACTGGCTGCCGCCTCCGGAATAGGATTATTATTTCTTACTTATAAGGCTAATTTTACTTTGTCTGTGTTGTAGTATTCTATTCCACCACCAACATCAACTTGATCTTGGTAATTTTTTGTTACCCAAAATTAGGGTTTTTCGGGTCCATTAATGAAATTTGAGATTCATGTCAGGGAATGCCGTTTAAGGGCATCAGCAGTAGGGCGCCCTATGGCGCGCCACGTCATCAGTTTTATCCTCCTTCCCCCCACCTGCAGTGGGGCGCCCTAAGGCGCGCCACATCATCATTTTATTGTTTTGTTTAATTAATTTAAATGTTTTCAAATAACAAGTAACGAGTAAATAAAAAAACGTCTAAATAACAAATGGCGACGCATTAATAAAAAAAAGTTACACCATTCAACTTACAAAAAAAAACAACTAAGTCGGTGCAATTCCCAACTTCCGACGCAGCTCATCGATTAACGCCCGGAGATATTCGGCTTGGTCGGTTTGGAGACGGCTCCATGTCAGACAACCCGTACGATTCCGTACTGAAATCGGGATCGTACTGGGTGTCGGCGTCGAACGAACGATATTCGCCGGGTTCTGTACCCGGCCAACGCGCCTCTCCGCTAAACATAGGACTATTGGAACTTGAACCTATTTCGTAGTAATTATGTAAATGTAATAAGTTTCGAAAGTGAAATCGTGAAATGAAATTACAAATGAACTCTATTTATAAAAAAACGAAACCGCGTGTCATCGTCCGCGTCGATCGTCCGCGTAGCCCACAGTGGGCCGGACGATGGCGCGGACGATGGCCTATCGTCCGCGGCCATCGTCCGCGTAGGCCGCAATGGAGCGGACGATGGGGCGGACGATGGGCATCGTCCGCGCTATACTCCGCGCCTTTAGTATAGGGCGCGACGATCGTCCGCGGCCTATGTCACGCACCCGCAATGGGGCGGACGATGTGCGCCATCGGGCGTGCCATCGTCCGCCCCATTGCGGATGGCCTAATGATTCAAAATAAGTGGAGTACATTGCTTTTGATTTCCCTTTCCACCCAAATTAATACGTATGTGCAAGTTTGAGTGTTTTACGATTAAATTTCAAGTTTGAAGGAAAATTTAGAATTCTGTTGAAGTTGATAATGAACTAATTAGATATTTTTTTTTGTTAATTCTTGTTTTCTAAATAAAGTTCGCAATCGCGGCTTTAGGGTTTCTCCCGATTAAATTCAAAATCAGGGTATCTATTAATTCGGCTACAAGTAGAATTGCCCATTAATTAATGAAACAGATACCGAGAGTATACGAGTCATTCTAGAATTATCACACTATATCAGATTGAAAACCTTATTACTTTAATATACTCCCTTTGTCATAAAAAAATAGACTAATTTTACTATTTTAAGTCGTCCCCCAATATTTAATCAAGTCTAAATATGGAAAGTTTTTAACCAATTACACACTAATAATATGGACTTTACTATCTACTAACATTACTTCCCTCTACCTTTTTTACTACCAATTACACACTAAAACTCGTGTTATTTACAGATTTTCTTTTTTAGGACGGAGGGAGTACTTTGCTTTACTTCGAGAATCATATGAATTGGCAGAGGCCTCCTAAACTTCAGAAGAATCTTTTATCCTCTGAAATTCTTTGCACTCACTCCCTCCGGCTCCATCTAGGATAAGTGGCATTATGTACCTCGCTCAAGTTTTAAGAAATATAATAGAAAGAAAATAGAAAAAATTAGTAGATTATGGATCCTACTTTTATATGGTGATTAGTTTATGGTAATAAACTGTGAATGAGATAAATTAATAGAAAGTGATGTTCATTACCACAAAATATAAAAAAGTAAATGAGACTCTTAGCAGTGGTCAAACGAAAAAGAAAACTTGGAACACTTAATCATGGATTGAGGGAGTATAACAGTGCCCCAAATCACGATTAACAGTTGTAGGATATATAGTTAAGTCACCTTCAATAATTGTTGGATACAGTATTTGGCCTCCCTCGTTTTTGTAAAAAATGTACAACTATATGTTTCTAAAATTTTATTTTGGAGATGATAAAATAATTAAGTTGTTTGTTTACATAATCACATTAATTCATGTAGTACGTTTTTAGAAATATGCAGCGTACACTCCCTTCAAAAACGTACAGTCATATAATCACACATTTATTCTGTTTTTTCTTTATAAAGTACTCGTGTTCTCGTTTCAACTTTTTACTCATATGTTCATTTTCTCAATCTCATTATTGTTTAATCAATTTCACTATAAATAAATACTCCCTATTTTTTCATCAATTTTGATCGAGAATTTAGAAAATATTTTGATATACACAATCATATTATAATAGGGTGGAATTAGTCCCTCTATAACTATAAACGGCCATGCTTTTGAATAACATAAGGCTACATTTGTGATGAATGGCAAATTCATACAAGTATCAATTATTCGGATTAATATTTAATTGTTTGGTCATCTCTCTCTCTATCTCTCCACTGTATATAGAGGTACTAGTATATTTCTATTTTTGTCATATTTTACTAGGTAAGTTCTATATTGATTTTTTGTGCAATCTCCTATTGTTACTTTTTTTTGTTACAGAAATTAGATATAAATAGATCAATTAATTGATATATGTCATTATCATGATAAAATTGGCTTAATATTTACACATTTTTAGAGTAATTTACTATACGTGTCAGTGAATCTCACCCTTTATCTGTACCTTTAGAGCATCCGCAGCGGTGGCGGTTGGCGCCACCGCCGTCCGTGCCAGCGGCAAGGCGAAGGACCGCCACCGCTGCAACCGCGCCGCTGGCACGGCGCTGCACGTGGCGGTCTCCGATTCGCCAACGGCATAGCCGTTGGTTTCAAACAATTTTTTATTTTTTTTTTTTAAAAAAATCGGATTTTTATTAAAAAAATCGATAAAAAATAAAAAAAAAATTTCACTTCCCCAAAAAATTATATCCGTTTATAACCGTTTTTCCCCACTTTTTAATTTTTTTTTTTATTTTTTTACCCCAAAAATACACACTTTCATCTATAAATACCCCCAATTTCACTCCAAAAAATTCACACTTTCACTACACAATTCTCATCATCAATCTCTCATATCCATTTTCATCTTCCTCTCACACCCTACAACACCACTATGTCCGGTAACGACGACAACCCAAGCGGCTCTCACGGTTGGAACCCCGAATGGTTCGGTTCGCAACCGTTTCATAGTCCGGAAACGGAATATTCGGCCCCTCCTCTCACCCAAGATTCGGGCGTTCCGAGTGGCTACCGGCCATACCCAATCGACGATCAAGGTGCCTCCGATGGGCGCTACGGGTGGACACCGGAGCCTAGGCCTCGCGCCCCTTCCCAAATGCCGAATCCTCCATCTCGCGCCGGTGTCCGCACACTGTACTCACCGGCGGAGATGGAAAGATTGTTCAAGGCGTACTTGGAAATCTCCGAAGATGCGGTGGTTGGAACGAACCAATCCGGCGATCACTTTTGGTGGCGCGTCTCTAGCCGGTACAATGCACACCGGCCGCCGGGAACGATCGAGCGCAACGAGAGTATGGTGCGCAACTGCATCGGCCGAGCCAACGAAGAAATTGGCAAGTTCAACGGCTATTTCATCCAGGAGTCCCGGAATGCCGGGAGCGGCCGAAGCGAGGTCGACATCATCACCGCCTCGCTGAGCACCTACCAATCCATGAACGGTAAGTCGTTCAAATATCTTAACGTTTGGCAGGAGACGCGGACGCACCCGAAGTATAAGGGAGGCATAACATCCTCCTCTAGCGGCTCCTCCAAACGCTCACGGTCGGCATCCCTATCCGACGCCGGCGAAGAAGTGGCTAGCCAACTCGCCGAAGCTAACTTGGGTAGCCCCGATGCCCAACCAAGCGGTTCCCGACGCCGACCGCAAGGTAGGAAGAAGGCGGCGGCCGAACGACGTCGCGCCGCGACTCCATCTGCCCCTGCTCCCGAACCCGCACCCTATGTTCCACCTCCACCCCCGAACAACTCGTTGTGGGCCCTTTTGGCCCAACTCAATATGGCCGATAGGTCAACTATGACCCCCACGCAACTTCAAATGCACGAGTCCATGATATTGGGTCTCCAAAAACAATTGGGGTTGGTGCCGCCGGATGCGTAGTCTTCCTCGGGTTATATTAGCCAATAATTATGTAATTTTTAATTTTAGGAGTTTAATTATGTAATTTTTAATTTTTAGTATTTTAATTATGTAATTTTTAATTTTAGGATTTTAATTATGTCTTTTTATTTTATTTGTAATTTGTTATTTTTATTGTGGTTTTTTTAATGAATTTTAGTATTATGAAAATGTTTTTGTGTAATTGAATTTTATATTAATTGTGCTCGTCCTTGCGGAAGAGCACAGTTGTGGGTGTTGTGCTCTTGCCAGAGAGCAGGCATGAATAGTACCACCCGGGCCCACAACCGTGCCGCTGGTAAGAGCACGGTTGTGGATGCTCTTATACTAATTTATATAGTAGTAGTAGTACTAAGTCCCTCTTTAACGCCAAAAAATATTTGACTGAACCTCCTATAGTCCTATTTATAGTCACTTAACCTTATATTTATTGGAATCGTGTTTGGTCAAACGACTTTGACTAATAATAAATGTTACAAGACATTTAATTTTGTGAAATTAAATGCAATTGCGTCGGTCTACATTCCGAGTAGATGACCGTAGTATATTCATTTTCTCAAATCCGATTCCCGATTAGTGAGAAATAATATATTAAAGTTGGTCACAATAAAGCTAAAAATGAGCTATGAGAAAAACTAAGGGAGTAATTAACTAAGTGTTAATTATCTCACATCGGGGATGATAAACTTCTTTGATGAAGTATTTAATAAGATGAAATATTATGTGTAATAATTATCGTGGAATAAGATGGGTGACAGAACCCACATGCGCGCACACGCGCGCGCCGCAGTCGCCCGCCCGTGAGCCGCGCACCGTGTCCCGTGCCCGTGCACCGAGTGTCGTGTGCCTTGTGCCTTGGCTATTGGTCTTTGGAGCTGGTCATTGAGCGTGGGTCAAGCCCCGCTTGTTCTTTTTAGACCACCCCAAACTCCACGCTATCCCCGACGGACCCCGACTCATGGTGGTCCTGGTCCACGTCATGTTCCCGACGCATAACAGGAGACAAAAGGTCCCCGACGTCATTGAGCGTGGGTCAAGCCCCGCTTGTTCTTTTTAGACCACCCCAAACTCCACGCTATCCCCGACGGACCCCGACTCATGGTGGTCCTGGTCCACGTCATGTTCCCGACGCATAACAGGAGACAAAAGGTCCCCGACGGTCCATGGTGTATCCCGTCGTGTAGTGTGTCCAGGTGCGTCGTGTCTCTTCAGCTCCCAATGGCTAGTGCACCAGTCAGTAACCCCCGGCGGTTACAGTAAAACCATCATGGCACACATAATGGTTGTTGACTCCATCAATGCCAAATGAGTGGACTTGGCCTATAAATAGGCAGTCACTCCATGCATTGCAAACGATTGAACACACAACAAACTCATATCATTTGCATAGCTCTCTCCCTCTTTGAATAGTCTTCCCGTCGAAGCTCTGCCCTTGCCTTACTCCCGTTTGCCGGAGCTTTGCTGCTAGCGGTGCTGCTACTTCAGAGACGAAGCCGTTTTATCTTTGGGGACGACACGCCAAACCGAGACCACTAACGGGGCGTATCTCGTTTTGCGCAAAGAGGAATCTTCGACTCGGCTTACAAATTATATCTATGGTTTATAGTTTCTAATTTGTTATTTTAATTTAGTTTATTTCCATTTAGTTTCTCCATTTTTCATTGGGTTGTATTACGTCCGGTTAATGTATCTTTGTATCATAGTCAATTTTCAACCAACCATATTATAACTTTAACAGTAAGAAACGGATGGCGAAGCTCGCCTGCTGTCAATTTCTTTTTGATCCAAAATCTTATTAATACTATAAATTACATATGGGATAACATGACATTTACAAAGTATACAAATCAAGCAAATTAAATAAGTACGAAACAAAAATATGATTAGTATATATATATATAGTTGTGATCATATGATAACCCCTAAATCACGTAATAACCTTATAACCAAATCTGGACCACACGTTTTTAAAATCACGCGGTCTAGATTCAAACTTAGATTTACTTCATAAAAAAAGGCGCGGGGGTAAATATGTCATTTCGCTCATTTAAATTTCTGAATTTCGCTCCATTCTTTCTCTCTTTCTCAGTTCGATTCTTTCCTGTTCTCCGCGATTTGGTTTCAGATTTCCATAATCTCCAGATTCTCCGCGATTTGATTTTTGATGAATATTATCTGTCGATTGGTTTATGTTTCTGATGTACTGAAATTCTTATTTAATTAAATTATATTTTGCCGTTTTTGTGTTAAGATGATAGTTTTGGCTTATAAATTTTAGGTTTGCATCATAAAATGATAGTTTTGCCGGATACAATGATATTCTGAGTTGATAGTTTTTGGTGTATAAAATGATACTTTCAGCCGATAGAATGATACTTTCAGACTATAGAATGATACTTTTACCCAATAGAATGATAGGTATTTTTGGTGTATAAAATGACATTTTTGTTTAATAAAATGATACTTTTTCCTTAAAAAATGATAATCTAAGCGGATAAAATGACAGTTAGCTTATAAAAATGATAGTTTAGCTGGAGAAATTGCATATAAGCTGATAAAATGATACTTTAACGTGACAAAATGACATAAAACTGATAAAATGATACTTTTGCCCGATAGAATGATAATTTCAGCCGATAGAATGATAATTTCAGCCGATAGAATGATAGGTATTTTTGGTGTATAAAATGACATTTTTGTTTAATAAAATGATACTTTTACCTTATAAATTGATAATCTAAGCGGATAAAATGACATTTAGCTTATAAAAATAATAGTTTAGCTGGAGAAATTGCATATAAGCTGATAAAATGATACTTTAACGTGACAAAATGACATAAAACTGATAAAATGATACTTTTACCCGATAGAATGATACTTTCAGCCTATAGAATGATACTTTTGCCGGGTAGAATGATAGGTATTTTTGGTGTATAAAATGACATTTTTGTTCAATTAAATGATACTTTTACCTTATAAAATGATAATCTAAGGTGATAAAATGACAGTTAGCTTATAAAAATGATAGTTTAGCTGGAAAAATTGCATATAAGCTGATAAAATGATACTTTAACGTGACAAAATGACATAAAACTGATAAAATGATACTTTTGCCCGATAGAATGATACTTTCAGCCTATAGAATGATACTTTCAGCCGATAGAATGATAGGTATTTTTGGTGTATAAAATGACATTTTTGTTTAATAAAATGATACTTTTACCTTATAAACTGATAATCTAAGCGGATAAAATGACATTTAGCTTATAAAAATGATAGTTTAGCTGGAGAAATTGCATATAAGCTGATAAAATGATAGTTTAACGTGACAAAATGACATAAAACTAACAAAATGATACCTTTGCTTGATAGAATGATACTTTCAGCCTATAGAATGATACTTTCAGCCGATAGAATGATAGGTATTTTTGGTGTATAAAATGACATTTTTGTTTAATAAAATGATACTTTTACCTTATAAAATGATAACCTAAGCGGATAAAATGACAGTTAACTTATAAAAATGATAGTTTAGCTGGATAAATTGCATATAAGCTGATAAAATGATACTTTAACGTGACAAAATGATATAAAACTGACAAAATGATACCTTTGCCCGATAGAATGATACTTTCAGCCTTTAGAATGATAGTTTTGCCGGGTAGAATGATACTTTCAACCGATAGAATGATAGGTATTTTTGGTGTATAAAATGATATTTTTGTTTAATAAAATGATACTTTCAGACTATAGAATGATAGTTTTGACGGTTAGAATGATACTTTCACCCAATAGAATGATTGGTATTTTTGGTGTATAAAATGACATTTTTGTTTAATAAAATGATACTTTTTCCTTAAAAAATTATAATCTAAGCGGATAAAATGACAGTTAGCTTATAAAAATGATAGTTTAGCTGGAGAAATTGCATATAAGCTGATAAAATATACTTTAACGTGACAAAATGACATAAAACTGATAAAATGATACTTTTGCCCGATAGAATGATACTTTCAGCCTATAGAATGATACTTTTGCCGGGTAGAATGATAGGTATTTTTGGTGTATAAAATGACATTTTTGTTCAATAAAATGATACTTTTACCTTATAAAATGATAATCTAAGCGGATAAAATGACAGTTAGTTTATAAAAATGATAGTTTAGCTGGAGAAATTGCATATAAGCTGATAAAATGATACTTTAACGTGACAAAATGACATAAAACTGATAAAATGATACTTTTGCCCGATAGAATGATACTTTCAGCCTATAGAATGATACTTTCAGCCGATAGAATGATACTTTCAGCCGATAGAATGATAGGTATTTTTGGTGTATAAAATGACATTTTTGTTTAATAATATGATACTTTTACCTTATAAACTGATAATCTAAGCGGATAAAATGACATTTAGCTTATAAAAATGATAGTTTAGCTGGAGAAATTGCATATAAGCTGATAAAATGATACTTTAACGTGACAAAATGACATAAAATTGATAAAATGATACTTTTGCTTGATAGAATGATACTTTCAGCCGATAGAATGATACTTTCAGCCGATAGAATGATAGGTATTTTTGGTCTATAAAATGACATTTTTGTTTAATAAAATGATACTTTTACCTTATAAAATGATAATCTAAGCGGATAAAATGACAGTTAGCTTATAAAAATGATACTCTGAGTTATAAAATGATACGTTTACTGCTTTGTGATAAAATGATGGGTTTATTTCATAGAATAATAGTTTTGACTGATAAAATGATAAAATGAGCGAAATTCAGAAATTAAATGAAGGAAATTTGTATACTCAAATTTTATCATGAGTGAAATAACATATTTACCCCCGTGCTTTTTTTTATGAAGTAAATCTAAGTTTGAATCTAGACTGCGTGATTTTAAAAACGTGTGTTCAAGATTTAGTTATAGGGTTATTACGGAAATTGGAGTTATCATTATAACGCACCCCTATATATATATATATATAGGGTTGTGATCAATTGAGATTTTTTATTCTAATTGAGAATTGAGATGCATTATTAGCCACTCAACTTTATTAAATGAGTGGTCCATAATTTGCCACATCAAAAATATTTTAGGATTAATTAATTAAAAAAGGTCAAAATGGTAATTTGAGTAAAAAACTGTCGCTGCTTTAGCCCCTTCTCCAGCCCCAATTCCTAGGGTTTCTGCTAAAGGAAGATCACATAGCTCTTTCTCTGGATCCAATTCATAGGATTTTCGGTAAGAGTAAATCTCACATAGTTCCTTCTCTGGCACCGTCGCCGGCGCACAAGGAGAAATCCGAGAGTCCGGCACCAGCTCCGGAGGCCTTCGACGGTGCAGCTGATTCATATTCGGACTGGATGGATCCGTCTACTGCAGCGGAGCTCAACTGAAATGAAGATTTTCTGAGCAGAAGTCCGTCGCTGGCTCCTGAGACTGAGGGTGCGGAAAATCTAGTAGCATCACCGGTGCCGTCTCCGGAAACGCATGGCATCAAATTGGTGCTGCTAATTCTCACTAATTGGGACAATAAAGGTCACTCGATCAGCCGATTACTTTTGAGTTTTTTTTATAAAGTATTTTAGATTAATTAATTCCTTTATGTAGAGTCAGTAAGCTATTTTTCTGCTGCAAGCTTTGAATAATTTGGATAATGTCTTGTGTATTGATTCACATAATTTCGATTATATCTCTCGTCATAATTTTGATTCACATAATTTCGATAATTTCGATTATAAGTGTTATTTTTTAGTTGTTGACAATTTAATACGAGTTGTTGACATTTGATATTATGGCTATTGATATGTGAATTATAAGTGTTATTTTTTAGTTGTTGACATTTTAATAGAGCTGTTGACATTTGATATTCTGGCTATTGATATGTGATTATAAGTGTTATTTTTTAGTTGTTGACATTTTAATAGAGTTGTTGACATTTGATATTCTGGCTATTGATATGTGAATTATAAGTGTTATTTTTTAGTTGTTGACATTTTAATAGAGTTGTTAACATTTTAGTGTGATTGTGTGTGTGTGTCCAAGAACTGATGTTTTACTATGGATTGAATTGAAATTGTTTTGCTTGGACAGGTTTAGGGGTAAAGAAGCTGATGCTTTGTAGCTTCTTCTAGCAAATAGCTTTTCTGTCTGAATTTGTAGATTATTGTGGCAGGTATTAATTCCAAATTTCCTCCCTTAAATAAATGAAAAATGAAATTTTGCTTGATGTTTGATGCTTGAATGCTACATTAATTAAGTCTCTCATGGCTTTGAATTAGTAGCATCTAATAAAATCTCACAGAAATTGGCTTTGAAGAATTTATGGATTGTCTCGGAGTCGTCGGGGAGCACGGGCATCTCGTAGGCGGCGGCGGCCGACGTTTGTGGAGATGAAAGGTAGGAACATTGGGCCTACTGTGATTACGTATACGACTTTGATCGAAGGGTGTGTTGCAGTGGAGAGGGTGGATGATGCATAAAGGTTGGTGGAGGAGATGAGAGGATATATGATTAAGCTGAATGTTGTAACCTATTCAACCTTGTTGTCGGGCCTGTGTGATGCAGAGAAGATGTCTGAGGCTCGGGCTTTGTTGAGGGAGATGGTGGAGTAGCACATTCCACCTAAGGATAACTCGATTTTCATGAAATTGATGCTTGGCTAATGCAAGGTGGGTGATTTTGATGCTGCAGTTGATGTGTTACAGTTGATGATTAAGCTGAGTATAACGGAAGCAGGGCATTACGGTGTTCTGATTGAAAACTGATGCAAGGCTGGTCAATATGATAGAGGTGTGAAGTTGCTTGAAAAGCTCATTGAGAAGGATATCATATTAAGGCCTCAGAGTACATTGTATATGGAACCGAGTGCTTAAATTTTGAAAGGTCAAAAAAAATTTTCACTTAAGAGGAGGGAGCTTGTGCGCCGGAGTTCGGGAGCGCGTGAACATGTACGCGCTGCTTAGAGTGACGAATTTGAGCGCCAAGAGTAGTTGTTGCTTCATATCTCTCTGATTCAAGCTTCATGGCTGTGAAATTGACCGATTTTGCTTTTGATTCGGAAATGTGGGATTGTTGGAAAGTTATAGATTTGTTGTTGACTAGCTGTTGACATTTTTTACTATAAGTTGTTGACATTTGATATGCAGGCTATTGACATGTATTGTATGATCATGATGCCAGAACTTGTTCAAATAAAAAAATTAAATAAAATAGTTGTTAGTATTTTTTAATTACAAGAATTGTTTTTGAGTTTTTGACATTATATACAAGTTGTTGACAAGCCGTTGACATTTGATATACAAGATGTTGACATTTTTCTATAAGTTGTTGACAATTGATGTGCATTCTATTGACATGTATTGTATAATCATGATTTCAGAACTACTGTCAAATAAAGAAAATAAGAAAAAAGAGTTGTTTTTTAATTATAAAAATTGTTTTTGCGTTGTTGACATTTGAATACGAGTTGTTGACATTCATTAGAAGTTGTTGAACTGATTGACATTTGATATATATTACACGTTGCTAAGTTCAAAAGTCAGAAACCACAATAGTTACTTTAAAGCCCATCCAAAAAATAAGTTAACATCAAACATTAAAACCACTTTTTATTCACTTCTTATTTTGTCCATGTTTGCTTTCTATATCCAACGCAAATCACACTTAACCTCAAATGACAATACTAATCCTAATAAATTATCACATCCATCAAAATTATTCCATGTTTTATTATTCACATAGTGAAAGAAATGAATAATATATTATTTGATATTCATTCAACCCTGCAATTGAATGCAACTAGTAGATTATTAGGCTTAGTTACGTGGATGAAATCATAAAGCAACACCGAAAAATAATTGTTGTTTAATGGAAGGCTAATTACGTCATTATGCAGTTGCGTTAAAGCTTCAGTGATCGACTGTAGATTGTTGAACCCCTTTTCCCCAATTCTACTCACACTTGCAAAATTCAATTAATCGATCAACAGATTATGCGACGAATTATAGCATACTCTCCGAATCTATGTGTTTTGCATGTTTTGCATAAAACGCGTAGTGATTAAAGGGTGAACAATTATTTGGTTGTTGATTT
This sequence comes from Salvia splendens, assembly GCF_004379255.2. Lineage (NCBI taxonomy): Eukaryota > Viridiplantae > Streptophyta > Magnoliopsida > Lamiales > Lamiaceae > Salvia > Salvia splendens. The sequence goes on from NC_056033.1 coordinate 12,161,234, forward strand.
GGTCAGACCGGAGCTTCGATGGCAGCCACGACAATGGCAACGGTGGTGGGGGCGGTGGTGCTGCTGTACTACGTGGTGAGCCGCTGGATTTCGGCGGCTGCTGAAGGGGAGGATTCCGCCGGTGGGGATTGCTCGAAATCGAAGAGCAGATCGCTGAAGAAACGGCTGTTGCGGGTTAGGAGATGAATAACAATGTTTGATTGATTTTTGAAGATTTGAATTGTATAAGAGTAATTGAAGATTTGCAGAATTGTATAAGAGTAATTGGGAGAGAAATGAATGTAAATGTTCGAGAGGGTTTTGACCATAATTCAAAGAGTTTAGAACTGAAATGACAAAAATACCCCCTTGTTGACATAAACTAAACGCTGTTGACATCGCATGAAAATTGTTAATGAGTGGCTGAGATTGCATCTCAATTCTCAATTAAGCCAAAAAATCTCAATCTAACAGGACCCTATATATATATATATAGTACGGTTCTACTAATTGAACAATAATCCAATCTCAAGTACTGAAAATCAGAATATTAAACTTGAACTTTTATTCAAATCTCTTACACATGAAATAGAAATAGAAAACATTAAACAAAGAATCAAACTAAATATACAGTGACAAATGGTGTTCAAATTAATGATATCTGCTGCAAGTTAATTTCGCAGTGACAAATTAAAAGCTCTAATCTCTGTTAATGAACAAATCTGCAACACCCAAATTGTATTCACCTAAAATATAGTATCCCCAAATTAAACCTGAAATTTATCGGCCTAAAAAACTAGGAAATCAAACGAATTCGATCATGAAATGAAAAAATAAAATCAGCAAGTGAAACCGTTTATTTATACATAGGCCGATAGACGAAACTATCTGTAGACTGAGTAAAGGTAAGCAAGCATGAAAATTGAAAACCAAATACTAGTTCACCCAAATTTGGAATGAAAAAGGCTTCAAAATTTGGAGGTTTTGAGAGTGCGATTGGTGATCAAAGGCTTGGTGTTGCGGTAGATATCGGCGATGGGCAAAAGGCGCTTTCTTCTTCGGGGCAAGGCTTCTTCTAGAAACTTCTCCGGATTAATCACGACGCCCACGCTTTCTGCTTCTCTATTTTCCTTGATTTCCAATTCCAACCACAAAACATGGAAATCGGGGGCCGAATCGCCGCTGCTCAGTTGAATTAGCTGCGCCACTGCGTCCATCTCTAGCCGTGTCAGCCTCGATTCCATCTCGCTTCTTCTTTCGATTTCTGTTCGCCGGATAGTATATGAAGAGAGATAGAAAAAAGTGTTTTTAGAAGAAATACTATTTGACAGGAGCGAGTATTTGTGGCCTTGTGGGATATGGCCACCAGACCAGATTAAGTCTTGTTCAAGGACGAAATTGCCCTTTTTATCATTCTTGCTATGGATAACTTTTTTTCCTTTTATGAACTTATATGGACTACTATATTTTTCAACATTCTTATGGTTTAAATGGCTAAGCTTTAGATTCTAACTCTTGCTCAAATAGCACAACATATCTTAATCAAAAGACATATATGTAAAGTAAACATATTCTTCAAAAAATATTTATTACTGAACCATTATGTAAACATTAAATCCGTTTATTGATGGGGTGCGTACTAAACAAGCCCAACAGCAATGACGGCCCATCAGCCCAAAGCCCAAGGAAGAGTATCAGTTCGGCATTACCAAAGAGTTCGGCCCCAGCCTACAGCTCGGTACAAGCCGACCAATCAGTTCGGCATTACCAAAGAGTTCGGCCCCAGCCTACAGCTCGGTAAAAGCCGACCATTCAAGCTCTACTCTCAGATCGGCAAAAGCTGCTCGGCAATAGTTCAGCAGTTCGGTCTCAGTATTTGACCGAACTGGGAGATAGTCAACTCATGTCAGAACCTCCACGATCTCCACTACACCCACGATCTATTTAGTGGTGTCAAGCAGTCATTAATTCAGACAGGATAGTGGGCCCATGCAGGATTGCATGACCTCCACGACATCCACAACCATCATTAGTGGTGATGCAAGCCACGATCTTAGTTCAATGTATAAATAGAACTTAGATCTGGTAGAAAAAGGTTAAGCTCTCTAGAGATAAAACATCATATAGCAAGTCTGTGTTGTAAGCTGTAATCCCAGATCAAGCAATACAATCTTGCCCTCCCTTCTTCCCGTGGACGTAGATTTACTTCAGTAAATCGAACCACGTAAATCTCTGTGTCGTGATCTGTATTTTCCTGCATTCACTAACATCAGAAATTCGCGGACTCATCACTGGCGCCGTAAATTCTCTGTGTCGTGATCTGCATCTTCATTCTCTACCAGCATTCACTAACATCAGAAATTCGCGGACTCATCACTGGCGCCGTCTGTGGGAAGCAGAGAACCAAATTTGTGATAAAGCGAATTTTTAACTCTTTTTCCACCCCAAAAAAAAAAATGCATACCAGATCACACACTACCCGTAATACCGTTCGTGAAAACCATGAGGAAGCTAGTCCAGCCCGCAGGTCCGGAAAACAGCCTCGGGAGACTACCTCCTGTTCTCACGGTGAAGGAACTAGCCGCTCCAAAAGCCGTCACACCGAGTCTTCCCAGCAGCCCGATTTGAACGAGGCTGTCAAGCTGTTTTTGGCTGAAAAGCAGGAGGAATTCTTAACCTTCCTGCAAAAAAGCCAAAAGCAGCCGGAGGCGAAAACGGCGGATTCTCCCTCTCCCTCCATACGAGACAGTCACTACCGCAGTAGTGTCAGGTCTTCCAGGAGAAAGAATCCTCGGTACCGGAATCACAGGAGAACTCCATCTCCTCCATACCGAAGAAATGTCGGGTTCGCCATGTACGGAGCATTGAGGACTCCGTTCTCGGACGATATCACTCGAACTCCCCTTCCACAGAACTACCGAACTCCGTCGATGACTTATGACGGGTTGGTGGATCCTCATGACTTCCTGGGACGCTATCAGTATAATATGGCGAACCAGGGTCTCAATGAGGTCCATATGTGCAAGCTGTTCCCCGAGCTGCTCATCGGGAACGCCAGAAGGTGGTTCGACAGCCTTCCTCAAGGCAGCATTAGATCCTACCGAGATCTAATGGATGCTTTCCACAGGAGGTTCTTTCAGAAAGCGGAAGCCCGGATTACTTCGGCTCAGCTGCTTTCTATACGTCAAGGTCGCGACGAAAAGATCAGCGACTTCCTGACGAGATTCCATGAGGAATGCCTACAAGTAGATAATCTCAATGATCTACTTGTCATTTCGGCATTCCAAAATGGAATCCTGCCCGGAGCTCTCTACAGAAAGCTCGTGGAATGCAGTCCGCAAACAGCTCAAGAGATGTGGGACATTGCGGACAAGTTTTCTCGTGCCGATGAGGCAGACCGTCGAAAACGGTCTTTAGACAGCTCATCAAGAGAAGACAAAAAGAAGCCCGATCATAGCGATCAGAGGCTTCCTCGCCGAACACCTTCCCCACCAAAGGAGGGATAGCGGTCATCCGAGGTGATCGAAAAAGAGCAAGTGTGTTCGCAGATTGCGCTTAAAAGTGCCGAGCAATCAGTTCGGCACCATCAAGCATAGCAATCACGGCAGCCGGAGTCAGAGGCCGGCGAAATGACCGAAGTCACACCGGAGCCGTGATTCCGGTTTAGATCGGCATACCCAGTCCCCGAACTCAATTTCTCCTCAGAAATGAATGGTGACGGACTGAGAGCCGAACTAGATCTTGCCGAAGAAAGAAGAGAATTGGCCTGCATAAAAGCAGCCAAGTACAAGGAGCAAGTAGCCCGGTATTATAACCAAAGGGTGAAAAAGCTGCAATTTCAAGTGGGAGATCTCGTCTTGAGAAACAACGAAGTAAGCCGAGCAGAAAAGCTGGGCGAACTCGAACCCACATGGGAAGGTCCATATCGGGTGTCAGAAGTCCTCGGCAAAGGGTCTTACAAATTGACTCACGTGTCAGGAGCACAAGTACCCCGAACATGGTACGTTTCCAACCTCAAAAAGTTCCATTTGTAAGAGACAGTCCGGTCAGTCAGTCTTGAGTCCTGTTCGGTCAATGTGCTTTCTTTGGTTTGCTTGGTCTTTATTTGTCTCTGTGCGTTTTGTCTGTGCGTTTTGTCTGTCTATGTGCGTGTCGTCTCTTACAAATGTTACTGAGGTATCTTGTTCTTCGAAGGCTGATCCCCTTCTTAGAACATATACAAGCTAAACGATTGTGAGTCAAAGCTTCTAAAGAAGATACAAGACCACAATTCAGCTTAAACAAGCAGTTCGTCTGAAACGAGCTGCAACAAGCCAACGATTGTGAGTCAAAGCTTCCAAGGAGGATACAAGACCACAATTCAGCTTAACAAGCACTTCGTCTGAAACGAACTGCAATAAGCCAACGATTGTGAGTCCAAGCTTCTCAGGAAGATACAAGACCACAATTCGGCTTAAGAAATAAGCACTTCGTCTGAAACGAACTGCAATAAGGGAAAGTCCGATCCACGCGATAAACCTCGCCGAATTAGGACGACCAAGTTCGGTCAAAGAAGTTTACCTCATAAGACCGAGGACGACCATGTCTAGTCAAAGAGGTTTACTGCATAAGACCACTTCGGTTAACAAGGGAAAGTTCGATCCCGGCGACAAAAATCGCCAAATTAGAACACAAACCAAGTCCGGTCAAAGATGTTTATTTCATCAGACCAAAGACGAGTCCGGTCAAAGATGTTTATTTCATCAGACCAAAGACGAGTCCGGTCAAAGATGTTTATTTCATCAGACCAAAGACGAGTCCGGTCAAAGATGTTTATTTCATCAGACCAAAGACGAGTCCGGTCAAAGATGTTTATTTCATCAGACCAAAGACGAGTCCGGTCAAAGATGTTTATTTCATCAGACCAAAGACGAGTCCGGTCAAAGATGTTTATTTCATCAGACCAAGGACCAAGTCCGGTCAAAGAAGTTTACTTCATAAGACCGAGGACGAGTATGATGAAATTTTTTCGCTAAGCTGTAAATACAGTGTTAGAAGCGAAAACAAAATTTCATTTTTCAAATCTTGTTCGGCATACAACTCAGCTACCCTACAAAATGGCGTTACGCTATTACAAAGGACTATTCTACTGTCCAGGGTTGCTGAAGTTAAGCCATCTATTCACAAAATCCTCGTGAAGCTGAGTTCGGGCGTTCCAGGCAGCCGCAGAATAAGCAGGTTGACGAGATGCTCTAATCGACCTGCCACCTCTTCTCTGAGCCCGGGAAGCCCTAGCACCTCGGCGGCTAAGAGTCTCTTCACGAAGCATTTGCCGATCTTGCTCACTCATAACCACAGCTCCTCTGCGAACTTCAGTCCGTCCTCGACTTGACGTCTCCGGTTGTCCCTGAGTTCGTCGCTGACTTGGAGTAGGGTTTTGAGCTGGAGTACTAGCATCTGTTAGCGGGAAATGCCTGAGGAATCTCTCAATTGCGGGACGCCGGGAAAGAATGATGTCGTACCGAGAAGCCCAGCGCCGCAATGATTTCACGACTTGTTGGCAAGCCGAGCTCTCCAGCGCATTGTTCCTCCGGAGTACATGATATTCCTCCCACAGTTCGTCAACTCGACTCTGAACATCTGATATGGTCATTCCCCCCGCGCACACGGATGTAATCCTCGTACGCAGTCCTCTCAGCAATGGTCGTATTCAGCTCGGCCTCCAGATCATTCTTATCGGACTCTAAGTCCTTATTATCGGCATCCAGCTTCACTAAACGAGCCAGAAGCTCGTCATTCTTCGTCTGATCGGCTATAGCTCTTTTCTCAGCTTCGTCTAAAGCCGAAGAGTACAGCCGTTTCCAGTGAAGTATCTCCATCTCCTTGAGTACAAAGCAGCTATATTAGTTCGGCAGCTGTACCGAGCAGATAGTAAAATACAACAGGAATAAAGGCGAGTACGAAAAGCTATACGAAGACAAGTGTAGAGAATTTTTCATTCACAAGGAAAATTTTTTACACTAGGAGGGCTTCAAGGCCACCGTACAAGGAAGAAACTAGACTAAGAGAAGGGAGACGAAATCATACTCCGCCAGCTTCGTCTCCGGCTCCTTGGTCTGGTTCAGCTTCTTTCTCCTGAGCTACCTCAGCCTCGGCCTCGCATCCTGCCGGCCTCGCCTCCGCCTCCTGATCGGCTTCCTTCTCCGGATGCCCGGCCCGCTCGACTTCGGCCTCCCGCTCCAGCGGCTCGGCCTCACCCTCTCCGTTGTAAGTCGAAGCGGGTGAAACGGGTCCCACGGAGGCAAAGATAGCCTCCAGGTTCTCGTCCCGATCAGCTCGACAACTCCGGACTCGGTCTGCAGAAAGCAGGACCGAGGATGAAGCGAGCTCCTCAAGGAGCGGCAGATTCTGAAGCCGAGCTGCTATCTCTCGGCTGTACAGAGGCAGCACGACGTCGGCCCCCTGCTCGCCCTTATCGGTAATTAGCCTTACCAGACTACCGACAAAGGCCGAGAACTGGCTGCTCAAAAAGAGTTTCTCCGTGTAAACACGGAGAGCCTCCCCTTGGGCAACCACGGCAGCAGCATCCCTCCGTTTCGTCTGCTCTCGCTGGATGACGAGCTGGTTTTTGGCAAACTGAGCTTCATCCTGGGCCGAAATCCTAGCAGCTCTGGCCTTCTCAAAGTTAGCCTCAGCCTGTTCGGCCCGATGACAAGCAGCCGCCAACTTCCTCTGCATCTCAGCATAGTCATTGGACGCTTTGGAGAGTTCGACGGCGACGAGCTTGGAGAGCATATCGTTCCTCTGAAAATAAATAAAAAAAAAAGAAGTCAACAAAGGGGCCACAAAAAATACAGGAAAAAAGCAAGGCCAGAAAATCAAGAAGAGAATTCACCTCGGCGAAGTCCGTGGGCCATAAAAACGGCTCACAGATATGTTCCGAAGGAGGCGCCAAGACCACGTCTTTCTCTGGCGCTCTCGGGGGCTTCTGGGCCTTCCCTTTCCCCTTTGCCGAAGTCGACTCCGGCTTCTTCGGATCCGAAGAGGTTTTTTGCCTTTTCGGAGTCCTCTCGGCATCAGACGCCGAGCTGGTGGTTTTCGGCCTCTCCGGCTCCTTGGACTCCGAAGATTTGCGGCTAGCCTTATTCAGCATGTACACTGCCAAAAAGCAAGGAAACAAGGTTAGTTTTCGCTGCTAAAGCAGTAAAGCATAAAAAAGAAATCCTCACCCTCAGTTTCTTCGTCCGAAGACGAGATATTGAACACGAGGTCGCCCTTGACGAGCTCAGTTTCCGAGTATTGTTTCCTAATCATAGGAATCTTATTGAGCTCGCCCTCGAGCTCGGCCAACGGTTCTAACCGAGGATGAGGAATCACGGACTTCGGCCCTCTCCAGGGAAAGCCCGGAGCCGCTGTCCTATTATAAAAAAAGAAGCGGTTTTGCCATTTCGGCCACTTGGTTTTGCAGAATGCCCTAAAAGGCTGTAAGGGGATCAAGTAAAACCAAGATCCTTTCCTTTTAAATTGGAAAAAATTAAGGATTGCCCGCAGAGACAGATCCTTATCTAGCCTACGGAGTTCGGCAGCAAAAGCCGACAAGTGCCTCCAAGAATTCGGAGTCACCTGACCTAAAGGGAGTTGAAAAAAATCAAGAAGCTCTACAAAAGGTGGGGGAAGAGGGAAACGAAGCCCGCATTCTAAGCAGGCTTCGTAAACGGTGGCATAACCCTCCGGCGGGTCGTTAGCCCTATGATCATCGTCGGGAACCACCGCCTTCCCCCCGGGAAGAAGATATTTTTCGTGTAGAGATATCACGGTGTCCTTACTCAAGACGCTGTGAAAGTATTCTACAGTCTTCTCTCCGGACTCTTTCCGGCCAGAAGACCCCTTGCCCCCTTTCCTACCGCTACCTAACTCGGAAGAAGAAGAAGAAGACATGGTTCTTACTCTTTGCAAAATCTGAAGAAATTCTGAAGAAATTCTTGAAAGCGGAAGGAAATTTTTACGCAAAGGAGATAGAGTGCAGAAGAAGCAGTCGCAAAAGTGCTTCAATGATGAAGAAAGGAGGTATTTATCAGGTTCGGCGAAGATTTCAAAATCGTCGCACCGTTTCGAATCCCACCTTTTCAGGATTCAACGGCCGGATTTTACTGTCGCATTTAATGCAGTCACGTGCAAGGCACGTCCCCTGACATCAGCCTCCCCCTTGCCTTTATCCAGAATGCCGAAGTGATTCACTTCGCCCTTCGGGGGGGGGTAGTGATGGGGTGCGTACTAAACAAGCCCAACAGCAATGACGGCCCATCAGCCCAAAGCCCAAGGAAGAGTATCAGTTCGGCATTACCAAAGAGTTCGGCCCCAGCCTACAGCTCGGTACAAGCCGACCAATCAGTTCGGCATTACCAAAGAGTTCGGCCCCAGCCTACAGCTCGGTAAAAGCCGACCATTCAAGCTCTACTCTCAGATCGGCAAAAGCTGCTCGGCAATAGTTCAGCAGTTCGGTCTCAGTATTTGACCGAACTGGGAGATAGTCAACTCATGTCAGAACCTCCACGATCTCCACTACACCCACGATCTATTTAGTGGTGTCAAGCAGTCATTAATTCAGACAGGATAGTGGGCCCATGCAGGATTGCATGACCTCCACGACATCCACAACCATCATTAGTGGTGATGCAAGCCACGATCTTAGTTCAATGTATAAATAGAACTTAGATCTGGTAGAAAAAGGTTAAGCTCTCTAGAGATAAAACATCATATAGCAAGTCTGTGTTGTAAGCTGTAATCCCAGATCAAGCAATACAATCTTGCCCTCCCTTCTTCCCGTGGACGTAGATTTACTTCAGTAAATCGAACCACGTAAATCTCTGTGTCGTGATCTGTATTTTCCTGCATTCACTAACATCAGAAATTCGCGGACTCATCATTTATTTTAATACAGTAACTTTTAATAATATGCTGACTTTTTAATTTGTTCATCTTATTAAACAGTAATTGGAATCTATACGGAAGAAAGATAATAAAATTGAAATTTACTTAAAAATAAAGCAAAACCAAACGTATAACTATAAGCACAAAAAATATTTTAGAACAACATGATAATACAACTCAAAACATATAAGCACAAAATTCTACATAACTCATCTATCACTACTTACCACCAAGCTATTTTTTCACTATAGTTCTATTTTCTCTAGAGTGTTGGACATGTTGTCTTTATTGTGTTGTGAAGTGTTGCTTTTACATGGTTTTCAAAGGCTTGTTTTGGGTCCTTTTAATTTTGGTTTTTCCTGTGCTTGCTTTGCCTTCTTCTTAGATAGTGGTATTAGCTTTTCGGAAGATCTCATTTTGAGTTCTTGACCGAAACTTTGAAGATATAAAAAAAGTAAGTGATATTTTCGAGTTCTTTGCTATGAAAAAGTAACAAATCAATCTGGATGGGTTTGGGCGTGTAGGGTCAACATATATGCTATCCATATCAAGGTGTTCAATGTTGCAAATATAGCTATTGAAGTAATCAATTTTGTATTTTATATAATATGTCTAAAAATCATTGTGACCAAAATATCAACACTGAGACATCTGATTTTGGGGAGAAACAAATTTGGGAGGGATAAAATTGTCAGTTCATTTTCATTTCTTGGTGTGGACTTTGCGGCTCCATTTACCACCAAATGACTAAGAATTGATTTATGCAAAGATGGCTAGTAAGAAAATAATTCATACCTACCCTTGATTAAACTATTGAAAACATAAATTATTTCGAAAATAAAAAAAACCTATTGTGTTTGACAAAAAAAATTGAAAACATGACTAATTTATAGCTGCCCGAGAATCGAATGGCCCAAGCCCAACTCTTAGCGTACCTATAAATGGAGAGAGCCCAGCCGATTAGGGTTTTAGCTCAGTGTCGAGGCATCATTCTCCATCGCAGCTGCACTCAGGTATGCTTCTCTCACATGCTTCCGTCCCCTCCCAAGAGATTTGTAGCTTCATTTCGTTTCTGCTTTTATGGCTTTGACGCAGATTTTTAGTATTCAGCTAATACTTCATTTAAAATTTCAAAAAGAAAGTGTTTTTTAATCATTTGAGGAGCAGTTCAATCTCTGAGTTGTGTTCCCCTTTTCTGTATTTTCAAGATTTTTGAATTGAATCCCAATGCTTATTAATTGAAATAAAACAAGAAGACTTGAATTCAACGAAGATCTATAAATTGAGCATATATAGTTCTAAATGCTCTAACTTAATTTGAACTGCATAAGTTATCTGAACAATCTATATAGTTTCACTAATTTTTATCTAATTTTTGTTTCAGATTAAAGGAGGCGAAAAATGTCGCACAGGAAGTTTGAGCACCCAAGGCACGGTTCCCTCGGTTTCCTGCCAAGGAAGCGGGCTGCTCGCCACAAGGGAAAGGGTATGTCGTTTGCTATCTTTATCTGTAATTCACTTGCAAAGCATTTCGTGTAAATGTCGATAATCGGGATGGGAAATAGCAAAATTACTTATAAGATTGGGCACTTCAAATGTCTCACCCTTTTCCTGTTGGTGTTCTATGCTTTCATTGTCTATTGCATCCATTGTCACCTCTATTTTCTCTAACTTGCTGTATGTTGATTCTTTATCTAGTCTGTCTTTGGCAAATATCTTATTTTCTTTTAATTTTTATTGAATTTGCAGTAAAGGCTTTCCCTAAGGATGACCCAACCAAGCCTTGCAGGCTAACCGCCTTCTTGGGATACAAGGCTGGAATGACCCACATTGTCCGAGATGTGGAGAAACCTGGATCAAGTACATTCACTGTCCACTCAGATTTCATTTTATTGAATATAATTTCCTATAAAATTAGCTTTTTTATTATATAATTTGATTGTCATGTGCTGTAGACTACTCATCTTATAATTGCATTATTTTTCTTTTAATTGATTAATTAACAATGTAATATTAATATGAGGAAAACAAAACGGGCCATGCATTGGGTGTAAAACTTGTTTGTTATTACCTCCTTGATCATGTTTAACAGTTATTATGTATTTTATGCTTGTAACTATTTAATTTTTTGTTCAGCTATATCTGCATTATTTGGTTCATGTTTTGAATAATTCGAGAATGATTACGCAGAGCTTCACAAGAAGGAAACATGCGAGGCTGTTACCATTATTGAAACACCACCCATGGTTATTGTTGGAGTTGTTGGGTATGTTAAGACTCCACGTGGTCTTCGCTGCTTGAACACAGTATGGGCTCAGCATCTCAGTGAGGAGATTAGGAGGAGGTTCTACAAGAACTGGTGCAAGTCCAAGAAGAAGGCCTTTTCCAAGTATTCAAAGAAATTGGAGACTGATGAAGGAAAGAAGGACATCCAGTCACAGCTGGAGAAACTGAAGAAATACTCTTGTGTCATCCGTGTGTTGGCTCACACCCAAGTCAGTGTCTTGCGCTACTTCCACTCGTGAAATATAATTGGGTCTTTTGTTTGAACAGGGTCCTGATGAATTTTTTATCCTGCATTTTAAAAAAATCACATTTTGTCCTCTGTGGTTGTGCTGATTGCCACAATTCTTAAATTTTGCAGATTAGGAAGATGAAGGGACTAAAACAAAAGAAGGCACACTTGATGGAGATTCAAGTTAATGGTGGAACTATTGCTCAGAAGGTTGACTTTGCCTATGGCTTCTTCGAGAAGCAGGTCCCTGTGGATGCTGTATTCCAGAAGGATGAAATGCTTGACATCATAGGTGTGACTAAGGGTAAGGGATACGAAGGTGTTGTTACTCGTTGGGGTGTCACACGCCTTCCCCGCAAAACCCATAGGGGTCTTCGTAAGGTGGCTTGTATTGGTGCTTGGCATCCTGCCAGAGTTTCCTTCACTGTTGCTAGGGCTGGTCAGAATGGGTACCATCACCGTACAGAATTGAACAAGAAGGTCTACAAGCTTGGAAAGGCGGGAACTGAGGAGCACACTGCCAGTACTGAGTATGACAGGTAATTCTCAATGCATTATTTTATCTGCTAAACTATTGTTTGTTTTGCTGTGTGTAACTTGTTTATTTTCCTTTTTTGGCTTCCATTTTCATTGAGTTTGTGATTCACTGATGGTCTTGGAGATGATAAATATGTTCTGAATTTTGTTAATAACATTCCTGAAATAGAGAATGGGATATGGATGAATATGATTAAGTACTAATCATGCTAAAATGTTATAAGGTGTTTACTTGAATAAGATACCAGTTGGTTTTTCTATTTAGCTAACTATCCTTTGTACAAAACTGGAACTATGCAGAACTGAGAAAGATGTTACACCAATGGGTGGTTTCCCACACTACGGTGTTGTGAAGGATGATTACCTGATGATCAAGGGTGGGGTTGTTGGACCCAAGAAAAGGGTTGTCACCCTTCGTCAATCTCTCCTGAAACAGACTTCTCGTGTTGCTCTGGAAGACATCAAGCTTAAGTTTATTGACACCTCATCCAAGTTCGGACATGGGCGATTCCAGACAACCTCAGAGAAGCAGAAGTATTACAACCGAGTGAAGGCCTGAGCAGTGTGTTGGCATCTGAGATATTAGTTTTTTTATCAGACAGTTTTGCAGAAGCATATCCATAATTGTCTTAATTTGCATCATGCTATGTTCTCTTCAAACTTCTGTTTTGCGACATTGTTTTAATCCAAAATCTATGCAAGGGATATTATTCCTTGGATTTTTTTATAAATTTGTTGTATTAGTCGCTCTTGTTTTCATATATACACTATTACTAATATTGTGTCTAGCAATATTTTACATAGACTAAGCAGGGATATTAAAATATTATGAAAGAACATAGTAGTACGTATCATTTTCATAAACTACCTGTTTATTTGATTGAGAGACTCAATCGGATAATGAATTGATAGTCTCGAGCTGCAGTTTGGCTAGAGCAATGGTGAGGTCTTTTGCTTCGTTCATGGCATCCCTAGCTGCGAGCAATGCTTCTTCCGCATGTTGATTGATAAAGTAATAAGAGCAAATATGATGTAGGATGCGGTCGTGCCTCTCTGTGTAAATCGTTAGCCTTTCTTGTGCTTGTTTCAATGCTTGACTTATAATCTTCAACTTGTATGTCTTCATTTTTCTGTTTTGCATTTTCTTGATTTCGGGAAACACAATAAACAAGGAGACCGAAGCTGCTAAGAAGATGTTGAGAATCATTGTATTGCTTTGTTTTTGGCATTCGAGCTGAGGAAATTAAAGAAAGTTTCCTGTTTATTCTTGGCTTCTTCACTGGGGAAATTTGACCTATAAAAGAAGGTGTTACTTGATTAGAGGTGAAAGAATTTGAGTATAAGAAATAAAAGATGAAAAAATTTCAACGTTGTTGCAGCACAAAATTGGGAAAAATTAGAAAAGAGATGCGATGTAAATGTCCAAATAGTAGTAGATGGTCAAAATAAGCAGTTTGCGACGAGTTAACCTCGAGAGCAAGTGGTAAATTGATAGTATGAGAAATGAGATTAGCATCTTTATTGTGTGTTTCAAATCATGCTTTGATTGGTTTTGATAGGGATATTGACGTCTAATATCACGAAATTTTCTAAAAAATTGTTTTTTTCCTCATATTTTAAATTTTGCATATAATATCACGAACTTAAATAATTGTTGAATTTTTTCTATCAGCGACAAAATCTGACTATATTTCATTTGTTATTACATCATATGGTTACCACTGAAAAATGAAAATGATGTGATTACAAAGTTCCAGAAGCCAGATATGGTTATTTATATCATTTTAATGTAGTTAGATTTTAAAACTGGTGGTTCCACCAACTATTTAAATTCGTGATTCTATATGTCAAGTTATAGAAAACAAATAAATTTTTAAAACTTCGTAATATTAGGCGCCAATATCCCTTTTGAATGTAATAAACTTGTATATTCTCATTACTATCTTCTGGATAGCAGCTCCGAATTAAGTTACCTTAATTCTAGAACATGTGATTATATGCGTGCACTCATATAGGTGGTTTTTGGCTGAGTAGATTAAATAGTAATGAGATATAATATAGGATAAGATAAGATGGGTTTTGTCTAAGATTAAATTAGTATTGAATTTTATTTTGATGTTTGTTGATGAGATTAAGTCTAAGATGATTCTGATGATTCCAGTAAAGTGTGTGGTTGATAACATATATTATTATTAATTAATGAGTTTATTCATTATAAAATACTGTAAATCAATTTTTAATTAATTGATTAAGTAAGTATTAATTATTCATTACTTATTTGATCCAATCAAATATAATAAAAACTTATTATTATATAATGTGATAAAGCCATTAATGGCTAATAATCCTATTAATAAGCAATGAACATTGGAATGTCAAAAAAAAAAAATTGACAAATTATTTATTCACTTATAGCTTAATTATCTCTCCATGTGCATTTACAATTTACACACGTACAAACTCACTGATGTAGAGAGAGACAGCTAGGGATTGGACCGATTTAGGGAAATGGTCGTTCCTGATAGGGATGTCAATGCAGCCCGCAACTCGTGGGCTGACCCGAATAGCCCACTAAATTTATAGGGTTAGGATTGAAAATTTGTAGTCCGGTAAAATTACAACTCGGTAAGCCGGCACTCGATTAACCCGCAACCTGTTAAGACCAGACTCGAAAACCCGACAAAATGTCTATTGTTCTATTTATTTGATTCCTAATTTGACACTTCATTGATTATATATATAATACAGATAACTCCTGCTGTAAATGCTATAAATCATAAAGTCAAATTCAATAACTCGTTGGATTAATTATTAATAACCTTTAACCCCTAATTTTCCTCCTCTTCCTCATCGACCATTGTCGATTTTGATTATTCGTTGGACTATTTTATCGCAGGGGTAGTGGGCAGATGGATTGTCATGAGATAACTGTTGTCATTGCGACAGGCCTAGATAACTTTGTCTCGGGCCTAGTCGCAGGAGAATACAGAACTGAACAACAGATTAAATGAGATGAAGAGAAGCATTCATGGGCTATCTCGCCAACCGAATGGGGCCGTCTGATGGAAAGAGCAAGGTTGCAATACCTTTCACTGAGCAACCATTATAATGTGAAAATTAGGGATGTCAATCGGGCCAATCTGTTCGGGTTGTCGGGCCATTCAGGTACGGGCTATTCGGGTTATAAAAGTACGACCCTAATCCTAACCCTTCGGGTTTCGGGATAACCCACCGGGTTATTCGGGCCAATGCGTATTTTTAATTCTTTTAATATTTTCAAAAAAATAATATGTATTTTAAATTTTCTTTAATTATATACATATTTTTAATTAATCATTCAACAATGAAATACGTATTTTTAATTTTCTTTGATATTTTTAAAAAAGATTAAGTTATTTAAATTTAAATAACTTATTCATTACATAATTATTTACAAAATATCTATCAATAGTATGTTTATGTTTATGTATTTAAAACATAAATCAACACTTTGTTTCAAAATTCAAACATAAATCAATTCGTAGAAAATTGAATAAAATTTTCATAACGTGAGAGGTGCATCGTAGATGTAACAAAAATATTTTGAATTAATAATAATAATTTATCTTTGTTTTAAGAATCATCAAAGTATGCATAATTCAATGACAAAGCGGCGTCAAAACACTTTGCACTATTATATTGGAAATATACTAAAAGAAAGCTTTTATATACGAGTATTTATGAATCCATGAACCACATAATGATTTTTTCGTGATCTTATATAGTCGGTTGACGTATTTGGATTTTGCATGGTTTTAGAGGGTTGTCTTGGATGATTTTGATTATATTTCTATATCTTGATATGTTTACATGTTTGTTGAAAAATGATAGAAAATGGATTAGAAAATGTACACAAAATATGTGGATGTGCAGCAGCCTTGTTTGAGTCAATGTTTTTCGTGATTTTGAAGTCTGATAAACCTCTAATACATATCATTCTTTTCGTCTTCGAAAGAGCTTTGCGTGGATATATTGCACGCCTCAATTGGAGCTTTGTAAAGAAAGTTATGACCGTTACAAAAATTGCTCGCTGTGCAGAAGCCTTCAACCCGACGGGCCGACCCGTAACCCGAACGGGTCAGCCCGCCCAACCCGACAACCCGAACGGGTTAGCCCGAATGACCCAATTTTAAATTCGGGCTGCGAAATTACAACCTTAACCCTGTATTTTTATCGGATTATTAGGGCCGACCCGCGGGTTCCGGGTTACATTGACATCCCTTGTGAAAATGAATGAGGAGATACCAAAAGTAAATTAGGTAATTTTAAATTTTATTACTAATGAAAAATTAATATTTTTTGCAGAGAATCAAAAATATAGAATGGGTATAAGCAATAAAGAAAAAATAGTAGAAGTATTTAAGAATTAAGATTTAAGTATTTTTGCATGCATAACTGCATCAGACAATCTACAATATAATTATTTAATATTTAAATATTATTTATGAGAGGGCTGCCGCTGCCTGATGGCCTAAATGTAGAGAAATCTCACAATAACATTATTGATACACTATGTGTCTGCCCTTGGACATTTCCTTCAATATATACATCACATTTACATAAGCCGTAGAAATGGGTTGCCATTTTAATTTTTGAACAATCATTCAATTATAAACTTCATTCTAAAGCAGAGGAAGCTGCTGCATTCTGATGAGGTCATAAAGAAAATAAAAAATCATAACTAACTGGAGATTAACCCTTTTCCCTGAACAAAAGAAACAATATATCAATTGTTCAAAATATTCCCCTATTTTTCAAAAGGCAAACACTGTTAAGACCCACGCTTAGCAGAGCAGTCATGGTCTTGGAGCAGAAAACTTCATAAAAATCTATTTCTATTCTCTTCGCTAATTTTTGTGACCTTATGAAGAACTCTTATCCCTGCCCAAAGAAAGGGAAACGGTCATATAAGTAATCATCAGGATGTACCATCAGTAAATTATTCCTATCCAACTTCCACGAAACACCTAAACTATCTTAGGTTCAAAGCACTCAACTTCATGCAAACACGTGACTGGTGGCTAGCACAGTAAGTTCTCCACAAGCTAACCAAGAAAGAGAAAGGACCTCCACAAAACAAGGATCTCAGTAGAAACAGCACCTCAAGATTCCAGCTTAGCATCAGAAGAACTCAATCCAGTAGACATGCCTCCAATATGTGAGTCAAACGGAAAGATTTTTGGCGGTGCCTCTTTCAAGATTTTGAAGGATGGCTTTGAATTGATGTACTGCTCAACATAGATGTAATAGCTATTTCAGTAAAAGATACAAGTAATACAGCAAAAACAACTAATCAATATAAATGGAGGATGAATATAGTTCACTTCACAGGCATATGACATACCTTAGTAATATCCTCGCGGAAAGCATTAATTTCTTCTTCAGTAAGACCACCTTCGTCACCCTCGGCATTTTCCTCCCATCCCAAAGAACGTAACAATGCCGCTTCTTCCTCCTCTGGGAATATAAGATCTAAGCTAGGGTGCTTCATTCCGTTACTAATATGCTTCTGCACATCACAAGTACCAACATTTTCCTTCATGTCACCTCTTATCTCAGGCAAATTGTCCCCACCCAAGCTTACACCTAAGGAAGTTTCACCACCCTGAGAAGTATTGCCACACATAACCTCCATCTCGGACTTATCTGAAGAGGATGGTGAAGTTGCAGTGTTAATCTCCACAACAGGTGAGGAGTTTGCTGTTGGCGAACCAGCAATAGAAGAAGAGTTCTCCAAAGATTTCTTCCTCACTGAGTTGAAAAAGTCATTTCGGCTCTGAGCTTGGGAAGTGGGTCTCTTATCCAGCACAGTAAATGCAGGCTTGCGGCCATGGATTGGGTTGTTTGTTGAGCCTCTAGTTGCAGTTGATCCAGAAACAGATGGAGCAGCAAGTGTAGAACTCACAAGTTTGCTACTACTTGTTGGGCTCAAACTATCCTTCATAGCATAAGCAGTACCATTCTTTTCACTCCCTGACTTGAGAACATGGAGCTTCCCCGCATTAGATGCTTTTAAAATATCACCCTTCACAGGCCCAACCACCTTATTTTTCTGTTTATCTGTCGAACTGAAGGCCTGCGCCATATGACGGCATAGTTACGCACCAGTAGAAACTAATTCACCAAATAATTAACATCTATAACCAGGAAGTAATCTTTTTTTTTGGTAGTAAACAACTTTTGTAATTCAAATCTAAAAATGGAATATGATCGACAAGTACGATGGCAAATGATATAATGATGGATTGTACCCAAATCAAACCTACCAAAAAAAGTACAAGTCTTTAAATTAGGAGCCCAAACAGTTAACAATTAATACAGAAATTTCCCCGTATTAGAGAAGTGGAAGAAAAGTATCAGACATTCCCTCTTTTAGAATATGCAATTTCAACCGTCACAGGCTCACAGCCACTCGACTAAATACTTTGATAAAATAAGATTCAAAAATAAATAAAGTAAGTGGTCATGAAGAATGATATCATTCTACCCAGTAAAAAGTATCAATTATTCCATAAACAGGCATCACCTGCATTCTGCATCACTTATGGCCTAGGACAGGCATTTTCTGCATTCTCCATCATAATTAGCTTGGTAAAATTAAGACAGTCTCACTTTTTTTTATTAAGAGTTGAGGAGGGAAATAGTCAAATTTGGAATCAAATTTAGGTACTCATCCTTGTGTGTCATTAATCCTATACAGAAATTGATGGTATTCCGATTCACAAAATGTCTTCATTATAGAAAGTCAAATCGGCAGGAATATCCAGTAAATAAAGATTCGATTCGATCAACTATGACAACAATGACTAGAAGCACAAAAGCAAGATCATAATTACAAAATAAATAATAAGACAATTAGCATGAAAGAGTAAAAAAATCAACCAAATTTAATGCTATATACTCTTGTAAACTGTCTTTTTCTCATCACAGATGCGCATATATTGTACCAGGCAGAAAAAAATTGTCCACCTAGTATAAGATAATAAGACAAAAGATACTCTTGGAAACCAATATTGTTTAACAATGTTAAGATTTCCTACTATGTATTCTTCTATCTCAATTGAATTATAATATCTCAACTATCAAAGGCAGATCATGTTTAAAAGTCTCACCAAAGTTTTAGGCATTGATGGCGTCACAGGGATTAATTGCCTAGATTGTTTGATAGCCAGTTCTTCAAGTCTCTGAGTTCCCACAAGTAACTGCATCGTAACATTTGAGCTTCATCATGTGAACAAATATACATTTTATATCTAATATATAAACAGTGGACCCACCGATGGAGTAGTTTGGCCACGATTAGGAGCCTGAGCTACAGCTTCTGCCATATTGAGATTGGCGCTTGAGCCCAAAGCCACTGTAGAACTTCGCGTTGCTGCCAGCTGCACAGGAGAGATGACATTACTATTGCTTCCAACTAGAACAGGAACCTCTGCCAAAGCTGAAGTCCACTTTTCGCCGTTGGCAATGGTTGAGGAGCCTAAAGGTAAGCCAAAAATAGCAGAACCCAAACTAGGAGATGTGACTCTTCCAACCTCAGGAGTAACTGTTCTTTCTTCAGACCCCAATGATGGGAAATCTTTTTCAAAAAATGTTTTCTTCACTCCACCAATGGGCCTGCTCTTAATAAGTAGACCATTGGCTTTGGTTCCAACAGTAGTGCTCGAATCAGTTATAGCGTTCTTGTGCCATGTGTCTACATTGTTCCCAGAAACCATCGAATGAGAACGGCTGAACCCATCCCTCTCATATTTACTCAATAAGGTGGCTCCCGATCCATCTGATGAGTCCCACCGCCTAAAGTCTCTCATGATAGACATTTCCCTATCACGAGAATCATATGTATTCCTATCCCAATCCCTATCATGTTGCTTGCCAAAACTACTATGAGAGCTCAGGTGACCAGAACCATTACTACTAGAACTTCGGCGAAAATATGAAGAGGTAGTTCTGTCAGAACTAAAAGATCGTCCAAAATCATTACCATTACTCTTCGCAAATGACTTATTTCTTGCAAGCTTCAATGAGGTTTGATCATCTAAACAACAAAAATATCATCAGAAACTCAAAAAGTCAGAGCACTGCAAAAAAAATTATAAAATTGATTGGCTTAAAAACAAAGAGATTACCTGAATTTGATGGACTGCTGCCTCCATTCAGACTTCCGGCCTTTTTCAACCATTCTGGTACTAAAGTGGGCTCACTTCTTTCCATAACTAGCACTAAACATTATCTTGTATGAAACAATAAATGAAGAGAAATCCCACCCTTTTTAGAGTAAATGACTATGCATCCATTTTCGCACACGTGACAATTATTGCCACGCTTTCAACTCCCAGACAAAATCAAATGTCCTTCGTCACAAAAGTTAAGACAACTGGATACTAAATCACTGATAATTCCCTTCAACATAAATCCATTTTTGCTAATCTCCACCTGACTACACTAAAGGCCTTCTCCATTACTCATCAGCAAGAATTCCAAGAAGGAATTGGAAAAAACACGTATCTAGTCCGCAAGGGCACGAGTGTACAAATAAATCTCAAATGCAGAATGCACGCAACTCAGGTGCTTTCTCTATCCAATATGTATATAATATTTCAAGTCAATTAAGAACTTCTCCACTCTATCAGCCAGAAAAAACAAACTTATACCCCTGTTCACTGCAGAAAAGACTCCAATAACATCTTCTGAAGGCCTTGGCACTCAAAATATTCAAGCCAACAACACCAAAGTATCTCAACAGCAAGTAAATTAACAAAGCCCACTCAATTTTACCCCTCTCTGCGCACATATAACACCAAAAACAGAAGAATCCCTCAGATATAATGTGATAGAAGCATAGATGACCAAACCCTATACCTTAAAATCCATCCAATAATTGAACACAAAATATGACTAGGGTTTGGGCAGTCCAGCAACACGCGAAATCCCCCCAAAATCAAAAACAGGCCTGTTATATATCTATTGCTAAAAAAATAGACTAAGCCTGATTTGTCTGGATTACAATTGAGAAACTAGAAATCTATACCCTCAATAGTCGCGAAGAAAAGCCTACTCCTTTTCACTCGCCGCCGCCTGGGTCGTTTTATGTCGCTTCAGAGTCTGTAAATAAATATGTTAATCGCTGAATTTTGTCCACCTAGAGAACAAAAACAAGTAACGCCTAATTTCTCGCACTCTTATGCTAAACTACGCAGCAAAGCAAAGTGTGATGGGTGAGAAGATATTGAATCTATGTAAATTTGACGACAGAATTTCTGTATGTATATATGCGTTGGTTTATTGAAGAAGTTTTGTGTTTCTTTCCCTCTGTTTTAATAGGTTGCGAATTGTGAAGAAACTCTATTTTTCCCTTCCTTTTTTTTCCTTCTTTTCTTCATAATTTATCGCCAAAAAAATAACACTGGTCAACATTCATAACATTATTTATTAATAATAATAAGCATACCTTTTACGTATTTTATTTGTATCCGATGCTGTATTAATGTGATATTTAGAACTTTCAGTTATTTTTAGATGAGTACTCCATTAAATTGGTCAAACATTTGAGGTATTGAGCATCTCCTGTGCTAGATAATAACAATGAAAATCGTAGTATAAATTAGTAAAATATTTCTCTCCATTCTCCAATAAATAAGTCGATGTTTGAGGATCTCCTATGTTTGAGTGTAGATTATGTGTATATCAGTATATGAGTTGTAATTAAAGGCGATTTACAGTTTTACACTCTACTGCACGCGAGTGGTGGTAGCCAACCCTAAAATACAATTAATTGTGTTATGATTTGTATAACTGATCTACTTAATATATAATCCATTCTAACAATATTTAGTTAATCCTAAATATATACCCCTCTCTCCCACAATAATATACACTCTTTCTTTTTTAGTCCGTCCCACAAGAATATGCACTTTCCTATTTTGAAAAGTTTTTTCTCTCTTACAAGGTGAGACTCATTCTCCACTAGCAATACATTACTTTTTCTCTCAAACTATTTCTTACTTTACTAATTTTACATTAAAACTCGTGTCGAACCCAAAGTCTATATTCTTTGGGGACATGAGAGAGTATGTTTTAGAATCCATGAGAAGGAACCAATATATAATGACATATTTATAATCATTGTATGTAATTTTACTTCAATTTTAATTTGAATGTCGTGTTATGATTTTTAACTTGGCCCTATTCTACAATTTTAAAGGAGAATGTTTATGTAAGTTATATAGAGTCTAGGGTTAAGATGATTAGTTTGAGGTTCAAATACGACGAGTCAAATCAAATTTCATTGAATGCTTATGGAGTTAAGTTAGGAAATATGGCGATATGAAGTAATAGAACGAAATATTCTGTTAGCAATAGTATTATTATGAGTAAAGAATAAAATGGAGATCGGGAGTGGCCAACTATACTACTCCAAACTTGTATCTAAAGCCAACCCATGCTAAAACATAAACGCATTTGTATAATTTGAAATTCCAACAACACTCCAGCGGAAATGCAACTAAAAATCAAATATAGATTCTGCAAAGTTTTAATTGCTATATATTGCGATTGAAATTATACGAAAGCCAAATGTAGGCGTTGTAGACTTGTACTATTATTCAAAAAAAGTAAAAGTTTTTTTTATAATAGTAAAATTAAAATAAGATCTTTATTGGTTAAAGGACGAAAAAGGAAAAAAAATGTGACATTTTATGGCAACGGGAGGGAAGATATAGTGGAGCCTCTACATGAAAAAATTTCTGCATCCGCCCCTGTTACTACTTAAGGAATATTCTAATTGAAACTCCTAAAGTAAGATAGACAAAAATGGAAAATTGGAACTCATAAAAAGGGACGGATGGAGTATAACCTTCGTAAAATTGCTTCATGAGAAAATGAGCTATATTATTTTTTCTCACTAATAGTTTGTTTAATTGCATGCTAATATAAGTGCTCAATTAGTATCGCTATTAAGTCTCATTAGTAACTTCCTCCCTCCACTATTATACGTCCCTATTTATCATTTGGAAATTTTTTTATTAATTGTCTCACTTCATTTTTTCCACTAATTTAATTTTTTCAGATTTATATTTTAAAAATAATATATGAAAGTGATCCACATTCTAATAATTTTTCCCCCCTCATTTTTTTTACATTTTTTAAATTTATTTCACATATTTTTTTTACATTTTTTAAATACGTGTCAAATCAAAATGGACGAATAATAAGAGACTGAGAAAGAATACATTTTTTTGTCAATTGCAACTAAAGACTATGAATGTTTATAAAACAAATTCTTTAAATGGAACAAAAAAAGATACTGTGGACACACGTGTTTTTATCACTGTTAAAAAATACTATTACCTAAATTAGGTTATTTTTATTGATTGAAAAATTTAATCCATAAAAAATAGTAAGGTATATCACCATTAAAAATAACACAAGATAATTATAGAAAAAGTAAAAATCTAACAAACAAACTCAAAATTGACAAAAAGAGAAAGCAAGCACCTACTAATTACAAAAGAACCAATGAGCAGTTGAGAGGACATCAGACAACGGAACAAGAGGTTGTAGTACATTCAAAAAGAAAACCACAACAGAATAGCAGAGGAAAAATCATCAATTAACTCAACGTCAATCAAAGAGGAAAATCAGTTGGTTCCTAGTGTGTTTCTCAAGCAACCATAACTACTGTCAATCCTCCCACTTTTCTTAGTCACATTCAAATTTTCTAGTATTTGTTTCGGTGAGCCAAGGAGTCAAAACAATTAATTTATTTTCGAACTTCCAATTGGACTAGAAGCCATGGAACGCGATCCAAATATTTCAAATGAAGTGATATAAAAAATAAAATAAAATCGTAATTTCTTGACAAATCGTCTAGAGGGCAGTAGCACACTTATAACTCACTCGCAACATGTAGGACAACAATATATAACGAAAATGTTAAAATAAAGTACAAAGCCGAGTAAATTTTCATATAAGTGTCGAATTATTTTTTTCAATAACTTCATTCACTATTTGTGTGTTTATGTTTAATAAAGTAGGGTGTGATCAATTGAGATTTTTTAGCTTAATTGAGAATTGAGATGCATTATCAATCACGCATTTTCATTAAATGGGTGGTCCAGAATTTGGCACATGGAAAATATTTTTAGATTAATTAATTATGAAAGGACAGAATGATAATTTCATGGTACATTTTATTCAATAAATAAATTTTTTAATTTTAATATTTTTTAATTTATTGTCAACTACACACATATAATGTCAATTCATGTCAACTACACACATATAATGTCAACTACGTATACAATTCATGTCAAACTATACACATATAATGTCAACTATAAGTTGTTGACATGTGATGTGCAAGTTATTGACATTTGATATGCAGGCTATTGACGATAATACCCCTGAGTTGACATAATCTACTTGTAGTTGACATTTCGAAAATGTTGTGGATAAATGGTTGAAAATGCATCTCAATTCTCAATTAAACTAAAAAAAATCTCAACCTAACAGGACCGGAGGACCCTAATAAAGTATATATAAACGTGGGGTTGTGATCAATTGGAATTTTTTAGCCTAATTGAGAATTGAGATGCATTATCAGCCACTCATTTTTATTAAATGAGTGGTCCAGAATTTGTCACATGGAAAATATTTTTAGATTAATTAATTATGAAAGGGCATAATGGTAATTTCATGGTACATTTTATTCAATAAATATTTTTTTTTAATTTTTTTTTGTCAACTACATATACAATTCATGTCAACTACACATATAATGTCAACTATATGTACAATCCATGTCAACAACATATACAATTTATGTTAACTACACACATATAATATCAACTACATATACAATTCATGTCAACTATACACATATAATGTCAACTATAAGTTGTTGACATTTGATGTGCAGGCTATTGACGATAATATCACCGAGTTGACATAATCTACTTGCAGTTGACATTTCGAAAATATTGTGAATGAGGGGCTGATGCATCTCAATTCTCAATTAAGCTAAAAAATCTCAACTTAACATGACCCTATAAACGCGTTTGTTTTATCCAAAGCAAGCGTTAATGATTATCGTCACATCCAAATTCTCTTCTATTCTTATATGAGATTCAACCATTTATTTTCTTTTAATATTCGTGATTCGTTTATTCACTATTCTTTTCCCTTATTTTATCACTCCATGGCCTAGGCAATTATATAAAAGACAAAATATAGAGTATTTTTCGCCAAAAAGAAAGAGAACATTTTCGTCAATTAATTAGCAATTAGCATAATGTTAATATTTGTCTGTGAGTTGACTAAGAGGTAGAGAGGTATTTCCTCTATCCCAGCTAAGATGACATATTTTTTTTCACACTTGTTTTGAAAAAATGATACTCCGTAATAAATAGTTAAAGTGGAGAAAAAGTAAAGTAAAAGAGAGAATAATATAGAAGAGGCTTCCAAAACACGTGTAAAAAAGCAACATGTCATCTTAGCTGGGACAGATAGAGTAATACTCAGTGACACGACCTTTAAATTTATATTTATCTACGCATTACAAAAATAACAGTGAGTTTGACAATATAAATCATTTTTTTTACTTGAGCTATTTGAGTATGAGTTGTGATCAATGTCGAACTAATTTTAAGATCGAACAAGAGATCAAATTAGAACTATTAGATCGGGGGTAAGATCCCCTGTGTTTAACATAGCACCAAATGCTATGCTCAAAACGCACATATATAAGAATAAAACGACGGCTTCTCTCCTCTTTCTCTATCTATTCTTTTTCAATATTTTATTCTTATTTTTATGTTTTTAAATAACGAAGACAGTGATAGAGACGCAATCTTCTTCTCCTTCTTTCTTTTTTTAGATATGCTTATTCTTGTTTTTATATTTTAAAATATTAAAAAACATTGTAAGATTTGACGATTTTAAGTATAGAATAAAATATTGAAAAGGAATAGATAGAGAAAGAGGAGAGAAGCGTCGTTTTATTCTTATACATGTGCGTTTTGAGCACAACATTTGGTGTTGTGTTTTTAAACATAGCAGAGGATCTCACCTCTATTAGATCTAGTTTTTTATGAGATTCGCTTATGTGCAAATTATTTCGGTCTTCATTACAGACTCATTTTACTTTATTGTAGTAGGTTTATTACTTCATTCCGGTAGGTAATGCCTTGTAATTACAATATATTTTTACTTCTAGTAGGTTTTGAAATTATTCACTCATACTTCATTCGAATTCATTGAACAGAGTTTTTACTTTATTCACTTTAAAAAATACATTTCATTCCAGTACATTTATTACTTCATTAAAAACGTCATTATTTCATTGGACAAAGTTTTTACTTCATTCCAGTAGGACTTCAAATGCTTCTACACATACTTCATTCAAATAGTATATTACACCATTCAGTTAGGCTATCATTCCATTTTGTTGTCAACGCTATGACGGCGGTGATAGACATTGTAGAGAGAAAGAACGGTACGCGAAGGCGAGACCGCATGTATATATTGGAATGAAGTAATAATCCTATTGGAATGAAGTAATAATCCTATTGGAATGAAGTAAAAATCTACTTGGGATGAAGTAATATATATTCTAGAACAAAGTTGGAGGACCTAATATGTTATGACTTATTTGCCATGGAATGGAGTAAAATATGTTCGTGATGAAGATGAAAATTATTTATACATTTGCGCATCTTATCCATAAAAAACTAGATCTAAAAACTCCAATTTGATCTAGTTTTGCAATACTATTATAAAGATGCAATACTACTATAAAGAGTGGACTTATATATAATGAGACTCATTTTAGCAAGGTACATGTTTTTTCATATCCATAACCTATTTGTGCTTGTGCATTTTAGTAACTAATGACTAAGATTTTTCCAACACAAATTTAACCCAATTTCTATAATTCGCTGCTCATTCTAAATACATGTCAAAATAGTTATTGTACTTAGTAGAGATATCTAGATGAGTTTACATTTGGTCCTTCTGGACCAACGTGGTATACAACTCTAATGTTCAAAATTTACTATCCAAAAACGTCTATTGCTACTTGCTAGGCCTAAGGAAAATTTTCATTTTGTATAATAATTCTATGTAACAATGTTTTGATTGTCAATCACAATATATGGGGTGATACTTATCACTTAAGCCATGTTTGGTTGTCAGGATTTTATCTGGGAAAGTAATCTGATTCCATAAACTTTAAATTCATGTGTTTGTTTCGGTTTTTAATTAAATTGAGAAAGTAATCAGAATCCCTAGAACAGGGAAAATTAGTACAACTTTCCAGGATTCTGAATCCTAACTTTCCTTAGGTATTATTTTTCCCAATTTTAGGATTCTTACATATTTAATGCATTATTATTATTATTATTATTTACAATGTATTAAAAATGATATAAATTTATAAATCATACGAAGTACTATTTAATTTCGGTATAAATAACTATAATTAAAATTATCATAATTTCAGCTATATTATAATATATATATATATATATATATATTTATCATACTAATATTTAATAATTTATTAAATAATTAAATATAATTACATAATATAAATTATATAATAATAAATAATAATTATTTTATAAATTAATAATTAATCAATAAAGTCGTAGTTAAATATCAAATTATAAAATTTATTCAATTATAATATTAGTAAATATTATAATTATAATTATAATTATAATAATAATATTTATTATTATATCATTTATGATTATAATACTTCATGTAACTATAATTGTAATTATATTATTATATATTATGATATATAATCTATATTTAAACTAATAATAAGTAAAAATATAATTAATATCATTTTTAATTAATAATTTATTTTAAATTTTATATTATTATTCTTTATTATAAATAAAAATAATAATAAGTATGATTTTTTTTTAGTTTGGTGTTCAAATCTAATATAAGATTTAAAATCTTGATATTTTCTCCAAACACATGAAAGTAAAATTATTAAGAATCATATTTCAGAGATTTATTTTCTCAGGAATTATTTTACTTGCCAATTTTACTTTCTCGTCAACCAAACATGGCCTTAAGTCATAGTTGCTTAAGCATAATTTAATACCGCAACATTTTACAATAAAATGTGAACATGTAAATCAAAATAATGCAGTCCGTACTTATTCGTTTTTGGCGGGAGGCATTTTGCAAAGGCCATATACCTCGAGCTGCAGCCACGTGGCGACGCGTTAGACTTTTCAAATAATTTGGCTCTCTGTCTGTCAACCCCCAAATCCGGTCAATATTTGGACGCCCACTTGCTCCCTCCCTCCCAACGCTCGCTTTCGACTTCAACACAAGTCTCTCCCCTCTCAATTTTACACGCACAACACACACTGACCTTCCCCCGGAATCTCTATGCATAGCTCCGCCGGTTTATGATTACGCGAGATGTTGAATTCCAAGCAGAAACGGCCGCAGCACCACCTCCAGCACCGCCCTCGCCTTGATCGCCGGAACGCCATTAAGAACATCGACTACTACGCCGGAGACGATGGCTTCTCCTCTCCTTCTTCCTCTTCCAACTCCTTCTCCGCTGAACTCTCCGTGCACAAGACGCGCTCGCTCGATCTGCTGCCTCTCTCGGATCGTACCAGCTTTCGGATGGAGGGAATTGAGGGGGAGGCCGATCAGATTTTCCGCTACCTCGGTCTCAACGCTGAGGATTTGTCGATTCCGGTGTCCGCGTGGGAGGCGAGGAAGAGTTTGTCCCCTAAGAGCGAGGTTAGGACTGGCGATCGAGGTGAATCGAGCGATGGTTTTGGTGCTAGGGTTAGGGTTGGTGATGGTGAACTGGAAGATACTGTCGGCGATGCTGTAGTTAGTGAATATGAAGTCAAAAGTGAGCAGATTGGTGGCGGTGGATGGGGAATTAGGCCGTCGAAGTCAGCGCCTGCTGCTGCAATCAGAAAGTCAGTCGAGGACAATGTTGCAGCAAGCGTGAAGTATGGTAATTGTGAAGTTAAGGCAGATGAAACGAGTGAAAACCAAGTAAGTTTAGGGATTAGAGGTTGTAGACCACCAACACTGGCTCCTCCTCCAGCGGTGATGCGATCGGTTGTGGATCACACGAGCTCCACTTGGGAAATATTTAGAGGCTTTGGCCCTCAAGATAATCAGTCGGAATCACCGGGAGATGCCAGTAGCCAGCCGATTCATAGAGTTGAAGAAAGTGAGGAAGTTGAAAGGAGAGGTATCAATGTTAGGGAAGAAATGAGAGAGGATGCTGGGGAAGAGGATATGGGAATTGGCTTGGAGTCATGTTCGGATTCTTCAAATGATGAAAGAGGTGACAGTTCCATAGACTTGGTTGGGGATAATAGTCACACTATCTCGCCAAGTGGTTCATTCAGGTCTAATATCACGTCCTGGCAAAAGGGTGATTTCCTTGGTAGTGGATCATTTGGGACTGTGTATGAGGGGTTCACCGAGTAAGTTATTCTTTATAGCTATGCAGAATTACTTGATCAATATTAGTATCCTCCACTGAAAATATATTTTACTATCTTTTGTTTTATTAGACCCTCTATCCTTTTGGTTCTGCTATATCTAGAGTATTATCACTGCATACCATTGACATAAAAAGCTCATGAAGGCTTTTTGTGTTTGATATGGATCACTAAGGAAGATGCTACAGTATTTCTTTGGGTCCTGACAGCTTTGTTCATTCTTTTGATGCAGTGATGGGCTCTTTTTTGCTGTGAAGGAGGTATCTTTACTGGATCAAGGAAGCCAGGGCCAGCAAAGCATTTTCCAGCTTGAACAGGTATTGCAGTTGATAATGTAGTTTCTTAAGGACCTGAAAATCATTATACATGCCTAAACCACAACCTGGATTGTTATTTATCTTCTATAAAATGTTCCAGGAGATATCTCTTCTGAAGCAGTTTCAACACGAGAATATTGTTCGCTACTTGGGCACTGACAAAGTATGCTGTTAACTTCATTAGTAGATATCTCAATTATCAATGTACTTACCAAATAATTTCTCTTTGATTCTTAATTTGATTTTTTTTTTAGGATAATGGAAAATTATATATTTTCCTTGAGCTTGTAACAAAGGGCTCCCTTGCAAAACTCTACGAAAAATATCAGCTTCGGGACTCCCAAGTCTCTTCATACACAAGACAAATTCTAAGTGGGCTGAATTATCTTCACAGCCGTGGTGTCGTTCACAGGTGCTATACATCATCTCAGTTTGTTCTTCTATTTATAGTTTCTTTTTCCAAGGATCTCATATTCTCCCAGAAGATTACTTTTTCCTTTCACTTAGTATTCTGGGCAATGTATGTGGGAGCAGATTTAGTAACTTCCTGACAGTTAGTTTTTAAATAGTAGTACTAGGATTTTTTATTGCCTTTTCTCTTTTTAGCAGCAGTCCTATTTTTAGTGCTTCCTCTTCTCTTTCTACTGGCCCTCCACGTTAGGAATGAGATTGTATTTTCATGTAAAGCTTGTAGGGAGGTTGGAAAATTTGAAATGAACACATTCTAGATCTCAACCAGAATACTCTTGAAAATAGAATAAATTAATACATATCCCCAATTCCCCCCTCCATTTAACACCTTCTTACAGAGCTCTGATTTTTTTCTTTCAAGGGATATCAAATGTGCCAATATATTGGTAGATGTAAGTGGTTCAGTGAAACTGGCAGATTTTGGATTGGCAAAGGTTGATTTCTAGACATACAATATAATTTCTAATATTCTTAGATGCATATGGGGGCTAAAAGTTTACGTGTTTCCTCAGGCTACAAAACTAAATGATATAAAATCTTGCAAAGGAACACCCTATTGGATGGCCCCAGAGGTGAGTTTCCTAGCTGCAACTGGATCCCCCACACCCACTTGTCTTTTGCATAGATGCTTTGTTTTTTATTTTTTATGCACTAGCCCTCAAGTTTTGCCAACTATTGTAACTTTTCCCTGGTTAAGTGTGAATAGAGTGGCACTAGACAAAATGTTTTTTTATCTTTCATTCACAATTTATAACAAATATATATTCCATTTCCAAGGTTCTCTCATCAAAATCGCGAAACAAAAAAGGGCTATGTCCTTGTTCATCTGCATTTTTTATCCACAAAAGTTACCTAGATCCAAATTTGAGACACTTCATACTGTCAGGTTGTGAACCGAAGGAACCATGGATATGGGCGTGCTGCTGATATATGGAGCCTTGGCTGCACTGTGTTGGAAATGTTAACTGGTCAAATTCCTTACTCTCACTTGGAAGGGGTATGCCATGTTCCCTGACAATATTTAAGATTTCGTTACCTTTTCCTAGTTTTAGACAGTAATTACATATACTGAATTACTGAGTTGATTTTTCAGACTGAATCATATAGGTTACTCTTATTGGATGTAAAATATTTCATAATAAATTACTCTGTAAAGGAGGATAATACATAATGATAGTTTAAAAAATATTAATGGTTGGCATATCTAGTGATAACTTATGGGTTTGCCAATAGGAGCATATAATGTAAAAACAATTATAGTGCTAACAAAAAAATTACAGCTATGTTGGTCTTATCACAAAATTAGTCAATTTCTTAACAATTCTGCTGTTCAGCACCACTACTTGGAGTGGTTTTTTTTGTCGACATTGGCAACCTAATATCGCAGGAAGGCGGCTGTGAAATATAAATGGTCTCTACTAATAGCAAGAAAACAAATTTAAAGTGGATGGCTCCTTTATGTGTCTAATTGCAGCTCTATATTTTTTGTAATTATTTAATTTTTCAATGTTTTGGCTGCCACACGATAACTTTTTAATTCTTTGCTCATCAAGATTTTCAACTATATACATTTAATTTGCACATCTCAGTTTCACTATTTGAGGTTAATGTTTTCGAAATCCTGTTTCATGGTTGCCCAAAAGGTGTATGTCTTCCAGCTGCTACATAAAGTGGTGTTCTAAGTATCCTTTTTTTTCTTGTTGCAACAGATGCAAGCACTGTTCAGGATTGGCAGGGGTGAACTTCCTCCTATTCCTAACACCTTATCAAGAGATGCTCAGGATTTTATCCTCAAATGCCTGCAAGTTAACCCAGATAATCGCTCAACTGCTGCTCAACTTCTAGAACATCCATTTGTAAAGAAGTCATCTTCATCGTTCACAAGCCCTGCATCTCCACATTATTCCATTAGGTCGTAGAAACCCATGAAGATTTAGCATGGCAAAGATAATGAGGTTAGTATCTTACACTGGCACAGGCAGTTCATTCTTTCTCTCTTCTTGCAAATATGATTGTTTTGCCCCTTTATTTTGGCGGGAAAACTAGATGTGAGAGTAAAGGGTTTATCAAGAATGACAAAATCTATATTTTAAGCTTGTCCGCTTAAATTTATAAATAGACTTGAGATGTGTAGCATATAATTCCTCTGAAAAAACATGAAACTCCCGCAATAAGAAAAAATATTTTTTCAGCGTTGATTGAGCAATTTTTCGTAGTACTCTTTGGGATCATTAGCCTTTAATGGGCTGGGTAGTTTCACAAGCTTTACAATGCATAGATTTCCAGAGATTCACACGATGTGGAAACATGTACATTTAGTATCAGAGACAGTTATAACTTATAACTTTAGAGTTCCCCTTAAGGTTGCAATAGGCTTCATATAGTGATTAAGAACCAGCTTACTTCACAAATGCTTGCAGTAGACTGGGAAACTGTGAAAATGGTGAACAGATGTACAAGAGGTGCTTGGGAACATCTTCCATGATGTCAACTATTTGGTATAAAATTATAGTTTTGTGAGCCTCCCATCTCATCTGGTGGATGTTTCAGCCTCCCTTTGGATTAGTTAGCTAGATGGGTTGTCCATTGTTGGGTCTAAACATACTAGATTTTTCCAAGCAAATGAGCATCTGAATTCTGTAATAAATCTGACATTAGGTTTGAAGAGCTCACAAATTGTTTAAAATATCCCATTTCACTTTGCGCTACTATTTGTATAATGACACTCACACTGCACCAGAAGAGCTCACTGGCATCGTATCACAGTTCCTCCCCAATTACCTCTCTTGTTGCATGTCACTGACTTTCTTTTTTCTTTAGGAGGAATGTTCGTGCTTCTAGTCTGAAGGTTTCATCGAGAGCCATACTGAATGCTCAAATTCACAATAACACATTCATCTGGGCCGCACTGAACGACGTGGTCAATGTGCTTGGATTGGTTATCACGAGCACTTTGGTATCATTTGCTGATTATTCTCAAGATTAAGATATCATTGGGGTGTGGTAAGGCAATTTAGATTTGAGATCATGGTGAATTTAAAATCTGATGGGTCAAATTACAGTGTAGACCTTCTATAGTTCCTGCTAGTACACCCAAAAAGGAAAAAAGAAAAGAGATTGTTTATTGTGCCATTCATTCAGATAATTTCATGTTCTTGTGTTTGTTTGTTCATTTATCGGCTTGTTGTATTAAGGTACAGTGGCTTGATTAGAAAGTTATCCTGTAGGAGACATTTAACAAGTGTAAATAGTGAGTGCCTTTGTAAATAATTCATCCAAGTATGAATGTTTCATACTTTGCTGGCTTCATTCTGAGATGCTAATATTAAATGATTGAACTTTCGTGGTTTCTTTAATTGAGGTAGTGGAGTATGTTGTTGGGAAGAGTTACACAAGTAAAAAAATCACACACAAATATTTTAGGATATAGAGGGTTAGATTATGAGCAACGTTGTCCCTTACCATGGGGCAGCTTGTCCGACTGGGATGGGAGGATGGCAAGGGACAGCAAGTATAATAACATCCCACCGGGACGGAACCGGCGTCCCTTGACAGAGGGCTTAGCCCTATCTGACGTGATGGCGTGCTGGGGCGATATGGCGCTCCCTGGTCGTGCGGTGACGCCCACTCACCCTCCCGCGAGTGGGTGTCGATTTTATTACCGTTTTTTTATTTTTATTTTAAATTTGAAAAAATCTTAAAAAATACAAAAAAAAAAAGAAATTCTCCAAATATTATTGTTTAATCACATATTTATTTTATTTTTTTTAACTCTAATTCATCCATAAATCATCTATAAATACTCCATTCATCTTAATTGAAGTATGTCTAGTGGCAAGTGTTGAGACTAACAAAACCAAGCGACCCTCCAACCCTCCATAGCTCTTAATAGGTATGTTGTTCGTTACTGTAGTGGCCGACACTTTCCGTGTGACGCGGTCAGAACGGGCGACCCATCACCAAACAATTGTGTTCCTCATGCCTTGTTTGAACATGCTGCCACCGCCACTCGCAGAAAAACAAAATTTTTTATACAGTAGTTCTTTATTTTTAGGATTTTAATTATGTAATTTTTGTTATTAATAAAATGTTTTTTTTTCAATTAATTGCATACAAATTTGGTTGTTGAGAGATGCAACAACATGTGATGAGTATCCATTTTGGCTTTTCATTATATTTAACCGGACAAACAGTAAGAGTTTTGGAATGCTTAAGCTTTACTACTGCTATAATCCAAACGTTTGAATTCCATTTTGAATTTAGAATTTCACTAAAACACCATGATCTTAGTTGGTGCTTGTTTTGCCATGTCATCTTTAAAATCTGTATGTGAATTGCTGATTTGTTGATTTGTTTAGACTTTGCAACTAATCAAAAGTATGATGTTGACATTTATGACTGTTACGTAGAAAATGAAACAGACATGAGTACAACACGAAAAATAGAAAATTATATGAAAATGAGTACAACAAATGAAATTTGATACGTCGTTTTCACTGCTTATTGCGTGGCATTTGCCTATGATGTGATATCGTCCAGTAAGTCATGTGTAGAAATCTTGTTTGATTAGAAATTAGAAGGAATACATAGTTTGATAAATTTATATACAAATTTGAAAATTGAATTGAGTAATTGAAAAACAAACACTCATTTTTAATGATTGACAATAAGTCTTATTTCATTAGTATTATTACCGTTAAGTATATCCCAAATTTCATTATTTTCAATTTAGTTACATTTGATTAGTATAAAATTGCGTGTAGGAGTTTTTTTATTATAACTGACCTTTCTTCAGTCGTAGTAGTAGTAGCATTGAAGACTTCAGTACCGAAAAAGTACATGAAAAAAGTGAATTTTGTTTTGGGTGCAGTGAGTTCCCAAATTTCTTCCACAAATTAATGAACTTTTAAGATCCATCGCTGAAAAGTCTTGACAATCAATCCAAAGTAAACTCATCCTCTAAATTCAACCAACAACGAGATAATCTCCTCTCTCTGCGCGCGCACACACACACCATTGCGCGATTACATGACCTCCGATCTGATCTGGCTGCAATGAGGCGGCGCGATTCAGTCGGCGGGGCGTGATTGCGATGCACTCGGGCGACAATCCACCGACACTTCCGTTTCCACTAAGTCCATTGCAGCTATTGAATGCCGGTGCCGGCGATTTCGGGGAGGGAGGTTTCGAATTGTCGCGGTATTTGTTCCTAGGATCGCTGCTCTTCTCGCGACAAGCAGGCGGCATGGACTTGTCGAAAGTCGGGGAGAAGATCTACAGCTCAGTTCGCTCCGCGCGCTCGATTGGCCTCCTTCCTTCCACATCCGATCGTCCCGAGGTAGTGGGAATTTCGCTGCGCCGAGCAGCCTCTGCTGAACTGATAATTGTGGTGCTGATACATTGTATCGTGACAATATGTGTGTTGCATTGTGAATGCGGCCTGTGAAGTTAATTATTTTGTGGTTATACATTGTATTGTGATCCTGAACCAGAATTTAGTTATTCATGTTTCTTTAAATGTCCGGGCTTATAGGTAACTTTCAAAGATGGCTTAGAGTATTCAATAAACTGCTCGAGCATTGATGTTTTATTTACTCAGCTTCAATGTTTGTAGCTGCTGAAATTTTGGTTTGTCTCTATAATGAAATTTATTTCATGTTTGTGCACTGATGGTCGCATTGGGGGGCTTTTTAGTTGATCAAATGAGCGGATTTAGAAGTATTAAGATTGTTCAAGATAGATGAGTTAAGATTTGCAGATAGAACAAACAACTGGAATTCACTATATATCGATTTGATTGTCTTTATTTAGTTATAGCCGAGGCTTGCTGCTACTTCTCTTTCTTTTATGTAAAATTGAAAATGTCGAATATCACGTTCTAGTAGGTTAATATGGTCTTTG
Organism: Salvia splendens; assembly: GCF_004379255.2. Taxonomy (NCBI): domain Eukaryota; kingdom Viridiplantae; phylum Streptophyta; class Magnoliopsida; order Lamiales; family Lamiaceae; genus Salvia; species Salvia splendens. Next base: position 12,197,407 of record NC_056033.1, read on the forward strand.
ATGCCTTCGATTGTTTCAATTTCCTGAAGAAACAATGAAAGTGGAAGATGAGTTAAAAATGCAGCACCATGATTAATATGCAAGGAAAAAAAATGAATCTGCAGAGTGTTACCACACTAAACAAACTGATTTTGTAATTTCAATAACTATATCCTTTTCATTCAGGTTGATCTGGAATTTTCAGAGTTATCACTGACTTTATAAATGCAACTATTCTAAAAACAGGTTCCAGTACGAGCAGCAGCAGCTGCAGCTGTGGCCCGTATTCTTGCTGGACTACCTCCACATCAAAGACATAATTTTTCAATCTCCGATGAACTGAGTTTCATGTATGGGAGTAGACCTCAAGGTCAAGCTGTAGATGAGCTCGAGAAGGAATTCTATGAGGAGGTTGTTTACTAGTATTTGTTTAGTGGCAGCATTGATTTTCGTATCTCTATATAAACAAACAAGACAAGGAGACACGTTGAGGTCAAATGATGTACATAAGCAGTTTAGTCCTTTTATATGTGGGTAATGACACCTTCAATGAGTATGTAAATGCAATTGATCGTTACATGGTAGAACAAGCTTTGGCTTTGGCTTCGGCTTCGTCAATATTGTAGGAGGTGCCTGATTTAAAAATTACAGTCAACCTTCTAACTATACAAGTATTCAATGACATACAATACACAAGAGGAAAGTTCTTGGAATATGATCGTGGTGTCGTCCAAATTGTTATGTATTATCGGAAATGGAAATGGAAATGGAAGTGGCATCTCTTAGCTTTTCTTCCAAATATGTTGCTTTTGCTGTTCAATACGGTGTTAACATTTATATTTTAATGCGACTATTATAATAAATGCTTTTGTGTATCTATCTGCGTTTATCTGAAAACCATGAATTTAACAGAAACTGCTGTGGATATTCCTTTTTTTCTTTTTTCAGGAGTTTGATCCTGTTAGACACATTTTAGAGCAAATCCCTTCCGAAGAAAATGAACCAGCATATTTTGAGGAACAGGTCTTATTCTTTAATTGACCTCTTTCTTCTCTCCATCATGTATGTGGCATTGTTGTTACCTTTGATTTGCTTAATGTAACATCAACATCTGTTCTCATGGCCCTATTTGTTTTCTTGTTGATATTCATTTTTATTCTACGGATTTCCAGATTTTCTTTGTTTTTGTTGCACTTATCAGCTGCCCTTATTTCTAGTTATTTACTTTTATGTCTCATCTATGTATGCCGCTAGTTGTCTTTTGTTTATACTTAGATCCATTGAGTACTATCAACAAGCTATCTCCCTCTGTTCCTTTATCATGTTTTAGGAGGATGGGGCTGGTGTTACTGCTTCGTAATTATGCTTCCATTTAAACCAAAATAGACATCTTAGTATCTTACCGACCCACTATTTACAGATCATTCTACATTGCATTCTTTTATAGGCCGCTCTTCGATTAGCACAACTGGATAAAATTTCCGAGAGCTTGTCGCGCCATGTAATGGAACATCATGAACAAATGGGTGAGTTTCCTACATTCCTGTCCGAGTCCTCTTAAGTTTCCTGGAATGTAGGAAAGTTCTTCTAAAGAATCCAGCAGTGCTACACCTTATATTTGTTTAGTCTATGTGAAGTAGTCTACCTTGCTAGATAACTTTAAATTCCTCTATTATATTTAGAATCTACTCTTTTGATCAAACTCCTCAGAAGGTGTAACTTGGTTCTGTAGACTCTCCCCTCTTGTTATACAAACCCTGTGGTAATCATTGTTCATTGTCATACAAGGATCCTTCTAGGATACTTGAAAATAAGGATCTTTAAGCTATTGTATAGTGTATACTGTATACTCAGGTCATTCTCTTTTAGGTACCGACTACGAAAGAAATGCCATAAACTTCTTTATTGCAATTACCGTTTTCCACTCGGAATTGGCTTAGCTATCACTTTCCAGTCCATATTTTTATCCCACATGATCATCTTGCATAAGTGTGTTGCTTATTTGGAACCCACCTTTCAAATCTCATCTCCTTGAATTGAATCTAACAGAATCAGTTGCTAACTGATTTGGTCGAGCCCAATTTTCTACTTCGGTGACTTGGTCACAGTTTGTACATATCCTTTAAATATAGTTTTTCGCTTATAAGAAAAATCTAGAGTGTCTGAGTTCCTACATTCTGGTAATATATTTGACTACTTGTTTCAGTAAATGGGATGAATCTGGTCCGAGAGTTGGAGAAGGACTTGAAGATTGCAAATGTTATCTGCATGGTAAGCAGGTGAATTTTTGCCATTTAACTGCAAGTGATTAGAGAGTAGTGCAACTCTTTGAACTTGCTGATAGATCTGATTAGCATTGCTGAACTCAGACTTTAATGGTTGACTGTGTTAAACTGCTCAAGTCTTTAAGATGTGGAAAACAAGTGGATGTCTATTTTTTTCCCATTTCCCAAAAGTTCCATATTTGAAATTAGGCTTATTTAACATCTTCAGATGATAGTTTCCCTGGAAAGCCAAGGTTGTCACCTTGCATCCTCTTTCATTATTGCAGAATGGGCGAAGACACCTTACCTCTTCAAGGAATGAGGTATCTAGAGATCTAATTGTTACAGAAAATTCGAAGAAGAAGCAAGTGCTACTGGTAATCTGCTCCCCTGAAAGTTTTGGTTGATTATTCCAATCTGTTTTTCTTTTTTTTTTTGGTTCCCTTCCCATCCAAGCCTTGCAGAGCAAAGCTTATGGGCACGTCGTCTAATGGCACCAAGAAAATACTTTACAGTAGACTTTCATATGTGAAATTGATGTTAATGTTTACCTAAGAATTAAGATACTGAACATGAAATACTTATTTGGGCAAAATTGTTGATCAGATTTGTCAAGTAGCATTACAATGAATTTCTCGTTCATTTTTTTCCTTTCGTTGACTATTATAACATTGACCTTAAATACTCTAGTCACAAGTTCTGGTAAGATTTACTTCACTACTGCTATCTTATGGCAAGAAATGAATTTGGTTGGGTATGCTTATTGTATATATCTTTGTATTACATGCTTTTAGGGGCAGATTCTGTTTGTGATTCTAAATTCTAATTGGAACTAAGTTAGTAACAAGTCTATAATGTTTTTACTACCTAGTATGTAATTTATTGCAACTTGCAGGGCATGCTTCCCATCTTGTCTGAGCTTCGTCATGCAGTGGACTTGCAAGTGGCTCTTGATACTTGTCTTGAGGAAAGGAGTTTCTCTAAGGTGCTAATAAATTTACATTATGATTATAGAGGAGTCTTTTCAATTCTTTATTTTTTTTCGTCCTCTTCTGCTGTTGGTTTTGCTTCGTATGCATATTTTGGTATGCATGAATATTCTTTCTAAATGCTTACCTTCACAATCTCAGGCTTTCCAAGTACTGCCAGAGTATTTACAACTTTTAGATAGTTTATCAGACCTTTCGGCTGTGCAAGAGATGAGCCTTGATGTTGAGGTGAACTGGACATGCAAATACATAAAAGAAACATGCTTTATTCACCATTGGTGTTTGTGCTTCTTCTTTATGTGTACATTTATGTTTATCTTTGATCAACTTCTATAGTTTCTTACAGTGTGTGATAATATTCTGCTTTTACAATATATTATTATTATTGTTATTATTATTACTCCTGGGTTTCATTTAATTGGACACAATGATTAAGTAACTAATATGGTGCAGGTTTGGTTGGGGAAGACTCTTCAGAATTTGGATTCACTTCTATTAGAAGTGTGCCAGGACTTCAAAGAGGATGGCTATCTCACTGTTAGTTCCAGATCAGCTTTACATAATATGAAGAGCTAGTCATAAAGTCCTACTTGCTTCCTCATGTTTGTAGATTACTATATATGAATACATATTATTCACAATTCCTGATTTTATGTGAAATGTATATATTCGTTGGTCATCTTTATCTGTTATTCTGCACATTCTTTTCATTTCATTATTGGTTGATGATGCCAAAGCATCCCTAAGTCATAGTCACGATAAAAAGACAAAATTAAGATCATAACTTTTATAGAAGAGCGTACTCCATGCTCTCACTTTCGATGGTTTGAATACGTCAAGTGGTAGCTATTACCATTTAAGTAATTCATCCCATGACCCATAGCATCCAGTGAAATCATGTCATGAATTATTGTCCATCTAAAGTATGAATAGGTTCTGAAATTAATAATTGCTTAAATCTTTACATATTTCCTGAGATAGCTGACAGATAAATCTGGTATCTCGATCTTCATATGCACTGTTGTTCTCATGTTCATGGCATGAACAAACGCTCGTTTACTATATGCTTGAGTGTAAATAAAGTTTGATTTGTTTTCTCAATTCGGCAGGTGATTGATGCATATGCTTTAATTGGTGATGTTCCTGGTCTAGCTGAAAAAATACAGAGCTTCTTCATGCAGGAGGTTCTCTCTGAAAGTCACTCAGTCTTGAAGACCATTCTGCAAGAGGCAAGAAAATTATTTTCATGAGAATCTAATTGCTTGTTATTCAAGTAAGGAGGTGATTGATATGATGCAATGGGATAGGAACAAATGATCATTGGTATATGCATTTTCATTCCTATGATCGATGTCTTGATATCAAGAATCACGGTCCCAATGGAATCACCCTTCGTAAAGTTGTCAGTACGTCCAAACCCAATGGGTTTGTTATGTCCTTTGGCTAAAACAATTAATATATTAAAATTAGTTCCTTTTTTTTTATTGGCAATAATTTTCAGCTTACTCAGTTCTTTTATGGCATAAGTAATCTATTAAAATTATAAGTACAGATTATTATTTATTTCATTGAATTTTTTTTGGAACATAACAAATTATATACATGCTAACATGCCTAACAAAATTGAAATGATTCTGAAGATAATTGTTTAGTATACTAGTAACTATTTTTGAGAAAAATTCATCCTTGGTACTCCAGTTAACTATTTAGAGGAACTGACTCCATCAAACATATAATTCTGAAGAAAAAGATAGATAGGCTGCAGCTCTTTTATTCATAATAAACTAATATTGGCTTGTGCTTGAAGCATGAGTAACATCAAGTAATCATTGATACATTACCAGACTACTAATATGATCAAGTGTACTTTTATGTAACTTTCCAAAAACACTTAACATGTTATATGCCAAAAGAAGCACACATCTGTATCACTGTTGTTTATAGGAGCCTTATTTTCAGCACCCTCAAATGCAATAATTGGGTTGCATGTTTTTATAAAACATTAAATGTTCTTATATGGCTGACACAAATTGCTTGAATTGCAGGACGTTGAAAATCCCAATCCCCAAATTACTAGGTGAGTCAATCTCATCATGTGATTTGGAGTTGGATATATTTTGCTTTGGGGTTTATTTTCCTCAAATGATGCAATATAATGATTTTCTTGGCTGTATTTTATTTTTTTCCAGGTTGACATACAGTGATTTGTGCACCCAAATACCAGAGTCAAAGTTTAGGCAGTGTTTACAAGCAACACTAGCTGTTCTCTTTAAGCTGATGTGCTCTTACTACAAAATTACCAACTTCAAACTTGAAGATAAAGTAAATAGTCACTCTCCAACTATTTTGTTTTATATTATTTGATATTTTTTTAACAGAATTGGAAGTGTTAGTGAAACATTGACTTTTTAGATGCCCTATTCTTTGTGAAAGGTGTCATCATGCCATAACCCAAGTGGTGATGAACAAGGTATGCTATCTGGGGTCTCTGAGAGTACTGCCAAAAAAGTTTCTTCTACTTTTCTGGCAGGAGAAGGCTCAGTTACTGCATCAACTGAGAGAGGATCTCGTTTGTCATCAGTGGAAGTAAGTTCGGCATCTGTAACAGATACTGAAGGTACCCATGGCCCTATACTCAACGATCATCCAACTGACGGGGGAAGAGATGATGGAAGTGAAGCATCAAGTAGCGGGTCTCCATGGTTCTTGCTGCGCAAAGATGCTGTGACGTTTGTTTCACTTGCCTTACAAAGAGGATGTAGGAACCTCTGGCAGCTTACCACAAGCCGTATATCAGTTTTGCTTTCAACTTCAGCAGCTTCTTCTACTTGCATTCATCAATTCTTAAGAAACTATGAAGATCTAAGTATATTTGTTTTGGCTGGGGAAGCTTTTTGTGGGACTGAGGCTATTGAGTTTCGCCAGAAGGTTAAATCCATTTGCGAAGGCTATTTTGTTGCATTCCATCGTCAGAGTATTTACGTAAGTCCAACTCTATGAGTGAGAGCATACACACAGGAATACCAGACTGTTTGTCATGCTTCTATGATTTTTTGAATGTTTCTTCTTGTCACAATTATGACTAAAATGTGTCTGGTTAGAAGCATTTATGCAAAATCTATACTCACCTTCAGCGCAAACATGTGATAGTTGCAAACATACAGGATTGCTTTTCCGAACAGAAATAGAAAGGTCGAAACTGAATTCATGCTAATTTAATATGAATGTGAAAAATATAGCATTGAAGTAAGTTGATAATCTTTTACAAGGTGTATTTTGAAATCGGAAGGAAATGTAGGATGGAAACTTGAGACTTAGATCAATATTTGCTTTCCAAGGTCTAAAGATGATCCTGGAAAGGGAAACTTGGCAGATTTTGCCACCAGACACAGTTCATGTAGTTAGTTTTCCAGGACTGGTGGGTGATGGAGCAGCTCTCCTTGTTTCATCTGTCAGTTCTCCCCGTGCAAAATTGCTACATGACAGTAAATCATTTGGAGTCGCTAGTGGGTCAAAGAAGGGTGGATTTTCATATTGGGTTGAAAATGGCAAGCTGTTTTTTCCAAAAGTGAGTGGCAGGTCTGAGGAGCATTCCAACTCCTTCCAGTCCAACGGATCAGAACATGCTACTAAGATACCCAGGCAAACTAAATCTTCCTCTGACGTTGACACAAACCATGTTAATGGGACTATCCCAGAAGAAGAAAATGAGGATCTCCATGCAGATTTTATTGACGAAGATAGTCAGCTTCCGAGTCACATTACCATACCCAGTCATTCAAGGCATAGCTCGTTACATTGGAACAATGAGGATTCGATGGCACAAACAGGATCCTCCCTTAGCGTCCTGAGGTAAAGATCTAAGTTCTTCAATTTTGTGTATAAAATGCTATGGTTCCCATATAAACATTAAGCTGTATTTGCTGAATAGATCGATGGACAAATACGCACGGTTGATGCAGAAGTTAGAGATTGTCAATGTTGAGTTTTATAAGGTGGGCTCCTCTGCTGATGGTTACTTGTATTGGCAAAATGATTTTACTTACATATTTATAGTGATGCCTGTGCCTCAATGTTTTTTGCCCTGGTTCTTGTCTTAGGCTTTTCTAGTAATTGCATTTTATTATGTTTCACAGGGAATTTGCCAATTGTTTGAGATCTTTTTCTACTTTGTGTTTGAGACATTCTGTGAGCATAATACTCCGACTATTGCTAAACGCACCAATGGTTCTATTCCTCGTAAGTTTTTTTTCTCCTTTTACATTTGATAGAAAATTATATCACAATTATCTTCCAAACAGGACAGGTTTTTCGGCAGGTTTGCAATAGGTGGCTTCTCCTGAACAAATTTGCTCTTATTTTCCTCAGACAAGTTAAAGACTGCAATAGCAAGAATTTCACAAGAGTGTGACCAGTGGATAAAACATCAACCAGTATCAACATCTTCATCATCCCCAGCATCTTCAAATCCATCATTCACACATATGGATGTTACCCCTACTAGTCCTCCCAGTCACATGAATCATTCGTCTTTCGGACTGAAGGTATTATGCCAATGGAGTGCTGTAATGTTTCTGTTGATTATTTTACTACTTTAGGAGTCTCTTAGATTAATTTGTAGTTTTGTACTAGTGAAGAGAAAGCATTTATTATACTCTTATGCATTACCTATTCTCCCTTCAGCACTAATTCTTGAAGCTTAATCATATGTTTCCCATCTAAAGATTTAGGCTGAAAGGAGATGTTAAACCAATAAGTTGATATGCAAGGTTTCTCCCCTGTTTGTCTGCTCAATAGTAATCTTGTACAAACATTCCTCCACACGCATGACATGGTTATGACCATATAACTATTTTTGTGATCTGTAAACTACTGTGCTAAAAGATCCCATTTACACGTGATTTTACTGAAAATGTACTTTAGTTTGGAGTTGTATTTTTGACTAATATGTGACTAATTGCATTGACATAATGCTGCAGGAAAGATGTGCTGGGGCTGACACTATATCTCTTGTTGCTCAATTATTGCATAGATCCAAAACACATCTGCAGTCAATGCTTCCATGCAAATATGGAGCACTAGTGGAGGACTTCTATTTTCACATGGTATGTTTTGCATGATTATTTAGGGTAGTATTCTACTCCATTAGGTGTCCACTGATATGTGTATTTATTTCAGAATGCAATTGTTTGGTTTCTCCCTTCTTGCTTATTTGTATTTCAATAGTTGTTTCTATCATCATTATGAAACTACACCATTCAAAATACAATAATATATAGCCTATGTAGTTTTTTTAGTTTCATGCCCAGAACAGTGTTGTTTGCTGTGGGTTGACTGCCCATCTTTTCCAGGTTGATGCTGTGCCTGATCTTACTCAGCTCATTCATAGAACAACGGCAAAATCGCTACTGCATATCAATGGGTGAGACAAAAAAAAGACAGTTCTTATACTGTAAAGTGATAATTTAATTTATTTTAATTGTTTGTGAGATATTCGTAAGCTGGTCAATGAAATATCTATACATCCTATAAAACATCTGTGGATAACCGTCCCCCTTTATAAGGCCTTTTAAGGGGGAGGGATACTTATATAGATTAGATGGGGGAGGGATACTTATATAGATTAGATGAGATCTTCACCAAGTCGATGTGGGACAGAATTTAGAGAATTTAACCGGAATGACACATCGGTCACGTGGGTAGGAAATGCAAGAGATAAGAGAACCATCATTGATGTGGGCCGGAAAGGACATCGGTCTTCCACTCGTGAGGTAGATAAGAGATAAAGAGAAAACCATCATTGACTTGGGCCCGCTCTGATACCATATTAGAAATGGGCCACTCACCCCTTAAAAGATCTTATAAGGGGGAAGATTATCCACACTTATATAGATGAGCTAGGATCATACACCAAGTCGATGTGGGACAAGATTTAAGAGTTTTAACAACATCAAATATCTCTGATCTCACATTCCTCATCTAAAAAAAAGTCTTATGTTTCTTATAATGGTTTTAGTTTAAAAAAAGTCTTAGAAGATCTATTTAAATTTTTAAATCCTATGACTACAGCATTGTTTGCACTGGAAGAGTGATTATTGCCGTTATGAAGGGAAAGGAAGTAATGGCTTGCTTTGGTTGTGCTGCAACATTCTTCTTCTATCTTGCATATTTTGCTCTTAACTCTTAAACCTATCTCATCTTTGGTGGTGCTGTTATATGTTAAAAACATCGATTGTCTATCTCATGTAGGATATGTTTCCTCTGTTATGGCAGCAGCTTTAGTGTTGCATAGCAATATAATAGTGGTATTTATTGGATGATGGTTTGAGCAGGTATGCTGATCGCATTGCCAGTGCTAAATGGGAGGTGAAAGAGCTTGGAATGGAGCATAATGGGTAAGTTTTCTCAAAGCAAGCAATATCTTTAACGTTCCACGTTGTGGATCCATGAACATCAGTTACTTTGTTAGAATAAGAGATTATGATTTTTACAGTATATATTACTATCTACTGATAAAATAGTCATATGAAAGGAATGATAAATGTGATAATCCCATATTATATGTCAGAGTGAATACATCAACAAAGCAAATGCCAAACCTGAAGAATATAATGCACCTGTAAATATTCAAGAAAAAGAAACAGTGCAATTATTTGTTGGGTTGCATATTAGAAATATTAACAGTATCCGAAGATCACTAGCAAGTCATTATATATATGGAGATAACACGATGAACTATTCTGAATGAAGAAGTGAGACAGGATTAAGAATGAATATGAAAGACCACAGCATAACACAGTTGGTTACTTGGTTTCAAGGAACAATAAACTAATTACTGAAGCATTAGATGGAATTGGATGACAGATTTTGATTCGTTAATCATGTTAGTTATCTCCTAATGCAGTGCTATAATACATTGTAAAACTTTTGCAAATTCAGTTAAATTTTCGATAGATATGTCTCTCCACATTGAACTTAACTTATTGATTTTCTATATTTGTGAGCATGATCAGCTGTGTGCTTTCTTGTGCTACTAGGTATATACACTGTGGTTGAAAAAATAATTGGTATACCTCATGTTATTAGGTATGTTGATTTATTACTGGGTGAATTTAAGCACTACAAAACAAGGATTGCTCATGGGGGTATCCGGCAAGAGGTAATGAGTTTTAAATCATTCATTACTAAGATCTCTAGTATATTTCTCATATCCATGTGGATATGCAAAGTCGCTGATGTCGGTTCTATACCAGGTTCAAGACCTCCTCCTAGAATATGGAGTTGAAAATGTTGCGGAAACTCTTATCGAGGGCCTATCTAGGGTGAAGAGGTGTACTGATGAAGGACGGGCACTCATGTCGCTGGATCTTCAGGTATCATTGTACTTCCCACTTCCATGATACAATTTGTGGTTTGTTTTCCTTATTTGATTTGGACCACTCCTCTTCCAGGTTCTAATAAATGGCCTAAAACATTTTGTCTCAATCGATGTAAAGCCAAAATTGCAGATAGTAGAAACTTTTATCAAGGTAGACAAATATTTTTATCCTTTAAATATAGATACAGATAGAGATACAGATATATCTGTGTTGAGTTTCCAACCACTTAGCCGTTGTCACTTTATACGCAGGCATACTACCTTCCAGAAACCGAATATGTCCACTGGTCGCGTGCTCATCCGGTATAAAATCTTAGCTTATTATGAGTCTAACTAAATGGCTCTGACGAATCCAAATATGCTTTTGATTGTGCAGGAATATAGTAAAAGTCAAATAGTGGGGCTTATCAATCTAGTGGCAACCATGAAAGGTTGGAAAAGAAAAACCAGGTTGGAGATCTTAGAGAAGATAGAATGATGTATTCCTTAAAATGTTTTGCAGTCTTTTTCACGAATTTTTGTATTTATATATATGATCCAGTTACTCGGATTGAACACTACACAATTTTTATAGGATCCAATTGAGGTTGTATATGTGCCTAACATGTAATATATGTTCTGCCTTACCAAGGGTAAGGATTGTATATTTGGATAAAGTCTAGGGCTCCTCAGTTCAAGTCCAGTGTGCATTCACGAGAAGAAAAAAGAATTCATTTTTTCCCTTTCCTTTTTTATTTTGTGCTTCTTCTTGATCTCACCATTGATTAGTTTATCAAGATTTCCATCTCCACCAGGAGTAGTAAATGACTTCCGTTTGAGCAATATTTTCTACTGCTGTTGCCGAGATTAAAATGTTCATTCCTTCATCCAGGAAAAAAGTTGAATTTGTTTGTAACCAATTTAATACTATATCACCATGATTTAACAAAATTGACATTTAGGAGATTTCTTTCCTTTTTTTTTACAAAAAATCTTCAATGTCATTCCATGAATCAGTTGCTTCCTAAAACTTGCAAGATATAAGCTGTTGCTATTTGCTAATAATTGTGTATTAAAATCCTTCAATCTCTAAAATACTGTATCTATTTTTATGGGACTAGGGAGTACTAAAATTCCACTACAAGTTTTATATTTTGCCATTGTATTAAACAACTCATGTTGCTTTTAACAATAGGCCCAGTTGATAGGAGGAGGCTTGGCTTGTCTTCATATATCCTTTCAATAGTAGGCCCATTTACAAATTTCTTGATTATTGAACAAAATGCATAACGAGTTATAACCTGATTACAAATAATTCGTCACCTTATACTTTCAGAAACTATTCAACGTTTTCTCTGTGTTTTAGGCTGATACATATATTCTCTCTTTTTTAAGTACTCCATTAGTTCGTTAAACAAAGTAGAGATTAAGAGATTGCACATAAACAAGACGTCTAAATAAATATACATCATTGCTAAACAAATAATCATAGAGTACAAATAAAATATTTGCATTTACAAGAGGGATATTCTTATGAAATGATTTTATTTCCTAGCTATGTCATCATCTTCTTCCGGTTCTTGAAGGAGCCCATCTATTTAGAATTGGTTAGTATGCTGTTTATCATGCTCAATGCCACACACGGTTGATCAACGGGTACCTGAAATCAAATCTAAATTAATTAAATTACACGTCACATATTTCATGTGTATATTATAACCAAATTCCCAAAATTATTGAAAATACACAGCTTCCTATTAATTTATGCTTTTTTCCTTTTTGATTGACAGTTTCACTTGAGTGTGCAATTTGAAATTGAAGATGTCACGCTACGCTAAACAAAAACTGCAGAAAAAGGCTGACCAACTATTGAATTTCAAGCAATATTGTTTACTTGTAACATATAAATGAATGTCCAGTTAGTACAATGAGTACGTAGCATATATTATCGATAGAATTATTAAAGTATTTGATTACAGTAATCTGTATTTCACAATAAATCAATTGATGTTTTATGAATATTTTGACTATGACAGGATCAAGCAAGTGTGTAGTCTTGGGACTGTCTGTGGAATTCATTATTATGTCAGACATGGGCACTAGTAGTATTTTTTACCATCATCTATTCGCTTTATATTTATTTATATATTGAGGAAACGTAGCAATAACTTGAGTAAAATATCTTACAAAATGACCAGCTCCAAGAATCCAATAGAAATGCAAATTTTTGTAGGATTTGGTGAAGCCCTTTGTTATTCTCTCTTTCCCACAATACATTGGTGTTCTTTCCATGCTTAAGAAAGTTTTAAGCCCACTCCACCTGAAAATTAATATATAATGTGATACTATCAACAACTACTGAAAAAATAAACATAATCAATTGATATTTAGTGGGAAAGGAATTTATCACTTGAGCTTTTCAACCCATGCTTCAGTTCCCTTTGTGGAGCAAATAACATCAAGCTACCAAAAAAAGAAAAAAAAAACACAGCAAATTATTCATACTAGTTTACAACATACCAAAAATCTATTCCACAACTATGGAAAAAGCTCACACAGAAATTAAATAAAGATCCAAAACAATTACTTGACCACTATATATAGTGAGATTGACTCCATTAGCTAGAAGCTGATCCACCTACAAAACATCCAAAACTGAATTAGTGATTTTTTTTTACAATGGCAACATATGTATATGTTCTATTCTCATATCATCAATAGGCTGTACCTCATCAATCCTAGGTTTCATGAAATCTCCTTCCAATGCTGAAAAAACAGAACCTGATTGGCCTCCCCATCTACCACAAAGCATCATTAATACTAATCAATGTTTATGTTAACATCATCAACAGCACCAACACTCATGTTAAGAAACAATCAACTCACTCAACATTTTGAGGTATGTTGAGCTTCTTCTTGATCACACCATTCATTAGGGTATTGATATCACCATCACCATCCGTTGTATCCCGCCTCAACGAATTCAAATATCTCGAGTATCGCCTGATGGAGATATGTTGTGATAGCTCAGAGGCTGACAAGGACACAGGGTCCATCCAAGAATCCAGCAAGAAGTTGTAGAAATCCTGCAAATAGCATCGACCGAATCTTAGTCGATGTTTTAAAGCCGCATTGTCTGTATTTCTAATCAAATGTTATGTTTTACCACTGAATTACTGCTGGAACTGATCACACCTTCAAGATCACTCCATGATTCTGTGGCCTCAACAAACTTGCCTGCCTCAAGTTGTTGCTTAATCTGCTCAGCAATACTGTTTCTCAAATATTTATTGTTAGAAAACACTCCAAGAAATTTCTGACCAAAATCAAGATGCAAGTTTTTATAGACCTATTTGATTTCTTGAGGCCATTGTTGTCCAGCCTTGAGACATCTTTTAGAAGAGGGCCCCATGAAAACTGCATAATCATGTGACAATCATGAAGGGTTTACTTACATGTTGCAAGAATCAAACAAACAAGACGCACCACAAAATCTTCTGGTGAAATCCAGGTATCCCCCAATGCAATTCCTATGAAATAGCATAAAAAGAATTCTTCAACTCAAGGATTCCCACCCCTTTTTTTTTTTTTGAAATTTTACCTCCAAGTTTGAGCTTTAATTTGCCAGCTTGAATTGCTTTGAGAGCAGATAATCCAAGAGTGACAGCATATTTTCCTCCATAAGATTCAGCCACAATATAAAGAGGGCTTTTTTGGAGAGTCTCATTTTTATTGAAAATCTCAATCAAAAGTGTAGTTAGATCATCAGCTGCTTCATAATCAGTTTTCACCAACAATTCCAGATTTTCCACAAAACTGTATCCTGTCCCAACTGGATTATCCTACACCAAAAAAAGTCAAGAAAAGATTTTGAGAATGTGGATAAAGACAATTCTGATTTCTAATCTCACCACAAAGAGGAGATCAGCTTTTGTGAGCCATGTTGAATTTCTTGGCTTCAAATAGGTGTCTAAAGGCCCAATCTCCTCAAAATTACCAATCCCAACCCCAGAAGCACCCTGATCATCAACCACCAATCAAAAATTGAGCAATACTACTACAAGAGAATTATGAAAAAATAAACTCACAGGTCCACCCTGCAGCCAAAGAATGATAGGCCAAGGCTTGTTTGGATCTTCAGTTCTGTGAGGACTTCTGTAATACCACCAAAACATATGGGCTTCTGCTCATTATAGAGACACAGAGAATCAGAAGAGAAAATTGATGAGGTAGAGAGATAGTATTAAAGAAGCAGCACTTACTGGGCCTGACTTGAACATAGCCCCATGATTCTGATCCATCATTTGATCTTACTAAAGATCCTTGAAGCAACAACAAGACTGAAACAAGAAGAGAAAAACGGATATGGGACTTCCCCATTTGTAATAGTAGTGGTTGCAGAAATGTGGAGGTGAAATTAGTGGAGTTATATTGACACACGGACTGTCAATGGTTGCGTGACCTCCTCTTCCTACTGATCTTTAATAAAAAATCTGACAACAGAAAACAAAGAAATCCCAAATAAAAAGAAAATGGCAACAAGAATTCTGGTGTGGGACAGAGAGTTTGACTCTAGTCTACAGATTGAATATCCAGTTAGATTTAGTGTGCACACTGCACAACTGATTACTCTTCGAGTCTTCGTCAATGATTACCAACAATAAATAAAACGAAAATTTTTTATTGACTTCGCATAAAGTTTTTAAAATCCGGCATATCCGCGGTGGTGCGGACGTCCCGACGGACATCCCCGCGGACTTCCCAAAAACACCTCCTGTCGCTCTCACTGTTTCTGGCATTGCTCTCCGTTGTGAGGCTTCCTCCCTGTAGGTTTGAATTGGAGGTAGCTTTCACTAATGCGCCACCACACTGTCGATATGCTGGTTAGCCCCGATATATGGATCCTCCATTATACTGGTCCACGCCTTCGCAAGCGCGTTGTACTTCTCTGTGCTCCAGACGGTCCTCTTTTTCCCGCTGGATCCCTCCCCCTCAGCGGCCCCCGCCTCACCATCGTACACCGGCGCAGGCGAGGTAGTGCCCCGTCCCCTGCCCCTCCCTCTCCATGTCCTCCCCCTCCTCTCTGTCGACGTTGGTGCGTCTGTGGGAGAATCCCGGATCGGAGATAGCCCCAACTCCTCCATCGAGAACGTCTCGATGCCAGTGAACTGAGTCTCGAGAGGAGTACTCGGGGGGTTGTCCGTCGACAGTAAATCCATATAGGGGCGATAAACAATGTCCACCGGTGATTGAGGGACCCCCTGCATACTCCCCCCGCAGCGACAAGCGAGCCCTGCATCATCCCCGACATCATCCCCGGTATTCCGGGCATCATCCTCGGCACTCACCCCGGACATTTGGGACATCATCCCATACCAAGGCGGGTACATGTTGTAGTACTCGGGCATCATCCCCGCCGTCATTTGGAGTTGGGGCATCATCCCCGCCATTCCGGACATCGTGGCGGACATTGGGGTACTTCCGTCAACGGGAAAGATCGGTCCCTGTGACTCGCTCGTGGCGGGGGAATCACTATCGTGGTGCTCCATTTATCTTCGAAAGAAAAGTATTTAGAGAGAGATACTCGTTAATACAAGTGGAGCGAATGAAATGAAATTCAACAAGCCGTATTTATAGAATTTTCAAAAAAAAAAAAAAAAAATCGGGATGTCCGCGCGGACGTCCGTGGGGTCAACGCAATGGCGGACGTCCGCGAGGACGTCGCCACGGACTTCCCGGGAATGCCGCGGAACTCCGGTGTCCACGGCGGACGTCCGTATCCGCGTCACCTTTGCACAATGGCGGACGTCCCGCACGGACATATGGCACGCCGGTCAGACGTCCGCTGGGACGGGCGCCATTGCGGATGCTAAGTTTTCTAAGTAATCAGTTAAATTGAGTAATTTTTGAATGAGTTCCGAACAAATTTGACATTATCTATATTAGCGATCGATTTCTAGATGATTGTTAGTGGAGTATGTTTATAGTCAAATGGAGTTGTAACACCCCGACTTTTTGTTTATTCTCCAAAGGACGTCGTTACGCATCTGAAAATTTTTTCGCCTTTATTTATTTGTCGAGAGAAGTATTTCACTTTTTGAGCCAAACAATTATTCTTTCCTAGCCCAATTTGAAACCCAATTGTCCTGAGCTCAAAACTTTTTAATTCTTCCTTCTTTGAGCCCAAAATTAATCATGTTAATTCTAATCTAAGGATATCTATCACTATTTAATATCAAATCTTCGGTAGTTATCTCAAATCTCTCCAACCATCAAATCCATCAATATCTATCAGTTTTGCCTCTCTCTATATATATCCAACCAATCCCACGATCTTTCTACACATAAATTCAATACCAAGAAAACAAAGAGTTAGAGAGATAGAGAAGAAAACCGAGAGAGTTAGAAAGGAGAGAAGCGGCGGCGCCGATTGTCGCTGAGGTAAGAGGGAGAAGGCGAACGACGACGAGCCGGCGGGGAGCAGCAGCAACTGTTCGGTAGTTCCGGGCGGCTTCGAATGACAGCAACGGTGTTTCTGACATCGGGAGATGGCAGCAGCAGTGAATGGCGGACAACGACTGCTCGGCTAAATGGCAGTGGTGGAGCTGAATGACGGTACGACTGGGAGAACGACGACGTAGAGCTGAGAAACCGAGAGCTGGGAGACATGAGGTAACGAGAATGAGAAGTCTGAATTTATTCTGATTTGGGATAACAAGAGCTAGTTTGTGGGTTAAATGTGTGACTGTAAAAGAAAAGTGATTAATGGGCTAATTCCATGTTTAAGTTGGCCGAGAGGAATTATTTTATGGAATGAGTTTGAGCATGACTTTTTGAAGGAGTCGGGATGATTAGAGTTTATTTCTTAGGCTAAAGAAAAATAAATGTGCTTGGGCAGATGAGTGGATGCGGATGGCCGCTCGAGCACGGAAATAAATGAAAGAGAATAGAAGCATGAACTAAATGAAAGGATTTTCTCCACGGATAAAACGGAAGTCGAAGTAAGGAATTCAAATTCAGAAAATTAAACGAACGAGGTGGACTTTCTTTTTAAATAAGGACTATGCCCTAAGCAGTTTATTTCAAGTACGAGTTATGTGATTAAATTCCAAATATATTGTGTCATGCCATATTTTGTTTTGAGGATGTGCCTATCTGATCGCCCTAGTGGGGAGTGAGTCCCTTCTAGAGGTTATGAGTTTAATCGAATTCGGGTTTGTCTAGGGAGTGAGTCCCTATTCAAGCTAGTGTACACAGAGGGGATCGTGCGCTATCTCTTTCGAGTTGGCCGGTCCAGTGATCGAGAATGTGGCCACATTCTCGTTTCACATATGAGGTTCAGATATGGTACGAGGAGAGAGAAAAATGGGATGCGCGGCCATACTTTTGAGCGAGAAAATGTTTTGGGTGACTTTGTCTTTTATAAAACCCCGAGTTCACTTTTAAATGCTGACACAATATTTTATGAAAATTATTTTGGCATGTGTTCACTGGGTACATCAAGTACTCAGCCCTGCATTTTCTTTTAAAAATTTGCAGGTTGAGCGTGACGAGCGCGGTGGGTGTTGAGCAAGGTCGTTGAAGAAATCTAAGTGTCTAGAGTGTGTCATGTCTTCACACGTGGCATATTTCTTCTCTCAAATGCTTCCGCTGAGTAGTTGTCCTTCTTTTGAATTCTTGTATCCCCGAGATAATATTCATTTTTGAGTTGTTAATTGTTGAGATACTCTGATTTTATTCGAGCTATTCCCATTTGTTTCGAGCTATGGTCGATTTGTGTTGTTTTCCCCTTTCTTCCCCGTTTCTTTAATCCTCCCCTAGTCGCAATCAACCGTGTTTTCTATCCTTAGAAAATGCGGGCGTGACAGGAGTATAATAAAAAAATATATAAAAATTAATATTTAATTTATTATTTTTAAAAATTATGAATTAACCAAAAAAAAAAAATTAGTATAATTTAAATGGTATTTTTTCCATAAAAAATATGGATTAGTTGTGAAAAAAATTGGATCCTTAATAATTACTCTGTCCACGAATAAGAGTCCCGGTTTTCCATGTCAATCTGTCCACAAATAAGATTTTCGGTTCACTTTTACTCTAAATTGTATATAAGCCTCACATTCCACTAACTTATTTCAGTCATATTTTATTAAAACTAATACTGCTACATAGTCCATCTGTCATAAGGTAGTTGGGACATTCCTTTTGAGCACAAAATTTATTGATGCGCTAAAAATTAAAGTGGAGAGAATAATGTAAGAGAGATGAAATGAATCAACTACTTTGGGAATGGAGACAATCCAAAAAAGAATAAGACTCAATTGAGATGGATGGAGTACTATATATATAATCATGACTTATATTTCACTAACTTTTTTTCACTCATTTCTTTAAAATCCACGCCGAAAAGAAATGAGACTCCTATTTGTGGCGGAGGGAGTATTTAATTTTACAATATACTCCGTAGCTCTTTTATCCTCTCTTTTAAAAAAAAAAAAAAGGCTATAAATAGGCTATTTTAGAAGTCACCCTCAATAAAAATTGTATTTCTGAGAAAATAGATTTTTCACGTGTACATGCACCTTATCCAATGACTATAAGGTTTTGGAAAAATGGAAAAAGTATAAGAATGACTTCAGTTATTTTTAAAGAACTTCGTATCTAATCAAGTTTGTAGGTAGAATGTCTTAATTGTTCTGGTTACTGATTGATGGAGTACTTTTTTCCAAATGAAGATGCTTATGAATTTCTCTAACCTAAAGTTGCAAAATATATTCCTCACTATCACTCTATAGAATATTTCATTATGTCATGAATATGATTTTCTGTATTCAAGTTAAAGGTGCAAAATATATTCCTTGATATCACTCTATATATAGAATATTTTCAAAGTCGCAACAATTTGCATACGTTGACATGCATGCAGTATTTGGTTAGTTTATTAGTCTGAACTTTCTCTTGTGTACACAACTAGAAATTAATGAAGCAAAGTCCAAGTGTGTTTGTTTTTGGACATTACAAACCTACCCACCCCTACACATCTAAAGTATTTAAGACTTTTATTTAGTGAGAGATTAAAAGTGGGCATCGTGGAATGGGGGTTAATTAGTGAATCATTAGCTCACTTTCAAGTCTAGTTTCTTTGTTTGCCTTTTCTTTTACTCCCGAAATTAGGTGCTGCATCCAAAATTTTATTTTGCTTTTAACCGAATTCATTTGTTTGGAAATTTATCTTTGCACTCTATCTTAAATTAATTTGTAATTTAGCATAAATTTGTTTAATTTGAAAAATAAATACAATGATATGCCGAACATACTGAGTAGAAAAATCATTCCAAATAAATATGGAGTACTTCAAAGTCACAAATTATACAACAAATAATGCAGCCCATAATTCATTTAGTACTACACCAGTGCAATGCACCAACCAATTAGCAACCTCTCATGCTACTCTTTATTCACAGCAGAAGCCATCCAAAATACCAATGGCTTTCAGGTCAGAGATAACACCTACTTTGGTTAGACCTTAACATCAACTTATTCTGACGTTAACACTTGCAAAATGAAGGTTGCTGTAAGGAAAAATGTCTCAATCATCAACCAACTTCCTCATTCTGAATCAGATAAATCCACCATGCTCTAAATTTTCTTTAATTTTATTCACTGGATAAAGTAAGCTCGGACAGCCTCGACTACTGGGGCCCGGCACATCGGACACTTCCCTGTATACTGGATCAGTTTTTCAGCACACTTGGAACAGGTACACATGTGACCACATCTGCATTTTGAATATATAATCAGAAATGGAGAAAGATTATTTCATAGCAATCAAAGAAAAAAAAACCTTTTGATATGGTAATCACCAGTGTATTAGTTACCTGTACAATAAGGTATCGATGTTGCTGTCGTGACACAAGCAGCAGTCCGTACAGAATCCCATTGAGACTCCTCGTGAAGAGGCACCCTGTTCGATGCGCCTGGATTTCATATGGTGAAAATGGTCACTGGGGATAAGATGAAGCTAGATGTTGTTACCAACAAAGATTTGTATTCCATCATAGACAAAATTGCCTTTTGTTAACAAGGAGCGGTTTAAAGCAGCAGAAACCTCTTGCTGCACTGACCGTTGCAGCTCCATTTGCATATCCATGCACTGTTCCAGCATGCTTTGCATGTTGCTTAACCTTTGCTGAAGCACCGGAAAGATGCACGCACAATATTTTAGAACAACAGACGAAAGTCTCCCATCTCATACTATGACAACAAAATGGATTAGGAAATGTGCAATTACTGTTCCAAAATGCTGACTCGAGTTGAAGTGAGGTAAGCTTGCCCCCTGCATTTCCTCGTCCCAGAGTGGCTGGGGAGTGGATACGAAGGAAGAAGCCGGATCATATGAATTTCTTTCTGTAGCCTCCATAGCTCGATCACCGTTTGGTTGCTGTCGCTGGTCTTAAACAACTAGGCTAGGAGAAGAAGACTCATTCTCCAGTTCCCACTCAGCAGAAGTGTGACCTTGCCTTTCCACGTGAGATTGTAGCACCTGGTCAAGGCTCTCATGGAAACCACTTCGAAGAAGACCAGAGACGCGTCTCCTGCATCATAAAGAAAATTTGAATAGTTTACTTGAAAGTCGTCAATCTGGCTGAGATGACACGAAATAATATTTAATTTTGCATACCGGCTCAAAAGTTCCCGAAGTTCAATACTGTGTACATTGTTGTCATCAGAGTAATAGAACGCATTTAGTCTTCCAACGGAATCACCAACCTCTCCAGAAGGTATAGCCAGCCAACTATCGATAGCATCCTGTAAGTCATGGTTTGGCCAGTCATCATGTGATTCTTGCATCTGATCTTGCTCTGCAGCATTGTTATCAGATGTGTCTCGTAACAACTTGTTACCGGAGGTTTCCTTCCAGATTCTAGCCATAGATTCTCCGCTCGTGTCCACCCATTCTTCAATGTCGGTCACAGAATCAACTGGCCGCTCGTCCACATTTCCTTCAATGTCAACAGTATGTGCAGCAGTTTCCTCGTCATAACTCACACCACTTCTCGATTCACAAAGAGAGTGTAGTGTGCCAGTTTCTAGTGAAAATTCGTTGCTAATGGTTACAGTTATCTCTCCTCTGCCTCTGATAATACCAGCCCCCTCTGCAGTGGACATTTGCTCAGTTGCATTTCCCTCCAAAACTTGGCCTTCTGTGGTATCAACACTTCCAACATCACACGGAACATCTCGCTGACTGACATCCACGTACGAAGACACTTCTTGCACATGCCCCTCATTTATTGGGGATCACCAGGATGATCACCAGGATGATCAAAACACTCATTATTGATATTACCAATCAAATAAAACCTTGGTAAAGGTAAACCTTGTATCCTTCGTAAACAGACTCCATGACAGTCAACACAAAATCAGTATCATGTGAAGCAGGTCAGGACAAGACGGTGCAAGGTCAAGATACACAGCAATCTAACATAGACATAACATAATGCGAGGGAATCGGAGGAAAGTGTGATCACCTGTATGCGATTGCGGTAGGTGAAATTCGACACGGGCCTGTGCTCCAACAGACCCTGAAGCTCTGCCTTCCTCTCAAACTGAGCCCTCTGGAGAAGATCAAGCAGAGTTTGTCTGCCACATATTCTGCGAATGGGTCGGCATGCAGTAGTCTCACAATGGGACACAGCCATTCCTTCACGCACCTGCTCAATACAAGAAACGGCCTCAGCACCTCTATCTCTGACCAGTTCCTGATTGTTTCTCTGCTGGGAATTCATCTGCCCCCATTCTCTCGTGATTCTCACTCTTTCACACTCATTCTTACCAAGCCATTGTGGCCCTGAACAGTTACTTAGATGGAAACTATGAGGCGAACGGCCCATGGAACCACCCTTCATCCATTCTTGAAATATCTGTCTCACTCTTTCCCATTCTAATTCTCCCAAGTCACTTGATTGTCCGGATATGATACTATTGTTATCATCATGGTCTATCTCCGAACGTGTAACTGATAGAGCCTCGGTATCATAAGCATCTTCGGAGATATCACATTCGTGCCCATTATCACTCCTTGGGGCAATTCTCTGCCCCCTTGGCCTATAAGAAGGGCTTGCCACGTGGTCACCCTCGAGCTCACGCCACATCTTCAAAAGAGAAGATGCACGGGTGCGAGGCGTGCCAGGCTCATCACTCCACTGCCTCGACACACTAGTTTGGGAGTCCCGAAAAAAGGGACCAAAAGCAGATACACTATGCATACCGGCGACAGCCATTGTTAAAACTCGATCACAATATAGCTGTGCTTAACCGTGAGAAATGAGTCCTAGGTCAATAAACCGACCATTTGAGTCAATCCATCGTAAACAGGAGTCT
The DNA here is from genome assembly GCF_004379255.2 of Salvia splendens. Taxonomy (NCBI): domain Eukaryota; kingdom Viridiplantae; phylum Streptophyta; class Magnoliopsida; order Lamiales; family Lamiaceae; genus Salvia; species Salvia splendens. Next base: position 12,220,380 of record NC_056033.1, read on the forward strand.
TCATCACCCCTTCTAATCAGATTTCGAGTCAACACAAACATCAAGCAATGCCTGCAAAAAAGATGATGAAAATTCTACTTGGATAGTTGGCAATCAAGTGCAAAAGCGATCCAATTTATGCTAGATTCTTGAAATGCTTATCCATTATCCAGCCTTCAAAGAGGGGTGGGAAAATAAAGATCTTAAGATGCTAACAAAATTGGGGATTTAATAAATGAAAAGCGAAAAGGTAGTGTCTTGCATATACATCTTGTCCCTGACCAGTGACAACTCAACCAAAGGGAAAAGCGAAGCAAAAGCAACTACCAACATTTGAAATTTGCTGACAATTTCAAAATTGAATCAAGAATAGAATCCAATTTTTGGGATTAGATATACGCTAATTACACCGTAAAAAATGAATCTTTGTTGTCACGAAATTCCATCAATGTTTCACACTGGTTGTAATAGCAATGTTTCACACAAACCAACCGAGACAAATATGAAATATCACCCCATTTTCTATATTGACCATTAATTTGAATAGTAGTAAGAGATAATAAAAGAATATAGCGTACCTTTGCAAATACTATTCGAGATCAGTGCACCAATTCAGAAGGAGAGGAGGAGAACTTAACAGAGAAAGAAACGGTTGAAGAATGGAAAAATATAGAAATAGAAAGAGAGGGAAACAGGAGGAGTTTATAATACGTTAGGGGAAATTAATTCAGTACTCCTACTACTATGAAATTTTGCCTCTGAACTCGTGTATGGTCGCCACGTGTCTCATGTTATTAGCTTCCTGTTTTTTAAATTACGCAGTAAATTATTAATGCAATCCAACGTCAAGTAAATACTCCATATACTAATTTCTTTTGATACTTTATGCAATTAATAATTAATGTTGTTGATTTATACGTATATTTTTGTTACGCTTCCGTCTATTTAAATTAGTGAAATAGTAGTTGGTGTTCATTCCATCTGCTTTGCACTTTTAATATGGACCCTTCATAAATTATTTTATGGCATTGACTTGGATTTTAGATTGCAAGACAAATATGATATTTTGCATACTTGTTTAGGTTGGTTGTCACATTAATCTTCTTAAAGATAGTAATAGAGAGATGTATAGTAGTTTATGTAGAGAGTAGAGAGAAAAAGTTTGTATTTTCTTATTGATATGAAATGCTCATCTCCCTAGTATTTATAGGGAGATTTGAGTCCCTTTAAGTATAACAATAAATACGTATTGGAACTACACCACACTAGGAACTCTACACTCTAATGAATATGGGCGGCCATCTAGGAACTCCACTGTAATGAATGAGGGCGGCCATTTATGATTCCTTTTTTCCAACACTCCCCCTCAAGTTGAGCAACGGTATCTCCGATACTCAACTTGCCCATAAATTCTTTGAAGACTTTAGGACTCAATGCCTTGGTTAGCATGTCTGCAAGTTGTTCCTCCGATCGGACGAATGGAAATTCGATGATGCCGCTTTCAATTTTTTCCTTGATGAAGTGACGATCAACTTCGACGTGTTTCGTTCTGTCATGTCGTACTGGGTTCTCTGAAATGCTGATTGCCGCTTTATTGTCACAGAAAAGTTGACTTTTCCGTGAAGGAGGGAATCCGATTTCTGTTAACAACCTCCTAAGCCAAAGTATCTCCATCAGGCCACTTCTGATCCCTCGAAATTCTGCTTCTGCACTTGATAATGCTACAACTTTTTGCTTCTTGCTTCTCCAAGTGACTAGGTTTCCCCCAACAAAGGTAAAATATCCTCCAGTGGATTTTCTATCGACTGGATTGCTTGCCCAATCAGCATCGGTGTATCCATCAATTTCCAAGTCTTCCATTTTTTCTAAGAATACCCCATAACCGACTGTTCCCTTTAGATATCTCACAATTCCCATGACAACATCCATATGGTCTTCCTGAGGCTGATGCATGAATTGACTGACAACTCCAACTACATATGTGATGTCGGGTCTAGTATGAGAAAGATAGATAAGTTTACCTACTAACCGTTGATATCTTTCACGGTCTATAGGCTTCGCTCCATCCACAATCTTTAATCCATGGTTGGGTACCATTGGCGTTTCAGCAGGTTTGCAGTCCAGTAGGCCAGTTTCTGCTAACATGTCAAGAACATACTTCTTCTGTCTTAGGAATATTCCGTGCTTGGATCTCAACACTTCAATTCCTAGGAAGTACTTTAAAGCTCCCAAGTCCTTCATTTCAAACTCCCTGAAAAGATTCTCCTTTAGATTTTGGATTTCCTCGGCATCATCTCCTGTTATGATCATGTCGTCAACATAGATTATTAGACACGTCATTTTGCCGTTCCCCTTCTTTAGGAATAGTGTGTGATCTGAATGACTTTGTTTGAAGCCATGTTTGAACACTGCCTGGCAAAATCTTCTGAACCACACTCTGGGGGATTGCTTCAACCCATAAAGAGTCTTCCTCAGTCTGCACACCTGTCCTTTTCCAAATTCTTCACAAAAACCTGGGGGGACCTCCATGTAGACTTCTTTGTCTTTCTCAAGTTCTCCATGAAGAAAGGCATTTGTAACATCAAACTGATATAATGGTCATTCCTTACATGCAGCTACAGATAGAAGTGCTCTTACTGTATTCAGTTTGGCCACATGGGAGAAAGTTTCTTCGTAGTCTACTCCATACACCTGAGTATATCCCTTAGCAACCAATCTTGCCTTGTATCTCTCGATTGAACCATCTGCACGTCTTTTTATGGTAAAGATCCACCGACATCCTACTGGTTTCTTTCCCGGAGGTAGAGTACATTTTTCCCATGTTTCATTTTTTATCAAGGCATCAATCTCCTTCTTCGTGGCTTCCCTCCAGTGTTTGTGTTTCATTGCCTGATCGAAGGACTGCGAAATTTCTTCTTCTTCATAAAGTGCAGCTTCAATGCCCTAGCCATTTCGGTAAGGTGTCCTTGTGTGAGATTGGCAACACTGTATCTAGATTTCCGCCCTTTCCAGTCTGGTGAGTATCTTCGAGGAGGGATGCCCCTTGTACTTCTTTGGGGCAATCTGTCGTGCCCTGTCTCTTGTTATGTCGGTGGCTCATTTGTATCACTTCTGTTTTCCCTGTCACTGTCAGTGGTTTCAAGTAGGGTACCAATATTGGGATCAGAAGATTTTACCTCAGGATTCAAGGACTGGTCAGATAGCTTGGCAGTGTCCTGAAGCGGCATGTTATGTTCCTGTGGATTTGATTGCCCGGTGGTATTGCTAACTTCCTCTGTTGGACTGGTTTCAATGATAGGATTTTGGTCTGGTAGGGTAGTTTGGTTGTTTTCCCCTTGAACATCCCCCCCCTGAATGGTTTCCCCTTGGATTTTCCGTCTCACTCTCCCCCTGGCCTCTAGATTGGCTATAGAAGTACTCACTCTCAACAAAGTCATAGTTCATAGTTACGTACATGCGATCTGTTGATGGGTCATAACATCTATACCCTTTCTGATTTTTCTCATAACCCAAGAAGACATATTTTACTGCACATGGTGAGAATTTGTCACGATCATGTTTGGGTATGTGAGCAAAAACGGAGCAACCGAAAATTTTAGGTTCGAGTTTGAGAGATGAAGGTGTCGAGTGGTGGGAAGAGAAGACCTCTAGGGGGGTTTTGAAGTTTAGGATTCCTGTGGGAAGACGATTGAGGAGGTATACGACTGTTGCGATAGCTTCTGGCCAAAATGATTTAGGAACGTTGGACTCGATTAGGAGCGCACGGGTGATCTCAAGGATGTATCGGTTTTTCGATCGGCTACCCCATTCTGTTCTGGTGTATATGCACACGATGTTAGGTGGACAAGGCCTTTTTCTGTGAAGAAGGTTTTCATTCTAGAGTTCACATATTCCCTCCCATTGTCGGATCTAAGGATTTGAATTTTGGAGTTGTATTGGGTTTGGACAAGACGTTAGAACTTAGTAAATTTCTCGAAAACTTCTGATTTTGTTTTCAAAAAATAAATCCAAGTGATACGCGAAAAATCATCAATAAACAACAAAAAATATCAAAAACCCTGTCCTCCAGTAACCGGAGCAGGGCCCCACACATCAGAGTGAACCAAAGCAAAATGTGATTTTTCCCTAGTGTTGTTTAATTTGAAGGAATGTCTGTGACTTTTTGCTAAAACACAAGTTTCACAATTCAAAACATGCGTAGAAGAAACTAACTCAGGAAAGAGTAGGCGAAGATAACTTATGGATGGGTGCCCTAACCGGCGATGCAAGAGCCAAATCTGTCTGTCAGTTAGTCCACGAGTTAGCATAGCAGTACTCTGTTGGGCTATCTCATCCACGTAGTACAATCCATGTCGCTCAGTGCCACGCCCAACTATCGTCCCCGTCTTGATATCATGTAACATACAAAAAAGAGGTTGCATTAGCAATTTGCAGTTCAGATCTCTTGTTACATGACTAACAGACAAAAGTTTGTGGGACAATGAAGGAACATAAAGACAGTTCGAGAGGCGAAGAGTTGGTGAGATAGTGATAGTTCCCGCCCCCTCTACTTGTGCTAACTCCCCACTAGCTGTTTGGACAAAATGTTTTGTGGATTGAGAAATATCGAGGAAGTCCGATGCATCAAAGGACATGGTATCGGTTGTCCCACAGTCAAAAATCCAATGGTAGTCTTTAGGTCCTATGTTTGAGGAAGATGAGTACGCTAAAGCTTGGAATGTGTTTGTACAAGTAATGGAAGGCTGAAATTCAAAATGTCGGGGTGTATTTTCATTTTTGTCGAAAGTTCGGGGTGTATTCTCGGAAATTCGGACAAAAGGGGGTTTTTTGTGCAATTTTTCGGTCAACAGAGGTGGGTTTGGTAATATCAGAATTGACTGGGGGGAAATTTGGGAGGAATTTTTGTGGTGGGGTTTATTTTGGGATTTATCCAAACTTTGTGGGCTGATTTGTAAAATGGACATGGAGTTTTTAGAAAACCCCATTTTCAGCCACTCCTCCTCAGCCGTCCCCCCTTTGCAATTTCAGCCGTTTTTCTTGCCATCTCTTCGAATTCATGACTGCCGGAAGGCGGCGGTAGATCTGCGCTGTCCGTCAGCGCGCTGGTACTGGTGCCAGCGGTGGTTCTTTGGTCCTTGCCGCCTGCCCAAATCTCGCGACTCCTCTGCTTTATCCTTCTTCCTCGCCGCACCGCCTTCGCTGCCGATGCTGCTTGAGCCTGCGGCGGGTGCTGCTGCCGACGCTGTTTTCTGTGACGGGATGTCTCTCCTTGTTCTCTGGCAGCGGTGCATTGCTATTCTCTGGCCAAATCTTTTTGATTTTCGTCCTTCGGCTGTTTACCAATATCATTGTTGCAGCGGTGCATGATTGAGAGAGTTTTGGAGATTGAGAGTTTTGAGCAAATGAAACTGTAGTTGGAATACGTGATTCTTCTTGTTGGTTTTGAAGATTGAGAGAAATGAAATCTCTAGTGATTGATTGGGAGTTTGTGTTGGCTTTGTACAAATCAATCAGATTTGAGATTGTCTCGACCAATAGTTCGAGAGTGTGTATTTGGCTGACCTCCATTGGAGGTTTTTTGTTGGTTTCCTGCTCTGATACATCATAAAGATGGTAATCGAGAAATGTATAGCAGAATTGGTAAGACATAGTTTATGTAGAGAGTAGAGAGAAAAAGTTTGTATTTTCTTATTGATATGAAATGCTCATCTCCCTAGTATTTATATGGAGATTTAAGTCCCCTTGAGTACAACAATAAATGCGTATTGGAACTACACCACACTAGGAACTCTACACTCTAATGAATATGGGCGGCCATCTAGGAACTCCACGGAATGAGGGCGGCCATTTATGATTCTTTTTTCCAACAAATGTGATGTTGAAAAATCACAATAAGGACATTTTCTTATATAGAAAATTATCTTTAACACAATTACTCTTTTAATTACATTTTATATTTTGGCTAAATTAATATCCCTTGAAATTGGAACATCTAGGGTATGTGCTTCCCCACAAAAAAATGAAAGAGGAATTGTAAAACGAAGTTCGAGAAGAAAATCTGAAACCACGTGGCCTCTACTGGAATTACAAGAATAATGTGGTCAATTATTATACGAGACCTACATTTTCATCATGCTGCGGATTCTCCATTGTGAGTCATTCAAATGTACCTCCTACTGTAAAATAGAAAAAAGATAGAGATAAAGAAGATGAGGATTATAAACATGCACATCTACAATCACAAATAAATTATTCAGCAAACTTTTGGGCATAATTCAACAACTTTTTAATGAAGCAGGATTCAACTGTTAGGCACAAATTAAAGCAATTAATAACCGAATATCGATTATATCTAAGCGACTAATAAATGTCTCTAATTATGCGTTTTTCTTTTTTATAATTTTTTGAGACACAATTAGTATCTTTTTTTACAAGTTAAATGAGTTAAAGAAAACAATATCTGATGTGCAAAATGTTGGAGATATAGCTACAAAAAGCAACACTAACCGGGCGTAATACAACCCGAGAGAAAAGAAAAGAAAAACAGAAACGAAAATTACAATGAGAATTCAAAACTGTAAAGAAGAACTTAGCCGAGTCGAGGAGGCCTCTTCCCGCAAGACGAGATACGCCCCGGTAGTGCTCTCGGTTTGGCGTGTCGTCCCCAAAGGTAAAACGGCTACGTCTCTGGTGAAGCAACACCGCTATCAGCAGAGCTCCGGCGAACTGGATGGAGGAGAGGGCAGAGCTTCGACAGAAAGACAATGCAGAGAGAGAGAGAGAGCTTATGCTTGTGAATGGTATATTCTATCTAATGCAGTGTAATGACTAGCCTATTTATAGGCCAAGGCACCATGCAGGGTCAACCAAGCCATGAAGGCTCATCATGGCAGATTCGTAACCGTCGGCGGTTACAAGCGTGTGGCAGGAGTGTGCCATTCGCGTGTGGAGCGTGTGCTTTTCTCACGTGTCAGCTTTGACTGTGCCACGCTTGACGACGTGTCAAGCCACTTGGATTGCTGACTCAGCGGTGGTCTAAAAAGATTATTACGGGTCCAGACCCGAGCCTAAAGACCACCCAAAGACCAATTGCCAAGATCCAAGTCCAAGATCAGGACCGGGCCCGGGCCCGGACCCGCTGCCGCGAGCACGGGCACGGGCGGGCTCTTTCACCCATCTTGGTCCACTATAATTATTAAGTAGTATAAAGTCACTTAATTTAAACACATTAAAAGATGTGTTACTTCTCCAATGTGGGATAATTAACACTAGTTAATTATTCCCTAAGCTCAAACTCCAAGCTTTAATTAAAAGCTAATTATGCCCAACTATAATCCACCATTTCTCACTCACCGGAAATCGGATTTGAGAAAGTGAATATACTACATTTATCTACGTAAAAGGTAGATCGACGCTATATTATTTAATTTCACAAAATTAAATGTCTCGTCACATTTATTATTTGGTCAAAATCCATTGACCGGACATATTTAATCCATGATTTTTACAATCCTCCACATGAGTGGAAATAGCTGAATGCATATGCATGCAGACACAAGCTCAACCCTCGAGAGGTATATAAGCATAAGGATAGGTAGTTGTTGGCTTTGAACCCTCCATAGTCGACACCATCGGATACACAGGCGGCTTAGTAGCGCGATGCTTTGAACTAATCCCCCACAACGTGCACCGAGACAATGGTGTTAACGCTTAAACACCTCAACCTCATCCGTTCTCACGTTTTGTGTACATTGCGGTCTTGGACATCACTTTGGATTCATAAGTGCGTTTTTATGAAGCGACCACACTTCGCACTTACATAGGTGATTCTTAGTCAAGTACCTTGCCATACTTGGTCTCTTTGAGAACTCCATCTCTTTGAGATCCTTAAGAACCATTAAAAGTCATAGACTTAGCCTTTACCACTAGGCAAGTTCTCCAACACTCTATTGCTCTCTAGGGAATAGATATAGTTGAGTGTTTCTCATGAACTCTCATAGCTTAGTTGTCCCTTTGAACCAAGTTCTTGGGATCTCCAGTCATCATGGTTGGGTTACCACTATGATAATTCTTTAGTTTATGGATTTCAAACCCATTCCCTCTAACAACTTATTCATTTGATCACGGTTTAACCCTTTGGTGAGCGGATCCGCTAGATTATCTATTGACTTCACGTAGTCAATTGTAATCACCCCTGTTGTGATCAAATGTCTCACGGTGTTATGCAGTCGACGTATATGTCGAGACTTACCATTATAGAAGCCATTGTTTGCCCTTCCAATAGCTGCTTGGCTATCGCAGTGGATCAGCACTGGTGGCACTGGCTTAGACCAACATGGAATATCTTCAAGGAAGTTCTTAAGCCACTCGGCTTCCTCACCTGCCTTGTCTAAGGCGATGAACTCCGATTCCATGGTTGATCGGGCTATACATGTCTGTTTTGTGGATTTCCACGATACAGCACCACCCCCAATAGTAAAGACGTATCCACTTGTTGAAAGTGAGTCTCTATTGTCGGATATCCAATTTGCATCACAGTACCCTTCAAGTACCGGGGGTATCTCGAGAAGTGTAGCCCAAGATTTTGAGTATGTTTTAAATATCTCAAAACCCTCACAAGAGCTCTCCAATGCTCTTTGCTTGGATTGCTCGTATAACGACTCAACTTGTTCACGGCACAAGCAATGTCAGGTCGAGTGCAATTAGTTAAGTACATAATGCATCTGATGACCCGTGCATACTCTTCTTGTGCAACGGGCTCGCCTTTGTTCTTACTCAAGTGAACGTCGAGTTCAATTGGAGTCTTAACCGGCGCGCCATCATATGCTTTGAATTTATTCAATATCTTCTCAACATAATGCGATTGTGTTAAGATGATTCCATCAGACGTTTTTAGAATCTTTATTCCAAGAATTACATCGGCTAGACCCATATCTTTCATGTCAAAGTTTCTCTTTAACATGGCCTTTGTATCGTTAATTACTTGAGTGTTGCTACCCAAGATTAACATATCATCAACGTATAGACACACTATAACATGGCCGTTATTAGTGCTCTTGATGTAGACACATTTGTCGCACTCGTTGATCTTGAACCCGTTTGATAACATCACATTATCAAATTTCAAGTGCCATTGCAATGGCGCTTGTTTCAATCCATATAGAGACTTTACGAGCTTGCATACCTTTTTCTCTTGTCCAGGTACTACAAACCCTTCGGGTTGTTCCATATAGATTTCATCTTCTAGTTCACCATTTAGAAACGCGGTCTTTACATCCATTTGATGAATCTCAAGATTGTGCAATGCAGCAATAGCGAGAAGCACTCGGATAGATGTAATCCTTGTTACAGGTGAATAGGTATCGAAGAAGTCATGTCCTTCCTTTTGTTTAAAACCCTTTACTACTAGTCGGGCTTTATACTTATCCACTGTTCCATCGACCTTAAATTTCCTTTTAAGTACCCATTTGCAACCTAGAGGTTTCGCACCTTCAGATAGATCTACCAACACCCAAGTGTGGTTTAGCAAAATTGAATCAATTTCGCTTTGAACAGCTTCTCTCCAATGCAACCCGTCTGGGCCATCGAAGGCTACTTTTATAGATGTCGGTTCTTCATCTAACATAAAAGCAATGTAATCAGGACCAAATGTTTTTGGTGTTCTGACCCTACTACCACGTTTTAGTACTGTATCATTTGGATCGGGCCTTGCACACTTGCGTGATTTAGGTTCCTCATCCACTGATTTAGAACTAGTGGCTTCAATTTCCACTGGTTTAGAACTAGTGGCTGCTTCTTCAATTCTTGTCTCAGAATTGGTTAAGACTTTTTCTTTGTCTTTGCAAGGAAATGTATTTTCGAGAAATACAACGTTCTTTGACTCAATTGTTGTTCCTACAGTAATAGTCGATATTTCAGACTTGTGAACAACAAATCGATATGCACTACTATTAAGTGCATATCCAATGAAGATGTAATCAACCGTTTTAGGTCCGATTGTAACTTCTTTGGGCGGAGGAACCATCACCTTAGCCAAACACCACCACACTTTGAGGTATTTGTAGGATGACTTTCTTCCCTTCCACAACTCATAAGGAGTAACATCTTTTCCTTTGAGAGGGATCTTATTCAAGATATAGTTGGCTGTCAATACAGCTTCCCCCCCACATGTTATGTGGTAATCCTGAAGTCAGAAGCTATGCATTCATCATCTCTTTTAGAGTTCGATTTTTGCGTTCTGCAACACCATTAGATTGTGGTGAATATGGTGCAGTCGTTTGATGAATTATACCACTTGCGTTGCATAACTCCTCAAACGGGGCTACATATTTGCCTCCTCTATCGCTTCGAATCATTTTGATTTTACAACCAAGTTGATTCTCAACTTCGTTCTTATAATTTTTGAACGCTTCTATTGCTTCATCTTTACTTCTTAAAAGATATATGTAGCAATACCTTGTGCAATCATCTATGAAAGTGATAAAGTACTTTTTACCACCTCTAGTTTGCACCATCTTTAAATCACATACGTCCGTGTTAATTAATTCAAGGGGTTTTGTGCTTCGTTCCACCGAGTGAAACGGCAACTTAGTCATTTTTGCTTCAAGACAAATTTCACATTTATCTTGGATATCCAATTCATTAGCCTTTAGTAAATCTAAATTCACTAATCTTTTAATGGCTTTTGAATTCACATGTCCCAATCTACAATGCCACAAATTTGAACACTCAGTCAAGTAAGATGAAGTAGATGTTTTATTATTAGCCAAAGGCTTCGCTACACTGCGAGTTGCCACACTAAGTTTGAAAAGTCCGTCGGTTACATAACATTTCCCGAGGGATTTTCCAAACTTGTACAATACAAACCTATCGGACTCAAATACAAGTTTAAACCCCTTATTAACTAGTATTGATCCTGACACTAGGTTCTTGCGGATGTCCGGGACATGCAGCACATCCTTCAGCTTTATTGTGACTCCAGACGTCATCATGAGGATCACATTTCCGATGCCAAGGACTTCGGAGGATGCTTGATTCCCCATGTTGATCTTCCTCCCTTCAACAGCAATGTAGGAGGCAAACTTGCTCCTATCTGAGCAGACATGAGCAGTAGCGCCGGTGTCGATGTACCAGCCACCCTTGTTATCAACAAGGTTAACCTCTTCAGTGACCACAACAATGAGGTCGTTATCATCCCAGTCTTTGAACTCCTTCTCAACGATGTGGGTAGCCGGCTTCTTCTTCTTGCAACGACAGTCCTTTGCAAAGTGGCCCTGTTTGCCACATTTGTAGCAACCGCCTTCAAACTTCTTTGTAGCTGCTTTCCCTTCCCTTTGTCATTTGGACGATTTGGGCGAGGGCGTTTGTTGGAGGGACCGCCCCGCTCCAACAGATTGGCTTTGGCTTCAAGTAGGGTGAAGCCCTTAGCCTTTTGGTCGCTTTTGCGCACATCAGCCTCAATGCGCAATTTCACGATCAAGTCTTCAAGGGTCATCTGCTTTCGCTTGTGCTTGAGATAGCTCTTGAAGTCCTTCCAAGTAGAAGGAAGCTTGTCAATGATCATGCACCTTAGGAATTTGTCGGGCAAGGGCATCCCTTCAGCCACTAATGCGTGGATGATCATTTGGAGCTCTTGGACTTGCTCCATGATAGGTCGAGAGTCGACCATCTTGTAGTCCATAAACTTGGATGCTACAACTTGTTCAGTACCTGCAACATTATCTATGCTATACTTCTTTTCTAGGCTTTCCCACATTTGTTTAGATGTGGTTACATTGGAGTATACATTGTAGAGGCTATCATCTAATGAACTTAAAATAAAATTTTTACATAGATAATCCCTCTTTCTCCAAGCTTCATAGTCCGTCATGACTTCGAGCCTAGTCTCTTGGTCGCTTGGCGCGGGCGGCTCGTTTTCCGTGAGGAAGTTGGCGACGCCCAATGTTGTCAAGTAGAACAACATCTTTTGGTACCACCGCTTGAAGTCAGATCCTCCAAACTTTGGTGGCTTCTCGGTAGGTGGCATCATTCTTGGTGCCATTGGTGCCTGATTGACCCCATGGAAGGGGCCTATCCCGTTGCCCCCGTAGGAGCCAATAGTTGGGTTGGGCATAGAACCCCCCAAGTTCGTGTTGGGCATAGTGCCCCCTACATTCGTGTTGATCCCGAAAGATCCAACACTAGTATTGAGCCCGAAGGCTCCAACACTCGATCCATTAAAGGATCCGAAGGAACCACTAAAAGTGGAACCAACCGAACCACCAAAGGTGGAACCAGTGGAAGCCCCAAAAGGGTTGTCCCAAACCCATGGGACAGTTGATGAGGCGGCTGGGAAGCCAGGGGTCGGCATCATGGAGATGGTGGATGCAATGGCAGATGCACCGGTGGATGGAGTGGGAAGAGTGACGGCGGCGTTGGTGGCCGGAACGGTGGATGCAGCAGTGGCCGGAGTGGTGGCAGAGATGGTGTTCAATTTGGTCGACATTTCCAGCAAAGGTTTAAGTTTCGAAAGTTTTGTAATTCGTTTTCTGAAAGTCTAAGGTCTTCTATAGTGTATATCTCGTCTTGCGATTGTTGGAGATATAGCTACAAAAAACAACACTAACCGGGCGTAATACAACCCGAGAGAAAAGAAAAGAAAAACAGAAACGAAAATTACAATGGGAATTAGAAACTGTAAAGAAGAACTTAGCCGAGTCGAGGAGGCCTCTTCCCGCAAGACGAGATACGCCCCGGTAGTGCTCTCGGTTTGGCGTGTCGTCCCCAAAGGTAAAACGACTACGTCTCTGGTGAAGCTGCACCGCTATCAGCAGAGCTCAGACGAACTGGATGGAGGAGAGGGCAGAGCTTCGACAGAAAGACAATGCAGAGAGAGGGAGAGAGCTTATGCTTGTGAATGGTATATTCTATCTAATGCAGTGGAATGACTAGCCTATTTATAGGCCAAGCCACCATGCATGGTCAACCAAGCCATGAATGCTCATCATGGCAGATTCGTAACCGTCGGCGGTTACAAGCGTGTGGCAGGAGTGTGCCATTCGCGTGTGGAGCGTGTGCTTTTCTCACGTGTCAGCTTTGACTGTGCCACGCTTGACGACGTGTCAAGCCACTTGGATTGCTGACTCAGCGGTGGTCTAAAAAGATTATTACGGGTCCAGACCTGAGCCCAAAGACCACCCAAAGACCACTTGGATTATCACTTGGACCGGGCCCGGGCCCGGGCCCGGGCCCGCGACCGCAGACTCGGGCGGGCAGGCGGCGGCGGCGGCGCGCGCGTGTGGGCTCTTTCACCCATCTTGGTCCACTATAATTATTAAGTAGCATAAAGTCACTTAATTTAAACACATTAAAAGATTATGTTACTTCTCCAATGTGGGATAATTAACACTAGTTAATTATTCCCTAAGCTCAAACTCCAAGCTTTAATTAAAAGCTAATTATGCCCAACTATAATCCACTATTTCTCACTCACCGGAAATCGGATTTGAGAAAGTGAATATACTACATTTATCTACGTAAAATGTAGATCGACGCTATATCATTTAATTTCATAAAATTAAATGTCTCGTCACATTTATTATTTGGTCAAAATCCATTGACCGAGCATATTTAATCCATGATTTTTACGCAAAACAATATATTACTACGAAGTTTTAACTAACGAATGGTATCCACTATCCATTCGATTAAAAAATATAAAAAATAAAGGCCACTCAAAAAAAAAAATTTGATGATCCACGTATCAAAGTTTGATGAGTGGTTAGAGTAATTGTTTTTTAGTATACTTTATAAATTTCGAAAAACCCTGTATGCACTTGGTCATAGTTAATTAGTTATTGATTACGTTTCTCCTTTGCTATATTATTCTAGTAGCGTAATTTCCGTGATGTAAATTTCAGTTTCTAAGGACAAAAGGCCTCTAATTCAAATTTAATTAATTTTATACTCCATCTCTTTATTGTAAATAGAGATCGTACTGTTTAAGGTATCTAAATAAACAATATGCACATTATTGAAATTGTAATTATGTGTAAGTTATATTTCCTTCCTCCGCGATTTAAAGTCATATTTTAGTATTTTGGGATGTTCGTAATTTAAAATTATATTTGCTTTTTTTTCATTTTAGGTAATTGGACACACCATTCAACTAACCTATTCACTCATATTTTATTATTAAACAAGTAAATGGATCTACGTTCTACTAACTCATTTTCTCATTTTTTTTTACAAAATCAAACAATTTTTGAAAATCCATGCCGAATCATAACGGAACTCTAAAGAGCGGATGGAGGAAGTAGTTATATATATTTACATGCTTATCATTTTATCATTGTATATATGTGAATAGGTAGATGCAATAATAATGTAGTAGTACTAGTAATAATTACTCCATCTGTTCCATTGGAGCATTGGAGATTGAGTTACACTTTTCTCTTTTGTTCATCTCAACTAAGATGACTTATTGCTAAAAATAGAAAAATATTTATTTCTATTTTATTCCATCTCTATATTTTTTCTCTCCATTTAACACACAAAATAAAGTTGCATAAAATCTCATGTCACCCAAGGAAGAGGTCATCTTCCTTAGGACGGAGGAGTACTATACAAAATACTTTATCCTTGTCATAAAAACATACAGTATTATATATAGATACTCCATCCGTCCCTAAAAAGCATAAACATTTAGTTCGACATAAGTTCTAATGTATAATTGTTAAAATAAGAGTGAGGGATATAAATGATAGTGTAAATACTGTTAGTAGAGAGTGAACTTCATATCATTAGTAGTATAGTTTAATGATATATGTTTTAAATAAAATGATGTGCGGAGATAATATACTATTTAATTATTCTAAATTAGAAGCATTATATTTTAGGGACAGATAGTATTATTAAGTATGAAATCAACCGTATTGAAGTACTTAATTAGAATTTATGAATCAGCTTGGTTTCTAGTTAATACGTTATGAATTAGGAGTATAATTTATACTATAGTATGTTCTTTAAGTTTTCGAAAAGTAGAGTAATATGCACTTTTGTTGTTTTTGTTTGATCTTTCCAGGATTACTACAAATGGACTTGGCTTCTAGATGGGACCGGTCTATTTCGGAAATTCAGATTCAACAACTCCACTTTCCAAAAGTTTATAATTTAATTTATACTATATTTTATTCATTTGATTATTTTTCGTGAATTAAAAGTAAATCACATGACCTCTATTAGGTGAAAAATACTCATGTTTCGAAATTCCAAACAGGCCATGATGCCATGTGAAGGGAAAAATCAAAAGGCAAAACCTCGTTGATTTAATTATTATATATACTGTCGTAAGTTATGTAGTAAGTAAATTATTGTATTTTTCTATAGTAGAAGTATTGCTGGGCTATAACTGAGCTAATGAATTCTCTAAATACTACTTCCACCGCCCTATAGTAGAAGTATGTATGTATTTTGGATATTTGATTGAAAAAAGTTGTGTTAAATAAGTTAACTGAAAATAAAATAAAGTAGAAAAAAGATAGAAGAGGATAAAGTAAGATATAATTTAATTTTGTTTTCTTTTCAACTTTTATTTTCAATTTTATATCAATTCACTTGCTTGATACTTCGGCTATCTCAGTATAGTTGAGTTGAATTAATTTATGGATCATCCTACTATAATTGAGAATAGAGCAAAAGAGATAAGTTGTGTTGCTGGTTGCAAAAATAAATGACTCGACTATAATATGACGACCTAGAAAAAATATGACTCAAATATAGTGGGACGAAGAGAGTACTAGATTGATGTAAAGTTGAAAAAACAAGTTTAAATTATCGGACTATATTTAAACAATACTCTCTCCGTTTCTTATTACTTTAGGCGTTTTTTTTTCACAAAATTTAAGAAAGTTGTGTTTAGTAGGTTAAATAAATACTCCTTCGGTTCTATGGAAGATGTTCCTTTCTTGGGACAAAACAAGGTTTTATGCAGTCTTATTTCAAGGAATTTAAATGGACAGGAAAAAATATTGTTGCGTATTTTATAAAGTTGAAAAGATGAAAATAGTAATAGAGGGAAAAGATTGTTGGGGATTTTGAATAATTTTTATATATTCCAATTAATATGATTTCTTATGAATTTCATTATAAGGATGTCATTGCTTTTGTTTTTTCTAATTTCTTTCACTCCTCCCTCTCTCTCTATAGTCTATACCTTGTCGTCCAATATAAAAAATCAATTGCCCTCTCAATATTGGATAAATTTTTTTCCACAATAGGAATAGCAGATGGGAAAAGCACAAAAATAAAATAATATGCTCTTCGCAGGTTGTCGTGGATAGTTGATTTTCCACAATAGGAATAGCAGATGGGAAAAGCACAAAAATAAAATAATATGCTCTTCACAGGTTGTCGTGGATAGTTGTTGTAGTAGTTGCTGATATGGGAACGGATCCTCTGCTGTTTGAAAAAACACAGCATAATATGCGGAAATGGAATGAAACGCAGACATATAAGTTTAATTTCATTTACATCCCCCTTTTCCCTTTTATTATGCTTTAGGCAAATATTAATAGAAATTGTATTCCAATCCCATGACCCACCATACATAGGGAAGCCCAATAATCATTATCTCTTTCATAGTATAATACACGTATACATCGTAGTATTTTATAAAAGTTTATTTCAAATTTCTTATAATTAATTACTAAAAACTGATTTGTTTTATTTATTTATTATAAAAATATATTAGAGTTGTAATAGTATATCATAAAAATACATACTACGGAGTATTATTATATAGAAATATTATTCTATATGTAAAGAATTATTATTCAACATGATAATCAATAATTAAAATTTCTGTTTGAGTACAAATCTATAAATCAAGTTGATTTTATTTTTTAGAAAATTTAAATAAGATGATTTTTACGTGATGAATAGAACTATTCAAAGGTGTAAATAACTAAAGTATACTTCGTATAGTGATAAAATTTAACTAAAAATCTATTATTGCATCTTCTTAAGATGCTAATTGATTCACCATGATCCTATTATATTAATCTGATTTTTTTTCGTGTAAAAGTCATTGTATTCTAATTTGTAAAAATCAACTTGACATATAAAAATTACTAATAAAAATATTTATTATTGATATGCTGGATAGTATTATTTTTAACTTATAAGAGAATATTTTTTCTTTTGTGGTGCTTCTTTTATGGTAGTATTAGTATATGGAGTATTTATATATTACAATAACACTTAGTTTTTAATAATTACACTTATTCCATGCTATAAAACTAAGTACGTATTACTACTATTATATCTAAAATATTACTATTATAAAAGAAGTACATAAAGAAGTATTAAACGTAAAAATTAAAAACAAATATTTTTATAATATATTTTATAAATATATCAATAAATGAAATCAGTTTTAATTAATTAGTGATATAAATTAAAAAAAACAACTTTTGTAAAAACTGATACGTGTACTATACGGAGTATGAAAGAGGCCATGGGGTTGGAATGCAATTTGTATTAATATTTACCTAAAGCATAATAAAAGGGAAAATGGGTTGAAAATGAAGATAACTAATTTATGTCTGCGTTTTATTCCATTTCCTCTACGTTTAATGCACTAACATGTTGTGCTGTGTTTTTATAGAAAGCAAAGGATCCGTTCCCTGCTGATATTGATGTGATAATATAAAATGCCCTCTTATATAGTATACTACTGTATTAATAATAGTATATCCAGACGGCTAAAGTTGTTGCATGAAAAAGGGGGGCGAGAATCTATTCGATTAGGCATTATTACAACTACGATCATATAGTACATATTTTAATGTCCAAATTAAATGATGAAATAATATTTTTCTGTGTCTATGGTCCTGTAAGCAAAATTCTCCATTTTGACACAATCTACTTTTACAGAATGCGAACTACTATTGTAGTACTACGCTTAGCAATAACTTATAATTATCATGAAAATGAGATAATGCCATTGGCTCCAGCATAACCTTGTTACCAATTAATCTAATCATTGTAATTATTATAGGACATTGTCGCTTCATAACACAACATCTAATGTGCTTATATTTATAATCTAAACTAAGTAATGAGGCCCCAAAATAATTTGATTACACTACTTTAATCTTGTTTGGGCCTGGAATGGCTCGGAATAAGTATTGAGTTGGGCTGTCAATACTTATTCGAAGTGGGCTTTGATCTAACGTACTTAGTTTTTATTTTTGAAGCTACTAATTGCTTATCCTATGCCTTGGTTCCTTGTATCATAGAGGAGGGTAGTTTTTTTTAGAGCATCCACAGTGGTGTGGAATTCCTGGCGGAATTCTCCGTGGAATTCCCAAAAATACATCCTGCCACGTCATAAGGAATTCTCACTGCATTGCCATGTCATAAGGAATTCTCACTGCACAGTGGCTGAATTCCCTGTAGAATTCCCGAATGAATTCCCACAATTAAAAAAATTCACAAATTCACAAATTAAACAATTTCCAGAAGTAAGAAATTTAGGGAATTAAATAGTCGATACAAATAGGAAAAAATATTCCATTAATAAAAAAAAGAAAAGTACATTTCACCAAATTAAAAAAATACATTTCAATAATGCTTCACCCCCACATCAACGATGACCCCTCCACTGCCATACTTTTTCAATAATATCGTTTTGGAGTCGAACATGGACTTGTTTTTGGCGTATGTCGGCGAATGGACGGACTCGATCGACATCGTCGTGGGGTATCCCCATGCGGACATTGCCAGTGGCCACGCCGTGGCTTGGACCCGCAGCATCAGCGTCCTCGTTGGTCCACTCAGTCAGTGCTGGACCTTCATCTTCGACAATCATGTTGTGCATGATAATACATGCGTACATGATATCGGCGATGCTGTCAACATACCACAGCCGTGCAAGACCCTTCACTGCCGCCCATCGAGCCTGTAGCACTCCGAATGCCCGCTCCACATCCTTGCGCGCTGCCTCCTGACTTTGTGCAAAGTATATCTTCTTTTCATCTGCTGGGCACCTGATCGTCTTCACAAAGACGGGCCACATCGAGTATATCCCATCCGCCAAATAATAGCCCATGTTGTGCTGGTTGCCGTTGGCGACGAAGTTGACAGCCGGACCGACGCCCATGCACTGGTCGTTGAAAAGGGGCGACGACTGGAGGACGTTGATGTCGTTGTTCGACCCGGCTACTCCAAAATAGGCATGCCAAATCCACAACCGGTAGTCAGCTACCGCTTCAAGGATCATCGTGTGATTCTTGGCCTTGAAACCAGTAGTGTACATCCCTTTCCAAGCAGTGGGGCAATTCTTCCATTCCCAGTGCATACAATCTATGCTGCCTAACATCCCCGGAAACCCGTGCTGATTCTCGTGCATATCTAGCAGAGCCTGGCATTCTTCGGGGGTAGGCTTCCGAAGATACCTATCCCCGAAAATTTCTTTAACGCCCTGATAAAAATACTTCAAGCAGTCGCGCGCAGTCGTCTCGCCGATGTGGAGGTACTCGTCAAACATGTCGGTCGAACCTCCGTATACCAACTGCCTAATTGCGGCAGTGCACTTCTAAATTGGCGTGTGGCCGGGTTTACTAGCCGCATCCTCCCGCACCCTAAAATACCTGTATCGACGCTCCAAAGCGCCCATTATACGCATAAAGAGCGGCCGATGCATCCTAAACCGTCGCCGGAATAGGTTCACCCCAAACCGTGGCTCCGGCGCAAAGTAATCCTCGTACAACCGCCTGTGGGCAGCGAGGTGATCCCGGGAGACTATAGTGCGACGATGGATGGGTCGAGGCACCGCCGGCGCCGCGGCCGCTTGTTCCTCCCTATCAGCGGCTCCCGTACATGTGCATGTATCATCCGTATCATGTGTTCATAATGCCCACCACCACCACCACCACTACCACTACCACTACCGGCCATTACGAATATATAA
Source organism: Salvia splendens (assembly GCF_004379255.2). NCBI lineage: Eukaryota > Viridiplantae > Streptophyta > Magnoliopsida > Lamiales > Lamiaceae > Salvia > Salvia splendens. Next base: position 12,240,310 of record NC_056033.1, read on the forward strand.
AAGAAATTTAGAGAAAGAGAAACTTGTTAATACAAGTGGTGCGAATGAAATGAAGTTCAACGGGATGTATATATAGGAACCGGAAAAAATATTTAATGCATTAAACGGGAATTCCGCGGGCGTCAACGCAATGGCGGACGTCCGCACGGAATTCCGCCGATGGCCGCGGAACTGCGAATTCCTTCATGGAATTCCGTATCCGTGGAAGGGACGCGCAATGGCGGAAGTCCACCACGGAATTCCCGCACGTCGGTGGGAATTCCGCGTGGACGTCCGCCATTGCGGATGGTTTTATAAGTTTTACATTTTCAATGGTGTTGTGTGTTTTATTTCAACAAATATATTGGCGGTATGATATCATCAATCAACAGTATGGTAAAAGTTAGAGATCACGACAATTAATCTACAAATGAATTGTTTGAAACCAATAATCATGGTCACATAATGCATTGTAGTTTGAATTGATCTCCTAGGGGCCCTAGAGATGCCCACCGGTTCCGGTTCCAAACCGGAACCGTCGCAATTCGGGTCGCGGTCCGATTCATGTTCATGATTTTTCAAACCGGAATCATCACCGAACTGCGGTTCGGGACGGTTTGGAACCGCCGGTTCAGGGGGATGGCCCGAGGGGGCAGCTTTTCAGCCGCAAAACCGGCCGGTTCCGGTGGTTTTTGGGCGGTTAACTGTGAAAACCGGCGGTTAACCGCCGGTTCAGTGGCTTTCGGAGGCGGCGCGGGACACGAGGCGACATGGCGCAGCTTTTGGTAGACGGTTTGTTGACCGAACCGACGGTTTTCTGAAAATTCAAATTTTTTTTATTTCAGATTTAAAATTCGAATTCTTCCATTCCCCCCCCCCCCATTTTTATCTATAAATACCCCCTCTATCCTCATTTACATTCACCTCACTCTTGTGTTAATAAGAGTTTCTCTCTTCAATCTCCCAATTCTCTCTCTTTGTCTCTAATTTCTCATTTGTACTATTGTGCTTCCATTTAATTACTCAAGTGCTACTCTTATTACGCATTTTTATACACTTATACTTGTTCCCGTAGTTCTATAAGTTGTCTTTCTTTCTCAATTGCTAAAAAAAAAAATATATATATTATTCCATATTTCTACATTTCTACATAGCAATATGTCTTCATCCCGAGAAGGTCGTGTTGATAAGGGAAAAGGGAAAGTCCAATAGGCCATCTCGGAGATCCGTTATTGATGAAATTTCTCAAATGAACATGGATGCGTGGCAGGTTAATATTTATTATATACTTATTTAATTAATTTTGAATTACATTACATTATTGTTCATAATTTTAATTGAAATTTACAATACAAATATTATTTTGTAGACTCGAGAAGAGCAAGATGTGGCACATGCTATTGCTCTCTCTCGCTCTCAATCCCAAGGCGATGCTTATGTTGGTACAGGTAGTAGTGCTCCCGGTCGCGGTGCCTATTCTCAACAAATTCCAACCCCTGTGAATGTTGATGAAGACGACGATGATGATGATGACGACGAGGAGGATGGGGAGGAGGTAGAAGAGGTTCAAGAAATGCCACCCCCACCACCACCAAGGAGTCGTCGTGGCCGTAGTCGTGGTCGTGGACACCCTCCTCAACCTCCTAGACCAGCTGAAAGGTCTTTAACCTCAAACATCATGGTGAAACATTTCAAGAAGGTACAAGATAGTAAAGATCCTGACACTTATAATGTGTATTGCAACTATTGCGAAAACGTATACACATTCCGAAGGGGTGGAGGATACGGTACATTTACCCGTCACATGGAGAAAGCGCATCCGGTCGAGTTTGGTATCGCTCCAACCCAAACTTCACTCAACTTTGAACATGGAGTCGGGACCGGGAGTGGGACGGGTTCATCCCAAACATCAGGTATGTGTAGCAATACTCTTTTGAAATATGATCACAAAAATGCTCTTAATGTGATGCCTAGATTTGTCGTTATGAAACATTTTTCATTCAATGCTTTTGATAACGATGCTTTTGAGTTGAGTATGCAGCAAGTTTATAATGCCGCTGCAAGAAAATTGAGTCGAACTTCAATGACTCGAGCCGTTGTTCGACAATGCATGGAAAAGAAGGTGCAATTAGGTACGTTTATTATTAACCTAGGGCATAAAGTTTCTATTTGCTCTGATGTGTGGACTGATTGTTTTTGCAAAAATTCGTATATGGGCATCACTGTGCATTTTGTTGATCACAGTTGGACTTTAAACAAACGTTTGATTGCATTTCAGGAATTTTCCGCACCACACACTGCACAAGCAATTGCTCAATTGATCATTCAAGTTTTGAATGAATTTCAATTGATCAATAAAATTTTTTCCATTGGTTTTGACAATGCTAGCGCTAACACTGCTAGCATAGATGAACTAAACAGTGCATGTTCTCGTGTTATTGATGGCAAATATTTTCATGTGCGATGTATTGCCCATATTTTGAATTTGTGTGTTCAAGATGCGATCGATTTGTGGCAAAAGTATGTTGATCCTATTAGAACTGTTGTGAAGTTGATTCATAACAAAACTCCTATTGGTAGAGCTGGGAAGAGATATTGTCATAGTAAGCAATGCAGGTACACCAACTTTCGTTTGGATGTTTCAACTCGTTGGAACTCGACGTATGATATGTTGGAGTCGACTTTGAACCACATTGAGTATTTATGTGATTTTTTTAGAAGTTGTCCTCATGTTCCTTCTGATTTAATTTTGATACCCGCTTGTTGGGACCACAGCATGGATTTGTTTCGATTATTCCGCGCTTTCAAAAATGCCACTGTTGAGTTATCCGGTGTTTATTATCCTACTTCTGTGCGCGTTTTGGAGCATTGCATGTATGTGGCAATTAGTTTTAAAACATGTGTGAAAAATACTCAATTCATTGAGTTGAGGGCAATTTTGTTTTATATAGTTGAAAAGTGGTTAAAGTATTTTGCCCGTATTCCAAATGTGTTTTTGATTGCAAAATGCTTGGATCCAAAGTGGAAGTTGCATGGTGTTTATAAAATTTTAGACATGTACTATGGTTGTTTGCACGATTTGGATTTTTCTCAACTCCGCGAAATGGGCTTGACAAGAGGAGAATGCTTCGAACTAAGTATTCCGGATGTTGATGAAATCAAACTAAAGTTAGATAGTGCACTTCATGCTCTCTATGCTGAATATGAAATGTGCTATAACACCGCTCACCAGGTACGTGCTCCTCCTAGTCCTTCCACATTTGATTTTGGTGGCGGGGAGTTTAGCAATGTCATGATTGATCCAGACGTAGTATCACAATTGCAAGATCTATACGGTACTACAACCAATAGGACTAGAGCGACTAGTGAGTTAGATATATATTTGGAATCGCGCTCTATTTTTCAAGATGCAGGTCCTCCTACTCAACAAATTGATGTCCTTAATTGGTGGGGAACACATGACAAAGAGTTTCCGATACTATCCATCATGGCTAAGGAGATTTTCGCCGTTCCCGCTTCCACCGTCGCCGTTGAGCAAGCTTTTAGTGTCGGCGGTTGTATCCTAGACGACAAAAGGAGCAATCTCTCTGTCAAGAATATAGAAGCCACTATGCTACTTGATGATTGGGCAAAGGCGGACATGAAAGCACAAGAGCCAGATTTCGACTTCCGTGTAGAGAGTGATGGTGAAGAATTTTCCTCCGATGGCGATGACGAGGTCAGAAGCGAGAGCACTCAATAATAGCAATGACGGGGGGGCGGTGAACGGCGAGCACGACCGACCAAATAGGTAAGCAATGTAAGAGAACTACGTGGGCTTTGATTCCTCAATAAAATTGTGGATACGTAGGCAACTCAACTTAAATTTAAAAAGTTTAACTTTGAAAGTTTAAGTTGAGCTCAAGCCCTTTTCAATTTTTTTCCCCTCATTTCATGTTTTTTATTATTTACGTTCCGAGTCCGACGACACTTGTAAATTATATTACATTGTTGTATGTTGTATACTTGTAGTTGTAGTTGTAGATGTATATGTATTGTAAATTGTAATGTATCGTTGTCCGTTACAACTCAAACTCAATAAAATTGATATCATTTTCTCCTTATTCGTCGTATTTCTATTTGAATTATACATTGTCTTGTTCCAATTTGTTGTATAAATCCAAATTTCAAATTAAAAAAAAAATAATCGAACCGCGAAACCGCCGGTTCCGGCGGAACCGGAACCGCCTGTTTTCGAACTGGAACCGTGAAATAGCCTCACGGTCCGGTTCCGGTTCCGCCTTGGACCAAACCGGAACAGTCCGGTTCCGAACCGTGGGCAACACTACTGGGGCCCTATATGAGGGTCTCTTGAGCGACGGCTGACATGGAAATTTCATTATTACTAATTTTTTTTATCTTTAAAAAGTTTTTTCTCTCTTCTCTCTAAATATATTATTATAAAATTGTGTTGATTACTTACGATTTTCGAGGCATGAATGCACTATCTATATAATTTGATTATCGTCTTTCTTACTCCTTTCAACCACTTGGCCACTTCATCCCTCTTATATTCAAATTCTTTCTTTTTCGTTTTTCCAAAACAATTTTTCCTTCGTCTCTGTTGTAATTGAGACTGAATGAAGACTGCCATTATCATGGAGTGTGATTGAGAAATCTGATTGTTGTGACAGAATAGAGTAATTGTGTAATCGACAAACCGTAAAGAGACACAGAATTTACATGGTTCGCCAATTGGCTACATCCACGGACTGAAACGGGGAACAAATTGTACCATGATTGCAGTTACATATTTTAACAAATTAGTTGATGAAGAGAAATAAAAGATTTCAACAGGAGTTCAAATATAGAAATCATGAATGTTTCTCTACAGAAAACTAAGTTTTCAATATTTAAATCTGTCTTGACTCTTGTGTAAGCGAAGGGTGTAATAAAAGTTAGTTTTCATACAATTTTAGGATGAATATGTAGCAACCATTTGGTGAGAAAAATAACTGCAGAAATCTATTGATGTGTGCGAAACTAATTCCACATGAATTATAAGAAATTTTGACATTTATTTAATTATTGAAAGCAGTGATCTAATGGTGAAAAAACTGAATCGTGAAGTTTAGAAAGAGGGCGAAGACGAAGAAAAAATTACAATTAAAAGGGAGAGATTGAAGGTCCAGGGATCCACCATAATTAAAAAATTAAAAAAAATGATGACTAGACTTCCATGTCAGCCGTTGCGCAGGAGATCAGTTCTCGCATTGTAGTATCCATTGTGCTAATCAACAATTGCGAGCACGCCACATGTTTGCTTGTTTACACACACTTGTTCAGCTCTTTAATTTCCTAAAACAATGAGGATCTGCTTGCTTTTGATATTCATATTTTTTTGGTTTTGGCGGAAATTAAAAAAATCACTTAACTAATTGAACAAAATCTTAACCTAACATTTTAATCAAATAAGTTCAAATAGTTGATTTTGTTACATACTTTTTTTTCATTTGCTAGTTAACCGTTTTTTATACTTCGTTCGTCCAATTTTAAATGACATTTTTTAATTGAAATGTCACATTCAAAGTGGTGGTATATTTTTGTAAATTGAATAAAATTATTCTTTATATTTTACTATTCACTTTTCACTTATCTCAGGATCTATACTAATCTAAAGTGCCAGTTGGGTGAAATGACACTTTTACCCTTTTTAGAGGGAAACCATTTATTGATTAAATTAATTAATTAATTCCGGAAAAAAAAGCAAAGTCATAAATATGGAGTATCAAAAAGCTGCTGCATATAGACGAGAATTAATGCAAAACTTCCCCAACAATTCAATACACAATGCAAAGCTTCTCAAATACTCCAATACCAAATTTCTCCCATCTATAAATACCGAAGAAAAAAGAACAAGAACTTAACAAAATCTATACAAAAACACAAGATCAAAATACTTGAATTAAGTACTATCGAAGCCGGCATAGCAGCCGAACTGCGGGCGGAGCATGGTGGAAGAATATTACAGCAAAACAATAAAAAAAATTATCTTGGGAATGAAGAAAGTTGAACCAAATCAAATCTTGAAATGTCGGAGCACACCACAACCTGACCGGCTGTGGTGAAGCAGGGCTGTGGAGCGGCGGGGCTAACATTAATAATGAGAAAGCTCCAACTCTTAAAACTCTAATCTTAATGTGCAAAATTTGTGTTCTATCTTATTGCAGGAAAACGCGTGTTATGCAAGCTCAATCACCAATATACAGCAGAAATGCCCAATCCACAGATACAAAATTGAGATAAAAAAACATACAGATGATTAAACTACAGAAAGGAAATTAAAATTACATCTCCGAGATAGATGGATTTGGTTTATATGGAGGCCGAGAGGCACGACTGCGGTATTGTGCCTTGCGGCAGCGGTGAGACTGATGTTTAGTGGGTCGGCGGACAAGAGGAGGTGTCCGGCGGCGGCGGGAAGCTGGTGTTCAGCCGTTCCGCCGATTAGAGGGAGGAAATGAGGGAATCGCCGGGCATGGCAGCTGGCGGGTGAGGAAGGGGTCAAGGGGAGGCATCGAGCGGGTGGGAGGAACGACGAGTGTGGGAAGAACGATTAATTTATGATTTGAGGAATATTGGTTTATGTATGCTATTTGGGCTATTGTTTGGGATTATAGTATGGATTCTGTAATTAAGATTTTTGTTTATAATTTTGTAAATTTGATATTCTTTTCAGTTGAATAGAGCTTAATCTAAGTGTTGGATTTTATTATTTATAGTATAAAATTATAATTTAGCAGTAATAATTTTTTGGTTTATGATATTATTCTATTTTGATGAATGAATGTTTTGAGCACTATTTATAAATTGTTATTATTTATTATAAAAATTTGTTTTTTAATTAGTTTCATGAATTTTTCAATAATTATCAAAGAATTATTGATTTATGAACTTTGTTCAGTTTTATTATTATATTCATTTTATTTGTTGATAATCTCAAAGTACATTGTAAAATTTTTATTATAGATTATTTATGTCAAAGGTCAATTATAGTATGTTGTATTTTCAAACGTCACGAGATTTTAGTCTACAATAAAGAGGGTGATGTTACATTTGATTCTATTATAATATTGTTTACTAAGAAGTTTTATATAGTGTTGTAGGATATAATTATTAGTCAATCATATTATTATTATATCTAGGATTTTTTTATGTTATGTTTAATTCTTATACTATATAATTTTTTTTATCATTGATGATTAGTAGTTACTTCTTATTAATAATGTCTCAAAACAACAAAAGATTACGTTTGAATTCTTGAATATTTAAAAGTAATTATTAATCATTTTTATAATTAATTTTTAAAAGCGTCAAAGCTTGGGCACATCGATTTTGTATATGAAATCGTTAATCTTAAAAAATACTCATAAAAATAATTATTAAAGATAAACCTATACAAAAATTCTACTACACATTTAGTATTTAATAGAATAAAAAAGTGTTTAAAAAATATGGATAAAAAAATAAAAATATGAAAGTACACTATTAATCATCAATCTTAAAAATGATGAGTAAGAAATTGTTACTTACACCGATGTCTATTATTAATTACTAAAATAGTACATTATAAAAGTCTAAAAAAAATTAAATGTAGATTAAAGAAAAGGAAAAAAAGGAAGAAACGAAAAAGATGAAATTACACTATAACTGCCCGTTTAATTCACTAACTTTTGCTTCTTGAAAATAACATTATATTCTATTCCATTTAATGTTTTAAATATCCACACATATATAAAGGGAGTTTTCTAAAAATTAACATAAATGCCATTGTAATTAATTTAAATTTAAATTTAAATTAATATAATAGTAATAACTTTAGATCTTTTTTTTCACACATTTTTTTTGTTTGACCACATGTATTCCGAACCAGCCTTTGGCGGAATCTGATTAATCCTGCTCGACCGGGATTGTGGATTAATGCCTATACATATATACAAGGGGAGTTTTCTAGAAACTTACATAAATGCTATTGTAATTAATTTAAATTTATATAGTTGGAATGACTTTAGATCATTTTTTCCACATATTTTTTTTGGTTTGACCACATGTGTTCCGAACCCGCATTCGGCAAAATTGGATTAATCCTGCTCGACCGGGCTTGCGGATTAATGTCAAAAGTCTCCCAGCAGGTGGTGGAGTTTGAACCCATGACCTCAAGGTCATCACAGTTCCACGCTACCAACTGCACTTATTCTAATTAAATCATTCTCTTTGATCATTAGTCACACATTTTCTCTTTGTCATTATCTTTATTGTTTTTACTCCACTTAAATCATAAATTAAAATTGTATAAAATCATTTGTCGAATTTAAAATGTTTCATTTATTAGGGAGTAGTAAATTATTCATTTAGAATGAAACAAGATAAGTACATTTCTGTTTTTTAAATCTTCTAATTACTTTGAATTTTTATTTTCTATATATTCATTATATTTTGTACTATTATTGTTTGAAATTCTTATGTTCCGTGCATAACACAGGTGTTAATACTAGTAATACTATAAAATCTCATGTTGAATAAGAAAATTTCCCCCTTAAAGTAAATAGAAGGAATTGTAAATTTTTTTATTTGAGCAATTGTTATAATTACTCCATTCATTTCTTAAAAATAAAAATTCTTTTTTTAGTCAATTTCTTAAAAAAAAAAACTTTCTGTTTTAGGAAATGGATCTCACAATTCCATAACACTAATTCCATTACTTTTTTCTTTTCTTCTCTCTTACTTTATTCATTTTTTCTTTTCCTCTTTTTATTTTATCAATTTTGCAATAAAATTCATACCGTTTCAAAAGTTTCTACTCCATCCGTCTCACTTAAGATGACATGTTTTCCTTTTTAGTTTGTCCCAAATAAGATGACATATTTCCTTTTTTGAAAACTTTCTCTCTCCAATTACTACATCCAACTACTTTTTCTCACTCCTATTAAAATATTCATATTTCTTTTTCTCTCTATTTTAATACTTACACCCACATTTTTCTTTCTCCAATTAAATATACTAACCAATAAATCCTAAAATCTCGTGCTGGCCAATAAATGTATCATCTTAGCTGAGATGAAGGGAGTTTTTGTTTCCAAAGTTTTTATTTTTAGGAGTAGTGGCAGATTATGATAAATAAACATATAGTACAACATATTAAAAATAATACATTAAAATATAAATAAGATAAAATAAATTATATATATAAACTACCAAAAAAATAAAAAAGAAAACATCCTAAAATCTTCAAATATAGTAACTATCTACTAGTAAGGGCTGCGTTATATTGCTAACTATTTAAGTTGTTAACTCTGTTAACTTATCAATGTAGTGTATTAAAAATGTCAACACCGTGACATTAAAATGTCAACACATAATATCAATATAGTATATTGAAGTTCAACAAAAGTATGTATTGACATTTTTAATATACTGTGTTGATGAGTTAGCAGAATTTGCAACTTAAATAGTTAGCAATGGATCACACCCCTACTAGAAAATTAGCCTATTACTACATCTAGGGATGTCAATGTAGCCCGTAACCCGTGGGCTGGCCCGAATAGCCCGCCAAATTTATAGGGTTAGGGTTGGAAATTTCTAGCCCGATAAAATCACAACCCGATTAGCCCGCACCCGATTAACCCGCAACCCATTAGGGCCAGACCCGAAAACCTGATGGGCTGGCCCGAAAACCCGATAAAATTTCTATTATTCTATTTTTTTACTCTCAATTCGACATTTCATTGATTAATATTAACTAAAAAAATAACTTTCAATTTTATATTAAATATACAAATTATATATTTAATTTTTATTAATATAATAATGGATAAATAAATTAAAAACTTCAAATTCACAAAAAAATATATTTAAATTTCTAAAACATGCATTAAAATTTTACGAAATATCTCAAATATTACTATTAGATCATGTTTATGATTGAGTTTAAGCATATATATTAAATATATCATAATTAAATGTTTTACATTTTATGAATATTAGTAATTTTAATCATTATTTATTGGATTGATCGCATGTTAATATTATCGGTAGCAACCCGATTAACCCGCTGGGCTAGCCCGAAACCCGAGCTTTTAGGGTTAGGGCTGAGCTTTTATAACCCGAAAGAAATCACAACCCGATTAGCCCGCACCCGATTGACCCGCAACCCGAGTAGGGTTGGCCCGAAACCCGACGGGCCAGCCCGATTGACATCCCTAACTACATCTAACTTATGGCACTTTTATAAAGCTGCCATTTACATAATCTATCACTACATCAATCTTTCACTGCGTTTTTATTAAATACTAATACCATGGTTATTTACAAATGTCATAATGACACATTTACTGGCACTTCTACACACTGTGGCTTAAAATCTGTAATCAAAATAATTTCATCATTTTAATTTTATTTAAAAGGTAGAACCGCTGGCTTTCACACAATCCACAACTATTTCACTTTCCCCCAAAATTAGAGTAAAAATTCCATGCTCATTCCGTATCAAGTAGCATAATTATATGGTATACCTCACCACTAATTTATTGACAAATAGAAGTAAAAAAGGTCCCACGTGCCACATAAATTTAACTCGAATATACTAAGCTAACGGCTTCGGTAATTCATTTATGGAAGGTAGCATAATCCTAGTATTAGATATGGAATGACTACATCCTAGAATTTGATACTCCAATATCTCCCTTATAATATAAAAATATTTTTATGTGTATTGCATTTTCATTCGGTCTTATCATGCAACAGAGAAGAAATAATCTCCAATTCTCCATCCCTTTTGAATTCCATGGGTAAGTTTTCCTCCATTAGAGCATCCACAGCCGTGCTCTTGCCAGCGGCACGGTTGTGGGTCCGACCCCACTTTTTCTGCCTGCTCTCTGGCAAGAGCACAACACCCACAGCTGTGCTCTTCCGCAAGGACGAGCACAATTAATTTAAAATTCAATTAAAAAACCACAATAAATATTACAAATTACAAATAAAATAAAAAAGACATAATTAAAATCCTAAAAATTAAAAATTACATAATTAAAAGTGATCGCCGGATTGGTTCGTGCCAACCACCGCATCTTCGGAGATTTCCAAGTACGCCTTGAACAATCTATCCATCTCCGCCGGTGAGTACGGTGTGCGGACTCCGGCGCGAGATGGAGGAGTCGGAGTTTGGGAAGGGACGGGAGGCCTAGGCTCCGGTGTCCACCTGTATCGCCCATCGGAGGCACCTTGCTCGTCGACCGGGTATGGCCGGTAGCCACCCGGAACGCCCGAATCTTGGGTGAGAGGAGGGGCCGAATAGTCCGTTTCCGGACTAGGAAACGGTTGTGAACCGAACCATTCGGGGTTCCAACCGTGGGAGCCCGTAGGGTTATCGTCTTGGCCGGACATAGTGATGTTGTAGGGTATGAGAGAATGAAGATGAAAATGGATATGAGAGATTGAAGATGAAAATGGAGATGAGAGAATGAAGATGAGAATTGTGTAGTTTGATGTGAATTTTTGGGAGTGAAATTGGGGGTATTTATAGATGAAAGTGTGTATATTTGGGGTAAAAAAATGAAAAAAAAATTAAAAAGTGGAAAAAAACGGTTATAAACGGATATATTTTTTTTGGCAAGTGAATTTTTTTAAATTTTTTATCGGTTTTTTTAATTAAAAACCGATTTTTTAATTAAAAAAAAATTTAAACACAACGGCTATGCCATTGACGAATCCCAACGCGCCACGTCAGCTGCTCGCTGGCACGGCGCGAGCGCAGCGGCTGCGGGTAGCGTCCGTGCCAGCGGCGCTGACGGCCGTGGTGACGGACGCCACCGTTGTGGATGCTCTTATCTTTATATGATGGATGTATGTGTTGTTCGACTACATAGATAGTGGAATATGTTATTATATCTATTTTGTAATGTGTTTTTGAAAATACACATTCTTGATTTTACAATTGGCGTTCTTCTATTACTAATAATTTCATTTTAATTGCATAATGATAAGATAGCGAATCCTTAATTTGAATTTATTAACATATAGTAGTATTTTTAATTGCGTGAATTTATATTGAATTATACATATTTTTTCTATGACAGAAATTCCATCTGAATTTGTATTTAAACGTGGAATTACTTTTACGAATGAAGAAGAGGCGTATCAGGCCTATAATGCATATGCCTTCAGCAAGGGATTCAGTATTCGTAAAAGTAAGAAATTTTATAATCGTATCAGGCCTAAAACCGGCGTATCAGGCCTAAAACCGGCGGTTCAAACCGGCGGTTTTTGACGAAAACCGCCGGTTTTTTTGAACCGTAACCTGCAACCCTAGAACCCTATGCCGGAAATAGTCGTTTGAACCGTTGAACCGGCGGTTCAAACTGGAAAACCACCGGTTCACGGTTCACCAATCCTTCGACCCTGAACCGGCCCGTTGGAATCGGCAACCCGCCGGACGGTTCAAACCGCCGGTTCCGGTTCATGAACCGGCGGTTAACCGCCGGGCCGGTTCGGTTTGTGCACGCCTATATTATATATATATATATATATATAGGGTAGTGATCAAGATATAACTAATCTTAAGTGTATAACTAGAGAACAAATCTCAGCCACACATCTTAATGGAACAAATATTATTTAGTTTAATAATATAAAATAGGAGAAGGGTATTTTTGGAAATTACATTTGAGATTTAAACCTGCGATCAATTACGCAGTTTTCTTCTTTCTCATTCCAATCTGCGATCAAATCTCCTTCCAAATTTCCTTCCAAATCTGATCACTTCATCCAAATCGCGATTCCATGATCTGTGATGAAATTAGGTGTGTTTGGTTGCAGAGGATAGGGTGAATTTAATAGTTGAATGCTTGGCAGTTCCTGTACTCTTTATTCTTCAATTTTTTCTGTAAAATTTGGGTTTGACTGTGGAGCAAGTCCCCTTGCAGTTTATATTTGTATCTGAGGTGGGGAACTTAAATACAAGAAATATATTGTAATGATCCTTGATAATTAATAAATTTTCATAACACGATCGAGTAAATGAAGGATGTATTACATTTGGGTTTTACTGTATATGCTAATGTTTGCATCATAAATCATACATTGTGATTTTCAAAACACATCACTCTTATTCTGATTTTACTTCACTCTTATTTACAAAACACATCACTCTTAGCATGATTTTACTTCACTCTTGTTCACAAAACACATCACTCTTATTCTGATTTTACTTCACTCTTGTTCACAGAACACTTCACTCTTTTTCAGAAAACACTTCACTCTTGTTCACAAAACACATCACTCTTATTCTGATTTTACTTCACTCTTGTTCACAAAACACATCACTCTTATTCTGATTTTACTTCACTCTTGTTCACAAAACACTTCACTCTTGTTCAGAAAACACTTCACTCTTGTTCACAAAACACATCAATCTTATTCTGATTTTACTTCACTATTGTTCACAAAACACATCACTCTTATTCTGATTTTTACTTCACTCTTGTTCACAAAACACATCACTCTTATTCTGATTTTACTTCACTCTTGTTCACAAAACACTTCACTCTTGTTCAGAAAACACTTCACTCTTGTTTACAAAACACATCACTCTTATTCTGATTTTACTTCACTCTTGTTTACAAAACACATCACTCTTATTCCGATTTTACTTCACTCTTGTTTACAAAACAAATCACTCTTTTACTTCACTCTTGTTTACAAAACACATCACTCTTATTACGATTTTACTTCACTGTTATTTACAAAACACATCACTCTTAGTATGATTTTACTTCACTCTTGTTCACAAAACACATCACTCTTGTTCTGATTTCACTTCACTCTTGTTCACAAAACACATCACTCTTAGTATGATTTTACTTCACTCTTGTTCACAAAACACATCACTCTTGTTCTGATTTCACTTCACTCTTGTTCACAAAACACATCACTCTTATTCTGATTTTACTTCACTCTTGTTCACAAAACACATCACTCTTATTCTGATTTTATTTCACCGCTGTTCACAAAACACATCACTCTTGTTCTGATTTTACTTTACTCTTGTTTACAAAACACATCACTCTTATTCTCATTTTACTTCACTATTGTTTAAAATATCATCACTATTAGAATGATTCAGTTTTTTACTTCTAATTTTACTTCACTAATGTGGGAAAGAAACACACACATCAACTATTCAGTTCACTGATTCTCTCTCTACACACATTCGCCGGAAAATCAATTTGCCGAATTCATTGAATACAAATCCATTAAACCAACAACAGCAGCCTGCTTACTATTCACACAAATACATTTAATTCCTATCATCAAAGCACCTATGCATTTCATATCATCAACTGCACCTATGCATCAAAGCACCTATCATCAAAGCACCTATACATTTAATTCGTATCCAAGGAGATACATGTGATCAACCATGATTCCGCCGATCTCCCTAATCACCATCTCCTTCTCATCAAAGCACCTATGCATTTCCTCCTCCGCCAAATCTTCTCATTCTAATTTCTCCACAATCCTTTCCAAAACCTGGATTCACTCATCTCTAGCATCCAATTCCACCTCCAGCGACGCCTTTTTCCCCAATTCAGCGTCCGATTCCTGCTACTGCGACGGCGACGCCAACGAGAGGAGGAGAAGAGAGGAGGAGAGAAGAAGACGAGACGCTAATTGAATTCAATTTTCAAAATTGGATTTAATTCGCTGTACAATGACCATAATACCCCTGACTTGTTATTATGGAGTAAATTTGTGATTGAGGGAGCTAATATCCCATTAAATTCGAAAATTAATATTAGCCCTTGATTTTTTTGATCTTGTTGCTATTATTTGTTCTCTAGTTATATGGTTAAGAGGTGTTTGCCATAGATCATGACCCTATATATATATATATATACATATATATATATATATAGAGGTTAGTGATCATGATATAACTAATTTTAAGTGTATAACTAGAGAATAAATCTCAGCCACACATCTTAATAGAACAAATATTATTTATTTTAATTATATAAAATAGGCCAAGGGTATTTTTGGAAAGTACAATATGAAATTTAAATCTGGATCAAATTACGCGGTTTCATTATGCGATCCTTCCAAATCTGCGTCGGCGTATTCAAGGCGAACGCCGCTAAACTCGCTCATTTGATCTCCGCAGCTGCTGAATCAAATCAGATTGTGGAAATTCAGGTTAATTACTTTGCCTTTTTCTATTTTTTGTAGAATTTGCATCATCACAATGATAATTTCCGCAGATTGGGGAAATTCAGGTAAATCCCTTCACAATAAATGGGAAGATTAGAAATTGAATTATTTGTTTTTTACCTTGTATCGAAGATTAGATTTGGGAGAATAACCTTACATTAATTTGTAATCTTAAGCCTATAAAGAGGCGTGTAGAATGTATCAATTCGGAGTGAATAAGAAAATATATTCCCCAGAACCTGTTTTATCATGGTATCAGAGCGGGTCGCCGACTGTGGGTCAAATTTAACTGACCCAGCAGTATATCTGGGCTAAAAGTGAAAAAATGACTGACCCAACAGTATATTTGGGCTTAAAATTTGGGCCAGTGGTCCAACCGATCGGAAAAAAATTAGGCCAGTTGTCCAATCGACCAGAAAAGAAAAAAAAGTCCAACCCCTCCAAGTTCACCTTGAAGGGTTTGAGGGAGGGTGTTGGCAATTGAAACTAGAAAAATAACATATAACTGTCCCACGTCGGTGTTAAAAGAAAACTGAAACTAGTATATAAATCCCATGGGCCACTCCTCCTATGACCAATTGGTTTTAGGATGGAACCCATGGATTTCTATCAAATATACAGCCTTATTTTTGTAAATTGCAGAATGGCCCCCTAGGTTCTATGAAATTAGATCACATACCCCGAAAATTGCATGACAGCAATTTTACTCCTGAAAAATTACATGATAAACCCCGGATTATGAATTATTGTGAAAAGCCCCCAGATTTTCGGCCATTTAAGCAATTAAGCCCTATATCACTTAGAAATCAATTTGATCCCTTGGACCGTATTTCCGCTGCATTTACCGTTAAAAAGGATAATTGGGGAGACAAAAGGGGATGGATATTTGATTGTGGAGCCACAGATACTATGACTCCTAATAAAGATGATTTTGTTAACTTTAGTAGTATTACTAAATCTTATATCGAGACCGCAAGTGGGGAATTGATTACCGTGGCTGGGGCGGGTACCATTGAAATATCCCCAACCTTCAGATTATCAAACTGTCTCTGTGTCCCGACTTTGTCCCAGAGATTGATGTCTATAAGCCATGTAACAAAAGAGTTAAATTGCACCTTACTGATGCACCCCGACTTTGGTATTTTGCAGGATATTCGGACGAGGAGGATACTTGGGCGTGGCATTGAAAGCCAAGGACTCTACTATGTGGACGAAATAGCTCAACAAGGCAGTGCGATGCTGGCTCACTGGTCCACTAAACGAGAGATTTGGCTTTGGCACCAACGACTGGGACACCCTTCTCATGGTTATTTTAAGTTACTTTTTCCTAAACTTTCTATTCCAAAAGACTTTTCTTGTGAGACTTGCTTTTTGGCCAAGAGCCACAGACAATCATTTAAATCTACAAATACTCGTATGAATTCTGTTTTTTCCCTTGTCCATGCCGATGTGTGGGGGGCCTGCACCTATTATTGGGGGAAATGGTTTGCGATATTTTGTGATTTTTGTAGATGATTGCACTAGAATGACATGGATATATTTCCTAAAACACAAATCTGAGGTGGTTGATAAATTTATCCTTTTCTTTAACCTCATCCAGACCCAATTTCAAACCAAAATTAAAATCCTTCGTTCCGACAATGGGCGTGAATTTGTAAACCAAAGAATGACAGACTTCTTTACCCAAAAAATGCCTAATCCATCAAACTTCATGTCCTTATACACCAGAACAAAATGGGGTGGCAGAAAGAAAAAACCGAACCATCCTCGAAATTACCAGAGCCTTGATGCTTGAATCTAGAGTACCTATCCACTTCTGGCCCGAAGCTGTTGCCACCGCTATTTACCTCATGAACCGACTTCCCACTAAAATCCTAAATAAAAAAACCCCCCTTGATATCCTTTCCAAACTCACCAAAATACCTAAACACCTTAACCTTCAACCTAAAGTTTTCGGATGTACTGTTTATGTCCATATTCCAAAACATGAAAGAACGAAATTGTCCCCATGTGCGACCAGGTGTGTCTTTGTGGGGTATGGGATTAACCAAAAAGGGTATAGATGCTTTGATCCAACTACAAAACGGGTAGTCACCACAATGAATTGTAACTTTTTGGAAACAGAATTCTATTATCACACCCACCTTAGTAGTCAGGGGGAGAGTGAGTCACGAAACACAGTGGACTACCTAAGTTGGTTTGTGCCTGAGTCAAATCTTTCCAAAGAGGACTCAACAGAAAAGGTTAGCACTGTCGCCGAGCAAATCTCAACCACAACAGAGTCTCGTCAACCGCCTCCAAGTGTCTCTCCTCAACCGATATCCGAGGCACTTGAGGTAATTCCCGACACACCTCAAGAAAGTATCTCTATTACTGATCCTACTGATGCAGAGATTGTAGACTCAGCCTTGGATGAAATCACGGGTCAATATATACTCCCACCACGAAGTACTCGTGGGGTACCACCGAAGCGGTTCTCACCCGAAAAGATCGGGAGGAAAAGTCAGTATGTTGTGGCAAACTTTGTGAAGGGTAATCTAACCAAGATGACTAGGGCGTTTGAAGCTGCCCTCTACGAGGAAGTGGAAATTCCCTATACAGCCGAAGAAGCAAAACAAGTTAAACATTGGAGAGACGCGATGACCGTAGAAATGAATGCTCTATTGAAGAACAAGACTTGGGAAGTCAGTGAATTGCCGAAAGGAGCTTCCACTGTGGGATGTAGATGGGTGTTTACAATCAAAAGAAGACCCGATGGCTCTATTGACCGATATAAGGCGAGGCTAGTGGCAAAAGGGTATACTCAAACTTACGGCATCGACTATGCAGAAACCTTCTCACCAGTTGCCAAGATCAATACAGTAAGAGTGCTATTCTCGATAGCAGCTAATCGAGATTGGCCCCTGCATCAGTTCGATGTAACCAATGCCTTTCTACACAGAGAGTTATCCAAACCCGTCTATATGGTTCCCCCACCTGGGTTTAGCGGAGACTTCCAGAGCAGAGATGTCTGCAAACTCAAGAAGACGTTGTATGGACTCAAACAATCCCCTAGAGCATGGTTCGGAAAGTTTACTGAACTGATGAAGAAGTATGACTACCACCAAAGCAACTCAGATCACACCTTGTTCCTGAAAAAGAGGAATGGTAAGATTACATGTCTCATCATTTATGTGGATGATATGATTATCACAGGAGATGACGAAGAAGAAATAAGCAAGCTAAAGAAGAACCTATCCAAGGAATTCGAGATGAAGGATCTTGGTCACTTGAAGTACTTCTTAGGGATAGAAGTGCTTAGATCAAAACAAGGAATCTTTATCAATCAGAGGAAATACGTGCTTGCCATCCTAGCAGAGACATGGATGATGGACTGCAAGCCAGTAGACACTCCAATGGTCCAAAATCATGGACTACAAATTTGGGAAGGAGCCAAATTGGCGGATAGGGGAAGATATTAACGATTGGTCGGGAAACTCATCTATTTATCCCACACCAGACCAGATCTTGCTTATGCCGTTGGGATTGTAAGTCAATTTATGCATGCACCCCAAGAAGAACACTGGGAGGCAGTATTGAGAATAGTGCGATACTTGAAAGGTACACCGGGACATGGAGTATTGTTCAAGAAACACGGGCATTTAGAAATCCATGGTTACACGGATGCAGATTGGGCAGGAAATCCAAATGACAGAAAATCAACCGCAGGATATTTTACCTTTGTGGGAGGTAACTTGGTGACATGGAGAAGTAAGAAGCAGAAGGTGGTGGCATTATCGAGTGCCGAGGCAGAATTTCGAGGGATTAAGAGTGGATTGACTGAAGTACTGTGGCTTAGAAGACTCATGACTGAACTTGACCTCAAGTCCGTCCAACCGTGTCGACTACTATGTGATAACAAGGCTTCCATTAGCATATCAGAGAATCCAGTTCAACACGACCGAACCAAGCACATTGAGGTAGATCGACACTTCATAAAAGATACAATTGATGCAAAGGTGGTGGAGCTACCATATGTCAAGTCAGAAGATCAACTAGCAGACATCCTAACGAAAGCGGTGAGTTCGCACACATTTCGAAGTGTACTAGACAAGTTAAGCATTGGGGATCCCATTACTTAACTTGAGGGGGAGTGTTGGAAGGAAGATCTTCGTGAATTAAGGAACCAATTTCCTGCAATCACAATAAATGGGAAGATTAGAAATTGAATTATTTGTTTTTTACCTTGTATAGAAGATTAGATTTGGGAGAATAATCTTACATTAATTTGTAATCTTAAGCCTATAAAGAGGCGTGTAGAATGTATCAATTCGGAGTGAATAAGAAAATATATTCCCCATAACCTGTTTTATCAACTAGTATTATCTAAAGACGAAGTAATTGCTCTTTAGGTTCAACAGAATCACACCAGATAACTTGTTATCAGGTAGAGGGGTGTACTGGATGCTAATTTTTAGTATATCATTTGATTTGGTGAGGAAGGCTTTTATTTACTCAGTAATTCTCACAAATTATAAAAAATTCCATGATTTTTTGAAAAAAATTTAAAAAAGTTATGATCATACTCAAACAAACTACTTATATATTTCGTAACTTTTCTTAAAATAAATAAACCCATAGCAAAACTCTAATGTTTTCTTGATAAATAGCGCAAAGTCTAGTTGGTAGCAAGAAGTCGATAACTAAGCATTAATATAAAGTTGAAAAAATACCTAATTTATTGAGTGCGGCAGCTAGTCGATTCAAGAGTTAAGTGTGTAAAGTTGGAAAGGGCAAGGAAGATTGGTGGCTACAAATCTACTTCTTATTTAACTATTCACGAGCTTGGCTTTCCACTCCACACACACCCTCACGTTCACCATTTTAATTAAATTACTACTACTACTTCTACTCCTACTTAATTAACACTAAATATTTATATATAGTGTATGCCCTCTATTAATCCCATCTCTCTCATTCCACACTTTCACTTTCACTTTCCACTCACTCCAATCCAACTCCAAACTCACAGCTAGCTAGCGATGAAGAACTCCCAAATCATGGAAGAATTATCCCCCTCCAACGATCACATCATCGCCAAAGGGAAGCGCACGAAGCGGCCACGCCCCTCCTCCTCCTCCTCCTCCTCCGATGTCACTTCCAATTTTTCCCCCACCACCTCCACCGGAATATCAACAAGCACCGAAGAAGACGAGGATCTCGCCAACTGCTTGATCCTCCTCGCCCGCGGAAACAGGAAACACGGCGACAACGTCTACCAGTGCAAGACTTGCACCCGCACTTTCCCCTCCTTCCAAGCATTGGGTGGCCACCGCGCCAGCCACAAGAAGCCTAAACCCTCCGCACAATTCTATCCGCCTCCGGAAAGGGCGGAATCTGAAGAAGAAGAAGAAGAATCGAAATTCGTTAAAATCAACACGATTACTCTTTCACCATCAAGGCCTAAAATCCACGAGTGCTCAATCTGCGGATCCGAATTCTCGTCAGGTCAGGCGTTGGGAGGCCACATGAGACGACACCGTTCCAATTCGAGCCATCGTGATCATCAGAAGGCGAGAAATATGCTGTCGTTGGATCTGAACCTGCCTGCGCCGCTCGAGGAGGCGGAGTTCCACGCCTTCTCGTCCGGCCAGAAGCCGCGGCTGGTGTTCGCCGCCGCCGCGCCGCTGGTGGATTGCCACTACTGAGGGGGTTGTGAATAATTATTTCTATTTTTTATTTTCTATTTTTAGTACAATTCTATGGTTTTGGTTAATGAATGTCATGGAATCATAATTAATTAAAATGGCATTACTCACACTTGCGTTGTTGATCGTCAATCTTTGAATCGAGCCAAGTATTTTATTTGGTTTTTACGTCTGGAGTTGAAATATATTGGAGTGATATCAAGTGGTTACAATTCATGGTTGCCTTTCATTCACGAGAGGCATCTTTTTTATGCTCTTTTTGTTTCTTATTTATTTATAGTTTTCATGTCATCTTCTTTTTTTGTATGTTGAGCAAGATAAGAATAGGTTGTGCAACAATCCAAACTTAGCTAGCTAGGATTGGGCATAACATAACCAGCACCACAACTAAAAGACGTGGGTTAGTTTCTATGTTTTTCACAAATTCAAATAACAATTAAAAAAATACTAGCATTATACTAAAAGATAAAGGCAAGGAGTGGAGAATTATTTCATTTTATTAAATGACAAATAATTAATGGATAGGAGAGATGGTTGGTAACTGCCAATCCCACTTGTGTATCCATCCATCTATCCATCCGTATGTATGTATTCTTTAATCTTTCTTACGGTGTATATACTAATTGATTCCATTTAAATATACACATTGACATAAATTGTTAATTAAGCTAGCTCTTTCTACTTTATTTTTATTAATTACCTCACTTCACTTGTAGCTCTCACCCGACCCCATCAATTTACACCTAACTATTGGACTGATTAATTCCTAATTTCCAACTTTCTTCCCCTAACCAAACCTCTTTAATTCACTACTTTTTATATTGTTTTTATTTCGTGTCATGTTTTATTTGCCAGCACATGTACATATCCGTGTAGTGATAGAGCACAACATGCTAAAGCAATTTTTTGTTGGAGAGTATAAAATTATGAAATTCTAAGTTGCAAATGATGGTCCAATATTGTTCACCTGTCTCCACCAATCTAGCCTCCCTTTTATCATAGAAAACAAGAGTAAATATAAAGACATCACAACTTATGTACATATACTCGATTAAATTATATAATTAGGTGATGCACAATCTCAATTTATATCTTTTTTGTTAAGCTTATGCTGTAGATGTTGCTTCGGATAATAGGTTGTCAATACTCTAAAAAACTAATTCTCTCACCCACACAATATATACACATAGATATGCATTTGGAGAGAAAGAGAGAGGAGGGTTGAATTATGTGCACGTTTGGGTGATAATTTGTTATTAAGGGTGGGCATGTGGACACATTACGTGACATGTCTAAATACAAAGAAACCGGAGAGAGTTTTAGGCTTCTTTGTAAATGCTCACATGTTTACATGCTAAATGCTACTCTGTCATAATTTACACTTATATATTTCGTGATCAATAATAAAATATCGTATTTAATTGACCGTCTCTTGATTCTTTGTAGTTTAATCAAGTCTTAAATTGCATGTTTAATTTGGTTCTTGATTGAAGAAAAAAAAATACTAGTTGATGTGATCAGAAAACAACAATGTTTTAAAAACCGGACCGGCAAGCGAACCGGCGACGTTACTGGTTCACGGTCCAACCGGTCGAACCACCGGTCTAACCGTTTTACTGTTGCAAATATATATAAAAATATATTAAATTTAGTAAATGATTTACAATTAATAATATATCACAAAACATTAAACCTTATAGATAATTAGTGATGTATAGATATAAATAATATTAAAATTTAGTAAATATATTCAGATATATATATATTTAATATTAGTTAATCTAGATAAAAAATTTAATATTTCATGTATTAAAATAGATAATGTTTATATTAATTTAAGAAAATTTATTTCGTAAAATAATATATAATTAAATACGAATTAAGTACTTATTAATTAGTTTAGATAAGATTATTCATTAATGTCAATAGCTACGGTATATAAATTAAGTATGTAATATAAAAAATTTATTTATAGTAAATAATGAATCTTATATGGTACTAATAATAATATAGGTGGTAAGTAGAGCATCATTAAAATATAAAGAATGATAATTATATATATTATAATTAACAATTATATTAAAGAATAATAAAATTAAAATGAATTATTAGTTTTTATAGATAAAATTAATGGTTAATGTATAAAAATATTTAATGTTCAAATTGTTCAATGAGCTCATGTGGTGGAGTGGTAGAGGTCTTCTTAACTAGAAGAGAGGTCATGAGTTCAACCTCTACCAACAACAAATTTTAAAAAATTTTGAAAAAAAAATACAAAACCGGTTTCCGGTTCACAGTCCAACCGGTCCGACCGGCCGGTTCCACCGGTTCACGGCGGTTCAATGCAGTGGTGGTTTAAAGGGGTGAACCGGACCGGACTACCTACCGGTTCGCGGTCCGACCGGTCGAACCGGCCGGTCCGGTCCGGTTTTTAAAACATTGGAAAACAGTGATGTAAGATCATATTCATGATATTTCTCAGTTTTCATTATTTACCAACTGTCATATGAGATTAAGGCATCTAAATATGTTGTAAACTTTTTAGCTGTAAAAGTGAGGACCAGTCCTATCTTGACAAATCGTAATGCTTAATTTTGATTAGTATATTCGTAAAAGTAACAAAAGCCGAAGTCTCTTAAGTTGGCCACCACATATTTTGAATTGGGCCGAAAAATTAGTTATTCAAATGCCTAATTTGAGCGTTAAAGATGTTTGGCTGAACGGTTTATAAGCAGTTTTAAAGTTTCAAAAGTTGCTAGAGTAGAGCAAGTTAGTAATAGCAACTAACTAATCAAATATTCTAACATTCGCAAAATAAATTCACATTTTCCAATTTTGAGAAATAGATATCACATTCCATTAGCACATAAAGGGTATATTTTCATTTTTAAGCATTAATATTTTCACAAATATTCCTTCATATTTTAAAAACATGTAGTAGTACAAAGTTAAATTAAGACCTTAATTAATTTACGGTCAAGAATAATAAACAAAAATATATCTATTCACACGCAAAAGAGATGCATAGTTACGTTATTATAAAGTACTACACAATAAATGTTTGAGTTCAATTAATTTAGCTGTGCTTTACAATTCTTCTTTAACAATCGTCAACTCAAAGTGGATCAACTGTAAAACGGGACTAAATAGTTCACGATTTTATAATTTTTTTGCCGAAATCGAATTGATATTGCAAATGGTACACTCATATTATAATGAGGCGGCGATATTTGAATAATACTTTTAAGTTAGGGTTGCAAATTTGAGTTGATGGTTAAAGTAGTGGTGCTTAAAAAATGGCACAGCATAAACATCAATAGTGAGTGAAGTAAATTTACTGCACATCACGTATGCTAGCGTGGCACATGCCTCTATCATTTGACATTGCACATCTGTCCTATTGACACGTGTTTGGCTCTCAGCTCTTCCATCCCAGATGTGCTGCCTATATTAAGAAATACTCCATCCATCCACCCACTAGCGGGCCAGCATAGCTACCCCAAATAATTGTGTATGTAATATAGTATCCAGATTAATATTACAAGAAGAAGTAGTAGGGGGGACTTATTCTGCATGGAGGCTTGAGTTCAATTCCTGTTGATGATTCTGTGCTCCTTATTTGTGTACTCTTTTACTTAGATTTATATTTTGTAGATTACTATTCTGTTTTCTATCTCGTGTCTACTTGTTTACTTATATATTACTAGTACTAGAAAAATTGCCTTTTATGGCACTTGGAAATGTGAGGAAAACCGTATTCACATGGCACTTTATCTTTAGTGGCACTGAATACCAATGTCACACAGAGTGGGTGTAATGATAGACTACACGTAAGGAAAGAACCACTATTAGGCCACCCGCGTGATGCGCTACGCGGGTGGCCCGTATTCCGTCACGAAGGAACGAGATGGCAGCGTGACGCGTTGCGGAGCCCCGTCTCGTCCCCAGCCCGTTCCGCGTTTCGTCACGCCGTGACGGCTGGCGAGACGTCTCGCCATGCGCCGAGGCGACGTGGCGCGTCCCGGCACCATGCGTGACGCCCACTCGCAGGCCCGCGAGTGGACATCGTCACGCTGACGCAACAATTCATTTTTTTAAAAAATTCGAATTAAATAAAAAAATAATTAAAAATAAAAATTAAAAACTGTAATATTACCGTTTATAGCAGTTTTCCTTTTTTTATTTTTATTTTTTTACTCTATAAATACTCCTATTCATCCTCATTTCACAAAGAACTACAGATCTATTCTTCCCAAATCATCTTCATTTCCTTTCTAATTTTCATCTAACATCTCATCACAAAATGTCCGGCGACGGAAACTCCGGCGGTGGCGGCTCCGGCGGGTGGAATCTCAACGCATTCGGCGACTGGGGGAGCATGTACAACACATTGGGTGGTTCTGATTCGTCGACGCCGGGGGGTACCAACCACCCAATTTTGACGTGGATGCATACACCCGTCCCTCTGCCCCGTGGTATTCGCATGGATTATCCAAGATTCGGAAGGATTATTCCGTTGAACCCACTCCGGAAGAAGGCCGAGGCGGTGGAAGCTCCAGGGCGGAGGCGGAGGATCTAGGTCGGCATCCGTACGGTCCCAAAGAAACGTTGGCTGTGTACAATGCCTGGATCAGCGTCTCGTACGATCCCATTGTCGGGAATCAACAACCCCGGAAGAGCTTCTGGGAAAAGGTCACCGAGGCCTACCACCAGATTAAGCCGAAGGGGTCCCGCCGCCGCACATATAAAATGCTTCGCGCTCACTTTGACCGAGTCGACAGAGAGGTCAAACGATTCTGCGCCATCCAATAGAATGAAGCGGCTCATTACCAAAGCGGAGCCACGGGAGCCGACATTCTGAGGTCGGCTTTGCGGGTCTACTTCGACGACACCGGCAAACAATTCAAATATGTCGATGTTTGGGAGGTCGTCAAGGACGAGGAAAGGTGGGCCGGCGGTGTGCGGTCCAGCACGGGCTATACCTCGAAGCACACGGCGAGTGGCCAATACTCGTCTGGCGAGGGCGGTTCGGGCAGCGGGCCACAAGAGTTTGCCTCGCAGGAGGTTGAGACCCTGGCAGACGATGCCGGGGGGTCCTTCCGTGGGCGCCATCGGCCGCAGGGGAGAAATGCGGCGAAGGAGGCTAGACGGAGGAGGGGCCGAGCCGAATCAAGCCAGGCGGGCTCGGGCTCGGGGGGACCCCCCAACTCCCTTATGGCCATGTACATGACCGCCACAATGGCGGACACTTCCCGCATGACGCCCGCCCAATACCAAGCCTGGCTTAACGGAATTACGTTTATGGCAGCACAACTTGGCATTCTGCCTCCTCACGGCTTCAGTGCACCTCCACCGCCTTCGGGGGATGATTCGCCGGCGGAGTATTTTTTTATTTTTTATAAAATTGTATTTTAAATTATGTCATTTTTATTTTTTTAGGATTTTAATTATGTCTTTTTTTATTTTTTTGAATTTTAAGTTGTATTTTTATTTTATATTGTAATTTTATTTTATTTTTAATGAAGCGTGTTTTTTTTAATTGAATTTGGTTGGAAATAAAAATAAAAAATGAAATTGAATGAATAGTAATTTAAGGGACGGAGGGTTCCATGTTCCATCCCTTAGTTAAGGGATGGAGTAAAAAAGTACAGTGGGGCCCGCGAATAGTAATTTAAGGGACGGTTTAGTGACAACGTGGTGGATGACCTTACTTCACTTTAAAATGTCAGGAAAATCCTTGTGTAATGACATTGGAAAGAGTAGTAACATGTTATTTAAAAGTACACTAACTTTCTACCTCTGAAAATTTACAAAATGCATCCTATAAATATTTATAATTGCAATTTCCCCTACAATTGTCTGTAATTTATATTTTCCACCTACAAATTTCTATAATTTATACTTTTACCATTCAAATATTTATAAATTATATTTTATCCTTTAAATAATTAAAAAATCTACATTCTTTAAAATATATATAATTCATATTCACTTTTAACATACAAAAATCTTATTAAATTATTAATCATCCAACAAAAACTCATACTAATAAAATGACATATTGGAATATAAATAAGTCTAAAGGTCTCACATCACAATGTTACATGCTTTGAACAAGCATCCCAATCAATATGACGTGTTAGTCATCTTTTTCTTAAACTACGCACTAACAAAACTAGCTAGTACATAAATTTATATCCTAATCTCTCCCTAATCTCTCCAAAAGAACGTAACATTTGTAGGTATATTGTTTGTTTCCTTAAACATGTGATCCTCCTCTACCTGTCAAAAGAACAAAACAAATAATAATATTAACACTCCAAATTATAGATATTCCAAGTCATATATGAAATACGTATGAAAGGGTACACTGGTATAATGCAATACACACAACATTGGATTTATGGTCCTCATTTCCATAATATCCTAACAAAAACAATAGTCAAAGTAGAATATGGGAAGAAAAGTAAAAGTCAAAATTAATCCATCATAGAAGTAACATAATAAAAAGCATAAAGCAAGACTGGTCATACAAATAATATATTGGTTAATTAAATTTACAGTATTTGGCATCTGAATGTAATCGAGAAATTATCAATATGTAATTCTTCCATACCTCCTTTAGTGGCTCTATTTTTCGTGCAGATGTCCTCTTTAAGCAACTTTCCTCATGTAATCTCTCCACTTTTGAACTTTTTCCTCAACCTGCACTAATCAACACAGGCATCAGCCTAAAATAACTGGAAAATTGGATGTAGTAGGAAAAGTGATGAGACCTTTTGAGTGGGAAGAGCTGAAGATGGAGTTGTAGTACATGATGCATGCATAAACAAGCAAAGAAACAACACCAACAAAGAAGCTGCTTTCACACACATAAGATGAGTGTCATTATGTACCTCATGTTTCTGCATTCTGCAGCCAAGTACCTTCATACTCTTCTAGAGCCAATGAGTCATGAAGTGCAATTATCTAGGCAGTACTGCACTTACAGGAGCAAGGCTCTTGCAATAGGAAACAAAATATACATCAAGTCTCACTATTAAGTTCGGTTCTAATATGAAGCAAAAAACATTTATATCTTTAAATACTAAAGCACATAGAAATCTAATAAAATGATTCCAAAAAGTGCAGTCAATGTAAGTACTAAACTTGCAATTCTACAAAATAAATACAAGCATCTTTTCTGATTTATGGCCTTGGATTTTATACCATGTTCTATTTTTGATAAGATTCCTTCTGAGCGTTACAGAATTTCTAACATCTAACATAAAATGAAGAGGCCCTTACCTTAAACTCATATACTGATAGAGTATTGGGTATCATCGCATTAGCTTCATCAAGAGTATCACCAACCTCAACTTTATTCACACAACTCTGTGTAGCATACACTTGGGAAGATTGAAGAAATGAAGATGTATATGTCCAACTAGAACTAGTTATGACCATAACAATGGCTACAAGCCTACACCAGGAAACAAATAATCCTTGACTGATCTCATAAAGACTAATAACAAGACAAAAGTATATTTTAGAATATTATATTTTACTCCAGCTAGATATGAATCCATAGGTAACTCATTGCAGTTATAAACAACACAACATTGTAACAATTGAGTAGAAGGGCACTAGCTAAATACAATTTTGCTAGCATTCTAAGTCTTGCACTCACTCTTTGCTTTGTATCTTATTTAATTTGACTCCATTAATCATCAAAGAGTATTTTCTCAAGATGCTCAATCTCCATATTCTCCATTCTCGCGACATATTGCATCTTTCAAGCAACCTGTAGGAAAAACATGTGGGAAATTAGAAGGGTCTCAAAACCTTTCATTTTCCTAAGTCTTTTGTCTTTTCAACCTCCAAGTGTTTATGAGGTACCTTAATGCCGAGACCTCTTATGTGGCCACTCCTATACTATAAATAGGTGTAGATTTTAGAGATAGATATACAAACACCAACAATCATTCTCCATTTCTCAAGGTCTCTACATCATAGTGTGCATCTTAGGAGCATTGTCTAGCTCGATTCTCGGAACTCCATCAAGTTCGCCGGTGCCTAGCGGGTTTGAGGTGCTTCTACACGCTAGGAGGAAGTCGTTTTATCTTTGGGGGCAATATGTCATTCCGTGAGCACTAGCCGGGGCGTAATTTGTCTTGCGGAAAGAGGGCTTTCCTCGACTTGACTTATAAATTTGGTTTGCTTTATTTCTGTTTTAATTTTCATTCCTCTTTTTGTTGCAAGTTTCCTTTTGATTGTAATAGTTAGAGTACCGCCTGTACACGGCTTGGGAATTTCTTCCCACTATTTCTAACAATCGCAAGACAAATTATTGTACTCTTCTAAGGCAGGATTATACCAATTGAAGTTGGAGGAAACATGAGCACCAAAGCTGGAATGAAGAAACGAACAGTCGCAATGTTCATGGGCTACGAAATGGTTAATTCCCTGAGATCAATTCTCTTGACAATTGTGTTTATCGTTTGTCAGTTGACAAGCAAGACCAATTTAGACTTGGTAGTAATAATTGGGATGCTTGTGGTGTTGAATATACCAATGCACATATGATTCGATATAATTGTGTACTTATTGTTGGAGACGATATTGTGCAAATTATTTGAACGTGTTGTTGATACGGGTGCCACATGTCATGTGTGCTCTGAAAGAAGTGTTTTTTCTACCTACAAATCTGTTGGAGGTAGAAAAGTACGTATGACAAAGCATCTTCTAAGGTGGTTGGTGTGGGTAATGTGTTCCTAAAATTAGGATCAGGAAAGGTTCTTACTCTTAAGGATGTGCTGCATGTCCCAGACATCCGAAATAATTTGGTGTCAGGCTCAATTCTAGTAAATCATGGATTTTCACTAGAATTTGAGTGTGAAAATGTTATATTGACCAAGTATGAAAAGTTCATAGGTGAAGGTCACCTAGTGAATGAGCTTTTTGAGCTGAATGTTACGGTCATTCACCATGGAAAAGGAATAAGCAATAAGGAAGATGACACATCCTCTTATTTGCTTGAAAGCTCTGATTTATGGCATAATAGATTGGAACATGTAAATCTAAATGCTATAAAAAGATTAGTGAATCTTGATTTACTAAAAGTTCACGAGTTTAACTCACAAAAGAAATGTGAAGTCTGTGTTGAAGCAAAAATGACCAAGCTACCGTTTCACTCGGTAGAACGGAGCACAAAACCTCTAGAGTTAATCCATACAGACGTATGTGATTTAAAATTTGTGCAAACTAGAGGTGGTAAAAAGTACTTCATCACATTTATAGATGATTACACAAGATATCCCCAAGTACTTGAAGGGTACTGTGATGCAAACTGGATCTCTGATTCAAAAGACTCATTCTCGACGAGTGGTTATGTGTTCACTGTGGGGGGTGGTGCTGTCTCGTGGAAATCAATGAAACAGACGTGTATTGCTCGTTCCACCATGGAATCTGAGTTTATCGCATTGGATAAAGCAGGAGAAGAAGCCGAGTGGCTCAGAAATTTCCTAGAATGTATTCCATGTTGGAAGAAGCCAGTGCCGGCAGTAGTGATATACTGTGATAGCCAAACAGCTATAGGGAGAGCACATAGTGGCTTATACAACGGTAAGTCTCGACATATTCGTCGGCGACATAATACCGTCAGACAATTGATCACAAGTGGTGTTATCACAGTTGACTATGTAAGGTCAGTTGATAACTTAGCGGATCCGTTAACAAAAGGTTTAAACCGTGATCAAATGCATAAATTGCTAAAAGGAATGAGACTGAAAACCACATCTTAAAAGATGAGTATAGTGGTAACCCAACCATACGATTGGAGATCCCATGGGATTGGTTCAATGGGAAAACGAAGCTATACAAATCTAGCTGTAACACTCAGAAGATTTTAATCTTCGCCCATTCTTTAGAAAGCATTGAGTGTTGTAACCTGCATGTGGTAAGAGGCTAAGTTTTGACTTTTAATGATTCTTAGAAACCTCGAGGAGGTGGGTATTGCAGGATACCTGGAAAAAAATCACGTATGTAAGTGAAGAAGTGTGGGCCGCTTCAACATGTGAATCACTTATGAATCCAAAGTGTTATTCCATGGCCAGTAATGGACACAAACGTGAGGAATGGAATACCTACATAAAAGTCAATATTATTGTGTCAATATTATTGTCTCGGTATACACCAAGGAGGAATGGTTCAAGGCATCAAGTCAACGAACAAAGACGCCCAATCTTAAAGCAAATGTTATCAATTTTACACACCAATTTGCAATTTAACGCAAAATCAATTACAGAAAAATACGCTAAATCAGAAGAAATACCTACATAAAATCCCTATTTCTCTCCATAACTAATCTCTACAGTACCTCACTTCCAATTAGAAAATCCATGGAATAAGATATGAGATATTTCCTTAATTATGTAAAAATCAAACCTGGAACTCCCGGGTAGCCGCGAACACTGAGAATTCTATTCTCCAGAATGCTAAAGACGTTCTTTGCAACAAATTTCTCATATGAGAAGGAAATTGATATCCCGGTGGGATTGGGCAGGGCAGATTGAAGGAATGAAGAAACTATGATTGGAGAGGATTTGGAATTGAGGAGGAGAGGGACGTCAATTTTGGGAATAAAAATTCCATGCTCATTCCATACCAAGTGGCATAATTATGTGGTATACCTCACCACTAATTTATTGACAAATGGAAGTAAAAAAGGTCCCACATGCCACATAAATTTAACTCCACTATACTAAGCTAAAGGCTCCGGTAATTCATTATGGAAGGTAGCATAATCCTAGCATTAGATATGGAATGACTATATCCTAGAATTTGATACTCCAATATCTCCCTTATAATATAAAAATTATAAATTTGATCTTTAGTATCTCTCTTATAATATCCTAGAATTGGTGTAAAATATACTTCAATATAATAGTAATATTTTATCAAAAAAAAAAGTAATCATACTAGTATTACATAACTTTCATGTTATAATTGTTTGATAGTAGTGCTATTTTAGGATTTGATAGGTAAGAATATTTGTCTTTGTTTTATATTTATCTATACAAAAAATTTACAACTATAACTTAGCATAATAAATTATACAGTTTTCAATTATTAGCAAGTAAAAAATTAAGAAATTTTATAAACAAGAAAATCAAAAACTAAAAATAAAATATTATGATTTCAAATAGAATAACTTGAAGATCACCGAAAAGTATAATCTTATGAAACCTAGTCGGTAACTAGTACATAATATGTCTCCCACTTTCATAAACAAAAGAAATAAAAATACTACTCCTTGTTCAAATTAAAGCTATCACAAAAATCTCTTCAAAAGTATTTCTTCACATTCTAGCAACAATACCTAAAATAAATTTCTCCAATCCAAATTACTTTTCTCAACTTGAGATAAAATCAAGGGGGACAGTCACTCGGAAACATGATTTGAGGTACACTTGGAACACCTAGGTAACCCTACAAAGCAAAAATAATGTATATCTAGTTACAAATGAAGCAAATAAGAAAATAGGGTAATATATCATCTTTTGAGTGTGAAATATACCTGAGTCAATAATGAAGTATATGAGAAAGGTTGTGCATGAGCATGCTGAATCGACATCATATTAGATGACAAACCCTACAAATTTTTACACCGACAAAGAACTTAAATATGATATATTCATATAGATATACATAGTTATATATATATATAGGGGAGCGTTATTCTCCTATTCATCCCTTAGATCTTTTATTCTTCTTAATATGGGCCGTTAGATCTCATTCATCAACGGTCCAGATGATCTGCATTATTACACTATAATGGTGCATTATTAGTCGGTGTGCATTATTCAACTGAAAATCTGCATTATTACACTATAATGGTGCATTATTAGTCGGTGTGCATTATTCAACTGAAAATCTGCATTATTAAATGACACATGGCACCAATCTAACCGTCGGATGACAAAATCGTGGGGCTGAGATTAAAAAGAACAAAGAACAAAAGATACAAAAAGGAAATATATATATATATATATATAGAGAGAGAGAGAGAGATAGAGAGTAGTGATCTAGGGCAAGAGCCCCTTAAATCTATAACTAGAGAACAAATCACAGCCACAAGATCAAGAAAATCAAGGGCTATTATTAATACATGCAATTTTCGAATTTAAGGAGAAATTAGTTCCCTCAATCACAAATTTACTCCACAATAACAAGGCGGGGTATAATGGTCATTCCATCTTCGTTGAACCTCGAGGAATCGCACTTGAGAGAAAGTGCAGATTCTCTACATTGTTGATCAGGAGGGCTACGTTTCATTTGATTGAATGTTGTTCAGTTCACCAACGTTTTCGATTGAATGTTGTTCATTCAATCGCACTTTGCTACGACAAGGGGCGGGGCGAGCAAGAACTTGACGGAACTGGAGGTGGAGGAGCTGAAGGGGTTTATGGATCTAAGGTTTGTGTTTTCGGATGAGGATCGGGATTCCAATTCGAGATTGGCGTCGATTATTCCCGGGTTGATGCGGAAGGGGGGTGAAACGACGCCGTCGCGGCCGTATCTGTCGGAGGCGTGGGAGAGGATGGAGGAGGAGGAGGAGGAATTCGGTGATGGGGTGGAGGATTCCGGCTTTCGGTAACGAGATGGAGCTCAAGGATCATCTCAGATTCTGGGCTCATTCTGTTGCTTCTACTGTTAGATGACGATTTGTGTGTGTTTTTGGTAGATCACTTTTGATTTCTTGGAGATTTTGTTATAGTGATTTTTGTTGAGAAGTTATGAGAAAAATGTTTGGTGGGGATTGATACAAAGTTTGTATATGTAGATTGGATTATTGGAATCATAATAAGAGTAATGTGTTTTGTAAACAACAGTGAAGTAAAATCATGCTAAGAGTAATGTGTTTTGTAAACAACAGTGAAGTAAAATCATGCTAAGAGTGATGTGTTTTGTAAACAACAGTGAAGTAAAATCATGCTAAGAATGATGTGTTTTGTAAACAAGTGTGGAGTAAAATCATGCTAAGAGTGATGTGTTATGTAAACAAGAGTGAAGTAAAATCATAATAAGAGTGATGTGTTTTGTAAATAAGAGTGAAGTAAAATCATGCTAAGAGTGATGTGTTTTGTAAACAAGATTGAAGTAAAATCATGCTAAGAGTGATGTGTTTTGTAAACAACAGTGAAGTAAAATCATAATAAGAGTGATGTGTTTTGTAAACAACAGTGAAGTAAAATCATGCTAAGAGTGATGTGTTTTGTAAACAACAGTGAAATAAAATCATAATAAGAGTGATGTGTTTTATAAACAACAGTGAAGTAAAATCGTGCTAAGAGTGATGTGTTTTATTAACACCAATGAAGGATTTATACTCCACTAATTTTTTATACCAAAAATTATATTTTCTAATGTTATGTGTTTATAAATACATATTCGTAGAGGGAAAACCGGAAAACATTCTACAAAATTTAGATTTGCTCATATCAGTCAACAGAATTCGAAGGAAAGCTATATAAAAATTTGATTGTATAGCAAAATTATAAAGGGCAGCGCGATTTCTTCTTTATGCATTTGGTTTGTATTAATAAGGAGTATTTCCCAAATCTGCAGTTATGGATTACACATAATTAAAATACAGAGTATTAATACGGAGTATTTCTCAAAATGCAGCACCACCGTCGGCACCTTATAGATCGAAGCACGTGTCGAAGAGCGAGAACTCCGAATCACGCTTCAGATGATGAGTTCGGCGCCCGCTGCACAGGTTGAAGGTTTGAGCGCGGTGTTGGAGGCGGATGATGAGTTCGGCGGCGGAGCCTACATCGTCGCCGCCTTCATCGGTGAAGAACAACGAGTCGCCGGAGGAGAAGGCCGAGAAAGGTGGCATTGTGGTTTCGAGCTATTGGGGAATTTTGAGACCTAAGATTACGAGGGAGATTTGGAAGGAAATGAAACCGTATATGTGATTTTGAATTTCATAATGTAATTTCCAAAAATACCCTTGGCCTATTTTATATTATTAAAATAAATAATATTTTTTCCATTTATTTGTGTGGCTGAGATTTGTTCTCTAGTTATACACTTAAAAATAGTTATACCTTGATCACTACTCTATATATATAATGATAACCCCCAAATCACGTAATAACTCTATAACCAAATCTGAACCACACATATTTTCTAATCTTGTGGCAGAGATTCAAACTTAGATTTACTTCATAAAAAAGGCACAGAGGGTAAATATGTCATTTCCCTCATTTAATTTCTGAATTTCGCTCCATTCTTTCACTCTCTCTCAGTTCGATTCTCTCGTCTCAGCGATTTTGTTTCCATATTTCTCGTCTATTTTATTTACATAGGCTCCAGATTTTCTTCCGATTTGGTTCATTATTCCATAATCTCCGGATTTTGTTTCCATATTTCTTGCATAATTGTGACCGGGAAGACGTTTTCAATTTTGCATATAAGTTGATAAAATGATACTTTAACCTGACAAAATGACATATTATGCATTTCCGATTATGTGTTAACATGATACTTTTGGCTTATAAATGTTAAGTTTACTGCATAGAATGATAGTTTTGCCGGATAGAATGATACTCTGAGTTGATAAAATGATAGTTTTGCCGGATAGAATGATACTCTGAGTTGATAAAATGATAGTTTTATTGATATGTATGTATGTACATTTCTGCATACAATGATAGTTTTGCCGGATAGAATGATACTCTGAGTTGATAAAATGATAGTTTTACCGGATAGAATGATACTCTGAGTTGATAAAATGATAGTTTTGTCGGATAGAATGATACTCTGAGTTGATAAAATGATAGTTTTATTGATTTGTAGGTATGTACATTCCTGTTTGGGATGATGCTTTGAAGCCAATGATTGGTATGAAATTCAATACATTAGTAGAAGCAGCTGATTTCTATGAACATTATGCTCGTTCAGTTGGTTTTGGCATTCGTAAACTGGGCAACAAATCAGTTCATGATATTATGTAATTATATTATGCATTGCCGATTATGTGTTAACATGATACTTTTGGCTTATAAATGTTAGGTTTACTGCATACAATGATAGTTTTGCTGGATAGAATGATACTCTGAGTTGATAAAATGATAGTTTTACTGATTTGTAGATATGTACATTCGTGTTTGTGATGATGCTTTGAAGCCAATGATTGGTATGAAATTCAATACATTAGTAGAAGCAGCTGATTTCTATCCCTGGTATCATTTTATCATTTGAAACTATTATTTTATCCCCTGAAACTATCATTTTATAATTTAAAACAATAATTCATCATGGAATAAGGTATGAATTGATGATACAAAACCAAGTATGAAGTAAATTCAAAGTAAATTCATCATGCTGTCATATGTAACTCTAAATCTACACTAAAAAACTATAGAATCTAAAAAAAATGAGAATCTCTGGCAAAATGATAAAATCGAGCAAAAACAAAAGTGAACTTCATCCAGCCTTCCTTCGATGATGCTTGAGCGTTTTCCTTCGACATATTCCAGAATTTGGATGATTCTTCCTTCGAAACTAAAGAAGCAAGGGTTTGAAATGCGATTCGGAGGGTTTGAGTGTGAGAGAAATTGAATGCAGTGTTTAATTCACGTTTTCTTCTTACCCGCCCAATTTTATAACGTAATGACAATTTTACCCTTAATATATCCAAAATATGATAGTTTTATTTGATAAAATGATAGTTTTGTTAGATTAAATCAAGACCACATATTTTTAAAATGTGTGGTGGAGATTTAGTTATAGGGTTATTACACAAATTGGAGTTATCATTATAATGCACCACTATATATATATATATATAGAGTCTCATTATTCACAAATCCACTCTTAAAGACCGAACCACCGAACCATACAAAATTAGGGTTTTTAGATCTAGTTTTTTATGGATGAGAGACACAAATTTATCAATTATTTTCGCCTTCATCACGAGCCTATTTTAATTCATCCAAAGGTAAATAAGTCATACTAACATGTTACGAAGATTTAACTTCATTCCAGTAGGTTTTTACTTCATTCCAGTAGGATTATTATTTCATTCCAGTACGTAAATGCGGTTTCGCCGTCGCGTGCCGTTCATTCTCTCTACAATATCTATCACCACCGCCACAACGCTGATATGGTGTAATAAACACATGGAATGATGTAATAAATTATTGGAATGAAGTATGTGTAGAAGCGTTTGAAGTCCTACTGGAATGAAGTAAAAACCTTATCCAATGAAGTAACAACGTTTCAGAATGAAGTAATAAACGCAATTGAATAAATTGCATTTTTAAATGTAAATAAAGTAAAAACTCAGGTCAATGAATTCAAATGAAACATATGTTGAATCATTTCAAAACCTACTGAAAGAAAGTAAAAATATGTTGTAGTTTCAAGGTATTACGTACAGAATGAAGTAATAAACCTATACAATGAAATAAAATGGGCTTGTAATGAAGACCGAAAAATTTACACAGCAGCACATCTCATCAAAAAAACTAGATCTAATGGCCCAGATTTGGTCTCTAGTTCGGTCTTTAAAATTGGTTCGACATTGATCACAACTCTCTCTCTCTCTCTCTCTCTATATATATATATATATATTTATAGGGGTGCGTTAAAATGATAACCATATTTATGGTGATAACCTAATAACCTATCATTTTATGAGTCAAAAATATAATTTTTACTAAAAATGATATTTATACACTATAGAATGATATTTTTTCAGCATGCATAGAATGATACTTTTAATCTATAAAATGATATTCTATTTTATAAAATGATATATTTCGTCCATAGAATGATAGGTTATTAGGTTATCATCATAAATATGAGTTATCATATGATTACATCCCTATATATATATATATATATATATATATATAGTCCCATTATTCACAAATCCAGTCTTAAAGACTGAACTAGAGACCAAATTTGGGCCATAGGATCTTAAATTTGATCGATTAGATGATATGATTTAGTGTTCTATTTCATAGTTCATTGCATACACAAATTACTTCAACACGGGGGTATTTACGTCATTTTATAATTAGGGTGAAAAATTAGAATTCAATATCACAAATTCACTCCTTCATATTCCCGCCTCCCCGCCTCTTTTTCTCTCAAAACCTCTCTCAAAACCTAGCTGAAAAATCAAGGAATCTTCATCTTCATCGATCATCTTTGGTCGATTCAACTGAAATCGACGACAATCATCCACGATTCAGCATCTCCATCGGTCTTTTCAGCATCTCCATCGATCATCTCCATCCAATTCAACTGAAATCGATGACAACCATCCCCGATTCAGAATCTCCATCAGCCGATTCAACATCTCCATCTGCCGAGTTCATCGATCCCCAATTCAGAATCTCCATCCAAGCATGAAGAGACATAGTAGAAGAGGAAAGCAATCTGAGGTAAGAGATGGTTGTTTGGAGTTGTGCCTTTGATGTGTTTGTAGAAATGTTTCAAAGAATGTAGAGGTTTGAAGATTAAGTTGTGTGTTTTTTGTTATTTATGTTAGCTGTTCTGGCCTTCCAGTATGATGAAAAAATGGTTGAATATTAAGCCTAAAGTTTATGATTTCAGTGAAGATGAAGTGGATACAGAGAGTGGAGATGATGATATGGCCTATCAATCATGTTTCTTGCTTTATTACTTTGTGAGTTTTGCTTTTGATTTCTAACGTGACTACTGGTTTGGGAAGCTTGCTCTTGTAAAGATGAATCTATTATGCTTGATGATCATGTCGACTAGACGAGGGGATTTGAATATGCTTGCTCAACCAAAACTACAACAGATGGTCTAATTCTAAACTGATCATTATTAATTAATTCATAGACAGTGAAAACCTAGGGAGACTTGGTTTTTCGAATATATACAACATTTGTTTGATCAAATACTTGAATGAAGTAAAACCGTAGTCCAATGAAGTAATAATGTTTTTGAATGAAGTAAAATCCTACTGGAATGAAGTAAATATCTATTCATTTTCTTTATTACATACTGGAATGATTTGTGTTTGTTATGATTTTTAACTGACAACAGTTAGTTTTTATGTTTTATAATAGTCTCTTGTTTTATTTGTCAAATAAAGTATATGTCCAAGCCTGGTCGTAGATATGCTAAATGAAGAAATAAAGGATTTGTCCAAGCTTGGTCGTAGATGTGCCAAATACCACGTGGTTGGTCGGCATGATTCAAGGAATTGCCACAAAACAGATGAAAAGAAGAAGCAAATATAAGTGATGAGCTATTTTATTGATATTCTTTTGTTAGCATTTTGATTTTCTGAAAATGTTGTGATACATTTATTTGTTTGTTATTTATTACTTCATTCCAATAGGTTTGATACTTCATTCCAGTAGTTAACTACTTCATTTCGGTACTTTATTATTTCATTCAACAAGTATATCAATTCATTACAATGGCTTTTTACTTCATCGAACTTCAAGTGGGTTATCACTTCAGTTCACTACCTTATTAAATAAGATGATAACTTCATCAGTTAGGTTATTTAGTTCAATACAGGTACAAGTCCAACTGCACGCTTATACATAAACTCAATTCAGTTCATATTACTTCATTACATGTGGTTATAACTTTATCGAGTATTTTATTTAGTTCATTACAATTATAATTCTTCGCAAACTATGCATACACTACAGTTGAGTTCATATTACTTAATTACTTGATGATATTACTCCATCAAGTGCGTTATTTAGTTCATTAAAATTATAATTCTTCACAAACTATGCATATAATACAATTATGTTCATATCACTTCATAATTTGAGGTTATAACTTCATCACGTGTGTTATTTAGTTCATTACAATATTAATTCTTCGCATTATACATACAAAACAGTTCTCCATCCGTTTTTCTCCACTCTGAAAAATTCCTTCAATCTACCGCGACGATTTCCACCAGAAATCCTTCAAAATCAACCGGATGACGATAAATTTTTCTCGAAGCTTCTCTAGCCCGAATCAAGCAATATATACATTTCTTTTTCG
The DNA here is from genome assembly GCF_004379255.2 of Salvia splendens. NCBI lineage: Eukaryota > Viridiplantae > Streptophyta > Magnoliopsida > Lamiales > Lamiaceae > Salvia > Salvia splendens. The sequence continues at coordinate 12,280,263 of NC_056033.1, forward strand.
AGCAATTCTCCCAAGTAGTATTTTATTTTCCACCATATACATTTACCAGTAATCTGCATAACAACTAAACAATACAAAACAACAAAGAATAAGAAACACACACAAAGAATAACACAACCAATCATGAATAGTATGGATTTGACAACTAATCATGAATTAACACACAAAGATCAACACAACCAATTAATTTCTCACTTTTATTCAATTCAGTCAAATATATTAAGCTTCCTCGTGATGGCAATTTTCCAATGCTAAATTGGATAAACTAATTCAGTGTAACATCTCAAAATTTTGTGACTTTTATTTAATAAGTTGATTTGGAATTTCAATTATGAAATTTTTGTTCCTATGTGATTAAGTGAATTATGTGAAATAATTATCATGGGTGATGTGGAATGAAGTGGTTGATAATTGTTTATATTTTCCAATGTGGGGAAATAATTATTAGGATCATGCATTTATATCTTTCGAGCCAAGTCATCAGAATGTTCTGCCCTTTTTAATTATTGGAATAGTATTTCATTTCATGGATTTAATTAATTGTTTTGGGATACTTATCCAAATTAAATCCAAACCAAATGACCCCTAAATGGTACTACATGAAATTCGAACTCCATTTTATTTTCCTTGGGAGTTTTCGAAAATCTCCTATAGGAGAAAGAATTATTTTCATTTGATTTAATTGGTGCTTTATTGACTCCCTTCCTTTGAATTTAATCCAATTAAATCATGTTATAATTTATTTCTTCACCTAAAATAAATAGAGAGTTGGGATATTTCCTTGGTTAGCAATTTTCGTCCCCTCCACTAAATTTTGGAGGATATTTTATTTGTTTCCTAATTTGTGGAATCCCTTTTTATTCAAATAAATTCCTATGTCTAATTACTTGGGGATGTGAATATTTTTCTTCTACTTTTCTTCCATATCACACGCCCCCTATGCAATATTTCCCTGTGGGAATTTAATTAATTGTTGCCTATTTTATGGGAGCCTTTTTCCTATAAATAAATTACCTAATTTAAATCTTATTCTTTTAATTGGGGATTTAAATAATTTCCTTGTGCAATTACCCAAGAATTTTCGGCCCCCTTTCTTCTCTCCCTCTCCCACACGTTTTTCATCTTCCACTCTCCCATCTCCAAAAATTCTCAATCCAACTCTTGTTCTTACAATCCGTTGAAGTTATTTTCAAGAATCTCAGACGAATCACATCGTTTCTTGGTTCTACCGATTCGTTTTGTCAAAGAAGGTATATTGGCTTCACTTTTCCTCATTCTTTTCATTTGAACCATGTTCTTGAATCCTACATGCATGTAGTGGGTGTAGGAATCGTAGATCGCAAATTTAATCGGGGGAAAGTGAGTTTGCTTGGAAACTTTGATAAATATGCGTTTTCAATTGATTTGTGTGAAGTCTGATTTGAATCTTTGGTGAATGATGTAAGTTTATGTGCAAACATGTTTAAGAGAGTCTTATCAAGCATGATTGTGTGTTATAAGCATGAGAATTGGTGTTTGGATGATTGAGAAGGAAACCCTAATTTAGAAATTGTGTGTTTGTTATCTGTGATGTTCGACCAGTAGCTTCTGATAAGTAATTGAACTATCAAACCGCCGAATTTTGATATGAAAATTTTACTGAGTAAACTTCAAGGTGTTTCCTATGTCCCAAGTGAATTTCAGCCCTTTTTATTTAAAAATGAATTTGTAATAAATTTTTGAAGTTGACTGCGCAGTGCTATCAGAAATTGTATGTTCCGACCAGAGAGTTTAATATGTGATACGACTGACTAAATGACGTGATTTCAGTGTGAAAATTTTCATGGATGAACTTGAATGTGTCCCCTGTATTGTGACCAAAATTTAGCTTCATATGAGGTCGGGTGAATTTATAGTGATTTTTACAAAACGGTCGCGCAGTTCTGCCAGTTTTCTGCCTTGTTAAAATGACACCTAGTTTCAAGTTTAAAAGTATTATATGATGCATGTATGTCCAAGGAACGTGTTTAAATGTTGAAATCACTTGTGATAAGTTGGAATGTGTTACGTGTGTCTTTACACCTTTGTGACGTATGTTGGGTTGAGGAATTTGAGAAAAACGATGAGAGAGAAAACTATAGGACATGCATAGTAAAATGTTGTTGTGGAAGGCTGACTTGTGTTGTCGTTGACAAGGGTGTTGTGTACTCGTGAACTCGAGGAGCGAGAGTTGCTATAAGTTGGGTTGTGAATTTGCTAAGCGATCGAGGTGGGCTTTCTTTTCAAACCTCTTTATTTTCCGAAAATATTACGTGGTGTTATAAGGGTGGTTTAACTGTTATGTCATGCCATGTTTTTGTTTGTGAGATTGTTGCCTGATGCCTAGTTCGTCTGAGCTTGCTCCGTTAGGCTATAGGGCTGTGTTGTGAAACGAATTCGGGTCTGAGTAGGGCCGTAAACCCTATCAGGCTGTGTACACTGGTGGGATCGTGAGCCGTCCTTGCTAGTCGGCCGGTCACGTGGGCGAATAGTGTGGCCACACTTTCGTCGCACTGTGATATGATGATTGTGATTGATGGAATGATGTGGAAAGTGGGGAGATAAATTGTCTGGCCAGACTTGATTTTTTGTGTTTCTCGTGATATTTTTCTTGCTGCTTAAAACTCGAGATCACTGGTATGGATGACATAACTTATTAAAATGTTTTCGGCATGAGCCCATTGAGTACAACAAGTACTCAGCCCTGCATATTATTTTTCTTATGTGCAGGTTGAGCGGGATGTTGCGGTGGATGTTGAGCTGGCTAAAGACCCTAGGATACGTTGTGTCGTCATACATAGGCGTGATCCTTGACTCTCCCTAGGATACGTTGTGTCGTCATACATAAGGTTTTAAATTATGTCTTAAGACCTTAATCTTTTCGTGTTGTGTTTGAACATGTATGGTGGTGTTAGGTTTAAACGAGTGTTTACGTTTTCTTTCTGAAAATGGTGTTTTCCGAGATTTAAGTTAAATGTTCGTTTTACCTTAGTTTTTTTTATATATAGTTGTATCTCTTAAGTCAAATTTTTCCGGTGCCCTTTCTGAAAGTATGTTTCTTTACGTCTTTTCAAAAAAAAAGGACCTTAAACTTCTTTAACCTAAGTTGTTTTCTTTCTTTAAGTCTTAAGTTGTTCTTTTAAACTGTTTTCCATGCATGTCGGTCACGATCGCCGCGTTTGTGATACCCCTGGTATGGGCGGTCGTGACAGAGTGGTATCAGAGCTTCGTTCTTTCGCTCTGGTCCGAGAGTCTTCTTTTACCTTAAGTCTAGATTAGTGAACCCTTATTGACTAGAAGTGTCACGAAGGCTCAACATCCAAAGCATCACGCTCAACCAAGGAAAGTGAGGTATGTTTTAAGTTGTTGATGAAATGTGTGAACAACGTATAAAATTCACGATATGATGAGGATGTTTTGGGCAAAAGATTGCATGAGCATGTAATTACGTGATGATGTGATGTTATTTTCATGTTGAAATTCGAGAATAAATGATATGATGACATACATATGTTGAATGTGAGCATGATGATTTAAACGCGTGTATTATGGGTGAAAACAATATTGTGATAGTGTGAACATGTGGAATATGAGCATTAATTGAGAAGATTTAAGCACGTGTTGTATGTTTGAATGTGATATTGTTGTGGTATGATTATGTGAGACATGAGCAAGATTGGCCTGATGACTTAAGTATGTGCTATGTGTGTGAAAGTGTTATGACGTAAGCATGTGATTATGGGAAGATGGTGTGTTTTACATGAAAGATGGAAATTAATGAGTTGTTTTGAGAATGTTGAAATTTTTTTGAGAAAAGATGAGTAATCTAAAAATGTTGTTTCAAACATATATGTGAAGTGCATGAGTGTTTTGTTTGGAATGCAAATGTGTTATGAGTTTTGCAATATTAATGACTAGTTGTTCTAGTGGGAAAAATAGTTATGTTGTGGAAAGTTATTGGAATTTTTGAAAAAATAAAAAATATCTTTGAACTTTAAATGAAAACATGTAAGTTCTTTCTTTTGGGAAAATTATTGATCAATGGAAAATGTTGTGTTCACGAATGGTTAAAAAAAAATTTGAGTTTCGACACAAAAAAAAATAATAAATTTTTCGTTAGGAAAATTGAGCTATGAAAGTGTGACGTTATGTATGTTATGAGGTGCGAAAGTGCAAGGAAATTTTGTTTCAAAAGTTTTGAATATAATTGTGAAGTTCGAAAGTGTTTTGTTATGGGATGTGAAAATGTGGTGTGTTTATCTTGAGGTATGAATGACGTAAATTGAAGTAGATGATGATCTATGAGGTGATGAATTGTGTTGTGAACTTAGAGTACATAAAATATAAGCCTAGTTGACCGCGCGAATCGTAGTTCTAAGTTGAAAACTTAACAATTGCTTTTCCGAGCAATGAAACGTACGAGAATATGAAAGTTTAGGCAAACTCTTAAGTCAAGGTGCGAGACAAGAAGAACCGATGCTAAGAGGTATTTTCATGCAACGACGAGCGATCCTATTCGCGATTTAAATATGTATAGTTTAATCTTGCGTAAGTGGAAGCACGATGGAGATGATCTCCATACCCTGCTAAGGAGCACGAGGATGATAACCATGTCCTACGAGGATAGTCATTATGACGGCAAAGAATTTTATGAAGATATGGTTTTCAACTATCGTTATTAGTGGCAATGACACGAAGAATCTCAGCGTGGAATCCACAGTTCTTAGAGCGATGTTACCAGTTTCGGCTTGCGAAAGATGAACAAGGAGGTGCGACTTTAATAGCTGGAACAAACTATTCTAATCAACAGTTCTTACTTGGATTATAAGAAGTTGTCTTTCAGGACCTTTCAAATAGCCGTGAGCCATTGTCTATTTAACAGATTGTTTCATTCGCCCCTTGCAAGTGATGCATATTGTTTCTTTTCCTCCAGTGAGTCATAACTCACTTTCAGCTCTTGGAAAGTGGTATTGCCTTCATAACTTTGGACACTTGGTTTGATTGTAGTCTTCTTTGACCTATTATTTATACGGACCATACTTTGACTCTGTGAGCCTTTACTATTGAGCTTCATTCCTAAGACTGCTTACAGTTATGTCCTTCAATACGATCACGTTTCGCAGACATGTTTTATGTGGGATATTTCTCTTGGAACTTTTGTTCAACTTTTCATTTGGTCACCATGTCTGTGTCAAGTTTTTTCTTTCAGAGTGAAATTCTTTTTGGTTCAGTTCATGTATCCTTTCCATAATAGAACCTTTCTTTCTACAAAATGAAGTTAAGGCCTACATTTTGTTCCTTGCCTTAACAAACTTAATCCACTTGATTTTTGTTTTCAATAGCCCCTTTGACTTCGATTGCCTTTCACAAACTTATGAACCCATTGATGTGATTCCGTCAGTCCGTATTATGATTTTCCTCGAACCATGATCAACGCTTTGTGACAACTGCCTACATTTCTCAATCCTCATACAACTGATCATTTCTTTTCCTCAACCCTTTAAGTCATTATCTATTGATGTGTGGACCCTTCAAATTTGGTCGAACAACTGAATTATCTTTTGGTAGCCTACTATGAGAGTTGACACTAATTTGATTCCATCCCATATTCATGACCTATCTTATGTTCTTTCAAGCTCCGAGGGGATGATCATAACTAATTGTTACAATTCAACATCAGTTCATATCCAAGTTAAGACTGTATGACTAAAGTTGTGTAAGGAGAGTTAGGAGTAGTAGCTCGGCTTTTGCACGTTATGCCTTTGGAGAATGTAGACATAATCTTGGGAAATTGTTCTACCATTGGTTGAGTTCGCCTACAACAATAGCTATCAAGCGACGATCGATATGGCCCCGTACGAAGCCTTGTATGGCAGGAAGTGTCAATCCCCACTTTATTGGGATGAAGTTGGCGAGAGGAAGATGTTAGGACCCGACGCTATAAAGGAAATGACCGAGATTGTGCATCAAATCCGTGCAAGGATCAAGGAAGCTCAGGATAGACAGAAATCGTATGCTAACGTGCGTCGAACGGAAATCAAATTCGACGTTGGTGACAAAGTGTTCTTGAAGGTATCCCCGACGAGAGGAGTTGTGAGATTTGGAGTGTTTGAAACCGCGTTTTGTAGGACCGTACGAGATTATCGATGAAGTAGGCCCTGTAGCGTATAGTTTGGCGTTACCTCCCAGCTTTGGGAACGTGCACAACGTGTTCCATGTGTCGCAGTTGCGCAAGTACGTGTTCGACCCCAAGCATGTGATTCATCAAGAGGAAGTGATCCTAACCCCCGACATGAACTACGAGGAAAGGCCCGAAGCAATCCTAGATCGGAAGGTACAAGAGTTACGAAACAAATCGATAGCGTCCGTGAAGGTGTTGTGGAAGCACCATGGTCCCGAGGAAGCCACGTGGGAGTTAGAAGATAAAATGAAAGAAAAGTTTCCAGAGTTATTTTTGTGAGACGATCAAATTTCGGGACGAAATTTCTGTTAAGAGGGGAAGGATGTAACATCCCAAAATTTTGTGACTTTTATTTAATAAGTTGATTTGGAATTTCAATTATGAAATTTTTGTTCCTATGTGATTAAGTGAATTATGTGAAATAATTATCATGGGTGATGTGGAATGAAGTGGTTGATAATTGTTTATATTTTCCAATGTGGGGAAATAATTATTAGGATCATGCATTTATATCTTTCGAGCCAAGTCATCAGAATGTTCTGCCCTTTTTAATTATTGGAATAGTATTTCATTTCATGGATTTAATTAAGTGTTTTGGGATACTTATCCAAATTAAATCCAAACCAAATGACCCCTAAATGGTACTACATGAAATTCGAACTCCATTTTATTTTCCTTGGGAGTTTTCGAAAATCTCCTATAGGAGAAAGAATTATTTTCATTTGATTTAATTGGTGCTTTATTGACTCCCTTCCTTTGAATTTAATCCAATTAAATCATGTTATAATTTATTTCTTCACCTAAAATAAATAGAGAGTTGGGATATTTCCTTGGTTAGCAATTTTCGTCCCCTCCACTAAATTTTGGAGGATATTTTATTTGTTTCCTAATTTGTGGAATCCCTTTTTATTCAAATAAATTCCTATGTCTAATTAATTGGGGATGTGAATATTTTTCTTCTACTTTTCTTCCATATCACACGCCCCCTATGCAATATTTCCCTGTGGGAATTTAATTAATTGTTGCCTATTTTATGGTGTCTTTTTCCTATAAATAAATTACCTAATTTAAATCTTATTCTTTTAATTGGGGATTTAAATAATTTCCTTGTGCAATTACCCAAGAATTTTCGGCCCCCTCTCTTCTCTCCCTCTCCCACACGTTTTTCATCTTCCACTCTCCCATCTCCAAAAATCCTCCATCCAACTCTTATTCTTACAATCCGTTGAAGTTATTTTCAAGAATCTCAGACGAATCACATCGTTTCTTGGTTCTACCGATTCGTTTTGTCAAAGAAGGTATATTGGCTTCACTTTTCCTCATTCTTTTCATTTGAACCATGTTCTTGAATCCTACATGCATGTAGTGGGTGTAGGAATCGTAGATCGCAAATTTAATCGGGGGAAAGTGAGTTTGCTTGGAAACTTTGATAAATATGCGTTTTCAATTGATTTGTGTGAAGTCTGATTTGAATCTTTGGTGAATGATGTAAGTTTATGTGCAAACATGTTTAAGAGAGTCTTATCAAGCATGATTGTGTGTTATAAGCATGAGAATTGGTGTTTGGATGATTGAGAAGGAAACCCTAATTTAGAAATTGTGTGTCTGTTATCTGTGATGTTCGACCAGTAGCTTCTGATGAGTAATTGAACTATCAAACCGCCGAATTTTGATATGAAAATTTTACTGAGTAAACTTCAAGGTGTTTCCTATGTCCCAAGTGAATTTCAGCCCTTTTTATTTAAAAATGAATTTGTAATAAATTTTTGAAGTTGACTGCGCAGTGCTGTCAGAAATTGTATGTTCCGACCAGAGAGTTTAATATGTGATATGACTGACTAAATGACGTGATTTCGGTGTGAAAATTTTCATGGATGAACTTGAATGTGTCCCCTGTATTGTGACCAAAATTTAGCTTCATATGAGGTCGGGTGAATTTAGATGATTTTTACAAAACGGTCGCGCAGTTCTGGCAGTTTTCTGCCTTGTTAAAATGACACCTAGTTTCAAGTTTAAAAGTATTATATGATGCATGTATGTCCAAGGAACGTGTTTAAATGTTGAAATCACTTGTGATAAGTTGGAATGTGTTACGTGTGTCTTTACACCTTTGTGACGTATGTTGGGTTGGGGAATTTGAGAAAAACGATGAGAGAGAAAACTATAGGACATGCATAGTAAAATGTTGTTGTGGAAGGCTGACTTGTGTTGTCGTTGACAAGGGTGTTGTGTACTCGTGAACTCGAGGAGCGAGAGTTGCTATAAGTTGGGTTGTGAATTTGCTAAGCGATCGAGGTGGGCTTTCTTTTCAAACCTCTTTATTTTCCGAAAATATTACGTGGTGTTATAAGGGTGGTTTAACTGTTATGTCATGCCATGTTTTTGTTTGTGAGATTGTTTCCTGATGCCTAGTTCGTCTGAGCTTGCTCCGTTATGCTATAGGGCTGTGTTGTGAAACGAATTCGGGTCTGAGTATGGCCGCAAACCCTATCAGGCTGTGTACACTGGTGGGATCGTGAGTCGTCCTTGCTAGTCGGCCGGTCTCGTGGGCGAATAGTGTGGCCACACTTCCGTCGCACTGTGATATGATGATTGTGATTGATGGAATGATGTGGAAAGTGGGGAGATAAATTGTCTGGCCAGACTTGAATTTTTGTGTTTCTCGTGATATTTTTCTTACTGCTTAAAACTCGAGATCACTGGTATGTATGACATAACTTATTAAAATGTTTTCGGCATGAGCCCATTGAGTACAACAAGTACTCAGCCCTGCATATTATTTTTCTTATGTGCAGGTTGAGCGGGATGTTGCGGTGGATGTTGAGCTGGCTAAAGACCCTAGGATACGTTGTGTCGTCATACATAGGCGTGATCCTTGACTCTCCCTGAACCTTATTTATCCGCTGCTATGTTTTAAATTATGTCTTAAGACCTTAATCTTTTCGTGTTGTGTTTGAACATGTATGGTGGTGTTAGGTTTAAACGAGTGTTTACGTTTTCTTTCTGAAAATGGTGTTTTCCGAGATTTAAGTTAAATGTTCGTTTTACCTTAGTTTTTTTTATATATAGTTGTATCTCTTAAGTCAAATTTTTCCGGTGCCCTTTCTGAAAGTATGTTTCTTTACGTCTTTTCAAAAAAAAAGGACCTTAAACTTCTTTAAACTAAGTTGTTTTCTTTTTTTAAGTCTTAAGTTGTTCTTTTAAACTGTTGTCCATGCATGTCGGTCACGATCGCCGCGTTTGTGATACCCCTGGTATGGGCGGTCGTGACATTCAGGCTAAAAGCTTCTAAAGTATGTTATTCTTTCTTTCGGTTACTCGGATTTTTACTTATATGCATAGCTCAAAACAACGACCGATTATATAATGAAGTTATAACCTAGTTGAATGAACTAATAATCTAACGGAATGAAGTTATAGACTAGTTGAATGAAGTAAATTCGAAATCTAAATAATGACGAATTCCACACTGCTCTGCAGTTCTTCCTCTTCTCCTCCACCGACGGCAACTCGTCCAGCATTCTCTCCATCTCCACTAGATCGGAGATCCACTCCACAGAATGGTGCTTCTTCCTCGACTCCGATGCAGTGGGGCGGGGGAGGCAGGGCGATGGAGGTAGTTGGCGTGGGGGATGAGTGAAACCTTGTTCAACGAATTTGAAAGAAACATGTGTTGAAACATGTGAAAATCTATTGGAATGAACTAAAATCCTATTTGAATTAAGTAATGACACATTTGAATGAAGTAATAAACCTATTGGAATAAAGTAAAAATATGTTCATTTCCAATGTATAACGTAATGGATGGAATGAAGTAATACACTTACTTGAATGAAGTATAAACGTACTAGAATGAAGTAAAAATATATTCATTTTCAATTTATTACGTACTGGATTGAAGTAATAAACCTATTGGAATGAAGTAAACACCTACTAAAATGAAGTAATACCTACTGGAAATAAGTTCTTCAATGGTTCTTCTCCACTCCCCAAAATTTGTTATACTTCAATATTAATAGTCATTTGGTTCTTTTCATTTCTAATATTATTCATTCATTATATATTACTTCATTTAACCAAGCTATTACTTAATTCAGATAGTTCTGTCACTTCATCTATTAGTTTGTAATTTATTACTTCATCTATTTGTTTTTTGACAATATAATGATACATTTATTTGTTTGTAATTTGTTACTTCATTACAGTAGTTTTGATACTTCATTTCAGTGGTTAATTACTTCATTACATGTGGTTATAACTTCATCAAGTACGTTATTTAGTTCATTACAAATATAATTTTTCTCAAACTATGAATACAGCACGGTTCAATTCATATTACTTCATTACTTGATGTTATTACTCCATCAAGTGCGTTATTTAGTTCATTAAAATTATAATTCTTCACAAACTATGCATATAATACAATTATGTTCATATCACTTCATTATTTGAGGTTATAACTTCATCAAGTGCGTTATTTAGTTCATTACAATATTAATTCTTCGCAAACTATACATACAATGCAGTTCTCCAACTGTTCTTCTCCACTCCCCAAAATTCCTTCACTCTACAATGACGATTTCCACCAGAAATCCTTCAAAATCAAACTGGATGACGATAAATTGTTCTTGAAGCTTCTCTAGCCCGAATCAAGCAATATATGCATTTCTTTTTTGAAGAATTCTCCCAAGTAGTATTTTTATTTTGCACTGTATGCTTGCAAGTAATCTGCATCACAACTAAACAATACGAAACAAGACACAATTAACTAAACAATACGAAACAAGAAACAAGAAGAAACACACACAAAGATTAACACAACCAATCATATAACTCAAATGTCGTGGATTTGGCAAAATTATTTTCTCACTATTATTTAATTCAGTCAAAAATATCGAGCCTCCTCGTGATGGAGATTTTCTAGTGCTAAATTGGATAAACTAATTAAGGCTGAAAGCTGCTAAAGTGGAATATGCACAGCTCAAAACAACAGCCAATTTGGCTAGAATTCAGAAACTATAAAACAAATTAGGATTCAAACAAAAGCTCCAACGTTTCAGAGAGAGAGAGAGAGATAGATAGATAGAGATAGAGACAGCAAAATTCTGATGGAAGTAATATGCAAACAAATTTCATAATCTGCAAACAATCGAGAACCATAGATGTATAACTACGTCATAGTTGTTGTTTGCCCTAAATCTGTGACTTAGGTGAATGACCTAGTCAAATGAAGTAATAAACTAATAAAATGAAGTAATGACCTAACCAAATGAAGTAATATAGAAATCTAAATAATGACGATTTCCACACTTCTTCCTCATTCTTTCTTGCCTTCAATCAGCCTTCTCCACGCTGCTCTTGCAACTTCTTCTTCCTAGCCATCAATGGCAGCTCGTCCGACATCCTTTCCAGCCCATTCCTTATGGCCCCATAACCTTATCAATTATCTCCTTTTGCATTTCCTTATTCACAATCTTCCATGTGCTCAACCGATAATGTCGACGTCGTCGGAGTTGTTCTCTGTCAATTCCTCAACGATGTAATCTCGATTTCGTAATTGATCGATTTTTCGGCGGAGTGCTTGGAGGCAGCAACTTGAGGGATCCTTAGGGAAGTCTCTATCTGAAATAACGAGAGGAACTCCTGATTGAGAGCACCAGTGACTCCGGCGATGGCGACGGAGGGGCTGTCCTTGCAGAGAGACATGCTGAAGGTAAAAGGGGAATTGGAGTCGGGGACGGTGAGAGAGAATTGTAGAGAGAGAAAAGTGGGTTAGATTTGGGAAGGGAGGAAGAACTGCATATTCCGAAAATACCCCTTTACCAATTTAATTAAATAAAAATATCAGATAATGTATAATTATTAATAGCCATTAGATGTGATTAATGAGTGGATGAGATTTGGTCTCTAGTTCGGTCTTTAAAATTGGTTCGACATTGATCACAACTCTCTCTCTCTCTATATATATATATATAGGGTCATGTTAGGTTGATATTATTTAGCTAAATTGAGAAATGAGATGCAATATCAGCCACTAATCCACAAGATTAACTAAATGTCAACAGCTATCACATTATGTCAACACGGGGGTATAAGTGTCATTTCGTGTTTTAATGTGTCGGATTGTTGACATGGCTTTTATGTCTAGTTGGCATGACTTATAATTGTTGTTGACATGGTTTCTATGTGCAGTTGACATGGTTGTACGTGTAGTTGACATGGCTTGTAACACAGTTGACATGGCTTGTATGTGTAGTTGACACGATATGTACCGTAGTTGACATGACATGTATGTGCCGTTGACACGATATGCACCATAGTTGTCATAGTGTCACCAGCTTATATATCAAATGTCAACAACTGACAAACACTGTAACAAAAGTAAAATTGATCAATTGCATAATCCTCTCGCATTTAGATCTGCTCGATTCTGGCCGCAGCTCCACCAACATGCAAATCGCGCCGGCCTTGATCACCTTCAGCCTCGACTTCTTCGACGCCTCCAGCATCTGCATCAGCAGCTTCAGCGCGCACGAGCTCGCCTTGTTGCAGATCTCGTCGGAGACGATCTCCAGCAACGATTTGAAGCGTGTCAATGGAAAATTACTACTAGCCAATCCTCAATCACAACGAATCGAGATTGAACACTACCTCAATACACAGGTAAATCAAAACAACCATTTGTTGCTGTCAAATTGAAGAGAAAACAGAGTAATTAATAATTGCAATTTCGTCAACCGAAACAGAACGACAGATTGAGAATCGCACTATATGAGCGGCGGCGGCGGCAGACGGCGCTCCTGGTGAGGAGTTACGATTCGAAGATCCAGTCTCTACCGAAGCAGAGAGACGACGAGATCTCGAGAGCGGGTGGAGGAAAATGGACCTGGAGGAATGGGTGAGGAGGATGGAGAAGGAGGAAGCTGATGTGGCAGAGATTGGCTCAGGAGAGCGAGGTTATGGCGGCGTCGCTGATGGCGCGGATGAAGGAGGCGGCGACGGAGGACACGACCAAAATTGCCTTCTTATTCGTGGTGATGTCGGCGATTGAGATGGTCTGGAGCTCGTCGGAGGCGTCGAGGTAGGATAGGGTGGCGTCAGGAAGCTTGTCGGCGACGGAGATTGTGGCAGAGATTTTGGGGGCGGCGGAGAAGCGGAGGGGCTGAGATCGAAATCTGCGGCGGGGATTTGGGAAGGAGATGGAGAACACAAGCAGAAGAAACCCAATTTAAACATAAAATTACCATTACGCCCTTTCATAATTAATTAAACTAAAAATATTTTCCATGTGGCAAATTCTGGACCACTCATTTAATAAAAATGAGTGGCTGATAATGCATCTCATTTCTCAATTAGGCTAAAAAATCTCAATTGATCACAACCCTATATATATATATATATATAGGGTTTTGATCTATGCAAAACTAGATTTAAATACAGAAACGCAGAACAATATCATAATTAGGTCACTTTTAGGTCATAATTAGGTAATTTTTAGGTCATGCTAACAAAGCATGACCTAAAACGATCTTAGCATGACATTAAACCCAAATATTATAATATGACCTAAAATTGCTTAATTATGACCTTCCGTGTTTTTGGTTAATTATTGACCATTAGATCATCTAATCCTAGGGCCAAGATTTGGTCTGCATTTCTGGATTTAAACACATACTTATTTTGATCATCTCCCTATATATATATATATATATATATATATATATATATATATATATATATATATATATATATATATATATATATATATATATATATATATATATATATATATTGTCCGGTGATCATGAGAATGAATATTCAGAATATTATATTAATAATACTAATTAATTGCAGTATATGGCAATTTTATATGTGCCTTATAATAATTGGGTGCCGAAAAAAAATGACGGAGTATATATTTACCGAAAGTATAATGCCACCCGGCCAGTACTTAAATGTATATATTTATAATTTATAAACAATGAGGGATGATCAAAGTATAACTAATATTAAGTGCATAACTAGAGAACAAATCTCAGCTATTAGATCAAAACGATCTAGTTCACTATATGAGCGTTTTAGTTTACAATATGAATTTGAAAACAAGGAGTGAACCAAAACATCATTATAATGACGTATTTATTCCGTGAAGGATTTAGTTCACGGTGATGGCATTTTAGTTCACTCCTTCGTGTAGTGACTAAATCACTCTTATAGTGAACTAAATCGTTGTTATAAATAACTAAATTCGTGTTCTCTAGTTATGCATTTAAATAGTAATTTTTCTAGATCACTACTCGTACTCCAAAAAAAATCAAAGTCATCTCCTAGATCTATACCATACATCCTAAATTTCACAAGGAATTCAATTTGTATAAATAGTGGCTAATCTTAACCAAAAGTATATACATATAAAGGCCGCTTATTTTTCAAAAAGATTAAATAGCTTCTAGTAAACTGATTCGTACCAATAAAGAAAAATAGTACTCTCTTCGTCTCAACTAAATTGAGTCGCATTCTCTTTTGAAAAGTCCCAACTAAGTTAAGTCATTTCCCCTTCTGACAAAAAAAAAACATCTAGTCACTCTTACTTTATTCTATCATCTACTTTACTCTCTCTTTATTTTTCTTACTTTATTCCTCTCTTCTATTTTTCAATACAATTTCTTAATTTTCATGTCTAAAAGTTATGTCTCAACTTAGTTGGAATGGAGGGAGTACTACTACTATTATCTCACAAGCTAGGTTGATAGCTTATTATAAATATTATGTCTAAGAGCATCCACAGTGGGCCGCCCTATGCACCGCCACGTCAGCATTTTATCCTCCCCCTCTTCCACCTGCAGTGGGGCGCCCTAAGGCTCGCCCTAAGCATTTTACTATTATTTTGTTAATTAATTTAAATATTTTCAAATATATAAATACAAACTTAGAAAAAACACAACGATTAACTAAGAACGGCAAAAAATTCACTGATTATAAAAAAAAGTTACACGAGTTAGAAATAAAGAAAAATTGACTATACTACAAAAGCCCCAACTTCCAGCTCAACTCATCGATCAACCTCTGGAGGAATTCGGCTCAGGCCGGATCCGTACACTTCATAAGGGCGTTGTGCGTATCCAACAACGTCCGTGCCATCGAGGTCGTTGCCAAATCCGCGTAGGCAAGTGTCGCCGGGGTCGGGGTAGGTATCGAGATCGGCGATGGGGGGACGGCGGCCGAGGAGGATGTTGCCTTCGCCTTGTTCTTCGCAGCCTTGACGCCTATGGGACGCCGCCGGGAGGACATCGGTGTGCCGGAAGTCTCTTCCTCCGTGCATGTCTGGTTGAGGTCCACCGGACGAGTTCCGCTTTCGCTGGTCGTGTAACCAGCATTGTCGGTGGTCTTCGTCCTCTTCGCCGCACCGGTGTGCAGAATCTCGCCTTGGAACTTCTTCTTGTCCCTCAAGAGTTCCCAGATGTTGAAATGCTTGAAGTCGCCGAACATGGACTGGTACGACAACAGCGCTCTATCGCGCACGTCGCTCAAGTTCTCGCCGCTTCCTTGATCCCTCGAGCAATTCTCGTACTCCGCCGCGAACAGCTTGACTTTCTTCTTCACCTGATCCCAGTGCTTGCGGAGCTGCTCCCGTTGGCGCTTGTACGCGCTCGGCGGCTTCGCCTCATTGTAGCGCTCGGCGATGCGCTCCCAGTACGCGAGCTGCCTTTGGTTGTTCGCGAATATCGGGTCCTCCGATATATCCAACCAACACCTCGCCAAGACGAGGGTTTCATCCGGCTGGTAGTTCGTACGGCCGGGGGCGTACTCTTCACAAGTTGTCGGGGGTGGCAACTTGTGCGCCCGGTGCTTGGTCCGCTTCTTTCTGGCGGGGGCAGGGGCGGCGGCGCGATGGGAAGCGGCGGCAGGGCGAGTTGGAGACGGCTCCATATCGGAGAGACCGTACGAATCCGTACTGAACTCCAGATCTTACTGCGTGTTGGCGTCGAACGACCGATATTCGCCAGGTTGTGTACCCGGCCACCGTGCGCCATCTCCAAACATCGGGCTACTAGGACTTGAGTATCCATCGGAATCCATTTTATAGCGTAATTTGAGAGTTTAAAAGTTAATCGAAAAGTTACAAATGGATGGTGAAGCTGGGGTATATATATAAACAAATTTTTCGAATTTTAACAATAAAAAAAACTAAAACGCGTTGATCGTCCGCGGCGCCTACAGTGGGCGGACGATGGCGCGGACGATGGCGCGGACGATGCCCTACCATCCGCGCTTCGTCCGCGGACTAAGCGTAGGGCACGGACGATGCATCGTCCGTCGTCCGCGGAGCCACAGTAGTAGACGATAGCACGCCCGATGCATTGGGCGCGCTATCGTCCGCCCCACTATGGATGCTCTAATGCATATTGCAGCAGCTCAGTAAATTGTCTCCGTCACAATATTAGGTCACTCTAAAGTAAACTAGCATTATTAATGTTAGGATACATCTAGAGTTAAATTTTTATTAGTTTAATTAATTGTATTAGTTGAAATTTCTGAAGTGCCGTTCATTGAATAATGACACAGATTTTTGAATACTTAGGGCGTGTTCAGTGTATTAGATATGAGAAGATTTGGAAATTTTTCCACGCATCTATGAATGTTCAGTGTGAAAGTATCAATTCTTGTAGGTCCTCTGATCAATGCTCGGCCGCACTGTAACAGTGAGAGGTCATTTATGCCGCTGTTGGTGGTTTATGAAAATGCTTCGGGTTCCGCACCAAGAAACGAATGGTGCGCCAACTTTCATTGTCTCCCCACTTTCTCTGATTCTAAAGAAATTAAGTGATAATATGACGGGTATTTTGGTCAGCTCATAAATGGAATATAAAAAATGAATTTGAAAAGCAATGTAAACACAACTCAATTCTGTCACCGAACATCAGATTTGAGATTCAATTACGTTGGCCCATTACTCCAATAATTATTATACTCAACCCACCTCTAACAAATTGAACATGTCCTTGCAAGGGTAAGTCATTATTTAACGGGTGCACAAAATTAATGTTGATAAAAGAAATATATATATATAGGGTAATGTTAAACTCCTTTTCATCCCTTAAATTTAAGTTTCTTCGCAATCTCGGTCGTTGGATCAGGAGGATGGACGTTCCAGATTAATAGCAAATTTATCATCCCGCGCTTCATTATTTGACTAATTTGGTGCATCATGGGGGTGATTTAGTCAATTTGTGTAATCAAAACGGCTGAAAACGAATTGGGCGAAAATTTAGCTGGATCTTTCACCACTTTCCTCACACGCATTGACTCATATCTATCATCACACGCATTTAATCACAATCCCGCTCCAGATTCTCTCTCAACAAGAGTCTTCTCAGTTTCCAAATCTGGTAAAAACCCAAGCCGCCGCCCACTCAAAATCGCGATGATTTCTCGGAGATTCACCGCTGGTTCCCTTGAATCTCAGTGCATTACAACAGCAGGTAGGGTTTGGTCGGTTTTTTTTATCGATTTTCAACAATCGTTTGTTTTAATCGATTTTCAACAAGCGCCGGCTGAAAAAAATCGCCCACACCAAGATTCAACCGATTACCATCAAATCCTAGACCATTTGTTGTTGAAATCTTGTAGTTTTTTGATTGTTTGCTGTTACTCGCAGATTTAATAATGACTAAAAGAGGTAGACCTACCAACTCACAACAAACACAGAATAAGGGTGAGTTTCTGTTCGATTAGTTGCTCTGTTTTTCTACTTCACATATTTTAATTTTGATCCTACATGAGTTAGTCGATTTTGTACATTATTTTAATGTTTGTGTGCATTAATATGCTTGATGTTTCCATTGTTTGTATGTCAGTGGACATTAGTGTCACAAAATATGTTGTAGTAGTGAATCATTACGCTTTTGGATCTGCACATCATTTGATTGTTTTATGCATAAAAATATTCTGTATTATGCATCAATTAAATGGTGTTTGTAATTGTAAAAAAGTACCGGTAATATATGTGGGAGTGCATTATTTGTTAATACATATGCATTATCTGTCTGTCTAAATTCATTATATGCATCGTTAGATGAATTCTATATCTGCTGGTGGTGGTCACTGATAATAGTGGATCCAGAAGTGTATTTGTCATTAATAAAATCAGTTTGTTTGGTAAGAAAATATCTTGTATGATTCATCGTGGTTGTGTTATAAGTGCATTATTTGATTATGTGATTGCATTATTTGGATGGTTAAGTTGTTATATATATATCTTGTATGATGCATCATGCTTGTGTTATGATTGCATTATTTCACTATGTGATTGCATTATTTGCTTATGTGATTGCATTATTTGAAAATGTGATTGCATTATGTTGGATTCTGTTTTAAATTGTCAAACATTAACTGGAATATGTGTTAGTAAATTACACTATATAGTCTGTACATTATGTGTACATGGTAAAGCATTATTTTCCTATACGCATGAATTATGTGTACATCTGTTTTGTATAGTCAAAGAGTAAAGGAAGTAATTGGAACATTCTTTTAAATAGAAGTATATTTCATTGTAGTATTCACCTAAATGAGTACATTATATCTGTTGCTGGACAATGGAAATTTTTTGGTTGTAATGGTAATGTTCATTTGCTAGATTTATTCAAGTTCGCGCAGTATTTGATTAAAATTGTACATTATTGTAGGGAATAGTGTGCAATATTCATTTGTGTATTATTTGCTGTCATTAGTAGATTATTGTGTACAAATATTTTTGTTGTTTAATTTTAAGTTGTGCATTATTTCCTGCCATATGTACATTATTGTAGCGAGTGGTGTACATTATGGTTTTTGTATATGCATCGGTTTTATACAACGTCAGTGGTTAAGATAATGTAATATTCATTGGTGCATTATTTGTTTCCTTTTGAACATTATACAGTTAATATTGTGCATTATATAATAGACATGCAATACATTACTGATTTTTGGACAGCAGTGAAGCAGCCGAGGGTGGACATTGACGAAGCGGTGTATGGAGCAAGTTTAATTTAGTCCACAAGGGTTTAGCAATCTCGTGGGCTAGGGTGTACTATGGAGTAAGTCACACAACCGTCGGCAAAGTCCACGAGTTCCAGTCATACCTCTAGGGTTTAGATATCATCAATGTTAGGGAGTAGTTTTAACTAATAGACATTATGTACAAATATTTCCGTGTAATGTATTTTATTGACCCAGTAATGGACGATATGTGTCATGTAATGGATATGTTTCAGAGACGTTTTTGTTCTGATTTTATGAGTAGTTTTATCTTATTAACATAATGTGAAAGTATTTCAGTGTAATGGATTTTATTTAATCAGTAATGGACGATTTGTGTCCTATAATGTATATGTGTATGAGACGCTTTTGTTCTGATTTGTATGAGTAGTTTTAAAAAATGAAATTTAATTCATGTTGTGGTGCTATAACCTAGCCCATGGGTTGCTAAACCCAGGGGGAATAATTCAAACTCTCTGTCCTTTGTGATGGTTCCGTTTGTGAGTGGGTACCACAACCTAGCCCCATGGATTGCTAAACCCAAAGGGCAAGAATTCAATTTCCTTTCAACATTATTCTCTCCAATCTGTACATTATTCACTGATTCGTGCACATTATTAGATACTATTGGTACATTATTTGTTGTACCAAATCTTAAACACATTAAAAAATAAAATTGAATTCTTGTGGTGGTGCTATAACCTAGCCACATGGGTTGCTAAACCCAAAGGGGAATGATTCAAACTCTCTTCCCTTTGTGATGGTTCCGTTTGTGAGTGGGTACTACAACCTAGCCCCATAGATTCTTAAACCCAAAGGGCATGAATTCAATTTCCTTTCAACATTATTCTCTTCAATCTGTACATTATTCACTGATTCGTGCACATTATTAGATACTATTGGTACATTATTTGTTGTACCAAATCTTAAACGCATTAAAAAATAAAATTGAATTCTTGTGGTTGTGCTATAACCTAGCCCCATGGGTTGCTAAACCCAAGGGGAATGATTCAAACTCTCTCCCATTTGTGATGGTTCCGTTTGTGAGTGGGTACTACAACCTAGCCACATAGATTGTTAAATCCAAAGGGCATGAATTCAATTTCCTTGCAACATTATTCTCTTCAATCTGTGCATTATTCAATGGTCCGTGCACATTATTAGATACCGTTGGTACATTATTTGCTGTAACAAATCATAATGTGAAAATATTTCAGTATAATGGATTTTATTTACTCAGTAATGGACGATTTGTGTCCTATAATGTATATGTGTATGAGACGCTTTTGTTCTGATTTGTATGAGTAGTTTTAAAAAATAAAATTGAATTCTTGTGGTGGTGCTATAACCTAGCCACATGGGTTGCTAAACCCAAAGGGGAATGATTCAAACTCTCTTCCCTTTGTGATGGTTCCGTTTGTGAGTGGGTACCACAACCTAGCCCCATGGATTGCTAAACCCAAAGGGCAAGAATTCAATTTCCTTTCAACATTATTCTCTCCAATCTGTACATTATTCACTGATTCGTGCGCATTATTAGATACTAATGGTACATTATTTGTTGTACCAAATCTTAAACGCATTAAAAAATAAAATTGAATTCTTGTGGTGGTGCTATAACCGAGCCCAATGGGTTGCTAAACCCAAGGAGAATGATTCAAACTCTCTTCCCTTTGTGATGGTTCCGTTTGTGAGTGAGTATTACAACCTAGCCCCATAGATTGCTAAACCCAAAGGGCATGATGAATTCAATTTCATTTCAACATTATTCTCTTCAATCCGTACATTATTCACTGATTCGTGCACATTATTAGATACTATTGGTACATTATTTGTTGTACCAAATCTTAAACGCATTAAAAAATAAAATTGAATTCTTGTGGTGGTGCTATAACCTAGCCCCATGGGTTGGTAAACCCAAGGGGATTGATTCAAACTATCTTCCCTTTGTGATGGTTCCGTTTGTGAGTGAGTACTACAACCTAGCCCCATATATTGCTAAACCCAAAGGGCATGAATTCAATTTCCTTTCAACATTATTCTCTTCAATCTGTGCATTATTCAATGATTCCTGCACATTATTATATACTTTTGGTTCATTATTTGCTGTAATACAATGAAGAAATTAACTAAATTACTTTCTTATTGTTAAAAAAAACCTTAAATGTCAACGTGGGTCCAATGTTCGCTTTTGAACAATCAAGTATTAATTTCTGGTGAACGTCATCCAAATGACGGTTCACAGACATGAACTGCTGGTGGTCGGACTCAACCATGTCGTGGTTATGTACCTCGTTAAAATCTTGTACCATATAACCTGAATTTCCATTATCAGAGAAGTACTTGAAGGAAATACTAGCTTTACAGCCACATCTCTTCGATAAGCGTCGGCGCTTCATTGAGAAACCGGAACGTGCATTCAACTGGTCATCGTCGATGGACTTCTTATGGCCCTCCCTATTGCATACGACGTAATACCACGTTGTAACTTCGTCCACTTCCTCGCACCTTGTTTGCGCGTGTCAAACCCAACAGCCCTAGCATACACATCATAAAACGCGAGTGCAAACTCTAATGTTTGGAACCTCTGACCAACAACAGGCTTCAATTTATCAGAGCAGGCAGGCACAACCCTAACTGCGTGTGAAAACGAAACAGTATGACAATTGGTAACGTTAAGTAAGTGATGCATTATTAGAGATATTCGATACATTACCGCACAAAAATGATTTCATTATATAGTTATCATGATACATTGCATGTATAATTTTGTACAGCGACTACGTCACCCTGTATAATTCGCGGACACAAATCATAAGTTTCAATCTAATAGTATAAAACCCTACTATTGCCTGTAGTCAATTACTACAATTGCCATCGGCTTCCCTGGGATACATAATTGAAAGCAGATGTCAACTAAATTAGCAAACCTAATGGTCTGAATGCACCATTGCCACCTCAGAATATTCGCCGCCCATCAGTAAATTTCGATAAAACAGTAACATAACCACCAACATCAAACACAACATTTCATGATTTACAGACATCTGGTAGTGCGACGGGTATACGATTACAAAAGTAAAACACCAACATCAATAAACATGGGGGGGAATTGGTGACTTACATTCTTCCATTGTTAAACGAACCAACTAGCACAATTACGATCTGTTTGCGACGAAATGTGTGAAATTATAATTTCTCGCAGAATCTTCGACGAACCAAAATAAGGCAGCAGAAATGGATACTTGATTGGGCGAAAATTAGAGAAGAATTTTTGTTGAATGGGCGAAAATCAGAGAAGAAATTTTGCCAAAGTGCAGGGAACGTAAAAGTGAGAAAATCGTGGACTTACCATAACCAACTCCATTTGCTATTTCCATTTATGCCCTCTACACGGTTAATCTTAATAAAATTTTAATGATTGAGTTTAAAATGTGATCCGCTGGATTAAGGTAAATCGACGGACTATATTAAGAAGGAAATAGGATTTACTAGGTAAAAAGGATTTGATCACAACCCTATATATATATATATATATATAGGTTAGTGATCAAGATATAACTAATCTTAAGTGTATAACTAGAGAACAAATCTCAGCCACACATCTTAATGGAACAAATATTATTTATTTTAATAATACAAAATAGGCCAAGGGTATTTTTGGAAATTACAATATGAAATTTAAATCTGCCGCGGTTTCCTTAATTTGAACTACATGGAATTGCTTCAAAACCTAAACAAAGTGAAGGCTAACAATTAAACGAAGAGAAATCGAAGGAGCAGAACCTCGGATCTGTTATTGACGTGGCTAAAATCAGCGGCTACACCAGGCGTTCCGGCGATATCATAGAGCGAGAGGTGTGAAACCATCGAATTCAGCTTCATTAAAAGAGATAACGGTTGTCTGATCCCTCCGGCGGCGCCCAAAATCGCTACCTTCCGCTGCTGCCCCGGCGGCGAAGCGAAGGCACGGATCGACATGTACGACGCTGACGCGCTCCTCCGCAGAGCCCTTCTCAATAAGGCTGCGGTCGTCATTGTTAATTTTCGAATTGACAGTCGGTTCTGTTATGATAGGGTGTAAATGTTTTGGGGCTGTGTGAGTTTGATTACATGGGCATTGCATCTCTTGAATATATTTCTTTTCATCGCATCATCTGACTTGAATGATTGTTTGAGGCTTACTTGATTTTAGCACAATGCAGCAAGTCATAATTGGACTAGACACTGCAGAAATGTTAAGTGAGATGGAAGCACTAGGTCATTCAGAAATTGATTTTGGAATAGATGAGTTGGATGATGAAGATAGTGAATTTGACGATGAAGATGATGATAAAGATGGAGATGAGGATGATGACAAAGAGAATTATGAAAAGATAAGGATAAGCTCCTCGGTTTATGCACCTTTAAGTGTTTGCATGTAACTTCCTCTAAACCTTTGTGATGTTCATTATTCAGGATTGGGTTTCCATTATTGATGAAGAGGATCAGGGCGAGGAAAGTGATGGTTCACTGGGAGACTGGGCCAAATTGGAAACAATGCGATCTTCTCATCCCGTGTTTTTTACTTCACTGTTGTTAACAAAACACATCACTCTTAGTATTATTTTACTTCACTGTTGTTTACAAAACACATCACTCTTAGTATTATTTTACTTCACTGTTGTTTACAAAACACATCACTCTTAGCATTATTTTACTTCACTCTTGTTTACAAAACGCATCACTCTTAGCATGATTTTACTTCACTCTTGTTTACAAAACACATCACTCTTAGCATGATTTTACTTGTTTACAAAACAGATTACTCTTAGCATGATTTTACTTCACTCTTGTTTACAAAACACATCACTCTTATTCTGATTTTACTTCACTCTTGTTTACAAAGCACATCACTCTTATTCTGATTTTACTTCACTCTTGTTTACAAAACACATCACTCTTATTCTGATTTTACTTCACTCTTGTTTACAAAACACATCACTCCTATTCTGATTTTACTTCACTCTTGTTTACAAAACACATCACTCCTATTCTGATATTTTACTTCACTCTTGTTTACAAAACGCATCACTCCTATTCTGATTTTACTTCACTCTTGTTTACAAAACACATCACTCTTACTCTGATTTTACTTTACTCTTGTTTACAAAACACATCACTCTTATTCTAATTTTACTTCACTCTTGTTTACAAAACACATCACTCTTTTACTTCACTCTTATTTACAAAACACATCACTCTTATTGTGATTTTACTACACTCTTGTTTACAAAACACATCACTCTTATTCTGATTTTACTTTACTCTTGTTTACAAAACACATCACTCTTAGCATGATCTTACTTCACTGTTGTTTACAAAACACATCACTCTTAGCATGATCCTATTTCGTTGGAGTAAATACTAATCAAAGATTAAATGCAGATTAAAGAAAGGCGTAGTCTGTTAGTGATGCTCACAAAACCTTTGTTGAAATTATGTACTGGGTCATGGAATTTTCTGTAGGTTCAGATCCAAATTCAACAAGGTTCCATGAAACTTATTGTATATAGTAAAAGGAAATCATATTTAATAAATCTGACGTCGTTGAAAGAAATCACGTGATCAATATTTTAATTTGTTAGTTGAGACATCCAATTAAAACAACATTATTATATTAATTCGCCTCTAACACACCATTTACCAAGACTCCATACATATTAATGTTCTAATTCATCGACTAACTCAAAACTGAAATCAAATGGCTTCATGATGCAGATTGTTATTGTATCCCATGAGCGGCGGAGGCAGCACGGCGCCGGCAATGAGCATCGTGGTTCAGCCCGCCCCTCCTCTCTACCCTACCATCGACACCAACGACCTACACAACATATTCCCCTCGCCGCTCAGCGAAGACTACTCCCCCTCCGCGCCGCCCGACTCCGCCGAGGATTCCTACTTCACCATCCCCGGCGCAATCGTCCACCTAATCGACAAGCACTACTCCGTCGAGCTCACCGCCGGAGTTCTCCAGATTATCCGCCTCCGCCAGGGCGACAACACCGTCGCCGTCCTCACCGTCTTCTCCGACGAGATCGAGTGGCCTGTCACCAAGGATCTAGCTGCCGTCAATGACCATTATACCCTCGCTTGGTTATTGTGGAGTAAATTTGTGAGAGAGGGAACTAATTTCTCCTTTAAATTCTAAAATTACATGTATTAATACTAGCCCTTGATTTTCTTGATCTTGTGGCTCTGATTTGTTCTCTAGTTATAGGTTTAAGGGGCACTTGCTATAGATCATGACCATATATATATATGTAAGTGACGATTTTGGCAGCGAAAGTCACGATTTAGCAAGTGTAAAAGCAAAGGCGGGTTTTGCATGTTAAAAGCGTGTGCTACTTTGATCACTTTTACTACCTCTATTTACTTCAACTTAAACAAAAGTAGAGACGGCCAGATTCGGTTGGTTTAAGCTAACCCATAACCGCTTTTCATCTACCATCACATATTGTATTTGGTTTAATTTCTACTAGTACTACATATCCACTCCATTATTTAAAAAAGGACAACATGGATTATGAAATCTTATGTTTTAATTGTGTTAACCAATATACTCTCAAGACATACGCACTCAATATCATGCATTCTAGAAATAAAAACTTATGATACAAATAAAATTTACTTATTTAGGGTTATTATGGTCTAATATTATTAAGTACTCCTTCTGTCCCAATAAATATGAAACATTTGCTTTTAGGCACGAAATTTTATGTAGCGTTGTTTTGTTAGTTAAAGAAGATAGAGTAAAGTAAGAGATAGAGAAAAGTAGAGATAATGGTATTTCTATTATAGGAAACGTTTCATTTTTAATGAGACAACTCAAAGAGGAAAACGTTTAATTTTTAATAAGATAGATGAAGTATTAATTTTTCCATGAACGTTCAACTTGATAAGTAATATCGTGAGTTTATATCTAAGTGTTAATTTTCTACCCATTTAATTACTGTCAATCTGTCTAATCTTAGACATCTCCAAGACTCCAATCATTTGTACCAAACTCAAAGTCGTTTTTGAATATATGTAACACTAAAAAATAATTTTACTCCAACTATTTACACCAAATTTAAATTTTACACCATTTTTTAGTATATGTCTCACAAATTCTTTAGAGAAGCTATAGTACACACCCATATTTCATATTGTAACTATTGTTCCATAGAAAAATGCAAAAATGAGTTTGGAATTGTAGTATAATCGAAGAAGTTTTATACACTAATTAACGTGAATTTATTTGAGTGTTTCGTGTATTTTTATAGTTGAAGGCACATATGTTTTGATTATTTGATGAAAAAGCGACGTGCCAAAAATGTCCAGTTTCCACAACCAATGGCCATTGTGTTCTTCACGTTTATCACTCTCCTTTCAAGTAGCATTGATGAAGTCACATTTGTTAGTCGAATTGTAGTAGTACTAGTAATACTTTCTTTATAACTTACATACATTAAAAGTAAAAAAATTGAGATATTGAACTGGAATAGGATCAAATTCATATTCATCCGTATCTAATCAATATTTTAACATAAGTCGAAAATCCATAACAAAATCATAAACAACGAAAACGACTGGTTGAGAAAAAAATATCAAATCTAATATTAAATCACATGGAAAATGTTTCTTTAAATTCATTCAATTTGGTTTCCAATTTAAGGCAAACTACCAGAGCCAAAAAAGTAATAAAGAGGATTTAACTTTTGGGTCTATTTATATACTTGGGTTACCATTTTAATGTTAATAGCATGTTTATATTGAATCACAAGTTTAGAAGTTAATTAGACGTCGTATGGTTGGTTTATTTTCTAATCAAACAATAAATAATGTGATGATTACGTAGTAGTATTAATTAATTGTTAGCAACGGCTTTTGAAAATAAAAATATAAAATAATTAGAAAAAAAGGATCTTAAAGTAATTAAGTGGGTTGCTATTATTTAGTTACATGAAACATTAACGAAAATAAGTAGCTAACGGCTAAGCTAGAGTAGTGCAGTAGTAATTTTCTATATGAAATTAATAAACTTGCTTATCCGACTTTAAGTTAGAATAATACATAAGCGCTTAATATAGAATTTACGCAAGTAAATGTTTCGTAATTATATACTTCAAAAATACTGGAAATCAATGTTTAATTTTAAATTAATTAATTACTGATTTAAAGCGTTTTAAATTTCTACATTATTAGAATATTAATTGCTAGACAAGATACTCGACCAGACATAACATTGAATGCTTCAACTCGACACCAACTCCTCTATGTCGCCTAATAGAAAAACCGTGGATCCAGGCCTCGAGGATCCATAAATAGGTCCCGCCATCCGCCACGCTAGTGGACCGACGCATCTTATGTGTACTAGCCTAGCCCGTTGTGAGTGCTCTTAAATCATCAACATTTTAAATTCTTATTAACACACCCAACTTTGATGCAGCAGTAAACGTCTCCAACGTCGAAATGGGCTAAAAACGTCCTATGTTAGAATGACTTGAAATTTGTACAGTGCTTGCGAATCGAGCTTGGAAATCGAAGTCATTGCAGCACTGTGGCGATGCATCAAACTTGATGTCCATGCGACTTCCATTCGATTTATCGAAGCATCACTTTTGACGTTGTCCTTAACAATGTCAGCCAAAGTAACAATTTGCTGCGGTGCTCAATTATTATTGGTCATCAATCCACATGCCAAATTCAAAATTGATTTTTTCAATTTGTTTGACAACGAAGGTATGATTATAAATTTTAAAAAATGTGTTTGTAAAACGACAGAGCCCAAACTATAGTATAGTATAGTAAGGGTCAACACCACAACGTTCATTAGGTATTGTGCGTACATAGTGGTAGTTGTTTTAGTTGTAGGATCATTAATGACACAAGAGGCTTTAAGCCCATATTAAGTTAAAATTTTAATGTTTTTCTCTTTTAAAATTTATCTAAATTTTAGTACAATATTTTATGTAAAAGTCTCTAGATCTAAATTATCCAAGTATATATTTTCAAAGAAAATTTAGAAAAGATAGTCTCTACTAATGTTATTTTCAGCGTTCTTCCTTATTCAAATTTGTCTTTAATAAGAAGAATGCCACGAAGCTGAATGTCATCCTTATTCAAATATGTCTTTAAATTATGTTATCGTTTTCCTTTTCGACGTTAATTGAAACCTTGATATAGTTAGTCATATGCACTCTCTTCATCCGTCATTAATTGTCACACTTTGACTTCGATGTGGATATTAAGAAATGCAGTGGAATGTGGGTTAAAGAGGTTAGTGGAATGTGGTTCCTATCTTTATGTATTACTTTTATACTATCTCGTCCCACAAGAATATACACTCTTTCATTTTTAGTCATTCCAACAATAATATGCACTTTTTAATTTTAGAATTTTTTTTTTCAATACTAAAGTGAGACTTAAATTTCATTAACAATATTTTTAATTACTCTTTCATTCTACTTCTATCCTATTTTATTAACTGAGCATTAAAACTCGTGTCCAGTAAAAAATACATAATTTTGTGGGACGGAGGTGGTAATAAAATGTGAGTAATTTGTTAGATAGAAATGATTTTCCATGCTTTCATCTTAAATCTGGCTTGCGCATATTGTAACTATCGGACAGCTAGCTGTAAACTGTCAAATGAATTTTGAATTGATTTACAATCTATGGTCCGTATTACTATATGCAATACTCTTGCTAAAAGTGATTTTTTGAGTTCTCATGTGCTAATAATGTCAATTGACAAAATGCATAAAATACAAAATATTCAGATAATTTGAAAACGAAAACTTCAGTTAGGCAACGTTGTGACTTTTGAGTTATGAACCATCAATTCATTCTTACTATAATCAACGTTTATGAGCTTTTTATTCCAAGTGAGTACGATCGAGGATGTTGTCACTCACATTCTAATTTTTTATTAAAAAAACTTTTTTTTAATATTATATTTTATTAATAAAATATTGGGATGTCATAGCACAACATCCTGATTTCTCCACAGCTGGGGATCCAAGCCCATAAAACACGTGGTCGGAACATTATATTTCTAGTACAAAAGAAACATTAAAATTCCACCCAACAAAGGACAGATATAATGAAACATTGAATTACAAAATAGTAAAAGGTGTGGTGACAATAATTAATAGGGTACAGTTAGAGATGCCCAAGGTTTTCGGTTCCCGCGGTTAACCGCGAAACCGTAACCGTGACTTTTTTATTGAACCGAGACTGCCATATTTTGAATCGCGGGTCGGTTCCACTTTTTTCTTGAACTGGAACCGCCATATTTTGAATCGCGGGCAGGTTCCGGTTCTGGTTCCAAATTTTACGAACCGAAACCGTGTCGGAACCTCCGGTTCTGTACGGTTCCAACCCAGAACTGCGAAACATCGTCGGAAAACCGTGAAATCTAGCCGGAACCGCGAAAAACCACCGGAAACCGGCGGTTCGGAACCATGAAAAACCGTTAAAAACCGACAGAAAACCGATGGTTCAGAATCGGAACCAGAACCGCCGGTTTTCGAACCGAAACCGGAACTGTGAAATAGCCTCACGGTTCGGTTCCGGTTCCACATTTCTTGAAACCGGAACCGCCGGTTCACAAACCGTGGGCATGTCTAGGTACAGTCCTCATTGCGGATATTGAAATTTACTCCAATCGAATCTCATGTCTCGGATTTGTTTATCGTGTTCTGCGAGTTAAAATTCGAATATAATTTCCATTTTTTCCACCAGTGCTTTTAACACATCTAAAAGACTAAAACATAGGAGTGAGTACTTACTCTCGTCCCATGAAAATGAACCATTTAAAAATTATTTTAATTTTAATTTATAATTGACAAAGCAAGATAAAAAAATAATTGAAATAGTATAGTAAATGATGAGGACGATAAATGATAAAGTATAATCTTCATATGTTCCCGAAGATATAGTTTTTCTCCATTGCTCTTGAGTCCTAACACAATGTATGGGTCAATTGAATTGAATCAATAGACAATGATAAATAAGAAACTAGGTGTTAAATAAAATTCTTCCCATAAATATAGAAAATTAAGTTTTAATCTATCGGTTCCTTTGTAGTTGATTCATATTTTTCTTTGGTTTGTTTGAATAATTTCTCTTTTTATTTAAAGCCACACTTCCCCCTCTTTTTAATTTATTAACCCTCTTACTACTTTAGTTTCTCTTTATATCTCTATTTTATTTTATTTTATTTTTTTTATTTTACATATTCTCTTTTTTTTATCCCACTTAACACAATATTCTTAAGTTTCTTGTCCAAAAAATAAGTATACTTGAACAGATTACTCTCTTCGGTCTTCATATAGTATCATATTTTCTTATTTAGACAGTCCTCAATAAATATCACAATTCATTTTTATTATTTTTTAGTAAGTGATTACATATTCCACTAATTCATTCTAATCACAAATATTACCAAACTAATACAGTAATTTATAAAAATATGATCCATTTTTTAATCACTTATTTTCAACAAAGTTAAACAATATTTTAAAATCTACATCAAATATTTAATAGAGATCGGATATAAATACACTACAGATTCGAAGTCATATTTATAGATGCACTATTAAGTAAATTATTTTGTTGCAACAGGCAAAACTGATAAAGACTAGTAAGTAGGGCTGAGAATTCGGCCATCGGTTAGTCGGTTAACCGATGACCAAACCGAAAATGATAAATCTCGGTGAACCGATAACTGAAAATTTTTGGTTGTCGGTTCGGTTCGGTTCGGTTCCGGGAGCATGGCGTCAATCGGTTATCGGTTAGAACCTAGAGAACCGATCAAGGAAATATTTATATAATTATTTTTATTAAAAACTATTTTTTTTTCTTTTATTCATTTTAATATAAAAGACTCAAATTAGCCCTAATTTTTTGTCCTTATTTTTTAACTCCCACCGCCGCTACAGCGTAACAGCGCTACTCCTCTTCTCTTTCTCACCGCTCCTTTCCACCGCCGGCGATTCTCAGCCCTGCCCCGACCAGCGACCCAGCCTTCTCTCCACCACACCAGCCGCTTCCACAAACCGTTCATTTACTACATTTGTTGAGGTTTGTTCCCAATTGTTTGGAGTTTTTGGTTAGAATTAATATATGTGATTATGCTGCTATTTTGTAGAGAATAATTAATAATTGTTCATTTGTTGACTATGCTGCTATTTTGTAGAGAATATAAGTTCATTTGTTCCCAATTAATATTTTGTAGAGAATAATTTGCTTAAGTTATGCTGCTATCATTATCGACTAATTAACTAGTCTCATGATTTATTCTTAATGATATCCTACTTGAATATGTTTTTTTATTAAAAATAGTTTAGAACGTGAAGCTTAGTTATTATGTTTGCGATTTCAAAATTTGTGAATAAGTTAAAACTCTAACTCCAATATCCATTTCTACTAAAATCCCATTTATAGTGCAAACTCATCTCCAACTCACACAACACCAATCAATATTAGTATCTTCATATTTTATCTATTTCTTGACAAGTCATACTTAATGATATCCGACTTAAATATGTTTTATAATGAAAAAAAGCTATAAGCATGATGCTAAGTTATTATGTTGGTAATTTTTAAATTTGTATATCAAGTTTAGTTAAATGTTAATATGAAAACATGGACTTTGGTTGAATAAGACAGTAGGGGCAGTGAGAGAAAATCTCAGCAAAGTTAAATTTGTTTTCGTTGCATTCTGAGATAATTATGATTCTTTTTGTGCCAAGCTAATTTTCGAATTTGTATACATTGCATTTTGAGATGATTTCTGATTCTGTCCAAACTATGTAGTTGAAGATGTCAAATTCAGAGTCTTTCACCCAAGACATAGGAAGCAATCAGCCACTCAATGATATACTTGAAGATATTGAAGTTGAAGAACTAGGGCTCAAGGGAGAGGAAGAGGAAGAGGGAATGGCGCCGCCGGCATCAAAAAAGCGTAAACACGCAGTAAGATCGGGTATATGGAAAATTTTTGATAAAGTGTTTGAAGATTCAATTCAAAAAGGAAAATGGAAACTGTGTGGAACGTGTATAGCTGCTGATTCGAAGCACAATGGCACATCCACTATGTGGAAGCATCATGCTTCATGTTTGAAGAAAAATGAAGCGGAAAAGAATCAAACCATTTAGATTCGTGGAACGAGATGGATTTCGTTTATTCTTCCGTGATATGTTACCAAACTTTAATATCCCGAGCAGATACACGATAAGATCGGATTGTGTGAAGATGTTTCTAGAGGAGAGGGAACTATTGAAAGTGATTTTCTCCAGACCAGGCATGAGTAGAGTATCAATTACCACCGGCTGTTGGACTATAGTCAATAACACAACCTTTATTTGTGTTACATCACATTTTATCGACCAGGAATGGAGGCTGCACAAGAAAATAATCAGCTTCTTTGACATTACTAGTCATAAGGGGGATGATATTGCTAAGGTGTTGATAAAGGCTCTTACGAACTGGGGCATTTAGAGCCTTTTTTGTTGCACCATGGACAATGCTAAAAACAATGATGTATCAATCTAGGAAATGAAGTCCAACTTTAATGCGAGAGGCATGCTTGTTGCCGATGGACAATATTTTTCATCAAAGGTGTGTTGCACTTGTTGTCGAAGACGGCATGAAACAAATGGGCATGGCTGTTGTACGAGTTAGAGAAGTCGTGAAATGGATAAAGAGTTCATCAGCTAGGTCTAACGCCTTCAAGGATATTGCCAAGGTATGTAAGGTTGATACTAAAATTTTGTGTCAAGATGTACCAACTAGATGGAACTTGACTTACTTAATGCTCGAGCTGGCATTGCCATATGAGCTGGCTATAAAGTTGTTCAGCAACGTCAATCCCCAGTTTGGTAGGGATTTGAGAAACCTGAAACACAACGACCTCACAGTTGGCGTACCTGGAGAAGAAGATTGGATTGAAGTGAGGAAGGTGTGTAGTTTTCTCCAATTCTTTTATGTTATGACTCGTCTCGTCTCTGGCACCATGTATGCTACCTCACATTCATTTCTTATGGAGATGTGTGACATATTCCTTATCATAAAACTGTTGGAGGATGGTGAAGATGCTGAGGTTAGTTACATGGCTAAGAAGATGATGGAAAAACTTGGTAAGTATTGGTTAGAGGAATATGAGCTAAATCCAAACATGAACAAAATTCTGTACATTGCTGCAATGCTTGTTCCTAGACAAAAGATGAAGCATGTAGAGTTTTGTTTGAAGAAGTTGTATGGTGATGCACGGGCAAATGAGTTGGCAGAGGAGTTGAGAAAATCAATCTTTGACTTATTTGAGTTGTACAAGAAAGAATTCACTCCAGTGTAAACACGACCACGAACAACTTCAACTAGCCAAATGTCGAATAGGCCAATTGATCGGCGTTTTCTTGGTAAAAGTTCTTGTAACATTCTCTGCGTTGCTAGTGAGGAAGATGATGATAAAGGTGAAGCTCAGAGCTCACTCGTTACTTCGCAGAGAAGCAATACAAGGCAAGTGAACATGAGCATTTTGACATTCTTATATGGTGGAAGACATGCGGTATTTCCTTTCCTATTCTGTCAGAGATGGCTAAAGATATCCTAGCTATTCATATATCAAGCGTTGTTTTTGAGTTGGCATTCAGCATGGGGGGCGTGTGCTGTCGACATTTAGAAACTCTTTGGCACCGGAAATGGTAGAAGCTTTTATATGCTCTGAGGATTGGTTGAGGTCTAGTTCTAGTTCTGCCGATCTCATGGAAGAAGATGGAGAGCCAAACCATTTTTGAGAAAGTAATACTATGAAAGTGAGTAATTCATTGCTATTTACTAATATATTTATTTATTCTTCATTTTTAACTCATTTTCTTTAATTCGTTATTTTTTTATAGCGGTGGAGGCACTCTATAAGGATGGCAAATTGACGTGGCCATTGGACGGTGCAGAATTTGGAGAATTGGAAAGAACTCATTCAAGTGATCATGATGAAAGTTAAATTTATCGTGCATTTGGTTTGGAATTTGAAAATATTGAACTTGGAGGTTTTTTTTGAATATTTGAACTTTGAATGGTTGATGAATTGACCTTGTTATTTTGGAATCTTTGAATTTGGAGTTGTTTACTTTTTTGAATATTTCAACTTTTGGATTAAGCATATTATAAGTAGGTTGTTTACTTTGATTGATTACCCTTGTTGTTTTGGAAGCTTTGAGTTTGAAGTTGTTTACTTTTTAAAATATTTTAATTTTTGGGTTGAGCAGGTTGTAAACTTTTTTGTTTCGTTGGATTAAGCATATTATAAATAGTTTATTTTTATTTTTTTAATTTCTAATACAAAAGTACCTACATAATTTTTTCTACAAATTTAATCACTAAAACCGCAATTCAGTGCAAGTGGCGGCCAAGGTTGAAATTTTTCGTGTGCAACGTCCGAGGATCAATACCTGTGAACTACATAAATTATTTTTTTTAATTCGGTTCTGGTTAACCAGTTCGGTTAACCGGAACAGAACCGACCAACCCTAGTCGGTTAGGAACCGAACTGAACCGAGATCAATTTGGTTTCGGTTCCGATGCTTCAATCTCGGTTAGGTTTGGGCTCGGTTAACCGTGTTTTCGGTTCGGTTCTAACCGAACCGACCGAATTACCTGCCCTATTAGTAAGAATATGTAATAATTTGCGGACAAAACTTAAAACATAACGAAATCACACTTTTACCTGCCCGTCAAAAACTTAATTACTTTGGTCACTAAACAAAAAATAAAATTAATATTTTGTGGCTCTCATTAGTTTTTGAAGTCATCAAGTAGTACCAGTTTTCAATTTAAAAGAGGGTACACATGTACTGGTAGGGATGTCAGTGTAGCCCGCAACCCGTGGGCTGGCCCGAATAGCCCGCCAAATTTGTAGGGTTAGGGCAGGAAATTTCTAGCCCGATAAAATCAAAACCCGATTAGCCCGCACCCGATTAACCCGCAACCCGTTAGGGCCAGACCCGAAACCCCGATGGGCTGGCCCGAAAACCCGATAAAATTTCTATTATTCAATATTTTTACTTATAATTCGACACTTCATTAATTAATTTTATAATATATATAACTAAAAAATAACTTTCAATTTTATATTAAATATAAAAATTATATATTGAAATTTTTATTAATATAAAAATTGATAAATAAATTTAAAACTTCAAATTCACTAAAAAAATATTTAAATTTCTAAAACATACATTAAAATTTCACAAAATATCTCAAATATTAGTATTTGATCATGTTTATGATTGTGTTTAATCATATATCTCAAATATCTCATAATTAAATACTTTACATTTAATAAATATAACTATTTTTCATCATTATTTATTGGATTGATCGCATGTTAATTTTATCGGTAGCAACCCGATTAACCCGTTGGGCTAGCCCGAAACCCGAGCTTTTAGGGTTAGGGTTGAACTTTTATAACCCGAAAGAAATCACAACCCGACTAGCCCGCACCCGATTGGCCCGCAACCCGAGCGGGTTGGCCCGAAACCCGATGGGCCGGCCCGATTGACATCCCTATGTACTGGTATAGTTATTAGTAGGTGAGGAGAAAAATAATTCTAAACAAACCGGAAGCAATTATTAAGCACATCCTACCCCGATTCAATTATGTGAGCACAATGATGTTGAAAGATGAAACTTTATAAAATACTCTTTCATAATTGTAGAAAAAAAATATAAAAAAAAAGAAAAAAAGAAAAAGAAAAATGAGGTAATAATATGACCGGCAACCGGCTATAGCGGTGCCATGCAGAAACTCGGCAATATAAGAGTAGAGCAGGATTGATCCGATTCCGTCGAAGGATTGTACCGCAGTTGGCAGCGCGGAGCTGTAGTGATCTTGAGATCACGAGTTCAAACCCCACCACCCGCTGGGAGACATTCGGCCTTAATCCGCAAGCCATGTCGAGCAGGATTGATCCGATTCCGCTGAAGGCGGATTCAGAATACCTGTGGTCAAACCAAAAAAAAGAGTAGAGAATTATTCTCTCACGCCTCACAACCCTTCATTTTCTCTCTATCTCAAGTAGGGATGTTAATGTAGCTCGTAACCCGTGGGCTGACCGAAATAGCCCGCCAAATTTATAGGGTTAGGGCTGGAAATTTATAGCCCGATAAAATCAAAACCCGATTAGCCCACAACCCGTTAGGGCCAGACCCAAAAACCCGATGGGCTGCCTCGAAAACCCGATAAAATTTCTATTATTCTATTTTTTTACTCCTAATTCGACACTTCATTGATTAATTTTAACTAAAAAATAACTTTTAATTTTATATTAAATATACAAATTATATATTGAATTTTTATTAATATAATAATTGATAAATAAATTAAAAACTTCAAATTCACTAAAAAAATATTTAAATTTCTAAAACATGCATTAAATTCCACGAAATATCTCAAATATTAGTATTTGATCATGTTTATGATTGAGTTTAAGCATATATCTCAAGTATATCATAATTAAATGTTTTACATTGTATGAATATTAGTAATTTTAATTATTATTTATTGGATTGATCGCATGTTAATATTATCGGTAGCAACCTGATCAACCCGCTGGGCTAGCCCGAAACCCGAGCTTTTAGGGTTAGGGTTGAACTTTTATAATCAGAAAGGAATCACAACCCGATTAGCCCCCACCCGATTGACCCGCAACCCGAGTAGGATTGGCCCGAAACCCGACGGGTCGGCCCAATTGACATCCCTAATCTCAAGTCTCCACCAATGTCGGGTCCCAGAGACCACTTCAACGTCCCGCTGAGGCGCGTCGCCATCAGCAACCGTGACGAGGCCACCGTCGCCGAATTCATAAGCCCCCTCATCTTCGTCTTCGCCGGCTCCGGCGCAGGCATTGCCAACAATAACCTCACCTACGACGGCCCCGCCTCCCCCGCCGGCCTCATCTCCGCCTCCATTGCCCACGCCTTCGCCCTCTTCGTCGCCTTCGCCATCAGCGCCAACATCTCCGGCGGCCACGTCAACCCCGCCGTCACCTTCGGCCTCTTCGTCGGCAGCCACATCACCCTCTTCTGCGGCATCCTCTACATCATCGCCCAGCTCCTCGCCTCCACCGCCGCCTCCGCCCTCCTCATCTTCACCGCCGTCGTAATTAACATCATCATTCAATCACATCTTTTTTTTTGGTAATTATCACGTGTATAAATTTTTAACTGACTCATTTCTAATATGGTATCAGACTAGTCCCAAGATGGCTGGGCCCATTTCTAATACAAGAAAACCATGTATTAACTGCGCAGGCTGTTCCGGCCTTCGGCGTGGCGGGGATCTCCGTGTGGTCAGCCTTGGTGTTCGAGATCGTGGCGACCTTCGGGCTCGTGTACATTGTGTACGCTACCGCCGTCGACCCGAAGAAGGGCGAGATCGGCATCATCGCGCCGATTGCCATCGGTCTGATCGTGGGAGCCAACATCTTTGCGGCCGGCCCATTCACTGGAGCTGCCATGAACCCTGCCGTGATTTTCGGGCCTGCACTGGTGGGCTTCAGATTGGCCAACCACTGGATCTACTGGGCCGGCCCGTTCGTTGGGGCCAGGCTGGCCAGCGTGATCTACGAGGTGTTCTTCATCAGCCACACCCACGAGACCTTGTCGGATTACTGAGAAATTCATCAAAATTTGGATCTGTGTTGCGTTTGGTTTGTTGATGAATTTAACGAGTTTAATTTTGTTGTTTCCGGTTTGAAGTTTAAAGATAGAGTTGGGTCGTGTTTTTCCACGTTAGTTATACTCTTTCATAAACACGGGTTTACTCTTGGGTTTAATTTAATAAGCTCTTGTTAATTCTACTTACTACTTGTTTTTGTGTTTTAAGGGTTATCCTACAAATATGATTATCTTAATTGGGACAGTACTACAAAATGATGAAAAAGACGAAAACTGAAAAATTGTCTCTATTTGTTTCATTCCTTGAATCTTATTTTTTTTTCACTTTCTCTTTCTTATTTTATTCTATCTCTTATTTTATTATTAATAATTTAATACACTAAACATCACTACCTAAATTCATGTGTCAAAATAAAAACGTCTCGCTTAGGCTAGGACGGATGTAGTATTTGGTAGCATAATTAAAATGTTTTAATAGGAAAAATACTTGGGACATTTGAAAGTACTCCCCCAAATATTGTCCTACTTTGATCCGGCACGAATTTTAAGAAATGTAATGAAAAATAAGTTGAAAAAATTAGTGGAATATGAGTTCTACTTTTATATATTAGTTTTATATTAAAATGTGAGTAAAAATGAGTTAGTGAAATATGAGGTCTACTATAAAAAATGTTAAAAAGTGAAATGAAACTAACTTTATAGGACAGAAGAAAATGAAAAAACGGGACAGACTTTCGGGGACGGAGGGAGTATCATAATAGTGACCCGCCGTGTACATGCGCACACAAGTTTTTTTGTATTTTAATAATAGAAATAACTGGAAAGTTCGAACTATCATATATACGTTCACTTTTATTTGTACAAAAATATTTTTCTAATTGAATAATAGTGTGCATTAGAAAGAAATTATAAAGTAGTTAATATTTAAGATTAATTATCTTAAATTCGGCTCTACTGGCTTGTATTGGAAAGAGAAAATTCAGCCCCAATCCAAAGAATCCTAAGAAAAATGAATTTGGTGGGATACATTAATTGCTTTGTACTGACCTAAAGCTGGAAATGAGTAGAAAATGACCACTGAATATAATTGCTTTTGTAATTTTTTTTAACTTAAAACTTAGAAGGAAAACATGAAGCTGGAATGTGATTGGAAATGAAGCTGGAAATTAAACGGTTGTATACTTGTATTGTTGGTGTTCTGATTGATATAAAAACTACTTCCTCCATATTCAAAAAATAGAAACATTTGAAACGACACAAGGTTTAATGCACAATTGGTAAAGTAAGTGAGAAAAATTGGTAAAGTAAGAGAGAGAAAAAGAAAAATGAGTAACATAAGAGAGAGGAAGAGAAAAAGTAGTGAAAGTAAAGTTAGTGGATTGTGAGGTCTATGTACTAAAATAGAAAGATTCTAAAATTTCTATTTTTAATGAACGACCAAAAATGAAAATAGTTGCTATTTTTAAAAAACGAAGGGAGTATTACAAAAGTTGAATGTGTCACTTTCCATATAATTCAAAAAGTGCCACAGACTGGGAATAGGAACCTGACCTTGTGTTACACATGGTTCATGGTATAAATGAGGAAATAATGGGAGGAAATCGGGTTTATAGGCTACTTTGCCTTTAAAATAACGTAAATGTACCCATTTTGTTATCTATTCCATAAATGGGAAAAACGCCAACTTCGTTGGCGTGTTTTAAGTGAAAACGCCACCCGTATTGGCGTTTTACAACGTATGTGTCGTCGTATTGCATGTACGTTGAAAAACGCCGACGTGGTTGGCGTTTATGACAAAAAACGCCAATCCCACTGGCGTGTTTTAAAAAACGCCAATTCGGGTGGCGTTTTTCATGTTGCCTTTCGTGAAAAAAAGGCCAAAAATTCTCCTAAGTTATACACGCCAGTGGGATTGGCGTTTTTCGTCAAAAACGCCAATTTTGATGGCGTTTTTCGTTCAGGCATTTCATCAAACACTTGGAGGGCAAACTTAAAATCAAACTAGATTTACGATTGATTGGATAAACAATATTTTCGTGTTATAGGAGAATTAGTATCTTTCTCCCAAGTTCAACATTGTCTCTCATGAATTTGTGTTATAGGAGAATTAGTATCTTTCTGTAGTATTTCAAATTAAGTAGTTTTTGAAATTTTAGTTTTTATTTTTGTAAAAATTTATTAATTTATTTTAATTTTAAAACATGAATTTTTTTTGATAAATATATGAAATTGAAGATTAATAAAAAATGACGAATTAAAAAAAAGTAAATGATGAACCATGAATAATAAATGTCTGATTCAAATTTGTGGTAAAAATTGTTGGTGTTTGAGCTAAGATATGTAGTGCACGGTATTAGAATTATACTACACATATCAAAACAAAAACAAAATCAAAAACAAAAAAATGGATATGCTACTGCATATCATTTGTAAACATGAGTATCATCATTCATCCTCATATGAGTACATATTTAGTGTTATTTATTTTGTTTTATATATATAGTTTTATTTTAATACATGAAAATTTTTAAATTTAACTTTATAAATTTCATAAAAATCAAAACTCAGAGTTATAGAAAAAATGTACAAATCACACTCTAATTTTCATGACTTTGGTAAAATGAAAAATGCCAATAACATTATTTCATGGACGGATAAAGTATATAAAACCAAAAATTGCGAGCGTTTCAGAATTTATTGCGAGAGTTTCAGAATTCACTCTTACATTCCCACAAACTCGACAGAAATCTGCATGTGATAAATCAAAACCAAATTTATCATACTAACACAATGAAACGTGGAAATGCCCTCCAAGTGTTTGATGAAATGCCTGAACGAAAAACGCCATAAAGATTGGCGTTTTTGACGAAAAACGCCAATCCCCCTGGCGTGTATAACTTGGGAGAATTTTTGGCCTTTTTTTCACGGAAGGCAACATGAAAAACGCCAGTGGGATTGGCGTTTTTCATCAAAAACGCCAATCACATCGGCGTTTTTCAACGTACATACAATTACGTTGTAAAACGCCAATACGGGTGGCGTTTTCACTTAAAACACGCCAACGAGGTCGGCGTTTTTCCCATTTATGGAATAGATAACAAAATGGGTACATTTACGTTATTTTAAAGGCAAAGTAGCCTATAAACCC
Source organism: Salvia splendens (assembly GCF_004379255.2). Classification (NCBI taxonomy): domain Eukaryota; kingdom Viridiplantae; phylum Streptophyta; class Magnoliopsida; order Lamiales; family Lamiaceae; genus Salvia; species Salvia splendens. The sequence continues at coordinate 12,321,336 of NC_056033.1, forward strand.
GATTTTCCCAAATAATGGTCCATCATCTTTCGTGCATATAAGGATTACAGTCCTTCAAATATGCTTTTATTTTTTCTTTTTAAAACAATTAATAAGATTTCTCTATTTATTCTTGATTTAAATTCTTTGATCGATTTTTTTTGGATGAATAAATGAATTTAAATTTTAAACATTCAGATACCCCTATTTTCACATGCCTATTTTAGTAGTATATCCCTATGTGGATATATAAAGAGGCGGCAACAAATAAAGCCCAGTTATACTGGGCCGCATTCAATTCTTTACAGGAAGTTCTATTGAGAGTCAAGTCCATATTCTGTGTGTTGTAGTACTTCCATTTTCTTTTTATTCGCATAATAATTGATACGAATGTGTAATTGTCATAGTGGCGTAGCCACGAATTTCCTTTAGGAGGGGCAAAAATATATAGAAAAATTTGAAGTATTAGAGAGGGGCATTTAGTATAGCTGTATGTATTAACTATTGAAATTTATATGTAAATAGTATACCATTGTGAATAGGAGGGGCAAATCCGCCCTTTTTATTTGCTCCGGATGTGAATATTCGGTCGGTCGTGGGAGTAATTCTAATATCAACCTTCAAGCCAGAGGAATTTTAGTGATCCAATATACTCCCTCTACGTTACACCCTAAATGACACTTCTTAAAATAGAAACATTATTATCTCTATTATTTCTCACACTTACTTTATCTTTTTGTCCGCTTAACTCACAAAACATTACTAATTTTTATAAAACATCAAATCTGTAAAGTCAGTCTCATAGATTCCGCTAGTAGGTCATTTTCGTTAGTTAAAAAGTTTGGTAGTCTACGTAGGTTCCACCTATAGTTTTCGTTGAGTAAAAATTTGGTAATTTACATATACTGTCATGCGGTATATATTTCCAATCACCCTTACATAGACTAATAGATATTTGTGAAAAGAAGATAGAGAGATTTACGTAATTACAATTAGGTAGACATATCATGTGGCAGTGTGTGTGGACCCGTCAAATATTTACCATTTTCGTCTCCCTCTTTATTAACATGAATTTTAGGATTTTAGAATATGCAGGTGAACTTCTTTATTAAATACTAAACAAACTGTTTTCAACACTTCCTCATCCATCAATTCGAAGGCTCTTAGAAATAGGTTTTATAGTATGCATGTAGATATTGTTTATTGAATTGGAGCTCGGTTTCTCCTGCCCCAATCATCAATCACTTAACATATGTTACTTTTTTTATATAATGTTGACGACATTTTTGCACCTTTCAATGCAAAATTTCCATATTTATAACAAAGGATATGTGGTAAAAAGTAGGGGCAGTGGACAATGCAGAATATATTCTCTAGCAAAGGAGAAGATTTATCTAATGCTTTTCATATCCCTTTTCATTTGTGTAAATGCTTTTACAACTGTCAAAGGAGAAGTGGAAATTTGAAACCTGAAACCAAAATTCAGATCTGGACCACATTTGGAGATTGACTTGTTTCGCTTCAAACCTCAACATCAATTTCTTGATTTTGTACTAGGATGTTTCAAGATTGATATAAATAAAATAAAATAATTACTAACTCCTTAATCCCACGATGCTTTGGATTGTATAATAACTCTAGCTCCTGATGCAAGCCTGTTAGGAGATGAAGAGAAAATGATTTAACGTAGAGTTTAAATTAGAACGAAGCTCTAAATCAGTACTTGCTTATTCAAAGGAGATAGAACTCAACTTTCTTCGATTCTGACCGAGTGTGTATCTGTCGTCCTCTTGCTCTCACTCGGCATGCCAGGGTCAGTGATTCGTGAGCTTTCCCCTCTCTCGGATGAGATCCTACGTTTCTCGTAGAGAGGGGATCTCAGTAATTCACATCTTAGCTGCTTACTGAGAGAAGAAGCCTCGATTGATAATGAGACGCATTTTGAATTTGTGGAACTTTCTTCTTCCTTATCATTTATTGAATCAATATGCTGACTGCTTCTGCAAATGCCGCATTAGTTTTGTTAGTTCACTCATATTATCTCATTAGCATCAAAATTTCAAGAAAAACAACAGTTCATACCTATCAGAATTGTAAGAAGAAGATCGTTTGAGAGTGGGTGCAACTTCTTCAACCACACTCTTCTCAGCCAAACTCCCGCTAAAGCACTTTTTATTGGCAACCCTCTTCCCCATTGGCTGAGGATTCTCAGGCAGGTGATCGATCTCTCCCAACGTTACCGAAGTCGACAGATACTTGGAGCTAGAATACCTAGGCCCGTAGGTTGGAACAAGGCCAAAGCTGTGATCTTTCTCTTGTACATAACCGCAGGAGATTAGTTGCGTTATCATATTAATAATCTTGAGCTTTGTTCTTGATGGGAACCGGTATCCTTCTTCTTCGAGTATCCTGAAGCTGTTAAGCTTCCTCACGTCATCTCTGATGAGAGATTCCAACGTCTTCTCCCCAATACCATTTGATGCAGCACCTGCAGCCGAGGGAGGTGGCGAAACAGAGTTCCTAGATCTCTCTGCATTATCTTGAATCTCGGAAAGTTGAGACTGGTGAGGTTCTAATGAACCATCATCAGTCGAAACACCTTTCTCCATGACTGCGCATTCTTGTAACTCTGTCTGAGTGGAAGCATTAGCAATGCCCTCATTTTTGTAGTCTGTTAGGCTTAGAGGGCGATTCCAAGACGAAACCTTCTCCACACCTGATTCTGGGGATGCACAAGGGGGCTGTAGCTGAGGTGGAAACTCATTATCCTGCAAACTCTTTGTAGTTCCATCATTAATGCTAGAAGAAGAAGATGACTCCTCCTGGTTCTGGGGGCAAGGCGGTTCAGATAATGCTCTCTGGCCCTGTATTATAAAAGTCGGAGCAGGACTAAAGCGGCCTAAAGAAACAAGATTTGTCAATTTTGCAGAAACTAAGCAAACACATCTACCAATTCAGTCCCCTCAAGAACTGTATATCATCTCAACAACATGGAAATGACAATGAGTTTACTCGGGTGCAGAACTAAAGAGGCCTAATAAACAGATTCATCGACTCGCTTAAACAAGCAAATTTACCAATCCGATACAAATGAACGCTGCATATTCATCAAACTAGATAACCTAAAGCGATCTATGAAACAAGATTCATCAATTACAGAGAGTAAGCAAATTCACCTATCCAATTCAATCAAAGCAAAACTGCATAATTATCAAATTTTGGAGCCAAACAACTGATATAAAAATGGATTACCTGGATCCGAATCTTCAAAGATCTCTGAACCCTTGAGAATGTACTCATTGCCATGAGCAGGGTGAATAACATCATCCTCGCAAAGATCATGCCATACGTACCCATTCCTGTAGCTCCTGCACCACCAAAATTGATTTTGAAATCCAAAACTCAGAAATCAAATCAAAGTTCAGTTAGAATATTACTGGCCCCACCTCTTGCAGGACCAAGAATACATTGAACCGATACCTCTGCCTCTCAAAACATTAAGCCTTTCAATCACATCTTCAAAAAAAAAAACTACTCAAAATCAAGCTGCGGCAACATTTGTAACATATTTATCACCGACATCACATCACTACCTCTCAAGTAAAGATCATCACTAGATAGCGGGACTTCCATGAAGTGCGGGTGCTCCAGCTGGCGATTCCGGCATAAATAGTAAACAACCGGAACTTTGCCAGCATGACGCGGCGGCGGAGAGCTATAGTGATGATTGTATCGATATTTGGGAGATTTCTCAGTCCAAACTTTTGCTCTATCCGGACTCAACTGCCTGTATTTCTTCATTCTCTTATCCATTTTCGAAAACCTCAAAATCCAAATCAAATCCGAATATGATCAGCCATGAAGAACTAACTAATTCAGCATTTTCTCCTGAATTGAATAAAATCTCGATATCGTTTGATCGGCAGACCTCAATAATCACGCAATAGATCTACGACGACGACGCAAGCAAACATGAAATTAGCTAAACCTTTTTGAATAGCACATGTTTGATGAAATGACAGCGCGAGTGATGAGAGGGACGGGATGGAGCAAGTGCCTGAATTTGAGGGGAAGAAAAAAAAAAGCATCAATCGGTCTTGTGATTCCACTTGTAGCTTTTTCTTTTCTTACTTTTGCGGATTCGATTTTTGGCTTTTTTAAAAGGGGTTTGGGAGTGCTGTGATTCAAAGTGGTTTGTTTGGTAGTGGGGATGGAATTGGAATGGGTTACATTTGTTGATTCCGTTTGTGGACCCAACATTTTGTACATTTTTTGCTGAATCTCTAAAATAAAAAGAAGAACGTTTTGTGCTGATCATTTTTTTTACCCATAAACTAGTACTACTACTTAGAATATGTGAGTACATAAATAGAATCTGAACATAGATATATAAATTCATTCGGAAGTGTGGAAAACTATACTGATTCTGACAAAAATATGTCAATTTATTTGCTCCAACGGATTATTCTTGTAAACAAAACTTTCACCTCTTCGCTCATAAATGTGAGTTTATCCAAAACATTAACGGAAATTTCACTTTTTGTATCTATAAATATGGTGTGGTTCGAATAATAACTAATTTATAGTAATTACTAATACTCCTCCGTTCCAAATAGACACATTTCTTTTCGCCATGAAGTTTAAGAATAGTGTGTTAAATGAATTGTGACAAAAGTAAGAGAGAATAAAGTAGGATAGATAAGAAAAAGTTTTATAAATTTAAACAATTAATGGGACAGAAAAACGGGGGGCGTAGGTTTTCTGTTTCTGTCATGCAGAAATCGCCGATTTCTTGAGTTTTACCGGTCGGAATCCGTTCCCGTTTGTTTCATTGGATTCCTCGTGTCTTGCTCTTGATTTCTACCGTCTTTATTTTCTGATTTGGTTAGGTTTTAGGGTTCTTGCGTCGGTTTTTCGTCTCTGGTCAGTTCCGCCGTTTTCGCGTCGTGTCTGGTTGCCGGACGTCTTTTCCGGCAATGTTGCATCGTGGTCACGTCGGGGATGGCCTGTTGGGTCGGGTGGTGGCCGGTGTTTGGGCGGTGGTGCTCTGTGGCAGCGGCAGTAGGTGTCGGCGCACATTAGGGTTTTTTCTAGGTTTTCTTTTTCTCCTTCTCGTCGGTCGCCGGAACTGGTTTTTCCGACCAGTTCTGGTCTCCCTTGGTCGCGTCGGTCCTGGTGCTGCTGGGGGTGATCAGATTTTGAGGGGTAGAAGGTGTGTGGGATTGGCAGCTATTGATCCTTGGCGGCTAACCTGCTAGGGTTTCGCCATGGCTGAACCGCTTAGATGAGGAGATGGGCAAGATGGAGGTCGAGTGGAGGAGAAAGAAGCAGGAGATAGAAGCCAGCCGACGGTGGAAGTAGGGGCGTCTCTCGTCGCCAAGGCCATCCCACCGTCGGGCTTGCGAATTGGATCGGTGATGTGCTTGCCGAACACCATGGAGGAAGAAGATGGGGAAGACGACTTGGCTACTGATCAAAAGTCGGCTGGATCGCCAGACTTCATGGAGAATGAAAATATAAGAGCCGGCTCTGATCGTCATGACAACTCAGAGTATTTGGAGGTATCAAGAAAAGCAACTTTACATAACAATATGTTTGGCCATGATATACATGCAACCTTTGATTTGAATGCGTCACGTGTACTACAAGTTGAGGAAGTGAAAGTTGCGAACCACGAGATTAATCGCACCATATCAACCGTGGCGGGATCGGGCTCAATTGAGAAACATTTTGGCACGTGGGAAAAAATTGAGATATTTCTGTCATCCATCCCGGGGGCTAAAAACGCACCCACATCTAGGCCGTCTCCTAAACTTAAGGTGCATGATTTTCGCAAAATCCATACCCAAGAAGGCCTCAATACTAACCCATCTTCCAACCTAGCCTCATCCAAACAGTGGAAAACCATAATCAACCCTAAAACTACCCATCTTTTATTACCATCTTCCGAACCGTCACCTACGATAAAACCCACGTCCAAAACTAACTCATCCCGACCCTCTCGGCCATCCAAAAATACCCGCACTCCCAAACCCTCAAGCTAAAGCCGAAAACCCAAACAGAAATACACCCTCCCCACCCCCTCCCCGGAATGGATGGTGATGATGGACCGCAACGTCATACAGGAACCTAGCAGAGAAGGCCCATCTCATACCTCCCAGGGGTCCGAGAAAGATACGACAAATCCTTGGGAGAAGAAAAAGAAGACCATGGCGGATATGCTTAAGGATGGTCAGCCAAAGCCTTCGAATGTACCATTCATCTTGGACCCCAATAAACTGAAGCAAAGGGGCACGGCAACCCAGGAGGACGGTATCCCTTGCCTTCATTTACCTGATACTGATAACTCTGAGCTTGCAGATCGCATGGGACTCGCCCTAATTGGGAAGTTCTGACACTCCATCCCAGCCCCCCACTTGATTCGCAGGGCTCTCTCAAATTTCAAACTGAAAAGTACGCTAAGTTGGAATTTTATTAATGCAAAGCATATCCTCATTACCCTTTCTGAGATTGATGATTACGTGAAAGTTTTATGTGGAGCTAGTAACAATAATACTTGGTTTATTGAACACCATCCAATGAGGATGTTTAAATGGACTGTTGATTTCGACCTATATTTTGAGACTCCCATCGCTGCTGTTTGGTATAATCTGCATGCTTTACCTATACATCTTTTTGAAGAATCTATGCTATTTTCCATTGGTAAATTGTTTAGTGAACCCATACAGATTGATCATAACACTATCACACGCGCACGATTGTCATATGCACGCATTTGCATTGAAATAGACATCTTCAAGCCTGTGCCGGAAAAATACATACTCCGACTTAGGGGAAAGGATGTGACATTGCAAGTGAGGTGGGATAAGATCCCGCACTACTGTTCAGCCTGCAAGCATGTGGGGCATTTAGAGGATCATTGCTACGCTTTTGGAAATAATCCGGCCCCACCCAAGAAAGACTTCTCCAGACCGGCACAACAGTATCAGAATGAGATGAGAGGAGGACAAGGGGGACAGAACCGGAGAAAGCAAATTACAGAGAAGATAGAGGCAGAATCAGGCTGGAACCGTGTAGGTAAGAATGGCAATGTTATGAGGGTCTCAGCGGCGCAGGGACAGAATAAGGGAGGTCAGGCAGCCAGGTATAAATACAGAGTGGTGGCGAACCGAAACGACAACCATAGTAGCAGTCTTCAGACTCGAGAGCCCCCTGTTGTCCCGAACTCGGGCATGCTTGTCCTACAACCTTCTGGACAGGGAAAGAAACAGAAGACGAAGAGAAGTCCGGAAAGCAGAGCCAGATATAGAGAGAAAAGAAGGCTGAGGCGGCTAGAGGAGGTCGAGGGTCGAGCCATGTCAGATACCGAGGGCTCGGAGTTTGAGACGGACGACGGTGGGGAATCGCAGAACAGACCAAGATCACTGTCACCCATCTTTAGAGGGAGCCGTTTGCCGGGTAGTGAGAATCACATGGGACTAGGGGTCCATAGTAATAGGTTTGTTATTTTGGAGGATGAGGAGCTTGAGACAGAGGCGTCCATGGCCTTGGTTATGCATGACGGGATCGCAGATGCTCAGATTATTCACGAGGCTAGAAGGGCAAAAGGAATACGGAATGGGGCTGCTAGAAATGGGAGCTCACCGATGGAGATCGCTAGTGATGGGGATCACCGACCTGTGATTGAAGCAGCGATGAAGAAAGCAAGGGTTTCTACCTCGCTCAAAACCTGATTTGTTCCCCATGACGAGCCAGTTCGTAGTGTGGAATGCTCAGGGTGTGGCGAATGCCCGTACTAAGAGACATCTGAGATATCTGATTCGAGAACACAAGATTTTGTTTGCGGCAGTGATTGAACCACAGAGGACACCACCAGCTTTAGGGAGGAACTTTCAGGGCCTTCGATTTGCCGGATCCAATGAAAGTGGTCATATTTGGATTCTTGCCCATGAGGATTGGACAGTGGAAGTGGTTGATGACTCGAGACAGGCCTTACACGTTAAGATCTCTTCCGAAGTCTTCCCTTTCCCGATCTACATCACCATAGTATATGGGCGACACACGAGAGAGACGAGACATGCACTTTGGGAGAAGTTGGGAGACATCTCGCTGGCTATGGATGGAAGGTCGTGGCTTGTGGAAGGGGATTTCAACATGTTCCTGACCAATGAAGAGAGACAGGGGAGTGACACGGACAGGCACAGAAACATGATGGACTTTGCCGATGCTATTGCCGAGTGCCAGCTGATTGACCCAGGTTTCGATGGACCGATCTTCACGTGGCACATGGGGGGGCTTTGGGAGAGGTTGGACCGCATCTTGATTGGAGAGCATTGGACATCGGTGTTTACTACGACGAGAGTGACACATTTACCGAGATTTAGCTCTGATCATGCGCCACTTTTGGTAGGATGTCAATTCTCTGTCCAGACAACGAGATCGGCGTTCAGATTTCAGAATATGTGGGTGAGACATGAGACTTTTAGGGGGCGAGATTGCCAGAGTACGGGAGGCAGAGACAGGATATAATGGCAGGATGAACCTCCAACTCAAGCTCATCAGGACCAAGAAGCTCCTAAAGGTTTGGAACATAGAAGTTTTTGGCAACATTATCCAAAACCTAAAGGATGCAGAGCAGGCAGTGCTTGAGGCACAGATTTTATATGATAGTGACCCGACACCAGCACATAGAGCTGTATTCAGTCGAGTGTCTGCAGAGCTCATCATCACGGCGAAGATGGAGGAAGAATTCTAGAGGCAAAAGGCGGCGATTAGATGGGCTGTTGATGGAGAAAGGAACTCCAAATTCTTTCATGGCTGGGTCAGACAGAAGAGAGATAAGTCGCAGATACACACGGTCGAGTTTGGGGGGCAGGCACTGACAGATGAGACAGAGATCAGGGAGTCAGTGGCATCCTTCTTTCAGCAGCTTCTGACATCGGACGTTGGGGACCTTGCAGAGCGTGACTTATCTCTCATCCATACACTTCCAGATTCAGTTGACCAGGAGGCCCTGTGTGCGCCACCGTAGGAGAAGGAGGTTAGGGATGCAGTTTTTGGGATCAGTGGTGATAGTGTGTCCGGGCCGGATGGGTTCACTTCTTTGTTTTTTCAGCACTGCTGGGACACTGTGGAGAGGGATGTGATTACAGCTGTGGTAGACTTTTTCAGTGGGGCGTTTATGCCCCGAAGCTTCACGGCTACCATGATCGTCCTCATTCGGAAGAAGCCTAACCCAGTCACGTGGGGGGGACTATAGACCGATCAGCCTCTGCAATGTTACGAACAAGATCATCACAAAGATCATTGCTTCAAAACTTGCACCTTTACTCCCCCTTGTCATTGCACCGAATCAGAGTGGGTTCATCAAGGGCCGCCTGCTTACTGACAATGTTCTTCTGGCCCAAGAGTTGATACATGACCTGGGGAAGGAGCTTTCGAGTAGAGGGAGATCGCCCAATCTGGCACTCAAGCTGGATATGGCAGAGGCGTATGATAGAGTCCAGTGGCCGTTTTTTGCTCAAGGTCTTAGAAACGATGGGATTCTCAACAACCTGGGTGAGTATGATTAGTAGATGCATCTCGTCATACTGGTTCTCAGTCCTGGTGAACGGGGGTCCGGCGGGTTTCTTTCAGTCCTCAAGGGGGCTAAGACAAGGGGATCCCTTATCGCCCTCCCTCTTTGTGTTAGCGACAGATTACCTTTCAAGATGTCTGGATAGGCTGATCAAGGGGGATAGAGAGATGATATACAGATGCCGAAAAAAGGCCCCCATTATCACTCATCTCTCCTACGCAGATGATATAATCATAGTCTCGAGGGCACATAGAAAGGCAGTTAAAAGGTTGGTTGGATGCCTGGATCACTACATTGCTGTGTCTGGGCAGAAGGTGAATAATGGGAAGACACATTTCTTTTTGGCGACTGAGCACATGGAGTTAGCTAGCATTGTTGAGGAGGTTGGAGGCTTTCAGAGGGGGTGATTCCTTTCACATACCTTGGGGTCCCGATCTTCAGAGGAGCAAGGAAGACAGATCATCTTTTGCCCCTCAGTCAGAAGCTCATGGACAGAATCCACAGTTGGTCCCATCGACATCTTGCTTTTGGGGGTCGGCTTGCTTTGATTAAGAGCACCCTCGCCGCCATCCCGCTTCACATCTTACAGGTCATGAATCCTCTGCTTGGCTTTCTGGACGAGTAGGAGCAAATTCTGGCTAGATATTTTTGGGGTACAGTTGGAGAAAAGAGGAAGCTACACTGGATTTCTTGGAGACAGATTTGCTTGCCTTTTGATGAGGGTGGCTTGGGTATTCGCCGCTTCAGGGAAGTGTCAGTGGCTTTTGGGTTCAAGCTGTGGTGGAGACTGCTAGCTCAGGATTCTCTTTGGGCCAAGTTCATGACCCAGAAGTACAGTATCCTTCCTTGTCATTTGCATACATCTCCTTGTGGGTCGCATGACAGTCCTACTTGGCGTTCTTTGCATCATATTTGGTCATACATGCATGAGTATATCCGTTGGTCCTTGGGTGAGGGGAAGATCAGCTTCTGGGATGATGTCTGGCTTGGGGCTAGCCCCATCCGGAGTCTGTGCATCTCAGGAAATGATCCTCCTCAATCTCAGGCCGTTGCATCATATTGGCATGATTATGCATGGGATGTGGATATGCTGCATAGTTTATCTTTCAGGTTTGGCGTACCTCCAGATGTGATAGACCAGATCAGAGCCACGCCGATCGAGTTGGGGGCGAAGGATGTGAGGCGGTGGAGTCTGACTAGCCATGGCGAGTTCTCTGTGACCTCAGCTTGGGAAAGCATCCGGACTAGATTGCCGAAGAGGGAGATTTTTGGGCTTATCTGGAACCAAGGGTTGACCCCTACCATCTCTGTGTTCATTTGGAGGTTGCTATTTAGTAGGTTGCCGGTGGATGAGAAGTTGCAGATGAGGGGGATTGAGTTAACGTCTAGATGTCAGTGTTGTCGGTCTCCTTCAGTCGAGTCTCTTAGTCATGTCTTTTTCTTGAGTCAGTCGGCTTTTTCTGCATGGGAGTATTTCGATGCCTGGTTTCCTTCCTTGCACACACCGATTCACACGAGCACTGATATTGCACTTAGACTAGGTCACTGGCGGAGGTCCTCTTTCCAGAGGGCTCCTGCCTTACATATTAGTTTTCTTGTTCCCTGTTTGATTGCTTGGTTTCTTTGGACGGAGAGGAATGACTGCAAGCATGGTGGTCATCCTTTTCGTCACTCTCATGTTATTTGGCAGGTCACTCACCACCTGCACGTGCTTGTCTTGGCCGGCAAGATCACCCCGACCCACTGGAGGGGATGCTCGCCGTCGGTTGGTTTCATGTCTTTCTCCCCCAGACAGCGTGTTCTGCGGTCACTCATGGTCCTATGGCATCCCCTTGATGCCCCTTGGGTGAAGCTAAACACTGACGGTGCCTTCTCTACATCAACAATAGAGGCGATGGAGGGAGGATTGGTTCGAGGCTCTGATGGAGGACTTTTGCGTGCCTTCTGTGCTCCAATAGCCGCATCATCGAGCTTTGAGGCGGAGCTGTTGGCTCTGATTCGGGGGTTCGAGATGGATATGGAGCTTTCGACACACATCTGGATTGAGCTTGACTCAGCGGCTCTGGTTACGTTGTTGTCATCTAGACAGCTTAGCGCTGCGGATTGCAGACATCACATGGCTTTGATCCGGAGTATGGCTTCTCAACGACATGTTCAGTTCTCACACATCTACAGAGAAGGGAACCGAGCTGCTGACTTTCTTGCAAGTTGAGGGGTTCAGACCCCTGCCCTTACTTACTGTGATCCAATTTCTGCGCCTCGGTATCTGAAGGCGCTGGTTAGGATGGACCAGCTGGGATATCCTAACTTCCGTTTCCGACGTAGAGATGTGGGTTGATCCAGCTTCTTTGGTGGCTGGTTTTGATAATTTTTCGTTTCTCCCTCGTATATATATAGTCAGTTTTTTTCCACTTGATAGTACGGAGGATCTCGACTTGTGGGACCTCTACTTGGCTTCTTCATGTTCTTGTTTAGATTCTAGTCACTTTTGGGCTAAGATCATGTTGTTAGAACATTTTATCTTGATATTATTTACGGGTTGAATGTCTGCCTAAACCTCCCGCCCACAAAGGGCGTTTTTGATTAAAAAAAAGTAGGATAGATAAGAGAGAACAAAGTAAAAGATGAAATTACTTTTTGCCAAAAATAGAAATGACTCAATTAACTTAGAACTTCCCAAAATAGAAAAATGACTCTATTAACATGGAACGGAGGGAGTAACTAATTTCAATTTTGTATATTAAAAATATCAACACAAAAGACATAAATTTATCAATCTTCTTGGGTTGATAAACTTATTTCTTTGTGTTGATATTTGAATTTACATGTTGTATTGATATAATTATGTCTTTATGTTGATAATTTTAATACATAGAATTGAAAGTTATTAGTTATTACTATAAATTAGTATTAACCTAGCGGGTAGTGATAAAATGTAAACTCATATATTGTACAAACTCCAAACTTTTCAACATAGTGTCAACACAGTGTAAAATTTCAAGATTTGATGTCAACACAGTATCAACACGGTGTCTACCGTCGACACTCTGTTGAGATTTTGCTGTTGCTATTATTTTGTAATCTGTTAACGTTTTTTAACGGTTCAGATCATAATTTAGAGTTTATACAATATTTAGAATTTACATTTAATTATATTCCTGATAGAATAAACTTTTAAATAAAAAATGTGACAATCTAGTTTGAGACAGATAAATAAATGATTAGTACTATGTTCATTAGTAGACCTCTATATTTTCCTTTCTATTCAATTAACAGGTTATTTCCAATATTATGTAGTGCTTGAATAGAAAAATTGATCCAAGGCTTGAAACGAGTCCGACATGAAGCATGTTTGGGAAACATAATACCTCAATATTCAAATAAAGCATGTTTTTCCACGTTTGGTTATGCATAACACTATTAAAAAATAAAACTCATATACTCGAACTCAGTGTGCCAAATTAATTTCTTCCTCGGCACAATTCAACAAATAATATGATAAAAATGAAATTATTGAGATGTAACGAACCACATACATTGTATTCAGTCATTCGAACTTGTTTTTGTAGAAGCTACACGGTGTAATAATTTATAAAACCTTATGATCACAACTTAACAGTTGCATCATTTGTGATTGCATTCAAAAGAACATTCATTAATGGTACAACATTCCAGTCAAGTTGTGTTTAATGGTCTTAGCTGGAAGATTGCTTGTGGAAAGGGGAAGAAAGTAGTACACTTGATTGACTGCAACTCCTGAGTGTGTGTGTGTGTGTGTGTGTGTGTGTATAGACTATAGATATTGCTTTGAATGACTTTGATGAGATTCATATATATGGGCCATCCCAAAATTGAGTTTTGATGAGTGGCCCAAACACTACGTGTTGAACTTGTACATATGTTTTTTTTTTATTACAGATTTACAGTTAACAAGCTCCAAAATTCTTTTCTACTAATATTTGAGACATCATTCACGTGCTGAAACTCACCAACTAATTATGAGTTCAAATGGTTGTTAGTTTCTCTTATGTCTTCAAAGTTATAACCAATTTCTCATGCTACACTTTAATAATTAAAGAAAATGTTAATTGAATAATGATTTACTCAAACTCCATATAGATAATCAATTATTTGGACCTTTAAACCCCTCTTTATATTGGAACAAAAACTGGTGAGTCGACACGGTCCCGTTTGAACTGTGTTTTACGACTAGAAATTCTATTTATCTTTTAGAATTAAATACTCCATATATGTATATAATACTATTAAATAAGACAATACATCGCAAGTAGATAAGATTATTACAACATCACATAAGATGGAAAATATTATAGTACTACATAGAGTGAATTCAAAACATTTCAATTATAGAATTTTGTAATGTCTTTGAGTCATGGTTAACTATAAGAATTAAAATTCAATTTTCAAGAAAGAAAAAAAGGAAGGAATTTTGGACAACATTTGATTATTACTATGTAAAAGGTTGTTGGGACACAATAATTGAAAGTAGCAAAGATTGGAGGCAGGTTAAACTAAATCACAAAAGATAAGTTACAAAAAAATGATTAAAGAGGGAAACAATTTCAACTTAAAAACAGTTAAGACATAGGTTTAGATCGTAAATGAGATCTGTGGGCACCCACTCTGGCCGACATGCTGGCCCTTCTCCACCTCATGGTTGTTGCCCATACACATCAAATTTATTAATTTCCCATGTTTCATACATATAGTCAAATTTAGAAACAAATATTTAGCGCTGAACATGGGCTAATAGTAAAATATAACCTAAAATCTAATTTAAAAAGCGGGTGCCCCCAGAAAATACAAACGATAAAACAGTTTAGTGTTATGAAATCTTGTAAGTTACGTTGTACTTTATAATTCGAATTCTCGAACAAAGTTTAGTGCGCACGAACTATCTTGAAATGTAGAAGAGAGATGGAATTTTCCCCCCAAAAATTGTAAAAATGAGGATGGTCATGTTAATCGACCCAATAATAAACTTAACGCTCCTAATAATAAAAATAAGATAAATCAAAGTTTTAAAAAAAATCTAAGAAGTCCATTAAAATCATGTCAACGGTCGAAGAAGCTAGTATTTTTTTGTAAATCGAATTAGATTTGTGAGAGTTTCATAAGCTGATCAAATAATAATAATAATAATTAATTTTTGTTTGATATTGAATGCTTGAGTTCTATGCAAATTCTCTCTATTTGCATGCTAGAATAATTCCTTCCCTATAGATTTTAAAGGACCATGGCCCCAGCAGTTTAAACTTTTTATTTGTATTATGGGATATTTAGTTAGGGGGCATTGGGTGATAGATGCAGATCATTGGACATTGGGTGGTAGTCATTACACACTTAGAAAAGAGAAGGCAGCGAAAATGTCAAAAAACCACTTTGAATGGATAAATTAGAGCAAGTGCTAAAGATGTAGTAGTAAATTAATCTCAAAAGATCAAAGTTGGGGGATTGTGAGTTTTGCATACTATATCATTAAAGGCTAAGGCTGTACAAGAATGAAGAAAAGTAAAAAATGTTAACCTCAACTCGTGTACTACATTCTAATTAAGGAGAGAAAACATGAACATTCCCTAAATTAGGCGTAGAATATTATGATGAGAAACGAACAATATACATATATCTAAAAATAACAAGGATTTAAGGTCTAATAATTATGAAAGAGACCAAAACTGCTTGCTGGTCTTTCACTTTTCCCCTTCCAAAATCCACATCCAATCTTCCTAATCTTGACTACCAATTTCAACGACTCTGCAAAATTCACCACTTATAGACCTCGGACAGACCCCGTTTTCTGCCCGCCCAATGCGGCGGCGGAATCTGATAGGGGTCGACCACCGGCGGAGGGTGGCGCCACTGCGGCAGAGGGCCGGCGAGGAGGAGCGTCTGGAGCAGCGGCCCTGCCTTCACCACCGCCTGCAGCAGCTTCCCCTTTTCCGGCAACGGGCCTTTGATTAGCTCCGCGGGCACTCTGTGGGGCGACGAGGCGATGCTCTCCTCGCAGTCGGAGGAGGACAATCCGTCGATGCTGGAGATTCCGGAATTGGGGGCTGATTGGTGGAGGAGGATCTTATCCAGCAGTATCTTCTTGCAGTTTGTTCGAGCTTCGTCGCGTTCTTTAATGGCGGCAGTGAGGAGCTCCTTGAGGTGGAGGATTTGGGCGTCGCGAGATTTGAGGTCGTGGTCTGCTCGGACCCTGGTTTCTTGGAGCTCCATGCTTAGCTTAAACAATTGCTTCATTTCATCCATGCTCTGCTTCAACATAAAAATTAATTGGGAAATTGAGAAATGGAATTAGGTGGAATTGAAATGGAAAATGTGATTTAATTGAATTTACCTTTTGTTGGTGAAAATAGGGGGAGTTGAGAAGCAGAGGAGCGTCTGCGTCATGATCAAAATCCATCCAACTTTGTTGTGACTTTGGAGGAGAATTCTTCAACTCATCCGTGCCACTCCCATCTTTTATACGTGTAATAACGACTGCTTAACTGTTCTGTTCCCCTCAATCTTCTTTTTCTTTTTCTTTTTTTTTCGATAATTCTATTTCTGTCTTTGCGCCGTGGCAAATACTATTTGTTTCTATTCGAGTGTGAAGTTAAAAAAGCCTTTTTTAATTACATTAAAATTTAAAACAAAGAACTTATTTTCTTAATACTCTGGACATATTATTTTATTACATGGCGTTTGTCTAAATAATTTTAGTTACATCAAGAGAAAAGAAAAGAAAAAAAGTAATTTCTATCATTACACTCAATTTGATAAATATATCACAATATCTTGGAACTACTAAATTTTTATTCGTATTATGAGTTATGGGATATGGATTTAACATTCAAATCTGTAATATAAGTGGACATTAATTGAAGTATGTTAAAAACGAAAATAAAATGTTAAATTTTCATTTTATGGAGGGTGGTTTTAGTGTTTTACATTTCTCTCTTAATCATGATGAGCTTTTCCTGAGTTGTAACAAGTCTACATTAAATGAAATAATTACTTGTACACAAATGAAATAAATTCAATGTTTGGATATTATCACATGTGCTCATATGAACTAACACTCGACGCCATCAAATTCAGATTTGTTCTTTATTACCTACTAGTACTAGTATAGCACACCGTTTTAATATTTTTATTTAATCTTATTACTATAAGTATCTTTATTTGGATGACATGACATTTCTTTTGAAAAATATAATTTGTGGGACACAATATTTTGCCTAGGGTTAGGAAGGAGTGGATTACGACAGATTAGGGGAGAAGGCTATACTGCCAAACCTAAACAAGATTAAGATAAAGACGATGTATCTCTAAGTTAAATGTGACTGTAATTTGATCAATGGGTTGGTTTTCACTGTGTATATATTGATAGAGCATAGGGCAACGGCCATAAAGAAACACAAATCAGCGACAAATGCGGCAGTAAAGACAACTCAGATTCTTTAATAATGTTTTTTACTATCTGAATTCCAAAATAAATATATTTTGCTTTTTATTTATTTTAAGGTGACTACTGAATCTCATTCTTTTAGCATGTTAAGGCCATCCATAATAGGAATAGCCTAGCAATAGCCCAACCATAGCCTAGTCACAAACTCCTTCTGCCACATCATCAACACTAAAAATCCTTCTGCCACATCATCAAAACAAGCAAATAGCTCAGTCATAGTCCAGCCATAGCCTAGCCACATATATCACTAATAACAATTATATAAAAATGAAATAATTAACAATCACACAATATACGGAATTTAATTTACGAGACATATACGGGAAACATTAATAATACTATTAAAATTTTAAAAAGTACAATAATTTAAAAAAAGTACAATAATTTTTAAAAATTACAATAATTAAAAAAAGTACAATAATTCACTCCTCGTCTCCGTCGTCGTCTCCTCCGGCGCTGGCGCCACCCTCGCCTCCGCCTCCGTCGCCACCATCGCCGCCGCCTCTACTCCCGCCGGTCTCCCTCCGTGCCGCCTCCAACTCGTCCTGCATGCTCATGAGCAATGTTTGAAGCAAACTCTTCTCCACGGGGTCCACCGCCGCCCGCCATTCGGCCATCGTCTTGACCATTTGAGCCCGCGTTTGTTGACGCGCGAAGAATTTGAGATCCGCTGTGGATTGGCCAAGGGGGATGCCGACTGGACCTCCTGGGAACCCCCGACGACCCTCCTCGCCTCCCGTTGAGCCCGCTTGTGCCTAACCGGGCGAGTTCAGCGAGCGAACGAACGAGGGGTCGGGACCTCCTGGGCCGTCTAGGGGAGGTCGTGGGAACCACCGCTGCTGCCGCTGTAATCACCGGTATAGTTCAGTCGTTGCTTCTTCGTCCAGCCAGCGTCGACACCTACTCGGAACTTCTCGGAGTCGTTCAGCACAAGATAGCAGTTCCAGTAGGTTAACTTCTTATACAACCCGGGCTAGGGGAAGGCTTTCTCCGCTATCCTCCTGCAGTCTTCCTCCGTTTGGCCACAGCTCTGCATGCGGAGGGCGTTGGCGTACAAACCCGAAATTCGGGAGACGGCAGCCCTGATTCGGTCCCACCCATTCCGGCAATCCTCCCCGTTGTGTGGCCTCCCCTCCGGGCAAAATGTCTGGTAGGCTGCTGCTATCTTGCCCCACAAGTTGACGATCCTCTGGTTGTTCGAAGCGAGAGGATCATCCCAAAAACTGACCCACGCCTTGCACAGCGCGACGTTCTCAGCGTCCGTCCACCTCCTCCGGACCTGGCTATCCTCACCCGGCTGCGACGACTCGCCTTTCTTCTTCCCCTTGCCCTTCTTCTTTGGGGCGCCCCGCACTACTCCCCCCACTGGAACGGGAGTTTCCGGAACACCGAGCATATCAAACCCCAACTCCTCCAAGGAGAAAGTCTCAAATTGCGTGAATTGCGTCTCCGTTAGGGTCAAAGTGTGCGAGGAAGCAGTCGAAAAATCAAAACTGGGGCGATATGCGTTTTCATCCCCCGACGTCCCCTGTGTCCCCGGTACCCCCCCTGTCAGGGGTTGCACCGCCGGTACCCACCATGTCGTCCCCTGCGTCGGGGGCTTCATCGTCGTCCCCCCAGGCATCATCTGCATCCCGGGTGCCCACCCCGACATCATATGCACACCGGGCTGCATCCCTGGTACCCCCTGCCAAACCGGCATACTTCCCCCAGCTGCCATCCCGGGTATCATCCCCTGCCAAGGGTACATGTTGTAGTACCCTGACATCGGACCCCATCCACCTCCCACGGGTACCGGGGGAGTATGAGACCCGGTCGTCACTGGAGAACCTTCGTTGGTGTTCTCCATTTCTCGGTGTTGATCTTGTACAGAAATTAAGATAGAGAGAGTACTCGTTAAAACAAGTGGTGCAAATGACAATGATGTGCAAACCGCGTATATATAGTGTTTTGAAAAGAAAAAAAAATCGTCTAGCCGATGCGCTAGGCGATCCGGACGCTGCAATAGCGCCGAGCGGATCGCCCAGCGCATCGCCTAGCGCCACGAAATCGCCGAGCGCTAGGCGGTTTTTAATTCCGAAAATGGCTGGGCGGTTGCAATGGACCGCTTAGCGCACCGCCTAGCGCCTGCGCTCGGCTAGGCGGTGCGCTAGGCGCCATTGCGGATGGCCTAACAAAAATGCCATGATCTTTACATAGAGATACTCAACGTCCTAAAGATAAATATTCAGATTAAAAAGATAAAATGTAGAAAATTAATTATAGGCCAATATATGTTGCTAAAATCGAATATTTATTTATTCTTCAAATAAGCCTAAAAAATAATCTGGGTGCCAAACTCAAATTTTCATCCAGTATTGGCTTGAAGCTTGAATCGTGTTGCAAATCACTTCACGTTTCAAGACAGAATTCTTTTTTTTTCTGAAATAATATAAAACGATTGCAAAAAAAATATGTAATTTGAATCTATTAATTATGAAATTGTTTATTTAATTTAGTTAATCAACGAAATATCGAGAGAGTTAATGCTCTTACAGTTCAAACCAACCAAATATGACGAGCTGATTTTTGCCATTAGACTATGTTTATCAGCAACCCTCCAACCCAACCCAACCATCCACTTTTTCAATATTTAATTCATTTCTATCTCCTCCACATCATCTTCCACATCATTAATATTCATCCAACCCAACCACACACATTTTCATGGTTTATCAATGACAACCCAACCACACTATTATATATTTATTTTTATATTATTTTTTAATACTATTATTATTACATGAAATACTTATTATCGGAAATTTGGAGAATCGGAGAATATATTATTCTCATCATCCTCCATAGCTAGCAACAAGAGAAACTAAAAAATATGAAATTCTATTAAACAATAAGGATTATAGGAGGAGAAAAGATGATATTTTTTTTGTGTAAAACTATAGCAAATGTGGTCTCTATTTATAGAGGAAGAAAAATTATGAATTTTGGTATAATTTTTATAATTTTTTAATATAATATATTAAAGATATATAAATTATTAAAAATAATAATATCAGCCAATGAAATTGTGCCATTTGGCACAATCTCATTGGCCAAGTGGTGAAAGGGGTGGAGAGACCGTTCGGTCTGTTTGAGGAGTGAAGGCCACCTAAGTCAAGGAGAGAGAGAGACCCATGCATTCATTTTTATTTTTTTTTTAAATTAGTGTAATGATGTGGCGGTCGACCTCGTCGACCGATAAACATGGTCTTAACAACTAAAGATTGAGATCGAGAAATTAAGCTGCAGTGAGATGTCACTTTAAAATTTTCTAGAGCCTAAGAGCACCCACAACCGTGCTCTTGCCAGCGAGCACGGTTGTAGGCTCGGCCCAACTTTTTTTGCCTGCTCTCTGGCAAGAGCACAACACCCACAGATGTGCTCTTCCGCAAGGACGAACACATTTCAATTTAAAATTCAATTAAAAAAACATTTCCATAATATTAAAATTCATTAAAAAAACCTAAATAATATTACAAATGACAAATAAAATAAAAACGATATAATTAAAATCCTAAAAATTAAAAAGTACATAATTAAAATCTAAAAATCCACCTGTATTGCCCTTCAGGGGCATCTTGGTCGTCGATTGGGTATGGCCGGTAGCCACCCGGAAAGCCCGAACTTTGGGTTTGAGGAGGGGCTGAATATTCCGTTTCCGGACTAGGAAACGGTTGTGAAGAGAACCATTCGGGGTTCCAACCGTGGGAGCCCGGGGGGTTATTGCCGTGGCCGGACATTGTTATGTTGTAGGAGTGGAAGAAAGATTGAGAATGGATATGGAAGAATGAAGATGAGAATGGATATGTGAGAATGAAGATGAGAATTGTGTAGTGTGGTATGAATTTTTGGGTGTGAAAGTGGGGGTATTTATAGATGAAAATGTGTATTTTTGGGGGAAAAAAATAAAAAAATTTAAAAAGTGGTAAAAAACGGATATATTTTTTTTGGGAAGTGGACGAATATTTTTTTTTCTTATTTTTAATCAGTTTTTTATTTAAAAACTGATTTTTAATTAAAAAAAAATCAAAGGCAACGGCTATGTCGTTGCCCAATCGCTGCGCGCCACGTCAGCTGCTCGCTGGCACGGACGTGCTCGATGCATTGAGCAGTGCCGTGCCAACAGCGCGAGCGCAACGGGCGGAACTAGTCCTTGCTAGCGGCACGGACGGACGGACGCCGTCCGTCCACCGTTGCAAATGCTCTAACTACTTACTAGTTTTTCCCCGATTAGTATTAATAATTAGCATTAATTTGTTTAATAGTAGTTCAATTAATTTTCTTAACTACAAATCATTGCAATATTTGCTCTTTAAAACAGGAATATTAAACCACCTCATCTCTTAAGCATGAGTTTAATGGTTTGATTCTGCTTATGTGAATGGAAAAAACTATTTGATCAGTCTTCTACCACTTAGTGCTAATCATTGGGATGAGGGATTCGTCCCCTGGCTGTTGACAAGAGGAATTAATAACTTAGGAAATAAAAATATAGTATTAATATTTTGTTACATACTTTTACATATATTGTGTGGTTGGTTTATTGTATTCTTTCTCTAGTCTGTGATGCTATTACAATAAAAAGTTGTAAAAACCACAATTGTGTTGATTTAAATTAAGAACGAATTAAGTTTTCAAAACAGTATAATAATTTTAAAAATAGAGTAGAGTATTGTAGGCAGTTGAGAATTATAAATAAAGATGATGAAAGAGTTGAAGCAATGTTTTAAAAACCGGACCGGACCGGCCGGTTCGATCGGTTCAACCGCGAACCGGTAGGTGGTCCGGTCCGGTTAGCACTATAAAACCAGTTACATGTTCAACCGCCATGAACCGCCGAAATCGGCCGGTCGGACCGGTCTGGCCGGGAACCGGAAACCGGTTCAAATGCTTTTCAAAATTTTATTCTAGAATTTTGGCCTTGATAGGGGTCGAACTCAAGACCTTCCGGTGAACTTACCAACAATTCTACCACTACACCACAAAGACTTCTTGGTAGTAATATGAACATAAATTATTTTCATATGTTAAACACGAAATATTTATCAATATAAACTAATAATTCGTGTTTAATATGTATATATGTATATTAAGAATATGTGATTAATTATATTAAAAGTTTACTACTATTTGATTATATACTAGGAGTATTTACTAAATATATGTTTTTAATTTATGTTTATTCATATATCTTTGTGTATAATATTATTTTGCCGCATTACTTTTTGAAAATAATACTATGAACTTATTTATTTTTATACATAAATATTAAATTTTTTATTTACAATAACTTACTACTAGTATAATTTATATATTTAATTATATTTGTTGATAAAAAATTAATAAAATTCTATCATTCACTAAAAATATGTTCTTTTTAATTTTATATTCTTTTAAGATAATTCATTTTAATTTTATATATTCTTTTAAGAAATTGTTAATTTTAATATATTTCTTATATTTTAATTATACTTTTACAATCACTAATGTTTTATAATATAGGAGTTTATAATTATACATAGAGTTTAATACTAGTTTTTAATATTGTGTATTATAATTTATTATTGTATTTAAACTTAACGTCATTAAATATTCTAATATAGTAGTACAAGACTTGTTTTCTATAATAATACTATTAAATGTATAATACTATAATATCTATTGATAAAACATTTGATTAAATTTTATTATTTACTACTAAATAAATAAATATATATATAAACAATATTCCGGTTCAACCAATGGTTCGACCAGTGAACCGGTTGAACCAGTGAACCAGTAATGACGCCGGTTCTCTTGCCGGTCCGGTTTTTAAAACATTGAGTTGAAGGATGGAGAAAGATAGCAATAAATGGAGCATCTACCAGCTTAGGTTTTGAGGTGAGAGGTGCTTTAACTTTATGATCTATCACTCTTTTAATTTAATAACCAATTGGCACCTGACTTGATCATTTATACATTCCCTCTTTTTGACCAGTCTTGTGCCCCTTCAACTGTGTGTATCTATCTTATCATCTCCTCTAAAGTCTCCATACTAGATACTAACTTTAAATTTTATGAACGATATAAGATGCATTAAAATTAGATTGCATTGTATGAATATTATTTAATTGCATACAGAACATCTAATTTCGGGATGGTGTTATACGTACTCCTATTAAGATTAGTTTTTACACATGAATCATCATGATTCCTTTTATTCCCATTATCAATTCTAGTTTAAAAATGACCCTTTTGAGTAAATACTCCTAGTCTCCTACTTCTAAAATATACTTTTATCATAATTTGTGATAGAAACCCATAACCCAGTTTTCCAACAGTTACTATATTGGAATATAAACTCGAATGAAGTTGCATGTATTTAGCGGTGGACATCAAATATTGAATTTTATAATAATTTTTTACAGAATATCTATGCAACTTTTTGTTCACATATTATCCAAAATTTCAACTGTAATTATTGTTTTGTAGCTATAAAGTCTGACCAACATAATTACTCTGTTATTTTCTGTTTCCACCGAATAAAATACTAATATTACAACTATGATATAGTGACAATAGTACTATTCTTTTGCCGTGCGCTAACATCTATATTATATATTCCCAACTTATAATTAAACAAATGTGAAATAATTTATTTCACCCACACATTTGCGTTTTAGTAAATTGGAATATAGTATGAAAGTTTTCCATTTTACCTGATTCTCTATCATCAGTTACTCCTACACGAGTTCATTCCGTAAAAGAATAACAAACATTATCATATGAAAGAATTACAGTAGTTAAATAAATCAAGAGATACAATTCTAAATTCACACTAGTCAAAAGTTATCATTAGCATATAGAAAAATTGTTAATAATATGTTCAAGAAAAATAGAAATATAACCGCAGACGGCTGCTAAGAAACATCAAAATCAGTCTACCCACTTGGGTTAGGGATGAAATGAGTTAAAAAATTGTTTACTACACAAATTTTAATTGACACGTATATAAGGAAAATGAAACACGACAAAAAGTTAAGAAAGCGTTGTAACTTGATAATTTTATCTTCATATTTCTACACAAATTCTAGATGTTTGTTGGGCTCGGTTTTGGATTTAAGCCGAATGTGAAAGTTAGTGCAATGGGCCTATAAATTTGTCTCATGGGCCTAAAAAAATAATTGGTCTAGGTTTAAAACCGGGCTTTGTTCATCTTCTAATCAACAGGAATATTGGAAAAATCGTTAGCAAAGACAAGTCTCAAGTGACAAGTCAAGTGAAAAGGATAGTTGTGGGCCCCGCCACCACGAAGCCGCCGGTCAAAGAAAAAGTCACCCCTCTTTAACCAATCAGACGCCGTTGCCACCCACACACACTCGAAGATTCAAATAAAGCATCAAAAATTCGAAACCCTAGATTTCTAATTCCTCTCGATTTCCACGAATTCAATGGAAAATTCGACCCAGGAATCCCACCCCCGACCTGAAAATGTCGTCACCTACGAATCCCCCTACCCAATCTACGCCATGGCCATCTCCGCCGTGAACCGCCGCCGCGTCGCCGTTGGCAGCTTCATCGAGGAGCTGAAGAACCGCGTCGACATCCTCTCATTCTCGGAAGATTCATCCTCTCTGAAGCCCGTCCCTTCTCTCTCCTTCGACCACCCTTACCCCCCGACGAAATTGCTCTTCCACCCCTCCGTCTCCGCCCCTTCCAATCTCCTCGCCTCCTCCGGCGACTTCCTCCGCCTCTGGGAGGTCAAGGACTCCTCAATCGCGGCCGTCTCCATGCTCAACAACAGCAAAACCAGCGAGTACTCGGCTCCGCTGACCTCATTCGACTGGAACGAGGTGGAGCCGCGGAGGATCGGAACGTCGAGCATCGACACGACCTGCACGATTTGGGATGTCGAGAAGGGCGTGGTGGAGACGCAGCTGATCGCGCACGACAAGGAGGTTTACGACATAGCTTGGGGCGAGGCTGGGGTTTTCGCGTCGGTTTCAGCGGACGGCTCCGTGAGGATCTTCGATTTGAGGGATAAGGAGCATTCCACGATCATCTACGAAAGCCCCATGCCGGATACGCCGTTGCTGAGATTGGCTTGGAATAAGCAGGATTTGAGGTATATGGCCACGATCTTGATGGATAGCAATAAAATTGTGATATTGGATATCAGGTCTCCCACAATGCCGGTAGCGGAGCTGGAGAGGCATAGTGCTAGTGTGAATGCAATTGCGTGGGCCCCGCAGAGTGCTAGGCATATTTGCTCTGCTGGGGACGATGCGCAGGCCTTGCTTTGGGAGCTGCCCACGGTGGCTGGCCCCAATGGGATTGATCCCATGTCCATGTACTCTGCCGGTGCAGAGATTAACCAGCTGCAGTGGTCGGCTGCCCAGCCGGATTGGATTGCCGTTGCGTTTGCCAACAAGATGCAAATGCTCAAAGTTTGAGGTACTGTTCTTGGCAACCCGGGCTAGTATGATTGTTGGGACGATTGTCTTATGATGAATGAAGGATCTCAGAACTTAGATGGATTAAGACTACTATGTTTCTTGATTTTGTGAAGTTAAAGTGGCCCTATTAGTTTCTTCTTATTGGGGCTCTGTTGTATGTATTAGTGAAGATGGTGGTGTAGTTGGTCCTAAGATTATGCATTTGTTCTCCATAGTCTTGATATTGCAATGTACTGTAGTATAATTTGTAGAAATCATGGAATAAAATATGTCCGATCAATGGATTTTGACCAAATAATAAATGTGACGAGACATCTAATTTTGTGAAATTAAATAATATAGCGTCGATCTACATTTTACGCAAATAAATGTAGTATATTCATTTTCTCAAATCCGATTTCCTGTGAGTGAAAAATAGTGGATTAAAGTTGGGCATGATTAGTTTTTAATTAAAGCTTGAAGTTTGACATTTTCTCAAATCCGATATCCTGTGAGTGAAAAATAGTGGATTAAAGTTGTGCATGATTAGCTTTTAATTAAAGCTTGAAGTTTGAGCTTAGGAAATAATTAACTAGTGTTAATTATCTCACATTGGAGAAGTGACACATCTTTTAATGTGCTTAAATTAAGTGATTTTATGTTAATAATTATAGTGGACCAAGATGGGTGAAAGAGCCCACACGGGCGTGCCGCCGCCGCCCGCCCGAGCACGTGCTCGCGGTCCCGAGCCGCGGGTCTCGATCTTGGACTTCGATCTTGGCAATTGGTCTTTGAGTGGTCTTTGGGCTCGGGTCTGGACCCGTAGTAATCTTTTTAGACCACTGCTGAGTCAGCAATCCAAGTTGCTTGACACATCGTCAAGCGTGGCACAGTCAAAGCCTACACGGCTGCCACGTGAGAAATCCACACGCGAAAGGCACACTCCTGCCACAAGCTTGTAACCGCCGATGGTTACGAATGAGCCATGATCAGCCTTCATGGCTTGGTTGACCCTGCATGGTAGGCTAGCCATTCCACTGCATTTGACACAACATTCACAAGCATTTGCATCATAAGCTCTCTTCCTCTCTGCATTGTCTTTCTGTCAAAGCTCTGCCCTCTCCTCCATCCAGTTCGCCGGAGCTCTTTTGATTGCGGTGCTGCTTCACCAGAGACGTTGCCGTTTTATCTTTGGGGACGACACACCAAACCGAGAGCACTACCGGGGCGTATCTCGTCTTGCGGAAAGAGACCTCCTCGACTCGGCTAAACAATTATTCACGGTTACTGTTTCGATTTCTCAATTGTAATTTAATTTCAGTTCAGTTTCCCCTTTTGTATTCCTTCTTTTGGGTTGTATTACGCCCGGTTGTATTTCTTGTAATCCCAGAAACTAACAATCGCAAGACGAGATATCTTGCCTTTGAAGGAATTTGACTATAAACTGAACTTAACACTTTCGAAACATTTAACACCTTTGCTGGAGATGTCGACTGAATCCAACACTGCTGCTGCCACCCCCGCCGCTGCCATTTACTCCACCATGGCAACCACTGGACCTGTCAACACTTCGCCAATTCCCTCGATGATGTCAACCCCCGGGTTCTATCCATCTTCATCAACAACCCCTTGGGAGTTTGTTAACCCCATGGGCCCACTGGTGGATCCACCTCGAGTGGATCGGTTGGTTCCACTTTTAGTGGTTCCTTCGGATCTTTTAATGGATCGAGTGCTGGGGTCTTCGAGTCTCACATGAATGCTGGGGCATTCGGGTCTCATGCGGGTGCTACGTAGAGGTCACCAATCCGAACCGAACCGGACGAACCGGCCCGGAACCGTCACCGGCGGTTCCGAACCGGAACCGGAACCGTCGGCGGCGGTTCGAACCGGCACCGGAACCGGTGGTTCCGCCGGGCCGGTTCCGGGTCCCATATTTCGCGAACCGTACCCGGCGGTTCCGAACCGCCGGTTTCGCCGGAACCGGCGGTTCCCGACACCTTTTCAGACCTACTTCTTAGCCTTTTCAGAAACCGCTCCCCCGGCCGCCGGTTTGGTCAGAAACCGTTGACGGAAACCGCCGGTTTCGGTTGAAAAACCGCCGGTTCCGGCGAAAATCGGGGGTTCCGGCGGCAAAACCGGCGGTTCCGGCCGCATTTTTCAAAATTTGAAATTTCAAACGGTCCTCAAAACCGCCGGTTCCACCGAAAACCGGTGGTTCCAGCGGCAAACCGGCGGTTCGCCGTGATTTTTCAAAATTTGATTTTTTTTAATCACAATTTTCCCCTATAAATACCCTCCATCCTCTTCATTTCTACTCACCCCATTCTTGTGTTAATAAGAATTTCTCTCTCAATCTCAATTTCTCTATTCTCCATCCTCATTCTTTCAAGTTGTTTACGTTATTTGCGCTCATAATTTACTCACGTTGTTCACGTTATCATATTCACACAATCACACTACTCTCTACTCTCCACTTTGAATTTCCATAAATATCATGTCTTCATCTCGTCGTGGCGGTGATCGGGGAAAGGGACTTGCCCAAGATCAAAGTGATACTCGTCGTCGCCGTGCCCCTACTAGAGAACAAGTTTCGGAGGAGGTGGGAAGGCGAGCCGCTCTTCGAGCACAAGTAAGTTCTAATGTGTTTTATTTTTATGTTAGTATTAAATTCATTTGTGTTAGTATTTTTACTTAGTCGTATCGTATAATTTTCGTAGGAGGAAGAAGATAGAAATGCGGCCTTGTTACTTGCCCTCGGCGGGCCCGACGACGACGACCAACAAGCGGGGCATTCACATTCGGCTTCGCGGTTCGAGTACGATGTGAATCTATCGTCGGACGAAGGCGATGATGGATCGCATCAATTCCCCCCTTCTAGCACCGGCCAAGTAAGCGAAAATGATGATGAGGAGGCCGATGCTCCTCCTCCTTCCGCAGGACGACAAAAGAAGAAGATGCCTCCCAAGTTGAAATCCGATATCTTCACCAAACATTACAAGAAGGTACCGGTTGTAATTTCAAATCCTAATGATCCGACCA
The DNA here is from genome assembly GCF_004379255.2 of Salvia splendens. NCBI lineage: Eukaryota > Viridiplantae > Streptophyta > Magnoliopsida > Lamiales > Lamiaceae > Salvia > Salvia splendens. Next base: position 12,349,858 of record NC_056033.1, read on the forward strand.
CTACCGTGGAGACAAGTGAGTTCAAAGCATATTGCAACTATTGCGATAAAGTCTATCCCTTTGGAACCGGTGGGGGATATGGTACTCTCCATAAGCATTTGAAGACAAAACACCCCGTGGAATATGGGCATACTAAGTCCCAAACCCAAATCAACTTCCCCTCCGGCTCATCGTCTCAAACAGGTACGCCACTATTTAAATATGATCCTAAAAATGTTACCGATACCATCGTAAGATGGGCGGCAATGAAACATTTGCCGTTCAATTTTTTTAATGATAGAAAATATGAAATTACTATGCAACAAGCTTTTAATGTTGCTGCAAAAAGAATTCCCCCCACTACTGCTCAAAGATCTAACAACCGTCAGTTTTTTGACAAAAAAAGGGAGATTGGAAAATTTCTATCCACCTTGAAGCACAAAGTTAATATTTGCTCCGATGTGTGGACGAATTCTTTCCAACGAAATTCCTACATGGGAATTTCATGTCATTTTATAGACAATAGTTGGTCTTTAAATAAACGTTTAATTGGTTTTAGACAATTTCCTTCCCCACACACCGCACAAGCAATTGCATCTCTAATTATTCAAGTTTTGAATGAGTATGAGTTATGCAACAAGATATTTTCGGTTGGTTTTGATAACGCAACCGCCAACACCGCAAGTATATCCGATTTAATTGCGGCTTGTTCCCCGGTGATAAGTGGTAAGTATTTTCACCAACGATGTATTTGTCATATTTTAAACTTATGTGTACAAGATGCTTTGTCTTTATGGCAAAGACATATTCAACCTATTACTACAGCTGTATCCTTGATCCACTGGAAGCCTCAAATTGGCAAGACGTGGAAGAAGTATTGCCACTCGAAGAAAATAAGGTACACAAAGTTTACTTTAGACGTGTCTACTAGATGAAACTCTACATATGACATGTTGCAATCTACATTAGAGCATACAGATTATTTAGTTGATTTTTATAGAACTTACCATGTTGATGATTTGTATCTAACATCTTCTTGTTGGGAACAAAGCATGAGCTTATTTAAATTATTCAAAGGTTTTCGAAATGCCACTATGGAGTTATCGGGTGTGTATTATTGCACATCCGTTCGTGTTTTAGAACATTGCATGATCATATCACTTGGTTTTAAAACTGCAATGAAAAATTCCACAAACAATCTTGAGCTAATGTGTGTTTTATATTACATGATTGAAAAATGGCTCAAGTATTTCAATGAGATCCCAACTGTTTTTTTGCTTGCCAAAGTTTTGGATCCAAAGTGGAAACTAGTTGGTACTTTCAAAATTTTAGAATTTTATTACAACAATTTAGCTTCTATTGATCTTGAACCACTCCGAGCTTTGCAAACTGACGAAGACGACGACAACTACATAAACCTTGCCCAAACATTCCAAATAAACCTCCCCCACCTCCCAAGCCTCCAAAGAAATTTTGAGTTCGACTTGCGGGCTCTCTTTCACGATTACGAAGCCAAGTACAACACTACCCACCAAGTTCGACCTAGACCCCCCCGTCAAACACATAACTTTGGCTTCTTCCAAGTTGATGACCCCGACGCCCAATCCCAATTGGCGGACCTATACGGCTTCAGCAGCGGAGGAAGGATGGCACATTCGACAAGTGAGTTAGATTTATATTTTGACTCACATTTTTCATTAAATGAGGAAGAAGGAGGTCTCGTTCCCCAACAAATCGACGTCCTAGAATGGTGGGGATCACACGAGAAAGATTTTCCAATCCTTGCATCAATGGCCAAGGAGATCTTTGCGGTTCCGGCTTCCACTGTCGCCGTCGAGTCCGCCTTTAGTGTTGGAGGCAACGTCTTGGACGACCGAAGAAATAGACTCACCGGGCAAAACATGCAAGCCACCATGTTACTTGATGATTGGTGCTCCGCCGAAATTAGAGACCAATAACCGAATTGGGACAATCAAGTAGTACAACCCGACCAAGACTACTTCCCCGACGAAGAAGAGTAGGCGCCAATTCCTCCAATCAAGCCAAATAGGTAAGCAAGGTAAGAGAACTACGTGGACTTTGATTCCAAAATGCAATTGAGCATTGAGAATACGTAGGCATCTCAACTTAAATTTCAACTTAAATTTTAAATTTAAGTTTAAATTTAATTTGAGCTCAAGTCCTTTTCCTTTATTTCTTTTTTCTCCCCTTTGTTTCGAATATGTAATTTTGTAAATTGTAATCAAGACTTTAAGTTTTTGTAATTTATAATTTTGAAGTTGTAATTTCTAATTTTTATGTTGTACTTTGTAATTTTAAAGTTGTAATTTGTAATTTTAAAGTTGTAATTTGTAATTTTAAAGTTGTTTGTAGTTTGCAATTTTAATGTTGTCATTTGTAATTTTAAAGTTGTAATTTGTATCAATAAAATTACATTTGAACATAGCTTTATTCTAATTGTATTTATGCAAATATATCTACATATTTTACTTGAATTACAAATTTAAAATGCAAAAAAAAAAAAAAACCGCCGAACCGGATGAACCGGCCCGGAACCGGGCAAACCTAGGTGGTTCCGGGGTTCACGTGAACCAGCGGTTCACGGTTCCGGAACCGCCGATCCTTGGCCGGGCCGGTTCCGGTTCCACTTATTTTCAAACCGGAACCGGCGGTTCAGAACCGTGAACCGCCGGTTCCCGAACCGTGGTGACGTCTGGGTGCTAGTCCCTTCGGGGCTGGTACAACCACGGCGGGCTCTATGCCCAACCACGTTGTTGGTTCCTTCGGGGGCAACGGAATTGGTCCCTTCCATGGACTAAGTACGGCACCTTTGGCACCAAGAATGATGCCATCTGCCGAGAAGCCACCAAAGTTTGAAGGATCTGATTTCAAAAGGTGGTACCAAAAGATGTTGTTCTACTTGACAACATTGGGCGTCGCCAACTTCCTCACTGAAAATGAGCCGCCCGCACCAAGCGATCAAGAGACTAGGCTCGAAGTCATGACGGACAACCTTTGTAAAAATTTCATTCTAAGTGCTTTAGATGATAGTTTGTATAATGTATACTCCGGTGTAACCACATCAAAAGAGATGTGGGAAAGTCTAGAAAGAAAGTATAGCATAGATAGTACTGAACAAGTTGTAGCATCCAAATTTATGGACTACAAGATGGTCGACTCTCGACCCATCATGGAGCAAGTTCAAGAGCTCCAAATGATCATCCACGCACTAGTAGCTGAAGGGATGACCTTGCCCAACAAATTCTTAAGGTGCACGATCATTGACAAGCTTCCTCTCAGTTGGAAGGACTTCAAGAGTTATCTCAAACATAAGCGAAAGCAGATGACCCTTGAAGACTTGATCGTGAAATTGCGCACTGAGGCTGATGTGCGCAAAAGTGACCAAAAGGCTAAGGGCTTTAGCCTACTTGAAGCCAAAGCCAATCTGTTGGAGCGGGGCGGTCCCTCCAACAAACGCCCTCGCCCAAATCAAAAGGATAAAGGGAAGGGAAAGCAGCCTGCAAAGAAATTTGAAGGCGAATGCTTCAAGTGTGGCAAAACTGACCACTTTGCCAAGGACTACCGCAGCAAGAAGAAGAAGCCGGCAGCCCACGTCGTTGAGAAGGAGTTCAAAGACTGGGATGAAAACGACCTCATTGCTGTGATCACTGAAGAAGTTAACCTTGTTGATAACAAGGGTGGCTGGTACATCGACACCGGCGCTAATGCTAATGTCTGCTCAGATAGGAGCAAGTTTGCCTCCTACACTGCTGTTGAAGGGAGGAAGATCAACATGGGGAATCAAGCATCGTCCGAAGTCCTCGGCATTCGCAACGTGATTCTCATGATGACGTCTGACGTCACTATCACTTTGAAGGATGTGCTGCATGTCCCGGACATCCGCAAGAACCTAGTGTCAGGATCAATACTAGTTAATAAGTGGTTTAAACTTGTATTTGAGTCTGATAGGTTTGCATTGTACAAGTTTGGAAAGTCAGTCGGAAAAGGTTATGTAACCGATGGACTTTTCAAGCTCAGTGTGGCAACTCGCAGTGTTGCAAAGCCGTTGGCTAATAATAATAAAGCATCTACTTTCTCTTACTTGACTGAGTGTTCAAATTTGTGGCATTGTAGATTGGGACATGTAAATTCAAAAGCTATTAAAAGATTAGTGAATTTAGATTTACTAAAGGCTAATGAAGCGGATATCCAAGATAAATGTGAAATTTGTCTTGAAGCAAAAATGACTAAGTTTTCGTTTCACTCGGTTGAACGAAGCACAAAACCCCTTGAATTAATACACACGGACGTATATGATTTAAAGATGGTGCAAACTAGATGTGGTAAAAAGTATTTTATCACTTTCATAGATGATTGTACGAGGTATTGCTACATTTATCTTAAGAAGTAAAGATGAAGCAATAGAAGGGTTCAAAAATTATAAGAACGAAGTTGATAATCAACTTGATTGTAAAATTAAAACGATTCGAAGCGATAGAGGAGACGAATATGTAGCCCCGTTTGAGGAGTTATGCAACGCAAGTGGTATAATTCATCAAACAACTGCTCCATATTCACCACAATCTAATGGTGTTGCAGAACGCAAGAATCGAACTCTAAAAGAGATGATGAATGCACTGCTTCTGACTTCAGGATTACCACATAACATGTGGGGGGAAGCTGTTTTGACAGCCAACTATATCGTGAATAAAATCTCTCTCAAATGAAAAGATGTTACTCCTTATGAGTTGTAGAAGGGAAAGAAGTCATCCTACAAATACCTCAAAGTGTGGGGGTGTTTGGCAAAGGTGATGGTTCCTCCGCCCAAAGAAGTTATAATCGGACCTAAAACGGTTGATTGCATCTTCATTGGATATGCACTTAATAGTAGTGCATATCGATTTGCTGTTTACAAGTCTGAAATATCGACTATTACTGTAGGAACAACAATTGAGTCAAGTAATGTTGTATTTCTCGAAAATACGTTTCCTTGCAAAGACAAGGAAAAAGTCTCAACCAATTCTGAGACAAGAATTGAAGAAGAAGCCACTAGTTCTAAACCAGTGGAAGAAGAAGCCACTAGTTCTAAATCAGCGGATGAGGAACCTGAATCACGCAAGCGTGCAAGGCCCGATCCAAAGGATACAGTACTAAGACGTGGTAGTAGGGTCAGAACACCAAAAACATTTGGTCCTGACTACATTGCTTTTATGTTAGATGAAGAACCAACATCTATAAAAGTAGCCTTCGATGGCCCAAACGGGCTATATTGGAGAGAAGCCATTCAAAGCGAAATTGATTCAATTTTGCTAAACCACACATGGGTGTTAGTAGATCTACCTGAAGGTGCGAAACCTCTAGGTTGCAAATGGGTATTTAAAAGGAAATTTAAGGCCGATGGAACAGTGGATAAGTATAAAGCCCGGTTAGTAGTAAATGGTTTTAAACAAAAGAAGGACATGACTTCTTCGATACCTATTCACCTATAACTAGGATTACATCTATCCGAGTGCTTCTCGCTATTGCTGCATTGCACAATCTTGAGATTCATCAAACTAGAAAATGAAATCTATATGGAACAACCCGAAGGGTTTGTAGTACCTGGACAAGAGAAAAAAGTATGCAAGCTCGTAAAGTCTCTATATGGATTGAAACAAGCGCCATTGCAATGGCACTTGAAGTTTGATAATGTGATGTTATCAAATGGGTTCAAAATCAACGAGTGCGACAAATACATCTACATCAAGAGCACTAATAACGGTCATGTTATAGTGTGTATATACGTTGATGATATGTTAATCTTGGGTAGCAACACTCAAGTAATTAATGATACAAAGGCAATGTTAAAGAGAAACTTTGTGAGGGTTTTGAAATATTTAAAACATACTCAAAATCATGGGCTACACTTCTCGAGATACCTCCGGTACTTGAAGGGTACTGTTATGCAAATTGGATATCCGACAATAGAGACTCACTTTCAACAAGTGGATACGTCTTTACTATTGGGGGTGATGCTGTATCGTGGAAATCCACAAAATAGACATGTATAACCCGATCAACAATGGAATCGGAGTTCATTGCCTTAGATAAGGCTGGTGAGGAAGCCGAGTGGCTTAAGAACTTCCTTGAAGATATTCCACGTTGGTCTAAGCCAGTGCCACCAGTGCTGATCCACTGCGATAGCCAAGCGGCTATTGGAAGGGCAAACAATGGCTTCTATAATGGTAAGTCTCGACATATACGTCGACGACATAACACCGTGAGACATTTGATCACAACGGGAGTGATTACAATTGACTATGTGAAGTCAATAGATAATCTAGCGGATCCGCTAACCAAAGGGTTAAATCGTGATCAAATGAATAAGTTGCTAGAGGGCATGGGTTTGAAATCCACAAACTAAAGAATTGTCATAGTGGTAACCCAACCATGATGACTGGAGATCCCAAGAACTTGGTTCAAAGGGACAACTAAGCTATGAGAGTTCATGAGAAACACTCAACTATATCTATTCCCTAGAGAGCAAAAGAGTGTTGGAAAACTTGTCTAGTGATGAGGCTAAGTCTATGACTTTTAATGACTCCTAAGGACCTCGAGGAGATTGAGTTCTCAAGGAGACCGAGTAGGGTAAGATACTCGATTAGGAATCACCTATATAAGTGTGAAGTGAGGCCGCTTCAAATAACACACTTAGGAATCCAAAGTGGTGTCCAAGGCCACAAGGGACACAAAACATGAGAACAGATGAGGTTGAGGTGTTTAAGCGTTAACACCATTGTCTCGGTGCACGCCGTGGGGGATTAGTTCAAAGCATCGCGCTACTAAGCCGTCTGTGTATCCGATAGTGTCGACTATGGAGGGTTCAAAGCCAACAACTACCTATCCTTATGCTTATATACCTCTCGAGGGTTGAGCTTGTGTCTGCATGCATATGCATTTGGCTATTCCACTCATGTGGGGGATTGTAGAAATCATGGAATAAAATATGTCCGGTCAATGGATTTTGACCAAATAATAAATGAGACGAGACATCTAATTTTGTGAAATTAAATGATATAGCGTCGATCTACATTTTACGCAGATAAATGTAGTATATTCACTTTCTCAAATCCGATATCCGGTGAGTGAGAAATAGTGGATTAAAGTTGGGCATGATTAGCTTTTAATTAAAGCTTGAAGTTTGAGCTTAGGGAATAATTAACTAGTGTTAATTATCCCACATTGGAGAAGTGACACATCTTTTAACGTGCTTAAATTAAGTGACTTTATGTTACTTAATAATTATAGTGGACCAAGATGGGTGAAAGAGCCCACACGCGCGCACACGTGCGCGCCGCCGCCGCCTGCCCGAGCCCGTGCTTGCGGTCGCGGGCCTCGAGCTCGGTCTCGATCTTGATCTTGGACTTGGATCTTGGCAATTGGTCTTTGGGTGGTCTTTGGGCTCGGGTCTGGACCCGTAGTAATCTTTTTAGACCACCGCTGAGTCAGCAATCCAAGTGGCTTAACACATCGTCAAGCGTGGCACAGTCAAAGCCTACACGACTGCCACGTGAGAAATCCACACGCTCCACACGCGGAAGGCACACTCCTGCCACAAGCTTGTAACCGCCGACGGTTACGAATGAGCCATGATGAGCCTTCATGGTTTGGTTGACCCTGCATGATGGCTTGGCCTATAAATAGGCTAGCCATTCCACTGCATTTGACACAACGCCAAACCGAGAGCACTACCGGGGCGTATCTCATATTGCGGAAAGAGGCCTCCTCGACTCGGCTAAACAACTGTTCACGGTTACTGTTTCGATTTCTCAATTGTAATTTCATTTCAGCTCAGTTTCCCCTTTTGTATTCCTTCTTTTGGGTTGTATTACGCCCGGTTGTATCTCTTGTAATCCCAGAAACCAACATAATTTGCCAAGTTCATTTCAGTTCTTTTTCACATTTTTTGGTAGGGTAGTGATCATTGTTCAGATTGGTTTGTAGTCATCAATTCTGGTCGTTGCTCTGTTGGTGCTAGTTATAGTTAGAAGCCTAAAATTGTATGTAGAGACCGAATTCAGCTAAAGAATCTGCTTCATCTTATTGCATTTTTAAAAATGTGCCCAACACCGCTTCTGCTGGATACATACCCCATACAATGGGAGGGTTTATGGATTCATTTTTCAGATTGAAGTTTATTGAAAGTTGAAACTGTCATTTATCAGACATTCACTAGTTTGTTTGTAAGAAACTAAGTAAGAATTGCTGCATTCATAGTATATATAGTAGTACTTAGTAATTACTCTCTGTTGCTGGCTTATTAAATTCTTGGCAATCATGAAACTATATGCACATGTAGAAGTAAAGGAGTTAAATAGTGAATGTGGACTTCTATGGTGGTCCGGAAAAAGGAAAAAGAATAGCCTGAAACAAATGCTAGTTGAGAACTCAATTGTTGCTGTGATAAGGCAGATGTATAGTAGGATTAGTAGCAAGCCTATAGAAAGAGCTTCTCCAATTATTTAAGAAAGTGCATGACGTGATTTTAGTAATGTGAATGATTGCAGACGCAAAAAAGTTAATATCACTTTTATATACTCCCTTCGTAAGCATTTTTGCCATTTTGATTCGTTCATTTCTATTTTTGGAATTTTTTAACGACACATACAAATGATGTGTGACACACTATCGACTAACACTACAATTACTTCTTATCCATCTCTCACATTTTACTAATTTTGCATAAAACATATGTCATCCCCAAATATCCGCTGACACCTAATAAAAAATAAATAATCATGTATTGGTAGGACTGAAATGAAAAAATGGGGGATACCTTGCCTGATGGATGGAGTATTTAGTACTGATTTATTTGTTCAAGTATATTATTATTGCAGTACTATTTGTCTAATTGTAAAAAATAACACGACGACTCCATTTCAATCTCGTTATAATTCGCTGGATTTTAGTAAACGGAAGTGAAAACCCCTCCTCCCTGTCAAATACTCCTGACTCTAAAAATACATGAACTAATTCGTGATATTTAAATCTTGTTAAAATAAATACTATAAAGCAGATAAATGTGGCTGGCTCCTGCAAAATGATTATGATGAATCTGACTACTCTATCAAACAATTTTTTTTTTCCATTGTTGGTACACCCATCAAACTATTCTATCTATTTATGATAGGTTTATTTCTATAGTGAAAATCTCATTTTGCACTAACTTTAACATGTTTTTGTTTCTCTATCTTTTGTATTACCAATTTTATACCTTATACTGTCGTCCAATATTAAAATTATTTTCCTTGGACAAAGGTATATCCATACAAAATTTTAATCATAGTACGTAGTAGTAAATTTATGTGCCAATTATTGGTTTTAAAAAAATTCTTCTTCAGTTAATGCATTAATAATTTACTAGTATTATTTACTCTGATCACCATGATTTCAACCCCGACCAGCCTGCCTATTAGTTGGATAAAAAACATTTTATCTACTAAGATGCACTTCATCTTGTTTAGATGAACACAATCAAACCATAAGGGGTTGGTTTATTATAATTATTATAATTAAACACAAAGTCCGAAACCCATTACAAACTTTCCTTTTTAACAGAATCCTAAATTAACATGCACACAAAATATATAATACAGCATATTTTGCCCTAAAATAAGTTGAAACGCCGCTCTTGAGATTTCTGCATCTTAATTTTTCCGTACAGAAGCATTTACAATGTCGGTCGCCTGCACTTACGCTGCTTTGGTTCTTCACGACGATGGCATCGCCATAACTGTAACGTCGCCTTATGCACCCAAATCCATTCAACATATAGTACCATATCTTTATTTATAATTATAATTATAATGCGGTATTTATTTTGTTTTTGTAGGCTGATAAGATTGCAACTCTGTTGAAGTCAGCGAATTTGACCGTGGAATCCTACTGGCCTAGCCTCTTCGCCAAGCTTTGTGAGAAGAGGAACCTTGATGATCTCGTTATGAACGTCGGCTCTGGTGGTTGTGCTGCCGTCGCTGTCCCTGCTCCTACTGGTGGCGCTGCCGCTCCTGCAGTTGAGGAGAAGAAGGTAATTGAGGAGATTATTATGTGTTGAAATTTGATGATGGAAAACTCATAGTAGTTTGTTTAATTTGTAACTCTTTCAATATTCGTTGACGCCTGAATATGAGCTTATCTCCTTTTATAAAAAGAAGCTTCTTCAGTGTAATCTCTATGTCAAACTTAGTTGCAAGCTTGGAGTTAACAAGAGATCCTTGGTTATATTGAACTTTTACAGGAAGAAGCCAAAGAGGAGAGCGACGATGACATTGGATTCGGACTGTTTGATTAAGATTTTTACTGTGTTTTAGTTACAAGTAATGGGCCACAGACTAATTTGAGTTACAAATATATCAGTATAGATGGTTTTTTTGGTTATAGTACTATGCCCTTGTTTTGCAGCACTAGTTATGATTTTTTGATTTTGAGTTAATTCTGCTCTTGCATGTGTTGTGTTGTGTTGTGTTGCATAATTGGATTGCACTCTCTTTTGTTCATTGTTACCTTAATTATGAGATATGCAGTGTGTTGATAGGGGCGGGCGCACGAAAACATACTAGTACTACTAGACTTCTAGTAGTAGTCTAGTATAGATTAGAGTTCTTCTATTCAACTACACTACCAATAATGTGGATCTCTCTCTCCACTAACACTATTTTTACTATCATCTCTATCTCTCAGCTACGCTAGCGAGGTGTTGTGGAATTACTAGATTGAAGTTAAGCTAACAAGAATAGCTACAACTAATTAACATGCATAGGTGTGGAAGGGATATACAATACTCACAACTAAGTAAACATGTTCTTTCTCCAACTGAAATTCCATCTCCATTCACCATCCATTCCAATCCCCTATACCCTCGATGGACTTGGGGAAAGATCTTTGAGACACCCCTCACCCGTCTAGAATCTCTTACAAGCCCCCTTTCCCCATAAATTACAAAATTTCAAACAAACATTTCATTATAATATTGAATATACTTCATCATAACTAGATTTACAGTTTTATAAGAACTTACTTTATTATAATGACAATAGACAAAGATACTTACATAGTATACATTTTTTCATGCATATTTCTTCATGTGAAAATACGTAATTTGAATTTGATTATAAATTCACATTTAATTTGGTAGTACATTATATGCAACAAAATTAATTAAATTGAGAGATATATAAAAGTGAAAGTTCTTTTAAAAAGTTAGAATAAAAAGGATATATAACATTGAATGGTATTGCATCATTGAGTAAAGCATTATAACATATGAATGTAAATTATTGTATGCAATTCACCAAAATAATATGACTTCACATATAACTAACAAAATATTTGATAGTCATATATACCCCTTATCGATTTATTATCATTATTTTTTGAAATTATATCCTATTTTGTGGCAATTAATTAATTACTAGTATTAGATTACAAGAGTATTATGGTGTACATTGGATTATTATTTAAAATCAGTTCAGTATTAATCACTATCCCATTCCCTATATATATTAAGTGAAATATAAAAATAGCATCCTTTTAATTTTAAACCGTATTTGGTATTAAGTGAAACAAGAAATTGAATCATTGTATTTTTTAAATCGTATTCGGTCTTACCCATATGTACGTGGTCTTTAGATTATGTCGGTATAAGGAAATTTCGTTTTTATACTCGCTCAATCTTAGAAAATACAATGCATACTTATTTGTAAAAAAATCAATATATAATTATCATTAACTAATTAAAGAGCAATAATGTAAATCTCTTTCTTTATTATGAAGACAAATTACAGTTGCATAAATATTTATGTGATTCAATCAATATTTGATAATTTCGTACTAGGTCAATGATTAATTATATATTTGTGATCAAATTTAGGCAGCAATTGGAAAAAGAAAATTGAAAAGGTAATAGCAGTGGTAACCGCCAACACGCATACAGCAATGACGAGAAAGGAGAGAAGTTTGGAGGGTATTCCGATTTAAATACTGAAACGTTAACTTATTTCTCATCTAAATCTCTATAAATTCGCCTTCCTCTCCACACCTTTTTTCCTTCTGAACCCCATTATATCCAATTGCAGCCCAATTATAATCTTATCTTTGGATTGAAGTTGAATGAAATGAAATCAGGTATGTCAACGTCGATGTTCAGCTCGTTCTGTGCCGAGAAACTCGGGTTTTCATGGTCTTCTTCCGCTGTCAAAATTGATGATCTGAAGAAGAGCAAGGGCCAGGGTACGATTTCGTCTTCCGAGGCGGCGAGGTTTGCTGTGGAGCTTGACGGCCTTCACTGCTTCGAAACTATTGTTCCTTATTGATTCATGATTTTTATTTCTTTTTCTCTTTTCTGTTTGAGCTAAATTAATTCATTTTGGAAATACGCAGATGGTGGTCCGATCCTTATTCATGTATTTACGACATACCAATGTAATAGACGTATTCTTTTTTGTTGGTGGAAATTTTAATAAATTCCTAATATTTCGCATTTAAAATACATAAATTAACGTAGTACCAAGTACTTCATCCTTCCGTTAATAAGAGTTTCATTTCTTTTCAGCACGAATTTTAAGACATGTTAGGAAAAATGAATGGAAGAAAATTAGTGAGATAATGTTTCACTTGTACATAGTATTAATTTTAAATGATATGAGAGTGAAATGAATTAATGGAATTTATACTATTTTTTTAATTTATAGTAATTATGAATCGGAATTTCTATTCACAGATAGAATAAAATGGAAAAAACAGACTCATATTCATAAATGGTATTCACAAATGGAGGAGTATATCTTAAAATAATTTAGTGAACTATGATCAAGTTCGGTTTTATTTTAGTCAATTTCAAGTCCCTGTATCATGACTATAGGTATCTAGGATTGCTATGGTTTTTAGGATAAAATGGAAAAATAGATTATGATTAAAATCTCATATTGTAGTTGTTGAATACTACTCTCTCTATTTCATAAAATTATTGGGAATGATACGAGGTTTAATGCGTAATTAGTAAAGTATAAATGAAAAAAATAGTAATTGAAATAGTGTAGTGGATGAGTTCTTTAAATGAACGTGGGACTATTTTTATGGAGTACTACTATATTTAAATTATATGATGGAAAAATTCACCAAAACACATTCTTTTAATTCATTATAGGATTAATATTTAGATTCTTTTAATTCATTATATGATTAATATTTAGATACTGAGTTTCGAAATGTTGTAATCTAATCCTGGTTAACTCAGTTTGATCGGATTGTACAGGTTACAAATGTATTAATTTTGTAAAATTAAATAACTTAAAATTGGTTTACGCTTGAGTAGATTTTCGTTGTACTATATTAATTTTCTGTATCAATTTGACGACTAAGCTCTGATATGGAGTTATGAGATTACTTAATGTGTTTGTTAAGTAATCCCACATTGAAAAAAGTGTCTAATTAATATTTTATTAATTAAGTGCATAGGTGCCAGGCTATAAGCCGGCTGCGGTGAGTGAGTGAGAAATTATGAATTTTCTCTAAACCGATTCCCGGTGAGTGAGAAATTATGAATTAAAGTTTGTCACACTTGTGAGCTATAAAGGAGCTATGAGATAAAACCAATGGATTAATTAAAAGAGCCAGTTATCCCATATTGGTGGAGAGAACCTTATTAAACATGTGTTCAATAAGATGAATTATTACGTGTAATAATTATAGTGGACTAAGATGGGCAGTAGAGCCCATGCGTGCACGCTGCCCCGTCGCGAGCCGCGAGCTGAGCTCAGTGCACCGTGACCCGTGCCCCGTCTGCCGGGTGCCATGTGTCAAAAGGTTCACGATGGACCCGACGCATAGCGGGTGCCCAAAGGTCCACGACGGACCCCGACGTACAGCGGGTCCCAAACGGTCCACGATGGACCCCGACGCATAGCGGGTGACAAAAGGTCCCCGATGGACCCCGATGCATCATGTGCCAAAAGGTTCACGATGAACCCCGTCGAGTAACGTGTCCAAATGCATCAGTCTCTCCAGCTCCCGTAACGGGTTGTAACCCCCGACGGTTACAGTCAACCCATAATTGCATGCTTAATGTCTGCATTGATTCCACCTCCATATGCATTGGACTTGGCCTATAAATAGGCATGCATTATTTGCATTCTATACATTAGACACAACACAAGCATATTGTTGCATAGCTCTCCCTCTCTCTTTGCATAGTCTTCTGTCGAAGCTCTGCCCTCGCCATCATCCCGTTCGCCGGAGCTTGTTCTGTTTGCGGTGCTGCAACGAACAAGACGAAGCCGTTTTATCTTTGGGGACGACACGCCAATCCGAGAGCACTACCGGGGCGTATCTCGTCTTGCGGAAAGAGGACTCCTCGACTCGGCTTACATCTTTACGGTTTATTGTTTCGAATTATGTTTTGTAATTTCAATTCAATTTATTTTCGTTTAATTTCTCCATTCTTCATTGGGTTGTATTACGCCCGGCTAGTGTTTATCTCTTGTATTCTAGAAAACCAACAATTTCTTAATTAAGATTTGTTTTATATTGCAAATTCGGTATTACATACTTGAAAAACAAGTCATATGTCGAATACTACTATTTTATCATGTGAACTTGTAGTGCTTTCTATGTTGAATATCCATCTTCGCATTCGTTCTTATGATGTCAATAAAGTTGTGGTACCTAATTTATATTATATATACGAATAGTTAAAAAGTTTATATTTATAATTGTTATTTAGATTTTTTTGACATCTTTTGATTCACACAACCAACCTTTCCACACATCTTTGTGTTGAATAATATGACAACTTGATAAGTAAGTTGATCAAAACAAAATTGAACGTTGACTTTCACACCGAAACCAGAAATCAGGGCACTCCAACTTACATGTATATTTGACTCTTGCAATTATAATATATATCTTCAAACGAACAAATTATATAAGTTATGACTTTTGTTTAATTTATTTGGGAAGTTTTGATTGGTTTAATTTATTGCATGCCGTCTCTTTGAAAAATTAATGCTACTCCGTACTTCTTAAATTTTCTTTGACAAGTTTCCAATTTACACTTAACCTATTTTACGACATCAAGTACACTGTTTAACTTATAAAAATTGAGAAATTATAAATTTCTTTTTCGCACTAAAAGGCATCAAATCACTTATAAGTTTCCAAGATATAAATAGCTAATTAATGTTTCGGTTTGCTTGCTAATACCAAATAGCATTTGGGGACTCTTCGTGAGCCTTAAAACTTTTGAAAGAGAGCAAAGGGGCAATGTGCAACTCACTTATTAATATGAACCAACTACCATAAAGTCTTTCCAAAAATCTAGTAATCAATTTTGGGTTTAAAGTGCCAAAACCCAGAAAGATAAGGTTAATTAACATCAATAGAGAAAGCTTATACTTAGTAAAATATGTGGCAACTTGAATTATTCTTAATATGTTAGTAACAAGATGGTAAGTTTTATATGTTGACTCTATGATAGTTTTCCCATTTCAACATATTATATGTTAATTTATAGTACAACATTAAAATATCCAAACGTAACAAGAATATCACGATAAGTTTTCCTAATCATGTTTAATTTCATCTATATATCCCGTTCAAGTGGATGAGTATCTCATTTTTATAATTTACAATATTTGTTATATGGCCGTACTCCCGGAACCACGTAAATTTTGATAAATTAACTTATACTACTACTACTACTATATCCACGACTTCACATGGTTTTGTTTGGCTTATCTTTTGGGAGTAATTATCTTGTTCTTCAAATTCTTAATGTTACGTGTAATTAGACTAATCTCAGTATTGCCAATCACTATCATATCCTAACACCAAAAAAAACACCAAAGTCATGAAATAGAAATATAGAATACTTCGAGGATGCATTTGCTCTAGGTTAGATAGTGTGGGCCATTTAATTCAGAATTATATACTCCAAATTGTACCTATCAATCCCCTTTAATAAAATGGATCTTATACATTTGACAAATGGAGTATATATATTTCTACACCTCTCTCTTCAAAATCAAAATTTTCGTCTTGTCCCCTCAAGATCAGTATTTCTTGAAATGGGATTTTCTTCCTACATTATTACACTACAAAATCACATACCCTTCACAAAATTCATCTTGTCAAATATCATGAACCCATTTCTCTCAAATATGCGCCCAAGAAGCAACGTTGAAGACTACGATGAGTTCCGCCCATCCCCTTCATCCGTGCAACTTCCGGATTACTTGACAACTAAGTCCTTTGACAAAGGTCGTCTCCCCATAGTCGAACATGCAACCTTCAGATCGCACAAGGACAACGAAGAAGAGGGCGATGATTGTGCAGTTTGTTTGAGCAGAGTAGAGGCATGGGATATTGTGAGACGACTTGATAACTGCGAGCATGCTTTCCATGTCGGGTGCCTAGACTCTTGGATTGACCGTGGTGGCGAAACATGCCCTGTGTGTCGAGCTCAGCTGGTGTCCGGCGATAGGGAAGTGGTGGGCCATGGGAAAGATCCATGGAGATCACAGAGAATGGTCTACTTGTTTGGAGAGGATTGCTTCATGGAGGAGCTTCAGTGAAAGATATGTTACAAACTAATTTTCATCTATACCAGATGTAGTTTATGTTAATGTAAAAGCTTTAATTAATTGTTCTTTGTAAAGGTTAAGATCAAGGGTAATTGTTTGAAATGTTGCAAGTTTCTTGCATAGTTATATAGCTCTTGTATTGTTGATAACTTTAAAATGTTGATATAACATCAGTAAATATAAGATTATTGATAATTAACAATGAGTTTGTTGTAATAATTGGACAATTGACGAAGAATTACACTAGTATTGCAGAAATAAAACAATTATGTCAAACGGATCTAAGAATATTGCAATTTGCCATGTTGGTATCACCAAATAAAAGGTCAAAAGGCAATTGCAAAAAAATAAAAATAAAAACATCAAAACAGAAGTTGGTATCACCAAATTCAATCTTTTGTAATTTATCATCCCGGCTACCGACGCGTCTACGAATTACTGGCGAATTAATAATTATGAATATTGATTTCAATTTTACTGTTTACTGTATTTTTACAAACAATACAATAGTTGCAAATATATAATTTTTACAAAGCAGAGTATTACACATATATATTTAATTTAGATGCATTTGCAGAACAATCCATTAACTTAATCGTTAATCACGTTCATTAGTCATAGTGTCGTATGTTTTTGGAGTCTCTTCTTTAAAATTACGCCTATCTTGGACCTGCGATTTCGGATATTAGAATCAAATTCGCGATCGATATATCACATGAAATGTAGGAAAACACGTGTGAAAATGTCAAAAGGCTAGGCCTTTGGCCTTTCATATGGTGTAACCTCCAAATGTTTATGAGGTTCCCTAATTGCAAGACCTTTCACTTGTTTTTCCTAGCCTATAAATAGGCTTGTTTTGAGAGATGGAAGACACACCACAACATACACTTTCTCTTCTCTCTAGCTCCAGCATTCTAGTTTGCATCTTAGGAGCATTGCATTGCTCAGTTCTCGCCTCCAATTCAAGTTCGCCGGAGCCTACGAGTTTGAGGTGCTTCAACTCGATAGGAGGAAGGTCGTTTCATCTTTGGGGACATTACGCCAATCCGTGAGCACTAGCCGGGGCGTATTTCATTTTGCGGAGAGAGGGATACCTCGACTCGACTTGAAGAAGAATATAGTTTGCATCTTGTTCCTATTATTGTATTTACTTTGTTTTACTTACCTTCCAGTTTTTGGTTCTTTTGTAATAGCAAGAGTTTGCTCGTCTAAAAGGCTTCAATATTTCCAACAATCGCAAGACGAAATATTGTACTCTTGTTGAAATCATGTCGACCGAAGCTGGAGGAAACATGAAATTCAAAGCTGGAATAAAGCAACGAACGGTCGCAATGTCAATGCGCCATGGAGTGGTTAATTCCTTGAGATCTATTCTCTTGAGAATGATGTTTATCGTTTGTCATTTGACAAGCAAGACCAATTTAGATTTGGTAGTAGTAATTGGGATGCATGGGTTGATGAATATACCAATGCACATTTGGTTC
Source organism: Salvia splendens (assembly GCF_004379255.2). Lineage (NCBI taxonomy): Eukaryota > Viridiplantae > Streptophyta > Magnoliopsida > Lamiales > Lamiaceae > Salvia > Salvia splendens. The sequence continues at coordinate 12,367,937 of NC_056033.1, forward strand.
AATATAATTGTGTACTTATTGTTGGAAACAATACTGTACAAATTATTTGAACGTGTTGTTATAAACAACAAAGATCACGAGGTGATCGCAATGGTCTCCGACGTGGACCATGGTAATAATCCAAATGAATGGTTTGTTGATACGGGTGCCACATGTCATGTGTGCTCCGAGAGAAACGTTTTTTCTACTTACAATTCTGTTGGAGGTAGAAAAGTACGTATGTGAAACCAAGCCTCTTCCGAGGTGGTTGGTGTGGGTAATGTGTTCCTAAAATTAGGATCCGGAAAGGTTCTTACCCTCAAGGATGTGCTGCATGTCCCAGACATCCGAAATAATTTGGTGTCAGGCTCACTTCTAGTAAATCATGGATTTTCACTAGAATTTGAGTGTGAAAAGGTTATATTGACCAAGTATGAAAAGTTCATAGGTGAAGGTCACCTAGTGAATGGGCTTTTTGAGCTGAATGTTACGGTCATTCACCGTGGAAAAGGATTAAGAAATAAGGAAGATGACACATCCTCTTATTTGCTTGAGTGCTCTGATTTATGGCATAAAAGATTGGGACATGTAAATCTAAATGCTATAAAAAGATTAGTAAATCTTAATTTACTAAAAATAGATAAGTTTAACTCACAAGAAAAATGTGAAGTCTGTGTTGAAGCAAAAATGACCAAGCTACCGTTTCGCTCGGTAGAACGAAGCACAAAACCTCTAGAGTTAATCCATACATACGTATGTGATTTAAAATTTGTGCAAACTAGAGGTGGTAAAAAGTACTTCATCACATTTATAGATGATTGCACAAGGTATTGTTACCTTTACTTGTTAAGAAGTAAAGATGAGGCAATTGAAGCGTTTGAAGACTTAAAAAATGAAGCCGAAAATCAACTTAATTGTCGAATTAAGTGTGTTCGAAGTGATAGAGGCGGTGAGTATGTAGCCCCGTTTGCAGAATTATGTCATGCAAGTGGTATAATTCACCAAACAACGGTTCCATATTCTCCCCAGTTAAATGGAGTTGCTGAACGAAAAAATAGAACACTAAAAGAGATGATGAATGCTTTGTTGATTAATTCAGGATTACCCCAGAACATGTGGGGGGAGGCTGTGTTAACAGCGAATCATATCCTGAATAAAATTCCACTAAAAAATAGGGATGTGACTCCTTATGAGTTGTGGAAAGGGAAGAAACCTTCATATTCATACCTCAAAGTGTGGGGGTGTTTAGCGAAGGTAGAAGTGCCACCTCCGAAACAAGTTGCAATAGGCCCTAAAACAGTCGATTGCATCTTTATTGGTCATGCACTTAATAGTAGTGCCTATCGTTTTATAGTCCATAGGTCAGCTGTGCCTGGCGTGGCTGAAGGAACAACGATTGAGTCAAGGAATGTTATATTCTTTGAGAATGTATACTTTTGCAAGAGGCAAGAGGATCGTTCTAGTGAAAGAATGATGGATGAATCCACTAGTTCTAATCCTCCAAAAAGGACGAGATCAAGTCCTGAGGATGTTGAACCAAGACGTGGTAAAAGAGTTAAAGTTGCTAAAACATTTGGTCCTGACTTCATAACTTTTATGTTGGATGACGAACCAAAGTCATTGGAGGAAGCTCTGTCTGGCCCAGATGCGGCGTGGTGGCAAGAAGCTATCAACAGTGAAATTGAATCCATCATGAGAAATAACACTTGGGTGTTATTAGACTTGCCTGAAGGTTGTAAGCCTTTAGGGTGTAAGTGGATTCTGAAAAGGAAATATAAGCCCGATGGTACTATAGATAAGTACAAAGCTCGCCTAGTTATCCAAGGCTTTAAGCAGAAAGAAGGGTATGACTTTTTTGATACCTATTCACCTGTTACGAGAATCACTTCCATTCGGGTGCTTCTAGCGATTGCTACTTTGCACAATCTTGAGATTCACCAAATGGATGTGAAAACTGTGTTTCTGAATGGTGATCTAGAAGAAGAAATATATATGGAGCAACCCGAAGGGTTTGTTGTGCCTGGGCAAGAGCGTAAAGTATGCAAACTGATAAAGTCATTATATGGGTTGAAGCAAGCACCATTACAATGGCATTTGAAATTTGACAACGTGATGTTGGCAAATGGATTCACTATCAATGAGTGTGATAAGTGTGTTTACATTAAGAACACAGATAACGGGTTTGTTATTGTGTGTCTGTGTGTTGATGATATGTTGATAATGGGTAGCAATAGTGTCATTATTAACGAGACAAAAAACATGTTGAAAAGAAATTTCGATATGAAAGATATGGGTCTAGCTGATGTGATTCTCGGAATCAAAATATTGAGGACTAATGAGGGAATTGCCTTAACGCAATCTCATTATGTTGAGAAAATGCTTAAGAAATTCAACTCGTTTGATTGTAAGCCAGCAAAGACTCCTTTGGAGCTCAATGTCCATCTGAGCAAGAATATGGGTGATTCTGTTGCTCAAGAAGAGTATGCAAAGGTCATAGGAAGTTTGATGTTTATCACAAACTGTACTCGACCTGATCTTGCTTGTCCTGTAAACAAGTTGAGCCGATTTACGAGTAACCCGAGTAAGGAACATTGGAAAGCTCTGTGTAGAGTTTTGAGATACTTGAACTATACTATTAACTTTGGGTTGCATTACACAAGATACCCCCAAGTACTTGAAGGGTATTGTTATGCAAATTGGATCTCTGATTCAAAAGACTCATTTTCGACAAGTGGTTATGTGTTCACTGTGGGAGGTGGTGCTGTTTCGTGGAAGTCGGCGAAACAAACGTGTATAGCTCGATCCACCATGGAATCTGAGTTTATCGCATTGGATAAAGCAGGGGAAGAAGCCGAGTGGCTCAGAAATTTCCTAGAATGTATTCCATGTTGGAAGAAGCCAGTGCCCGCAGTATTGATACACTGTGATAGCAAAGCAGCTATAGGTAGAGCACAAAGTTGCTTTTATAATGGTAAGTCTCGACATATTCGTCAGCGACATAATACCGTAAGGCAGTTGATCACAAGTGGCGTTATCTCAGTTGACTATGCAAAGTCAGTGGATAACTTAGTGGATCCGTTAACAAAAGGTTTAAACCGTGATCAAATGCATAAATTGCTAAAAGGAATGGGACTGAAAACCACATCTTAAAAGATGAGTATAGTGGTAACCCAACCATACGATTGGAGATCCCATGAGATTAGTTCAATGGGAAAATGAAGCTATACAAATCTAGCTGTAACACTCAGAAGATTTTAATCTTCGCCCATTCTTTAGAAAGCATTGAGTGTTGTAACCTGCACGTGGTAAGAGGTTAAGTCTTTTGACTTTTAATGATTCTTGAAATCTCAAGGAGATGCAGTATGGCAGGATACTCATGAAAGAATCACCTATATAAGTGAGAAGTGAGGCCGCTTCGTGTGTGTGAGTCACTTATGAATTCCAAAGAGGTGTTCCACGGCAGAAACGGACACAAACGTGAGAACTGATGGAGTTGAGACAATATTGTGTTGATGCTATTGACTAGGCATACACCAAGGAGGAATAGTTCAAGGCATCGGGTCCACTAGTCCGCCGGTATGTCCGATAGTGTTGACTATGGAAGGTTCAAAACCACAAGTTATCTCTCCAAATACAGTATCGTTTCCTGAGAACTGAGCAAAAGAGTCTGCATACATGCATCTGTGTCTGGTGTTGGTTTAAGCTTGCAGCGCTCTAACCAATGTGGGGGATTGTAGGAAAACACGTGTGAAAATGTCAAAAGGCTAGGCCTTTGGCCTTTCATATGGTGTAACCTCCAAATGTTTATGAGGTGCCCTAATTGCAAGACCTTTCACTTGTTTTTCCTAGCCTATAAATAGGCTTATTTTGAGAGATGGAAGACACACCACAACATACACTTTCTCTTCTCTCTAGCTCAAGCATTCTAGTTCGCATCTTAGGAGCATTGCATTGCTCGGTTCTCGCCTCCAATTCAAGTTCGCCGGAGCCTACGAGTTTGAGGTGCTTCAACTCGATAGGAGGAAAGTCGTTTCATCTTTGGGGACATTACGCCAATCCGTGAGCACTAGCCGGGGCGTATTTCATCTTGCGGAGAGAGGGATACCTCGACTCGACTTGAAGAAGAATATAGTTTGCATCTTGTTCCTTTTATTGTATTTACTTTGTTTTACTTACCTTCCAGTTTTTTTTTCTTTTGTAATAGCAAGAGTTTGCCCGTCTAAAAGGCTTCAATATTTCCAACATGAAATTCTACCAATAATTAATAGAAGTAGGCCTTTCCATCATTTTTTTACTTTTCTTAAACTCAGAATTTTTGGAAATCCTCACTTATAAGTTAGCATTAAGCTATTTGTTAGGTTTGTTTAGGGATTCAAGGAGATATGAACATATCTTATACTAATAGACTTATGCTGGATAAAAATTAGATCAATTAATTTAGTTATAATCTTTAAGCAATACTAGTATTAATCAGTGTCATCAATATTCATCTAATAGTAGTAATATTAGATACATACTGTATGTAATTACACACTCGAGTGCTATCTGTACAATGAAATGTATAATCTTTCATTTACACATTAACCATCACTTAGCACTTCCATTAACATGATGTAAGAGAAAAAGTGATTGATGATAGATTAACCAATCAACGTGTTACGGAATTTATTTTTGTTATTTATGGAGTAAAGTAAACAGAGTTGTACATTTAAAACTATTTTCCCCTGTTCTAGCCATCTGTTGTGAAGGAAATTTTGGACCATGACTGCGTTGTTCATTTTCCCTTGCTTAGAATATCTTTTCACTTTTCATGGTCGACCCTCCTAAAAATACAACACCCCAATTTTACAGAAAACTTTTAATATGCCACTTTTTGCCAAAAAAGTAAATCGACTTTAATTCTGGTGATTCGTGGAAATTAAAAAAGGAGAAGGATTACTTTGCATTCTCTCTTTGAAGCAACCATCATGGAATTTTGCTACACTATGATTGTGTAGTAGTATCACGCTAATATTTGACCAAACTCGGTCATATATTTTCTCAATTAAATAGTGGTGTGAAATTGAGCCCATTCATCACACTGAAGAGGGCAGGCATGAGAGGGACACAAATTCCTCAATCAAGAAAGCAGCAAAATTTCATTTCATTACTTTTTATTATCTTTACTGAAAAATCCCATCTACCACCAAATGGTAAAGACCAAAAACACACCATCAATCCCACTTGTTCTTTCTTCCATAACATACAAAACCATAAAAAAAATGGATACGATCTTCCTATCTCCATTATTATTAAGTATATCTGTAATTAATTAATAGTAGCAAAATTTCAACACTAAATCCACCAAGAAACCATAAGCTAATCAAATAATGATTGATGCATCAAGACTCCATCTATCTCCCCAGTCTCACATTCCCATTACATAGAAGTAGAACACTGTGAGCTCTGCCTTGAGCTCAATGGCAGAGAAGGTATAGTAGGCCCAAGCGGCATAATCGCCACGCAGTTGACAATGAACCGATACCTCCCCGACACCCAACTCCCCACTTTCCACCTCAGCTGCCCCATCCCCTTGAGGCTCAATGCCAGCCTCCCTGCCCCCTGATCGCGCTGCACCTCGTACACGAAGGACGGGCCCACAGGGAGCTGGATTCCGACCAGCGAGGCGCTGAGGAGGTTGGTCTCGTGGTGGTCTTGGTAGAAAGGGAAGATTGAAGCCTCTGGAGTGATCTTCTGGCCTTTGTAGGAGGCGTAGAGAAGGAAGTCGTCGTAATAGATCCCTACTTTCGTGTTAGGATTGTGGGATTGGAGGGTGATTTGGATGGAGGAGTTGAGGAGGGATGGCCCGAGGGAGAGGTTGAGCTGGTTGATGTCGGCTTCCCTCAGCGAGAAGTGAGGCTTTGAGGGGTGGAGGATGAGCCAGATTATGAAGATCACGGATATTAGAGTGAGGAGGAGTGTGGTGAGGTATAAGTAGAGCTTCTTGCTTGCTTTCTTGCTGGCGCAGTCTTTGGGGGATTTTTCACTGATTAAAGACATAATTTGCACACACAGAGAGAGAGGTTTTGGAGATTTCTATGGTGAGGAAAGAGAGAAAATGTAAAAGAGGGGGGTTTAATAAAGGGCTTTTTTCTTGGCAACCACTCTCAGTTCAAGATTTTGGAGGCAAGTGTAACTGTTTGCAACTTTGCATTCTTCCTTTTTTTCCAATAAAGATATTTGTAATTTGATGATAATTTGATATTTCTAGTCATGGACAGATTGGTGTGATTAACTACTTTTGCTTGTTATCTCACATTGTTAGTGGGATAGGAGTCCCAAGCTACAAGCAACAAATCAATAATGAATCATGAATATGCAGCCTCCCTTTAAAATTTATATTTCTTGACAAGTTATTTTCACGGGTTTAAGATTCCGATTGAGTTGCTTTAAGAATTATTGGCAAAAAAAAGTTACTTTTTGCAAGTGGTAGTAGCCATAAACCAAATAGCAAATAGCCTTTTTCAGTGCATAATTATGGTTTAAGTGAGAAAGCTTGCAACTGTCAAAAGTCATATATATATATATATATATATAGGGTTTTGATCTATGCAAAACTAGATTTAAATACAGAAACGCAGAACAATATCATAATTAGGTCACTTTTAGGTCATAGTTAGGTAATTTTTAGGTCATGCTAACAAAGCATGACCTAAAACGATCTTAGCATGACATTAAACCCAAATATTATAATATGACCTAAAATTGCTTAATTATGACCTTCCGTGTTTTTGGTTAATTATTGACCATTAGATCATCTAATCTTAGGGCCAAGATTTGGTCTGCATTTCTGGATTTAAACACATACTTATTTTGATCATCTCCCTATATATATATATATATATATATGAGAGCGTTATTCTCCTATTCATCCCTTAGATCCTTTATTCTTTTTAATATGGGCCGTTAGATCTCATTCATCAACGGTCCAGATGATCTGCATTATTACACTATAATGGTGCATTATTAGTCGATGTGCATTATTCAACTGAAAATCTGCATTATTACACTATAATGGTGCATTATTAGTCGGTGTGCATTATTCAACAGAAAATCTGCATTATTAAAAGACACGTGGCACTAATCTAACCGTCGGATGATAAAATCGTGGGGTTGAGATCCAGAAGAAAAAAGGAGAAAATATGCAAAAAGGAAATGAATACATCCCTATATATATATATATATATATATATATATATATATATATATATTACTCCTCTAAAACATGTCTGATTTGTTACGATTGAAACTAAAAATTAATGTAAAGTGAAAGCAAGACATGGGGAATCTTGAAAAAATTGAACTATTATACGACCAAATTTAGTTGCTTTTGTGTTAAGGAAAAATGTTTTCTAGGGTTTAGGTGAACATTACTTGACGACTCATCACTTTTCTAATCGTGCAGTGTTGAAATTTCTGTCACTTTTGGAATTTTGTGCATGGGATGTTTATATGTATGCTAGGGGGTGTTCGGTTGGCAAAATTAAATCTCATGATTAAATATGTATCATGTTTGATTCATAAGGTTGAACCCTTCAACTTAATCCTAGATGAATAGTCTCATGATAATTAGTCATAGCCTCCCCCTCCAACTAAAATAATCCCACAACTTAATCCTAGATGGATAGTCTCATGATATTAGTCATGGCAACCGAACGTCACCTTAGTGTGTGTGCACTTGGTGATTGAATTTGATTGGTGTAGAGAAGTTGTCAAGGTCAAGGATATGTTTTTTTAGTAGTATTTATTACCAGTAAAGAAGTTTTTAAATTAAGTTTGGTGAAATATGAATGATATATATAGATAAAAATCGTTAACATTTTTGTGTTATTCGTTCTTTTTTTAGTACATGTTATAAGTATCATTTATTTGGTTTTATACATTTATTTTATTGCAATACCTCAAAAATTATTACCGATATGATCATTAACACACGGGCGACTATAAACCAAGTATTCTTGAAAGAATATCCTAAATCTTGGGTTTAATTAATGACTAAGAGCATTAGCATTAGCAGAGGGGCGCCCTAAGGGAAATCCTAAAGCCTGCCTTAAAGCCCACCCTATGCACCGCCACGTCAGCATTTTATTCTCATACTCTTCTACCTGCAGTGGGGCGCCCTAAAGGCCGCCCTATAGGTTTCTCTATTGTTTTGTTAATTAATTTAAATGTTTTCAAATATGTCAATGCAAAATAATTAAAAAATACCACGATTAATTAAAAACGGCTTATAATGAAAAAAGTGAATGGAAATGTTACAAATGAAAAAAAAGTTATAAAGTATCATTTATTTGGTTTCCAAACACTGATTAAAACATTGATTAAAGTCCCAATTTCATTTTTTTAGTACATGTTATAAGTATCATTTATTTGGTTTTCAAACATTGATTAAAAAAAAGTTTTACACGAGTTAGAAATGAAAAAAAGTTGACTACTCTACAAAAGTCTCAATTTGTGGCGCGGCTCATCGATCATCCCCTGGAGGTATTCGGCTTTGGTCGGGTCCTGACATTGCATGAGGGCGTTGTGCGTGTCCAACAACGTCCTCCGGTTGGCGGCCGCTGCCAACTCCGCGCAGGCAAGTGCCGTAGGGGTCGGGGTCGGGATCGGCGATGGGGGCGGCCGCGGCTTGTGAGGAGGATGTCGCATTCGCCTTCCCCTTGTTCTTCGCAGCCTTGACGCCAATGGGACGTCGGGAAGACACCGGTGTGCCGGAACTCTCCTCCTCGTACATCGTCCGGTTGAGGTCCACCGGATATGCGCCGCTTTCGCTGAGGGTTGGAGTCGAACGACCGATATTCGTCAGGGTCTGTACCCGGCCAACGTGCACCACCCCAAACATCGGACTATTCGGACGTGGGTATTCACCGGAATCCATTTTATAGTGTAATTTGAGTGTGGAAAAGTGAATGGAAATGTTACAAATGAATGTGAGGTAGGGGGTATTTATATAAATAAATTTTTCGGAATTAAAAAAAAAACAAAAACGCTTTGCATCGTCCGCGTCGCCCACAGTGGACAGACGATGGCGCGGACGATACCCTATCGTCCGCGTATCGTCCGCGGACGATGCATTGGGCATCGTCCGCGCACCCACAGTGAGCGGATGATGGCGCGCCCGAGGCATAGGGCGGCCTATCGTCCGCCCATTGCGGATGCTCTAAGGTTTTAGTTTACCATAATTCTTTGCTTATTATTGGTAGATCGAAATTTTGCCGTTGTTATTCAAGAGAAAAAAGAAAAAAAATGTGGACATTGGAAGCTGGCACTTGGCACCATTGACAATGACTGTGTAGTAATGATGTGAGATTAGCTATGCCACTTTTTGCCTTCAAATGATTGCATTTTTGTGTTTAACTTTTGCTTGCTAAACTGAATGTAAAATTGTCAACTATCTACAACTATGGAATACTTACATGTTGATTTTGTGAGGGCGGAAGTGTTCCAAAAAGTATGAAGAAACAATATAGACTGACTAGATAATACTAATAATATTTCATGCAGCTAATACTTAAAAACACTAAAAATGATGATAAAATCAAATTTTGATTTACTTATACTACAGATATGAACCTACACAACTTAGTTGATGTATAGATGCCTCAAAATGCCTAAAAATGAGGCAAAAAAAGAAAAAAGAGAAAAACATGTGCAAACTGTTGTCTTCACCATTAGTTGGTCCACCTAGCTAGCTTGTACATCAGCTCTCTAATACATACATCAAGGTAAAGAATTAAGAGATGCCAAATTTTCTAATTCATCACACTACTTGTTACTGCCAAAACTTGTTCAGTCTTGCTCCTGCTGTAGCTAACCAGCTGACGAGCTTCCAGGTTGATCTGTTGGCACTTGTCGGACAAACTGTCCTTTTACACGAGGACGCTGCTCAGCCAGCTTCTTTCTGCTTTCATACCGCACCTGTTGCAAAATCGAATTTTGATTATGAGAAAAATTAAGGTTGTAGCAACAAACTGTGTCATAGTTTACATGACTTGGGAAAAGATGCTGTTTTGGAATATCAATGTACCTTCTTATCAAAGCATCTGTCTTTCCTCTTCTGGCGGAATTTTGTGAGGGCTGCCTCTCTTTGCATGGCTCGGTGAGAGGGTCCATCGTGAACATGAAAGCTCTTGTCATAACTGTTGATCGTGCCATTACATCCAGAAACTTGACTGTGATGTTGGCTCATATTGCCATTGCATAAACTGCTATTAGCACTCTGATTCGTTCCATGCAATACGAAGCCCTGATCCTCCAACTCTTCCACTCTGCTGCCCTGTTTGCTTTCTGTCTGATCAACAGAGTTGTTTCTCTGGTCTGCAGGGCTGTGTAGTTGCTGAGAAGTCGAGGGCTGATGGTCCGACTGAAAGAAAGGATTCCACTGTGGGAAGGGTTCTGAGTGGTGAGTTGCGCCTTGACTAGGCAGCGATGGAGACCCTGACGAGGGCATCACGGAACCATAAGGGCTACTCACATTCCCGAACCCTACGCCTCTAACAGGAATCGGATGAGATATGTCCCGATTTTGTGAGTAGGAGAATGTGAATTCAGGCCATCCTGTTCGGACAGAAGGCAGTGTTGGGCCACGAGTGTCAGGATTATAATCGGTTGGTTTCTCCGAGCTCATCCCAATGTCATTGTATTGATTGCAAGTGCTGGGACTGAGCTGCAACGGCTTGTTTATGTATCTGCCAAAGTGTTGTTTCTTCATCAGTTTATGAAGTTTCGATGAATGACATATTAAAGAGAATCACTACTACATTCAAGAAACCATGATGAATAGAGGAGAAAAGGGTGCATGTTAACTGACCTAGAAAATGCAGAAGCATCAGAGTGGTTTAACCTATGCCTGTCATCATTTACTTGACTCACAAGATGAGATCTTCTCAAAGACAGATCCAACATAGGCAAAATGTCGAACTTGCTTGCACTAGAAATCGAGGCAGCAGTCGCAAGAGTGCCTTTGAAGTGATTATCAAAAGTTCCAATCAAATCAATGGCCTCTCTTAAAAAAATTTCAGTCTGTTCCTGATTTTGATCACAACTCACGTCTTCTCGTGTCACCATATGATCAGCATCCGATTTGGCCGCCACTTGCAATCCTATAACTAAATTGGTTGGTAAAAGCCCATGGAGGTGAATTCATGCAAGGAAGAGTGATAAATCTAACAGAACATTACCTTCGGTCTCACCATCACGAGTCCATTTTTTACTATTTTGTTGATGGCATTCTTCCTGTCTGGGAGTACTAACACCATCTGAAAGGCACTTAGGGCTTTCATGTTTCGAGGGCTTTCCTTCGTCTTCTTCTTCAGTTTCTGATACTGGTTTTGTGCACGAACTCTGCAGTTCAAATAGGCGGCTCTATGAGTCTCGTGTTACATGAAATCATCCATTGTTAGATGATCCAAAATTTTAACTAATGATGGATAGGATAAAGTGTAGGAAAACCAAAGATACCTGAGCATCATTTCCTTTCTCGGTGCCCTCTTTGTTTCTCTGGATACATGACACGTAACCGCTAGAACGGTTGCTTGTAGCATTGTTCTCAGCAGTGGCTTCATACTTCTCTTGAGCTACACTCTCATCAGGAGGTCCTGGTCCAGCAGCAGTGCTCGACTGACATAATACAACATAAAAATGATTAGTTTTCAGTACTACATAGAAAAAGAATAATTTCTTGGAGAAAAAACATGGGACAGAATCAACTTACAGCTTGTTTCCTCCAGACATGCTGCCACAAGTTCCTGAGCTCGTTTTTCCTGACGGGCTTGACAAGAAAGTCGGTCGCACCTCTCAACATGCATTTGTAAACTGTACTAACCGAGTCTCGTGAAGACATCACTGCCCAATACCAATAAAATGATGTAAGAAAACAAGATGCAATTGCAAGGAATATCGAAAGGTTTGCCAGGTAGAACATACTCACTTATTACTGGAATTTTTTTGCAGACGTCGTGCTCCATGATTAAAGTGAGAAGGGCGAATCCAGAGATTGATGGCAATTCAACTTCAGTCAAAATGAGGTCTATGTTATGGGGTCTTGCTTTCAGAACCTCCCAAGCTTTTAATCCATCACTAACTGCAGCAACTGTGTTTCAGAAAAAAGCAGAGTTTAGTTTGCAAACAATAACAATCCAAAACTGCTTCTAACCACTGGTGCCATTATGAGTAATACTATCCGACAAATTTAGGCCAGACACAGAGAGTCAAGGATATACTAGAAACTCAAGAAATTCAGGAAATTAATGGATGTGGAAATTCTAGATAATAAAAATTGACAACAATAGATGTATCAAACATTCAATGATTGATGAAAGAAAAGTCTTGTCTTAAACCACTTAAAATCACAAAGTTTGAAGAAACTTGCAATCTTAAGGACCAACTATTTAATTTTTGCAAATCAAGTCATGGGGAAAATTTTCCAGAGATTTGCCAAGTGACTTGAACTACAAAAATTGAAAAGTGCTTAAGATTGATATATTCGAAACAATTACAGTCTCAAGCAAGGTCTTCCTTTTATAGTAGTTAAACCTGAAATCTTCTGAATATCACAATTCTATCAAGCTAAAACGTCATAATACAGCCAATAATCAAAAGATTTACACAAAATTTCAGGATCGATACACTGAAACCATCTAGTGAGAATTTTCTTCAAGACATTTTCACGCACACAAAACAATTAAAACCCAAAATTCACTGCGTCATCATGAATTTAAAGATTAACAGCCACAAGATTGAATCTTGGACTGAAAAATAATTGAACAAATCCCATCACAGCCATAAACAGTCAGATTCCGCAAACCCCAGACATCAAAATTCCAACATTTAATAATCCGAAGTGAAAACCAACCTCTGTAACTGCATTTCCTGAGAAGTGCAGAAATAATCTGCCTAGTGGAATCATCAGCCTCTACCAAGAGAACCCTGACCACCATTTTGGGGAGGAACCTCTCCCATCTCACAGTCTCAGCTGCGGCATTCTTATTATTCATTCTGCCCTTTTCACCCACTCTTTCCATCTCCGTTTCTCCAACTTGCAATTCCATTTCATTCTCACCGCTCATCACAACTTCTCCCATTTCCCTTTTCTCTCTTTCCAGACTTCAATCTTCTGAATTCGGAGAGATTAACTGTTCAACTTGGAATATCCGAAATTTGATTACAAGTCGTTTACTCTGATGCTTTTGTAAAAGATCATTTTTAACTCAAAATATCTAGAATTGAACTTGAATTTTGATCCTGTGGATGTAGTGGCCTTCCTATTGGCTATTGAATCTGATGGCTCACATTTCTTCTAGTATAACTTGCATGTTTTCATTGGTTGGAACGTTTAGATATTTTTCAATGTTTTCTGATTCATCCCATCATTCATGAAAATTATAATTAACACCATAAAGTTAACAAATTATTCTTTTAAGAATAAACTTTTTTCACTGTTTGAATATGTAGTTTGATTTTGCTAAAAATTATGTGGTTAATGCTATAAATAACAAAAATTCCAATATATAAGTAGAACTTTTTATATTCACACTAATACATTTCACTGCATGGAGCATTACATTAAAATTAAAGTAAAACATTTTGAAAATTATACTAACATACTTATAATGAATAGTGATATTAAAATCATGACTTTGTGGTTTTGCATTTTTCGAAATTATGGTAGGCTTAGGGCCACAATGGGGCGCCCCATGGCACGCCCTATGCGTGCCATCGTCCTCGGGCGCGGACGATGCCTTCATTGCGGGTGCTCGCCATAGGGCGCGCCCTATGCCCACGCCCTAAACTTCGGGCACCACTGTGGGCTCGGCGGACGATGGGCACGGACGATAGGCCATCGTCCGCAGCATCAGGCACCATTGTGGGCTTGGCGGACGATGGGCGCGGACGATGGCACGCGTTTTTTATTTTTTTTTAAATGTTAAATTCGAAAATTTTGTATAAATACCCCCTACCCCACATTCATTTGTAACATTTCATTTCACGATTCCACTCTCGAAACTCACATTTACTACGAAATGGATTCAAGTCCCAATAGTCCGATGTTTAGTGGTGATGCGGTTGGCCGGGTACAGAACCAGATGAATATCGGTCGTTAGATGCCAACACACAGTACGATGCCAAATTCAGTACGGAATCATACGGTTTGTCTGACATAGAGCCGTCTCCAAACCGACTCGTCGCCCCCTCCTGCAGCCGCCGACGCCACCCCATCCGCCGTCGCCGCTTCCGCCCCGCCAAAAAGAATCGGATCCGGCACCGCGCGACCAAGATGCCACCTCCGGCAATGAATGAAGAGTACGCCCCCGGCCGTACGAACTACCAGCCGGATGAAACTCTCGTCTTGGCGAGGTGTTGGGTGGATATATCGGAAGACCCGATATTCGCAAACAACCAGAAGCAGCTCGCGTATTGGGAGCGCATTGCCGAGAGCTACAATGCGGCGAAGCCACCGACCGCGTACAAGCCCCAAGGGGAGCAGCTCCGCAAACACTGGAATCAGGTGAAGCAGCAAGTCAACCTGTTCGCGGCGGAGTACGAGAAGTGCGCGAGGGAGCAGGGGAGCGGCGAGAGCTTGAGCGACGTGCGCGATAGAGCGTTGTTGTCGTACTAGTCCTTGTACGACGACTACAAGCATTTGGCCATCTGGGCGCTCTTGAGGGACAAGCAGAAGTTCCAAGGCGGGATTCTGCACACCGGTGTGCCAAAGAGGACGAAGACCACCGAATCTGGTGGTTACACGAGCAGCGAAAGCGGAACTCGTCCGGTGGACCTCAACCGGACGTACACGGGGGAAGAGAGTTTCGGCACACCGATGTCCTCCCGGCGTCTCATAGGCGTCAAGGATGCGAAGAACAAGGGGAAGGCGACGGCGACATCATCCTCGACCGCCGCCACCCCATCGCCGATCCCGACCCCGACCCCGACGACCGCCGCGTATGAGTCGTTGGCAACAGCCTTGATGGCGAAGACCTTGTGCCGACGCACAAGGCCCTCGCGAAGTGTACGGACCCCGCCCAAGCCGAATATCTCTGGGGGTTGATCGATGAGCTGCGCCGGAAGTTGGGAATTGCGTAGATTAGCCAACTTGAATCGTGTAACTTTTGTTTAATCAATGCATTCTTCGCCGATTTTTTGCTACTCGTAGTATTTTTTAATTAGTTTGCATTAAATGTTTGAAAACATTTAAATTAATTAACTAAACAATAGTAAAACATATAGGGTACGCCTTAGGGCGCCACACTGCATGTGGGAGGGTAGAAGGATAAAAATGATGACGTGGCGGTGCATAGGGCGCGCCTAAGGACACCCCATTGCTAATGCTCTTAATAGAGTGATGAGTTGAAAGATTTGTAAATTTTTCATGTAAACTAAACTTTAACAATTTCCAATTGGGTGGGGGTGCATTTATAGAATTATGATAACTTATGGGCAATTAAGTGAATGTTCATAGTTGCTAGCCAGTTTGGACTTGTAAATAAAGAAAGTGGCATAAAACATCTTGGGATATTTGTACTAAAATAATGAATGGCCCAAATTCGCCACGTCCTTCCCAATCAAAAAGTAAGGCGCCATTGGTTTTCACCATTCTTTATTTTATTATTATTATTATCATTATCATTTTATCAATCTCTAATTTAAATGGTGGCACAAAATATAAGAGCGTGTGGGACCAAGGGTCTATATTAATACTTACCATAATTCCAATTAGAATAAAATACTTTAAGAAGATATTTTTGCAAAGGCATACAAGTTGTCGCGTGGGCCTCCCCATGAGAAAGAAGATATTTTCGTTTCATGGATACAAAGTAGACACGTGGACTTGGGATTTAGATATACGTATCTAATTTGTGGCTCTGGATTTGTCCAGAGCTGGAAACCTGAAACAATGTTTAATTTGGTAGGTCGTATACCACACATTAAGTGGGATCAAGTTAGAATGTGGCACAAATTTGATGCTCTTCACATTTTCTTTCTAGATTAATACTCAATCCTTCCAAGGAATATGCTCTATTTCTTTTTTAAGTGCATAATTCTAATTATAAAAATTATTTTCTCTTTACTGAGACATAACTCATTCTCCACTAATAATATTTTAATTATTATTTCTTTCTATATCTCTTTTACTTTGCTAATTTTGCATTAAAACTCATGCCGAATTCAAAGTGCATATTTTTTTGGAACAGGAAGATTATTATATAAGTAGTACTAATATTTATTGATCAACCACGAGTTTGTAACTTTACTACAAAAAATTATGCGGAGTCTACAAGCTAATAATTTGAAATAATAATGTTACATCATTAACCGTATATATAATGCAGAAAGAAAAAATGATTAAATTATCAATAAAAATTAGAGAGAAGTAATAAAGGTATACAAATTCTACATATATAAATAAATTCCATATATATATAAATTAAAATTTAGATATTGGTTTAGGAGTATTATCGACGTAGAGTTTATGCACGTTAACTTAATTATATTTATTGATTAATGTAAGTTTGGTGTAAAGTGCCAACCAGCTTGTGAAATATAGATTGAAAAGAACAAAATATCCTGAAAGATATTTATTTTCTTACTTGGATCAAATTTGAGTGCATAAAAGAGAAGAGAAGATTAAGGTCCATATTTATTTTCCAACATAGTCGCCCCTCCGTCTCTCAAATCGATTTCTCTTTCTCCACATCCACAACTTGTCCAATTATTCCATGATTTTTTTATTTTATTTTCGTAGAAATGTTGTGGTATTTCATCGTACTAAGTGTTGATCTTTATGATGATTTATATTGGTACACCAAACTTCAAGTTGCAAAAGAGATAAGAACATAATACACGTCACAAAAAACAAAAACGGATAATATTAGGACTATATATGATTTGTAAATGTATATGGCTTTTATTTATAGTGGTAGGACTTGGTTCTGCTATTTACACTAAACTCAAATCTAAAAAAATATTCCTCACTCACTTACTTTTTATACTTTTCAATCATACCTATATATTTTTATCTAAATTACAAACTAACCCCATGTCACTTAGTCAATAACTTAAATTAAATTAAATAATATGATAAGATTTATTAGTAATATAACTATATATGAAATTTATTATTTATTAAATAAAAAAATTACATAATTTAGAAAATTTAAATACAATAAAAATACTACAAAAGTTATCACAAGGTATAAATAAGTTAACTAAAATTCAAAATTAAAATTCATTTAAAGAAACCACAAGTATATAAATTAGGTATCGTTTTAATTATTAATCTTTAACTGTTGTTTGTTATACTTGATGGCGTATATAGTTTGATATTATGCATTAGGCATAATATTAGTTTAAAATTAAATATTTTTTTATCAATTTATAAACTAAAATAAATCAATTCTTAATATTAAAATTTAAAAACAATCAAATTATGTAGAAATTTACTAAAGCATAACTAATCAATATTAATAGGCATAACTAATTAATATTTCTATTTGTTAATTTAGAAAAAAAAAGGTGTGTGTAGCTTTTTAACTAATCAATAAAATGTGTATATATTAATATGGGCCCGCCCACTAATTAATTACCAACCAAATATTAATAGAACGAATTAAGTTATTTTCTATCGTTCTTCTCCCAGCCGCTGGAACAGTGCGGTAAGTTTTTGTTTCTGTGTATTTTTACTTCTCTCTCTTCCCCTCTTATTTCCCTTTTCCTATGTTGATAAATATAAAATGATTTGAACTTGAATGTAATGGGATTTGTTTTGCAGTATTATTGGAGGTATTACAGTATTGTTGGAGATGGTCTAACTCACTAACTCATGGATGATCGCAAATACTATGTCAATGTCGCCTTTATGTTAACAAAATGCTATAAATTTATGATCCATAATGGATCGTTCAAATATCCACCTAGTGGGCCTCTCTAAAATCACTTGTTTTATGGTGGTTGTTTGTACTGTAAATTATTCGTGTTGGATTAACACGAATGACTTAAATGGACACATATTTGAGTTTTTGAAAAGATGAATATTACAAAAAAAGAGGGGGGTGGTGTACCATTCAATAATATCTATATCTGACATGGAAGACAAGGCCTATCCATATTAGATGAAAAGTGGGCCTTAAATCTTCGGCCCATTTCACCACACGCCAAAATTATATGTGCTCATGTGTCACTGTGTCGGTAGTCATCTGCGGCTACAAATAAAAAATAATAATTCCGTAATACTACTATACTAGGGGTGGGATTTTATACCGAAATACCAAAATACCGAAATACCAAAATATCAGACTTACCATACCGGAAAAATATCGAAAATATCGATTTTTCGGTATACCGCAGTTTCCGGTACGGTATGATACCGTACCGCAGTGTTTCGGTACGGTAACAGTATCAATTTTTCTATACCGCGGTATACCGAATCTTCGGTATATATCGAAAATTCGGTATACCGCGGTATACCGGTATACCGATAGATTATTTTATATATATATATATATATATATATATATATATATATGGTCTTGTTAGGTTGAGATTTTTTAGCTTAATTGAGAATTGAGATGCATTTTCAGCCACTCATTTTGAAATGTCAACTGCAAGTAGATTATGTCAACTAAGGGGTATTATCGTCATTTCATTTCAATAGCCAGAATATCAAATGTCAACAACTCGTATTAAAATGTCAACAACTAAAAAAAATTTAATTTTTTAATTTTTTTAATTTTTTTAATTTTTTTTTAATTTTTTTTTAAATTTTCGCGCGATGTCAACTACTGAGACATTATGTCAACCACG
This sequence comes from Salvia splendens, assembly GCF_004379255.2. Classification (NCBI taxonomy): domain Eukaryota; kingdom Viridiplantae; phylum Streptophyta; class Magnoliopsida; order Lamiales; family Lamiaceae; genus Salvia; species Salvia splendens. Next base: position 12,386,753 of record NC_056033.1, read on the forward strand.
ATGTGTAGTCTGCACATCAAATGTCAATAGCTCTGCACATCAAATGTCAACAGCTTATAATTGACATTATATATGTGTAGTTGACATGAATTGTATATGTAGTTGACATTATATGTGTGTAGTTGACATGAATTGTATATGTAGTTGACATTACATGTGTGTAGTTGACATGAATTGTATATGTAGTTGACAAAAAATAAAAAAAAATAAAAAAAACAAAAAATCGAAAAAAAAATAATTTTTTTTAAAAAATAAAAAATATTTATTAAATAAAATATATGATGAAATTACAAATATGCCCTTTCACAATTAATTAATGTAAATATATTTTCCATGTGGCAAATTCTGGACCACTCATTTAATAAAAATGAGTGGCTTATAATGCATCTCAATTCTCAATTAGGCTAAAAAATCTCAATTGATCACAACTCTCTCTCTCTCTATATATATATATATATATATATATATATATATATATATATATATATATATATAGGGTCACAATCCTATATATACATATATATATATATATTACATTTATATATATTATATTAAAAAATTTAAAAAATAGAATTCTCTAAAATCTAAAAAAATTTAAATGTAATATTTTGGATATATATTATATTAAATTTAAAACATGTATATTACATATATATATATTATATTAAATAAAATTTAAAAAAATTTAAATCTAATATATATATTACATATATATATATATAGAGTAAAGGCCAAAATTGGTCCTGAACATATAGCCATTTTACGATTTTGGTCCTAAACATTATCTTTTGGATTTTTTGGTCCTGCACATATGGACATTTGATCATTTTGGTCCTCCGTCAATATTTTCGTTAAAAACTAACGGTCAACATTATCTTTTGGATTTTTTGGTCCTGCACATATGGACATTTGATCATTTTGGTCCTGCACATATGGAATTTTGATCATTTTGGTCCTCCGTCAACATTTTCGTTAAAAACTAACGGTCAACGGTCGATTTTTGACTAAAACAATGGGTTGGGTCGGGTCGTGTTTGGGTCGGGTTTGGGTTACACGTTAAGAAAAAAATAATATTTTCTTAAAATCTAAGCATAATATTTTCGTTAAAATCTAAGGATAATATTCTTAAAAAATTAATTAATATTTTTTAATTAATAAAATTAAAGTATAGTATTTTTTAATTAATTTTTTCATGAATTTGAAGAAAATATTATGCTTAGATTTTATTAAAAATAATTTTTTAATTATTTAATTTTATTATATAGATTTAATATTAATATACTTTAATTTTATTATTTTGATTAAAAAATGATTATTTTAATTTGGTAATTTTTTATTTTATTGTGTAATATCATGTTTAAATCGTATAATAACATCATGTTTTAGTCGTTATAATATTTTTAATCAACAAAAATAACTAAAAATTAAAGTTTTATAATTTTTTAATTAATAAAAAATAATTATTTTTTTTCTTAACGTGTAACCCAAACCCGACCCAAACACGACCCGACCCAACCCATTGTTTTAGCCAAAAATCGGCCGTTGACCGTTAGTTTTTAACGAAAATGTTGACGGAGGACCAAAATGATCAAAATTCCATATGTGCAGGACCAAAATGATCAAATATCCATATGTGCAGGACCAAAAAATCCAAAAGATAATGTTGACCGTTAGTTTTTAACGAAAATGTTGACGGGGGACCAAAATGATCAAATTTCCATATGTGCAGGACCAAAATGATCAAATGTCCATATGTGCAGGACCAAAAAATCCAAAAGATAATGTTTAGGACCAAAATCGTAAAATGGCTATATGTTCAGGACCAATTTTGGCCTTTACTCATATATATATATATATATATATATATATATATATATATATTACATTTATAATATTTTGGATACAATAGGTTTTTTCGGTATACCGTTACCATACCGCATACCGTTATTACGGTATGGTAACGGTATCAAAAATTATCATACCGAATTTTCGGTATACCGAAATTTTGACATACCGTAATTTTCGGTACGGTATGCGGTATGGCACGGTCGGTACGGTATATCGTACCGACCCACTCCTACACTATACTACTAAAAATACGGGTTTTGGACTAAATCATTGGACTATTCAAGCAAAAGAAAATTTTTGATGGGCTAATTCTAAATTTTATCTTGATTGGCTTTTGTGGTAATAAGCAAGCAATAACATATGTTGGGACGACGGAAGAATGGGTCGAGTTGGAACTTGAATGTTGGTAGTGTGGAACCGAGTGGAAAGGTATGGAATGAAGATAAAAGAGACTAGTGAACTTGATAGACCCATGATCTATCAGACTAGAGCACCAACGATTTGTAGGGAAACGAAGAACATGAATGATTACGAAGAACAAGATAAACCCTAGTTGAGGTTCTAGGGGGCGATTTCCGCCAGGACCGGGGAATGAGAACAAGTAATTACCTTTATTTCTCAATGAATTGAAATACGATAGAATTCTATTATATAGAATTCTAAACCCTAACGCATGTCTTGCTAATCAAGAAACATAATTAAAATAAAAGATTACAAAAGATATGTGAAATAAATAAAGACAACTAACTAAAATAAAAGATACGCTAAAATATTGGAGATATCTTCGACGAGATTTGCTAGATCGAGGACCCTATCAACTCTCCCGCCGTTGAAAACCACCTTGCCCTCAAGGTGGAAGGCAAAATAAGAACAACTTAATTGACATCCTTCCTTCGTAGCTCTAATTGCAGCAGGATGAAAAGTAGTACTTTCCTTCATCCCACCAATAGGAAGAATTGCAAGGTCCTTCTTTATGGGTTTATTCATGGTAAGAGATAGCATGGAGGTAATCATGGTGCAACCGACACTTGATCCATCCTTAGGGGTAGCACCTGGATCGTGAAGTTGAATGTTGGTGTTGGGAAGAACTGATCCTCGGGATCCTTGACATCCATTAACCCAAAATGGTCTTCAACCAAAATTTCGTGAGCACGAGGAACATCAAATTTCTTATCATTGTACTCTCCCCAAGGTCTAACGTCGAGTGTCACCATGTCTCTCAATAGATAAACACAAACAACACAAACAATAAATCCAAAAGCATAAGGTCTGGATTTCGAAAACAGCCGCAACAAGGTGAGATCCGAAGCCTGGGAAATTACACGAAGCAAATTTTGAAGCCATATAAAGAAATCGTGAGCAGAATAGTGATGAGGCTCTTCGACATCACCAACACAAGCAGAGACAGGGATGAAATCCGATGAGACCAAAATCTCGTCATCAAGCTTTCCAAGAATAACTCCATTGCAAACGACACCAAGGCACATAGCTGCAAACCCATCAATCACAATGTGCCAAGAAGTCATTATCCTAACAATATTATGAGAATAAACTCCTTGTGTTGTCATCATATTCTCAAAATCTCCAGGGTTACGAACTCCTTTCATCGCACCAAAGTAGAACACTAATTCTCTTCCGTCATAGCTATCATTGTACCCAATAAGGATCTCCTTCCAACCGAATTGCTTGACAATTGTTGCATCGACGAAGTAACCTGCCAAAATAATTTTTGAGGCCAACTTCGGCCGCATCATTTCCCTCTCACACATGGCATCGATAGTGAACTGCGATACCATTCCATAGCCCGCGGACAGGCCAACCTCGCCAGTCTTCCATTGCGACGCAAATGAAATAACATTCGTTGCTAGTTTGGGATCAAGAACCGGTGCAATCTTCTTTCCCTCTGAAATTGTGAGTTCGAAATCAAGTATTAATCCATCATCCACTATTGATTTTATAATGCCAGTAGACTCGCCAGAATCCCATGTAGCCGCCAATTTCTCCTCATCGTTCTCACAAAACTGATTTGTGAAATATGAACGAGACAGTATAGCGGATACACTGCTTTGACCACATAAATCCGCTAAAACTCCCTTATTCACTACTTCTCTATCCAATGGAACCTTTGGGCCTCCTCTTAGCACCGTGGGTTGCGTGGACTGCTTCATATCATGTTTGTTGTCCTCGATATCGTCAGCGGCGATGATTTCATTAGTGAAGTTCAATGCAGCGTGGGGAATACCATCACACAAGGGACCGCCATCTATCTCAATGGTAGCAGATTGTAGGTCCGAGACAGCAGAAAGAGTAACACCAACCTCGGGGACGATATCATCATCGCTGAGAACATCGTTGTGCGGCAGAATCGAGGGGGTACCGTCAGCAAGCTTGGCCAAAGCGCAGGTACAATCGGTCACCGGTGTGTTCGCTTTGTGCTAAACTGCATTTGACGTGCTCATTATATCATCGATAGTACTAGATTGTCGGTACGCCACAGGGTTCTTTGTTGTGTGGTTGAGTTGTCGCTGGTCGTCGTACAAGTCTCGATCAAACCGCTGCTTTACGGCCAACAAGAAATCATCCCAACTCTTGTCTTTGTTAGTTTCCACCCAATATTCCCTCCAATCTGATGTTGGGTGATCGAATAAATATTGTGTAAGATAAAGACGATCATCCAACGGTGTGTGCTGGTGGTTATAGTATGTTTGGATCTTACGGATCCAATCTGGGGCATTATCTCCGTCGAAACGTGGTGGTTCCAAACGGAGGCGTGAGTCTCCCTTGAACTTGACTAGAAATTCGCCATGAGCAGGAACTAGTTGGCGCAAGTCCACGAGGATCTCGCGGAGAGCATGTTGGTGTAAAGATTCCTGGAGAAAAGCCATGGAAACAAAAGTAATTGTTTCTACCAAAAAACAACAGTCGACAGCGTTTTGAGATGAGAATAGGTGATTGTGTATGGAGAGGGATCAGGAAATAGTGTGAATTTGGGATGAGAGTGGGTTTTGGGCATGTGATGAAAACAACCGTGACTTTGGAGTGGGAGGAAAAATCTGGCGTGTGGTTTGAGCAAAATTGAGAGAATCAATTGGTGATGGAGGAAGAGTAAACAATGGAAGCACCAGTTGATAGACTCTTGATCTATCGGACTAGAGCACCAATGATTTGTAGGGAAACGAAGAACATGAATGATTACGAAGAACAAGATAAACCCTAGTTGAGGTGCTAGGGGGCGATTTCCGCCAGAACCGGGGAATGAGAACAAGTAATTAACTATATTTCTCAATGAATTGAAATACGATAGAATTCTATTATATAGAATTCTAAACCCTAACACATGTCTTGCTAATCAAGAAACATAATTACAATAAAAGATTACAAAAGATATGGGAAATAAATAAAGACAACTAACTAAAATAAAAGATACGTTAAAATATTAGAGATATCTTCGACGAGATTTGCTAGATCGAGGACCCTATCAGAACTGCAGTGCATAATCCAAAAGTACAAAAAAAACATCTAATACTTAGTACTCCATTCGTCCCATGAAAATATGTGCATTTAAAATAGCATGAGAATTAATGCACAATTGATAAAGGATGAGAGAGGAGGAGAATGATAGTTAAAGTAGCGTTGGTGGCTAATGTGTCTAATATTATTATTAGTGTTTAATGAGTTGTCGTGGTAGCCATAGGTGTATAAGTTATACTCCATCCGTCCTACAAGAATATGCACTCTTTCCTTTTTAATCTGTCCCACAAGAATATGCACTTTTGAATTTTAAAAAGTTTTTTCTCTCTAATAAGGTGAGAAAAGTCTTTTCTCTCTAATGAGGTGAGACTCATTCTCCAATAACAATACTTTAATTATTTATCTCTACATCTCTCGCACTTACCAATTTTACATTATAACTTGTGTCGAACTCAAAGTGCATATTATTTGGGGACGGAGGGAGTAAATAAATTGATGTATATGTGTTATGAGTTGGAGACAACTTTTCATAAAAGGAAATGTCCATATTTTTATGGGACAGACGAAAATGAAAAGTGAACATTTTTATGGGACGGAGGGAGTATTTTTTTAATGAGTGAACTGCCATTAGTCTATAACATTTAGGGTTGTTTAGCACATACCCCTAACAAAAAAATTATCCTCAGAAACCCTAACATTTTATATAATCATGAATGAGGTTGTATGGGCATTTTTGTCACTTCTTCATTATGGATAGTAAATGTGCTCAAATGATATATACTAGGATGGTTTAAAAAGGAAATAGGTTTTTATGCCAATAACTTATTACGAAACACTTTTATATCTTTTTTATTTTCTTTATATTTTATTCTTTTTTTATTTAATATAGTAGTATAAAATAATCTCCCTTATGGAAGTAATATGTTACTGACTTTCCAGCCCATTACAGTTACAACTAAGCTGGGTGATCTTGTTGACGTACAAAAGAACAATATAGCCAGCACTATCGAGTTGAGTCATTGCAAAATTAATTATATAAAAGTTATCGAAATATGTAATAATTAGGGGTGAGCAAAAAAATCGAAAACCGAATATCCGAACCGAACCAAACCGAAATTTTGAAATTCGGTTCAGTTATTTCGGTTTTTCGGTTTGGTTCGGTTTTGAAAATACAAAAATTTCGATTTTTCGGTTCGGTTCGGTTCGAGCGAAGAAAAAAACCAAAAAACCGAATTTATTTAATTATTTATGTTATATATATATATATATATATTACTATTATTTAATTATAACTAAAAGTAAAACCCTAATTGGAAACTCAATAACTCAATGACTCTTAAAACCGGGCCCAAATTAATTATTTTCAGTGGCCCAATTCAATTTTAAAAAAATGGCCCAATCTCATACTATACTCCCATCCGCCGGCCTACTCCCTCCCTACCACTCCAAAAATCCCCAAATCATCTCAAACCCTAGATCGCCTACATCTCTCTCATCCCTCTCGTCGACGCCGTAGGGCAGCCGCCCTTCCCGCGCCTCGCGGTGGCGTCCCGCAACCTCCGACACCGCCTTCTCCCCACCTCCCTCCGTCTACTTCACCCTTCCTTCATTTCTCCCTCACAAATCAAAATCTCGGTTGAAACGAATAACCCTAACTTCTCTCTCTTCCTCTCAACGAATCGATCCACTGACCACCGTTTCGGAGGTACCGTCGTCGAGTTTGGCTTGGAGCTTGTCGATCTCCGCCGACGCCTCAGTCGCCGCTTGCTCATCCCACGACCGCCATTGCGCGTCGGGAATCGCCTGCAGCCTCGACTCTCCACCGCACGTGATGCTCCGCCGTCGGGTCGCCACTGTCTCGCACGTCGATTTTTCGGTTTTTATATAATTTCGGTTTAATTCGGTTTTCGGTTTCGGTTCGGTTTTAATTTTAGGCGAAATTTGATTTTTCGGGTTCGGTTCGGTTAGGGCGAAAAACCGAACCGAAACCCGAATGCACACCCCTAGTAATAATCACCTCATAATCGAATTAGGTCGAAAAAGAATATATACGGTAGATTCGTAGTCGTCTTTCTTTCACAAACTTGCAAGTCACTAATTAAATCATTACAAAGTGCAAAAATTGTGGAAAGTGAAATCTCTGTCTCTTCAACAGTCATAATTGGTGTCTTATATTCTTCTCTTGTGATAACGACAATGTAACATAGTGGAGAAACCACACAAAAAAACAATAGTATAAAAAAAACTATGTAGAAACACGTACTACATGTGACAATTAAAATTGTGTTTGTCATCTCAACATTCGCTCTGTTGGAGCAAATAAACAAGATTTGATATATACCTAAAAGCATCTAGAGGATCAACTGATCCTTTATTTTCACTTTAACCAAAACCACGTCATTTTCAACTAAACCATAAAACAATGTTACCAAAAGACATAAATTAGTTTATGATAATAGATTAGATTTTTCTTGTTGTCATGTTTGATGTTTCGTTAATTAATTATACCACTCTAATTTCCTTTTATATTATTTATTACTATAAGCTCATAACCTATTACACTGGCAAATTAATTAGGTCATTAGGTTAATGCAGAGTAGAGAATATACAAGATTTCACACAGAGATTAGGTGGGTACAATTTTCTTATATGTATAAATATAAATATAAATTCCGTGGATCATAGGAAATTTAAATTTCAACTTTTATATAAATATCGGCATATTTCGTCCCTATAAAATATGGTAATTGAGCAATAGGACCATCCTAGCATGCATGAAATAGTAGTACCCAATGCTTTAGGTGGTTGTACAGTGAAATTGTATAGGATGAGGCACACCCATGCGCCATCATCCACTAGCACACCTCTTCTGCATGCGTGTTGACGTTTTTATGTAAGAATAAAATAATTCACCAACTTTACCCTTTCCCTCATCTTCATTCCATTTATGCACAATATTTACCATATTTTGGAATTTTGTTGTCAGCTTGCAATTGCATATAAGAATCTCCAATCTCCAAACCAAAAGCACATGCTTCCCTTAAATCTTCCCAGATTCCTAGAAAACCATTACAAACAATTTTCTGCCAATAATTATGGGTTGCCTCAAATTATCAATTGGAAGAAGCAGAAAAGTTTTGCAGGTAGTGAAAGAGGATGGCAAAATCATAGAGTTCAAATCAGCAGTGCTTGTGAAAGAATTGCTCCTAAATTTCAGAGGGTTTGGAGTGAAACAATCTGGCAAGTTTTTGCCTCCAAGCTTTGGGCTGCACTTGGGAAAGACTTACTATCTTTGCCCTTGGAAATGTCCAGTTCCGGCGGAAGATACGGCGGCGGAGGTGAAGAGAATAAAGATTGTGATAACGAAGAAGCAGCTGGAGGAGATGCTGTCCAAGCAAACAAATTCATCAGCTGATTTAGCCACGAACTGGAAGCCTAGTCTCTTTCCCATTCCAGAAGAAAATGAATTGTAAATCTATCATGAAATCCCCATCATAATGTAAGCTAGCTTTGTAAGAGACACTGAAACCATGCTATATTATTACAGCAATGAATAATTTATCTACAAGTCAAGAATTAGTAATGTCTTTTATTGCCTGATTCGTGAGTGTTAGAGAACGTTGTTATGTGCCTTAGTTCAACACCTAATCAGTTTTCTTGAATGTTCTTGGAATTTATCATGCTAATATTTGCAGCACAATAGTTAACGCATTTCACTGTTCGCGAATTAAATATCAGTTAACATTGTGATGTGTATATATGAGTTTTTAAAAGTGTACTTGAGTCTGTTTTCTCAACTTTTACAATTTTATAAATATCAACCAATAGTAAATATATCAACAAATCAAGCCTCAATATATGTTTCCAATTTTTTCATAATTGTACTCGGGTCCGTTTTGCCTATTTGCCTTTCCGATTTCGTTAATTCAGACTATCTTTGCCGACCGGTTAGGCATGAAATGAAATAACATCGTTGATGCTTGAATTCATTTTTTTTTACAAAGAGTTAAATGAAATAATGCATAGAATGTGTGAATCGATACAATTTTTCATTTAGATTGCCGACTTGCCCGCTAGAAAATCAGGGCCGATTATAATATTAGCGTGTGATTTTGTTAATGACTCAATATGCAGATAAAGACGTATAAGTTGAAATATTGGATTGCTACTTCTATAAGTGGTTGGGCCTTTTTCATTGAGCCAAGGCGCGTAGATGGGCCTGACTGACAATTCGAGGCCCAGATTCTAGCCTTTTGTTGATAGAATTTAATACAATAATTTATTGGAATTTGGATCATATTGTATGTTAAAAAGTCAAAAGCCTGCCTCTCTATGATTAAACTATAACCTTCCTTAAGTAATGAAAGCTCTCAATTACACACTACTGTACAATTTAAATATAACAAAAAAAAGGACAGGCTCTCTATTTCGTCCACTGCACTGCATCACATCACTACACGACATTATCAACAATAGTACTTATGTGGCTGAAGTAGTACGATAAAGCAAGCCAAATATGGAGCACAAGAAATTAATGTAATAGTAGTAGTACTATTTACTGAATAATAGAATCAAACTATAAAATGGTTAAAAAAATAAATTAAAAATAAAAGAAAATAAAACCGATATAAACTATAATAATTAAAAATATTTAAAGAATGCAACTACACGTACACATATTATCAAAGTAGTACTACCTTTCAAGTAAAAAGGTACAATTGTCCTAATATGCTTATTGTTTTTGAGGTGAATTAATTTTGTTGAATTAGGATTAATTACACTAATTTTTTATTAATATTTTAAGTTTATGGCAGGTCATCATTTAGCACCACTCTTATGTAAAAGTACTTGAACACTATCTAAAACTATTATTTTATTATAGTATTGTGTACAACTATTTACAAAAGGGTAAGTCTATGTGGCCATAATGTGGCTGGCCATAATGGCATTTCAGTAAATATATGTGTTTTAGATATTAATAAAATAATCATCTCATTTAATGCTTAATTCAGTTGACAATATTACCCTTCTTTATAACTTACTTATTCCATTCCTTTTTAGACATTCTTTGCCAATTATGTGCAGATTAAATAATTGGTGCTGCTTAAATTTTTATTATTAATGCATGTATGTAATTATGATAAATTATGTTATTAGAATTAAATTGTAGTGGTAATAGAAGTATAGTTAAAATAGATTAAAATCACAAAACTATTTTTCATAATTATCATTTGGGAAGTTCAAATTGATTGTAGCATAATTCAATAAAGAATAGTAAATTGAAAAAAGAAATTTGTTTTATAGCATACAAATTATTAATATTATATTATAGTATGTGTTATGGTTAAAATTAAATTATTCACTATAACTAAACAGTAAATTAATCTGTAGTATAATTAAAATTGAATTGTTTTTATATCAATATACTGTTATATTTATATGTATTTTATTAGCAAGTTATTTTATAGTTTAAATTAGTTTAAACAAGTGAAGGTGAAGGGGAAGCTAAACATAAATAATCAATAGTAATAGAATTGAAATATCAGGAGCATATGTATTATGACTTCAAAATCATATAGTACATATGAAATAATTTGAATAATTTATTACCTCATTTTGAATTATTAAAATACGTGTAGAAAATGTGTAGAAAAAATATGATCTATCTCATCACTGCTACCCAATAAAGAATCTGTTGTTTGTTCATCTCTGCAAATGGCGATCCCCATAAACAACAGTGTCCCTAAACACTATGTTTCCTCTGCCATAAATCATTGTCTACCATGTGGAGTTTCATCAACAATGCCCAAATAAAGTACTCTATAAAAGATTAAATAAAAAGTAACAAAAGGAAATTGCTTCTTAATTCCCCCCCCCCCCTCTCCCCCGTCAGCAGCTTTCTCCCCTCTCGAGAAAAACATATTCCTTCACGCTAATCTAATTATTTTCCTTTATTTTTGGTGTAAATTTTATCCTCATATATTTAGCCTAATTCCCTGATTACAATGTTGTTTTAATTAGAATGAAAATGGAGTATATCGACCCATAGTATACAGTAGTGATATCGTTAGTGAATAGTGTTATGCTGCAAAAATGATTTATTAAGGTCATGCGTTAGAACTTGCTCTTTTTGGTTTGTTCTATAAAATGCAGAACTACTGTGACAAAGTAGACCACTTTGTTAGATACTGTTTCCCACTATGCTACTACTATTCAACATTTAATTTACCTCTAATCCATACCATATAAACAAAAAAGAAAAGCTCCAGATTCCTCAAAACTTCTTCTCATCTCATGGGAAACAAGAGTGGGGATTCTTGGTTGAATGCAGTCAAGAAGGCCTTCAGATCTCCCACCAACGAAGATGAGAAGAAGAAGAAGAGAAGCAGCAGAAGAAGAACGGAAGATGAAGAAAAAGTATGCATCTCTCTCCCTCTCTTCATTACTCTGTCTGTTATGAACTAACTCAATATGTGTGTGTGTGTTCAGAAGAGTGGAAAGAAGAGATGGATATTTGGCAGACATTTATCTGCGGAGAAGACGATTCAGCACAACGCTGCGAATTCATCGGCAGTTAGCGGAGAAGAGAATTTGGTGAGGAAGCATCCCAAAATGGAGGGCGAGGGCGAGCACAAACATGCATTGGCGGTGGCTATGGAGATCATCCGGCTCACTAGGCCGGCCCTTTTGCTCAAACAAGACAAGGCCGCTCTCTTCATTCAGAAAATTTTCCGAGGATACCTGGTAATTGCCACCATTTCCGAGTTTTCTTGCCACATATTCATCTAACTTTTGATTTTCAGTTACAATGTTCAAAATTCGGTTGCATGTTAATAAGGATGGACCAAATTAAGTTGTTTGGGTGTAGATAATTGAACTAATATAATTTTATCCTTCTTTACAAATTTCATGTTTGGACAATTTGTGTGACATAATTGGATATGCCCAATATGTTATACAAAACACAAATTATACCCCTAAATTAGAATGCAATACATTCACCAGTGTCTGTCTACTTGTGTTGTGTGGGTAGCTTTTAAGTAGTAGTACTACTAAATTGGCATGAAGAGTAAAGTTGTGCATTGACATAAGAAGTGGATGATTATTTTTACACTTATAAGCTCAGACGTTAATTGATTAGGCAAGGAGAGCTCTAATGGCCTTAAGAGGCGTGGTGAAGCTGCAGGCAGTAATAAGGGGTCACAATGTCCGAAAACGTGCGAAAATGACTCTCCAATGCATCCAATCTCTCGTTCGGGTACAATCCATAGTTTGTGACCAGCGCCGGAGGCTGTCCTGCGAAGCCGCAACCTTAGACTCAAAGTTCACGCAGTCGTATCGAGTTTCGAATCCCTCGGATGTCGGTCCCACCGAGCTTGAGAAAATCCATGCTTTGATACACAAGGCAAAACAATGCTCACTCAAACAGAGCAACACGCTAGCTAATGCATTGTCTAAGCAGGTATTTCATTTTTCCTTATGCACATTAATTGTTACTACTACATATTGGTACTTGATTGGATATCTTTGATGCACAGATTTGGGCGACTGAGGATGAAGATTCAAGCAGGAATACAGGATATAGTTGGATGAGGAAAGATAGGAATCTATGCAATCAAAGAGATCCAATCAAGACCATTGAAGTAGATTACATGTTCAATGTGAAGCGCCTTAATATCGGTCTTCAATCTCCGAGAACTCCCAAGACGAGGCCCATCCCGTGTTACCAGCAAGATGCAGCTGAGTCGCCTTGCTCGCGAAGGATGAGCATGAGCGACAGGTCTTGCCCTTTGCCTCGACCAAACTATATGGCGGCCACCGCATCAGCTATAGCGCGTGTTAGGCCAAACAGCGCGCCAAGGTACAGGCAGTCGAGCCCGAGTAGAGAGGTGGCTAAGAAGCGCCTCTACTTCCATGACCATGATTTTGAGGATCAATCCAACTACCAAAGATGCAGAGATAAGCCTTGCTACGCCACAGATTGACATGCAAGAAGGGATAATGTGCCTAATTTTCTATGACATTCGTAGATGAATGCGCACAGTTTTAACTGTAATAAGCTCAGCAAGCAATCTTCGATGTTCCTTCAACAACTTATGTCTGATCTTGAAGTTCCTCTGACCTATTTTTCCTCTGTTTTTCTGTGTTAGGGTATTTGACTCTTTTTTGGGACAATGCTGAAATGTCTTAGAATACTGGTCCCCTTAGGATGTCTCGACAGCAAAAGACTATAATGTCAAAGAGAACACAAGAGACATTAGAGATATTGGGAGCTTTTATTTGAAAGTATTTCACCATTTAGATAATTATCATTTAGTACCGATTTTGAGACTTGCAAAATCCTTTAGGCGATTACGATGTTTCACCATTGAGACTTGTTTCGTTGTGGCAGTCGAAAATACACCCCCCCCCCCCCCCCCCCCTATATGGATGTTGCATATGACGTGTAATATTAGACCAAATAAAAATGATAAAATTAAAATAATACACCATTGTGACGAGTGACGACCTCCCTCTTTGACCTCCATTTCCGACACAGATTCCTCCAACAATTCCCCCGTCCGGCGTCACTACATCCGCCTATTGGTGGTCCTTGCCGCCCACCACGACAGTGCCCTTTCATTTTTTATTTTTCTATATTTGAAAATAGTTTATCATTATTAATATATACCACTATTCAAATTTTTTTCTCTCCCTTCGTTACTACTTCATCTTTATTTTTTTCTCTCCACATCAATATAATTAAATGTCTTTTCTCTCTCTACTTAATACACTAATTTACATTTCCTTAAATTTCAGGCAGTTCCACAACTGTGACAACTTTTAGGAGACAGAGAAAATTACATATTCCCCTTTCATCTTTTTCCTTCTTCATTCTCTTTCAAGTTTCAAACTTTATTATCTTCCCATTTAACTATGAATACCAAAAATCTTAATTATGGTTTCCCAAAAAAATCATAGCTTTATTATGGCTAGCCACATTATGGTTCAATAAATTTATCCTAATCATTTGGTTTCACTCAATTTGGTCCCCATTTAGCCCACATAAATCTATTCTAAATTTTGAACTTGTGAACTCGTTAGGCAATGCAAATAGGCCACAAACAACACATGTTTTTCACAAGCTTGATCGGTATAATTGTGGATAACAATTTTTCAAAAATCTTATCTCACATGAGTCCACAAGCGAATTCTCAGTTACAATATTCATCAATAAATGTAGCCAATGCTAAGCAGTTTTGTTAGGGTCGCGGGGCGCACCGGGTCGATGGGGTGAAAATTCGAGTCGACGGGGTCGAGAGACCCACAAAGCTAGGTTAATTTTTTTGCCTTTTAATATTAAATAAAATAAATATATTACTCTAATGTTTATAATATATCAAATAATATAAATGTAGACGCAATTCATGTGAATAGAGATAAAATGGAAAATAGAAATGATCAAAATATCAAAACAATTCATAAGTCATAACACAATAAATACTTGAAACCATTGTTTGAAAATATCAAAACAAAGGAATATATGAAGGGTGGCAGAAACAGATCTTTGAACTGTTTATTTGTTTAGGAGTGAAGAGGCCGAATTCTAAAGTGTAGAAAGTAGATTTGAAAAGTTTGATGTGGTGCATGCATATATATAGAGAATTGTGATTGAGAGAGTCAGAAAACATGTGAGAGATTTGAGAAAATCAGAGATAGCATGTGTTTAGGGCGACCCAGGCGACTCACTCGACCCAGGCGACCCACTCGACCCAGCCGACCCAGCGGCGATCCTGTATCTCGATCGACCCACCCATGTTGGGGCGGTGATGGTCTCGACCCAGGCGACCCGGGCGACCCGAACGACATTTTGACAACACTGATGCTAAGCAGAAAAAAAGTTGTAAAAAGTGGTGACAAGCATTCATTCTTCAGCTAAGTGAGAAGGGCATCTCCATATTTCAATCAAAAAAAGAAATACGACATTGTCCAGAAGCAAATTTCAAGAAGATAGCCAACACGGTAAGAACACAATCTGCTTTTCATCTATCTGTCGCCAAATTCAAATAACAAATTAATCATCAAGATTCCAAGATTACTATTTCTTTAATATAGATTCTCTCTAGTTCACTGCCAAACCCAATGTACCATCTCAATGTAATTCAGCATCTTCAAAAATAACTTGAAATCACTTAAGTTAATGCAGTAATGCAAAGTATTCAAACATCTAGAAATCAAATTCGACAACTGATACCAGCAACAAAAGTAAAAGAAAATATTAACGGCTTCTCACTAGCCTTAGTAGAACCCGTTGAATGAAATTTCTGATGTCGGAGCTGCAGGAACTGGGCTACTGCAGACACTTCCATCTGAGTGCGAAAACAGATGAAGAACACCGGTGGGTGAGGAGACATTAGTAGCCGGGGCGCCTATTGAGTCGCAGCTGGAGATGGCAACTGATCCCGGCTGCAGAGCCTCAGCCAAAGGCCCTCCTCGTGCAAACGGCTCCCAATAGAGGGGGTCAATACATCTTGGATCTTTCTCATCACAACACTCGATGCTTCTCATTGATTGATCTACGATGTTGCCAGCAGCCATGGCTATTGACAGATTGAGTGAAGGAGACATGTTCCCGTGATTCATTGTCACGGATGATTCAGCATTCCCACTGTTGCTGCTGTCAAGATTGTTGATCGACCAAGCATCGATGAAACCAGTGGGGGCATTGATTCCAGGGGCCGAGAAATTTGAATAGGACAACATATTCAATGACTGCTGCTGCTCCAAATAATCTTGAGTGAAAAGGGAACTAGAGTCATTAACAGAAGAAATGCCCACATTAACATATCCCGTATTTGATTCAATCAAATGCTGCCATCGCTGATCACTCCCATCCATCTGTCCCTCCATCATCAAGCTCGAATTCCTTCAAAATGCATCAAAATCAACAATCAGGATTTAAGAATCAAAGAAAACGAAGCACACACAACATCCGGATAAACCAAACCTAGCAGGTCCTTTGTAAGAAGAGGGTGCAACAGAAACGCTGGGATCATTTTTAGCATTGAAAAGCAAAAGGGGCGTATTATCATTCTTCCCTGCAGCAAATTGTTGAGCAGAAACAGTAGTACTAGAAGGAACGTGGCTTTTCTCAGTGCGAGTTTTTTTGAGAATTTCGCCATTGTTTTTAACTTCCACAGGCTTTCTTGAACGGGGGCGGCCCCTGCGCAGGTGGCGCTCACAGTATTTCTGGTGGGGCGCCACCTCTCTCGAGCACCTCCACTTCTTTCCATCTGTTCTCTTACATCTACCCGGTTCCGGGTCTCCATTCCTTGAATATCTCACATTGTACACTGCTTCCAAATTAAGGTAAAACCGAGCAATGATTTCAACTTTCAAGGTATAGCCAAAGCCAAATAAAAAGCAATATAAAAACCAAGACTAAATTTTACATGAAGGAGCGCAATCCAGATGTGCAGCAGAGAAATTTCTGGAATGTGGGAAGAGAAGGTCGGGAGGGACAGGCACAGACGAAATCATGTATTTGTAAACCATTGCTTGCCTTTCTAACTCTTTCCATTGAGCAAAGGTGAAAGGGAACGCCGCGGCGGCAGCCATTTCTTCCAAGTCACAAAAGAGAAAGATGAGAAACAACCACTTAAAAGTTAAAACAGCGCCTACTTTCTCTCGCACATTTAATCAAACACCTCGCTTGCACAAAAAACCATGACGGAAATGTATTGAGAGAAAGAGAGATAATGAGATGAAATTTACCTGGGGATTTGTAGGGCGTGGCGCAATAGGCAGCGGCAGCGAATATGTTAAAAGACTGCGAATTAGTAGTACCACTAGTGGCAAAATTTTCAATACCATCATCACCGTAAGCATGGCCCACCTCCTCGGTAGTTCCGCCGCTATAACAACTATTGGGCCCACATCCTCCTCCATCAAATGGTCGCCCCAATTAATTTCTCGCCGTTGACAGCTCATCATCTTCTTCAATCGAACTACATCATTGGCAGATGATGATTTGTTTTCAAATATGCTACACTCCCTATTTGGTATAGCTACTTTTTCCAAACCGCTCATTCCAATAATTGCCAGAATCGCCTTTACTGAGAACCTATCGAATTAGAGGGAACCCTAAAATTGAGGAAAAAGGGGGAATTTGTTGAAGGGATTTGAAGAAATTAGGTTGATAAGAAAACAAAGTATGAGTACGTAATTGCGATGAAGAGGTGTTAGTTATGACTGTGATTTGAAGAAATTAAACGGTTATTATAGGCATGATGATTTATGTAAAGGAATTGTGCGAAGAGACAGAAGTGAGATTTTGAATTTATGAGGGATGGGGTGTGGGGCTCAAAGATGGAATTTAGTAATAGCCTTGCCGCCATTGTTTTGCCTCCCTGCTTCCGACATTCCCCGGAGCGGATCTCCTACTCCACCATTCATGTTCCATCCCTACTCCATCTCTCACAATTTAATAAAATAATCCTACCATCACTTAACCATCACTTACATATTATAAGATTATTTTATTAGATTGTTAGAGGTGGAGTAGGAATGGCGTAGGAGATCCGCTCCAGACATTATCACCGTTATACAACAGTGCACCAATTATGAAAAAAAATCATAGTATTAATGATGATTTGGCGAATTTTTGATGGGAATAAATGCAAGTAATAAATGAAGATCACAACACTGAAAATTACGTGGTTCGATTTACTGAGGTAAATCTACGTCCACGGGAAGAATAGAGGGCAAATTTGTATTGCTTGATCTCTTACAGATTACAATGCTGATTTGCTATATGAGATTCAGGATCTAGAGGACTTAACCTGGTCTATCTGATCTAAGTTCTATTTATACATTCGAACTAAGATCGTGGTTTGCAGCCCTGGTAGGGGGGTTGATAACTGCTTAATACCACTAAATAGATCGTGGGTGTAATGGAGGTCGTGGAGATCCTGCATGGGTCCACTATCTCCTTGTTCAGTCGAATACTGAGACCGAACTGCTGAACTTTGCCGATCAGCTTTTGCCGATCTGAGAGTTGAGCTCGATTGGTCGGCTTTTACCGAGCTATAGGCTGTGACCGAACTCTTTGGTTGTGCCGAACTGATACTACCGAGCTATAGGCTGTGACCGAACTCTTTGGTTGTGCCGAACTGATACTCTTTCTTGGGTTGGCTGATGGGCCGTCACTGCTATTGGGCTCGCAATTATTGTTTAGTTGTTTAGTTCGTATCCCATCACCACCCCCCCCGAAAAGCGAAGTGAATCACTTCGGCATTTTGGATAAGTGTAAGGGGGAGGCTGACGTCAGGGGACGTGCTCTGCACGTGTCTGCATTAAATGTGACAGCAAATCCGGCCAGAGAATCCAGAAAAAGTGGGATTTGAAACGGTGCGACGAATTTGAAAAATATTTCCTTTCTTCATCATTGGAACACTTTTGCGATTATTTCTTCTGCATTCTCTCTCTTTTTCGTAAAAGTTTCTTCCGCTTCTTCAAGAATTTCTTCAGAGACTTTCGACCATCAAAGAGTAAGAATCATGTCTTCTTCTTCTGAAACTGTTTCTGAATCAGGTAGTGGTAGGAAGGGGGGTAAGGGATCTTCTGGCCGGAAAAAGTCCGGGGAGAAGACAGTAGAATATTTTCACAGCATTTTGAGTAAGGATACTGTGATATCCTTACACAGAAAATATTTTCTTCCTGGGGGGTTAGTGGTGATTCCCGACGACACTCATAGGGCTAACTCGCCGCCGGATGGTTATGCCACCGTTTACGAAGCCTGCTTAGAATGCGGGCTTCGTTTCCCTCTTCCCCCCGCCTTTGTAGAGCTTCTTGATTTTTTCCAACTTCCTTTAGGTCAGGTGACTCCAAATTCTTGGAGGCACTTATCGGCCTTTGCTGCCGAGCTGCGTAGACTAGAAAAAGATCTGTCTCTGAGGGCAATCCTTAATTTCTTTCAGTTTAAGAGAAAGGGATCCTGGTTTTACTTGATCCCTTTACAGCCCTTTAGAGCCTTCTGTAAAACCAAATGGCCGATGTGGAAAAATCGCTTCTTTTTTTACAATAGGACAGCGGCTCCGGACTTTTCCTGGAGAGGGCCGAAGTCCGTAATTCCTCATCCTCGGGTAGAACCGTTGGACGAGCTCGAGGGCGGGCTCAATAAGATTCCCATGATTAGGAAACAGTATTTGGAATCTGAGCTCGTCAAGGGTGACTTCGTGTTCGACTCCTCGTCTTCGGACGAAGAGACTGAGGGTGAGGATTTCTTTTTTATGCTTTACTGCTTTAGCGGCGAAAACTAACTTTGTTTTCTTGCTTTTTGGCAGTGAACATGCTAAGCAGGCTTGGTCGCAAATCCTCCGAATCAAAGGAGCCGGAGAAACCGAAAACCACCAGCTCGGCGTCCGATGCCGAGAAGAATCCGAAGAGGCAGAAGACCTCTTCGAGTCAGTCTTCGGATCCAAAAAAGCCGGGATCGACCTCGGCAAGGGGGAAGGCGAAGACTCAGAAACCCCCAAAAGCGCCAGAGAGAGACATTGTCCAGGGGGGTTATGGATCAGGAGTGGTTACGGCCACTTCGGAACATATCTCTGAGCCCTTTTTATGGCCAAAGGACTTTGTAGAGGTGAATTTCTTCTTGATTTTCTGGCTTTGCTTCTTTCCTATATTTTTTTGTGGCCCCTCTGTTGACTTTTTCCTTTTTCCATTTTCAGAGGAACAATATGCTCTGCAAACTCGTCACAGTTGAACTCTCTAAAGCGTCCAGCGATTATGATGAGATGCAGAGGAATTTGAATGCTGCTCGTCACCAGGCCGAACAGGCTCGGGCAGACTTTGAGAGGGCAAGGGCCGCTATGATCTCGGCTCAGGATGAAGCCCAGCGTGCCAAAGACGAGCTCATCATCCAGAGAGAGCGGTCGAAACAGAGGGAGGCGGCGGCTCTCCGTGTTTACACGGAGAAACTCTTTTTGAGCAATCAATTTTCGGCCCTTATCGGTGATCTGCTGAAATTGATGACCGATAATGTTGAGCAGGAACCCGAAGTCGTCTTGCCGCTGTATGGCCGAGAGATTGCAGCGCGTCTCCAGAGTCTGCCGCTCCTTGAGGAGCTTGCGTCTTCATCGGTCCTGCTTTCTGCTGAACGAGTCCGTAATTGCCGTGCTGACCGTGACGAGAACATGGAGGCCGGCAAGAAGAGGGTGAGCAGGAAAATGAGGCCGGCAAGGAGACCGAGCAGAAGGATCAGCAGACCGGCGACGGGCACGCCGAGCAAGAGGTGCAGCAGATCGGCGATGGGGGCGCTGAGCAGGAGGGAGGGAGGAGGGAGGCCGAGGCTGAGACCGAGGTCGACAAGGAGAAAGAAGCTGAAACCCACGGGGAAGCCGGAGACGAAACTGGCGGAGTATGATTTCGTCTCCCTTCTCTTAGTTTAGTTTCTTTCTTTCTATTTGTAAAATGGCCTTGAAGCCCTCCTTGTGTAAATTTTTTCTTGCGAATGAAAAAAAATTCTTCTTTCTACACTCGTGTCTTCCTTATAGCTTTTCTTAGTCTCTTTTACTCCTATTGTGGTTTACTGCCTGCTCGGTAAACTGAAATGCCGAACTGACATAGCTGCTTCGTATTCTTAACTCTAAGGAGCTGGAGGTACTTCACTGGAAGCGGCTATACTCTTTGGCTTTAAATGAAGCTGAGAAAAAAGCTATAGATGACCAGATGAAGTATGATGAACTCTTGGCTCGTTTAGTGGAGCTGGAGTCCAACAATAAGGACTTAGAGTCCATAAAGAAAGATCTGGAGGCCGAGCTGAATACTGCCGTCGCTGAGAGGACTGCATATGAAGATTTCATCTGCGGGCGCGGGGGAATGACTATATCTGAAGTTCAGAATCAAGTTGATGAACTGTGGGAGGAGCTTCATGTACTCCGGAAGAACAATGTGCTGGAGAGCTCGGCTTGCCAACAAGTTGTGAAATCATTGCGGCGCTTGGCTTCTCTGTACGACATCATTCTTTCCCGGCGTCCCTCAATCGAGAGATTCCTTAGCCGTTTCCCGCTAACAGATGCTCACACTCCAACTCAAACCTCTAATCCACTTACTCAAAATTCTACTCCAAATCAACAACGGACTCAGGAGCAACCGGAAACGTCAAGACAAGAACGCCCTGAAGTTCGTAGAGGAGTTGTGAATATGAGTGAGCAAGATCAGCGAATGCTTCGTGAAGAGACTCTTCGCCGCCGAGGTGCTAGAACTTCCCGGACTCAGGGAAGAGGCGGTAGGTCGATCAGAGCATCTCGTCCACCTACTTATTCTTCAACTGCTCGGAACGCCCGAACTCAGCATCATGAGGATTTTTCGGATAGGTGGCTCAACTTTAGCAATCGTAGACAGTAGAATAGTCCTTTGTAATGGTGTAACGCATTCTCGTAGGGCAGCGGAATTGTATGCCCAACACGACTTAGTAAATGAAATTTTTTCATTTCGCTTCTATCACTGCGTATTTACAGTTCAGCGATTTTTTATTTCATTTATTGTACTCGTCCTCGGTCTTATGAAGTAAACTCTTCTTTGACCGGACTTAGTTAGTGTCCTTATTTGGCGAGTTTTATCGCTTGGATTGGAATTTCCCTAGTTAACCGGAGTGGTTTCCGGCTTATTGCAGTTCGTTTCAGACGAATTGCTTGTTTCTTAAGCTGAATTGTGGAATCTTGTATCTTCCTTAGAAGCTTGGACTCACAATTGTCTTTAATACATGATCCAAAAAAAAGGGGATCAGCCTTTAAGGAACAATATACCTCAGTAACATTTATAAGAGACAAAACGCACATAACCCTAGGACCGAACTAGACACAAGAACAATAAAAATATGAAAGCACATAACCCTAGGACCGAACTAGACACAAGAACAATAAAAATATGAAAGCACATAACCCTAGGACCGAACTAGACACAAGACTGACCGGACCTTGTCTCTTACAAATAGAACTTCTTGAGGTTGGAAATATGCCATGTTCGGGGTACTTGTTCTCCTGACATGTGAGTTAATTTATAAGACCCTTTTCCCAGGACTTCTGACACCCGATACGGACCTTCCCATGTGGGTTCAAGTTTGCCCAGCTTTTCTGCTCGGCTTACTTCATTGTTTCTCAATACGAGATCTCCCACTTGAAACTGCAGCTTTTTCACCCTTTGGTTATAATACCGGGTTACTTGCTCCTTGTACTTGGCTTCTTTTATGAAGGCCAATTCTCTTCTTTCTTCGGCAAGATCTAGTTCGGCTCTCAGTCCGTCGTCATTCAGTTTTGTTGAGGAATTAAGAGTTCGGGGGCTGGGTATGCCGATCTCAACCGGAATTACGGCTTCAGTGCCGTACACTAGACTGTACGGAGTTTCACCGTTGGAGGTTTTTGGCGTAGTTCGGTAAGACCATAGGACTTGAGGAAGATTTTCTACCCATTGTCCTTTGGCTTGTTCTAACCGAGTTTTTAATCCTTTCACCAAAGTACGGTTTGTTACTTCCGTTTGCTTGTGGGTGAGAGACCGAAGTGAACCGCTGTTGAATATTCAACTCTTGGCACCAATTCTTGAATGTTTTGTCAGTAAACTGAGTCCCATTATCTGAAATGAGGATATGGGGTATGCCAAATCGGCAAACTATGTTCTTCCAGACAAAATCTAATGCCTTTGAGCTTGTTATCGTAGCTAATGGTTCAGCCTCCACCCACTTTGTGAAGTAATCCACGGCAACGATCAAGAATTTCATTTGCCGGGGAGCTTGTGGTAGTGGTCCCACTATGTCTATGCCCCATTGCATAAAAGGCCAAGGGCTTTGCATAGCACATAGATCAGTCTGCGGCGTCCTTGGGATATTTGCATGGATTTGGCATTTCGTACATTTCTTAACTAGCTGTACTGCTTCTTGTACCAAAGTTGGCCAATAATATCCCCATCTCAGAACTTTTTTAGCTAATGCTCTAGCTCCGATGTGGCTACCGCAAGATCCTTCATGAACTTCTCTAAGGATGTAATCCGTCTCTTCTGGTCCTACACATCGCAATAACAGTTGAAGGTAGGACTTTCTATATAGGACTCCTTCATGAAGTTCATACCGACGTGCTCGGCATGTGATTTTCCTTGCTTCTCTCTTATCCTCGGGCAGTTGTCCTTGATCTAGATACTTTAATATTGGCGTCATCCAGTTTGGTGAACTGGTTACTGAGTGTACTTCA
The DNA here is from genome assembly GCF_004379255.2 of Salvia splendens. Lineage (NCBI taxonomy): Eukaryota > Viridiplantae > Streptophyta > Magnoliopsida > Lamiales > Lamiaceae > Salvia > Salvia splendens. The sequence goes on from NC_056033.1 coordinate 12,410,296, forward strand.
GCTTCATCAATGCTTCTGTGCGGTAATTCCTCCACCTTTGAGCTCGGATATGAGGCCAACTTACTTAAAGTATCTGCTCGGCTATTTCCCGCTCTGGGAATGTGGATTATCCGAAAATAAGAGAAATTTCGGCTAATACTTTGCGCTTTGTCCAAGTATTTTTCATCCTTTCACCACGGGCTTCACTTGTACCCAGCATGTGATTCACTATGACTTGTGAATCACAATGAATTTTGAGAGATTTGACAAGTAGATGTTGCGCTAACTGAAGTCCGGCAAGAAGGGCTTCGTATTCGGCTTCGTTATTAGTGGTTGGGAATAAGAACCGAAGTGAATAAGTTACTTCGTGTCCGTCGGGAGCGATAAGTAGAATACCAGCTCCACTTCCTGTCTTATTCGAAGCTCCATCTACGAATCCAATCCAACAGTCCGGCGGCTCTACTTCGGGTTTCTGGGGCTGTGTTAGTTCATCATTGGTAGGATTTTTCTGTTCGGCAATAATAGGGATTGCCTGATCGAACTTTGCCTCTACAAGAAAATCTGCCAAGGCTTGTCCCTTGATGGCTTTCCGAGGTAGATATTCTATTGAATGTTCTCCCAACTCTATGGCCCACTTGGCAATTCTGCCCGATGCTTCTGGCTTAGTCAAAACTTGCCGAAGTGGAAGATCGGTTAAGACGCATACTTTGTGAGCATAGAAATATGGCCGCAGTCTCCTTGCTGCATTTACTAATGCCAGAGCAATTTTTTCCAGAGGTTGATACCTTGTTTCGGGACCTCTTAATGCTCGGCTTGTAAAGTAGATAGGACGCTGTTTTAGGCCTTCTTCTCGTACAAGCACCGCGCTAATGGTTTGATCTGATGCTGCTAAATATAAGAATATCACTTCGGCATCTGTTGGAGCAGAGAGAGTAGGAAGTTCGTTTAAATAACTTTTGAGTTCGTCAAAAGCCTTTTTCTGTTCGGCTCCCCACTCAAACTTTGGTGCCTTCTTCAAAACATTGAAGAACGGCATTTGCTTTTCGGCTGCTTGGGAAAGGAATCTATTCAGTGCGGCTAGACATCCAGTTAGCCTTTGCACATCATGTATGGACTTCGGCATTGCCATGTTCTGAACAACTTGAACCTTTAGGGGATTTGCCTTGAGTCCTTCCTTTGAAACCCAACAACCCAGAAATTTTCCCGAATCTACCAAAAAGGTACATTTTTGGGGATTGAGTTTGAGGTTGGCTTTTTTGAGCACGTCGAGAGTGGATTTGAGATTGTTTTCGTACTCCGAAGTGCTTCTGCTTTTAACAACTATGTCGTCAACATATACTTCAACCTCTTTTCCGATCAGGTGCCGAAATAGCTTATCTACCATCCTTTGATATGTGGCTCCGGCATTCTTTAAACCAAATGGCATCTTTTTATAAGCAAAAATACCGAAGTCAGTAATGAAAGCCGTTTTTGAAGCATCATTCTCATCCATTAAAACTTGGTGGTATCCTTTATACAAATCAAGAAAACAGAAAATTTCGAAGCCTATCAGAGCTTCTACTTTTTTATCTATGTTGGGAAGGGGGTAGCAATCTTTAGGACAGTGCTTATTTAGATCCGTAAAATCTATGCACATCCGCCATCCTCCTTCTTTTTTCTTGATCATCACAGGATTGGCCACCCAAGAAGGATATTTTACTTCAAATAATACATCCGCTTTCAGTAATTGGCGGACTTCGTCATGGATGACTTGATTTCTTTCTGCCGCAAAGAGTCTTTGCTTCTGTTTTATAGGCCGGACTGAAGGATCAATATTTAACCGATGTGTAATTACCTCGGGAGACACTCCAGTCATGTCCGACGGAGACCACGCAAAGACATCTTTGTACTCTTTGAGGAGCTGGATGGTCTTTTCCCGGAGTAGAGGTGTTCCCGCGAAACCGATCTTGACCGTTCTGGATGGATCATCTTCGTATAACTGAACTTTCATCGAGTTCGGCTCCGGTGTGACTTCGTTCATTTCGCCTGCCTCTGACTCCGGCTGCTGTGATTGCTATGCTTGATGGTGCCGATCTGACTGTTCGGCACTTTTAAGCGCAATCTGCAAACATTCTTTTGCTCTCTTTTGATCACCTCGGATGACTGCTATCCCTCCTTTAGTGGGGATCTTGATTGTGAGGTGATAAGTAGAGCAAATGGCCCGAACTGTGTTGAGCCAGTCTCTTCCCAGTATAATGTTATACGGGGATCGAGCTTTTACCACAAAAAACTCGATCACCGTACTGGAGCTCGTAGGCGCTCTTCCTACCGTAATCGGAAGGCTGATAATACCTTCAGGGCGGGTGTCCTCCTGGGCGAAACTTTTCAGAGGAAGTGGGGCCGGACTGAGCCGAGCTGGATCCACTTCCAGTTTATCAAAACATTCTTTAAAAAGAATGCTAACCGACGCTCCTGTATCCACAAACACTCTGTGGATCAGTTTGTTTGCCACTCCAGCTTGAATGACAATAGCGTCTTGATGAGGAGAAATGGCCGAGACGGGATCTGCATCTGAAAATGTAATGACTTCCTCCTTCTTCAGCCTTTTATGTGTTGGCTCCTCTCGATTGAAGCCTCTGCGCTCTGATTTTAGAGATGATTTAGTCTTCCCGGCTGGGAGAGCGTCAATAGTCTGGATCACTCCATCATATTGCGGCTCGTCATCGTCTTCGGGATCCTGTTGCCTTTTAGGATCCTGAGGGGCGCAGTTCGCACTTCTCTGTTTCTTATTCTTTTTCGGCGGCTTGCTTTGGTATTTTTTTAACGTCCCTGCTTTCACAAGAACATCAATATCTGCTGCCAAATTTCGGCACTCCTCGGTATCGTGACCGTGGTCTTGATGGAAGGAGCAATATTTATCCTGACTTCGGCGCGTGGCCGATTTCGTCATCGGCTTTGGTTTTTCGAACATATCAGAATGCAGTTCGAAAATTTCCGCTCTCGACTTGCTCAATGGTACGAACTGAGCGGGTGGTTTCTCAGGATTGAGACGTGGTCCCAATCTGTCTTGTACCGGTGCCCTTTGAATTCTTTCAAAAGGAGTTCGGCGAGGATGTCCCTGATCGCTATGATCGGGCTTCCTCTTGTCTCCTCTGGAAGAGCTGTCTAAAGACCGTTTTCGACGGTCTGCCTCATCAGCACGAGAAAACTGGTCCGCAATGTCCCACATCTCTTGAGCTGTTTGCGGACTGCATTCAACGAGCTTTCTGTAGAGAGCTCCTGGCAGAATTCCATTTTGGAATGCCGAAATGACAAGTAGATCATTGAGATCATCTACTTGTAGGCATTCCTTGTGGAATCTTGTCATGAAGTCGCTAATCTTTTCATCGCGACCTTGACGTATAGAAAGCAACTGAGCCGAAGTGATTCGGGTTTCAGCTTTCTGGAAGAACCTCCTATGAAAAGCATCCATTAGATCTCTGTAAGATCTAATGCTGCCTTGAGGGAGGCTATCAAACCACCTTCTTGCGTTCCCGATGAGCAGCTCGGGAAACAGCTTACACATATGAACCTCATTGAGACCTTGGTTCGCCATATTATACTGATAGCGTCCCAGGAAATCATGAGGATCCACTAACCCGTCATAAGTCACTGACGGAGTTCGGTAATTCTGTGGCAACGGAGTTCTGGTGATATCATCCGAAAATGGAGTCTTCAGCGCTCCATACATAGCGAATCCGACATCTCTACGGTATGGTGGAGATGGAGTTCTCCTGTGATTTCGGTAACAAGGAGGAGAAGGAACATATCGGTGGTGAGGATTCTTTCTCCTGGAAGATACGACACTACTGCGGTAGTGACTTTCATGTCTGGAGGGGGAGGGAGAATCCGCCGTTTTCTTCTCCGGCTTCTGGCTCTTTTGCAGGAATGTTAAGAACTCATCCTGCTTCTCAGCCAAGAACAACTTGACAGCCTCATTCAAATCGAGCTGCTGGGGAGGCTCGGTGCGATGACTTTTCGAGTGGTTTGTTCTTTCACCGTGAGAACTGGAGGCAGATTTCTCCCGAGGCTGTTTTCCAGACCTACGGGCTGGACTAGCTTCCTCACGTTCATCACGGACGGAAGTATGGGTATTATGTGATCTGGTACGCATTTTTTGGTGGAAGAGGATCAAAAACTCGCTTTTATCACAGTTTTGGTTTTCTGTGTTCCCACAGACGGCGCCAGTGATGATTTGGCGAATTTTTGATGGGAATAAATGCAAGTAATAAATGAAGATCACAACACTGAAAATTACGTGGTTCGATTTACTGAGGTAAATCTACGTCCACGGGAAGAATAGAGGGCAAATTTGTATTGCTTGATCTCTTACAGATTACAATGCTGATTTGCTATATGAGATTCAGGATCTAGAGGACTTAACCTGGTCTATCTGATCTAAGTTCTATTTATACATTCGAACTAAGATCGTGGTTTGCAGCCCTGGTAGGGGGGTTGATAACTGCTTAATACCACTAAATAGATCGTGGGTGTAATGGAGGTCGTGGAGATCCTGCATGGGTCCACTATCTCCTTGTTCGGTCGAATACTGAGACCGAACCGCTGAACTTTGCCGATCAGCTTTTGCCGATCTGAGAGTTGAGCTCGATTGGTCGGCTTTTACCGAGCTATAGGCTGTGACCGAACTCTTTGGTTGTGCCGAACTGATACTACCGAGCTATAGGCTGTGACCGAACTCTTTGGTTGTGCCGAACTGATACTCTTTCTTGGGTTGGCTGATGGGCCGTCACTGCTATTGGGCTCGCAATTATTGTTTAGTTGTTTAGTTCGTATCCCATCAATTAACGATAATTATAAGTTTTAACTGTATATAAAATTGAGAGTAGTATAAACATGAAATGTGTTGTAATTTTTTTTAAATAGAAATGAAATAATTTTTTGAGAAAAAAATGGCAAATAGAGATTATTTTATTACTATTACAATTGAAATATATTGCTAGTTTAATTTGGTTACGTCGGTTCTGACCGAATGATTCTATGTAGAATTGATAATCGAACCCAACGCATTTTTGGTAATTATAATTGAACTTATAACTGACCTTAATCGATTCAATTTTAGCAATCAATAACTAGTGGCAAATCTAGGACGTGACTATTTTTTCGGTGTTTAGGACAACGCCAGGGCAAACATGGTAATTTTACGTTTTGATAAGGGGAAATTAGCTTATACGGAAGAGACTGACCGCTAGCATTATGGTGAGGATGAATTGAGATATGAGAATAAGAAAAAAAATTTTAAAAATAAATAAATAAAACAAAGTGGGACTCATTAAATAATGATGGAGGAGGTGTGACAATTGCTGATTGAGATAGAAATCATAGAATCATTATCATATGCAAGACCCATGAAGTGCCTAACAAGACAATTCTAACCCTCATAACTCATAATCTCTGTTAGACTATTACCATAATTGAATTATTCTCTGTTAGACTATTACCATAATTTTTTTGTGAGCATATACCAAGTCCCAGTGAGCATTAACTGCTTTTGGATTTTATGATTAGTTGTTAATTTCTGTTTGGAAAAAAACTAGTACTGTACTCCATTATATTTCATCATATAAACAATTGTTCTCATTTTTTTGGGGAATATATTTGACCTTTGGCTTTGGAAATATAGTTAATCGACTGGAAGATACAATAGCACACAATCAATTTATTTCTAACATTCAAATTTTTTGGAACTAATTTTGGAAAATTTTCCTCATGTGTATCACCCTCGTACATCTTATCTCGTCTCCAAGATTTAAATCCACTCTCAAAGCCTATTGTTACATATATGGATAATCCCTCTTAATTTGTTACAATTAATAGTTTCATATCACTCCAACAGTTTTTACTGAATCCCCTAGATACGTTTTTATTCCAAAAATAACTTACCAATTTATTTTGCATTGCTAGCAAGTGGATTTAGGGATAAGATAAGACGTATCAACATCATGAATCATCTTTTGTAGAAACGCATGTATAATGTATATCCGTAAAGATTGTGTTTAGTAGTACAAGTTTTTTAGTACAAGTTTTTTTCTTTTTAATACTCCCTTCGTCCCATTTTAAGAGTCACATTTGGTCATTTAAGTCCGTCCCAATTTAAGAGTCACATTTAGAATCTACCATATTTGGACATAAAATTTAACTTCATTATTCATCAAATTTACACTCAAATGCCATTATTTTCATAAAATTAAAACAAAACAAAATTCTAAACATACAAAAAAGTCAAAAGGGTTCCACTTTCCACTACCTCACTTCATTTATTACACACTCCACCAATTTCATAAAACTCGTGTCATAACTAAATCTTACTCTTAAACTGATATGGGGGAGTAATAGAATTTATTATTCAACTTAGTCCATGTAACAACATTAAGATAGTAGGATGGGGAGTGGGGGTTGCTACCGGGGAAGGAACAAGAGAATAATAACAAAATGGACCACCAACTATGGATTCATTTGTGATTCGATAGCTATCCTAGCAGTACCAACCTCTCCCCCACCAACCATTTCTCTTTTCCCATTCTACCCCCACCTCTCCAATTTTTTTTATTTGATTTCACAATAAGTTTTAAAACAAACAATTTGCCCATGTATATCACAGACTCTATAATTTGCGTCCTCTTTTTTAGTGTATTCATTACATTTTCTTACTTTACATGGAAGTGACAAGTGTCCATACTTTTAAAAAAAAAGTAAAGAAGGTGATCCTATTAAATTTGTTTCGATTGGCATGTCTTTTTAAATGATGCGCTTATCATCAAAGGCTCTAAAAAATAGTACTACTAGTTTTATTGTTTTTTTAGTCTGTTAATCAAATTTACTATCATTTGTGTTTATGAAAATTTTCTTGCTATTTTTATCTTTCTAACATATTCTTTACTTTTTTTTATTTCTCTTAATTTACTAATTACACAAGAATACATGTCGGCCACAAATTGGACTAGTTTGGTTGGTATTTTATCTTTCTTTTATTTTACTTATTTTTTTTACTTTTATCCTATTAATCAAATTAGACTATTTGTTTGTTGATAGTTATGCAACTAAGGCTACAAAAAATCACATGTTGAAAAGGAATTGCATGATATGCCCCAATTTCATGCAGTTGGCCCAATGGGCTCCAGATTTTTAACATGGCCCGTTGGGTCGAACTCACCCTTATATTTTCATTGAGAAATTGCGTAAGCATCGCTTGAAAATTCAGTAATACGACTAAGCCCAATTATAATATGGCACAAATTGGCCTTCATAAAACCTTCTGAATGGAAGATTTTATAACTATGTCTATTTTTCTCATATAAAATTATATTCCCTCCACGGACAAAAAATAAATGATTAGAAAGAAAATCTCTCAATTTTCGAATTCATATAAACAAATATATTTGTTTGTTAGAAAAGTAGTATTATTGGGGATGTGATATATAATACAGTAAAAACATAAAATATAACATAATATGTGAAAAAAAGAAAAGAAAATTACTCGAAAAAAAAAACTAATCTCAAACCGTGGCACATGTGTATTGCGATTTTGAAACTACGCTTCTCTATATATGCGTAGCCAAATTATAAATGAATATTTTTGCAAGGATTAAACTGAAATATCCATAATTTGGCACCGAAAAGGCGAAAACATTTTAATCACATGAAGAAGTGATTCTACTCAATTGAGTTTTTACTTGATTACGTTCTGTTCGCCCTTTTTGGGCAATTAGAAACCAAAACCCCTTGTATTTTAATAGATTTTTTTTTTCTATTTTTGTACTCTGATGCGAGACAGTGCCTTAATAAAACCAATACACACAAGAATAACATACCGAATATGAAATATAAATAGATTTTAAAAATATGGATTTTAATTTCAATGAATGCAATTGACATTATTTATTTAGGTTTTTGAATGTTGGAGTGGTTCAAAATTTAATTTAATTTTATTTTATTTAAAGAAAGAGAGGAAATAACGCCTTTTGCATACATCCAAAATACTTCCAGATGCACGCCATTGCATACCATCTAAAATTCTAAATATGAGTCATGTTAAATAAAGCTCCAACAACAAAGTTTAAGTGGTCAACAAAAAGTGCTCAAAACTTCACAATATTCCAAAACCGCCCCACCAACGGAAATGTCCCCATCATATATAAATATCACAACATTCCAAATAAATTGGACATTACTACAAAATGATAACATTGATAAGAATATGGGTAGTTACTACTTAAGCAGCTTTTGTTAGGCCGACACCATTACTATAACAATTTTTTCTTGCTGACAAAATTATTCCCTAATCTTTAATTTTAAAAAAAACAACAAATCACAGGCAAGCTGATTCTTGCTCGCATGATCCATGAAAAATTCTACCAAAAAAAAACACACATTCCAACAGAACATAACACTAAACTCAAATTCTAAATCAGCAAGCTTACCAAAATGTTTCTTCTGTTCCTTGGTTATGTTCTGCTCCTTGTCCCAATCCCATCTGCATCGCAGCCTCAAGCTGCGCTGCAGCTTCTCCGGTTTCGAAACAGTCTGGCAGAGACTTCTAGGTCTCTCCTGCAATGGAACCATACCACCTCACCTTCTGCTCACTGCAACTGGCCTGGTGTTACTTGCTACTCAAATGAAACAGATTTTCGTGTCAAGTCACTGGTTGTGACTAAATTCGGCCTCTCGGGGGTTCTGGTGGATTCGTTTCCATATCTGTGTCAGATTCCTGATCTGACCACTCTTGATCTCAGTGCAAACAATTTCAGTGGAAGTGTTCCTGCTGTGGTTGGCAACTGCAGTAAGCTTATCGAGCTTTTTCTCTACAACAATAGCCTGTCGGGGCCACTTCCACCCGATATTTTCACACCGGGGCAGCTGCAACGTCTTGATTTGGGCCTCAACCAACTATCTGGCATGATTCCACCTGAGGTAGGCCAATGCAAAAACCTTATATCTCTTGCCTTGGATCTAAATTTCTTGAACGGTGGAGTTCCAAGTGAACTGTTATCTATTCCGAGTTTGAGTGAAGTTTACTTGAGTGGGAATAATTTAAATGGAAGCTTGCCTGATTTTCCATCCAATTGCTCGCTTGTTAAACTCCAACTGCCTAAAAATTCATTCCATGGCCCATTACCACCGTCCATAGGCAACTGTCGTCAGCTCAAATTCCTGGATGCATCGGAAAACGATCTCGGAGGAGTAATACCGCAGGATTTCTTCAAGGACCTGACTCAACTTGAGATAGTGTACCTTATGAGAAACAACTTTGAAGGGCAAATTCCCATGTCTTTGTGGAGTCTCAGAAATTTAACAAAGCTCGTACTTGAAGGGAACAAGTTCAACGGGAGCATTCCTGAAGATATCAAGCAATGCGATAAGCTTACTTACCTAGACTTATCTCTCAATGCCTTAACTGGTCATCTACCAACTTCAGTTTCTTATCTCAGAAACTTGGAGAAATTGTATCTCCATAATAATACTCTCACTGCTCCACTACCTTCAGGAATCGGAAACTGCACTTCGCTGGTCCATGTTGCATTTCGTTTTAATGAAATCAGTGGAATTCTTCCTCCTGAGATTTGTCGTCTCAGGCGTTTAGAGATTCTCATGCTGAATTACAATCAGATTGAGGGTCCTATACCACATTGTATAGAAAATTTGATCTCTCTTCGAGTGTTCAGCGTCTACTGTAATAAAATGACAGGCAGAATACCAGCTGGAATTACAAACTTGACAAACCTTACAGATCTTGTTTTGGCTCAAAACAACTTTACAGGGGAGATTCCATCAGACTTGGGAAAGAATATGGTTCCAGGTTTAGATATCTTGGATCTTACAGGAAATCAGTTTACGGGAGAAATTCCAAGTACCGTATGTTCTGGCAACCGCCTCCTACGTTTGACCATTGGTGACAACAAATTTACTGGCGGTTTCCCCACTGAAATCATCAAATGCAAGTCTCTGTACAGGTTATTTCTCTATAACAATCGTTTGCAAGGAAGCATACCGAATGACATGGGAATCTCATCCAGCATCGCACATTTTGATGTTCGAGGAAACTTGTTTGAAGGAACAATCCCAACAGTATTTAGTTCCTGGAGGAATCTCTCACTGATTGATCTTTCAGAGAATAAGTTTTCAGGATCAATACCTCAGGAATTTGGGGAGCTTCAAAATCTGGTAACAATGAATATTTCTTCAAACAGATTGACAGGAGCAATTCCTCCAGAGCTGAGTCATAGTACAAACATAGACAGACTAGACCTCAGCAAGAATGAACTTGCGGGAGGTGTTCCACCTGAGATCCTTTCTTCATCAACACTGACAATCATTCGGCTTCAAGAGAACAAATTGACAGGCGTGATTCCAGACGTTTTCATGAGCAGCCGAAGACTGCGTGAGCTCCAGCTTGGTAACAATTTGCTTGGTGGTCATTTTCCTTGCAGTCTGAGTAGAATCCAAACTTTTCAGCACCTGAACCTCAGCACAAACAGGATTTCTGGAGAAATACCGAGTTGCATTGGCGATCTTATTAAGTTGGAGATCCTTGATATCTCAATCAACAATTTCTCAGGCGCAATACCACCAGCCACAGACAATATGAGGTCACTTTATTTTGTGAACATATCATATAATCAACTCTCAGGCCAAATTCCAGCTGTTTGGGCAAAGGCATTGGAGTCGAATCCCAGAACGACTCTAGGGAATCCAAGACTCTGTCTAGCATCCATGAAAGGCGGCAACTGCAGAAGTCACAAGAAAGCACATCCAGGAGGTCCAGTCCTAGCTGGTATAATAATTGGATCATTTTTCTTGACAGTGTGCCTTCTTGCAGCCATATACGCATTATTAACTCGTTTTTGGCACCGTACCCCAACGTCTCCTCATCAAACACTGCTGTACCATCAATCAAGCAATGAAGAGTTACCAGAAGATCTGAACTTTATGGATATTCTTCGTGGAACTGAAGGTTGGAGTGATAAGCATGTGATTGGAAGAGGTAAGCATGGAACTGTGTATAGAGCAGAGTCAGAGAAATCAAAAAAGCAGTGGGCAATTAAGAAGGTGGATCTGAGTGAGTCAAAATTCAACTCAGAGATGAGAATTTTGAACTTAGTCAGACACAGGAACATACTTAGAATGGGAGGTTACAGCATCAGAAATGGATATGGATACATTGTTACAGAATACATGCCTGAGGGCACTCTCTATCATCTACTGCACAAGAGACTACCTTGCGTAGCTTTGACCTGGGAGCAGCGATGCCGTATTGCTCTTGGAATAGCTCAAGGTTTGTCCTATCTTCACCATGACTGTGTACCTCCAATCATTCACAGGGATGTCAAATCAGACAACATACTGCTGGACTCGGAATTTGAACCGAAGATTGGAGATTTTGGGGCAGCAAAATTGGATTCTGAAGTAGATGAAAACGAAACAGATTCTGTAATTGTTGGAACACTTGGCTATATAGCACCAGGTAAGCTTCAAATTTCAGAATATATATGCTACTCTACAATTTTGTGGATTCCAACAGCCTTTAAACATGTTTTTTCCTCAATAATCAAACCTACTAAATTTCGATTTCAGAGAATGCATACGCAACAAGGTTGACGGAAAAATGTGATGTATACAGCTATGGAATAATTGTGCTGGAGCTTGTGTGCAGAAAATTACCAGTGGATCCCAGCTTTGACGAGGGCTTAGATATTGTCTCGTGGGTAAGGACGACGCTAAAAGGTTGCAACCATCAATATGGGTTGTTGGATGAAGAAATCAAGTACTGGGAGAGGGAGGAGCAGGAAGAAGCAATGGTGATGGTGGATCTTGCTTTGCAATGCACTGAAATGGCTCCGGATATGAGGCCCTCGATGAGAGATGTAGTGGCTTCCCTTCTTAAATTTCCAAGCAAATTCGAGGGGAGTGTGTGAAATCATTCAACCCCGTCCATGTAAACATTTGCTGAGGAATTGTTTTATCTGAATACCTGTAAGGTTGGGGATGAATAATAAATCAAATTAAGGCAAAAGATGATGTTATATCAGTTCAATTGTATACAAAATCTCTTTAGTTGTTGGAGACAAAGAGGAAACCAACTAATCCCAATCGCATATGAAATTGCATACAGATGCATGCCAAATAAAGTACTCCCTCTTCCGTTCCTTGTTAATAGAGACATTTCTTTTTCGGCACGGAGTTTAAAAATAGTGTGTTAAATGGATGGTGGAAAAAATAGGGAATAAAATAAGATAAATGAAGAAAGAATAAAGTAAAAATGAGAATTACTTTTTGCTAAAAATAGAAATGACTCAATTAACTTAAACTACTTAAAATACAAAAATAATTCTATTAACGTGGAAATAAGGGAGGATCATATTTCCAACCCTCAAAGCTATACCTAACTTGGCCCGAAAAGGCATCTGAATGTGGCAATGTACGTTTTGTCATTATAGTTTGCTAATGTTTCATTTTAGAGGTACTATCAAGTATCAATCTATCCAATCTATCAAATTTAAGGTCACTTCTAGTGGAATTTATCAGTAATTATGTTCGGATTTTATTTTAACGATCTCTTTAAATATTCGACTTTGAAGATAGCTCATCGTGATAAAAACTAACTATAAAAATTAACTTTTGTATTTTTAATAGTAAGGAATCTAGGACGCGATCAATTGCTATTTAATTAGCAATTTAAAATTAAGCTCAATTTTTAACGATTAGATTAGGAGATCTAGTGATTGATATAATGTCAAGTAGATTATATTTTAAATTTAAATAATTTTAAATAAAATTAAAGGGTATTAATATCAATTCTCTCTTTTTAAAATTATCCAAAACTTTAATTCTATGTAACTCACCCAATTTAAATTATTTTTTCACAAAAAACATATCAATTTAAAGGTAATTTTATAAGGATTCTAACGAGATCTCAATTGCATATGTTCCGACGACGTTCGGATGATGAAATTTGATGATTTTTATTTCAGTTTTCGTATATGTTGATAAACAGATTTTTATCAACAAATACATCAAAAAATCTCAATATAATGTAGGTAAAATCTCAACATAATGCATGTAAAATCTCAATAAAATTGTGTTTATATTTTCGTGTACTTGTGTTGAAATACTCATGTCATTGTGTTGATATTTATAATACACTATGTTGATATAAAAAAACACGAAAATTATGATATGATAATAGAATGACGATCTTACCATTTTGTTGATATTTTGTCCACTATTTATTGAAATTCGTAAGATTTAATCTCATCCACTCATTTTGAAATCTAATGGTGGATATTTGATCTTGATTTTGGATTATGATGTTATAAGTAATAGAAGATGACTCAAAGACTCTATACTTATTATAATATTACTATATACTCTCTCCGTCCAAAAACATAATCTCATTTTGTCATTTTGTGATGTCCATAAAAAATAGTTAGAAATTTTTTCTTTAATACTTGTTCTCTTTTTTATCATACTTTACCTACTTTTTTTTTTATCTCTCTTACCTTACCGATTTTGTTCTCATTCTCTCTTATTTTACTAATTTCTTATTAAAACTCGTGTTATTCAACAATATGACTTTTTTTTAATGTAGGGAGTATATATCCATCTCATAAAATAGAAATTCTTTTGTTTTTGAATTTGAAGCATAGTATGAATTGATGTGTTTTATACCACTGCATATGAGCTCCTGCATTATTCTCGCGATTCCCAACCCCTTTTAGTTTACCCTTTTTTAAAAACTTATTCAATTCGAACATAAGCATAATTTACATGGCATGTACTACAATAAATAAAAAAATATATGTGATCATTGCATATATTCATTTAGTTTTGGAATGCGGGAGTTGAAAACTTCTGTAGACAGTTAACCCTCTAAATATTTCACAAAATTTCCATGATATTCTGAAATCACCCCAAGTCCAACCCCCCAACAATATAATAAGCTGCCAAAAAGTTGGAGGTTGCAGCAAAAATATAAAACAATAAGCACATGGTGGGTAACTTTTACTCCTATTACACAAATAATATGGTGAGGTCATGGACTACTGTAACCTTAAAAAAAATACTCCCTCCGTCCCGGATTACTTGCACTTATTTCCTTTCTGGGTGTCCCAAGTTATTTGCATTCTTTCCATTTTTAGTAAAAATTATCACCTACAGCCGCAATTGTTGACTTTGCTATACACTCATTCCTTAATCTCCGTGCCGAAAAAGAAATGTGCGAATAGTCCGGGACGGAGGGAGTAAATGATAGCAGCTCTTCTTGGACCAACATCACTCTCACAAACATTTCTAAAATATTCAAAACCAAACAAATCACACATGCTCAGACTCGCTGGTTCTTCATCACATGATCAATCAACACTTTTTGTTTGCCAAAACAAACACACACACACAATCCAACACAGCACAACACTCAGAATTCTCTAAAGCTTACCAAATGTTTCTTCTGTATCTTGGCTATATGCTGTTCCTTGTCCCAATCCCATCTGCTTCGCAGCCTCCAGCTGCACTGAAGCTTCTCCAATTCCGTAACAGTCTGCCAGAAACCTCAAAGTCTCTCCTGCAATGGAACCAAACCACCTCATCTTCTGCTCACTGCAGCTGGCCTGGTGTTTCTTGCTACTCAAACGAAACTGATTTTCGCGTGGAAAAACTGGAGCTAAACGGATTCGGCCTCACTGGGGTTCTAGAGGATTCGTATTCGTTCCTGTGTGAGGTTCCTCATCTCGTCCTTGTTGATCTCAGTGGCAACAATTTCAGTGGAAGCGTTCCTGCTGTGCTCGGAAACTGCAGTCAGCTCATCGATGTTAATCTCAACAGCAATGACCTGTCAGGCCCCATTCCCCCTCATGTTATCAAACCAGGGAAGCTTCTAGCGCTCAACTTGGGCCACAACAAACTATTCGGCATGATTCCACCTGAGGTGGGGCAATGCAAGCGTCTTGAATATCTTTCATTGGAGAAGAATTCACTGAGCGGTCAAATTCCAAGTGAACTCTTTTCTATTCAGAGTCTGAGGTATCTCTACTTGAGTTAGAATAGATTAAATGTAACTGATACGAATCTCTATTATTATTATTATTATTTAGTTTAGATATTATAGGGATTTAGCATATCTTTTTCTATATCTTTGTTTTCTTGTTCATTACGTCAGTAGCATTATAAATAGGATTGACGGTTATCTTTTTTATTCATTCAATCAATATATGAAATTATCATTCTTTTGGCTCAATTGAGTAGCAAACAAGAAACATCTCCTAAGGTTTCCGACGAGGCTGATCTCGCGCACAACCGCCCCTTTTTTGCTGTCCAAGTCACGACCCAACGTTGGGCGCTCGACAACGACGACATCTCGTTTCTTGATTTTGTGTGAAAATCGACGTTAAGGATTTAGGTCCTTAACAACTGGTGCTTTCATTGAGAGCTGACCCTCCCACCATCTCGAACTGAAGCTACACCGCTGCCCGACGGAAAACATTCAGCGCACAGCAACTGCTTTGGTTGTCGAGTCCCGCCTGTCCGCCGAGCTCTAGCCGCAGGACAACACTACTTCTGCAACGCCGACGATAAGGATTCCCGCGTGCCGCGTCGAAGTCAGACGATCATCATCCACTACAGCCACGCCCCAGTCCGTCAACATGTCATACGATTACGCCGGCTATCGCCGTCGTCTATACAACTTCCCTCAGGCCACACAGCCATTCTGTCCATACCAGCCGGCCCAACCTCGCCGTGTAACCAGTTGGGACCCTCCGAGCAGCCGGGTGGAAGTAATTCGTCCGCCCTCGTGGCCTGATCCAGAATCACCCTACGTCTCACACCACTTGGATCCACCTGATCGTCTCCCACGGCCGAGATACCCGCCCATCGGGTACCGCGATCGCGCGTAAGACGCCTGGCCCCGACACCGCGGTGGCTACGTCGAGAGGGGTGGCCACCTATCTGATCGTGGAGATCATCAGACCCAATTAGGGTTTGATCGCTACCCGCCAACCGCAACGCAGCGGCACCGCCCAACGTGCTGTGACCCACCGGATCAACAGTAGGACCGCGGCTACCCGACCGTTGACCGGCCCCGACGCTCGGAGACGTGCTGGGACCGACCTCGCCCTCGGGAGGAGGTGAGAGCGCGAGTCCAGCCCGCCTCCCACCAGCCCCGCTACTCCACCGAAAAGCCAACGCAGGACCTGTACAGTCAGCCCGCGCGTGTGACCAGTCAAACTCCAGAGCAGCCACGCCTGCCGCTAATACGGGTCTCCCAAGCGGAGAAGTCAGAACGGTACAGGTTGGGTCTCTGCTGGCACTGTCCCGAGAAATGGGTGAGGGGACATGAGTGTAAACAACGCATTCTATGTTATGCGGATGATGGGGAGGAGTTTGAGGAGAACATTCGAGATGAGAATTTAGCCGAAGAGAAAACTGATAATACTCCCACGATAGTATTCGGTGATGATGTTCCCAATGACGTTACCGATGTTCACAATGATGGCGCTCCTCTTGATGTTCCCAACAACGAGTCCCCTGGAGAGTTCGTCAAGAACAAAGGGATTGTCAAGAACGACAATGAGTCACCGCAAGTTCTCGTTGGGGCATATGATGAGAAGATTGGTGAAAAGGAGGAGACATTGCTAGAAGATAAAGAGGAGGATGATTCTATTGATGAAGTGGAGAAGATAATCGCCTCACTCAATGTTGTTCAAGTGTCATCCAAAAATGTTGTTGGAAATTGTTGGGGCAAGAAAGGAGATGGTGCTTACACCGATTTGCCCGTAATTACTTGTGTCTATGTGGATTTGAATGTCGGTGATGTTCCAAGTATGAATCATCGATCAACATCGCTTGACAAAGATGCAAGGTTGATCCCTCCGAGTAATGACATGCCATGCTTGGGCATTTTGGGAGGCGTGGACAAGCTTTTAGATTTGGCAAGAAATTTTTCCGACAAAGTTGGGTCTCCTTTGTTGATTTTTTATGGAAGTGAAGAATGGAGACGTTCATCTGTTCGGTGTGTGTTTGATCCAGGAGGAGTTGCCTCGCCGAAGCTTCTGCTTTCAACTCTCCTTTTTGCTTCGTGGTTCCCACCTTGAGGACAAGGTGGATTTTAACCGTGGGGGAGTTGATACGAACCTCTATTATTATTATTTAGTTTAGATATTATAAGGGATTTAGCATATCTTTTTCTATATCTTTGTTTTCTTGTTCATTAAGTCAGTAGCATTATAAATAGGATAGACTGTTATCTTTTTTATTCATTCAATCAATATATGAAATTATCATTCTTTTGGCTCAATTGAGTAGCAAACAAGAAACATCTCCTAAGGTTGCCGACGAGGCTGATCTCGCGATCAACCGCCCCTTTTTTGCCGTCCAAGTCACGACCCCACGTTGGGCGCTCGACAACGACGACATCTCGTTTCTTGATTTTGTGTGGAAATCGACGTTAAGGATTTAGGTCCTTAACAGGAACCTTGCCTGATCTTCCGTCGAGATGCTTGCTTGTTGAACTGCAGCTGCCTGAAAATTTATTCCATGGTCCCTTGCCATCGTCCATAAGCAACTGTCATGATCTCCTAGTCCTGAATGCATCTAGTAACCATCTTGGAGGAGTAATGGAGCAGGATATTTTCAAGGGGCTGATGCAGCTTGAAAGACTATCCTTGGATCGAAACAAATTTGAAGGGCGAATTCCTATGTCCGTTTGGAGTCTCAGAAATTTAACGAGCATTCTTGAAGACATCAGGCAATTGGATCAGCTTGTTCGCCTAGAATTATCTACAAATATCTTGACTGGTCCTATTCCAGCTTCAGTTTCTTATCTCAGGAACTTGGAGTTCGTGTATCTCCATAAAAATAAGCTCAGCGGTCCTCTACCACCAGGAATCGGAAACTGCACTTCTCTGGTCGATATTATATTACGTGAAAACAACATCAGTGGAATTATTCCTCCTGAAATTTGTGGCCTACGGAGTTTGGAGTATCTCGTGCTGAATCACAATCAGATTGAGGGTCCTATACCACATTGTATAGACAGTTTGATCTCTCTTCAAGTGTTCAGCATTCTTGATAACCGTATGACAGGCAGAATACCCCCTGGAATTACCAAGTTGGCAAACCTTACACAAATTAATTTGTCCCTGAACAAGTTAGAAGGAGAGGTTCCATCAGATCTGGGCAAGAATGTTCCTGGTTTACGTATCTTGGATCTTAAAGGAAATCAGTTTACTGGAGAAATTCCAAGTGCTGCGTGCTCTGGCAGCCGTCTTTGGCGCTTCATCCTTGACGACAACAAATTTACAGGCGGTTTCCCCACAGAAATCATCAGATGTAAGTCTCTGATTAGATTCTCTCTCAAAAACAATCGTTTGCAAGGAAGCATACCGAATGACATGGGAAATTCATCCAGCATTGAATATTTTAATATTAGAGGAAACATGTTTGAAGCAACCATCCCAATGATATTTGCTTCTTGGAGAAATCTCTCATTGGTTGATCTTTCAGAGAATAAGTTTTCAGGCTCAATACCAAAGAAATTTGGGGAGCTTCAAAATCTTGTAGAACTATATATTTCTTCAAACAGATTGACAGAAGAAATTCCTGCTGAGCTGAGTCGTTGTCCAAAAATTAACATACTAGACCTCAGCAAGAATCAACTTGAAGGAGGTGTCTCGCTTCAGATCCTTTCTTCATCAACAATGACAATCATTCAGCTTCAAGACAACAATTTAACTGGAGGGATTCCAGAGGCTTTTTCCAGTAGCAAACACCTGCTACAGCTGCAGCTTGGGAACAATTTGCTTGGGGGTCAGTTTCCTTGCTGTCTGAGTAGAATCGAAAATTGTCAGAGTCTGAACTTGAGTATTAACAAGTTTTCTGGAGAAATCCCTGGATGCATTGGCAATCTCAAAATGTTGCAGACTCTTGATATCTCAAACAACAGTTTCGTAGGCGAGTTACCAACAGCAGACAATATGCTATCACTTCGATTTGTGAACATATCATATAACCAACTCTCAGGTCAAATTCCACCTGTTTGGGCAAAGGCATTGGAGTCGAACAACAGAACTGACTCTAGGAAATCCAAGACTCTGCCTAGCATCCATGAAAGGCGGCAACTGCACGAGTCAAAAGAAAGCACATCCAGGAGGTTCAGTCCTTGCTGGTATAATAATTGGATCATTTTTCTTGACAGTATGCCTTCTTGCAGCCATATACGCGTTATTAACTCGTTTTTGGCACCGTACATCATCATCTTCTCATCAAGATCTGCTGTACCATCAATCAAGAAATGAAGAGTTACCAGAAGATCTGAATTTCATGGATATTCTTCGTGCAACTGAAGGTTGGAGTGATAAGCATGTGATCGGAAGAGGCAAGCATGGGACTGTGTATAGAGCAGAGTCAGTGAAATCAAAAAAGCAGTGGGCAATTAAGAAGGTGGATCTGAGTGAATCAAAATTCAACTCAGAGATGAGAATTTTGAACCTAGTCAGACACAGGAACATACTTAGAATGGGAGGTTACAGCATCAGAAATGGATATGGATACATTGTTACAGAATACATGCCTGAGGACACTCTCTATCATCTACTGCACAAGAGACAACCACGTGTAGCTTTGACCTGGGAGCAGCGATGCCGTATTGCTCTTGGAATTGCTCAAGGTTTGTCCTATCTTCACCATGACTGTGTACCTCCAATCATTCACAGGGACATCAAGTCAGACAACATACTGCTGGACTCAGAATTTGAACCAAAGCTTGGAGATTTTGGGGCAGCAAAATTGGATTCGGATGTTGATGAAGACGAACCCGATTCTGTAATTGTTGGAACACTTGGCTAGATAGCACCAGGTACGCAGCAGCTAATCATTACATGTCAGAATATGTATGCTACAATGTTGTGGATTCCAAGAGATGGTGTATTTACGTTCAAGATTAGATATATATGACAAATAATGTAACTGCTAAGAATTCAACGCGTGTAGCATATAAACTTTCAAACATGTTTGCAATCATGACTTTTTCTTAAGGACCTAATCTCACAAGGTCTTACTAAATTTCCATTTCAGAGAATGCATACGCAACAAGGTTGACGGATAAATGTGATGTGTACAGCTATGGAATAATTCTACTGGAGCTTGTGTGCAGAAAATTACCAGTGGATCCCAGCTTTGATGAGGGCTTAGATATTGTCTCCTGGGTAAGGACGACAGAACATGGTTGCAACTATAACTTCGGTTTCTTGGATGAAGAAATAATGCACTGGGAGAGAGAGGACCAGCAAGAAGCACTGGCAAAGGTGGATCTTGGTTTACAATGAACTGAAACGGTTCCAGATATTAGGCCCTCTATGAGAGATGTCGTGAGTTCCTTCTTAAA
This sequence comes from Salvia splendens, assembly GCF_004379255.2. Lineage (NCBI taxonomy): Eukaryota > Viridiplantae > Streptophyta > Magnoliopsida > Lamiales > Lamiaceae > Salvia > Salvia splendens. The sequence continues at coordinate 12,430,685 of NC_056033.1, forward strand.
TTTCAAAGCAAATTCGAGGAGAGGGTGAGAGATCATTCAACCCCTTAGTTTTAAAGTGATTGCTGCTACATCAATGCAAGGGCAATCGAAGGAGAAAGTTGATATCGATGTTCATGCAAAGCCAGTATTAGGACTTAGGATAAGGAAGATACGTTCTAATATGTTTCAGTTATCCATACATCATTATCTTTTATACTATTATGTATTGGAAATTTTAATAAATTCTAGTGCAGGCCTGCTCTGTTTTTGCCCAGCCATGCTCATGCCATTCCTCTGAAATGGACCTTTGCTTTGAGGATGACCAACTTTGACAGGGCTCATACCATTTCCAGTTGGCAACATGGTACACCCCATAGTAACAGAGCTCGTCGGTTCTGCATGATCATTTGATTTGCTCAAAATATCATTCGAGACTCCTCCAGCAACATGGAAGGTGCTTCTGTTCAAGTTCTGACTTTGCATTGCTGAGAACTGAGTAGGATGATCAGATCAGACACATTTGAAAGTCCAACAACTTCAAAATTATGAAACTGGGGCCTTGTCAGAATTTACAGAAAAAAATTCAAGACGAGACCATTTTCGATCTGTGGGAATGTGCCATAGGAGTGACTGCTACGGAAGGCACCAGTGATGAAAAAGAAGATGGAGCAGCTGCAGCAGCAGTTGCTGTGGCTGCTATGGTTTTCTGTGCACCTTCTCGAAGCTGAATGTAGTCTCCCTCGATCAAAAATAACTACAGCAAGGTAACAGTCACACTGAATAATCATCTACCCAAGAAGTGAAACATAAAGAATAAGGGGGGACTTACATCAGGATGCTGGCAACAAAATCATCAAGCTTCCCATATTTCTTTTTATAATCATGCCAATGAAGAGGTGCAAGCATTTTCCCAAGTCTATTTGGAAGCTGTTCAAAGACATGTCAAGCAACAAATAACATTAGCAGTACATACATTTACTAATATCAAGTGAGGGAAACTAAATTAACTCACAGTTGTACTAATTCTGGTCCTGCCACCAGATCCTATAGCACGAGCTATAGAAGCCAGTAATGCTCTTTCATCCAATTGATAACTTTCGCCAAGATTTCCAGCTATATTACTTTTCTGACCCATGGAAGCAAAGGCGATGGTTGAAGCATCCCTTAAGGCAGTACTTGAGGTTGTTTCACTAAAATTAACAGCACGAGTTCGTCCTTCTGGTGAAGATGCATTGACTGTAAAACTAAGACTTTCCATCTTTGCATTTCTGTAGTCCACACAGTGACTAGTTACAGGTTTGCCTTCCTTCTCCTGAGGTGGTAGTACGAATCAGTTTGAGTTTTAAAGACGACTAAAACATAGAATCAAGTTCAGATTCAAGACCATAAGTTTCAGCACATAGGCTACGGAAAAGAGATGATGCAGAAGTAAATTGCATGTGTGCTAAAAAACCTTAGTGTCATTGTCAATATCAAGGGGATCCACTCTAAGCGCCTCATGAAACTGAGATGACAATTCCTGCAAGTTCAGGTGAGATTTGGCTTTTACCATGGCTCTCATCTATACAATAATACGTCTAAAAACGCATGACATAGTTATAAACAAGATATGTAAAGGCATAAAAGTAAGCAACAAAGCCAAGGTACAAGAGTAATCTACCAACCTCTATCTCTCCATTTGGTGATGGAACCACATAATCAGTAGCCTCTAGCTGGGAATTGATGCTTGCATCCATATAGTTTGTTTGATGAACATGCTCATTTACTGCTAATGCTTCATGGTGAAAATGAGAATCTTCCCTAGACAAATTTTCTTTAGTTTGCTCAGGATAGTGGTTGTGTGTTGGACTGTGTTCGCCATCTGACAGAGAGTTAGAACAAAGAAATGCATAGAATCAGCTAACATAGAATTGTAACTGATGAGACCAGAAAAAATTCCAATAAACCGCTTACCTGCTGACTTTGCCAGTTGTGCAATGACTGAAAAGGAGACGACTGTGTGACTTGTGATGGATGGGGTACACCATGTTGATGCATTACAAATGGGTGCAATGCAGTTGGAAGGTAGGTCGGCATACCAAATAGGGATGATGGAGCAAATGCAACAACATTAACTTGATCATTCTGTTAAAAAGAGAAAAAAAGAGGGAGCAAAATTCATCAAACAGAAAAAGCAGGAAATCTTCCTCCTTTCCAATTCCTATCCAAAGATAGAAAGTTTTTGGGATCTATGATTTGCTAAATTGTGCTAATATGACGAACTAAAAGAAATGGCAGCTAAGCTGTAGTTCTAATGCTAATTACAGAGTTACTATGCATGCAAACAATGCATAGAACTTCTAACTCCAAAAAAAAACACAAATAGAGAAGCTTATAAGGAAAGGACCAACAAAAAGAAGCTCCGAAGATTTACCTGTATTAGAGTGCTCCTTCCAGAAGTTTCAGAATTGCCATTTTCTAAGCTACCAGTGTTTACAGTGGGTGAGTTGTTATCATTCACCTCCGACTGGACACCATTGACATGTTCAAGTCGAGACACATCATTTAAATTTGTATGGGACTGATACGATTATATCTCCCAAAATATCTCTCATATCTCTATTAATATATTACCATATCTTCTCCGTATCTTTATTATCTTGTTCACCAAGTTAGGTTATTCGTAGGAGTATTATAAATATGAGTCTCCGTTATCTTTTGAAGGAATCATGAAAGAAATATAATTATCTTTATCATTCCGTCTTTTATTTTTCTGCAATTTACTTTTCCGTCTTTGTTCATCGGTTGCTCGACGGGAGGATCCCGCGAACGGACCTTCAATATCCGGCAAATTCTCGCCAATTATCATTGATACGGGTTTCTCCGTATCATCTGGTGCTTTCATTGAGAGCTCATCCTCCGTATTTCTGCCATCATGTCATACACCTATACTGACTACGTCCATCGCCAGTTCAATAGACTGTTCCTCTCGCCACTGCCCATGCCGAGCCCCACATCGTGTTGGTACCTCCAGAGCTAGAACGTGCAATTTGGATACTCCTATCCAGACCCGGCGCGCCCGATTCCAGCGCCTCCCAGTGTGCCAAGACCCTTTTCGGTGTCCTACCCGCGACCCGAACATGACCCACCAGACGGGCCTCTGCTATACCCCGCTGCGCAGTCGCCTTACCATCCCCTCCAGCCACCATCGCCTCCCTACCAACCGCCTCACAACAGTGTCGGCCATATGGAGCCTCTCGGCATGGCACGTGATCCAGTGACGCCGAATTTGGAACCGAACCTACAGTGGGCTGCCTTGGTTTCACAGCTTGAGCACTTGACTGCAACTGTCGAGCAATTGGTTTCTCGGATGGATGCAAACAAACGTCGCTTGAGCTATTCACACGCTGCAATGCGTCCTCCACCAGACCCAGCGTTCAGCGTCCACCAGCCCCTCCGTTCAGCGTCGCACTGCTCAGCTGCACCCTACGATTTGCAATCGCTCGTGAACCGCGACACCGCAGGCAGCCTGCAACAGCCACATCACTGCAGGAAGCAGCTTGCCGGACCCTTCACCAAGGATGCCGCTCACATCGAGCACCTCCTTGCTTCAATCACCAAATTGGAGTCTTTCTTGGATGACACCGACCGCCACGTGGGGGAACTGCACACCCAGCCTCGACCTCCACTAGCCCCGCCGAACGGACAACTATCGCGCTCACATATGGGTCCCTTTTTGGAGTTGCAGATTGAACAGGTGGTTAAAGTCGAAGAGAAATTGTTAGATGATGAAGGAGATGGTGGATCCAACCCCCTATCCATCATTGACTCTGTTAAGTCACAATTTGGGTGTATATCGACTCCACTTGAGTATATATCAACTGTATTGAAGAGTAGGGAATGGAAGAAATGCATCAATGGGTCATTACAGGACTTGCAAGAGTCAAATGATCTCTATTTGCATATTATTTGGAGAAGTTCAAGCAAATTCGGTGATATATATTATGAAGTCCATTTTGTGAAGACGGTGGAGCTTGATATTTTTGTTAAGCTGCTTGATGAGAAGATAAAGAGATTGTCACCCTCTGCAACTCGGCTATCGACTGGTGCTCCTCCATTTGTGGATGTTTGCTTGAGTTGTCGAAGAATGAGAGATGTGGCTTTGTTCTCGGTGATATCTCTATTAAAGCTCTCATTTTGGACATGTTTGTGGCCAGAAGTGATAAAACGTTCACACTAATTGAGTGGACATTGTCCGAGCTCATACAACACAAGAGACCTAATAATGAGCATTTGCATGCAATTGATCCAGGTGGGGATAACTCCCCAAAGATTTTGTTCACAACATTCTTCATTTTGTGTTGGTTTCCACCTTGAGGACAAGGTGAATTTCAACCATGGGGGAGTTGATACGAGTATATCTATAGAATATTCTCATATCTCTATTATTTCATATATTATTGATTTAGCATATCTTTCATATTTCTTGATCACTAAGTTAGGTTATTAGGGAGTATTATAAATAGGAGTCTTTGTTATCTTTTAAATGATTCATTGAAGAAATACAATTTAACCTTTTTATCGTCTTTTTCTTTTCTCTGCAATTTACTTTATCAAAAACTCTAGTTGAACGATAGTTGGCTGCTCGACGGGAGGATCCCGCGAACGAACCATCATCTTCTCCGCGATCTCACAGTTATCTCTCGATACGAGTTTACTCGTATCAGGGACACGTGAGATACATCTGATTGACTTCCATTTTTTTCTCTTGCACCAGCCATTTCAAGCTGGAGCTGTTGTACATGCAAATGAAGCCTTTCCATTTCCCCAAACTGACAGCAGAGCATAATATTTAGTAACAACAAAAAAAATGAGAACAACCAATTTTGTAAATGGATTCTACTATGATTTGTTGAATAATTGGTGGACTCTCATTTGGGTTGGTCTTTTCTTTTGGCCCATGAGATGCTGGATTGGGCTGGGCCCAAAACTAAACCTCATCACTCCAGATGCAGCCACGTGTACTCCCACCCGGATCAAGGCTCGTGGCCGTTGGATTGTGGTGTGTGCTTGTTATGTGAGAGGTGAGTCTGTTCAATTCCCTCATTCTATTCCATTCCACACACATTTTTTCACTCTCTCTCTTCCTCTCAGAAACTCTCTCTCTTCTTCTCTCTTTCTGCTTCTTTCTCCGACAGTTCGCCGGTGGTTTCTTTGTGATTTCTCACGGTTGGAAGTGTAGCAGACCTTGCTACAGTAACAGAGAAGGCAACCACTTCGGTTGCTGAAGTGTTGGTGAAACTAGGGTTTCTATGTGAGTGGTTTTTGTGTGAGACTGTTCTTGAACAGTGTAGATCTGGTGTTTTGGGGTCTGTTTGAGCTGGAATCTGGAGTGTGAGGTTAGTCACTGGTTAATTCTGCTGTGTTCCTTTGGATCTGAGTTCTAGAGAATAGACTTGTGCTATCGGCGGGTGTCTGAGCCGAAGCATTGACTTCTCCTGTGTTCATTTCTTGTATCTTGTGTTTAAATCGTGTAACTGTGTTAGATCCAAGAGGATCTATTCCTTGTGGTACTGATTTGTTTGTCAAGTGTGCAGGTAGAAGAAGCTGGAGATAGAAAAGGATCGTAGTCTTGTGTAATAGATAGATCCATATTCTATATTCTGTATTCAAGTTTTTGTAATCTTGAATTGTATATCAGTCGCGTGGTTAGAGTTTGACTGAGCTCTCTTGTGAAGAACAAAGAGGTCTTGGTAATTAGTGAATCCGATCTTAGTCTGATCCCTACATGATTGTTTCATTTTAAGCACCTGTCTTTGACAACCAAGCCACAACTGATTATACTGTTCAGTTCGTTCTCTCAGTTCAGATTGTAAAGTGTGATTGGCAGATGTTTGCAATGCATCAATTTCCTGAGCACGAGATATCCAAGTGTGTGCCTCCATTATCTGCTCATCTTTAAAAATTACATTTTCTTGTGCAATCCTATTCTGCAACAGAAAAGGAAACCTGCTATTTATCGATGATTTTTCAAGAAAAACATGGGTATATTTCTTGAAGCAGAAATCAGAAGCATTTGATGCTTTCAAGAGGTTCAAGGCGAAAGCGGTCTAGAGATCAAAGCAATAAGGACCGACCGAGGTGGAGAATTCACATCCGGGGAGTTTCAAGAATTTTGCAAAGAAAGAGGAATTCGGCGGCAATTAACGGTTCGAAGATCCCCCAGCAGAATGGAGTGGCCGAACGAAAGAACATGACTATCGTTGAGATGACTCGGAGTATGCTAAAGACGAAGAATTTGCCCAAGGAGCTATGGGAAGAAGCAGTGGTGTGCGATGTATACCTGTCTAATCGATCTCCAACCAGAAGTGTGTGGGGAATGACTCCTCAAGAAGCTTGGAGCGGATGAAAACCAGGGATCGCACACTTGAGAGTGTTCGGGAGCAAAGCCTATGCACATGTACCAGACCAGACGAGGAGTACACTTGATGACAAAAGTAAGCCATTCATCTTCATCGGGTACGACTCTAAAACTAAAGGCTATAAGTTATATGATCCAACTTCGCAGAAAACCATGATTAGCCGAGACGTGGAGTTCGATGAAGAAGGAGTATGGGATTTCAGCACGGACAATGACTTCACCTTCATACCTCCATTTGGAGATCAAGGAACAATTGAGCAGGTGACAGAGGTGCAACAAGAACAAACAACTCCACCTACATCTCCTACATCAGTTGGAGGCTCGCCACCATCTTTCTTGAATGAAAGAGCCACACAACGCACGCGAAGCCTGGAAGAAGTGTATGACGACACTGAAAGGTTAGAAGATCTCACCTTATTTTGCCTATTTGCTGATTGTGAACCAATTAGCTTTAAAGAAGCTACGACAAGTGAAAATTGGCGAGTCGCGATAGATGAAGAGATCAAAGCCATCGAGAAGAATGACAAGTGGGAGCTCGGGTGGCCACAAAAGGAGCCAACAACTATTTGTGTGGATAACAAGTCGACCATTGCGCTATCCAAAAATCCAATGTTCCACAACCGAAGCAAACACATCGACACCCGCTACCACTACATCAGAGAATGCGTTGCAAATCAAGAGATTCAAGTCGAGTATGTGAAGTCGCAAGATCAAGTTGCTGATATCTTCACAAAGCCGCTCAAGCATGAAGACTTTGTCAAGATAAGGACATTGCTCGGAATGACAAATCAAGTTGAAGGGGGAGTGTTGGAATATTATTAAACTTGATTTTGTAATGGAAATATCTAGATATTGTAGAATTGTCTAGAAATAAGCTTGAGAAAATATCTAGATATTTTAGTAGAAATATCTAGATATTTTAGGAGAATAATCTAGATTTTAGATATTATGTAAGAAATATCTAGATTTTTATAAATAAAAATCTAGATATTTAGAATATAAAATTATTAGGTAGATTCTAGAAATAGGAAGAGAATGCCTATAAATAGGAGTGAGTTGTAACATTTTAGACAAGTTGAAAAAGTTGAGAAGTTGAGAGAATTTGAGAAATAAAGAGTGTCTTAGTTTTCCACACACCAACATCTCCTAAATCACTTCCCAAATATTTCGCCCATTGTCCCCTCAAATATTTCCTCCAAACTAAAATACTCCTCCAACATATATCTTGTATTTCCAACAAATACAACCCACATGTAAAAAAAAAATCCAATCTTTACTTGAATTCGGAAAAAATAATCCAGTGATCAAACAATTATCAAAATTTGAAAGGACCCTCTACTCCATATGCACTTACATATGGTGCAGATCATTATGAATACGTTAAAAAAAAATTACAGAGAGAGAGCTAATAACAAGTTGGCTATTTTCACTTTAGTTTTACACTTGATTTTTTTGGTGTCAGTGTGTAACACTAAGTATAGATAAATTGTTTAACAGAAGAAGCAGCAGTTTGATTTATCTTTTTTGTTTTCTTGTTCTTGATATTTTGTGTGGGACAAGACAACGCAGGCTTAAATGAACCATCTCAATAGACTCCACAGTCTACAAATTCCTCTCCTCGGACCCCTACGTTCCTAACTCTGTAATCAACGATATTTATGATACGGAATCATAGTTAAAGAAGCTTCCACCAGTTAATTTGTTTCAACTAATATTGACTGTCAATCCAGAGATTTAACTTAAATTGTCATTGTCACAAAATATAGTTACAATTGTTAAAAGAGATTGAATTAGAACTGAATTTGGTTTCCAATTTCGCAATTTTAATCAATGGATGATTTCTTAGACTTTTGCGAGAACTAGAATTAAAGAATTACAGAGAGTAATAATCAAGCATGTCAATTGTCAAAGGTTAGTAAGTGTTGTAATCTCTGAAATTTTGAATCAATCCCAACAAATTTACATGTTAATAATGCTTTTATTATTTAATGTAGAAGAAAACAATTTAAGAGATCCCATTTTGTCAAATTAATCCAACTGTGTCACCATCAACGTAACAACACTTACGATTGCGGCTGGTAAATGAGTGTAGGTCCCAATACTACTATACTAGTATTTTAGCATAGTCGTCCACACTAATTCTCTCTCAGAAATACAGTAAAATAAAATTAAAATGAAAAAAAGAGAAGAAGAAAAAACGTTTTAGTATGTAATGCATAGAGAATAAATTTTTATATAAGTACATTTAATTATATCTTGCACTGAGTTTAGTATTTGTATATTAAACTTGACTTATACCGTTACTATACTTGGAGTATGAAATAATTTTAGTTAATTACAACTTGACATATTTTACCAAAAACATGCAATGGACAATTTTAGTTAATTACAACTTGACATATTTACAGGTACGTAGCAGGTAAATTTTGATTGCGATGCATGGCATGGCAACTACCACGTTGATTATTCTATTCGTCAACAAATAATTACTACTACTACTATAATATGCTACATACATCTTAAAGTTTTAATTCATTTTCGATCGTAGAAACCGCACACCGATTTTGATTATTTATAGCATCCACAATAGCGCCTAGCGCACCGCCTAGCCGAGCGCCGGTGCTAGGCGGTGCGCTAGGCGATCTATTGCAGCCGCCTAGCGGATTTCGCGAAAAAAAACCGTCTAGCGCTCGGCGGTTCCGCGGCGCTAGGCGATCCGCTAGGCGCTATTGCAGCGTCCGAATCGCCTAGCGCGAATTTTTATTTTTATTTTTTTTTCCGAAACACTATATATACGCGACTTGCCTATCATTTTCATTCGCACCACTTGTATTAACGAGTACTCTCTCTATCTAAATTTCTGTACAAGATCAATAACAGTAAATGGATCTCAACAACGAGCCTACTTCAGGGAGTAGCGGATCTCAAACTCCCCCGATCCTCGTGGGAGGTGGATGGAGTCAGATGCACCCATACTACAGCATGTACCCGTGGCAGCAGATGATGCCCGGGATACCAGCGAGGGGGAGTCCGCCGGGGGCGTTTCCGGCGATGTCGGGGTGGGCACCCTGGATGCAGATGATGCCCGGGGGGGTACCGGCGACGCAGGGGACGCCCGCGACACAGGGGACGCCGGGGGACGTCTATCGCCCCAGTTTTGATTTTTCGACTGGTTCGTCGCACACATCGACGCCAACGGAGGCTGCGCCTCCGACCCAGTTTGACACTTTCTCCTTCGATGACTTAGGGATAGATCTTTCCGGTGTTCTGGATGCTCCCGTTCAAACGGGGGGCGCAGGGCGGGGTCGGGGCGCCCCAAAGAAGAAAGGCAAGGGGAAAAGGGTCGGCGAGTCCTCGCAGCCGGGTGAGGACGACAACTCGGTACGGAGGAGGTGGACGGATGCGGAGAACGTTGCGCTGTCCAAGGCGTGGGTGAGTGTTTGCGACGATCCTCTCGTTTCGAACAACCAGAGGATCGCCAACTTGTGGGGCAAGATAGCAGCAGCCTACCAGAGGTTTTGCCCGGAGGGGAGGCCACGCAATGGGGAGGATTGCCGGAAGGGGTGGGACCGAATCAGGGTTGCGGTCTCCCGATTTTCGGGCTTGTACACCAACGCCCTCCGCATGATGAGCAGTGGGCAAACGGAGGACGACTGCAGGAGGATAGCGGAGAAAGCCTTCCCCCTGAAGGGGGTGTACAAGGAATTCACCTACTGGAACTGCTATCTTGTGTTGAACGACTCCGAGAAGTTCCGAGTAGGTGTCGACTCTGGCTAGCTGAAGAAGCAACGGTTGAACTATTCCGGTGATTTCGGCGGCAGTAGCAGTGGTTCCCACGACCTCCCTGAGACGGCCCAGGAGGTCCCGACCCCTCGTTCGTTTGCTCGCCGTACTCGCCCGGTTGGGCACAGGCGGGCTCAACGGGAGGCGAGGGGGGTCGCCGGGGGTTCACAGGAGGTCCAGTCGGCATCCCCCCTTGGCCAATCCACATCGGATCTCAAATTCTTCGCACGTCAACAAACACGCGCTCAGATGGTCAAGACGATGGCCGAATGGCGGGCGGCGGTTGACCCCGTGGAGAAGAGTTTGCTTCAAACATTGCTCCTGAGCATGCAGGAGGATTTGGAGGCGGCACGGAGGGAAGCCGCTGGGAGTAGAGGCGGCGGTGACGGAAGCGGAGGCGATGGTGGCGACAGCGACGGAGGAGACGACGACGGCGACGAGGAGTGAATTATTGTACTTTTTTAAAAATTATTGTAATTTTTTTTAATTATTATACTTTTTTTAAATTATTGTACTTTTTAAAATTTTAATAGTATTATTAATGTTTCTCGTATATGTCTCGTAAATTAAATTTCGTATATTGTGTGATTGTTACTTATTTCATTTTGTATATATTTGTTAATAGTGATGTGGATATTATGTGGCTAGGCTATGGCTAAGCTATTGCTGGGCTATTTGCTTGTTTTGATGATGTGGCAGGAGGATTTTTAGTGCTGATGATGTGGCAGTGGCTAGGCTATAGCTGGGCTATTGCTGGGCTATTCCTATTGTGGATGGCCTTATTGGTTGCACTTTGATGATTAATTGGCATTCATCAATATGATCAATCATCATATTCTTACACCTTTTCACCAGTACTATAAAATATCATACGTTTTAGTTACAAATCTTTTTTGGTAATTACAGCATTCCTATTTTTAATTCTGTCGGAGAATAGCAAATTTAGTGAACATGGGTGTCCAATTTGGCAATCAAAGGATCCATTGATTGTATGTACTTAATAACACAGACATAACCAAGTGAAAAAAAGTGGGAACGAATAATACAAAATATTTTTATATTTTAAGTCCTAAACTTCAAGGTAGATTTATCACCTTTGACAAACATCACGTGCCCCATAAACTTCCCAAAATATCAACAGATTAGAATATTCTTCGATAGCATCCAAATGCTGGTTGTAAATTACAGCCTATATTAGTTGTAATCAAAATACTCCATTATTTAATGCATTACGTACCTTATAAGTCATTTTAAATAAATTTCAACGGGTCCATATGTATTGAATGTCAATTTATTTATATATATCACTTTTTCTCGGGTGCGCTGCAGCTTCGAAAATAACATTTCGAATAAATGCAAACTAGATCTCTTAAGAGCATCCATAATGACGGATTTTCCGACAGACGTCCGACCGGAGTGTCGGGTGTCTGCGCGGGACGTCCGCCATTAAATGTGAGAGGCGCGGTGTGAGAGGCGCGGATGCGGACGTCCGCTGCGGACAACGCATATCCGCGGCCTTCCGGCGACGTCCGCGCGGGACGTCCGCCATTGCGGTGCTACGACAGACGTCCGCGCGGGCGTCCGCCATTGTCGTGCTACGACGGAAGTCCCGCGCGGACGTCCGATTTTTTTATTTTTAAAAAAAAACTCTATAAATACGGCTTGTTGAACTTCATTTCTTTCGCACCACTTGTTTTAACAAGTTTCTCTCTCTATACTTTCATTTCTTTTGAAGATAAATGGAGCACCACAATAGTGATTCCCCCGCCACGAGCGAGTCACAAACGACGCCATCGTTTTTTTTAATAATTATGTATATTTTTTTGTTTTAAATAAAGTGGTTGCATTCTCTCCGTGTTCGTGTCGAAATTTTAAATCTGTAAATTATTTAATTCCGTAAATTGTTTAATTTGGTGAATTTGTGAATTTTTATTATTGTGGATATCTGTCGGGATGTCCTTGGGGATGTCCGTCATTGTGCAGTGGGATGTCCTTATGACGTGGCAGTGCAGTGGGATGTCCTTATGACGTGCTGAAAAAATTTGGCAAATTTTCTTATGTTTAAATAATTAAAAGTTTAATCACATGTTTAAGCACGCCATTGTGGGTGCCCGCCATCGTCCGCGCCCTACGCCCACGCCCATACATCGTCCGCGGTTGAAGCACGGACGATGGTATATCGTCGGCGCCATCGGGCGCCCTATTGCGGGATCGGCAGACGATGGTCGCGGACGATGCCACGCGTTTTTAATTTTTGTATAAATACCCCTACCGCACCTTCATTTGTAACGTTGTATTTTCACGATTTCACTCTCGAAACTCACATTTTTATTATTTCGACGAAATGGATGCAAGTCCCAAAAGTCCGATGTTTGGGGAGGCGTGTTGGCTTCGTACAGAATCCAATGAATATCGGCCGTTCGACGTCAACGCACAGTACGATCCCGAATTTAGCACGGAATCGTACGGTTTGTCTGACATGGAGCCGTCACCAAACCGACTCGTCGCCCCCTCCCGACGCACCACGCCGCCACCCCATCCGCTTCCGCCCCCGCGAAAAAGAAGCGGAACCGGCAGCGCGCGCAGAAGTTGCCACCTCCGGGAGTATGTGAAGAGTACGCCCCCGGCCGTACAAACTACCAGCCGTATGAAACCCTCGTATTGGCGAGGTGTTGGGTGGATATATCGGAGGACCCGATATTCGAGAACAACCAGAGGCAGCAAGCGTACTGAGAGCGCATCGCTGAGCGCTACAATGCGGCGAAGCCGCCGAGCGCGTACAAGCGCCAACGGGAGCAGCTCCGCAAGCACTGGGACCAGGTGAAGAGACAAATAAACCTGTTCTTGTCGGAGTACGAGAAGTGCACGAGGGAGCAGGGGAGCGGCGAGAGCTTGAGCGACGTGCGCGCTAAAGCGTTGTTGTCGTACCAGTCCCTGTACGGCGACTTCAAGCACGAGGCCATCTGGGCGCTCTTGAGGGACAAGTAGAAGTTCTAAGGCGGGATTCTGCACACCGGGGCGATAAAGAGGACGAAGACCACCGAAGCTGGTGGTTACACGAGCAGCGAAAGCGGAACTCGTCCGGTGGACCTCAACCGGACATACATGGAGGACGATAGTACCGGCACACCGATGTCCTCCCTACGTCCCATAGGCGTCAAGGTTGCGAAGGCCAAGGGGAAGGCGGCAGCGACATCATCCTCGACCGCCGCCGCGCCATCGCCGATCCCGGTCCCGATCCCGAGCGCGACAGCCGCCGCGTATGAGTCGTTGGCAGCAGCCTCGATGGCGAAGACCTTGTTGCAGACGCACAAAGCCCTCAAGAAGTGTACGGACCCCGCCGAAGCCGAAATTCTCCGGGGGTTTATCGATGAGTTGCGCCGGAAGTTGGGAATTGCGTAGATTAGCCAACTTGAATCGTGTAACTTTTGTGTATTTATTAATACAATATTCGCCGGTTTTTTGTTACTCGTTATGTTTTTAAATTAGTTTGCATTATATATTTAAAAATATTTAAATTAATTAACAAAACAATATTAAAACATATAGGGCGCGCCTTAGGGCGCCCCATTGCAGGTGGGAGGATAGGAGGATAAAACTGCTGACGTGGCGCACCATAGGACGCGCCTTAGGGCGCCCATTGTGGATGCCCTAAACTATATGAGTGGGCCGAACTTCAGATCATAAACTAAATCAGAAATAAAACCCAAAACATAGTAGATGCCTAAAAATATTTTATTACCACTAGTATTTTTCATGGAATGATGGACTGCCTTTTTTGTTGTAAAAAATGGTTTCAGATGTATAAGGCGTTGACAGATAATACTTTAATAAAAAAATAAAGCGTCGACCAATTTATTTTTGAAACTATTAAAATTATATTGGGACGAGATTTATGAAAATTGATATTTATATGGGAAATGATTTATAGACACAAATAAATAAAAACAGTGAACAAATACATAAAATTCATGAATTTGAGATAAATAAATGTAATACATTTACAAGTTACAACCATAAATCAAACAATGTGATTATTGACGGATTTAGAGCTAGTTCATGAATTTTATGGATTTATTCCTTTTCATCATTAACTACCATTATCTTTATCACATAATAATATCACAATTTGTACGAGCTAGGACGATCATATATTTTATACCTTCCCTTCCATAATTATATATTAAAAAATGCTCTATATAACTATATTAAAAAAGGAAGTGCTTTACCCCCCCTAATATTTATTAATAACATAACTAAATAAATTTAGTTTTTCAGTGATTGAATACATTGTGCCCGATGAGCTGGAAAATTACACAGAAAAAAACTCTGCAGGAGACTACATTTGGAAGACTATATGAAAATTACACAGAAATCCGTTAAATATTGGAATTGTTTTTGGGGTTTGCTATTTGATTGTTATAACTGCTCCAACTTTTTATTAAAAATCATCAATCTCATGAATATATATGCTATTTTAAATGTTTAAAAATATAGCAATTTGAACAATTTGTTGTAAGGAATTCTTGTATTCATCTAATGAGCGCAGCGGAAATTGCATACAAGAATAACAGATCTAGATTCATAATCATATTTTAAGTTGAGCATGTAAAACACAACGAAACTAAATCTTACTTGTTGTTGTGTTTTCTTCTACGATTGTGTCCTGCAAGTTGAATCAACTACTATCGAGGTCCACGTGTATTCTGATCCAATGCAGGAACAATTCCGCGGTACAATTGCTCTATAGAGAAAGCTAGGAATTCTCTACAAAGCTTTACGTATTTTCTCTCTAATGTTACGATATTTCTCATCTCCCACAATGGAGAATAAATAACAATTATATAGACAAAGAGTCATTAGGGTTTCATGATTGTTAGGCTTATGGACTAATTATAATTGTAGCCCAACTATAATTATTTAATCCATATTAATCTAATCTAGCCCATATCCTTTCAATCTCCCACTTGGACTAGCATTAGATATAATACACAGTTCCAACTTTGTACCCTTGAGCGGATCAAAATACACTTATAGTGTGACCCTTTAGGCCCTCATTATCGACGACGATCTAATCGAAGTCTGCACAAAACTCCTAGACTGCGTTGGCAGCGTAGCTCGATATATGAAGGACGTTTACGTGAATTTGGTAAACAAGCCTTTACACAAAGTTTATAGTAACATCCTTTCATTCACGAACCACCCGATTGAACCTAAGATTTGTCATGTGTCATCCAAATAGCTCAATCACTTTATCTCATCTTTATTAAATGACCTATTCGATCATATTCAATTACTTTAATTGAATATATCTTTGGATTGGCCAATGACTTAATGGTCAAGTAATATAGAGAATTTGAGTGTTCTCTCGAAATTCTAATCGAGGAATGAATCTCATTCTTGGCTCAACTACCATTTCCATTTATCTTATGATGTACCCAACACAAGTCCGTGTCTTAATCCTCCGAGGGGAGGCAAAGCGTTGTACAAGGTCAAAGCACACCACTCAACAAACAAAATGTGTAATGACCTCAGATCCAAGGACTATTACATACTTTATGTACTAATAAACTGTAGACACTCAACAAAACAGTTTAATAGTAGGGTACACCAATACTCTCCAAAGTATACCATGTGTCCATCACGAGTATCTAATATCTCATAGTTGTGAGAACAACTACATTCTCGAAGAATGTGATGCAAACCCCATGCTAACCTATAACATATCACCAATATCTCATTCTTGATGATCATTGGTTAGGGCTATTTTAGAATTATACTATATCATTAATGTCTCACACCATTAACGACAGTCATAATTCAAGGGAACAAATATTTAGAATAAAATCAAACATTTAAAACAATTATTCCAATAAGTGCACAAAACCCATAGGAAATACAATTTTCATATAATGTGATCAAGTAATATTGTCTCAACACAAAATGTTTCTAAGACATATAAAACTGTAACTCCCACTGATTCAAAGCCATCTACCAACATGGATAACACCTAAGCTCTCAAAGTGCTTGTTGTGTTTTGCTATACATAACGGTTTGGTGAAAGGATCAGCCAAGTTATCATCAGTGGGTACTCTTTCTAATTTTATGTCGCCTCTTTCAATTATTTCTCTGATCAGATGATATCTTCTGGGAACATGCTTGTTCTTATTCGTAGCTCTGGGTTCTTTTGCTTGCGCAACAGCACCAGTGTTGTCACAATACAAAGGCATTGCACTATTAGCACTCGGAATGACACCCAGTTCTTTAACGAACTCTAACAAAGCAACAGCTTCTTTGGCAGCTTCAGATGCAGCAATATACTCGGCTTCGGTGGTGGAATAGACAGTGTACCTTGTTTGGAACTATTCCAACTCACTGCTCCACCATTGAGGATAAAAACATATCCAGACTGAGACTTATAGTCGTCATGGTCTGTTTGGAAACTAGCATCAGTGTACCCAGTAACTGATAACTCTGGTTGTCCACCATAGACTAAGAAATATTCTTTAGTCCTTCTAAGGTACTTAAGAATAGTTTTAACAGTTTTCCAATGTTCCTCACCGGGATTTTGCTGTAATCTGCCTGTCATGCTAAGCGCACAGGCCACATCTGGCCTAGTAGAGATCATGGCATACATAATAGATCTTATAGCCGAAGCATACATGATCCTTTTCATGTTGTCTCTTTCTTTGTCATTAGAAGGACAATCCTTCTTTGACAATACAATGCCATGTCCCATAGGAAGAAAACCTTTATTAGAATTCTCCATTGAGAAGCGCCTTAGCAACTTGTCTATGTAAGTGGATTGTGATAATCCCAACATCCTATTCGGTCTATCTCGATAGATCTTGATTCCAAGGATGTAGGAAGCATCACCCAGATCCTTCATCATAAAGGAACTAGACAATCATTCTTTCACGGATTGCATCATGGAACGATCGCTTCCCATAATCAAGATGTCATCAACATATATGATGAGGAAGACAACGTTTCCATTCTCGCGTTTACTATAAACACATGGGTCCTCTTTGCTTCTGACAAAACCAAACGATTTGATTGTTCTGTCAAAACAAATATTCCAACTCCTCGAAGCTTTGCACACTGCATTCGGCCTTTCTTTCGATACAAAACCTTCTGGTTGTGTCATATAGACATCGCCTTCTAATTCTCCATTGAGAAATGCGGTTTTGACATCCATTTGCCAAATGTCGAAATTGTAGTATGCAGCAATTGCAAGTAATATCCTAATGGACTTGATCTTAGCAACTGGCGAAAAGGTTTCATCATAGTCAATGCCTTCGCGCTGACTATAACCCTTTGCCACTAACCTAGCCTTGTAGGTTTGTACTTTGCCATCTGCATCTCTCTTCTTTTGAAGATCCATTTGCAACCTATGGGGTAAACCCCATCTGGCAAGTCAACTAGTTCCCAGACTAAGTTGAAGTACATCGAGTCCATTTCAGATATCAAGGCTTCAAGCCACTTCTCTCGATTGGTGTCCGACACCGCCTCGGTATAGGTCTTAGGCTCATCATCATCTAAATCAACTTCATCATCTTGGTTCTCAACCATTAGATTCAGTCTCTCAGGTACACGACGAATCCTTCTAGGCCTATTGAGTTGGTTTTCTTCTGGCTCGGGCTGTTCATTCTGATTGTGAGTAGGCCCAGGAATATCACTATGATCTTCTTGAGGTAGAGGTGATGCAACTATTGTATCATCTTGTATTTGATGCATCTGATTGTCTTGAGGAGGTTCTTCGAGAGTCCCTCTAAGGTCTCCTCTAATAGTATTTTCCCCTCCCAATAGATCATCAAAAACTACCACTGAGTTATTGTTCAAACCATTT
This sequence comes from Salvia splendens, assembly GCF_004379255.2. Taxonomy (NCBI): domain Eukaryota; kingdom Viridiplantae; phylum Streptophyta; class Magnoliopsida; order Lamiales; family Lamiaceae; genus Salvia; species Salvia splendens. The sequence continues at coordinate 12,448,696 of NC_056033.1, forward strand.
GACAATACATCATCCTCATTGTTAACTTGTGGTTCTTGAATTTCTTCAAGATCTACTGTATTTTGACCTTGTTCCTTGCAGACATAACTGTCTTCAAGGAACGTCACATTCCTTGATGTTATCACCTGGTGATTTTCAGGACAGTAGAAATCGTATCCCTTAGTTTGTTTAGGATATCCCACAAAGTAACACTTCTCACTTTTAGATTCCAACTTATCAGTCATTTGTTTCTTAACAAAAGCTGGACAACCCAGGTCCGCATATAGTTAAGACAAGGCTTTTTGCCATACCATAACTCATATGGTGTTTTCTCAACTGATTTAGATGGAACTCTATTCAGAATGTAAATAGCAGTCAATAAAGCATGACCCCAGAGAAATAAAGGAAGACTAGCTAAACTCATCATGGATCGAACCATATCTAATAATGTTCGGTTTCTCCTTTCAGATACTCCATTCATTTGTGGTGTACCAGGAGGTGTCCAGTCCGACTGAATTCCATGCGATTTCAAGTAATCAAGAAATTCTCAGCTCAAGTATTCCCCTCCTCGATCTGATCGAAGAGTTTTTATACTTTTCCCAAGTTGTTTCTCAACTTCACACTTAAACTCTATAAATTTCTCAAAGGCCTCAGATTTGTGTTTCATAAGATACACATATCCATACCTTGTCAAATCATCAGTGAAAGTAATGAAGTACGAATAACCACCTTTTGCTTGAGTTGAAAACGGTCTGCACACATCTGTGTGGATCAACTCTAGCACATCATTAGCACGCACCTCTTTCCCAGAAAGTGGCTTATTAGTCATCTTTCCTTTGAGACAGAATTCACAAGTACCATATGATTCAAAATCAAATGAATTTAGATAGTCTAACTTTCTCAATCTCGCTATCATTTTCTCATTGATATGACCAAGTCTACAATGCCAAAGATAAGTAGCATTATCCGTATTACATAGCTTAAGTCTTTTATTTTGCACATTGAGAATATCTCGTTTGCATTCAAGCATATATAATTCATTCTCTAAAGAGGCATTTCCATAAAACAATCCATTATTAGAAAACGAGCACCTGCTGTTTGCAAAATGGAAGGAAAAACCTTCGATGTCCAACATCGGAATGGAAATAATATTCTTTGAAATAACTGGAACAAAATAACAATTATGTAAATCTAGTCTATGTCCTGAGGGAAGATCTAATCTATAAGTTCCCACGCGTTCGGCAGCAACTTTTGCTCCAGTTCCAACACGTAGGTCTACTTCCCCAGGCCTCACTTTCCTGCTATCAATTAAACCTTGCACATTATTACAAATGTGTGAACCACAAGCGGTATCCAATACCCAAGATTGTGAGTTATTCATAGACATATTTATCTCAATGACAAACATAGCTGAGCTCCCACTCATTGCACCTTGTGCCTTGAGTCTTGGGCAGTCTCTCTGCCACTCCGTGAAATTTGACCTAGTCAATTTGTTTGTTTCCATCATACACTAATAAGATAAGTTTGACATATTATCTGAACAGAAAATAAAACGAAAAACAAATTAGAAAAGCATATAAAGATCACATTCGCATCACTAATTAAACAAGGGTTTATTGTATTGATTAGCTCCCACTAATTTTAACATATATTATGCCCCCAAACATAAAATACGAATTTATATCAAATATAAATTTTAGTGGTCCAAGATCCAAGTCTGTATAGTTGTAGCCTCTGCGAGGGCTGATGACTACAATAATATCACCAGGTAGGCCTCCAAGCCAATTGTAACAACAATTTTACAATTCTTGGTTTATTAATCTAATTAATATGCGTCTATAAATCATTTGGTTGCGAGGGCTACTCAAAATAATTTAAGCAAGTCAACCCCATCACACGATGTCAACTATGCATCTATGAATGTTCCTAAACCTTGTGGATTTAGAGTAAACGCGAGGGCGTAAAACTCATGGTCGAAAAGGCTAGGAGCATCAAACAATTGTGATGGACGACGCATTTGTTTCAAAACAAGACTTATATTTTATGGGGAATAGTGTGATACTAGTTTTGTGAATATAATATCTAATATTAAATTTCAAACAATTACTGGGCGCCGTCTACCCAGACATAGTATAACACGGACTACAAATACTGGGTGTCGCCTACCCAGACATAGTATAACACAGACTACACATACTGGGCGCCGCCTACCCAGACAATAAAACGGTCTCTAACTACTATAGTTAAAATAAAACAAGCATAAATCAAATAACATGGTTATTACATATGATATCAAATAATACTCAACAAATAAAATCAAATTTTATTTTCTAATTAAATGTGGACTTAATTATATTAATTCTAAATTAATATAATTATACATATCTAATATTAATTCCAAATTAATATTGTGATGTGGAGTATATATTATCATTTCCAGATGCTAACTATGTCCCAATTTGTTAATCTAATTAACGAAATTAATCCAATCTATATTAATTCTAAATTAATAAACTTGTAAATCAAGTAATAACTCCAAATTATCATCAAGCACATATATTATTTATTATTCCAAAAATAATAATATTAACAAATTCTAGCTCATTAATTCATTAATCCAATTAATAAATTTATCATCTAATGTATATCAATTCCAAACTAATATAAACAGATATTTAATATTAATTCTAAAACAATATTAAAACACATTTACTATTATTATTCAAAATAATGAAAGTAAATAATTTATTGGCTTGATTAATATTATTAATTTCAAATTAATAATGTGATTTACCGTGATCAAAACCACGATTCGGATCCGACCCGGATCTTCAAAAAAACCCGCTATGGCTCTGGGGAAAAATCTCATGCCGTTGCCGTTCCGTCTATCGTCACACTATCAATTAGATTTAGGGATTTTTCACAATGAAATCACTCCCTTCTCAAACACGGCAGCGGCGCATCATCCCCTACTTTCAGTTGCCATCTTCACAAGCACAAAATACAACTTTTAATCATTCCAAGTAATGATTACAATATGTAATCATACCAAACAATTGCAGTACCACCTCACGTAGTGAACAAATTGATTTTCATCAATGCTGTTTGTCGCACATCTTTGAGGCTCGTGTAATTCTTATCCCGACGCCACCGATTCATCATCGGATGAATCCAATCCATCGGAGAGAAAATCCAAGGGAATAATTCATGAGCTGTCGCTTCCTCTGTTGAAGATTTCCAGCCGAGAAATCGAATCGGAACGCGGCACCGATGAATTCCAGAATTTGTTGTTGAGAGGAGTTTCGTCGGTGTGCACAAGAGGAAATCGGTGAAGGAATTTTGAAATCCAATTTCATAATTTTGATTTCCAAAATCATCCACAAATTATTAGACTACAAAACAATTATGAATCGAGCCCTGGGCTCTGATACCACTGTAAGGAATTCTTGTATTCATCTAATGAGCGCAGCGGAAATTGCATACAAGAATAACAGATCTAGATTCATAATCATATTGTAAGTTGAGCATGTAAAACACAACGAAACTAAATCTTACTTGTTGTTGTGTTTTCTTCTACAATTGTGTCCTGCAAGTTGAATCCACTACTATCGAGGTCCGCGTGTATTCTGATCCAATGCAGGAACAATTCCTCGGTACAATTGCTCTATAGAGAAAGCTAGGAATTCTCTACAAAGCTTTACGTATTTTCTCTCTAATGTTACGATATTTCTCATCTCCCACAATGGAGAATAAATAACAATTATATAGACAAAGAGTCATTAGGGTTTCATGATTGTTGGGCTTATGAACTAATTATAATTGTAGCCCAACTATAATTATTTAATCCATATTAATCTAATCTAGCCCATATCCTTTCATTTGTATCCTCAATAGACTCGATTATAATGACTAACGAGGGTTAGACGAACTCGATTATGCATATGCATATAAATACATTTAGATTGCAAATTATGTTGCAAATTAAAGGCAAAACACATCCTTAAGTCTTGTATTCGATAAATTCCATTATATGTCAATTATTTAAATATATTCGATACATTCTAATCCTTATTTGACGGAACCGTTAACTTTTCCGTTATAAAAGTATGTTAATTATTTAAATATATTCCACCTAATATACTAGTTGGAAAATATGAACATAACATAAATATAAAAAAATTAAAAAAACAAAACAAAACAAAACAGAATATGCACATACATACATATCATTAATTAGATTTATTACATCGCATGTGTTTGATTAGTGTCTGTTATATGTATATAACTAAATATGCGAATATAATCAAAATACAAAATATACTCTCTCCCTCCCCAGGAATATGGCCTCTTCCTTGGGCGATAACATAATTTATATAAATTTTATTTTATATGTTAAGTAGAGAGAATAAAGTAAGAGGGATAAATTAAAATATAAATAAATGTGAATTTATTTTTAGTAAAAGTCCATCTTAGTGGGAATAAATCAAAAAAGAAAGTGAGGTCATATACCAATTATAATGAATATAGTCGAATATTCTCCAAGATTTTGTAAATTCGAACATTAAATTAAATGAAACGCAATAATCAATTTCTGCTGTTGTTTTCAACAACATAATCCAACATATCACCAATTCTGATTGAAATCAATAATTTTGACTCGAAGTATTTGGCAACATCGATATTGAAAAACGAATTAATTAAATAAAACAAGTTATTTAAGGGCGTGTTTGGGCCCTAGCTAGCCGGCATAACGACCCAGCCTACCTTCCAGCCGGCCCAAAACATTCCCCACTCCATCCTTAGCTTTTCTTCAAATTATTTAATTTCTTCACATTTTGTTGCACTCCCAACTATAGTACTTATATATATATCTTCATCAATCTTTCTCCATAATCACCAAAAATGAATATCCACGTGGACAACACAAGCATCTCCACCACTATGAAAATGATCGACGTGGATATGAAGTCAGTTGATAATTCAGACTCTGATACCACTTGTTATGGATCCAATGTTAAGAAATTTGTCGATACGATAAGTTCTGACACCACATCTAGTGCAAGCTCTAGCGTAGATCTCGGGGCAAGGAAGCTGGTGATGGAGGACTTCCACTTCATGCAACGGCTAGGGAATGGCGACATCGGCACCGCGTACCTGGTGGAGCTCGAGGGCAAAAGAGGGTGCTATTTTGCGGCAAAGGTGATGGATAAAGAAGAGCTGGTTTATAGGAAGAAAGAGTGTAGGGCTGGGGTTGAGAAGATGATACTTCAAATGTTGGATCACCCTTTTTGCCCCTCCCTTTATGCAACGTTGGACTGTCCTAGGTGGTAGTGCTTGTTGACTGAGTTTTGTCCCGGTGGCGACCTCCACGTCCTCCGCCAGCGCCAGCCGGACAAAAGGTTCGACGAAGATGCTGTCCAGTCAGTACTTTCCTGCTACCTTTTAATCCTACTCGCCTAGCTAGTTTAACTGAATTCCCAAGTGATAAAAATATAGTACTCCTACTAAGTTTTAACTGGAAAAATGATAGTACTACTACATACTTGACGTGAGCACTATCTATGAACACCATACTTATTTAGCGTTGTTTGATTTGTTTTATACTTTTAGTTTAATTCTAATACATTAAAAATTATTATTGAAAATTTTAATTTAAAATTTTCAATAACAAAATTAAAGTTCGATTTGTGATTTATTCATTAATTTAAGTTATAGAGAATACGAACAAATCGAATTTTGATTTTTATGAACTTTGTAAAACTAATAATGTTACTAACATTTTTTTTAAATTTTTTAGAATCAAACTAAATGTATAAAATAAAACAAACAATAATAAACATGCATGATGCATTAAATTAGCATGATGCTCGGGGATAATGTACGTATGTAGCATATCATTTTTCGATTGTAACTAATCATGTTCCAATTGGTAAAAATATTTAATAATATATCACGTAATTGTTTAAAATCTACTAGAAGATTTTGTAGTAGGTCATATGGTCCCATATTGAAGACTTTGTAGAGTAATACAAATAAGTATGCCCATAAGCATATTGCACACCATGATGAATGAGGACGATTTAGGTTAAATAATTAAGATAATAGTAGTAAACATTGATATCATTTTGCTTTTTTTTTGTTATTTAGGTTCTATGCATCTGAAGTGGTGGTTGCTTTAGAGTATTTGCACATGTTAGGTATAATTTATCGTGATTTGAAACCTGAAAATATTCTCGTCAGATCGGATGGTCATATTATGTTGACCGACTTTGATCTCTCCCTAAAATGTGATAATTCAATATCAAAGGCACAACTTGTGCACGATCCAACGGACCGAAAATCTTATAACGCATTCGAAGGCCGCACTATAGCTGATCCAACACGATTTTCGATCTCATCATACATTTTGCCTAGTTGCATTGTTCCACATGCCTCATGCCTCCACCATCGGGGACACAAGTGGAAATCCTCCCCTATGAAAAAGAAAGGAGGCAGACATTGTGCGACCCTAAAAATCGTGTCAGAACCGGTTGACGCCCGTTCAATGTCGTTCGTTGGGACCCATGAGTACTTAGCCCCAGAGATTGTCTCAGGGGAAGGGCATGGAAATGCCGTGGATTGGTGGACGCTAGGAATATTTATATACGAACTCTTCTATGGGGTAACACCTTTTCGCGGGAAGGAGCATGAGTTTACTCTAGCCAACATTGTGGCTCATGGGCTCGAGTTCCCTAGTGAGCCAGTGGTTGCAGCCAGTGCTAAGGATTTGATGAGCCAACTATTGAATAAGGATCCAACTAAGAGAATGGGTCCACACTGGAGGCTAGTAGCTACGGCACTCAAGCACCATCCATTTTTTGAAAGGGTAAATTGGGCACTTTTGAGATGCACAAAACCGCCATTTATTCCAAAACCTTTTGATTGTGAAGAAAATGTTTCATCTAATTATCATCATTGCGATGGTAATTTAGATCGCTATTAAGAATTGCTAGAGTTTGTGATTTCAGTTATTGTGTTCTTTAGAAGATAAATAAGTCGATTTGTTTTTTTTTGTTGAAAGGAAAAAATCTATACTCCTACAATTTTATGCTTAGATTTTGTGATTTCTCTTAGTTTAAATGGCTCACTAAATTCATATGTTCACAATACTCTATATACAGTTTGAACTAATTAATTTATTCAAGTTAGGATTGACAGCTTCTTGTGTATCCAACTTACAAACAGAGTGATAGACATTAAATGATTTCAGAGAAAAGATCAATTCCAAAGTTAAAAAGAAATATATAAACCAAATTACCAAACATATTTCAGTAACCAGCGTTGCTCAAGCTTTAGAAATCATTTAATTTCCATAATCTTTTCCACAAACTTTTGATTTTACATTTCAAAGTTGAATAGAATTCATTCACAAAAGCTTGCAATATTCCCCAGTGTAAAATTTACTATCCAAATGCCTAAATATCTCAATCCCAGTTACCTTTTTCCAATAAATTTTGTTATTATAATCTAAAATATTTAGAAAAACAATATTTTTTCTTTACCATAAAATTAATCATCTCTGATTGTCTAATAATCACTGTATGATGTTTAGTAATAAATTCTAACATCTTCAAATATATTGAATGAAGAAGGCAGACTCAACATAGATAATAGATTGATGAAACAGTGCGAGTTAGAGCAGTTAATGGCAATAAATGGGTATGCCATAGCATGCAGGTTAAGACAGCTACAAGACACCCCCACTCTTTTGGGACCTCATGTTTGTTACTATTTCTTGACAAATTTGTTCTACATCAACATTTAATTTCATTCAAAATCTATGAGCTGGTGTAACTAACCAATAAATGATTTGAGAATCCAATTCCAACCAATGTATTTTACATGATTTGTTCATAACTTGTGCTGCAGAATGAATCAAGAAATGGATCACACTTCTCCCACATCTCAAGACACTGATCATGATTCCACAAATGCTGCCCTCAAGCTGCAAAAGGTTTACCGGAGTTATCGTACCCGTCGTAGATTGGCAGATTCTGTACTTGCAGCTGAAGAGCTCTGGTGATTAATTTCTGTCCCATTAGTAAAATTATACTACTACTATTTCTTAGGATGTTTATAACCGGATGACGAAAACGAAGGTGGCAAGCGATAGAATACGCTCGTCTCAACCATAGCACGACGGCTTTCTTCAACTTCATACACCCTGAAAAACCATCTTCGCGGTGGAGCAGGATCAGTTGGAATGCTTCCAAGGCATGACAGATTGGCAGAGTGGATTCAACTTAAAACCTCAAATCCTACGGTTCACAAAATTTTTTCGTTTATGTTTTACAGGTAGGGAAGGGGTTAGTCAAGGATGCCAAGGCTCAAAAGTTGGCCTTCCAGCATTGGATTGAAGCTGTATGATTGCTTTCTTACAATCAATCTTTCCTGCAGAAAGAAACATTTCTTGTTTGCTGATTTTTTTTTGTACAGATTGATCCAAGGCATCGATATGGTCACAATTTGAGCATATATTTTGACGAGTGGTGTAGAAGACAGACACAGCAACCATATTTCTACTGGTATAAGTCCATAATTGATGCAAACTATTTCAAGATCCTAGGCAATTCAAATTGCTGTCATAAATCATACCTCGTTTATTAGGCTGGATATCGGAGATGGGAAAACGGTTGATCTTGATGAGTGCCCGCGATCAAGACTTAACCAAGAATGCATCAACTATTTAGGACCTGTAAGCATCAATCAAGACCAAATATGAATATATATTACAATTATATTGGATTTTCCCATTAGTCTTTCTCTATTTTTCGAAACAAGCAAGAGCGAGAATGCTACGAGTACAAAATAGTAGAAGGAAAGTTCATCCACAAGCAAACTGGAAATGCTCTTGACACAAAGGAGCAGACATCAGGCTCGAAATGGATATTTGTGATGAGCGTGTGCAACAAATTGTACGCTGGAGAGGTGAGCCTAACGACAGAAGTCGAGAACATCTTAAACCCTCAGCAGGAGTTGATCCATATTCTTGTGTCTTGGTGCAGAAAAGGAAGGGAATGTTTCACCATTCGAGTTTCCTAGCAGGTGGTGTGACTCTAGCAGCCGGAAGGCTCGTTGTAGAATGTGGAAAGCTTAAGGTGTGTGGGGTAACAAACTTACAATGATGACTAACTAGCTAATATTAATATCAGTGAGAGTATGCTGAAAATGTACCTTTTCAGTCTGTATCAGCTTATAGTGGGCATTACCGGCCAACAGACGAGAACCTCAGCATCTTCCTCGCGTTCCTGCAGAAGAGTGGCGTTAAACTCGAGGACGTTAAGGTAAATGCTCTACACAAGCATCATGCATAATTCATAATAGCCTCCTGAAGTATCCAACTCTTCCATTTAGGCAGGTAACTTTCGTTACAGAAACCAACAGAGCTATGATGCTGAAAACTTAGTCCATGAGAAACACAACTCATTAAGGTGAAGTCTTAAACAGATATGAAGAAGCAAGGATGAGAGTGAAACACAGCAAAACTGCCATGATAGAGCTGATTCACGACGCGTTGCTTTACGTTCAGGGTCATGATCCATCTAGACTCTACATTACTGATTAGGACAACCATGTTATGTTAATGATTTTCCTAGTCAAAACCCAACCCTGTGTATGATTGTTTTGGGGCATATAGATATAGCCCCCAATTGGTATTAGAGAAACACCATCATCATACCAATCCACAGTTTCAATTTCTTAAATAAAAGAGAAACATCATTCTTGTGATACATGAAGAAAAGTACATTACAAGGGTAAAGCAGAGTAGTATGCAAGAATTTATCCAGTATTACATATGTCAACAAGTTTGGCAGATGCAAGAGACCATATTTTGCTTCCGCAATTTATGTGGCAGCGACAGTCTCTGAAAATAACATCAACTCCACAACACTTTTTTAATAGTTTGTAATATACTGTATCTAATATTTTATTAATTAAATAAAAATTATAAAAAAAATTAAATATATTAATAAATTAACTAATTAACATCAAAATAATATGATAATATTCAAAATTAAAGAAATAATTAAATAAATTCATTTCATTAAATTAGTGGGCAACAGTTAAACTAGTCTGAATCGATTGAACACAAATTCAATTATATTTACATAAGATAGATTGATGAAATGAAACTGATTTATATGGGAGTCCAATAACTAAATTAGGCCAACAATTAAACTAACCTAATATTAATATGATTAATTAGGTTAAAACAATATATTATCTCCATCTGCGTTACGCTTCCTCCATAGTGTTCTTTTTGCAAGTTTTTTCTTTCCATGCATTTCTTCTTACATGTTTATCTCTCCTCCTTTCTATTTCTATTTTGATAAATATATAACGCTTAGGACTTGAATGCAAAAAATAAAAATTTGAAAAATAATTTAAATTTGTTATAATGCAAGCAAGAAAACTAGTATATATCTAATTTAAAATAATAAAATAAACATTGTATTATTGTACCGTTAGACATTGTAGCAACAAACTATTCTCATAGTATATTATTACTTCCTACGTTCGCTAATAAATATTTGTTTCAAGTTTTAAGAAATTGTCTGACTTTATAAAAAAAATGATTGAAAATATTTATGGAATGTGAATTCTATTTTAATATATTGATTTTATATATAATGTGAGTGAAGTGGGTTAGTGAAATGTGAAGAGCATTTGCCAAAAATAATAAAAGTAAAATGTGACATATATTGGTGGACAGATAACAAATAAAAAAAAATATTTAATGACGAATGGATAGAGTACCTTTTAGAAAACAATACTTTCCATATTCGTAAAAAAATATCTCATTTTACTTACTCTCTCGTATTTACTTTATCATGACTTTTGTCATATTTTATTTTAGACTATCTCAACTTTTAAGTTACTTGAGTCATTTTTTAATGATAAAACAAAACATACTCCTATAATCTTACCTACCTTACTCTCTCAATTTTTTTGTGTAGTGTTTTCATTCATCTACTTTAACCCAATAAATATACTAGTTTTTTCATATCTCACTCCCAATGAAACATCACAAATAATATGGAACGAAGGGATTATTTAGAGCATCCACAATGGGGCGGACGATAGCGCGCCCGATGCATCGGGCGCGCTATCGTCCTCCACTGTGGCACCGTGGACGATGGACGATGCGTCGTCCGCGCCCGACGCTTAGTCCACGGACGAAGCGCAGACGATATGACATCGTCTGCGTTATCGTCCGCCCACTGTGGGCGACGCGGACGATGGCGCAGACGATGCAACACGTTTTAGTTTTTTTTATTTTAAAATTTGAAAATTTTGTTATATATATACCCCTGGCTTCACTTTTCATTTGTAACTTTTCGATTCACATTTCAACTCTCCAATTACGCTATAAAATGGATTCCGGTGGATACTCAAGTCCTAGTAGCCGGATGTTTGGAGATGGCACACGGTGGCCGGGTACACAACCTGGCAAATATCGGTCGTTCGACGCCAACACGCTGTAACGACCCGCTAAGCCGATATTATTATAAACTATATTATTAGCTTGATTACCTATATAAGTGACTTTTATGCGATTAAATCCGAGCTTCGATAGATTGTCGTTGTTGTTTGTTTAGACGTTAGACAAGTAAATAGAACACGTAAATATATTACACCTATATGAATATAATAAATTTAAATTTATAAATAAAGTACCATAATCAAAATTCTAATGTTCGATACATCCAACAAAAGTCCAACAAAATTTAATACATCCCACGTTCTAAGAAAACGAGTACTTCAACGCGGACAGCCCTGAACTTGAACCGATTATACCTACACCAAATTAAATAAACAAGTAAACAAATATTCAAATAATAATTTTTTTTAATAAACAAATAACATATTAAAAAGAGAGAGGGCCGATCTTTTCGGACAGAGCATTAAATGCTGCGTTAATGGTTTGCAGAGAAATCATATCCTCTGACACATATGGATAACATCCCTCTGACAAAGAATATTTTAATGATACATGTCCCACTTGCCATCTTTTTCTGTATATGTACAAATCATTTTTTTTCAGTCACACACATCACCATTAGACATCCTAAATTCTCTATACACACTAACACCACATCGGATAGAGGAGTCCGAGTAGAGAGATTTGCACACAAGTCATGCACTACAATCTTAACAATACTTTATTTCCACATCAAAAGGTAAATTACAAACCCTTCTTTTCCTTCAAATATGTAAGAGCATGCATATATAAATATGGTTGGAAGTAGAATCTGGCACATCAAGTTAAACAGCATATTTCAATTTTAAATCTTCATATAACAAGGCATATACCACTCCAAATTCACCAAAATTTAGTAAATCAAAATAAAATAGAATCCTACTGCCTTAACAACTAGAAGGAAGGAGAAAAAACTTACCTCTATGAATCTGCCGGATTTCGGCAGCGAGCTCGGCAGCCCGGAGACGACGTAGGCAGCCTCACACCTCTATGACTTTCAATAAAATCTTGACAAATCTATAAAGTTAAAACACAAAACAAATAAATGAAAGATTAAATCTTTTTAGAAGATAAAAAAAAGAGAGAGAGAAGAAGAAGAGAAGGAAATTTAAGTATTTACCTTCCAGGAGTTCGGCGAGGAGGCGGCGGCCGGGGCTGGAGTGACGCCGGGAAGCTGCGCCGGCTGTGCGAGACGTGGAGGAGGCCGAAGCCGCCACCTGTGCATGCACAGTGGCGGAGGCGGCGGTGGCTGATCTGAACGGGAGGAGATCTAGAGGTGGCGGCGGCGTCTGTGTTGCGCACGGTGGTGATGGTGCGTCGTCGGGCTCGCTGCGGTGGTGGTGGTGGAGTGGTCTCTGAGAGAGAGATAGGAGAGGGAGAGAGAGGGAAACCGACACAGAGAGAGAAGAGAGAAGAAATAGGGTGAGAAGGGAGAAAGAGGGGAGGAGGAAGGAGGACCACCGCCGGAGGTGGCGGTGGCGCGACGGCGGCACCGGAAGGAGGCTGGCGGCGGCGGCGATGTGAGAGAGAGAGGGAGGCTGCTGTGTTCTTTTAGGGATTTCAATTGTGAAGAATGTGATTTGGGGAAGGGAAAGTCACGTATAGGAGGCAGTGTAATTTGGACTTCTCACAAATTAATTAGTTGGGCATAGAGGTTATAAAGTTGGGCCAAATTAATTATCTTTGGGTTAGATCTTCTTTAACTTGGGCTAATGAATTAAATGGTTTTGGGCCATGAATATATTTAGCAATAGGCTATGCAAAATAAATCCGAGCCCAATCCCCTTCAAATTAATTTAGGGCTGCAATACATAGTGAGTGTGAGGCCCATTTTCGAATTTATTTAATTTATGTGCTTAATAAATTAATTGGATGATCTATTTAAGTTGGGCTCCCCTTAAATTGTTTTGGGGCTTTAAAATATTAATTTGAGTGATAAGGTGGAGAATTTGGGTTTTGTAAATAAATCATTGGGTTGATAATTGAATTAATTGTGGGGACTTGTTTATTTAATTTTAGAATTTTTTTTTCAAGGCCGAAATAAATATAAATTCTCGGTGGGAAATTATTACGATAAGTTAATCATGGGATTGAATAAATTTTTAGGAGTTATTTAATTAATTTCGAAATAATTTTGAAGTATGAATAATTTATCCCAAGCCGGGAAAACATATAATTTTTCTTAACAAAGGGGAAATAGTTGCGATAATTCAATTATGCGCTTAAATAAATTTTGGGATTTTTGTTCGATATTATGATGGAAAATACGAGGAGCTACCGGAGGAATTATGGGCATAAGCGGCCGACCGGCATCGCCCCGCGACGCCTCGGGCGGCCACTAAGGAAATGGAAAGAAAGAGGGAGACGACGTTCTCAAGTCACATAAATAATTAAGTTTAATAAAGAAGTGCTATTACTTAAATTTCCCAATTTAATTAATATGCAAGTTTCTAAAATTTTCTAACGGTGAACAAATGATCAAAAAAATATAGTAGGGGCATGCATTCCTATAAGTATGTGAATTTCTCGAGTCTTATTAGTACGTTGTTTGTTTTCAAAAGGCTATCTCCGCGAGTTAAGGGCGGAGTCAGGAAAATTCAAGTTAAAGAAACTAAACGATCAAGGTGAGCTTTCTTATACTAAAATACAAATCGGATTGCTTGAAAACAAGAACACATGTTTGTGATTTTAATGATGTTGTCATGCCATAAATGTTTTGTGTATGATGCCTATCTGTTGGCTACGGCCAAGTGAATTATGAATGATGATATAAGTCGAATTCGGGTCCCAGTGAGGGTGGTGTCCCCGCTCGGACTAGTGTACACAAGCTACCTCTGACATGTTGGGCAGAGCAGGTGACCGTGGAAGGTGGCCACCTTCCCGGCACAAGAATACCTCTGACATGATGGGCAGAGAAGGTGACCGTGCGAGAACACCATCTCGACGGCACAATGTGATCAGATATGGCTAAGTAACCCAATGTGATATTTTTAGTAAGCTCGGGTCTTTTCAACAACACCCCGAGTGTTACTGTGATGATGGCTTGACAATATTTTCAAATGTATATGTGTAATTTTCGGCAATATGTTCACTGAGTACTTTTGTACTCAACCCTGCATATATTTCTAAATGTGCAGGTTGAGCAGCGAAGTGGTGGAGGAAGTGCTATTGAGACAAGACATTTAATTCAGTCAGATTTTGACTCTCGGAGGTTCATGTCTACACACATGGAACCGCGTTCATTTGCTTCCCTTGTGCATCTTAAAAGACTCAAGTCTATTTTGTTCAAAACTCTGATTCTATTTCGAGCTTTTCCCATTTGTTTGGAGCTATGGTCGAGTTGTGTTGTTTTTCCCCTTTCTTCCCCGCTTCTTTAGTCCTCCCCTAGTCGCGATCAACTGTGTTTTCTATCCTTAGAAAATGCGGTCGTGACAGAGTGGTATCAGAGCATTCTTTCTCGCTCTGAACCCGAGAGTCTTCTTTGAAAATCTTTGGTCTAGCCTCGTTCAACTAGACTATATAATCGATGAAAATGCTCTTAGCACTCCCACCACTCGCACTCAACGAGGAAAAAGGTAACTTGTTCTTTTTCAAAAGAAAGTGAAGATGTTTAAAAGTTTGAAATGGAGAAATAACTCATGCAGTTAATTTGAGTGAACAGATGAAAATACTAAGTTAAAAGAAAGAGTTGATGTTTCTTGATTTGATAGCGTGCTTAAAGAAAGTGTTAGTATGTCTTTTCTTGGCTAAAGACTGTGAATATATGAATAAAATAAGTAACTTTCCTGAATGGAAAAGGGTACTGAAATATGAAAGTATAAAGTATACGAGTCTGGTACCAATTGTTGAAATGATGTCTCTTTTTGAGTTTGTGAAATGATACATCTTTTAGTAGTCATTGAATCATGTTGCTAGAATGGGGAAATCAAAATTTCCAAGAACTTAAAATACTTAGTTATGCGTTCCTTCTAGAACACAATATGAACTCGAACTTAGACGTACAGTATGAACATTTCTCGCTTTCCCGAGCGACGAAAAGAAAGTACGTGATAAGAAAGAAACTTCGTCACGAGAAAAGTAATCCAACCTAGAACAAAACGATGTTTCTAGAAAGATGGTAGGGGCTAAAGGCCATTTTCTACGTCCCAATAACATGGATAATCTAGGTTAGCCATTGTCTATCTTGACAATCCAATCACTCCAAAGGATCATACCTTTGATCCAACTAAGCGATGTACACATACATAGCTAGAAAATATGATTACAATGTAAAGAAAGAACCTAGCTCTACAATATAAGTAATCAGAATCGACGTGTTACGAGGATGAGCGTTATGACGAACCGAGAGTACCAGAGAGTCATAATCTCCACATATGATCATCTGACGTGATCATAAAGTGAAAGTAGCTTGTGACCAAAGTTTCCAATAACTCATTTACCATTCTCTATAAAGAATTAAACAAGGGAGTATCACCATTGTAGTTAACCAAGAAGATTCATCAACAGCGCTTACTTGGATTCCCATGAATTCCATTTCCTCGCATCCCCCCTGTTTAAAATCACTTTTGTTGAATTAAGATATTAAATGCCTTCTTTTGCAAGGTAATGTGCCATTATTTTCCCCCTTCTATGTCAAGGTTGTGAATCACTTTCAATTTTGAGCTTGCTCCCTTATGTTTTCTGATAACCTCCAGTAACTACGGTCCTTCTTTACTCATTATGTATAAAAGCAATACCTTGACTCTCTGAATTCTTGCCACCAGACTTCTATACTAGGAGCTGCTTTATTTATAGCCTTCAGAATGAACATGTTTCCATAAACTATTGTCTCTTCAATGATAATATTCTTCAAAGATCATTAGTAGATCTTAGTGTTTTCAAATGCGCTTGTTGACACTCTTTAATTTATAAAGAATAGTCCCCTCTTCTTAATTCCACTATAATTATTTCCATCATGCTTTGAGCTCTTTAGCAACTCCAAGTCTAAAGTAATTTGCTCTCTGCCCAAACTAGTTTGCTCTGATTGTCTTCTCTACCAGTTAATTTCCGTAATTTGGTTATAAACTTTGTGAATTCATTAGCGTGATATAGTATCACGATGTTGTTGACCCAAAATGGTAAGTTCCTTGTTATTCTTCTTTCTCAAATCCACTTGAGCCCAATCATTTTCAGTCTTACTATATTAGAGCAGCCATCTGGTGAGACCTTAAACCTTTTAATTTGACCCTTTTGTGCTTTCAGACATACTTATTGATAAGCTCTTTGTTTTACATGAGTACTCTCATCTTCTGAATTCAAATATGACTGTTGTCTCTTGATTTGAGCTTTTCTGCAAGCCACATGTTAAAGCTGGCACATTGCTTCTCCCTTGGCTAGTTTCATCTTGTTGCCCTCTTTATTAGTTAGTTTCCCTGAATTGCTTATAAACTCTAAAAATTTCGTTGATATGATCTTCTATCACAGTGTTATTGAGCAAATTGCAATTGTTTGTTTTTCCTATTCTGTAACACCCCTTACCCGGTAGGTACCCACCGAATAAGTGATGTCACGTTTCAGTATCGAAAACCCGTGCTTAAATTTTCTTTTTTCTTTTTTAGCTTAAAAGCACAATTAAAATCTATTACATTTAAAAAACTTAACATTTATCCTGCGGAAGATTAAAGATTAAACTATTATACAACATGCCATGACTACTAAACCAAGTTGACCACCAGTGACTCGCAAAAGATGCAAAGCTGCGCAACACCAGTGACATAATATCAACTCTAACCTGCAGGGGAAAAAGAGGGGGGAGTGAGCTCGAAAGCCCAGTAGCAATATCTAAACTACAGAATCCAACCCTCTCAGCTAAGACAATAGTAACTATAATAACTACATTATTTCCTTTTTAATCTT
Organism: Salvia splendens; assembly: GCF_004379255.2. Taxonomy (NCBI): domain Eukaryota; kingdom Viridiplantae; phylum Streptophyta; class Magnoliopsida; order Lamiales; family Lamiaceae; genus Salvia; species Salvia splendens. Next base: position 12,466,091 of record NC_056033.1, read on the forward strand.
TTGCTTATTTTCATTTCAATTTTACAAATTTCCAAATTACTTACCATCTCATAATCTTTGCACTAAAGAATACTTGTTCAGATAACCACACATATTCATCATATATTATTATTATCTCGTATCACATTTTTCTCCTTTTACCATTTATTTTCATATACTATTTTTATTTCCGTGTTAATTACCCCGAGCGGGGACCATTCAACAATATATATCATTTCCTCCACGTGAGGACCGATCAACATTCATATCATATATCATATTTTACAAATCACATATCACAGATCCTTATTCATAAGTCCTCAGATATTATTTTATATATCACATATAACAGATTCTTTTTAAGAAGTCATTAGATATTATTTTATACATCAAGGATCACAGATTCTTATTCAGAAGTCTTTAGATATTATTTTATACATCACGGATCACGGATTCTTAATCAGAAGTCATCAGATATTATTTTATATATCACAGATCACATATTCTTATTCACAATTCATCAGATATTATTTTACACATCACAGATTACAGATTCTTATACACAATTAATCAGATATTATTTTACACATCACAGATTACAGATTCTTATTCAGAAATCATCAGATATTATTTTATTTTATCTTATCATATAGCCCCAATATCTGCTTGGTTTAGGCAGGGTACACGGACCAGATCAGAAACAGAATCAGATGCAGACGCGGGTTTTCGTCCTCAAGAGGACTCCGCACAGACCACCCATAGGGTGCATATAAGAAAATCAGACCACCCATGAGGGTGCAGACAGATAATCAGACCACCCATTAGGGTGCATATCAGACAGATCAGATAGGGGCCCGTCAGATAACAGACGATCCTCGCTTCGGTTATCCAGAAGACGAGTGATCACAGATAATGCAGCGCTGCTGTCCTATGGCATGCCAATTGTACCCAACACATGTGACCAAGCAAACATGACGTTTTATTTCGTATTCTTCTTTCATATCTCTTTTTCACATGTATTCCATTTCCAAATATCACTTCAGATAATCATTCTTATCGGATTCTAAGACATTCTTTTAGTATATACTTTTATAACCTTTACATATTATTCTCTTGTGTTTATTTTATTCAGGCTCTACCTATCAGATCACTTCTTTTTCATATACATTCAGATATCTTTTCATAATCTATTCAGACATATTTCACATTATTCAGATCTTCATAATTTATTACGTTTCATTGCATATCATACCCATTGTCTTTTATCCATATTCATACCATTATTTCTGTAGATAATTTATATCAAAATTAATAAGTATCATAACAATCCACATATTAAATTATAAGTATATTTAAGCACATTATTTTATTAACATCGCACAAATAAGCACATTATAGGACACATCATCTCAACCAAAGGAATCGAAAACCATAGAGAGGATACGCTACCTCGCGGGCTTATGAACATAAGCCTATTTCACCTTTCGACCCTTCGCTATCTTATAGATCCATTCATTTTTGCACGACTCGTGTTACAAGCTTCTATGCCTTATACTATAAATATCGTAAACATTAGTAACATATACTTATTTTCGTCAACTTCAGCTCATTAAGTCTTCCAATAAAATCACTAAGTATTCTGTTACTATTCACAGAAAATATATAATCATGTAGTTAATGTATTAAAATTGCTAACCTCAATTAGAAAGTTCCTAAAATTTACATTAACACTCATATTCATTCTAAATCACAATTCCATGATCAAACATCTTAAATAAATTCATTTGCTATATTAACTTAATATCCCCTTATTCCTTAACTCTCTAGTATAACAACTGCACTGGATCGATTCGTCACACAACTTCTATATTCATACGGAAGAATTTAGAGACTTGACCTAATATTTTTAAATACCCAATGAAGTCTGGTTTATAATCCAATAAGATTCATTCAAAGATTCCTAATAGTTTAAGAGATATTCTCGTTTTCCCATGGACTACTAAAAATCAGACCATTTCTGGCAGCAGTTTCTAAACAATTCTTATAAATGGTATTTGTACTCTTTAATTCGTCATAAAATTTAGAGAACGACTAAACACCTTATAGTTAATTTAGAAATTATGCAATCAAGTTTTAATCGAACTTAAATGCCCTGAATATGTCGGATAACAAATACCAAAATATGACAAAGTACCAGAATTTTGACAGTTCGTAGCTGTATTGTTATAACAATTTATACACATAGTAAACGAACTCCTAAATTCTTCATACAAATCAGGGATCTTCTAGACTCATCATAGTTATTATAGAAATTGTTAAACCAAAGTTTCCACTATTCTACCCATGCCAAACAAATTGGAACAGGTCACTGAAAAATAGGGGATTAAACCTTGTTGATCCAATTCTATTTCAATTCATGTTTAATCATAAATTTCATCTAACTTGAGCATCTAACTACTAAAAACACAAACCCTAAGGTGTATTTTCAATCTCATCATCAAGTTCATACCATGGCAATTGAACTTGGAAATTATTCATCAAAACGTGGCATACGACGTCTATACGCTACGTATTCGACAATTAATCGAACATAAAACCATGTATCCATCAACACCTATGGAGCTCGAAATTTTCAGATTTTAAACCTCAATATGTATTGAATTTCATGTTATAAAAATAGTATAGTAAGAAAGACCTTACTTGATTTGCTATGTTTTATACGATTAAATCCCCGATTTGCCGACGAACAAGCCAAATAAATGGGAAAGAAGGTTTTTGGCTATAGAGGTTGAGGGGAGCTGCTCATGGACGAAAATCATGAGGGAGAGAAGATAAGTCTTTGACTTTTAAATTTTATCCAACAACTTCTAGATTTTTCTTTAAAATTCTAATTATTTATTTACTTAAGTTAAATTTATTTCCTTGTACTAATTTATTTTCATGTCATAAGATCCCATATTTATGGATTCTATATACCATCTCGTAGCACATTAATCCTAGATTAATCTAAAATTATTCTCGTCCGACACCTCAAATGTTTCGACAATCGATTTTGTGAAAAACCGAAATAATCGGCGATAAAAATTCCAATTACCCTTAAATGGACAAAAATAAATCCTCACATTATTTACAATTATGCTAGGCCATAATTTATAATTTATAAAATTATTAGCCCTTAGCTTCGATTTACGATTTTACGTGGGTAAAAGAGATTGCCGAAAATCACATAATCGACATTTCGTATTAAATTTCTACCTTATAGTTTAACTTAACTACTATTCCTCATCACATATCCAAATCTTTCGTCAAGCCCTATAATTCGGGATGTTACAACTCTTCCCCCCTAAAAGAATTTCGTCCTCGAAATTCCATCGAATTTGCTTACTCCTAGAAGCGTTAGGGTTTCACTTATGCCATTTCATGGCATTACGTCATTTCCTATTCGTAGCGTATCCTCATTTCTCCACATCAAGTCACAAAATCGCACTTATAATCACATTCTCTAACTTTCACATATAATGCCACATAAGTTCATATTTCACCCTAATATATAATATTGAGATTATTGGTTCCATCATGTAACGTTATCATTTCTTTACATAAAAATTTCCATGTTACTTGCATCCTTTCTTTGCCCACATGGGGCGTACATATCATATTCATCACATAATGTATAATTCACATACTCATCATATACCATATAGCCATTATTCGGGTGCATATAGCCCATAAAAATGGTGCATTTCATTTTCCATATATCATCATAATATTTTCATTATGTTTCCATTCATTATCATTCACAACACATCATACATTCTCTCCTTTCATTTTATTTATCACAACTTCGTATTAATTTATCTTATGAACTTTTGTCAAAATTTGGGCAGCATTTCCTCTATAACTACTACATGCCCAAAAACCAACAAGATACAATATTAATAATAGATTATCACATCAACCCAACAATTCACAACAAAGTTCAAATAACAAGTTAACATTCATCAACAACCATATTTATTTTCGAATCCCGTCATGTATCGATCATAAACATTTTCGCTTTCTCATAGTTCGTTTCAAGCATATAATTCATATGAATTTGTTACTTTCAATCATATCATATTTCACTTCATTTGACTTAGTTTCGAACACATTCATCTATCTCATGCAGCGCACAAATTTTCCATCATATCACATTATATGCCTATAGCTCACTTTCTAGCACCATATAGTCCATTTAGAGCACGCAGTCACATATATCACTTCGTCCAAAACATTATATAGTTCCACACATTCACATCTCAATATTCATCATCACAACATTAAATCTCTAACTCTTAGTACTAGTATCATAACTCAATAAAAACTCATATAACAAGGTCTGAATACATGGACCATATATCCGGGCATATCAGACTATATATCCATGCATATCAGACCATATATCATCACATTTCAATTCCCAAGTCACACATATATCAAGACACATCAAATCACAAGTCACATATCACAGTTATCATATATGTTTCATATGTCCACATATTATAACACATTTTATCACATGTGCTAGTTCGCACATAATCATATATAGAAATACATACCGATCACCTCAAATATTTGCACTCATTTGTCTCAAGTGCTTAGTGATAACACACATGTATATGGGTTAAGCGAAGTACACCCGCATGAGCTCATCGAATACTCCCGTCGCACCATATACCAAATTTCATTTTCAAATTTCATCATATATTGGTCATCAATACATTTCACATTCTTTCAACACACATATGATTCATTGGATTCCATACTTTCAAGCATAGTACCCTTTTTCCTCATATCGCTCAATTTCAAACTCATATATTTATTTCATTTTAAACTTACATTTTTAGACATATCATTTCATATATATTATAGCTCACTTAGAGCGCCCATTTTCATTTTCCATTTCATTTCTAAATCCTCATTTAAATTTCCATATTCGTTTAGCTCGTCTTCGAGCGCACACATAGTTCTTACGGAGTTCACATTCTAATCTGATCACATTTTATATCACATATCTTATATCATGTACACTTACTTAGCTTATATCTTTATCGCATCACATCATATTTCCTATTTTTCGATTCAGAATACACATATAATCCATATAGGGGCACACGTGTTCAGATCATATCACTTATTTCTTATTCGTCGCATTTGCTCAATCACACATTTATGGTTTTATTCATATAATGCCTTATAGTTTCATACGTTTTCATTTCAATATTTATCATTTTGCCAAACACATTTTCTTTCACATATTTCTATACTTTTGTTTATCATTATAGGATATTACTTTATGACTATTAATCCATTTTATATCAGACAATTCACATACCTTTGTGAATTTTTGTGTTACACCTTTATATCATAATGGTCACTTAGTCTATAACTTACTTTCTTTCCATATCCTTCCTTTAACTCTTTTTCTTCTCTTTTACTTATACTCTTTCATAACTTACATTTATTTATTACTCCCTCCGTCCCGCTTTAGCAGTCCCGGTTGATCAATTTCGGGTGTCCCACTTTAGGAGTCCCGGTTGAACTCGGTGCATAAAAATTGATGTCCACTACATCAATTTATTTATTACATCATTTAAAAGTGGGACCCAACCTCCACTACATCATTTATTTATTACACACTTAAAAGCAAAAAAGTAAAAAAGTTGTTTAAAAGTGGGACCCAACCTCCCCTACATCATTTATTTATTACACACTTAAATATCCCTTAAAACATGTGCACGACTCAACCGGGACTGCTAAAGCGGGACGGAGGGAGTAGTATATTTCATTAAGACACACTTTTCATCAACATTTTCAAACATATCCACCCTGCACTTTTTAAATTTTTTTACACATACCGACGCTACCGAGATTCGAGCTATATGGGGTGGCCAGTCCCATATAACATCTTTCTCAGTCACACGGGAAATTATGTCCCGTACTTTGCTAACTTCTTTCAACTTGAGACCAAGGCAGCTGCATCAAGTCACTGGTACTAACAGACATTTACTCCTACGTGGCATGTTTCTACACACTTTATTGACTCACTTTTATCCAGAACTGCCTAAGCCTAGGCTCTGATACCAACTTGTAACACCCCTTACCCGGTAGGTACCCACCGAATAAGTGATGTCACGTTTCAGTATCGAAAACCCGTGCTTAAATTTTCCTTTTTCTTATTTAGCTTAAAAGCACAATTAAAATCTATTACATTTAAAAAACTTAACATTTATCCTGCGGAAGATTAAAGATTAAACTATTATACAACATGCCATGACTACTAAACCAAGTTGACCACCAGTGACTCGCAAAAGATGCAAAGCTGCGCAACACCACTGACATAATATCAACTCTAACCTGCAGGGGAAAAAGAGGGGGGAGTGAGCTCGAAAGCCCAGTAGCAATATCTAAACTACAGAATCCAACCCTCTCAACTAAGACAATAGTAACTATAATAACTACATTATTTCCTTTTTAATCTTTTGCTTATTTTCATTTCAATTTTACAAATTTCCAAATTACTTACCATCTCATAATCTTTGCACTAAAGAATACTTGTTCAGATAACCACACATATTCATCATATATTATTATTATCTCGTATCACATTTTTCTCCTTTTACCATTTATTTTCATATACTATTTTTATTTCCTTGTTAATTACCCCGAGCGGGGACCATTCAACATAATATATCATTTCCTCCACGTGAGGACCGATCAACATTCATATCATATATCATATTTTACAAATCACATATCACAGATCCTTATTCATAAGTCCTCAGATATTATTTTATATATCACATATAACAGATTCTTATTAAGAAGTCATTAGATATTATTTTATACATCACGGATCACAGATTCTTATTCAGAAGTCTTTAGATATTATTTTATACATCACGGATCACGGATTCTTAATCAGAAGTCATCAGATATTATTTTATATATCACAGATCACATATTCTTATTCACAATTCATCAGATATTATTTTACACATCACAGATTACAGATTCTTATACACAATTAATCAGATATTATTTTACACATCACAGATTACAGATTCTTATTCAGAAACCATCAGATATTATTTTATTTTATCTTATCATATAGCCCCAATATCTGCTTGGTTTTAGGCAGGGTACACGGACCAGATCAGAAACAGAATCAGATGCAGACGCGGGTTTTCGTCCTCGAGAGGACTCCGCACAGACCACCCATAGGGTGCATATCAGAAAATCAGACCACCCATGAGGGTGCAGACAGATAATCAGACCACCCATTAGGGTGCAGATCAGACAGATCAGATAGGGGCCCGTCAGATAACAGACGATCCTCGCTTCGGTTATCCAGAAGACGAGTGATCACAGATAATGCAGCGCTGCTGTCCTATGGCATGCCAATTGTACCCAACACATGTGACCAAGCAAACATGACGTTTTATTTCGTATTCTTCTTTCATATCTCTTTTTCACATGTATTCCATTTCCAAATATCACTTCAGATAATCATTCTTATCGGATTCTAAGACATTCTTTTAGTATATACTTTTATAACCTTTACATATTATTCTCTTGTGTTTATTTTATTCAGGCTCTACCTATCAGATCACTTCTTTTTCATATACATTCAGATATCTTTTCATAATCTATTCAGACATATTTCACATTATTCAGATCTTCATAATTTATTACGTTTCATTGCATATCATACCCATTGTCTTTTATCCATATTCATACCATTATTTCTGTAGATAATATATATCAAAATTAATAAGTATCATAACAATCCACATATTAAATTATAAGCATATTTAAGCACATTATTTAATTAACATCGCACAAATAAGCACATTATAGGACACATCATCTCAACCAAAGGAATCGAAAACCATAGAGAGGATACGCTACCTCGCAGGCTTATGAACATAAGCCTATTTCACCTTTCGACCCTTCGCTATCTTATAGATCCATTCATTTTTGCACGACTCGTGTTACAAGCTTCTATGCCTTATACTATAAATATCGTAAACATTAGTAACATATACTTATTTTCGTCAACTTCAGCTCATTAAGTCTTCCAATAAAATCACTAAGTATTCTGTTACTATTCACAGAAAATATATAATCATGTAGTTAATGTATTAAAATTGCTAACCTCAATTAGAAAGTTCCTAAAATTTACATTAACACTCATATTCATTCTAAATCACAATTCCATGATCAAACATCTTAAATAAATTCATTTGCTATATTAACTTAATATCCCCTTATTCCTTAACTCTCTAGTATAACAACTGCACTGGATCGATTCGTCACACAACTTCTATATTCATACGGAAGAATTTAGAGACTTGACCTAATATTTTTAAATACCCAATGAAGTCTGGTTTATAATCCAATAAGATTCATTCAAAGATTCCTAATAGTTTAAGAGATATTCTCGTTTTCCCATGGACTACTAAAAATCAGACCATTTCTGGCAGCAGTTTCTAAACAATTCTTATAAATGGTATTTGTACTCTTTAATTCGTCATAAAATTTAGAGAACGACTAAACACCTTATAGTTAATTTAGAAATTATGCAATCAAGTTTTAATCGAACTTAAATGCCCTGAATATGTCGGATAACAAATACCAAAATATGACAAAGTACCAGAATTTTGACAGTTCGTAGCTGTATTGTTATAACAATTTATACACATAGTAAACGAACTCCTAAATTCTTCATACAAATCAGGGATCTTCTAGACTCATCATAGTTATTATAGAAATTGTTAAACCAAAGTTTCCACTATTCTACCCATGCCAAACAAATTGGAACAGGTCACTGAAAAACAGGGGATTAAACCTTGTTGATCCAATTCTATTTCAATTCATGTTTAATCATAAATTTCATCTAACTTGAGCATCTAACTATTAAAAACACAAACCCTAAGGTGTATTTTCAATCTCATCATCAAGTTCATACCATGGCAATTTAACTTGGAAATTATTCATCAAAACGTGGCATACGACGTATATACGCTACGTATTCGACAATTAATCGAACATAAAACCATGTATCCATCAACACCTATGGAGCTCGAAATTTTCAGATTTTAAACCTCAATATGTATTGAATTTCATGTTATAAAAATAATATAGTAAGAAAGACCTTACTTGATTTGCTATGTTTTATACGATTAAATCCCCGATTTGCCGACGAACAAGCCAAATAAATGGGAAAGAAGGTTTTTGGCTATAGAGGTTGAGGGGAGCTGCTCATGGACGAAAATCATGAGGGAGAGAAGATAAGTCTTTGACTTTTAAATTTTATCCAACAACTTCTAGATTTTTCTTTAAAATTCTAATTATTTATTTACTTAAGTTAAATTTATTTCCTTGTACTAATTTATTTTCATGTCATAAGATCCCATATTTATGGATTCTATATACCATCTCGTAGCACATTAATCCTAGATTAATCTAAAATTATTCTCGTCCGACACCTCAAATGTTTCGACAATCGATTTTGTGAAAAACCGAAATAATCGGCGATAAAAATTCCAATTACCCTTAAATGGACAAAAATAAATCCTCACATTATTTACAATTATGCTAGGCCATAATTTATAATTTATAAAATTATTAGCCCTTAGCTTCGATTTACGATTTTACGTGGGTAAAAGAGATTGCCGAAAATCACATAATCGACATTTCGTAATAAATTTCTACCTTATAGTTTAACTTAACTACTATTCCTCATCACATATCCAAATCTTTCGTCAAGCCCTATAATTCGGGATGTTACATATTCTTTTCAAATCCATTTGTAACTCACCATCTCAGGTCTTCCTGTTATCATCTGGAGATATTGGAAACTTTTCTACTTCACTGTTCATTTTGATTATTTTATTGGCAACTTATTATTGACATCTGCATTCTATTCATCATACCCCACTTTTGCAATTTATTCCATCTGGCAAGCTCTTCCCACAATAAAATTTCCCAAGCTCTATGGGTATGGCTTAAGCCCTTTGAAGTTGTATCTTTTATTTTCCTGGAGTGAGCATAATGAGCCCAATTGAGCCTAGTCTTTGCACTTCATGAAAACCTTTGTTGCAAGCTACTGGTGAAAGTTTGTGGTGAACCAAACACTCACGTAATTGAAATAATTATAATCGTTTTATTTTCATGGCTACCTTGGAGCCTATACAAAGCAAGAACGATTCGAATATTTCTCTTGGAATCCCAAATTCAGTTCCTATCAAAGTTAAAACGGTTAGACCACCTCTAAATTTCCTCGTGTGAGACCCTCAAGGAAGCGCAAGACCGCAAAAAAAAAAATCCTACGCCGATGAGCGTCGAACGGAATTGAAATTTAACATCGGGGAGAAGGTCTTCTTGAAAGTATCTCATTCCAAAGGAATAACCAGATTTGGACTCAAAAGTAAGCTACAACCACGATTTATTGGATCCCATGAAATTCTAGATGACGTAGGCCCAGTAGCATATCGCTTGGCGTTACGTGTTCGACCCAAAACATGTGATTCTCCACGAGGAAATCGCTCTAGTGCCTGACCTGAGTTACGAAGAAAAGCCGGTAGAAATACTAGATCGAAATGTGCAGCAGCTTCGGAATAAGTCGATTACTACAGTGAAGGCTTTGTGGAAAAACCACGGAAGGAAGAAGCAACATGGGAGCTAGAAGAGAAAATAAAGGAGAAATATCCCGAGCTTTTTGTCTAAATACATCCTAAAATTTCGGGACGAAATTTCTTTTAAGAGGGATAAAATGTAACGACCCGCTAAGCCGATATTATTATAAACTATATTATTAGCTTGATTACCTATATAAGTGACTTTTATGCGATTAAATCCGAGCTTCGATAGATTGTCGTTGTTGTTTGTTTAGACGTTAGACAAGTAAATAGAACACGTAAATATATTACACCTATATGAATATAATAAATTTAAATTTATAAATAAAGTACCATAATCAAAATTCTAATGTTCGATACATCCAACAAAGGTCCAACAAAATTTAATACATCCCACATTCTAAGAAAACGAGTACTTCAACGCGGACGGCCCTGAACTTGAACCGATTATACCTACACCAAATTAAATAAACAAGTAAACAAATATTCAAATAATTATTTTTTTAATAAACAAATAACATATTAAAAAGAGAGAGGGCCGATCTTTTCGGACAGAGCATTAAATGCTGCGTTAATGGTTTGCAGAGAAATCATATCCTCTGACACATATGGATAACATCCCTCTGACAAAGAATATTTTAATGATACATGTCCCACTTGCCATCTTTTTCTGTATATGTACAAATCATTTTTTTTCAGTCACACACATCACCATTAGACATCCTAAATTCTCTATGCACACTAACACCACATCGGATAGAGGAGTCCGAGTAGAGAGATTTGCACACAAGTCATGCACTACAATCTTAACAATACTTTATTTCCACATCAAAAGGTAAATTACAAACCCTTCTTTTCCTTCAAATATGTAAGATCATGCATATATAAATATGGTTGGAAGTAGAATCTGGCACATCAAGTTAAACAGCATATTTCAATTTTAAATCTTCATATAACAAGGCATATACCACTCCAAATTCACCAAAATTTAGTAAATCAAAATAAAATAGAATCCTACTGCCTTAACAACTAGAAGGAAGGAGAAAAACTTACCTCTATGAATCTGCCGGATTTCGGTAGCGAGCTCGGCAGCCCGGAGACGACGTAGGCAGCCTCACACCTCTATGACTTTCAATAAAATCTTGACAAATCTATAAAGTTAAAACACAAAACAAATAAATGAAAGATTAAATCTTTTTAGAAGATAAAAAAAAGAGAGAGAGAAGAAGAAGAGAAGGAAATTTAAGTATTTACCTTCCAGGAGTTCGGCGAGGAGGCGGCGGCCGGGGCTGGAGTGACGCCGGGAAGCTGCGCCGGCTGTGCGAGACGTGGAGGAGGCCGAAGCCGCCACCTGTGCATGCACAGTGGCGGAGGCGGCGGTGGCTGATCTGAACGGGAGGAGATCTAGAGTTGGCGGCGGCGTCTGTGTTGCGCACGGTGGTGACGGTGCGTCGTCGGGCTCGCTGCGGTAGTGGTGGTGGAGTGGTCTCTGAGAGAGAGATAGGAGAGGGAGAGAGAGGGAAACCGACACAGAGAGAGAAGAGAGAAGAAATAGGGTGAGAAGGGAGAAAGAGGGGAGGAGGAATGAGGACCACCGCCGGAGGTGGCGGTGGCGCGAAGGCGGCACCGGAGGGAGGCTGGCGGCGGCGGCGATGTGAGAGAGAGAGGGAGGCTGCTGTGTTCTTTTAGGGATTTCAATTGTGAAGAATGTGATTTGGGGAAGGGAAAGTCACGTATAGGAGGCAGTGTAATTTGGGCTTCTCACAAATTAATTAGTTGGGCATAGAGGTTATAAAGTTGGGCCAAATTAATTATCTTTGGGTTAGTTCTTCTTTAACTTGGGCTAATGAATTAAATGGTTTTGGGCCATGAATATAATTAGCAATAGGCTATGCAAAATAAATCCGAGCCCAATCCCCTTCAAATTAATTTAGGGCTGCAATACATAGTGAGTGTGAGGCCCATTTTCAAATTTATTTAATTTATGTGCTTAATAAATTAATTGGATGATCTATTTAAGTTGGGCTCCCCTTAAATTGTTTTGGGGCTTTAAAATATTAATTTGAGTGATAAGGTGGAGAATTTGGGTTTTGTAAATAAATCATTGGGTTGATAATTGAATTAATTGTGGGGACTTGTTTATTTAATTTTAGAATTTTTTTTTTCAAGGCCGAAATAAATATAAATTCTCGGTGGGAAATTATTACGATAAGTTAATCATGGGATTGAATAAATTTTTAGGAGTTATTTAATTAATTTCAAAATAATTTTGAAGTATGAATAATTTATCCCAAGCCCGGAAAACATATAATTTTTCTTAACAAAGGGGAAATAGTTGCGATAATTCAATTATGCGCTTAAATAAATTTTGGGATTTTTGTTCGATATTATGATGGAAAATACGAGGAGCTACCGGAGGAATTATGGGGGTAAGCGGCCGACCGGCATCGCCCCGCGACGCCTCGGGCGGCCACTAAGGTAATGGAAAGAAAGAGAGAGACGACGTTCTCAAGTCACATAAATAATTAAGTTTAATAAAGAAGTGCTATTACTTAAATTTCTCAATTTAATTAATATGCAAGTTTCTAAAATTTTCTAACGGTGAACAAATGATCAAAAAAATAAAGTAGGGGCATGCATTCCTATAAGTATGTGAATTTCTCGAGTCTTATTAGTACGTTGTTTGTTTTCAAAAAGCTATCTCCGCGAGTTAAGGGCGGAGTCAGGAAAATTCAAGTTAAAGAAACTAAACGATCAAGGTGAGCTTTCTTATACTAAAATACAAATCGGATTGCTTGAAAACAAGAACACATGTTTGTGATTTTAATGATGTTGTCATGCCATAAATGTTTTGTGTATGATGTCTATCTGTTGGCTACGGCCAAGTGAATTATGAATGATGATATAAGTCGAATTCGGGTCCCAGTGAGGGTGGTGTCCCCGCTCGGACTAGTGTACACAAGCTACCTCTGACATGTTGGGCAGAGCAGGTGACCGTGGAAGGTGGCCACCTTCCCGGCACAAGAATACCTCTGACATGATGGGCAGAGAAGGTGACCGTGCGAGAACACCATCTCGACGGCACAATGTGATCAGATATGGTTAAGTACCGGAAAAAGGGGTTGCAACCCAATGTGATATTTTTAGTAAGCTCGGGTCTTTTCAACAACACCCCGAGTGTTACTGTGATGATGGCTTGACAATATTTTCAAATGTATATGTGTAATTTTCGGCAATATGTTCACTGAGTACTTTTGTACTCAACCCTGCATATATTTCTAAATGTGCAGGTTGAGCAGCGAAGTGGTGGAGGAAGTGCTATTGAGACAAGACATTTAATTCAGTCAGATTTTGACTCTCGGAGGTTCATGTCTACACACATGGAACCGCGTTCATTTGCTTCCCTTGTGCATCTTAAAAGACTCAAGTCTATTTTGTTCAAAACTCTGATTCTATTTCGAGCTTTTCCCATTTGTTTGGAGCTATGGTCGAGTTGTGTTGTTTTTCTCCTTTCTTCCCCGCTTCTTTAGTCCTCCCCTAGTCGCGATCAACCGTGTTTTCTATCCTTAGAAAATGCGGTCGTGACACACGCAGTACGATCCGGAGTTCAGTACGGATTCGTATGGTCTCTCCGACATGGAGCCGTCTCCAACTCGCCCTGCCGCCGCTTCCCGTCGCGCCACCGCCGCCGACACCGCCCCCTCCGCCGCCCCCGCCCCCGCCAGAAAGAAGCGGACCAAGCACCTGACGCACAAGTTGCCACCTCCGACAACTTGTGAAGAGTACGCCCCCGGCCGTACGAACTACCAGTCGGATGAAACCCTCGTTTTGGCGAGGTGTTGGGTGGATATATCGGAGGACCCAGTATTCGCGAACTACTAGAAGCAGCTCGCGTACTAGGAGCGCATCGCCGAGCGATACAATGAGGCGAAGCCGCCGAGCCGCGCGTACAAGCTCCAACGGGAGCAGCTCCGCAAGCACTGGGATCAGGTGAAGAAGCAAGTCAACATGTTCGCGGCGGAGTACGAGAAGTGCTCGAGGGATCAGGGAAGCGGCAAGAGCTTGAGCGACGTGCGCGATAGTGCGCTGTTGTCATACCAGGCCATGTTCGGCGCACAACGCCCTTATGAAGTGTACGGATCCGGCCCAAGCCGAGCGCCTCCAGAGGTTGAGCGATGAGTTGAGCCGGAAGTTGGGGCTTTTGTAGGATAGTCATTTTTTTTATTTCTAACTCGTGTAACTTTTTTTTTTAATCAATGAGAATTTTTTGCCGTTCTTTTAGTTAATCGTTGTGTTTTTTAATAAGTTTGCATTTATATATTTGAAAACATTTAAATTAGATAACAAAACAATAGTAAAATGCTTAGGGCGCCCCACTGCAGGTGGAAGGGAAGAGGATAAAATGCTGACGTGACGGTACATAGGGCGGACTTTAGGGCGCACCGGTGCATAGGGCGGGCTTTAGGGTGTGCCTTAGGGCGCTGATGGCCTTAGATCCTAATCCAAAAATATGTATCCATTATTTTATATTATGTCAAACAAGTAGTACATCAATTGATATGATAAATATACTTGTACGCGGAGAAAATACTTTTTACTCCAATTTGCAAGAAATCAAAGAAATGAATAAAACAAACGTACCTAAAGTTGTTGAAAACGAAAAATTTGTGAATTGGTGAACAAATTAGTTGGCATAATGTAAAAGGAAGGTATATTTTTCAGGCATAAAGGACCTAAAATTAGTAAATTAGAGTTCGTATTTTATTAGTACCAAATATTCTCACTTTCTCAGCTTTATGGTAGTACATTAGCAAAGATGTAGTACCCTAAACTCTACAATCAATAAGTACGAACCTGAAATAACTGTGTGCCTTTTTAAATTTTAAGGCCATCCACAATAGGCGCCCAGCGACCGCCCAGCCGAGCGCCGGCGCTGGGCGGTTCGCTGGGCGATCTATTGCAGCCGCCCAGCGGGCGATTGGAGAGAGAAACCGCGCAGCGCTGGGCGGTCGCGTGGCGCTGGGCGGTGCGTTGGGCGGTCCGTTCGGCGCTATTGCAGCGCCCGGATCGCCCAGCGCACCGCCTAGCGCGAAAAAATAAATTTTTTTTTTCGAAACACTATATATACGCGCTTTGTTCGTCATTTTCATTCGCACCACTTGTTTTAACGAGTATTCTCTCTATCTTAAAATTTATGTACTTTTTTTTATTATTGTATTTTTTTTAATTAATGTACTTTTTAAATTATTGTACTTTTTAAAATTTTAATAGTATTATTAAACTTTTCCCGTATATGTCTCGTAAATTAAATTTCGCATATTGTGTGATTGTTAATTATTTCATTTTGTATATATTTGTTAATAGTGATGTGGATATTAGTGGCTAGGCTATGGCTGGGCTATTGTTGGACTATTTGCTTGTTTTGATGATATGGCAGGAGGATTTTTAGTGCTGCTGATATGACAGTGGCTGGGCTATGACTGGGCTATTGCTGGGCTATTCCTATTGTGGATGGCCTAAAAAGTAACAAATCGGCCATGAATGATTCTCATTATTATTAAATCGGTTTTATGACTATCAACCACTTTTTTTATATTTTTTATTATGAATGAAGTTATAGAAGTTTTGGTTTGGAACTCAGATTTATATGTGCTAGTGTGAATCAATTGTTGGGTTTATATTTTTTTATTCTTTTATCTATAAATGGATTCTAGTTATTGGCGTTTGTGTTGGGAACACTTATTAATGGCCAGCTAGTGAAATGTGCAAATATAGAAATAATATAATAACCAAAAATGTATTTACATGTGATTACACTTATTTATACATAAGTCAAAATCCCAATAAAGAAGGTAAGCATATCTTATCGAGTAGGTAGCGAAAAAATAATAAGAAAATGACATTAGTCTCAAAATAAAATAAGTGCTAAAGTTTCAAATTCCTTGACCACAAAGTTGGCAATTTATTTTGTTATTAGTATTTTCCTATGTCTTAGATTGGATAAGTTTTTTCGGAAACTTGAAGCTGGGAAGTCATTTCAAATATATAATAATCTACCCTTCAAATAATAAAAGATTAATAATTTTAATTGGTCATACATAATTTCCAAGATTCGTTTGGGACAATATAAGAGGGGGGGGGGGAGGTTAAAGTATGAAAAGGATTAATTTTGATTTTGTTCGTACAAAATAATTTGCCTGAAAAAAGTGTTGTTAATCAATAAACGTTTTCCTAATATAAATATATGATTCAGTCAGTTTGAGTAACAAAGTCAGTAACACGGTGTATTAATTATTAGGGGTCTGCAAATTCGGAAAGAAAAGGTTCATAGTAATGCATCGAATACATACTCTAATTGTGAATTAATTAAAGAAAATGTGGTAAGAGCTACTGTATATTTGTTTTACAACCACTATTACATGGAGTACTCATTTATGTCTGCATTAAATGTTTTATATGGTTATTTTCATAAATAAATTTTATATTTTACTAATTCATTTTATATATTTTATTATAAAATTAATAATTATAAAAAAAATCATGATAGATTATCTTTTTCACCTATATTTTACAATTTTACCACATGTCAAAAGTGAAACATTTAATCTCGGATAGTCATTTTTTCATTTTTCAAATTAAAGTAAAAATTCACCCATATTATGTGCAATCTTTTTTATGTTTGATACATGAGAATACATGATTTGTTCACAGTTACGTTTGACAAAAAACGATTCTTTTTTATGTTTGTGAATATACAATGCATGCACTTATTTAAATTGAACACGTGGTTTATTCAGGGTTGCGTCCGACAAAGCAAATCTTTTTTATGTGTTTGAATTTACAATAAATACACTTTACCTAGATTGGATTTTTATGAACACGTGATATATTCACAGTTGCGTATGACAAAACGTATCATTTATGAGTTTGAATATACAACGAATACACTTATCTAGATTCGATATATATGAACACGTGATTTATTCACGGCCGTATTCGACAAAACATTATCTTTTATGAGTTTGATTTAAAATGAATACACTTATCTACACTGGATATATATATACACGTGATCTAATCATGACAATATTCGACAAAACATATCATGATATGAGTTTGAATATACAAAAATTACACTTACCAAGATTAGATTTATGTGAACACGTGATTTATTCACGGCCGTGTTCTAAAATCTTATCTTTCTATGAGTTTGAATATTCAACTAATGCACTTATCTATATTGGTATTGGATATATGAACACGTGATCTATTCACGACCGCATTCGACAAAACATATCTTTTTATGAGTTTGATTGAAAATAAATTCACTTATCAAGATTTTGAACAGGTGATTTATTCATTACAGTATTCGACAAAACATATCTTTTATGAATTTGAATATACGATAATTACACTTACCTAGATTTAATACTATATATGAACACATGATTTATACACTTACCTAGATTTGATATGTATATGAACACGTGATTTATTTCCGATCGCATTCAACAAAACATATCTTTTATGAGTTTTATTCAAAATAAATACACTTATCTTTATTTAATATATCCAAACACGTGATTTATTCATAGTAGTATTCGACAAAATATACTATCTTTTTATTTGTTTGAATATACGATAAATATACTTATCATTTAAATACATATATTAACATATGCGTTTGACAAAACATTTATTTTTTCGAATTCGAATTCGAATATGCAATGATAACACTTACCTAAATAGGATATATGTGAAGTTTTTCAAATATAAGTGATGAAACATGCGACCCAATTCATTTGAAGATGAGCTTCAAATGAAAATTATACTATGCCCATCCTTGGTGACAGCATGGAAGAGCACGGATTTGTTAATGATTGAACACATGTTTGTGATGACATATTTTGTCTCTTGCTCAACTGAAATGCTCCCCTCTCAAACACCATCATTTCCCACGCCCCTCTTCACAATCACAGCCAAGCAACCGTTAAAGCATACTCAATTCAGGCTTTACAATGACAACTATTTCTGCTTTGTCTGCTCTTCTCCATCCTATAAATACAACATCAATATCATATCAACCATAACTCACCTCCTCCTCCTCCTCCTCATTACTCATCTTGCTGCACTAATTGTAGAGTGAGACATGGAGAAGCAGAACGAGGAGCTCCGCCGGGAGAACTATCTGATGGCAACGGAGAATGAGAAGCTGCGCAAGAGAGCCGAACAACTCAACCAGGAGCAGCACGCCCTGCTTTCTCAGCTGAAGCAGAAGCTTCTGGAAGCAAGTGCTCTGCATCTCAACACCAGCTCTACTTCAGCATCTGCTCACAACAAGTGAAATACACCCCACCCTTATCAAACACAAGTTTCAGGACATTAGAATTCCTTGTCAATGTTCCGGTAATAATTTTCTAGTTTATTGTTGTTTCCATTCTACATCTTGTAATACCTATTTCTGTAGTTCCACAGAAATGGGATAGATGTGCTATGATAAACATATGCTAAATAAAACTTTGGTTAAAAAACAGAGTTCCGAGCTACATGCTCTTCAGTTAGAAATCCACTTTTAGCTTTCTGTCTATGCTTGAGAATGTTCTATAAAATGCTTTGAAGTGCTTGTAAGCGATATCCACATCCTCCTTGCCGCAGATTTCTCTTACACTGCCAAATTAAGAAAATAAAGGAAGGAGAATGAGCACTAATAGTCCAAGAAATGGATGGAACAAACAAATAAACAAAGCAAAAAAGAATTCGATGAAATGGCTTCTTATTATAACAGTAAAATTTTATCACAACCAGAGTTTGGTTAATCGCGTCAAATGCTAACCTGTGCATGGATAGCTGAGCTATGCCACAATCAACGGTACGGATTCCAACTCCTGAAGCAAGTATGGGACCTATAGTGGAACCACAACCCATATCGTTTCTCACAACAAACTCCTACATAAATTAAACATAAAAGTTTTGGGTCAGGATGATGTCAAATATCAATTAAAATTAGTTTATTGTTTAGTTGTACTAGATGCTCCTGCTATTTACCAGCTTCTTATTTCATTCATTTTCATTTCTACTGTACCAATTTCCCTTTACTTTTAAACTTAAAAAACTTCAAAACTGTTGAACAATGAGGTCAGGAATGTTAAGTTCATAAGAGGAATCAAGGATTTTAATTGAGACTCTGCATACACAAAATGAGTTGCCAGAGTAAACTGTAATAGTATAAGATGCCAACAAAGTTCAAGGCCAGCTTTCTACTAAGTTGAAGGCATCGATCAACAAACTAGGAGCTTAGATTATCGGACAAAATCAATAAAACATGGAAAATAATTAAGAAAAAAAAACCTGTGTGGGGAGATTGTGGGTTTCAGCAATCTCCTTGAATAGAAAAGATGTAATTCCACTTGTAGCATAACGTTGGTTAGCATTATGCTTTATTACAAGCCCCTTCTGCAACACTGGCCTATGGTTTTCTTCATGCTTATCCACGAAGTTGGGGTGGACTCCATGAGCCATGTCAGCAGATACTGCAGAAGTTGCAAACTCAATCTTATAAAAAATGTTTGGACAGGATAAATCATAGTAGTATCTAGTTTCCTCACAATAACATTTCTCTAACTCTTCCTCTTCTTGGCCTACTAAATCATGTCTTCAAACTTGTTAATTCATCCAACTTCACTACCATGTTCAGCATGCAAATTTAAAGAGGAGACAGTTCTTCAGTTATTCTTGGAATAGGATGTGCTACTCGATGGCTGCACAACTTGTAATACTAGCCAAATTACCAAAGATTTGTACTTTAACAATCAATGTAATAACAAAAATAATATATTTTGATAGGTTCAGACATAAGCATGTAATTGGGCCCCACCAATATGAAATCTCATTAACATAAATGTGCATTCTTTCACAGTCGGTGTTTCTTTTCTTTTTCCATGGATCTGGGGGGTCACTTATCCACAAACACTAAACCAATGCTCCCTCCGTCCACGAAAAAGTCACATTTGTGAACGGCACGAGTTGTAATGCGGAATTAGTAAAGTACAGGAGAGAGGAAAAAAGTGGGTAAAGTAGGAGAAAGAAATAGAAAAAGTTGTGAGAAAGTTTCAATAAATACAAATGAGACTAATTTTGGTGAACGGAAGAAGCAGTACTTTTCAACATAACTTGGAAGGAAATGGTCTTAAGTTCAAAAGATTGTATTATGATTATTAAGAAAAACTGCTTTAGATAGTGTACCAAGAAAAGAGTGACGAATTGCTCGTGCAAATCCACATTCACCAACAATCTTCTGACCTAAACAATCAATTATTCTTCTCATGGCCTCAAACATTGTTGGAGCACCTGCTCCTTGGCATGAATTCGAACCAACCTACAATAATGCAAGTAGCTAAAGACATCATACTTTGAAAAGAAGAATAAAAATTAGTAGTGCATTTTTTTTGCACGGAGATTAAGAAAAATGTGTATTGCATTCAGTGGAGAGATAATATAGTAAGCGAGAAATAAAGCAAGAGAGAGAATATAGTAGAGAGAATAAAGTAGGAGAAAGAAAATGTGTTAATTATTACTCCCTTCGTTCCTTGTTAATAGGGCATTTCTTTTCAACACGGAGTTTAAGAATAGTGTGTTAAATGGATGGTGAAAAAAGTAGTAAGAGAGAATAAAGTAAGAGAGATGAAGAGAGAATAAAGTAAAAGAGGGAATTACTCTTTGCCAAAAATAGAAATGACTCAATTAACTTGGATCTTCCCAAAATAGAAAAATGACTCTATTAACATGGAACGGAGGGAGTACCATACATGGAAATGAATTAACTATGGTGGAACATCCCAAAATGGAAAAACGAATCAACTATGGTGGAAAGTAGGGAGTAAGAGATTTTCCACTGATCTTTATGAAACTTCCACACCTTCACTTAAAAAATTAGTGTACAAAACCTATGGGACATAACTTTTAAGTACGTGATATCTTGGGTAGGAGAAGTATCAAAAAGAGTGTGACGAACATCCTGTTGGAAGTGTAACGTGGTAAGAAGGTTCAGAATCCCAAGTATGTCAGTGTGAGCAGTGATAGAGGAATGCTTCTCATGCAGAAATTTAGTAGTACTACTGACATGAAGTGTAAATTTTTCAAGGAAGTAGGAAATGGAAAACTATGAGAGATCCTAAGTATCATATTGAGTCCCTTCATTCGATAATACAGGCAACATCTTTTCATCAACAATGAGAACAAATACCAATGTGGATCTGTCAAACAGCATCTAACTCCAATGCTTTTACATAAAGAACCAATTGCAGCAATTACCTCCTCATTGTCAAACAAAGCAACCATTCGAATTGCATGCTCATTAAGCAAATCATCAGGTGAGGCACATGCATCAATGAGAGCTCTCAATGCACAAAAACTTGAAGCCAGATTATCCAATCTTCCAGAAAATATAAACTCATCGTTAGCACCTCCAAGACAGCTGGGTTGAGTGTCGCAGACATTTAGTTCTATGTTAGCAATATCCTCAACCTGACAGCCTAGCTCATCTGACAAGATCTGCAAAAAAAGAAAAATATATAATTCTTGGATAAAAGAAAAATATATAATTCTTGGATATTCTGCAACACATGATAGAAAAACCGGATCTAAGAGATAGACACCTGCATAAGCAGTTGGTGGTGAGCAGCTTTTGAAGATGCATCACTTTTTTCATTGGATATTTTATCAGCTTCTGTTGCCAAAAGAAGGTTGAGCTGAGTCTCAAGGTTTGGTTTGAAACCATCTGTATTTACTGTCCTAACAGTCAAAAAACGATCATTACCGCCACACACATCAGGAAAGTCCGAAGGAACAAAGCCTTCAACATGGTTGATTATTAGGATAAAACAACAGACCTGTCAAGATGGATAGCAAGTGTAGGCACTCGCAGCAAAGGCCTCTTTATCTTAACTAGCTTATGCGAAAAGGAACCATCCTCAGCTCTAACAATAACCCTTCCAGCCAGGCTTAGGTCTCTATCAAACCAAGTGTGCCATAAACCACCACCATAAGTCTGTACATTGACCATAAGATAGCCAGATTTAGATGAAGCAGACTTTGGCTTCAGTTTTAGACATGGGCTATCTGTATGAGCAGCAATGACATGAAATCCATTGCCAATTGAATACCTGCAACACTAACGTAGGCATTTCATCAACTAAAAGTCTGATTTTGTAGGATGGAGAGCAAAGGTATACTCACTACAAGGCAAAGAAAGAAGAAACCAAATGGTTTGAAGTGTAGAAGAAAAGGAAATATCATTAAAAGAAACAAAGGCACAGAAGAATTGACATGACTGTGATCCACTCTGCTTTAGTTATGCAGAAAAATTAAGATACGATTTACTCACTTTTCCCCAATTGCAAAGGCAACTAAAGATGACATGTTTCGCGTAAAAAAATAGCGACCACCAGGTTTCAGTTCCCAATCTTCATTCTCATTCAGCAAATGAAATCCAGCAGCAACTAGTTGTCTTTTTGCTTCAGCTATAGCAAAAAAATGAATGAGGGTGACATATTAGCTTTAAACAAGAAAATAAATCTTAAAATTAGACACTTCTCTAGAGAATGTGTTGAGTTGTTTGTGCCCTCAACACAGACTATGTTATGATAAAAGGAAAAATAAATCTAGATTAAACCCAACAATTTGAACAACTAGCTGACAGCTGATTCTATGCTAATTTGAAATATTCCTGAGAATCAAGTAGATGCTTCTTAAAATTATACTTTGCACATCGTCACACTAGGAACTTCTTTCTTTTGCATGACAATTACAAATACAATCTATCCAAATATATTCTGTCATCAGGTTTGCTTCTGTGATTTTCATAGTTAATTGCAAACAAATATATGTTGCATGGAAGGAGATTATGAATCATTAGAATAATGTTAAAACCAAGTAACTTTGACCTATTAAAGAACTAAGCAACGAACTATTTCCGCCTGTGATTTACAAGTACCAGTGACATTTGCCTCCATTGTTTTATATGGCACAAAGCCACTATGAACAAAACTCTTCATCCAAAAAATCATATCCAGCTCATAAAAATGAACAATATTTAGAAATCACATCCTTTTGTTTTTTACAGTAAGTATCTTGTAAGCTTAGTCATATTAATGAGCACGATGGAATTGGAACATGGATATTCACATTATATTACTCAACCCAGCCGCAAACAATATTAGATTGAAAAAAGGAGAGTGCAAAGGATAAGGAACGCCTTTTTAACTCATATATTTAGCAAAACGAACTAAGTAGAAGTTATTTCGACAAGTAAACAGAACTCATGCGAAGAATGCACAATCTCAGAGAACCAGAAAATTTGATACCAGTGGCATGAAAATGAGTCCAGGATTCATTAAGGTAGTCCAGAAGATCGCTGACTATCGAGTGGTTCGATTCAGTACTTGAACTACTATTCTGCAATCACAACTTCGACTTTCAAATTACAACTACGCATATGAAAAAATGAAACAGATAAATTTTATTTATTAATGAAAAAAAGGATGCAGAGACCTCGGAATTACACCTAAGCGGCGGAATGGTGGATAAATTACGGTAACCGCGTCCGCGGCGGAATTGGCGGAGATCGGTGTTGTTATTTGCGGAGATAGTGAAGAACGGAGTAGCATGATGATATTTGGAGAGGATCGAAGACGATTTGAGGAGCGTAGATGGTTGGAGAAGATGAAATCGAGTGACGGCCGCCATTTCTCTTAGCTAAGGGTGTTAATGGCTTGAAGGGATCAAACGGAATTCATCGTTAATAAGTTAAATCAATTTTTAAAATAAAAATAATAAATAGTTAGAAGTCAATAAAATCCGGTGCACGCTATTTAGTTCTACGAATAAGCCCTAATTTCCCCTTATTTACATCTAAATCCAAACCTCGAAGAATCATCTTTCATTTCTTCACCACAAAAGAGGCTAAATAAATCAAGAGCGTCTCTCGCCAGATCTCCAATTCCGATCCATGTCGAAGGAATTCAACGTGCCTCCGGTTGTTTTCCCTTCCGGCGGTAATCCGGCTACCGCCGCGTCCGGCCCCCAGCAGAGGCGCCTTCCCACCGCTCCCTTCCAGCCCCCCAGATCTTCGAACGCTGGTCTCCCCTTCCTCTCCTTCGATGTCAACTCCGCCGCCGCCTCCACCTCCTTCTCCGCCGCGCCTCAGTTCCCCTCAACGATCGGTGGCGCCGGCGGCTCCGGCTTCGACGACGAGCCGCCGCTCCTCGAAGAGCTCGGCATCAACACCAAGCAAATCTACCAAAAAACCCTATCGATTCTCAATCCGTTCCGGATCAATCACTACCTCCACGAAGACGCCGATCTGTCAGGCCCGTTCCTCTTCCTGATGGCGTTCGGATTGTTCCAGCTCCTCGCCGGAAAACTGCATTTCGGAATCATACTCGGCTGGGTGACGATGGCGTCGATGTTCCTGTACGCCGTGTTCAATATGTTGGCGGGCAGAAACGGGAATTTGGACATGTACAAGTGTCTCAGTCTGATTGGGTACTGTATGCTGCCCATCGTGATGTTGTCGGCAGTGTCCCTGTTCTTGCCGCAAGGCGGGATGGCGATTATGGTGATTACGGGGGTGTTCGTGATCTGGTCGACTCGTGTCTGCACCGGATTGGTCGTTGAGCTAGCCAACTGCGGGGATGAGCATCGAGGGCTGATAGCGTATGCTTGCTTCCTGATTTACATGCTTTTTTCGCTGCTTGTGATTTTCTAGTTGCGAGGGAAGGTTGTACAACATTGAATCATATATGTTGTTTGCGTATCAAGCTTAGCTTAGCAGGGATGCTAACTTTTACATATATGGTATGGGAATATGGTCGGCATTTTTGTTTAAGATGTGAAGGAAAATTTGTTTACTTTGTGATTGCTGAATGGTGGTTTGATATGCCGGATAATGTAATGCATTGGTGGTTGAAATCATTTGCTTAATTTGCTTCTGTTTTGCATTAAAAGTATGTAGTTTATTAAATTTGTTGAGGAGGTGATGTGTGAGTTTTTGCATTGGTAGCCATCGTAGTGGTTTATGGTTTCAAGGATCATGGTTTATGTGATACTTAGTTCTCGGCCTTCTTCTTATATCATAATGTTAGCTATCTTCAAATCCTTTGGCCAGTTTTTGGTTGATCAGAGGTATAATAGAACTCCTCATATACTTAGGATATATGAGAACATGTGTCATATCCACATGTTTCTTGACACTATTATGTTAAATCTGGATAAATTGAATGGTTTAGTGAGTCCAGAAAGGAATGGAACTCCTCTTTAAAAGTCCAGTAAGTCACATTTAAAAATAATGGTATCTAGTTGATTGATAATGTTAAGTTCTGATGCAGTGAAGGTATGAGGTCAATTTGTGGGTAGGAACTAAAATGCATAGATAACTTGTGTGCAGATGGTGACAGACCTATAATTTCCATTCTCTTGTGCAGATGGAACAAGGAAATAAATAAGGTCCAATATGTTTTTTACTATGCTATGATATGTGTCCTTATGATATATTTTCTTTGGGATATGTTTTCTAGTTTGACTAGAATTTGAGTTCTCTATGTTGCTAATATATAGAGTTGCTCCCTCACTGTAAATTGCATCCTGAGATTATATAGTGAAATTCTTGGCTTGGCTCGACATCGCCCATAGCGTGGATGCACATCGTATTAAATTGAGTAAACAATTCTTTGTGTTCTCATGATTTTCTGGGTTTATTTCCCGACACCACCTCCTCATGAATGCGTAAAGTGTGAATCAACAAGTGATTGTTATGGTGAATCCTATATGTTCCCTTGTTGGTGCATCCTTGGCTTGGCATTTTAATCATTCTTTAGGATTGAAGTTGAGCTTTTTTCACCTGGTTTGGTATGTATGAATAGCTTGGTGACACCCTTGCATCTTTTATGTATGTTTTGTTATTTCTTTTCCTATCTTTTGTACTCCGTTAACCAGGTTGCCTGCCCTAATATCCACCCATCTGTATTTAGCCATTGATGGTAATTGCGTTTGGTTTAGGCCATGCTCAATTACAAAGTTTGATCTAAGCTCTTGATCATTTCAAGATTGAATCCACAAAGTGTGAAGCTTGCTGATGATGCACCTAATAACATTAAAAATGGGTTTATTCACTGCTACGCATGCATCAAATCTTCTATTCATATATTTAAAATCATGCAAATGTCAATACATGCAGGCATACAGATCTTTGGTAATTAACAGTTGATGTAATAAGTGACAAATCTATACAATTTACTTCACCATCATTTTATTTAAAACAATAAAAAAAATCACCTGTCGTTTTCTTGAAAGAGGCATGATCCATAAATTAGTCATATTACACTGTCAATTAGATTTTTGAGATTAGTATTTTTTATTTTTATTTCCCAGATAGGGTGGCAATTTCTCTATTTGTCATGTCACTATCTAGAAAATCAAACTTCCCAAAAGCAATAAACATGTCAATCAACTATCGTTAATTAAGATATATACTATTCAAATTTCTATAATAGGATGATCATGGTTAGATTATATGCATGAGACTTGTTCAATAATGGTTTTAATTATGGTAATATACGAATTGAATTGTTCAATAGTCTGGAAGGGATCAAATTCTATTTCTTTTAGAAATCAACTCATAAAAGCGAAGAAAATCGCATGCCTGTCATTGCTGATTTGTGAAATAATAACATTGTGTTTATAGATGTCTCATCCATACATCTATAAAAAGGCGAGTTTTGGAGTAAATAAAAAGATTGTTATTATGCATTTTTTTAATAAAATTAGACTAATAAAAAGGTTTTATTTATTTGTGTCATGATTTAGAGAAAAAAAAAGGTTTTAGTGATAAATACTACAGTAAGTACTACTCCTATAGAACATAGTCACATACACATAATACACGGTAAAAAAATCTTTAAAATTATGGCTTTGATTAATTTAATTTAACGGATGTGCTATGTTTTCCTTCATGAATTTTCTTGAATATTGTTGGGTTTAATGTGTGATTGGAAATGTTTTGATATTATGAATTATCACTAATGTTATGTCACAATCATGCGGATCAAATCCCCACATTAAATTACATCTAACAAAAATAAATAGAAATCTCTTGCTGGGATAATGACGTGAGTAATGAAGGGTGATTATAACAACTTGCTTACTATCTCAAATATTGTTTTTTTGGTATATCTGGAGGTGTAAAATATATTGGAATATTACACTTAAATTTTACTGGGTTCCTCAAAAAATTAATTCTGAATCCACTTATCCACCACTAACAAGTAAGTTCATGGCCTTCTTTCTTCTTTATTTATTTATTTATTTTTCTTATATTCACTGCGTGGTGTGGGTGAATATCAGAAAAAATCTCACCGTTCATGCCAACGTAACAAATGTATAGTAGTATAATTTTTAGAGAAGATGAACGTGTATTTGCTCCTGAAATTTAAAATTCAAGTCGATCTATCCCCAGGACCAGAATTTAGTAGTAGGATATTATAATTAAATGGGACAGCATCGCAGTGTCATATTATTATAATACTCCTACATCCATTTTCTTGTTCAAGTAAAATCTTACGTTCACAAGTTGTGTATGTGTGTGGTCCATCCCATGATTGATCAATTCAGAGTTGAATCCGCATTATTTCCTTCCCAAGCGATTATTTTTAATTCTTGTACAACCAAAATTCTACTATATCGCCTAATTAATATATATAAAAAATGACTCGTTCATAGGTATGTAATTCGCGGTCAATTTAATATCTGCCCCATTTTGAATGTGATTAATAAGTAGTAGTCCAGTCCTTGGAAGGGTTGAAATATTTACCACCTTATTAATGAGCCAAAAACATCTATAGACCATCCGGGAACTATATATGTTGACAAACATTATCTTATCCCACCTCATGTTTTGTACTTAAAGAATTTCCAAGTATCTTAGCTTTTCTTCATTTAATCTAGTTTCAGGTATGGTAACTCCCTCTCTTCATTCTTGCTCACTCTGTATAGTGTGTGTTTGTATTTACTTAATTCGATCTGTTTTTGTTCTCGAAATTCTTCTTGCTGCTCTGGTATTATTAGTCCAGCATTAATAAGATATTGAATACAAACGTTACTTATTTGATTTAGTGTAAATCTTTGATACTTGTAAAATTTCAGTTTTCAATATTTGAGGCCGATATAAACTTGAATACTAAAGCATACAAGCAAAGCATCTCGTGTGCTTTTCAGGTATGTTTTGGGAGGCAATCTTGGCGTTGCTATTGGCGTTTCTAGCGTGGGCATACAAGGCCATCCGCCCTCCTCCACCGCTTGTCCACGGCTGCACTGGTCCGAGAATCAAGCTTCGAGACGGGAGGTTCTTGTCCTACAAGGAGTATGGAGTCCCTAAAGAGCGGGCCAAATACAACGCCATCTTGATTCATGGCTTTGGCTCTTCCAAAAATGATGATGCCTTTGGCAAATCGGTATTGCCAAAAAAAGGGGCCATTTAGTAGCCATCTCTAGCTTGTTTTCTCCCTAGTTCAAAGTGTGTGTGTTTTGCAGGAGCTGGTCGAGAAACTAGGCGTACACGTGGTGGCGTTTGATAGGCCTGGCTATGGGGAGAGCGACCCTGACCCGAAGAGATCACCGAAGAGTATTGCTTTGGACATAGCAGAGCTTGGTGATGAGTTAGGTTTTGGTCCTAAGTTTTATGTGGTAGGATGTTCCATGGGGGGGCAACTTGTTTGGGGATGCCTCAAATACATACCTCACAGGTTAGATTTGATCTAAGCAAATTGATTTTTGATGATGTTTAGGACTTGTTTCATGTGACATTTTGTAATAGGCTGGCAGGAGCTGCGCTGCTAGCTCCGGTGATCAACTACCGATGGCCTAGTTTTCCTCCCAAGTTAGCGAAAACAGTGTTCCGTCAAGAATTACCGGAGGACCAGTGGGCGTCGCGTGTGGCACGATACGCCCCCTGGCTTGTCTACTGGTGGAACACTCAGAAATGGTTTCCTCCCAATAGTGTGATAGCTGGAAGGGCTAATTTTTCAGCACCAGATCTTGAAATTTTATCCAAATTTGATCCAAGTTCAATTGACATGGTATTTTTCATTCTTTCCATCCTAGACTAGTTAAGTGGTCTTTTGATTTTGTTTTTTATGCAAACGTTGGGATTTATTGTGTTAATATATATGAGTAGGCGTATCCGACACAGCAAGGCGTGTACGAGTCACTTCACCGTGACATGATTGTGGCATTTGGGGCTTGGGAATTTGACCCTATGGAGATCGATGATCCTTTTCCCGGTGGCGAAGGATCAGTGCATATGTGGCAGGGCGACCAAGACGGGTTGGTCCCAGTCACCCTACAACGCTACATTGCTAAAAGGCTTCATTGGATTAAATATCATGAGATGCAAAATACAGGGCATATGTTCTTAGCTTTGAAAAGTGCTCAAGATGAGGTATTAGAAGCACTTTTTGCATAAAACCAAGGAAATCTTTCCTTGTAAAACAGGAGTAATACCATCCGGCCTTCATTTCTATACAAAATCACAACCATTCCATTCATGTTTCAACTTTCTCAACAATATTTTAATGTTAAATGAGAATGTTAGAATTTTAGTTATGAACCCTTTATTTCTATTATGGAGATCCCAGCTCCACCCCCTTGTTAAATATTCTCAAAGTGTGAAGATTTTCTTCACTACATATGATTGAATCTAGTAATATAATTAACTTTTAATTATGAAGGATGGTAATAAAAAATCAATCAAGTATAATTTTAATAAATTACTTTGTAGCGACAGAAATAGAGATTGATATGTAATGTTTCTACTTTGTATTCGACTAGTTCCATTCCATGATGCTATCTGGTAGAAATATTATCAACATAGCCCGTCTAGCTCAGTTGGTAGAGCGCAAGGCTCTTAACCTTGTGGTCGTGGGTTCGAGCCCCACGGTGGGCGAATTTTTACCTCAACATTTAAGCACCTACCACACATAAACATACTCCATACTGTATTTTTTTAGTTTTGATATACTATTAAACTAGCTTGAAAATATAGCACACAGATTAGTACTACTGTAATTTTGTCCATAAAAAATAGTCTTATTTTTTCTTTTTGGGATGTCCACGAAAAATAGTGTCATTTCTAAAAATACAAATTTTTCCTCTCGTGCTTTGTCACTTTTTCTCATCCCTTTCATAATTTACCTACTTTTTCTACCTATCTATCTTACTTTACCCACTTTTTCTCTCCATCTCTCTTATTTTACTAATTTCTCATTCAAACTCGTATCATCCACAAATTAGACTATTTTTTATGGATGGAGGGAGCATAATAAATTAGGCTCAATAAATTTTCCAATCTACTAATAAGAGTTCTAGATACCTAATACTTCTCATGTCCCACAACAAGAGTTCTATTTTGTCATATCCTTCCGTCCCACAATAATAGTCATATTTCATTTTACCATAAATGGTAAATAGGTCTCACATTCTACCAACTTATTTCACTCATATTTTATTACTCCCTCCGTCCCTGAAAATTTGTCCCAATTTACCATTTCGGTCTGTCCTTAAAAATTTGTCCTACTTCAAACTTACTAAAAATGGACATATCTATTTACTCCTCCACATTATTGTTATTTGCATTTTGATCCTCTCTCACTTACAATCGGGTGAATGCATTTTGCACTCCACCCTTTCGTCTCCCTTATTACTCCACCGCTTCCTTCACTCTACACAACCATCCACCGCATCCTTCATCAATGCACAACCACCCTACCGCCTCCATGAATGCCATTAAACCACCCAACCGCCTCCTTCAATGCTACACAACCACCCTCCATCGTCTCCCTCATTTAAATCGTCGACATCCATCCCCCTTCCACCCACCGCCTCCTTCACTCCACCGAAACCCTAGGTCGTGGAGCACCTCCTTTCTCCACGATTTGATTTCAGGCAACATCCACCTCATATAGCCCCGATCGAAAACCCTAATTTTTTTCGCACCTTCGCCCCCGTCCTAATGTCTCACGGAAACCCTAATTTTTTCGACGAGTCTGGAGATCCCGACTCCTGGGCTGGTTTGTCGGCCGACGATCTGGACGGCATCGTTGTCCCAGACACTCCAGAGCATCTGTGGCCTTCATACCCCCCATTGTCGTCCCCTATCATGTCGGCACCTTTACCGACACCGTTGTCCCCAAAACGGAACCGGACAACCTCCCCCCACCTGAGATGTTTGTGTACTATGGCTCTGAAAGCCCATACTACGGTCCACCACCACCATCACCCACCCCCTACTACGGACCACCCCCCCAGCCACCCCCTACTACAGTCCACCACCCCAGCCACCCCCTACTACGGTCCACCACCACCATCCAACTCTGACAACTTACCTCAAGCTTCCCCCATCGTGTATTCGGCTGTTGAGAGGGAAATGTTTGCGATCTTGCTGCCTAGGTTTTTGGATCTAATCTAAGTATGTTGTCCCTCAAATTCCTATCTTTTGGCTGATGATTTGTGTTTGGATGTTGTGGTTGGTCGATGGGTTGGAGCCTGAGGGTGTGGATGGGTTTGGAGGCTAGGGGTTAGGATAGATTTAGGGTTTGGAGGCTGGGGGTTTAGCTGGGTTTGGAGGCTGGGGTGTTGGACGGATTTGGG
The DNA here is from genome assembly GCF_004379255.2 of Salvia splendens. Lineage (NCBI taxonomy): Eukaryota > Viridiplantae > Streptophyta > Magnoliopsida > Lamiales > Lamiaceae > Salvia > Salvia splendens. Next base: position 12,498,448 of record NC_056033.1, read on the forward strand.
GTTTGGATGCTGGGGGTTTAGATGGGTTTGGAGGCCGGGGGGTTTGTGATGATTTAGGGTTTCTTAAAATGGGTTTGGAGGCTGGATGTTGTGGGTGTTGATGGGTTTGGAGGCTGGATGTTGTGGTTTATGGTTGTTCTTTACACTGGAGGCTGTGGGGTTGGATGCCATGGTTGTTGTTTAATCTGGAGACTGTGGGTTTGGAGGATGTGGGAATAAATGCATTGGTTTTTGTTTTATGCTGCTGTTGTGATTGTGATGAATGGTTATGCTGCTTGTGTTACTCATACTGAGGCTTTTGCATTGTTTATTGTGTCTGATGTGTTCTCTGTTATGATGTTGTATGGTTTGTTGATGCTTGTGTGGTCCCTGTGATGATTTTGTTTGTGTTGCTTCTTGCTAAGTTGTTCTTATTAATAAGCCACCCCTGTTCTATGGTTAGGAGGCTTATCTGTCCATGATTTACACATGCTATTTGAGGGATTAAGCTTAAAAAACCATACAAATTCATGATATAAACACTTGCACATTACAAGTCACCCATGTACATGGTTAGGAGACTGTTATGTGTGATATGGACCCTTAGAAGCCACCCCTATACAGGTTTGGAGGCTTCCCTATGATGAAAGCTTTCTGAGGGATTAGGATTTTAGAAGCCACCCCTACATTGGTTTGGAGGCTTTACAAAATGACAAAAACAGTTGAATAGCATAAGCCACACCTAATTCTGAGGCTTACTCAACCAACTGACAAAAAGTATGATTCCTACATGATTAACTAGAAGCCTACAGCTTCTGTGACACCTGAGATGTCATAATTTGTACTCACATCATGCTCTGGCAGTTGGAGGTATGCCACAGCAGCCTTCACAACTCCTTCTTCAACCTCTAATACATCTGGCAGTGTCCCCATCCTTGCTAACCTTTCTTTATTCATGTGTGGAGTCTTGTAGCTATTGCACCCTTGCACCTTAAGAATCTCAGTTAGACAACCTTGTAGAGTAAGAAAAACATTATTGAGTGTGTATGGGCTAAGCTCATCAAATGAGCTATGCACATTCCTCAACAACTCATCCACTCCCTTAGCCACCTTATCATCCTGTAGAGATTGGATTGCTCTAAAATATCCCAAATCCAACACATTGCAATCTGGGGATTGTGGTTGTTGGCACCTGATGTGAAAAACTTGAACCCATCTGTGGATGCAACTGACAGAAAGTCAGCATCATTGTGGTGTATATGAGGCTTGTCATTGTCTTGTTGAATGAAAATCTCCTTGCTCATATTCTCTGGCCATTTTTCCTTGATTGTTGGTATGATCTACACATATATGATCTGTTACTATGTGATTGTATACTTAAGGAAAACAGAAAGTGTACATTCTGAATTAGGCATGCTCTCATCACTTCCTTGTTAAGTGATTGAATTGGCTTTATCTCCAGAGTGCCTCTTGGTATGTTCTTGGACTTCCTCTTTGCTGGCTCCATAGTTGTGAATGGAAATATGCCTACTTTTCCATCAAAAATGACTTCCCCATTTTCTGCAAAATGTGGCCTACACACAGCACACATAAACATTACCTTTGTGATGAACCTCTTTGACTTACATGCTCTGTATGGCTCAGTTTCACCGGGCAGCAGGTAGTACCTATCTGAAGTCTTAGTCATGTAAAACCATTTTTCATCTATGTGCACCACATTGTGCATTGGGTGATACTTTAGCATATCATTGGCTATGAGTGGTTGGATATGGCTTAGACTCCATCTCATTCTGGCAACTTTGTTTGAAGAAGTAAGTATAGGCTTTATGGCATTTGTGTGTGGCCTTAGTTTGTGTTCTTTCACAAACCTACCAACTGTGCTCTTGCTTACATCAAGTTTATAAGCAAGCTTGCGGATGTTAGATCTCTCAAGAACTGACAGTTCTCTTACCTTTGGCAGCATCAAGCTGGAATTTGTCTTTGTGCTCATATCCCTTTAACTCTGCCTTTTATGTTGACAGGTACTCCACTCTGAATTTAGAGTTTTGCTTCTGCCCAAATTCTCTGGGCTGTCTTCCTACTAACACCAAACTGTGTTGCTGCCTTTTGAATAGCTCCATATGGTACTTCTCCTGCCTTGCTCCATTGCAGCAGTGTCTGAGCTAGCAGATTTTTTTTGCTGGTTGGTACTATGTGTGAGTCTCTTCCAGCAGGCTCCTCCTCCATAGCCCAGTGATGAAAATTTTCTGAGGGCACAAGTTCTAAAAAACTGAAGTTGTATTTAGTTCTAGTCCTTTTATAGCTATGTTTAGCTTGAAATTCCCTCCAATATTGTGTGTTGTAAATTGTGTTCCTCCATTAGTTTGAATTGTTTTCCCTCTTTGGAGTAGGTAGTTGGGGTATGGCCTCTCAACATGTATGGAATAGGGTGATAGCCCTATCATTTGGAAATGCAGAGACATGGTTGTATGTATGTGAGCCATATTTGTGTGTTGTTGAAGAATTTTCACTTCATATCCCCAAAAATTTCATTGTTAATCACATATTTGTTAATCACATTACATATGTAAACACATTATTTTCGTATTAATCCTTTTAATCACATTAATTTTGTAATCACAACATTAATTAATCACAATACTTATGTAACCACTTTAATTTTCGCATTAATCACTCTAATCTCTTTTTTTTAATCACATTCAATTTGTATTCACAAATGTAATTAATCACATTAATTTTTTAACCAACTTAATTTCGCATTACTCCTTTTAATCACATATTTTTTTAATCACGTTACTTTTGTAATCAAACAATTAATTAATCACATTAATGATTTAACCAAATTAATTTTGCATTAATCTGTTAATCACATTAATTAGGCAATCACATTAATTATTTAATCACACCTCATTTAAATAACAATAAAAGAAATACATTCATGTGGGACCCAAACACCACTACACTCATTCATTTAATACAAAGTTAAACAACTCCTTAAAACTCGTGCCCAGTCAAACCGAGACGAATTTGGGGGGACGGAGAGAGTATAAAATTAATATATATAAGTGAGATCCATATTCCACTAATTTATTCAATCTACTTTTCTTTATATTTCTTAAAATTTGTGTTCAAATCAAATAGGACTCCTATCATGAGACGAATGGAGTATTATTCAACTAGTACTATAATATAGTTGGGTAAACAAATTGCGTTGAACTGTCTTGTGGAAAAAGCATACCAGCGAGGATAGCCCTCCCTAACTGCTTTTGGACATAAGAAATTGATACGCCTCAGAAAAGGGTTGGCGTATTACTAAAGTTTTGATCCAACTTCAATAATTAAGTTAAAGCCAAAAAATTAATCATGATATTTTTGTTGGTTTTATGATCTTTTAGCAATTTCATTGTTACAAAAAGGTTGTATCGCCAACCCCAGGCGCCCCCCACCCCCGGCCCGACATCAGTGAGGGGAGGTAAATCGCGGTACTCAGCAGCCCACTAGAGGGGAGAGTTCAACCCACTGTCCCACCGGAGACCCACCTCCACAGAGGCCTCACGCTTGTACCCGAGAGATGGCAGCCTCCTAACGGTGGTAGTGGGATTCGAACACCCGCTCATTGTTACAGATGTCCACCCCTGGAGCCAACTGAGCTAGCCCGTGCGGCATCTTTTAGCAATTTCAACCATTACAATTAGACGTGCAAACCTCAACTCTGACGTGAAATGCGACATATAACTTGAAAATTTGTAAAATAAAAAAGATAGATTAAAATAGAATGGTTAGGCCTCGAATTAATGAAGTTTAAGTTGCAAAAATAGTTTGGTATTTGAAATTGATGTACACGATAGATATTTTTATTTATGGAATAATTTGCTACAAAAGGAATAATATCGTGAAAATTGTAATGTTTGGATTAAAGTGATAAATCTATTTTATATTGCAGTCTAATATTCTTATTCTTACCAACCGAGTTTCTCATGTCACTTTCAAATAGTGCGCCTTTAACATTTCAAATACTATAAGTTATCAACTACTCCCATTTCTCTCTGCACACACACACACACACACACACACACACACACACACACACACACAAGAGTTGCATTAGCAGAAGCGGTGAGAGAACTTTTGTTGAATTCACACTATTTCTATGCTGTTTCTTTTCTAGCAAATAAAAATAGTGGAGTTGATCGATCCGAATTAGGGTGCATGGATTTGATTTTTCAGAAACCTGGTTTTCACTTCCAGAGTACTCCAATTTTGTTCTTTATTTTGCACACTCTCTGTTATACATTCACATGAATGGTGTTTAATTCGAAATTATATAGATATCATGCCTGTGGTTTTGTTAGAATTAGATTTGATCATGGAAATTAGGAGCCAAGAACTAAATAGTTACTACTCCTATAAGCTAAGCTGACTTGAATTTCATAAGTGAAAAGAGCAGATGGAAGTTCTTTTGTGCTAAATCATAGTTTTAAGAATTGCAACTTATTATTGCTCTTTCATTATTATAAGTCCTTAGTTAATGAAATCTCAATTCAAAAAAGGCACATCAAGATTCTGGAATGATGTGCGTTTCCTATTTTCAGCCATGTCTTGGAAGATTATAGTGGTGTTGTTGATGGGGTTCATAGCATGGGCTTACCGGGCCTTGCGCCCACCAGCCCCTCGGCTGTGTGGCATGAAGGGCGGGCCATCCCTTGTAGGACCTAGAATCAAACTTAGCGATGGTAAGCACATATCATACAAAGAGCATGGAGTCCCCAAAGAGGCAGCCAACTACAAGGTCATCTTAGTTCATGGCTTCAGCTCTTGCAAACACGAAGCCTCCATCACTGCAACGGTACTCTCTTGTTTTCGCTTTCTGTTGTGGAGGGAATGTTATCTATTTTTGCTCAAGGCTGTTGCAAATGATTTCCAACAGGAGATGGTAGAAAAACTAGGCATATACTTGGTCTCCTTTGATAGGCCGGGTTATGGGGAGAGCGATCCCGACCCAAAGAGAACCATAAAAAGCTTAGCATTAGACATAGAAGAGCTCGCAGATCAGTTGGAACTCGGTTCCAAGTTTTACATTATCGGAATTTCCATGGGAGGACAGGCGGTTTGGGGATGCCTCAAGTACATTCCCCACAGGTAATATATATAGATTACATACTCTGTTCTAGAGCTTCATGGTTCATGCTAGAGTTGAGTTGAGTTTATAAACGGCGACAGGCTAGCAGGCGCTGCATTGTTAGCTCCGGTTGTGAACTACTGGTGGCCTAATTTTCCTCCAGCTTTAGCTACAGAGGCATACAATCTCCAACCTGTGCAGGACCAATGGGCGTTGCGTGTGGCACACCACGCCCCATGGCTCGTCTATTGGTGGAACACTCAGAAATGGTTCCCTGGCTCCAGCGTTGCTGCTGGGACACAAAACCTCACAGTGCCCGACCTTCAAATCATCGCCCAAATGGCAGCATCAGGAGTATCTCACAGGGTGGGTACCACTTGTTTCCTGGCAATGCCAATAGTGTACTAAGTTTGTATGCATATAATACTCGAACATGACATGATCGCTCTTGGCTGTAGGAGTATGCAACGCAGCAGGGATTGCACGAGTCCTACCACCGTGACATGATGGTTGGATTCGGGCATAGGGATTTTGATCCTATGCAGCTTGAGAATCCGTTTCCCCACGGAGAGGGATCTGTTCATGTGTGGCACGGGGTTGAGGACGGCATCGTGCCAGTCTCTCTTCAACGATATATTGCAGAGAAGCTTCCATGGATACAATATCATGAGCTGTCAAATGCTGGACATCTCTTCTCATGCGGTGAAACTGCTATCAAAGATGCTATATTCCACAAGCTTTTCAATATAGATGATCACTGATATCTGGATTCATTGAGTGTGATCCTTACTTAAATTTATTCCAATTTTATATGCTTCTTTATACAAATAAGTTTTACTAGAACAATTCTCAGAATCAAGATTATGCAAAGATTTTTCATTTGCATATTTCTTTTGTTAATTAATATTTTCTGAGTAATTTGTGTGGTATAGATCATATCATAACATAATTGGTTGGTAAGTCGTATATGATGCGATCATGGGTGGTTATGACTTATTTATCATGTGATGTCATAGAAAAATAACAACATTTAAATAGCGGCCGGCTAAATAACAAGCTGACGGGGAATGGATTGCTCTCTAAATTATTCCAGCTAGATTTTCATTATTTTGTTGATCGACCCCACCTACTATCTTAATTAAGTTATATTTTCCTCTATTCTTTCTATCTTATTAAAACCAAAAAATGATTTGTAGATATTGGAAACTGAACAGTAAATATATTTTGAATATTTTATGTCAATATTATGATTTGAAGAAAATTGATGAAGCTTTGTTTTTTTTTTCATCGAGAATTTTGAATAGTAGAGTAGCATTGCTAACTGTTATACAATCTCATCTACTATATTTTTCCAAATCATCATTTTCTCATAATGTGTGAGATCCAGTTAGAGTCATTAAAGTTATAAAGAGAGACTTGCTAACTAACTGTTGCACTCTTGTAAAGGTAACAAGAACTGAGTCTGAGTATAGTATCCTCTGTTTCAGCTATGTTTTGGAGAAGTATAGCAAGTGTTGGTGATGGAGTTTCTAGCGTGGTCATACCAATACCAAGCCTTAGAATCAGACTTAGCATAAATGACTACAACTATATGATCATTCTGGTTCACGGATTTGGCTATAATACAAACGAGGCTAGATCGGTATTGCATCAAAAAGGGTTTTGAGTTAGAATCCTTCTTTTCTTATTAACTATCTCTACTTCTCAGGCGTTGGCTGAGAAACTGGGGATATACTTGGTTTCTTTTCATAGACTGGGTTATAGAGAGTGTGATCCCGACCCAAAAAGAACGATGGAAGCTCGGAGATCAACTAGAACTTGGCACAAGTCTTACATAATTGGGAATTTCATGGTTTGGGGTTGCCTCAAGTACATTCTTCACAGATCATTGTCTTCAGAGAAAATGTTAATGGATTCTGAAGAGGTGTTTACACAATGATTTGGTAGAAAGCAAGAGGAAATGGATTAACAAGAAAATTCCTTGCAACAGAATGTAAAGGTTCACACGGCTTCTGAGATGTGGCTGTTCACTTGGGCAGCCCAGTTTCAGGGTTAATTAGAGACTGGCTTTCATCGGCTAGCACAACGGGACATCTCCCTGGTCTTGTGCAGATAAAGTAGCTAACATCTCCCCTGTATCTCTGTGTCGAAGCATTCTCCTTAATTTCAGGTGGCGGGGCCAAAGCTTCGATATCCTTCAAGTCCTCAATACCAGCATCTTTTAGTTTCGTCTTGTCACCAATGACATAGCTGTGGAAATTGGGGTCGTATACAGAATAGCATGTGGTTATCGCGTGTACAGATCATATATGCAAGAAAAACAATATTGTTCGTATATTTCGGGAACTCAGAAGTACCTGCTCAAATCTGCATCGGATTGAGGAGGAAAATGAAAGAGCAGCCTTTGAAGCAAAAGGGCTGCAGTCTTTCTATCTTTTGTGTTTAGTACTGCATTTGGCCCAGCATCAAAGCCACCTGTGATTCTCTTTCTATTAGTAACCTTTTATCTAAGCAAACTGCAAATAACTCCCACGTGTCGAGTGACAAGGGGTTAAGAGAAAGTTGACAGTCATAATCCGATCGTGGGCTGGAAGTAAGTGTGTTTATACAATTTTGATTTCTTAGAAACTCATGAAGATGAACGAAAAGGTTCGTAGTCAAATTTAAGTCGGGTTATAGAAAAGAGTCAGAGGAAGAAAGTGACAGAAATTGTCAATTAGTTCAAAGGTACATAGCATTCCGTTACATATGTGGTATGTTTCAACTAGTAAGTAAGTTACAAAGAGAAAACGAAATAGTATATGAACCTGAGGTGATCCTTCATGACGATTCCATTTCTCAACACAGCTGATAATCCTGAAATATTCATGACTTGATGAGATTCAAATTGAAGATTTACATTCAATGCTCAAATATGTGAAAATGTAAAATGGAAGATGAAATTGGGTGAAAAATATAATATGGTGAAATAATTATTACGTAGAATTGCTTGCCTGTGAGATGTGTCATTCATATAAAATATGGGGGGGGCAGTGTGTCCAAGCAAACTGCATGGAACTGATTACTATCCGCACAAGCCAGACGAGCAAAAGATGGAAAATCACGCTTAGCTATAGCTTCTTCCATTTCTTTTATACTTCCTGTGAAGTTTCAGCACACACATAAGACATTTTTGTCTAAAAAATGATACCATAATATCCAACATAAAGAAGAAGACTAGAGAGAGGCCCATGAGGGTTAATACCAACAATTTCAAAAATCAAGTTAGACATGCAATATCGAAAAAGTTCATGCAGTAGCAGGGAAAGTCACGAATATACCTTTGCTCTATGTTTTATAAGAGCTGTCACGCATTCCAGATGTACTACTAGTTTCCTTCTGTTTTGAGCTTACCTGAAATTCAGACAAACACCACTTATAACAAGTACTATGCTTGGTCCATGCAGAATTATATAGATTAGAGACATACAACAATCAATAGATGTAACATATAGGCGAGTCTAAATTTTTATCTTATTTTTAAAAAAGTACCCTGTTCCATTGTTCCTTCCACCTTTCACTCTTCATTATTTATCGTATACAAACACAATTACACACATAAGCTGGTAACTGAATATGATGTTAAGAGAAATGTGGCTACACACCACTGCAATAATAATAACGAGGTCATCCCAGTGCTTTTCATCTGCAATACTGTCACTTTCATTATCCTCCTGCAGTCATCCACGAAATTTAATTAGAGAAGTAACAACAATCAACGAACAAAAGTCCCAAAAATAATCTATTTATGAAAATTACTTTTCCCATGCAAGCACTTCCTGACCTGTATAGTAAAAAAGATCACAGACTTCATAATCTAAATTTTCAAAAATTTGGTCAGAAAATATCAAGACATATCTGATATCAATGAACTCCAGAAATCTATATTTACCTTGCAATAGCAGAAAGTTTGCTTTGATCTTCTTTCACATTCATTAGCTTTGCCAAGCTAAAAACTGAAAATAAAAACGATCAACTAAGTAATGCGAGAAGATATGTAGCTGAAATATTTCAGTCACTTTACTATGACTAAAAAACATTTAAATAGCACCAAATTAGCACATAGTCACCAATATCTTTTATGGACAATTTATGACACAGAACAAGGACTTTGGGTGAACAACCCAAATCAAGATTTACACAACTCCAAGCCTACAATTGCTTCCGTGAATGAAGGAATGCAATGTGGAACATACAAGGCAGGATGAGGGAATATCAAATTACCTAGGCATGCCAGACCAGCAGCTGATGATGCTAAACCAGCAGCAGTAGGGAAATTGTTGTAAGAAACAATGTGCACACGTAGCTTCTCCCAGTCCTTTTTTGTTATTTTGATGCCCCTCTTCTCGTCCTCAAAATCAGTAGCACGTGAGCGAAGTTCTCTCAAGCAATTTTGGAATCTGGCTCCAGAAAAAGATACCTCCTGCACAGTTAAAATCCTAGTTAAAACAGGGCTAATAGAATATCCTTCCGGACCCTTTTACAAATAGTCGTATCAAGCTACAACTATGTTGTACACTAACCACCAAGCCTAGTTATTCTTGTTCAATAGTAGTATCTACTTAACTCAACATTCCTCATTTTTATACAGAGATATGGAGACCAAAATAAGAAGACTTTCGATCATTTTCATAAATCTTCTAAAACCTCCCCCAAAAAATCAAAAATGTAGAAGCCAATTGCACAGTTAGAAGAATATATTGCAGCAATAATCAGTTTGTTACTGAATGAAGAACACGCGCACACATATTTATACCTTTCCGTTGAGCCAGATACGATCATGAGTGAAGGCAGGGCTGACAGCGACGGAGGTGGTGGTGCAGAGGTGGCCGGGGTCGAGCGTCACGCTGATGCTGTCGTTGATCGGAAGAATCAGCTCCTCGTCCCTCTTTCCCCAGTACTTAATCACCGCTATGTTCGTCGGCGTCTGCGCCGTCACACTCAGAACCCATTTCTCGCCGCCATTAAATTCTCTTAATTTTTTGGAAAGATGCCTCTACTCTGTCCGGGTGGATTGGATCTGACAGCTCTGTATTAATGCAATTGGGCGGCGTGAGTGTGTAGATTCGATTGGTTGTACGTATATGTTCATGCGCAGTGTGAAGGGGTAGATAGGTCACAATAGAGGAACGCCATTGTTGAATGAAGTTAAAAAACAGTTACAAACTAGGCAGTCGATGTGGGGCCCATCCAGAACTATTGGGAGTTAGGGTTTAAGGTGTAATATTGTTTTTCTAAAGTAGTCAAACCTGAAGTCATAGTTTCCAGAAAAAGGACACTAACCTACAAATCACAAATATCAAATATGCTTTCTTAATATGGTAATCCGGAGAGTTAGGGAAAGATTGATTAGACATTTGGAAGGATAAAGTGTATAGACAAATATTTCTAATGTTTGTTTTTCAGAGCATCCATAACCGTACTCTTGTCAGCGGCACGGTTGTGGGCCCGGACGGTACTATTCATGCCTGCTCTCTGGCAAGAGCACAACACCCACAACTGTGCTCTTCCGCAAGGACGAGCACAATTAATTTAATATTCAATTAAACATAAACATTTCCATAATACTAAAATTCATTAAAAAAACATAAATAATATTACAAATGACAAATAAAATAAAAAAACGACATAATTAAAATCCTAAAAATTAAAAATTACATAATTAAAATACTAAAAATTAAAAAAACCACTACTCGTAGAAGCTAGCCGCCCTTGGCCCTTCGTCGGCTATAATCATGTTGTGTAAGATAATACACGTGAACATGATGTCGGCGATATTATTCACGTACCACAGCCGAGCCGGGCCTTCACAATGTTAAATCGGGCTTGAAGGACCCCGAAGGCTCTTTCAACGTCTTTCCGAACGTCGACCACCTTGGGTAGATACCATCGGCGAGATAGTAACCCATGTGGTATGTATTTCCGTTGATGGTGAAGTCGATCGCCGATGCTACACCATTCATCACATCATTGAAGAGTGGTGAAGAATAGAGCACGTTCAAGTCGTTGTTGGCTCCGGCAACGCCGAAATATGCATGCCAAATCCATAGGCGGTAGTCGGCGACCGCCTCAAGGATAAGTGTTGGGCCGCCGCCTTTGTGACCGCTTAAGTGTTGCCCCCTCCAAGCATTCGGGCAATTCTTACACCTCCAATGCATGCAGTCAATGCTGCCAAGCATTCCGGGGAAGCCATGGACTGATTCGTGAAGACGCAGCAACCGTTGGCAATCATCGGTGCTGGGTGCCCGAAGGAATTCATCCCTGAAAGCTGAACGAACGCCCTCGCAAAAATTCTTTAGACAAATGATTCCAGTGGACTCACCGATATGCAAATACTCATCGAAGATGTCGGCCATTTGCCCAGTAGCGAGTTGTCGGATGGCACACGTACACTTCTGCAACGGCGTGATACTTTGCCGGCCGGCTGCATCTTGACTTGTTTGGAAGAATTCAACACGTGCGGATAATGTGTTGACAATTCGCATGAACAAGCGCTTTGACATGCAAAAACGGCGCCTGAAGTAATCTGCCGGAAACCGCGGCTGGTCGGCAAAGTAGTCGGCAACGAGCCTTTCGTGGGCTCCCTCCCGGTCACGATGGATGTAGCGCCGATTTGATCTGGTTCGTTGAGGAAGAGGAGCGGGGGTATTTGCCGCGACATATGCTTCGTAAGCGGCACGATGTTGTTCGTAGTATTCTTGTTCTTTGCGTTCCGCTTCCGCCATAATATGGGTGAAATCCATTTGAGGTTTTGAATGAGGGATGAATGTGTTGATAGTTTGTATGAGAATTTTAAGAATGAGAGATGAATGGGAGATGAATTGATGTGATAAATGGATGATGAATGTGTGTATTTATAGATGATTTTGGGAGAAAAAAATAAATAAATAAACTCAAAAAAATTCAGAAAAATGGAAAAAAAACGGCCATATTTTTGGGATTTGGAAAAAAAAAATTTTTAATCATTTTATATAATTTAAAAACGATTTTTAAAATAAAAAAATAATAATTCAAAGGCAACGGCTATGCCGTTGCCCAATCATAAGCCGCCACGTCGCCTGCTCGCTGGCACGGCGCTGCTCGATGCATCGTGCGGCGCCATGCCAGCGGCGCGAGCGCTGGCACGGACGGCGGCCTTCACTCCCACCACCGTTGTGGATGCTCTCATATGTATTTCAAATGTTCCTCACCCTAGTATTTATAGGGTGAATGAGAATATTCTAGTACATCAATAAAAGTAAATTGGTACTCTACAAAGCTTAGGAACTATGCACCACTTAGGAACTCTCCATAATGAATATTGGGCGGCATATTAATGTTGTCTCTCTTTCCAACACTCTCCCTCAAGTTGAGTAACGGTATCCCCGATACTTAACTTGCCAATGAATTCTTTGAAGTTTGTAGGACTCAGCGCCTTGGTGAGAATGTCTGCCAGTTGTTCCTCAGATCGGACAAATGGGAACTCGATAATCCCGCTTTCAAGTTTCTCTTTGATAAAGTGACGATCGACCTCAACATGTTTGGTCCTGTCATGCTGTACGGGATTTTCTGAAATGCTAATTGCAGCTTTATTGTCACAGAAAAGCTGACTTTTCCGTGTCGGTGGGAAGCCAATTTCTGTTAACAATCTTCGAAGCCAAAGTATCTCCATTAGACCGCTTCTGATTCCTCGGAATTCAGTTTCTGCACTTGATAAGGCAACCACTTTCTGCTTCTTGCTTCTCCAAGTGACTAAATTACCCCAACAAAGGTAAAATATCCTCCAGTTGATTTTCTATCAATTGGATTGCTTGCCCAATCTGCATCGGTGTATCCATCAATTTCCAAATCTTTCTTTTTCTCTAGGAATATCCCATAACTGGATGTTCCTTTTAAATATCTTACAATTCTCATTATAGCATCCATGTGATCTTCTTGAGGCTGATGCATGAATTGGCTAACAACTCCAACGGCATATGTGATGTCTGGCCTAGTATGAGAAAGGTAGATAAGTTTTCCTACTAGCCGTTGGTATCTTTCACGATCTGTAGGTTTAGCTCCATCCACAATTTTCAACCCATGGTTGGGTATCATTGGAGTTTCAACAGGCTTGCAGTCAAGCATGTCTGTCTCGGTGAGCATGTCAAGTATATACTTCTTCTGCCTTAAAAAGATTCCGTGCTTGGATCTCAACACTTCAATCCCTAGGAAGTACTTCAAAGCTCCTAAGTCTTTCATTTCAAATTCCTTGAAAAGATTATCCTTCAGATTCTGGATTTCTTCAACATCATCTCCTGTTATGATCATGTCATCAACATAAATAATCAAGCATGTCATTTTTCCATTCCTTTCTTTCAGAAATAGTGTGTGATCTGAATGGCTCTGTTTGAAGTCATGTTTGAACATTGTCTGACAGAATCTTCCAAACCATACTCTGGGTGATTGCTTTAACCCATAAAGGGTCTTTCTCAATCTGCACACCTATCCTTTTCCAAATTCTTCGTATAGACCTGGTCGGACCTCCATATAGACTTCCTTGTTTTTCTCAAGTTCACCATGAAGAAAGGCATTTGTAACATCCAACTGGTATAATGGCCACTCTTTGCATGCAGCTACAGAAAGAAGAGTTCTTACTGTATTTAGTTTGGCCACCGGGGAGAAAGTTTCCTCATTGTCTACTCCATACACTTGAGTATATCCCTTAGCAACCAATCTTGCCTTATATCTCTCGATTGAACCATCTGCACGTCGTTTTATGGTGAAGATCCAACGACATGCTACTGCTTTCTTTCCCGGAGGTAGAGTACACTTCTCTCATGTTTCATTTTTTTTATCAGGGCATCAATCTCCTTCTTCATGGCTTCCCTCCAGTGCTTGTGTTTCATTGCCATCTCGAAGGATTGCAAAATCTCTTCTTCTTCATAAAGAGCAGCTTCGAATGCTCTAGCCATTTCAGTAAGGTGTCCCTGGGTGAAATTTGCAACTGAGTACCTTGATTTCCGTCCTTTCCAGTCTGGAGAATATCGTCGAGAATTAATGCCCCTCGTACTCCTGTGGGATAATCTGTCATGCCCAGTCTCTTGTTCTGTAGGTGGCTCTTCACCCTCTTCTGTATCACTTATATTTTCCATGTCACTGTTAGCAGTTTCGGGTAGGATACCAATATTGGGATCAAAATTTTTTACCTGAGGAGTAAAAGACTGGTCAGATAGCTCGGCAGTTTCCTGAGGCGACATGTTCTGTTCATGGGGAATTGGCGTTGTTGGACTCACACCTGTGATAGGATTTTGGTCGGTTTCCCTTGGATTTTTCTCCCCCTGAATGGTTTCTCCCCATAGAGGTAGCCAATTGAGTGCGTCACTATTCGGATTACCTGTCTCACTCTCCCCCTGACCACTAGATTGGTTATAGAAATATTCACTTTCAACAAAGTCATAGTTCATAGTGACATACATGCGATCTGTTGAAGGGTCATAACATCTATACCCTTTCTGACTTTTCCCGTACCCCAAGAAAACACATTTGACTGCACAAGGTAAGAATTTATCGCGATCATGTTTGGATATGTGAGCAAAGACAGTGCAACAAAAAACTTTGGGTTCAAGATTGAGAGTAGAGGGAATTGAGTGTTTTGAAGAGAATATCTCTAAAGGGGTTTTGAAGTTTAGAATTCCTGTGGGAAGACAATTTAGAAGGTAAATGGATGTGGCTGTGGCTTCAGGCCAGAAAGATTTAGGGATGTGGGACTCTATTAGAAGTGCACGGGTGATCTCAAGAATATACCGGTTTTTCCGCTCAGCCACCCCATTTTGTTCGGGCGTGTATGCACATGTTGTTTGGTGGAGGAGACCTTTTACGGTGATGAAGGTTTTCATTCTAGAGTTCACATATTCTCTCCCATTATCAGATCTAAGGATTTGGATTTTGGTGTTGTACTGGGTTTGGACAAGGCTATAGAACTTAGTGAATTTTTCGAAGACTTCTGATTTTGATTTTAAAAAATAAATCCAAGTCATACGAGAAAAATCATCAACAAATAGCAAAAAATACCGAAATCCTTGACCCCCGGTAACCGGAGCAGGGCCCCAAACATCAGAGTGAACTAAAGCAAATGGAGATTTTTCTCTAGTATTGTTCAACTTGAAAGAATGTCTATGACTTTTAGCCAAAACACACGTTTCACAATTCAAAACATGTGAAGAAGAAACTAATTTGGGAAATAGTAGATGGAGATATCCTATAGATGGGTGCCCTAACCGGGTGTAAGAGCCATATCTGTCTTTCATTCAGTCCATTAGTTAGCAGCGCAATACTGTGTTGGGCAATCTCATCTACGTAGTACAGCCCATGTCGCTCTGTGCCACGCCCAACTATCGTCCCCGTCTTGATATCATGTAACATGCAAAAACGAGGCTGCATTAGGAGTTTGCAGTTAATTTCTTTCGTGACGTGACTCACAGACAACAATTTGTGGGACAATGACGGAACATAAAGATAATTTGAGAGGCGAAGGGTTGGTGATATAGATATAGTTCCCGCCCGTTCAACATGTGCTAATTCCCCACTGGCCGTTTGGACATAAGTTTTTTTATTGGGATATATCAAGAAAATCGGATTTATCGAATGTCATTGTGTCAGTTGCCCCACAATCAAAAATCCAGTGGTAGTCTTTTGGTCCTATGTTTGAGGATGAAGAGTATGCTAGGGCTTGGAAAGAGTTTGTGTATGGTTTGGAAGGCAGAAATTCAAACTTTGGGGTGTGATTTTGGATTTTCCGAAAGTTGGGGAAATATTTTGAATATTTGTGGTCTGCTGGGGTGGGTTTTCGGAATTCATATTTTCCTAGGGGGGGTTTCGAAGGAATTGGTGGGGTGGGGTTTTTTATAGGATAAATGTGGGTTTGGGGGACTAATGTGCACAAAAGAGGGTATTCCTCTATCAAACCCTAGTCGTCCCCCTCTTTCATTTCCAACCCTAGCTGCCCCATCCACCGCCTCCCTCTCAACCTCTGCCTTCCCATCCGAGGCGGCAGCCTTGATCGGAGATCGGTGGTCACCGGTGCCTTCTTCCATTGTAATCCTGGTTCTTGAACCAATTTTGTCTTCCGTCCAATTTTTTGAGGAGGCGATTGAGGCCTTGGCCACGTTCACTGGGATTGCGCCGTCTCCGCCACCGCCTATGGGGTTACCGGTACCGCCGCCGTTAGGGTATTGTGGCGGCGGAGTGATGGCGTTGCCGCCGCTGCCTGTGGAGTTGCCGAAGCCGCCCACCGATCCTCCGGTGTAGGTGGCTCGGTCTCCTCCTATCACAATAGCAACTGCTGCCCTTCCATTTTCGCCGCCGCCGCGTTTCCCGTTTTGGCGAGCTCTCTTCATTTCTTGCCACCATTCGGGATATCTGTGGAGGTGGAAGCACGTTTCACGTGTGTGTTTCTTCCCTCCACAGTGTGAGCAAACAAGCTTGTTCTTGTCTTCATCTTGTTTTCGATTTGGTGGGAATTGGGTCATTGGCGAAGGGGTTGGCCGGTTACGGTGGATAGCTCCCAGGCCGGTAGCGATTCCAGATTGGTCTGGCTCGGGCTTGAGAACCTTCTCGTTGCCAGCTTCTCTTCTCACCATTCCATATGCTTTGCGGACGGACGGTGAAGGATCTGTATTTAGGATTTCCTGTCTGATCTTGTCGTATTTGTCGTCTAATGCCCATATGAATTGGTAGAGTCGGTGCATCTGTGTATGTTTGTTGTACTTGTCGATGCTTTTGGGGCTTTTCATGGGACTGGGATCCCTTGCATCGATTGAGATCCATAAGTCCTGGAATTTATTCCAGAGGAATTCCAAGCTCATATCTCCTTGCTTCATTGCCATCGCCTGCCTGTGTAGATCATGTACTTGAAAAGGGTCAGCTCCACTTCCATATGTGATTGCCATACCTTCCCATAGGTCTCTGGCCGTTTTATACTGTGACACTTCATTTCTCAAATTGGATTCAATGTTGTTGATGATCCAGTTGAAGCAACAGTGATCTCGTTGTTGCCATTTCGCGAAGCCGGGATCGTTGGTGGGAGGGGGTTCTGATCCTCCAGTAATGTGAGAAATCAGCCCCTTTCCACCTATAGCTCGTTCCATCAGATTTATCCAAAGGGGATAATTATCCCCATTGAGTTTGTTTTCTAGGCGAATCTCTCCCAAAGACTCCAGGTGTTGTTGTGACTCTTTTGGAGGGCTTTCTGATTTGTTTCCAGATTTATTCATGAACTTCATGAATTCGGCAAATTGTGCCGCAAAATCTGCCATGGTTTCGGTTGAGATTGGTTTGGTATTTTCTGTGTCAGAATGTGACATGTTTGTTTTCAGTTTTGTAGGATCAACGAAAGAAAGGCCGAGAAGGGTATGGGACTATGATGACATTGCTCTGAGTCCCCAAACTGAAATTTCCTGCTCTGATACCATCTTAAAGATGGTAATCAAGAGAGGTAGAGAAAGATTGGTTAGACATTTGGAAGGATAAAGTGTATAGAGAAATATTTCTAATGTTTGTTTTTCATATGTATTCCAAATGTTCCTCACCCTAGTATTTATAGGGTGAATGAGAATATTCTAGTACATCAATAAAAGTAAATTGGTACTCTACAAAGCTTAGGAACTATGCACCACTTAGGAACTCTTCATAATGAATGTTGGGCGGCATATTAATGTTGGATCTCTTTCCAACATGCTTGATCTTGAGTAACTTATATTGTAATTGTAAGTGTAACCAAACATTGTTTGGGCAAAGAAAGAAACTTGAGTTTAAAAATCAATGCCTAATAATTAGCTGGCAGGCTGGCTGGCCTCTGTTTGAATTGTTCATCACTAAAGTATGAAGTTGGTCTGTTGTTTGTGCACATCATTGTTGGCCCTCAATTTTTAGGCAGACAGTTAGAAGACAAGGCTCTGGTCCATGAAGACTGGAATCAATACATAAAACTAAATCCGGAATCTCTCTCTCACTGTAGACAAATATTTTGCTGCAAAGCTTCACAAGCATTTCAAGTTGATAAGTACCATGGCTACGGCATGGTCCATTTAGATGATCTGTGAGTTCTACATAAATCTCATTTTGCTTACAAATCTAGGAGATGGATGGAATTTCGTTGTTCGTGAAAGTTATTTAAGATAAAACATTACAATCAGTGTACTAGTTATAAATCCTGCTTTTCATTTAATACAAACATCTCTTTTACTTATATGTTCATTCATTCTGAGACAGAGACCTATATCATCGTTTTGCTTTTGTAGATTTATTGATGAGAAAGAAGAAATAACACACATATCTGTCTGTAATAAGTTTGTCATGTATAGGTCATTACATTCCATCATTAGTTGGTAAACTGCTTCACCCTACCAACTTTTAAAAGATTAAGGTGTTTCAATTTAAATCCATTATCATATCTTAAGCATGTGAATTCTTCTTTTGTGCTTGTACAATTCAGCACATGCCAAATTGTTTTTTCTGAGTCATCTAATGATGCTTTTTAGATGGACCCAATACTTGGAGCCTCAAGATGAGCTCTTGGTTTTACTCTGCATAATGTTGTTGCCCGAGGATGAATTTTGCACACTTGATGTATCCATTTCTGGTTGAGGAGAAAATAACTTGGCACCAAAATTGCGGTTGTTGGAGAAGAAAAGGATTGTGTTTCCAAAGACTCGGATCCTAATACACAGTGTTGGTGTGGCTCTTTCATCCCTTGTTGATGCTATGTAATCGTGTTGTGCTCTATGGTCGGAATTCTTTGGAAGAATGACATTGTTAGGATCGTCGACTGCAAGACTAGTTTGATACGCCATTGTTAGAAAATGAAAGATTGTGCTTGAAATCAATTACTCAAATTAGGTGATTGACTGAATATTTTGTAAATAAAGATCCTACCATGTACATTACTTCCTCCACCCTATTTAAACGGCTCACTATACAATTAAATATTCATTCGATTCCAAGCAAACCTAATTCTATCTCTCTTCTTATTTTCACTCGGCTCACCAATGGATACCTTCATAATTAAAAATTTTTAAATAAACTATGATTATCTTATTTTTACACATACTCTGTTTAGACCACTAATTACTTAAGCTTTTCAAAATCCGGTATCACAAGAGTTACAATTATGACCGTAATTAACTATTTTTCGTAAAAAGAAAGCATTATTTTTCCAACTTTCATCATTAATTACTCTGGATTCAGAATACAAATAACAAAGAAAATAGAGATAAATATCGATGGATATTCAGGGATGGATCTTCTACTGTGTTAAAAATCACAGCATAGGGTGTCGTGCTTTAAACGCACCATAGTGCCCATGAAACGCAGAAATCTTATAAGTTCTGTTGGCAATTGAAACATAAAAATGAATATAATAATATCTCACATCGGTGTACACAAAGAGTTTAATCCACTATATAAGTCTCATTGGCCTCTCCTCTAATAACCAATTGGTTTTAAGATGGAACTCATGTATTTCTATCATGATATCAGAGCGGGTCGCCGACTGTGGGTTATATTTAACTGACCCAACAGTATATCTGGGCTGAAACTGAAAAAAATGACTGACCCAGCAGTATATCAGGGCTGAAACTGAAAAAAATGACTCACCCAGCAGTATAACTGGGCTGAAAATTTGGGTCAGTGGTCAAACCGATCAAAAAAAATTGGGTCAATTGTCCAATCGATCATAAAAAAGTCCAACCCCTCCAAGATTCACCTTGAAGCTATCCCAACAGTATAATTGGGCTGAAAATTTGGGCCAGTGGTCAAACCGATCAAAAAAAAATTGGGCCGATTGTCCAATCGATCATAAAAAAGCCCAACCCCTCCAAGATGAAAAATATTGGGCCGATTGTCCAATCGATCATAAAAAAGTCCAACCCCTCCAAGATTCACCTTGAAGGGTTTGAGGGAGGGTGTTGGCAATTGAAACATAAAAATAAATATAATAACTTGAAGGGTTTGAGGGAGGGTGTTGGCAATTGAAACATAAAAATGAATATAATAATATCTCACATCGGTTTACACAAAGAGTTTAATCCACTGTATAAGTCTCATGGGCCTCTCCTCTAATAACCAATTGGTTTTAAGATGGAACCATCAAGTTCAATTCATTATTTAATTTCATGTGGGAATGGGCCCATATATACAGCCTTATGTAAAGTAGATATACAACATGTACACGTACTCCATGCCTACTATATACATTCCCCTTTTTCTTTTATTTTTATTTCTTTTATTTTGCATATTAAAATATTTATAAATTGTAACTATGATGTAATAAATATTTATTTTTATATATAAAGTACTAAAAATATTATGAAATTAAATATTATATATGTACATGGTATATTACTTCATTCGTCCTGCAAGAATATGCATTTTTAGTCTATCCCATAAGAATATGCACTTTATAATTTTAGAAACTTTTTTTCTTTAATAAGGTGAGACTCATTCTCCACTAATAATATTATCTCCGTTTTTTTAAAAATAGCAACTATTTCCATTTTGGGTCGTTCCTTAAAAATAGAAACTTTAGAATATTTCTATTTTAGGACATGAACCCCACAATCCACTAACCATACTTTCACTACTCTTTCTCTTCTTTTCTCTTACTTTACTCATTTTTCTTTTCATCTCTCTTACTTTACCAATTTTACATTAAAACTCGTGCCGTTTCAAATGTTTCTATTTTTTTAATACGGAGGGAGTACTATATTTATTTTTTCTCTCTACAACTCTCTTACTTTTTCAATTTTGTTTTAAAACTTGTGCAGAACCTAAATTGCATATTCTTTTTGGGGAAGGAGGGAGTAATATAGTTATAAATTGTAACTATGATGATAAATATTTGTATAACTCAATTTATAAATATTTTATTCTTGCATATTGATTCCCATAAAATTTTAAATTTTATTTGGAGATATTCCTATTTAATATTTCATGCATCCACGATAAATTGACATTAATTTTATTTTTTCGTCCGTCCACAATTAATTGACATCCCTACCTTTTACTATTTTTGTAATGGACTTCACATTCCACTAAATTATCACATTCACATTTTATCATAACATTAATATATAAAAGTAAGCTCACATTCTACTAACTTTTTCAATTTTCATTATATTTTTAAAAATTCGTGTCAAATTAAACAAGCTCAATTAATCATGGACGAGTAAATAAGATATTTCATACTCCTATTAAAAAAA
Source organism: Salvia splendens (assembly GCF_004379255.2). Taxonomy (NCBI): domain Eukaryota; kingdom Viridiplantae; phylum Streptophyta; class Magnoliopsida; order Lamiales; family Lamiaceae; genus Salvia; species Salvia splendens. The sequence continues at coordinate 12,519,799 of NC_056033.1, forward strand.
TGAAATATGCAAATATTTATATCATAGTTACAATTTATAAGTATTTTAATACGCATATACATATAATATTTGATTTTATAATATTTTAGTATTAAAATAAAAGAAATATGCAAAATAAAAATAATATTTTGCATTATAATATAGCATGCAATGCGTGCGCATGTATATCTACTTTACATAAGGCGGTATATTATATATGGGCCCATTCCCACAGTAAATTAAATAATGAATTGAACTTATAAGATTTCTGCGTTTCATGGGTATTATGGTGCGTTTAAAGCGCAGCACCCTCTGCTGTGATTTTTAACACATGGTATTATGGTGCGTTTAAAGCACATCACCCTCTGCTGTGATTTTTAACACAGAAGAGGATCCATCCTCGTATATTCTCTGTAATCGTTCTCTGACAACCGATCTATCATTTGTCATGTTAGAAAACTATTACTTGCGACTTTCGACACGTGTATTATATAGCTTTATTTTGATAAGATGTTCTGAAAAGTGAAAATAAATTGAACTGGAATGTATATTGAGAAATCTTGCCAAATAAATTGAACTGGAATGTATATTGAGAAATCAACAAAAGCATTCACAATGGGGCGTCCTAAAATCCGCTCTATAGGGCGCCCTATGCTCCACCACATCAGCATTCTATCCTCTTACCCTTCCACCTGCAGTGGGACGCCTTAAAGCCCGCCCTATAGTTTTCATTACTATTTTGTTAATTAATTTTTTATGTTTTCAAATATATCATGAAAAATTATAAAAAAATACTACGATTAAAGGCAAATCCTACATTACTAATTAAAAAATTTTTGCAAGAGTTAGAAATAAAAAAAAAAACAAGTTCACTAAATCCTACATTACTAATCCTTCATTCCCAGCTTGCGGCGCAGATCACCGATCATCCACTTGAGGTATTCGGCTTTGCCCAGGTCCTCGCACTGCATGAGGGCGTGGTGCGTGTCCAACAACGTCCTCCGGTTGGCGGCCGCCACCAACTTCGCGTATGCATGTCCCCCAGACGAAGTCGAAGTCGGGGCCGGGGTCGGGGTCGGGGTCGGGTCCGGGGCCGCGGCCTGTGAGGATGTCGCCTTCGCCTTACCCTTGTTATTGGCAGCCTTGACGCCAATGGGACGCCGAGAGGACATCGGTGTGCCGGAACTCACATCCTCGTACATCGGCTGGTTGAGGTCCATCGGAGGTGCGTCGCTGTCGCTGCTCGTATAATCACCTGCGGCGGTGTTCTTCGTCCTCTTCGCCGCAGCCGATAGGGGTATAATCCCTCCTTGGAACTTCTGCTTATCATTCAAGAGGAGCCATGAGTTGTAATGCTTGAAATCGTCGTACAATGACATGTACGACGCAAGCGCTTTATCGCGCACATCAGTCAAACTCTCACCGCTGCCCTGCTCCCTCAAGCACTTCTCGTACTCCGCCGAGAACAAATTGACCTGCTTCTTCACCTGATCCCAGTGCTTGTGGAGCTGCTCCCTATGGCGCTTGTAGGCGGCCGCCGGCTCAGCCTCGTTGTAGCGATCAGCGATGCGCTCCCAGTACGCGATTTGCTTTTGGTTGTTGGCAAACACTGGGTCCTCCGAAATATCAATCCAACACCTAACCAAGACGATGGTTTCATCCGGGTTGTAGTTCGTCCTCCCTGGAGCGAACTTTTCATTCTTCTCCGGAGGCGGCAACTTCTAGGCCATTTGCCTGTTCCGCTTCTTCTTGGTGGCGGAGCCCGAGGCGGTGTGGCGGGGTGGGGCGGCGGCGCGGGTGGGAGACGACTCCATGTCTGACAGCCCATACGAATCCGTACTAAAATCGGGATCGTACTGGGTGTTGGAGTCAAAGGGCCGGTATTCATCAGGGTCTGTACCCGGCCACCGTGCACCACCACTGAACATCGGACTATTCAGACTTGGGTAATCACCAGGATTCATTTTTAGTGTATCGAAGAGTGGAGTGAGTGGAAGAGTGAAGTTGGGGTATATATATATAGGGGAGCGTTATTCTCCTATTCATCCCTTAGATCCTTTATTCTTCTTAATATGAGCCGTTAGATCTCATTCATCAACGGTTCAGATGATCTGCATTATTACACTATAATGATGCATTATTAGTCAGTGTGCATTATTCAACTGAAAATCTGCATTATTACGCTATAATGGTGCATTATTAGTCGGTGTGCATTATTCAACGGAAAATCTGCATTATTAAATGACACGTGGCACTAATCTAACCGTCGGATGACAAAATCGTGGGGATGGGATCAAGAAGGAAAAAGGAGAAAATGTGCAAAAAGGAAATGAATACATCCCTATATATATAATAATGCAGATTTTCCGTTGAATAATGCACACCGACTAATAATGCACCATTATAGCGTAATAATGCAGATTTTCAGTTGAATAATGCACACTGACTAATAATGCATCATTATAGTGTAATAATGCAGATCATCTGAACCGTTGATGAATGAGATCTAACGGCTCATATTAAGAAGAATAAAGGATCTAAGGGATGAATAGGAGAATAACGCTCCCCTATATATATATACATCCATATATATATATATATATATATATATGGATGTATTCATTTCCTTTTCCTATATTTCCTCATTTTTCCTTCTTAATATCAGCCATTAGATTAGAGAAATGGACGGTCCAGATCAACATTGGGTAATTAATCCCGTGTTGCATTATTTGTCCTATTTTGTGCATTATGAGGGTACAATAGTAATCTAATAATGGCTGGAAACCGCTACGAATAATGCACCACATGGTCACTAGTAATGCATATAATTGCCTATATAATGCACAATATGTGAACTGCAATGCATACGAACAAGATTTGCTGTGTTATGATGTTTGACACACGTTTCTTGTTTCCCCTAAGGGTTTAATAAGCTTAGGGGCTAGGGTATAGTACGTAGACATGTATGTAATCTTCACATGGTAACGAGTAATGCATATAATTGACTATATAATGCACAATTTGTGAACTGCAATGCATACGAACAAGATGTGCTGTGTTATTATGTTTGACACACGTTTCTTGTTTCCCCTAAGGGTTTAATAAGCTTAGGGGCTAGGGTATACTACGTACGCATTAATAACAAATTATAAAACGATATGAATAATTCACCAAATTGTCACGGGTAATGGATGTTATTAACTATATAATGCACAATATGTTAACTGCAATGCATACGAATAAGATGTACCATGTTATGATGTTTGACACACGTTTCTTGTTTCCCCTAAGGGTTTAATAAGCTTAGGGGCTAGGGTATAGTACGTAGACATTACTAAATGCACGTATGTAATCTTCAATCCGTTGATTAACCCATATACACAATACCTCTAATAATGCATAATATACTGAGATAATGACAATTAACAGCTACATAATGCACTACCTAAACCAAATAATGCACATACGTATATTCTAATAACAACAATTTGTTAGTAATGTCTACGTACTATACCCTAGCCCCTAAGCTTATTAAACCCTTAGGGAAACAAGAAACGTGTGTCAAACATCATAACATGGTACATCTTATTCGTATGTATTGCAGTTCACATATTGTGCATTATATAGTTAATAACATCCATTACTCGTGACAATTTGGTGAATTATTCGTATCGTTTTATAATTTGTTATTAATGCGTACGTACTATACCCTAGCCCCTAAGCTTATTAAACCCTTAGGGGAAACAAGAAACGTGTGTCAAACATCATAACACAGCACATCTTGTTCGTATGCATTGCAGTTCACAAATTGTGCATTATATAGTCAATTATATCCATTACTCGTTACCATGTGAAGATTACATACGTGTCTACGTACTATACCCTAGCCCCTAAGCTTATTAAACCCTTAGGGGAAACAAGAAACGTGTGTCCAAACATCATAACATGGTACATCTTATTCGTATGCATTGCAGTTCACATATTGTGCATTATATAGTCAATTATATGCATTACTCGTAACCATGTGGTGCATTATTCGCAGATACCAAAATGTGGCAGTTACTTTTCCGTCAAATGTCAATAATAACCCTGTAATGCATACAACCACCTTCTATAATGCAACACGGAACCAGTTTTATAGAATCAATCTGATCCGTTGATGCCTTAGATCTAACGCGTAATATTAAGAAGGAAAAAGGATCTAAGATGTGAAAAGGAGAATAACGCTCCCCTATATATATATATATATGGTCCTGTTAGATTGAGATTTTTTGGCTTAATTGAGAATTGAGATGCAATCTCAGCCACTCATTAACAATTTTCATGCGATGTCAACATCGTTTAGTTTATGTCAACAAGGGGGTATTTTTGTCATTTCAGTTCTAAACTCTTTGAATTATGGTCAAAACCCTCTCGAACATTTACATTCATTTCAAATCTTCAATTACTCTTATACAATTCTGCAAATCTTCAATTACTCTTATACAATTCAAATCTTCAAAAATCAATCAAACATTGTTATTCATCTCCTAACCCGCAACAGCCGTTTCTTCAGCGATCTGCTCTTCGATTTCGAGCAATCCCCACCGGCGGAATCCTCCCCTTCAGCAGCCGCCAAAATCCAGCGGCTCACCACGTAGTACAGCAGCACCACCGCCCCCACCACCGTTGCCATTGTCGTGGCTGCCATCGAAGCTCCGATCTGACCAAATCAACAACCAAATAATTGTTCACCCTTTAATCACTACGCGTTTTATGCAAAACATGCAAAACACATAGATTCAGAGAGTATGCTATAATTCGTCGCATAATCTGTTGATCGATTAATTGAATTTTGCAAGTGTGAGTAGAATTGGGGAAAAGGGGTTTCAACAATCTACAGTCGATCACTGAAGCTTTAACGCAACTGCATAATGACGTAATTAGCCTTCCATTAAACAACAATTATTTTTCGGTGTTGCTTTATGATTTCATCCACGTAACTAAGACTAATAATCTACTAGTTGCATTCAATTGCAGGGTTGAATGAATATCAAATAATATATTATTCATTTCTTTCACTATGTGAATAATAAAACATGGAATAATTTTGATGGATGTGATAATTTATTAGGATTAGTATTGTCATTTGAGGTTAAGTGTGATTTGCGTTGGATATAGAAAGCAAACATGGACAAAATAAGAAGTGAATAAAAAGTGGTTTTAATGTTTGATGTTAACTTATTTTTTGGATGGGTTTTAAAGTAACTATTGTGGTTTCTGACTTTTGAACTTAGCAACGTGTAATATATATCAAATGTCAATCAGTTCAACAACTTCTAATGAATGTCAACAACTCGTATTCAAATGTCAACAACGCAAAAACAATTTTTATAATTAAAAAACAACTCTTTTTTCTTATTTTCTTTATTTGACACAAGTTCTGAAATCATGATTATACAATACATGTCAATAGAATGCTCATCAATTGTCAACAACTTATAGAAAAATGTCAACATCTTGTATATCAAATGTCAACGGCTTGTCAACAACTTGTATATAATGTCAACAACTCAAAAACAATTCTTGTAATTAAAAAATACTAACAACTATTTTATTTAATTTTTTTATTTGAACAAGTTCTGGCATCATGATCATACAATACATGTCAATAGCCTGCATATCAAATGTCAATAACTTATAGTAAAAAATGTCAACAGCTAGTCAACAACAAATCTATAACTTTCCAACAATCCCACATTTTCGAATCAAAAGCAAAATCGGTCAATTTCACAGCCATGAAGCTTGAATCAGAGAGATATGAAGCAACAACTACTCTTGGCGCTCAAATTCGTCACTCTAAGCAGCGCGTACATGTTCACGCGCTCCCGAACTCCGGCGCACAAGCTCCCTCATCTTAAGTGAAAATTTTTTTTGACCTTTCAAAATTTAAGCACTCGGTTCCATATACAATGTACTCTGAGGCCTTAATATGATATCCTTCTCAATGAGCTTTTCAAGCAACTTCACACCTCTATCATATTGACCAGCCTTGCAGCAGTTTTCAATCAGAACACCGTAATGCCCTGCTTCCGTTATACTCAGCTTAATCATCAACTGTAACACATCAACTGCAGCATCAAAATCACCCACCTTGCATTAGCCAAGCATCAATTTCATGAAAATCGAGTTATCCTTAGGTGGAATGTGCTACTCCACCATCTCCCTCAACAAAGCCCGAGCCTCAGACATCTTCTCTGCATCACACAGGCCCGACAACAAGGTTGAATAGGTTACAACATTCAGCTTAATCATATATCCTCTCATCTCCTCCACCAACCTTTATGCATCATCCACCCTCTCCACTGCAACACACCCTTCGATCAAAGTCGTATACGTAATCACAGTAGGCCCAATGTTCCTACCTTTCATCTCCACAAACGTCGGCCGCCGCCTACGAGATGCCCGTGCTCCCCGACGACTCCGAGACAATCCATAAATTCTTCAAAGCCAATTTCTGTGAGATTTTATTAGATGCTACTAATTCAAAGCCATGAGAGACTTAATTAATGTAGCATTCAAGCATCAAACATCAAGCAAAATTTCATTTTTCATTTATTTAAGGGAGGAAATTTGGAATTAATACCTGCCACAATAATCTACAAATTCAGACAGAAAAGCTATTTGCTAGAAGAAGCTACAAAGCATCAGCTTCTTTACCCCTAAACCTGTCCAAGCAAAACAATTTCAATTCAATCCATAGTAAAACATCAGTTCTTGGACACACACACACACACACACAATCACACTAAAATGTTAACAACTCTATTAAAATGTCAACAACTAAAAAATAACACTTATAATTCACATATCAGTAGCCAGAATATCAAATGTCAACAACTCTATTAAAATGTCAACAACTAAAAAATAACACTTATAATCACATATCAATAGCCAGAATATCAAATGTCAACAGCTCTATTAAAATGTCAACAACTAAAAAATAACACTTATAATTCACATATCAATAGCCATAATATCAAATGTCAACAACTCGTATTAAATTGTCAACAACTAAAAAATAACACTTATAATCGAAATTATCGAAATTATGACGAGAGATATAATCGAAATTATGTGAATCAATACACAAGACATTATCCAAATTATTCAAAGCTTGCAGCAGAAAAATAGCTTACTGACTCTACATAAAGGAATTAATTAATCTAAAATACTTTATAAAAAAAACTCAAAAGTAATCGGCTGATCGAGTGACCTTTATTGTCCCAATTAGTGAGAATTAGCAGCACCAATTTGATGCCATGCGTTTCCGGAGACGGCACCGGTGATGCTACTAGATTTTCCGCACCCTCAGTCTCAGGAGCCAGCGACGGACTTCTGCTCAGAAAATCTTCATTTCGGTTGAGCTCCGCTGCAGTAGACGGATCCATCCAGTCCGAATATGAATCAGCTGCACCGTCGAAGGCCTCCGGAGCTGGTGCCGGACTCTCGGATTTCTCCTTGTGCGCCGGCGACGGTGCCAGAGAAGGAACTATGTGAGATTTACTCTTACCGAAAATCCTATGAATTGGATCCAGAGAAAGAGCTATGTGATCTTCCTTTAGCAGAAACCCTAGGAATTGGGGCTGGAGAAGGGGCTAAAGCAGCGACAGTTTTTTACTCAAATTACCATTTTGACCTTTTTTAATTAATTAATTCTAAAATATTTTTGATGTGGCAAATTCTGGACCACTCGTTTAATAAAAATGAGTGGCTAATAATGCATCTCAATTCTCAATTAGAATAAAAAATCTCAATTGATCACAATCCTATATATATATATATATATATATAAAATAAATTTTGAAGAATTAAAAAAAATAAAAAATAAAAAAAGGAAAACGCGTTGCATCGTCCGCGGTATCGTCCGTGTGACTCGCAGTAGGGTGGACGATAGTGGTCGAAGCCCTATCTTCCGCGGACGAAGCATAGGGCGCGGACGATGGATGTGTCATCGGGCGGACTATCGTCCGCCCCACTGTGGATGCCCTAATAGATACACACTTGAACTTAAGACTGTTTTCATATCACATGGATGTTATTAGTTGTAAATAATTGATTAATATTACGTTGGTTTAATTAATGTGGTCTTTCTTATTCTGTATGTGTTCATTAAAAACAAATTATTAACCTTCTTTCGAAAAAATTAAGATGGTATACGCGTACAATAATAATAATTATTATTGTTAGTATTAGTATTAGTATTAGTATTAGTATTAGTATTAGTATTAGTATTAAAACACAATCGATCCTTGATGTACGTATTAAAAATAAGCGCTTTTATTGCTGATCCAATTAAATTTTGATACTACACCTATTTTTTCTTTTTAAAACTTGTCGTTTCCAATTGCAATATTTCTTGCATTAAATACACTTTAGTACAAAAATATAGTACTAAATTAGTTTAATATAATATTCGATTTTCTAGACTCGTACGTAGATGTACATGTTTGGGTTTTCTCATAATATTCAACTTGTAATCTCAAATCTCTTGAAATTAGTTTAATATAAGTCCGTTGTCTACCTTCTAGGATTTTTAATTATCTTAAAATTATAACATAATGTATTATTCTAATAATTATACTACGTATATAGAAACGCAATAGTTTATTGATATATCTACCTACTACATTAATGTGACTGGATATTCCAAAATATAAGAGTGTCCACAATGGAGGAGCCGCGGCCCGCGGCTCGGTGCACGGCCCCCATTGCAGAGAGCCGAGAGCCGGGGCGCAGGGCCGAGAGCCGAGGGTGAGCCGCGGCCCTCCACTGCAGCGGGCCGCGTTTCGCGGCTGGGCTGCGGAAAAATTATTTATTTATTTTTTAATTTTCGAACATTATTTTATAAAACACTACACTTCCATTCCATTTTTTAAACTCCATTTTACTTCCATTTTCCTTCAATCTTTCCTTCCAATTTCAATTCAACCTTGGAACTATGGATTCCGACGATGAACAATTCCAACAAGCGGTAGATCTGGAGTTCCAAAACCTTGTTGCAGCGGTGCAACGTGAAGCCGACGAGGTGGAAGATGCGGCGGAAGAGGCGGCGGTGGTGGCAGTCCCTCGGCCATTTCATCATCGGTGATTTTTCGACCGTGATCATGCCGGGGCTGACCGCCGGTTGATGGAAGACTACTTCAATGAGAACGTCTGTTATCCGACAGAAATTTTCCGTCGGCGATTCAGAATGTCGCAACGTCTCTTCGTCCATATAGCGACGTGTTTGGCGCAGCGGTTCAGGTGCTTCAACTTGCGATATGATGCCACCGGCCGACCCGGCTTGTCGACATACCAGAAGTGTACGATGGCAATTAGACAGCTTGCATATGCCGGGCCCGCTGACATGTTCGACGAATACCTACAGATGGGCGAAACGACTGCCCTACAGACGTTGAGGCAGTTTTGCAGGGGCATTAAGGATATCTTCAAAGGGGAGTATCTACGGAAGCCATCGACTGATGATTGCCAACGTCTGATGGATATGCACGGGACTGTACATCATTTTCCAGGGATGTTGGGGAGCATCGATTGCATGCACTGGGAGTGGAGGAACTGCCCGGTGGCTTGGAAGGGGCAATTCACTTCTGGTTTCAAAGGCCTACATCCCACGATGATTCTTGAAACAATTGCTGATTACCGCTTGCGAATCTGGCACGCGTATTTTGGGGTCGCTGGATCGAACAACAACATCAACGTTCTACAATCGTCCCACCTGTTCAATGAAGAGAGCCGAGGTGAGGGTCCGCAAGTTAGATTCATGGCCAACGGCACTCAGTACAACATGGGGTACTATTTGGCCGATGGGATATACCCTCGATGGCCCGTGTTTGTGAAGACGATCCGACAACCCGTTGGGCCGAAGCAAACCTACTTCGCGAAAAAATAAGAGGGTGCTAGGAAGGATGTTGAGCGAGCTTTTGGTGCACTCCAAGCGCGATGGGCAATTATACAGTGCCCGGCTCGACAATGGCACGAAAATGATGTCGCAGACATCATGACTGCATGTATCATATTGAACAATATGATAATAGATGACGAAGGATTTGCTGCAGAGCGATGGACACCGGAAGATGGTGCTAGTTCGCGCTCGGGTACTGTCATGGAGCCCCTGCAGATGGGTGTACCACGTAGTAATGAATACTTGATCCAGCGGTACACCGATATGCGGAGCCAAATATCGCATTCATCACTGCAGGCTGATATGGTTGAAGAGGTCTGGAACCGTAGAAGGAGCGCCGCAGAGTGATTTGGGTTTTGGGTTTCCGGGTTGTTGTTTTTAAACTAGGTCACTTTCGTTGTATAATTTTCCTACTTTAATATAATACAACGAAATTATTGTTACATTTTTTTTAGGTTGTGAATTTTTTTTGTTTACAATCCAAATTATTTTATTTTAATTAAATTTATAAATATCATAAATTTAAAGACTAATAAAATTTATAAGACATAAATTAAAAATATTATTAAAAAAGCAAACAAATTAATTTTGTTTTTTGGAGAGGGCCACATTTCGTGGCCCTATTGTTTTTATTCATTTTACCATTGTAAAGGCCACAAGAGAGCTACAAATGGTGGCCAGACCACATTTGGTGGCCTTCAAGGGCCACCACGGTGGACACTCGAGTACATGAATTCAATTTTAAGCTTCATTATGTTTATATCAATAGGTCAGTTTTTATATACTCCGTATAGTAATACTCAATTCGTGCGCAGCTCAACAGGTAGCTACGAACAATAAGGTAAGAAAATTTGTTGTATTTTGATGTTAAAATATAAATTAATTAGTTGAAGCGTCTAGCCGCGTGTATTACGGGGCGATTAAATTTCCAATTCGAACAATTAATAATAATTGGGCACCGGTTATATTTGTCATCGACGATAACCTCAAAATGTGGACGCATTGCAAATAGGGTGTGGTCTATATCAAATTTAGAATACCTAATTTGAATTATTGAAATCGTGATAGTGTGAATTAGAATGCCCAGGCCCAGCTCTTACCAATTTTGAATATTGATTTGAAAATCGTAACTCCGCCTGTCAAGCTCAATGATGTGAATATCAATTTAGGATTCTTTAATTTATGAGTTTTCGTTTTTCAAACTTTTCCCATTGACATTACTTTTTTTTTTATTTTCTTTCTTGACATTAAGATGTTTCACTGGAAAGAACGTCGATCAACATAACATAATCATATACTAGTATATTGAAATTATATAACACGCGAATTATATTGCTATTTCGCTTCTTAATAATATGCGTGTAACATGCCAAGTTTTTATAGCTAGTAATTGTTTTTATTAAAGAATAAATTGACTACAAATTTTTTATCTTGTAACACTTTCCTATTTTCCTTATTATCTTGTGACACTTTTTCTTAGTTTTTGCCTACTGGGATTATGAATTTTTTAATAATTCTCCTCTAACCAAATAGTAGTAGTACTGAACACACGTCACCTAATCCAATAAATCAAAAGATAAAATGCGATGGAATGCATCTTCTTGAATAACTATTGTAGGAGTAGTATTTTGTCTCGATTATCTATATATATCTTGTCGACCTATATTTGAATGTCTGTACTAGCTATAGACTATAGTCACCTTATTTATCGCATTTTTCTGTATCGCATTAAAATACGTACATGCATCTAACTATAGCACGAATTACGATTATATGACGATGTTCCATTCCATGTCTACAACATCTTAATTTAGTTTCTTTTTTACACCCCACATGATGCATTTCATATTTGTTTACTGTAAAAATCCAACCAGAACACTACATTTAACAAAGTAATTATATTTATAGTAAAATTAAACAAAAGTTGATTTTTTGCTTGTCGAGATCGAACTATAATGGATCGATGTTCATCAATGCATCCATAGTAGATCTTCATGATTGAAGTGTAGAACATATTATTACTATTTATTTTCAATTTATCTTTATTGTAATGACGTGGCATAAGAAAGTGACCAAAAGTATTAGTAGACGAGTAAATAATGAAATGTACAAATTAATTAATCAGTGATCAGAAATTTTAGGGAGTGTATATTTTGTTGCTACGAATTGAAAAGTTTAGTCTTAATTGCAACCGTTCGAAATTAGGTTGAGTTTGCATCATCTCCCATAAATAGAGATTAAATTAGCAATATATAGCATAATTTCCACAATTATTTGGATTTAATTTTGATACGTAACAACCATAGTTGTTTAAAAGGCTAAAAAATAGCATTGTTCCTTTGTCATTATCTTATGAGGAAACATCCCCATATGCTTACTTTAATCTTCCCAACTGATCTCCTTCTTCTCCTCTCTCTCTCTCTTTCAATCCCACAAATGGCTTCTGATCAATCCAAGTTAGATCTATCAGAAACCTCCTCCGATCTCCCACCGGAGTCCTTCTACGTCCCCAGCGACGACGAATACGAGTGGTTCGATCGCAATGCTGTAATGCAGCGCAAATCATCCTTGAAGATAGGCTACAACCGCAACTTCACCTCTTTCTCTAATCGCTCCACCGTCGTCTCTCATCAAAAACTATCCGCGCCGTCGGTTTTTGCGCTGCCCAAGATTCTGAAAACCGGTCGAGCTGAACCGGGCAGGTCGTTGTTTAGAAGCCTGTCTGAACCGGGCGGGAAGGCCGCCCTACATGCAGCTGAACCGGGTTCGCCCAGAGTGTCTTGCACCGGGAGGGTTGGGTTCAAGAGCGGTGATGGTAAGAAGACCGGCTTCGCCAGGATTGTCAGCTCTATATTTGGAACTCGGACCGGTCGAAGCCGGTCGCAGAAAAGAGGAAACGGCCTGGTTCATTCAGGAGCTGACCGGTCGGGTAAGTGGTGAAATGGTACGGGCGCTGTAAATTACTCAATAAATATATATAAATTTTTGGGTCCCATTTTTCATGTACAAATTTATGTTAATGGAGTACTTAATTAAGAGCCATGTAGATAAAAGTAACTATATTTACACGTTTTTTCCTTCATTATTATTGATAAAGATATGTGTTGATAGGTTTGTTATGATTTTTAATTCTCGATAGGCCGCTGTCTGGTCGTCCTTTTTGACAATTCTTGGATCGTATTCATTTATTAGTGGAAATATAGCTATGAATTGTGTGGGAAAATGACTTTAAAATGGGTAAAATATGCATAAACAATTGGTATATATTTTATCGAGACTCTATATTGTGTATGCGTGTGCGGTAATTAGTGGGATCATATATTGTGATATCCAAAGAATTAGCATAATAAGAAATCAGAGTTAATGCGTATGCGCGTACGGTAATTAATTAGTAAATAGTATTTCAAATTAATTTCAAATACTGCTAGTAATTTATATCGGTTTAAGAGTGGCAAAAGAAGAAAAGTTGAAGGAGTTTGGAATTGTTTAGGGAAATAATTAAGATGGTGGACCAAACGCAGAATTGATTATACACTCGCTCCACTCAATAATTAAATAAAGAGAGAGGGAGGAGCATCCACTCAATTTGATACCAACCAAAATTCAAAACGAATAATCTCGTATATATCATGTATATTTTTTATACTTGGTGCGCCATGTAAGAAACACGATTTGGCTAAATCAATAATTACTTGATTAATATAACATGCTTTTAGCTGGTGATCTTTTAATAGATTGATCGAACATGCATGCGATTTAATATTTGAATGTTTTGGACAAGATTTAACACAATTTGTTATTTAAAGTAAAGGATACTCATACGTTGTACACGTATAGTAATTGTAAGTTTTGGACAAGATTTAGCACAATTTATTAATTTTGGTATGTGGGGAAGCAATGCTTGTTGGTAGTTCCCAAATAGTAGTATACTTACTAGTATAAGATATACACTGAAAAAAATGATAAGTAGGGTTGAAAAGTAAGCTGATCTGCTTCCGCTGGCAATTACTACTACTCCCTATTTATTTCCGACCAAATAATAAATTATGGCCTATCATTTTTGAACCCACAGCCACAGTGATAGCATTTTAGGAGTACTACATTTATCAATAGGAGTAGTAAAATAGAAAATAAAACACAGTGAATTTGTAGGAAGAAACTAGTTTGTCTTACTTTTGTCCTGTAAGATCATGATATGATATCTGCCTGAGCAGATCTAAATATGTGTTTATCAATCCGAATTTTCCTGGTTGTATTGTGGGGAGTGTTTCATAATGATTTGGAGATCAGTTCCTCCGTGATCATGGAGGGTGGGAAATCCATTGCCAAAGATGACTTGATTTGATGAGCCGAAATGATATATGTATATAAATAAGGATTGTCTCGAGGCATGCATTAGATTCCGCCCTTGTTTTAGGCATGGATAACCCAACATTCCTCCAAGAGCATTCATTCCGATGTAAGAGCAGCCACATCGGTGCTCGAATGCATTGAGCACTGCCGTGCCGCTAAGCAGGCTGACATGGCCTCGCGTGATTGGCCAACGGCTTAGCGAATGGCATTTTCTATTTTTTTTAAAATTCGAAATATATTTTAAAAATCGATTTTAGGATTTAATTATGTAATTTTAAATTTGTAGGATTTTAATTATGTAATTTTTAATTTTTAGGATTTTAATTATGTAATTTTTTATTTTTTTAGTAATTTGTAATAGTATTTCGGATATTTTTAATGCATTTTAATATTGTGGAAATATTTTTATTTAAATTGAATAATAGAATAGTGGGACCCTTGAGTATGCTATTGTGAAAGAGAATGAATGTGAATGTTGTGCTTTTACTGAAGAGCAGTGAATAAAAAATGAATAAATATGGATCGGGCCCACAACCACGATCTTGGGGAAGAGTATGGATATGGATGCGCCTTTCTCTTTGATACAACTAGGGCTGGCAAATCGTGCGGATTGGGTCGTTATCGGGTCAACCTGATAATGACCCAACCCAATAAGGCCAAACCTGAACCCGACCTGTTAAGGAAACTGTAAATCCGAACACGAACCCGACCTGTTACCTTCAAATCCGAACACGACCCGCACCCGACACGAACCCGTTATCGACACGATATAATATGGGTTGACACGACACGATAACAACCCGAACCTGATATTACACGATTAAAACCTAATATTACACGATTAAACCTTAATTTTTAACCTAATTTACACAATTAAAATTCATTTTATACTATTTAAACCTAATTTGTAAGAAATTAAAAAATTAAAGTAATATATATTTTTTTAAATAATAATAAAAATAATAATATTATTTCTTAATGGGTTACCCGTATCCGACCCGCATCCGACCCGAACCCAACCCGAAATTATCGGGTTCTTAATGGATCAACCCGATAAGGACACGGATCCAATAAGACTTGACCCAAACCCAATAATTTCGTGCGGATTCGTGTCGGATTATCGTGTCGTGTCGAAAATTGCCAGCCCTAGATACAACGCATTTCAAAGTATAAAATATGACAAATTAAAAATTTTAAAACTTCATGATCTGTTATCCCAATTTTGAAATACGTAAAATAAACTAGATTTTGATCAAATTGCACGATCTACATAATCATAACTTGGTGCAAAAACTAATATAATGAATTAAAAATGATTAATGAACAAGCGAACCCTATCAAAATATGACACGTGTCGCCACAGAGGTCCCTTATCCGATTCGTAAAATGTAATGGAAATCTAGTCCTGCATCCGATGGTGGTAATGGAAGAAGTGGACAAAAAAAAAGGCAACACCTTCACAGCCATCTCTTTCGATAATGCTCTCGTGAAATCTAATGACTACAGCTCTCTGTGCTGAATTCTGTCCTCACCGCCTCCTCTTCACCCGCCACAAAATCCCTCCCTACACCTCCCTTTTCAGATGCAGAAGCAACGGAGATTCCCTATTAACCAACTCCACAAATCTAGACACACTCAAGGTTAAGCTTTCCACTGAAGCTAGGCCCAATCATGTCTCCGCTTACACCGATTTCAAAGAAGCCCATTTCTTGAAACTTCTCCACCGATCCTGCAAAGCCGGGAACTACGATGAAGGCCTTTACTTTCTTGAATGTATGGTCAATTTGGGCTACAAAGCAGATGTCATTCTCTGCACCAAGCTCATCAAGGGCTTCTTCAGCTCCAAAAACGTCGACAAAGCTGCCAAAGCGATGAGGATTCTTGAGAGATACGGCGAGCCCGATATCTACGCTTACAATGCCTTTGTCAGTGGCTTGTGCAAAGCTAATATGATTGATTCTGCTAATCAGGTACTGAGCCGGATGCGGAAGAGAGGCTTTGCACCTGACATTGTCACCTATAACATTATGATTGGCAGCCTTTGCAATCGAGGGAAGCTTAGTTTAGCTTTGAAGATGATGGATGATTTGTTAGCGGACAAGAATTGTCAGCCTACTGTCATCACCTACACTATCTTGATTGAGGCCATGATTCTTGAAGGCGGGATTGGTGAGGCCATGAAGATCTTTGATGAGATGCTGGCTAGAGGGCTGCAGCCTGATATGTATACTTACAATACCATTATTAGAGGGATGTGTAGGTGTGGATTGATGGATGAGGCTTTCGAGTTTGTTAGGAGCTTGACGAGTCGAGGGTGCAAGCCCGATGTGATCTCGTATAACATCTTGTTGAGGACTCTGCTGAATCAGGGGAGGTGGGATGAGGGGGGGAGGTTGATGGAGGAGATGTTTGCAGCTGGGTGTGAGCTGAATGTAGTCACCTACAGCATTCTGATCAGTTCGCTGTGTCGGGAGGGGCAGCTGGAGGAGGCCATCAACATGTTGAAGATCATGATGGATGAGGGGCTGAGCCCGGATACTTATACCTATGATCCGTTGATCTCGGCTCTGTGCAAGGAAGGGAGATTGGATTTGGCAATAGCGTTCTTGGATTACATGGTCTCGAGTTGCTGCTTTCCTGATATAGTGAACTACAATACTATACTATCAGCATTGTGCAAGAATGGCAATGCTGATGAGGCTTTGGAGGTCTTTGGGAAGCTTGCTGAGAACGGGTGCCCCCCGGATGTGAGCACCTATAACACGATGGTGAGCGCGTTGTGGAACTCTGGGGACCGGGGTAGAGCCCTGGTGCTCGTCTCGGAGATGATAGGGAAGGGGATTGATCCTGATGAGATCACTTACAATTCTCTTATATCATGTCTGTGTAGAGATGGGATGGTGGATAAGGCTGTTGAGTTGTTGGGAGATATGGAGAGTAGTGAGTTTATACCATCGGTTGTCACTTATAACATTGTCATTCTTGGACTGTGCAAAGTTCGTAGGATCAGTGATGCTATTAGAATACTGGCGGAGATGGTTAGGAAGGGCTGCCAGCCTAATGAGACGACGTATGTTCTGCTAGTCGAGGGTGTGGGGTTTGCAGGGTGGCGAGCAGAGGCCATGGAGCTTGCAAACTCTCTATGTAGGAGAAATGCTATATCCAATCAGGCGTTGACGCGTCTTCATAGAACGTTTCCCGTGAATCATGCTTATGCAGGAGGCTCTGCTAGAACATAAATCAAAGGCTAATTTTGTGTTTTTTTTGCTCTGATTCTGTTTAGTTGCAAGTCTATATTGATTAGTTCTTGATCACTCTTCTCACAAAATTTTGATGGTGTGCAGTTGAAGCCATTAATACAAGAAATTCTTGGAAGAGACTGCAGAATTCATCATTACATTCATAGCATAGATTTGAAAGAAAACACACATTATTATATCTACTATTATCGTGATGCATTCCGAATCAATAAACTTGAATTATGTTTCTTTCGATTTTGAGATTATTGAGTCAACATCCTTTGTTAAAATGACATCTTACAATAATGAAATACAGAAAGAATGATAGAAATGCAATCACATCTATTAGTGGGGAAAATAATTAGTCTGAAATATACTTATATATGATGACTGAGAAGATTTTCCTAGATTACAACAAAAATGCATACTTACAAAAGCCATTAGGCCAAGACGAACGTAGGGTGAGGCACCCACCCAATTAAAAAAAATGAGCAGTCTATTCCTCTAAACAAATCAGTATTCCAACAAGCTGTACAAGGGGGTGAAGCTCAGAAGATGAGTAGATCTGAGAGGTCATCCATGGGTATCTCAAGGCCGACAACATCATCATGTTCTTCACCGTCTACTTCAAAATTGAACCAAGAATTGAGATCCTGGGGTGCATCTGTGTCACAATCTACGCCTAGCTCTTCTATCCCATCTATTTTGTCGAGGGGCAGAGCTGAGAAGTCAGCCGAAGAATCCTTGGCGTCTCTCGATGACCCAGGAGGGGCATTACCAGAAGACATGAATCTAACATCTTTTCTCCTGTTGCCACTGTTGTTTGCTGCTTCACTGCCTGGTTCTGCAATTTTATTGACTCCAGACATTGAAAGCTGAGCTGTTTTCTGCTTCGGTTTCGACTTTGTTTTGCGCTCGCCCTTCGCACCACCCATGGACAACCTTCCGTTCTTGCTTGAATCCCTATCCCTTTCGCTTCTCCTTCCCTTCGCACCACCAGACATGCCTAGACCAGCCGAGGCATGGAAAACGGAACCACCTACATCATCAAGAGATAATTCTTTTTTCTTTCCTCTATTTGATATTGACCCATTTTTAGCAACACCGTGATCGAAAGGACGAAGTGAAGTCCCAAGTGCATCTACCAAATCACCAAAGAAAAAACATTTTTACTATTAACACGAATAGAAGATACGAAGTATAAAACTGAAAATGCAAATATTGTTTCCAATATGTGTTGAAAATTATTACAGGATCTAAAACACAATAAGTACATCACAGCATATTGAGAACTTGCTGGGAGTTGGATCATAATTTGTATTGGCTATTTGTAACTGCATTTAACAAGATAAAATGCTTACCGTTAGCAGCTGCTGGGTTAACACCAGAAAGTAGCTCCTTCTCAGAGAACTGAGGAGGTGGTGCATAAACGATTTCCCGAAGTGCAGGCTCAGAAAAACAACTGATACCAGAATCTTCAAATTTACGGCATCTAATTAGTGTCCTCTTGCAAAAAGCCAAAGCAACTTGTTTTGACACCTTAGTAATTCCATGCTTAGAGGCAAATGCTCCTTTAGTTGCCTGCAAATCATTCCAAACAAGAACCGAAATCAGTATGTAGTTTTGTTCAACATAAAACAAGAGAAAATGGTGCAGTGCCTACTAAAGATGAGAATGTATCAATGAGAATTCAACAATTTAAATGCACTACTCCCTCCATCCTTGAAAAATATAAACTTTTAGAATGGCTTTGGTTTTAATGCACAATTGGTAAAGTAAGAGAGAGATAGAAAGAAGTGATTGAAGTATTGTTGTTAGTGGAGAATGTATCCCATCTCATTAGAGAGATTTTTTTTTCCTAAAATGGAAAGTTTCTAATTTTAAGGGACAGACCAAAATGTAAATAGTTTCTATTTTTAAAAGACGGAGGGAGTGTAATATTAACTCACACAGTCTCACTCGAGTGGCAGATGGACAGGAAAAATCAATAAGGTATAGTTTCACAGAAAATACAGTACTCCAGGATTCGGAAGATTTATTTATCTATAATAACAGAGAGTATCAAGAATTTAAAACTGACCAGAAGTTTCTTATAGCTCGACTCAACAAGCTTGTCCATTGCAACCTGCTCAGGGTACCTGACATACAATAAAACGCATTGTATGTATCATGAGATGATGCTAACAACACTTCTACTACTCCTTGAATAATTTTATTTAACATATGATGGCTCCAAGTAATAAGAAATTTACCTCCTCATGCCATTTTCTTCTTGAATAGCCTTATCTATTTTATCCAAGCATGTTTTCTTCTTCCTAACCTAAATTATAAGAGCAGGAAAGAAAATCAATCACATTGAACCATGCTTACAGCCTTGAGATGTTGAGAGCAAGTGTTCGAAAGGGGAAGGAAGCAGGAACTATTAGCAAAGACTGCTCATCAGTGAATTTAGAGAAATATGTATACATGATATATTTATCTTAATGATATCGTGCAAGATGACCTGTTCAAGAAGTCCCTTCTCCAACTGAGCAATTTCATGGTTGATTCCCTCATCTTCTTTATCGACCAGTGCAGGCTGCATTGTGTCCATTATACAATCATAAACAAAAAAGCATAAAAATAGGAAACGATAATTAATCAAATGAGTTAGCATGAAGAAAAGGAGAGTAAATATGAAAATCACATTTTCAGTATCAATCTTTATGATTAAACTTACCACAGCTTCCAGGAACAGGCCAATGCTCTCCAGTTCTACTACAAGCTTTTCTTCAACACCCATCTGCTCATATTGAAAATTTAAGGAAGAAATGCTGCTATTATTTGGCAGCACGCTTTGTGGACCAAGCTCAAATCTTGAAAGCCTAACCAAAACTTCAACCTCTGAATGCATGAAACCATCTTTTTGTGTCAGATCACCATTACACATATAGTCTAGTGCAGTAGGGCTCCTATCAACATCCATATTCCCGTTGCAAGGAAAAATCTTATGTGCATTGCCATTTTTCCTTGTTTGAGAACCAATTATTGGCTCAGAGAATTCTAAGTTATTTGCACGCTGACTTTCAGTTTCAGAGAGGAAGTATGAATTATTAGCCGAATTCCTTAGTCTACCAAATCCAGTTTCTTCAAACTCTTCAATTTCATCTTCCATAATAAGAGCAGATAGTACCCTCTGATAAAGTGGAGTACTTCTGCCAAAGCTTTTCTCTGCATCTGAGGACCCGTGTATAAAGGAATTCAGGCGTTGCTCAACAAAATCCATCCTATCCAAAGAAGCAGAGCCAGAAGCTGGAATAGCTACGTGGCAATAATCATCCTGATAAAATAAAAGCAAGCACTTTAAACATCAGGTACAGTAGAAAACCAGAGGTCTGTGACAGACTCTGTTAAGAACATATTAGAAGAAACACGCAAAAAATATTTCGATCAAAAGATTCAGCTCAAGTCATGAAACAAATAGCAGGTTAGGAATATCACATGGACCAACAAGGGTTGGAGAAGTGGTGTTCAAATGAAATATGATGAAAGATCTTAGTTACAAATCAGCTACCTGATTGAAATTCCAATTGCTCTGGTACTGAGACAAACGTGTACATGACTCTTCAGCCAATTTTAGCTGATTCAAAATAAAGAGAACTTTCAGGAATTGACTAACAACAAGAATTGGAGAATATAAGTAATCATCAATAAAGTTCACCTGTTGTGATGAGTATGATTTTTCATCTTGACCAATAGAAGCAAATACGGCCTCAAATGTTTTCCAGAAGGCACTTGAACATGCTTTGACTGCAGCATGGTGGTGATCAGCAAAACATGCAGGATAAACTTTTTTATAAGATAAAAAAACAGTAATGCTTACAGCTAGAGGTGCGGGCAAGATTAGCGGCTGCCAAGAGTTCTTCACGATCATCATCTGATTCCCCTGAGAAAGAAG
This sequence comes from Salvia splendens, assembly GCF_004379255.2. Classification (NCBI taxonomy): domain Eukaryota; kingdom Viridiplantae; phylum Streptophyta; class Magnoliopsida; order Lamiales; family Lamiaceae; genus Salvia; species Salvia splendens. The sequence continues at coordinate 12,541,250 of NC_056033.1, forward strand.
AACACCTCAGTTTGTTCTGATTAACTCAATATTAAGACAGATAAACTGTCGTAAGGTTCGTATCACTTGTTCTGCTAAGGGAATCGCACTTCATTCTGAACATGACATGGAAGTATGGAACTCATTAAAGTGAAGGTGGTGAGCTTAATTAAGTGATAAAGCATGGCAAGCACAAGGTACGAGTTCTATTGACAACTATCAGGTACTGATAAAAAGCCAAAAAGTGGAGCTTTATCTTAGTCTAAGCTCTACACAACTCAAGAAATGAACAAGGAGCGATTCATAGATCTAAAGAGAAAGTAGTTCAGAAATCCATTCAAAGAACCACTGGCGGACCAATGGTCAAACCCTCAAATAGAAATAATTAGACTCAAAATCTAAAGTTTAAAGATTTCATCTACCACTGACCACATAGTACAGTCAAGAAACCTACAAAAACTAAAATTTTGATTGGCACTGTGCCCATAACCCAAAATTTAAAATATATTAAACGGTTTACCACTGCAATCCGGGGATCCCCCATTTGTCACATGGCCAAGGCGAGAAATGTTTCTGCGGTCTGAAAGCTTCTTCAAAGGACGGCCTGACTTGCTGTGACATATGTAAAGACTTATTGAGCAACGGAAAAAAATTACATAAAACTAGGATTCAGGGTATTCAGCAAAGGAAATAAATTACCTCCCACTCTTCTCAGAACCAGACCTTGCATTTCGTAGAGGCTTGGTTGGCACCACATTATCCAATTTTTCTCTTGTTGGTGAAATACTAGCCCTAGAAAAAGGTGATACTCGTCCACTCCGCCCTTGCCTTCTTACACTATCAGTAATATCTTCCTTGGCAACAATTTTATTCTTTTTAATAGGGATTGGTGAGGGTCCAACACTCTGGCCTGCATTTGCAGTCCTTTCTTCCAGATCCCTACTTCCGACACATTTATCATTTATTCTGCTATCACCAGCACCGGATTCTTCACTTTCAGACAATCTGGCTGGAGATGAAATATTCTCAGATTTTACTTTAAAATTTTGGCTCCCATTAGCGATGCTCTTGGTAAGAAGTGAAGTGTTGATCCCACCAATGCTTATCCTTGGACCAAACTCTGTAGGAGAACACCCTTCAGATTGCATCTGCATTTCATCATTGTTTGATACTGGAATAAGATTTGTTCTCCTTGTTCGTGACATCTTCTGTGTCCTCTGACCACCCCATTGAGTTATTGGGGGGGAGGATGATCCGGAAGGTAAGGGACGCTTGCGATTGTTAGGCCCACCATTGGAAGTGTTTTTAGTCATAACTTGGCCCTGCTCCCAACTCTCCAAAGTTCCAATCACGCGAGGAGCATTAGCAGCAGACATAGAGCCACCCCGTGGTGCCCTTGAAGCCTTTCCTTTTACTATTGGGCTAGACGACATGGTATGGTTCTCCTCGCGATTATTTAACCTAAAAGGAGGCCCATAAGAATTGTCATCCCCAGAAATTCCACTTCAGAATTCAGATCAACATAAATAATTAAATTGATCACAGACAATTATTGCGGAATGGATAAATTGAAAAAAAGTTCTTAGCTAAGTACAGATGTATAAAAAGAAAGACACATACTTAACATTTACTTTTCCCAGGTGTCGCTCCTTTATTGGTCCCCCAGACACATCCCTTGAGAGCATTGATTTTTCTTGTTCACTTTTGAAGGTTACACGGGCAGTAGAACCAGCAGAAGATGGCATAGGCTCTAGCTTGTTACCACCACCAGAAGCCCCCGATCTGTCAAAATAGCATATCCAGGGAAAATACATGATAATATTAAAACCAATACCATCAACAGTTCCATAAATTTAATACTCCCCCACAAAAACTAATCTCCATGGCAAACAAAAAGTGTGCAGTGAGATTAGAACAACAAATAATTTCTGGATAGTTCAGTAAACAACAGCAAAAACAGACTTGATTACCTGAAACCATGGGAAGAATCAGCAGGGGGCAGACTAGAATCCATAGAAAGCTTATTATGCATGTTCCGTTTCAGTTCACCATCATTGTCAACGGATCTTGAAGACACTGTACCAACAGAGCGTTTCCTTTTCATTTTCTTATCCCATCCTTCTCCACCAGCAGGTAACCTTCTTATCTTTTCCTCAACCATATCAGGTTCTGCATTATTATCTTTAAGAAAGTCTCTCTCTTTTGTCACTGTCATAGGCTGCCGCAGTACTGCGTTATTCCTGCATTCTGCCTGAAAATAGGGAAGTGAGCAATTATTTCTAAACACAATAACAAAAAAACTGAAAGAGCCAGAACTATTGGTGAAGCATAAGTCAGAACCACTAGAAATGTAAAACACAAGAATGTAAAATAGATACAGTGCATTTTAGGCATAATATTGTAAGATACTTATTTGATATCTCCTCTGCATCAGTAGTTATAATTATGTGCTATTTATAGCTTTCACTTATGAAAAGACCAAAGTGTGGGTTTGCAATGTACACAAGCACTTCCATTCATAATCAGCAACCTTTCCTGCTATTAAAGTAAGCCAGGTCAGAGGGAAGATTAGCAATCTAACACTTGTAGTATTGTTTTCATATTGTTTTCAGGGTGGATATTCTTGGGCGCTTGCTTGTTTCTTATGTGTGTGTGAGAGAGAGAGAGAGAGAGACTGCTATTATTGACACAACGATAGCAGAATGAAAGACGTGGGATGAGACATTTGCAACTAGCACTCTATTCGTTAAGAAAAAGTACGATATCAGAACCCAAATCAGCAGAAATAATTAATAGATTCTAGTTCTACAAACCCGGGGTTCATTTGTTGAGGTACGTGACAGCTTACTGAGACCAACATTCTTAGACCGGTCATCAAACTTCTGACTCCCTAATTCCGAAGAGTTCCGATGTATCTGAGATATCTTCAAGGTTGCACCACTAGATCTTTCATTTGTCAACTGTTCATTCCGCAGCTGCTGTGGCTTCTTAGAGGGCAATCCCTCAACATATTTGCTCAACTTATTCAAATGCTCATCGAACTTTTTAGCTCGACCACTAGTCAAAAAGAGAAGTATTTGTTTCATAATATACAAAGATGATAAGAAAAACAAATAAAAAACATTAATGCATGAGCAAGGTTTTATATAATTCAGTGTATTTTTTTTAATTTAACGCAAATTTCAACAAGTTGCTGTATAACTGTGCTCTGGAACATAAAGTGAATTTTAGAAACTGAAGGAAATGGTCCAATTCATTTTGATCTTCATGAATGCTCAGCACATGCAATATTTCCAAACAAATATGATTCTTACCTGGCTTTGAAACAAGTATCTGCAACACTAGCTCTTAATCGCTTTAGCTCCTCAACAGCTGCTGGAGGTGAATTCTTTAGATGAGCAAGTCCAAAAGAGTTTTCCTCCAAATTGCTCCCAACTGAGTTCGTCAGAACCCTCCTCAACTCACCATACCGAGCATGTCTTGGATCACCCATAACAATTGGCTCCAAGATTAGGCATTGAGATAATGAGGTCACATCTCCCGGTGAAATAGCACTACCCCTAGAATTAGCCTTCCCAGAAGAAATGTTCCTACTCTCTGAACCTTCTCTGAAACTTGAAGACCGACCCAAAGAGGGAGAAGAGTATCCCCTCTGGCTACTCTGGTAGTTACCAGCAAAATTAGTATCTGGACTGGCTGACATCAAATCAAATCTTGAGTTTCCATCCATTATTAGGATGAATAACTCATGTCTCTAAGTCCTCTCTCTATAAAGGTCACGCTGCCTATGCAGCCAAAAGCTGGAAAAGCCAAAAACAGAGAAAAGTCATCAGAGATCTCGAAGGGCATTGCATTCTTTACCATGATGAGTCGAGTGTATAGATAAGCAGTAATGACTCAAAGGCACTGAGACAGTCACTTAAAAATGAAGCACTCCAGAACCGACAGAAATTGGAAACTACAGCTTTTGAAAAGACTCGTGTTTGATCTGATATTTCTATAGATACTTAAACTTCTATATCATGCAAATACTTAATTAAGTGACTCTTTACAAACAAGTGAAATATCCCATAAATAAAATCTAATAATTCAAAGTCTCGTAATTGATCTGACATTTCTATAGATACTTAAACTTCTATATCATGCAAATACTTAATAAAGTGACCTCTTTATAAACAAGTGAATTATCCCATAAATAAAATCTCTAATTCAAAGTCCATCAATTCGCTCTGCAGTAATGAGCTACTATGCACTTCAAAAATACTTCTTTAGCAGCTCAAATCAAAATACAAACATAAAAATTAACCATAATCCAAGGGTGACATTGAACAAGACAAAAGCAATGCTAATACATAACTGTAAAGATGTAATTGCCCATCAATTCGCATACAAAGTCCAAAAAACAGAATTAAACAGGGAATCATCAAAATTTTGCTAAGCAAATAAAAGTGGCAGTGAACAACAAACCAACACATAAGCTACACGATAAAACACTCCAACATTTCATTCAAACACTAAAAAACTCAATTGACCAAGTCCAAATTAGGGTTTATTGATAGATCCCCGTTCCCACCAAAATTCAATAAATTGCACAGCTTCCAGCTCGAATATATATCGACAATCACCAGAAGATCGAAGTAGCTAACCTGCATTCGTAGATCGAGCGGGATCGGAGAGCTCTACCGCCTAAGCAGGAGGGAAACAGGGGGATAGAAAGAAAGAAAAAAAAGGCGCTAGTAGAGAGAGAAAGAGAGACGGCGACGTAATAAATTTATGTAATCGTATTTTGTTTCTTTTTTCTTCGATTCACACTCACTAGTTATTGGATTGCTAATTTGCTAGCTGGATTTTGGGGGAAAACGAATAGTAGCACTAGAGTATTTTTTGCCCTAAAATTTAGGACACGAATTTTATTGTTCCTTCACTCTGGGAAAAAATTACTCTTAATCATTACTGACATTTTTTTAAGAATGTCATAATATGGTCTACAATATGTACCCATTTTCTCAATTTCAACATTCTACAAATTCGTTCCATAGGTAATGCTTTATGCACACCTTCAAGAACTTAAATTTTTATGATAAATAAAGAGTAATACTATGCCGCCACATTATAGCAGGCCATAAAATGGTTCAATAGCATAAAAAACCGATTGGCTTAAAATTTCTGGTTTAGTATTAATTGGTTTTATGGTTATATCCTTTTCATATTTTGGCGCTCTATACTCTTTTTTCTTCCATTTTATACATTCTCCCGCCAGCATTTTTACAAAATGAGGCCATTTTTAGTTTCTCCCTCTCACGGAGTCTCACCCATTTCCATTTCACAAAATGGAGCCATTTTTAATTTCTCTCTCACAGTTTCACCCATCTTCACAAAAATATGCACAAAATCCCCAATTTGATTGGTTCAATAAAGGGATGTAATCATATAATCCAATTTACATTTTTTTAGACAAAAACTTGAATATGTTGCTGTAGAAGTTGTCGAGCATGAAGATGAGAAGCAGACCGTCGTTGAGGCCATCCGTCTCTTAATCGTCTCATCTATTCACTATTCATGGGCTCCACTGTACTTTTCATCACATCTCTTAACTAAGAGACAACGCTTGCATCCCTCCATCTCTTAACCGTCTCTTAACCATCTCATCTCTTAACTATTCATTCAATTTCATTTTTATTTTATTTTCAACAAATTCAATTAATAAAAACACATTTCATTAAATAAAATAAAATTTTAACTTCAAATTCTAAAAAAAAACACATAATTAAAATCCAAAAAAAAATTAAAAATACATAATTGAAAATATTCCGCTTACTCTCTCTAAATTCAAAATCTCAAAACTCAAAGAAGCAGAAGAAAGAGTTGTCTAATGACGATCATGTGTGTCTACTGGTTGTCAAATTTTGCCCAAATGTGCTCCATTATATCCTCCTGGAGTTGGGCGTGGGCGGTAGAATCATGTGTCCTTGCCCGTCTTGTAAGTACTCTTCCCGGGTTGCTAATGTATTTGCGATATGCATAAATAGTGGTTTCCGCATGCGGAAACGGCGACGGAAGTAGGTCTCTCCCATACCGGGTTCTCACAGAAGTAATCGCGTACCAACCTTACGGCGGCTTCCTCCCGGTTACGATGGATATAAATCCGGGATCGCCTTTGAAGCGTCGCGGCTTCCTCCTCCTCCCTACGTCGACTTCTTCTAGCGATTCTTCCATTATTCGACGCATTTGCTCAAATGGATCCATGAATGGATTAAATTTGGGAGAAGAATAATGTTTTGAGATGAAGAATGTAGATTGTTTGGGTGAGAATATAGAGTTTTTTTTATGATGGATTAATTTAAGGAAATGATTTGATATTTATAGAAGTGATTGGAGGCTTAAAAATATATAAAAAATTAAAAATTTATAAAAAACGGTAATAAATGGCTAGTATATTTTTGGGGTTTTTTTTTATTTTTCGAATTTTTCTTTAATTTAAAAAAAAACATTTTCAACAGAAATTAAAGACGCCCACTCACGGACCGGCGAGTGGGCATCACGGACGAACCAACGCTCGCCACGTGGCCAACGCGCGCGGCGAGACAAGGGACGGGCTGGGGATGAGACGGAGCCCGGATCGAGACGCGATGCGAGCGCTCTGAGTATCTAGGCGTGGTGCGCCTTACATAATTCTAAAGTAATGGTTGAAATTCACGAGATCTGAAAGTCTCCAGTTTTGATATTTTAGTTTTCTTTAAATTTGCATTTTAAAATAGATATAAAAATAAACAACAAATAATCCTTAAATAAATTAAGTCCAATCTGAGTAGATTAAGAAAATTTTTATGATTCTAAACTTATCTATTGATTAATTAAATGCAATCCGGTAATAGAAATAATAACAAAATTAACTAATTGTCGTAATAATAATTCAAATTTTATTAATAAAATAGCAATTATTACTCCATGTAAGCAAACAACACAAGATGCATTTAAATATTAAGTAAGATGCAATTAAACAATTCAATTGAACCTAAAATCAATTGAAGTTGTATTCGACTGGAAAATTCAATAGTGTTTAGATTCACGTAAATATAAGATGCAATCAAATAATTCAATTAAATATGTAATCAGTTAAACCATTCAAATTAATAGTGGTTAGATTCACAAACTTAATAATTCAATTGAAATTAGAGTTCCTTAAATATAGAATTAATTGAGCAATTCAATAGTGCTTAGATTCACTCAATTGTAGTAAGAAGTAATTAAATAATTAAATTGGACATAGAGTTAATTGAACATAGAATCAATTGAGCAATTCAATAGTGTGTAGATTCACTTGATTGTAAAATGTAACTAAACAATTCAATTGCACTTCGAGTTAATTCAATAGTGTTTAGATTAAATTATAAGATGTAACCGAACAATGCATTTGAATTAGAGTTAATCGAACATAAAATCAATTGAGTAATTCAATAGTGCTTAGATTCACTCGATTATAAGACGTAACTAAACAATTTAGTTGAACTTAGAGTTAGTTGCACATATAATCAATTGAAATATTCAATAGTGTTTAGATTGAACTTAGAGTTAGTTGCACATATAATCAATTGAAATATTCAAAAGTGTTTAGATTGAATTCAATTTTAAATGTGAAATTTGATTAAACTAAACAACTATTTTTTTAATTTGAATTAAAATTACACATTAATCATTATTAATTGTTTATTTGAATCTAAAATTCACCTTAATTGTTAAATTACATTTTAAAAAATCGAATACAAGTAGTACATTAATTTGTTCAGTCATCATTTCCATTAGGATTGATTTTCTTTAATTAAGTTTCTTTTTTCTTTTTAAAATTAGTAACTTAGATTCACTATTATATATTTCAAATTTATAAATATATTTTTTGTTAATCTATAATTTAATTATAGTGTTGCAAACAATATACTAGTAAGAAGGAACTTTTTTTTACTAAAATATTAAGAATTTGCCGTACCAACACTAACATCACAAAAGATGACAGACACTCGCTATTAAAAGAAAATTAAGAGTGAACTGCATGAAATATCTCTAACTTTTGAACTTGTTGCATCCGTGGCCACTAACAAAAAATATAGCATCAAAGGGGTCTAACAAAATATACAATCATAAACAAGGTATTTTTAGTCATTTTTCGGACGAAAATGCCCAAATGGCTTGAAGGGCAATTTAGTTTAATGACCGCGCATACGAGAAATTTCGGAATATGGGTTTAAATTCGCTGACCTTTCGATATAAGGGATTCAATTCGCTTACCTTTCGAAATATAGGTCTGAGACATGCGAATTTTTCGGAAAAAGGGTTTTACACCTTTTTATATTTATTCTCTTCATTTTTCTTATTATTTATCTTCCAATAATTATATATTTACTAAACTATCCTTTAACCCATCTCAAAAAAAAAATTTACCTCCCTCCAAGCAATTTGCTCTCCACTCTTAAAAGTCAATCTTCTCTCTCAAATTATGCGGTTTTGTATTTGAAGTTTTTTTTCGTTTTCTAATTTTGATGTATTTGATCTGTTCGTGTAATTTTATTAGTTCTTGTAATTGATCTGTTTGTGTAGTTCTAATAAAACAGAGGCAGCAAAACCAATTAGGAAGAATGATCTGCAATTTTCCAATGAGAAGTAGGAGAAATTCAGAGGTTTAATATCAAATTTGAAGCGCATGATTAATAAAATTAATAGGATGAAATTAGTTCATTTTTTTCTGCAATTCTTAACTTTTATATCTATTGTTATGGACATTTGAAGAATAATTCATTCCTTATTTTTGTATCAGCGGAGGCGGAGTGAAAGCAAGAATTTGAGAGAAGATTGACTTTAAAGAGTGGAGCGCAAATCGGGAGGTAAAATGAAATTTTTGAGAGATGGGTTAAATGGTAGTTTAGTAAATCTATAATTATTGGAAGGGAAATAATAAGAAAAATGAAGAGAATAAATATAAAAGGTGCAAAACCCTTATTCCGAAAAATTCGCATGTCTCGGACCCATATTTCGAAAGGTAAGCGAATTGAATCACTTATCTCGAAAGGTCAGCGAATTTAAACCTATATTCCGAAATTTCTCCGCGCATACCTACTTTGCATCTTACTGTATTAATTAATGTATTTTTTGTAAATCCTGTTTATTACAAAATGCAGGTCTATATTTGTTAAAATGCAGGCCTATTTTTTGTATGGAAAATTGTGTAGTGTCGGTATGTGCATGCTATTAGAGTACAATATTTTTTTCCATTTTCCAAACCCGGCAATGAATCTTTTCCCTTCTTTGGCTTCATCCCAAGCATATATTAACCACAAAACATATATTAATACAGCTAATTAAATACGACAATAAAATCAAGAACTAGATTATGCCATTACGGATAGAAAATCCTAGAAAATAGCCTATTGATTTCCAGAAAAAAAAAATCGATTCTGAATCACAACCCACCAATAGATCTGTAGTACAATATTGTTGTAATGCTCAAAAGTTAAAACTTCATAATATAAAAAAAAACTTAAAAATCAAGAAAATATTAATTTTTACTCAATCTTGATCTGTTTTTGTGAACCAAGTGCTAATATTATTACCTAATCTACAAGAGACTTAGGATATTTTTATGGAATTTTTAAATGCAAAGGTAATAAATCTTGAAACAGAAACAACTAAATGCAATCTAATTTTGACTCCACAAATTTATTTAGTCTATATGCTATTATGTGCTCTATTTCCGATTTATTTATTTATTTATTTGTTATATGAAAGGTCTTTCCAGTTATTATGTTTTTTGGTTATTGAAATTTAGTTATTGAAATCGCCTAGTATCATTTGCAACACAATCTGAAACTGAATATTACCTTCTACCGTTTAGGAATTTATGTTTCATTCCAAATTTTTCAGTGCATCTCTATTAATTCGAGGGAGGGAAGACACTTTAAGTCATATCATTTGTTGATGCGTCAGTCACACAGTGCATGCTGCTGGTTGCATGTAGGGCGGCGTCATCATTGTGGGTAATTTGACAAGAATGCCCTTTAAGGGCATGAGGACGTTATCGTCCGAAAAAACCTCGTTTGTAATTGTATATTTTGTTAGACTCATTTGGTGCTATTTTTTTCGTTAGAGGTCACGGGTGCAACAAGTACAAAAGTTAGGAATATTTCAAATTAATTGCTGTGTGTACAATCAGTCTCCACTCAAAATAACAAGAAATTGGGAACTTTGTATCCAAGCAAATTAAAATGCACGAAATGAGGACTTTGGTCGAATGGAGTGAACTTAAAAAATCAGCCTTCAATCCCTACGATACCAGATCTCTTTGTAAATTTAAATTTCTAATATTTATAAATTGACTAAATTAACTCTGTGTACCTGCCCATAATGTGGTTGTTTAGCATCACTTATAAATAAATCTATGGAGTCGTAAATACTAGCCATTAAAAAATATTTCAATTAATATAGTACTTACTCGATAACAAAAATCATAATTAATCTAAGCTCAAATGTTTTCACGCTAAAGGTGCTTTCATGGTGAATCGATTATTAGAGCATTCAGAATGGCGGCGAGCGGACCGACTAGCCGATCCCTGGCGCTCGCCGGTCCGCTCGCCGAACCATTGCAGCCGGCGAGCGCACGCCGATTCCCGAGTGCTTGCCGATCGACTGGCCGCCATTGCAGGCTCCCGATCGGCGAGCGATCGGCCAGATGATTTTTTTTATTTAATTTTCGAAACACTATATATACGCGATTTGCACGTCATTTTCATTTGCACCACTTGTTTTAACGAGTATTCTCTCTATATTAATTTCTGTACAAGAGCAACAACGCGAAATGGAGCAAAACAACGAGCCTACTACAGAGACGAGCGGGTCTCAAACTCCCACGGTACCCGTGGGAGGTGGATGGGGTCCGATGGCCGGGTGGCCGGGTACTACAACATGTACCCTTGGCAACAGATGATGCCCGGGATGGCATCTGGGGGTGGTATGCCGGGATGGCAGGGGATGCCGGGGGGGCTGGCGATGCCGGGCAGGCAGGGGTGGGACCGAATCAGGGCTGGGGTCTCCCGATTTTTGGCTTGTACACCAACGCCCTCCGCATGCAGACCAGTGGCCAAACTGATGACGACTGCAGGAGGATTGCGGAGAAAGCCTTTCCCGTGCCCGAGCTTTATAAGGAGTTTACCTACTGGAACTGCTATGAGGTGCTGATGGACTCCGAGAAGTTTCAGGCAGGTGTCGATGCTGGCTGGCCGAAGAAGCAGCGACTGAACTATACCGGTGATTACAGCGGCGGCGGATCCCACGACCTCCCCGAGGATGTTCAGGATTTCCCGTCTCCTCCCGCGTTTACTCGCCGCACTCGCCCGGTTGGTCAAAGGCAGGCGCAACGGGCTCGCCAGGGGTCCCAGGAGGTCCAGTCGGCATCCCCCCTTGTTGGCAGGTCGACAGCCGAACTCCTCTTCTTCGCGCGTCAACAAACGCGAGCTCAGATGTACATGATCTTAGCCGAATGGAGGGCGGCAACTAACCCCGAGGAGAAGAGTTTTCTTCACGCAATGCTCGTGAGTATGCGGGCCGATTTGAATCCCGCCGCGGGGCACAGGTGGGAGGCTCAGACGCGGACTCAGATGCCGCAGATTTGGGGGTCCCAGATAGGGATGTCAATGTAGCCCGTAACCCGTGGGCTGGCCCGAATAGCCCACCAAATTTATAGGGTTAGGGTTGGAAATTTCTAGCCCGATAAAATCAAAACCCGATTAGCCCGCACCCGATTAACCCGCAACCCATTAGGGCCAGACCCGAAAACCCGATGGGCTGGCCCGAAAACCCGATAAAGTTTCTATTATTCTATTTTTTTTACTCCTAATTCGACATTTTATTGATTAATTTTAACTAAAAAAGAACTTTCAATTTTATATTATATATACAAATTATATATTGAATTTTTATTAATATAATATTTGATAAATAAATTAAAAACTTCAAATTCACAAGAAAAATATTTAAATTTCTAAAACATGCATTAAAATTCTACGAAATATCTGAAATATTAGTATTTGATCATGTTTATGATTGAGTTTAAGCATATATCTCAAATATATCATAATTAAATGTTTTACATTGCATGAATATTAGTAATTTTAATAATTATTTATTGGGTTGATCGCATGTTAATATTATCGGTAGCAACCCGATTAACCCACTGGGCTAGCCCGAAACCCGAGCTTTTAGGGTTAGGGCTGAGCTTTTATAACCCGAAAGAAATCACAACCCGATTAGCCCGCACCCGATTGACCCGCAACCCGAGTAGGGTTGGCCCGAAACCCGACGGGCCGGCCCGATTGACATCCCTAGTCCCAGATAGCGACGACAACGGCGACGGCGACAACGGTGAGGAGTGAGGCGGAGGCGGAGTGGCTCGTGTGTGGCGGAGGAGTTTTTTTTTAGATTAATGTATTTTTTTTAATTAATGTACTTTTTTTAAATTAATATATTTTTTTAAATTTCAATATTGTTATTGAGTTTTCCCGTATCTGTGTCGTAAATTTAATTCCGTATTTTGTGTGATTGTTAATTATTTTTTTATAATTTTTTTTATTGTGGCTAGGTTATGGCTAGCCTATTGCTTGTCAAGTGGCTTGTCCTGATGATGTGGCAGGAGGAGTTTTTAGTGCTGCTGATGTGGCAGGAGGAGTTTGTGGCTAGGCTATTGGTGGACTATTCTTATTGGAGATGCTCTTAGTTAAGTGATAACTTAACCGATTAAGGTTACTAACAATTAACCGGTAACTATTTTCGATTTCGGTTAGTGTGTAAGAAAATTGATTTTGTCGGTTAAACTGAAAAAAACAATCTAATAAATGGGTGGGTAGGTACGGTATACCTTACCGAAATCACAATACCGTATACCTTACCGTAAATTCGGTATGCGAAAAAACCATACCTTTATCTTACCAAAATTTTCGGTATACCTTATTTTCGGTATGGAGAATTTTCATACCGATATCGTATCTCATTTTATAGTAATTTAAATAATATACGGGGTAATAAATACTAGTATATTTTATTCATATTATATTATATTTCATAATAAATTTTATAATTTAAAAATATATAATATAATCAATATATTATTATATTCATATTTTACGGTATATACCTTAAATTAAGGTATATACCGAATTTCGGTATGCCGCGGTATACCGTGGTATATAAAAATTCATACTTTTACCTTACCGAAGGTATCATACCGTATCGAAAATCACGGTATACCGAAAATTCGGTATTTTTGGTATTTTTCGGTACGATAAGGCCGGTATTTCGGCATTTCGGTATTTTTCCCCAGTCCTATAATAATTAATAAGTAAGTATATTAATGTTAGTTCTTTATTTTGAAAGTGCGAATGTAGAGCAATTAGTTAACATATACAAAGGGATGCACGTTTGATACTTGATACTCCTTTTTTTTAATCTTTTTTTATCTTGTTTTGCTTCTTGATCTTCTTTCCCATTATCGAAGAGAGGTAACATAGTACTACAAAGTGTTCTCCTAATTCGGTAGCATTTCCTAATTGACTAAAGGTCATACGCGGTCTTAAACATATGAAGATTTTATGATTTTGGTTTAAAACATTATTTTTTGAATTATTGCATCATGAACAAATGAAAACGGTCCGGATTTAGTCAATTTTGGATGGAGCCGTCAAATTTTTAAAGGTCAACGACAATTAAGTAAATTTTGACTGGATTAACAACTTTTAATTATAATATGAAGTAGGAGACCCTCAATACTCTGGCGTATTATAAAATACTGGTATTAAAAGAAAATTGATAACAAAACAATAACAAATTGATAACAACTTTTAATTATTGTTTTGACCGTTAAAAGTTGTTAAAGATCATACTTCATATTCTAATTAAAAGTTATTAATCCAGTCAAAATTCGCTTAATTGTCGTTGACCGTTAAAAATTTGACGGCTTTATCCAAAATGGACTAAATCCAGCCGTTTTCATTTGTTTAGTATGCAATAATTCAAAAGATAATATTTTGGAGCAACATCGTAAAATTGTCATTCATTTAAGACCACAAATGACCTTTAGTCTTCCTAATTTATTCATAATAGCCAAATAGCAAATGACTCATTTGGAAATCATCATTCAAAGTGATATGCATTTTACTTCAATCTGGTTAAACAATTATTATGTGTGTTACAAATTTGAATGAAAAAATCGATCGCGTAAAGCTCTGATAAGAGGAAATCTAAGGAGCGTTAAGTAAAGTGAGCATTCATTTTTACCCAAAACTCGAGATCTGTTTGAACAGCCATGCATATACTTATAATTCAATGATTTTAGAAAGATTAGATCACTTAAAAGTAACAGGGTATTTTTAGGTTACCAATCAAACATATTTTATAGTATTACACGTAAAGCTTGATATCATTGGACAACAAATCCTTAATTTCTCATGTTCACGTCCTCAATTACTAAAACTATTCGTTTTGTATGGTATTAATAATCTTATTTAATAATTGTAGAAAAATTAAAAAAATGTGCAAGAATAATTGGTGCAGCCTCACTGAATTAGTATGAAGTCCTATGGAAAAGTGTCCAAAGAGGACAATATCATACTAATGTGAAGTTTAAGTGTGCAACGACGAACCCTCACAGTGGTATTGAAATCGAGGTTAGACGAACCTGTGTGGCTTGGGGTTCGGTCGATTGCATGCATGTTCTCCCGTGTTCGGTGTGAGATGGATCAAAATATGTGGCGATCTGAGGCGTGTGTGGTCTTGGAGGATTGTTGAGGTTCAAACCATCCCAAATCAGAATTAACATATGATGATCTCGTCTTGATTTGAGGGGGGATTGTTAGGGTTCGAATCATCGTATGTCAGAATTTGTATGAGGCCTTTTAGAGTATCCAAAAACAAAATAAAGAGGATTTTGTCCAAAATAGATAATATTAGTTTGACTATGCTTGAAATAATAAAGGGCTCCAACATTTATGTTGATGGGATAAGTATTTAGACAGAGCAGGTAAAACAAATCACATTAGAGGCAACATACGGACTTTTGAGTGGAAACGAAACTAACAGAGGGAATAATTTTTATCTTGTCACTGCTTTTTATTCGAATAATTTTTATCTTGTCACTGCTTTTTAAAACAAATAGTAACGGACTACAACAATAATTCCGTGATTTTAGTTTCACCTTTTACTAATACACACTGCTTTACCATATGCATTTCTCTTACTGTAAATAAAAATGATTAAATGTTTTATTTTTTATAGAAATGATTTAACTAATTTGAGATAACCAAAAATAGAAGACGATTTCACTAATTTGGGACGTAGGGAGCATAATTTAAAGAGTGATGATAAACAACCAAATTTTGTAGAACCAAAATAAGGTTATATAATAATTTGATGTATTAATTATATATTAAAATAATAAATATAGTAAGTGGACAAGTTAAAAAGACTTATTAGCCTTTAACCTCATTTTTTATTTTTATATTTGAATTTTCTTTCTATTATTTTTAAATTTTGAATTAAAGTATGCACTAATTACATTTATGGTTCAAAAAAAGTAAAAAAAATTATACACAAATCATAAATATATAAGAGCATCCACAACCGTGCTCTTGCCAGCAAGCACAGTTGTGGGCCCGGCGCCACTATTCCTGCCTGCTCTCTGGCAAGAGCACAACACCCACAGTTGTGCTCTTCCGCAAGGACGAACACAATTCAATTTAAAATTCAATTAAACAAAAACATTTCCATAATATGAAAATTCATTAAAAAAACCGAAATAACATTACAAATTACAAATAAATTTAAAAAGACATAATTAAAATCCTAAAAATTAAAAATTACATAATTAAAATCTTAAAATTTAATAAACCACTACTCGTTGCCGAATTTCGCCCACATGTGTTTGATTAGGTCTTCTTGTAGCTGAATGTGGGTTCGGGTATCGCGCATTGTGTGTCTTGTCTTGATCCTCTGGCCAACTGTCGTATGCGCACCTCGACGTGAGGGAGACATCTCGGTTGAGCTTTCGGCTTCATCCTCGTCGTAGAAGCTAGCCGCCCTCGGTCCCTCGTCGGCTATAATCATGTTGTGTAAGATAATACACGTGAACATGATGTCGGTGATATTATTCACGTACTATAGCCGAGCCGGGGCCTTCACAATGTTGAATCGGGCTTGAAGGACCCCGAAGGCTCTTTCGACGTCTTTCCGCGCGGACTCTTGACGTTGCGCAAAAAGAACCCGTCTCGGGTCGTGCGGGTTGCTGAGCGTCTTCACGAAAGTCGACCACCTTGGGTAGATACCATCGGTGAGATAGTAACCCATGTGGTATGTAGTTCCGTTGACGGTGGAGTCGATCGCTGGTGCTACACCATTCATCACATCATAGAGCACGTGAAGACGATGAAACCGTTGGCAATCATCGGTGGTGGGTATCCGAAGGAATTCATCACTGAAAGCTGAACGAACGCCCTCGCAAAAATTCTTTAGACAAAGGATTCCAGTGGACTCACCGATATGTAAATACTCGTCTAAGAGGTCGGCCGTTTGCCAAGTAGCGAGTTGTCGGATGACACACGTACACTTCTGCAACGTCGTGATACTTTGTCGGCCGGCTGCATCTGGACCTGTTTGGAAGAATTCAACAAGTGCGGACAATGTGTTGACAATTCGCATGAACAGACACTTTGACATGCGAAAACGACGCCTGAAGTAATCTGCCGGAAACCGCGGCTGGTCGGCAAAATAGTCGGCAACGAGCCTTTCGTGAGCTCCCTCCCGGTCACGATGGATGTAGCGGCGAGTTGATCTAGTTCGTTGAGGAGGAGGAGCGGGGGTATTCGCCGCGACATATGCTTCGTAAGCGGCCCGATGTTGTTCGTAGTATTCTTGTTCTTCGCGCTCTGCTTCCGCCATAAGATGGGTGAAATCTATTTGAGGTTTTGAGTGAGGGATGAATGTGTTGATAGTTTGTATAAGAATTATGAATGAGAGATGATTTGAAGTGATAAATGGATGATGAATGTGTGTATTTATAGATGATGTTGGGGGAAAAAAATAAAAAAAAATTCAGAAAAACAGGCAAGAAAACGACCATATTTTTGTGATTTGGAAAAAATATTTTTTATTTTTTTTTATCATTTTTTAAAATTAAATAGTGAATTTTAAATAAAAAAAAATCAAAGGCAACGGCTATGCCGTTGCCCAATCGCGTGCCGCCACGTCGCCTGCTCGCTGGCACGGCGCGAGCGCAGCGGCGACAAGCCTCGTCCTTGCCAGCGGCGCGGACGGACGCGGGGCCGGCGTCCACCGTTGTGCATGCTCTAACCACAATATTATGCACTTTCCATGTACTATATATGCATCCATATATTTTAATTAAATGTGTAAATAAACCTATTTTTTTCAAATAAACTAGTTTTTGGTTGTACAAAATTTGGTCGTAATTTAAAATGATTGAATCAAAATCTGTCGATTTAAAATGATTGAATCAAAATCTGTCGAGCTAGGATTCATAATCGGGTTGGAGACAAAAGACTCGCTTTCATTGAACATAACCTTCAAATTGATTCCCATGATTGAACACAATGAAGAGGCAAAGCCGAAATGGCAAAGCCAATCAAACTAAGGACGTGTTCGGTGTATTGGAAGTCACCAGAAATTGATTTATTTCTGCCCAATTATGATGTTCGGTGTGGGTTGTTTCTTTCGTATGGCCCCACATAAATGAGGATGGTCGCACTGTATGTCTCTTAAATGACATTGCCAAAATCTACACATCATGCGTGAGGTCTATTTTTTAACAAGAATGAAAACAAAAAATACATAGTGTTCCTTCCCAAATTACCCCCGCAGCTAATTTTCCCCCCTTTCCATTCACGCATTTGACAATTCCAGATCTGTGTAAATCCCTAACCCTAGCCAGCGGTGGCGTCGATGATCTCATCCCGTTTCCAAGATACATTCACGCTGTCAACACAAGCTGCAGCGAAGATCTCATCCCGTTTCCAAGCTTTGATTCTGTTTGGTTGAATTCGGGTTCCAATCTCTAGTACCCCGCGATTCACTATCGATAATTACGAGGTTCTATCAGGTGACAAGGGAATTTGGGTTTTTTATAGGTTGCTGGAAAACCAACATAGTCAAGACACGGATCACTTACAGAGGTACATACTGCCCCGTCGGGGTGAGCATCTTCGGTTTGCATTTGAGATTGCATTTGTAATGAAATCTGCGTGGTTTTTGTGCTAACTTCAATATGTGGGTGTTTTGATTATATAGGCCGCCATACTATGAGCCTTTGAGTTACATATAATTTTGAATTTAATTCCACCATTTCCATTGTTCTTCTGTTATGGCTTTTTTTTTGAACTGTGTGCATATGTATCATATAGAAAGATTAGGCAGGCACTTATTTGGTGATCAGCGTATCAAACATTTTACATAGCCATTGCGCCATACCCACGATGAGAACTCCAGTTAATTCCGCTAGATTACTGATGATGCTTGAAGACATCATGCTATTATACCGGGTAGAGAGCACAATTCTCGTTCAGCGTTACATCAGAGCCCGCACAAACCGTGCTAGGCGTAGGATCATTGAAAATGCGAGGCAGTACAGCTTGATAAGCAAGGTTCCTCAGCAATTGATACACTTGGAACGACTCATTCATGTCACTGATGTTGACTGCATAGCAAACTTAAGAATGGATCGCAACACATTTGGGAAGTTGTGTTGCATCCTCACTGAGCAGGGAGGCCTGAGAACAGGGAAATGCTTAGGCATTGAAGAACAGGTGGCGATTTTTGTCGGCATCTTAGCGCATCACAATAAAAACCGCGTTGTTCGTTTCAGTTTTATCAGGTCCGGTTCGACAGTGTCCCATTACATGAACAAGGTTTTGGGGGCTGTTTTGAGTCTTCACAGAGTGTTATTGTCGAAGCCTACACCCGTGCCGGATGATTGCATTGATCACAGATGGAAATGGTTCAAGGTATTTAATCTTTCCCCCCGGCAACATGAACTTGTTTTTGTGTGTAATATCATCAGTAGATGATTCCGCGGGGCATGGACGGGCATGTTTAAATAATTCCAGTAGATGTAAACATGATTCCAGTAGATGACTATGGAGGAGTCTTTTATTTCTCTTGCTTGTTTTGAGGCTGAGCTAATTAGAATGATTCCATGAAATAACTGCCAATGCAGTACGTGATAAAGGCTGGTGACAGTAAGAGCATAATCTGCGTGCTCGACCAAATGCCCCAAAGGATAACACACAATGTGTTTGACAAAATACTCAAATGAAACAATAATCAATTATGGAGCACAACTCTCGGCTGTATTGAATAAACAAAGTGAACAGAATAATAAATCCGCACACCAAAGCTTGTTCACATTTACAAAAATTTGACTTAAACACAACGGATTAAGCTTTACAAGTTCTAATACAGAGCCATGTCAAAAGTGTAGATTGATAAACTCCTCCAGATAATTATTCAATACAAAAGTCCAGATAAAATCACAACTTGTAATAAATATCTTAAGCTCGGCCAAATAATTTGCCATTTTATAAAATAATCCTCCCTTGTTTTTCTCAATACTCTTTTTTATCTTACAAATAGGTAAACCATATAGATGAAACATAAATTTGCCGAACATAAACAGAGGGAATTTCACCCTCTTCAGCTTAATTACTCTGATAAAAAGGACAAATTTAAGCTGAATCAGCAATTACCTTATCACGAAAAAAAAAATTCAAAACATTTTCAACGGAATTTTAAAATAATTCATCCAACAAAAACGGCAATCATTCTAATTAGCTCATTCCAATATATTTTCAACCCAACTCCATTAAATAAATGTTGTATGAATCAGTGCAGCATCAATACTTACAATTTAATTACAATATTCATTTTATACATGGATGCAGCGGTTATACTTATGATTGGATGTTAGGTTTTGCTTCAGGGAGTTGAGTAATTGTAGCACTTTTTGGTCCCATTGCTGTGTGGAGTAGTGTGCATTCAAAAAAAGAGCACATACTGTACAATAGGATCTGTACAAACTGCTCCTATAATAGAAGCACAGAAGTATAGCATATGCATCAATTCATACAATAGGAGCTGTACTAACTGCTCGATACATTGCAAAAAGTCTTAGCGCACATGTTCATATCCTAGTACACGATAACTAAATACAAAATACGCGTTTCAGCCTAATTCTGGAGGTGAATCAGTTTGGCATAACCGAGCTGTTACGAGGTTAGTGGCTTCGAAGCAGAGGTGAACTCGCCGGGTATTTTACCCCCTCAAACGGTTCGCCATCAACTATTTCCGGAAGATGTCGCACCTCCAGTTGATCAGGAGTCAACCAATGACGTGGGCATGTATTTCATAGACATTGGCTCGGATGGGAGGCTGGTAACTCTTTTTGAGTGTGGCCGGGTTTTGCCGAGGCCAGCTGCAGCGAAGACAGATGAAGCTGGTCCCTCTACTCGATCCCCCAATGCGAGTTCCGTTGCGTCAAACTCGCCTCTCCGTTGGTGGCCACACAATATCAGGCGTCCCAATGTCTAACTAAGTCATATAGTGATGAATAGGTCCTACACTGTACTATGCTAGCATATATAGTAATGCCATGGAATTGCATCTCATTTTGCCGGACCTACGTTTTGGGAGGTGGACAAAAATCCATAGTATTGTAATAGGTAGAGCACCGTGTTTTGGTTTGATGTACAGAGTCGTCCCTCGACTGTTGGTGCTCTGTTTATGAACTAAAAATATGCCTATTAGGTGATGTTTATGTATGCACTTGATATCGCTGCGCAACCGCGAGGCCTTCAACCGTGCGAATCGTGTAAAATACATATTGGCTTGCCTCTCAACTGGCAATTTCATAGCCGACTGTTGCCGAAATTAACGGCAACCGAGAATTATTCCACGAGTGCAGCTTTGCGAGGAACTCCATAAGGGATGCATCAGGAAACTATTGTACAGATCCGGTATCTCGAAACACACCTCATTTTTTTGAATGAGGTATACTTCTGGGCTTCTATTATCAGACACCTCGACATCAAGCACCCCGTGACGAACTTACGAATGCTTACGAAACACAAGTACTGATAATAGGTACAAACTATTATCAGGCCACATTTGATACCTCATTCGTAAGTTTGTACCTCAAAAACCGATTCCCTTCAAAGAAGTTCACCTGATTAACCTGGGAACCTCACACTCATATATTTGCTATTTTTTGCATAAATTGTGTACAGAATTTGGTATCCCAAATTTATCATGGTGACTCACTCTCACTTGCTCTGTTAATAAGAATTCGTCTTCGAAATTGGCATACTGCGCTGCTTAAATTGACTTTCCTTGAATTTATTTCAACTACGCGAGACATAAACTCCATTGAAATTTTTAAGGGCAAAATAGTCAATTTGAAATATCAGGCCTTTTATGTAATTGAAATAGCAGAAATTTTGTTCCTAATCTTGGCCCAAATATGGTACCCGAACGTATTCATCGACAGATGACGTCACAGATCACCCAATTTAGAAAAAACAAAAATATCCTCTTCAATAATTCTTCCTCCTTGCCGCTGCAACTTTGACACACATAACACACACTGGAAAATATTCGTCAGCAACCTAATGGCGATCTCGAAAGCCATCTCCATCTCCATCTCATCCGTCGCAGCCCTTCCGCCGAGTTTCGATTCCGCGCCCAGATTATGTCCACCGACTCCAAATTCTAATTTTTACTATTCAGTCATATCTCCAATTAATCTGTCCACGAAAAGGTAACCCCAAGACTTCACTTTTTTGTGCTGTCTGGGTCTTTCGTTATCTGGGTTTCTCGAATTAGGTTTATATCTATCTAAAAATCGAGTCTTGAGTGGTTAACTGCATTTTGTTTGGGTGATATATCGGTGAATTGCGTATATGGATGACTTTGATGTTAGTAGCATTGAGGTGATTTTGTTAATGATATCATCTATGGGTGATTGAGAATGATATGCTTGTTTAATTGTTTTAGTGGTTTAGGATGTGTCAACTTTGATATGTTATTGCAATTTACAATGGGTGTTTGCTATATGTTGGATATTGATGTGTGATGCATTGGTTGAAAATTTCTCTAGGAATGTGGCGTTGATGTGTGCCTCTATTGATGGAGTGGAGTCATTTGGTTCAATGTCGCTGGTAAGCCTAATCTTTCTGTAGAAAATTCATTGTTTAGGTTTCGATCGAAATTTGAATTGATGTGACTTGTGAATTTTTACTTCTCCATCTCTTAATTTGAAAATTTGTTAGGGAAAGTGCATTCATACCTGCTGAGTCTCTGTCCATATACCTAAGCTCTTAATGAAATTTCTATTGCAGAAATCTCTGGAGGAGAATGATTCTATTCCTATGCCTATTGTTCTGATAGATCAAGATTCTGATCCTGAGGCAACTATTGTGCAAGTCAGTTTTGGAGATCGCCTTGGTGCCCTACTTGATACGGTAAATTGACTTCTATTCTCACTGTAACTTTCTATGATCTTTTCCCAGCGTATGACACTGTTACCTAATCCAGAATCGTTGTCTTCTTTTCTTCGCTGAGGATATTAGTGATGTTAGATTGTTTCATATTTGATACTCTATTAGTAATAATTATGATACCGTGTCATGAACAGCGCTCTGATTGTTTTGGGAAGCCCTAGAAGACTTTAATGCAGTCATTACATTATTACAGCCAAAAGGAATACAATTTTGTCAAGATGATCCCTTACCTATTCTTGCGTGCAGGAGGGGGGGGGGGGTTGCATTAAAGTTGGCAAAAGGAATGTGCCTTATTTTGTGCTTGCTTCAGAATAATCTCACTTTTCTCCCAAAAAAAGATTTTGGTGCTTTTAGTTCCTGAATGATATTTTTGGTGGTTTAGTTTACTGCTCTATTATTTGATGTATGCATTACAAGATCTTATCAGACAGTGTAGCTTTCCGCTTATGATGAATTGATACAATTGTCTTTTTTTCTTAATCACGTGTGCGTGATACATTTATTGTGCTTTGGTTCTATCGCGTCATATTTCCCAGTTGAGAGGTTACTTTATCCACCGATATTCCTCTTTTATGACAGATGAAGGCACTGAAAGACTTGGGTTTGGATGTTATGAAGGGAACCGTTACAACAGAGAACTCAGTCAAACAAACAAAATTTTTTATCACAAGGTTGTGAGAAACACTTTTGTCTTGTTTGTTCTTGCTTTGTGGCTCAAATATCATGTTATCTGCTATATCATGTCATCGTGTTCTTCATATTTTGTTAATGGTTCCATAGATTTCGGCAACAATGATTTAATACTGTAATATATTAGTCAGCTAATGGCACAGTCACGTGAGATTAACTGAAAATGAGAACATGTAGATCTATATATTTTATCAATATTATTTTGTATAAATTGGACTTTAGTTATATCTCACGTTCCTATGAGAAGGGAGGTAACTTTACAAATAATCCTTCTTACTTTATCATGCTTGTCTGAATCAGTGGAATTTTGACACTGTTACTTGAGTGACATCTATTTGTATGTTCTCTGCAGGGCATCGGGGCGTAAAGTGGAAGACCCTGATCTCTTGGAAGGGATTCGTCTGACAATTCTCAACAACTTACTAAAGTATCATCCAGTATGTTTGTTTGTATAAATTTAGCTCACACAATTCTCAATATTGCAGAATTCATTGTAGCGCTTATGCTCTGTCTGGACCTGTTATTAGTGATAGCCTTTGGAAATACCTCATAATAATGACAATCTCTTCAAGCTGAACTTGAAATACTAAAATTGTTTCAACTAATTTACATCTGAATGTGATTAAAATTTAAATGTAAAAAATTAATTTAATTAATCATATGTCATAATCATAATTTTCTCCTCTGCAACATTTATTAGTGGATATTTGAACTGCCTAATTTTGTAGCTTGTGTGATATTTTAGGAGTCCAGCGAACGGCTTGCTCTGGGTGAAGTTTTTGGAATAACATCACCAGAAGAAAAGGTGGGATCAAATAAATATCTGTTTTTTATTTCTTATATTTTTTATAAGAGGCTACTTCCCAAATCTGTTTGAATTACATATCTTTGACTTAAAAAATGTGTGCAATTATTTCATCATATGATGTTTAGTTTTTCTTTGTAAAATCTATTTCTCTGAGGCTGGAGATCTCACATGTTTGTATGATTGGGTTTAAATTGATTTACTGATGCGGAAACTCATTTGACAATCTAATTTGTAACAATATATAGTATTTTCTAAGTGCAGGTTGCTGTCAATATCCCAACTCACATACAGCTTAAGGCAGATGGACCTCAGAGAAGGTATTGTTTCACCCAATTAAGATGGAAAATACTCCCTATCACTGGTTTTATGTTAAGGAATCCTCTGAGTTAATCCTGATTAAGAATCTTTACTTCGCAAAGTATTATTCGAATCCCTCATAATGTAAATAATGTGCAGTCATACTTTATTTTTGTCATGATTTCAGCTTGCTCTGCATAGAGACAGCAGATCGTCCAGGGCTCCTGCTGGAGGTGATGAAAATCATGAACGATATCAATGTCAACGTTGAATCTGCAGAGATAGAAACAGAGGTAATGTTTCTCTACATCTTTCTCACCTACTGCTTCTACTAGTAACGTTAGACTAACACAATGTATGCGACCATTCAGGGGCTGGTGGCCAAGGACTCGTTTCATGTCAGTTATGGAGGCGCTGCATTGAACAGTTCCTTGTCTCAGGTACTCGAACGTGATTGTTTTTCTACTGCCTTGCTCCTCCATACTCTCCCATGAAACACGGATATTTTCATATCCGTCCGATCAGTGTTGTTAATTTGGCGCCCGGGTCGCTCGGGTCACCCGGGTCGCCCAGGTCGAGACCATGACCGCCCCAACATGGGTGGGTTGATCGAGATGCATGGGTCGCGCTGGGTCGGTTGGGTCGGCGGGGTCAAGCGTTTCGGGTGGGTCGAGCGTTTCGGCTACGGCTACAGTGTTTTTGCGTTTTTTTTACAGAGATTGAATGAAGGAAGATGATGGAGAAGAGAGAGGAGAGAGGAGAGAGGAGTATAATTATGAGCCTTGGGAATAGAGTACATCATTTGTCACTATTCATTTGTTTAGTGGGATTAGGAAAATATAAAAAATTGACATAGTTTAGCTCACTTTTTTAGGCAGCAATAAAAATACTATTTTACCAAATTTTTGATTAGTTAAATTAAATCCAATATATTTACATGGATATATTGTAAATCCAATGTTTGGAGTATAATTTAATGGTGGAAAATGAGTATATTATTTTAGGAATAAATTAATATTGTTCTTCTACTATATAAACGTTTCGAGATTCAAATTGTACTATTTGAAGTTTTATTATTTTATTTGTATAATAATCTATTGTATTAATCAAATTATTTATTAATTTTTCTGTAATTATTCGTCTCATATTTTATATAGGTTTGTCTACTAATACATATTCATTTATTTTTTACTAATTTTTAAAATAGATTTCACATTCCACTCCTATTTTATTATAAGTTAATACTACATACAAAATGACGCACATTTCATAACTTTTTTCTTTTGACATTTTCAGACAATGGTTTCAATTATTTATTTTGTGATATACTTATGACTTATGAATTGTTTTGATATTTTGATAATTTTTATTTTCCACTTTATCTCTATTCACATGAATTGCGTCTACATTTATATTATTTGATATATTATAAACATTAGAGTAATATATTTATTTGATTTAATATTAAAAGGCAAAAAAATTAGCCTAGATTAGTGGGTCTCTCGACCCAGTCGACTCGTCGACCCGCGACCCGAATTTTCACCTTATCGACCCGGTGCGACCCTCGACCCTAACAACACTGCGTCCGATTCTTTTCAATTTTTTCATATCTAAATATAGTAGATGAAGCCATGACTCATGATTGGCTGTTTCCGTCTCTCTCTCTCCCTCTCTCATATGTTCTTCTTGATTGCAGGTTCTTGTGAATTGCTTGCGTTACTACCTGCGGACGCCAGAGACGGAAGAGGATAGCTATTAGAGGAACTGCTTTTCGACTGTACATTATCTCCAGCTGCAACTCTGTATGCAAGAAATTACTCATCAAGACTGCATGTAAACCTCTTTTCTCCAAATATGATTATATTTGAACTGCTACTGTAATGGGAGGAAGAGAGTTCCTTCATAAACAATATCTGTAACTTTGCATTGCTGTCAACCTTATGTGAACCTGTAATGAGGCAACAAGTCGAATTCGTCGACACAAATTAACAGTTATTCTCTTCTCAAGGCTTCTTCACTTTATGATTTTACATATAAAGTTTAAGATGAATGAAGGAATGCTCTCACTCTCTCACACACACAGCCAGATAATGCCTTGTGGTCCATTGGGGTGGGAATATACACATATTTTGCTTAAAAAGTTACAGATAATGAACAATAAACTACGTAAAAGCTGAGTAATCTGGCACTCATATAGCCATAAAAAAGAGCATGAGCAATAGCACAAGTGGTAGTTGTTGGTTGCCTCCTTGTGTATCTTTGTCATGAAGCAAACTACTCTCTCTCTCTCTCTCACATTGTAGACCCTTTTCTATTTGGAGTGTTAGTATCTTAAGAATGAAGATAACAACCTTTTCTAATTTAAAGTCAATAAATATGTCACAAACTTCTGCATATGGAGTTGGTCTTAAGAAACTGACAATAATTTCAGGTTCAAGAATATAGTCTCAAACACATTCTGATATTTTCAGATTCACCATCCAAAACCAATCCTTGTTTTTCCATTTTCATTCTTTGATAAAAAAAAATGATGATAAAAATAACAGCAATGCTTGCTCTTCT
Source organism: Salvia splendens (assembly GCF_004379255.2). Classification (NCBI taxonomy): domain Eukaryota; kingdom Viridiplantae; phylum Streptophyta; class Magnoliopsida; order Lamiales; family Lamiaceae; genus Salvia; species Salvia splendens. The sequence goes on from NC_056033.1 coordinate 12,568,181, forward strand.
CCTATACACATGCCTCCTAGTCTCAGCTTCTGATTCAGATCCACTGCAAGACTTCTGCATCCCCAGACCTGAACTCTCGCCCCTCTTTGTCTCCTGCAAGAACTCGTCCCTTGTCACGGTGGATGACTTCGTATACTCTGGCGTAAAAGCCTCAGGAGACATGAGCAAGACGGGATTCTCGTCCATCCCAGTTAGTGCAAGCGTCTTCCCTGGCCTCAACACATTAGGCATGTCCGTTGTCCGTGCAGACTTTGAGCCCGGCGGCATCAACGTGCCACATTATCATCCACGAGCAACTGAGGTAGCGTTCGTGGTGGAGGGAAGAATCTATTCGGGCTTTGTGGATTCAGAGAACCGCGTATTTGCTAAGGTTATTGACAAGGGGGAGGTCATGGTGTTTCCTAAAGGTTTGCTGCATTTCCAGATGAATGTGGGCGAGGCGCGGGCCACCATCATCGGGAGCTTCAACAGCCAGAATCCTGGTTTGGTGAGAATCCCATCTGCTGTGTTTGGATCGGCCATTAAAGAAGAGCTTTTGGAGAAGGTCTTTGGATTGAATGATAGGGAATTGGCTAAGTTGAGGAAGAAACTTCTTACTATTAAGGTATAGCAGTAGCAGATTTCTTTGTGTAGAATTAATTGTTGCAACTGAAATTTAATTGTTATCAGAGAATCAAGTTTAGTTCAATGAAAGTTGAGAGTTATATGTTTTGCCTTTTTTCCTGTGCTGCCTATTTTATTTAGCATCATGACTAATTCATTCTCTTTGAAAAACAGTAGTTATGAAAGAAAAAAAAAACATGATTGGAAGGTAACATTTATTCGAGTTCTAAAGCATTGAAAGATATTAATAAGTGGATGAATTATTGTAAAATGGCGTCCAAAAAAATGAAGCGAACAAAATGTTTTGAGAATCATGAATTCGATGCCATGTTTGTTAAATTGGAACATTTGTGACAAACAAGATTCAAAGAAAGTGGTAACCATCATTCAAGAGTGCAATGCAAACTAATTATGGCCAATCAACACCCAACCCAACCCCTTTCTAATATAGTCATCATCACCTCTGTAATCACAAGACTATCGAATTTAGCTCTGGGATTTTGCATTTCAAATACCATCGAATAAACCGGTTCGTCCTCAGAGTGTCCACAATGGTGGCCTTCAAAGGCCACCATTTGTGGCCCGGCCACCAATTGTGGCTCCCATGTGGCCTTTGTAATGACAAATGTAAAAAAGTCAATGCAAATTCAAAGGGCCACCAAATGTGGCCCTCTAAAATGTTATTTTTTTTTACTTTTTTTAATGTTATTTTTTAATTTAATTTAATGTTATTAAATTTTAGTAGATTAATAATTTGGATAATAAAAATAATTTAATAAAGAGAGAAGTAGAGACAAATTTTCGTCGTACTATTAATAGGGGAAAATTCTACAACAAAAATTCTACGCCGCCGCCTCGCCTCCCACCGCCGCCACCTCGCCCCCCACCACCGCCGGTTCGGCGACCCCCGGTGGGGGCCTCCATCTCCACACTACCGGATGTCGGGGTCTCCGGTGTACCCATCAACTGTTCCCATGTGAATCTATCAGATTCAGACAGAGGAGACGTGGAGTATTGAAATTGGGAGGATTGGAATTGGGAGGATTGGAATTGCTGGGATGGGTTGTTGATCGCGTCCATATTCGGTCGGTAGTCCCCGAACCCCGAGTCTCCATACCCCGGGGAATTACCATCTCCACCTTGCATTTTTTGTAGTGTTTGAGAGTGTAAAATGAAGGGATTTGAAGTGTAGAATGAAGTGAAAAAATGGAAATGAGAGTATATATTTATAAAAAAATTTCGAAATAAAATAAAAAAAAAATTTATATTCCGCGGCCCAGCCGCGATTCGCGGCGCTTGCAATGGGAGGGCCGCGGCTCACACGGCTCAGCCGCGTGAAGGCCGCGGCCGTGGCTCAGCCACGCTTCTCGCCTCTCCGCCCCGGCTCTCGGCCTTTGCAATGGGGGGCCGCGCGCCGAGCCACGGGCCGCGGCTCCCCCATTGTGGACACCCTCATCTTCTTCAAAACCCCACCTAAACCCCATTGCTTGTGAGCAAAGCCATTGTCTAGCAAGGGAAGTTTTTTCCCATCCATACAATGATCGATAATCGATTGCTTCTGCTCTTACGAAAGTCCAGATCCGTAGCCCTCAAATTTTCTCCATCAAATTCCACAAGATGCAATACATTTTCCCCACTTTTTCAACTCTCAGTTGAGCCGCAATCCAGATTTTGTTCCTCGTTTCAAAGAATTATCCCTGGAGCCTCGGTCACACGAAGCTTAGTCGGCCGTGGTTTAAGATCGTTGCTTCAAAATGATAATAAGGTATTATTTCATTTTCTGTTTTCCACGGTTCCTTCATCTTATTTTTATAGTTGCCATCTCCCGATTTCTGCAATCAGTTCTATAGGATGATGGATTTGAGAGTTTGTTGGAAGTATTCCTTTAGAGTATGATTGATAGTTATCAAGGTGCAAATTGGAGTCAAAATTGCATCGTTTAGTTTTCAATTTTTGTTGCCTCTAGCAGTCATCTGCAATACTCTGGGATACCTTTTTTTTGGGGATTTATTGATGCATCTATTTTCAGATACAAATGGATGAGGTTGACAAACAAGTCTCTTATTTTTTCCCCCAGAACTTCTGTAAACCCTCATTCAGAAATTTCTCCTCTTCGGCATCTATTTCTTCTACAAGTACCGGAGGAGTGAAGCTTCTGGTCACTGCTGGGCCCAAAGCTCAGAAAGCAGTTGGTATTTGGCTTTTTGTATCTGCTGCTTGGGTCTTCAGTATGGTGGTACTTGGCGGTGTCACTAGGCTGACTAGATCCGGCCTTTCAATGACTGATTGGAAATTCACTGGAGGTCTTCCTCCTATGTCGGATGATGAATGGCTAGTCGAATTTGAAAAATACAAGCAATCACCTGAGTACAAACGGTAATTCACATATCCTCCAATTTGCTCTTGATTGATCTACTGGATTAGCTTTTGGAATAGTATGCTATGCTTAGAGATCCACTTATTTTTATTCATAAGATATGTTAGTATTTGTTTTTCAACAGATGAATTTTGCTTAACAATGTCTGCATTAGAATGCTCTTGAAAACGTGTGAATCGATTCTGTTATAGTTCCCGTTAGTTGGACATTGTCATGTTATTCCAATTTTGTCAATTGCAGGATAAATAAAGGGATGAATCTTGATGATTTTAAGTTCATATATTGGATGGAGTACGCCCACCGTATGTGGGGAAGAGCATTAGGCATAATGTTTGCGCTTCCTTTCTCGTACTTCCTCCGAAAAGGATATATTACAGTCGGACTGGGACTTAGGCTCTCTGGACTATTTGCTCTTGGTGCTGGACAGGGACTAATTGGGTGGTGGATGGTCAAGAGTGGTTTAGAGGTGACTTCCAATTTTCCAAAGCACTAAATTTTTACATTCCAATATCTTGAAATAGATACAGCTTTTCAAAAATGTGCTAACCTTTATTTTCTCAGGAACCCCCCTCTGAGTATACTGAACCACGAGTGAGCCCTTACCGCCTTGCAGCTCATTTGACATCAGCATTTGCTATTTACACTGGATTGTTTTGGACTGCTCTTTCCGTTGTTATGCCCGAACCCCTTGCAGCAGAATCTAGAGTGTGGGTTCAGGGGGCAGCGAAAGTCAAGCGTATTGTACTTCCTGTTAGCATTCTAGTTGGGATCACCGCTGTATCGGGAGCATTTGTTGCTGGCAATGATGCAGTATGTGTTTTCAGACTTCACTTTTACGTACCTTTTAACTTTGTCTGGTTGGGATGACCTTAAGATTACGTATCAATCCAGGGCCGTGCCTATAATACTTTCCCGAAGATGGGTGACACATGGATTCCGGATGATGTATTGGTCCTGAAACCGCTGATACGCAATTTCTTTGAGAATACTGCAACAGTGCAGGTAAGTGTCTTGTTGAACATTACATGTGACTCTTGTCAGTCATTTCTATCATCTAAAGTATGCAAGCATGGGTTAAATTACATATAAATACTCTTCTGTTTAGACCTTTAGATGTGCAAAGTGCTATTTTAGCTTCTTGCTGATGTTTATATATATGTCAGCTCGATCATCGAATACTCGCTACTGCATCACTATGCGCTATTGGTGGCTTGTGGTTGTATACAAGGAAACTCGATCTACATCCTGCAATACGGTCTTTGATAGGAAGCACAATGGGTATGGCTGCCCTTCAGGTACTAGTCCCCACTGAGACTTGTTTTCCTAGTATAATTGAACCGTCCTACCAGTACTGGGATAAAGATGCATATAAGCTCAGCTTGTGATTATATTCAGATCCAAGCTTTGATTGATACTCTATGAACTACATGCTGTCACGTCATAGAACTCTTCTCTAAACTCCTAAGTACCTATTAAATGTGTTAGTGTTTGCTGAACATTGTACATTAGATAACAAATTAAAAATGATGATATATTCTGTTGTTTATCCCCCCCCCCCCTGCAGGTTACCTTGGGGGTTACAACTCTTCTATCATATGTCCCTGTTTCACTAGGCTCTGCCCATCAAGCTGGAGCTCTAACTCTTCTAACTTTTATGATTCTTCTCAACCACACTCTGCGTCGGCCTTCGTTGCAACTTCTCAAGACTCTCCCTTCTGTTGTGAAAGCACCCTAGAAGATACTATGACAGTGGCCACATGTTTTCTACAGCTGAACTGTTATCAGCATGAATAAGATGAATGGGTTTTTAGTGGTGTTAGCAATGAATTTTGATTTGTTCATTTTTTATACCTCTAAACTAACCTGATTGATATGAGTAATATCAATAACTTTAATGACCTTTGTCTGTAATTCTGCTGCGAAGAATTTTAACTATGCTTTTTTTGGTTAAATTAATACTACTACTAGCTTTTACAGTTCGAAATCGCATTTGGACTTTTCCATGGGAATAAATTCGTCGTGCTCGATATCTTAATATTCAGTCAATCGGTGCTTTCCCACTTTTGAATGTTAGTCGCAGTAGATTATTATTTTAAGTTAAAGTAAACCAGAAGGGGGGCAGAACCATAAGATTAATTCCCCTCGGATGCAGCAGGTTAATATTACTTTACAAGATTAGATCTGTACACATTGTAGCCCTTTTTAAGTTCAAAAGTAGACGTCCAAAAATTGAATAGGTAAATCAAGAAATGAATACTTGGTTGGGCTTTGGTGAATAAAGAGTATCAAAATAGCCAACTTGGTCAAAAGTAAAAAAGTCCATTATAAATTCTCAGTATCTAATGTTTATCTATAAATTTTATTTTCGAACTATTATACTATGCTTAATGAATACATCAATCACATCCTCTCAGAATAAAGGGAAAATTCATCCCAAAACTTTCATTCAATATTTTTGGAATTCATCTAGACTTCATTTATGGTCGATGGGGTATAAAATGTAAACTAAGTAGTACTCCGTATAACAGAGGAGTCTATGTGCTGTAGGCATTAAGTATAACTAGGCGTGCACAAACCGAACCGGACGGGCGGTTAACCGCCGGTTCGAGCCCGCTAGTTCATGAACCAGAACCGGCCGGTGGGTTGCCGGTTCAAACGGGCCGGTTCAGGGTCGAAGGATGCGTGAACCGTGAACCGGCGGTTTACCGGTTTGAACCGGTGGTTCAACTGTCACGCCCGCATTTCCTAAGGATAGGAAGTACGGTGGACCGCGACTAGGGGAGGAATAAAGAAGCGGGGAAGAAAGGGGAGAACATGAATATTTGACCCAAAAACATTTATTAAAAGAAGTTCACTTCAAACATTGTACTAAGAAGACATTACTAAAGTTAATGTAAACAGAGTTAAATAAAAACAATGTATCGGATTACAAAGCAGCGGAAAAGACCAAAAGACAGATGATGCCGGGTATGACGACACGACACCATCCAAAAGACCAAGTAAAACACTCATTTGGCTTTCACTGCTCAACATCCGTCATCCCCATCGCCGCTCAACCTGCACATTAAGAAAACAACATGCAGGGCTGAGTACTTATTGCACTCAGTGGACACACGCCAAAATCATAGTTTGTCATGCCACATCAGTGTAACCTTGGGGTTTTAAGTGTAAGAAAATAACCCAAGTACACAAAATATATTTCATAAATTCGACTGCGCAGTCATTTTCAGATATTGCCACCCTTATTCCCACCATCATACACTATCTGATCCAACGGTGACAAGGGGCGTGGCCACACCCCAGGTCAACTAGACCGGCCAACTTGCTCTCAGATGGCTCCCGGTCTCGTGTATACTAGCCTGAGGGTTCGCAGCCCAACAGACCCGAATTCGATTAAACATATGTGGTAAACCACTTCAGATAGGTTTCAAATCAAAACAATTGGCAAGACAAACAGTTCACCTCCATAAACATTTCCGGAACAAAGTCCGTATTAAAAAAAAAAATAGCCCACATAAAAGTAGGGTAGAAAAGCCCACCTCGATTGCTTAGCTTTTAAAACAGTTCCCTTCAACCACACTTTCCTCGTAACAGTCACCCTTTTGAAAGATAAATAAATCGTGATTAGAGTCAGGGTAAACGAGGTTTAAACGACAATGCATGATTCCTACGTGGACGACTTCAACATCTAGCACGTTACCCGTACACACACTTAACAACATGTTATAAAACAAACACACAAAGCCACACGTTCGAAACGCACCCCGCACGCACCCGACACGCGTACGACGTACCTCAAAACGCGCACACGACACACACACACAGCACTCCAACCCTTGGCATACCCTTACTGTGCAAACGGCTCACTTGGCTCGGAAAAGGTTCGGAAAAAGGCTCGGCGTCTCGGCCTGGCTCGGTACCTCGGCCGGCTGTCTCGGCCACCTGGCTCGGCACCTCGGCCGACCGTCTCGGCCGTCCGGCTCGGCACCTCGGCCGACCGTCTCGGCCGCCTGGCTCGGCACCTCGGCCGACCGTCTCGGCCGTCCGGCTCGGCACCTCGGCCGACCGTCTCGGCTGCCTGGCTCGGCACCTCGGCCGACCGTCTCGGCATCTGGCTCGGCACCCGTCTCGGCACCTGGCTCGGCACTGACTCGGCACCGTCTCGGCATCTGGCTCGGCACCTCGGCCGACCGTCTCGGCTGCCTGGCTCGGCACCTCGGCCGACCGTCTCGGCATCTGGCTCGGCACCCGTCTCGGCCTTGGCTCGGCGCCTGGCGCGGTCCAGTGTACACTCACTTTCCTCCAACCTCCGATTCTCAAACCCTATACGACATACACACCACGCATTCTACATCCCAAAACACACCCAAACACCTGGGATCATCCCTTCAAAACTCTCCACAAAACTGCCCTAGGCTGAACCCTAAAACTCTCGGCCAACACACACGAAACTCTCGAACCAAACACTGATTTTCCCGAGCCATCCCTTGGCCAAACACACCCACATACAACACAAAAGCACAACACTCAGAAACACAACCATTGCACATGAAAACATCTCCCAAAAACATACAATTCGTGAATCTGCGCAGTTTACTTGCAAAAATCATAATAAAATCATACGACCTCCAAAGAAGCTGAAATTTACACACCACACCCAAGACACATCCAAGTTTATACAGTTAAAAATTTCGTACCAAAAGAAGATCGTTTGCTCAGTCAAAAAGGGGTCGGAACCCACTGTCAGTTACCATCAAAAACATGCTTCACACAAACACATAATCCCACAACTTATTCAGCATCTAACCCCTCCAAAACGTCCTACATGCATGAATTTCGAATTTAACAAGGGTTAGGGTTTGGGTTACCTTTCCCGGATAGTTCGAACGTAGATCAAACGCTTCCCTACTCCGATTTCAATTCGGTACGAGAGATATACCTTGACGAAACCAAGAATTCAGTGAGAGGGAGTGAGAGGGAAGAGGACCGAGAGAGAGAAGGAGAGAGGGGCTTACCGGTGTTGTGCACGACGCGAGAGAGAAGAGAGCTTGAGAGAGAACCGAGAGAGAAAAAGAATGAAAAGGGGGGGGGTCGGTTATGAGGGAGTGAGGGGGAGGTTGAGGAATTAGTGGGAGAGGGGGGGGGGTTTTCGAAAAAAAAGAAGAGGGAGAGAAAAAGATTTAGTTAATTAGAATTTTAATCCATGATTTATTAATTAACCCAATTTTAATTGCCTAGATAAATTATCTCACATCCACAACAAAAATAAAACAATTAAGATTTTCCACACCATATATTAAACACAAAATCACAAATCATCCAAAAAAATAAAAGAAAAACTTCAACATTTTCGGCTATTACATTCCTCCCACCTTAACAAAATTTCGTCTCGAAATTTGTTAGATTACTCAAACAGTTCTGGAAACTTCTCTCTCATCTTATCTTCTGATTCCCATGTTGCTTCTTCGATTCCATGATTCCTCCACCGTACTTTCACCGAAGCAATTGACTTATTCCTCAATTCTTGCACTCTTCGGTCCAAAATGGCCTCGGGCTTCTCCTCATAGCTTAGATCGGGATTTAGGACCATCATCTCTTCTTGGTGAACGATGTGTGTGGGGTCAAACACGTACTTCCTCAATTGTGACACATGGAAGACGTTGTGCACATTCCCAAAGCTTGGTGGTAAGGCCAATCTGTATGCTACCACACCGACTCTATCCAAAATCTCGTATGGGCCGATAAATCGAGGTCTCAGCTTTCCTTTCACTCCAAAACGGGTTATTCCCTTAGAAGGGGAAACTTTCAGAAAGACCTTTTCCCCGACCTCGAACTGTAAATCGGTCCTTCGAACATCCGCATAAGATTTCTGTCGATCCTGTGCCTCCTTGATCCTCCCACGGATTTGTCGGACAATCTCTATCATCTCTTCTACAGAGTCTGGTCCGAGAATTCTTCTCTCACCCACTTCATCCCAATAAAGTGGCGACCTACACTTCTTTCCATACAATGCCTCATATGGAGCCATCTTGATAGTCGCCTGGTAACTATTATTGTACGCGAACTCTACCAATGGCAGCACTTCTTCCCAACCCCAGCCTCGATCAAGCACCACGGCTCGTAGCATGTCCTCCAAGGCTTGTATCGTTCTCTCCGACTGCCCGTCGGTTTGCGGGTGGAACGCTGTACTGAAACTCAACTTAGTCCCCAACTCGCGCTGCAGGCTTGTCCAAAATCTAGAAGTGAATTTAGCATCACGATCAGATGTGATTGTCGCTGGAACTCCATGCAAGCGTATAATTTCCCGTACATATACCTTAGCCAACTGATCGGATCCATAAGTGGCACGAACCGGCACAAAATGGGCAGATTTGGTGAGGCGATCTATAATCACCCAAATCACCGTGTTCCCTCGCTGGGATTTTGGCAGTCCTACCACAAAGTCCATTGCAATATGTTCCCACTTCCATTCCGGAATCTCGAGGGGTTGCAATTTCCCATAGGGCCGTTGGTGTAGCGCCTTTACTTGTTGACATGCTAGGCATCTCTCCACAAACGCCGCAACATGCTTTTTCATACCGTTCCACCAAAACTGTCTTTTCAAGTCTTGATACATTTTGGTGCTCCCTGGATGAGCAGCGTATGGGGTTTCATGTGCTTCTCTCATGATTTCCATCCTCAGGCCTTCATCCTTAGGCACACACAACCTTCCCTTGTAGGTGAGACCGTTATCCGCTGCCTCACGGAAACTTCCGGGTTCACCCGTCCTCACTTCTGAGCGAATCTTTTCTAGTAACGTATCTCGCCGTTGAGCTTCTACAATTCTGGCTCTTAAGTCGGGTTCCATTACCAACGTGGCTACTATTCCTTCCACAGTCTCGGGTATTCTCACTACTTCCAACCGCATCTTACTGAACTCTTGGATTAAACTCTCCTCGATAGTAAGAAAGGTGGCCAGCTGAGATTGAGACTTCCTACTAAGAGCATCGGCCACTACGTTTGCTTTTCCCGGATGGTAATTTATACCACAATCGTAGTCCTTTACCAACTCGAGCCACCTACGTTGGCGCATGTTCAACTCCTTTTGCTCAAAGAAGTACTTTAGGCTCTTATGGTCCGTGTATATCTCACAACGGACTCCATAGAGATGGTGTCTCCAGATCTTCAAAGCATGTACCACGGCTGCCAGTTCCAAGTCATGCGTCGGATAATTCAGCTCATGGGGCTTCAATTGTCTCGATGCATATGCAATCACTTTCCCCTTCTGCATAAGCACACATCCAAGTCCCACCTTTGACGCATCCGTATACACCGCATAGTCAGTCTCTGGCTCTGGCACGGCTAGGATTGGTGCGGTGGTCAATTTCTCCTTCAACAACTGAAAGCTCGCCTCACATTCTGGTGTCCAAATCATCTTGACTCCCTTTTTCAGTTGTTGCGTCATTGGCCTTGCTATCTTCGAGAATCCCTCGATGAATCTTCGATAATAGCCCGCCAGTCCTAAAAAGCTTCGGATTTCGTTTTGTGTAGAAGGTGACTTCCACTCCTGCACCGCTTCCACCTTGGCCGGGTCCACACGAATTCCATCTGAGGTTACTACATGTCCCAGAAAATTCACTTCCTTGAGCCAAAACTCGCATTTACTGAACTTGGCATATAGTTTCTCGTCCCTTAGAGTTGCTAGGACGGTTCTCAAGTGCTCTTTGTGCTCCTCCTCGTTCTTTGAGTAAACAAGCACATCATCGATGAAAACTAGGACAAACCGATCCAGAAATGGATGGAACACGCGGTTCCTAAGGTCCATGAACACTGCCGGGGCGTTCGTCAGTCCAAAAGGCATCACGACGAACTCATAATGACCATATCTTGTTCGAAAAGCTGTCTTGGGTACATCTTCTCGCCGCACCCTCAGCTGATGGTACCCAGACCTCAAATCCATCTTAGAGAAGACTCCTGCCCCTCGAAGTTGGTCAAACAAGTCGTCTATCCTTGGTAGTGGATACTTGTTCTTCAGCGTCAGTTTGTTTAGCTCCCGATAGTCGATGCACATTCTCATCGTTCCATCCTTCTTCTTGACAAACAACACTGGTGCTCCCCATGGCGACACGCTAGGTCTAATAAATCCCAATTCCAGCAGCTCTTGCAGTTGCACCTTAAGCTCCTCCAACTCTTTTGGCGCCATTCTATAAGGTGCTTTGGATATTGGTGCCGATCCGGGCTCCAGATCGATCGTGAATTCTACCTGCCTGTCGGGTGGGGGTCCCGGCAATGCATCGGGGAAAACATCGGGGTATTCACTCACTATCTCCACATCTTCTATCTTCCTGTCTTTCTTCTCCTCCCCATTCAAATAAACAAGGTACGCTGGACACCCCTTTCTCATCATTGTAGTGGCTTGCAGCGCAGAGACAATGGACTTGCGTCGGCTCATTGGGATTCCGTGAAACTTCGTCGGCTCTTTTCCGGGGGTTTCAAACGAGATTTCCCTTTCTCTACAATGAAGGGTAACGTGGTTCTCCGCTAACCAATCCATACCCAAGATTATGTCTACGCTACCCATCGTCATTATTTGCAAATTATGAGCCACTAAACTGAGTTCACCTATTCCAAAGTTCACACATGCACAAGATCGGGATATATCTATAGTCCCGCCTACCGGTGAGGTCACACTCATAGTGGGTTCGGTCTTAACAGTAGGTAATTCCAAAGTATCCACACAAGACGTTGTTATAAAGGAATGCGACGCACCCGTATCAAACAGGACAACTATAGGCATATTGAGAAGTGTGCCCATACCTGCCAAGTTTCCTTGCCCAAAGGTTTCTTTCCCGTTTGCCGGCTGCTTCCCCTTCAAGGCGTAGGCCCTTGCTTGCGATGGTAATCCTTGGCGGCGTTGTTGCGGTGGAGGTGCAGGTAGTGCCTGGGATTGTGGACGGAAGCCTAACTGGTTCTGCCTCATTCCCATTCCCATGTTCTTACTCGGGCAATTTCGGAGGTAGTGGCCACTTCCACCACAGTTGAAGCACCTAGGGTCTCGACACTCTCCGGTATGGTACTTGAAGCACCTTCCACATTGAGGGTTCCTCGGCGGAAAGTTTGCCCTCGGTTGAAAGGTATTCTGTCTCCCGCCATTGAAGGGTGCATTCCTCATGTGTTGTGGCCTCTTGCCACCATACTGAGTTTGATCACCATCCCACCTCCTCTTCTCTTGGTGACCTGGCTGAGCTTGTAGTGGTGTCGCGTTTGTTGTCGCCACAACTCTTGGTTTAGGGAGTGCATCTTCCACGTCCAGTGCACAAGTCAAGATCTCCGAGTAGGAGAGTTCTCCTCGGCAAGCCAATGCGGCCTTTATCTCATCTCTGAGCCCGGCCCGGAACTTCACCGCCCATTTCTCGTCGGTGTCCATCAATTCGGGCGCATATCGTGCCATCTGCGCGAGGGCTCGGTCATATTCAGTTACAGTCATTCGGCCTTGGCTCAACGTGTGGAATTCTACCACCTTGGCCCGTCTGTACGTCTTTGGGACATACTTGTTGTCAATCTCCACCTTAAACTCTTCCCATGTTAGCGCTTCCAGGCGTGCAGGATTCATAGTCCTTTGCCGAGTCTCCCACCAGTAATCGGCAGCACCTGATAGTTGAAAGGTAGCGCCAGCAATGCGCTCCCTATCTGTGCATTCCATGACCCTGAAAATACGCTCGAGACCGCGTATCCACTCTTCCGCTTTTGATGGATCTCCTTGTCCATCAAATTTTGGGGGATTCTGCCTGGAGAACGTAACTATGAATCTTTCTTGTTGAGGCGGGGGTGGAGGTGGTGGTGGAGGTGGTGGTGGAGGTGGTGCCTCCACGTTGGGTCCTTGTCGTGGTTGGCGTGCACGTCTTGGCGGCATTCTGATTCAATATCCAAAAAGTGTTACTACAATTCTCATCCAAAATTACCACTTTCTCAAAATTTTTCTCATAATCTTCAAGTAGTAAGATGCAACACATAGGATATATATATCAAAATCCAAATTCTCATTAAAAGAAAGGAGGTCAAACGTTGTTCTCAAGAGCAGATCGTACTGAAAGCAAAAACTGAAAAGACAACGAACTATTCTAATTCTAGACTACGACTCTATCATCCTCATCCATAGGCCCTTCCTCCGGGTCTTCGTCATCGTCCTCCTCGGGGTTCTCTTGCAGAGCCTCCTCGGGGTTCCCTTGCGGAGCCTCCTCGGGTTCCTCCTCATAGTCATCTTCAAACCCTTGCTCACCCTCGTACATGCTCACATACTTGTCCTGATACACGATCCTCTCTTGCACATCCTGTGGGGGCTGTTCCTCTCGAGAGTCTACCAGTGCACAATACACGGCCTTCCGAAAGCCAGCCATGTCACCCACCATGTCATCGGTAACGGGCTCATGCCACGTGTACCTCCTCGCAGTTCTTTCAGCCCACTCCTTCCAGCTGTCAGGGAGCAATTCTATTAGCTTCTCAATGCCGTCGTGCTCTGTCACTCCGAACTCCTGAGCTGCCCTCCATAGGGTATCGAAGTGTGCCACGAACTCGATCAACGGTATGTGATCCTTCTTCCGGTACACTCTATAATCCCTGAGCACCCTCTGTGCCCTAAGTCTATCGCGATCACTCCGTCGCGGGGTTCGGAACATACGCGCCATCTATAGAAAAACAGAAACAACCGCCTCGCGTATAAAAACAGAGTGCATAACCGAAGAAGAGAGAGAGATATGTGTATGCAGACGTATCGCTGTTCTAAATCCAAGCCCGCTGGTGTTCGAAGGCCAAAAGTCCTTGTCTACTAGGTCCAAAAAGCACTAGTGAAATCCTATCACGTCTAAGTTCAAACATTCAAAAGGCCAACACATACTCACATAAAAGCTCACATCAACATTCACGTCACCATATCATCACACATCAGTCACATGCTTTCATGTACATTCGACACTCAATAACAGTTCATAATTCAAATAATTTCCAACTTTCCACATCGCTTTGTACCCTTCCACATGTCTCAACATTTACTTAAACTTTACACAAAAACATTTTCGAACCCAAAATCACAATTTCCTCCACCTCCATATACTTTCCAAAAATTCAAAATTTTCATTACCTCATTTCAGGTTGAGTGCGATGAGTCGGATGTTGAGCCAATGACACTTTTGAAAACTTAGTCAATTATTTATTTGACACAGGGATACACACTAAATCGAGACAGAAGAGACTCTTAGGTCCAGAGCAGAAAGAAAAACCTAGGCTCTGATACCACTCTGTCACGCCCGCATTTCCTAAGGATAGGAAGTACGGTGGACCGCGACTAGGGGAGGAATAAAGAAGCGGGGAAGAAAGGGGAGAACAGGAATATTTGACCCAAAAACATTTATTAAAAGAAGTTCACTTCAAACATTGTACTAAGAAGACATTACTAAAGTTAATGTAAACAGAGTTAAATAAAAACAATGTATCGGATTACAAAGCAGCGGAAAAGACCAAAAGACAGATGATGCCGGGTATGACGACACGACACCATCCAAAAGACCAAGTAAAACACTCATTTGGCTTTCACTGCTCAACATCCGTCATCCCCATCGCCGCTCAACTTGCACATTAAGAAAACAACATGCAGGGCTGAGTACTTATTGCACTCAGTGGACACACGCCAAAATCATAGTTTGTCATGCCACATCAGTGTAACCTTGGGGTTTTAAGTGTAAGAAAATAACCCAAGTACACAAAATATATTTCATAAATTCGACTGCGCAGTCATTTTCAGATATTGCCACCCTTATTCCCACCATCATACACTATCTGATCCAACGGTGACAAGGGGCGTGGCCACACCCCAGGTCAACTAGACCGGCCAACTTGCTCTCAGATGGCTCCCGGTCTCGTGTACACTAGCCTGAGGGTTCGCAGCCCAACAGACCCGAATTCGATTAAACATATGTGGTAAACCACTTCAGATAGGTTTCAAATCAAAACAATTGGCAAGACAAACAGTTCACCTCCATAAACATTTCCGGAACAAAGTCCGTATTAAAAAAAAAATAGCCCACATAAAAGTAGGGTAGAAAAGCCCACCTCGATTGCTTAGCTTTTAAAACAGTTCCCTTCAACCACACTTTCCTCGTAACAGTCACCCTTTTGAAAGATAAATAAATCGTGATTAGAGTCAGGGTAAACGAGGTTTAAACGACAAGGCATGATTCCTACGTGGACGACTTCAACATCTAGCACGTTACCCGTACACACACTTAACAACATGTTATAAAACAAACACACAAAGCCACACGTTCGAAACGCACCCCGCACGCACCCGACACGCGTACGACGTACCTCAAAACGCGCACACGACACACACACACAGCACTCCAACCCTTGGCATACCCTTACTGTGCAAACGGCTCACTTGGCTCGGAAAAGGTTCGGAAAAAGGCTCGGCGTCTCGGCCTGGCTCGGTACCTCGGCCGGCTGTCTCGGCCACCTGGCTCGGCACCTCGGTCGACCGTCTCGGCCGTCCGGCTCGGCACCTCGGCCGACCGTCTCGGCCGCCTGGCTCGGCACCTCGGCCGACCGTCTCGGCCGTCCGGCTCGGCACCTCGGCCGACCGTCTCGGCTGCCTGGCTCGGCACCTCGGCCGACCGTCTCGGCATCTGGCTCGGCACCCGTCTCGGCACCTGGCTCGGCACTGACTCGGCACCGTCTCGGCATCTGGCTCGGCACCTCGGCCGACCGTCTCGGCTGCCTGGCTCGGCACCTCGGCCGACCGTCTCGGCATCTGGCTCGGCACCCGTCTCGGCCTTGGCTCGGCGCCTGGCGCGGTCCAGTGTACACTCACTTTCCTCCAACCTCCGATTCTCAAACCCTATACGACATACACACCACGCATTCTACATCCCAAAACACACCCAAACACCTGGGATCATCCCTTCAAAACTCTCCACAAAACTGCCCTAGGCTGAACCCTAAAACTCTCGGCCAACACACACGAAACTCTCGAACCAAACACTGATTTTCCCGAGCCATCCCTTGGCCAAACACACCCACATACAACACAAAAGCACAACACTCAGAAACACAACCATTGCACATGAAAACATCTCCCAAAAACATACAATTCGTGAATCTGCGCAGTTTACTTGCAAAAATCATAATAAAATCATACGACCTCCAAAGAAGCTGAAATTTACACACCACACCCAAGACACATCCAAGTTTATACAGTTAAAAATTTCGTACCAAAAGAAGATCGTTTGCTCAGTCAAAAAGGGGTCGGAACCCACTGTCAGTTACCATAAAAAACATGCTTCACACAAACACATAATCCCACAACTTATTCAGCATCTAACCCCTCCAAAACGTCCTACATGCATGAATTTCGAATTTAACAAGGGTTAGGGTTTGGGTTACCTTTCCCGGATAGTTCGAACGTAGATCAAACGCTTCCCTACTCCGATTTCAATTCGGTACGAGAGATATACCTTGACGAAACCAAGAATTCAGTGAGAGGGAGTGAGAGGGAAGAGGACCGAGAGAGAGAAGGAGAGAGGGGCTTACCGGTGTTGTGCACGACGCGAGAGAGAAGAGAGCTTGAGAGAGAACCGAGAGAGAAAAAGAATGAAAAGGGGGGGGATCGGTTATGAGGGAGTGAGGGGGAGGTTGAGGAATTAGTGGGAGAGGGGGAGGGGTTTTCGAAAAAAAAGAAGAGGGAGAGAAAAAGATTTAGTTAATTAGAATTTTAATCCATGATTTATTAATTAACCCAATTTTAATTGCCTAGATAAATTATCTCACATCCACAACAAAAATAAAACAATTAAGATTTTCCACACCATATATTAAACACAAAATCACAAATCATCCAAAAAAATAAAAGAAAAACTTCAACATTTTCGGCTATTACATCAACGGTTCAAACCGGCGGTTCGTGGTTTGAACTGCCGGTTCAACCGAATTTTTTTAAAAAAATTATTTATAAAAATTGATTTTTATATTTAAAATCAATTTTTACAAACAAATGAATACAAGAAATTCGTAATAGCCCATATATATTTGATGGGCTTGCGAATTTATGAAACCATTCTTGGTTGTTTCTCTTTTATAGAGACATTCTTGAATGTTTTATGTTCCACTTTCGATGTGGGACAAACTCATTCTTGGTTGTTTCTCTTTTATAGAGACATCCTTGAATGTTTCATGTTCCACTTTCGATGTGGGACAAAATCATTCTTGGTTGTTTCTCTTTTATAGAGACATCCTTGAATGTTTTATGTTCCACTTTTGATGTGGGACAAAATCATTCTTGGTTGTTTCTCTTTTATAGAGACATCCTTGAATGTTTTATGTTCCACTTTTGATGTGAGACAAAATATGTTGAAGTACTTTCTTTTATAACTACATGTTTAGAGCATTCATTCATCTTTTTCCAATGTGGGATACAAAACTTTCTTTTGTCTTCTACTTTTCTTCATGTTTTGTATGAAACATATAAACAAAATTATTATTCAAATATATTCTTGATTGATAAAAATAAAGAATTATTGAGAAATATAATTTGTATATAGAAAATATTTATTTGTATAATAATTATTGTTAGGTTTATACAATTTGTATAAGAATTATTCTTTCAATGTATTATTTATTAGTTAACATATACATAAATTTATAAACATAAGCAAATTATTAATAATAAATAAAATATTAAGTAGTGTTTATTAATTTTTGTAAATAAAATATATTCATTATAAGTTGAAATACACTCTCTATAATTCAATACACTATAATTCAAGTAGTGTTTCCCTATAATTCAATACACTCTCTTCCAATTTAAATGCTCAAGTCCAATATTAAGTATTGATATTTTAAAAATCAAAAGGTTAACTTTAAGTAGTGTTTATTAATTTTTGTAAATAAAATATATTCATTATAAGTTGTAATTTTTAGTCTTATTCAAATTTATTATCAATGAAATTGTAATTTTCACCTTATTCTTATTGTTTGAAATTTGTTTAAGCACATTTTATACATAATAAAGACTAAAAAGACAATAACAAAATACTCCATACTTAAAGTTGGATTTGATTTTTAAAATACCAATACTTGGATGAGAGTATATTGGATTTTATTTAATTTAGAAGATAGTATATTGAATTATTCACTTTTATAGTTACACATTTTGGATGTGTTACTATTTATTTCAATGTGGGATAAAAGTCTTTATTTATAAGTATATATTATAGATCGTCCATCATTCTTCGTCTATATTAATACTCTATCTTTTATTATTATAATTTAACAACAAATATTATTACATAAACTATTATTCATTAGTTCTTTATCATTAATGATTTGCTTAGGTTTATAAATTTATGTATATGTTAACTAATAAATAATATTATACACATTGAAAGAATAATTCTTATACAAATTGTATAAACCTAACAATAATTATTATACAAATAAATATTTTCTATATACAAATCATATTTCTCAATAATTCTTTATTTTTATCAATCAAAAATATATTTGAATAGTAATTTTGTTTATATATATTATACAAAACATGAAAAAAAGTAGAAGATAAAAGAAAGTTTTGTATCCCACATTGGAAAAAGATGAATGAATGCTCTAAACATTTGTTATAAAAGAAAATACTTCAACATATTTTGTCTCACATCGAAAGTGAAATATAAAACATTCAAGGATGTCTCTATAAAAGAGAAACAACTAAGAATGATTTTGTCCCACGTCGAAAGTGAAACCTAAAACATTCAAGGATATCTCTATAAAAGAGAAACAACCAAGAATGGTTTCATAAATTCACATGCCCATCAAATATCTATGGGCTATTATGAATTTCTTATATTCATTTATTTGTAAAATTTGTTTTTAAGTATAAATATCAATTTTTATAAATTAAAAGTATATTTTTAAAAATTTTCGGTTGAACCGTCGGTTCATGCCAAAAACCGGTGGTTTTTTGAACCGGAACCGGAACCGCTGGGACCCTTGGTGGGCCGGTTCCGGTTCATGCATATGATGAACCGGAACCGTTGTGCATGCCTAAGTATAAGAGCATTTGCAACGGTGGACGGACGACGTCCGTCCGTCCGTGCCAGCGGCACGGAAGATGTCGTCCGCCGCTGGCACGGCGCTGCTCGATGCATCGAGCACGTCCGTGCCAGCGAACATGTGACGTGGCCGGACGTGATTGGGCAACGGAATAGCCGTTGCATTTAAATTTTTTTAAAAAAATCAGGTTTTAATTAAAAAACCGATTAAAATAAAAAAAAATTCCACATCCCAAAAAAAATATATCCGTTTCTACCCACTTTTAATTTTTTTTAAACTTTTTTCCCCCAAAAATACACATTTTCATCTATAAATACCCTCACTTTCACGCCAAAAAATTCACACCACACTACACAATTCTCATCTACATTCTCATCTATATTCTCTCATCTCCATTCTCAACTTTCTTCCACTCATAAAACATAACAATGTCCGGCCAAGGCGATCACCCTCCGAGCTCCCACTATTGGAACCCCGGTTGGTTCGGTTCACAACCGTTTCCTAGTCCGGAAACGGAATATTCGACCCCTCCTCAAACCCATCGGGCGTTCCAGGTGGCTATCGGCCTTACCCTATCATCGACCAAGATGCCCCCGAAGGGCTATACGGGTGGACACCCGAACCTAGAGCGAGGTCGACCGCCCCATCCCAAACTCCGACTCCTCCTACTCGCGGTGTCCGCACACCGTACACTCCGGCGGATATGGAGCAATTGTTCAAGGCGTTCTTGTCAATCTCCGAAGATCCGGAGGTTGGCACGAACCAATCCGGCGATCACTTTTGGTGGCGCATTAGTCGCCGGTACAATGAAAACCGGCCGGAGGGAACAATCGAGCGCAACGAGAGCATGGTGCGCAACGCCATCAACAGAGCCAATAAAGAATCCAAAAGTTCCAGGGGTATTACCTCCAGGAAGAGCGGTCGGCGGGGAGCGGTCGGAGCGAGGTCAACATCATCAGTTCCGCCATGTCGACCTATCAATCCATGAACTACAAGACGTTCAATTACCTCAACATTTGGCAGGAGACGCAGTCGCATCCGAAGTATAGGGGAGGCGTAACATCCTCCTCTAGCGGCTCCTTCAAACGGTCAAGGTCGGTATCCCTATCCGACGCCGGCTCCGAAGACGTGGTTAGCCAACTCACCGGAGCTAACTTGGGTAGCTCCGACGCCGGCCCAAGCGGTTCCCAACCCCGACCGCAAGGAAGGAAGAAGGCGGCGGCCAACCGCCGTCGCGCACCGACTCCATCCGGCGATGCTCCCGAACCCGTTCCCGTTCCCGTTCCCTATGTGCCACCTCCACCCACCAACTCGTTGTGGGTGATTTTGGCCCAACTCAATATGGCCGATAGGTCAACTATGACCCCCTCGCAACTTCGATCGCACGAGGCCATGATATTGGGCCTCCAAAAATAATTGGGGGTAGTGCCGCTGGATGAATAGTCTTCCACGGGGATATTTTTAGCTTTAATTATGTAATTTTTAATTTTTAATATTTTAATTATGTAATTTTTAATTTTTAGGATTTTAATTATGTAATTTTTATTTTTTAGGATTTTAATTATGTCTTTTTATTTTATTTGTAATTTATAATATTATTTTGGTTTTTTAATGAATTTTAATATTATGGAAATGTTTTTATTTAAATTGAATAATAGAATGGTGGGACCCTTGTGATCGTCTTTGCGGAAGAGCACAACTGTGGGTGTTGTTCTCTTGCCTAAGAGCAGGCAGAAATAGTGGCGTCGGGCCCATAACCGTGCTCGTTAAATAATAAATGGAAGAAAAGATTTAACGAGCACGGTTGTGGGTGCTCTAACAGAAGATTCTATGGGCTGTAGGCCAGGTACCAAAAAAGATATAAGCAAACCGGTTAAATAATAAATGGATGAAAAGACTTAAAACGTGATATAGCTATATTTCAATTATAAAACCTAGTTTTTAGCATAATTTAATGAAAAGATGATCTCCTGATATTCTTTAAAGATATTACTACCTATCTTTGATAACCCTCAGTTTTGACAATACAAGTAACATTTGAGTCTCAAAACAAGATTCGGAATGACTTATTAAATTTGGAGCCTGAAAAAATCTTTCGTAAATTATTTATTTACTCAGGGCTAGCTAGCGCTGTTACTAAATAGAAATATAGGCTTCTCAAAAGGTTTACACAAATTTAATGAAATTGTTTATTGATCTAAATTCCCGAGTTAGTAAATCTAAATCATAAATCCTGTAGAGT
This sequence comes from Salvia splendens, assembly GCF_004379255.2. Lineage (NCBI taxonomy): Eukaryota > Viridiplantae > Streptophyta > Magnoliopsida > Lamiales > Lamiaceae > Salvia > Salvia splendens. Next base: position 12,589,477 of record NC_056033.1, read on the forward strand.
AATAGTAATAAAGTTTTTTGCAACCGATAAGATCACTTTGAAAATGATTAAATACAAGAAATATAAGCTTTTATCTCACTCCACTTTAGTAAAGTTGGCAGAAGAAGAAGAATGGAATCAGAATAGGAAGAGAGGGACAATATATATGAATAAGAATCACAAGTGGAATACAAAATCACAAGCTGTATTTTCTTTCTAGTTTGCATATGAATCATTTCAAAAGAAGCAAAAATGGTAAGCAAACAACTGCTACTTGTGCTCATGGCTCTCTTTTTCCTTCAACTATCTGCAACTTCTCTAGGTAGTATATATTTTGAGCTCCCATTTAAAACCTTGAATTTCTTACTTATAAAAAAATGAAATCATGTTTTTTTAATCAAGAATTTCTGTGCAGCAAGAGTAGAAAAGATGAAGGAAGAGGAAGAGCAGTTAACAAATTTAGCCACGGCAGTGTTGGCGGAGGCGGCAATCCTGGGGCTTCCGGCGGGAGAGGGGCAAGAAATGGAGGATCACACGTGCCCAGTGGTGGTGGTGTGACGCCGCTGTATGCAGCAGCCGGTGGAGGTAATAACAACCACCACCCTCACCGCGGCGGAGGAAACCGAGACACAAGGGGAGCAGGGCCGGAGACATTGGCCATAATTACATTTGCATGCTTTCTAATTCTACTCTGTATTAGTTAACCACTACTACTATTTTTTTTTAAAATTTTGAGATGCTTAAAAACAAGAAAAATGTCTGTATGTGTGCGTCTTTTTATGCTAGTGTGTTCATTCAAATGTACAAAATAATGGTTTATGTAACGTAAATTGGCTATTTTATGAGTAGGGTCCTGGTCCTAGTCCTAGTGAATTTTATATTTGGTATTATTTGAGTAATTTTTATTGGGTGTATTGTGATATGATATGATGTAAGTGTTGAATAATTTGAGAAAATGGGCATGATACCTAACATGCTTTGGTGGATTGTGGGCCTAAAAACACCTACTAGGAGTATTTCTTTCTGGTTTTCAACCCACCAAAATACTGTTAGTAGCGACATGTAGTAATTTGTTTTGGGTTTTGAACCGATCAATTTCATTATATTTAAGGTACAATTTTGGTAATATTATTCAATTTCCGTTTTCATAAATAATCATATGGTCTATTTCCAAATTCCAATACACTCTTGTAACATGGTTTATTGCGATCATATATAAATCAACTTTTGGTATGTTTGGTTTGAGAATTGATGTAATCTGCTGATTTGGAGAGTTAGAAGAATAGAATAGTTTTGAGTCGCACTTAAGTTACATATGCCCGCTTGATTAATTAGTAGATAAAAGTAGAATCTACCTTGCAATAATAAAATATTGGAAATCAACTTACATCCAACGAACTCGGTTGCAATTGTTGTTTTTGCCATTATTATTAGGAACCACAATAGAAGCCCAATGGATTTCCAAAGGCACACCAATTGACTAGTAGTAGTACAGTACTCATAAATAGGATTAATTAAATTCAACGACTCAGACATCCTTGCAATTCAGACAGGCCTAACAAAAGTGAAAACACTACCTCATTTCCAATAGATTATATTCATTGCAATGTGTCATGTATCTTATCTGGAGTAATATCAAATTTTATAAATAAAGAAAAGCACCGCAATTGATAGAACCATTATATTACATGTAAATTGAATGGAAAAGGCAGATAACATCTAATAGGCTGTTACTTTACCAAATGGATAACATTCCCACACATGCACCCTGTTAGACATACTTGCTTCAAGACAAATGTAAAGAATAAGGCCCAAACTTAAACTGAAACATCAAAAGAGTAGTGTGTGTGGAATCTGATGCTTAGCCTGCCTCTATAATGAAATTACAGTACATATCTACACTAGGTATCAAACGAAGATTAGCAGCTCTAATTCAAGAAAAATTGTGAATCGCCATAACTTTCTAGAACAACAGTTTTGGAGAGTATTTAGGGGATATACAAACAGGTTTTGGTGGCAGATCCAAATCATGCTTTTCATTATTATCCTGCGTTAAGCAAATCAGAATCACTAATAACACAATCTCAACTCTGTGATGTTGAGAAATAGTATACAGTACCTTTTTGTAAGAATTGGGACAATAGCATTAGCAACTCCACTAATCAACCATCATGTGCAGCATAAGCGATACTCGAGCATTGTCGCAGTATCTCTTGATCAAGCCAAAGTAGTGCATGCCATCTTGAGGGCACAGCCCTTCCATAAAGAAACGGAACAGGTGAGAGTGCGTCTCACGCATTGCATCCAGGGATTGTTGCAGCACTTTCTCTTGCTGCAGCTTATTCAGCTCCGTGGCCTCCATCAGTGGCAGCAGCTCTCGTTCCTCCTCTTCAAAGTGCTGCTTGCAGTTTTCCTGGTGAAGATAATTCTCATAAATCGCGCAGGTTTAGTTTTCACACAACGAGAATCCTACCTTTAATTTGTTGAGGCGGGACAAAAGGCGAGTGAGGGCCTCTTGGTAGTCGGGGCTTCCGACATTCATAACTCCTACTATCTTAATCTCCTCTTTTACACCATTCATTACAGGCAGGTCCCTTGCGTGATCCTCATTGGCAGATTTGCACAGCCCTAAATCATACAGTAACTAACTAGCATGTAAATTATTTCCAAATCAACCATCACAGTTGAGTGAATCTGAGTTTGTAGCGAAGCAATCATTAGAAATTCTTCCATTAAAGATCTCACAAGCTTGCTAACAAACACTCTTACCATTTCCGAGTTTTCCCTCATTTCCACCCCCTAACCTAACAATCAACCAACTTCTTTCACACCTCAGTATAACCATTCTAATCAAGAAAAATATCAAATTTAGCAATTTTCAGTTCAATGTTCGCAAAATCAGTACTATTTGCAGGTTTCATTGATCTCCATGAACAACATCATGCCCTAATTACTCCCAATTCCTGATTCAGTAACCAATTTAAAACTTCTTTCAACGATAAAAATCGTTGTACATACGCAACAGAGGTCAAATTGAAGAAAACACTATCCAGAATTAAGAGAAAGAGGCAATAAATATGAAAGAGAAAATGGAATTACCTCGATCGGCGGATTCAAGGATCTGAAACATGACAATCTCCTCCATCTGCGCGTGCTCGAGCAAGAGCTGGTGCAGGTGCGAGTAGCTCTTGGCAAACTTCTTCACCTCCATCCTAGGGCTTCCCATCGACGGATCCCCACTCGCGTTCCCCCCACGCGCCCCCATGTCCCCCGCCCACTTCACCATCCTCTCCAGATGCCAGCTCATGCTCCTGTGCTGCAGCATCACCACCCACACCACCGCCGGCGTCTTCGCCCCGCACCACCCCCACACATTGCTCGTCACCGCCACCGGGGAGTCCGGGAACTTCGCGTCCAGGTACCGGAGAATCTCCTCCACCGAGCCCGTCACGACGTCGGATTTGTACATAATCGTAGGGTTCTGTTGGGCGTCGGAGGGCACGAATTGGAGCCTCACCGGCTTGTACGAGAGGGCTAGTCGTATGTGGGAGGTCGCGAAGCTGTCCGGGTGTCCGTACAGCTTGATCAGCGGCGCCGGCTTTATCAGCTCCGGCTTCGGAGATATCACCGGCGCTGGTTTTATCAGCTCCGACGGCGCGATCTCCGCCGGCGATTTCTTCCTGGTCCCCAAACAATTCCCCATTTTTCCCCCCAAGATGAGAAAATGAGCCGAATGAACTATGCTGCCAGTAATTGATTAATAAAGCTGGATTTTGTTGCAAGAGTAAATGGTGGTTTTGGTAGGGGAGTAAATATAGCGAAGTGATTGTATGGATAGTGTATGTATAGGTGCATGTGGATATTGCTTGATTAACAGGAAATGATAAAGGAGTTTAATTGGTGTTTTTGTGTGTGATTTAGGCAATTACCAATGGAGCGCCCTTTGGCTCGTCACGTCATCAGTTTTATCCTCCTACCCCACCTGCAATGGGCTGCCCTATGTCGCCCTATATGTTTTACTATTGTTTTGTTAATTAATTTAAATGTTTTCAAATATGTAATGCAAACTAATTAAAAACACAACGATTAACTAAAAACCGGAGAAGATTGCATTAATTAAACAAAAGTTACACGATTCAAATTGGTTAATCTACGCAATTCCCAACTTCCGACGCAGCTCATCGATCAACCGCCGGAGATATTCGGCTTCGGCGGGGTCCGTACACTTCTTGAGGGCCTTGTGCGTTTGCAACAACGTCTTCGCCATCGAGGCTGTTGCCAACTGCTCATACGCGGCAGCCGTCGGGTTCGGGGTCGGGAGCAGGACCGAGATCGGCAATGGGGCGGCGGCGGTCGAGGATGATGTCGCCGCCGCCTTCCCCTTGGCCTTCGCAGCCTTGACGCCTATGGGACACAGGGAGGACATCGGTGTGCCGGAACTCTCAATGTCCTCGTGCGTCCGGTTGAGATCCATCGGACGAGTTCCGCTTTCGCTGCTCGTGTAACCACCAGCTTCGGTGGTCTTCGTCCTCTTTGTCACCCCGGTGTACAGAATCCCGCCTTGGAACTTCTGCTTGTCCCTCAAGAGCGCCCAGATGGCCTCGTGCTTGAACTCGCCGTACAGGGACTGGTACGACATCAGCGCTTTGGAGCGCACGTCGCTCAAGCTATCGCCGCTCCCCTGCTCCCTCGCGCACTTCTCTTACTCCGACGAGAACAGGTTGATTTGCTTCTTCACCTGGTCCCAGTGCTTGCGGAGCTGGTCCCGTTGGTGCTTGTACGCGCTCGGCGGCTTCGCCGCATTGTAGCGCTAGACGATGCGCTCCCAGTACGCCACTTGCCTCTGGTTATTCGCGAATATCGGGTCCTCCGATATGTCCCCCCAACACCTCGCCAATATGAGGGTTTCATCCGGCTGGTAGTTCGTACGATCGGGGGCGTACTCTTCACAATTTCCCGGAGGTGGCAACTTCTACGCGCGGTGCCGGGTCCGCTTCTTTTTAGCCCTCGAAGGGCCGGCGGCGACAGCGGCAGCGGCGGGTCGGTTTGGAAACGGCTCCATGCCATCCAAACCGTACGATTCCGTGCTGAATTCGGGATCGTACTGCTTGTTGGCGTCGAACGGTCGATATTCGCCTGGTTCTCTACCCGGCCAACGCGCCTCCCCAAACATCGGACTCTTGGGACTTGAATCCATTTCGTAGTAATAACAAAAATGTGAGTTTCGAGAGTGAAATCGTGAAATGAAACGTTACAAATGAAAGTGGGGTAGGGGGACGATGGTGCGGACGATAGGCCATCGTCCGCGATGTAGGGCGCGCCCTATGCATCAGCCGTGGACGTAGGGCGCGGATGATGGCGGCCACCCACAATGTGGGCATCGTCCGCGCCCGAGGACGATGGACGCCCCATCGCGGGTGGCCTTATTACTACTGCTTTGCTCACTTATAAATTTGAGTAATGGAATATGAGTGTCCGCACCCAAAGTTGGTCACGTGCTAGTCCACATCTCGGGTTAATTAAATTGTCATGATATGATATGGTTATCGGATTACACTATCACTTTAATTACAGAATATTGTTCAGTGAATTTGGATAAACATACAAAATTACTTGATAATGTGATACGATTAAGAATTCTGAAACTGAAAGCTAATTAATATATATATATATATGGTGTTTACTGGAATCGATATTTATTCTTTTAACAATAATTGTCGAATCACCATTTATTGAATAGCAGTAAATAATTGCAATGAGTAGTACAAAAATAATTAATAATATGCTGCTTAGTATGATCAATACAATATGTTCTTCAAATCCATGTATAAAATCAAAATTAGTGATAAATCGAAATTTGTAGAATTCATATTCGTGTTGCCTCATCACAAACAGTTGGAAAATTTATTTCAAAGTCATTCAAATACGGAGTACAATAGTAAAACTAAATACCGTGAGCAGGAACGGAGCAGGAGCAGGAGCGGGAGCAGGATTTCTATTTAAGTGAGGCAAAGATATTTATAAAGACATTTTAAGGAGTTGAGAAGCATTTATAAAAGTTTTTTTTAAAAAAAATTATAAAATAAAGATAGAATAGCATAAATGATGGAATAGTATTTTTTTATAGGTGGGGCATGCATTTACCATTTTACCCCTTGTGGAATATATACAGGTCCGTCCCTGGTCGGAAGACTCGAGTCGAAGCCCATTTAGAGCTGCAAGTCTAAAGAAAATTACTAACGCCTCATAAATTCATAATCCAAACCTATCAATCCAATAAAGTTGACAAAATGAATAATAGAGATTAATCATACTTTATTTGCAAAATAATATGAATAATTAAATTTGATAAAAAACTAAACAATTAGCCGGTGAAAGTTGACAAAATTAAGTTGATTAATGTTCACTACCATTTAATTTATTTATTTGTTTGTACAGATCACAATTGTTCATAAGCACGGTCAATTTAATTTGAGTATACAGACAGTCAACACTCAACAGACTCCACACAAATATTGAAGCAGTAATTAACAGTCCTCCCAATTTCTTAATATGCAAATAATGCTAGAAATATAAGTTTACTCGGTTTTTACTTATTTAATTTAATTTCATATCTGGCCAATGCAACCGACTCTCGCCGGAATTCGCACTCAGACAGACGTACATTCTGAAAAAATGCATCGCCCTTTTGTACTCGTGCGCTACCTCCCTCCCCAAATTGAAGCAGCTCCACGGCGTTCCCCTTTCCGATCCCGACATGGGCAAACACCTCGTCTCGCCCTCGAGGTGTTCGATAAAATGCCGGTTAGAGATCTTGTGGCTTGGAATTCCATGATCAATATGTACGCTGCGAACGGCATGCCAAACGAGGCGTTGACGCTTTACGGAAGAATGGGATTGGACAATGTCAAACCAGATGGTTTCACTTTAGTTAGCTTGCTCTGATCTAGGTGCATTGGCCTTTGGCAGGAGGGCTCATGTTTATATGATGAAGGTGGGCTTAGATAAGAATCTGCACGCTGTAAACGCTCTCGTGGTTCACTATACCAAATGTGGCAACATCACGGAGGCGAAGCAGATCTTTGATGAGATGGAGGAAAGGAGCATTGTGTCATGGACTTCATTGATCGTAGGGATGGAAGCTCTTCAGGGAGATGGAGCAACGGAGATTGCCCTCGACTGAGATTACCTTCGTGGGCGTACTATATGCTTGCAGCCACTGCGGAATGGTGGATCAATGGTCTGCATATTTTGACAAGATGTTGAAAGATTATGGCATTGTGCCAAAATCGAACACTACGGATGCATGGTTGATCTCAACATGCCTATACAACCCAATGCTGTGATCTGGAGGACTTTGCTCGGGGTGTGCTCGTTGAGTGGGAAACATCTAGAGATAGCGGAGATTGCAAGAGATTAGCTAAGAAAGCTGGATCCCAAACACTGTGGAGACTATGTGCTTCTCTCTAATCTCTACGCAGCTGAAAAGAGATGGTCGGATGTTCACAACGTGAGGCGAGCAATGATGAAAGAGGGGATCAAGAAAGTTCCGGGGCACAGCCTAGTTGAGCTGGGAAACCGGGTGCATGAGTTTATGGGAGATGTATCTCAAGCTCAAACAGAGGCTATATACGCTATGCTCTCTGAGATGATGAGGCTGCTGAGGCTGGAGGGCTACACGCCTCGCACATCGAGCATGCTTGCTGACATAGAGGAGGAGGAGAAGGAGACTGCACTTACTTATCATAGTGAGAAGATTGCTATAGCGTTTGTGCTTATAAATACACCGCCGAGGACTCCGATTATGATCGTGAAGAACTTGAGGGTGTGTGGGGATTGCCACCTTGCGATAAAACTCTTGTCCAAGATTTTTGAGAGGGATATTGTTGCGAGGGATATTAGTCGGTTTCATCATTTCAGAGATGGAGCTTGTTCTTGTAAAGATTATTGGTAGTTTTAAATGTGGATAATGTTTGGGGACAGGTCTTCTGATTTGGATTTTTAAATGTCAGATTATTGGAAGGAGATGAAGTTTACATTTAACAAAAATAACAATGATCTCCACAGTAAAATACAACTGACCAAATGCCTGGGTGTGAGCAAGGCAAACAACAGCTACTAGACTAATAGTTTTTGTACATAAAGATGAAATAAAGCCAGAAAAAAACGAGACGTGTTTCAGTACCAAGGTTTCCAAATCTCAACGAAACATAAGCCAGAGAAGGCAGAGAAGAACAATTACAATTCCTGCAATCATTGCCTTCATGCGGATATTTTGCAGCCACATTTGCCGACGCAACTGCCTCCCTTGCCTTTGGAAGCTGTCAGCCTGAATAACATTTCTGTAAACATATCAACAGGAAACAGAAGTTCATGATTTTCTACATACAAAGGGAGTGGAGAGAGTTCTCACCTGGAACTGAAGGTTATCAGTCTTATCCACTAATAATTCAATTTTCTCACCACGATCCAAAACCTGAGTGAAAACATAAGATGCAAATGTTGGTGCTCCTTCAATTAGTTTTAAATCAGCGCACTCAAAACATTAGTGAACCTTTTTTTCTAAAGCGAAGGAGACTCTGACCAGCAATGAAAACAATACACTCCGAGATGTTAGGTACCAGGAAATGGTCGAATAAAAACTTTTATTAAACATTTTATTTTTCACTTGATGATATTATAGGTGCTCAATAGCAAGTTGAAAAGGCTGCATTGCCCATCTCCTTCAAAGTCCAATATTGCCCCATGTTTTCCCATATTGTCAGGCTACGATTATCTCCTGCTACCAGTAGGCTCTTTACTTGTCACGACATCATTTGGCATGAGACGAAAAGTCATGAAATTTTACATAGCAAGTAATGTATATAAATGGCTAGACGGCCAGATAGAGAGCAAGAGAGGTCAGGCTAGAAATTCACCTGGTAGCACTATTAACACATTTAAATTTACTTATGAAATGCACTCACCAAGCTGGAAATGCACTCAGAAGAATGTTAATGTTATATACATCAGGATATTGTAGGATGATAGACATAACAAAATTCTGCTACCAGGACTTTTAAATGGCAGACCTAACTTCAACAAAAAGATTCCCAACAAAATAATAAGCTTTTGGAAAGACGGTTACAGTGAGAATATTTCCATTAATGGACCTTAATCAATTGCATAAGGCAGCGACAGAGGAGTGACAAGGAGACAAAATGGTAAACTAAGTTCCACAAATTCTACGAGTACTCACATGCACGCGCAACCATGTACTTATCTACGCTTCTAATAATCAGGAAACAAGAACAGCGAAACCTGACTATTGCTCCTTGACTATAAGTAAAAAGCCTGTATCTATGTTTATTTAAATTGAAATAACTAAAGAATCATTCCTATTCTGACAAAGATTAAATGCCCAAGAACATGCAATTTTATCATGTGCAGTATGTCTATGCATAAGACCATGTCTTGTGTTTGTGAGAGAGGGAGAATAAACAAGGCAAGAAGAGCATCCTTTAGTAGGGCCAACTCAGCCAATCTAGGAATACTTATTCATTGTCTATGAGCAATAAGATATTATGACCATTGATGACTCAAAAAGTGTTTTATCAATTTTTGGATGAACATTTTACCTATTTGATTGCATCTGAAAGTGATCTTGGAAAGACAAGCTTTGTGTCCTTGGGCTTATAGCATGCTCTCTGTTTATTTAGGTGTGTTCCCATGTGTATCAGGGAGTGGGGGCGGGGGGATAAAAGCAATGTCTTATGGGCATATAAACAAATTTTGCAATTTGGATTTCATTGAATCATGAGAAGATACTGGTATAGCATGACTACAACTCCATTAACTAAAGCATCAACTAGCTGAAGGCTGAATCATACACATCTCAGTAACTTCCTCTAAACAGATTCAACCGAAAGTTGTACTATAGAAAACTAAGCATATTTACTGCTCAATGTATCAGAATTTAAAATTTTCCTCAAGAGAAGAACAGACTGAAATGTACCTTCTCGATGTTGTCCATCATTATTCCTTTGACCTCTGTTATTTGAGCCTTCAGTTTGGACAGCTTGTTCATTTCCTCTGGATGACTCATACAATACTGCATGTGCTCCTTGAGCTGTGGTCTGGTAGGGAAAACAAAAAGGAAACGAGTTCCAGAATTGTTTTAGGATAATACTCTAGAACATATATAAGTTTTCATATATGTCCCCAAAATACAACAAAAGGCATATACACACCCAAATTCTCGATCAAGATTGTAAGCGATACTAAACCGGTCTTCAAACAACAGGTCATCTTCATCTTCATCATCAGCTAAAGGGTGTGGATCATCACTCTTGATGCTAGCACCATAGCGCTGCTTGAAGTCATCCTTCACTCTCTCCAAAAATACGAAAGGTATGCTTCTTCCCATCGATTCATCTGCAACAACTAGAAACACTGCAAGCCAAAACAAAACATAGAAGAATGTAATTTGAGCAGTAAAGTGCACAAGCTAAGCATACAAATAAAAAAGCACATACCAAATCCACTATCGAGAAGGAAATTGAAAGTGTGACCGTCACACGAGTACGTGTACTTGCTGCTGTTAGAAGGAAGCTTTTGCAAACACTGAACGGCAATTGTGCTGAAGTTTCCAGAGTAAGGAGTGTGCTCCGCTAGCACGACTGTCCCTTTGGCAACGAAGCTATAAATCAAACCCTTCGGAACCATAATTCAATCTCTAATAGATCCACAGTAAAACTCCCGCTATTAGCCTAAAAATGTTGAACAGAAACAATCAGCACAAATCTAACTCCATAAAGCAAATCAGCTCTCGCATTGAAATGACAAATTCAACAATCAGCCATCAAAAGTAATGAACAAAGTTGAATTGAAAAATGTGCTGAGTGACGATTATCAAGCCATGCTACACCAGATCATGATTAACCGAACAAAGAAAAAAAATACCCAGCACACTAAGTCGAAATGTCGAATAAATACAATGCATGCGAAAAAAATTAGAGGACGCCTACCGCCAAATAGAGCAAACAGGCACTGAATTAGACAAAAATGAACAAAAAAAAACGCAAGCAAATTAGCTCATCTCGTCAGCGGATAGAATGGACCTATCGATGAGAATAAAAGTCAAAATAATCTTCAAAAGGATCAACGAGACTAGAATAGTAACCTCGAATTGGCGTAGTCACTACGAATTTCGATCGATCGCATAGAAGTGTTGCAGAAGTAGAATCTTAATGGAGGTTTGATTACGTTGGCGTGAAGCAAATTGAGAAAAGCTCGTGAGAAGAGTAGTAAATTAATTTCTCTTCTGCCCCCTACTTTTAGATCGGTACCTCTGCTTATTTTGTTTGTTTCTGAAATTCGCTCTCTCCCCTCACTGGCGTCGGTTTACTTCGTCAATTACGTTTTTGCCCTCCTCTTTTAAACTTTGATATTCGACTTAATCGTTCTCTCAATTTTTATCGAGCAATACAATCAAAAGCATGCTAGTCTTAGTACAATTCAATTAATAACCTTCTTGGAGATTTAATTATTAGCCCAAGTTAGTTTCGAACTTTATACTGTATAAATTGATGTAACCTTCGAAACTTTGTTTTAAAAAGTTGGTAATTAAATTGAAAATAACATATCCCCTAAAACAATCAATGACTCAATGAGGCACCCAAAATATTGCTTTGTAGAGCAATTGGAAATGATGGCCGATCGCCACAGCCAATCGATCAGCCACCACATCGCCGCCGATCAGCTTCCATTACGGAGGGAGGGCCGATCGGCCTTCTCCAACGCCTCCGCCCTTCTCCAACGCCTTCGCCCTTCCGCCGATCAATGGGCTCAGCCGATGCCCCCATCTGCTCCGCATCGACCCTCGATACGCCTCCATTGCGGAGGCTCGGGCCGATGGCGGAGCCGATTTTCATTTTTTTTATTTTCTTCTCCTATTATAAATACATCAATCTCCTCTCCTTCATTTCACACTCACATCCTTCTATATTTCACATTTTTTCTCACTAGAAATGTTTACTTTCACCCCAATTCAGATTACGATTCCGACGTCAGCGAGAGCAACCGAATTTATTATGTAATTTTATTTATATTATTTAGACATTTATGCTTTATTTAGTTTTTAAAATGAAATGCTTATGTTTTTTGTCGTATATTTTATGTTGTCTTTAATTATTATTACATCAACAAAAATTAAAAGAGTGAAATAAAATAGTGATGCTGTGGAAATGAGATAGACTCTGTGATAGGCTCTCATTGCAGGGAGATAGGCTTTGGGATGGGTCTGTTGACGTGACATGAAAAAATGGAGATATGCTCTGAGATGGGCTCCGGAGATAGGTTATTATTGTGAATGCCCTAATACCTGTATAATTTGGGTAGGAACATGACAATATTTTTAGTTCAAAAAGTAATTGTGAAATGTGACAATTTTAGACTCGTAAATTGGTAAATTTTAATTTCAAAAACAAATCTATTTGGAAGACTAAGAGCATCCACTATAGGCGGATGCTTTCAATCGCCCCGCCCCCTTTTTTTGTCCACAGCCCCACTTTTTTGTCTATAGCCCCAATTTTTTCCTCCACTGCCTCACTATAGGCGGACACTTCCAATAGCCCCAAAATTTTATAACCAATTTTTATTTTAATTTTAATTCAATTATAATAATTAATTAAATTTATCGGACTATACGTAATTAATTAAATTTATCGGACTATACGTAATTATAATAACCATTAGACGTTGGTGCGCTCCGGTATGGTCTCGTGGGATGGTCCGCCGACGACTAATCGCACGAGGGATCGCGCCCTCCGCCACTTCCGCATTGCGTTCAGCCGCTCGCTCCGCTTCCTCCTCCTCGGCCTCGTACTCCACCTCTTCGATCAGATAATTCCACGCGTCCTTCCATAAATCATCCATTTTAGACTACAAATTCTAGTGATAGAAAATATGTGTGTGAAGAGGTGGAATGTTTGGTGTGCAAATAATGAGAAGTGGAGGAGGAGTATTTATAGATGTAATTTTCGAAAAAATTTAAAAAAAAATAAAAAAATCAAAGTGGGGCGGACGTCCATAGCCCGGCGCCCCACTATAGACCGCCCCACCCATCGCCCCATTTCGCCCCGCGGACCCCACCATCGCCCAGCGATCGCCCCGTAGGAGGCGAAGCCTCTACCGCCCCACCCTCGCCCCATTTTTCTTGTCCGCCACGGGGCGGACGTTCTCTCCACTATAGACCGCCCCACCCTCGCCCCATTTTTTCGTCCGCCCCCTTTCCTCCTATAGTGGATGCTCTAAATGAACATAATATACATATAAAGTTACTTTAAATTTAATGACATTAGTATTAATTAGAGGAGTTTTGGATGATTGAGTTCTAATATTTTCGTTATCTAGACAATTTTATTAGAATTATTAGTCTGTGCACATAAGGTACGTATAATTACATTAGAAGGACTTTTTAACTATTATGAATATTTTTACTATATTAGCTATTTTTTGTAGCGAGGGCACAATTGTCCATTATTTTATATATTCATTAATATGCATTATTCAAAAGGTACCTAAAATGGTAGTATTAAGTACTTTGTCATTTTTATTTTAGTCAATTTTTATTTTACCTTTTATTTTTATTTTTATTTTTTTTCTTATTCTCTTTTCATTCTAATTTGTATTCTATGAAAATGAATTTGAAATAAAATTAATTAATAATCAAAAAATATTAATAATAGTAATATAATAGTGCTATTATTATTTTATAAGTACTCCATATCGTATGAGTCTAATAATTTAAATAAACAAGTGATTATTTGATTAAATTCTTATACTTATATTGACAATAACATTACAATAACAACAAATATGCAGAAGTATTTGTCAAAGATAAAAGAGCATGATTTAATTAGTTGTAAATTCACTTATTTATTGGTCATCTTTTTTTATTATCAGTATCATCATGATCAAATTTGCTTAAATGATTTATGATTTTGAATTTTTGTAATGAATTTATTTCAAATATATATTTTCAAAATATTAAGAAAAAAAGGAAAGAAAATGATTAAAACCAAAATTACAAAGAAGATACCTGATGAAGTATTTAATTTAATATCGTTTCAGCAGGTATCATTTAATTGTACTATGGAGTATATATTAGAGGATATATAGTCAACAAACAATTTTACCCCTCTACTAAAAAATAGCTAAAAGGGTAAAAAAATGTCTAGGAATAATGCAAAAGTCCTTCCTATGTGATTATACCATATATCCATGGACTAATGATGCTAATAAAATTGTCCAAGTATCAGAAAAATATAAGAAGTCAATTGTCTATGGACTAAATTTGTTATTCATTCTAATTAGATAGAAACATAAGAAACTTTTGTTTCACAATGTTTTAATTTAATTTAATTAGTAGTATATTAGAAACATAAAAATTTGTTACTCAAAATAATGACTTAGAGCATCTCCAATGGCGGACGTCCGGTCGGACGTGCGCGACGGGCGACCGGGACGTCCGCCATTATGGCGGGGAGGTCGGATACGGACGTCCCGTGAGGACGTTGGGTGTCCTCGGACGTCGGCGCGACGGGAGGGCGGACGTCCGCCATTGTGGCGTGGGTCGGACGTCCGGGTCGGACGTCCGATTTTTAAATTTTTTTTATTTTTTTTAAAACTCTATATATACGGCTCGTTGAATTTTATTTCATTCGCACCACTTGTGTTAACAAGTTTCTCTCTCTACATCTCTAATTTCAAGTATATCTAGAATGTCTAGTGACAGTGATAGCGAGAATGAATTCGCACCATCTCTAATTTTTTTTCAAATCATGTATGTTTTTTTTAAATGAAGTTGTTAATTTTTTCCGTTCGTATTCGTGTTGAAATTTTATTTCCGTAAACGTAAATTGTTTTATTTGTGAATTTGTGATTTTTTTATTGCGGGAAGTCCTAGTGGGAAGGGCGATGGGAAAGGCGGATTGTGAAGGAGATGTCCTAGTGACGTGGCAGTGGCATGGGAAGTCCTAGTGACGTGGCGGGAGGTGTTTTCGGGATGTCCTAGTGGATGTCCGAGTGGGACATCTGCCCACTGAAGATGCTCTTAGTTCCGGAGAGAATTAAAACCACTAAATATTGCCATGCAAAAAAGGTAAACCCAATAAAAGATTCATTAAGATATTTCGAGACTCAAAGGCATGATGAGCCCTGGCTCATAACCCAGCTATATAATAAAGAAATTTGAGTTTAAAAACAAATAAAATGATTTTTTATACTAAGGCTATCCACAATGGCGCCTAGCGCACCGCCTAGCCGAGCGCCGGCGCTAGGCGGTCGCTAGGCGAACCATTGCAGCTTCCGAAAACCGCCGAGCGGTTTTTCGGAATTAAAAATCGCCTAGCGCTAGGCGGTCGACGGGCGCTGGGCGATCCGCTCGGCGCCATTGCAGCGTCGGGATCGCCCAGCGCATCGCCCAGCGGTTTTTTTGTGTTTTTTTTTTAAATTTTCGAGACACTATATATACGCGATTTGCACTTCATTTTCATTCGCACCACTTGTATTAACGAGTACTCTCTCTATCTTAATTTTGTAAAATGTACTTTTTTTTAATGTAATTTTTATTATTAATGTACTTTTTTAAAATTTTAGTACTTTTTAAAATTTATTGTACTTTTTTAATTTATTGTACTTTTTTTAAAATTAAAATAGTATTATTAATGTTTCCCGTATATGTCTCGTAAATTAAATTCCGTATATTGTGTTATTAGTGATGTGGCTATTGATGTGGCTGGGCTATTTATGATATAGCTAGGCTATGGCTGGGCTATTTCTGATGTGGTAGGAGGATTTTTAGTATTGATGATGTAGCAGGTGGAGTTTGTGGCTGGGCTATTGCTGGGCTATCACCACTGTGGATACCCTAATAAGGAATTGTTTCTGAATAATTTATTTTGTTTTCAACAACAATTAGTAATACAGAAATATAAAATGTGATACACGAGGCTGTTGGCCCAACCGAACTTCTTTAATTCAATACCTAGCTCCTACCCATCTGAATACCCCCACCGATTACTTAGAGCATCCACTGCCCGTCGCGCGCGGCTCGCGTTCCGTCTCAGAGGGACGGTTCCGCCGCGGGACGCGTTGCAACGTTCGTCTCGTACGGAACCCGTCTCCAGCCCGTCCCGTAGCCAGTAGCCGCGAGACAAGGGACGCGCCGTCCCGACACGCGCCCGGGCGACGTGTCGCGCCCCCGATGCATGCGTGACGCCCACTCACTGGCCCGCGGATGAAAAATTAATTGAGCACATTTGGGAAAACTTTGACGGAAAAAAATAAATTATGTCATTTTTATTTTTTTAAGATTTTAATTATGTCCATTTTCTATTTTTTTGAATTTTAATGTTGTTTTAATTTTAATAAAGTGTGTTTGTTTTAATTGAATTGGGTTGGAAAAAATTAAAAAATAAAATTTAATGAATAGTAATTTAAGGGACGGAATAAGAGACGGTTAAGGGACGGAGCGTTGCAGGTTCCGTCCCTTAATTAAGGGATAGAGGAATAAAGTACAGTGTGACCCTCAAATAGTAGTTTAAGGGACGGTGAGGGGACAACATAGTGGACGTTCTTAAACTATCGGATCCTATGCATCGTCGACATTTGATAGCGATATAATTTTAATACTAGCTTTAAATATATACATAAGAGTATTCCCCCTCAAAGTGGGCACAAGGCATAGTTTTGTCATTGTTATCAGTTTTTTGACATTGCATGACAATAATAAATGTACTATTAGATATATATACATGTCTAGTTTTCTTCAATTCCTAGGTATTACATCTGTACTTATACAATATATTTGGATAGACTACTAGATCATATATTCATGTCTTCTTTCTCTGCAATGTTAAGCTATTTATATCTACTTATTATAATTACTACTACTACTACATTGTGTTTTACTTTTTTAAGTTGTAGTAAATGTCATAACACTACTTAACGACTTGATCTAAATAGGAAAACATATTTAGAAATAAACTGTAAATAAAATCTATTCCCTGTTGATTTTATTATTTACAACTTACATCAAGTATACTAATTACTAACCAAACATTTGAGGTAGTAGTTACTAATAGTTTTTTTTAAGGAGGATCGACTATGGTAGTAATTACTAATGGTTAGGTGTCAATGGGTTTCGTGATAGATAGTAGGCAATTAGATATAAATAAATAACTCCTAAACCCATATAGAATGACCTCCCTTGTGCCTGAAACAAATACTACTCCATAACTAGACCAAGACAGAATATTTCTCGATCCACTCCTTTTGGCGTAACAAATAATTAGGTTTGCCGCTTCAATTATTAAATAAAAAGTACAATCTCATAACAAAAAAATAAAATAAAAAAAATATGAACATACTTTTCCAAGTTTGAACACATGTGCACTGGTAATATTAAATTTCCACGAAAATATCATATATAAACAATAGAAAACGAGTAGTTGGGATGGCGAACAACTACAAAAAGCAGGGAAAACGCCACCATTCTTCCCTCAAACTGAAACCAAACCATTCCACACTCACAAAATGGGTCAAGAAATCAACGGCTTCCACCACCACCTAAACGGCGACGCCCCTCCCCTCCCCGGCGGCGACCGCCCCGACCTCCTCGTCCTCCGCCCCGGCCTCCTCTTCAAGGTGTTCGAGCAGGAATTCCTCTCCAAATTCAACGTCCTCAAAGCCTTCGAATCCCCTTTCCCCCTCGACAAGTACCTCCGCGACCACGCCCAGTCGGCCCGCGCCATCCTCTGCGAGGCCATCGTCACGCGGATCACGGCCGACCTCCTCCTCCAGCTCCCGGCCCTCCAGCTCGTCGTCGCCGACGGCACCGGCGTCAACCACATCGATCTCGTCGAGTGCCACCGCCGCGGCATCTCCGTCACCAACACCGGCGACGTCTTCTCCGAGGACACCGCCGACTACGGCGTCGGCCTGCTCATCGACGTCCTGCGCCGCATCAGCCGCGCCGACGCCTTCGTCCGCCGCGGCTCCTGGCCGCTCACCGCCGAATTCCCTGTCGGTCGCAAGGTAGTTTATATACTATGTTCACTCCCTCTATCCCAAAGAATATGCACTTTGGATCGTATTTCACATTTCCTAACTTTTTCAATTCAATTTTTACTATATTTCTTAAACTAACTCCGAGCAGAGTGAAACAGAGTAATAATATTTATATACTAAAATAACTCGTGTCAAGAGGCGAGAAAGCGGGATTATGGATCTTGTCGGTTGTCTGCTAAAAATTGAGGAGTAATGACGTTAGCAATCATAATTGAAATTGGAACTTTGTATGTGAATAAAATCAGGTAAGAGGCAAAAGAGTTGGAATAGTAGGTTTGGGCAACATCGGCACCAAATTAGCAAAAAGGCTGGAGGCATTCGGGTGCATAGTCTCATACAATTCAAGAACCAAGAAGCAATCGGCGGCCTACGATTTCTATCCAACGGTGGTGGACCTCGCATCGCAATCCGACATCCTAATAATTTGTTGCTCGCTCACCGAAAAGACACGTCACATCATAAACGCGGAGGTGCTAAATGCGCTGGGAAAGAATGGCATCCTAATCAACATAGGGCGAGGCCCCATTGTTGATGAGGAGACACTGGTCAACTACTTGCTCAACGGCAACATCGCCGGCGCCGCCATGGATGTCTACGAGAATGAGCCACGTGTCCCCTCCGAGCTCTTCCGGCTGGACAACGTGGTGTTGTCTCCTCATCGCGGCGCCTTCACCCAGGAAGCCTTCTTCGACGCCTTCAAGATTGTGATGGGGAATTTGGACGCCTTCTTCTCCAATACATATTTGCTCACTCCCGTTACTACTAATGAATGATTCCTTTTTTAAAAAAAATTAATTAATTAATTATCAACATTGTATTTAATTTTTGCCAACCATCAACACGTAGATGCTATTGCTTTCATTTTCTGTGATTAGGTTTTGAGAAAAGTATACTGGATTTGGAAAGAAGAATTATCTTGTACTATGAATTTATATTCATAATAGTTCACAATATATGGTTGGTTAAAAGCTTGGCTTGAAAGCTGAAACTAGTACTAATATTTGAACCTATATTTCATCTGCATATTGCTACTTTTATGAGATCACTATTTTGGAGCTTTCATGTTTTATTTGAATCCTACCTAAATTCAATCACTATCGAGAATGCAACAGCTTGTTTTTTACTAGTTGGAGTATTACTACTTATATTAATTAAATACACGGACTGACGGTGAAAGAGAGGAAGAATCGGCAAAAAAAATAAAATAAAATAAAATAAAATTAGACGTAGAAGAAATGGATTGAAATTGGGGTTAGTTGGAAGCACGTGTTTGAGCGGTAGTAGGTGGGTGGGTGTGGCTGCTGTAGGCTAAGTAAGGCGCGTGATCCAACATCCTTGTGTTGTTTCCTGTGTGATTCATTTGCAGACTTGTTGGAACGTAGCCAATTTTAGTGGATCTATTCATGCGTGCTACTTTAAAACTAGGGCCATCTATGCACGAGATATAAAATTTTTAAATATTAAAAATAAATTCTAAGGTAAGTGATTAAAAAAAGATCATAAAAAAAATATAATGATGTTTATAATTAAGAATATGTGTTAATTACACTAAGTATTCATAACACTATAAATAATAACAAAAAGAAAAATGTACTTCTCTAAACCCCTTCTAAATGAAATAATTCATATTCGACAAATGATGCTACACAATTTTAATTTGATTTGAGTGGAGCAAAATAAAATAAAATAAACGATAAATAGAAGATGTGCGACTAAAGATCAAATAGTACGTGTTAGTTAGAATAAGATAAGCAAGTAAAGGAAAATGTGCGACTACGAATTAAAGAGGAAGAAATTATATAATTTGAAAAAATAAATAGCTCAATAGTTTTAATCAAAAAATATATATTATACCTAGTTATTTAAATAAAAAAATTAAGTTAATCCATGTTTCTCTCCCTTGATTTTTTTTAATTGCCTCTTCTATCCTTCTTTCCATTCTCCGTGGCCGCCCGAGGCGTCGCGGGCGACGCCGGCTAGCCGCTCACGTCCACAAAATTATGTGAGTTAATTCGAGCGCACATCATTTTATCCAAGCTAACCCAAATACTAATTAAAAAAAGTGGTCCAAAAGAAAAAAGAGAAAAAGGAAAAAAATAGAAGTAAATGAGAAGGCTATTAAAATGTCATTCTGTTATCTCCTCTCGATTAATTTAACACCCCAATTTATTAAAAGGAAAAAAAATCATCACAATTTCCATTGCTCCACCATAGTATGTTGAATTATTATCAGTATAATATCTTTTTTTCTATTTATTCTCTGTTGAAGAACCCAATTTGAAATCTCTCAAAAATTGAAATCTAACATCTATATTGAAATCTAACATGTATATGCATGATTTATAGACTATTACCACCTTTCAAGTTAAGCTAAATGTACTACAAAAAAATTCAACATTTTAAAGTATAACAAATTAATAGAATTCA
This sequence comes from Salvia splendens, assembly GCF_004379255.2. Classification (NCBI taxonomy): domain Eukaryota; kingdom Viridiplantae; phylum Streptophyta; class Magnoliopsida; order Lamiales; family Lamiaceae; genus Salvia; species Salvia splendens. The sequence goes on from NC_056033.1 coordinate 12,609,994, forward strand.
TGGTTTAGGAAGATATATAGAATTAATAGAATTTTTTAGAATAATATACAATTATAAATTTGTATATTTGCAATGTGTCTTATTAGAGCACCCCCAATGACAGCATGGGAGATCAAACCCATCCCGTCGGGACAATCCATCGAGACCCCATTGCGGGTGTCCCGTCCCATAGAGATACTTGGTGCGGAAGGTTCTCATCCCATCCCATCCCATCCCATAGGTTAATTTATTTTTTTATTTTTTTAAGTAATAATTTTTTTTAGAATAATATACAATTATAAAATTTATATTTACAATGTGTCTTATTAGAGCGCACCCAATGGCAACATGGGAGCTCGGACCCATCCCGTTGGGACAATCCGGCGAGACCCCATTGCGGGTGTCCCGTCCCATAGAGATACTTGGTGTGGAAGGTTCTCATCCCATCCCATCCCATCCGATAGGTTAATTTATTATTTTTTATTTTTTATAATCAAATTCATACCAAAATTATTTATAAATATCTCATTAATAATATTATTTTTTTAATCATTAGTCTCACATGACATCATATTATCATTTTTCCACATCAAGATATTTATTTTTAAATTATAAACTTAATATTACGCTTATGTTGTCATTTAAATGCATTATTTCTTGATATCAATTTAGATATTGTTGGAATATGTACATTTAACTTATATATACTATTAACAATTCAAACTAAAGAAATATATTATTAATAAAAATACTGCACCATTATTAATTTTAATTTATTTAATGATTTAATTATTAATACTTAAAAAATAAATAAATTGTGAGTATCCATTTAACTGCTCCAAAATAGGCATTAATTAATATATTAAAGTTCAACGGTGAAGTGATATTATAAGTGATGTTTGGTGAGCAGTTTACTACCAAAAATAATTTAGAGCTAATTAGAAATAATAAATAAATTAAAGATATGAAGTTCAAACTTTTTAAATATTTTCTTTTCCATATTATTAGTACCATCAAACCTGATTACATAGTTCATGATTTAAATTATGTTTTTTAGAATTAAGAAGACATGAGGAAACAAATACAAAAATCATATTTTTCACAAATAATAAATTCACTTTTATAAATACTAATTTCAATAATGCATGATAATATTCATAAACATAATATTTTGAGAATCATAAAAAAAGAAATAGAACTCAGTCATAAATAACAATATCTTAGCTAGTGGAATAAATCAAAATCAACTCAATTATAACTATGTATACTACTTATAGTAATTTAAATATAAATATATATATATATATATATATATCTTGAATGTAAATATATATTTATAAAGTAATTTCAACACGTTAAATTAAATTAATATATTTAAATAATTTTAAAAATATATACTATTATATACAATAACAATCCAAATGTAATTTTAAAAATGTGTTCAATTTAAAATTCTACTATATTATTAAAATCCCATATTATTAAATACACAAAAAGCCCAAACTAAACCCTAATAGACTAAACTCACGCCTCCACATCTACTCTCCCACCTTGAATATATATTTATAAATAATTTCAACACATTAAATTAAAGCAATTCATTTTACCATTTTTTTGTCCAATAGATGCTACCTTTTATTATAGATACCCACATACACAACCCATATACATATATAGTGTGAACACAAAGTCTGCAATTAATAACATGCCCACAAAATGACTAAAAGGGTAAAAAATTAGGCTTCACAGTTTCCCGCCAAAAAGGGCATTTTTAACTTTTCAATAAACTGTCACTTTAGATTAGTATAGATTGTAGTACTAGTTCACACTTAGAGCACCCGCAACGCGTCTCGCGTGTGTCTCATATCTCATCCCTCTGAGACGAGACAGCAGCGAGACGCGTTGCAGTGTCCCGTCTCGTCCCGGTCTCGCCGAGACGCCCCGTCCCACCGAGACGACTAGCGCTAGGCGTGACGCCCACTCGTCAGCCCGCGAGTGGGCTTCGTCACGCTGACGCAATAAATCATTTTTTTAAAATTTGAATTTAATTAAAAAAATTAAAAATTCAAACGGTAATGTTACCGTTTTCGACCGTTTTTTATTTTTTTATTTTTTTTCTTTTTTTACCTTATAAATACTCATATTTCATCCTCATTATACACACAAACACACATCTATTATTCCCAAATCATCTCCATTTCCTCTCCAATTTTCATCTAACCTCTCCAATTTTCATCACAAAATGTCAGGCGACGAAAACTCTGGCGGCTCTGGAGGGTTTGACATCAACGCGTTTGGCGACTGGGGGGCATGTACAATGTCTTGGGTGGTTCCGGTTCCGGTTCGTCGACGCCGGGCACCCAAGGCTCGTCGACGCCGGCGGGGTATCAACCACACAATTTTGATGTGGATGCATACGCTCGTCCCTCCACCCCGAGGTATTCCCAAGGATTATCCCAAATTAGGCAGGATTATCCGGATGAACCCAATCGGAAGGAGGACGAGGCGGTGGAAGCTCTAGGGCATTCGACGCCGTGGAGGAAGAGGAGGAGGCGACCGAAGAGGAGGAGGATGTAGGCCGTCATTCGTACAGCCGCAAGGACACGATGGCTCTGTACAACGCCTGGATCAGCGTCTCGTACGATCCCATCGTCGGGATTTAACAATCCCGGAAGTGCTTTGGGAAAAGGTCACCGAGGCTAACAACGAGATTAAGCCGAAGGGGTCCCGCCGCCGCACATTGAAGATGCTCCGAAGTCATTTTGACCGATTCGACAGAGAGGTCAAAAAATTTTGTGACATCTATAAGAATGAAGTGACTCATTACCAAAGCGGAGCCACTAGAGCCAACATTCTAAGATCGGCTTTGCGAGTCTATTTCGACGACAACGGCAAAGAATTCAAACATGCCGATATTTGGGAGGCCGTCAAAGACGTCGAAAGGTGGGTCGACGGTGTCTACTCCAGCACGGGCCCGACCTCAAAACGCACGAAGCACACGACGGGTGGCCAATACTCGTCTAGTGGGGGCGGTTCAGGAAACGCCGCACAAGAGGTTGAGGGCACAGCAGACGATGCACGGGGGAGTCCTCCCGTGTGCGCCGTCGGCCGCAAGGGACCAAGGCGGCGAAGGCAGCTAGAGGGAGGAGGGGTCGAGACGAATCAAGCCAGGCGGGTTCCCAAGGGCCGCCCTCCTCCCTAATGTCCATGTACTTCACCGCCACGATGGCGGACACTTCCCGGATGACGCCCGCCCAATATCAAACCCATCATGTCGACATTGTGTATCTGGCGGGACAACTTGGTATTCCGCCTCCATTCGGTGCACCGCCACCGCCTTCGAGGGATGATTCGCCTGCGGAGTAGTTTTTATAATTTCTTAAATTTGTATTTTAAATTATGTCTTTTTTTTATTTATTTTGCCACGAATTTAATTATGTATTTTTTTTAGGATTTTAAGTTGTAATTTTATTTTATTTAATGAAATGTGTTTTTATTAATTGAATTTGTTGGAAATAAAAATAAAAAAATGAAATTGAATGAATAGTTAAGGGATAAGATGGTTAAAAGACGGATAAGAGATGGAGGGTTGCAGGTGCTGTCTGGAGTGAAAAGTACAGTGGGGCCCATGAATAGTTAAGAGATGAGAAGGTTAAGAGACAGCGTTGCGGATGACCTTAGTGGTGTTTATTCCGTCAACGAAAAATATAGCACATTTGCCATTTTTCGTTGTACATGAAAAATAAAGCACATTTAAGAAGGAAAGTTTTCAACAACTTCTCTCTTACTTTTTTCCTCTTTTCTCTTACTAATAATATGAATCTCACATTCTACTAACACTACTTCTCTCTTGCTTTACCAATTTTACATTAAAACCCATGTCATTCACAATGCATCCTATTTTTCGTGGACTGAGGGTGTATGATTAATTAATATGAGTGTATGTTGCATTTTGTCATCAATGTTTTTTTGTTTCAATGAAGCAGTCGTTAAATAAGAAGCAGAACTCTAATTTTGGGAGCCAATTGATTTGCCTCACGTCTAACAAAGCGAATAATATACGTAATTATTTTCAAAATTAAGAATCATGGCGTAGTTAAGGCCACCCACAACGCGTCACGCGGGTGGCCCGTATTTCGTCACGGAGGGACGGGACGGCGGCGTGACGCGTTGCAGCGCCCCGTCTCGTCCCCAGCCCGTTCCGCGTTCCGTCACGGCATGACGAGTGGCGAGACGTCTCGCCTAGCGCCGAGGCGACATGGCGCGCCCCGGCGCCATGCGTGACGCCCACTCGCCGGCCCGCGAGTGGGCATCGTCACGCTGAAGCAATAAATTATTTATTTTAAAAAAATCGAATTAAATAAAAATAAAAATTAAAAACGGTAATATTACCATTTATAGCCATTTTCCATTTATTATTATTATTTATTATTTTTTTACTCTATAAATACTCCTAATTCATCATTATTTCACACACAACTACACATCTATTCTTCCCAAATCATCTCCATTTCCTCTCCAATTTTCATCTAACATCTCATCACAAAATGTCCGGCGACGGAAACTCCGGTGGTGGCGGCTCCAGCGGGTGGGATCTCAACGCGTTCGGCGACTGGGGGAGCATGTACAACACATTAGGTGGTTCCGGTTCGTCGACGTCGGGCACCCAGGGTTCGTCGACGCCGGGGGTACCAACCACCCAATTTTGACATGGATGCATACGCCCGTCCCTCCGCCCTACGGTATTCGCAGGGATTATCCCAGATTTGAGAGGATTATTCCGTTGAACCCACTCCAGAAGAAGGCCGAGGCGGGGGAGGAGGCCGAGGCGGTGGAAGCTCCAGGGCGGAGGCGGACGAGGAGGAGGATCTTGCCCGGCATCCGTACGGCCCCAAAGAAAAGCTGGCGGTGTACAACGCCTGGATCAGCGTCTTGTACGATCCCATCGTCGGGAATCAACAACCCCGAAAGTGCTTCTGGGAAAAGGTCACCGAGGCCTACCACCAGATTAAGCCAAATGGGTCCCGCCGCCGCACATATAAGATGCTTCGCGCTCACTTTGACCGAGTCGACAGAGAGGTCAAACGATTATGTGCCATCCACAAGAATGAAGCGGCTCATTACCAAAGCGGAGCCATGGGAGCCGACATTCTGAGGTCGGCTTTGCGGGTCTACTACGACGACACCGGCAAACAATTCAAATATGTCGATGTTTGGGAAGTCGTCAAGGACGAGGAAAGGTGGGCCGGCGGTGTGCGGTCCAGCACGGGCTCGACCTCGAAGCGCACACGAAGCACACGGCGAGTGGCCAATACTCGTCTGGTGAGGGCGGTTCGGGCAGCGGGCCACAAGAGTTTGCCTGGCAGGAGGTTGAGACCCCGACAGACGATGTCGGGGGGCGCCGTCGGCCGCAAGGGAGAAATGCGGCGAAGGCGGCTAAAGGGAGGAGGGGCCGAGCCGAATCAAGCCAGACGGGCTTGGTCTCAGGGGGACCCCCCAACTCCCTTATTGCCATGTACATGACCGCCACAATGGCGGACACTTCCCGCATGACGCCCGCCCAATACCAAGCCTGGCTTAACGGAATTACGATTATGGCAGCACAACTTGGTGTTCCGCCTCCTCACGGCTTCAGTGCACCTCCACCGCCTTCGGGGGATGATTCGCCGGCGGAGTAGTTTTTTTTTATTTTCTATAAATTGTATTTTAAATTATGTCATTTTTATTTTTTTAGGATTTTAATTATGTCTTTTTTTATTTTTTTGAATTTTAAGTTGTATTTTTATTTTATGTTGTAATTTTATTTTATTTTTAATGAAGTGTGTTTTTTTAATTGAATTTGGTTGGAAATAAAAATAAAAAATGAAATTGAATGAATAGTAATTTAAGAGACGGTTAAGGGACAGAGGGTTGTAGGTTTCGTCCCTTAGTTAAGGGATGTAGTAAAAAGTATAGTGGGGCCCGTGAATAGTAATTTAAGGGACGGTTTAGTGACAGCGTTGTGGATGGCCTAATCACGAGGCTGGGTGAAATGAAGAAACATCGCAAAATTACTTACTAGTGGCGCCACCTCACAACCAACGATATACACCTTATTACAACTCACACAAAATAAGATCACAGATTTCTGCATATCTATATATGTGTGGTCGGTGTGCACATTCAAAGGAATGGGGTGGCGAATGAGAATTCAACTTTATATTTCTCATTCATAAGGTATAAGAAATAGCTGTTATTAGCCTATATTATATGGTTGTACTACTACTCCTTAAGAGCATCTCCAAAGGCGGCGTCGGCACGGGCACGCCGATTTTTCGCGGACGCCGGTGCTGACGCCGAACCATTGCAGCCGGCGTCGGCGAAATCGGCGTCAAAATCGGCGTGCCCACGCCGATTCTTGGGCTGACGCCGATTCTCACGCCGATCCTCACGGCGCCATTGTAGGCCCCGGATCGGCGTCAGACCGGCGTCAGATTTTTTATTTTTTAAAATTTTTTCGAAACACTATATATACGCGCTTTGGACATCATTTTCATTCGCACCACTTGTTTTAACGAGTACTCTCTCTATCTTAATTAATTTCTGTACAAGATCAACAACGAGAAATGAGTAATGCCGGTGATAGTGGTGGTGGCCGTGGTGGGGATGCTGTTGAGTATGAGCGTATGATGAACGAAGAGCTAGATACCTATACGAGCCGTGAGGTTGATCGATGGCTGCAGAGTTATATGCAGCTGGCGGTACCTCGCCCACGACCAGTTGTCCACCGTCGAGAAGTGGTTGATCGTGATCATGTAGCTGCACATCAGCGCCTGTTCACAGATTACTTCGCAGAGGAGCCGCGTTTTAACGCCAACCATTTCAGGCGTCGTTTTAGGATGAGGCGGGACTTGTTTATGCGTATTGTTAACGCTTTGGAGCATCGACATCTGTATTTCCGCTTCAGGCACGATGCGGCTGGCAGACCCGGCCACACCCCTATTCAAAAGTGCATTGCGGCAATCAGGTAGTTGGCCTACAGGACTTCGGCAGACATGTGGGACGAATACCTCCACATCGGTGAGACGACTGCCATTGAATGTATGAAGTATTTCTGTCAGGGCGTGATTGAAGTATTCGGTGATCAGTATCTCCGAAAGCCTACCCCCGAAGATTGTCGGGATCTGCTGCGGATGCACGGGGATCAGCATGGGTTCCCGGGAATGTTAGGCAGCATAGATTGTATGCATTAGGAGTGGAAGAACTGTCCCGCTGCCTAGAAAGGGTTCTACACGACCGGCTACAAGGGAAAGAATCCCACGATGATCCTCGAGGCCGTAGCTGATTACCGGCTGTGGATTTGGCATGCGTATTTTGGGATAGACGGTTCGAACAACGACCTAAACGTCCTCAACTCGTCACCCTTTTCAACGAGCAGTGCCAAGGCGTCGGTCCGACCATCAGTTTTGTCGCCAACGGCAACCAGCATGATATGGGCTACTACTTGGCGGATGGGATATACCCTAGGTGGCCCGTCTTTGTGAAGACGATCCGGTGCGCATCAGATGCGAAGAAGGCCTACTTCGCGACGCGGCAGGAGCCGGCGCGAAAGGACGTGGAGCGCGCATTTGGTGTGCTTCAGGCTCGATGGGCTCCAGTTAAGGGACCAACGCGTTTGTGGAATGTCGACTGCATTGCTGATATAATGTACGTCTGTATTATCATGTACAACATGATTGTCGAAGATGAAGGTGTACAACTGACTAATTGGGCCAACGACGATAATGAAGCAGGTCCAAGCCACGGCGGCGCCGCCGCCAACGTACGAGGTGGGGTACCTCACGATGAAGAAGCCCTCCTCCAAGCACATGCCGACATGCGTCAAACGGATGCTCATATTCGACTCCAAAAGGATTTAATTGAAGAGTTGTGGGTGCGGAGGATTGCAAGGCGTTAGTTTTTATTTAAAATTATGTAATTTTTTAAATGTACATTTTAATTTAAATTAAAATAGTATATTTTCGCGTATATGTGTCGTATATTTAATTCCGTATTTTGTGTGATTGTTAATTGTACTTTTTTAAATATTAATAGTACTATTCAATTTTCCTGTATTTGTCTCGTAAATTAAATTCCGTATGTTGCTACGATTGTAAATTAAATTATATAATTGTTATTAGTGATGTGGATAAGCTATGTGAGGGCTATTGCATGTTCAGTTGCTTGTCCAGTTGCATGTCTTGATGATGTGGCAGTGGCAACGTTATGAGAGGGCTATTGCATGTCCAGAACCACTGGAGATGCTCTAACTAAGTTTGGAATGTTCATTTTTCCATTTATATTGGCTCAACTGCCAGTCCACCACCTAATCCATCCTATTAATTAATTAAAACTTATGCTATGACATTTCTTTATTTTATTATGGTTGATGAAATTTAACACAACAAATGGCTTCATCTGGTTATGGTTCAAAATATAGGATATTTATAATTTCATAACATAAAAATATATAGTACGTTATTTATTCCAATAATGTGACACATTTTTAAATGTCTATTCAAAGTGACATTCTTTTAGAATGAACATCTTTTTTTTACATAAATTTTGTCAATGCGTCATTTTTTTTATCAATAACGTTATAAAATAGCATTTGAGGTTTATAATTTTCGATTTAATAACATATAACTTTTTTACTGTTTCAGAATTTTCTAGGCAAAAATACCGCAAGACCATGTTTATTCTCTTTTTTAAATGGGTCTAAATCGTCAGTGGTCAACCATTTTAAATGCAGATTTTTCATATCCCAAGAACCCAGATAATTATAAATTAATTATATTTGAATCATATAAGGGAAATAAGAAAATGCAAATTCTAAATATTGTATAAACTGAATTATGATCTGAACCGTTAGAAAATGATAAAATAATAGCAATAAAAAATGTCAATATAGTGTCAACGATTAATATTGTGTTAAGATTTTCTGTTGCTTTTATTTTGACATCTGCTAATATTTTTACCGATCCAAATCATAGTTTGACGTTTATACAATATTTAGAGTTTGCATTTTATCGCTATCCTATATCCTATATACACCTGTCTCAAAAATTGTTTGATTTCGTTTTGGCAGTTATATAAATTCCGAAGCAAGTGAAAATAGGACATTTTAGGATGAAATGGTTGGTCAGTGGAAATAATAGTAATAAAACGTTAAAACCTTAAAACACCAAGATGCAACTTTAAATCAGACAAAAACGGGCAACAGCAAAAAAATTTCAAGGTTGGTTTAAGCAGGAATCATAGCAGCATCTAAAATCACCGCTTGAAATGGTGCAGTGAGTATCAACTCTGGAAGATGAACAGTTTCATACAAATAAATAAAAGAAGCTAGAAATATTGATGAAGATATGTCACCGAATACAAACTGAGTAGCACGCCAAATCTGGAAGGTCGCACTCCAGCTCCTAGACTCAAACATAATGCCCGAGAGCATGCAGAACTGCCTCCATGCATCTCGGCTTTATAGAAATGCATCTTTCTCGAGCAAGGCTAGCACCTCATTCTGGTTATTTAATTTAGTAACTTCAATTGGAGTCTTACCATCCAGGTTTTGGAGCGTCCTGTGTGCATGGAAACAACAGATATTAAACGCTTAAAGCTCCAAGCAAGCAAAAACAAGAAAGGCTAATAAGAGGGCAAAGGGATTACACTGCAGCGCCATTCTTCAATAGAAGCTCCACACACTCCTTTCTGCCATAACCGGCAGCATAATGAAGAGGAGTGTTCTTGTTCTTATCCAAGGCATCCACCTTTGCATTAGCTTCCAGAAGAAGTTGGGCGCATTTGATCTGAAATTGAACCAAGATACATAATCAACTTTTAGATAAGGAGCTCAAATAAACAGGAAACATCTACCTATCTAATATCTATCAAATGTGTTATGTAAAAGCTATACTGTCATCTAATATAGTAGCCATAACAAAGCCAAGGGCTCCGAAATAGAAGAACAAGAAGGTTATGAAGCTCAAGCTTTTAGTCCGCAATACCTCGCCATATCCACATGCAAAATGCAATGCTGTCCTTCCTTCCGAATCTTCTTCATCCTTATCAGCACCATCAGCCAGAGCATTCTTCAGGCCCTGATTGTTTCATAAAAGCAGGTTGTAAACAAGAAGCAAAAACATGAAGTAGTATGTAACAAGATATGCAGAGAAGCCTTGTTTTTAATAACTATAGACTTCTCAACTAATATCTGAACAGAAAAATTATAGAAGAATTTGGCAGAGTAGTTAAAGAAAAATATATGAAACCCGCAATATGTTTGCTAACCAGTAACCACAAGTTTTCAATGCATCATACTATGACACTTACCTCCACATCGCCAACACTGGCAGTTTGGTGAACTAAAGATTCCTCATCGTTTCCTTCCTCCTCTTCTTCAGCAGAAGCATCAACACCAGATGCACCACCTTCACCACCAACAGCAAATCCCATGGCTTCACTCAACTTCTGGAGAACATCTTTGTCATTCCAGTACCTGACCATAAACTATTTCTCAGTAAGGAAATACCCTAAAAATAAGTGATTCGCTAATGAAAATATTAAACTATGGTTTATAAATACATACGGATTGACAAGAGCTACTAGTCCAGGGTAAGGTATAATTATTCAACTTGACTCAGAGAATCAAGCCAGCAAGGATCCTATTGAAATCTTTTTCATTGTAGCACTGATAAATATCCTGATTTATAGATCTTTTCCCCTGCTTCATGGACTTCTAAGGTTATTCAAAGGTGTAGGGTTTCTCTATTTTGAGTACTTGAGACCCTGACATGGCTAGAAGGAACTGACTAAGAAGATGTGAGTCATCATTGGCAACATCAAGAAACTTTTGCAAATTACATTAAATGACAGAGTTACGGATAGATTCTTCAAATTACAAGCAAAATTTGTTAACTAAGTCAAAGTTATAGCTTGAGACCATGACACAGCTAGAAGGAATTCACTACGAAATTTTCTGTCATCTATGGCCCCAGCCAGTAACTGGCAAAATTCTTTTAATGATAGAAATACAGATGGTTTATTCTAATTCAAAGTAACAATTAACTGTAACAGCAAGTCGAAGTTATAACCTTTTCTGAGTTCAAGATTTCTCCTACTACAGAGTTGTAGAAGAATCCATCTAAACCGATTTAATTTGCATAATAAAAGAAAGTTTACATCCTAGTCTATGGTCACTATATAACACCATCCAAAGTCAGGTTGTCTGGATTGTCACTTAGAACCACACAGACACATTACTAACTTATAAACTATAAGATTCAGTAACTGTATTGAGTTAAAAACCAAAACTCATATGGAGAAAACAATACCTCATCATAGCAGCAGGACCGCCATTCTCAATCTCAGCCAAAATAGGCTTCAATGATGGATCATCTTTGATTTTAGTCATTCTCTCTTCAAGCTGGGCTTTATTTGTTGGGTTAGTAAAACTCTCAAGCATGCCGGACATGGCTGGGTCCTGTAGAAAGGATTCCACACAACGGTTGGACTAAACTGTAAATGAAAATATGTTTTATTAAAAAGGTAGGATGGCAGACCGATAAATACCTGCATCAATGCATTACCCAGTTTTTCAGCCATTGTCATGAATTGTGGATTTTGCATTACTTGTTGCATCGTCGAATAATATTGTTGTGGATCAAAGTTGGGAACACTCTCTTCAACTGCAGGAGCACCTTGAAAGGTTTTCTGAAGTTGTTCTGCCATCTGATTAAATGAAGGATCCTTTGCTATTTGTTCCGCTAATTCCTTAATGCTTGGGTCCTGGAGACGCAAATAATAGAATTTAGAGAAACAGAAGTCAGGGTAAGAAAATGTGAATGTGTACTCAAGAAAGACAAAGAATAAGGCACGCCTATGATAAAATGAGAGTTTTGTAAGAAGTTTCTCCCCTTTTCCCAAGATGGAACTAATAGCTAACAACACTGAATTGACCTACATGCTTAACCCCCATTTAATTGGAAAAACATCAGCAACAATAATATAGGAAAAGTTTATATTTACGTACATTTAGCAGTCCTGACATAGCTGAGAAGTCAAAGGGACCTGGCATTCCAGTAACAGGAGATGGGATTGCAGGGGTTGTGCTTTTCTGTCCAGGTGATGCTTCTGAAGAAGCTGGCTCACCAGGAGCTTTGCTAGCAGCTGCATCAGGCTTCTCTTCTGAGGGCAGAGAGTAAGATGCCAACAATGATTAAACTAATCAGCTAAGTGAACAACATAAAATTGCATAGGAATTTCACATACCAAGAATTAAAGATAGTTGCTATAACACTATTTTAAAAACAAAATTGAACTAGCACTATCACAAAATTTTGATTCATAATAGGATAGTTTTGGAATTCAAATTTTATTTGATACGGCTATTTCCAAAAAGCTAGAAGGGCGAACTTCAAGTCTTTCATTTGAATCCCATGAACATCATGTTGATGACTAAGTTCTTACTTACTAATTTCTAACCCATGAATCATCCAAAATTAACAGTCTCGAGTACAGAAAACCAACAATGCGAATCATATCATTGAACTATACCGAAGAATTTAATCAACTGGATTCTGTTAAATCAACCAACACGAATGATATTAACTGATAACTGAAGAAATCAAAGCTCTCGACTAATCTCTCAAATCAACGATCAGTATAGCGAAAAAAACACTCCAAATCGCGAAAGAAAAAAACGAAATCTCTAAAAAAAAATAGGCCTACCTTCTTTAGCCACCGTAGGGGTTTTTACAGCCTGCACGGAGGGCCAAAAATATATCAATAAGATGATGACATCAGCCGCAAAGGCATCATCAACCGAATTGCAGAAATCCAGTAAATCAAAATCAAATGAAGGAGCGGTTAAAAAAATGCGAAAGTGAATAAAATAAAGGATGATTCAGCAGCAGTACCTCAGACATGGTTAGAGGCGGATGCTTCCAGAGATGGAGATTTTGAGAGGAGGCAAAGAGGGTAAAGATAGAGTTGAGGTTTTTGGTATTGGAATATTGGGGAGAGAGTGTAGTGTAGTGTAGAGGTGGGTTTGCGATTTAGTGGGCCACCTTAATCCTCAATCGAATGGCGTAGATTCATTTTTCACCTAATTTCCATTCTTGAGTTTGGGCTTCCAATAACGAATTTCTCTCTCTTTCTTACGAAAATAAATGGAATATACTCATGGATGCTAATCTAATACAAACACCAAAATATTATACAAATTCTAAATTATTATTTGGATTGTTAGAATATGGTAAGATATGATAAAATAATAGCAATACAAAATGTTAACACTGTGTTGACATTGTGTTGATATTTTATTTGTTATTATTTTGTCATCTATTGACATTTTTCAGATCATAGTTTAGAGTTTATACAATGTATAGAGTTTTCATTTTATGACTACCCTACACGTATAGATACTCTCTTAAATAATTAGAATATATAAAATATTCAGATTTTGATTAATTATGAAAATTTTCAAGGCACTTGATGATTTATTAAAGTTTGATAGTACCACAATCACATTTGGAGTGTCACAAAACTTATAATCACATTTTGATTTTTGAATGCTTATACATAAATTAAATTCTTTGGAAATGAACATATTTAGTGATGCGGGGATTGTCAGTGTTACATGATATAGAAATAGAATCCAGTAGAAAAATTGTAAATTGCAAACAATACAGCATTGATTTTTAATTAAGGTTGAGAAAAGGGGTGACGGCATGCGCGCATAGGGAGAGGTGTGAATGTGTGAGTTTGCGATCCAAATCGCGGATCGAGATAGATTGATAACATCAGGGGAAGTAATTGTTAATGGTGGGTGGTGGTGTTGTATGGGCGGTGTTATTATTCTCTCTGTGCACACCGCGGAGGAGCGCGGCGATTTGGTTGAATCTGCCGGCCACCGGCACCAAATGCGTCTCCGATGAGATTCACAACAACGTCGTCGTTTTGGCGGACTACGTCGTCATCCCCGACGATCATGTCCACCCCACTCCCACCATTTCCGCTGAGGTTATTTACCTTTCTCTTATTTTCGGAATCCTTAATGATATAAGAGATTTACTTTTGTTTATGTTGTTAAATGCTGCTACTTATCATATAAATGTGTGTTTTTATAGAAAACAATTATGTGAGTGACTATTGATTAATTGCTTAGTGTGTAAAATCAATCCAATTTGATGATGGTGCATGTGGCAGCTTAGCCATCTCCATCAGGTTTCTAAGATAGAAACAACAAAAGGGGAAACAATCACACTCATAATAAGCTGAGAAATGGAATTTGTGTGATATTGGTTCAGGTGACTTCTCCGTATGGAAAAACTCTGTATCGGCAGGAAAACATGACGCACGGTAAATTTGCATTCACGACTACTGATGATGGAAGCTACTCGGCTTGTTTCTGGGTCGATGGCAATTACTCGGGCTCGGGGGGATTAAGCATCAACATGGAGTGGAAAACTGGTGTTGCAGCAAAGGACTGGGATTCAGTTGCAAGAAAAGAAAAAATCGAGGTTCACTCACCTCTCTGCTTCCATCTATTCTTCAAACCACCTTTACTTAGTTTGTATCTCTACTAGGGTATCGAGCTTGAGCTCAGAAAACTCGAAGAAGCAGTCGAGACGGTCCATGAAAATCTTCTCTACCTTAAGACCAGGTGGTTGTTTTTTCTTCAACCAAATTTAGTGCTGTTGTTCTTGTTTGATATTGTGCATGTTTGTCGTTGCAGAGAGGCAGAGATGAGGACGACGAACGAAGCTACAAATCATCGAGTTGCTCTCTACAGCCTCGTGTCACTCACATTCTGCATTGTCGTTTCAGCACTCCAGATATCGTACTTAAAGAGTTACTTCCAAAAGAAAAAGTTGATTTAGATGGAATACTATAGTATTAGGCCAATTGAGGTGTGTTTTGTCTAGTTTCTTTCAATTTTACAGTTGAGAATATCATCACATTTTTGTCTCTTCTCCTGAAGAAAATCTTTCAATTGGGGTATAATAGCTAGCTACACACTGTCTCCTGTTTGACATGAAAAGCATTGTGATTCTGATGGAAGCTACATGAAAAACGAAATCTTTTTTTTAAATGACTAAAGTCCATAATTGGTCTTTTACATTTGCCTTAAAAAACTTTTTAGTTCCTTACATTAAGTCTGTAACTTTTTAGTCCCAAACATTATGTTTTGGTCCAAAGTTAACACCTCCGTTAAAGTTAACGGTCAAATCTAATTTGACCATAATTAATGACTTAATTATGAATTTAATTAACTTAATTTAATTAACATTATTTTTTTTGTTACCTAAATGGAAATTCTCTTTATTAGTTGGACAAAAAAAATTCAAAAATTAGCCTAAAATTTATTCTCATTAATACGTACTCAATATTAGTTGTTTGAGTAAAATTTACCTCTAACCATAACCTAAAAAATTATGAAACACATTAATACATTGAACATTAATTTGACAATGAAATGCATTCCAATGTATAAATATTTTACACAATATTGAATACATACAAAAGCTAGAAAAGTTTCATAGCACCAACGAACCACCACAAAAAGTTAGAAAAAAACACGATCATATTCTCAAGTTCTCGGGTACACTTGATGGAGCTGTCGGCACACTTGAGGAAATAGCCTGCCCCCTTGAAGATGCAACTGCCACACTTGAAGAAGCTGCTCGTACGCTTGATGGAGCTACCGGCACACTTGAGGAAGTAGCTTGTCTGCTTGAAGATGCAGCTGCCACACATGAAAAAGTAGGATTATTATACATAGCAGCAACCGTCATCTAGTGGTCGGGTAGCCAATACTACAGTACTACCTGGGTTTGCCCTTAACAATTCCGCCTTGTAGTCATGCAATCTTTTGTATTGTTGTATCAAATCAGCCTCAATGACAGAACGTGCATGTTTGATAGCACGTTTCGCTTTTCCCGAACTGATTGTGATTTTCATGTCGTGATGCACCTTTTCAATGAATTGACCAATGCTCATCCCGGGAAAAATGCGAATGTCTTTCTTATACTTCCTACTAAGATATTTGGCATTAGCACATCCATGGTTCGAAGAAGAGCCACCACAAATGTGTTTATCCCGTAGACGTGAGACCTGCCAGTAACCATATGCAATCCTATATCTTATTGAAACATACCATGGACATGCAACTTTGTTCTTATGTTGAAGCACAGATTTGCAAATGGCGATGCAACGATCATTATCGTTTTTCTTAAAACGTAATTTTTTACCCTTTTTCACACCTTGATGTTGGATCAGCTCCATGAAATCTTTCTTTGAAGTAAATCGCAAGCCAATTTCCCACTTTAAATCGTTGAGATCAGTCCCCGGCTTATATCTTCGAGTTTTAACTCTTTCTTCACCTTCTAAATCTTCATCAGAACTCGGTGAATCACTAGAAAGGTACTCACTTGAACTTGAATCGCCTACAAGTTCATCATCTTTCCTTGTTTCCATTTCACTTACAATCTTTTTCCAAGATTCTACCTGACCATTCATTACTTCATCTTCTTCATCATCAGACAGATCATAATCACTATCCACGAATGAAGGTTTCCCACTAATATCCCCATTGTACTCGTTGATGGCATCTTCACCTTCACTTGTTTTTCATACTCCTCATCATCATTAGTCATATCCTCCTGATCATCATCCACTATTAGTTCAATTTCCTCTTCAATATCAGGCACTTCGACTTCAGTTTCCTTATTAAGATCTGCAACTTCCTCTTGGGTTACTTGGCTAACTAGCATGTTGCCTTCCACAACTTCATCACCAGCATGGACTTGATATTCAACATCAACGACCGGTTCAAGTTCATTCACAACATATAAATCAATCACTCCTATTTCCAGTCCTATTTTCGCCATCTTCATGGAAGATTGGTTGTTGAATAAGCGCGTCAACCCTTCATCCACATTCATTCTTGATTTTAAAAAGTAATACTCCAACCAAGTAACATCAAGTCCTTTTTTTTCAAGCATGTCATCAACTTCCAACTTGGACCATCTATCTGGATTACAATTGCTCATATATTCAACTAAACCACCAATATACTCCTTCCTAGGTGATTTGCTCATCAAACCATTGTAGTGTACTCTGGTTGTGAATGTGTCATCTGCATAACACATTAAATCAGTCCCACACATTATTAAACATAATCAAATTAGTCATAAACATATAAGTGCAGTGTTCAAATTAGTCCCTTTCGACCATTCACCAAAAAGTCAACCAACATATGTGGACCACACTCCCTTTTGACCCATTCCCAAAAATTCAACCAGCATTCCAACAAAAGGTCATTTTGATTTTTCCAAAATAAACCATATTGCCAACTTCAAAAGAAATCCAGTCTTGTTTTCCCCAAAAAATACCATGGAAGAAAAGCACAAACTTATTAGACAATAGCATAAGAAGTAAATTTACAATACGGACAACCCTACTAATTAAACTAACCTATGTTTAGCGGCCGTGGAGGATTTGCAGGCGGCGGAGGATTCGGTGGCGGTGGAGGAGGCGGAGGATTCAGCAACGGAGGAGAAGGTTCGACACTATCATCCTTCTTCTTTCGTCTATCATATCCTTTGAGGTTTCGTTCGCCACCACTGTCATAGTAGAAACAACTCTCCATAATCATATAATTCTCGCCGTTGTAATGAGTATAGAACCGCCGCCTGCTGCAATTCTTTTTTGGTGGAGAAGACTCTTAGTTTGAATTACTTAAGTTAAAATTGGGGATAGTGGGAGGTGAAGGAAGGATTCCCATAAAACTATCTGTGGGATTTAATTTGATTAACTAATTTACTAATAAGGAGTATATTTGTTCTTTTAAATTAGAATATTAATTAACTATGTTAATTAAGTTAATAATTTAAGATTCCCGATAAATCCATTTGTGGGATTTAATTTGTTTAACTAATATTAATATTTTATCTTTTAAATTAGATTAATAATTAACTTGGTTAATTAAATTCATAATTAAGTCATTAATTATGGTCAAATTAGATTTGACCGTTAACTTTAATGGAGGTGTTAACTTTGGACCAAAACATAATATTTGGGACTAAAAAGTTATAGACTTAATGTAAGGGACTAAAAAGTTTTTTAAGGCAAAGGTAAATGACCAATTATGGACTTTAGTCTTTTTAAAAATAGACCTACCTTCTTTAGCCACCGTAGGGGTTTTTACAGCCTGCACGGAGCGCAAAAATATACTCCTACTTATCAATAAGATGATGACATCAACTGCAAAGGCACCATTAACCGAATTGCAGAAATCCAGTAAATCAAAATCAAAATCAAATGATGAAAATGCATGTGATTGTAAGTTTAGACACCGCATTATGGTGTTGATAGTTAAAAGAATTTGCTAGATACGTTATATAATGCAAACTATATATCAAGGCAAACTCCAAACTTTAATCCTAGCCACTAATTATTATAGATCAACGTTTATTATGTTTCAAGATTAAAATGTCAATAACTTCTATAAATATGTCAACAGAGGGTATATTAGACACTTTCATAATATGGTGAATCATTTAATTATAGAATAATTGTGTAATCCCGATTTCGTCATTATCTCTCCTTCCACTATTCATATTAATGAAACTGTTTCAATTCCTCCCCTAATTCCAATTTTTTTGGGCAAGTTGGTTGTTTTTCCAGCCAAAACACCTAGCTAATTCCGATCATGTGCTGAGTGTCGAAAAAATTGCATGAATTTTGCGTTGATTCTTTGTTGATTTTGTATTTCATTGAAAATGCGTTGATCCTATGATGATTTTGTATTTTGTGTTGAAATCGTGTTGATTTGTACCTTTGATTGTGTTGAAAAATTGCATGAATTCTGTGTTGAAATCGTCGTTCTCTCTGTGTTGATTTTATGAAGATTTTTTGTTGAATTTGCGTCCATTGTCTGAATCGTGTTGAATCCAGCGTGTTGATTTTTTGTTGAATTCTGAAATCTGCTGAATTTTTGCGTTAAAATTGTGTTGATTCTTTTGTTCTGCTGATGTTGTATTTTGTGTCAACAAAGGTCAACATAGGATCTATCATACGCCATGACATATCAACAAAAATTACAATAATTTAAATACAGGTTCAACGGAAGATCAAAAAATAAATTCTTGAATACACCGACAACGAAATCAATTTAAGTCTTCAAAATAAAGTTTTGAGGCCAATTATGGTGTTAAGATCCTTTCCAAGATGTGAATATTTTCGGTTTTGGAAGGTGGGAGAGAAATTAGGAAGCATAAACCGTTCCGAAAATTAACTCACAAAAATACCATCTGTTGACAAAATACATACTTTTGTTGAGATAGAAAATCTACGCAATATTAACCACAGATCTATAATAATTAGTGGCTAGGATTAAAGTTTTATGTTTGTATTAGATATATGGTTTCATTTGATCACATCCCTACAAACGGATTTGTGCAAAGGCAAAACAAACACAAAGGTGACAAAATTATTGTCTAGCGTCCATGTGCTTTCTGTGTAGTGATGAAAATTGTTAGCCCTAATTTTGTAGATTCACATTTTCTGTGGAAAATTTTTTGTGTGGAAATGTGGGTATTTATTGATGAAAATGTGAATTTTAAGGTAAAAAAAATCAAAAATAAATTAAAAGTGGAGAAAAACAGATATATTTTATTGGGAAGTGGATTTTTTTAAATTTAAAATTGAATTTTAAATATTTTTAGAAATTTTATATAAAAGAAAAAAGGAAATTGCCAACGGCATTGCCGTTGGCCAATAAGCGATCGCCACGTCAGCCTGCTCGTCGGCACGGCGGTGCTCGATGCTAAGAGCAGGGCCGTGCCGACGGAAGGAGCACAGAATCACAATGAAATGCCACTGAATGAAACTTTTGTTTGTTTCAGGTAAATTAATTTTAGTTTGAAACGCTTATTCTGTTTTATTCTTCAACCGAATGCAACAACAAACTATTTTGCGGTTAGAAAAATTTCCCACGGATGTATTTTTTAAATATGAACTCTCCGACAAGCATTGGTGATACCGCCATCGGGCTAGTCTTCTTTAAATTTCCACGGATGTATTTTTTAGGATTTAATTATGTAATTTTTAATTTGTAGGATTTTAATTATGTACTTTTAATTTTTAGGATTTTAATTATGTAATTTTTAATTTTTAAGATTTTAATTATGTAATTTTAAAATTTTTAGTAATTTGTAATAGTATTTCGGGTATTATTAATGCATTTAATATTGTGGAAATGTTTTTAGTAATTAAAGTACTTAAATTGAATAATAGAATGGTGGGCCTCTTGAGCATGCTATTGTGGAAGAACATAGATGTGAGTGTTGTGCTCTTGCTAAAGAGCAGAGAATAAAAAATGAATTAAAGTGGGTCCGGACCCACATCTATGCTCTTGCCAAAGAGCATGGATGTGGATGCTCTTATTTTACGTAGGCAACTGTGATACGTTTTATGATATTTTAAACCACTTTTTAAGTTCATAATATATAGGATAAAAAGTCAAGTTAAAAACCATGTTGATTTTTTTTGTAATTACCAAGGGTATCCACCGGCGGGCCCAGTGACTATTCCCCGCCCTGATTTGTAGGCACCTCAATGGGTGGGACAGCTGATCCAAGAACTTAAAGTTGCTCCATACCCAAAAGCAGGGATCAATCCCCTGACCATTTGGTTAATGATAGACGAGTCCCATGTCACTCGACCACACTCCTTGAGTTAAAAAACACAAAAAAAACATATTGATTTAATTGTGTCAAGTATGATAAAAAAAATCTCGTAAGTTAGTCAAATATAGTAATAGACATGCTGAGGGAAATACCAAACAAAGTGCAAAGTTTATGATATTATATACCAATTTTAAAATTCATGGAAAACACCAAATTTTAGGCAAAGTTTATGATTTTAGGGACCAATTTCCTTTTAAAATATTCAGATATTGATTAATTATTTTTAGTATCAGGAAATTTAGTGATGTGGGGATTGCCATTGAAATTATTATAGAAATTGCAAAACATTAATTTTTTTTTAATGAAGGTTGAGAAAAAGGGTGATTGCATGCGCGCACAGAGAGAGACAGAGAGTTGTGATTGTGAATGTGTGAGTTTGCGATCCAAATCGCGGATCGAGAGGAAGTGATTGTTAATGGTGGGTGGTGGTGTTGTGTGGGCGGTGTTATTGTTCTCTCTCTGCACACCGCGGAGGAGCGAAGCCGTTTGGTTGAATCTGCCAGCCACCGGCACCAAATGCGTCTCCGACGAGATTCACAACAACGTCGTCGTTTTGGCGGACTACGTCGTCATCTCCGACGATCATGTCCACCCCTCTCCCACCATTTCCGCTGAGGTTATTTACCTTTCCTTTTTACCCTTTATTTTGGAAATCGTGATTATGAATCTTCACATGTTGAATGATAATATAACAGATTTTGTACTTTTTTTTTTATAGAAAACAACCACACTGTGATTGCAATTTGCAAAGTGATTACAGAAAACAATTATTGATTAATTGCTTAGCTATCTGTATCTGCATTAAAACAAAACATCAGGTTTGTAAGATAGAAAGCACAAAAGGGGAAACTATCACATTCATAATAATCTGAGAATGAAATTTGTGTGATATTGGTTCAGGTGACTTCTCCGTATGGAAACACTCTGTATCGGCAGGAAAACATGACGCACGGTAAATTTGCATTCACGACTACTGATGATGGAAGCTACATGGCTTGTTTCTGGGTCGATGGAAATTACTCGGGCTCGGGGGGATTAAGCATCAACCTGGAGTGGAAAACTGGTGTCGCAGCAAAGGACTGGAATTCAGTTGCAAGAAAAGAAAAAGTCGAGGTTCACTCATCTCTCTGCTTCCATCTATTCTTTAAACCATCTTTACTCACTTTGTATCTCTACTAGGGTATCGAGCTTGAGCTCAGAAAACTCGAAGAGGCAGTTGAGACCGTCCATCAAAATCTTCTCTATCTTAAGACCAGGTTGTTGTTTTTCTTTAAACAAATCTTAACCAAATTTAGTGCTGTTCTTGTTCATCCTTATTGTGTATGTTTGTCGTTGCAGAGAGGCAGAGATGAGGACGACGAACGAAGCTACAAATCATCGAGTTGCTCTCTACAGCCTCGTGTCACTCACATTCTGCATTGTCGTTTCAGCACTCCAGATATCGTACTTAAAGAGTTACTTCCAAAAGAAAAAGTTGATTTAGATGGAATACTATAGAATTAGGCTAATTGAGGTGTGTTTTGTCTGGTTTCTTTCAATTTTACAGTTGAGAATATCATCACATTTTTGTCTCTTCTCCAAAAGAAAATCTTTTAATTGGGGTAATAGCAAGCTACACTCTGTCTCCTGTTTGACATGAAAAACACTTATTCTTACACAAGAATCAATCAACACTTACATTGTCAATTACCCTCTTACATCAAATTGGTACTAATACTTGATCACAAAATTGAATTACAGTACATATTTTGTAGTGTATATAAAACTCTATACTATATTTGATGTTTTTCTTACACCGCATATCTTCCCTATCACAACTTGCTAGTGTTTTTCATCTATATTCTATGCTTCACAAGACATTCAAGACAGAACTTAAACAAGTAGCGCTCTCCAGAGTTTGTACAGTTATTATCGATGCCTGAATTTTCTTTGTCGGGCCATCAGCAAGCGCTGTCTTGTCGAACTATTTCTTCCACTGGATTCTCCTCTGCCCACACAGCTGCATCAAGATACCCAAGCTCAAAGAGTCTATCAAGAACATGGTCCGCAGCTGGCTCGAGCGCCCAATTGAAAAGCTAAAACAGACACATGAACCTTAGTTTCTGTTACCATGTAAACTGGGAATCGCGGGCAAAAATGTCACCTCTCGGGCACTGGCCCTGTTCTCTGGGTTGCAGTCGGGGCTGATTCCTATTCCATTCAATCCCAAACGACCAGCAGGAAATGCACAAACGCGCACCTGCAACATCATCACATTTTCAATTTAAGGCAGACCCCATCCATCTACAAGTCCATCCTGATTTTCTTATTACCGTCTGAGAAGCAGAGGTTGGCGGCATGAACAGTGTCAAACCCCCGTCTATACATAAACGATTGCGGAACATTGTTGCTGGCCTCGGAGCAAGATATCTGTATCAAAGATTACTTTTCAGTTCAAAGCATTGTTCCATCAAACCAGGTCAAATCAGAATTTTACCCAGGAATGAATGAGGAGGTGAAAACAGCATTGATAAGGTCTTCTTTGGAATCAAATTGGTCCACAAGAACACCCCTCGGCCTCCACATAATCTCCGTTACAGCCACTGCCATTACACCACCAAAACAAAGTTCTATCAAAATTCTTCCTCTAGAAGTCACTTAGGTACTAGATCGATTGCAGGAAATGTACAATTAGTTATCTTAACCTAAATAAATCATTCAGCCTTTTTTCGAAAGGACATTTATACAAACACAAGAGTGCTAAAAAAAGGCCTAATGCATTTGTTTTCAAGGAGATACCCATGCAAAAATGACCATTCTCATATACATTATAGTGTTTCGTTCCAAATGATTATGTGCGAAAAGAGAACTTATACCGACCACGAACCCTTCCACTGGACCTGATATGAGCATCATCAGGCAGAAACTGGTCCAGAACATCTCTAAGCACAGCCTGAGCCAAAAAAATCAAACAAACATCTAAACTGAAGTGTAGTTTGAACTTCCATATACTATCATACTGTAAATGGTAATACCCCAAGGCGAAACGCAGTTCCTCGAAGCCTGCAATCTTCAGCCAATATCTTGGTAGCCACCAGTGCCTCCTCCATGCTGGCTCCCGAGGCAATCACCGCACACACAATAGCCCCAGCAGACGAACCAGCCAACGGTGTTGTTTCCTTTTATTCACAAATAAGAGGATCAAGATCATGAAACAACACAACCAGAGATAATGAACGTTCTTCACAAAGTCTGAAACAAATTTCATGCCCCACAATCTCAATATACTAAGGTGCTGTTCGGTTTCCTAGATAAAATAGTAGCAAGATATAATCCAAGATTGAGTTTGATATTATTTTAGTTGGAGGGTGTTAGCTATATGGCTAATCATTCCATGATTATCTATGTAGGATTGAGTTGTGGGATTGAATCTCATGAAGCAATCACAATACATATTTAATCTTTGAGATACAATTTTACAGACTGAACACCCCCTAAAAGTTTTGATATCCATAAAAAACCAATCCCTCCCTATCACAAAGTTGAGACCAAAATTAGGCAAATTAGCATTGAATTGAATCCCTAAGGAAGGAGAACCTTGATATAACCCTTCTCAATGAGAAGGCGAGCCACCCCAAGATGGTAAGGGAACAAGAGCCCCGCGGCGGAGAAGCTAAACCCAGGGCTACTAACCGCCTTGCGCCGCCGCGCCGCCTCCACGTCTTTCACCCCTTGCTCCCACACCACCTCCGGCTGAACCGGGTCCTCCACGACGGCCCCGATCCCCCCGTTCCTCCGCCACCAGCCGCTCTCATTCTCCGGCGCCCGAAGCTCCCCGCCGCCCACGATTTTGCCGTTCCTCTTCAGAATCCGAGACGTGATGCCGAGAAAGAGCTCCCCCGTAGCGACGGCGAAAGACTTCTTTTCGTGGCCCGGCGGCGGAAGGGTGGCTTTGGTGGAGAAAGCGACGGCGCGAAATGGAGCCGCGACGGCGGGGTGGAGGAAAAGGGAGGAGGAGGCCATGATTGGTCTGCTGTGAAAATGGTGGCCTCAAAAACATCGAAATTAATTAAATAGGGTAAACGTTGTAATCAAAGGATCCTTTCATTTCAATTCTGTTTCAGCCACGTAGAGATGATTTTCCTTTCGGAAGGGATCTATCTTTGCTATTGTAGCTCGATTGGGAATCTCAGAACTTGAATCTGTATATAACTTGTCCGATTGTTGTGGTCAATTATTTTTTATTTCACTTCAAATCATAATATTGGAAGAGGAATACTTTAGACTTGCAACTCAATCCATCTTTTGCTGCAAATTTGGTGCTCTCATTTGTAGTAGTTATAAAAATTGAGCCAAGCATAATAATCAGCTAGAAATAAGATGCAAAATCAAGATAATAGTTATGATTAATTGACCTATTGTCCACTTTGTATTAGGGTGTGCACTTTTAATTGATTACGAATTTTAATGCATAATTAATAAAGCAAGAAATATAGAATGAAAAAATAATTAAAAAGTGCATATTCTTATGAGACGACTAAAAAGAAAAGCATGTGTATATTTTTATGGTATGGAGTGAGTTGTACTATTAGTAAGTTTTTATGTTTGTTGTTTAGTAAAAAAAAATAAGATTCAAAGTGTCGTTTTTGCCCTTATAAAAGCTACTGCCACAATGCTTCTATATACTTCCTAGTCCCCTAAAAATAAGATATTTTGGAATGATGCATACTTTAATGTATTATTTTTAAAAGAGAGAGAGAAAAAAGTGTATTAGTGGAAAATAGATCTCACTTTATCAGAAAGATAGATACTATTTCCTAAAATATAAAGTTTTTATTTTTAGGAGATGAATAAAAAAAAAGTTTATATTTTTAAGGGACGAAAGGAGTATCTCATTTCGTATTTTTTTTTTATTTTTGAGTTTTATACTATTTGATCCTTGTTATGTGTTTAGATTAATTGAATGTAATCCGAGAGCTTTGTGAACAATTCTGGATGGAAGCTTTGAAATGATGAAAAATCTATTCGGTTTCACAATTGTATAAATCGATTTTTCTATAATGAAATAGAGTATAAATCCAACAGATACGCAAATTGGCTCGAGACACCCCTGCAAAAATTGACTACCATAACTCCATCAATGAAAAAGTAAAGAAATCGACAGCAGAATTGTTATCAAAGCACCAGACAGCTCAAATTCTCAAATCCCCAGGAAGTAAATAAAAACCAAATTAACATCAGAAAATGACAATTAAATTGAACTTTGATCAATAATAAGAAACTAAAGATTGAAAACAACATCGAAAGATGTGGCCTTCATTTGAAGAAGGTTAACTACTCATTCACCAACAACTCAAATTTCATCAACGGTACCATTAGACGAGAATTGTGATTTCGAGAGAAAAATTGCCTCACTAAAATACTAGAACTACATATATATTCACTTATACACATACTTATACAGTAAAGTTTTGAAACACAACCAACACTAACCTCTTACCTCCCCTTGATCGCCCCTCATACTTTCACAGTAAATTCATCTCTGTTGAACCGTGTTTGGAGCCCCTACACGGGTACTCTGTAAAAGGGATCCACCATTCCAACTATAAACAGATTCCCTTGATTTCCCCGCGATATTCTGCAACCAATATAAACATACTCAGAGCTCGAGCTTTGGTTAAACCCAGTCATGAGTAAACTATGCAGCTGAAAGAAACGCTGCATCAGAGAGGTTCTATGAATCATACTATGTGTCTTACCGCAGCTCTTCATCCAAGTACGTGATTTCAAGCTGACCACGCCCACTTCCACGTGCCTTAATAGGTATCTATGCAACAGCAGTCAAAAACTTTTTAAGGATGAAAAGACTACAATTGGTTGAAGAATCAAACAAGCAGTGATTCACCTACCACACCAGCAATCTTAAAACTATCGAACTTAACAGCAACTCTTCTTTGATTTAGTGGAACCAAATTAGCTGTAGCCTGATTTAAATATAACAGCATGTCACGTTAATCTGAAAGAAAGCAAAAATGGAACTTCACACCACATTCATCATATCTAAGTTTGATGATATGGTATAAACACGTAGGGAAAATCGTTTAAAGATTTATAGGCATAGGCACAGAACTTATAAATTCAACCATCCAAACACCTTGATAGCAACCTATATCTTATAATCGGTCTCAAATAAGCTTAGCCAAACACAGTCTCAGAGCTTGCGATGGAAATCATAATACCTGATTGAAAAATGGCCAAGTTTCGATATTTTGAGCCCTCAAGGTATCCAAGTTGATTGCTTGGTAAATTTTTCCATTTGGTCTGAGGATCTTGGGTCTCTGCCACAGAAGAAAACCTTGTTGTTCAGAACAATGATACGATTATCTATCTAAATTAATCATGATTAGTAAACTCCACCCCCAAATAAAGAAGATAAACGAACCTCACTCTGAATAACAGACATGGATGTTGTGTACAAGAGCTCCCATTTCCCATTCAGAAGATTCGACTTGAGCGGTTCCTTCACTTTGTTCTTCGCTTCAAGTTTGCTTGCAATCTGCGGGAAAGAAAAAAAAACAAATTAGTAGACAAACGCAAGGGCGTAGTAATCGAATCGCCCTTTATCTACTCTGCCAACTGCATATTACTTCTATTAAAAACTACCTTCACTCACTAAATCATAACTATGCCTGATTGATTGTGCATTTTCCCCACCAACAAAAGCCCTAATAAATCCAGTGACGCGATTGAGGAGAAAAAAGCTTACCTGATCGACAAGCTGCTGGTCCTCCGGAGTAGCGTCGGCGCCTCGGTCGAGCGGAGCAATAGCATCGAGAAGCTGCTGTTTCAGGCTCTCGATTTCGCTGCTTCTGTCCAAGAAAGGGACGAAAAAGGAAACCCCAATTCTCCATTGAGCGGGTATGCGAGATCCTTGATTGGAGCTGTAGCTCGGTAATTGAAGTGAAGCATCGCGGTTGTGTTGGTTTGATGACAAATGGAAAAGGCGTTTCGGATAGATTGAATCAATGGAACTGTTGAGGAGAAAAGAAGAAGAAGAAGAGGGGGGAGAGAGATGAAGGAATGCCATTTTTGCGATTCCTTTGTCCATTGCAATTAACGGTTATGATATAAATATAGGGAATTTCAAAATGTAGTTTCTACGATTATCAAACACACATGTTAAAAAAAAAAAGTTCCGTTGCCGGGAATCGAACCCGGGTCTCCTGGGTGAAAGCCAGATATCCTAACCGCTGGACGACAACGGACTAGTGATTGATTAATCAACACGAAATATGTTGTTTTAATAAATGATTTGAAATACTAAAGGTTCAGCAATTAGAGTGATTGATTAATCAACACGAAATATGTTGTTTTAATAAATGATTTGAAATACTAAAGGTTCAGCAATTAGAACATTCCCAAATCATAATTCATACGTGGGGTACTAGTTTTGGTCAATCACTACTTCAAATCCGATGGTGAAAACAAAAAATTATAGAATTGAATTAGTTATCCTTGAAATTTCTCTCTTTGTCTGATTTATCTTATCTGTATAATTATTTTATTTATTGTTATTTTTATTTTGTTTTATTCAGTTTACATATTACTAGTTGTTGTGATTCGATACATTGTGCTTTTCTTTAACTATACTAGAATAGCTTATATATCTACGGTCACTTTTTATGCATAAATACATTCATTAAATTATTATCATATTTATTAATTTTATTAGTATTTTTTTATATACCAAATTATTGTAATGCATATATACATTGTTTATTCTTTATATAATCATAATATTCCCTGTATTAAATGATTAAGTTAAAGCAATACTCCCCCGTCTCATAAGAATATGCACTCTTTTCTTTTTAGTTCGTCCCACAAGAATATGCACTTTCCAATTTTGGAAACTATTTTCACTCTATTGAGATGGGACCATTTCTCCATTAATAATACTTTAATTACTTTTCTCTCTACCTCTCTCTTACTTTTTTAATTTTGCATTAAAACTCGTGTCGAATCTAAAGTTCATTTTCTTTTGGGAGGAGGGAGTATAAGAGCACCAGCAACGCTGTGCCGTTGCGGTGCCTATGCCGTTCCGGAGGAACGGTTCCGCGGCGGCACGCGTTGCAGCCTCCATGTCGTCGCAGTTCCGTGCCTATGCCGTTCCGGGTGTCGTTGCGTCGGCACGCGGCACGACACGTTCCGCCACGCGCCGAGGCGACGTGGCGGGCTCTCAGCGCACGCGTGACGCCCACTCGCTGCCCCGCGAGTGGGCTTCGTCACGGTGACGCAATAATTCATTTTTTTTTAAAAAAATTCGAATTTAATAAAAAAAAATTGCAACGGTAATATGACTGTTTATTTTTATCCGTTTTGTAATTTTTTTTTATTTTTTTAAATTTATTTACTCTATAAATACTCCTATTTCATATTCATTTCACTCACAAACACACATCTATTCCTCTCAAATCTTCTCTATTTCCACCCCAATTTTCACTTTTGAACAAATGCGTCAAATATTGGAATAATCACTTTGGCGGATGAAATTATTAAAATTGTGTACTTTTATTTTTTAAGGATTTTAATTGTGTGCTTTTTATTTTTTTAAGTTTAAGTTGTAACTTTGTTTTAATGTTGTGTGTTTTTTATTAAAGTGTGTTTGTTTTTTTATTAAAGTGTGTTTTTTTAATTGAATTGAGTTGGAAATAAAAAAAAAATGAAATTGAATGAATAGTAATTTAAGGAACGGTTAAGGAACGAAGGGTTGCAGGTTCCGTTCCTTAGTTAAGGAATGGAGTAAAGAAGTACACTGAGGCCCGCAAATAGTAGTTTAAGGAAACGGTATAAAAACAACGTTGTGGATGACCTAAAGCAAATTTATAGCTAGCGCATGACATGTGATTCTACTTTGACTTTCAGGTAAAAGGACAAATTGCAGATAAGTGGGGGCTACTCATATACTACTACTATTTTGCATTGACTTTGATATTTTTACCATACATTTTTTTGTTTATTCAGTCATTAATTTTCCTTTTCTAATAGTATTTGTTTCTATTATACTATTTCATTTTTAATTTTACTAGTTTATAAAAATATTATTATTTCTCATAGTATGAAAATAGGCCACGTTTATTATAAAGAATTGTACTATTTAATTATAGATATAATGAATCATACTTGATTTTTCAATAAATTAAATAAATTGATATAGATAAAAATAAATAGTTAAGGAATAATGGTACAATAGTGATAAAAAATAGTAGTACTCCAGTAATCTTTTGAGGATTAGAATAAATACGATAAAAAAGGGAAGTGTCCATGGAACAAATGTGGTATTACAATAAAATAAATTCAAATTCATAACTATCACTAATAAACAAAATAAAAAATTACATCCTAACTTTAAATCCGTCAATTATTAATTAAAAACAGAAGTACAAACAAATACTACTTGCTTTCAATTAGTAAAACGTGCTTCTTCCTCCTTTTTGTTCAGTCAATATGGTTTTTTCTTGTTTTATTCACAACTTAATTCTTATTCGACTTAGAAATTTTTGAATTTGAGAATAAAATTCAAGAATATTAGTTCCAGCAGTGGCGGATGCACACTGGGACAAGGGGTACGACTGTACCTCAAAATATTTTGGTTTAATATAGTATTAGTGGACAAGATAACATTTGGCATCAGTAGCATAGCGGTTGAAAGCTTCTTTTCATCAGCCATTCAATTCCTTGTGATAACAATTTTTAATATTATGTCTTCTAAGTTTTGTGAAAATTCATTGGCCCATCACGATGTTTCATTGATACCCGTTTATCCTTTTCAATTCAATTATATTTTTATTATGTACTGTATTTCTATTTGTTTCAGGATTAGTATCAAGAAGTTATAATAAATTATTTTTTCTAAAAAATATTGTTAAATTTTTAAAATAAACTTTGATGATAAAGTGGCAAATAAAATGTAATTTAATTTAGACTCAGTACGATATGTCTGGCTCTCTTTAATTTAAAACTTTATACTCCATATAAAAAAGTAAGCATATCTCACACTAGAAAGATAAATCTGTAGACATCCACAATTAATAATATTAAAATGCCGATTTTGCATCACACAAAAGTCAGACTGATATATTAGCACACAGTATTATTAATGCAAGAATCCTACTTCTATCATTTTGTCGTTTGCTCGGTTCTCCTAAGTCCTAAAATTACAGTAATCACATTTTAAGTCACTTTGTGTTAATAACATGACACCTTGTCCACTAGATTATCGACTACCATTTCTAAAACTACAATTCAATTTTTATTATTAGCAAATTTACTTCATTCTATTGTTAATTAAACATAAATCCGGCGAACTAAAGGAATATTTCGTATGTCAGCCATGCTGAGTTGTGGCATTCAATTTTGTACTCTTTTTTTAATTATATCATTCTTAATTTTTAGTGCCTATATATATGACGGTCTTGCAGTTTGACCTTTTTTATTACAACCATTTTTCTCATTTACAAAAAAACAAACAACCATTGAATTGGAATTTCATATCTTCACTCAGAATTGAAGCAAAAAACATGAGAAAGCAATGGCGATGGTCCAAATGTGGATTTCCATGTGAGTTCCCATTGTATATATATATTTTTTAATCCAGACCTATTTTTTCTATTACAATTGTTTATAAATCTTAAGACAAAGAAAGTCCCTCTTTGTTTAGCAAATGAATCTATTTAAGATCATCTATTTCCAATATTTCATCACTTAAATACTATTGTTCTAAATGTTATTCAATTTTATTATTCATGTAATACTCCTCATGACTATATTAATGTAAAATCTGTAGTGGAATATGAGCCCTTCTAAAGAGATTATATGCAACTTATGCAGATCAAAGAACATAGGTAATTTA
The DNA here is from genome assembly GCF_004379255.2 of Salvia splendens. Classification (NCBI taxonomy): domain Eukaryota; kingdom Viridiplantae; phylum Streptophyta; class Magnoliopsida; order Lamiales; family Lamiaceae; genus Salvia; species Salvia splendens. The sequence goes on from NC_056033.1 coordinate 12,641,629, forward strand.
GATCGAAGGAAGAAATCAATGAATCATGAGGAGGCAGAAGTTGATCCGTTTATAGAAAGTTCATGTTCTACCCAGATAAGTTCTTCAAGCTCAATTCCGCATGAAAATGTGGCTTTTTCAGTTGGTCAAATTGGGATGATTTTTGGGAATTTGAGCTTTGAGCCAACTTTATCTACACCATTAATGGTAAAACTGGAAGCTGCTACTGTTGATGGTGATTCTGCAACTCAACTTCAACATCATTTTTACTGTGGAAAACCCTCATCCTCAGCAACTACCACCTTGGCCACCATCCAGATCAAGCAAGAAGATGGTAAAGTTTTTTTTACTTTGATTCTTTTTTATGTCTAATTTGTCTAAGTTGTACAAAATTTTATTTTTTGGGTCTTATTGATTCTAAAACGAGGTGAAATTTCGCACGAGCATTTGTTGTTGTAGATGAAACGTGAGCATCCACAACCGTGCTCTTGCCAACGAGCACGGATGTGGGTCCGGCCCTACTTTTTCTGCCTGCTTTTAGACAAGAGCACAACACCCACATCCGTGCTCTTCCACAAGGACGAACACAAGGGTCCCACCATTCCATTATTCAATTTAAATAAAAACATTTCCACAAAATTAAAATACATTAAAAATACCCGGAATAATATTACAAAATACATTAAAAATTAAAATCCTAAAAAATAAAAAATAAAAATTAAATAATTAAAATCCTAAAAATTAAAAATTACATAATTAAACTCCTAATCAATAAAAAATACATAATTCAACTCCTAAAATAAAAAAAAAACCATTACTCGTGGTCGAATTTCGCCAAAATGTGTTTGATTAGGTCTTCTTGTAGCTCAACGTGGGTTCGGGTATCACGCATTGTGTGCCTTGTTTCGATCCTCTCACCCACCGTCGTATGCACACCTCGGCGTGGGGTAGGCCTCGCGCTTGAGCTTCCGGCTTCATCCTCGTCGTAAAAGCTAGCCACCCTCGGTCCTTCGTCGGCTATAATCATGTTGTGTAAGATAATACACGTGTACATGATGTCGGCGATATTTTTCACGTACCACAGCCGAGACGGGGCCTTCACAATATTGAATCAGGCTTGAAGGACCCCAAAGGCTCTTTCGACGTCTTTCCGCGCGGACTCTTGACGTTGCGCAAAAAGAACCCGTCTCGGGTCTTGCGGGTTGTTGAGCGTCTTCACGAAAGTCGACCACCTTGGATAGATACCATCGGCGAGATAGTGACCCATGTGGTATACATTTCCGCTGACGGTGAAGTCGATTGCCGGTGCTACACCATTCAACACATCATTGAAGAGGGGTGAAGAATAGAGCACGTTCAAGTCGTTGTTGGATCCGGCAACACCGAAATATGCATGCTAAATCCATAGGCGGTAGTCGGCAACCGCTTTAAGGATAAGTGTTGGGCCGCCGCCTTTGAGACCGCTTAAGTATTGCCCCCTCCAAGCAGTCGGGTAATTCTTCCACCTCCAATGCATGCAGTCAATGCTGCCAAACATACCGGGAAAGCCATGGACTGTTTTGTGAAGACGAAGCAACCGTTGGCAATGATCGGTGGTGGGTGCCCGAAGGAATTCATCACCGAAAGCTGTACGAACGCCTTCGCAAAAATTTTTAAGACAAAGGATTCCAGTGGACTCACCGACATGCAAATTTTCGTCGAAGAGGTCGGCCGTTTGCCCAATAGCGAGTTGTCGGATGGCACACGTACACTTCTGCAACACCGAGAGACTTTGCCGACCGGCTGCATCTGGACCTGTTTGGAAGAATTCAACACGGGCGGACAATGTGTTGACAATACGCATAAACAAGCGCTTTGACATGCGAAAACGGCGCCTAAAGTAATCTTACAGAAACCAAGGCGGGTCGGCAAAATAGTCGGCAATGAGCCGTTCGTGGGCTCCCTCCCGGTCACGATGGATGTAACGGCGAGTTGATCTAGTTGGTTGAGGAGGATGGGCGGGGGTATTCGTTGGGACATATGCTTCATAAGCGGCACAATGTTATTCGTAGTATTCTTGTTCTTCGCGCTCCGCTTCCGCAATGAGATGGGTGAAATCCATTTAAGGTTTTGAGTGAGAGATGAAGGTGCAGATATTAAGTTGTATGACAAATATGAATGAGAGATGATTTGATGTGAAAAATGGATGATGAATGTGTGTATTTATAGATGATTTTGGGGAAAAAAATAAAAAAATACAGAAAAACGGGCAAAAAAATGGTCATTTTTTTGGGATTGGGAAAATATTTTTTTATTTTTTGATATTATTTTCGATTTAAAATAAAAATATAAAAAATGATTTTTCAACGGATATGCCGTTGGCCAATCACACGCTGCCACGTCGCCTGATCGCTGGCACGGACGTGCCCGATGCATCGTGCAGCGCCGTGCCAGCGACAAGAGCGCAGCGGCAGACAGCGGTGCCGCGCCGCTAGCACGGACGGACGGACGAGCACATGCTCTCCGTTGTGGATGCTCTTAAATTTGTATAACAAGAGATGTTTAATTATGCAAGTATTGTGTAGAACAATTAATTGTTAGACTAATATAATTATTTAAATAGGTGTAAATATTAATCACTGCTAATTCACATTCCATATTTGGTTTGAATTCAATACTAACCAAAAACATTAATAGTAGTAGGAGTATTTGAAATTAATGATCTCTTCTTTTCATCTAGTTTTAGTACTTGAAGATAAGTAAAATATTATGCAGCCAATAATTATAGAATAAGAGGTTATACTATATAATATGCAGAGATAGAAGAAGTAGAAGATGTTGTTATGTGGGACAGAAACAACGTTAAAAGGAAGAAGAGATCAAAGCTGCCTCAATACACTCTGTCGCCACTCGCTAGATTCATGAACCAGCTCCAGTACGCCTCGTGCTGCCGTCGTCGTGGCCCACACCGGCTCACACCTAAACCCAAGTACGATGATGTCTTAATCTATGAAAGATGTTGTCTGTACGTACCAGAAAACGAGATAGGCCTTGGAGTTGAGCTATTGCTGCCACCACTTTGTCTTTATGATTCATCGTTTGTGGGGATCAAAGAGGAGTCTTCCTCTACTAGTCAGACTTCTGTTTAATTAGTCTAGTGGCCTCATGCATGATCCTGTCAGCAAGAATGCATGATTTGATGATTGTGTTTTTCTATTATATGTTTGATTGTAAACATTGGTATAATTAATCTGAAACTGTGTTATAATTATTATTATATGAACTTAAAATCTTCTGATGATTTTATAAGTAAGAAGTGAACAAAAAAATTGACATTCACTTTTAATGGTTTTTTATAATTTCTATACACCGTGTGTTTCTAATTTATTTTTCTGGATATTTTGAATTATGTATGCAAGTATATGTCGTGTGTATTGTATGTGCAATACTGTTTACTGTGTGTATGTGCAATGTGTATTGTCTATTTCTGTGTATTGTGTGTTTGATAGAACTAATTTTACAACTATTTTCAATTCCAAATATTTATGTTGATACTTATATAGTAGTTTCAATTATCTCTAGCTATACACCAATATAGGACATTTATTTGTTTCATTACACTAATTTAAAACAAAATCTTTTATAACAGTTTCAATACCTTTTTCTGATTAACTTGACAAAACCTGCATAAAAATGGACCAAATTTGAAGTCTAATCCGTCATTTTTCTATTTCGGTACATATATAATGTTAGGCCAGTTAAAGTTTTAGTTACAATACACTTTCAAAGGATAACTATGTGCGAAGAACCATGACTAGGGTTGATGGTTAAGAACTGCGGAAAACAAAGGGGATTGCCAATGCTCGAATAATCACTTAGAAAAATTCAAAAATCGAATGGTATGCATTGACAAACGACAAAGGAAAGGAATTTGGGGTAAAGCTTGATGATTTTCTCATTACCACCGTGTGGTTTAAATAGGAGTTACAAGATGTTGTATATGGTAACTAAATCATTATATTCTATACATGATTTGAATCAATCCCTTGATGTAGGGAATTGATTCCTAATTTATTCTTTCCTAACTTAATCAAATTTCCTTCTTTATTCTAACACTCCCCCTCAAATTGAGTAGTGGGATCCCCGATACTCAATTTGGCAAGAACATCTTCAAGACTCCTCGAGCTAACCGCCTTGGTTAATATATCCGCTAACTGGTCTTCCGAACGCACAAACGGGAATTCGACCACTCCCTCTTCAATCTTTTCCTTGATGAAGTGTCTATCCACCTCAACGTGCTTTGTCCGGTCATGTTGAACGGGGTTCTCTGAAATGCTTATCGCAGCTTTATTATCGCAGTACAATTGACTCTTACTTGGAACAGAATCAATCTCTGTCATCAATTTCCTTAGCCACATGATCTCAGTCAGACCACTCTTAATTCCTCTAAATTCTGCCTCTGCACTAGACAGGGCTACCACCTTCTGCTTCTTGCTTTTCCATGTTACCAAATTACCTCCAACGAATGTAAAGTAGCCTGAGGTCGATCTTCTGTCCACTGGGTTACCTGCCCAATCTGCATCAGTATACCCATGGATTTCTAAGCTTCCATTTTTCTTGAACACTATTCCATGTCCAACGGTTCCCTTCAAATATCGGACTATCCTTAGTGCAGCCTCTAAATGTTCAGCCTGGGGTTGGTGCATAAATTGGCTTACCACTCCTACCGCATAAGCAATATCAGGTCTAGTGTGAGATAAATAGATAAGTCTCCCAACTAAACGCTAATAACGCCCTCGATCTGCTGCCTCAGCTCCATCTTGTATCTTCAAGCCATGATTTTGCACAATCGGGGTCTCGGCTGGTTTACACTCTAGTAGGCCTGTCTCTGCTAGGATATCCAAGATATATTTCTTCTGCCTCAAAAATATCCCTCTTGGTGATCGAAGGACTTCAATCCCCAAAAAATACTTAAGGTCACCTAAATCCTTCATCTCAAATTCCTTGAACAGCTTCTCCCTCAAATTCTTAATTTCTTCTACATCATCGCCTGTAATAATCATGTCATCAACATACACAATTAAACAGGTAGTCTTTCCTTCGTACCGTTTCAGGAATAATGTATGGTCTGAATTGCTCTGTCTATATCCATAGCTCTTCATTGCGTCAGCGAATCTACCAAACCAGACTCTCGGTGACTGCTTCAGTCCATATAGAGTTTTCCTCAATCTGCATCCTTCACCTACGTTGAACTCGTCAGAGAAGCCCGGTGGTGCCTCCATGTAAATTTCTTTCTTTAACTCGCCATGAAGAAAGGCGTTTGTGACGTCGAACTGGTATAGTGGCCAATCTCGATTGGCAGCAATAGAGAGTAGTACCCGGACTGTATCCATCTTGGCTACTGGAGAAAAGGTTTCTGAGTAGTCTATTCCATAAGTCTGAGTGTACCCTTTAGCCACCAGTCGAGCTTTATACCGCTCGATGCTTCCATCTGGTCTCCGCTTAATGGTGAACACCCACCTACACCCAACTGGTTTCTTTCCTTCGGGTAGTATACACTTGTCCCAAGTGTGGTTGCGCATTAGAGCATCTATCTCCTTCTTCATGGCTTCTCTCCAATGTTGGTTCCTCATTGCCTCGTCTGCCGATTGTGGGATCTCTTCCTCATCGTAGAGTGCTTCCTCGAAAGCCTGAGCCATCTCGGTGAGGTGACCTTTGGCGAGATTCGCCATAGAGTATCTTGCCTTTCTGTTGATTCTTTTTGGACTGTACCTCTTCGGTGGTACTCCCCTGTTTGCCCTTGGAGGTAGGATATATCTCCCAGTGTCGGGGTCAACTCCCTCTATGTCATCTGTCTCACTCTCTTCAGGGCTAACATTAGACTCCCCCTGAGTCTCATTAACAACATTAGACTCAATAATCTCATTGAGTGGAGCAAGAGTACTTACATCCGATATCAGAAGCGGAGAGTCGTTACTAGGACTTGTGTCACCTGTTGCTTCAGTCTGTACAACGTCAGAGACTTGCCCAGCGGAGTTGCGTACTGCTTCCTCTGGTGGGTCCGCCTCTGGTGCACTTGGCATTGACACCCAGCTTAGTGGGTCACTAACATTTGTCCTAGTGTCACTCCCCCCTGACCGCTAAGATGGGTATAGAAATACTCAGTTTCAAGAAAATCACAATTCATGGTCGTGTACATATGATTAGATCTAGGGTCAAAGCATCTGTAGCTCTTTTGGTTTACCCCGTAGCCCACAAATACACACTTAATGGCACAAGGGGATAACTTCGTCCGTTCATGTTTTGGTATATGGGCAAAGACTGAGCACCCGAAGACACGGGGTTCTAGAGAAAGATGTTGAGGAATAGTTGTTTGTAGGGCTAGAGTATCGATTGGTGTTTGGAATTTTAGTATATGGGTGGGTAGCCGATTTAGAAGGTAAGCGGAAGTGGCAAGGGCTTCAGGCCAGAAGGTCTTTGGAACTTGTGATTCTATGAGCATGGCTCGGGTCATTTCTAGTAGGATTCTATTTTTTCTCTCGGCTACCCCATTCTGTTATGGAGTGTGGGCACATGTGGTTTGGTGTATTATTCCCTTTTCTGGGGTGAACTATTTCATTTTGGTGTTGACAAACTCTCCCCCATTATCGGATCGAAGGGTTTTTATGGGTTTTTGGTATTGTGTTTGGACAAGGTTATAGAAGTGGACAAAGTATTCAAAAACTTCAGACTTATGCTTCATAAAATATACCCACGTCATACGGGTGCAATCATCAACAAAGATAAGAAAGTATCTAAATCCTTGTCCCCCAACTACGGGTGCGGGTCCCCAAACATCAGAATGGATTAAATCAAAAAAGGTTTCAGTACGAGAGTTACTCAAAGGATAAGAGTTTCTATGGCTTTTAGCCAAAACACAAGTCTCACAGTACATGCTCGATTTTGGAATAATAGTAGGAAATAACATTTTTAAATAACCGGGAGAAGGATGTCCTAAGCGTCGGTGCCAAAGCCAAGCTTCCCTATCAGCAGTCCCATGAGTTAGCATGGCAGCTCCTTTTTGGGCTATCTCATCCACGTAGTACAGCCCGTTACTTTCAGTGCCACGCCCAATAATCTCTCCGGTCCTGATATCCTGCAATATACAGAAGTTCGGTTGCATCAGTAATGTACAATTTAATTCTCGTGTCACATGACTGATTGACAATAATTTATGGGAGAGTGAAGGAACGTGCAAACAATTAGATAGTTCTAAAGATGGAGAAATCTTCACAGTCCCTGCCCCCTGTACAGCCGTAAACTCTCCACTAGCAGTCTGAATATGAGAAAAATGAGGTTTATGAAGTTTAGTAATATCTGACTCATCATACGTCATCGTATCAGTAGCCCCGCAATCAAAAATCCACCTATTAGTTTTTCCCGATCCTGTAGACACGACACATGCCGTTCCAAAATTTTCTAGGACTTGAAAGAGATTTTCACATTTAATTGGGTCTGATTTGCAGCTCTCAACACGTCTGGGGGTCACTTTAAAATTTCGGGAAACTTTTGGGGCGAAATTAAAAGAAACATGGGCATGGGGTAATTTATGAGAAAAAAAGAGAGATGGAGGGTTAGGTTGTAAACCTAACCCTAATACAGGGGTACCTCCCGCCGCCTCAGTCATTTCTTCATCTGATCGGGTCGGAGCAGAGGCGAACTGTGCGATCCCGGCCGTCTTCGGTGGTGCTCCGATGAGTTTCTCGTTGCCCCGAGCGTGAGCGGCCACATCATGGTTGCCCTCGGCGGTGGCAAGATTCGCTGCTCCTCCGTCTGCTCCGACGGCCGCGGCGGCGTGGCCCTTGCTCCATGGTGGCCGAGCGGCCGCCGGTTTGTGCTTTGACTCCCACCATTCCGGGTATCCCACCAATTCGAAGCATTGCTCCTTTGTGTGCTTCCGTTTTCCACAGTTTGTGCATATCAATCTGGATCGATCTTCCTCTGTTCTTCGTTCATCGGATGGTCGCTGGTTCCACCCTCCGTTCCTGCTATCGCTGCCGCGGCGTGGGGCATTGGAGTGATTCGGCCTTCGCGCCGTGAACAGCCCTGCTCCGATCCCATCTCATGGGATTTTTCCGTCTGCGGGGCGGAGAATCTCGGATCGGATATCCTCCCGCTTCACTACGTTGTAGGCCTGTTCGGCCGAGGGGAGTGGTTCCATCTTTAACACTTCTCTCTTTACTAACTCATACTTATCATCCAATGCAGTAAGGAACTGATAGAGTCGATTTTGTTCTGTCTCTTCATTGTAGATTTGGATATCCTCTGAACATTTCATCCGATTTGGCCGCTTCTGGTCAATCGCGGTCCAGATCTCGTTGAGGTCGTTCCATACTTCCTCCAACGTGTTGTTCCCCTGTTTTAACGTGCTCGCTCTCCGGTGGAGATCGTATGTTTGCAACGAATCTCCCCCACTTTTGTATGTTACAGCTAGGCTGTCCCATATGTGTCTTGCCGTCGGCTGTTGAGCAACTCGGCTGACCAATTTGGTTTCGATGTTTTGAACAAGCCACGTAAATACACAATGGTCGGCTTCTTGCCACTGTGTAAACGTCGGGTCTGTTCTCGGCGGTGGGGATGGGACTCCAGTGATGTGAGATACCATCCCCCTTCCGCTTATTGCGTTATGCATCAGGATGGACCATACCTGATAATTGTCTCCGTTGAGTTTGAATCCCACTGTCAGTGGCTGGGAGTCGGTTTTGTATACGGTTTTCTCTGGTTTGGTTTCGTTGGTTTCTGGTGGTTGGTTATGCATAAGGCTTTTACGCATAAAATTTGAAAAGAGGCGTGCAAACTCATCCGCTTCGGATGTGTTCTGGCCACCGGTTGTTCCTTTTTCAGCTTCTGACATCTTTCTTCTTGTCACAGGTTCTTAGTCAAGGGGTTGGGAAAGGGTTATGAGCGATGATGATATTGATTCTGAGCTCCCAGAATCGTCGCCCGCTCTGATGCCATGACAAACGACAAAGGAAAGGAATTTGGGGTAAAGCTTGATGATTTTCTCATTACCACCGTGTGGTTTAAATAGGAGTTACAAGATGTTGTATATGGTAACTAAATCATTATATTCTATACATGATTTGAATCAATCCCTTGATGTAGGGAATTGATTCCTAATTTATTCTTTCCCAACTTAATCAAATTTCCTTCTTTGTTCTAACATGCATCCTATACATCATTTCGTTTGTTGCGGCATTAGCTCTACCTTGCGTAAAATATGCATCCTATATATCATTACTTTCTTCATCACTTCAAACAAATCCTAACCTTATTGAAATGAGTTTCGATGAGAGGTGGTTGGAAGGCAGTGACTCTTGAGAGAGAAAGAGGAATATGGTGGGGAAGACAACACCTTTAACATCAGGCGGCGATGGCTCAGGTAGATCGGTGACGGCTTTCCAAGCCCATCCCCAACACGGCAACGACAAAAAATCACCAAACCTACAAAAAGAGAGAGAATATATAAGGGTAGCTTCGAGCTTATGTAAACTGGAAGTAAGTCACAACTTATTATAAAGAAATGAATATATTTGCACCCTACTTCAAAGAATGAGTAAATCATGGTCTTAATCTTTTGTTATGATTTAATCCTATATCCGATAAAATATAACCTTTTACTCCCTCCATTCGCGAATAAGAGTCTAATTTCTTTCCACCACGGATTTTAAAGAAAGTGGATGGAAGAAAGTTAGTGGAATATGGGTTCTACATTTATATATTAGTTTTAAATTTTATGTGAGTTAAATGAGTCGGTGGAATGTGGGGCCTCTTACTATTTATAGTAATAATAAACTGGGACTCCTATTCGCGGAAGGATAAAGTACAAATTTACATACCTGACCTTATTTCTTTTGTGAAGTTTATCTTCAATAGTCCATTTTTATAAATAAAATTTGATTTTTATACTTAAAAATCAGTTTTATAATTGAAATTTTAAAATCGGGCGTACGCGCACGCTCCGTGAGTTGGCATTACATCTGCTTGTGATTGGTGGACATGGACATGGTGGGCGCGTGACAAGACTTTCCGACCCCTCGTATCCTAAGGAACTTACAACACGTTTTGCGAGCATTCCTTCCTCGAGGGGTTCCCCAATTTAGGCTCACATGACGCCACAAAGGGCATGTGGCCAAAGTGGAGTAGAGGTGCCCACAGTTCCGGAACCGGCGATTACGGTTCGGAACCGCTGGTTCCGGTTTTGGAAATTGTCGGACTGAAACCTAACCGCGAGAGTGTTTCACGGTTACAGTTCCAGTTCCAAAACTGCCGGTTTCGGTTTTGGTTCCGAACCGGTGATTTTTCGACGATTTTTTACGGTTTCGAACTGCCGATTTTTTGCGGTTCCGGCTTGGTTTCATGATTTTTTACAATTTTTTTGCGGTTCTGGTTTGGAACCGCCTGAAACCGGTGGTTCCGACACGGTTTCTGTTCAAAAATTTTTAAACCTGAACCGAACCATGGTTTAAAATTGACGGTTTCATTCGGGTAAATTCTCACGGTTTCATTTCGGAACCGTAACCGGCGGTTACGGTTTTGGTTTTAACTGCCGGTTCAGTAAACCTTCGGCAGGTATAGTGGAGCAGTTGGCTGAGTGGCGGTTGGGAGAAGGGCTAGTGTCCATGTGTAGGTAAGACTACTCCCTTCGCGGAGGGGGCTGGTGACTAAAGGCAAGGTGGGTGGCTTACTGAAGATTAGATAGACAGATACAAAGTGACACAATTTGACTTCAAATCCGATGGTGAAACTTTTTTTGGGTTGTTAGAAAAGGGTACCTATCAGTGGACTAAATGACCATTCTCCGTATTGATTTGTAGGCACCTCGAAGGGTTAGATAGTTGATCTAAAGATTTAAGGTTGCTCTATACTCAAACACTACAAAAATTTCGCGTTTTAGAGGCCGAGAAATCCGCTACTAAATACCAAAAATCCGCTACTAAAATTGGTTACCAGCGGATCAGCAGCGGAATGGATCCGCTGCTAAATACTTCGCTGCCAAAATATTGTAGCGGTAAACATCCGCTACTAAAATGTTCCGGCGAACAGAAAATACAAGAACACAGGTGAACAAAATTCCGGCAATATTTCAAATTCAATTCAAGGCTTCAACCATTTTATTCATTATTTTTTTTAGTATTCTTAATAATTCCTAAAACTCCAAACATCTAATTTTCCAAATATGTAATTAAAATTAGATGGCAGATGCTCAATGCTATTACAAAGAGATTTGATTTATGCTAATCAAACAATTCATTTTCTTATTTTACACTTCAAGTTTACACTTTAACATTTAGCAAAGAACTTAAAAATACAAGTAACCTAAAATGCTAACTATTCTCGACTAGTATCGGATAGAGAAGCAGCGCCATAGTGTAAGGCCGACATTGGTAGAGTGGCGATCTGGCTCAGGGGTGCGCGAATGGTGCAACAATTGAGTGCAGATCAACATTGGTTGTAACAGATCTGAAGATTATAGGAGATCTGAAAATTACACAGGTACGAAAAATTAATGAAATTGGGATCAGATTTGAAATAAATCCGGTGGAAATTAGAGCAAATCTAAATCCGGTGGAAATTAGAGCAAATCTGAAAAACTACCATGAAACACGCTGGAGAACAGATTGGTGAGTATTTTGCAACCGCAAAAGGAGATGACAGAAATTGAAACTGGTCTCGATGTTTAAAGAGTGGGGCAGCGACATGATTGAGAGGGGAGAGGGGAGGCGACCGATAGAGTTTTTGAGGGAGAAAATAAGTTATTTTTGAGAGAGAATATTTTAGGGTTTGAAGATATCACTTTATATTCAATTAAAATAGGCTATTGAAATAAAGATCCGCTCTTTTATATTTTCTTTGTTACAAAAAATAATTTTAATAACATATATATTTAACCAGCGGATAGTACGTGGCTAATACGCAGCTAATACCAGCAGACTAGAGTCCGCTAGTAAATTCCGCTGCTAAAATGAGCCTTTTTTTGTAGTGAAAGACATGACTCAATCTCTTAATCATTTAGTTAGAGCATCCACAATGGCGGCGAGCGGACCGGCTAGCCGATTCCCGGCGCTGGCCGGTTCGCTCGCCAAACCATTGCAGGCGGCGAGCGGCAATTCGGTGAGAAAATCGACGAGCGCACGCCGATTTTCGGGCGTTGGCCGATCCACTTGCCGGTCGGCTGGCCGCCATTGCAGGCTCCTGATCGGCGAGCGATAGACCAGCCCATTTTTTATTTATTTATTTAATTTTTGAAACACTATATATACGCGATTTGCACGTCATTTTCATTTGCACCACTTGTTTTAACGAGTTTTCTCTCTATCTTAATTTCTGTACAAGATCAACAACGCGAAATGAGTAACGCGGGTGGTAGTAGTGGTGGTAGTGGTGGGGATGCTGAGGAGTACGAACGGCAAATGAACGAAGAGTTGGAGGCCTATACGTCCAGTGAGATAAATCGGCTGATACAAAGGGCCTTGCAGCCGGCGGTACCTCGACCTCGACCCGTTGCCCACCGCCGAACAGTGATTGAACGGGATCACGTAGCTGCACATCAGCGGCTATTTGAAGACTACTTCGCACAGGAGCCGCGGTTTAACGCCAACCTTTTCAGGCGGCGTTTTAGGATGACCAGGGCCCTGTTTATGCGTATTGTTGACGCTTTGGAGCATCGATATCTGTGTTTCCGCTTCAGACACGATGCGGCTGGCAGACCCGGCCACACACCTATTCAAAAGTGCACTGCGGCAATCAGACGGTTGGCCTACGGAGGTGCGGCAGACATGTGGGACGAGTACCTCCACATCGGTGAGACGACTGCCCTTGAATGTATGAATTATTTCTGTCAGGGCGTGATTGAAATATTCCGTGATCAGTACCTTCGAAGCCCTACCCCTGAAGACTTCCAGGAGCTAATGCAGATGCACGGAGAGAAGCATGGGTTCCCGGGTATGTTAGGCAGCATAGATTGTATGCATTGAGAGTGGAAGAACTGTCCCGCTGCCTGGAAGGGGTTCTACACGACCGGCTACAAGGGAAAGAATCCCACGATGATCCTCGAGGTCGTAGCTGATTACCGGCTGTGGATTTGGCATGCGTATTTTTGGGTAGCCGGGTCGAACAACGACCTCAACGTCCTCAACTCGTCGCCCCTTTCAACGAGCAGTGCTAGGGCGTCGGTCTGGCCATCAGTTTTTTCGCCAACGGCAACCGGCATGATATGGGCTACTACTTGGCGGATGGGACATACCCTAGGTGGCCCGTCTTTGTGAAGACGATCAGATGCGCATCAGATGAGAGGAAGGCCTACTTTGCGGAACGGCAGGAGTCAGATGCTCCAGTCTCGATGGGCGGCAATTAGGGGTCCAACGCGTTTGTGGCATGTCGACTGCATTGCTGATATAATATACGTCTGTATTACCATGCACAACATGATTGTCGAAGATGAAGGTGTACAACTGACTAGTTGGGCCAATGACGATAATGAAGCCGGTCCAAGCCACGGCGTGGCCGCCCCCAACGTACGAAGCGGGGTATCTCACGATGAAGCTGGCCGCCTCCAAGCACATGCCGACATACGCCAAGTGGATGCTCATATTCGACTCCAAAAGGATTTAATTAAAGAGTTGTAGGCGCGGAGGACTGCACGGCGTTAGTTTTTTTTTTTAATTATGTAATTTTTTTTAATCTACCATTTTTTTAATTATGTAATTTTTTTTAATTAATGTACTTTTTTTTTAAAAATTAAATATTATTATTGAATTTTCCCGTATTTGTGTCGTAAATTTAATTCCGTATTTTGTGTGAGTGTTAATTATTTGTTTTTTATAATTTTGTTTATTGTGGCTAGCCTATTGCTTGTCCTGATGATGTGACAGGAGGAGTTTTTAGTCCTGATGATGTGGCAGGAGGAGTTTTTAGTGCTGATAATGTGGCATGAGGAGTTTGTGACTAGACTATGGCTGACCTATTGCTATTGGAGATGCTCTTGAGGATGTACGACCCTCATGCCACTAAAGCTACACTCCTACACCTATTAGAGCAACAATGAAACTTAATAATAAATAAAAATAAAAATGTAAATAAAAGTAAAAGTAAATTGATTATGGTGAACACTACACAGTGACGACGGCCATTTATATTGATATTGAGTTTCGGTGTCATTGAGTATCGCTTAAAAGCATATGAATATCAGTATATGAAATTTAGGGAGGCAAAATCTATTTGAAGTGTGTAAGAATTAATTGTTTCAATTCCTTAATTTGCCAGGTTAAAGTATCAACGCTAACTGAATCTCACCAAAAGTACTAATTATTTTTCTATAATATTTTTCATATACTACCTTCGTCCTCCAAATATTATCCCACTTTGACCTGGCACGGGTTTTAAGAAATATAATGGAAAATGAGTTGAAAAAGTTTATGGATTTTGGGTCCTACTTTTATATATTAGTTTTATAATAAAATGTGAATATGAATGAGTTAGTGGAATATGAGGTCCACTACAAAAAATGGTAAAAAGTGAAATGAGATAAACTTTGGAGGACGGACGGAAATAGAAAAATGAGACAAATTTTCAGGGACGGAGGTAGTACTATTTTACTAGTTCACCACTAATCAAATATTCTGGTATTCACACATTTGATAGAGAGTCAATGTAAATTGTACACACACAAAAAGCAGTAAAAAGGCGAACCCCACTTCTAGACATGCACAAACCGAACAAGACCGGCGGTTAAACGCTGGTTCGGGCCCGCCGGTTCATGAACCGGAACCGGAACCGGCAGTTTGAACCGTCCGGCGGGTTGCCGGTTCAGACGGGCCGGTTAAGGGTCGAGATATTTTTGTATCGTGAACCGGCGGTTCAACGGTTCCAACGGCGCATTCCGGGCTAGGGTCCGTAGGGGTGCAAGCTAGAGTTGAAGAAAACCGGCGGTTTTCGCCGGTTCCGGTGACTTTTCAGGTGGCAGGTCGTAGGGTGCAGGGCGTAGGCCTAAAAACCGGTCAGAAACCGGCAGTTTCCGTCAGAAAACCGTGGACTGAACCGCCGATTTGTGGTTGAACCATCGGTTCAGGCGGTAAACCGGCGGTTTCCGCCGAATTTGAAATTTCAATTTTTTTATTTATTTCTTTCAATTTTACTCCTATAAATACATCACTTCCCTCTCATTTCTACTCACCCCATTCTTGTGTTAACAAGGATTTCCTTCTCTCAATCTCCAATTCTCAATTCTCTCCTCATTCTCTCTAATTGCTTAAGTTGTTTACTAGTTTCTACGTACTACTATATTTGTTGTTGTGCTCGTAATTTACCAATTATTCCATACTTCATACATATTTTATCCATACTACTTTCATTTATCACTATGTCTTCTTCTCGTGGTGGACCGGGACGTGGTGATCGGGGCAAGGGAATTGCCCAAGATCAAAGTACTAGTCGTCCCTCAAAATCAAGGCGACCTAGTCGTCGAGAAATTATGGAAGAGGTTTCCCGAGTGCAGGCTGAACGCATGCAAGTAAGTAATGAAAAATTGTTTTTACAATTCATATTTCATAATTTCATAAAATAAAGTTTATATTTTTTTTTGTGTTCATACTTATAACTTCAACTTATATAATATTTATAGATAGAAGAAGATCATAGGACCGCCTTGCTATTCGCTGAAATGCAACAAGGTGGGGGGGTAGGGGAGGTGGTTCCCAACAAGATGACGAGTACGACGTGGCTATATCGTCGGACTCGGATAACAATGAGGATAGATCTCATTCTCGTATTCCGTCTAGCACCGGCGGAAATGAAGAGATGCCTCCCCCTCCACCCACTAACACTGCAAAAGCTTTGAAATCTGATATTTTTGTCAAACACTACAAGAAGGTCCCGGTGGTGATTCCAAGTCCTCATGATCCGCACTCTCAAGAAGAGACATCGGCGTTTCATGCGTATTGCAACTATTGAGATAGAGTCTACAAATTCTCGAGTGGTGGGGGATATGGCACCCTCCGTCGCCATTTGGTGACAAAGCATCAGGTAGAATGCGACACTACTTCTACTCAAACCCAACTAAACTTCCAACCCGGTGGCTCGGGTTCGTCAGGTACGCCTCTTTTTAAATATGATCAAAACAATTTATGATGTTATGACTAGATGGGCGGCAATTAAGCATTTTCCTTTTAACGTTTATGACGACAAAAAATTTGAGGTTATTATGCAAAGTGGTTTAAACGTAGCTATCAAAAGAATAGGTAGAATGACCGTTCAACGATCTACCGTTAGGCAATGTTTAGAGAAAAAGGTTGAATTATCACGTTATTTAGTTAACTTGAGCCACAAAGTGAACATTTGCTCAGATGTGTGGACTGATTGTTTTAACTGTCATTCATACATGGGCATTACTGTTCACTTTGTGGACAATAGTTGGACTTTAAACAAGCGTTTAATAGGTTTTAGAGAATTTGAAACTCCACACACTGCACCCGAAATTGCTTCTTTGATTATACAAGTTTTGAATGAGTTTCAATTATGCAACAATATATTTTCTATTGGTTTTGATAATGCAACTGCTAACACCGCAAGTATTAGCGATTTGATTGCGGCTTGTGCTCTGGTAATTGGAGGTAAGTATTTTCATCAAAGATGCATTTTTCATATTTTAAATTTATGTGTACAAGATGCGCTTGAATTATGGCAAAAGCATGTTTCTCCTATTAGAACTGCAGTTAGATTAATCCTTCAAAAGCCAGCAATTGGCAAAGCTTGGAAGAAATATTTCCATCAAAAGAATGTTAGATATACGAATTTTACTAATGATGTGTCTCATAGATGGAATTCGACATATGATTGTCTGAATTCTACTTTGACACATAAAGATTCTTTATGTGATTTTTTTAGAACCTATCTCGTTCATGATTTATATCTTTCGCATAGTTGTTGGGAACATAGTGTGGCTTTATTTAAATTGTTTAAATATTTTTAAAATGCGACTGTTGAATTGTCGGGTGTTTATTATTGTACTGTTGTTCGCGTTTTAGAGCATTGCACGTATATATCACTTGGTTTTAAAACTGCAATGAAAAATGCTTCCTCTTCACCTGAATTAATGTGTGTTTTATATTATATGATTGAAAAATAGCTTAAGTATTTCAGTTAGATTCCAACCGTGTTTTTGATTGCAAAGGTATTGGATCCAAAATGGAAATTAGTCGGTACCTCTACGATTTTAGATTTTTATTATAACAATTTGAGTTCAATTGATCTTGGCCCCCTTCAAGCAATCCAATCCGATACCAGTGACGAATTTGGAGTAGACCTCTCAGAAACCTTTCTAATAACCCTCCCGGACCGGTCCATTATCCAACAAACCTTTGAGTTTAACTTGCGCTCTCTCTACACCGAATATGAAACCAAGTATAACAATACCCACCAAGTCAAAAGACCCCCCCTCCACAACATAACTATGGCTTTGCATTTCAAGCCGATTATGATGACCCCGACGCACAATCCCAGCTAGCCGACCTATACAGCTACAGCACCGGCGGAAGGTCCTCAGGTATGGTAAGTGAATTAGATTTATATTTCAATTCACTGTTTTCCTTTAGTGATGAAGGTCCTACTCCTCCCGCCCAAATCTACGTCCTCGATTGGTGGGGAACATACGAGAAAGATTTTCTCATCCTTGCTTCAATGACCAAGGAGATTTTTTCTGTTCCGGCTTCCACTGTCGCCGTCGAGTCCGCTTTTAGTGTTGGCTCGCGTGTGTTGGATGAATCAAGAAGTAAGCTCTCGGTGAAAAATATGGAAGCCGTGATGTTACTTGATGATTGGGCCAAAGCTGACGTCCGAGAACAAGAAAATGATTGGGATGATCGTCAGGAGGGATCACAAGATGAATTCACCAGGGATAAATCGTAGGCCAGCCGTCAACCGCCGCCGGCCAAGCCAAATAGGTAAGTAAGGTAAGAGAACTACGTGGGCTTTGATTCCCTAATGCAAATGAGCATTGGGGATATGTATGCACCTCAACTTAAATTTTAAATTTAAGTTGAGCTCAATTCCTTTTTCCTTTATTTCTTTTTTTTCATTTGTTCTTACTTTAAAAATATGCAAATACAATTACATAATTGTATTTTTATATACTCTAGTCGATGAAGTAGATTTCTCTATACGGCTAAATCCGGGAAACTTTTGACAATTCTACTATAATTGTTGATTGTTAGACTAAACTCAACATTTAAAGTTGAATTGCCAAAGGTGTCCTTAATTTAGTTATGTAGAAAGATCTCCTTCGCCTATTAAGAGTATATATACTTATAAGTTTTTTTTATAAGAACTTCTACGTCATTTTTGTCATATGTAATTAGCTTCGTTGTTGACTAGTAGTCTCGTTTGTATTTAAATTTTTGTTTAAGACTTCAAGACCTCAAGGTTTTTTCGATTTGTAATTGTTGTAAACGTGTAATTTCAATAAAATTGCAACTTTAATGGTATTTTTTTAAATTTTATTTACGCACATTTCATACATAAACAAATAAAAATAATGCAAAAAAAAATCAATCGAACTATTGAAAGGTGTTGAAGCTACAGTAGTTAAATTAGAAATGTTTACAGTAAAATCAATCGACACAAATAAACGAATAAACGAAGAAATGTTTACAGTAAAATCAATCGACACAAAGCAAGGAATACTCAAAAATCATAAATTAGAAACATACCACTCAATTCTGCAACATATACAAAATATCATAACCCTACGCGGCTACGCCAAGCAATCAAACTATTGAAAGGAGCTGAAACTACAGTAGCTATAGCTATAATAACCGCTGATTATTGGAGGCGTACAACTTTGAAAAGTGAAATGTAATTTAATCTTAAATTGAATAAATATTACGCGATGGAGTAGTAATTTAATTGAAAAATGCAAAAAAAAAAAAATTGGACGAACCGCCGAAAACCGGCGGTTTTGAACCGCCACATAAACCGCCGGTTTTTTGAACCGGAACCGGAACCGTCGGGACCCTTGGCGGGCCGGTTCCGGTTCATTCATATGATGATCCGTGAACCGCCGGTTCATGAACCGGAACCGGCGGTTCCGAACCGTTGTGCATGCCTAGAGTCCATTTCTTAGGGGCAAAGTGAAAGAATTGAATAATTGAGGCACACTATTTTCTGGTAAAGCATGCAAAAAAATAAAAATTAAAACAAAAAATAAAATAAAACTATTGTAAAGTAGCTCGTTGCCTTGGCTTTATTAGGTCATCCGCAACGCTGTCTCTTATCCGTCTCTTAACCGTCTCATCTCTTAACTATTCATGGGCCCTATTATACTTTTCACTCCATCTCTTAACTAAGAGACAGCACCTGCAACCCTCTATCTCTTATCCGTCTATTAACCATCTCATCCCTTAACTATTCATTCAATTTCATTTTTTTATTTTTATTTCCAACAAATTCAATTAATAAAAACACACTTCATTAAATAAAATAAAATTACAACTTAAAATTCTAAAAAAATACATAATTAAATTCGTGGCAAAATAAATAAAAAAGACATAATTTAAAATACAAATTTATAGAAATTATAAAAACTACTCCGCCGGCGAATCATCCCCGAAGGAGGTGGCGGTGCACCGAATGGAGGCGGAATACCTAGTTGTCCTGCCAGATACACAATGTCGGCATGATGGGTGAAGTGCAGGAAGTAATGTATAGGAGCGAGTGTGTTTTCAGTAAAAATGCGATGTGCTACGCTGGGTCGAGATACCAAGACCTATGAATCCACTAGATCACTTGGTCTAGGAACTCAAGGGAACACGGAATACTCTGTCGTTGTACACACTAACCTCCCCTTCAAAGATCCCTCAACCCGAATACTATGGATTAGTATAGAGAAGCAGGGGTCGATCCCACGAAGATGGATACGTAAGAAAGCATTTAGAGACTCTTGACAAAGGCGGCTGCTGCCACGCAAACAGGGTTGAGATATAATTACTACTAGACCTAGGCAGGAAATGTAAACACTAGACCTAGAAAGCTATAAACATGCTGAGACCAAACATCATCAAGACTTCGATATATTAAATTCACTTCCTAGACCGTGTAAACGACTACCTAATTTAGCTAGAAAGGAAACAACTAACAGTGGGGACCATGACCCAGAAATAGCGAGTACGGCAGAAAAGCTGCAAATAACTGACTGAGAAAATAACTAACAACGGCATGCTTTTCTTCAACGGATTTAAACACGAAGATGGAGTAAACAAAGCACATACCCAGATTCGAACAGAATGTAAAAGTTTGGTCGTCGGAAACTTACGAAGCGCCGAAAATAACGCAGATCTACATATACTAGACGAAGCGAAATGAAAATTCGAAGACTAGGCATCAAAATAAACCAACTCTGCTCAGATCTCACGTCGAACGCTTAATCCACTTCGGATCCAAGCAATCCGAAACCAACAACAACTAGATTCCACTCCGATCAACTCCGAATTTAAATGTTTCCACAATCAAGCTACAAAACCAAATTCAAACCTCCGATTCATTCATCAACAAACTCCGATCACTCTGTTCCAGCCATTACTCTGCTCAGTTTTCGTAAACAATTGCGAAACGCATCCAAAACAAGTAAGCTAGCTCAAACTCCAGAAAATCACAACGGCAAAAACAGAAATCAACATTATCGACATAACAGAAAATTAAACTTGCATAAAACACGGGAATATTCGATAAAACAGAATGTCGAGCTTCGAACAGCGAAGCTCGGTGGAAACCACAAAATGCGAGAAATTAAACGGGAACTTATTTCTTCGCCCTCAACAGGACGGTGTTACACCGCAGCTTGAAAATACGAGAAAGCAGATAGTGAACCCAAGTGCGAAACCCCCTGAATTTCCCTCGAAGAACCCAAGTGTATAGAAAAGTGAACTAGCTGCAGAATGTTAGTGAGGTCTCCACCTGAGAAGCTCTCTCCAGAATGCATGCATCCTTCCTTTTATAGACACGGACATAATCTTCTAGAACCTTCGTAGAAATCTCCATTCTACCCTTCAGTTCTGAGATTTACTCTGTCTTGCAATTTCTTTCACAATGTTCACTTATTCGCCAGTTTCCTCGGGCGTGTGATTGCCTCCTTCTTTTCCTGGACCTGGCGAATTTCTTCTATACACCTGGCTTAAGACATGTGTTAGACCCAACAAATTCACGAATTTATCCCCTAGACCTATGCATGAAATTAGCCTTATCAATGGGCTTGATATTGAGCGGGCTTCATCCGGGAAGTGTCCGCCATCGTGGCGGTGAAGTACCTGGACATTAAGGAGGAGGGCGGCCCTTGGGAACCTGCCTGGCTTGATTCGTCTCGGCCCCTCCTCCCTTTAGCCACCTTCGTCACCTTGGTCCCTTGCGGCCGACGGCGCACACGGGAGGACCCCCCTGCGTCGTCTGTCGTACCCTCAACCTCCTGCGAGGCAACCTCTAGTACGGTACTGCCTGAACCGCCCCCACTAGACGAGTATTGGCCACCCGCCGTGTGCTTCGTGCGTTTCGAGGTCGAGCTCGTGCTGGACTGGACAGCGTTGGCCCACCTTTCGACGTCTTTGACGGCCTCCCAAACATCGACATGTTTGAATTCTTTGTCGTTGTCGTCGAAATAGACTCGCAAAGTCGATCTCAGAATGTCGGCGGGACCCCTTCGGCTTAATCTCTTTGTAGGCCTCGGTGATCTTTTCCCAAAAGCACTTCCAGGATTGTTGATTCCCGACGATGGGATCGTACGAGACGTTGATTCAGGCGTTGTACAGAGCCATCGTTTCCTTGCGGCTGTACGGATGACGACCTACATCCTCCTCCTCCTCGGCCGCCTCCTCCTCTTCATCCACGGCGTCGAATGCCCTGGAGCTTCCACCGCCTCGTCCTTCTTCCGGATTGGGTTCATCCGGATAATCCTCCCTAATTTGGGATAATCCCTGCGTATACCTCGGGGTGGAGGGACGAGCGTATGCATCCACATCAAAATGAGGTGGTTGGTACCCCGCCAGCGTCGACGAGCCTTGGGTGCCCGACGTCAATGAACCGGAACCGGAACCACCCAAGACATTGTACATGCCCCCCAATCGCCAAACGCGTTGATGTCAAACCCGCCGGAGCCGCCAGAGTTTTCGTTGCCGGATATTTTGTGATGAAAATTGGAGAGGAAATGTAGATGGTTTGGGAAGAATAGATGTGCGTTTGTGTGTATAATGAGGATGAAATAAGAGTATTTATAGAGTAAAAAAAGAAAAATAATAATAAATAAATAAATAAAAAACGGTCGAAAACGGTAACATTACCGTTTGAATTTTTAAAATTTTTTTATTAAATTCGAATTTTAAAAAATGATTTATCGCGTCAGCGTGACGAAGCCCACTCGCCGGCGAGTGGGCGTCACGCCTAGCGCCAGCGCGCGGGCGCGTGACGAGCTGGCGCGCCCGCCATCTCGGTGGGACGGGCGTCTCGACGAGACTGGGACGCTGCAACGCGTCTCGCTGCCGTCTCGGCTCGGAGGGACGAGATACGAGACACTCGCGCAACGCGTTGCGGGTGATCTTAGCATCGCAAGAAGTTGTCGATCTTAGAAAGAATAGTAATCCGTACATTTCATTTCATTTTGAATTTATTAACTTTTCCTTTATCAAATGTCAAACAAATGCCATCCCGTCTATTATCATGTGATAATATATCTTACGAGTAGTGTGAAAAATTTAAAATTTTCCATCTTAATTATCGTTTTAGTACGTACGAGATTCAGAGTTTGTATGATGGTAATGAATTATCATAGTGACAATTATTAATAAATTAATAAGGGAACCGTGGCTCGTTAAGCTCACATTATGTTAATTAATCTCGATGACTCGTAGGCGTTACTGCGTTAGTATTCTAGAATGTTGTTGCCTACGTTAGTATTCTAGAATGTTGTTGCGTCTTGGTATAGAATATTGAGACAAACGTGGCTGCAGTTTCAAACGGTTAATTCAAACAGTTTTATTACATGTGGACTAATTGCATTTATTAAATTCAGATTCAGTCCATCCTTTGTGATCAACTAAATAAATTATGGACCGTGATTCATTTTGGGATTCTTTCTTACAAATTTTTTTTCTCAGGAAGATTATATTGAAAAAGAATAAAGGCGTTCACAATTAAAAAATATTTTCACAAGAAAATCAGTAATCACGAACTTTGACTAATTTGCCATTTAGGCCATCCGCAATGGGGCGGACGATGGCACGCTCGATGGCGCGAATCGTCCGCGCCCGCCATCGTCCGCCCCATTGCGGGTGCGTGACATAGGTCGCGGACGATCGTCGCGCCCTATACTAAGGGCGCGGAGTATAGCGCGGACGATGCCCATCGTCTGCGCCATCGTCCGCCCCATTGCGGCCTACGCGGACGATGGCCGCGGACGATAGGCCATCGTCCTCGCCATCGTCCGGCCCACTGTGGGCTACGCGGACGATCGACGCGAACGATGACACGCGGTTTCATTTTTTTATAAATAGAGTTCATTTGTAATTTCATTTCACGATTTTACTTTCGAAACTTATTACATTTACATAATTACTACGAAATGGATTCAAGTCCCAATAGTCCTATGTTTAGCAGAGAGGCGCGTTGGCCGGGTACAGAACCCGGCGAATATCGTTCGTTCGACGCTGACACCCAGTACGATCCCGATTTCAGTACGGAATCGTACGGGTTGTCTGACATGGAGCCGTCTCCAAACCGACCAAGCACTCCCTCCCGCCGTGACGCCGCAGCGGCCGATCCCGAACCCGCCGCGACCGCTTCCGCCCCATCCAAAAAGAAGCGGAACCGGCAGCGGGCGCAGAAGTTGCCGCCTCCCGGAAATTGCGATGAGTACGCCCCCGGCCGTACGAACTACACCGACGACGAAACCCTCATTTTGGCCCGGTGTTGGGTAGATATATCGGAAGACCCGATTTTCGCGAACAACCAGAGGCAGGTCGCATACTGGGAGTGCATCGCCGGCCTCTACAATGAGGCCAAGCCGCCGACCGCGTACGAGCGCAAACGTGAGCAACTCCGCAAGCACTGGGATCAAGTGAAGAAGCAAGTGAACTTGTACGCGGCAGAGTTCGAGAAGTTCACACGGGCATAGGGGAGCGGCGAGAGCTTGAGCGATATGCGCGCTAAAGCGCTGTTGTCGTACCGGTTGATGTACGGCAACTTCAAGCAAGAGGCCATCTAGGCGCTCTTGAGGGACAAGCAGAAGTTCCAAGGTAGAATTCTGCACACTGGTGCGCCGAAGAGGACGAAGACCACCGAAGCTGGTGATTACACGAGCAGCGGCAGCGGCAATCACCCGGTTGACCTCAACCGGACGTACGTGGATGAAGGGAGTTCCGGCACACCGGTGTCCTCCCGGCGTCCTCCCGGCGTCAAGGCTGCGAAGGCCAAGGGGAAGGCGACCGCGACCTCATCCTCGACCGCTGCAAACCCATCTCTGTTTCCGGAAACGCTCCCGACCCAGACGGCCACCGCGTTTGAGTTGTTGGCAACAGCGTCGATGGCGAGGACGTTATTGCAGACGCACAAGGCCCTCAAGAAGTGTACCGACCCCGACGAAGCCGAATATCTCCGAACGTTAATCGATGAGCTGCGTCGGAAGTTGGGAATTGCACCGACTTAGTTGTTTTTTTTTGTAAGTAGAATGGTGTAACTTTTTTTATTAATGCGTCGTCATTTGTTATTTAGACGTTTTTTTATTTACTCGTTACTTGTTATTTGAAAACATTTAAATTAATTAAATAAAATAATAAAATGATGATGTGGCGCGCCATAGGGCGCGCCTTAAGGCGCCCCAATGCTGGTGCCCTTAATCCAATCCATCAAATTCACGCTGTATTTCTTAAATCATCAATTGGAAAAAAAAAGAGCTATGAGATCAATTACCTAACCTACTTTGTATGATAAATATTTATTTTCTCTGTCCAATTAAGTGACGCCAGGGGCAGATCTACATGGGTTAATAGACTGGCAATTGCCCCCACCTCATATTTTCACATTCATCTAGATATTATATACTCTCTCCGTCCAATTAAATATGCAACATTTACTTTTCGGCACATGATTTGATGTAATATTGTTTTGTGAGTTAATGAAGAGAGAGTAAAGTAAAAGAGAAGAAAAAATAGAGAGAGTATTGTTTCCATTTTTAGAAACGTTTCATTTTTAATGGGACAAACCAAAAAGGAAAACGTTTCATTTCTAATAGGACAGATGGAGTATATTTTAGTTTATTTCTTTTAATTTTTTTACTAAAATGCCACTCCTCAAATTCTTAAAAAAATTAATTTGCCCCTCTCCTTATAAATTATTATTTATTGGCTTCGCCACGAAGTGACGCATTTCTCATACCGGTGGAGTATTCTTTAATTTGTTAAATAGAGAATATAAATTGAACATTGGAAAAAGAATCATAGATTTGAATCATAGATTTGAATCATTTCATGTGCATAAATGAAAAGGGAAAATGAGAGCACAAATTAATGACGTATTTAAATACAGTAGAGTCTGAACTAACGATTTGCATAAAGCCTTTTCCGTCAGCGTACAATCAATCGAAGTGAACAATCTCTTTTGGCCACTCATCCTTTCTCTCCCAAAATTCACGCGCACATTATACATGCACTGAAATATCATTCACACATTTGTATACAGATACTGAGAATTTGAATATCGCCGTTGTATTGCTTAGAGTATAAGGAAAGCCGAAAAATAAAGAGAGAATGCCGCCGGCGATAATTCAGGTAATCGCGGTGGCGGCGCTACTTTTGGCGTTGTCGGTGGATGGGGAGGAGAAGAGAGTGGTGCTGAGCTTGGAGAGGGCGAGTCACGACGGAGTTGGAATGAGTCAACTCAGGCACCGCGACCGAGTCAGGCACGCTAGGTTGTTGCAGCAGCAGCCTTCTGCTTCTGCTTCTGCTTCTAGCGTCGTTGATTTCTCTGTTCAAGGCACCTACGATCCTTATCTTGTTGGGTAAGCTTTTGCATTCCAACTTGTTAGAAGGAAAATATGTAACTAAGGAAAATAGATAAGTAAGGAAAAAAAATTAATTAGGGAATGAGTATTATGGCAAATCTTGCCAATTTTATATAACCCTTGGCCTATTTAAAGGAGGCATACCTATTGTAATTCGCTGAACAAGTTGAGTGAATAATTCTCATATCTTTCAACATGGTACCAGAGCAAAGGCTCATAACAAAATCATCATAGCCTAATACTTTTCCCGACCAAGAAGACGGTTATTTTCAACCTGCAACATGTCAGACGATGAAGAGAAACCAAATATGGAGGAGACACGATTAAAGATGAGTAAGAATGTTACTCTAGCCGTTAAACTCAACGGGATGAATTATCCCCTATGGAAACGGCTGATGAGAGTAGACATCGTGGGAAGACGAGCAAACAGGTATATCACCGGTACACCGCAGCCGCCGGAACCTGGAATGAAGGGGTACACAGAATGGGAGGAAGCCGATATGACAGTGTTCTCATGGATAATTGACAACGTCGAAACAGAAATTGTTGTCGACTTTGCACATCACCAAACCGCGCAAGCTCTGTGGGAGAGCCTACAAACTACATTCGAAAGTACTGCAGATCCATATCTGTTGTACGATCTAGAGGAAAACGCAGGCCGAATCGAGCAAGGGGAACATGGGCTAGAAACATATTGGCGACATCTCCACGGAATCTGGGTCGAAATTGACCGATGCCAACATCAACCTGTGGATTGCTGCGACGAGGGGATTAGCCAACTTCGAACGTATGTAGCAACAAGACGGCTGTTCAAATTCCTAACAGGCTTGAATGCAAGATATGACGGGATCCGAAGGGATATTCTCAAGGAAACCCCGTTGCCCTCAGCCGAGACCGCATACGGTCTGGTAAAACAAGAAGCTACGCGGTTGAAAATCATGCCGGCAGCAGACATCGATCTCCAGACCGGCGCAATCAACGATGGATCATCATCGGGCCAAGTCGGACACGGGTTCGCCGTCAGAAACCAGCCACCACCGCGACCAAAACAGCCACCACCACGAATCGCCGCGCAACAGCCCAATCGCCAAGGCGGTTTCAAACCCGACAAATCAAAATTTTGGTGCTCTCATTGCGGAAAACAAAGACATACTCGAGATACATGTTTCCTCCTCGTTGGATTTCCGGAATGGTGGGATGAAAATCAAAAGGCTAAAGCTCGATTAGCCATCGGAGTCGAAGATGGAGGCGGATTATTTCTGCAAGGAGCAGGGAATAGGGAGATGACTAACACCCGTGGGAGAGCAGGAGATACCAGTCCTCAACCGGGTGGAGGCGGCAGGCCCGGCGATGCAGCCTTCGCGGAGAAGAAATGAGGCGGGTCATATGGAGGTAACGGATTGGGGTTGAGAAACCCCGATCCCCAATTTGATTTTCAGAATAAACCCCAAAGCATGAGTAATTTAATTTCTGGTCCTTATAGTTCAGAATATATGCAATATGACCAGCGAAAATTACAGTTAGGACCCCAGAAAAACTATATTCCACGTTTGACCCCAAAACTGTCTGAAAGTTCCGTCGTAAGCCAAATTGTTTTGCACCCTTGGAAAATATACCTATTGCATGCATTGCCCAAAGTAAAATTGACCCTAAGGAGAGTGAGTGGATTTTTGATTGTGGGGCAACTGATACTATGACCTACGATCTGAAAGATTTTTGTGAATTTAATGGGACAACTAAAAGCCAAATTCAAACTGTCGATGGAGAGTTGACCGCTGTGGGTGGGAGTGGAACCATTGAAATATCCCCAACCCTGAAGCTTACAAATTGCCTCTATGTGCCCAAATTATCTCATAAACGTATGTCTATCAGCCACGTGACGAAAGAATTAAACTGTACGTTACTAATGCATCCAAATTTCTGTGTATTACAGGATATCAGGACGAGGAGGATAAGTGGGCGTGGCACTGAGAGTCAAGGTCTTTATTATGTGGATGAGATTACTCAACAAGGTGGCACCGCGATGCTTGCTCACAGATCTGCAAATCGGGAAGCTTGGTTGTGGCACCGCAGATTGGGGCATCCATCCTCGGGGTATTTAAAATTGCTTTTTCCAAAGTTTTCCCATTTTAAGGATATTACTTGCGAATCTTGTGTTTTGGCAAAAAACCACAGACAATCCTTTAGATCAAGTGATACTCGTGTTAAGACTATTTTTTCTCTAGTGCATGCCGATGTTTGGGGTCCAGCTCCTATTGTTGGTGATCATGGTTTTAAATATTTTCTCATTTTTGTGGATGACTGCACTAGATTGACTTGGGTATATTTTTTGAAGCATAAATCTGACGTTTTTGAAAAATTTACCCGTTTCTTTACAATGATCCAGACACAATTCCAAACCACGATCAAAATTCTTAGATCCGATAATGGTAGGGAATTTATTAACAAAGACATGACTGATTTTTTTAAAGAAAAGGGGTTAGTTCATCAAACTACTTGTCCTTACACTCCTGAACAAAATGGTGTAGCTGAACGAAAGAATAGGATAATCCTAGAGGTCACGAGAGCCCTGTTTTTTGACTCAAATGTTCCTAAATTTTTATGGCCCGAAGCTGTTGCCACTGCTGTCTACCTGATTAATCGTTTGCCTACAAAAATTTTGGGTATGAAAACTCATTTGCAGACTCTCGCATCCCTAACTGATATTCCCCCACCTCTCATACTTCCGCTCAAAATCTTTGGTTGTTCCGTTTATGTGTATGTACCGAAACACGAAAGAGGAAAATTTTCTGCATGTGCAATAAAATGTGTTTTTTTGGGGTATGGGGTAAATCAGAAGGGCTATCGATGCTATCACCCGGGGTCTAGGAAGGTTATAACAACCATGAATTGTAATTTTCTAGAAAGTAAATACTTCTATCACACCCAACCTCGGGGTCAGGGGGGGAGTGCTGTTCAGGGGGAGTGTGATAAAATTGGACCCCTCAGTTTTCCGATGCCACATCCAAGTATCTCGAACGTGGAACCAACAGAACAAGCTAGTGTCACTGCCGAGTCAGTCACATCTGCTGTAGAGCCTCCTCAACCGCCTACGCCTGAATCGAGTCCTCCTTCAGTGATATCCGAGGTAATTCTTGAAACTAGCTCAGATAATACAGTTATTACTCCTGACACTTTTGGTGTAGACGAGAATGAGAATGCAGCAATTGATGGTGATACCGGCCGCTATATACTCCCCAACAGAACTACTCGTGGGGTCCCGGCTAAGAGATACAGTCCTGAGAGGATTAGTAGAAGCCGATATTCTATGGCGAATCTGGCTAAAGCAAATCTAACAGAGATGGCTAGGGCGTTTGAAGCAGCACTTTACGAAGAAGAAGAAATCCCATATACGGCCGAGGAGGCTATGAAAATTGCTCACTGGCGAGAAGCAATGCTAGTAGAAATGCGGGCTCTGATGAAGAACAATACACGGGAAGTATGTCTTAAACCTGACGGAGTTCGAACTGTGGGATGCAGATGAGTCTTCACTATCAAACGGAGGCCAGATGGGTCGATTGAAAGGTATAAGGCGAGACTTGTGGCCAAAGGATACACTCAGACTTATGGAGTTCATTATGCTGAAACATTCTCACCGGTAGCAAAAATGAGTACTATTCGAGTGCTCTTCTCAATAGCGGCAGTCAGGGAATGGCCACTACATCAGTTCGACGTGACAAACGCATTCTTACATGGGGAACTGAAGAAGCCCATTTACATGGAGTCACCACCTGTATTTGTTGGAGATTTCGAAGGAGGAAAGATTTGCAAACTAAAACGAACACTATATGGGCTAAAGCAGTCACTTAGAGCTTGGTTTGGGAGATTCTCTAAGGCAATGAAAAAGTATGGGTATGAACAAAGCAACTCTGATCATACATTATTCTTGAAGAAAAGAGAAGGAAAGATTACATGCCTCATCATCTATGTAGATGACATGATTCTCACGGGAGATGATGAAGAGGAAATAAGCAAGCTAAGGAAGAATTTGTTTGCAGAGTTTGAAATAAAGGATTTTGGATTACTAAAGTACTTTCTGGGTATAGAAGTGCTAAGGTCAAAGAAGGGGATCTTCATCAGTCAGAGGAAATATGTACTTGACTTGTTAACCGAGACAGGACTACTGGACTGTAAGCCAGCAGATACTCCTATGGTTCAGAATCATGGTCTGCGGATAGTTGAAGGAGCTGAAGCCACTCACCGCACGAGATATCAACGTTTAGTTGGGAAATTGATATACCTATCCCACACTAGACCCGACATAGCTTATGCAGTTGGAGTAGTTAGTCAGTTTATGCATGCACCTCAAGTAGCTCACTGGGAAGCAACACTGAGGATTGTTCGATATCTGAAAGGGACAGCGAACCATGGGATTCTATTCGAGAATCATGGACATTTAGAGATTCATGGATTCACGGATGCTGATTGGGCAGGGAACCCAAATGACAGAAAATCAACTGCTGGATATTTTACCTTTGTGGGAGGAAATCTTGTCACGTGGAGAAGCAAAAAAACAGAAAGTGGTAGCCTTGTCAAGTGCAGAAGCTGAATTTCGAGGGATTAAGAGTGGGTTGACTGAGATTCTGTGGCTGAGGAAATTGATGACTGAGTTGAACTTAAACTCACAGAAGTCATGTAAGTTGTTCTGTGATAATAAGGCGGCAATCAGTATATCTGAAAATCCAGTTCAGCATGATCGGACAAAACATGTCGAGGTGGATCGACATTTCATCAAGGACAATATAGAGGCCAAGACGGTAGAACTTCCTTTTGTGAGATCTGAAGATCAATTGACGGATATACTCACGAAAGCTGTCGATGCAAGAAGCTTCCATGAGGTATTGAGCAAGTTAAGTATCGGTAATCCCATTACTTAACTTGAGGGGAAGTGTTAGAAAGGAAAATATGTAAGTAAGGAAAATAGGTAAGCAAGGAAAAAAAATTAATTAGGGAATGAGTATTATGACAAATCTTGCCAATTTTATGTAACCATTGGCCTATTTAAAGGAGGCATACCTATTGTAATTCGCTGAACAAGTTGAGTGAATAATACTCATATCTTTCAACACAACGTGATTGAATGTGATGGTTGTGCAATTGACTTCCAATTTCATTATTGCGTCATGAATTTAATGTTTGATTTTTAAGCTCTGGAGGCATATTCATGACTTATCGGTGATTTTTTTTTCTTGTTTCTCAGGCTATATTATACAAGAGTGAAATTGGGAACTCCTGCAAGGGAATTCTATGTACAGATAGATACTGGAAGTGATGTGCTATGGGTTAGCTGCAATCCCTGTGATGGCTGGCTGTCCCACCTCTAGTGGACTTCAAGTATGTCAAACATTTTTCTATGCAATTTATATTTTTTGATGCTTTATTGAAATGCTTTGCTCTCCTCATCAGATAGAGCTCGAGTTTTTCGATCCTCCCAGCTCATCCACAGCCTCACCAATCTCATGTTCTGACCAGAGGTGTTGCTTTGGGAGCTCAGTCTTCTGACTCCGGTTGTTCGGGTCAGAACCAGTGTGAGTACACCTTCCAATATGGCAATGGAAGCGGGACATCCGGCTACTATGTGTATGACTCGATGTATTTCGACTCGATAGTTGGGAATTCAGTGGCTTCAAATAATTCAGAACCCGTTGTTTTCGGGTTAGGTCTTGTTCGTGCTAGTTAAGTTATCATTTGTGGTTGTTTTTATCAATTGATTTTCTTGGATACATTCATACACAGTTGTAGCACATCACAAACTAGCCAGATAAAGCAGTTGATGGTATATTTGGTTTTGGACAGCAGGGATTATCTGTGATTTCACAGCTTTCATCGCAAGGAATCACCCCGTATTCATTTTCTCATTGTTTGAGAGGAGAGAATGGTGGGGGTGGTATATTGGTGCTTGGTCAAATAGTGGAGCCAAATATGGTTTACACTCCGCTTGTTCTTTCGCAGTACGTATTTTCCCGCCAGAAACTTCCGTCTTCTTTTATTTGTGTGTTTGTTTGCCAACTCAAGTAGTTGGATGTGTCACCAGCAATGAAATTTGAAATATTTGCTCTTTCTGCCTTTCCAGGCCACATTACAATGTATATCTACAAAGTATAGCTGTGAATGGGCAGACACTCAACATTGATTCATCAGTTTTTGCGACTTCAAGCAATCGTGGAACAATAATAGACTCAGGCACAACTTTGACATACATTGCAGAAGAGGCGTATGATCCATTTGTTACTGCAGTAAGTTCCAGAAGATCCTGTATGTTCTATTTTGGTTTAAATGGTGCCTGTATGTTTTAAAATTACAATGATGTTCAACAAAGTTGTACGACAAGTACCACTAAAATAACTTTGTCAGTGTTCCGATTGGGAAAAATTAGCAATTTTATAAATTTGTGTTGTAATATCAAACAGAGTGTAAATACTGTTATTCTTATACTACTTGATCCCTGATATGTAGAGTACTTTTGTCCCTGCAGATCACAGAAACTGGCTCAGGATCAGTACGCTCTCTTCTTGCAAAAGTATATAACTACCTCGAGGTTTTTCATTAGACTTATTTTTCTGGTTTGCATATCTCTCTTGCCTATCTATTCCTTTTAAATAATTGTTGCTCATTTTTCTTCTCCAGTGTCTCAGAAATATTCCCACAAGTTACTTTAAACTTTGCTGGTGGTGCATCAATGATTCTTAGGCCTCAAGACTATCTTTTGCAGCAGAATTCTATCGTAAGTCAGCATTTGGTACCATTTGGAATCTCTTGGAAAAACTGAACTTCGAATTCAAAACTTAATCTGACATACTATACATAACTTAAAAAATCTGCTTAATTCATCTTTGGCGTGCTGGAGTACATTATGGAGAAAGTTACTTTTAATCAGCTGTGGAGACACTATACCCTCTCTCTCTTGAATTTTGGTAAATATGCAATGGTTGCTTTTGTAGGGTGGTGCTGCATCGGCATCCAGAAAATTCAGGGTCAAGGAATTACCATTTTAGGAGGTATGGATATTTCAACTTTGCTCTTCTCAATCCATGATATTCATAATTATGCAGCTATATATACTATGCTTGTTTTCGTAATTTGGAAGCACGCAGTTCATACACCAAACATTACACCAACTTTTAAAGCTATTGTAAGGCTTTTCTTGGTTATATTCTGAATGGATGCTTAAGAAAAGGTTTCGATGTAATCATTTCTCTTTGCAATTTCGTTGGCTATCTATCTGCTGTTCCACAGTCTTACTTCCTATTGTTCGACATTCGTTCTCTGGTTTTGATTGAGAATTGGCGTCTCTCCCTGCAGATCTTGTTCTGAAAGATAAGATTGTGGTGTATGATATAGCTGGTCAAAGGATTGGATGGGCGAACGATGACTGTAAGTTGTACTAGCTCAGCTTGATCTCCTTCTCGTTTCAACTTAACATGGTGCCACCAATCCCGACACCTTCTCCAACTCACTCATTCATACAAACTCTCTGTTCTACAGGTTCGTCGTCTGTGAATGTCTCGACAACAACCAGTACAGGTAAAACTGAATGCTGGACAAGTTGACAGTAGCAACGCGGCAGATTACACGCTTTCCAAGCTTATACTAAGCGCTGTTGTAGCTCTACTACTGCATATACTAGCATTCTTTGGCGGCCCTCCATTATTGTGATATGACGGAGCTAGTTTTTTGTAAATTCTCTTCATTTTGGTAGTTCCTGGTGTATACCTAGATTGAATTGCAGGCTTCTAGTTCTAAGTTAAGATGAAATATATCTTTATTAGAATAGATTTGGTCCTTTGTCTTTTTGTGCACTAAATTCGTTTAACAATATGTAAATTTATTACACACACGGATAATTGGAAACAACACATTTCATGCATATCATCAATCACAGTAGTATATCATTTATCTCAGTGATAAACTCAGATCCATACTGTGCTTATCCTAATGTCGTACATTTTATGAGTGTAATAATGGCATTTATGGAGTTTGTGCGTCGTCCGACTTATCCTTCACAAAACTCTGTCGTTCTATCTCCGAAAACCCCCGACTCTTCATTCTCACAATTCCAACACTTTCTACAACACAAGTAATGCGGAGGAGGTGACAACGGCAGTGGACAGAAACTGCACGATAAGCGTGATCAGCGACTACACCTCGGAGGACGAGGGGAGTGATGACTACCGCCACAGCGGATACCATGTCATGCAGGTCGGCGACACCTTCAAATTCAGAAGATATGTTATTCAGAGCAAACTTGGCTGGGGCGGCCGCTTCTCTACCATCTGGTTTGCTTTTGGGACACTCACAAATCAGTACGTTTCTGTATCAACTCAAAACCTGTCGTCAAATATTTGTGTGCAATCTCGCCAACATTCTATTCAACTCTGATGGAGGGAGCATATAAATGAAACTTTGCTTGGTTTAAGAGTATAATTGATTAATCGAAGTCGTCAATTTGCTTTTTGGGGGAGCATTTTTTTGGTTCATTGCTTCTTGTTGTGTATGTTCATTGTTGTTGCTTATCTTGTTTCCGTTTCTAAATATTAGGTTTGTGTTCTTAAAAATGTTCGTTACTGGTTAACCATCTTAACTGAGCATACTATATTGTATGACCACTGTGACCCATAACCTTCAAGAGATTTTTTCCGCTTAGTCTATTTATTAAAAAGTTGGAAAGTGTGTGTTAAAGATCAACTTAAGTTGGAAGGTGTGTTGATATTGCATTTTGAGGACTCATATATTGGGACTAAATAGCTCAGCCACAAGCATGATGATTTAGGCAAGAAAACAATAAATAAATTACTAAATAAAAAATCTAAAAGAAATGGTAGACTAAAATGGCTTGAACAAATAAATATACTGTCTTTAGGGAAAATTAGAGAAGAATCCACTCTAAAACTTTTCCTCGGTTACAACAAAATTTAATGGTGGTAGGGTTTATATCTAGTGAAGCAAACTTGTAAAAGACTTTAGACAACACAAGATGATGATCATTACAAGTACAACAGTGTGCTATATGCTTATGAGACAGAATATTGTGTCTGAGAAGAAACGAAATACCGTATCCCTTAAAATGAATAAGCAGAGCAGAGCAGAGCAGCACATTGAAGAGAAACCAACTTATCATTCACGATATATGGTGCTTAACTTGCCACGGGTTTTGAGGTTGCGTTCTTCACTGCTTCGGCATACGTCCTGTGTTGGTGAGTAAGGGTTGACTCCAGCAGGTCAAAGAGCGATGTCTTTGGATTCCATCCTGATAATTTTGCAATTCAAATGACTGTCAAACAGGGAATGATAATTGACACTAGCAATCGGGCACAAGGAAATAAACAACTCCGTATTTCATTACCAAGCTGTCTGTTGATGATGGTCATGTCTGGAATTCTCTTGTCACTATCATCGTATCCTTCACCGTAAAATTCTTTTGAGCTCACATCCACTGTTGGCGTGTCAAGTGATGATTCTCCACTCACCTTGGCATAAACCTGAGAGAATCGAGTTAGAGACCCGAAAGATAGACATCCAAGTTGAACAAAGGGTAGCCAGTATTACCTGAGTCATCATTTCAGCAAGCTGTCTCACTGTAACTTCATTGTTGGGGTTGCCCACATTAAAAATGTGACCATTAGCCCTGGCCGGGTTTTCCTGAATACACAAAAAAAATCACTTAGCCACAACATAATGGAATAATACTAACATACAGACGTATAAAACAAAATAGAAGTGAACATACAATCATCAAAAGAACAGCCTCAATAGCATCCTTGATATAAACAAAAGTTCTCTGTGATTGTCCACCATCAACCAGTTTCAGTGGTTCACGCCTCAAGAGGTTCTGCAAAATTAACACAAATTAGAACATACAACAAGACATAGATAGTTATTCAAGATGGCCACCGTCACAAAAACAAC
This sequence comes from Salvia splendens, assembly GCF_004379255.2. Lineage (NCBI taxonomy): Eukaryota > Viridiplantae > Streptophyta > Magnoliopsida > Lamiales > Lamiaceae > Salvia > Salvia splendens. Next base: position 12,677,603 of record NC_056033.1, read on the forward strand.
AAATGAAACATACATACATTGCTAAAGCAAGCGAGAACTCTTGGAACACCTTCGCTTGGGCCATCAATACCAGGAATGAAATCCATCCTGGGACCAATCCAGTTGAAAGGCCTCACAATTGTAAATTCAAGGCCATTCTCAGCACCCTCAGCTGTAAAAAACATCAGTTAGGAGAACATGTACAGAAATTCTAAACACAAGAACTAACTATTTAAGCCGAAGGCAAGAATGCACCAATAACTCACCATAGATCAATCTCTCAATCAACTGCTTTGCACATGCATATGACCATCTCTGCTTCTCAATAGGGCCAAATATGCAAGGGGACTCATCCTCCTTGAGCAGAAAATAATTCGGATCCTATTGCAAGATAACAGAGTATAGATTACGTTCAGAAAGCATACTCTTATAAGAATTACACATTTTCTCCAAGGACAAGAAACTTAAGGATTAAATTGACTGAATAAATACTGGCCCTTCAGAAGTTAAAAGTTCAAGATCAATGCAAATGCAAAAGATCATTCACAGTATGAAAGCAATGTTATGAAATTTGACCAAAAAATCAAAAGATCGGGGAAAAGGATAAACAAAAAGCTAGCCCGCCTGAACGAAATCTCCTACTCTAGTGCACGAGAAATACAATCACAAAAGCAAGCTAAGAAACATGAAAAGGGCTTCTACTGTAAAAAAAACAATCACTTCATATCAACCATACAAACTTGTAATGATAACAGGAAGATGGATCATTACCTGTCGTTGTGGGCTATCTTTAGGCAAGAAAGCACCTATGGTTTTCCCATAAATTTCACAAGTTGAGAAATGTATGAGACGTTTGCTGTTTTCTGAACAGTACTTAACCTATATGCACGAGAGCCCTCAAAATCTTCAATGTTGATCAACAAGTAACTCATATCCAATCTTAATAGCACAGCTGAAGATTTGAAGCTCACAAACAAATAAAAATAGTACTGCTACAACTTACCACAGGCAGAGCATCGATAAAATTGCTGTAAATTGTGTCAAGTGGACGAGTGTTATAGTCTGCTGGCGTGCATATGGCAGCAAGATTTATTGTCTGTAACAGGAAAACGCACAGGTTAACAGTGTGGAAGACTAGCCAATAATTAACTATGATGGAATTGAAAAGTCCAGTAAACAGGAATTCAGCATTACATCACTGAATGATAAGCGAAATACTAGTATATACAAGAAGAAGTATGAATAGCAGAAATTGAATACGAAATTTCAGCAAAGCAAACTAGACTAACTAGCTAGCCTAAGCTCAAATTACATATTTCAGCGCAGATCGAAGGAGATTCAGAAATCCAAACAAAATTTACTAAACTGCAAATCAGGAAAAATTAACAGCAGAACTGATCGTCAAAACTCATTGCTCGATTACGATTTACCAAAAACTTTCATAGAACAAAATCTACAAGATCCAAAGCAAAGCGACATTGATGTTGGAAACGCATAAAAACACAAGCAGCGCAAGCAGCAGAAAAAAAAACACAAAATGCAGAAGAAGCTAGAGAAATTACGAGATCTGCCATGCGTATGAGGCCTTCGAGGCGCGAGTCATTCTTAATGTTGAGGCGGTGGAACTGGATGCGGTCGCCCCACTGCGACGACGGCTCGAGTAGGTGCTTGATCTTGTCATTGTAGACGTCGACGGCGAGCACCTTGTGCGGCGTCTCCTCCATCAGCTTCTCGCATAGATGCGAGCCGATGAAGCCGCCGGCGCCGATCATGCATATCGTCATCGGCTTTATCGGATTGCCGTCCAGATCTACTCTTCCGGGCGCCATTTTCCGAAAACAATCCGAAATTCGCTCGGATTCACGCCGCGGTCGTTTGGATACGGAGATACAGAGGATTTAGATTGTTAAATTTTGGAAATTGGGAAATGTTGGGATAGATTTGGTGGGGAAAATGAGGACGTATTTAAAGCAGGAAAAAGGAGGGAGGAGAGGTTCCCAGTCTCTAGGGAACGTCAAAACAATACTCGCCTACTTATTTCCACTGAAGCTACTCGCTCTTGCATGCCCCCACGTGGATCGATTCAATTTGGGAAAGTTATTTCTAATTTTGCCTTTCTAATTGTCAAGATCCATACTGCTCCGATCAGTCTAGAGTAGCACTATACTTTAAAATTATTAAATTTCCCCCTATTTATCGAAATGTATTTCAATGAGAAATTACCAATCAAATTTTCTCTTGCTAGCACTTTTTGCTTGTGCATAACCAATGAACACTTCGATTATTTCTAATTATTTACAGATGACAGCATAAAAAAGTTTGTTGTTTTTCAAGAATTACAATTTTAGGAAACAAATTGAGTACTACGTCATTTAGCAATATTGAAATGTACTGTACTAATGTTTGGTAATATAATACTCCCTCCGTTCCGCACTACTTGCACTTATTTCCTTTCTGGGCGTCCCAAGTTATTTGCACTCTTTCCATTTTTAGTAACAATTTATACCTACAGTCGTAATTGTTGACTTTGTCTATCACTCATTCCTTAATCCCCGTGCCCAAAAGGAAATGTGCGAGTAGTGCGGGACGGAGGGAGTACGTCTCTTGACCATCCACATCCGTGCTCTTGCCAACGAGCACTGATGTGGACCCGGACCCACTTTTTCTGTCTGCTCTTAGGCAAGAGCACAACACCCACATCCGTGCTCTTCCGCAAGAACGAGCACAAGGGTCCTACCATTCCATTATTCAATTTAAATAAAAATATTTCCAAAAAATTAAAATATATTAAAAATACATTAAAAATTAAAAATTACATAATTAAAATCATAAAAAATAAAAATTACATAATTAAACTCCTAATCAATAAAAAATACATAATTCAACTCCTAAAATAAAAAAAAGACCATTACTCGTGGCCGAATTTCGTCTAAATATGTTTGATTAGGTCTTCTTGTAGCTCAACGTGGGTTCGGGTATCGCGCATTGTGTGCCTTGTTTCGATCCCCTCACCCACCGTCGTATGCACACCTCGGCGTGGGGGAGACCTCACGCTTGAGCTTCCGGCTTCATCCTCGTCGTAAAAGCTAGCCGCCCTCGGTCCTTCGTCGGCTATAATCATGTTGTGTAAGATAATACACGTGTACATGATGTCGGCGATATTTTTCACGTACCACAGCCGAGACGGGGCCTTCACAATGTTGAATCGGGCTTGAAGGACCCCAAAGGCTCTTTCGACGTCTTTCTGAGCGGACTCTTGACGCTGCGCAAAAAAAACCCGTCTCGGGTCTTGCGGGTTGTTGAGCGTCTTCACGAAAGTCGACCACCTTGGCTAGATACCATCGGCAAGATAGTAACTCATGTGGTATACATTTCCGTTGACAGTGAAGTCGATCGTCGGTGCTACACCATTCAACACATAATTGAAGAGGGGTGAAGAATAGTGCACGTTCAAGTCGTTGTTAGATCCGGCAACACCGAAATATGCATGTCAAATCCATAGGCGCTAGTCGGTGACCGCTTCAAGGATAAGTGTTGGGCCGCCGCCTTTGTGGCCGCTTAAGTGTTGACCCCTCCAATCAGTCGGGCAATTCTTCAACCTCCAATGCATGCAGTCAATGCTGCCAAGCATATCAGGAAAGCCATGGACTGTTTCGTGAAGACGAAGCAACCGTTGGCAATCATCGGTGGTGGGTGCCCGAAGAAATTCATTACCGAAAGCTGAACGAACGCCCTCGCAAAAATTTTTAAGACAAAGGATTCTAGTGGACTCACCGACATGCAAATACTCGTCGAAGAGGTCGGCCGTTTGCCCAGTAGCGAGTTGTCGGATTTCACATGTACACTTCTGCAATGCCGAGAGACTTTGCCGACCGGCTGCATCTGGACCTGTTTGGAAGTATTCAACACGGGGGACAATGTATTGACAATACGCATAAACAAGCGCTTTGACATGCGAAAACGGCGCCTAAAGTAATCTTCCGGAAACCGTGGCTGGTCGGAAAAGCAACGAGTCTTTCGTGGGCTCCCTCCCGGTCACGATGAATGTAGCGGAGAGTTGATCTAGTTGGTTGAGGAGGAGAGACGGGGGTATTCGCTGCGACATATGCTTCATAAGCGGCACGATGTTGTTCGTAGTATTCTTGTTCTTCGCGCCCCGCTTCCGCAATGAGATGGGTGAAATCCATTTGAGGTTTTGAGTGAGAGATGAAGGTTAGATAAGTTGTATGAAAAATATGAATGAGAGATGATTTGATGTGAAAAATGGATGATGAGTGTGTGTATTTATAGATGATTTTGGGGGGGAAAAATATAAAAAAAATATAGAAAAATGGGCAAAAAAACGGCCATTTTTTGGGATTGTGGAAACTTTTTTTTTTGGTATTATTTATGATTTTTTTAAAAAAATTAAAAAAATAATTTTCCAACGGATATGCCGTTGGCCAATCAGAACGCGCCACATCGCCTGCTCACTGGCACAAACGTGCTCGATGCATCGAGCAGCGGCGCGAGCGCAGCGGCGGACAGCGTCTCCATGCCGCTGGCACGGACGGACGGACGCGTCCCTGCTCGCCGATGTGGATGCTCTGATACTCATTTGAAAAATTCAAGATTGCAAGTCAACTTATACCGCTCATTTCCTTTAACAGAATTCAACCTCCGTATTTTAAAAATAGAAATTTTTGAAACGACACGAGTTTTAATGTACAATTGGTAAAATAAGAGAGAAGAAAAAAATTAATGTTAGTGGATCGTGGAATCCATTTTACTATAGTGATATAAGTGGTAAATAAATGAATGTATATGAGTTTTAAAATTTCCTAAAATAAAAAGTTTGAAAATTTTTATTTTTAAAAGATAGACTAAAATAGAAATGATTGTTATTTTAAAAATAGTGAGATAGTATAAATTTCTACTTCAGTTTAGTTGATTCCATATGGATAGAATTATAAATCTATACAGTCAAATGGGTTGGGTTGGATGTAATTACTTTTATAGTCTTTTTGGAAGGAAAATGGAAGCAATTAATTTTTTTTTCTTTTACAAATGTTGCCATTTTTTTGAGTGGTTAAGCTTGTTGAAGAAGATTTAAAACACTCTTAAATAGATGTACTAGAATCTGGATTTTGAGGACTAATTTTATGATTGCAGTATAGTAGGTGAGGTTCTACTTGGACTCCGGCGACAGCTAGCAATTGAGGCGGCGAGAGAGATGCCGGAGATGAAGAGGAAGCGGTAGCGGCAGCGGCAGCGATGCTACTGTTCAGTGAGGGACACATTGAACAAAGGTAAAATCTTCAGATCACCAAACGACCAAAACATATGTTTTAAATTAGAACTCTTGAAAACATGAAATAAAATGAGCAAAAAAATATCTCACCCGGGGCGACCCTGGCGTGAATGGAGACAGTGACGTCAACAGCGGCGGTGGCGTGAAACCGTGAGAGAGACGTGAGAAAAAAAACGAGAAGAAGAAAGGGAGAGGAAGGAGAAAAAAGGGTGAGGCGGGCGACGGTGGGCAATGGCGATGGAAAGAGAGATGAGGAAAGGAGAAGGCGGCTGCTGGCCGAGAGAGCCGCCGGAGCTCACCACAACTAGGTTGGCGTGTGAGGGTGGCTGGCAGCGGCACGACGGGTGACGAAGGCGGGGAGCGGCGATTGGGCGAGCTATGAAGTGTGGCGGGTGTGGAGGAAGCAAGTGGGCGGCGAGGCAAGGCGTGCCGTTGAGGCAAGTGGAGAGAGGCAGGCGGGGCAGAAGGAGTTGGATACCGTTGAGGGAGAGATGGAGAGAGAGAAATGAGGCGCATCTGATTTTAGGGCTTCATGGAATATTACTCCATTAGTTAGTGTGATACGAGTATTTCTACTATTATTATTTTGTTAGATATTATAGGGATTTAGCATATCTTCTTTGTTTAGATATTATAGGGATTTAGCATATCTTTTTGTATACACACATATTATAAATATGTGTGGAGTCTTCCATAATATTCATTCAATCAATATATGAAACTATCGTTATTTTGGCTCAATTGAGTAGCAAACAAGAAACATCTCCTAAGGTTGCCGACGAGGCTGATTTCGCGCTCAACCGCCCCTTTTTGCCGTCCAAGTCACGACCCAATGTTTGGCGCTCGACAACGACGACATCTCGTTTCTTGATTTTGTGTGGAAATCGACGTTAAGGATTTAGGTCCTTAACAACTGGTGCTTTCATTAGGAGTTGACCCTCCCACCATCTCGAACCGAAGCTACACCGCTGCCCGACGGAAAACATTCCGCGCACAGCAACTGCTTTGGTTGTCGAGTCCCGCCTGTCCGCCGAGCTCTAGCCGCAGGACAACACTACTTCTGCAACGCCCGACGGGAAGGATTCCCGCGTGCCTCGTCGAAGTCAAACGATCATCAACCACCACAGCCACGCCTCAGTCCGTCAACATGTCATACGACAACGCCGGCTATCGCCGTCGTCAATACGACTTCCCTCAAGCCACACAGCCATTCCGTCCCTACCAGCCGGCCCAACCTCGTCGTGTAACCAGTTGGGACCCTCCGAGCAGCCGGGTGGAAGTACTCCGTCCGCCGTCGTGGCCTGATCCAGAATCACCCTACGTCTCACGCCACTTGGATCCACCTGATCGTCGCCCACGGCCGAGATACCAGCCCATCGGGTACCGCGATCGCGCGCAAGACCCTTGGCCGCGACACCGCAGTGGCTACATCGAGAGGGGTGGCCACCTATCTGATCGCGGAGATCATCAGACCCAATTAGGGTTTGATCGCTACCCGACAACCGCAACGCTGTGGCACCGCCCAACGTGCTGGGACCCACCGGCACAACAGCAGGACCGCGACTGTGACATCCATGACCCAAAATATGCTTTATTGTACATATTAGCATTTATATTTATTGGAAGTATAGATATATAAATGGATTGCTATAAAATATGGTATTATATTAAAACTATGTTCAGGATAATTAAACTAATTATGTGTACTATAAATGTATATACCGATTAAATAGTTAACTAATAAAACTATATTTTATATATATACGTGAATGTGTTTGTATTAGAACTTTTATTCAATATTTTAATTGTTAATGTATTTAGATATATGTAGCTTGTTTACTTTGATATAGTTATATGTACTTGGCTATAAAGTGGGACACGTGTAGAGAAAATAAGAGGAGGAGCTGGCCATGTCGTCTCATGCATTTGACGTGTGTAGTATATAGGTGATGAATTTATAGGAAGGAGGGGGAGTTTTATCCGAAAAAAAAAGAAGAAGAGGTTTTTCGAAAAAAAAAGAGAAGAAGGAGAGAATGAAAAATTAAAGCATAAACTTAAATTTCATTTTAGATTTAAGCGGTGCAAAAGAAATATTTGTGGATAAGAAAAATGGGAGCATGTGAATTCGACAGATACAAGATTGTAGAATGAGAAGAGGAATTTGGAATTCGGTTAGATTACCTTTAATCAGGTGTGTATAAATCACACTTTTAATTTTACATGTTTTATTTGTTTCCTTGCTAGGTGTTAAACAAAATGAATGATTTGATTATGTGATATGATTCTATTTGATTATGTGTTATTTGATATACATAGTGGAATATGATATGGATATGTGATTGGTGCAATGAATATGATGTTGTAAATGAATTATATGATAGAAATATGTAATTGATGTTTTACATATGGTATTGAAAGTACATGAATCATGTGATTAAAGAGGATCTGTGACAGCCTTGTACTGGATCTGAAAATACAGAGGGACCTATGAGCCCAAATACAGAGGGACCTATGTGTCCAAATATAGAGGGACCTATGAGTCAAAATACAGAGGGACCTATGAGTCCAAATCATAATGGGACCTACGGGTCAATCATAGAGGAATCCCGGGCAGATACCAGGCTTGACTGTTACAGAATAATAAACTGAATAGAGTGGCATATGCATATGCATATGAAATGGTTTGTTTTTAAATTATGTTATATATTGTTTCTGATTATATGTATTGATAAAAGAATATGCTTGATGTTTGTATCATGTGAGATTAAATGTGGAAATTTATATATACTGAGTTGTGGCTCATATAAACCACTAAATTTTTCAGGAATAAGATAACAGTAAAGTTTTGACTGACATGGGTCATAGGAACTCCACGTGTTATCAGGTTCGGCGGCTGACGCATATTGGCAACCTTCTCCTCCTCATCATTTTGCATGTAGATAAATGTATAGTATATAGAGTGGTGAGAGGGTTCCACTACTTTACATGATATTTTGAAATATGTATCAGAAAAGTGTTGGTTTGAACTTATATAATATGGGTGTTCTATGAATTAGACACGTGTATTGATTACTTTTATGATAAGGGATTTATTTATTATAAGAGTATACGTCAGAGGGGTTGAGGTGTCACAGTTTAAGGTGGTATCAGAGCGGGGATAGAATCCCGCTGGGACATAATATCCATGTATACCATATGATACGTTTATGTTATAAGTTTCATTTGCATTTGTATTGCCATGAACATATCTCACTGAGGAGAGAAGGGTCAGCCGCCCTGCATCATCAATTAATTATAGAAACATCTCATATACATATTGCATCATATGGTGATTTCCAGTAAATACATGGACCAATGATGAATCAAAGAGGTAGAAGCATTAAATAGCACTGAAAAATGGAATTGTTGACTTTATGCGACTACTGATACGACCAAGACTGAGATATAGTTGAAAAGGTCAGAACATGTGTTCAATCAGATGAGTAGTATGTCAGAGTAGCATTACACGGTGTCTCTTCTTTGAAGCAGCACTTACTATTGGTGAGAAACAGTCTCACAAGCTATGATACAACCTCTGGTACTCAGTTTAGACGATTTTCCTTGAGAATTTAATGATAAATATATGCAAAAAGTGTATTGTGATGAGAAGTATAGAGAGTTTTTGTCTTTAAACAAGGAACTATGTTTGTCGTTGATTATGAGCTGACGTTTTAGTATACACGGTTTATCTAGACTACATGGTGCGAGTTAATTCAGTTGAACTGCCAGCGAATATTGATTCTCTTGTTCATATACAAATTTGATATTATCGCGGGTATAAATTTGTTGTCACTTCATCGAACTAAGGCAGCTTGTCATGTTAAAGAAATGGTAATATAATCATCGAGACAAGATCGAGGGATATTTAATGGTATCAACCAATTGCAACTTGTCTTATATTAGCTACATCGACTTTTCAATTTATTCGAAGTGGAAATCTTTCTGGAGTATCACCTGATCAAGAGACAAACTTCACTATTGAGTTACTACCAGGTACTACATATATTTATATTCATCATTATCAAATGTCTTGATTAGAGTTTCAAGAGTTGAATCAATAGTTACAAGAGTTGTCAGACAAGAGATATGTATGACTCAATATTTTACTTTGGAGAGCACCAATATTATTTTTGAAGAAGAAAAACGACACACTGCGACCATATATACAATATTGGAAGTCGAATCAAGTGACTGTGAAGAATAAATATCTATTACCGAGAATAGAAGACTTATTGATCAATTTCAAGGTATGCAACTGTTTTCGAGTACTGATTTTCGATCAAGATACCATCAGTTAAAGATAGCTAAAGAGAATATTGCAGAGACACCATTTTAAACTCTATACGACCATTATGAGTTTTGGTTATGCCTTTCAAATTAACTATTGCACCTACAATTATTTATGGCATTGATGAACAAAGTCTCTCAACCATTCCTATATCACTTAGTGATTATTTTTATTGACTTACTATTATATTTCACGAAGTACAGATGAGCATGTTAATCACTTGCAGTCAGTATTACAAGTTTTGCGAGATAAATATCTTATTGCAAGGTTGGGTAAGTGTGAGTCTAGCTAGATCATATGGTATTATTGGGACGCATGGTATCAGGTTGAAGAATAGAAATGGTTATACAAAATATTGAAGTATTTGTCAACTGAGAATGATTCTCGATTATGGTTGAATTGATGAAGAAGTTATTACGGAAGAGTTCTCCTCTTATATGGAGTGAAGCAAGTCAAAACAGTTTTAATGAGTTAAAGCATTGATTGACTATGTCATCTATATTGGTTATTTCCATATGTACATGATATTATGTTATTTACAGTAATGCACTACAACATGGATTTGGTTTTCTTCTATTAAAAAAATGGAAAGTTTATTACTTATGCGTCAAGGACAATCACGAGTACATGAAGCTTCTTATTCTATTTCTGATCTGGATTTAACAGTGTGGTTTTCCTTCGAAGATTTGGCATCATTATTTGTATGGAGAACTAAGTCGAATTCTGCTTGATCACGAGAGTTTGAAATATTTGAAGAATAAGAAGGAGTTGAATATAAGGCTAAGACATTGGATGGAGTTTCTTACAGAATATGATTGCACCATCAAATACCAACTTAAGAAGGTGAATTTGCTACAGATACTTTGAGTTACAAGTCAAGCAGAGTGATTACAAATATGCAAATAACATCATTATTAAAGTATTATTGTTGGTCGAAGAGGAAGAAGAAAGTCGTAGAGTTTGTTTCAAGGTGTTTGACATGTCAACAGGTTAAAGCAGAACAATGTGTACCTACAAGGTCACCGATAGCACATTTCTTACCTATAAGATGGCGTTCTTCGTTATATCACTTAGCTGAAAAGCACGCCAGAGATGCAGCACGATTATATGGTATTCTATCTTTTATGTCTAGCAGAGGTCCGCAAATTACTATCTATGGAGACATGATTATATTTTAGTAATATTTTTCACCAACAGAAAGATGCAAAGTCAGAGAGAATTATATAGATGTTAGAAAGAAATGAATTTTGCGGACAAAATTCTTAAAGAGGGGAAGAATTGTGACATCCATGACCCAAAATATGCTTTATTGTACATATTAGCATTTATATTTATTGGAAGTATAGATATATAAATGGATTGCTATAAAATATGGTATTATATTAAAACTATGTTCAGGATAATTAAACTAATTATGTGTACTATAAATGTATATACCGATTAAATAGTTAACTAATAAAACTATATTTTATATATATACGTGAATGTGTTTGTATTAGAACTTTTATTCAATATTTTAATTGTTAATGTATTTAGATATATGTAGCTTGTTTACTTTGATATAGTTATATGTACTTGGCTATAAAGTGGGACACGTGTAGAGAAAATAAGAGGAGGAGCTGGCCATGTCGTCTCATGCATTTGACGTGTGTAGTATATAGGTGATGAATTTATAGGAAGGAGGGGGAGTTTTATCCGAAAAAAAAAGAAGAAGAGGTTTTTCGAAAAAAAAAGAGAAGAAGGAGAGAATGAAAAATTAAAGCATAAACTTAAATTTCATTTTAGATTTAAGCGGTGCAAAAGAAATATTTGTGGATAAGAAAAATGGGAGCATGTGAATTCGACAGATACAAGATTGTAGAATGAGAAGAGGAATTTGGAATTCGGTTAGATTACCTTTAATCAGGTGTGTATAAATCACACTTTTAATTTTACATGTTTTATTTGTTTCCTTGCTAGGTGTTAAACAAAATGAATGATTTGATTATGTGATATGATTCTATTTGATTATGTGTTATTTGATATACATAGTGGAATATGATATGGATATGTGATTGGTGCAATGAATATGATGTTGTAAATGAATTATATGATAGAAATATGTAATTGATGTTTTACATATGGTATTGAAAGTACATGAATCATGTGATTAAAGAGGATCTGTGACAGCCTTGTACTGGATCTGAAAATACAGAGGGACCTATGAGCCCAAATACAGAGGGACCTATGTGTCCAAATATAGAGGGACCTATGAGTCAAAATACAGAGGGACCTATGAGTCCAAATCATAATGGGACCTACGGGTCAATCATAGAGGAATCCCGGGCAGATACCAGGCTTGACTGTTACAGAATAATAAACTGAATAGAGTGGCATATGCATATGCATATGAAATGGTTTGTTTTTAAATTATGTTATATATTGTTTCTGATTATATGTATTGATAAAAGAATATGCTTGATGTTTGTATCATGTGAGATTAAATGTGGAAATTTATATATACTGAGTTGTGGCTCATATAAACCACTAAATTTTTCAGGAATAAGATAACAGTAAAGTTTTGACTGACATGGGTCATAGGAACTCCACGTGTTATCAGGTTCGGCGGCTGACGCATATTGGCAACCTTCTCCTCCTCATCATTTTGCATGTAGATAAATGTATAGTATATAGAGTGGTGAGAGGGTTCCACTACTTTACATGATATTTTGAAATATGTATCAGAAAAGTGTTGGTTTGAACTTATATAATATGGGTGTTCTATGAATTAGACACGTGTATTGATTACTTTTATGATAAGGGATTTATTTATTATAAGAGTATACGTCAGAGGGGTTGAGGTGTCACAGCGACTACCTGACCGTTGACCGTCCCCGACGCTCAGAGACGTGCTGGGACCGACCTCGCCCTCGGGAGAAGGTGAGAGCGCGAGTCCAGCCCGCCTCCCACCAGCCCCGCTACTCCACCGAAAAGCCAACGCGGGACCTGTACAGTCAGCCCGCACGTGTGACCAGTCAAACTCTGGAGCAGCCACGCCTGCCGCTAATACGAGTCTCCCAGGCGGAAAAGTCAGAACGGTCCAGGTTGGGTCTCTGCTGGCACTGTCCCGAGAAATGGGTGATGGGACATGTGTGTAAACAACGCATTCTCTGTTATGCGGATGATGTGGAGGAGTTTGAGGAGAACATTCAAGATGAGAATTTAGCCGAAGAGAAAACTGATAATACTCCCACGATAGTATTCGGTGATGATGTTCCCAATGACATTACCGATGTTCACAATGATGGCGCTCCTCTTGATGTTCCAAACAACGAGTCCCCTGGAGAGTTCGTCAAGAACAAAGGGATTGTCAAGAACGACAATAAGTCACCGCAAGTGCTCGTTGGGGTATATGATGAGAAGATTGGTGAAAAGGAGGAGACATTGCTAGAAGATAAAGAGGAGAATGGTTCTATTGGTGAAGTGAAGGTCATAGTATCATTTAATGTTGCTCGAGAGTCGCCTCATGATGTTCAACATTGTTGGGGTAAGGAAGGAGGTGGTGATTACACTGTTTTCCACGAAAGTGCTTGTGTCTATAAGGATTTGAATGTTGGTGATGTTACAAGTTTGAATCAACGTTCAACATCGCTCGACGTCGATCCAAGGTTGATTCCTCTGCGAAATAACACGCCGTATTTGAGCATTCATGACTGTGTGGCAGAACTTTCCATTTTAGCGTTGAATTTGGACGACCACATTAGTCTAGCTTTGTTGATTTTTTATGGAGGTGAAGAAGGGAGACGTTCAGCTATTCGGTGTGTGTTTGATCCAGGAGGAGTTGCCACGCCGAAGCTTCTGATTTCAACTCTCCTTTTTGCTTCGTGGTTCCCACCTTGAGGACAAGGTGAATTTTAACCGTGGGGGAGTTGATACGAGTATTTCTACTATTATTATTTTGTTAGATATTATAGGGATTTAGCATATCTTCTTTGTTTAGATATTATAAGGATTTAGCATATCTTTTTGTATCCACACATATTATAAATATGTGTGGAGTCTTCCATAATATTCATTCAATCAATATATGAAACTATCGTTATTTTGGCTCAATTGAGTAGCAAACAAGAAACATCTCCTAAGGTTGCCGACGAGGCTAATCTCGCGCTCAACCGCCCCTTTTTGCCGTCCAAGTCACGACCCAACGTTGGGCGCTCGACAACGACGACATCTCGTTTCTTTATTTTGTGTGGAAATCGACGTTAAGGATTTAGGTCCTTAACATAGTGTATACTAATTGGGCTCTAATTTTGAGCTTTTAATGTAGCATAGATTCTTATAGTAGTAGTATATAATTAATGTTCTTTTTAATAGAATTTATGTTAAATTATATAATTATTATTATACTTTAAAGCTAGGTTAATCAAATCCCCCGGTCAATCAAATATGTTTAATTTTGGATTAGGATAATATATTATTGATTTTCATAATCCTAGCAATTATTATTATTTCTTATTATTATTATTATTATTTGATTTAATTTTATTTAAGATACCGTTCTTATTGTCTTTCTTTCGATTCTTCAAAAAGAATAAATTACAAAATCCATTTGCTTTATTAGTTTATTACAATGAATATTGTGATAGATGCAACAACATTCTAACAATTTTAGAAATTTGACTGTTAGGATAAATAATAAAATGAATTATATTTCATGTTTATTTGGATAGAGATAATACTTTCAATTATTCAAATTATAAAATACAGTATAAATAGATGTAATGCATTTAAATTTTGTATGCTAGCTATATATTTAATTCTTAAATGTACTTATATAAATATTTTAACATTAATTTTTTTGAAGATCGGACGTTGCTAAAATATCTTCTTGTAATAATTTGTATTGTGTTCTAACTAACTCACCATCTTTTAACCCTAAACCCTTATATTCATATAATAACTTAATTCTTTATCTTCGATCTCAGCTCACACATATTTTCTTTCTTTGTATTGTATTCTAACTAACTCACACTCTTTGATCATTAGTCACACATCTCTTCTTTGTCATTTATTTTACTTCACTTATATCATAAATTAAAAAGGTATAAAATTGTTTACTGAATTTGAAATGTTTTCATTTATTAGGAAGGAATAAATTATTGATTTATAGTAGGATATGATTTACATTTTTGTTAACCTTTCTATTTGTTCGAATTCTTATATTCTATAGTTTCATTGATATTAGTATTCATTATATGAAAATCTTATGTCTCGTGCATAATACGGGTGTTAATACTAAGTATATCAAATTTCAAGGTTAGTTAGTTGAATGCGGAGGAATTAAATAACAAAATTTTGAAAAAGTTGCAAGTCTCTTTGTAGGCAAATAAAAATATAAAATGTCCACTTCATAAATCATTGGGAGCTCTGAAAAAATAAAGTTTGAGGTTTCCCTAAATTGAAAACAAAACACAGTGTAGTTTCTTGTATTTAAGCATAAAAATAATAGTATCTAAAAAGTAAAAGATTACTTTTTCTAACAATTAATAATTTCAAACAAAAAATTAACAAATTGGACTCTAATTTCACCAAATGGGGAATTAGTTTAGAGCTAAGAGAAATAATTCATAATATATTTGGGTGTGTTTTTGATGAACACTCACCGTCGCTATTAAATAAGCTATGTTTAGTGGAAATTTTAGACCTTCATTATAAGTTTATATAATTAAAATGCCAGTGGCGATTAAGCTATAGAGCTGTCTGTTTCTCATAAATCACGTGGGTCTTATCTTTTTCAGCCAATTTGCAAGCGAAATCACTAACGTCAAAGTATTAAGTACGGAGTACTACTATTCTACTCTGAGACACTTTTCTTTTACGTCCATAAAAATAATTTATTTTTATTTTATGAAAAAGTTTATATTAATTTATTTTTAACATATATTATTACTACCCATCATTAAATACTGACAATAACGTGAATCTGACTATTAATAACACCATTTTAACTATATTTCTCTTATTTTATCTATTATGTATTATTTTTCGTGTTGTCTTAGATATTCTATGGTTATGGAATGGATGTAATAATAGTAATATCATTATTCACTGCCAACTCATATCCCCATGTTGAACCTTTTAAGTTAATTCCGGATAGATCTTATTTAAGTTAATTAACATTCCATATAAGGTGTATGCGAGTAGGCCTACAAATTCGGGTACCCGCGGGTACTCGAATCCGAAATCTCAAAAATATCATACTCAATACCTGATCCGTATGTGAATTCGGGTACCCTGATACCTGATGCGGGTACCCGGGTACCCAACTAATCGAGTGCCCATAAACTCGAAATTATTATATTTCAAATTTATTCTTTTATATAAATTATATTGTGATGAGAATAGAAATTATTAAAAATAACACAATACTACTATTTATTGACTATTATTAAAAGTCTAAACTTCAATTCTAAATTTATAATGCTATAGCTTTCTCTATATAAAATAGACATTAGACAAATAGACTACTTTTAAAATAAAGAAATTTTTGGCATAAATTGAAATATAAAAGAGATTAAAATATTTTTTAAGACATTAAATGACCATGTAAATAAAATGGAGAAAGCATAACTATATATTTTCAAAAGATAACAAATAAGAACATAACTAACGCAGCATGAACATAACCAATGCAACACGAACATAACACGAATGTAAAGAAGTATTAAAGTCGAGATAATAGAATAATAAAATGTCAAAGCAACCTATACTAAATAAAAATATTTATCACAAATACATAATTAATCGGGTATTAGTCATGTACCCTAAATCTGAAAAATTCTAACATTAACTACCCAAACCCTTACCCGATCCCATAGTTTCGGGTTTTGGGTCGGGTATACCCGAAACCCGCTGATTAAATTTACAGGCCTATATGCGAGGTTAATAAATTCGAGATGGAGGCAATTTATCGTCGCATCATGCACCATATCTTATTTAGGAAGCTAATTATAACTATGCTATAAATTGAGATATGAGGTTAACTGGGCTACGTTACTTTAATTAATATTTAAACTATTCAGAATCGTTTTATATCACGCATTAGTGCTCTCCAATCCTTTAATCACAATGTGAACTCGGAATCACTACTATTTTCCGAGAATAGGAGTCATTACAAACTGAAATTAGAAAAATAACATGTTGTTAGTTAGTAGTGCTTTAAATAAGAGCCCTGCAAATAATTTCGTGTCTGTGGCGAATATGAGCAACTGATTTGTTTCCAACCCAAATTCAATAAAGTGTATAAAGCGACAAATAATATAAATCGAAATACTATATCGATCAATAGAATATACACCTGCACCCCATAACCAACATTTTTTTTTATATACATAAGCAAGTATTCTTAAAATCTCAATATACATGTAAATAACGCGAATTTATATAAAAAAACAGAATTGCATTTAAATATGAAAACTATAGAAGGTAAAAAATCCATAATTGACCACCGACAGTAAGAAGGAATCCGCAACGGTGGGTATATGTTGTGTGTCGGAGGAACAAAACCATTGTGGAATTAATGCATTGCAAATCTCCTGTCGGAAGGAACAAATCTCCCCTTGTGACTGTCAATCAATGCTCAACATGGTCGTGCGAGTGAGAATCATAGTACAAAATATTTTAAATTTTATTATTATTATTATTATTATTATTATTATTATTATTATTATTATTATTATTATTATTATTATTATTATGTAGTAATAAAAAAGAATTGATATAGAAAAAAGGGGAGACGACCTCAGCAGCGGAAAGAGGGTATCGCGTTGTGGAGGCCGATGGGTTGCGTGTTCTCTTTCTTTGATGAGAGAGAGATGATCAATGATATCTACATATGGAAAGAGAAGGTGACGCAAACTGGAAAGACGAATTCGGCTTGTGTGGCGGGGGCGGCAGTCAACACGGAGAAAGGTTGAGGCCACCCGCGTAACGCGTTGCGGCCCGTATCTCGTTACTCCGTGACGGAACGGTGACGGGACGCGTTGCAGCGTCTCGTCCCGTCACCGTCTCGCCGGATCGCCACGCGCTCCCGCGACGTGGCGCGCTCCCAGGCCATGCGTGACGCCCACTCGCCGACCCCCCGAGTGGGATTCGTCATGCTGACGCAATAAATCATTTTTTTAAAAATTTCAAAAAAAAATTAAAAAGTGGAAAACGGTAATTTTCTAGCCGTTTTCCAATTTTTATTTTTTATTTTTTATTTTTTTACTCTATAACTACTCCTAATTCATCATCATTTCACACACAACTACATATCTATTCTTCTCAAATCATCTTCATTTCCTCTCCAATTTTCATCTCAAATCATCTCTCTTTTATTCTTCCCCCAAATTTAATCGATCTCATGGATCCATATGAGCAAATGCGTCAAATAATGGAAGAATCACTTGAAGAAGATCGACGCCGGGAGGCGGAGGAAGCCGCCCCACCCCACAGACGCTCCCGGACTTACATCCATCGTAACCGGGAGGAAGCCGCCGCAAGGTTAGTCCGCGACTACTTCTGCGATAACCCGGTGTAGGGAGATACCTACTTCCGTAGCCGTTTCCGCTTGCGGCGACCGCTATTTCTCCACATCGCAAATACATTGGCGGCCCGGGAAGAGTTCTTCCAAGAAAGGTTCGACGCCGTCGACCGTCCCAGCCACACGACGCTGCAGAAATGTGCTGCAGCAATTCGTCAGCTTGCGACTGGACAAACGGCGGATGTGTTCGACGAATACCTCCACATTGGAGACAGCACTGGGAGAATGTGCTTGCTCCAATTTTGCAAAGGCGTCCGGGCAGCCTTCACCGACGAATTGCCCGATGGCATGGAGGGGTCATACACGAGCGGCCACAAAGACACCCACCTCACCGTTATACTCGAGGCCGTCGCCGACTACCGGCTATGGATCTGGCATGCGTACTTCGGGGTCCCCGGCTCGAACAACGACATAAACGTGCTCCACCAATCCGACCTCTTCGCCGAAGTTTTGGATGGTAAAGCGTCGGCCATCAACTTCACCGCTAACAACCGGCGCTATAAAATGAGGTACTATCTTGCCGAAGGCATCTACCTGAAGTGGCCAACCTTCGTGAAGACGTGCACTAGGCCTGTGAACGCAAAGCAGGCGCTTTTTGCGCAGAAGCAGGGGGCTGCTCGGAAGGATGTGGAGCGGGCGTTCGGGGTTCTCCAAGCGTGCTTCAACATGATCAAAGCCCCGGCTCGTACGTGGTTCATGGAGAGCATGGTCGACATCATGTATACGTGCATAATCTTGCACAACATGATTGTCCAAGACAAAGGACCCGAGGTGGAAAATTGGTTCAACCCTGAAGCCCCCGGAAGCTCAACCGCCAGTAGTCCGCCTCGAAGTGGAGTGCATCCGTCTATACAAGAACGGTTGTCTATTCGGGCAAGGACACGTGACTCTTCTCTCACGCCCAACTCCAAGATGATTTAATGAAGCACATTTGGACAAACTTTGGTGGAGGAAATTAAATTATGTATTTTTATTTTTTTTAGGATTTTTAAGTATGTTTTTTTAATTTTTTTCAAATTTTATGTTGTAATGTTATTTTATTTTTTAATGAAGTGTGTTTTTTATTAATTGAATTTGTTGGAAAAAAATAAAAAATGAAATTGAATGAATAATAATTTAAGGGACGGAGAGGGATGGAGTAAAAAAGTACAGTGGAACCCGTGAATAGTAATTTAAGGGACGGTTTAGTGGCAGCGTTATGGATGGCAAGAGAGATACAAAAATGGAGCCGTGACTGACGTACATATCTTATCAATTCTTTATTTGTAATGGCGTTTTTACTTAATTCTACTCTGTTAGTCCCTTTCTATTGAATAGTTTAGAAAATTAATTTTATTAATAAATAATTTTGATAAGATTAAATTATGTGTTTAATTTATTGAATTGTGTTATTTAAATAAATTATCTTACTTATTTCGTGGACCAAATTATGTAATTGGCTTAACTTAAATAAATTATATAATATATTATGAATTTGATAAAAATACTAATTGAAATAATATAAAACGATACACATAATACATAAATCCTAAAAATAAATATTCATATGCCAAATGCTATCTTTAATGTGTTTTAATTTACAAAAGTAATGTAATTTAATGAAATAACTATATATTTAATATTTAAATTTATTAATAAGAAAGTTTCATTATATTTGCATACCTTAACTTTTTAAATATATAAACTTAATTATTAGTTGCATTATCACACCTCTGCCATACTCTAACTTATATAACAACTACTTTATTTGACTATTTCTTAAAATTAAGTATTTCACATTCTAAAATGGACCGTGTATCGCATAGATGTAATACTAATTTTTATTAAAAGAGAAGGAAAAAATGGCATAAAAAAAGTCAAAATAGTGAACAAAAACTTGAAATGATATTATACCTATATGTTGATGCTTGAGAGTATGTTTTTTATACATAAGTACCTATGGACGTAGGTACCAAATTTGTAGTTCATTATTCCATAAAAAAGCATAATTTTGACACAAGGTTTTGATTAATTATGGAACCCCTAATTGCAATAGAAAAATAGAAATTCGACAACATTCACTAATATGGAAAAAAATAAAAGAAAATCTGAATTAACACACTAAGGACTAAGTAATTGGTTAATTTGATTCATACTAAACCTACATTGTTGGTTAACCGATTGAGCACACACCTAAACTAAGGCACCATGACCCCGACTAAATTAGCATTTCACTCGGTGGAGTGACCTCGATCGAGGGTAATGTACTGCTTCAGATTTGACCTATTTTTTAAGATTGGATTTGAACTTCATCTTTCTTCCAAACCTACTAAAGTAAACATCATAATGAGTTATATTAGTAGTTACAAAATGCATCAAAATCCAGGTAAAAACATACAAAATTCTGATTAACATCACACGCTTGTAGTTTAATACTATAGATAAAGTATAGGTTCCACTTGTATTAAAGAAAAGAAATGAAAAGAGAACTATACCATAAAAGGATACATGCAATATGTATAAGTTATATAGAAATGACAAAAATGTAATGACACTTGATACGATTATTATTATTATTATTATTATTATTATTATTATTATTATTATTATTATTATTATTATTATTATTATTATTATTATTATTATTATTATTATTATTATTATTTAGTTAGTTAATTATGGATTTGCATATCTTTTTCATATCTTTTGTCTTGCTCATTAAGTTAATATCCACTATTATAAATAGTGAACATTGTTCTTTAGTTCGATCATTCAAGAAATATCTATTATCCTTCTATTTATTTTCGCTTACTCTCTTTCCTTTCAAACGTGCAAAACGCACAAAACCCTAATTTTGACGCCGGATTGATTGACGGGCAAAAGCTCCCGCGACGTTCGACGCAAAATCTACGAGTTAAGGAACTTCATCCTTAACAATGGGTGCTTTCATCGTGAGCTCTTCCTCCGAATCGTTGTCTACATGTCGTACAGTTACACCGGATATCAACTCCGGCAGGCGGATTACCACCCATGGAAGCAGCCCATATCTCAACCCCTGCTCCATCCAATCAGAGCGTTAGATCAACAACCATCATATCCATATCCACAGGATGGGCGACTCCACCCACAACACTAGCCCTACCAAGCCCGTCAGCCCACTTCCTGGGACCCGCCATGGCTGCGCTTGACCACCGTATATTCGACTTCAGCACATCCAGAGCTGCCGTCGGGCAGAGCACACCAGTTTCCGGTCTATACACAGATGACTAGCGTATCGCACTCGGCGATGTCTCGTCCTCTGATTGGGGATTCAACGACGGGTATCAGTCAGGGTTTCACACAACCGCCTCAGCAAACGTGGGGAGATTCTTATTATGATCCTTCTAGGGCGTTGCAACAAAACCCCATCATGGATGGGCCCAGCGGTCGGACGTTCCTCGACGTAGGACTTGCCTAGGGCGAGAGCTGATGGGAATTTTGCTCGCCAACCAACGAGTTGGGATAATCCTGCGTCACGACAAGGCTATGGTCAGCAGTTTGAACATCCGAGGCAGTTTAAAATGCAACCGGAAGAGAATAGAATAAACGAGAAGTTAGACGTTATGGACGTACAACAACGCTTTTTCACCTACACGGCTTCATCTGCGCCGCTGAAATATTCGGCGCCAGCCTACGTCACGCCGGTGCAAACAACGGCTGAGCACTACTTCCACAATCTGTCGACGCCATCAAAAGACTACCACCAGCAGCTTCCTCCTCCAAAAACCTATCAGCCGCCCCCACCGTCGGCGTTGATTACTGGTCGTGATCGAGTTGAAGAAGGCTTTGCTGATTCTGCCAAGAAGATTCCTGTTTCTTCTGTTGTTTTTGGTGGAGTTGAAAAGGTTGAGAAGATAGAGAAGTACAGTCCGGATTCCGCATGTAAAGAGAAACCGGTTCTCGGTTGCGTCGAGATTCAGTGCGCGCGACAATTGAATGCTTCTCGATTCAAGATTCCCTAAGTTCAGATTGGTTTGGGTAGTTTCATTGTGGACAACGCATCGCTGAAATTATTGAGTAATTCATCTCATGTCAGGGTTGTCGCAAGTATGAATCATCGATCAACATCACTCGACGCCGATGCCCGGTTGATTCCTCCGCAAAATGACACTCTATGCTTGAGCATTCATGGACGCATTGATATAGGGAGACGCTCAACTATTCGGTGTATGTTTGACCCAGGAGGATTCCTCGACACTCATCGTTGCTTCATGGTGCCCATCTTGAGGACAAGGTGGATTTCAACCGTGGGGAAGTTGATACGATTATTATTATTATTATTATTATTATTATTATTATTATTATTATTATTTAGTTAGTTAATTATGGATTTGCATATCTTTTTCATATCTTTTGTCTTGCTCATTAAGTTAGTATTCACTATTATAAATATTGGACATTGTTCTTTAGTTCGATCATTCAAGAAATATCAATTATCATTCTATTTTATTTTCTCTTACTCTCTTTCCTTTCAAACGTGCAAAATGCACAAAACCCTAATTTTGACGCCGGATTGATCGACGGGCAAAAGCTCCCACGACGTTCGACGCAAAATCTACGAGTTAAGGAACTTCATCCTTAACAACACTTAATTCAATTATTTAATAATCAAGTAATGAGCGGTCCATACTTTAGCATCAAAGCTTAAATTTAGTTTCCTAGAACTCAGTTCAGAATCGATACTTACTCTCCCCCTCTGTCCATTATTAGAGTTTCTACAGTGGGGCGCTCTAAAGCCCGCCCTATGCACCGCCACGTCAGCATTTTATCCTCATGCCCTTCCACCTGCAGTGGGGCGCCCTAAGAATTTTCTTCTATTTGAATATTTAAATAACTACAAAAATTGGGAAAAACCTTCATTTCATTTATAAAATTAATACATTTCATTAAAATTGGGAAAAACATTCATTTCGTTTATAAATTAATAATTATATTTTGGTTTGTGAGAGATGGAGAAATGTGCGAGATGAGAGAAATGAGAGATGCGAGAAATGTTCGTATGAAAAATAGAATGACAATCGAGGTTTAAATAGACAAATTTTGAAAAAAAAAACAAAAACGCGTTGCATCGTCCGCACCATCGTCTGCGTCGCGCACAGTGGGCGGACGATGTCGCTGACGATGCCCTATCGTCTGCACTTCGTCCGCGGACTAAGCTTAGGGCGCGGACGACGCATCGTCCGTCGTCCGCGCACCCACAGTGGCGGACGATGGCACGCCCGAGGCATTGGGCGGCCTATCGTCCGCCCCACTGTGGATGCCCTTAGGAGTTCTATTTTTTGGTGGCACGGATTTTAAGAAATGTTAAGAAAAGTGAGTGAAAAAAAGTTAGTGAAATATGAGTCTCACTTTTATATTAGTTTTAAATGAAATGTGAGTAAAATGAATTAGTGGAATGTGAGACCTTATTACCATTTATGATAAAAGTGAACTGAAACTCTCATTTATGGACGAACTAAAATTGAAAAACAGAACACATATTCGTTGACGGAGCAAGCATATAGAAACCTGAAATCCGCATGTAACTAGTACTCCCTCCGTTCCTCTATAGTTGAGTCGTTTTTCCATTTCGGGAAGTTCCTCCATAGTTGAGTCGTTTCTAAAAATGGAAAAAATCAGCATATTTAATGGTGATTTAGCTGGTTTAATTAACACCCCTTATCACAATTAATTAAGTTAATTACACAATTAAAAAAATACTCCCCAACCCTAATTCTCCCTATCACACGCCGCATTCCCCTATCTCTCTTGAACAAAAAACGCTCCCCCTTCTCTCTTCTTCATCTCTTTCATCTGGAAACCATAGATATAAAATCCGGCGCTCCCTCTGAAATTCGAACACCAAATCAAGGTTCCACCCTCCTATTCTCACTCACAACGTCGATTGTACTCTTCTCTCTCATCTCACGCGTCGTCGATTCACAAATTTCACCGACCCCAAACAATGCATCGGTCGCACATCGCCAACGCAGACGATCGGAGACAGCCACGCAGCCCCCTCGCCGATGGAGACGGCTGGATTAACCCTCACATCATTCGTATTCCCGCACCGTCGCGTGGTAGAGGTCGTATTTCGGCCGCTTCTCGGGGAAGAGGTCGTATTCCCGCAGCGTCGCGTGTTAGAGGTCGTATTTTGGCCGGTTCTCGCCGTAGATCTCAAGATGATGAAGGGTTAATTCACCATCTATGGTGGAACGTGTGTCGTTCCTCCATAGGCGAGCCCGCCGGCAGCGTTGGCGACTCTCCCCCGACTGGAGGCGTAATTGGCGGTGAAGGGGGCGCCACCCCGACCAGATACATTGCTGGCGGTGAAGGCGGCGCCTCCTCGAGTGGAGTCCTATCGGGGGGTGAATGCGATGCCACCTCTATGTCGGATGAAGAATTTAAACGGAGATATTGCGTCACCGAGGCTGGCAAGGCGTTGTGGGAGAAATGCAAGGCTGGCGATGAAGGCGATGCCACCTCTATGTCGGATGAAGAGTTTGTAAGGAGATATTGCGTCATTGAGGCTGGAAAGGCGTTGTGGGAGAAATGCATTAATTCCTGATATGGGTGAGATCTTTCTAATGCTTCATTTAACAGAATTGATTTCCAATTGTGATCTATGATCTGTGATTATTGTATTATGGGCTGTTAGTGTATGTCATTATTGATGGTGGTGATTGTGATTGGGGTTGCTGATGATTATGAATTTGTTGGTGATGTTGTGACTTTGGTGGCTGATTGTGATTGGGGTTACTGATGTAGTGAATTTGTTGGTGATATGTGCATTCATGATATGTGCATTCATCCTTTTACTAAACACAAAATGCATCATTGTTGCAGCATTTACATCCTTTTACAAAACACAAAATGCATCATTGTAGCAGCATTTACATCATTTTACAAAACACAGATTGCATCAATTGTTGCATAGTGACAGTCATTTCAAAACACAAAAAATGGCATGATATGTGCATTCATGTTCCTTCAATAAATGCATCATTCATGCACATTGACAGTCTATCCAAAAAAACACCATGTGCTTCTTCTATACATTCATAATCCTAAGGCTTGGGATATTGACTCCAATCCATGGTTGCTCCCCTGGTCTCTCAGATAAGCTACTGCTTCCATAACCAGTTCCACTGTAACTTCTAGATTCAGTGGAAGTTGATTTATCCTCCTTAAAAGTGCTTTCCCCATGTGGGGCAGCTTGTATCTGTTCTGACCCTGGACTGTCATAATTTCCATGTAACAGCCTTGAAGACTTAGGAAAACATTATCCAAAGTCTCTGGTTGTAATTCATGGAATGATTTCTCAACTGCATTCACTAAGTCATCCACATTATTGCATGCAGTCTGAGTTTGTAGTGACTGTATTGCTCTGAACCAACCCAAGTCATTCACATTGGTGTCAGGTGAGTTAGGTGGTTGTTGCACAATTAAGATTGAGAAACCACTTTGTTGTGCAGCTTCTCTGAAAGCTGGGTCATTGTCTTTGATGTGTGGTCTCGCGTTATCTTGTTGTATCTTGAGAACTTTAGTTGCCCCATCTGGCCACTTGGCTATGATGGCAGGTAATATCTGTTCTCAATAATGTGACATGCATAAAATCACCATTTGCACAACATTACACCATTTATTAACAGTGTGGCATGAGAATGTAGGCTCACTGGTATGTAATGGCTTATGTGCATAAATTAAATGCATTAAAGAGATGCAAACATTACCTTATTGATCAAGCATTCCCTCACCACATCTGTTGTGATACTCTCTATGGGTTTTGTCTCCATAGTGTCTGCCTGCTTGTTTTTACTTGACCTCTTGGCTGCAACTTGTTTGGTAAAGGGAAAAATTCCAATTTTTCCATCAAACAACACTTCACCATGAACACCAAACAATGGTCTACAAACTGCACACATGAACATTATTTTGGATATGAACTTCTTATTTTTACATGTTCTATGAGGTTCTTGCTCTCCTGGAGCAAGATAGAATCTCTGAGTTCCTTTAGTCATGTAGAACCACTTTTCATCAATATGTATAGTGTTGTGCATATTCCTGAATCTGATTTTGTTGAGGATTCTGTCAAATTCTAATGATTCAACTGTGAATCTCAGCCGTAACAGCTTGTTTGCAGCTGTTAAGTTGGGTTTAATGGCTGATGTGTGTGGTATAATCAGGCCATCCTTAACCCACCTCCATACTGTTATTTTTGAACAACCTAAACCCACTGCCACACTCAAGAGGTTGCACCTTCTGGAGAAATGCAAACTCTTTAACAGATCAACATCCAGATGCAGCCTTTTGGGGTAATGCCTCACTTTTTTTACACTTACCAGTTGAACTGATGTTCCTCGTTGTTGCTGTTTCTTTGCAGCATTCCACCACCTTGTACAGGTTTGCCGGGAGATTGTAAACTTCAGTTGTGCTTCCTTAAGTGTGCCACGAGGAGGTACACCGCCCACACACCTTCCGATGATGAATTGGACCACTTGGTTCTTGAATTCTGAGGAATACTCTTGGTGCCCCATTTATGAGCATTTAAAAGACTTCAACAGCCAATGAAAGCATTTACTCCATTTGTTGGTTGAGATTTTTAATGTTTGAAGTTGGTGGAAGAGTATTTATAGCAGTGAATGTGAAGTGGCGCCAGTTTCAAATTAATTCCCCCTTAGTAAATTCAATGTACTGTTACAGCTCCTTTTGTTTTCTCTGCTTTGTAAATTGAGTGCAATTAATGTGAAGTGCACTTCCTGTGTAAGTGGCGCCACATTCAATTTAATTCCCCCCCCCTTGTAAATTTAATGTATTGTTACAATACCAATGGATGAATAAAAAAGAATTTGCTTTCTTCTCTACTCTCTGGCATATGTGTTCTCTGCTCTCTCTCTCTCTCTCGAAAATTCATCATTTAATGTTGGGCAGATTTGGTTAATTAACAAAAGAATAAACAATTTATAAATTTGAATTTGTTGTGCAAATAGTGTTTACTTTAAATAAAAAGTTCAAATGAATAATGAAATTCAAATTCAAAAAGTCCAATTACTTTTTCTACTTTATTCTACTTAATCCACTAAACATCATTTTCTTAGACTCCATGCCCAAAAGTTCCGCTTCAACTGTAGAGGAACGGATGGAGTACTAGAACTAGAGAAATATATTCATAACTCAATTGTTCCAATCGAAATACGTCTACCCTACTACAGTCGGGACAAGGGTCCACATATTACGAAGATTTGACTAGACGCGTAGAAATACTAATAAAATCCAAATTGAAAATTCAAATTAGAGATGAGAAATAAATTACAATTACGAAATTTAAAAATCAGTAATAAACACAAAAATAAAAGTCGTCTCCCTCCACTGTGCGACGGCTTTCCCAGTTTCTCTCTCTAGATCGCAGTCTCCATTTCTTCCTCGACGGCGGAATTTCACCGGAAAGCTGCGAATTCTGATAATTCACCCTTGGCAATTTGATTGAGATCTGCGAATTTGAAATACGTCGGATCTGGAGAATTGCTGGATCTGAGAGATGGCGCTTTCCGGCATGAGAGGGTTGTCGGTTTTCATCAGCGACATCCGGAATTGTCAGAATAAAGAGCAGGAGCGCGGAGCTCGGGAACATCCGAACTCGCTTTAAGCACGAAAAGGCAAGTTTTTACGTGTCTGTGAGCTGTTGTGGTGTGTGTAATTGCTGTTTCAGTTTCAAGTCTTTCGGCATTTCACCAATTTCTTCATATGATATCAAATTGTGGCGTTCTGACTAGCTGGAATTCAGGGTTTCTTTTGTCGTGAATGTAGCTTGAACTAATGGGAGTCTCGTTATTGTGCTCTCGGGTGAGGAGGTGTGTTTAGGGGCTTATAGGCTGGATTTAGGGGTCTACGAGCTGTGCACTCAGTGAAGGATAGTTACGCCTGAGTTCATGGAGGTGAAATGTATCTTTTTGGTGATTAAATTATAGTATCTTCAAGGAATTAGCTATAAGACATTGAAAATGTTTGCTGTTTTTCTTACTCCCGAGAGGGGCAGCGTGGCATCCAAAGCCTAGCTTGTATTGCTTCACTAAAGCAGACATGTCGTGAAGATAGTTTTGCAATCCTACTTCATGGAAATGCCTCAAAATGTGTCTGATTGTCTTCTGCAGAGTTAGAAAATCCAATCAAGCTGAATAAGATTCATTGATACAATTTTCAGTAGATGTACGCTTGCATACAGTAGAAACATATGAATTGATTTTCAGTCTCATTTATTTTTCCTACCGAGGAAGTTGTTAATGTGAATTCATATCTCTATACGGCGATGTCCATCATTTTCATGCTACCTTAGTAAGTTGGTGCTCAGAAGTGACTCAAACCTTATATATTTGTTAGTTCATGGAGAGCTGTAATAGCTTTGCTTATCATTTTATTTTGTATTTGTGACCGAACAGGGATTATCACATTATGAGAAGAAGAAATATGTCTGGAAAATGCTTTACATATATATGCTAGGGTATGAGACCATCCACTACGCTGTCTTTATACCGTCCCTTAACTACTATTTGACCACTATTTGAGGGCCCCACTGTCCTTTTTTCTTCCATCCCTTAACTAAGGGACGGAACCTGCAACGCTCCGTCCCTTAATTACTATTCATTCAATTTCATTTTTTATTTTTTTTACAACCCAATTAAATTTAAACAAACACATTTCATTAAAATTAAAACAACATTACAACTTAAACTTAAAAAAAAAAAGAAAAAAAGACATAATTAAAATTCTAAAAAAATAAAAAATGACATAATTTAATCTTCTCCGCCAAAGTTTTCCCAAATGTGCTCAATTAGATCCTTTTGGAGTTGTGTGTCCTTGCCCGAATAGCCAACCGTTCTTGTATAGACGGATGCGCTCCACTTCGCGGCGGACTACTTGCGGTTGAGCTTCCGGGAGATTCGGGGTCGAACCAATTTCCCGCATCGGGTCCTTCGTCTCGGACAATCATGTTGTGCAAGATTATGCACGTATACATGATGTCGACCATGCTCTCCATGAACCAGGAACGAGCCGGGGCTTTGATGATGTTGAAGCGCGCTTGGAGAACCCCGAAGCCCTCTCCACATCCTTGCGCGCAGCCTTCTGCTTCTGCGCAAAAAGAGCCTGCTTTGGGTTCGCAGGCCTGCCGCACGTCTTCACGAAGGTCGGCCACTTCGGATAGATGCCGTCGGCGAGATAGTACCCCATTTTATACAGCCGGTTGTTGGCGACGAAGTTGATGGCCGGCGCTTTACCATCCAAAACTTCGGTAAAGAGATCGGACTGGTGGAGCACGTTTACGTCGTTGTTCGAGCCAGGGACCCCGAAGTACGCGTGCCAGATCCAAAGCGGTAGTCGGCAACGGCCTCGAGTACATCGGTTGGGTGGGTGCCTTTGTGGCCCTAGGACCCCCTCCAAGCCACCGGGCAATTCTTCCATTGCCAGTGCATGCAATCGACACTGCCAAGCATCCCGGGGAATCCGTGCACTTGTTCGTGCAGGTTGAGGAGGAACTGACAATCGTCCGTGCTTGGCCTCCGGAGAAATTCGTCACTGAAGGCTGCCCGGACGCCTCTGCAGAAGTTGAGCAAGCACATGCGCCCAGTGGTGTCTCCGATGTGGAGGTATTCGTCTAATATGTCGGCCGTTTGTCTAGTCGCAAGCTGACGGATGGCTGCAGTACATTTCTGCAGCGTCGTGTGGCTGGGACGGCCAACCGCGTCGAACCCTTCTCGGAAGAACTCTTCCCGGGCCGCCAAAGTATTCGCTATGTGGAGAAATAGCGGTTTACTCATGCGGAAACGGCGACGGAAGTAGGTATCTCCCCAAATCGGGTTATCGCAGAAGTAGTCGCGTACTAACCGTGCGGCGGCTTCCTCCCGGTTCCGATTGATGTACTTCCGGGAGCGTCGTGGGAGTGGCGCGGCTTCCTCCGCCTATCGTCGTCGATCTTCTTCAAGTGATTGTTCCATTAATTGACGCATTTGCTCAAAAGGATATATTTGTTTGAGTTGATTTAAGATGGAAATTGGAGTGATAGAGAGGATTTGAGAGGAATAGATGTGTGTTTGTGTGTGAAATGAGTATGAAATATGATTATTTATAGAGTAAATAAATAAATAAAATTAAAAAAAAGAAAATAAAAAATTAACGGTAACATTACCGTTTGAAATTTTTTTTTTATTAAAATTTGATTTTTTTTAAAAAAAACAAATTTTTTTTAAAAAAATGAATTATTGCGTCATCCGTGACAACGCCCACTCGCGGGCCAGCGAGTGGGCGTCACGCATGCATCGGGGGCGCGCCACGTCGCCCGGGCGCGTGACGGGCCGGCGCGTCCCCTGTCTCGCAGATGCGGGCTACGGGACGGGCTGGGAACGGGCTACGGGATGGGACGAGGGTTGCAACGCATCCCGCGGCAGAACCGTCCCTCCGGGACGGAACGCGAGCCGCGCGCGGGACGCGTAGTGGATGCTCTGATGTTGATTTTGTAATAATATTTTTTAATTTATGTCTAATAAATTTTATAAGTCTTTAAATTTATGATATTTATAAATTTAATTAAAATAAAATAATTTGGATTGTAAACAAAAAAAATCACAACCTAAAAAAAGGTTTTGGAACTCCAGATCTACCGCTTGTTGGAATTGTTCATCGTCGGAATCCATAGTTCCAAGGTTGTAGAAATTGGAAGGAAAGATTGGAGCAAAATGGAAGTAAAATGGAGTTGGAAAAATGGAAATGGGAGTGTGTATATTTATAAAGTAATTTTCGAAACTTAAAAAAAAAAAAAAAATCCCGCGGCCTAGTCGCGAAACGCGGCCCGCTGCAGTGGAGGGCCGCGGCTCCCACGGCTCAGCCGCGGCCGCGGCCGCGGCTCACCCTCGGCTCCCGGCCCTGCGCCCCATTGTGGACACTCTTATAAATAGTTGACGCTACCGTATAGGTTGACATAGGTGTGCACAACGGTCACGAACCGCCGGTTCAGGGTCGTGAACCGGCGGTTCAAGGTTCAGGAAATGCTTGAACCTGAACCGGCCCGCCTAGCTCCCGGCGGTTCTGGTTCAGGTTCAACAAAACGGCGGTTTACGGGGCGGTTCAAAACCGCCGATTTTCGGCTTGAACCGCCGGTTCCGGGCCGGTTCGACGGTTCGTCGACCTTTTTTTTTTTTTGCATTTTTCAACTATTCAATTTTTAATCAAATTACATTACACTTTCAAAGTTGTTTATGTATGAAATGTGAGTAAATAAAATTGAAAAAAAATACGACTAAAGTTGCAATTTTATTGAAATTGCATGTTTACAAGTTACAACAATTACAAATCGAAAACATATGCCGGTCTTGAAGTCTTAAACAAAATTTAAATACAAATGAGACTACTAGTCAACAACTAATTACAAATGACAAGAACGACGTTGAAGTTCTTAAACGTATAAGTGTATTATATATATACTCTTAACCGGCGAAGAAGATCTTTCTACATAACTTAATTAAGGACACCTTTAGCAATTCAACTTTAAATGTTGAGTTTTGTCTAACAATCAACACTTATAGTAGAATTGTCAAAAGTTTCCCTCATTTAGCCGTATAGAGAAATATACTTCATCAACTAGAGTATATACAAATACTTCATCGACTAGAGTATATACAAATACAATTATGTAATTGTATTTGCATATTTTTAAAGTAGGAATTAATGGAAAAAAAAAGAAATAAAAGAAAAAGGACTTGAGCTCAACTTAAATTTAAAATTTAAGTTGAGGTGCCTACGTATCTTAATTGCTCATTTGCATTAGGGAATCAAAGTCCACGTAGTTCTCTTACTTTACTTACCTATTTGGCTTGGCCGGCGGCGGTTGACGGTTGGCCTAAGCTTCATCCCCGGTGAATTCATCTTGTGATCCCTCTTGACGATCATCCCAATCATTTTCTTGTTCTCGGACGTCAGCTTTGGCCCAATCATCAAGTAACATCACGGCTTCCATATTTTTCGTCGAGAGCTTACTTCTTGATTCATCCAACACGCGCGAGCCAACACTAAAAGCGGACTCGACGGCTACGGTGGAAGCCGGAACAGAAAAAATCTCCTTGGCCATTGAAGCAAGGATGAGAAAATCTTTCTCGTGGGTTCCCCACCAATCGAGGACGTCGATTTGGGCGGGAGGAGTAGGACCTTCATCACCAAAGGAAAAGAGTGAATCAAAATATAAATCTAATTCACTGACCATACCTGAGGACCTTCCGCCGGTGCTGTAGTTGTATAGGTCGGCTAGTTGGGATTGCGCGTCGGGGTCATCATAATCGGCTTGAAATGCAAATCCATAGTTATGTTGTGGAGGAGGGGGTCTTCTGACTTGGTGAGTGGTGTTATACTTGGTTTCATATTCGGTGTAGAGAGAGCGCAAGTTAAACTCGAGGTTTTGTTGCACAACTGACCGGTCCGGGAGGTTTATTTGAAAGGTTTCTGAGAGGTCGACTCCAAATTCGTCACTGGTATCGGATTGGATTGCTTGAAGGGGACCAAGATCAATTGAACTCAAATTGTTATAATAAAAATCTAAAATTCTAGAGGTACCTGCTAATTTCCATTTTGGATCCAATACCTTTGTAATCAAAAACACGTTAGGAATCTCACTGAAATACTTAAGCCATTTTTCAATCATATAATACAAAACGCACATTAACTCGGGAGAAGAGGAAGCATTTTTCATTGCAGTTTTAAAACCAAGGGATATGTACATGCAATGCTCCAAAACACGAACAGCAGTGCAATAATAAACACCCGACAATTCAACAGTAGCATTTTTAAAATATTTGAATAATTTAAATAAAGCCAAACTGTTATCCCAACAACTATGCGAAAGATATAAATCACGGTAGGGATTAGTTCTATAAAAATCACATAAAGCATCTTTATGTGTCAAAGTAGAATTCAGACAATCATATGTCGAATTCCATCTATGAGACACATCCATAGTAAAATTCGTGTACCTGACATTCTTTTGATGGCAATATTTCTTCCATGCTTTGCCAATAGGTGGCTTTTGATGGATTAATCTAACTGCATTTCTAATAGGAGAAACATGCTTTTGCCATAATTCAAGCGCATCCTGTACACATAAATTTAAAATATGGCAAATGCATCTTTGATGAAAATACTTACCTCCAATTACCGGTGTACAAGCCGCAATCAAATCGGCGATACTTGCGGTGTTGGCAGTTGCATTATCAAAACCAATAGAAAATATCTTGTTGCATAACTGAAACTCATTCAACACTTGTATAATCAAAGAAGCAATCTCGGGTGCATTGTGTGGAGTTTCAAATTCTCTAAAACCAATTAAACGCTTGTTCAAAGTCCAACTATTGTCCACAAAGTGAACCGTAATACCCATGTATGAATGACGGTTAAAACAATCCGTCCAAACATCTGAGCAAATGTTCACCCTGTGGCCCAAGTTAACTAAATAACGTGATAATTCTACATTTTTCTCCAAGCATTGCCGAACGGTAGATCGTTGCACGGTCATTCTACCTATTCTTTTGATTGCTACATTCAAACCACTTTGCATAGTAACCTCAAAACTTTTGTCATAAAAAACATTAAAGGGCAAATGCTTCATAGCCGCCCATCTAGTCATTGTATCATTAAAATTCTTTTTCTCATATTTAAATAGAGGCGTACCTGACGAACCTGAGCCGGCGGGTTGGAAGTTTAGTTGGCTTTGGGTAGAGGTAGTGCCGCATTCTACCGGATGCTTTGTCACCAAATGGCGACGGAGGGTGCCATATCTACCACCGGCGGACCATTTGTACACTTTATCGCAATAGTTGCAGTAAACATGAAACTCCGAAGTCTCTTCTAGAGAGTTCGGATCGTGAGGATTTGGAATCACCACCGGGACCCTCTTGTAGTGTTTGACAAAAATGTCCGATTTCAAAGCTTTTGCCGGGTTAGTAGCGGGTGGAGGAGGGGGAGGCATCTCCTCATTTCTGCCGGTGCTAGAAGGAATACGAGAATGCGATCTATCCTCGTTGTTGTCCGAGTCCGACGATATAGTAACGTCGAACTCCTCATCTTGTTGGGAACGACCTCCCCTACCCCCACCTTGTTGCATTTCAACAAGTAGCATGGCGGTCCTATGATCTTCTTCCATCTACAAATATTATGTACGTAGAAGTTAAAAGTATGAACGCAAAAAAAAAGTTTAATGAAATTTTAAAATATGAATTGGAAAACAAATTTTTCATTACTTACTTACATGCATTCGGCTGCCAATCGAGAAACCTCTTCCATAACATCTCGACGACTAGGTCGTCGAGATTTTGAGGGACGCGTAGTACTTTGATCTTGGGCTATTCCCTTGCCCCGATCACCACGTCCCGATCCACCACGAGAAGAAGACATATTGATAAATGAAAGTAGTATGGACTTGGAATGAAATATGTATGAAGTATAAAAGAAGTGGTAAATTATGAGCACAACAACAAATATAGTAGTGAGTAGAAAGTGTAGAATTGAAACGTAAACTTGCGCAATTAGAGAGAAAGAGGAGAGAATAGAGAAATGAAGATTGAGAATGAAATTCTTGTTAACACAAGAATGGGGTAAGGATATATGAAAGAGAAGTGAGGTATTTATAGGAGTAAAATTGGATAAAAAAAAATAAAATTTGAAATTTGAAATCGGCCGAACCGCCGGTTTACCGCCGGAACCGGCGGTTCAAGCATAAACCGGCGGTTCGTCCACGGTTTGCGTCAGAAAACCGGCGGTTTATGACCGGTTTTGTAGGCCTAAACACTGCACCTACGACCTAGCCTCTGAAAAGTCACCGGAACCGGCGGAAACCGGGGTTTCTGACCGAAAACCGGAGGTTTCTGACGAAAACCGCCGGTTTCCCGGAAAACCGCCGGTTCCCACCGAAAATCGCCGGTTTACCTAAACCCTACCTGAACCCCTACGAACCCCTAGCCTACTTTACACTGTGCGACCCTTTGAACCGGCGGTTCGAATCGCCGAACCGCCGGTTTTGAACCGCCGGTTCACGGTTCAAGATATTGCCGAACCTGAACCGGCCCTTACGACCCGCCGACCCTTCTGCCGGTTCAACCCGCCGGTTCTGGGCCCGGTTCCGGTTCATGAACCGGCGGTTCCGAACCACCGGTTAACCGGCGGGCCGGGCCGGTTTGTGCATGCCTAGGTTGACATAATAATTTTACTACTCTGCCTCAAAAGTTCTTTATGTTTACCTCATGTATTTTCCTCACTAACTTCTGCTTATACCATCTGGATTCTGATCATAACTGTTAAGGTTGGGAACATTGGTGGGAGAGAATTTGCTGACTGATGTTCAAAAAGTACTTGTAATTGTACACTTCTGAAGGTATTATGTTCGGTGACCTAATAAATGTTGCTGAAAGTTCCTATTTATTTAGATATCTAGCAGTTGCAGACCGCTTGTTAGGAAGAAGGCGGTGCTATGTCTGCTGCGCCTCTTTAGAAAAAATCCTGACGTGGTTAATGTGGATGGCTGGTAAAGCATGTACTTTCAATCTCTGTTAGCCTTGTTGATCAGTAGAATGTATCTAATAGCTGTTCTCTTCCTCATAATTGACAGGTCGGACCGGATGGCACAGCTATTAGATGAACGTGATTTAGGAGTATTGACTTCTTCTATGAGCCTCTTAGTTGCTTTAGTGTCTAACAACCATGAGGCGTACTGGAGTTGTCTACCAAAGTGTGTTAAGACCCTGGAAAGACTTGCTAGAAATCAGGATATTCCACAAGAATACACTTATTATGGTATTCCTTCGCCTTGGCTTCAGGTTTGTGCTTCTCTTGACACTATTTTCTTAGAAAAGGGTGACTGATCAATTTAGGATATCATAATCTTTTCCTGGTTGGATTTTATATATCAGATTTAGATATTCTCTGAATTTTTAGTTTCAAGTAGGAGCAATATGAACTTCTTCATTATTCTATTATCTAACCATTTGCTTCTGTTCGTTCTTGCACTGCAGGTTAAGACGATGAGGGCTCTCCAATATTTTCCAACCGTTGAAGATCCAAATACAAGAAGATCATTGTTTGAGGTCCGATATTCTTTTTTGATCTATGGGCTGTTCTGGTGTGGTTTGGTTTCATATTTCAATTTTGTAGCTGTCAGCATCTCCATCCAGTTTATGTAGTTGTATTAATTTCCATAGATGTATATTGGTGTTTGTGTCAAAATTGAATATGTTTAGAGGAATTATTCGACCTTTTAGAATTAAAGTTTGAAAACGAGGATATGCTTGATCAGTTGTATTTTTATGTTTGTTGACTGGTTTTCTTTGAATATATGGTCAGTAAGAAGACAAGATTATTTAAGCGGTGGGACCCATTGTAAAGCAAATTTAGGATTGCCATTGATAATAAGATTGAGAGAAGAATAAAACAATAGTATAGTAGAAAGTTCAATGGGATTTGGAATTTCGAACAAATAAACCCTATGATTTTTAATTTCAAATGATACTTCTTATATAATTGGGTATTATTGAAAGTTTGTGGCATGTCATGATCTTTCTTATTGGCTATTATCAGGTTCTGCAAAGGATACTAATGGGAACTGATGATGTGAAAAATGTAAACAAGAATAATGCATCACATGCTGTTCTTTTTGAAGCCCTTGCTCTCGTAAGTAATCTCTGTTAAATCTTTTTAGTTTTGAATCAGCAGTCTTCAATATGTTTGTTACTTACTCTTATGTATCGTGTTTGCTGGAGCTTATACTCATTTACCTTTAAAATCTCTATCTGTATTGCTAGTTAACTGTTATTATGAGTCTTGACATGCAATTCATGCCTTGGCTCCATGGAGTTCATGAAGCTTTGATTCCTGTCTCCAGGGGTGCCTAAACCTCGAAAAACTGTACTTTTAAAATGTGTTATATGAATTGTCAATGATTCTTGGACCTAAACTTCTTTATATGCAGGTCATGCATCTTGATGCTGAGAAAGAAATGATGTCTCAGTGTGTTGCACTGCTTGGGAAATTTATTGCCGTTCGTGAACCTAATATAAGATACCTTGGCTTGGTTAGATCTTTGCTCACCATGTTGTTCCCTGTTTTTTGTCTCTTCAACATAAGATTGGTTATTCTTCCTTTAAGGCTAAATCATGTTCTTAAGAATGTACATAATTGCTGGTTCTGATTGCAATGATCTCTGGTTGCTTAATGCAGGAGAACATGACTCGGATGTTGATGGTCACAGATGTGGAGGATATTATTAAAAGATATCAAGCTCAGATCATTGCTACATTGAAGGATCCTGATATCAGGTTGACTATTACTATTTGTATGCCTGTTGAAAACTTAAATAACCACTCAGCATTATAATTATAAACACATAGATTTGCTTTCACCTATATAAGATGCATATGTCATAAGCATGATGACATCTTTCTTTAGCAGTTACAAATTTACAAATGCTAGAGAACTAAAAAATTATTGCATTAGGAATTTTTTTTTCTTGCAAGTATTTATCAGCTTTGATACACGCACATATCTAACCATGCTTTAATTTAACAGTATCAGGAGACGTGCCCTTGATTTGCTGTATGGCATGTGTGATGTTTCAAATGCAAAGGACATAGTTGAAGAATTATTACAAGTGCAAATGACTTACAAGCTTGTAGTGAATCCACTACTAAAAAAAATCTTTATTGGTTGCTAGAACAAACAAGGAAAGTAATTTATGCTTCGCCATCATCTTGTTTCAGTATCTTAGCACAGCAGACTTTGCAATGCGGGAAGAGTTGTCACTTAAAGCTGCAATTCTTGCAGAGAAGTTTGCCCCAGACTTGTCATGGTATGATATCGATACGTAAAAGGCCATACATTTATACGTGAGAACAAATTGCACTTCGGCTGGTGTACAGACAAATAAGCACGCCCATGAGATATTTACTAAATTCTTTTTCCCTAGGATCTATACGACATCATTTATTTTTCTGATAGTCATATGAAGTATTTATGAGTGATCAAGTTAAGCTAAAAGCGAGAGGAATTACTCAAGTTTATTCTTTTTTAATCATTTACAACACATTTGAAATTTATTTCAGATCCATGTACAGTTATGAAACATTTTGTTGTTAAATTATAAAACCTATCCCCAAATTCCTTTAGAAACAAGCAAAAGCTGGTTAACAACTGTGATCGGTTGCTTTGCTAACTGTTCGTATAAAACATCTGGGAGCGTGTATGATATGGTTATGCTTATTTAGGAGTACAATCATACACAAGCCAGTATTACTTGATTGACTTTTATGGTTCAAATAAGATACTAGTACATTTCAGTGTTCTATTCTCCATGCATCAGGTATGCGGATGTGATTCTTCAGCTGATAGACAAGGCAGGTGATTTCGTAAGTGATGACATTTGGTTCCGCGTGGTGCAGTTCGTTACAAATAATGAGGATTTACAGGTAACTGACACAGCTTGGAATGTTATTTCTGTAACTGTTAGTTGCAGTAATCTGATATTGATAAATGAGCTTTCACATAACTCGGTTGTATATTCATGCCTCTATCTTGTCAGCTGTATGCAGCTATGAAAGCCAGAGAGTACCTTGACAAGCATGCCATTCATGAGACGATGGTGAAGGTGTGTAAGACTCATCTCATTGTTGTAATTTTTTACTACGGAGTATTATTTTTAAAAGAAGGCTTGCCAGCAACAAAGATTTATATTGACTTGCATAACAGAATGTTTAAAGATTCCTATACAAGTTCTTTATACATCTAATATTGCCATAAAGTAAACTAGTTGTATATGTGCTGCCGCATATAATTCTTCAGTTGTTTAGAATAATGTCATTACAAATTTACGATGCCCCAACTAGGTGTTGTTGGATAGGCTGATGCCAAATTGCCAATCAGTCAAAAAAGGAGATCGGTTAAATCAAAATGTATAATAGAAGTCTAGTATATTTTGGTTTTTTGGATTCATGCATGTCTAGAATCTCTAGTGAGCCAATTTCGTCGTAACACTTCATTTAAACGATTTTATGATATCATAGGTCAGTGCATATATCCTTGGAGAATATAGTCATCTTCTAGGCAGACGTCCAGGATGGAGTCCAAGGGAAATTTTCAACATTATACATGAGAAACTACCCACTGTTTCGTAATGGCCTACCCTTGTATACCTCTTTATATGTCCTAGTTTCTGTATTATGTCTAACTAAATCATATACGACCAGGACACCAACAATTTCTATCCTTCTTTCCACGTATGCAAAGATTTTAATGCACACTCAACCACCTGACGAGGAGCTACAGAAGCAAATCTGGGAAATTTTCAGAAAGTAATTACATGAAACAACTACTGCCTCCGTCCCACATTAACTGTCACATTTACTTTTTTGCACTAGTTTTGTAAAAATGATAATAAATAGTTAAAGTCGAGAAATAGTAAAATAAGAGAGAGAATAAGGTAGAGAAGAGTATTCTTTATATTATTCTCTCTCTTACTTTACTATTTTTCCACTTTAACTATTTATTATCATTTTTACAAAACGAGTGCAGAAAAGTAAATGTGACAGTTAATGCGGGACAGAGGTAGTATTATTTATCTAGTTAGTTTTTATTTCATGTTTTTATGTTCTGGTTTTCCGTTGAGGTTGAAGATTGTATGTTCCAGGTATGAGAGTTGTATTGATGCTGAAATACAGCAACGGGCAGTTGAATATCTAGCTTTGAGCATGAAAGGTGCAGCTCTAATGGATATACTTGCTGAAATGCCAAAGTTCCCTGAAAGACAGGTTGGAATTTGGATATTGACTTAGTATTAGTTATTTATCTATTATGTCGCATGATCAGTTGCTACTGTAACATATCTTTATTTACTAAGAATTCTGACGGTGACAATCTTTGGTTATAGTCATCATTGATAAGAAAAGCTGAAGATTCTGAGGCTGATACAGCTGAGCAAAGTGCAATTAAATTGCGGGCACAGCAGCAGACCTCTAATGCATTGGTACTTACTGATCAACGCCCTGCTAATGGGACACAACCTGCACCCCAGCTTGGTCTTGTGAAGGTTCCTACCACGACTAGCACGGTGAGATATCCTCCCATAGATTCTCACTGCACATCACTTTTCTTGAAGATCTTAAATGTTAACTTTTGAATATGTATCCAATAAGCAATTACGTGGGCAGGATGAAAGCACATCTGGACAAGGACTAGCACATGAAAATGGGACTGTTGCGGTAGTAGATCCTCAACCTCATAGTGGACCATCTCCTGACCTCCTTGGAGATCTTTTAGGGCCACTGGCTATTGAAGGCCCACCAGGTACTGCTCCTCAATCTGATCCAAGTGTAGCTTCCGGTTTGGAAGGCGGTCCAAATCAAGATGCTTTAGCCCTTGCACCTGTTGAAGACCAGACTAGTACAATTCAGGTATCATTTTCTTCTTCTTCTTATGTATAGATCCTCGTTTCATATTGTATATGCATCCTGGGAAAATTAGCATGTAAGAATCTTGTTTGATATTTGTACGTGCTTTGTTCGGTTATATCTTGTAGGGCAATGTTGCTGCAAA
Organism: Salvia splendens; assembly: GCF_004379255.2. Classification (NCBI taxonomy): domain Eukaryota; kingdom Viridiplantae; phylum Streptophyta; class Magnoliopsida; order Lamiales; family Lamiaceae; genus Salvia; species Salvia splendens. Next base: position 12,718,367 of record NC_056033.1, read on the forward strand.
AGAACTTTACTGTTACCTACTTCTCTCTGCAGCTTATACTTTGTTCTTACTTTTCCCTTGATGCTTGCAGCCAATTGGTGATATTGGGGAGAAATTCCGTGCATTATGCCTGAAGGATAGTGGTGTTCTGTATGAGGATGTCAATATCCAGGTGCACCTTCATTTCCCTATTCAGTGTCACAAGGCATATTCTTCAGTATCAAGTTATATAAGATTAAAAATTTTGTTTCCTGATTACTGAGTTACTTCAACCTTTGTTGTGTTGCAGATTGGCATAAAAGCTGATTGGCGGGGTCATCATGGTCGATTTATTCTCTTCTTGGGAAATAAAAATACTGCTCCATTAGTGTCAGTACAAGCCTTGATATTGCCCCCATCACATCTAAAGACACAGCTCTCACTAGTACCGGAGACAATCCCCCCAAGGGCGCAGGTAGAATCAATAAGATTTCTTTTCCTGGATTTTGCTCTGGTCCTGTATTGGTTACAATGGTGAAAGTAATACATTCTCTCCCCCCCACAGGTTCAATGTCCACTTGAAGTAGTCAACCTCCAACCAAGCAGAGATTCAGCCGTGCTGGTCTTCTCTTACAAGTTTGGAACCAATGTGGTACTATCTCAAAACTAAGCATACGACGAAAAACAAATCGAGGACCAAGAGTGATTACTGTTTTTTCTCATCAAACTTAACAAATGCATGAACAGGTCAATGTAAAACTTCGCCTTCCCGCTGTCTTGAACATGTTTCTTCAGCCAATTATAGTTTCCCCTGAAGAATTTTTCCCACAATGGAGATCTCTCTCAGGACCTCCACTGAAGCTGCAAGAAGTTGTTTGTGCCTTTTGAATGAAGTTAATCCTTTCCCTATCACTCGGTCACTCCTATATTAGATCTACTTGTGCCCTTACCTTCTTTCGGTTCACTCACCAGGTTAGAGGTGTAAGACCAATGGTGCTTGCAGAAATGGCGAACTTATTTAGCAGTTTGCACCTGACAGTTTGCCCTGGCCTTGTAGGCGCTTCGTTTCAATAAGTTACCCTTTTGCTTTTATATTGAACACTACTTGATGTTTTATTTTTCATCCAGGATCCCAATGCTAATAATTTAGTTGTGAGCACAACATTCTACTCTGAAAGCACTCGAGCAATGCTATGCTTGGTATGCTTTTAGTACTTCATTTACAATGCTGCGCTGCTTTCTAAATATTAGCATGCATATTTCATTGAAATAGAAAATTTATGTTCCAGGTCTTTCAGCTGATATCGAAGAGTTAACCCTAAATCTGTGATAATTTCTTAATGACTGACATCATATTTATTCCTATATTTATCATCAGATAAGAATAGAAACAGATCCAGCAGACAGAACACAGCTGCGTATGAACGTTGCATCAGGAGATCCAACACTGACATTCGAGTATGCATATCTACCTTTTAAGTTCATTGCACCCCACTATCACTTGAGATTATCTGGTGATTAATATTGAGTTTCATCATATTTTCAGATTGAAGGAGTTCGTTAAGGAACAATTAATCAGCATCCCTGTTCCTTCCGGAGCACCTGCACCTATGCCGCCTCAAGCACAGCCGATAACTCCACCCACTCCATCCTCAGATCCTGGAGCTATTCTTGCTGGTTTGCTTTGAGTGGGGTAACATTCATACACAATGTTATGTACAACCGTGTAACCAATGTCCATAAAACACAGTTGTCGCGTCATCCCCTCCTCGCCAGTTGGGATGCTTTGAATGATATGATGCAAGGGCTGGCGGAGTCGAGGGTGCTTTAGAGTTGGAATACGTCGGAGGCTTTTAAGTTTTAATATTCTTTCGCACAACTAGATTTGTGCTTTAGCGAGGTGTGAGGGGGGGGGGGGGGGGTCTATATTCTTGTTTCTTTCATTTTTTTCGTCTTGTCTTTTCACGATCCCCTTATTTTGTAGTCAGGTTTTACACCATTGATTTCTGCTATTCGAATTATATATTTAAGGGAACTGCTTGAGGTTTAACATTTAAATATTTTGTTTGTCTATGGATGCGTAGAATTGGCGATTAATGATGCTGCCAAGTGGACTTTTTGTGTTGGGTTTTCTTCTAAATTGTACTCCCTCCGTCCCGGGCTACTCGCTCCTTTCCTTTTCGGCACGGAGATTAAGGAATGAGTGTATAGGAAAGTAAAAAATGACGGCGGTAGGTGAAAATTTTTACTAAAAATGAAAAGAGTGCAAGTAACTTGGGACGCCCAAAAAGGAAATAAGTGCGAGTAGCTTGGGACGGAGGGAGTAGTAAAATGCAATGAAAATCAATGTTCAAGAAATTTTTTTTTTTTATGTTGGGTTTATGCTCTTATCACGGTTTGACGGAAACGAAATGAGAAACAACAAAATTTCTCTATCCCTCACCAACTGGCTTGACAAAATAATCTTTTACCATTTCCTTTTAAAGATTTGACCTTTACTTGAATTACAACACCAAGTCAGTGCAATGAAATTCTTCTCAATCTCCGATTCGTTACACTTACAGAAGTGGTACAACAAAATCCGCAATGCCCTGGATTCAATCAGCATTTGGGACCCAAATCAGCCCAATACTCCTCTTCACTATTGTAGTCGGATACAATTTGGAAGAAAATAAGAGGAAAGAAAAAGATAAAGAGAGAAAAGAGGGATGACAAAAATGGGAAAGAAAAACAATGGCCTCCAGCGTGAATAGAAAAGAATAAAAAGGGTATAAAAGATTCAAAATAGTAAAAAAAATACCTAATATAATATTATACCCATACGTAGATCCTTGTGAAGATATATTTTAAACATAGATATTTGTGACGTTCGAATGTGCAAACGTTGGTATCAATTTTATAGTTCACTCTCACTTTAATATGCAAAACATGACATTTTCGACCTATGTTTTCCCATCGTGTTGATGATGGTGAAAATTCATTTTTATTCTTAAATATGATAGTTGTCAATGACGGTTTTTAGCAGAAAATTAAAGTGATATTTTATGACTATGTAAGGCACATATTTTGGTATATCGTAAATGAATAATGCATACTACAATGTTGGCGTACAAACGATAGTAAACATCATGTTATAATTTTAAAAAAATATTAAATCTAAAATTTATTTTAATGGTTTTAGAATCATTGACGGACTATATATCCGTGGCTAATATTAAATTTTATCTCTTTTTTTATTTTTATTGAATTACATGGAGTATTATTTACTGATATATGCCTCAGTAAAGCGTTTACGGATATGGTCGACCCTGATTAAATTTTAATTAATTCATATTTCATTTTACATTGCATTTAAGTAACAAAAGATATTAAACTGCATTGATATGGACGTTACAAATACAAATTAAATAATCCTACTCATGTAAAATGAAACAAAATAAATACTAAATGTTTTTAGTAGGGTTAATTGGATTCGGATATATACTCCACAAATTCTCCATTTACGAGATTATTTTGCTAAGTTGGTAACAAATTTATATTTCAATAATCTTATTTTTCACGTTTTATCGAAAATTTATAATTGAATATCCAATCATAACACAATTATCACGATTCTGGAGTTAATTATTTTATAATATTACGATATTAGATTATTGGGATATTACTTTTTCATTTTTATCATCTTATTAAATTACCCGAAAATACAACATCAAGTTTATCTAGTAGTATATGAAAACTGGAGCCCTATAGAAAATTTGAAATGAATTTAGTACAGCTCTGATTTAGTAAAATACTCATTCATCGGCCTGTCATTTTGCCATACTAATTTATTAGCAAAATAACATTAGTTCATTTTTCATGATTATTTACAATATCCAACTTATGTTACTATATTTGCTGCAAAATAGTCAAAAATATTAATGGCTCTCCGATTACTCATAATAACAAACGCCAAACGGTATTCATAAATTCGAGGCTATAAAAAAATAAAAACAAAAACAAAAACTAAGAGCATATATATGTAAATAATTCCATTATAAAGAAATACCCTTTATAATTCTAATGCAAATCTAAAACGATTTAAAATATCCTGATTAATCCAAATTATTCCACGTTTAATACGATTTTTTTGAACCTGAAAATCCCCCAACCATAAAAATAGAAAATTAGAAAGTCAATTTCGGAATATCGTTAAATTAAAAATAAATACATGAATAAAAATAAATCTCCTGCGTAATTAAACGCGTATAAAACAAACAGCCGTTTCTTAATTCTCTGCATCTGAACCCCCCCCCCCCCCCCCAAAAAAAAAAACCCTCAAAATCTTCTTCTTCCTCTACACACATCTGTAAGTGTTTGTGCGTGTTTTTTTTGCATGCATGAATCGTTAAACACTAAACCTTTAATCTATTCTTTTTTTAAAAAAAATCTGTTTAATGATGTTTTTTCAGGTGGGAAAATGGATGTTAGCGGCGGCGTTCGGGCGGAGGCAGAACACGGCGGTTCGTTAGTTGCTGCGGCGATGATAGAGGTACAGGTGGAGAACGGCGGCGGGTTTAGGGAAAAGAGGAAGAGAGGGCGCCCGAGAAAACAGCTGGGAGGAGGAATCCAGCCGGAATTTAGGGTGGCGGCGGAAGATTCCGGGGGCCCACAAAAGCGCGGTAGAGGCCGCCCTAAGGGCTCCGGTAAATGGCAAACCTTGGCCGCCTCTTTAGGTAATTTCATAATTTTGCTCATTTTTCACTATAGATTAATTTGTTTCATTGCGCATATGTATTGACCACCGATACGGGAATTGTAGAGATCCAATCTATAAATATAATCTTCGCTTAGTAATTAGTAGTATGTGAATTTTCTTCATTGCTTCTAAATTATGTGTATTTTGTTTTTATACTATGAAGACATAAATGGTGGAAACGGTGGAAGCAATTTCTCACCTTACGTAATCGACATTGAGGCAGGAGAGGTATGTATTGTACTAGTAAACACTAAATTAATAATTCATTATAAGAGTATTATTTTAAAAATATATAGGTTGGTTGATGATGTTGGATTGACGCAGAACATTGTTGAAAGGATTAGGTCATTTTCGGAGAGGACTTGTGATTCAATGTGCATTATGTCAGCTTCGGGTACAATCTCCACTGCCCAAATCTTTCTGCCCGCTTCCCGAGGCCGCATTTTAAACTTAAAATGCCAGGTATGAATCTCATGACATAATGTTCATGTACTACCTCTCTCCCACAATAAGTTACGTTCGTTGTAGACACGAATTTAGCAGGATATGTGACTTAGTTTTATGATAAAATGAGAGTGGAGGGAGTTAGTGGAATGCCAAACCTATTTCCCATTTATAGTAAAAGTGAAATGTGACTCTTATTTGCGGCAAATTTTATTGTGGTACGGGGGAAGTATATGTATATTGGTGTTTGATGTTTGTGAATGGTGCAGGCCAATTTTAGTATTATTCGACTAAACGGATCGCATACATATGCTGAAAAAGGAGGTGCAAAAATCTGCCTTTTGAGCGTACACCTGGCGGATCCCCATAATAACTTTTATGGCGGCGCAGTTGCCAGCTCACTTATTGCTGCCGGCCCCACTCAGGTAACAACTACTCCCTCCCTCTGTCCCACCACAAGTGGGGCGTATTCTTTTTTGGGTGACCCATTACAAGTGAGACATTTTCTTTTATGGCAAAAAAAACAACATTCAATCTCTCTCTCATAGGAGTACTTTTTTTTTATCATTACTACTTTATGCTCTGCTCATTTAACCACTAAACGTCACTACCTAAAAACTTGTTTTCAAAAGAAATGCGTCACTTATGGTGGGACTGATGGTATCTATCTTATCTCTACCTATGTATGCTAGTAAGTAATAGTAGTAAATGAATTGAGTCCCTGGTTGGTTTTTCCAGATTATAGTTGCTACATTTAGGCAAAACTTGAGGCAGCAAGCAAGAGTGAGGCCACCAAACAACAACATTACTACTACTTCAAATGAGAATGGGAATGAGAATGAGAATAGTAATGGTAATGGCACAATTGAAGTTGGAGTTGGAGCAGAGAATGAGGAAGGGGGGGCTATGGCTATCATCAACGTCTCTGCGCCTGACTTGAAATCTTTTCAACCTCCATCTGATGTTTGACCTTTTTTTCTTCTTTTACTACAACATTATTCATTTTTCTGACTCTAATTGTTGTATGTTTATTCCGTGTTTGAATTTTTGGGTTTTAGCTACACTTGATTCCAATCATTTTACTCTCAAAGATTGGTTTTAAACTATGAGTTCAAGAATTTCCTTCATACTATTATAGTAATGGTTTGTTATAAGTCAAACTTCGAAACATAATAAATTGAAATCAGATGGGAGGTTAGTGAAATCAGAGATTCAGAATTTTCGGTATATAGGAAATTAGTTTCTTTTGTTTTTGGTAATAGGATTGTTGTATATTTTTCATTTCCGAGATTCCCAATTTGTAAAATAATATTTCACTGAAACTTGATTAGTAATCTACTCTTAATACCCGGGTATAACAAACAAATGAATAGAGACATAGAGTATCTTAAGTCAAAGCCTACACCTAGGTTTCGAATTCTAAAGATATTTATTGGGGGACGATAGATTTGTTATTTGTACACAAATTAAGAAATAAATGAAAATAATTTATCCCACTTTTTAAGCCATGCAATGATCTCGTATCCTACCACAATCGGGCCACAAAATTTCCGCTACAAATTTTGATGCAACACAAATTTTCATTTCATCATGTTTACTATTGTAACAAAATAACATAATTTAAATTTCTAATACTCCATAGTTAACTATAAAACGGAATTCAGATTCCAAATCAGTGAGAGCGTGCCCAATTTTTTGATGAAATCTTGTTGGAGGCGGTCGTGAGTTTGGTCTTCAGGAAGAGAAGCATGTCGATTTAGATATTATCGGAATTGAGGCGGTCCACATGGAGATGGGTTACAGCTTCTTTACATGCCCAATCAATTGTGTTGTCTCATATATCTTTTTTTATCGTACTTATTATGTAATATATGCATGGTTGATATTACATGCACGATTAATCTTTCACTATTGCTCAATTTGCTTCGAGTATACTGAAGTCCACTTAACGTACTTATGTGCCGCCTCCTGTCAAATAGTAGCCCATACTGTATTTTCGAAGATTGGTCGTTAATTCGATAGTTGGTGTCATGCCATCGCATACGCAGTTAAATATAGGTGATTAGTTCAAGAAGTTGACGTCGTTGTTCAACCCAATCATGCCAAAGAATGAAGAAGCATTCCGTATTATGGAAAAACATAGAAGAACAATGAAGAAAGTAGGTGATGAAAAACATAGAAGAACAATGAAGAAAGTAGGTGAAGAACAATGAAGAAAGTAGAGTCTCATTATTCACAAATCCACTCTTAAAGACCGAACCACCGAACCATATCAAATTAGGGTTTTTAGATCTAGTTTTTTATGGATGAGAGACACAAATTTATCAATTATTTTCTCCTTCATCACGAGCCTATTTTAATTCATCCGAAGGTAAATAAGTCATGCTAACATGTTACGAAGATTTAACTTCATTCCAGTAGGTTTTTACTTCATACCAGTAGGTTTTTACTTCATTCCAGTAGGATTATTACTTCATTCCAGTACGTAAATGCGGTTTCGCCGTCGCGTGCCGTTCTTTCTCTCTACAATATCTATCACCACTGCCACAACGCTGATATGGTGTAATAAACACATGGAATGATGTAATAAATTATTGGAATGGAGTATGTGTAGAAGCATTCGAAGTCCTACTGGAATGAAGTAAAAACCTTATCTAATGAAGTAATAACGTTTCTGAATGAAGTAATAAACGCACTTGAATAAATTGCATTTTTTAATGTAAATAAAGTAAAAACCCAGGTCAATGAATTCAAATGAAACATATGTTGAATCATTTCAAAACCTACTGGAAGAAAGTAAAAACATGTTGTAGTTTCAAGGGATTACGTACGGAATGAAGTAATAAACCTATACAATGAAGTAAAATGAGCTTGTAATGAAGACCGAAAAATTTACACAGCAACACATCTCATCAAAAAAAGCTAGATCTAATGGCCTAGATTTGGTCTCTAGTTCGGTCTTTAAAATTGGTTCGACATTGATCACAACTCTATATATATATATATATATATAGATATAGAGGATTGTGATCAATATATATATATATATATATATAGGGATGTATTCATTTCTTTTTCATATATTTCCTCCTTTTTCCTTCTTAATATCAGCCATTAGATTAGAGAAATGGACGGTCAAGATCAACATTGGGTAATTAATCCCGTGTTGCATTATTTGTCCTATTTTGTGCATTATGAGGGTACAATAGTAATCTAATAATGGCTGGAAACCGCTACGAATAGTGCACCACATGGTCACGAGTAATGCATATAATTGCCTATATAATGCACAATATGTGAACTGCAATGCATACGAACAAGATGTGTTGTGTTATGATGTTTGACACACGTTTCTTGTTTCCCCTAAGGGTTTAATAAGCTTAGGGGCTAGGGTATAGTACGTAGACATGTATGTAATCTTCACATGGTAACGAGTAATGGATATATTTGACTATATAATGCACAATTTGTGAACTGCAATGCATACGAACAAGATGTGTTGTGTTATGATGTTTGACACACGTTTCTTGTTTCCCCTAAGGGTTTAATAAGCTTAGGGGCTAGGGTATAGTACGTACGCATTAATAACAAATTATAAAACGATACGAATAATTCACCAAATTGTCACGAGTAATGGATGTTATTAACTATATAATGTACAATATGTGAACTGCAATGCATACGAATAAGATGTACCATGTTATGATGTTTGACACACGTTTCTTGTTTCCCCTAAGGGTTTAATAAGCTTAGGGGCTAGGGTATAGTACGTATACATTACTAAATGCACGTATGTAATCTTCAATCCGTTGATTAACCCATATACACAATACCTCTAATAATGCATAATATACTGAGATAATGACAATTAACAGCTACATAATGCACTACCTAAACCAAATAATGCACATACGTATATTCCAATAACAACAATTTGTTAGTAATGTCTACGTACTATACCCTAGCCCCTAAGCTTATTAAACCCTTAGGGGAAACAAGAAACGTGTGTCAAACATCATAACATGGTAAATCTTATTCGTATGCATTGCAGTTCACATATTGTGCATTATATAGTTAATAACATCCATTACTCGTGACAATTTGGTGAATTATTCGTATCGTTTTATAATTTGTTATTAATGCGTACGTACTATACCCTAGCCCCTAAGCTTATTAAACCCTTAGGGGAAACAAGAAACGTGTGTCAAACATCATAACACAGCACATCTTGTTCGTATGCATTGCAGTTCACAAATTGTGCATTATATAGTCAATTATATCCATTACTCGTTACCATGTGCAGATTACATACGTGTCCACGTACTATACCCTAGCCCCTAAGCTTATTAAACCCTTAGGGGAAACAAGAAACGTGTGTCCAAACATCATAACATGGTACATCTTATTCGTATGTATTGCAGTTCACATATTGTGCATTATATAGTCAATTATATGCATTACTCGTGACCATGTGGTGCATTATTCGCAGATACCAAAATTTGACAGTTACTTTTCCGTCAAATGTCAATAATAACCCTGTAATGCATACAACCACCTTCTATAATGCAACACGGAACCTGTTTTATAGAATCAATCTGATCCGTTGATGCCTTAGATCTAATGCGTAATATTAAGAAGGAAAAAGGATCTAAGATGTGAAAAGGAGAATAACGCTCCCCTATATATATATATATATTATGGATGTATTCATTTCTTTTTCCCATATTTTTTCCTATTTCCTTCTTCATCTCAGCCGTTGATTTCCTACATCCTATGGCCTAAATTAGTGGTTTTTAACCATTAAATTTAATTATATTAAAAACCGAAAAGGGCAAATTTGGTAAACAATATTTTTGTTGGTTATCGCAACTTCCTTAATTTACTCCGTTGAAGATTTTCGTGCCACACACTCCAGACGTGAATATCTCCCTACTCCCTCTCTGCAATTGAATTCACGTTTAATTCCTGGTATCTTGTCGACAACCAACAGAGAGAGAGATGATTCAATTAATCAAGAATGAGGAGGTGCTCTTGCGACTACAGGTACCTCTTCCTGGAAAATTTCATGATTTCAGTAGTTGAGGATCTCTGCGTTTTTTTCAGCGAACTTGTATATAATTCATTCTCTCCCTTCTCCATCACATCACCATTTCTGTCGCCCGTTGAGAAGATCAATTTCGCAGCGTCGACGTCTTTGAATCAAACTTGGACAGAATTAGTTTTTTCAACAAACTGTTTGTTGCCGGCTTGGAATCACCCGTCGACGTCTTTCGATTAATAATGGAAGAAGGTAATCCAGCGGTTTCCGGTCATGTTTATTGTTCGGAGGTTGTAAATTATTTTTAGATCAGTCGCCGATCCCAAACGTTGTTTAGCAGGAAATTCATCTGGGGTTGCAGCGATTCAGCCATGAGACTCTCTCGCTGAGGAAATCATCGTGGATCGTCTAATTGTCGTCGAGCGATAAAACTATGTCGTTTGATTTTTTGCCGGTGGAGAGGTTGGTGAAATCGGAGTCCTAGAGCGACGGGAGAGAGGTGAGGTAGAGCAAAATGCGGCGGTAGAAGAGGTTGCGCCGGTGAGTTTAATGGTTCAACTCGGGGACTTTGAAGTGCTGGTGAACGTGAACTCGGTCGTCGATCCACATAATGTACACATAATGTACATATTGTATAGTGTAATGCGTAGTTTAGTTTCTGTAATGCATTATTTGTGATATGTAATGAACATTTATACTGACGAGTTTAATTTAAGTTGTGTCGTGTTTCAATGTTTGGCGCACGTTTCTTGTTTTCCCTAAGGGTTTAACAAGCCTAGGGGCTAGGGTGTAGTATGTTCTAAGTCTAGAAAACGTTGTCCAAATACACGAGCTGCAGTAATTCGTCCGGGGTTGAACATAATGTATATTTTGTATAGTATAATGCGTAGTTTAGATTTTATAATGCATTATTTGTGATATGTAATGAACATTTATCCTGACCCGTTTAATTTAAGTTGTGCCGTGTGTCGTTGTTTGGCGAACGTTTCTTGTTTTCCCTAAGGGTTTGACAAGCCTAGGGGCTAGGGTGTAGTATGTTCTAAGTCTAAAAAACGTTGTCTATATACACGAGCTGGATTAATTCGTCTGGGGTTGCACATGCATAACGCGTAGGTATATTTTAAAACAGATATACATAATGTACATATTGTGTAGTATAATGCGTAGTTTAGTTTCTGTAATGCATTAGTTGTGGTATGTAATGAACATTTATCCGTACCCGTTTAATTTAGGTTGTGCCGTGTTTCGATGTTTTACGCACTTTTCTTATTTTCCCTAAGGGTTTAACAAGCCTAGGGGCTAGGGTGTAGTATGTTCTAAGTCTAAAAAACGTTGTCCAAATACACGAGCTGCAGTAATTCATCTCGGGTTGCACATGCATAGCGCGTAGGTATTTTTTAAAATAGACATACATAATGTACATTTTAGTATAGTATAATGCGTAGTTTAGTTTCTGTAATGCATTATTTGTAATATGGAATGAATATTTATCCCGACCCGTTTAATTTAAGTTGTGCTGTGTTTCGAAGTTTGGCGCACGTTTCTAGTTTTTCCTAAGGGTTCAACAAGCCTAGGGGCTAGGGTCTAGTATGTACAACATCAACCACGTGATGCATAAAACAAGATAAATAATGCATTCAAATAGCCAAATAATGTACAGAACTACTCAAGTAATGAACATACAAATATTGCATTCATTCTTAGACTCATGTACAACAACAATCTAATGATGCATAAAACATGATAAATAATGCATAGAAATAGCTAAATAATGTACAAATATTGCATTCACTCTTAGACTCATGTACAAGTTCCATGACGGCTTCCTTTTGCCGTGGAGTTAAACTCTTTATACAATTCAGAAACTCGGTGGGGTTCGTCGACAATACAGATGGTCGACGTTCCTACCCCTTGGTTTCCTATCCTCCGTCTCTTCCGGAGCTGTACTAGTCCCGGCCTCTGATAATCGCTCCCGGAATTTCTGGGCAATTCCTACTGGCAGTATATCATCGACCGCCTCGTCGATGTCCAATCTTAGCTGCTTTGATGTTGTACAACATACAAAATAATAACATACAATTAGTTACATAATGTACAAACTGAATAAAATAATGTGGACAGTTATACTGCATTCACTTATATACTCTTGTACAGAAGCATCAAAATAATGCCTGAAAACTGACACATAATGCATTTTAATAATCAAATAATGTTCAGAATAAATCAACAAATGCACCATGAATATTGCAATCACCCATTGTCCCATGTCCAATAACAGTCACATAAAGCATAAACCATGATAAATAATACGCTAAAATAACTAAATAATGTACAGATCCGGTCAAGTAATGAACATACAAATATTCCATTCACTCTTTGACCCATGTACAACAGCAGTCACATGCTGCATAAAACAGGATAAATAATGCATTCAAATAGCCAAATAATGTACATAATCACTCAACTAATGAACATATAAAAATATTCCATTCACTCTTAGACTCATGTACAACAGCAGTCAAATAATGCATAAAACAGGATAAATAATGCATAGAAATAGCTACATAATGTATAGATTCAGGCTAGTTATGAACATAAAAATATTCCATTCACTTTTTAACCCATGTACAACAGCAGACACTTGATGCATGAAACAAGTATATAATGCATAGAAATAGTTAAATAATGCACAACATCAACCTAATAATGCATAACATTAACCCTGTAATGTACATTTAGAAAATAAACATTCAGCCTTCACTCATACTACAATAATGTACCACACCAACCAAATAATGCAACAATACAACAGAAATAATTGACTCAGATTGCAAGAACAAGACCTCAATCATCAAACAGTAGTTATTATGCAGCAAATTTTGAAATATGCCAAAACAGGGTCCTGCAATAATCTGGTCAATAATGTCCCACAGCAAACAAATAATGCATGCACTCAATGCGAACCAATCGTTTCATACTCGCCAAATTCACGGTATAATTTGTGGGCTGACAGTAATGCACTTTATATCAACGAATACACAGTTCAAATGCAATAAAGTGGACAAACAATGTAAAACAACGAACAAATAATGCATCAAACACGGGGAAAATGTTAAATCCACATTGCAACATGGAAATGAATAACAATGCATAATATCAACATGTGATGGTTGGGATTTGAAAGGACGGCCTCTTTTCGTCATTCCATATCTGCAAGACAACCCAAAAATCGAAAACCGATTAGCTTATCGACCAAAATCAGTACATTTTCATCAACCAAAACGACCAAAAAAATAGGTATACCTCAAAAATCAACTGCAAAAGTCAAACGCCATTTACAGGAACATCGACGACATCATTAAGATTTCAACCACAATATTCGCACAGAAAACCAAATATAATTCCAAAATCAACTAAATACTTCATTAATGTAAAAAAACCCTAAATCAAATTTCATGAGCATTATTTCAAATAAACACTAACAAATGTGAATCGTCTACTATATCGCCTCCTAGAAGTCGACAATCGACGAATAGGAGTATTTATAACTAAAAATCCGGACTTTAGAGGCACACCGTTTTGGTTAAGAGAAACCGAATCGATGACCGACGGCGCGCGCGAACTTAGAACACAACTTTCTGAGTCTGTATCGGCTATTGATTGAGCTTTTCATGATGAGAATCGATGGTGAAGGTGGTTTTTCTCGGTGTTGAGGGGCGGCTAGGGTTTCAAGGGTTTTGAATTAGGGGAGAAAGGTTTGATCGTGGGTTGATGGGATGTAGTGAGTAGATGAAAGGTCTCCCACTTAATTATCGGAACTTCTGTTTTGGAACGCATTCCAGCCATTATTGGATTACTGTTGTACCCTCATAATGCACAAAATAGGACCAATAATGTAACACGGGATTAATTACACAATTTTGATCTTGACCGTCTATTTCTCTAATCTAATGGCTGATATTAAGAAGGAAATAGACACTAAGAGGGCAATAGGAGAATAATGCTCCCCTATATATGTATGTGTATATATATATATATATATATATATATATAGGAATATGCAGGCCACAGGATTTATTGTAATGATAACAAATGATGCCATTGCCAACGCAAATGTGGTCTCTTCCTTTTCTACTAAGAGACATCATTTGCTAAAAATATCAGTGATGATTTTTGTAGCAAAACGGTTGTAGTAACCATAATAGACCACGCTTGTTTATTGTATCCCCTCTGTCCCATTTCATGTGATTTTTTTTCGCACGTGTTTTGAGAAAATCGTACTAATAAATAATTAAAATAGGTGAGAATTAAAGTAAGAGAGAGAATAATGTAAATGAAACTCTCATCTACAATATTCTCGCTTGCTTAACTTTCTCTCCACTTTAACTATTTATTAAAGTATGATTTTTCCAAAACACATGCGAAAAAAAATGTGTCGTATGAAATAGGACGGGTGAATAATGTCACATGAAGTGGAGGGATATGGTGGATCACGGCCATTAACGAGGCCGACGGATGGAAGGACAGAACCACAGTGGAAGACATGGAGCTAGCTGTTAGGGCTAGTCTAAAAAGGGCTGGAAATTTCTCTACTTAGGAGACCTCTCCAAGTATATTTTTTATACCCCTAATTTCCTCATTCGTCATTGTATGTTCGATGTAAGAATTGATCGGAGATTGCAACGAATTGAGAAGAACAAGAAGACAATCGAGAATGAGGGATTGGACTCTATAAATTGTATTGAGAGAATTGGGGAAGAATATGAGAGGATTACACTTCGCTAAATTGAATGAGCTAACCTAACTAATTCCTCATTTTAACTACTGTTAACAAAAACAACAAATCTAACAGCTAGTAAAATCCTACGGCTAGGATTTAATCTCTCTTGATCTTGAAAATGGACGGTTGCTGAACCTCCCAGCTGATGTGAGCTGAATTCCTTCGCATTCCTTCCATCTCACTTATTCTTTGCATTCAGTTATTGCAACTAAGCAATTAACCTCTACAAATCTCCACCTTCATTGCTTAGATGAAATCACCCAGCATCACGGCCTGCTCAAACCAACCAACTTTAAACAAAGCTCGAACTTCTCTTTAGGTAATGGTTTAGTCAGCATGTCGGCCGGGTTATCTGCAGTTTGGACCTTGGACAACTTCACTGTTCCTTTTTCCACCTCTCCCCTTACAGAATGTAGCCGCACGTCAATGTGCTTACTGCGTTCATGGAAGACTTGGTGTCTTGCCAAACTCAAGGAACCATTATTCACACCCTATGGCAACAACCCCCTGCTCCACCCCGAAGTCTGCAGTCAGGGACGGAGACACCAGCAGCCAAGCCACCGCTCCAGCGGGGGCTTGGACGCTGCCGGACCCAGACCCTCCCCCTTTGTAGACACCCCGCCTAATTTCCGCCCCGGCGCCTCGGATGGCCAGAATTTGAAGACTACCCCTGAATTTGTGTGACTGTAACGGCGCCTCTGTATCTGTGCGCGAAGAAGACTCAATTGGACTTTTAAGTGGGTTATTAATTTTATTATGGTGTGGACTTTTGGTCTTGTGGGCTTTTATATTTTTTGATTCATAAATTTGTAAAATAATGAAAGGAAATAAAAAAGCCCAAGTACAACAGCTCTCCTACGTAAAATACTAGGGGTGGATCGGTATGGTATACCGTACCGAAAGTGTCATACCGCATACCGTACCGAAAGTAGCGGTATGACAAAATTCCATATCGATACCTTACCGAATTTTCGGTATACCGAAGTCCGGTATGATAATTTTTAATACCATTATCATATCGTTATTGCGGTATACCATACCGTATTACGGTATACCGTACGGCATACGTAATAACATTATACCTGTTATAAAAAAATCTATTATAATTTTTTATCCAAAATATAAAAAATAACATTTCCAAGTGTTTAACTATTTGAAAAAAGTCCAAAAAAATAAATAAAACTTCAATAATCTAAAACAACCAAACCTATATCCAAAATATTTAAAATAACATTTCAAGTGATCAACACTATCTTCATTTCTCGCAACCTTGTTGTCTTCATACTCACAATGTCACAAGAAATCTTTGAAGATGTCATCCTGCATTTGACAATCTTTATTAATGGTCGAGCATAATCACAATGGTAAATACTATGAAACAACCAAACCAAAATAAATATATAAAGTGTGAACTCCATGTATCGACACCACCTGATTAACTATGAGGATGAAATGATTAAACTTAAACTTGATGAAACCATCATAAGCTAACTACAAATATTATGTGCCAAATGAAAGTAAAGTAAAATAATGGCAACACAGAAATATATTAAATGTTTTAAATTTTTATATATTACACCGAAGATTCGGTATATCGTGGTATACCACATGTACGGTATATACCGAAGATTCGGTATACCATGGTATACCGCGGTATAGGATATTTGATACCGTTGCCGTACCGAAAACTTTCGGTGCGGTACCATACCGTACCGAAAACTATGGTATACCAAAAACCGATATTTTTGGTATTTCTTCGGTACGATAAGTCTGGTATTTAATATGTCGGTATTTTTTCCCACCCCTACAAAATACATCTAATCTGCATTCACAATCACCGCATAAGAACAATATACAGTAGTACTGGTATTTATAATTGTTAGGCCATCCGCATCGCGTCTCGATGCGGTCTCGGTCTTCTTCTCAAAGAGACGAGACCACATCGAGACAACGATGCAATCCTCCATCTCGTCTCGGTCTCGTCCCTTGTCCCGTCCTGAAGGGAGAGCTGGCGCTCCAGCTCGCCACGCGCCAGCACCACGTGGCGAGTGCTGGCGCTAGACGTGACGCCCACTCCCAGGCCCGCGAGTGGGCGGCGTCATGCTGACGCAATAAATAATTTTTTTTAAAAAATTCAATTTTCAGAAAAAACGGCAATATTACCGTTGAACGGTAAAAAAATTTATTCTTTATTCTTTTTCTTTTTTATTCTATAAATACTGCTCTTTCATTCTCATTCTACATACAAACACTCATCTATTCTTCTCAAATCTCTCTTTCCTCTCCAATTTCTGTCAAAATGTCCGGCGAAGGAAACTCTGGCGGCTCCAGCGGCTATGACTTGAACACGTTTGGTGACTGGGGGGCATGTACAATGTCTTGGGTGCTTCTGGTTCTGGTTCCGGTTCGTCGACACCGGGCACCCAAGGTTCGTCGACGCCGGCGGCGTACCCAACACCATATTTTGATGTGGATGCATACTCCCGTCCCTCCGCCCCGAGGTATGGGCAATCGCATGGATTATCCCAAATTAGGGAGAATTTTCTGGATGAACCCACTCCGGAAGGAGCACGAGGCAGGGGAAGCTCCGGGGGTCGCGTATTCGACGCCGAGGAAGAGGAGGACGAGGAGAAGGAGGATGTAGGCCGTCATCCATACAACCGCAAGGATACGATGACTCTGTTCAACGCTTGGGTCAGCGTCTCGTACGATCCCATCGTCTGGAATCAACAAACCCACAAATGGTTTTAGGAAAAGGTCACTGATGCCTACAACGAGAATAAGCCAAAGGGGGCCGCCGCCGCACCTTGAAGATGTTCCGCAGTCATTTTGACCGAGTCGACAGAGATGTCAAAAAATTTTGCGGGATCTACAAGAATGAAGCGGCGAATTACCAAAGCAGAGCAAGTGGTGCCGACATTCTGAGAGCGGCTTTGCGAGTTGATAAGGCCTATTTCATGCATCAATTTAGGGGTAAAAAGTACACTACGGTTTATCACGCAAAAGCAAGTGTTAATTGTACATGAATGTCGCTTGACCAAGGCAACAAGGCCAAACTGATCAAGCAAGTACAACAGGCGAAAAAGGCCAAAAAAATCAGGGGAGTTGATCAAGGGGAGTAATCAAGCAGTTAAGGAGGGGACCACTGGCTTCCAGAGGAAGGACACGTGAGGCTAATGAGCTGGATGGTGCGCATCATTCTGTTAGCAAGGACGACATTCTAGAAGGGGACACGTGCTGATACATGAGACGCAAGGACGGAGCTGAGTCATCAATCTGTTATTGAAAAGCGTCGTCATGCTAGAAGGAAAGCACGTAGCAATTGATGAGTCATCCACTCACAGCGTGAGCGAATATCCTTTGCCAAGATCGTTATCCAGCTGGAGATTGCGTGAAGTGCCTATAAATAGAGAATGTTCCACCATAGTTAGGGAGTTCCTTTGATAGTCCTTCTTTTAGTTTAGTTTTAGTTTTAGTTTAGCTCAGTTCCAAAGATAGTTTCGATAGAGAAGTTTTTAGTTAGAAAGGGCGACCGAATGAAGCACTACAGAATTCTCGATATCTGCCGGCGTAATCTCAAGTTTTTTGCCGAGGACCTCTCGGTTTTACTTGCTTTCGTATTCTCCCAAATGTTAGCTTAGTTTAATTCGCATGTTCGCTGTATTGTTCTGAGTTCTTAGTATAAAAAATCGAGTTGTTTTGTTTTTGTTCTCGCGTTTACTGTTTTCAAGTTCAGTTTAGCTTTTCACTCTTTGACCAAGTGTTCAATCGTGTTGAGTGGCAAGATGCTTCATGTTTTCCGTAGCGTGCTTAGCTAGTTGAGTTCTTATTTTCAGCCTGTCATTACTTGATCCAGTAGTAATCGAAGACTTGATCCAGTAGATAGTTTACTTTTTGCCTAGTGTAAACTCAGTAGTTAAAACTCCCAAAATTAAAGCGTGGCTGCAGCCGAACCCTATTCACTACGCACACACTTGATACACCCGCTTCTCTGTGGGATCGACCCCGAACTTGCCGCTTTACTGTTAAAGCAGTGCAAACTTGGGAGTTATATAAATTACATTGGTTGGCTAGCGAGAGCGTGAACGACTTGATCAAGTGGAAACGACATTTGCTAACTAATCCATCCGGTTCAGTTATCTTCCATATAGCTTGATCCAATCCTAAATCCGCGCTCGCTCTCGTCCGGGCCCTTCCACGAGTCTTTAAAGACGACAACAATAAAGAATTCAAACATGTCGATGTTTGGGAGTCAGTCAAAGTCGTAGAAAGGTAGGCTGGCGGTGTCCAATCCAGCATGAGCTCGGACTCGAAACGCACAAAGCACACGACGAGTGGTCAATACTCGTCTAGTGAGGGCGGGTCAGGCAACGCCTCACAAGAGGTTGAGGGCACGGCCACCGATGCAGGGGGATCCTCCGTTCACGCTGTCGGCCGCAAGGGACCAAGGCGGCGAAGGTGGCTAGAGGGAGGAGGGGCCGAGGTGAATCAAGCCAGGCGAGTTGGGCTCGAGCTCGAACACCCTAATGTCCATGTACTTGGTCGCCACGATGGCTGACACTTCCCGCATGACGCCTCCCCAATATCAAGCCCATCTTGCCGGAATTGAGTATATGGCAAGACAAATTGGTATTCGTCCTCCAAGTAGCTTGAGTGCACCGCCACCGCCTTCGGGGGATGATTCGTTGGCTGAATACTTTTTATAATTTATATAAAATTGTTTTATATTATGTATTTTAATTTTTTTTAGGATTTTAATTATGTGTTTTTTTATTTTTTTAGGATTTAAATTGTAAATTTATTTTATTTAATGAAGTGTGTTTTTATTAATTAAATTTGTTGGAAATAAAAATAAAAAATGAAATTGAATGAATAGTTAAGGGATGCGATGGTTAAGAGTGACTCAACTTATTTTAACACAAGTGATACCCGCAAGTATACGTGGCTAGTGTAGCAATCAGTAAGCAAGAGTATCGTATCCCACAGAGACAATTTTGTATCAACTTAACTACCACGAACAAAAAATCAACTACTATCTAGACAATCAAGTGAAGTTTGGTTTGTTCTAACAACTAATAAAGCATATACTAAGCAAATAACAGTTAAGAACAAGAGAACACGGTATAATAATGATATTAAAGATAATATGGAGAAATTGTAGAACTCAAGGATCCGATGCACAATTCCAAGCTCTTATCCAATTGATTCACCTTACCTTTTGGTGTCTCTAGAGTTACTAAGTCAACCACGATTTTAGATTAAACCCCCTCCCGAGGTGAGAAACCTGCAGATTAGATGCTAGAATTGAAGTCCCCTTCTAATCCTAAACCCTCTAACTCCCAAAAGTTCGATTAGGTTAGTGACCTCACTCAAAACCTCAACTCTCCCGAGTTCTATTGTATTAAGGTGTGAATTATTCTTCTTTCCGGATTAACTATTTCATCTCCCGATTAATCTAATTAATCCTACACAATCAAGTGGTGATCAAGCAATTGAACGGAATAAACCCAAGAATAATTAAATAACTACAAGAGCAAGGCAAGAACAAAATCAATCGGATAAAAACTATGAAATTAGTGCATCATCACCAGGAATTCTACAAGAGATGCTTAGCTACTCATGTTTATGAAGAAAACCATGTTCAACACAAAGAAATCCAACAAATACATGAAATATAGATACTAAGTACTCCTGTGAGATCAATCGATGGAATGAAGCTTCAATCTTTCGATGTGGAGTCTTCAATCTTCAAATCTCTCTCTCCAAGGTGTTCTTGAGGGTGTGAGTGAGTGTGGTAGGCGGTAGGTGGCGTGTATCTTCGAACCCTAGGCTTTTTTTTCCCTCTTAATCCCTTCAAAAATTGCGTTTTCAGCTTTCAGACGCGTCAGACAAAAGTACCTGGCCGGGTAGAATTATTGCACTGGAAATTAACCCGGCCGGGTCTCCATTTTAGGCTCGTTGCTGGACTCAGTCTCTACCCGGCCGGGTCGTATTATTGCACTGTAAATCCACCCGGCCGGGTCCCTCTTTTCGTGCCTCTGCTGCCTCTGAACACTTTATGCCCCATTTTCTCCTCTTTTCAGCTATCTTTCCTAGAACACTCAACAAAACACATAAAACTCCAAAGGTATAATAATCGGTTAGATGAAGACAATTTCGAGTGATAAAATTGACATTTAGCACTTCAACATACCAATTACACCTATGAAAATATGAGTTTGTCAACTCCCCCAAACTTAAAACCTTATTTGTCCTCAAATAATCAAGAAGAATATCGCAAAAAGAATAAACTCATACAAGAGGTGAAATTGGGCTTTGCTTCAGATTCATATTTAAAACAACGGCATGGAATCCTGCAAAATCAATCAAACATTACCTTGAGCTACTGGCTCGTGTATCACTTGGTCTCAATGCCCTTGCAGGTTTATGAAGTGTAATATATATATATATATATATATATATATATATATTATGTCTCACTCACTCTCAAGTGTATAGGAATTCAATAATAATCTCTCAAATCAAAATACAAGCAGTGTTTACCATAGGCTTGCTCAAAATCAAGCATCTCATCTACTAGATTGTGAATGTGAGTTTGAGATCAGAGAGGACTTTATTAAGGTTGTAACGTGGCTCTTTGGACGGTAGGGAATATTTTGGCTCAAGTGACTAAAAGAATAGGAAGCACAAGTATCCCCCAACTTACAGTTACCAACAAAAAAACCAATTCCCAAAACGCATCTCAGAAAAGTACGACTAGTGTCAAACTTCTTCCTACCATCCCGTCCCCCTTTATTTAGGAACCCAACCAATGACCCTCTAGACTTCGTCTAGCTTATACCTCCATTTTTTTTATTTTCTAACATCTTTTCTCTTCCCTTTTCTTCTTTTTTTTTTATTTTTTTTTATTTTTTTTATTTTTATTTTTTACATAACCTATTATCATGATTATGCACTTTTCACAAGTAAGCCCACTAATTTTCCTTCTACCTTATCTCTCCAACTCTTTTCACAAAATATAAATTAGAATTCACCAAGAGTGTATGGATATTCCCCCCCCCTTTTTTTATGTGTTAGCTTCCAAAGAAAAAGGCTTTAAAGGCTCAAAGTGGCTAGCTAGGGAAAAATATTTTGAATAAGGTCATAGATTTGGATATATAACGTGGCTTAAGAAGGATGGCCTAACGTCATCTCCTAAACTCACATTCACTATGTAGACTTAATATGATCGGGAGCAAGTTCTAGAAACAACAACAAGTATTTGATAATATCACACTGAAATAAAGGTTCGGCTCAAATCTCACTGGGTATCGGCATTGAACAAGCAAACAAGCAATTCACTCAAAAGCAAATCATAACCAATAACGCATATCCCCACCATTTTCACAAAGCATTTTCACAAGAAATCGTCATAAGCGCCCAAAATAAACACCTCATAGTATGAATAATTATGCGATTAGTACATGCCCATATTTAAGTCCCACAGGAGAGACGTACACAAATCAAATAGAAAAACAAAATAAAAATAAAATAAAAAAACTAAAGCACAAAAGAGTTCAACAATCATCCACGGAGATAGCGGGGAAGGAAGGGGAGCACCACCAATCCACGTCAGACTCCCCCAAACTTATTCAATACGAAGGAATGAATAAGTTTGAAAAGAAGTGGATGGGGTGGGATACCTCTAGTCGGAAGGTGGAGGAAATCTCGCGTAGTAAGCACGGTAGAAGGCCTGCTCCTCCACCCACCTAGCGTCACCTTGAGCTTGTAGGTGGTCTATCTGCTCCCCAAAGGCGTCTAGTCGGGCCTCCTGCTGGGTCCTCCAGATTTGGTTCTCCTCACACAACTGTTGTCATTCAAGACGTATGCCTCGAATCCCTTCAACTATCTCCGCCAATTGGTTGTCCCTAGATGGTCGTCCAACCGGACGTCTCCTCTTGGCTGGCTGGACTCGGCCTCCTCTTCATCTTCTTCCGTGGTTGGATTATTTTCCTGAACGGGTAGGGGCTCGTCGGGTATCTCTGGGCGTGGGAAGTGATGTGTGCCCACACGCATTGGCCGCTGACCTGTAAATCCTTTGCCCTGTGGGGGGTCACTTGCAATTCTCGCCATATGATCCTCGGAGTTCATCCTCCTGTTGGCCTGATAGGTCCACCCTCTAACCGCGGTTAGCTGAGGGGAGGGGAATCTGAAGAATGTATTCGGGTCTAGAACAAAGTACCCGACGCCCCTGCTGTCCACAGTGATCATGCCTGATTTCTTTAGAATGTCCCAATCGATTGACATGCTCCCCGAATCTGGGTGGCGCTCCTCTATGTCAACTTCAAAATGGAGGGCCAAGCGGGTGATCACACCTCCACAGCATAATTTGCCACTTTTCTTCTTCGCATGTCTCTCCAAGTGTTTGATCATATAGTATCCAGTATTGATCCTTCGATGGGCCAACATGCCCCATAGCATGAAAAGTATATCGGCAGAAATGCTACCCAAATCCTTGTGTGCGAACGGGAAACAAACCAAGGCCTTGGCCATGTACTTCAACACTGGGTTCCGAATGGAGTTGATTTTGGCACGGGAGGGGATAAAAGTAGGGCCCTGGCTAGACGTAGCCTCATCTAATGTAATGCGATCCCAGAAGTTGTTTTTGTCATAATCTTGAGGCTCTTCAGTATACCCTTCCTCATTGTCATCGAGTAGAGCAAAGATAGAATTGAACTCCGCCAATGTGAGAGTGTGGGCGACATTGTCCAAGCGGAAGGTGATGGAGACCAATACTCTGTTGACGTACTTCACTTGGAAAGTGGATAGGAACTCCAAGGTTAAGGCCTTGTACGATCCATAGCGGTGTGCAAATAGGAAGTTAAGGTGGCCCGCTTCCCTGAGTGTTTCCCATATCGGTGAGTAGGTCAACCACCGGGTACCGGGACGGCATACTATGCAATAGTGCCAATGCTGCCCATTTGTTCTTCTCATCTCTGCTTCTTAAGGTCACATTCAAAGCCCGGGGATTAGCAAAGTTGGCCATCTGAGATTGTACCTGAAATAAACCACAAAAAGAAGCCAACTCCCCCAAACTTTAGTCCACAATCAAAGATTTATAGACAAAACAAGGTGAAATTAGGAAGATAGACTCAATTCCTGAGATCAAAAGCTATAGCATCAAATCAGGGAGATAGACTCAATCCCTATACCTTTCATCAAAGCACCCAACAAACCAATTCCGATCTCAATTATACTGATATCTCAATCATATAGGGCAAACAATAAGATGAAGTTTAGAAAGATAGACTCAATTTCTAAAACTCAAATAAAACACTTAACACGAATTAGGGATTTAGACTCAATCCCTATGCAATTCAATCAGAAAAGGAAGCTAGACGCAATTCCTATACCAAGCTCACATAATCAATTTATAACTCAAATCAAGCATATTGGCATATTTCACATTTCAAGCACCATACTTCTCAAATTAAACTCATATGTTCCATAATCTTCAAAACCCATCTCAATGTCTAGCAATAATTCTATGAACTAGGAGGGTGGAAGAGAGAAAACATACCTTGAGTGTTTAGAAGGAGAAAAATGTTGAAATTCTTGTGCTCTTTGTGTTATTGACCAAAATCCACAAATTAAACAGTGAAACTCTTCCAAATCACAAGTATAAGGGTTGGGTGGAGGAAATTGTGGGTGGGATTGAGAGAATATTGTGGTATGAGAGGAGGTTGAGAGAGACTCGGACCTGGGGTTGAGAGAGAGAGCAGCGGCTGGTATGGAAGGAGGAGAAAAAGAATTCGTACCTTAAATAGACCTAGGGCTCGCGCATACGGACCCGGCCGGGTCAAATTTTTGAACTGGAAATTAACCCGGCCGGGTTGTAATTTTTGACCCCTTCCTGACTTCAGACGATTTGCAAACCGGACCCGGCCGGGTTGCAATTTTTGAACTAAATATTAGCCCGGCCGGGTTGCAATTTTTGGGAGGTTTCTGCCGCCTAATGCTTCTTTTCCTTTCCAAGCCCTGCACCAAACTCAAACACCACAAGTCCCAATTCCAAAATTCCAAGAGGAAGCCACTACGACTGAGAGTTAGAAAGATTTAATACTAGATGAAGGAGGAAACAAACACACCAAAGAAAAAGGAACAAAAAGGAAACAAGCCAAACAATAAACCATAAACCTACTAGGGGTTGCCTCCCCTATAGCGCAACTTTTTAACGTCGCATGCTCGACGTTTTGCAAGCTCATTGGGAGTGTTCCAAGGTGAGCACGAACACCTCCTCCTTTTGCTCATAGCTATAGAACTTCTTCAAGTTTTGGCCATTGGCCGTGAAAATTCTTTCATCATCTCCTTGAAGCTCTATGGCTCCATTCTTCATCACCGTTTTCACCTTGAACGGTCCGGACCACTTGGACTTGAGTTTTCCGGGGAAGAGTTTCATTCGAGCATTGAAGAGTAGCACGGAGTCCCCCGGGAAGAACTCCCTCTTCTCGATCATCTTGTCATGATAGTTTTTGAGAAGCTCCTTATAGATGGAAGAGTTCTCAAATGCCTCATTTCTAAACTCGTCGAGAAGGTTAAGGTGGAGTTGTCTCTCCTTCCCCGCCTTGTAGTAATCGGCATTGAATTGCTTCACCGCCCAATAAGACTTATGTTCTAGTTCCACGGGAAGATGGCAAGATTTTCCAAACACCAATTGATATGGTGACATGCCAATCGGCGTCTTGTACGCCGTCCTATATGCCCAAAGAGCATCATCGAGCTTCATAGACCAATCTTTCCTATTAGCATTCACCGTCTTCTCAAGTATCCCCTTTATCTCTCTATTAGCTAGTTCCGTTTGACCATTTGCTTGAGGGTGGTAGGGGGTAGTAATTCGGTGCTTGACACCAAATTTTTGTAACACGAGCTCGAGCCACCTATTCTTGAAGTGGGACCCTCCATCACTAATCAAAGCTCTAGGATCCCCGAATCTTGTGAAGATGTTCTTTTGCACAAAGCTAATCACGACCTTGGAGGAATTGGCGTGGGTGGGGATAGCCTCTACCCACCTTGAGACATAGTCAATCGCCAAGAGTATGTATTGATGCCCGGATGAAGGTGGAAAGGGACCCATAAAGTCGATCCCCCATACATCAAAAAGCTCCACCTCCACAATAGTAGTCATAGGCATCTCTTTCTTCTTTGACACTCCCCCGGTCCTTTGACATTCATTGCAATGAAGCACAAATGTTTGACAATCTCCATAGATACTCGGCCAATAAAGACCGCATTGAAGCACTTTCATCGCCGTTCGGTTGGCTCCAAAATGTCCTCCACTAGGACTAGAGTGGCATTTCCTCATCACAAGTTCCCATTCATCTTCGGGAATACATCTTCTTATCACCATGTCGGCACACAGCCTAAACAAGAACGGCTCGTCCCAAAAGTAGAACTTGACGTCGTGGAAGAACTTCTTCTTTTGATATGACTTGTACTCTTCGGGGACGACTCTTGCCACCAAAAAGTTCACAATATCAGCGTACCACAGAGATGAGCCTTGAGCAAAGAAGAGAAGCTCGTCGAGAAATTCTTCATTGATGGGCACCTTCAGATTTTCACCTTCAAAACAGTGCTCCAATCTTGATAAGTGGTCAGTCACCACATTCTCGCATCCCTTCCGGTCCCGGATCTCTAAATCAAATTCCTGCAGTAGAAGGACCCATCTTATCAACCTCGGCTTGGCATCCACCTTGGCAAAGAGGTGGCGGATGGCGGCATGGTCTGTGAACACAATAGTCTTTGCCCCGATGAGATAGGGACGGAACTTGTCGAACGAGTATACAACCGCCAACATCTCCTTTTCTGTAGTAGTATAATTTGCCTGTGCCGGATCCAGTGTCTGGCTTGCATAGTAGATCACCCTGAATAGCTTGTCTATTTTCTGCCCCAAAGCTGATCCCACAGCTATATCACTAGCATCACACATTATCTCGAACGGCTGTGACCAATCCGGTGAGATGAGCACGGGTGCACTCACAAGCGCCTTCTTCAATGTCTCGAATGCCTGCACACATTCAAGAGAAAATTTGAACTTTACATCCTTGGCAAGTAAATGACATAAATGCCTTGCTATCTTAGAGAAATCCTTAATAAAACGCCTGTAAAACCCGGCATGTCCAAGAAAACTCCTCACAGCCTTCTCATTGGATGGTGGTGGCAACTGCTCAATCGCCACTATCTTGGCCCTGTCTACCTCGAGTCCTCCTGCAGAGATCTTGTGCCCGAGCACAATACCGTCCCTCACCATAAAATGGCACTTCTCCCAGTTGAGCACCAAGTTTGTTTCTTCACACCTCTGCAAAACACGGGTTAGATTTTCTAAACAATGATCAAAGGAGCTACCATAGACGGAGAAGTCGTCCATAAATACTTCCATAATATCTTCCACCATGTCGTGAAAGATGGACATCATACACCTCTGAAAGGTGGCTGGGGCATTGCAAAGGCCAAATGACATTCTCCTGAAAGCATAAACACCATAAGGACAAATAAAAGCAGATTTATATTGATCCTCTGGGGCAATCAAGATCTGATTATATCCGGAGTAGCCATCTAGAAAGCAATAATACTCATACCCCGCCAACCTATCTAACATCTGGTCAATGAATGGGAGAGGAAAATGGTCTTTCCTAGTCGCGGCATTGAGGGCTCTATAATCTATGCATACTCTCCATCCGGTCACCAACCTAGTGGCTATCATTTCATCATCTCCCCCTTTCACTACCGTCATTCCCCCTTTCTTAGCTACCACTTGGGTAGGACTTACCCAATCACTGTCCGATATAGCATAGACAATCCCGACATCTAACCACTTCAACACCTCCTTCCTAACAACCTCTTGCATTATTGGGTTAAGTCTCCTTTGGTTTTGAGATTTGGGTTTAGACCCCTCTTCTAGGAGAATTCTATGCATACAAACCGTAGGACTTATCCCCTTAAGGTCCGAGATAGACCACCCAATTGCACCCCTGTGCTTCCTAAGCACTCTCAGCAATTTATCAAGTTCGTTAGTGTTGAGTGAGGATGATACAATTATCGGATAAGTAGCATTCTCCCCGAGAAATGCATACTTAAGGTGTGATGGCAACGTCTTAAGCTCCTCTTCCTTCTCCTCTTTATTCTCCTTTTTCTTCTCCTCCTCATTTGGATCCCTTAATGGCTGGAATTTCTGTTGAAACCTTGGGACTTCCTCAGCCGAGTTAAGAGCTCCTACAAAATTCAATAATTCATCATTAGGCTCAATAACATCAGTATAATAAGGAGAAAAGATAGATTGCGATAGGCATCGCTCCAATTGGTCTTGTGGAGAGATGGTTCGGGACATCCCTCTCACACAGTCATCGACCACTTCAACCATGTTGCAGTGCTCCACTCTCTTTGCATCCTCGTCATCATGTCTTTGCATCGCATTGTAGATAGAGAATGTGATGCTTTCATCATTAAGTCGGAGTGTGAGCTCTCTCTTCTGCACATCAATCATTGCCTTCCCTGTAGCGAGGAAAGGTCTTCCCAGGATAAGAGGGACATGCCGGTCTTCCTCCATATCAAGCACCACAAAATCCACGGGGAATATGAAGTCATTGACTTTGATGAGTATATCTTCAACAATCCCCCTAGGATACGACACAGATCGGTCGGCCATCTGGAGTGTAATGGTAGTGGGCCTCAGTGTCCCAATCTTCAACTTCTGAAAGAATGAGAACGTCATGAGGTTAATGCTCGCTCCCAAATCACATATAGCCTTGCCCACTTGGTTATCCCCCACGATGCATGATATAGTGAAACTTCCAGGGTCTTTCATCTTAGCGGGCAACTTCTTCTGGATAATAGCACTGCAGCTCTCTGTCAGATTGACGGTCTCGTGCTCCATCCACCTCCGCTTCTTGGAGATCACTTCCTTCAAAAATTTTGCATAGTTAGGCATTTGCTGTAACGCCTCTACCAACGGAATGTTGATGTGCACTTTTCTGAATATGTCAAGAAACCTAGAGATTTTCTTCTTCTGCACGCGCTGTGGAAATGGGATCTTAACCTCAGCAGGGGGTGCAGGTATCACGGTACTCGCCTTAGGAGGCGGCACCTCTTAATCTGCTTCTTCTTCATCCACCACCTCTTCTACAATTGTCTCCTCTTGAGAGGTTCCCTCATTCTCTGCAGGCATAGTTGGGCCTTCATAGCTCTTTCCACTTCTAAGATTAATGGCTTTGCAATCCTTACAGTCTTTAGGATTTACAACTGTTTGTGAAGGAAATTGGCCCGGTTGATGCTGAATACCCACTGCCTGTGAAATCTGGCTCATCTGGTTATCGATGCTCTTCATGTGAATATTCAGATCATTCACATTAGCTTCAACCTGCACTAGCCTTTTGTTGGAGTCCTTCATGCACTCTCCCGTTTGCTTCATAAAGGCCATTAACACATCTTTCAGCTCATCCTTCTTCGGTTCTATGATTTGGCCATTTGATACCTGGAATCCGGGTGGTGGTTGCAGGGCATTATTTGGGTTCCCGTAGGACAAGTTGGGATGCACCTTGTTCCCATAGTGGTTGTAATTGCCTCCTCCTTGGTTGGGGCGGTAATTGTTGAAATTTCTGTTGTTGCCACCTTGATGAACGTAGTTTACATCTTCGACTCCTTGTTGCATCTCAGTCCCAACCTGACTTGTTCCCGTATACCCAAGCCTGTCAGTTAGG
This sequence comes from Salvia splendens, assembly GCF_004379255.2. Lineage (NCBI taxonomy): Eukaryota > Viridiplantae > Streptophyta > Magnoliopsida > Lamiales > Lamiaceae > Salvia > Salvia splendens. The sequence goes on from NC_056033.1 coordinate 12,748,057, forward strand.
AATTCCAGCTGCTTGGATATTATATCCATCCTATCATTATCGGAGGTAGATGCCACCCTATAAGATTTGCTTCTGTAGTTTCTCCATCCATCATCATTTGAAGCCACCCTCTCAATCACTTCAAGCGCTTCAGCTTCTCCCAACTTCAAGAGAGATCCTCCGGCGCTCATGTTCAGTTCACGCATTGCCTCCAGTGTGCCTCCCCTGTAGAAGGTTAAGATTTGTTGCCCCGGGGTTAGCCCGTGGTTGGGGCATCTTCTCATCAGCTGCTTGAACCTTTTCCAAGCCTCCATGATATTCTCCTGAGGGTGCATCTTGTATTGAATGACTTCTGCTTGGCGTTTGAGTGCCTCGCTAGGTGGATAGTATTTCTCCAAGAATAGCTCCACCATTGCATCCCATGTGGGCACAGAGTTAGGACCCATACTGTCATACCAATCCCTTGCCTCGTCTTTCAAAGAGAATGGGAATAATCGGAGGCGGACTTGCTCATCTGTGACCCCATTCGCCTTCACTGTGTTGCTGATCTGTATGAACTTGGTGAGGTGCTTGTTGGCATCTTCTGAACCTGTCCCACCAAATGCGTTTGCTTCTGCTCTGTCTATCAACCCCGGTCTCAATTCAAAGTTGTTGGCCGCTATCCCCGCGTTGTTGACTGGTGGATTAGTGACCTGTCTGTAGGCAAACTGATTCTGTACGGGCACTGGCCTCGCGTTCTGCTCATTAAATTGCCTCTGCATGGCAGCCAGCTGCAGACGGAGTTCACGAATGGTAGGATCCTCATTGTTGTTCTCCCCGTCGTTCTCCATTAGAATTGGAGAATGAGGCTCGTACTGGATAGGTGATGGAGGTGGAGATGGACTGGGTGATGGAGTTCTCAGGATAGGAGAAGGTAGACGCCTGTGAGCGGGTGAAGAAACCCGAATCCTTTGGTTTAACCTTCTCTGCGCGTTCCTCCTTCTGTTGGATGCTTCGATCTCGGGATTGATAGGCTCTAGAGGTGGACCTTTAGAACGCGTGTGCATACACCCTGAACAAGGAAACACATCTATTAGAAAACTCAAAATAAAAATTAAAAATAAAGCAAGTAAAATCTAGATTAGTAATCTCAATTATTATCACGATATTAAGCTATAATGACACACAATTGTCCCCGGCAATGGTGCCAAAAACTTGACTCAACTTATTTTAACACAAGTGATACCCGCAAGTGTACGGGGCTAGTGTAGCAATCAGTAAGCAAGAGTTTCGTATCCCACAGAGAAAATTTTGTATCAACTTAACTACCACGAACAAAAAATCAACTACTATCTAGACAATCAAGTGAAGTTTGGTTTGTTCTAACAACTAATAAAGCATATACTAAGCAAATAACAGTTAAGAGCAAGAGAACACGGTATAATAATGATATTAAAGATAATATGGAGAAATTGTAGAACTCAAGGATCCGATGCACAATTCCAAGCTCTTATCCAATTGATTCACCTTACCTTTTGGTGTCTCTAGAGTTACTAAGTCAACCACGATTATAGATTAAACCCCCTCCCGATGTGAGAAACCTGTAGATTAGGTGCTAGAATTGAAGTCCCCTTCTAATCCTAAACCCTCTAACTCCCAAAAGTTCGATTAGGTTAGTGACCTCACTCAAAACCTCAACTCTCCCGAGTTCTATTGTATTAAGGTGTGAATATTCTTCTTTTATGATTAACTATTTCATCTCCCGATTAATCTAATTAATCCTACACAATCAAGTGGCGATCAAGCAATTGAACGGAATAAACCCAAGAATAATTAAATAACTACAAGAGCAAGGCAAGAACAAAATCAATCGGATAAAAACTATGAAATTAGTGTATCATCACCAGGAATTCTACAAGAGATGCTTAGCTACTCATGTTTATGAAGAAAACCATGTTCAACACAAAGAAATCCAACAAATACATGAAATATAGATACTAAGTACTCCTGTGAGATCAATCTATGGAATAAAGCTTCAATCTTTCGATGTGGAGTCTTCAATCTTCAAATCTCTCTCTCCAAGGTGTTCTTGAGGGTGTGAGTGAATGTGGTAGGCGTTAGGTGGCGTGTATCTTCGAACCCTAGGCTTTTTTTTCCTCTTAATCCCTTCAAAAATCGCATTTTCAGCTTTCAGACGCGTCAGACAAAAGTACCCGGCCGGGTAGAATTATTGCACTGGAAATTAACCCGGGCGGGTCTCCATTTTAGGCTCGTTGCTGGACTCAGTCTCTACCCGGCCGGGTCGTATTATTGCACTGTACATCCACCCGGCCGGGTCCCTCTTTTCGTGCCTCTGCTGCCTCTGAACACTTTATGCCCCATTTTCTCCTCTTTTCAGCTATCTTTCCTAGAACACTCAACAAAACACATAAAACTCCAAAGGTATAATAATCGGTTAGATGAAGACAATTCCGAGTGATAAAATTGACATTTAGCACTTCAACATACCAATTACACCTATGAAAATATGAGTTTGTCAAAGAGATGGAGGGATGCATGTGCTGTCTCTTAGTTAAGAGATGAGGTGAAAAGTTTAGTGGGGCCCATGAATAGTGAAGAGATGAGATGGTTAAGAGACGGGGATGCGGATGGCCTTAAACACTATAATTTGAGATTTGATTATAAAATTATGTAATAGTGCTCGAGTAGTTTCTTCTTTCTTGTGCTGGCAGTAGTTATTCATAATTTTATTCATTATGCATCGATATTTTCTTTAAAAATCAAGGAGAATTCATTAAATTTTAAATTTATATGTTCTCATAATTGTTAGGTTCTTGTTACTTATTCAAGAGATGAATAATTATTTCCCAAAAACGAATACAAAATTGCTTGCTTGCATAAGTTGTCTTAGTAAAAAAATTCTTTGCTAGCACTAAATGTATGACTCTTCCCAATAAACTTAAAAACTTTTATTAGTGATATACTGTCTCCGTCCCAAGGAAGATGATCCATTCCTTGGACGACACAAAATTTTATGTTGCTTTATTTTGTGTGTTAAGTGCAGAGAGTAAAGTAAGAGCGAGATAATAAAGTAGAGATAAAGGTGTTTCCATATTTAGTAATATGTCATAGTGGTTGGGACAAACTAAAAAGGAAAGTTGGTCATCTTCAGTGGGATGGAGGGAATAGTCGATAAACTCAAGTTTTCCAATACCCAAGATTTTGTTTACTACCACAAGATATAAGGTTTCAAGAATTGACGGCTCATCGAAAACAATTATCATCTACAGTCTCATAAAAATTGTAAATATATTATATATAAATTTAATATTTTAATATTATTATTACGTTTTTTAAAATTCAGTACCAGCTTATTTAGAAGTCTAGTTCCGTCCCTGTCTGTAGTAATACCCCTTAACCAAAAGCTTTCCTTCACAGCTGATGTTAAGGCAATATACTCAGCTTCGGTCATTGATAGGGCCACCACATTCTGCATGCTCAACTTCCAGCTTACAGCCGCACCATACATAGTAAAAATGTACCCAGACTGTGACTTTCGAGTATCCACATTTCGTGCAAAATCACTATCACAAAATCCCACCAAAGCATCCTCTCCATTGTAAGAGCTGCTCTTAAACAAGATACCAAGGTCTCCAACTCTTTTTACATACCTTAGAATCCATCTGAGAGCCAACTAATGATCCTTTCCATGATTGCTAATGTATTTGCTTGTTGAACTAATTGTTTGGGCTGTGTCTGGCCTAGTCCCAATCATGGCATACATCACACTCTCCACAATGTTAGCATAGGAAATGCTCTGCATTTCTAGCATTTCTTCCTTGCTTTTTGGTGCCTGCTCCATGGATAATCTGAAGTGCTGAGCTATAGGTATTGCAGTTAATTTTGTTGTCTCCATTCTGAATCTTTTTATGACTCTGGAAACATAGTCTCTTTGGTTCAGCCAAATCTCCTTTTCTTTATCTGTTTCTCACAATGTTCATGCATAGAATTCGTTTAGCTCCACCTAAGTCCTTCATTTCAAAAGCCAAGTTCATGTTATCCTTGACTCTCTGAACTTCTGCCTTTGAAGCCCCTGCCACCAACATATCATCTACGTATAGTAGCAAATAAGCAACTGCCACTCCCTTTTTCCTTTTTATGTAGACACACTCATCATAGCTAGATCTTACAAAACCATTCTTGAGCACATAATCATCAAATTTCTTGTGCCACTCTCTACTGGCTTGCTTCAACCCATATATACTTTTCTTAAATAGGCACACCTTGTTTTCCATTCCTGTTTTCACAAAACCCTATGGCTGACACATAAAGATTATTTCCTCTTGATCCTCATGCAAGAATGCCGTTTTAACATCCAATTTTTCTAATTCCCAGTCCAATTTAGCAACCACAACCAACAAAATCTTTATTCAAGTATGCTTAACAACTGGGGAGAATACCTCATTATAGTCCAATCCATGTTCTTGTGTGAATCCCCGGCCACCAGCCTTGCCTTGAACCTGATGTGTTCATTATCTGTAGACTCAATCTTCTTTTTGAAGAGCCATTTGCAGCTTACAAGCTTTCTGCCCTCCACCTTGTCCACCAGAATCCATTTACCATTCTTGATGAGAAAGTCTATTTCATCAATCATTCTCATCAAAAATTGCCTTCAGCCACTTATCTCTTTCTCTGCAATTCATTGCTTCTTTATAAGATCCAGGCTCTGAGAATTCAATCTCTTCAACTACACATAGTGCAAAATATAACATGTCTGCATCTGCAAATCTGGCTGGAGACTTTACATTCTGCCTTCTGACTCTATCTCGTGCCAGTTGATAGTCACTGATTTCTGGTTATGGAGGATCATCTTCTGTCTCCTCATCATCTGAGCTCATCACTACAACATCTTCAGATTCAACCTGCTTCATACTCTGACTTTCCAACTCCACATCAATACTTTTCTGTGAATGCTGGACCTTTTCTTCAGAATTTTTGAAAGGCATATCCTCATCCACACAAGTAACATCTCTGCTCACAATCACTTTGCGATTCCCTGGCACTATGCACCAAAGTCTATAGCCCTTCACACCTTGTTGATCACCCAACATCACACACTTCTGAGCTCTTGCATCTAGCTTGGTCTGCTTGAGATATGCAAAAGCTTTGCAGCCAAAAGCCCTCAACTGAGTGTAGTCACCATAACTGCCATACCACCTCAAATTTGGTGTATCACCACCTATGCTAGAAGATGGGCATTTGTTGATCAGCTTTACTGCAGTAGCAACAGCCTCAACCCAAAATCTCTTCTCCATACCAGAAGCAATCAACATGCATCTACTCTCTCCATGATTGTTCTGTTGCCCCTCTCTGCAACTCTATTTTGTTGGGGATTCAAGGGAACAGTCATGTGCCTCTTAATTCCCTTGCTTGACCAAAATAGCTCCAACTCCTTTGATAGAAACTCTAGACCATTATCAGTCCTCAAGCACTTCATTATACAACCTTTTTCTTTCTCAACAATAGCAGACCAATCTTTGAATTTAGAGAAAGCTTCTGACTTTTCTTTGAGAATAAAAACCCAAAATTTTCTAGAGTAGTCATCTATTATTGTCATGTAATACCTCCCCCACCAGCAGATACAACTTGAGAAGGCCCCAACAAATCACTGTGCACATAATCTAGAGGTACCATAGAGGTATGTTTACCTTTCTGATATGACTGCTTTTTGGCCTTTCCAAGGATGCATTCTTCACAAGGATGGCCTCATCTATCATCACTGCCAGATATTACTTCTCTTCTCATCAATTCTTTGATGCTTCCTTCTGCAGGGTGCCCCAACCTCAGATGCTAGACCCCAATAGAATCTGCTTTCACAGTGTTCACTTGATCATCAGGTTTGATTGCCAATCTACAGAGATAGTACATACTTCCATTCTTGTTCCCCTTCAGCATTACTGTTCCATCTTTCTTGATTTCCATAACTCCACTAGATGAATGGAAAGAACACCCTTTCCTCTCTAGCAATCCCAGGGATATCAAGTTTCTTTTCACTTCAGGAATGTATCTAACATCACTGAGGATTGCAGTTGAATAATCATCCAACCTGAATCTGATTTTACCAATCCCCTGAATTCGGCAGACTTGGTTATTGCCCAACACCACCGAGCCATTAGCTTCTGTGATTTCTTCTAACAAATCTAGCCTCGGGCATATGTGGAAGCTGCAATCCGAGTCCAGAATCCATGACTCCTCACATAATTTCTCCATCACATTCAAGGCATGTAGAACCATTTTCTTGAGCCTGCTTCTTCTTTCATGCGAAGCAATCTTTCTTTAAGTGACCCGGTTTCTTGCACCAATGACAAGATCGGGTTTCCCTCTGATCACTATTTCCCGGCTTTGGAGTTTCCTTCTCCTTCTTGAATGGCTTTTTGCCCTTAAACTTCTTGATATTAAGACTTTCTGGGGTCGATTCATGAGCTTTTTCACCATTTCTTTGAAGCTCCTTTGCTCTAAGGGCTGACTGGACCTCTAACAGAGTGACAGTCCCTTCCCTCCCGAACAAGATCGCGTCCCTCATCTGATCATACACCTTTGGCAAAACATTCAAAAGTAGAATAGTCTTATCCTCATCCTCGAGCTTAACATCGATATTCTCGAGATCATCAACTGCTTTGTTGAAATTTTCCAGCTGCTCCAATACACTTCTATCTTCGGTGAATCGATACGAATATAGTCGTTGGTTCATGAAAAGACGATTGGCAAGTGACTTAGTCATATACAATTCCTCACACCTCTAAAGAATTCCCAACACTGTGGTCTCCTTTGACACCTCTCGTTGCACCTTGTCACCGAGGATCAATACCACCACGATGTGTGCCTTAGCGAGAACCTCAGCTCGCTTGGCCTTCGCCTTCTCATCAAGAATTGACGGCTCATCGAAAACAATTATCATCTACAGTCTCATAAAAATTGTAAATATATTATATATAAATTTAATATTATAATTACGTTTTTTAAAATTTAGTACCTGCTTATTTTGAAGTCTAGTTCCGTCCCTGTCTGTAGTAATACCCCTTAACCAAAAGCTTTCCTTCACCGCTGATGTTAAGGCAATATACTCAGCTTCGGTCATTGATAGGGCCACCACATTCTGCATGCTCAACTTCCAGCTTACAGCCGCACCATACATAGTAAAAATGTACCCAGACTGTGACTTTCGAGTATCCACATTTCCTGCAAAATCACTAGAACAAAATCCCACCAAAGCATCATCTCCATTATAAGAGCTGCTCTTAAACAAGATACCAAGGTCTCCAACTCTTTTTACATACCTTAGAATCCATCTGAGAGCCAACTAATGATCCTTTCCATGATTGCTTATGTATTTGCTTGTTGAACTAATTGTTTGGGCTATGTCTGGCCTAGTCCCAATCATGGCATACATCACACTCCCCACAATGTTAGCATAGGAAATGCTCTGCATTTCTAGCATTTCTTCCTTGCTTTTTGGTGCCTGCTCCATGGATAATCTGAAGTGCTGAGCTATAGGTATTGCAGTTGATTTTGTTGTCTCCATTCTGAATCTTTTTATGACTCTGGAAACATAGTCTCTTTGGTTCAGCCAAATCTCCTTTCTTTATCTGTTTCTCACAATGTTCATGCATAGAATTCGTTTAGCTCCACCTAAGTCCTTCATTTCAAAAGCCAAGTTCATGTCATCCTTGACTCTCTGAACTTCTGCCTTTGAAGCCCCTGCCACCAACATATCATCTACGTATAGTAGCAAATAAGCAACTGCCACTCCCTTTTTCCTTTTTATGTAGACACACTCATCATAGCTAGATCTTACAAAACCATTCTTGAGCACATAATCATCAAATTTCTTGTGCCACTGTCTACTGGCTTGCTTCAACCCATATATACTTTTCTTAAGTAGGCACACCTTGTTTTCCATTCCTGTTTTCACAAAACCCTTTGGCTGACACATAAAGATGATTTCCTCTTGATCCTCATGCAAGAATACCGTTTTAACATCCAATTTTTCTAATTCCCAGTCCAATTTAGCAACCACAACCAACAAAATCCTTATTCAAGTATGCTTAACAACTGGGGAGAATACCTCATTATAGTCCAATCCATGTTCTTGTGTGAATCCCCGGCCACCAGCCTTGCCTTGAACCTGATGTGTTCATTATCTGTTGACTCAATCTTCTTTTTGAAGAGCCATTTGCAGCTTACAAGCTTTCTGCCCTCCACCTTGAATCCATGTACCATTCTTGATGAGAAAGTCTATTTCATCAATCATTCTCATCAAGAATTGCCTTCAGCCACTTATCTCTTTCTCTGCAATTCATTGCTTCTTTATAAGATCCAGGCTCTGAGAATTCAATCTCTTCAACTACACATAGTGCAAAATATAACATGTCTGCAACTGCAAATCTGGGTGGAGACTTTACATTCTGCCTTCTGACTCTATCTCGTGCCAGTTGATAGTCACTGATTTCTGGTTATGGAGGATCATCTTATGTCTCCTCATCATCTGAGCTCATCACTACAACATCTTCAGATTCAACCTGCTTCATACTCTGACTTTCCAACTCCACATCAATACTTTTCTGTGAATGCTGGACCTTTTCTTCAGAATTTTTGAAAGGCATATCCTCCTCCACACAAGTAACATCTCTGCTCACAATCACTTTGCGATTCCCTGGCACTATGAACCAAAGTCTATAGCCCTTCACACCTTGTTGATCACCCAACATCACACACTTCTGAGCTCTTTCATCCAGCTTGGTCTGCTTGAGATATGCAAAAGCTTTGCAGCCAAAAGCCCTCAACTGAGTGTAGTCACCATAACTGCCATACCACCTCAAATTTGGTGTATCACCACCTATGCTAGAAGATGGGCATTTGTTGATCAGCTTTACTGCAGTAGCAACAGCCTCAACCCAAAATCTCTTCTCCATACCAGAAGCAATCAACATGCATCTACTCTCTCCATGATTGTTCTGTTGCCCCTCTCTGCAACTCTATTTTGTTGGGGATTCAAGGGAACAGTCATGTGCCTCTTAATTCCCTTGCTTGACCAAAATAGCTCCAACTCCTTTGATAGAAACTCTAGACAATTATCAGTCCTCAAGCACTTCATTATACAACCTTTTTCTTTCTCAACAATAGCAGACCAATCTTTGAATTTAGAGAAAGCTTCTGACTTTTCTTTGAGAATAAAAACCCAAAATTTTCTAGAGTAGTCATCTATTATTGTCATGTAATACCTCCCCCACCAGCAGATACAACTTGAGAAGGCCCCAACAAATCACTGTGCACATAATCTAGAGGTACCATAGAGGTATGTTTACCTTTCTGATATGACTGCTTTTTGGCCTTTCCAAGGATGCATTCTTCACAAGGATGGCCTCATCTATCATCACTGCCAGATATTACTTCTCTTCTCATCAATTCTTTGATGCTTCCTTCTGCAGGGTGCCCCAACCTCAGATGCTAGACCCCAATAGAATCTGCTTTCACAGTGTTCACTTGATCATCAGGTTTGATTGCCAATCTACAGAGATAGTACATACTTCCATTCTTGTTCCCCTTCAGCATTACTGTTCCATCTTTCTTGATTTCCAAACTCCACTAGATGAATGGAAAGAACACCCTTTCCTCTCTAGCAATCCCAAGGATATCAAGTTTCTTTTCACTTCAGGAATGTATCTAACATCACTGAGGATTGCAGTTGAATAATCATCCAACCTGAATCTGATTTTACCAATCCCCTGAATTCGGCAGACTTGGTTATTGCCCAACACCACCGAGCCATTAGCTTCTGTGATTTCTTCTAACAAATCTAGCCTCGGGCATATGTGGAAGCTGCAATCCGAGTCCAGAATCCATGACTCCTCACATAATTTCTCCATCACATTCAAGGCATGTAGAACCATTTTCTTGAGCCTGCTTCTTCTTTCATGCGAAGCAATCTTTCTTTAAGTGACCCGGTTTCTTGCACCAATGACAAGATCGGGTTTCCCTCTGATCACTATTTCCCGGCTTTGGAGTTTCCTTCTCCTTCTTGAATGGCTTTTTGCCCTTAAACTTCTTGATATTAAGACTTTCTGGGGTCGATTCATGAGCTTTTTCACCATTTCTTTGAAGCTCTTTTGCTCTAAGGGCTGACTGGACCTCCAACAGAGTGACAGTCCCTTCCCTCCCGAGCAAGATCGCGTCCCTCATCTGATCATACACCTTTGGCTAAACATTCAAAAGTAGAATAGTCTTATCCTCATCCTCGAGCTTAACATCGATATTCTCGAGATCATCAACTGCTTTGTTGAAATTTTCCAGCTGCTCCAATACACTTCTATCTTCGGTGAATCGATACGAATATAGTCGTTGGTTCATGAAAAGACGATTGGCAAGCGACTTAGTCATATACAATTCCTCACACCTCTAAAGAATTCCCAACACTGTGGTCTCCTTTGACACCTCTCGTTGCACCTTGTCACCGAGGATCAATACCACCACGATGTGTGCCTTAGCGAGAACCTCAGCTCGCTTGGCCTTCGCCTTCTCATCAAGAATTGACGGCTCATCGAAAACAATTATCATCTACAGTCTCATAAAAATTGTAAATATATTATATATAAATTTAATATTTTAATATTATAATTACGTTTTTTAAAATTTAGTACCTGTTTATTTTGAAGTCTAGTTCCGTCCCTGTCTGTAGTAATACCCCTTAACCAAAAGCTTTCCTTCACCGCTGATGTTAAGGCAATATACTCAGCTTCGGTCATTGATAGGGCCACCACATTCTGCATGCTCAACTTCCAGCTTACAGCCGCACCATACATAGTAAAAATGTACCCAGACTGTGACTTTCGAGTATCCACATTTCCTGCAAAATCACTAGAACAAAATCCCACCAAAGCATCCTCTCCATTATAAGAGCTGCTCTTAAACAAGATACCAAGGTCTCCAACTCTTTTTACATACCTTAGAATCCATCTGAGAGCCAACTAATGATCCTTTCCATGATTGCTTATGTATTTGCTTGTTGAACTAATTGTTTGGGCTATGTCTGGCCTAGTCCCAATCATGGCATACATCACACTCCCCACAATGTTAGCATAGGAAATGCTCTGCATTTCTAGCATTTCTTCCTTGCTTTTTGGTGCCTGCTCCATGGATAATCTGAAGTACTGAGCTATAGGTATTGCAGTTGATTTTGTTGTTTCCATTCTGAATCTTTTTATGACTCTGGAAACATAGTCTCTTTGGTTCAGCCAAATCTCCTTTCTTTATCTGTTTCTCACAATGTTCATGCATAGAATTCGTTTAGCTCCACCTAAGTCCTTCATTTCAAAAGCCAAGTTCATGTCATCCTTGACTCTCTGAACTTCTGCCTTTGAAGCCCCTACCACCAACATATCATCTACGTATAGTAGCAAATAAGCAACTGCCACTCCCTTTTTCCTTTTTATGTAGACACACTCATCATAGCTAGATCTTACAAAACCATTCTTGAGCACATAATCATCAAATTTCTTGTGCCACTGTCTACTGGCTTGCTTCAACCCATATATACTTTTCTTAAGTAGGCACACCTTGTTTTCCATTCCTGTTTTCACAAAACCCTTTGGCTGACACATAAAGATGATTTCCTCTTGATCCTCATGCAAGAATACCGTTTTAACATCCAATTTTTCTAATTCCCAGTCCAATTTAGCAACCACAACCAACAAAATCCTTATTCAAGTATGCTTAACAACTGGGGAGAATACCTCATTATAGTCCAATCCATGTTCTTCTGTGAATCCCCGGCCACCAGCCTTGCCTTGAACCTGATGTGTTCATTATCTGTTGACTCAATCTTCTTTTTGAAGAGCCATTTGCAGCTTACAACCTTTCTTCCCTCCACCTTGAATCCATGTACCATTCTTGATGAGAAAGTCTATTTCATCAATCATTCTCATCAAGAATTGCCTTCAGCCACTTATCTCTTTCTCTGCAATTCATTACTTCTTTATAAGATCCAGGCTCTGAGAATTCAATCTCTTCAACTACACATAGTGCAAAATATAACATGTCTGCAACTGCAAATCTGGGTGGAGACTTTACATTCTGCCTTCTGACTCTATCTCGTGCCAGTTGATAGTCACTGATTTCTGGTTATGGAGGATCATCTTCTGTCTCCTCATCATCTGAGCTCATCACTACAACATCTTCAGATTCAACCTGCTTCATACTCTGACTTTCCAACTCCACATCAATACTTTTCTGTGAATGCTGGACCTTTTCTTCAGAATTTTTGAAAGGCATATCCTCCTCCACACAAGTAACATCTCTGCTCACAATCACTTTGCGATTCCCTGGCACTATGCACCAAAGTCTATAGCCCTTCACACCTTGTTGATCACCCAACATCACACACTTCTGAGCTCTTGCATCTAGCTTGGTCTGCTTGAGATATGCAAAAGCTTTGCAGCCAAAAGCCCTCAACTGAGTGTAGTCACCATAACTGCCATACCACCTCAAATTTGGTGTATCACCACCTATGGTAGAAGATGGGCATTTGTTGATCAGCTTTACTGCAGTAGCAACAGCCTCAACCCAAAATCTCTTCTCCATACCAGAAGCAATCAACATGCATCTACTCTCTCCATGATTGTTCTGTTGCCCCTCTCTGCAACTCTATTTTGTTGGCGATTCAAGAGAACAGTCATGTGCCTCTTAATTCCCTTGCTTGACCAAAATAGCTCCAACTCCTTTGATAGAAACTCTAGACCATTATCAGTCCTCAAGCACTTCATTATACAGCTTTTTTCTTTCTCAACAATAGCAGACCAATCTTTGAATTTAGAGAAAGCTTATGACTTTTCTTTGAGAATAAAAACCCAAAATTTTCTAGAGTAGTCATCTATTATTGTCATGTAATACCTCCCCCACCAGCAGATACAACTTGAGAAGGCCCCAACAAATCACTGTGCACATAATCTAGAGGTACCATAGAGGTATGTTTACCTTTCTGATATGACTGCTTTTTGGCCTTTCCAAGGATGCATTCTTCACAAGGATGGCCTCATCTATCATCACTGCCAGATATTACTTCTCTTCTCATCAATTCTTTGATGCTTCCTTCTGCAGGGTGCCCCAACCTCAGATGCTAGACCCCAATAGAATCTGCTTTCACAGTGTTCACTTGATCATCAGGTTTGATTGCCAATCTACGGAGATAGTACATACTTCCATTCTTGTTCCCCTTCAGCATTACTGTTCCATCTTTCTTGATTTCCATAACTCCACTAGATGAATGGAAAGAACACCCTTTCCTCTCTAGCAATCCCAAGGATATCAAGTTTCTTTTCACTTCAGGAATGTATCTAACATCACTGAGGATTGCAGTTGAATAATCATCCAACCTGAATCTGATTTTACCAATCCCCTGAATTCGGCAGACTTGGTTATTGCCCAACACCACCGAGCCATTAGCTTCTGTGATTTCTTCTAACAAATCTAGCCTCGGGCATATGTGGAAGCTGCAATCCGAGTCCAGAATCCATGACTCCTCACATAATTTCTCCATCACATTCAAGGCATGTAGAACCATTTTCTTGAGCCTGCTTCTTCTTTCATGCGAAGCAATCTTTCTTTAAGTGACCCGGTTTCTTGCACCAATGACAAGATCGGGTTTCCCTCTGATCACTATTTCCCGGCTTTGGAGTTTCCTTCTCCTTCTTGAATGGCTTTTTGCCCTTAAACTTCTTGATATTAAGACTTTCTGGGGTCGATTCATGAGCTTTTTCACCATTTCTTTGAAGCTCCTTTGCTCTAAGGGCTGACTGGACCTCCAACAGAGTGACAGTCCCTTCCCTCCCGAACAAGATCGCGTCCCTCATCTGATCATACACCTTTGGCAAAACATTCAAAAGTAGAATAGTCTTATCCTCATCCTCGAGCTTAACATCGATATTCTCGAGATCATTAACTGCTTTGTTGAAATTTTCCAGCTGCTCCAATACACTTCTATCTTCGGTGTATCGATACGAATATAGTCGTTGGTTCATGAAAAGACGATTGGCAAGCGACTTAGTCATATACAATTCCTCACACCTCTAAAGAATTCCCAACACTGTGGTCTCCTTTGACACCTCTCGTTGCACCTTGTCACCGAGGATCAATACCACCACGATGTGTGCCTTAGCGAGAACCTCAGCTCGCTAGGCCTTCGCCTTCTCATCAAGAATTGACGGCTCATCGAAAACAAGTATCATCTACAGTCTCATAAAAATTGTAAATATATTATATATAAATTTAATATTTTAATATTATAATTACAATTTTTAAAATTTAGTACCTGCTTATTTTGAAGTCTAGTTCCGTCCCTGTCTGTAGTAATATCCCTTAACCAAAAGCTTTCCTTCACCGCTGATGTTAAGGCAATATACTCAGCTTCGGTCATTGATAGGGCCACCACATTCTGCATGCTCAACTTCCAGCTTACAGCCGCACCATACATAATAAAAATGTACCCAGACTGTGACTTTTGAGTATCCACATTTCCTGCAAAATCACTAGAACAAAATCCCACCAAAGCATCCTCTCCATTATAAGAGCTGCTCTTAAACAAGATACCAAGGTCTCCAACTCTTTTTACATACCTTAGAATCCATCTGAGAGCCAACTAATGATCCTTTCCATGATTGCTTATGTATTTGCTTGTTGAACTAATTGTTTGGGCTATGTCTGGCCTAGTCCCAATCATGGCATACATCACACTCCCCACAATGTTAGCATAGGAAATGCTCTGCATTTCTAGCATTTCTTCCTTGCTTTTTGGTGCCTGCTCCATGGATAATCTGAAGTACTGAGCTATAGGTATTGCAGTTGATTTTGTTGTCTCCATTCTGAATCTTTTTATGACTCTGGAAACATAGTCTCTTTGGTTCAGCCAAATCTCCTTTCTTTATCTGTTTCTCACAATGTTCATGCATAGAATTCGTTTAGCTCCACCTAAGTCCTTCATTTCAAAAGCCAAGTTCATGTCATCCTTGACTCTCTGAACTTCTGCCTTTGAAGCCCCCGCCACCAACATATCATCTACGTATAGTAGCAAATAAGCAACTGCCACTCCCTTTTTCCTTTTTATGTAGACACACTCATCATAGCTAGATCTTACAAAACCATTCTTGAGCACATAATCATCAAATTTCTTGTGCCACTGTCTACTGGCTTGCTTCAACCCATATATACTTTTCTTAAGTAGGCACACCTTGTTTTCCATTCCTGTTTTCACAAAACCCTTTGGCTGACACATAAAGATGATTTCCTCTTGATCCTCATGCAAGAATACCGTTTTAACATCCAATTTTTCTAATTCCCAGTCCAATTTAGCAACCACAACCAACAAAATCCTTATTCAAGTATGCTTAACAACTGGGGAGAATACCTCATTATAGTCCAATCCATGTTCTTGTGTGAATCCCCGGCCACCAGCCTTGCCTTAAACCTGATGTGTTCATTATCTGTTGACTCAATCTTCTTTTTGAAGAGCCATTTGCAGCTTACAAGCTTTCTGCCCTTCACCTTGTCCACCAAAATCCATGTACCATTCTTGATGAGAAAGTCTATTTCATCAATCATTCTCATCAAGAATTGCCTTCAGCCACTTATCTCTTTCTCTGCAATTCATTACTTCTTTATAAGATCCAGGCTCTGAGAATTCAATCTCTTCAACTACACATAGTGCAAAATATAACATGTCTGCAACTGCAAATCTGGGTGGAGACTTTACATTCTGCCTTCTGACTCTATCTCGTGCCAGTTGATAGTCACTGATTTCTGGTTATGGAGGATCATCTTATGTCTCCTCATCATCTGAGCTCATCACTACAACATCTTCAGATTCAACCTGCTTCATACTCTGACTTTCCAACTCCACATCAATACTTTTCTGTGAATGCTGGACCTTTTCTTCAGAATTTTTGAAAGGCATATCCTCCTCCACACAAGTAACATCTCTGCTCACAATCACTTTGCGATTCCCTGGCACTATGAACCAAAGTCTATAGCCCTTCACACCTTGTTGATCACCCAACATCACACACTTCTGAGCTCTTGCATCCAGCTTGGTCTGCTTGAGATATGCAAAAGCTTTGCAGCCAAAAGCCCTCAACTGAGTGTAGTCACCATAACTGCCATACCACCTCAAATTTGGTGTATCACCACCTATGCTAGAAGATGGGCATTTGTTGATCAGCTTTACTGCAGTAGCAACAGCCTCAACCCAAAATCTCTTCTCCATACCAGAAGCAATCAACATGCATCTACTCTCTCCATGATTGTTCTGTTGCCCCTCTCTGCAACTCTATTTTGTTAGGGATTCAAGGGAACAGTCATGTGCCTCTTAATTCCCTTGCTTGACCAAAATAGCTCCAACTCCTTTGATAGAAACTCTAGACCATTATCAGTCCTCAAGCACTTCATTATACAACCTTTTTCTTTCTCAACAATAGCAGACCAATCTTTGAATTTAGAGAAAGCTTCTGACTTTTCTTTGGGAATAAAAACCCAAAATTTTCTAGAGTAGTCATCTATTATTGTCATGTAATACCTCCCCCACCAGCAGATACAACTTGAGAAGGCCCCAACAAATCACTGTGCACATAATCTAGAGGTACCATAGAGGTATGTTTACCTTTCTGATATGACTGCTTTTTGGCCTTTCCAAGGATGCATTCTTCACAAGGATGGCCTCATCTATCATCACTGCCAGATATTACTTCTCTTCTCATCAATTCTTTGATGCTTCCTTCTGCAGGGTGCCCCAACCTCAGATGCTAGACCCCAATAGAATTTGCTTTCACAGTGTTCACTTGATCATCAGGTTTGATTGCCAATCTACAGATATAGTACATACTTCCATTCTTGTTCCCCTTCAGCATTACTATTCCATCTTACTTGATTTCCATAACTTCACTAGATGAATGGAAAGAACACCCTTTCCTCTCTAGCAATCCCAAGGATATCAAGTTTCTTTTCACTTCAGGAATGTATCTAACATCACTGAGGATTGCAGTTGAATAATCATCCAACCTGAATCTGATTTTACCAATCCCCTGAATTCGGCAGACTTGGTTATTGCCCAACACCACCGAGCCATTAGCTTCTGTGATTTCTTCTAACAAATCTATCCTCGGGCATATGTGGAGGCTGCAATCCGAGTCCAGAATCCATGAGTCCATAATTTGTTTATTTTAACAATAGGACAGTGTTTGTCAAGTCGATTATATGCCCGACTGATTTGAAGAGAGCATTATTTGCTCAACGAAAATAGTCGGCTCGGAAGGATGTTGAAAGGGCTTTTGCTGTCTTGCAATCCCACTGGGAAAACATTAAAGGTCCGACAAGAGGGTTGTTCCAATCATGTATTGTTGATAATATGTATGCATGTGCAATACTCTCCCCGTTCCTCTGTAGCTAAGTCGTATTCCTTTTTAGGTTGTCCCACTATAGCTGAGTCATTTCCTATTTTGGCAAAAAGCACCAACTTTTCTTCGGTCTTACTTTACTTTCTCTTATTTTAGTCTTTCTTCATCTCTCTACCTTTTTTTATTTTCCTGCTTTATTCTTCATTCACTTAACTCACTTTTAACATAATTTCTTAAATCCCTTACTGAAAAGAAACGTCTCTACTACAAAGGGACAGAGGGAGTACTTGTTCCCTCTCCGTCCACCAATAAACTTCTTATTTTGTCATTTTTGTCTGTCTATCAATAAACTTCTCATTTACTTTTTTACTACTTTTAGTGGACAGAGGGAGTATTTCATTACATGATAAAGTACTCGGAGAAACTACTTGGGGATAAGAAGAAGCTGGACCAGAGCTGGGGAGTAGCACGAAACAACCCTCACCAAGGCTTTTATTTTTCGATTTCAATTAAAATTTAATCATCTAATTGATTGGAGTATAATGCCCAACAAGCTTTTTTCGCCGCTCATAACCAGCTCCAAAAAGATCTGATCAAAGAAATTTGGACATAATATTTGTAATTTTTTGATATTTAAGTTTTAAATTATTGTATTTTATAATAATAATTTTTATTTTTCGATTTCAATTAAAATTTAATCATCTGAAAATGAGCCTTAAATTGGGATGCAGTTGTTGGACTGAGATGAGAAAAATTAACATGGCAGGTGGATAAATGGAATTGGGGCTGACATTTGGTGAATGGAAAAATTAAAATAATGAAATAAAGAAAGGGAAGTGGGTCAATACCTAACTGGAACATTAGTATGAAATTGAAAGGCAAGCAAGGTGGATCCACACAGTCATTCATTTTTAAACAAAGAAAGTGAGAGAGAGAGAGAAAAAAGAGAATTAAGAGAAACAGCACAAAAGCAAAACGACAACATTTCACAGCGCATAATGACAACAGAGGAGCCGCTGCAGCAGCAGTCTCAAACAATGTTTTGTATGCGAAAGAAGATGTCCGAGATGATCGAAACCTCAGACACCGACAGCCCCCTGCTCCACGACCAAGACATGACCACCTCCGCCCTCGCCGCCTTCCGCGCCAAGGAGGACGACATCGAGCGGAGGAGATCCGAGATTAGAGACAGAGTTCAAGCTCAGTTGACGCGCGTCGAGGAAGAAGCCAAGCGCCTTCATCTGATTCACGGAGTCAGTTTTTCAATTTTTTCTCTTTTTTTTTCAATTTTTAAAATAAGATGGAAAGGAATTATTGATTGACTGAGGATTCGGTAGGAGCTTGATTCTGTGACGGATCCGATGAGGAAGGAATTATCAGCGATATGCAAGAGGGTTGAAATTGTGAATCGAGATGTGAAATCGTTGGGAGTCACCTGTCAGAAGAAGGTGATTTTTTTATTTTTTATTTTTTATTCCAGATTTGGATTGAGGTTTTCTGTTGTGTGGTGTCATCTTCGAATATAATTTGAGTTTGTATTTTATAGGAAAAGGAGTATAAAGAATCGGTTGAGGCTTTCAATGAGAAAACCACAGAAAAGGGGCAACTCCTTGCCAAATTAGCAGAGGTAGAAGAAGAAGCTCCTACTTTATTTGAACATTTTTTCAGTGTTATTTTATTTATGTTTGTTTGTTGGATTTTTGTTGGGCAGTTGATGAATGAAAGCGAGAAATTGAGATCCACCAAATTAGAAGAGCTCTGCAAGAACATATAGAATCCAATAATCCCTTTTCTAGGATTTTGTTAAGGTTTCCATCTTGTTTGGTTGAGTGTTTGAAGATTGTTTTCTTTTTTTGTGATTAAGATTGATTTCTTCTTACTTTTGAATCTAATGGTGATCGTGATTGAAAAACTGTAGAAGCAAGATAGTTGTGCTGTTTGTATTTGATTTCAGTTTGGAGGATATTAATCGACATCAAATGCAACGGTCACCTCCTTTTACAAGAACATTTTTGAATTCAAAGTTTTTTAGAGGGCTACTTCCCCTAAAAATAGATATACTTGGTAGTTAAAATTTTACAGATATATATAAATTTCAATATTAATTGGTAAAGATTTGAATCTTTACTACTGTATAAGTTTGATAAAGTGGTAAAATGTGCGAAAAAAATTAGTTAAAATATTGTCATTGAATAATGAAACCTAGAGTAATGTATATAAAAATAAATATAAACTAATTTTGTGAAATAGACTTAAATGATTAAAAAATTATTTTTGAGGAACGAAAGTATTAAAACAGACGTATTAATAGTTGCTATATCGATCAAATGAACTACTCTTTATGCATAAATTACAAATGCAAATACAAGACAGTTTTCAATCCAGAACATGGAATTGGAAGGTAAGAGTTTAGGCTGAGAGTGAGAACTTATATGAACTGTAGCTCTCATTTCTCTCTTAATAGAAATAAATAATGTATGCTGATATTGTATTTTATGCGCAAGCAAAAGCGTTTTTTCGAGTTAATTTTTGGGTTAATTAAGCCCAATTGAAGAATTGGGCCTTGCTTTTTTATTTTTTGGGGGGCCTTGCTTTTTTATTTTTTTGGGGGCCTTGCTTTTATGTTGGGAATATTAGAAATTATTTAGGCCACAATTCCTGGACACGAAACATTGGGTTTAACTTGAACACTGCCTATTTCATAATTTAATTTAAAATGAGAATTCAAATAGATTTGATAATAATATGGCCATTTCGCATTTTGAGAGCCATGAGGTTGAATAAATTGGTTTTTGATGTTATGATATTTTGGTTTCTTATTTTAAACAGAAAAAGTCCATATGTTTTATATGCTGGTGCTTATGTGATGGTATTGTTTTTTTTCTTGAAAAAGAAGAAAAAACATAAAAAATATACTACCAAATCTTTGTAATTAATCTAGGAATAAGTAGCATATACATTGCATGTTATTCTATTTTGTCACATAATGGCTTAGTTGGTAGAGTGATCAATTACTATTTGAACTCAGTTATCGATTAAAAGTAGCTAGTGATGCAACAACTTGTCAATTGTCGTCATCTTTGATTTACAAATGTGTATGAAGTGAGAAGTTGTAACGAAATGAAGGTGCAAAAAACATGGATTTTAAAGATGGTAGTAGTAATAAAAATAAATGTAGCACATGGGAAAGACAGACATGGAGATGGGACCATGACTATGACTCTATGAGTATGAGCCTTAGAGCATCTCCAGTGGGCGGATGTCCCACTCGGACATTCACTAGGACATCCCAAAAACACCTCCTGCCACGTCGCTAGGACTTCCCATCCCACTGCCACGTCACTAGGACATTCCCTGCACAATCCGCCCTTCCCATCGTCCTTCCCACTAGAGTTTAAAAAAAATAATAATAATTACCGGACGTCCGACCCACTCCACAATGGCGAACGTCCACCCGCCCATCGCCCGCACGTCCGAGGACACCCGACGTCCTCACGGGACGTCCGTATCCGACCTTCGACGCCACAATGGCGGACGTCCCGGTTGCCCGTCGCGGACGTCCGACCGGACGTCCGCCATTAGAGATGCTCGGAAACTTATTTTTTGCTACAGAAAGTTGGTCGCCATTTACTTCTTTGCCATACTAGTCTTCCTTTAAAAACTGTCTGCTCCATTTTTTTCATATTATGTCTCATCATATACATCTATATATTGTACAATACATTATTATTATTACTATCATTATTACTATTATGCATGTCGTTTGTTGGTTGACGGAAGAATAAGCCCAGCAAAGAAATAATTACTTTCCCTAGTTTGATTGAATAGTTTAGTAGTATTATAGTACATTGATTGGTTTGTATGAATAAGATATGAAAATGAAAAAAGCCTATATTTTAAGTGAAGGGATAAGTATGTGGTCCTAAAATTTAGGTAAGGACATATATCAAAATTAATATGGGATTGAGGAGAGTAGATGGCACAGCTTGACATGTTTCTAAACTCTACGCAACTTCCTTTCTTTTGGATCTCATGAAAACCACAGCTCTGTCACGTGACAATTTCATCTTACTTTGCTTCCATTTCCTATTTTATTTTTGTGGAATATGGAGTACTCTATATAATAGTGATAGTATATGGGTATAATTAAGAAATGGAAATGGAAATGGAAATGGAAATGGAAATGGAAATG
Source organism: Salvia splendens (assembly GCF_004379255.2). Taxonomy (NCBI): domain Eukaryota; kingdom Viridiplantae; phylum Streptophyta; class Magnoliopsida; order Lamiales; family Lamiaceae; genus Salvia; species Salvia splendens. The sequence goes on from NC_056033.1 coordinate 12,769,642, forward strand.
GAAATTGGTGTGGTTTTACTCCATTAATAGTAGGAAATATGGTGTTGAATTATTGTCTATGAGCAAATAAACACTTGGTATTAAATATTAATAGTTATTTTTTTATATAGTAACATGGGAAGAAGACCTATCATCATAAATTACTCTAACGCTCTTACCAAAACAAGATTCCAATCTTGGAATTATTATTACTAGTCTAGTGCACAAAATCATTAATTTTTCATGTTGAATCTCACTCACTCAATGTCCATGATTAAAAAGCGTGGATCTGAGTGTAACAAGAAGTAAACTACATATAGGTCACGGGATATATTGACTGTTCTCGACCAAGCCCACATTAAATACAATTACATTAGGAGTCAAATTACATAACTGGAGCTATGCAATTAAGACATCCATTAGAATTTTTGGGCTTCCACATGACTAATTTAATGTGTATGACTATCTTTCAGTTGCTCAATTAAAGTGATTTATTAAAGATTAAAATTTGGGCTAAAGTGTATTTATTTGTTATGGAAATAAATGTAGATAGCATATGAGATTTTCTATTTGATGAGGGACCGAATAGAAAATAAAGGGGTTTATATTTAATATAAATATAAGCTAGGGTTATGGTCCTCGACGTCAGAAGAACATTCGATATCTCTGTATTCTCTCGGCAGACTATTGTGAAGAATGTCTCTGATCGTTTGGAATATCCATAGTCGCTGCAAAGCAATTCCGCCTTTCAATTCGTTATGGATCAAGGTATACTTCCGCTCTACAGTTTATGCTCCTTCTCCGTCGTTCTTGGATAATCATCATAGATAGCTTTATGTAATTGTTCAATCATTTATTCCAACAAGTGGTATCAGAGCCCCTCTATTGATGATTCTCCTAGAATTGCAAAAGGAGAATTAGGATTTTTGTTATTGTAGTTAATGAATCCATAAATATTAGGGTTTATGTTTTATGGATTATTTTGACTGTTTTAAGGATGAATTGGCCGAGAATTGTATGATTATTCTTTATTTCCGTTTCACGGTTGTTTCATAATTATGGTAAAGATTTCATTGTTGATTAATAATTGTGATTTCAACTCACAGTTGTCTCGATTTGAATTTGAGCCCAATCATATATTGATGTTTTGTATAGTTTCAATTCATGAATGATAATTATTGTAAAGGAGTTGATCGAATTGATTATTCAATTCAAGGTCATGATTGTGCACGTATTTCAATACGCTTTTGGTAGTTTATTTGAAAAGTTCATTGTAAATTATCTTTGATGAATATACATGTATTGATTGAGAATTGAGGTTTGGAAACTACGCATAGCTAGACAAATTTGGATCTGAATCGGGAATACAGTTTCGCATGTGTTCGTTTATGCATTGATTCTGTTTCGTATTAGAATGTCGCAAACTGTATTCTTGTTCGGCGATGAAGGTTTTCTCTAATGCATGTTTTGGTGAATCTATAAATCTATGGTCTATGTTTTGTAGATTTAATTGGTTGTTATTTTGGGTGTTGATTTTGGCTGCATATGTTTCATTGGTTTCATTCTTGGGAAACATCAAAATTTAGATTTTGTCGATTTTAGTGAAAATCGAATTTGGCAAAATTATATGGAATCCCATTAGGAGTCAGCGATTTGCGATTTGCTGGGGAGCTATTGGGCTGGCCGTAAGGATTTAATGACTTGCTGAGTTTGCAAGGTATGCGAACCTAGTGCCTCGTTAGCTAGCCACTATGTTTCGGAAAGTTATTAACGACTCGCTTGTGAGCGTTTACATTCGGTTTTAAGTTTAATTTTTGAATTCAAATTTTCGGGTACATCTCATGTTCCTTATTTTCTACTAATGAGTGTGTATTTTAATGCGGATATTAGTCGGCCAAAAGGAAGATTAATATTTGGCACGAGATACGCATATACTTGTGGTAATAAATACGTGACAAATATTCAGTTTTCGTGTGAGTACTGTGATGTCAAAAGGTGGACGCTACTTAACATGATCTTATTGTCAGTGTTTAACTACTGTAAGGAGGTTGCCATTTACAAGTTCATATTACTGTCAAAAGACTTGATGTGGATGTTATGCTCGGAATCTCGTAATGTTTTACTAATGTTCAAAGTAGATTAATCGAAACATGACGTTGCAAAAGTAACATCTCTTGTCTAGACTTCTTTATTGCGAATGTTAGGACGGTATGTGTGTGTATTTTAAGTCGGCCAAAAGGAAAATTAATGTTTGGCACGAAATACATATATACCTGTGGTGATAAATTCGTGATAATTATTCAGTGTTCATGTGAGTAGTGTGATGCCAAAAGGTGGACACTACTTGACCAGATCTTATTGTCAGTATTTGATCACTACGATGAGATTACCAATTACAAGTTCATATTACTGTCAAAAGACTTGATATGGATGTTGTGCCGCTACCTCGAGATGTTACCTTCTTATTTGGATTTTAGAATGTGAGCATGACAACTATTTTGGTTTTGTTCTCTGTTCAATTATGATATCCGCTTTTGCAGTTTCTTCCAACATGAACAATATGTTAGTGTTGAATGGGTCAAATTTTAAGGATTGCAAAGATTATATTTTGATTGTTCTGTGTTGCATGGATCTGGTTACACGCTAAGGATTGAGCAACCTACTACTCCTAAGGACGGTAATACTTCTTGTTAAAGGAGAAACTACGAGAAGTAGGAATACTCGAATCATGTAAGTCTACTGATCATTGGGTTTAGCATCCCATAAGCCTTCCGAGGCACTGCATCTGAGTATATCACTAAGGCCAGTGAATACCTTGCCAAAATTAAGGAACGTTTTGTGAAAAACGTTAAGATTTAGACAAGCGTGCTTGATCTCAATAAAGTATACAAAGGCAAGGGCAACATAAGGGAGCACATTATGAAAATGTCTCACGTTGCTTCACTTAAGCTTCAATTCTAAAGACTTGTTTGTGCATTTGGTGTTGCACATTTGGTCCGTATCTGAAGAAATAAAGTAAAGGGCATTAAGAGAAAATTTATTGAGAATGTTGCTAAGGATATGGGTTCATCACAAAAGAAACAACATAAGGATAATGATAGTTGTTTCTTTTGTGGTAGACATGGATATAAAAAGAAGAGTTGTGACAAATATCACGCATGGTGTGCAAAGGAAGTTACAATTCTTGCTTCGGTCTGTTTTGAAGTTAATTTGGATTTAATCTCTAATGATATTTAGTGGGTAGATTCTGGTACTACAGCTCACATAAGGTTATCAATGCAAGGCTGTCTATGCTGCCGAAAGTCAATTGATGTTGAAAGATACATCTATATGGGATATGACAAATCAGTGGAAGTAGAGACTATTGGGCATTGTAGATTGTTATTAAATACTGTAATTATTCTAGTTTTGAAGGATACTTTATTGTACTGTCTTTAGACAGAATTTGGTTTCTATTTCTGCTTAGGACAAATTTGGTTTCTCTTGTTCATTCAGAAATAGTAAATTTCTTCCTTCACATAATTTTAATATGGTGGGCACTGTTTCCTTAAGTGCATATAACAATCTTTATATGCTCAACAATGTTACTTCATATTCAGAAGCTTTACATGTTGAATCAAAATGGGACTAAACAAATTAAATAATGAGAATTTGGTTAATTTATGGCACAAGTATTTAGGTCATATATCGAAATAAAGGATTGTGAGGCTTGTATCAGATAGTATATTGAATACACTTATCTTTTCAGATATTGATTTGTGGATTCAATGAATCGAAGGAAAGCAGACCAAACATAAGAAATTAGGTGCCGACAGAGGTACAGACGTCTTAGAATTGATATATACGGACATTTGTGGTTCATTTCCTTTGGTTTCATGGAATGGTCAACAATATTTATATCAAGTATAGACGACTGTTCTCATTATGGGTACCTATATTTAACCAATGAAAAGTTTGAGGTTCTAGACAAGTTCAAAATATTCATGGCTGATGTTGAGCTCCAACTCGACAAAGGCATTAAGAGAGTCAAATCTGGCACGTGGTGGCGAATACTACTATAGAAATGACTGCTCAGGTGAACAATGTCAAAGACCTTTTGTCCTCTATTCGGAAGAGTGATCGTCCCTTAGTACACCATGTCGGGATCGCACAAAATGAGTGGTGTAGCTGAAAGACTAAATAGAACTCTTAAAGATACATGAAGGAGTATGATTTATCATTCTTCTTTGTCACATTTGCTTTTGGGAGAGGCATTAAAGACTATAGCATATATATTCTCATTTGGTCATCCAGAAAAATTTAGAGATTTTTTAAATTTTATGATCCCACAAAAGGAACTAATTTGGGACGAGATATATAGTATTCTTTGAGGATGTTGAGTTTGGGGGGAAGAATGTATTAAGGAACATTACTTTTGAGGAGGAGTTTGTATAGACACCTACTACTGCTTCTAACAATGTTTAGGTATCAGTTACTATCATTGAAGAAGAAACAGATTAAGAACCTCAAGATGATAATGTTGTAAACATTCAATCTCATGTGGACGATGTCATTTAAAGTCAATCTCAACAACCTCAATTAAGACTCTCGTAAATGGTACCACAAATTTTATAAAGTAGTTCTTTCATTTGGATTCAGAAAGAATGCTATTGATAGTTGTGTGTATCACAAGTTCAGTGGGAGCAAATACATCTTCTTGGGAAATATTGCACAACACCAAGAATCACTCTCGAAGAAATTTGAGGTGAAAGATCTTGGGAGAACCTCTTTTGTATTTGAAATCGAAATAAATTGAGATAGCTCTCGAGATATTCTTCGGTTGTCACAAAAGGGATATATTGAAAAAGTGCCTAAAGTAATTGAGATGCATAATTGCAAGTAAAGAAATACCTCTATGACTAAGGGAGACAAACCTAGTCTCATTCAATGCCCTAAGATAAATCTTGAGACTTAGAAAATACAGAAGGTTCCATATGCTTCGGCGATTGGGAGCCTAATGTGTGCTCAAGTGTGTATTAGACCCAATTTGGTTTTAATTGTTTATATGTTGGGCAGATATCTCAATAACCTGACATTGATCATTAGGAAGCAGCAAAACGGGTTATGATATATTTATAGAGAACTAAGCATTACATGCTCACATACAGAAAATTAGATCATTTGGAGAGATCTTTAGGCATTTTGATTCTGATTTTTTTAGATGCCAATACAGTAAATGATCCATTTTAGGTTACGTGTGTCTGTTGGCTGTGGAGCCATTTCGTGGAGAAGTGCTGAGCAAACACTTGTAGCTACTTCTTCCATGACAATAGAATTCGTAACTTGTTTTGGGCATCTAGTTATTGAATATGACTGTGAAATTTTGTCAATAAGCTGCATATTGTTAAAGTATTGAAAGACCACTAAAGTTATGTTGTGACAATAACCCTGCAGTATTGTATTTCAAACTACAAGAGTTCTGCTATGTCATAGTTTCTTGGTTGTAAATTAAAGTTCAGAATGGACAAATACCTATAGAGCATGAGGGATAGCATTTGATACCAAATTCGTTCACTAAAGGACTAACACTCAAGGTCTTTCATGGGCATGTAGCCCAAATAGGTGTTATGTTGTTTAAGGGTACTTCCGTTCAGTGGGAGTAATTTTGGTTATTGCTCTATATTGTGTTTTAAACATGCAGTTATAAAACTCATGTTATTCTCTGCAGAAATAAAGTATTATGTTTTGTTCATTATTTGTGTTATTTGGTTTGGGTTTGATCTCATTAAGAATTTGGGAGGACCAGTTGGAAATAGGCATGTATGATCACCTTGCATGAAATTTTCATGCTACACTCCATAATTGATCTGTTGTTGATTATATTTGCATATGTGATTATTGATGGGTTTAATCATGAAAAAATATGGTGACTGCCTCTTTCGTCCTATGCCGGTATGGTTGATAATAAGATTGTTCGGGAATACACTATGTGATAGCACTTTTGAGCGCTCATTCGATTAATACACATTTATTTGGTGTCATGTGTTTCCCAAGTGGGAGATTGTTAGAATTTTTGGGTTTCCACATGACTAATTTAATGTGTATGATTATTTTTCAGTTGCCCAATTAAAGTGATCTATTAAAGATTAAAGTTTGGGCTAAAGTGTATTTATTTGTTATGGAAATAAATGTAGATACCATATGTGATTTTCTATTTGATGAGGGACCGAATAGAAAATAAAGGGGTTTATATTTAATATAAATATAAGCTAGGGTTATGGTCCCCAGACGTTAGAAGAACATTCGATATCTCTGTATTCTCTCGGCAGACTATTGCGAAGAATGTCTCTGATCGTTTGGAAGATCCATAATCGCTGCAAAGCAATTCCGCCTTTCAATTAGTTATGGATCAAGGTACGCTTCCGCTCTACAGTTTATGCTCCTTCTCCGTCGTTCTTGATTAATCATCATAGAAAGCTTTATGTAATTGTTCAATCATTTATTACAACAATCCAAACATCATGGATATTATGGCATATGTACTTAAACAACCAGTTGCAATTCAAACAAATAGTTTTTTTCATTTAAAGATCTGTACTTAAAAAAACATGTGGTCCATATGTATATACAAAAGGTTAATGCAGATGGGAATAATATCAGATTTTTGGAAGTCTCTTATGCTTTGATCATTTTTACAGTTTACTTATGCATTGGGGTTGAGGAATAATCAAATTTAGAGAAAATCCCACTCTGGTTTTTGCATGATAAAATCAAGATACATTAAAATGAGAATAATGACAGCTCAGCTCAAATAAGTGTCATTATGGAGTTTGTGAAGAAACAAAATTGAAAAACATAGTAGTATAAAAATGCAGCAATAAAAATTACTCATAAAATTAGAATTTAGAATTTATAATTATACAAAGTAGCAGCGGCAAACAAAGAAGAATGATTTTTATTTTCAATCTTCAAAAAACAGATAACCTTACAACATGGAGTAAACCTATATATTCCAATCTACACATCTTCACGCTGAAACTACACAAACACAAATTGCAACGAAAAATAAAATAAAATAAAAAATAAATTGAATTAAGCTCCTATTCCCTTTTTCACGAGTATTGAACAACCAAAATTTATTTGCACCCCCAAAATAAAAAAAAAAAATTACTAGTTCCCCAAAATAAAAATCACAAATTCTTACAAGCGAAGATGAAGAATGAAAAATCATGCTTATCCTGATCTTTCCGCATCATCTTCTCCTCCAGCCATAATCTGCTATCCATCCCGCTCCTAGTCCTGAACATAAACACCGCGTATCCCGGGCCCGAGCCTGAGCCTGAGCCCGGACTGCAAAACCAGTCGTACACATCCCACATCAAATCCACCAGCAACCCGTCGAGAAAAATCGTCTGATTCCCTCTGAAATTCCACTGCAGCCTCTTCACCCTTATCACCGTCTTCTTATCAATAAACACCGACAGCACCGGCTGCTCCCCGCCGCCGCCGCATTGGATCACGATCTCGTGCGGCGCGCCGCCCTCGTGGAATCGGGCCTTTGTGGAGTACAGCGTGTTGCCGGAGAAGTGCTCCTGCCGCGAGACGAGGGAGAATTGGGCGATTCGAGCCCCCGATTTGAGTCTCCTGAAGTAGGCCTCCGGCGCCGCGTCGCCGAGGATGGGGCCGAGCTCGGAGTCGAGGGCGATGAAGAGGTAGAAGCCGTCGATTGGCTCCGGGCCGGAGTCGTAGCGGGCGGCGGAGAGATCGTAGAAGATCTCGATTGCGGTGGTGTGGAAATCGAGGGTTTTGGCGCCCTTGAGCTTGCGGAAAATTCGGGAATTGGTGGTGAGTTTGAAGAGGGCGGGGGTGGACTGGTCGTCGCCGAAGGAGATGGTGAGGCCCTGCGAGAGGGTGTTCCGGGTCCAGGTCAGTGTCACCGGAATCTGCTTGTGGTTGGAGAGGGTTGTTTTGTAGAGAGAGGTGACGGCATTTTGAACGGAAGGGGTTAGGTTTGGGGAAATGCAGGAATTCGCTGAGTAGGTGGAGCACGATGTATCGGAAATCTGAACTGCGTATTCGCTGAAGCAAGATGTTAAGTCTCTCATTTGTGAGGTCAGAGAAGGAGAATGGTAATGATTCTGGCAATTTGATCACACACTCTCTCTTCTAAACTGAGACGGAATTACTTTATTTCGTGACAGATCATCCAGGTCACAGATATCCGAATTTTAGATGGCAAGAGAAAGTAAACTGTGTACGCATATATATAAACAAAATTGCAGGGGTGATTAGCAAAATTGATCAAGACGAATATCTAGAATGGCAAAAACATTTATTATTGTGATGGGATAATTCATATTTAAATCATTCATTATTAATATGATTTTTATTAATAATTTATTAACCAAATCTTATTAATATATTATTTTTTTATTAATAAAAATAGTTATTGTATTTTAATTTAGTGTATAAATATAAAATTAAAAATTTTGATATTTTTCGAACACATGAAAGGTTGTTAAAAATCATATCCACATCATTCATGAATCATTTTTATTACCAACTTTACTTTCCTGTAAAGCTATCAAGTTTCAACCATCATTTTCCCAAGAATTATTTTCGTTATTAACTAGTACTGTATTAACTTTACTTTCTTGTCCCTTCGGGGACATCCGATAAAATTAACTATACTTTCTTGTCAATCAAGCATGTTAGTACTACTATATTCACTTTATTGCCTTATTCTATACTCCATCCGTCCCACTACAAGTGATGGATTTCTTTTGGACACGAGAATTAAAAAAATGATATACTATATGGAATTAAAGTGGAGAGAGTAAAAGAGAAGAAAAAGTAAGAGAGATAAAGAGAGAATAAAGTAAGAGATTATTAAATTTTTAGCTAAAAAAGAAAAATGATCACTTGTGATGGGACAACTCAAAATTGAAAGTTGATTACTTGTGATGGAATGGAGAAGTACCATTTTTTACCTTTTTACTTTGTCTCACTTTATTTAATTAAGTGAGATATGTCAAAATGTATCATTTAGACTGAACATTTTAAAAAGGAAAATATGTCAATTATAATAGTGAGGGAGTATTTTATTAACGAAGTGTTTGGTCGTTATGGCATTATTAATCATCATTGTCCAGTTTGCTATATTTGTACATCAAGTGCTCAAATTAGTATCCTAATATAGTGGTTCGGAAAAGTTTCGTCGATTTGTTTAATAAATAAATCCTGTTCAGATATAAGCATGTCAAAGGAGCAATATGCACATAAATACACAAGAATTTCTAAAATACGAGTAGAATTTACTTTTTTTCTCTATAGCAAAAGCAATTGATATTGGGTACAAATGAGGCGACCAATATGAATTCAAATGTGGCTCGTAATAATTCTTAAAAAAAATTATTTTAGTGATTTAATAAAATATCTTACACATATTGTTATGTTCATTTTATTGGGGTCACATTATCATTTCTATAATTAGTAAAATGGGCAAGACAACTCATATAATGATCTCATTAGTCATGTTGAACTATGTTATGGGACCCCATTAGTTTTGTTAATTACTCCTTTATCTATAATTTTTGTGGCCAGACAAAGTCGCAAATGATTATATGGACTTGGTGAAAGGTCAGCGCAGATTAGGTAACTCTATTTTCGTGAATGTTAGTTAAAATCCCATTTTGTGAAATGGAGCTAACAAAGTGCTAGAAAATACGCATTTTTCGTGCCTAAAACTTTCTTACTTCTTGCTTAAAAACGTGTCAAGAAAAATAAATACTAACTAAATTTCACATAGTCCAAAATGAGAAGACATAAATATTGCCAGTGTGATTATATGCACTCGAATTATTTGAACAAACGTTCAAGCAATAACGGCCACATTATAATCATTTTATATAAACGCATTTATAGAGGGATACACGTAATGGAACCAACCAACGAATAAAAACAAATTGAATCAATTGAATGATGCGATTTGTCTCTATAAATAAATTAATTAAATAGGGGGTGTGCCCACTAATTAGATTGACCTCAATATTTTTCTATATAAATTTACTCATTATTTAGTTGAAGTGTTATTTTAATTAGGTTTTTGGAAGTATTCAACTAATATTTGGGTTCGAATTATTTAATATTCCATATACCATCGAGCTCAGGGGATTTAGTTCCGTTATCTGAAGTCTGAACTTCTGAAGCCGATATCAAATATTTGATCTAAATATTTTTCATATCAATTTGCATAAAAACTATTGTTTCAAAAAATTATATACTAGTCTGTAACAAATCTGTATACACGTGAAGGCGACGAACGAAAAGGTGTGTTTAGTACTATGATAAAAGGCTTTCTAATAAGAGCATCCACAATAGCGCCTATCGCACCGCTTAGCCGAGCGCCGGCGCTAGGCGGTGCGCTAGGCGATTTATTGCAACCGCCTAGCGGTTTCCGGATTAAAAAACCGCCTAGCGCTCGGCGGTTCCGTGGCGCTAGGCGGTGCGCTGGGCGATCCGCTCGGCGCTATTGCAGCGTCCGGATCGCCTAGCGCACCGCCTAGCGCGATTTTTTTTTCCGAAACACTATATATACGCGTCTTGCACGTCATTTTCATTCGCACCACTTGTTTTAACGAGTACTCTCTCTATCTAAATTTCTGTACAATATCAACAACGGTAAATGGATCTCAACAACGAGCCTACTTCAGGGAGTAGCGGGTCTCAAGCTCAAACTCTCCCGGTCCCCGTGGGAAGTGGATGGAGTCAGATGCCACCATACTACAACATGTACCAGTGGCAGCAGATGATGTCCGGGATGCCAACCGGGGGGAGTCCGCCGGGGGGGTTTCAGGCGATGCCGGGGTGGGCACCCAGTGCTCAGATGATGCCGGGGTGGGCACCCGGGATGCAGATGATGCCCGGGGGGATACAGGCGACGCAGGGGACGCCGGGGGGGGGGGGGGGTACCGGCGACGGGGGGATCCCCGGCGACACAGGGGACACCGGGGGGACGTCTATCGCCCCAGTTTCGATTTTTCGACTAGTTCGTCGCACACATCGACCCCAACGGAGGCGCAGCCGTTGCCCCAATTTGACACTTTCTCCTTCGATGAATTGGGGTTAGATCTTCTCGGTGTTCCGGATACTCCCGTTCAAACGGGGGGCGCAGGGCGGGGTCGTGGCGCCCCAAAGAAGAAAAACAAGGGGAAGAGGGTCGGCGAGTCCTCGCAGCCGGGTGAGGACGACAGCTCGGTACGGAGGAGGTGGACAGACGCGGAGAACGTCGCGCTAGCCAAGGCGTGGGTGAGTGTTTGCGACGATCCTCTCGTTTCGAACAACCAGAGGATCGTCAACTTGTGGGGCAAGATAGCAGCAGCCTACCAGAGGTTTTGCCCGGAGGGGAGGCGATGCACCGGGGAGGATTGCCGGAAGGGGTGGGACCGAATCAGGGCTGCGGTCTCCCGATTTTCGGGCTTGTACACCAACGCCCTCCGCATGATGAGCAGTGGCCAAACGGAGGAAGACTGCAGGAGGATAGCGGAGAAAGCCTTCCCCCTGAAGGGGGTGTATAAGGACTTCACCTACTGGAACTGCTATCTTGTGCTGAACGACTCCGAGAAGTTCCGAGTAGGTGTCAACGCTGGCTGATCGAAGAAGCAACGACTGAACTATACCGGTGATTTCAGCGGCAGCAGCGGTGGTTCCCACGAGCTCCCCGAGACGGCCCAGGAGGTCCCGACCCCTCGTTCGTTCGCTCGTCGAACTCGCCAGGTTGGGCATAGGCGGGCTCAACGGGAGGCGAGGGGGGTTCCCAGGAGGTCCAGTCGGCATCCCCCCCTTGGCCAATCCACAGCGGATCTCAAATTCTTCGCGCGTCAACAAACGCGCGCTCAGATGGTCAAGACGATGGCCGAATGGCGGGCAGCGGTGGACCCCGTGGAGAAGAGTTTGCTTCAAACATTGCTCCTGAGCATGCAGGAGGATTTGGAGGCGGCACGGAGGGAAGCCCCCGGGAGTAGAGGCGGCGGCGGCGACGGAGGCGGAGGCGATGGTGGCGACGGAGGCGGAGGCGATGGTGCCGACAACGACGGAGGAGACGACGACGGAGCAGAGGAGTGAATTATTGTACTTTTTTGTTAATTATTGTAATTTTTTTAAATTATTGTACTTTTTTTAAATTATTGTACTTTTTAAAATTTTAATAGTATTATTAATGTTTCCCGTATATGTCTCGTAAATTAAATTCCGTATATTGTGTGATTGTTAATTATTTCATTTTTATATAATTGTTATTAGTGATGTGGCTATTGATGTGGTTGGACTATTTATGATGTGGCTAGGCTATTGCTGTGTTATTTATGATGTGGCAGGTGGATTTTTAGTGTTGATGATGTGGCGGAGGAGTTTGTGGCTAGGCTATGACTAAGCTATTGCTGGGCTATTCCTATTGTGGATGCTGTAATAAGATCGTTACTAATTGTGCGAATTCAGATGAACTTTTGAAGTTAATATGTATGTGATTATGTAGGTATTTTGTGATAGGAACAAGTGAGTTTGGATCGGAAATTCTAGTCAATTCTATTAATAAAGACAGGCCACCAATCGAAAATTTAAATGCTTGTAATAACTTATTTTTGCATGATAATAATTAGGATTTTGATGAGCCAATTCTTGTGAGAAAAGCAATGTTTAGGCAAACTAGCTGCAAGTTGAAGGTAGGACAAGAAACACAAAACAAGGTTTTTTTTCGTTAATCTGTCATAAATATTTTTCTATTAATATGGTGCTTATATGTATCTTTAGAAATTGGTATTTTACACACTGACCAAAATCTTATGTCCGTGGAATGATATACTTTTATATTTTACAAAAGTCTGCAAGTTAGATATGTTAAATCTTGAAAAATAATTAATTAGTAGAATCTGATTTTACCCATCTGTTTAAAAGTATTTTGGATTCACTGACAGATTGTTTGTGATTCTAATTATAAATTGGCTCAGAAATGTAATTACACATTTTCTAGGTCAAATTTCCAAAAAAAAAACCAATGAGGTTGCAGATGGCATTACTAATTTTATTTGAGACCCAAATTTAGCAAATTACATTGACAAAGATGGTTTGATAATATATGTTGTTATAAAAATGGGGCATTGTCTTTATAATATTTTACGTATTAAACAGTGTTGGCAATTGAAACTAAAAATATAACCTATAACTGTCTCACATCGGTGTCAAGATAAAACTGAAACTAGTATATAAGTCTCATGGGCCCCTCCTCCTATCACCAATTGGTTTTAGGATGGAACCCATGGATTTCTATCATGGTATCAGAGCGGGTCGCCGACTGTGTGTCATATTTAACTGACCCAGCAGTATATCTGGGCTGAAACCGAAAAAAATGACTGACCCAACAGTATAACTGGGCTGAAAATTTGGGCCAAGTGGTCCCAACCGATCGGAAAAAATTGGACCGATTGTCCAATCGATTAGAAAAAAGTCCAACCCCTCCAAGGTTCACCTTGAAGGGTTTGAGGGAGGGTGTTGGCAATTGAAACTAAAAATATAACATATAACTGTTACACATCGGTGTCAAGATAAAACTGAAACTAGTATATAAGTCTCATGGGCCCCTCCTCCTATTACCAATTGGTTTTAGAATGGAACCCATGGATTTCTATCGAATAGAATTTTAGTTTCTGATAATGTATTTAAACAAACGCCATCTGACACTCTCACCCATTGAGAAAAGAAGATTTTGTTTCTAACAAAATCCAGAATTAGAGATACTATTTGCAATTTAAAATAGGGCAATGACAAGTATAGTAATCAAATTTGATTAATATATAATCTTCCTTGATATCAAAATTAAAAGGCCTAAAATGTCATTTTTCATATATAAAAATAACGTCGTTGTTTATGAATTGATTAGCTAAGTACAAACTGAATAGACATCTCATCTGCAAGAACATGTGCAAATTACGTACTGCACTCTTATTTAATTCTTAATTTAAAAAGTCCAAACTGAGATTATGAACCTTAATCATATTTAAGTAAAGGAGTATATGTACATGACAGCCTAGTTGCTTCTTGGAAGTTGTCGACTCTAACTTCGTTTGTCTTTTTTCCCTGGTTATAAATATTTTAATTTGTAATTTGTGGTAATCATATTTATTTTATTAAGAGAAAGCAACTTGGAAATTCGTTGTTTCTTGTGCTGCCGGATCAAGTCATTTTCTGGTCTTGATTCCACCATTTTTTTTCATTTCCTTTTAGATTACTTGCCAGAATTAAATAATAAAATCATAGAGAAGATGTTACCTACTTGAATTACAAAACAAAAAAATATATAGTAATAATTTAATTATTATTTTGTGTGACAGTTTCTCTAGTTTTCCTATAGGATGCTCCCCTCTAATATGGATTTTACAACTTTTGTTTTGTCTTTAATGTGAAAAAAAAGAAAGAAACAAAAATCATTTAGTTATTAAGGAATGTGGATATAGTAAAACTTTTGCTGCATAAGAGCATCCACTATAGGGGCGGCGCGCCGGCCGCCTCGGAAACGCCGAGGACGCGGCTATCTATAGTGGGCGAGGTGTCCGCTCCGTAGCGGACAAAATTTTCGGGGCGGTAGGGCGATCGACGACTAGGCGCCGAGGACACGCCTAGCGCAGTGCGCCGCGCCGGCCGGCGAGCATGCATATAGGGCGGCGATGAGCGGCGCGCCGGTTAGGGGGGACGATTTTTTTTCATTTTTTTTTTAAATTCAATTTAATTTACTTATAAATACACCTCATTCCCATCATTAATTTCACACCATTCCAACTATTCACTCATACTTTCTCTTACTAAAATTTGTGGATTCCATTGGTATTAAAAATGGACAATTTGTGGAATGACGCGTGGAATTCTCTGATTCAAGAGGTGCAGAACCAAGCCGACGAAGAGGATGCGGCGCGCGCGGCGGAACTGGCGGAGGCCGCGGTCCCTCGTGAGATTATTGCTCGTCGGACCATCCAACGAGACCATAGCGGAGCGCACCAGCGGCTAATGGCGGACTACTTTGTGGATAACCCCGTTATCCACCCGAGATTTTCCATCGGCGTTTTAGAATGTCGCAACGGCTCTTCACCCATATAGCGACGAATTTGGCGGAGAGGTACAGGTGCTTCACCCTCCCGAGTGATTGCACTGGCCGGATCGGGCAGTCTACTTTTCAGAAATGCGCCACTGCAATTAGGCAGCTTGCCTATGCCGAACCGGCTGATATGTTCGACGAATACCTACATATGGGTGAGGGTCCAGAAATCAGCTTCGTAGCCAACGGAACGTAGTACAACAGGGGGTACTATTTGGCAGATGGGATATACCCTCGTTGGCCCGTATTCGTCAAGACAGTTCGCCAACCGGTTGGACCGAAGAAACAATATTTTGCGAGAAAACAAGAGGCTGCTCAGAAGGATGTTGGGCGAGCTTTTGGTGTGCTCCAAGCGCGATGGGCCATTATATGGTGCTCGGCACGAGTTTGGCACGAAGATGATGTTGCGGATATTATGTTAACATGTATCATATTGCACAATATGATAATAGAAGATGAAGGCTTTGCTGCGGAGCGTTGGGCACCGGAAGATGGTGCAAGTTCAAGTCACGGTGTTGCCTCCGTGCCGATACAGATGGGTGTACCACGTAGTAATGAATATTTGCTCCAACGTTTCACTGATATGCGCAGGAGCACAGCACATACAACACTCCAGCCGATTTGATTGAAGAGGTATGGGCACGTAGGGGAGTGGGCGCAACGTGAAGAAGTGGTGTGAATTTCTGTAGATTAAATTTTCGTTGTATAATTTTTCCATTACTTTAATACGACGAAAATTTAGTATTCAACTTTAATTTATTTAATTATAGCCGTTTTTTTCTAATTATGTGTAGTCTGATAAATTTTATTATAATTGAATTAAAATATACAAAAAATAAAATAAAATGAAAATTGGCGAAAAAAGTGTTCACTATTGCTGCGGACACTTTTTTTTGTGGACGCGGACAACTAAGAAGTGGCTATGGACAAAAAAAGTGGTGGGGCTATTGGAAGTGTTCACCTTACCGTGGATGCTCTAAAGAAAACCCATTTTATTTATATTTCCCTTTTGGTTTTTGATTTGATGGGTATGGAAGGAGTCAATTGATTCTATTTTTATTCTAGTTAGTGATATTGTTTTCAAAATAGTTTTAAAGTTCATCGAATCCATTTTATTTATATTTCCCTTTTGGTTTTTGATTTGATGGGTATGGAAGGAGTCAATTGATTCTATTTTTATTCTAGTTAGTGATATTGTTTTCAAAATACTTTTAAAGTTCATCGAATTATAACTATTTTTATAAGTAAACAAGTTGTCAACTGCTTGCAACGAAACATTAATATCCCAAAGTATATTTATGCACCAAATTTAAAAATATAGTGATTTGAATGTCTTGCTCTTCCTATCGATAAGCAACCAAATTTTCCCAATAATGATCTTTTAAAGTTTGGGCAGTCCTATACTTATTTACAATTCCACATTTTCGATTAGGCCAACTTATATGATTTTGATCACTCTATTAATGACACACCTAATATTCTTCTACATTATTTGCTTACAATTTGAAGCTGTTAGTCCTCAATGAATGATTCTATTCTAGTTTGGCAAAAATAATATCCTTTATCAAAACCTTAAATTTAAAACGCATGGTATGGTAATAAAATTTCGATTAGTATAATTAGCAATGAATGACAATGACTATAAATCATGGTGGAAAAAATATTAATGGTCATTTATTGGGGTATTCTCCATCCGTCCCTCATTAATTGACACTAATTTTTTTATTTTTCCTCAATTAATTAACCCTCATACTTTTTACTCCATCTATCCCAAAGAAATAACTCTTTTTTTGGGCGGTACAAAATTTTATACAGTTTTATTTTATGTGTTAAGTGATTGGTTAAAGCAACTACAAGTATCGATATGCTGCTTTCACGAGTAAGGATCTGATCTTACTCACCGTAGAGTAGTTCACCTCACCGGACAACGGCTTCAAATTCGGTGCATCTATTAGCCATTCATGAATTTAAAGCCTGCACCCAATATTGGCATAGAAAATGATAAATTTAAAGCAATTCAAAAAATAATTTTATTTTGTTCATTGAAGAAAAAATCGAAAAATCTCATAGTTCATCTATTTAACTTAAGAAAAAGGAAAGTTTAGGGGGAAAATGAGAAAATATCAAAAGTTTGTATATTTGTATGCTAATAACATGTCATATTGTCACGTAGATGATGATATGCCAAGTGTACTCCATATTAGCTTTAATATGGCCAGAATTGTTTGTCGGTGTAAAAATTAGAAAATTCAAAGTTAATGTATTTATATTCTAAAATAAAAGTTTATAGAGAAAAAACCCCCAAAAATTCTTATATTCCTTTGGATGATTGCATCTTATTAGAGTTATCAATAGGACCTGGTCCAACATGGCTTAGGTCCAACCCAACCGGTGAAACAAAGCGGGCGTAACTGAGCATTTTGATTGAAGTGGTCTCCAATCATTTTTAAACTCAGGCTCATCCCAAGCCCATCAAAAACCAGGCTCCGGCCCATGACCAACCTGCCCAGGATTACTTTAGATGATCATGAGACCAACAACTACTAATCGTGTATTTTAATTATTTATACTATAATCAAAGCTAGTGCTATAAAATCTAAACTCTTGTTAAGAGTAGCTATAATTCCACTTCAAAAATATGCACGTTAAACCGACAAAATTTACCAATGAATTACTTCTGCCAGTATTAACAACGAAATGTCCATTGGAAAATTTACCAACGAACTACCGTCGGAGTCGTTGCGGAATTTGGAATTCGGCTTTGCTTATTATGTCGATTAAATCCACTGGTCAACATTATTTTTCCAATAAATTTAATAAAAATAGTAAATAAATTATATGCTAAAAGTATATTTCTTTCTACCGCTATTGCTTGAGGACTCCATGGTTGCATAATCTGCTACCTAACTTTGCATCAATTACCGAAAACACTAATCTTTAGTTTGTCGTATTGAATGTGATATAGAAATCGAGCATTTGCTCCTAAATTTTGTCTTTGAAAATGCTACATTGCTCTATTCTTAAGTAGAGTATGATCATTAAATTTGTTGTCTTCGGAAATGAAATAGTTGTCTTCGGAAATGAGATAGTGCAATTGTTGATTAGGTCATCCACAACGTTGTCATTAAACCGTCCATTAAATTACTATTCGCGGGCCCCATTGTACTTGTTTACTTCATCCCTTAACTAAGGGACGGAACCTACAACCCTCCGTCCATTAACTGTCCCTTAACCATCCCTTAACTGTCCCTTAACCGTCCCTTAAAGTACTATTCATTCAATTTCATTTTTTTATTTTTATTTCCAACCAAATTCAATTAAAAAAACACACTTCATTAAAAATAAAATAAAATTACAACATAAAATAAAAATACAACTTAAAATTCAAAAAAAATAAAAAAGACATATTTAAAATCCTAAAAAAATAAAAATGACATAAATTAAAATACAATTTTATAGAAAATAAAAAAAACTACTCCGCCGGCGAATCATCCCCCGAAGGCGGTGGAGGTGCAATGAAGCCGTGAGGAGGCGGAATGCCAAGTTGTGCTGCCATAAACGTAATTCCGTTAAGCCAGGCTTGGTATTGGGCGGGCGCTTGACTCAACTTATTTTAACACAAGAAATTCCCGCAAGTGTACGGGGCTAATGTAGCACAAAGCAAGCAAGAGTATCGTATCCCACAGAGACAAAATGTGTAAACTCAAGTACCACAGACCGATTTCAACTACTATCTAGACAAAACAAAGGTTTGGTTTTGGTAAATAACTAATGAACATAAGCAAAGTAAAATAAGAGACAAAAGATAAAGTTTCAAATAAGAGAACGAGGTAGAGCTTTGGATCCAACTACAATACCCACAATGTAAACAACTCAACAACTTTGATTACCCGTTGAAGTCTCTAGGATTAGAAGGACAATCGCTATTCTAGGCTAAGCCCCCTCTCGAGTGCACTCTACCCGTTGATTAACTATTAATACTGAAGTCTCCTTCTAATACTTCACAATTAACTCCTATACTCAAAAGATTCAAGTCCTCACCCTAGAATTCCTTCTCTCGAATGCAAATTATCTAGGTGTTGTTCATTCTTTTATCAATCCTAAACAGGTATCTCTCGATTACTCCAAACTAGGTCAATATATCCAATTGGTAGCTAGGCAATTGAATTGAAAGGCACAAGAATGAAACAAAATAATCACAAGAGCATAGGTAATCAAAAGCTATTGAATCAATCACAAGTATTCATTGTAGTCTTCACCAAAACTCTACAAAGGATTTAGCTACTCATATCCAACTCAAAAACATAAAAATAATCCATAGTCATTGAATTAAACATGAAAACCAATGAAAATACTCCCAATAATGGATTGAATGGCAATTCGTCTTCGTCTTCAATCTTGTTGAAGATTGGGACTCCTTGTCTCACAAATCCGCTCTCCAAACCTTCAAGAACTGCAGTTGGGCGTGTATGATCTCTTGAGGTCGAAAACCTAGGTCTCCTTTTATACCCGGGGCGGAAATAATAGCAATTCAATCTCGCAGAACACATCGCCCGGCCGGGCGATTTTAAGTCGCCAAAACGCCCGGTCGGGCGAACTTTCTGGAGTTCGTGACCAAAAACGCCCGGTCGAGCGTTTTCCCCTTAAAAATAGCCCGGTCGGGCGTTTTCTCTAGAATACTCTTAAAGCATTGTCTTCGTCTTCGAAAGGGCTTCGTGTGAGTATCTTGCACGCCCCCATCGGAGTCAGGATGAGAGAGTTATGGCTATTATACGAAAGTCGCGCATTGAAGCGCGCCCGGTCAGGCGATTCTTCCTTCAAGCTCGTTTTCAAGTCATTTTCACTTGTTTTAGCTCCAAACACTCGACAAACTCGTCAAAACACTTATGTAGTGGATAATGGATGTAAACTCAAGTAGTATGCTACAAAAACACTGAAATGTTCACGTTAAACATCCAAAATACTTGCTAAACCACGAGTTTATCAGCGCCATGCGGGAAGTGTCCGCCATTGTGGCGGTCATGTACATGGCCATAAGGGAGTTGGGGGTCCCCTCGAGCTCGAGCCCGCCTAGCTTGATTCGGCTCGGCCCCTCCTCCCTCTAGCCGCCTTCGCCGCATTTCTCCCTTGCGGCCGACGGCGCCCACGGGAGGACCCCCGGCATCGTCTGCCAGAGTCTCAACCTCCTGCGAGGCAAACTCTTGTGGCCCGCTGCCCGAACCGCCCTCACCAGACAGTATTGGCCACTCGTTGTGTGCTTCATGCGCTTCGAGTTCGAGCTCGTGCTGGACCGCACACTGCCGGCCCACCTTTCCTCGTCCTTGACGACCTCCCAAACAATGACATATTTGAATTGTTTGCCGGTATCGTCGAAGTAGACCCGCAAAGCCGACCTCAGAATGTCGGCTCCCGTGGCTCCGCTTTGGTAATGAGCCGCTTCATTCTTGTGGATGGCGCAGAATCGTTTGACCTCTCTGTCAACTCAGTCAAAGTGAGCGCGGAGCAACTTATATGTGCGGCGGCGGGACCCCTTCGGCTTAATCTGGTGGTAGGCCTCAGTGACCTTTTCCCAGAAGCACTTCCGGGGTTGTTGATTCCCGACGATGGGATCGTACGAGACGCTGATCCAGGCGTTGTACACCGCCAGCGTTTCTTTGGGGCCGTACGTATGCCGGCCTAGATCCTCCTCCTCCTCCACCTCCGCCCTGGAGCTTCCACCGCCTCGGCCTCCTCCCCCGCCTCGGCCTTCTTCCGAAGTGGGTTCAACGGAATAATCCTCCCGAATCTGGGATAATCCCTGCGAATACCGCGGGGCGGAGGGATAGACGTATGCATCCACGTCAAAATTGGGTGGTTGGTACCTCCGGCGTCGATGAACCCTGGGTGCCCGGCGTCGACGAACTGGAACCACCCAATGTGCTGTACATGCTCCCCCAGTTGCCGAACGCGTTGAGATTCCACCCGCCGGAGCCGCCACCGCCTGAGTTTCCTTCGCCGGACATTTTGTGATGAGATGTTAGATGAAAATTGGAGAGGAAATGAAGATGATTTGGGAAGAATAGATGTGTAGTTGTGTGTGAAATGAGGATGCATTAGGAGTATTTATAGAGTAAAAAAATTTAAAAAAAATGGAAAACGGCTATAAACGGTAATATTACCGTTTTTAATTTTTAATTTAATTTTTTATTTAATTCATTTTTTTTAAATGAATTATTGCGTCAGCGTGACGATGCCCACTCGCGGGCCGGCGAGTGGGCGTCACGCATGGCGCCAGGGTGCGCCACGTCGGCTCGGCACGTGGCGAGACGTCTCGCCATTCGTCACTCCGTGACGGAACACGCACGGGCTGGGGACGAGACGGGGCGCCGCAACGCGTCACGCCGCCGTCCCGCGTGACGTGTTGCGGGTGGCCTTACAAGTATGTGGTCTCACTTTTTTTTGTGAGGTACCAGTGTACTACTTGAATCACTATATATGGTCTATGAGAATGATAAAAAAAAAATTGGACTAGTGTATGATAGGGATTGATAGTTGCCTTGCATGTCTGTTTTATACTCCCTCGGTGTCTCATTTGTGGCGGCATGAGTTTTAATGAATAAAATAAGAGAGAAAGAGAAAAAGTAGGTAAAGTACGAGAGATATGAAGAAAAAGTAAGTAAAGTATTTGGGGGAGGAGACAAAGTGCGTTAAGTATGAGTGAGAAAATTTTCATTTTTAGAATGAGACTATTTTTTATGGACATATCGAAATGGTAAAATGCGACCATTTTTCGTGGACGGGAAAGTAGTAGTATTTTTTTGTTGCTAATTGCAGTTGTATATATTACTTCATAGTGTTTTTTTTTATGTAAAAGAGAATTTTGGACTTAAAGTTAGAATGAAGAGTTAGCTATAACGGTAAACATTTTGTACCAATTATTTCATTACCATGACTCAAATGGTGCTTAAAATTAGAATGAACAGTTAGCGACAAGGTATTCATTTTGCACCATTTTAAAAAAAAATTTACCATGACCCAAATAGTTGGTCATTACATTGAGCATGTTGTGTTATACATAAGCATATGCTATAGGGTGTGGTTGATGACTAGCTTGGGGTGGGACGACTTTGTTAGTTTTAATATTATATTGTGATTTAATTATCTTTTAACTGTGCTAAATTATGTGTTTGGGCATTAAATAGGTAAAGAGCTTACATAAATATGAAGTTATAGTCAAATCAGAAACGGCACGAATGCTAGACCTTTAGAGCATCCACAACCGTGCTCTTGCCAGCGGCACGGTTGTGGGCCCGACCCCACTTTTTCTGTCTGCTCTCTGACAAGAGCACAACACCCACAGCTGTGCTCTTCCGCTAGGACGAGCACAATTAATTTAAAATTCAATTACACAAAAACATTTCCATAATACAAAAATTCATTAAAAAACCACAATAAATATTACAAATTACAAATAAAATAAAAAAGACATAATTAAAATCCTAAAAATTAAAAATTACATAATTAAAATCATAAAAATTAAAAATTACATAATTAAAAAACTAAAAATTAAAAATTACATAATTTAACTCCTAAAAATTAAAAATTACATGATTATTGGCTAATATTACCCGAGGAAGACTACGCATCCGGCGGCACCAACCCCAATTATTTTTTGAGACCCAATATCATGTCCTCGTGCGTTTGAAGTTGCGTGGGGGTCATAGTTGACCTATCGGCCATATTGAGTTGGGCCAAAAGGGCCTACAACGAGTTGTTCGGGGGTGGAGGTGGAACATAGGGTGCGGGTTCGGGGGCAGATGGAGTCCGGCGCGACGGCGTTCGGCCGCCGCCTTCTTCCTTCCTTGCGGTCGGCGTCGGGAACCGCTTGGTCCGGCGTCGGGGCTACCCAAGTTAGCTTCGGCGAGTTGGCTAGCCACTTCTTCGCCGACGTCGGATAGGGATGCCGACCGTGACCGTTTGGAGGAGCCACTAGAGGAGGATGTTACGCCTCCCAGATACTTCGGGTGCGTCCTCGTTTCCTGCCAAACATTTAGGTACTTGAACGACTTACCGTTCATGGATTGGTAGGTGCTCAGCGCCGCAGTGATGATGTCGACCTCGCTCCGGCCACTCCCGGCATTCCGCGACTCCTGGAAGAAATAGCCATTGAACTTGCCAATTTCGTCGTTGGCTCGGCCGATGCAGTTGCGCACCATACTCTCGTTGCGCTCGATCGTTCCTGGCGGCCGGTTTGCATTGTACCGCCGAGAGACGCGCCACCAAAAGTGATCGCCGGATTGGTTCGTGCCAACCACCGCCTCTTCGGAGATTTCCAAGTACGCCTTGAACAATCTATCCATCTCCGCCGGTGAGTACGGTGTGCGGACACCGGCGCGAGATGGAGGAGTCGGAGTTTGGGAAGGGACGGGAGGCCTAGGCTCCGGTGTCCACCCGTATCGCCCATCGGAGGCACCTTGCTCGTCGACCGGGTATGGCCGGTAGCCACCCGGAACGCCCGAATCTTGGGTGAGAGGAGGGGCCGAATAGTCCGTTTTCGGACTAGGAAACGGTTGTGAACCGAACCATTCGGGGTTCCAACCGTGGGAGCCCGTAGGGTTATCGTCTTGGCCGGACATAGTGATGTTGTAGGGTATGAGAGAATGAAGATGAAAATGGATATGAGAGATTGAAGATGAAAATGGATATGAGAGAATGAAGATGAGAATTGTGTAGTTTGATGTTAATTTTTTGGAGTGAAATTGGGGGTATTTATAGATGAAAGTGTGTATTTTGGGGTAAAAAAATGAAAAAAAAATAACAAGTGGAAAAAAACGGTTACAAACGGATATTTTTTTTTTGGGAAGTGATTTTTTTTTTTTATCGGTTTTTTTAATTAAAAACCGATTTTTTAATTAAAAAAAAAATTAAACACAACGGCTATGCCGTTGACGAATCCCAGCGCGCCACGTCAGCTGCTCGCTGGCACGGCGGGTAGCGTCCGTGCCAGCGGCGCGGACGGCCATGGCTACGGACGCCACCGTTGTGGATGCTCTTAGAGTCGTATGGACCTGACATTGAATATAGCAGAAAATGATAAGTGTTACTATAGTAGTATTTGAGTTAACTACTATATTTACTCCCTTGGGTTTGGGTTTACTCTTATATATCTTCTACTTCATTCGTTAATACTGGAGGCGTTTTTTTTCTGCAGATTTAAGAAAAATTGTATTACATGAGCTAAGTAAAGGAAGAATAAAGTATAAGATGAAAGGATATGGGCTAGATTAGATTAATATGGATTAAATAATTATAGTTGGGCTACAATTATAATTAGTCCATAAGCCCAACAATCATGAAACCCTAAAGACTCTTTGTCTATATAATGGTTATTTATTCTCCATTGTGGGAGATGAGAAATATCATAACATTAGAGAGAAAATACGTAAAGCTTTGTAGAGAATTCCTAGCTTTCTCTATAGAGCGATTGTATCGAGGAATTGTTCCTGCATCGGATCAGAATACACGTGGACCTCGATAGTAATGGATTCTACTTGCAGAACACAATCGTAGAACAAAACACAACAACAAGTAAGATTTAGTTCCGTTGTGTATTACGTGCTCAACTTGCAATATGATTATGAATCTAGATCTGTTATTCTTGTCTGCAATTTCCGCTGCGCTCATTAGATGAACACAAGAATTCCTAACAGTGGTATCAGAGCTCAGGGCTCGATTCATAATTATTTTGTTTGCGAATTATTTGTGGATTAACCGTGGTAATGTAATTGGAATAAATTTTGAATTCTGGGAATGTACACTCACATGAGAAATTAGATTTCAAGTTGGAAAAAATGAAATTAGATTTCAATCAAAATTTACGTAATGTAATTGGATTTCGATTTGCGTAATGCAATTGGATTTCAATATACGTAATGCAATTGGATTTCCTTTTAAAATAATAGGGCAGATTTCCTTTCAATATTTACGTAATGTAATTAGATTTCCTTTTTAAAATAATAGTATATCCCAATTACGTTAATAAATATTAATTGGATTAGTATTTTATAATTTTGTATTAATTTAGAATTAATATAAATAATTAAATCCACATTTAATTAAAGAATAAAATTTGATTTTATTTGTTGAGCATTATTTGATATCTTATGTGATAAGCATGCTATTTGATTTTATGCTTATTTTATTTAACTATAGTAGTTAGAGACCGTGTTATATTATGTCTGGGTAGGCGGCGCCCAGTATATGTAGTCCGTGTTATACTATGTCTGGGTAGGCGGCGCCCAGTATGTGTAGTCCGTGTTATACTATGTCTGGGTAGGCGGCGCCCAGTATTTGTAGTTCGTGTTATACTATGTCTGGGTAGGCGGCGCCCAGTAATTGTTTGAAATTTAATATTGGATATTATATTCACAAAACTAGTATCACACTTTTCCCCTTAAAATATAAGTCTTGTTTTTTTGAAACAAACGCGTCGTCCATCACAATTGTTTGATGTTCCTAGTCTTTTCAACCACGAGTTTTAAGCCCTCGCGTTTACTCTAAATCTACAAGGTTTAGGCTCATTCATAGATGCATGGTTGGCATCGTGTGATGGGGTTGACTTGCTTAAATTATTTTGAGTAGCCCTCGCAACCAGAATAATTTATGGACGTATATTAATTAGATTAATAAACCAAGAAATTGTGAAATTGTTGTTACAATTGACTTGGAGGCCTACCTGGTGATATTATTGTAGTCATCAGCCCTCGCAGAGGCTACAACTATATAGACTTGGATCTTGGACCACTAAAATTTATATTTGATACAAATTCATTTTTTATGTTTGGGGGCATAATATATGTTAAAATTAGTGGGAGCTAATCAATACAATAAACCCTTGTTTGATTAGTGATGCGAATGTGATCTTTGTATGCTTTTCTGATTTGCTTTTATTTTAATTTCTGTTCAGATAAATGTCAAACTTGGCTTACAAATGTTTGATGGAAACAAACAAGTTGACTGGGTCAAATTTCACGGATTGGCTCTGTTGTTTGCGCTTGGTGCTAAGACATGACAAGGTTGAGTATGTCCTGGACAAACCAATCGGTGTCATCCCCGATAAGGAATCTCTTGAGTTTGCTACGTTTGACGTTGAAGCTCATCAGAAACACATTGATAATGCTTCTGATGCTCAGTGTGTCATGTTGTCATCTATGAGTTTGGAACTGCAAAGACAACATGAACACATGCTTCCATATGAAATGCTAAAGCACTTGAAGAGTTTGTATGCTTCACAAGCTCAAACTATGGAGTATGAGATACTTCGCGATCTCTTCAGCTGCAAGCTTCATGATGGAAGCAAGGTTTCTGAGCATGTGCTGAAAATGATTGGTTTGATTGAGAGGTTAGCATCGATTGGAACGGTGCTCCTCGAAAATGTCTCAACAAATCTAATTTTGCAGTCTCTTCCTAGTAGTTTTGAGAATTTCATTGTGAATTTCAACATGAACAACACGAAGGTTGGGCTGCCAGAGCTGCACAATAAGCTTAAGACTTATGAGTCTTCCACTGCTAAGGTAAAATCTGTGCTCATGATGAGCTCTTCTGCGAAGTCTTCGAAATGGAAGAATAAGCAGCAACAGAAGAAGAAAACATCTAAGGATGCTGTTCTAAAGCCTAAGAGTGGAGGGGCCAATAAGAAGTCGAAATTATCAAAGGATGAGTGTCTTTTCTGTCATGAGAAGGGACACTGGAAGAGAGACTGCCCAAAATTCAAGGCACAAGGTGCAGAAAGTGTGAGCTCAGGTATGTTTGTCATTGAGATAAATATATCTATGAATAATTCATAATCTTGGGTATTAGATACAGCTTGTGCCTCACACATTTGTAATAATGTGCAGGGTCTAAGTGACTGCAAGAAAGTGAGACCTGGGGAAGTTGATTTGCGTGTTGGAAATGGAGCAGGAGTTGCTGCCGAATGCATGGGAACTTATAGATTAGATATTCCCTCAGGACATAGACTAAATTTACATAATTGTTATTTTGTTCCAGTTATTTCAAATAATATTATTTCCATTCCAGTGTTAGACATTGAAGGTTTTTCCTTCCATTTTGCAAACAGCAGATGCTCGTTTTCTTTTAATGGATTGTTTTATGGAAATGCCACTCTTGAAAATGGATTATATATACTTGAATACAAACGAAATATTCTCAATGTGCAAAACAAAAGACCTAAGCTAAGTAATACGAATAATGCAACTTATCTTTATCATTGCAGACTTGGTCATATTAATGAGAAAAAAATAGCAAAATTGAGAAAGTTAGACTATCTCACTTCATTTGATTTAGAATCCTATGGAGCTTGTGAATTCCATCTCAAAGGAAAAATGACAAGTAAACCATTTTATGGGAAAGGGGTGCGTGCCAAAGATTTGCTAGAGTTGATTCACACTGATGTGTGTGGACCGTTTCCAACTCAAGTAACAGGTGGTTATTCGTACTTCATAACTTTTACTGATGATTTATCAAGGTATGGATACGTGTATCTTATGAAAAATAAATCGGAGGCCTTCGATAAATTTAAAAGAGTTTAAGTGCGAAATTGAGAAACAACTTGGGAAAAGTATCAAGACTCTTCGATCAGATCGAGGAGGGGGATACTTGAGCGGAGAATTTCTTGATTACTTGAAGTCACATGGAATCAAGTCGGACTGAACACCTCCTGGTACACCTCAAATGAATGGAGTATCTGAAAGGAGAAATCGAACATTATTAGATATGGTTCGATCCATGATGAGCTTCGCTAGTCTCCCTTTATTCCTATGGGGACATGCCTTACTAACAGCTATTTACATTCTAAATAGGATTCTTTCTAAATCAGTCGAGAAAACACCATATGAGTTATGGTGTGGCAAGATAGCAAGTCTTAACCATATCCGGACCTGGGGTTGTCCAGTTTTTGTTAAGAAAATGATGACTGATAAATTGGAAACTAAAAGTGAGAAATGTTATTTGTGGGATATCCTAAAGAAACTAAAGGGTACGATTTCTACTGTCCTGAAAATCACAAGGTGATAACATCAAGGAATGTGACATTTCTTGAAGACAGTTATGTCTGCAAGGAACAAGGTCAAAATACAGTAGATCTTGAAGAAATTCAAGAACCACAAGTTAACAATGAGGATGAGGTATTATCCACTGGATTGGACAATAACTCAGTGGGAGTTTTTGATGATCTATTGGGATGGGAAATTACTCTTAGAGAGGACCTTAGAGAGACTCTCGAAGGACAACCTCAAGACAATGAGATGCATCAAAGACAAGATGATACAATAGTTGCATCACCTCTACCTCAAGAAGATCATAGTGATATTCCTGAACCTTCTCTCATACAGAATGAACAGCCTGAACCAGAGCAAAACCAACTCAATAGGCCTAGAAGGATTCGTCGTGCACCTGAGAGACTGAATCTAATGGTTGGGAACCAAGATGATGAGGTTGATTTAGATGATGATGAGCCTAAGACCTATACCGAAGCGGTGTTAGACACCGATCAAGAGAAGTGGCTTGAAGCCTTGATATCTGAAATGGACTCGATGTACTTCAACTTAGTCTGGGAACTAGTTGACTTGCCAGATGGGGTTTACCCCATAGGTTGCAAATGGATCTTCAAAAAGAAGAAAGATGCAGATGGCAAAGTACAAACCTACAAGGCTAGGTTAGTGGCAAAGGGTTATAGTCAGCGCGAAGGCATTGACTATGATGAAACCTTTTCGCCAGTTGCTAAGATCAAGTCCATTAGGATATTACTTGCAATTGCTGCATACTACAATTTTGACATTTGGCAAATGGATGTCAAAACCGCATTTCTCAATGGAGAATTAGAAGGTGATGTCTATATGACACAGCCTGAAGGTTTTGTATCGAAAGAAAGGCTGAATGCAGCGTGCATGCTAAAGAAGTCCATCTATGGACTTAAGCAAGCTTCGAGGAGTTGGAATATTTGTTTTGACAGAACAATCAAATAGTTTGGTTTTGTCAGAAGCAAAGAGGACCCATGTGTTTATAGTAAACGCGAGAATGGTAACATTGTCTTCCTTATCATATATGTTGATGACATCTTGATTATAGAAAGCGATCATTCCATGATGCAATCCGTGAAAGAGTGGTTGTCTAGTTCCTTTATGATGAAGGATCTAGGTGATGCTTCCTATATCCTTGGAATTAAGATCTATCGAGATAGACCAAATAGGATGTTAGGATTATCACAATCCACTTACATAGACAAGTTGCTAAGGCGCTTCTCAATGGAGAATTCTAAGAAATGTTTTCTTCCTATGGGACATGGCATTGTATTGTCAAAGAAGGATTGTCCTTCTAATGACAAAGAAAGAGACAACATGAAAAGGATCATGTATGCTTCGGCTATAAGATCTATTATGTATGCCATGATCTCTACTAGGCCAGTTGTGGCCTGTGCGCTTAGCATGACAGGCAGATTACAGCAAAATCCCAGTGAGGAACATTGGAAAACTGTTAAGACTATTCTTAAGTACCTTAGAAGGACTAAAGAATATTTCTTAGTCTATGGTGGACAACCAGAGTTATCAGTTACTGGGTACACTGATGCTAGTTTCCAAACAGAACATGACGACTATAAGTCTCAGTCTGGATATGTTTTATCCTCAATGGTGGAACAGTGAGTTGGAATAGTTCCAAACAAGGTACAACTGCCGATTCCACCACCGAAGCCGAGTATATTGCTGCATCTGAAGCTGCAAAAGAAGTTGTTGTTTTGTTAGAGTTCGTTAAAGAACTGGGTGTCATTCCGAGTGCCAATAGTGCAATACCTTTGTATTGTGACAACACTGGTGCTGTTGCGCAAGCAAAAGAACCCAGAGCTACGAACAGGAACAAGCATGTTCCCAGAAGATATCATCTGATCAGAGAAATAATTGAAAGAGGCGACATAAAATTAGAAAGAGTACTCACTGATGATAACTTGGTTGGTCCTTTCACCAAACCGTTATGTATAGCAAAACACAACAAGCACTTTGAGAGCTTAGGTGTTAAGCATGTTGGTAGATGGCTTTGAATCAGTGGGAGTTACAGTTTTATATGTCTTAGAAACTTTTTGTGTTCAGACAATATTACTTGATCACATTATATGAAAATTTTATTTTCTATGGGTTTTGTGCACTTATTGGAATAATTGTTTAAAATGTTTGCATATATTCTAAATATTTGTTCCCTTGAATTATGACTGTCGTTAATGGTGTGAGACATTAATGATATAGTATAATTCTAAAATAGCCCTAACCAATGATCATCAAGAATGGGATATTGATGATATGTTATAGGTTAGCATGGGGTTTGCATCACATTCTTCGAGAATGTAGTTGTTCTCACAACTATGAGATATTAGATACTCGTGATGGACACATGGTATACTTTGGAGAGTATTGGTATACCCTACTATTAAACTGTTTTGTTGAGTGTCTACAGTTTATTAGTACATGAAGTATGTAATAGTCCTTGGATCTGAGGTCATTACACATTTTGTTTGTTGAGTGGTGTGCTTTGACCTTGTACAACGCTTTGCCTCCCCTCGGAGGATTAAGACACGGACTTGTGTTGGGTACATCATAAGATAAATGGAAATGGTAGTTGAGCCAAGAATGAGATTCATTCCTCGATTAGAATTTCGAGAGAACACTCAAATTCTCTATATTACTTGACCATTAAGTCATTGGCCAATGCAAAGATATATTCAATTAAAGTAATTGAATATGATCGAATGGGTCATTTAATAAAGATGAGATAAAGTGATTGAGCTATTTGGATGACACATGACAAATCTTAGGCTCAATCGGGTGGTTCGTGAATGAAAGGATGTTACTATAAACTTTGTGTAAAGGCTTGTTTACTCAATTCACGTAAACGTCCTTCATATATCGAGCTACGCTGCCAACGCAGTCTAGGAGTTTTGTGCAGACTTCGATTAGATCGTCGTCGATAATGAGGGCCTAAAGGGTCACACTATAAGTGTATTTTGATCCGCTCAAGGGTACAAAGTTGGAACTGTGTATTATATCTAATGCTAGTCTAAGTGGGAGATTGAAAGGATATGGACTAGATTAGATTAATATGGATTAAATAATTATAGTTGAGCTACAATTATAATTAGTCCATAAGCCCAACAATCATGAAACCCTAATGACTCTTTGTCTATATAATGGTTATTTATTCTCCATTGTGGGAGATGAGAAATATCGTAACATTAGAGAGAAAATACGTAAAGCTTTGTAGAGAATTCCTAGCTTTCTCTATAGCGCGATTGTACCGAGGAATTGTTCCTGCATCGGATCAGAATACACGTGGACCTCGATAGTAGTGGTCTAGTGGATTCAACTTGCAGGACACAATCGTACAAGAAAACACAACAACGAGTAAGATTTAGTTCCGTTGTGTATTACGTGCTCAACTTGCAATATGATTATGAATCTAGATCTGTTATTCTTGTCTGCAATTTCCGCTGCGCTCATTAGATGAACACAAGAATTCCTAACATAAGAGAGTAAAGTAAATGGGAAAAAATATTTTGACTTTTACTAAAAAAGGTAATGAATTTTTTTCTTCCTTCAAATTTTTCTTCACTTATTTATATTATATCTTTGGTACTTTGTTATCTACTAACACTCCTTATTTCTCTTCCCTCTCTACTTGTCTTTCTATCTTCTTCGCCTCCCAAAATTTTTTTCGTTAGTCTGCCTTGGGTGGAAGGCGGTTTAGTGAGGAGATTATCATTATGATGTTTTCGGCATCACTTGTGGCCCAATGGTGGGTTCAGCCGACCCCATCTGAATCCGACGTTTCCTACACAAGCTTTGCCTGGTCTGACGATGATTCTACGGCAACATGACCCTGATATATCCTTTCTTCTAGTATTAGAATTTGAACCGTTGTATCTATTACTCTTTTTACCATAAAGATTATTGGTTTGTGGGTTTGATCAAAACAAGTTGTCATAACTAGGTAAACAAATAAACAAATAGATAAAACTATAATATGAAGAAGAAGAAGAAAACTACCAGTATTAGCGGTGGAAATTTTCACCGCTAATTCGTCGGTGGAAATTTCCCGATGATCCCTTTTGGTCATTAATCCGTCGATAAAAATTACCGGCAAAATCTGTTGCTACTTAGCAGGAAAAAACATGCAACGGTGTCATTCCATCACTAATCCGCAGGTGAGTTATTTTACTGAAATTTTTACTTTGCCAATGGAATTTAAGTCTGCTAATATGCCTTTTTTAAGTGTCGGTGTGGCAATGATACCTCAAAACTATGATTCGAAAGTGTATTAAATCTGATACCATTAAGTAAAAACGTAGCTACGTACTAACAATTAATATCAATTCAATTGCAGTTTAATATCGGACTATAAAATGCGTTTATGTGCAGTTGACTAATAATTTTTCATAAATATGTTTAATAGCATCCGCATCGCCATCTCGATGTGGGCTAGGTCTCGTCTCGGCGAGACGAACCAGCATCGAGATAGTGATACAGACCCTCCGTCGCGTCGCGTGTCTCCCTGGGGCGATGAAGCTGGCGAGCTCTAGCGCGCAGCTTGACTCCCACTCGTCGGCCGGCGAGTGAGCGTCGTCATGTTAACGCAAAAAATAATTTTTTTAATCGATTTTCCGAAGAAAAAAATTACAAATTTAAATTTTAAAACGGTAATATTACCGTTTGAATTTTAAAATTTTTTATTTTTTTTTATTCTATAAATACATCCATTACCTCTTTCATTTTACACACAAACACACTGTCTCTCATCTTTTTTTCTTCTCATCACTATCATGTCATCTCTATTTCCTCTCCAATTTCTGCAAAAATGGTCGGCGACGGAGATTCCGGCGGCGAGGGCGGCTATGACTTGAACATGTTTGTCGACTGGGGCATGTACAATGTTTTGGGTGCTTCCGGTTACGGTTCGTCGCCGGGCACCCAAGGCTCGTCGATGCCGGCGTACCAAATACCATCTTTTCCAATTGATGCATACTATCGTCCCCCCGCCCCGAGGTATGGGCAAACGCAGGGATTATTCCAAATTAGGGAGAATATTCTAGAGGAACACACTCCGGAAAACCTTCCGACAGGAGCTAGAAGAGGACGAGCCAGCAGAGGAGGAGGACGAGGCGGTGGAAGCTCCGCCAGTCGCGAATCCGGAAACGAGGAGGACGAGGCGGTGGAGGACGTAGGCCGTCATCCACACAGCTTCGCAGAGACGATGGCTCTGTTCAACGCTTGGATCAGCACATCGTACGATCTCATCGTCGGGAATAAAAAACTCTCATAATTGTTTTTGGGATAAGGTCACCGCCGTATACAACGAGCAAAAGCCGAGGGGGACCTTCAAGCGCAACATGAAGATGCTTCGCAGTCATTTTGAGCGAGCCAACAAAGATATCAAAATATTTTGTGGGATCAACAAGCATAAAGCGGAGAATTACCAAAGCAAAGCCAGTGGAGCCGACATTCTGAGAACGGCTTTGCGAGTCTTTAAAGCCGTGACCGGCAAATATTTCAAATATGACGATGTTTGGCAGTCGGTCAAAGAGGTTGATAGGTGGGTTGGCAGTGTCCATTCCAGCACGGGCTCGAGCTCGAAACGCACGAAGCACACGACGGGTGGCCAATACTCGTCTAGTGAGGGCAGGAAAGGCAACGCCTCACAAGTGGTTGAGTTCCCGGCATCCGATGCAGGGGCTCCTCCGGTACATGACGCCGGGCACAAGGAAACAAGGCGGCGAAGGCGGCTAGAGCTCGCGCAGGGAGGGGCCGAGGCGAATCAAGCCAGGCGGGCTCCCAAGGCACGACGCCGCCCTCCCTAATATCCATGTACTTCACCGCCACAATGGCTGACACTTCCCGCATGATGCCTGACCAATATCAAGCCCATATTGCCGGCATTACGTATCTGGTAAGACAACTTGGTATTCCACCTCAAACAGGTGCACCGCCACCGCCTTCGAGGGATGATTCGTCGGCGGAGTAGTTTTTATAATTTAAGTGTGCAATTTTTAATTTATATTATTTAAATTATGTCTTTTTATTTTATTTTTAAGATTTTAATTATGTGTTTTTTATTTTTTTTTTAGGATTTTAAATTGTAATTTTCTATTATTTAATGAAGTGTGTTTTTATTGATTGAATTTGTTGGAAATAAAAATAAAAAATGAAATTGAATGAATATTTAAGGGATGAGATAATTAAGAGATGTAGGATTGCAGATGTTTTCTCTTAGTTAAGAGATGGGGTAAAAAGTGCAGGTGGGCCCATGAATAGTTAAGGATGAGACCGTATTGAAACAAGGATGTGGATGGCCTAACATACGTCAACAATCAGCATTGTCCAAACGACAGAGCAATCTTCAAGAAAGAAATTTGTTGAATTTGAGATGAGTTCACTGGCGAATCCAGAAAATTTACGATGGAGGACTCAAGTCACTGTTAATAGTTATAGAGTTCATTCGATGTCGGTGACGTCTAAAGTTCGAAATGGAGTAATTAATATTTATTATTTTCAATTTTTATGTAAACATAATATAGACGGAAATAACTTTTAATTATGAAGTGATAAAGATTTAAAATTAACATAATTAGTGGTGTAAAAGAAAATAAATAAAAAGATAGAGAGAACTAGATTATTAGAATATACATTGTATTGCATAAGTAGAAAGAAAAGTGAAAAAAGCAGCATTGTATATATTGCATAAAGTAGAAAGAAAAGAGAAGACGAGAAGAATAATAGAAAGCGATGAAACATGTCATTAGAGGAATTCGAACCTACGTAGTCCGAGTCACAAGCTGCTGCCCCCAACCAACTGCGCTACAAATATTATATGCATATTGTCGTTTGCATATATAATAGAGAGTGAACTACATAAATGGTACATGA
The DNA here is from genome assembly GCF_004379255.2 of Salvia splendens. NCBI lineage: Eukaryota > Viridiplantae > Streptophyta > Magnoliopsida > Lamiales > Lamiaceae > Salvia > Salvia splendens. The sequence continues at coordinate 12,804,682 of NC_056033.1, forward strand.
TCTTTCACTTTTGCACATAAAATGGTATCTGATCTTTCACTTTCGCACATAAATGGTACATGATCTTTATTTTATATCGTTTTTTATACTCAGTGACAAAAATAACCTTAGGTACCAAACATGTGATTTTTTTGTTATAGAGGATATTTTGGAAATTTCAATTGAATAGTACCAAACATGTGATTTTTTTTTCTTCCATTCTTATTTCTTTTTTTCCTCTTTAGTTTCTTCTTCTTTCTTTTTTCTTCATTTTCTTCTTTCTTCTTAGTATTTTATCTTCCTTTCTTTATATCATTATGAATACAGTTCACAATAAGGTCTAAAAACTAGGGGTGGAAAATCGTGCGGATTGAGTCGTTGTCGGGTCAACCTGATAACGACCCAACCCAATAAGGTCTAACCCGAACCCGACCTGTTAAGGAAACTGTCAATCTGAATACGAACCCGACCTGCTACCCTCAAACCCGAACACGATCTGAACCCGACACGAACCCGTTATCGACACGACAGTGATGGAACTAGAAATTTAAAGAAGCCGATGCTGAAATTTAACAATAAGACAACGCGATATTAACACTGACACCCTTTCTATTTTAAGTAAGAACTATGATACTCCCTCCGTCCCGAGCTACTCGCTCATTTCCTTTTCGGCACGGAGATTAAGGAATGAGTGTATAGGAAAGTAAAAAATGACGGCTATAGGTGAAAATTTTTACTAAAAATGGAAAGAGTGCAAGTAACTTGGGACGCCCAAAAAGGAAATACGTGCGAGTAGTGCGGGACGGAGAGAGTATTTAATTACTCATTCTGTCCAATAAGAGTCATATTTTGTTATTTCAGTTCATCCCACAATAAAGAGTCACATTTCACTTTTACCATAAATAGTAAGTAGGTCCCACAATCCACTAACTCACTTCACTCATATTCTATTTTAAAACCAATATAAAAAAGTGGACTCTATATTACAATAACTTTTCTAACCCACAATTTTTTACATTTCTTAAAATTCGTGTTCACAACAAATGTGATTCCTATTATGGGATGGAGGGAGTAATATATTAGAGTTAATTATGTGTTCTCTTATTACACTTAAAATATTAATTTAATTACACTAAAAAATCAATCCCAAAAAAATAAAAATAACATGGACAATGAAGTATATAGTATAAAATATAAATATAATAAATCATATAAGATTTATTACAACAAATTTTCAAATGATAATTGAAAATATGTAAATATAGGAAACTTTTTTAAGACAAAAAAAAATCTCTCATGCTCTCTATCAAAACTTTGTCTAGAGTAGGGGTGAGCAAATAAACCGAGAACCGAATATCCGAACTGAACCAAACCGAAATTTCAAAATTCGGTTTGGTTTTTACGTTTTTTCGGTTCGGTTTTGAAAATTCAAAAATTTCGTTTTTTTGGTTCGGTTCGAAGGAAAAAAATCAAATTTATTTTAGAGTAAACTTCAAAAATGGTCCCTGGACTATGGGTTTATCTCGCTCATAGTCCCTGGACTTTAAAAATATCGTCAGACATCCATGGACCAAGGGTTTATCTCGAAATTGGTCATTTTGCCATTTTTTATACGAAAATACCCTTTTGAGGGTTTGAGCAATTTGGTCTTTTTACAGTTTTAACATTTTAAATCTGATATTATTTCAGTAATGTACTAAATCTGATATTATTTCAAAATTTTCATTCTTCTTCCCTTTTGATATCCTTCACTTTGTTTCTTTATTTCAATATTAGATTTAATTTTATAAAATTAAATTTTAAATTTAGATTTTTAAATATCAATAAAAATTTTATTAATTATTAAAATTATTAAATAATAAAAATTAATAATTTTAATCAATATTTGATAGTGTCTAATATTTAATCAATAAGGTATGTCAACGCCAACTTAGTTTTAGTCAATATTTACTAGTTTTAATTATAAATAGATCATATAACACGATTATTCTGAAATAAATATGCAACTAATGTAATACTAATATAATTTTCGTTTATTTATTTGAAAACAATCAAAATTAATTAGGAAATTTTAAAAACACTCCTATATAAAATTTTTATTAGTATCAAATTTTTAGTCAACTTCATAATATATAATCACAAACAATTATAACAATTAAACGAATGCTAAATGGAGTAGCTCTTATTTTTCCATCATGATTAATATTATTTTTCTGTACTTCTTCGATTCAACTGAATATTATATTAAATAAAAAAATTAATATTTTTAATCAATATTTGTAGTATCTATGAATTAGTAATTTTAATTAATAAAAAATTATTGATATTTAAAATCTAAATTTAAAATTTAATATTATAAAATTAAATCTAAGAGCATCAGCAGTGGCGCGGAATTCCCGGCGGAATTCTCAAAAACAACTCATGCCACGTCTTACGGACTTCCCACTGCACTGCCACGTCATAAGGACTTCCCACTGCACAGTGGCGGACATCCCCAAGGACTTCCCACAATTAAAAAAACCACAAATTCATAAATAAATAATTTCCGGAATTAAACAATTTACGGAATTAAAATTTCGATGAGGATGCTCTTACGATGAGGGCCGGGTTTTAATTTTATCTAATTGGTTGTTGAATATTGTTACAATGTGTTTAAATAGGATTCATTTCAAAGAAATACAATGTAAGCTTCAGAAAATTACGATAATGGACCGGTTTTAATTTAATGTAATTGGTAGTTGTTGAATATGTATAATATCTGATTTACATTAATGCTCAATCTATTTTTTATCTCAATATATATAGATAGATATCAAAATTTTAAAAATTATATTTATAGAGAATAAAAATATTCTTTGAAACAAATAACATCAAAGATCTTGATTTTGGAAGAGGGAATATCCAGTACTCCTATATTTTTCCCGGGAAAACTAATTACAAAAGGCGAGTTTGTTGTTTTGTGCATATTGCAATGATAAATAACCGTTTTAATCCAAAGTGTAATTAAGTGAAATGATTTATTTGGGAATATGACAAAATCAAGTACGTTTCATAAAAAATTCAAATCTAACTATGGCCATCCGGAACGCTGTCTCTTATCCGTCTCTTAACCGTCTCACCTCTTAACTATTCATGAGTCCCAATGTACTTTTCACTCCATCTCTTAACTAAGAGACAACACCTGCAACCCTCAATCTCTTATCCGTCTTTTAACCATCTCATCTCTTAACTATTCATTCAATTTAATTTTTTATTTTTATTTCCAACAAATTCAATTAATAAAAACACATTTCATTAAATAAAATAAAATAAAATAAAATTACAACTTCAATTCTAAATTTTTTTTAAAAACACATAATTAAAATCCTAAAAAAATATTAAAAATACATATTTTAATTTCTTCCGCGCACTCTACTGGTTGCCAAAGTTTGCCCAAATGTGCTCCATTAGATCATCTTGGAGTTGGGCGTGGGTGGTAGAATCACGTGTCTTTGCCCGAATAGACAACCGATCTTGCATAGACGGATGCACTCCACTGCGAGGCGGACTACTTGCGGTAGAGCTTCCCGGAGTTTCAGGGTCGAACCAATTTCCCGCCTCAGGTCCTTCGTCGGCGACAATCATGTTGTGCAAGATTATGCACGTATACATGATGTCGACCATATTCTCCATAAACCACGTACGAGCCTGGGCTTTGATAATGTTGAAGCGCGCTTGGAGAACCCCGAACGCCCTCTCCACATCCTTGCGAGTAGCCTCTTGCTTCTGCGCAAAAAGAGCCTATTTTTCGTTCACCGGCCTGTTGAACGCCTTCACGAAGGTTGACCACTTCGGGTATATGTCGTCGGCAAGATAGTACCCCATTTTATACCGCTGGTTGTTAGCGATGAAGTTGATGGCCGGCGCTTTACCATCCGAAACTTCGGCGAAGAGGTCGGATTGGTTGAGCACGTTGACGTCGTTGTTCGATCCGGGGACCCCGAAGTACGCATGCCAAATCTATAGCCGGTAGTTGGCAACGGCCTCGAGTATAACGGTGGGGTGGGTGCCTTTGTGGCCGCTCGTGTATGACCCCCTCCACGCCACAGGTCAATTCTTCCATTGCCAATGCATGCAATCGACGCTGCCAAGCATCCCGGGGAATTCGTGCACTTCTTCGTGAAGGTGGCTTCCGGAGAAATTCGTCGGTGAAGGCTGCCCGGACGCCTTTGCAGAAGTTCATCAAGTACATTCTCCCAGTGCTTTCTCCAATGTGGAGGTATTCGTCGAACAAATCCGCCGTTTGTCCAGTAGCAAGCTGACGGATTGCTGCAGTACATTTCTGCAGTGTCGTGTGGCTGAGACTGCCAACGGCGTCGAACCCTTCTTGGAAAAACTCTTCCCGGGTTGCCAATGTATTTGCGATGTGCAGAAATAGCGGTTTCCGCATGCGGAAACGGCGCCGGAAGTAGGTCTCTCCCCATACCGGGTTATCACAGAAGTAGTCGCGTACTAACCTTGCGATGGCTTCCTCCCGGTTAGGATGGATGTAAGCCCGGGATCGTCGTTGGGGTGGCGCGGCTTCCTCCGCCTCCCTACATCGATCTTCTTCAAGCGATTCTTCCATTATTCGACGCATTTGCTCAAATAGATCCATGAATCGATTAAATTTGGTAGAAGAATAAAAGAGATGATTTGAGATGAAAATTGGAGAGGAAAGAGAGATGATATGAGAAGAATAGATGTGTGTTTGTGTGTGTGAAAGATGAGTATTTATAGAATAAAAAAAGAAAAAATAAATAATTTTTTTAAAATGACCGTTGAACGGTCATATTACCGTTTTTTAATTTTTAAATTTTTTTATTAAATTCGAATTAAAAAAATTGATTTATTTAGTCAGCGTGACGAAGCCCACTCGCGGGCCGGCGAGTGGGCGTCAACACTTCGCGCGGGCGCGTGGCGAGCTGGCGCACCAGCCGTCTCGGTGAGACGGGCGTCTCGGCGAGATAAGGACGAGACGGGATGTTGCAACGCGTCTCGCGTCTGTCTCGTCTCGGAGGGACGAGATAAGAGACACCCGCGGGACGCGTTGCGAGTGCTCTAATACTCATTTGAAGCGTATTTACGCAAGAAGACGACTTCTGTGCAACTAGTTCCTTTTTTCTAAGGGCCTTCGCAATGCTGCGGATGTCCCTCCGCCCTTCCCAACGGACTTTCCAAAAATCCCTCCTGCCACGTCATAAGGACATCCCACTGCACAATGGCGGACATCCCTAAGTACTTCCCGCAATAAAAAAAATTCACAAATTCACAAATATGCAATTTACGGAATTAAAATTTCGACACGAATACGGGGAAAATGCAACAACTTCATTAAAAACAAAAAAAAACATACATAATCATCTTTTAAAAAATACATAATTTTGAAATTATTTTGAGGGACAAAGAGATGATTAATTTAAATGACGTTTTCATGATGCTGCTAATTGTTGGATTAAGCACTCAATATAGCAATGAAATTGAAATTACCATTGAGTTAACTTGTAATTAGGAAATAAACCCATCTCACCAAACCCATCTTTACCGACAAATCATTGAAAATTTGAATTCTAGTCAAGTTCTAACTATCAAATAGCAATAAAAAAATATTGTCATGAAAATGAAATTACCATTGAGTTAACTTGCAATTAGGAAATAAACCCATCTCACCAAACTCCATGTTTGACAAAAATGAAATTACCATTGAGTTAACTTGCTCAATTTTGCTTGCCCGTGGCATAAAGCAGGATCTACAAAAATGTATGAATGAGTAACAAAAATTATGCTAATCACGAGTCATCAACATAACTAAATCACCTCAATTATAAAGAAAAATCACATTAACCAACAATAGAATTAGATTCAGAAGCTATATTTTCATCAAAAAATGCATACGACGGATATCTATTTACGATGAATAAATGACCAAAAATCTCTGATCAATCGCAATCAACCTAATGTGAAGTAAGGCATCAATGTGAATCAACTTCAACATATAAAAAAAATAGCAGTGAATTTCGTAATTTCAAAAACAAAATAAAAATAGGAAAGAGTAAAAGGAAAATTGGGCGGGGGTAGGTGTGGGATTTGACCAAACCAACTTGACTCGCAATATATAAACCCCATTTCCCAATCCATTTTCCTCAGCTTGGACGTTCCCTTCTGACGGAGAACTACAAGCTTTAAAATAAACTCCAATATACAGTGTTATTCCCAATCCATCTCTCTAACAATGCGGTCCCTTAATTCCCCCGCCGCCGTGGACCTCAAATCCCTTATCCGTACAGCGGTGCCGCCTGGCACAACCCGGGTCGGGTCGGGTCACCGGTCCATTATCCAGTGCAACGTCAATTCCAGCACTAATAATCAGGCGACCGGCATTAGCTTCGGGCCGGGCCGGGCCCGATACGAGTGGCAGAGCGCGTGCGCAATCCTGGCCAGCAAAGTGGAATCGCAGCAGCAGGACACTCAGAAGAGCGGCGCCGACGTCGTCAACGGCCACGCCACGCTCGACCTCGTCCCCGTCAAGGACCAATCCACCTCGCCGGCCACGGTGCCCTTGAAAAAGCCGCTTAGCATCGCCGATTTCTCGCCGGCGCCGCTGCACGGCGCGCAGCTCCGAGTCGCCTACCAAGGCGTCCCCGGCGCGTACAGCGAGGCTGCCGCCGGGAAAGCCTACCCTAACTGCGAGGCGATTCCCTGTGACCAATTCGAGGTGGCTTTCCAAGCTGTGGAGCTCTGGCTCGCCGACCGCGCCGTCCTCCCGGTGGAGAACTCCCTCGGCGGCTCGATCCACCGGAATTATGACCTCCTCCTCCGCCACCGCCTCCACATCGTCGGCGAGGTGCAGCTCCCCGTCCACCACTGCCTCCTCGCCCTCCCCGGCGTCAGGAAGGAGTATCTCACGCGCGTGATTAGCCATCCCCAGGCGCTCTCCCAATGCGAGCACACGCTCACCAAATTGGGGCTGAATGTAGTCCGCGAGGCGGTCGACGATACCGCCGGCGCCGCGGAGTACATCGCCACGAACAACCTCCGCGACACGGCGGCGATCGCGTCGGCGCGCGCGGCGGAGCTGTACGGGATGCAGATCCTCGCCGACGGGATCCAGGACGACAGCGGCAACGTCACCAGATTCGTGATGCTGGCGCGCGAGCCGATCATTCCGCGGACAGATCGGCCGTTCAAAACGAGCATCGTGTTCGCGCACGAGAAGGGGACCAGCGTGCTTTTCAAGGTGCTCTCCGCCTTCGCCTTCCGCAACATCAGCCTCACGAAGATCGAGTCGCGGCCGCACCGCCACCGCCCGATCCGCCTCGTCGACGACGCCAATGTCGGCACCGCCAAGCACTTCGAGTACATGTTCTACATCGATTTCGATGCCTCCATGGCCGACGTCAGGGCGCAGAATGCCCTCGCCGAGGTACAGGAGTTCACCTCCTTCCTCAGAGTGCTCGGCAGCTACCCTATGGATATGACGCCGTGGTCGCCGTCGTCGTCCGCCGCCGATGATTAGGACATTCCGGATTTACCCTTTGTGCATTTGTTTTCGTTTTTTTATTTCTGTCATTGTTGATTGGAACTCTTACTTTTACAAAATTACGGAAATGCCCCTGAAGAAGGACCCAAATTGTTAGATACGTATAAGTCATAACGACCATTCAAATTGCATTGGGTAGGTAAAGATTGTATATTTTGGTTGGCCTGCTGGTTAAATATGTAACTTCGGCCCCTTGAAGTTGTGGGACCTTACTTGTATTATTAATTTAATTAAATTAGTTTGTGTAATCTACCTACCTCGTTCTTTTTCGTGTTGAATGGTAGGTCACAAAATTCTTGTAATTTACTAACTCCGTCCCGGATGGTAAAATGTAAAGAAAAATATATCGAATAAATTTGTGGACTATGAGTCTCATTTATATATATTAATTTTATAATAAAAAGTGAACTATCTCTAAATTCCCTGACGTTTCCAGTTGTGACACTGCAGGCCCCTAACAAAAAAAATATCGGCAGATAACTCTAACCTTAAACATAATCACATATCGTATATTTGTAGCCATTTTCGGACAAAAATGCCCAAATGCCTTCAGGGGCATTTTAGTCAACTTACCTTTAACCTAGGGACCTACACTGCAGACCTCAACTGGCGTTGCAGCCCTACCCTCTGTAATCGCACAGTTCATAACTCATTTCATTTCTCACACTTCAACTTTCCCGACGACATATACAAATTGTAAGTCACAAATTCTCACATTTTCATTTCCCCATTTTCATTCCTACACTCGCAATTTAGGGTTCATTCATCCCTATCGCTGAGTTTCACATCGCAATTTAGGTAAGTTCTTCCACTGTGACTGGTAAAATGTAGGATGGTTTTTGTGAGTTCCTGCGGCTGATTTTAGTTGTGTTCAATTTAGAGTGTTTTCATCCCTATCGCTGAGTTTCACATCGCAATTTAGGTAATTTAGGATGTTTTTTTATAACCGGTTAACTGTAGGATGCTTTTTGTGAGTTCATGCGGTTGATTTTGGTTGTGTTCAGTTCTTGGGGATTCGTTTGACAAATAATAGCTTATGAGTTATGAAAACATTTATGGTTTTAATTTTCAATTCAGGTCTCTGTTGCAATGTCTTCTTCTAGTTCTCAATCTTTCAGGTCAAGTTTCAATTGGGATTGGCCTCGTCCACAGATTGTGAACAGTAGGCATGATCTTGAGGCTGAGCTAGTAATATCTAGGACGACTGCTAATCCTGGTCGACGTTACTATCATTGTCCAATATGGAAGGAAGATGATTGCAGATTCTTTCGTTGGTTTGATGCGGGTCTATCGCCAAGCCAAGACACTTACTTTCAAAGAATCAAAGCTCGAACGAGACATGCTTGAAGAACAACTCCGCTGCAAGAATACTGAGGTGTGTGTTCTTGAAGATAAATTGCGCTTGAAAAGTAACGAATGTGGAGAGCTAAAGTTAAAACTGAGCATGAAGACCGAGAAGTGTGTACGTCTTAATGTAGAAAATGTTAAAACCACCAAAATGTGTCGAAATATGATTGTAATATTGTTGTTATGTGTTGTAATTATTTTCCTAATGTAATGGTAACACTTTTCTTCTCCAATCAATAAGAGAAGCTTTTTCAATACTAAACGTTTGAAGTTTCACTGCATTTATAAGGGGTAGGTAAATATGAAACACTTTAATTGTTGTACACGAATAAAGTTTTACAGTCACGCATGAAGTTCCCGAATGAAGTTTGAAGTTTCACTGCACTTACAGTTACGAATGAAGTTCCCGAATGAAGTTTTATAATAACGACTTAAGTACCCAACTTTTGGTGAAATACCACCGTACGTACAAAACGTTTTGTTGAATAACACTCGACATACTAAACTTTTTGTGAAATAACACCCTACGTACAAAGTTAAAATAGGCAATACTCAATTAATAACAACCGACATACAAGAATTTTTGTGAAATAACATCCTACGTACAAAGTTAAAATATGCAGTACTCAATTAATAACATATGTATAGGTAGTTATCAACACAGAAGAAGGGCCATCTCCCATAAAGGATACACAAAAGTACAGTACAAAAAAACAGACAAAAAATGCAGTTAACTACAAATACATACAAGAGCCTTCCAATAAAGCATAATGTTTGTCAAAAGGAATAATGTTTGTCAAAAGGCCGTTAACTGCATACAATAGCACTAACAAAAAACCAACATCATTTTTAGACTTTTCAGGTTCCCAAGCTTGATCACCGCGATTATTCAATCCTGATCCCCGCGACGGCCACAGCGTTGCGGCTGAGCCCTGGTGCGACGTGTGCTAGCCCTTGTACCAGTGGAATTGGTCTACAACAAACAACAAACCGGCCAAATTGACTACCAATGGTTAGGAAATGAAAAGTGAAAAATTGATACCGAATACTACCTCTTGGTTAGGCCGTATAGACCGACGTGTGCTAGGTCGTCCCCGACGAGGTAGATTGGTCTGTAACAAACAAACCATTAAAATACAGGCCAACGGGTAGGGAATTCATATAATCGTGCTGAAAGAGTACCTCTTGATTTTGAAACACGGTAGACGACTCAGCCCTGTCACCGCCATCCGTCGTGGGTGGCTCATTGGAGCATGTTCTCCTGGTATGACCAGCTTGTCCGCACCGACGACATCTGAGTACAAAGGTTCGTCGTAGTGACTCAGATCCATTCTCATGATGACGAACCTGGAGCTCTTCACGCCACAGTTTCTTTGGCCGTCCACGCTGTCGCTTTGTCCTCGGGGGTGCCAGTTTAAATCCAATGTCAGAAGTCTTGGGCAAATTATCCATCCCATTGATTGGGTACAAGACATTCTCGTACAGAATCGACATTGTGGACCGCAAATAATAGCGGGAGACATAGTCTGATACATCCTTCCCATTCTTGTTAATTGTAGCGATGGCATGAGTGCACGGGATCCTAGTCAGCTTCCATGATCTACACGAGCAAGTAAATTCACACATGTTCACTACACACTGGCCTGACGGTCCCAACACTTGGTACGAATCCTCTCCGTTCCATGTTGATCTCCAGGAAGAAGCCCTCACGTACATCTTATCCACGATCTCTTTGATAACGGGCGGCAGTGCGTGATCGTATGTCTTGATCCACTGGTCTTTGATCTGAATCCTCTCCATTTGACTCGTCCGGATCTCTTCAAACATGGTGATAATGGCCAACTCGCGAGCAATTGCTATCTTCGAATTAAAGGTCTAGCGGATATTGTTGAGGATAACATCACAACAAACATGTGAAGAGAAATATGCCTTCATCCATTTTTCTTTTGGTGCAACACCGAGTAGGTATTAATGCACTTGGGGATATATAATCAGCAACGCATCCATCCTCTCCACGTACTGTTCGTGGGTTGTACTCGATGCAAGCTCCCACAGTATTTCCTTAAAATTCTCCCCAATGAATCTCTTCTTGAAGTTGTTGTAGATGTGCTTAACACATAAGCGATGCTTGCTCTGTGGGAAATCCTCAACGATGGCTTTTGCAAGACCCTACCAAATTCATGTAACACAACACCCATTAGGACATGTATAAGCCACAACACAAAATCTATAATCACAAACGTACTATTAATTTATAGGGTTAAATCACAGCTAAAGTATACACTTTTAACTGAAATCACATTACTCGTACCTTTTGCTGATCAGACATGAAGACAAATCTTGGGGCATTCTCATGTATGTGAAGGTCCTCTGTTAGGCAGCCAAGGAACCATTTCCACTGATCATAGCTCTCAGCCTCAGTCACCGCCCACGCAATAGGCCACCAACCGTTGTTTGGATCAATTCCCATGGCCGTCATAAGTTGCCCTCGGTACATACCTCTCAAGAAACAGGAATCCAAGAAAATAATTGGACGGCAAAAACGCATCCAGCCATTTTTCAACGGCCTGAGGCAATAGTAAAACCTCAAGAATCTCAGGCCGTCAGCTTCAGGATCCCTGAAGTTTTCGTAGTGTATATGCACACTCGAACCAGGATGTGTCCGTTCCAATTCAGATTTGTAGTCGAACAGTCTCCGGTATTGGAGTCCCGCCTTGCCAAAGATACCTTCTAAGGCACTGTCTCTTGCGCGGTATGCCTTTATCCTACCAACTTTCAGGCCGAACTCCTCATCCACACACTGTCGTATAGCTGCCAATGGAATGTGGGGATTCGCTTTGATTTTCTCCATGTAACGCTCGGCTAGCCACTTGGTCGTGAGCCATCTCTGAGCCAACACTTGCGAGCACGTGTGAGCATGATCTCTCTGCATATTCACTACCACATAATCGGTATTGTTGTGGGTTTTGATCTTCCTTGCATACACATACCACTCACATGCCTTGCCTCTACAAATGACACGGAGTCTCTTGCCATCATTTTTGGATACATGGACATTTCGTCTGGTCATTATCGCGTACTGGCAAATGACCTGATAGAAGAAATCTCGATCCTTAAAAATATCACCAGGCTTCCAAACTGGAAGCTCATTGGTCAACTTGAATGGGTTGTGCTTTATACCCTTCTTCTTTAACCCCCCAAAATCTTCAAGATCTTGCAGATCTTGTAGCTCATCCACCGTATCTTGCTCGCGTAGTGGGTTTGCATCCGTCGAGTTCCTTTGTTCTACAACAGGGGAATACTTTCGCCGTTTCTTATACCCTCCACTATCCTCACCATTCTGCTGTCCAGATCCCTGTTGTTCGGTCTCCGCATCCACATTCCGTTGTTGTTCCTCTTGTTGTTCCGGTTGTTGCTGACATAGAGATTCATAATAGGATGTAAATAGCAGCTCATCTCGACACATATTTGCCAAAGAGATAAAATGGCCGACCACATCCTCATCATCATCACTCGGAGATCCCTCATTATGAAGATGGCATCGAAAGTAGGGCAATCAGCATCATCTTGGGCAACTTTTGGGGTACTTCTCCTGTAGTTGGTTCGGCTTCATCTGTAACTACAGTAGTTGGAGCTGACTCTTGCATAGGGGTCTCAACTTCGGCCATGAACTGTTAATGGGTAATGTCCTCAACAATCGGGAAGAATGAATTGTCAACCCGTATGTCCGCTTGAGGTTGACACCCACCGTCCATGACCGGTTGGTACACATCTTCTAGTGCATTGACACCGACAGTTGCATCTCCAAATTTTGACGTACCAAGTACATCCTACGCAAACAAAACTCAATCAATACACTGACAAAAGTAAACACAAATGAACACAAACAGAACAGAACTAAATCACAAATGGGATACTAAATCATTCATGTAAATCACAACTCACAAATGTGGGGGTAATATATCATACTCATTTATTGCAAATCACAACCAATTACCTCTTGCACGTGTGCATGGAAGTCTTCTCCTCCAACTTCTCCAACATCTGCCACAGCTTCAACAACGTCTGGTATTGCTTGTGGTATAGCTTCAACAACTTCTGGGACTGCTTCAACTTGTGGCATAACTTCGACCTCAGACAACGATGGTATAACATCTGATACTTTTTCCATAGCTTCTGACTCAAAGACTGGGGACTCGAACGGTACTGCTTCGGATGATACCTCTTCAAAGGCTTTCTCCAAATTTTGACGTGCTACCTCGTCGTCCCTTTTTCCTCTTAGCATGGTCAGCTTCTAGACTTTTTATAAGAAATTCATCGAACTCTACATCTTTATCATACCACCCAATCATCAAATGCTGCTTCTTTTGCACCAGCACATGCTCCTGCATTCTCTTCCTTCTCGGTGGACGCTTTGGGATAGTTGGTTGAGCTTCTTCAATCTCTTCAATAATCACTCCTGCGGATTTCGCCGGCCAGAATTTGAGAACCTCTTGCGCTTCATCTTTCATATTTTTTAGTATAGCGGCGGCCCGGGTAATCTCCAACACATATATGTGAACTAGCTTTGTGCTAGTAGCAGCAACCTTGAGAAATTCAATTAGGTGTGCATCCTCCACAATGGGCATCAAAGGGCCTCCTATTACTTTGGCCTCACAGTCAGGATTATACTTTGGATGACAGTAATAAAACTCGCATATTGTCTTCCTGTCATACCTCAACTTAAGTAACATACTAGACAAGTCTATCAGCGCGAAGTGGTTAATGTCGCAGTCGTCGAAGAAAGTCAAATATCCCCCAAAATACTTTTTCTCTTCTTTGGTTTCGAAGAACATACCACCATGATGGAAAGCAACGAAAGACTTCCTAGGAGCGTCCCCTGTTAAGATTATTCAAAATCAGACAAAAATTAAATAACCTAACTTCTGTCAAACTGAGAAATGGAATTAAATCAAACCAAGACATGGATCTAAATTACCAAAATGTACAAATTTCGGAGCCCTAAATCACAAACTGAGACTATCTATCACTGAAATTGTAAAATGCGATTTTCAACCCCAACTTACTGTATTCTTCTTCGGGATAGAAAAAATCCAGATCAGGATCTCGGACATCCCAGGTTTCTGTGTCGACATCGATGACCTCTGGTACACGTCTATGTGGTCGTGGTGGCGATGGCGGTGGTACGGGATGTGTTTTATGCCGAGACCCATTTCGCGAGGAGGAAGCACCAGAGGACCCAGCCCGCTTCCGTTTTGGCGCCATTCATGCAAGAGCCAACAATGACAAAGGGAGGTTACTGAGTAGGGGTGTGAGAGTTAAGTTGTGTGGATGGAAGTTTAAAGTTAACTTGTGAATATTTTGAAATGGTTTCAAAATACCCGCCCCAAGTTTTTATGTGAACAATACGTAATGGCCGCAAATTATGTCAAATCGCCGGCCAACCCAACCATCACTTGCGTCAGTCACAGTAAACGTGATAGCGTGCAGGCCTGGCCCATGTCAGACATTTAACTGAACTGACCTAAATGCCCTTTTAGGGCTAAAGGGCAATATAGTCACAAAAAACACGATATGTGATTATGTTTAAGGTTAGGGTTGTCTGGCGATATTTTTTTTTGTTAGTGGTCTGTAATGTCACAACCGGAAAAGTTAGGGACTTTTGAGGTAGTTCACTCTATAATAAAATGTGAGTAAAATTGGTTGGTGGAATGTGAGGTCTATTTACAATTTATTGTAAAAGTGAAATGTGACTCTTATTGTGGGACGGACCAAAATGACGACAAAATTTGACACTTATGTGGGACGGAGGTAGACTAGTATCTATTTCTTTTCCTTCAATTCCAATACAATGAAAATTCTAGAATTATAGAGTTGGTAAGAATTTGTATTCTTTGTATTTTCTTTTAAGTTTTTCATTTATTTGTGCATGCCATTTATATTGACCAAGTTTTAAAATAAATATTATAGTTTTTGTGTATATTTCAATAAGTAATGATTTTTATCTGTTACATTTCCAATTCCATAGTCCATGATTATATTTTAATATCTATAACAGATTTGGTTAGATGTGTCATTACCTTTTGTCACTGTATTATAAGGTCTAGTTTATTTTAACATAACGGTGGAGTATATGATTAAACATTGTGCAATCGCGCATTATTTATTTTAGTTTCATACACAATTTAAATGATTATTTGTGGTCCAGGATCCATAATTATCTTAAAATTAGTACATTACATTATACACAAGATTCGGTAATTTTATTATATCAAGTAGGAGTATTCAGTTATCAAAAAATCAATACAGATCCTTAAAGTATACAAAATCTAATTGAAAGAATATAGTACTACATGGCCATATATGTCCAGACCATGAAGATTAGACAACAATTAATTTAGTGATTTTTTTAGGCAGACTATTAAGTTAGTGATTAGATGCGAAGTTAGTGTTTAACCCTAAAGGGGCCCACTACATTAGATCAGGCATTATTGATGATTTCCAACTTAATTACCTCTCCCCCACAGATTGTGTACCATTCTTTTGCATTTATTTTGTATTTCATTTAATCGCTGTATGAATACTGTTTTTAAAATGTTGAGTTTTATATTCGGAAGCATCGCTATTATTTAAAAGACAATGCATTCATGTTGAATGTGCCACATATTACAATTAATATTATTACTACTGTTATGGAGTAATATATATGTTGTGGTTTATGGTGTATATAAACGGAAGCATCGGTTATAGAAAACAAACAATTCATTCATCATTCATGTTGAATGTGCCCACATATTAAAATTTTATATGATTGAACAAAATAAAATCGTATTGTAGACAGACTCGAACAAAAATTTATTACGCACAAAATTGTGCCACATTCAAAACTAAGTAATTAATCCTCTTTCTAAAATACTAAGTTAATTCATTTTTTATTTCTTTAATGTGAAAGTTGAATTATTTTTAAGTAATAAAATTATGAAATGATTATATGATTAATTTTGGAAAAAGGGGTTTGGTGAGATATGAGGTTTATTTGTGGTAGTTGGAGGGTGAGAAAGAGAGGATTAGTTCTTTGTTTGTGGTGGTTGAACCGAAAGCTACTCCTCTTCCCCTACATATTCAATGACCTCTTCATGACGTATAATGTTTATTTTTTTGGGTTATTAATCTTTAATTCTTTTAATGACTAGTTAATTTAATTAATTAATAAAGGACCCCTCTCCACAAGAATAATGCATACGGGATAATGATTTTAATCATTTGCCATGATTTATAATTCTCCAATCACATTGATCCCAATGTATCTATAATCTACATGTATGTGATATATGGTTTATAAAATTGAGAATAATGTGTTTCATTATTTGCAAGATATGACTCCACCTACTTCTGTTCTGTGTGTGATAAGTTCACTTAGGCTTGATTTAGACTTTTCTTATTTCATAAATTTCATCAACTCTCAAACGAAAGCCATAACTATATTACTCCTAGTTCATTACTTAAAATTACTTTTTTATCTTAGAACTTATAAGTGTATTATTTTCATTAAACTACCATAATATAGCATGAGTTTCAAGGCATGTCAATATTCTAACTATGATATCACACATTGTAAACGATGTAAAAAAATGAAATATTAAGATTCGCAAATTAAGTAGGATTCGAGCTGTCAAAAATAGGGCTTGGAATGATTAAATAATGACGAACTATTGAAGGTTAATGTATTTCCAAGATTCATAAATCAATGGTCCAACTCCTAATATTAATTATATGTATTACTTTAATTTTGATACATTTATTGGTGTAAATTCATCCAACTAGTATATTCCTGTATACACTAGTATAAATTGGAATTATAGGATGATCCTTGTACTCAATTTTATTCAAGTAGTATTCAACAAGAGTACTCTACACAAAGTATTCAACTTCTTGTTCTTGGTTAGCTAACTCCAGATAAATATCCAACAACCAACATAATTGTTGGTGAAGCTCAAGAACTATAGTACTTTCCTAGAAACTATTTGAGAATTACTATGATAAATGTAAGTAGACTAAGTCACCTCTCTCTCGTTCGTAGAAGGGTCAAAATAGATACAAAAATGGTAGGTAACCAAGACATTAACTTTCTGGTCTTTGACTTGAGATGCGATGGGGAATATTACCACTCAAATTTCTCATTCACACACGATTTAAAATCTTAATATGACACAAAAAATTGGAATAATATTGTCACGTTTAAAACTCTAGATGAATAGTATTGTATTTATACTACCAAAGTCCAAATCATTGGAAAAGGATAGAGATAGTTCAGTTTTGATATTTCAGCTCGCATTATAATTTTTTACTATGATTAAAAGGCCCTAAATTGTATTGGACTAGGCTTTGAAATTGGTGATCCCAGAAATTTCTGACATATTTGGGCCCGATTCCAGGCGCCATTCAATTCAAAAGCAGATTTGTAGGCTATCTTCACTTAACTTAATACTACTAGTTAATTTTATCAATTATTTTGGTCATCAAAAAATGAAATTTTAAAAATAAAACGGGAAAAAAATTATTTTATTTTTTAAAACTTAAATGGGTAAGATATGGGAAAGGTATAACCTAATGTAGGAGTTGGGGTATGATGCAAAAATTGAAGAGAATGATAATATAAATATGGCTAGAAGTATGACGCATGTACCCATAGTGGATGGCCTTACAACTTTAGTACATGCTTGACAAATGGATAAAGCATGCCTATATCTGAATTGACAACCAATTGCATACCAATTTGCACCAATGCTGAATATGGTTGCTTAAGAAGAATTTGACAAACCAAATTTCTTTAATATATCAATTGAATTTTGTTCTATGTGAAGAATAATTGTATAGTTCCTAAGCATAAACTTATGGTAAAATACATTTATAATCAACCGTAACATTTAATACTATATATAATCAGTAATATTTCTGTATTTGTTTTTATTGAATGTTCTATATGATTTTTTTGTGCTCGGGAGTGGACTGCTAATGTTGGGCCAACACGGTTTACTGTCAGCCCGTTGTGGCTGTACCGCACCTGGGCTGTCAAGTTGATTTAATATAATGCCTCCACCTTATTTTGAGTGGAACATTTCTTATTCAGTGAAATTTTATATAGTGTTATTTTGTAAGTAAATTATAGAAAATAAAATATAGAGAGTGAAGTTTCTATATTAAGAAATGTGTCATTTAGAATGAGAAATTTTAAAAGGAAAATGTGTCACTTGGAATTTTATGCTTGTTATTTAGACTGAGATTTGTTAGATTTAGGAAATTTATGGTTGTTAGATTTGTTAGACTGTAAATTTATACTTTAGTTAGTTAGGAAAGTAGAGCAAGATAAATTTTGGTGTTGTTCGCTTTTGGTAGAGGTCCGTTCCTCCATGATTGTTTCAGTAGTATTTGGAGGTCGGGGTTTGTGGGGCCCATATTGAGATTTGTTACATTTTGACAGATGAAAATTGGTGCATATTTTATGGGCTTCGGCAGGTCAAGGTTAAAGAGTTAGGATTTTGTAAGTTATAGATGAAGCAACAATCAGGATTTTAATTGTAAACTAAATAAATGTAAATCCTTTAGAATTCGGTACTTGGAATCCGGTGTGCTTCAATACTGCCCTTTCTCCCACCCTCTCTCTAATCCGTCAAAATTACTGCAACAATCCCTCTAATTCACAGCGATCTGATTAAGGCCATATTCTCAAATTATTAGATTTGTTTGGGTTGATTGTTAATTAGATTAATCAATTCACCCTCAAAGATATGGATTTCAACGCCACCGCTTCTTTTCCGGGACTTTCCAAGGCACAAATGTCATTCGAAAGGAATCTCGCCCGCCGCGATGATGAAGGATCAGGAGGCGAAAGTTTGGCCGTGGTGAGAAAATTGGAGAGAAGGGGATTGCTGAATATCGCCTTAAACGTAGCGCCGCCCGAAGCTGCTGATTTCGATATGGCGGCGGTGCACGGGGTGAATTTGAATGCGGGGATGAAGGGGAGAAAGAGACGTTGGGTTGCGCTTCTCGGAGTTGCGGAGAGTGCGCTGCGCGAGAAAATGGAAGAAGAAATCAGGAAGAGGAAGAGGATTTTGGTGGAGGAGCGGAGTGGCGAGGTGGTGCGATCGACAAGGGGGAGGGCGGTGGCGATGCCGAGGAAGTACAGTGACTCGGTGCTGGGGTCGGCGGAGGCGGAATTGCTTCGTCATAGCAGAAAATCCGCCACCGTGTTTTGCATAAGGGCATCCGCAATGGGCGGACGATGGCACGCCCGATGGCGCGCATCGTCCGCACCCATTGCGGGTGCGCGCCATAGGGCGCGGACGATAGTCGCGCCCTATACTTCGGTCGCGGAGGATAGCGCGGGCGATGACCATCGTCCGCCCCATTGTGGAGGTCGCGGACGATCAACCGTGGACTATGGCACGTGGTTTCGTTTTTTTATAAATACCGTTCATTTGTAACATTTCATTTCACTCGATTTCATTTTCGAAACTTACAATTACATAATTACTACGAAATGGATTCAAGCCCCAATAGTCCTATGTTTAGCGCAGGGACGCATTGGCCGGGTACAGAACCCGGCGATTATCGTTCGTTCGACACCAACACCCATTACGATCCCGATTTCAGTACGGAATCGTATGGGTTGTCTGACATGGAGCCGTCTCCGCAACGCCCAACCGCAGCGGCCGATCCCGACCCCGCCGCGACCGCTTCCGCCCCAGCCAGAAAGAAGCGGAACCGGCAGCGGGCGCAGACGTTGCCGCCTCCCGGTGATTGCGATGAGTACGCCCTCGACCGTACGAACTACAACGAAGACGAAACTCTCACCTTGGCTCGGTGTTGGGTAGATATATCGGAAGATCCGATATTCGCGAACAACCAGCGATAGATCGCGTACTGGGAACGCATCGCGGACCTCTACAATTCGGTCAAGCCGCCGACCGCGTACAAGCGCAAGCGTGAGCAACTTCGCAAGCACTGGGATCAAGTCAAGAAGCAAGTGAACTTGTACGCGGCGGAGTTCGAGAAGTTCACGTGGTCACAGGGGAGCGGCGAGAGCTTGAGCGACGTGCGCGCTAAAGCGCTGTTGTCGTACCGGTCGATGTACGGCGACTTCAAGCACGAGGCCATCTGGGCGCTCTTGAGGGACAAGCAGAAGTTCCAAGGTGGAATTCTGCACACTGGTGCGCCGAAGAGGATGAAGACCACTGAAGCTGGTGATTACACGAGCAGCGGCAGCGGCAACCACCCGGTTGACCTCAACCGGACGTACCTGGATGAAGGGAGTTCCGGCACACCGGTGTCCTTCCGGCGTCCTCCCGGCGTCAAGGCTGCGAAGGCCAAGGGGAAGGCGACCGCGACCTCATCGTCGACCGCTGCAACCCAAGCTCCGGTCCCGGTAGAGCTCCCGACCTAGACGGCCACCGCGTTTGAGTCGTTAGCAACAACGTCGATGGCAAGGACGATGTTGCAGACACACAAGGCCCTCAAGAAGTGTACCGACCCCGACGAAGCCGAATATCTCCGGGCGTTACTCGATGAGCTGCGTCGGAAGTTGGGAATTGGTCCGACTTAGTTTTTTTTTTTATTAGTTCAATGATGTAACTTTTTTTTTTAAAACTTCGCCGTTTGTTATTTAGACCGTTTTTTATTTACTCGTTACTTGTTATTTGAAAACAGTTAAATTAATTAAACAAAACAATAAAATGATGATGTGGCGGGTCATAGGGCGCGCCTTAGGGCACCCCACTGCAGGTGGAGAGGTAGAAGGATAAAACTGCTGACGTGGCGCGCCTTAGGACGCCCCATTGCTAATGCTCTAAACCGGAAGTCAAGGTGATTGTGCCACAGCCACACCATATTTTACTGCGCGGTAATTATAGAATATTCATCGGTGTTAAAAAAGTGTCCTAATCTTGGATTAATTTTGAATTTTCAAAGAATGTTTATTGATTGTTCAATTTCGCTTGATTCCGTCATCAATGGGAATGTTTTTTCGGTGGGTATGATTAATAAGGATTTAATTTGATTATAAATGTTCTACAGAATTCACTCACTCATTTCTTAATTTGGGATGATTATATCGATACATTTAATTATATCTTTTACCGTACAACATGACATGCTCATTTTACTTTAGAAATTAGAATTTAATTATATCTTTTACCGTGCAACATGACATGCTCATTTTACTTTAGAAATTAGAATTTAATTATATCTTTTACCGTGCAACATGACATGCTCATTTTACTTTAGAAATTAGAATAGGTTAAAATTATATCCTACTAGCCATAAGACACGTCCAAAATGATTTAAATGGGTTAAGCGGTTTGGTGAGGGCTGACAGTCCACCTTATTAATATTACTACTAATAACCTTATTCTTGATGCTACTTTCCGGAAAGGATCACCTCATGCATTGTATACTACATTTCATAATACACTATTAAATAATTGACAAGTGGATCTTATTTTATGGAAAGAAAAGTTGTTTCCATTATAACCTTTCCAATTGGGTAAAGAATTTTAAACTACACTAAATATAAAAAATGTATGTATTCAAATCAATTTCAGTTAATTATGCTTAATCTTATTAATAAAAAAAGTAATGTTGGATCACATTTTATAGAAAGAAAAGTTAAATCAAAATATTTTTTCTTGCACTTAATTTCTACACATCTTTTAGTTCCACTAATTCTCCACATATTTTAATAACTAATCTTGTTTCTTTTCAATTCGTCTCAATTAAATTGTGTCGTATTCTTTTATGGATGTCCCTCCATCCCAGCTAAGATAATAACACGTTCCTTTTCCGCACGTATTTTGGAAAAACAATATACTTCCTCGGTCCACAAGAATAAGCACCCTTCCCTTTTTTTCTCTCTAATGAGGTAGGACTCATTCTCCACCAACAATACTTTAATTACTTTTTCTCTCTACATCTCTCTTACTTTACTAATTTTGTATTAAAACTCATGCCGAACTCAAAGTGCATATTCTTTGGGGACAGGGGGAGTAATAAATAGTTAAAGAAAATATAAAGTAAAGTATCTTTCCGTATTATTCCCTCTTACTATATCTTATCTTCACTTTAACTATTTATTTTCCTATTTTCAAAATAAGCGCGTAAAATATAATCCCTCCGTCCCATAAAATATGTGCACTTTCCATTTTCGTCCGTTCCACAAAAATATGTGCATTCTATTTTTGGAAAGTTATACTCTCTTCTTCCCAAGTTATTTGTATCGTATTCCATTTTGGGTTGTCCCAAGTTACTTGAGTCATTTCTCTTTTTGGCTAAAAACAAAACATCTAAGCATACTTACATTATTAAACTCACTAAACACAACTTTCTTAAATCTCGTGATGAAAAGAAACGCCTCAAGTAACATGGAACGAAGGGAGTATCAATTTAATAATGTAAGTCTCACTATCCACTACCACTACTTTAACTACCATTCTCCTCCCCTTTATTACTTTACCATACCATTCTTCTCATCTCTCTTACTTCACCAATTTTATCTTAATTCTCGTGTCATATCCATTACACATATTTTTATGGGATGGGAGAGTATATTATCTTAGCTGGGAGTCTGGGATAGAAAAGAAAATAAACTAACAATTCATAATCTATTTATTGGGATTATGATGTATTCCATTCGTCCTTAACAAATACTTCATTCGTCTCATAAATTTTGTCACACTTTGATCGGATGCGAGTTTTAAGAAATATAATGGAAGTTAGTTGAAAGGGTTAGTGGAGAGTGAGTCTACTTTTATATAGTAGTTTCATAATGAAATGTGAGTGGAAACGAGATAGTGGAATATGACGTCCACTACCAAGGTGAAGTGACAAATTTTTTAGGACGAGCGAAAATAGAAAAAAAAATGTGACAAAATTTAATGGACAGTGGGAGTAGTTAAACTTATAAATGACATAAGTTTTAATGTATATTTAATTCATATTTGGTAAAGTAAGAGGGAGATGAAAAAAGTAGGAGAGAGAGGGAAAGTAGTGGAAGGAGTGTTAGTGGATTGTGTGGTCTATATTCTAAATGATGTGTATGATTATTATTTGTTGAAAACTTTTTATATTTAGATTTGGTCTAATTTTAAAGAATGGTCCAAAATGGTAAAACTAGTCTATTTTTTTTAGGACGGAGAAAAAACATTTGTTTGATATTCATTAATTTTTTAGAGTAAAAGTCAATTTTGGTCATAGACATACATACGACCAAAATAAGAATCTAGTCCAAAACATTCACTTTTTGGAAAACGGGTCCATAACAAATGAAAATGTCACCGAAGTAGTCATTTTTTGCGGTTCCGTAAAAAAACTAACGGTCAATGCTAATTGCACAGTGGCATGACCGTTAATTTTTTGACGGAATCGTAAAAAAAGGACCACTCCAACTAAAAATTCATTTATTATGGATTTATTTGTTAAAAATGAATATTTTGGAACAAATTTGTAATTTGAAAATATATTTAGGACCAAAATTAACTTTTATTCATTTTTTTTATATTTAAAATCAACTCATCGAGAATATAGACCAAATGGTTTTGCAAAATCATCAACCAAAATATTTCTATAATATCACACGTTCATTGAGTGAAGATTAATTATCACCTCAAATATTATTTGTATTTCGAAAAAAATATTAGTGTTAAAATTTGAAATAGTGTGATATACATATAATCCTTATCGCTTGTTTCATGAATAACAAAGAACCAGCTAAGAATATGGTGAAATACTTGATATAGGTGGATGAATGACTCCACAAACGGGAGAAGGAACTGTCTAATAAGTCGTAGATGAAATGATTGACACCTTAAATTAGTGTGGAAGTTCGTATGATAAGTCGGATGAAAGCCTTAATGAATTGAAAGTTTAAGAGAGAACTCGAGAATGATGAAACTCTTAATAATAGTATTAATCTTCAAAGGTAATTTTTTAGTCTAACAATGATGCCTTAATGTATGCAAAAACAACTTAAACATAATGAAAAATAAATCTAAAGAAATAAAAAAGAGAAGTTTAATTATTAGAAGAAAAGAATATCAAATTCAATTAATATTAGTCTAACAACTTTCTATTTGGTTATTCTAATTAATTCAGGAAACTCTAATTTATAAAATAAATATAAATTAAAGCTAATTAATTATAACCATATATGCATCATGGTGAATTGTATATGTCACATATAACACATGGTTAATTAAATAAAACAAGTTATAATGGCCGTGATAATGGTGAGATTAAATAAAACAAGTTATAAATGAAGGAGATCATTCAAAAAAAGGAGAAAAAAGAGAGAAAGAAATCTTCATTTTAATAATAATCGATCTTGATAATTTATGAGTTTACACATGAATATATACTCGATGAGTTATTGACAAAATGTGAGCAATCAAATATTAATCATATTTTACAATATTAATATCACAATAATAGTATAATTAAGTTTAAATTATATTTTGTTAAATAATGTTGTGTTCTTAAGTTCGCATCTAACGGTATTTTACAAAGCGATATTCAAATTTTAGTGGGCCTGTCATGAAAAGCCCAACATTCAACAAGTCAAGAATTAATAAAAAAAGGAAAAAAAAATACAGCTACACATACATTCCATTCACAATTCACAACCCTAACATCCCTTTGCCGCCTATAAAACCCTCCCTAAACCCTCTCTTCTTCCTCACCGCTTTCATATCTTCAATTTCCCAATACTTACGTTCTTCAAATTTTAATAAATAACAATGGAGTTTTGGGGTAAGTTTCGCTTGCTGTATCCAATCTTCTCCATAATTGTACTTTCGATGGATTCGTCAGCTTTCTTTCATGTTTGTATTTATGTTTAATTTAGTTTGAAATTATGTTATTACTTGATTACTTGATTTGTTTCTGTTATGCTGTTATTCTGTTTGTATTTGTATTTGTGTTTATTTGTGTTTGTGTTTGTGTTATTGACTTTTTTCTGTGTAAAGCTTAATTTTTGTGGTTTACTTCTATCACGGACATGTTTGTATTAATGTTTCATTTAATTTGAAATCATGTTAATTTTTCAAGGAATCCCAAATTTTGGGCACTTCTATATTCATGGTATATAGCTGATTGTGTTTGTTTTGTTTTATTTTTTCTGTGTAAAGTTAGATTTTTTGGGTTCAGTTCTGTCATGTTATTAAGTTTGTTTTTCTTAAGAGTTATTTTAAGATGTTGTGTTAAGGGCTATGTTTGGGAATATATTAATGACCGTTGTTAGCAATAGTATATTGCATTAACTATAGTAAAAATGTTTTCTTTTGAAAATATTTGGACACGATTTAGTTCGATTTAATTTTTTTAATTGTGTTCTAAATTTGACTATGATTATGTTGTTTAGGAGTTGAAGTTAAAGCTGGAGAGAAACTCAAGGTCGAACCTGAGTTGGGAAAGTTGATTCATATCTCACAAGTAAGACAATTAGTATATGTATATACCATTTTATTGTATATTTATTATTTTATCTTCATTTATAGGCTGCAATGTGTTATGTAAGAAAATTAGTAATTGTAGGCCTCAATGAGAGAGCTAAGAAATTAGTTGTAATTGCTTTATGTATGCATTTATAGTTCCAGACTTACCCTTTATTGTATATTTATCATTTTAATGTTTATTTATTGTATATTTATCATTTTAATGTTCTTATATAGGCTGCAATGGGTGAGGTAAAAGATGTTAAATCTGCCAAAAATGTTCATCTACGCATGAAAATTGACGATAAGGATTTCATCATTGGATCCCTTGCTGCTGAGAATCGACCTCAAGTGATGTTTGATCTGGTCTTTGAGAAGGAATTTGAACTTTCCCATGACTTGAAGAATGGCAGTGTCTACTTTATTGGTTACATTGCTGATGATCCTGTATCAGGTGGAGCATGATATTAGTTTTAATAATTAAGTGTCTGTTAAAATATGTCAAGTTTGTGTCTACAAATGTTGTAACTGTTGGTTCTTTGATTTTGTAGAAGGTGAAGACTATTCTGAATTTGACGATGAATCTGATGATGAGGAATTGCCGATTGAAGTTCCTGCTCAGGAGAATGGTATTGTATCTTTTTGAAAGACCTCAGTAGCTTCTTATGAATCTATTTCATTTCAACTCAATAATTGGTTTTTCTTCATATAGGTGCCGCAAAGGCTAAAGCTGTGGATGCAAAACCCCCTGGAAAAGCTAAGAAAGAGGAGAAGAAAGAGGAGAAGGTAGAATTGAAAGTGGAGGAAGAGAAAGCTAGTGATGATGATGATGAAGATGATAGTGATGCTGACATGGCTCTTGATGATAGTGACCTCTCTGGCGTATGCACCTATCCTCTTACTATTATGTGTTTGTGTTAATGCTTGATTTGCTCATGTATTTTGGTTTCTGACATTCAGGATTCTGATGATGAAGAAGACGATGAAGACTCAAGTGAGGAGGATTCGCCACCAAAGGCAAACCAGTCCAACAAGAAGAGACCTGCACCTGCTGATAAAGCTCCTGCTGCCAAGAAAGTTAAAGCTGCCACTCCTGATAAGCCAGGTTTGTTTTAAACTTATTTACATCATTTCTTTTTGTGCATTTGCTTGGTGAGTGTTGTATCAAAGTTCCTTGATTGTCATGTATATCTGAGGGAATCTGAAAACATACGTTTGTTGATTATGAAAGTTGTAGGCAAAAAGGGCCAGAATGCTACTCCTATCCCTGCAAAATCTGCCGGAAAAACCCCTAACAAACAGAGCCCAAAATCCGGAGGCCAAGCTAATGGCAACAAATCATTCAACAAGTACGTTTACTGATGAAAACACTCTGTATTTCTTATTTGAGCTAATGATTCTTTGTTGTTGCTGAGTACTAATGTTGGTTTCTCAATATGTTGCAGAAACTTCTCTTCTGCGAAGAAAGGGAAGGGCAAGTTCGGAGGCAAATGAAGCAGTCAATGAATTTTGAACAATTATTTTGCTATTTTATTATATGAGGAATGGCTGGATGCCTGCTAGATCGTGATTTGATCTAATTTTTGGGAAATTTTCTTTTTTATTTATTTTTGTAATGGATCCTCCTAAATTTTATTCGTCCATGTTATGGATTATTATATTATATGGAGTTATATCTCATCATATCATTAGTGTTTTTTTTAAATTTCTTATATAGTTGTCAAACTTCGAGTACTTAAACAGAACTTCGCCTACAAAATTATAGGTTTGAATCGGTAACAAATATTCCTATAAATTTTAGTTTATTTCAAATTATTACGGAACATGGGTTTCTTTTAAGGATTTGAGACAAAAATAGTTTTGAAATCAGTATTTTGTCTTGTGATTTAACGTAAAATCCGTGTGTTATAAACTTTTATCCTCGTTCAATTGAATTTAACAATCTGTTTTCTATTACTCTCCCGTTTCATGTTAATAGAGTCATTTTTCTATTTTGGGAAGTTTCAAGTTAATTGAGTCATTTATATTTTCAACAAAAAGTAATTCTCACTTTTACTTTATTCTCTATATATCTCTCTTACTCGATTCTCTCTTACTTTTTCCACTATCCATATAACACACTATTCTTAAACTTCATGCCAAAAAAAAATGCCTCTATTAATAAGGCACGGAGGGAGTATGATTTTGTTCACGTAAAGTAATTCATTTTGGTTTTCTCATTGGCTTAATTATTTGACTCTATTTTCCCCAATCTCTTCTATTTTTGATTAGTTATGTAATGTATAGGGTGTATATTAAACTTTATAAATGAGATTGTTTTTGTGAAGAGAGAGTATCCATCTCACGAAATAATTACTACTAGTTCGTGTTTATCGCTTCAAGAATATTAGAACACGAAATTGGTATCTCAATTAATTTAGGTAGTAGTAGCAGTAGTTCGATTTTAACGCCTTTAAAGAACATTTGTACACGAAATTGGATTGCCATTTTTCTTGAACTACTTTTTCTTTCGGATCTATCTCTTTTCAGTCCTTTATCCATTATCTGTATTGAAATGTGTCAATATATTACTATGTATTTGTCATTAGTTCAATATATCATTATATTTTAGGGAACCTATCACCTTTTCTTATACACATGCTCACATTTTCTTATTTTCACGTGTGTTCATCGGCGGATCCAGGTGGGTCGCGCGGGGTCGGCCGACCCCACCGGCGGTCCACCGAACACTGCCGGAAAACATCATCTTCGACCTTTGACCTGGTGCAGTTCCGTCTCCGACCCCACGGCCAGCTTCAACTCTACCCGAAGCCTTCCGCCTTTTCCAAAAACTAAGAGGAGAAAGGAACAATACTAATAAGAATAGAGTAGAGATAGATAAGGGGAGGGGTTGCAGAAGAAGCTGATGTATTCTCAACGAAGAAGATGAACAGAGAGGTAAATATTGATTTTGGGGCTGAGGAGTGGTTAATACTCCTATTGATTGTTGGGTTAGAAAATCTATAAGTAAAAAATCTAATTGATTGTCTCTGGTCACTCGCCGTTAATACTGCTTTTTCATTTAATTCGCCTGCCAATAATTTTCTAAGCAATGTAGTATTAACTTTTTTTCTCCTTAATTTTCCAACAAATTTACATAAATTCCTTATTTATTTAAGTTTATTAGTTAAAAAAATCAGTCAATACTGTCCTTTTTAAATAATTTTATCTTTATTACAAGAGTTACAACTTTCTTTATAAATAAAAATTCTATATTTCTATCCAATTATTATTTTGATTAAATAGAAAGTTATAGTAGGAGACTAAGATTAAGATTTTTGAGGGGCATAGGCTTTGCACAAAAAAATTGGTGCGTTATTGATATTCTTTTAATCATGTTTTATTATTTTTTTACTTTTATTTGTTTATTTGACCTAATTTTTATGAATATAATAATTATATACTTATGTTTTTTTATTATTGATTTTAATTACCATCCATATTAAATTAATGGATAAATTTATTTTAAAAATATCTTGAGTTTGTATCTGTTCTCATGAGTTTTATCTGTTCTTCTGGTGCTAATGTTGAACACAATCAATGACTGGAAGATATGTTTGCAATTATTTCCAATTATAAAATTTCGGTCAGCTTCAAAATATGAATATTCGTAAAAGTTAAAAATATGAACTCGTAAAAGTCAATTATCGTGATAAAACAAAGATAATTTTATTTGTAATGTATTTTTATAATATATATAATATTATTATATTAATTATCTCGTCCGACTCCACGATTTTTAAATCCTGGATCCGCCCATGCGTGTGTTTACTCGAATACTCACCACTCGTGTTTATAAATACTTGCTCAACATCTACATAAGGCTATAGGAAATAGAACATGATGACAGACCATCCTTCTTTGTGCAACTTCTATCCTTCTATTATGACCCTTCACCAAGTTGGCCATGATCAAGCGTTTAAAGTTTGTTAGCCCTTTATATTTGAATAAAATTTTCTAATTTTGGAGTTAATTTGAGATTTGAAATTCCCAATTGGAAGTAAGGATCAAGTGATGAGGAAAAGACGCTTAGGAGTGAAAAGTGTGTTTTTGGTGTAGGAGAAAAATTAGTGAAGAAAAATGAACAGAAAAAATTTCTGTAATAAAAATTGGAGAAAAATTAGACAGATTCTAAGTGTTCTGTACAAAACATATTAGTTGATGATGCACGACTATGAAAAAGTTATACATATTGAAGGTTTTGTGCTATTTAGCCAAATTAACTCTATCTTTACTAAATAACCCACTTTATAAGTTAAGAAAACTAAGGTAAATAAAAATATTCCAAAGAACATATCCAACTCCACAATTGCAAATGCAAATCTGATACAAATGGGAAGCCAAAAACAATAAAATAAAATTAATTTCCTTCCTAAAAACCATCAAAATGGGAAGAACATGGAAACATAAATAACAAAACCATGAAAGAGGTATAGATCTTCAACCCAAGAACACTATTCGGATACAAAATTCCAGTGCCAAAAACATATCAGAAAAATTCTCTGCATCTGCAAATTCTAGTCAAAGAGCCCAAAGCCCATGTCCTGAAACAGAAAATGAAAAAAAAGCACAAAAATTCAGGTCAGACAAACAATATTGTGATCACATTTCTTCTAGAATAAGATGAGAAGAAACATATTTGGACTTGTAATGCATCCATATTACTATACTTACATCGTCAGACTCTTCTTTCTCTTCTACTTTTTCTTCTTTCTTCGCCTCGGCAGCAGCAGGTGCAGCACCACCTGCAGGCACTGAAGCCAATTTTTCCCTCCCGTCAGCAATCAACTCAGTGATATCTTTTCCGGCAACTTGAGACAGCAACAGCTCAATTCTTTCCTCATTACAATCAGCCCCAACTGGAAAAATAAACAAATGAAGTGACTCGAATACTGAAATGGATCATTAGCACGTCACAGTATTACATGTTGCTTATATTTCTTCTAACAAATTTCAAGAACTTCATCTACTGGTTATCAGTTACCACTAAACAGTTTATAATGTGTTGTAACTCATCATAAGTATATCAACTACGGAATCCATTAGTCTTACATTCTATTTCTAAGTAATACAGAGATAAAACAAACAACACAAAAAAAAAAATTCCACACCTAACCAAGATATAAACCCCTGAATAAGAACACTGACAAACATTATTGATAAACAAAAAAGCAAGCATGTAATTCTTTTCAATAGCTCTAACCTTGAGAAATGATAAAACCTGAATATAATAATAATGCAAAATTGTAATGAGCACAACACAATCACTACTTAACTGCAGTCAATCAAAACAAAGTAGAACACAACAGACTATATGCTCGTAAAAAAGTAATAGTATATCAAAAATTGATGATGAACAAATAATACGACAATTAGATCGCAAATAAAACAATTATATGATTGGAAGAAGCGAAGCAACGAACCAGAGCTCAAAATGCCCTTCACATCCTGATATGATCCTCTATATCTTAGGAAATCACAATTATTTAGTTATCTTTTATTCCCCAAATCTTTTCCATATCTTTGTTTTCTTATTCAATAAGTTAGGTTAGTAGTATTCTAGTATTATAAATAGAGAGCTTGTTATCATTTTATGCAATGAATGAATGAAATATTATTTTGCCCACAAGATTGTGAAATATTCTCGTAACCCTAGTTTACTCGCTGCCCGACGGAGGAGTTCCGCGCACAGCAAGACACTAGAACCACTGCCGATCTCCTCTCGAGACGCCGGAACAATCCCTTGATCGCTGAGCAGACTGCCGCCGATCTCCGTTAAGGAATTAAGTCCTTAACAACTGGTGCTTTCATTGAGAGCTGACCCTCCCACCATCTCGAATCAAAGCTTCACTGCTGCCCGACGGAAAACATTCCGCGCACAGCACCTGCTTTGGTTGCCGAGTCCAGCCTGTCCGCCGAGCTCTAGCCGCCGGACAATCCTACTTCTGCAAAGCCCGACGGGAAGGATTCCAGCGTGCCGCGTTGAAGTCAGACCATTATCCATAACCCATACCTCACCACCCAAAAGAAAAGAGTGACCCTCTTCGTCCAATTCATCCAAAAAAAGGAAGAAAACCACCAAACAGAAGCTTCCCCCTTCCTTCGTAGAAAACATCCTATCTTCAGTCCGTCAACATGTCATACGACTATGCCGGCTATCACCGTTATCAACGCTTGTCCTATGATCAGCCACCACCCATGTACATGCGTGAACCCTACGGTCCGCCGCAACCTCACCGAATGGGGTCTGTCCAGACGCGCCGCCCCACTTGTTAGGATCCGCCCCAACAACGAACCGATAACTGTTATCCACCACCGTATCGTGATCCAGGTATGGTCCCGGATTCATACGTCGAGCCGCGAAACTCCTACGCCCGATATCGCCCATGGCAGCCTCAATATCACCCTCGTCCAGCCACCAAAGCGGAGGACCCGATTAACGCAAAGGTAGACCGCTTATTGGAAGCATTTGACAAGATAGAAACGTGGTTCGATGCAACAAATCGCCGGTTTAGCAAATTCCGAACGTTACCGCAGCCCGAGCCCGATCTTGATCAGCCCCATGTTTCTGCACCACTCCGAAAGATGGCATATCCTCCATCAAGAAATAATGAGGCTTCTTTTGGGCCTTCGCGTTTAGTCCCCAATGAATCAACGACTCCACCATGCCACCGCACCAAATCCGATCAAACCCCAGTGCGTCAGCCTTCGTGTTGGGAACCCCCTCTAATGGCCACCCCTGCTGTAGACCAGATCCACCAACCCTACCAACCGCCACTGCCGCTGCCGCGATCAAATCACCCGCAGCAGTCGAGTCCAGCACAGCCCTTGGAGCTGCCGCCCTACTCCACTCCAGGCCCTCTCCAGCCCTTGCAACCGCTACCGGAGATAGCTCCATTGTTGGCCTCTAATCGTCTTCCGCAAGCTGCTGTCCCGAGCTCGAGGCCAAAGGAGTGGCAAATGAATATGCAAAAGGCTGGTGAATATGGTTTGATAAATAAAGTTGTGCCTTGTTCTCATGATGTTGTGGGAGAAAAGAACATTATTGAAGATAAATGGAAAGAGAATGGAATGGGACCGAAGGGTTTAGTTGAGAGTAAAGACGATGAAGATAGTGACATACTTAAGATGATCGAAATGATCACCGTGCGCGCATTCGATCCCGGTATATGTGTCAGTCTCAGCAATCAAAAAGGAGAATTTCTTGCTCTGCAGATAGCAAAACCGGATCTACGTGATAGCAAGAAGGAGCTTCCGCATGAAGAAGTAATCAAGTGCTTGTTTGCCACGGGGACCTTTCGCATAGAGCTACCCATGCCGGCAAACCATGTTGTCTTCAATACTGCTCTGGAATTTAGTGAGGATTTGAATGTCACTGTTATTACAAGCATGAATCCTCGATTACCATCGCTCGATGCCGATGCAAGGTTGATTCCTCCACGAAATAACAAGCCCTGTTTGATCATTCAGGGACGTGTGGCAGAGCTTTCCATTTTAGCATTGAATTTGGATGACCACATCAGTTTGCCTTCGTTGATTTTTTGTAGAGGTGATGAAGGGACATGCTAAGCTGCTCGGTGTGTGTTTGATCCCGGAGGCGACGCCTCGCCAACGCTTTTGCTGTCAACTCTCGTCGTTGCTTCGTGGTTTCCACCTTGAGGACAAGGCGGATTTTAACCATGGGGGAGTTGATACGATCCTCTATATCTTAGGAAATCACAATTATTTAGTTATCTTTTATTTCCCAAATCTTTTCCATATCTTTGTTTTCTTATTCAATAAGTTAGGTTAGTAGTATTTTAGTATTATAAATAGGAGAGCTTGTTATCATTTTATGCAATCAATGAATGAAATATTATTTTGCCCACAAGATTGTGAAATATTCTCGTAACCCTAGTTTACTCACTGTCCGACGGAGGAGTTCCGCGCACAGCAAGACACTAGAACCACCGCCGATCTCCTCTCGAGACGCCGGAACAATCCCTTGATCGCCGAGCAGACTGCCGCCGATCTCCGTTAAGGAATTAAGTCCTTAACACATCCTCAGCTGAAGGAGATGCGTTGCCACCAAGGACGGCCAACAGGTAAGCTGCGACAACCTTCATTTCTATTCAAAAAACAAAAACACACAAGAATTAGATATCAAATCTCCTCGAGAAACATAGACACCACAACGAAGAACAATGTATAATAGAAAGAGAAGACGCATCCATATTCACCTGACAAATTAGTCACAGACAAATGCTAAAAATCAAAGCTTCTGCTGCCGCTACGTTTTCGGTTTACACAGAGGGGAAATCTATTTAGGGTTTGGGCGATTTCGGCCCAGTATTGATATTGGGCATTTTTTTCTTTGGGCCGAACCACCAAGTTGGAATAATTGTTTACAAATTTTACAAACATTTCCCTTTCGATTTATTAAAATTTAAAATTCAAATTCTCAGAATATTTCGCAAATTGTTCCCGTCCGAGAAATTTCAGAATAAGGGGTTAAATTCGCTAACCTTTCGTAATTAGGGATCCAATTCGCTGACCTTTTGTAATTTGGAATCGAAGCATGCGTATTCTTCAGAATAAGGGATTTGTGATATTTTATCTTATTTATGTTCTTTTTTAATATTATTTCCCTCTGACCATTTATCAATTGTCTAAATTGCCCCTTTAAATTTTTACATAAATTCTACTTCAAAATTTTGAAGATCCAATGTTCAAATTTCAAATTCCTCTGCAAATTACGAAAGGGCAAGTACAAAGTTAAAACAAAGGGCGAAATTTATTGTCTTCTTCAACTCCTGTCTTCATCACTGGATTCTATATTATTATAATCCAAACTCCCTATTAATAATCCAAACATCCCAATTTCCCATTTTCCCCTTTTCTAAATTCTTCTGATCGACTAACCAGCGTCAATTGAAATGTTTCCAAAAAGAATCTCTCGTTTGAATCAATTGCGGTTGAATTTTTTAATGAATTTTTCAAATAGTCCAATATCAGAAGTCCTATGATTCCATCAATCAGCGATTTCTGCATCAATTTCTATGGAATCACAGAATTTTCGTGATCGAAATTCTGTTATGTGCAGATCGAAAATGGCGATTAGAGCTTCAGACCCGGCCCGAAGCCCAAAATTAGGCTCCAAAACGCCGAGAAGAGGTACATCCAGATCGGAGGCGGAAAATCCATTCCATTCCGCGGCGGCTACTCATCGTCTTCCTCGGCCACTGCCGCCGGCGCTAGCTCCTCCTCCTCCGCCTCCTACCTCCTCGATAGCTCAGTCGCCACCGCCTCCCTATCTAGCCACACCTCTCTCTCCAGCCTCCGATTTTCGAATCAGAATATAAACTTGCCAATAAAGGCGGACAGCATGTAGTAGATGCCATACCTCCCACTAGAGATCTTGCAATTTCTCCCTCAGCATCAATTTGCAGAGAATTTGAAATTGAACGGATCTTCAAAATTCTGTAATAGAATTTAAGTAAAAATTTGAAGGGATAATTTAGGTCATTGATAAAAGTTTAGAGAGAAATAATATTAAAAAAGAACATAAATAAGATAAAATATCACAAATCCCTTATTCTGAACAATACGTATGCCTCGATCCCAAATTATGAAAGATCAGTTAATTGAATCCCTAATTACGAAAGGTCAGCGAATTTAACCCCTTATTCCGAAATTTCTCTCAGTGAGCGGAGGTGATTTTACGTCGCGCGCTATAATTTATATTTTTGATTCGCTTTGTTTGTTTGTATTTATCCAATTGAGTTGCTTGTTATCAGAGGCATTTCATCGAGCAGCTCGTGTACTGTAACGAGCTCCCACCATGGATGGTAAGTTATCACTTTCACTCTCCTTTTGATTGATTTCTTCGGCTTGAATGAAGTTAATAACTAGTTTAAGATTTTGAGAAGGTGGAGAATGTTGAGAAAATATTGTTGACTGGACTGGTTTGATTGTTGCATTTTGTGTATGTTTCTGCAGTTGATTCGAAGCCTGGCATGGAGGAAACTATACTGGTGGGTGATGATCTGATGATGGGGCCACCTTCACCGGTAATTCCTTCGGAGATAGCATCACATGTGCTCGAGGGAGTTGATCTCTGTGATGGGATTTTGCGGAATTTGTTTCTTTGTAACGTCTTCGTTCCATTTTTAGACTTGTCATAGATTAGTGAGTATAGATGATATTGAATTTTCCATTTTGATTGGTTGTGTGTCGTAGGTCTGCAAATTAATGATATTGAGCCCTTCTGTCAAGATGAGATTGCAATATACAAGCAATGTGCTGAGAGGAGGGTGGGTTTTAGAGATAAACGGTTGTGCTTGATTTTTGTCCTATAGAGTTTCTTGAGCTTTTTTTATGAGAGAAACTCCACTTTTGTAGGATAAAGAGCTTAGACAGAGGCTGCAAGATAGTGAGCGGAAACTAGGGATGTTTATGCCTTTGAATCTGGCAAACGAAAGGTCTACTCAGTTGGAAGCAGAAGCAACTCAACTGGAGAGGTATGGCAATTGGCAGTGAAATACTGCTACTTGCATTTGTTTTCTTGTCTCTGTGATCAGATTAGATTTTGAAAATATTGGAATTGTTTTGGAATACATTCTGACCAGCTTAAATGCATTCTTCCCCTATATGTGTTCTTTATTGTGAGCTAAGAGTAACATTATAGTTGCACTGGCTCGCCTTTGCAGATCCTCTTGATCTAGCACTAATTAGTCTTTCAATCACTAGTATATTCACGTTTAAGCTTTGCTACTTTTTAGTATTTCCAAAGACCATGATAGAATTGTTGTTTGTATTTTGCTGGGGTGAATTTCATTGATTCGTACATTCTTCCTTTGTATTCCTAGACGCCTAATTTTGGCAAGTGGAGTCGAAGGCATGGAAGGGTTTAGACAAAGATGGAGTCTCCATGGCCGCCTTACTGATACCTAGTACGGCCTCCTGATCCTGAACCTTCTCGAGTCCACGATGGTGGCATTGATATGTGTTATGTAAATGAAGGACTCTGCACAAGTTTAACTGCCATTGCATAACATTTTTTATGTATGTTGTCGTGTAGGAAGCGGCTGGAAGCCCTGAAGCTAGGGATAGAGAGTAGAAAGGAAGATGAAACCGTTGGAGAATCGAGCACAAAGAAGAAATGGTTCTTTTGGTGAAGATGGCCTCCATATTGCCAACCTAAGTGATGGAGGAATTCATTACCAGCTCAAACCAAGTTTTCTTTCATCCATTTTGTTGTATAATATAGGAAGTGAGAGTATTCTCAGCATAGCATAGCTTTCCAGTTAGCAATGCTTCCATGAAGAAAAAATCATTTTAGAAGAATACAAATAAAAGTAAATTGTGATCTTCCTATTATGGCATCTCCTAATACTATTCTTGTGTTTTCAAAGTTGAGTTCATTTTGTCAAGAAGTAAGAGGAAAGAATGTATATCGGCTAAGCAAATTGTTGAAATATCAAAGTCAGATTTTACACTCATTGATGTCAAAACATATCAAGGAAGATCTCTATCAAAGGAAAAGATTAGGGAATAAGTGATTGATTCAATCACATAATAGACGAAAATAGATTGATTACAACATTATGGAATTTACCATAGTTACGGGAAATTCACTCCTATAAGTTGAGGGCTGTAATACATCGTAAATCAACAAAAATACAAACACATATTCCCTACACTTTACTATTCGATTCTTACTCCTTTCACCAATATGATCCACCCCTTTCTCGATTACCATCTTCAAGATGGTATCAGAGCAGGTTGAATCGGGATTGAGACTCAGAACGATTTCATCATAGTCTCGTATACCTTTCCCGGCCTTTCGAATCCTGCAAAAGAAACCAACCAACAAGATGTCAGAATTTGAACCCAAAATACCCCAAAATACAAACCAACCCGTCATTCTTTCTGCAGAGCAATTCGCAGAACTCATGAGACTCAGTATGTCTCAAAACTTCCAAAAACCACAAACCAGAACCGATCACCAACCGGAGTCGTTGGGTGAGGTTCACGTTCAAACCAAGCTCAACGGGGAGAACTATCCCCTGTGGGCAAAACTGATAAAGAAGGCCATCGGAGGGAAAGGCCTGATATCTCACATCTCTGGAGTGTCAGAGCCTCCCTCTCCGACGGACCCAGAATACGCACGATGGATCCAGCGAGACCACTGCTGTTTCAATTGGATCATCAACCACATCGAAGCCAGCCTAGTGAACGAAGTGTCACAATACGAGACGACTCAAGATAAGTGGGAGAACTTGGCCGTCACGTATGGAAGCGGTACCGATCCATTCCAAATCTCATACCTGCACAGGCAAACATATGGGATGAGACAAGGAAACATGTCACTGGAAAGCTTATGGCAACGGTTCCAGGACTTATGGATCTCGATCGACAGCCGAGATCCAAATCCAATGGACTCACCGTCCTCCATAGAGAAATACAACCAGATCGTTCAACGACACCGATTATATCAATTCATATGGGTGCTCGACGACAGATATGACAAAATCAAGCGAGAGATCCTAAATATGGATCCACTCCCAACGGCCAGGAAAGCCTATAGGATGGTCAGACGGGAAGCTGTCAACGAGAAGCTAATGAACTCAGAAGCCAAGGATTCCGGAATAGGAGTTGGGCTAGCAACCCTCGACCGAAGCCGAATTCCTCCAACCCAGAACCAGCCGCCACCAACAAAACCCTATCGACGGGATGAGGACAAAAGTAGGCTCGTGTGCACCCACTGTGGGGGAAAGAAGCACTCAAAAGAAACGTGCTTTCACCTCCACGGGTTCCCGGAATGGTGGGAAGACATGAAGAAGACTCGCCAACAAAGAAATCGGAATAACGGTGGAGGAGGCGGAAAAGCGGCGGCAGCCGTGACAATCGGCGACCGGGCCACCTACGCCGACGTATCGACGGGCGGCATCGGTCCAACTGCGGCCAATGGAAGCGGAAACAAAGATCAATCGGTGACAGAGGAGAGAGCAATGGCATCGGCAACGGTTGCAAGAGTATGGTCAGAAGGTAAAGAAACCGGGGGGACCTCACCGGTGACAGGGAGATGGCGGCGGTTGGGATCCCCACTGGAGGGAACGCGGAGGCTAGGGTTTCAGCGTCGGAGGCGAGGGTTCACATAGAGAATGGGGATCTTGCCCTAAAAACCTCAAGTCACCCGAAATCACGACCTAACCCCCAAGCCCAAACTATCTCTCAAATTACACCCCCACACTTCTCCAAATACTAGTCTGACCCTCGAACCCAAAATACCTCCCAGTTCCTACCCCAGAAATCCCAAAATTCCCCAAACAAACACAGAAAATTAAAACCATCCGATATTTGCCCCCTCAAGTATAAAAAATCTCAGTTTGAACCCCACACAAGAAAAATCTTACAGATTACACCCCAAAATTCTGAGGAATTCGAAAATCTGCCCTCTATACCATGTAAAAACTCATTTGATGCCTTAGCTTGTTCCTCTATGTCCCAAACAGGCCCTAAAAATATCCATTGGATTTTTTATTGCGGAGCAACAGACACAATGTCTTTCGATGCGTCTGATTTTCTGACCATCTCCAAATCTGCTAAGTCCTACGTCCAAACAGCCAGTGGGGATCTAGCCCGGGTCCAAGGGGCCGGCACAATCAATATCTCGCCTACTCTACGCCTTTCTAACTGTCTTTTTGTTCCGTCATTATCGTACAAGCTCCTGTCTATCAGTCATGTCACTAAGGAGCTCCATTGTAAATTACTAATGCAGCCAAAATTTTGCATGTTACAGGATATCAAGACGGGGACGATAGTTGGGCGTGGCACTGAGCGACGAGGACTGTACTATGTGGACGAAATAGCCCAACAGAGTGCCGCGATGCTGACTCACGGACCGACAGACAGACAGGCTTGGCCATGGCATCGTCGGTTAGGACATCCGTCCATAGGATATCTTCGCATGCTTTATCCTAAGTTAGTTAATTCTATGAACTCCTTTCATTGTGAAACTTGTCTGTTAGCCAAAAGTCACAGACACACATTTAAATTGAACAATACGAGAATGAAAAAACCTTTTGCTTTAATACATTCTGATGTGTGGGGTCCTGCTCCTGTTAGTGGGGGTCAAGGTTTTCGATATTTTGTGTTATTCATTGATGATTATTCTTGTATGACTTGTATATATTTCTTGAAAAATAAATCTGACGTTTTTGACAAATTCACCCAATTCTATACCTTAGTCCAAACTCAGTATAACCAGAAAATCCAAATCTTACGGTCTGATAACGGGGGGGAATTTGTCAACACCAGAATGCAAGATTTTTTTCGGGAAAAGGGATTAGTTCATCAGACATCTTGTGCCTACACTCCAGAACAAAATGGGGCAGCCGAAAGGAAAAATAGATATATACTAGAAATCACCAGAGCCCTTTTAATAGAATCCAAAATACCCAAATCCTTTTGGCCCGAAGCCATTGCTACAGCGGTTTACCTTATGAACCGATTACCCACAGGGATTCTAGACTTCAAATCACCATTAGACCTTTTTTCCCAACATTTCGCACTACCTTCTTCCCTGTCTCTGGAACCTAGGGTGTTTGGGTGTACTGTCTTCGTGCACATCCCTAAGCAAGACCGCACCAAGTTTTCCCCATGTGCCCTCAAATGTGTCTTCCTGGGCTACGGCAAAAACCAAAAAGGGTATAGATGTTACGACCCAAGCACTAGGACCGTGCATACTACTTTGAATTGCGATTTTGTAGAGGGAGAATATTTCTATAGCCAATCTAGTGGTCAGGGGGAGACACAACCTTCAGACAATCATCTGAATAGTGACCTGCTAAATTGGCTTCCGACACCCATGACTACCACCGGCCCAAGGGAAATCCAATCAGGGGGAGAACCACAGTCACAGTCAAGTCCTGTCACAGATGTTGGTCCAACAGAGGAGGTTAGAGATACCGTCGGGCCGTCAAATCCTGTAGTACAGAACGAGGAGCAAAGTGACACCAACCAAACATCAACCCCGCCATCGATTCCTGAGGTAACTGGGTCAAATAATGATAGTGCATCTCCGAGAAATACTAATCTTGACAGGAACAATGGAGCTGAATGTGAAACTAGTAGAGGGTGTACCGAACAACCCTATGAGCTACCTGCTAGAAGTACAAGAGGAGTTCCACCTCGAAGATACTCGCCTGAATGGAAAGGAAGAAAGGCTAGGTATGCGATAGCAAACCTTGCCCAAAGACAGCTGTCAGAAATGGCTCGAGCATTCGAAGCTGCCCTGTATGAGGAGGAAGAAATTCCACAGTCTTTCGAAGAGGCATCAAAACATAAACATTGGAGAGAAGCCATGAAGAAGGAGATAGATGCCCTCGTCACAAATGGAACATGGGAAAAGTGCACTCTACCTGATGGGAAGAAACCGGTGGGATGTCGGTGGATTTTTACTATTAAACGAAGAGCAGATGGTTCAATCGAGAGATATAAGGCGAGACTCGTGGCGAAAGGATACACTCAAGTGTATGGGATAGATTATGAAGAGACCTTCTCCCCAGTTGCAAAATTGAACACTGTTCGAGCGTTGCTATCTGTAGCTGCGTGTAAAGAGTGGCCCTTACATCAGTTTGACGTCACCAATGCCTTTCTTCATGGAGAATTAGAAGAGAATAAGGAAGTCTATATTGAAGTTCCTCCCGGGTTTCAGCAGAATTTGGAACAGGCCAAGTGTGTCGTCTGAGGAAAACACTATACGGATTGAAGCAGTCACCAAGAGTCTGGTTTGGAAGGTTCTGTCAGGCTATGGTTAAGCAAGGGTTCAAACAAAGTCAATCGGATCACACACTCTTCACGAAGAAACGGGGAGACAAGATAACCTGCCTAATTATCTATCTGGACGACATGATAATCACGGGAGATGACAATGAAGAAATTCAAAGTCTGAGAGAAAACCTAGTCAAGGAATTTGCAATGAAAGATCTCGGGGCATTGAAATATTTCCTTGGAATCAAAGTATTGAGATCGAGACACGGGATATTCCTGAGGCAGAAAAAATATGTCTTAGATCTGTTGGCAGAAACCGGTTTATTGGAATGCAAGCCTGCAGAAACTCCCATGATCACAAACCACGGCTTAAAGATAGAAGAAGGAGTCGACCTTGCAGATCGAGAACGATATCAACGGCTAGTAGGAAAACTTATCTACTTATCACACACCCGGCCAGACATCACTTATGCAGTCGGCGTAGTCAGCTAGTTCATGCACCGACCACAAACCAACCACATGGAGGCCGCCCTAAGAATCGTTCGATACCTGAAAGGGACGGTGGGCTATGGAGTGTTCTTAGCCAAAAAAGAAGACCTCGAGATTGACGGATACACCGACGCTGATTGGGCAAGCAATCCCGTCGACAGAAAGTCCACAGTAGGCTACTTCACCTTTGTTGGAGGTAATCTTGTTACGTGGAGGAGCAAGAAGCAGAAAGTGGTAGCCTTATCAAGTGCCGAGGCAGAGTTCAGAGGAATTAAAAGTGGACTTATGGAAATCATGTGGTTAAGAAGGCTATTAACAGAAATTGGCTACCCACCTACACGAAAGAGCCAATTATTCTGCGACAACAAGGCAGCGATCAGTATCTCCGAGAATCCAGTTGAACATGATAGAACGAAACATGTGGAAGTCGATCGGCACTTCATCAAAGAAAATCTCGAGGCCGGCACCATTGAGTTCCCTTTCGTACGATCTGAAGAACAACTGGCAGACATTTTGACCAAAGCAGTCCACCCGAAAGTCTTCAAAGAAATTCTGGGCAAGTTGAGTATCGGGGATACCGTTTCTCAACTTGAGGGGGAGTGTCAAAACATATCAAGGAAGATATCTCTATCAAAGGAGAAGATTAGGGAATAAGTGATTGATTCAATCACATAATAGACGAAAATAGATTGATTACAACATTATGGAATTTACCATAGTTACGGGAGATTCACTCCTATAAGTTGATGGCTGTAATACATTGTGATGAATCGGCGAATTTTTGATAATGATAAATGCTCGTAAAAATAAATTACGACACAGAGAATTTTACGTGGTTCGATTTACTGAGGTAAATCTACGTCCACGGGGAGAAATGGGGGCAGGTTTGTATTGCTTGATCTGCCAATTACAGCTTACAACACAGACTTGCTATATGATTATTTCTCTAGAGAGATTCTAACCTCTTTCTACCAGATCTAAGTTCTATTTATATATTGAACTAAGATCGTGGCTTGCATCACCACCCTAAGTCGTGGATGTCGTGTAGGTCATGGCCTAAGATCGTGGCCTGAGTTGACGCCACGTGGTAGTGGGTGTGTTGGAAGTTGTGGAAATCCTGCATGGGTCCACTAACTCCTTGTTCGGTCGAATACTGAGACCGAACTGCTTTGGTTGCCGATCTGAG
Organism: Salvia splendens; assembly: GCF_004379255.2. NCBI lineage: Eukaryota > Viridiplantae > Streptophyta > Magnoliopsida > Lamiales > Lamiaceae > Salvia > Salvia splendens. The sequence goes on from NC_056033.1 coordinate 12,847,517, forward strand.
AGTAGAGCTTGATGCCGACCTGAGAGCAGAGCTTGATTGGTTGGCTTTTACCGAGCTGTAGGCTGGGGCCGAACTCTTTGGTAATGCCGAACTCCTCCGAACTCTTTGGTAATGCCGAACTCATACTCTTCCTTGGGCTTTGGGCTGATGGGCCGTCACTGCTGTTGGGCTTGTTTAGTTCGTACCCCATCACTACCCCCCCCCCGAAAGACGAAGTGAATCACTTCGGCGAAGCGAGTCACTTCGGCATTCTGGATAAAGGTACGGGGGAGGCTGACGTCAGGGGACGTGCCTTGCATGTGACTGCATTAAATGCGACAGTAAAATCCGGCCGTTGAATCCTGAAAAGGTGGGATTCGAAACGGTGCGACGATTTTGAAATCTTCGCCGAATCTGATAAATATGCTCTTTCTTCCTCATTTGAACACCTTTGCTGTTGCGTCTTCTATACTCTCTCTTTCTCGAGAAATTTTCTTCCGCTTTCAAGAGCTTCTTCAGACTTTCTTCACTTTCAAAAAGTAAGAAGAATGTCTTCTTCTTCTTCTTCGGTGTCGGGTAGCGGTAGGAAAGGGGATAAGGGGTCTTCTAGCCGGAAAGAATCCGGGGAGAAGACCGTAGAGTATTTTCACAGTATCTTGAGTAAGGATACTGTGATATCCCTTCACGAGAAATATTTTTTACCTGGGGGGAAGGCGGTGGTTCCCGACGATGATCATAGGGCTAACGACCCGCCGGAGGGTTATGCCACCGTTTACGAAGCCTGCTTAGAATGCGGGCTTCGTTTTCCTCTTCCCCCACCTTTTGTAGAGCTTCTTGATTTTTTTCAACTCCCTTTAGGTCAGGTGACTCCGAACTCTTGGAGGCACTTATCGGCTTTTGCTGCCGAACTGCGTAGGCTAGATAAGGATCTGTCTCTGAGGGCAATCCTTAATTTTTTCCAGTTTAAAAGGAAGGGATCTTGGTTTTACTTGATCCCCTTACAGCCTTTTAGGGCCTTCTGCAGAACCAAGTGGCCGAAATGGCAAAACCGTTTCTTTTTTTTATAATAGGACTTCGGCTCCGGGCTTTCCTTGGAGAAGGCCGAAGTCCGTGATTCCCCATCCTCGGTTAGAACCGTTGGCCGAGCTCGAGGGCGAGCTCAATAAGATTCCTATGATTAGGAAACAGTATTCGGAAACTGAGCTCGTCAAGGGCGACCTCGTGTTCAATATCTCGTCTTCGGACGAAGAGGCCGAGGGTGAGGATTTCTCTTTATCTTTATGCTCTACTGCTTTAACGAAGAAAACTAACCTTGTTTTCTTGCTTTTTGGCAGTGTTCATGCTGAATAAGGCTATCCGAAAGTCCTCCGAGCTTGAGGAGCCGGAGAAAGAGAAGGCTACCAGCTCGGCGCCTGATGCCGAGAAGAATCCAAAGAGGCAAAAGACCTCTTCGGGTCCAAAGAAGCCGGAGTCGACTTCGGCAAGTAGGAAGGGGAGGACCCAGAAGCCCCCGAGAGCGCCAGAGAAAGACGTGGTCTTGGCGCCTCCTTCGGAGCATATCTGTGAGCCATTTTTATGGCCCACGGACTTCGCCGAGGTGAATTGTCTTCTTGATTCTTTGGCTTGGCTTCTGTCCTGTATTTTTGGTGCCCTCTGTTGACTTTTTTCCTTATCCATTTTCAGAGGAACGATATGCTCTCCAAGCTCGTCGCCGTCGAACTCTCCAAAGCGTCCAACGACTATGCTGAGATGCAGAGGAAATTGGCGGCTGCTTGTCACCGGGCCGAGCAGGCCGAGGCAAACTTTGAGAAAGCCAGAGCTGCTAGGATTTCGGCCCAGGATGAAGCTCAGTTTGCCAAAAACCAGCTCGTCATCCAGCGAGAGCAGACGAAACGGAGTGATGCTGCCGCCGTGGTTGCCCAGGGGGAGGCTCTCCGTGTTTACACGGAGAAACTCTTTTTGAGTAGCCAGTTCTCGGCTTTTGTCGGTAGTCTGGTAAGGCTAATTGCCGATAAGGGCGAGCAGGGGGCCGACGTCGTACTGCCTCTGTACAGCCGAGAGATAGCAGCTCGGCTTCAGAATCTGCCGCTCCTTGAGGAGCTCGCTTCATCTTCGGTCCTGCTTTCTGCAGACCGAGTCCGGAGTTGTCGAGCTGATCGGGACGAGAACCTGGAGGCTATCTTTGCCTCCGTGGGACCCGTTTCACCCGCTTCGACTTACAACGGAGAGGGTGAGGCCGAGCCGCTGGAGCGGGAGGCCGAAGTCGAGCGAGCCGGGCATCCGGAGAAGGAAGCCGATCAGGAGACGCAGCAGATCGGCTACGGTGGCGCCGAGCAGGCTGAGGAGAGCAAGGAGGCAGAGGCTGAAGCTGAAGCAGATAAGGAGAAGGAAGCTGAACCTCACCGAGAAGGTGGAGACGAAGCTAGCGAAGTATGATTTCGTCTCCCTTCTCTTAGTTTAGTTTCTTCCTTTATGTAAAATGGCCTTGAAGCCCTCCTTGTATAGAAAATTTTTTTTCTTATGAATGAAAAAATTCTTCTTTCTGCTCTTGTGTCTTCGTATAGCCTTTCGTACTCTCTTACTCCTGTTGTGGTTTACTACCTGCTCGGTAAGCTGAAATGCCGAACTGACGTAGCTGCTTTGTATTCTTAACTCTCAAGGAGCTGGAGGTACTTCACTGGAAGCGGCTGTACTCTTCGGCTTTAGACGAAGCTGAGAAAAGAGCTATAGCCGATCAGACGAAGAATGACGAGCTTCTGGCTCGTTTGGTGAAGCTGGATGCCGATAATAAGGACTTAGAGTCCGATAAGAATGATCTGGAGGCCGAGCTGAATACGACCATTGCTGAGAGGACTGCGTACGAGGATTACATCCGTGTGCGCGGGGGAATGACCATATCAGATGTTCAGAGTCGAGTTGACGAACTGTGGGAGGAATATAATGTACTCCGGAGGAACAATGCGCTGGAGAGCTCGGCTTGCCAACAAGTCGTGACATCATTGCGGCGCTGGGCTTCTCGGTACAACATTGTTCTTTCTCGGCGCCCCTCCATAGAAAGATTCCTTCGGCATATCGTGCCAACAGATGCTCGCACTCCAGATCAAACCTTTGATTCACTTGCTCAAAACCGTACTCCAAGTCAGCAACGAACTCTGGAACAGCCGGAAACGTCAAGACGAGAACAGGCTGAAGTTCGTAGAGGAGCTGTGATTATGAGTGAGCAAGATCAACAAATGCTTCGTGAAGAGACTCTTCGCCGCCGAGGTGCTAGGGCTTCCCGGGCTCAGAGAAGAGGTGGCAGGTCGATTAGAGCATCTCGTCGACCTGCTTATTCTGCAGCTGCCTGGAACGCCCGAACTCAGCTTCACGAGGATTTTGTGAATAGATGGCTCAACTTTAGCAACCCTGGACAGTAGAATAGTCTTTTGTAATAGCGTAACGCCATCTTGTAGGGTAGCGGAGTTGTGTGCCGAACAAGATTTGAAAATGAAATTTTGTTTTTGTTTTCGCTTCTAACACTGTGTATTTACAGCTTAGCGAAAAAATTTCATCGTACTTGTCCTCGGTCTTATGAAGTAAACTTCTTTGACCGGACTTGTCTTTGGTCTGATGAAATAAACATCTTTGACCGGACTCGTCTTTGGTCTGATGAAATAAACATCTTTGACCGGACTCGTCTTTGGTCTGATGAAATAAACATCTTTGACCGGACTCGTCTTTGGTCTGATGAAATAAACATCTTTGACCGGACTCGTCTTTGTGTTCTAATTTGGCGATTTTCGTCGCCGGGATCGAACTTTCCCTTGTCCTAATTCGGCGAGTTTTATCGCGTGGATCGGACTTTCCCAGTTAACCGAAGTGGTCTTATGCAGTAAACCTCTTTGACTAGACATGGTCGTCCTCGGTCTTATGAGGTAAACTGCTTTGACCGAACTTGGTCGTCCTAATTCGGCGAGTTTTATCGCGTGGATTGGACTTTCCCTTGTCCTAATTCAGGCAAGTTTTATCGCGAGAATCGGACTTTTGTTGCAGTTCGTTTCAGACGAAGTGCTTGATTCTTAAGCAGAATTGTGGTCTTGTATCCTCTTTAGAAGCTTTGACACACAATCGTGGGCTTGTTGCAGCTCGTTTCAGACGAACTGCTTGTTTAAGCTGAATTGTGGTCTTGTATCCTCTTTAGAAGCTTTGACGCACAATCGTTGGCTTGTATGTTCTAAAAAGGGGATCAGCCTTTGAAGAACGAGATACCTCAGTTTTATTTGTAAGAGACGACACTCACATAGACAGACACAACGCACGTAGAGACAAGAACAAGTAAAAAACAAAGAAAACACATAAGACTGACTGACCGGACTGTCTCTTACAAATGGAACTTTTTGAGGTTGGAAACGTACCATGTTCGGGGTACTTGTGCTCCTGACGCGTGAGTCAATTTGTAAGACCCTTTGCCGAGGACTTCTGACACCCGATATGGACCTTCCTATGTGGGCTCGAGTTCGCCCAGCTTTTCTGCTCGGCTTACTTCGTTGTTTCTCAAGACGAGATCTCCCACTTGAAATTGCAGCTTCTTCACCCTTTGGTTGTAATACCGGGCTACTTGCTCCTTGTACTTGGCTGCTTTTAGGCAGGCCAATTCTCTTCTTTCTTCGGCAAGATCTAGTTCGGCTCTCAGTCCATCACCATTCATTTCTGAGGAGAAATTGAGTTCGGGGACTGGATATGCCGATCTCAACCGAATCACGGCTTCAGTGCCGTACACCATCGAGTTCGGCTCCGGTGTGACTTCGGTCATTTCGCCGGCCTCTGATTCCGGCTGCTGTGATTGCTATGCTTGATGGTGCCGAACTGATTGCTCGGCACTTTTAAGCGCAATCTGCGAACACACTTGCTCTTTTTCGATCACCTCGGATGACCGCTATCTCTCCTTTAGTGGAGAAGGTGTTCGGCGAGGATGCCTCTGATCGCTATGACCGGGCTTCTTTTTGTCTTCTCTGGATGAGCTGTCTAAAGACCGTTTTCGACGGTCTGCCTCATCGGCACGAGAAAACTTGTCCGCAATGTCCCACATCTCTTGAGCTGTTTGCGGACCGCACTCCACGAGCTTTCTGTAGAGAGCTCCGGGCAGGATTCCATTTTGGAATGCCGAAATGACAAGTAGATCATTGAGATTATCTACTTGTAGGCATTCCTTGTGGAATCTCGTCATAAAATCGCTGATCTTTTCGTCGCGACCTTGACGTATAGAAAGCAGCTGAGCCGAAGTGATCCGGGCTTCCGCTTTCTGAAAGAACCTCCTGTGGAAAGCATCCATTAGATCTCGGTAGGATCTAATGCTGCCTTGGGGGAGGCTATCGAACCACCTTCTTGCGTTCCCGATAAGCAGCTCGGGAAACAGCTTGCACATGTGGACCTCGTTGAGACCCTGGTTCGCCATGTTATATTGATAGCGTCCCAAGAAATCATGTGGATCCACGAGTCCGTCATAGGTCATCGACGGAGTTCGGTAGTTCTGTGGTAGGGAAGTTCGGGTAATATCGTCCGAGAACGGAGTCCTCAATGCTCCGTACATGGCGAACCCGACATTTCTTCGGTATGGAGGAGATGGAGTTCTCCTGTGATTCCGGTACCGAGGATTCTTTCTTCTGGAAGACATGATACTACTGCGGTAGTGACTGTCTCGTATGGAGGGAGAGAGAGAATCCGCCGTTTTCGCCTCCGGCTGCTTTTGGCTTCTCTGCAGGAAGGTTAAGAATTCCTCCTGCTTTTCAGCCAAAAACAGCTTGACAGCCCCGTTCAAATCGGGCTGCTGGGAAGACTCGGTGTGACGGCTTTTGGAGCGGCTTGTTCCTCCGCCATGAGAACTGGTGGTGGATTTATCCCTAGGCTGTTTTCCAGACCTATGGGATGGATTGACTTCCTCCTGGTTCTCACGGGCAGGAATACGGGTACTCTGCGATCTGGTATGCATTTTTTGGGTTGAAAAAATGGTCAAAAATTCGCTTTATCACAAATTTGGTTCTCTGTTTCCCACAGACGGCGCCAGTGATGAATCGGCGAATTTTTGATAATGATAAATGCTCGTAAAAATAAATTACGACACAGAGAATTTTACGTGGTTCGATTTACTGAGGTAAATCTACGTCCACGGGGAGAAATGGGGGCAGGTTTGTATTGCTTGATCTGCCAATTACAGCTTACAACACAGACTTGCTATATGATTATTTCTCTAGAGAGATTCTAACCTCTTTCTACCAGATCTAAGTTCTATTTATATATTGAACTAAGATCGTGGCTTGCATCACCACCCTAAGTCGTGGATGTCGTGTAGGTCATGGCCTAAGATCGTGGCCTGAGTTGACGCCACGTGGTAGTGGGTGTGTTGGAAGTTGTGGAAATCCTGCATGGGTCCACTAACTCCTTGTTCGGTCGAATACTGAGACCGAACTGCTTTGGTTGCCGATCTGAGAGTAGAGCTTGATGCCGACCTGAGAGCAGAGCTTGATTGGTTGGCTTTTACCGAGCTGTAGGCTGGGGCCGAACTCTTTGGTAATGCCGAACTCCTCCGAACTCTTTGGTAATGCCGAACTCATACTCTTCCTTGGGCTTTGGGCTGATGGGCCGTCACTGCTGTTGGGCTTGTTTAGTTCGTACCCCATCACATTGTAAATCAACAAAAATACAAACACATATTCCCTACACTTTACTATTCGATTCTTACTCCTTTCACCAATATGATCCACCCCTTTCTCGATTACCATCTTCAAGAAAAAATAGGGCTATGCAGTGTTAGATAGCCACACAGAAATGAAATCTAAACACGTGCTTGGTAGCCATATCATATGTTCCAAAGGCTCCATCCTCCCCATGCATCAACCTGCATTTTCTTTTTATTAAAAGACCAATCTTCAAATATATTTCCTTGAATGTGATTATTAACTTATTATTACTAGTAACATTGCTGATGTTATCTCATATGTGCATCTTTACACCTAAAGGAAAAGGCAGACCTTCCAGAAATTCTCAACAGCCAAAGTCAAGCAATGGCCAAAGAGGGGTTTTAGAAATAGTTTTCAACCAGCAATAGAATACAAGCACAAAGATGTTTTTCCTCTACTACTTGTTTTGGTGTGAATTCGGTTGCTCAACACCGAGTGAAACGATGTCCTCAAGACATGGCTCAATTGGGGACTAAGGAAGACGGATGAGGCGAAACAAGGACAAAATGGATTGTAGAGAAGAACCTGACCAGGTGGCCCTAGCTGCTCGGCCGGGTAGCCAATTGTTTACGTGTTCACTCGGCCAGGTGGCGCACACAGATGGAGGTTCAAAGGTGCGAAGTGGGAGTCCTAATTCACAACACCATCCTTATTTTTTTTTCTTATCATATATTGTTCATTTTTCATTTCTTGTTGTTTGAGCTTCGGTATTGCAATGCAAGTATTGGGAAGGCCATTTCATGGATCAAGGGTGCTTTTCCATTCCATTCCAAATCAATCAATCCCTTTGGTTTGGACAGTAAACGTGTAGCATGAAAGAAAATGACAGACTACAAAATACCAACTTGATACAGACTAACAGAAACTAAAAATTTAGAATTAATACATGACAGATAAATTGTACTACTTGCGAGTCGGTCAGTTTCTGAAGACACGTTTGACCACTCCTGGAATGTGAGTGTTCATGAAATAATCATCCCAATTTATGGTTTTGGGGTCAAAATAGAACATCTTAGTCTCCATCTCCTTTGCTGCATGTCGGAGTTTCTCAGTGTTCATGTCATCATAGCTGCAATGCAGTGCACACACGATCGATAAGCTTAGATTTTATAATCTATTTGGTTAGGTTATGTTATGTTATATAACATTTTCACTCACAATGCTTTGAAGAACAAGTAAGGTGCGTAGAGGTCGATGAGCCTCATCACGAACTTGATCTTTCTGCATTTCTCTATGTACGTCTGTTGGAAATACTGGCAGCAAGCCGTGTTCAGCATTTGCAACCCCTGTGATTCACACACATTCACCATGTCAAATTATGAATATACACATACAAGAATTAATCAAGATTTTGATTGTGTTAAACCTTCAACGGGAGTAAATAACGGAGCCTCATGTATCTCTGGAAACTCTCCATACTGTTGAAAACAGTCATCTTTCCAACCACGATAGGGTTCCCATTTTTGTCAATCCACGGATGTGCACTGAAGTAGCGCAGCCCATAGCTCTGCAGCGATGCGTACTCCACTGGGTTCGACACTGATGATCCCACGTGGTAAACGCTCTCGTTGGCTTGGTCCGCATGAGCTACCAGAGCCACCACTATTGCATTCACCACCATGTCTGCCGGAATCTTTTCAAAGAAAAAAATTTATCAAGTTTTAGCTATTATTTAACCTATCTTAAATAAAAGCTTGTTTTTTTACTGACCACATCAACAACAGTTGTGGGGTCGCCAAGAAAACACGTCAGCCTTCCTTTACCGTATCCCACGGCCAAGCTGTCAATAGTCCTAACCATTCCAATAACACATTGTTCAAAAAAAAGTTTAGAATACAAAACATCATTTGTATAATTGTATTTATACTTGTATAATTGTATTTATACCTCACCCCTTCCACCCAACCTGGGAAAGGCTCTTTGTAAGTACTAGTAACAATTGTGGGACGAATTATTACAAGAGGTATGTTTTCTTTCAACTCTCCCAACAACATCTCTCCCATCGCTTTCGTGAATACATATGTATTTGGCCATCCAAACTTCCTTGCTCTGCAAATTCATTCATAAAATATACTACTCCTTTAAGTGGCAGTAATAGAGAAGAAATTAGAAAATCTATACTAGTATATTACCTTTGAATTCCCAAGTGTTTCATTGATGATTTGATGTAGTCTTCATCATAATTATGAGCCTTGAGCTGTTTTAGTGTTTCGTCTATCAATTTCTTCTCGGCCTCAACATCGAGTCCACGTGTTCCATTGAGCGTCTGTCCCATCATACAAGGGTTTTCCAGTATCAGTCCCTCCCGTTCGCCAGATACATAAGCTGCAATCAATATACTGTATATGGTAAATACAATTTTCATATATACTCCATAAAAAAGAACAGGTCTTTGATAGTACTAACCGGTTGATACATGTACCAAAATCTTCAACTTTTTGCATTTTTTGGAGAAATTTAAAACGTGCTTGGCTCCAAGGGTATTTATTCCAAGTGAGACATCATATCTGCATGCAAAATCTCAAATTAATTTCATGTAAAAAAAATGAAATATATTTTTAGTTAAGGTTGAATGATTAATTACCTTTCATCAAAATTTGTGGTTGCAGCTAGGTTAACCACAACATCAATTTCAGTCAACATTTCCTCCAACAACGACAAATCCTTGACACCCAAATTCTCAAAGGTGATTTCTCCAGCTACAACTCTAACCTTTTCTGCAGTTAGGCTACTCAAATTTGCCCCATTTTTCTCTTTCAAAACTTTGAATAACTCCTTTCCTATAATCTGCACATGCATGTATACATAAACTGATTGAATCATAATAATTATGATAGTACTATTATTTAGCAATCAATTACCTCGTTGCTGAAACGTAGCATGGCTGCGTTTGTGTCGGAAGCCCTCAACAGAAGATAGAGTTTCTTGACATGTGGTTGTACTCTCAGTATCTTCTCAACAAAAACTACATCAATATCAAAGCCATTAACATTTTTTCATGTTTGTGTTGTGTGTTAGTGTATGGGAGATAAAAACCACTTACTCTTTGCTAAAAAGCCAGTGGCTCCAGTGACTAGAATGGACCTGTTTTCTAGGAATTGTAGAATGCTTCCCAACTCCATTGAACAAGCAAGATGATTGAATAATTTAGAGGGAGAGAGATGGGATTAAGCCAAATTGCCTATGGAGTGCCAAAAATGAAAGGCTTATATAAATATCTATACAAATTGGGGTATGCAATTATGATATAGCTAGGGTAACAGTTTTTGGTTTTTTGGTGTTGACATAAATAAGACCTACAATATATAGATAACAGTTTGTGGTTTTTTGAGGGGCCAAATATAAATGTTTTGAGTGCACGCAAAAGTCAAGAGTAGTTTTCTTTTGTTAAATTTAATTTCACTCATCATTATATAACGATGAGTGAATTATACAGATATATACCCTATACTTATTTCTTTTCCTAGCAACATCTCCAAAATTTACGGCTCAATAATTAATATAATATGCATGTGTCTATTTCTTGGTTTTCAGTTCCTCCAACCTCAATGGTAGTTATTTTATGGTTGGATGGTTGCAACCTACTCCAATTCCTCCCACTATTGGTATAATAAACAAAATCAGTACATAATTATATATGTTCGATTGCATACTTAAAACCTTGTTTAATTGATGCTACACAAATGAGATACAATACTTCATTTTTTTTTAATATAAACATGTGTATAAATTATAGAGTGAACTGCACCAAAGGGCCATAACTTTTCGCCTTGTAACATCAGAAGCCCCTAACTTTTAAAAATATCACCACAGGGATCTGACAAAACATATAATCACAAATCGTGTATATTTTGCCTTTTTCGGACGAAAATGCCCAAATGGGTTGAAGGACAGTTTAGACCTTTTGATTGCACTAGGCTGCACCCCTATGCCTGCATTTGCAGGTGCTGTCTTGTCAAGCAGAATTGTAATCATAATTCCATTTATAGTTTTCAATTCCGTTTCATTATTTCTTCCCTCCATTTCCGTTTCATCTACCGTTTTCAATTTCTACTGGATTCATATTTCCCTCTCAAAACATAATAGGCGATTTTGACTTCTTCGGCATCGGGCAATTTAGGGGATTTCATATCTTCGCCAGCTGTTCGGGATCTGGAATTTAGGGGATTTCATCTGGATTTTGCTGAATTTAGGGTATCAACGAGGATTTTGCAATTGTTGGTTGATTATTTTTGTTGTATGGTTACTGTCGGACATCTGAAAAAGTATTTTGCAATTCTTGGTCGATTTCAGCTGGAATTTTAAGTGTGGAAAATTTTGCGCCTACTTGGTTGAAGTATGCATTTGGGCGGAAGAATGATTTTAGTTTTTGTGCAATGTGCTAGGTTCTATCTGCTATATTTCGGCGAAATTGCATTGCTGATGTGAATTTTGTACTGTCGAATTGAATTCAGGTCGTTACGCAATGTCTTCTTCTTCTTCTCAATCGTTCGGCTCAAGCTTCAATTGGAATTGGCCTCGTCCCGAAATTGTGAAGTGTAATCACAATCTTGAGGCTGGGCTCGTGACATCTAGAACGGCTGCTAACCCGGGTAGACGTTACTATCGCTGCCCTATATGGAAGGTTAAAACCATGTATTTTGATCGTGTTGTCCATTAATTTTGTTGGCATAAAGATTAATGAGAAATTATTATGCAGGACGATGACTGCAAGTTTTTTCGATGGTTTGATGCGAGTCTATCCCCAAGTCAAGACAGTTATTTTCAGAGAATGAAACTTGAGCGAGACCAATTCGAAGCTGAACTTCGAAGCAAATCTCTACTCGAAGGTGTGCTGCACGAGAAATTGCGCTTGAAAACCGTGGAGTTTGAAGACTTGAAGCTACAACTGGGTATGAAAACTGAAGAGTGTGACTCATTGGCGGTGAAAATTGGTCAGATGGAAACAACTCTCCGACGCTTAAAAATCACAATCTTGTTGTTATGTATTGTAATTTTTCTACTGTTATAACAATGCTATGTCGTGTTCGCTCCGTTGTTCATTTCTGATCCTGATAGACTACGCTTTGCTTTGTTGTTTTTCATTTATGTCTGAAATCACGCATGAGGTTACACAACTATGACTGAAATCACAAACCATGTACACAAATGAATACTACCCGACTATGACTGAAATCACAAACGCCTGATGTTGATTGAATGAAAGCGTTTTGTTTTTATCTATGCCTGAAAACACGAATGAAGTTACTAAAATATGATTGAAATCACAAACCGACGAAGTACGCTATCCACAAAAATACCACCAAAATTTTTCATTTATGTCTGAAATCACGCATGAGGTTACACAACTATGACTGAAATCACAAACCATGTACACAAATGAATACTACCCGACTATGACTGAAATCACAAACGCCTGATGTTGATTGAATGAAAGCGTTTTGTTTTTATCTATGCCTGAAAACACGAATGAAGTTACTGAAATATGATTGAAATCACAAACCGACGAAGTACGCTATCCACAAAAATACCACCAAAATTTTTCCTGATATTTTTCCACCGAACTATACTTCCATCAAAATACTAGTCTGTTACAAAATAGTCTGTACCATACAAAACATACATATCATATCATCATCACTGCCACAAATTGTTCACCCATCCCAAACAAACACAACGTTTTAACATTAAGTAAAGGCCATCAATCTTGATCACCGCGGTGGCCGCATCTCTGAGGCTGAGTCCTTTTCCGAGTGCTTGGTCTCGGATTCGAAACATTAGGCTGCAACAATTAATAGTGTAGTAAGTATACATGCTTAAGCACTGTGTACAATTACATAATATAGTTGCATATGCTTATTGCATAGTACCTCTTGGCGTTGGGGATTGTTTGACGATTCAGGTAAAGTACTGTCACCATGTTCAAGCGAAGTCTCCCCAACCTGAGAACGGGCATCTGGTCGAGGATCATTGTTGCATGTCCTCCTATTATGACCTTCTTGACCGCACCGACGACATTTCATCACGAAGGTGCGACGCAATGACTCACCTTCATCTGCATGAAGACGAATCTGGGGCTCCTCACGTCTCAGTTTCTTCGGCCTACCACGCTGTCGCTTTGACCTCGGGGGCGCCAAATCCACTGAACCATCCGCAGTACTCTTCGGCCAACTGGCTACCCTATTGATGGGGTAGAGGACATTCTCGTACAGCATGATCATTGTTGACTTCAAATAATATCGGGAAACGAATCGCGTCACGTGTCGCCATTCTTGTTGATTGTTGCGATAGCATGCGTGCACGGGATTCTGGTTAGCTGCCACAATCTGCAGGAATAAGTAAAATCGCGCATGTTGACAACATATTGGCCAGACGGCCCAGACACTTGGTACAAAAACTGTCCGTTCCATGTAGCCCTCCACGATGAAGCCCTCGCGTACCACTTATCAACAAGCTCCTTGATAACATGAGGGACTGCGTGATCGTAGCTTTTGATCCACTGGCCTCTGATCTGAATTCTTTCCATTTGACTTGTTCGAATGTCCTCCAACATGCTGATAATTGCTTTCTCTCGAGCCAATGCAATCTTCGAATTGAATGTCTCACAGATGTTGTTCAGGATCACATCACAACAGGTGTGTGGAGAGAAAAATGCCTTGGCCCACTTTTCTTTGGGAGCTACTCCAGAAAGCCACTGGTGTGCACTGGGATACTCGGTCTGCAAAGCATCCATCAAAGCCACGTACTGTTCGACGGTGGTACTCGAGGCAATCTCCCACAACCGGTCTTTGAAATCTTCACCAACAAATCTCTTCTTGAAATTGTTGTATATGTGCTGAACACAAAAGCGATGCTCGCTCTGTGGGAATTCCTCAGCAAGCAACTTTGCAAGGCCCTGATGCAACACAACAAAACATTACCACAAAATCACAGTTCAGTACATAATATATTAATCAAATCACAAATAAAATTAAATCACATATCACGTACATGATAAAATATTGAAATAACGGATGGCCTACCTTTTGTTGGTCAGACATAAACACATAACGTGGGTCATTTGCATGCAAGTTTAGGTCATCAGACAAGTACTCCACGAACCACTTCCACTGGACATAACTCTCGGCCGCAGTCACTGCCCAAGCAATCGGCCACCAGCCATTGTTGGGATCAATCTCCATTGCTGTCATTAGCTGGCCTTTGTACATCCCTCGCAAGAAACAAGCGTCGAAGAAGATAATCGGGCGATATAACTCCATCCATCCCTTTTTCAATGGCCATAGACAGCAGTAGAACCTCATGAATCTCGGACCAACGGTGCCAGAATCCCTCATACTCTCATAATGTATATGAATGCTGAATTCAGGGTGCGTCCGCTCCAATTCGGCTTTATAGTAGAACAAGTTTATGTATTGGGTCGCCGCAGAGCCGAAAATGCCATCCAGTGCGTGCTCTCTGGCCCGATATGCCTTCATCCTACCTATCTTCAGGCCAAAATCTTCATCGACACACTGCCGTATAGCTGCAAGTGGAATGTGAGGGTTAGCTTTGATCTTCTCCATATAACGCTCCCCTAGCCACTTGGCCGTCAGCCACTTCGAATCTAATACTTGAGAGCATGTGTGCGCGTGATCGCGTTGCATATTCATCACCACATAATCATGACCATTGTGTATTTCGTGCTTCCTCAAGTACACATACCACTCACATCTTTACCCTTTACAAATCGCACGAGTCGTCGTTTCTTTTCACGTGCACCCGCCTTCTTGACATTATTGCGTACTGCCTCAACACGTCATAGAAGAAATCTCTATGCTTAAAAACATCACCAGGCTTCCACAACGGAAGCTCATTTCTGACGAACTTGAACGGGGTAAACTTTATGCCACTCTTCTTCAATGCCTCCAAACCCTCCAAATCCTCAAGGTCATCAACATCTTGTAGCTCGTCCACAACTTCTTCCTCGAAAAGTGGGTTGTTTGTCATGTTCATATTGTCCACATAAGGCGAATACTTCCTCCGCCGTTTATCCCCTGACCCCCCTGACCCCCCTGACCCAGGCTCACCCGACTGGGTTTCGCCTTCAGGATCGACTTCCCCATCACCCGGCTGCTGTACATTCTCTGGTTCCTGTCTCGCATCTTGTTGTTGGAAAATGGATTCGTAATATGAGGTGAAAAGCTGCTCATCTCGGCACATGTGTGCCAACAAGATAAAATGGTCCACCTCATCATCTTCATTATCAGTCGGCGGTCCCTCATTATGCAGATGGCAGCCATCCGGAACGTACTCAAACGATGGAATGCAAACCGGCTCCTGAGGTTCTACTCCAGGACCATCATGTATTTCCATACCACCTTGTACTTCGGGCCCAGATGGCACTTCCGGTCCACCATGCACTTCAGGCACATCATGCACTTCCTGTCCAGCGTGTTCCATGGACGGAGGTTCAAGTCCGGACATTAGCAATTCATCCGGAATCTCCTCGATAATGGGTACTTCCGACTGCACTTGATGTTGAGGTTCGGCTGAAAAATCCAGGGTGGTTTGTACACATTATCGTCAACATGTTGAACATCTTCACTATGAGAAGATTGTCCCATCTGCTTTAACATAAAATCACAAATTAACACCATGCATACAATCATAAATCACAACTCTGTTACAAAAGGTGTGCACTAACCTCTGCCACGCTATCAACAGGGTCTACAATTGCTTCGTTTTCATGATGCTCAATCTGAACAAAGGATGAATCACATATGAATATCAAACAATAAACAACAAATCACAAACATATACCACAGTGGTGTACTAACCTCTGCATGGTCTATAACTGCTTCAACCTCAACCTCAGGTTGTATACCGTGTTCAACCTCAACTCCACATTCGCATGCATGGACATCTCCTTGTCCAACAACACCAACGACTACTTCATTCTCTTCAACATCCACCACAACAGCTTCTGCTTGCTCTGCACTACATGATGCAAATGCATCCATCAAATTCTTACGGGCAACCTCCTCTTCCCTCTTCCATTCGCGACGTTTGTCTTCTAAACTTTTGGTCAAATACTCTTCAAACTCAACATCCCTAGGGTACCACTCAAGCAACAATAATAGTGCCGATGGTTTCCTCTGCTCCTCGTGCTGTTGTTTCTTCCTTTTCGGTTTACTCTTCGGCACAATTGGGTTCGGTTCGTCAAGTTCTTCAATGACCACGGTGGGTTTTTTACTAGCATTCACAAATTTTAGTAACTCCTCTGCTTCTTCCTTTCGCTTCTTCAGCAAGGCGGCCGCCTGTGTTATCTCCACAACATAAATGTGAACTAGCTTTGTGGTAGTAGCCGCGACTTCGAGAGAAGGACCCTGATGTACATCGTCAGTTATGGGCAGCAATGGGCCTCCTATTTCCATGCCCCTACAACCATCACTGTTCGTTGGATGAACGTAATAGAACTCACATATGAGTTGCCTATTGTAACCCAACCGCAATACCATGCTGGAAAGATCTACGAGCTCGAACTGACGAATCCAGCAATAGTCAAAGAATGTCAATTGCCCCCCAACATACTTCTTCTGTCCATTGATTTCGAAGATTGACCCTCCGTGATGAAAACCGACGGAAAACATCCCGAGATGGTCCCCTGTTAGGGTTTGTACAGAGTTAGCAAACATCCAAATTTAAACCAAACTTATTTCAAATATAAAGTCCTACAACACAGTCAAAACAATTTCACAAAACAACCAATTTTCGGAGCCTTAAATCACAATAAAAAACCTTGCTAGGAATTTAAAATTTGAACGTACTATATTCTTCTTCCGGATAGAAGAAATCAAGCAGAGATCGCGAATGCTCCACGTTTCTGGGTCCTACGTCGATTATCTCTGGCCCTCGACCCCTTCTACTGTGTCTAGGTGATGCCGGAGGTGATTGTGACGAAGACGATGGCGATGGCGTTGCCGGCTTCTTTTTGCGCCTTGAAGAACTACGAGCGGAGGACGCTCCAGCGGCACTTCGTCTCCGTTTTGGAGGCATTGATGAAAAGGATGAAAATGGCGTGCAAGGCAGAGGCGATAGGCAGAGGCTAATTATTTTGGCGAAATGACAAAATGATGAAGTAAAAGTGGAATTGGAGGGAAAAAATATAGTTTTGGAAAGGCAAAATTTGTGAAATTTCAATGCAGGTCCAAAAACTATTTTACGCGTGTGAAAATATTAGGGTACAACACGCATGATATCCTGTCACATCTATTGCAATTCGATGTCCCGTCAACAGTGCTGCAGCTGACACAGCAGTGACGGCCATGCAAAAGCCCGATTTTACCCTTACAGGCCCTAAGGGTCTAATGGTCCGAAAAAACACGATTTGTGATTATATGTTTTATCAGATCCCTGTGGTGGTATTTTTAAAAGTTAGGGGCCTCTGATGTTATAAGGTGAAAAGTTAGGGTCCTTTGGTGCAGTTCACTCTAAATTATAATACTGCATAGTCTGTACCTCTTGTGTGTGTATACCAGGATATTATGCAGAGAGAGTGAGGGAATAATATAATCCTAAAACCATAATTGATGGGGTATATACTATGCCAATTAGAAACCGAATAATGTGTCTCCATGTCACCGAATTGATTATAAATGAATCCAATTGTATTTGTATCAGCATTCATGAATAATACTTATAATTTTTCTAATTTTTGAAGGGATATTACTTTTAAAAAATATCTTAAAACGTTAAATGCATATAACTATCTTGATTTAAATTATTTTTTCCACATAACATATATCAAATTGAAGATAATTTTATAAGGATTCCAACAAGATCCTACATGCATATGTTTCAATGTCAAAATCTGATAATATTTTCGTGAATTTTCATATAATTCGTGTAGCAGTTTACATCAATACAACTTGCAAAAGTCAATATAGTAATACATGGATAATGTCAATATGAAACTATATTGATATTTTCATGTATTCGTGTTGACATATTTAATACAGTATATTGACATAATATTGCTAAACCCTAAATTTGATAGTTATTTTTATATTTTTAATATTAATAAATGAAAAACGAAATTACACATGTCAACTTATAGATCTTTAGATCTCTAAACTCCTATGATTTTAAATTAGTTTTAGTTAGTAAGGGGTGAGTTATTAATTGATTATACGTTAGTACTAGTATTAGTTTGTTTGCACATTTTCCGGAATAAATAGGACAATTACAAACGTTGTAGTTTCCACGAAATAGGGAGTATCTTTGACTTTTCTAAGACTTTGGAGTGTACTACACATGATAAAATCTAATTACGTGTTAAGATACCTATTACTAATAAATGCATGCAGATTCTGTTTGGGGGCATAAATAATAAATGCATATTATTGGGCATTTAGGCGTCTGCATATTCTTTAGCTCCTAATTTTATGAAGTTTTGTTTTACAACTTGTAATTAATTTTAATTTATTTATTGCTAGAGCATACAACTATTTTAATTAACATGCAGTATTTAATTATCCAGTCTGCATTTTGTATAAAAGGGAATTTTGGTTGACAATTGCAATTGTTTTCTGATCACTGTCTTCATGTGGGGAATTGTATAAGATATATCAATACAGATTATTTATCAGTTTACTTCCGGTTTTGATGTATAAAGGGGAATTCTTATTCTGTTAACCTTCTAAATATCTGTTCAAAATTGCTATATTCGTCGAAGCTTACATTAATTAAAGTATGCATGTTACTTCATTTTGCATGTCAATGACTGCAAATTGAAAATTTTCCATACTAGGAAACCTTGTGTTGCAAATAATCACAGGAAAGAGGCAACCAAATTATAGACTTAGATCCAGTGTTTAAATTAATCAATTAATTTCCGATATATTGTTGAAAACTATCACAACAACAATAAAGCGAAAGGCGGTGCAGATAATCTCATTATGAACCAATTTGTATTAATTTGGCTGGCTGATGTGACTCTTAGCAATAATTAAATTAATTTCTGTCCCATAATTAATTAATAGTGTATAATGTTGTTAAGTAATGGCGTTAGGTGAGCAATATTTGTTAGCATTCGGCGATCTATACTTTTGCCAAAACTGATTGATTGAGCTGTAAATAGATAATGCATGTGATGTTGAGCCTAGAAATTCAAAAATTAGTTCCCAACAAGTTATTGAACAATTAGAAAAACAAAAGTCAAGAAGATCTTAAACCACAATTAATTAAGTTAATTTAAAATCTTATACGACCCAACAAGTTATTGAGCAATGTAAACTAGAGTTAAGAAGAAGCTCAGCAACTTCAAATTTCTCTATGTTGATAATTCGGACATTAAAATTTAGAGATCAATACATATGAAACGTGAAAGAAACACGGCAAATACTTAGGTTACTTGCAGAAGCAGTCGAGCTCTGATGGAGCTCGAATGCTTCTGCTTCCCTTGTCGCAGGGAGGACGACTTAATCAGCAAAAATTATGCGTTTCAGAGACATCACACTCGCGGCAAGATTTAGAGTAGAATTTACTTTACAACCTACTTGAAAATGGGGGAATCCTAACGCAATCAAAAAAATTAGTTGGATGTATAACAATTAGAAGAAACTAGAATAATGAAGACGAACTTCTCAAGTACCTCAATCAGCTGGAGCTTCAAATGCAGAAGCTCTTGTAGATCAAGAGCAGATAATCACCATGATCTACAACACGAGTCAGTGCAAAATTCTGAGATCTGCGAGAAGAGCAGATAAAGACAGGTGGTCGACATTATGATTTAGTATTTGGTCACAGCACAAACGGACGTTTTGAAGCCAAGATCAAGAGTCCTGTTTTGCAGATGGGGCAGCATTTTCCACTTTATCTGGGACAGGTATGTCGATATTCATTTGATCTGTTGTTTGTGACATAGTTTGAACAGAATCTGCTTGAGATTCTCTTGTCATTGTCACAACATCCATTTCATCAGTATCCTGTAGAGTAGGATCCGCTGTGGTAGCAGCTGGCCCAAGAACATTCTCTCGAGTTGCCGCTGGATAACAATCTTCTCTCTCTATTGTAGGAGAGTTGGAATCCATTGCATCTTTTGTGGGCTGGGATGGTGAAGTCGGTTGTGGTGGATTCTTCTGCTCAGAGTTTGTCTCAATGGTGGCGTATTCAGAAAGGAGATCCATGAACTCGTTGAGTAACCGTTGGACTTTCCTGTTGGATGCCATAGCGGGAAGAATGTCTTCACAGAGAAGCTTGTGCTTATTCATACCCTGACAAACCAATAGAGAAAAGCAAATCAAAATATGTATACACATACAAGTAACCTTTTCGCTCCCGTTCTTCTGCATGTTGTTAACTGCTCATAATTACTTTTACTGCATGGAACATACTACTACTAAAAAAGAAACGAGCATGTGTCACAAATCTGAAAAAAATAGTGTCACATTGGCTCTCCTTTGCAAGCGGCTCTATCTCGGATTCATGAAAAAATATATATTCCGCAGCAACCAATCAACAGAGAAACAAATGAGAAATCTCAAGCCATTTGCTGGCTTATTCAGTAGAAAAACTGTGTTGAAAATAAACAATGTTCAGAAAAAAAAGGGGGGGCTTACAAGAATAGAAGGGTCCCACACCGGTGATTTCGCATCCGATCCAGATTCAGCCATTCCAATGGGAGGTCCAAGAAAGTTCTCACAAACTTCTCTTAGACGGGAATCATCCGCCTCTCTGCAATTACCAAAACAGTAAGGCTATGAAATGCGTAACGTTACAAGCATAAAATGATGCATGGCAAGATAAGTACTAATTGGCATAATCCTTTTCCTAAAATTCCCACTTATAATTGTTCTCTATTTTAGGTTATCAGTAGCTAGATACTGAAACTCAACAATCTAGTTTTTTTTCTGTTTTGGGTTATACCACTGTCACGAATATTATGCTCCCTCTTGTCACTGTTTCTAATTTCCTTGTATTCCATCCATTCAAGTAGACATACGACGGGGAAGATCTTACAGGTAGTGTGGACAAGTAGGAACAGCACATCATACCTTGCTAAAAAGCGAACATACGACAGAAGACATTGACGATATTCATTGGGAGAGTTCAAAGCCAAAGCAGATGCCAGCTGAGCTTCCAAATGAGCTCGTGTTTGCATTCCATCATCAGTCACTCTGTATTACAATTACATCCCAGGGTGAATGATATGAAAAACATATTAAGGTTTAAATGAGAAGAGATACGAAAAATCATGTATGAAACTAAAAAGCATGGTTTGCTAATAAAAGACCAGAACCTTAGCTATACAAGAAAAACTGCTATGCTAGTATCTTTACATAAATTTGTCACAAACTATGCTATATAACAGGTCAATAAAAGTGGCATTTGCACACAATTTCTTTTTTCCTGAATGTACATAACGGGGAGTCAGGTCAGCAACCAAATAAATGGAAAATCAGATAATTATCTTCCCTGAAAGGCAGACAAATTTCATGGAAAACTGTTAAAGAAAAAAACAATGCATACAAACCTGCTCCACCCTGGTTTCCGTGCCAGATATTTCCGGACATCAACCTGTAACGCAGCCAGCTCACCACCTAGTGCCGAACCTAGGGTCCAGGAACTAGAGAAATTTGATGCAGGAAAACAATCATCTGCCACTCTCAGCCAACATTTAAGACTCATGTCAAATAGATATGCATGGCGTGTAGCCAAGACAACAAGGGGAGATCCGGATTTGGATAGTTTTGCAGATATAACTTTGACAGCACCTAGATGAACAAAAAGAAGAGAATTGTTAAAAGTATATTCTTACATGATAAACAAAACCGCACAACTACAGTTCAGCTATACAGTTAAAAATCAGATTTCATGGCTTACCAGCTTCGGATTTGAGGTCTGTAGTTACCAGTGAAGCTAAGGAATCCTGAAGTAAACATGTCTTGTTGAAAAGATCCCAAACATACAAGGACGCCTTCCTTGTGACAACTAACAACTTCCAGAATTCATCACAATCAATAAATACTGCCCCAGAACCCATCATCAGGGTTGGCATGGCACGCCTCCCACATCTTGTGTAAACCTTCACAATGATGATGAATATTTCCAATCAATAAATAGAACAGATATTCATCACATCATTCATGTGGAGAAAAGAAAGTCTGCACAACAAACTAGGCTCACATGGGTTGTAGACACTAAATTATTACAGAAACAGAAACCACTATGACTAATTATCATATGATTATCTATCTAGAATTGATTTGTAGGATTCAATCTCGCGAATCAAATACACTACATATTTTTATCCTGATATATAATTTTACAAACCAAACAGCCGCTGAAGACATTAATATAGGCGCACAAAAATGATAACATTCTGCAAATAGTTTGCATAAAGTACTAATATATCAGTACTTTTTTGTAGCAACATAATGGACATTTGAAAAGACATGATTCTTAATAGCTAACAGCATGTAAGTACGCCAAATGTAAGCCCATAACATATGAACTTTGGGTATGAAACAGAAGAACGAGGGGTAAAATATATAACCATATAGAATGCATTGCATAACAAATCATCAATAACGTGAACTGGGAACTGAAGTTATAAACCTGGAGTGATCCATCTTCACAACCAACAGCCCAGAAGTTCGAATTTCCAGACAAGACAGTGACCTTCCCAGAGATCCTATCAGACCAAAGATTCTGAGAGCCTCGTGTACAAGAAAGTTCTGTTTCTCTGATCATTAAAGCGTTTCCTGCTCCCACAACGTCATTAACTGCATGCTCTCTAGGATGGGCTTCTAAGCAAATTGCATCTTCCCCTTGTTTCTTTTCAAATACTCGTATTGAAAGAATACTACCCGAAGGTAGTTGACTAACATGCTCGACATTAGTGCATGTTTCTTTACTCCCAGAGGCTGAAACCTTCTCAATAATCAAGTTCTCAGTAATAGATGCTCTAGCAGTGAGACCAGAACGCTCTCTTAGATCAGCACTCCCACCTATAACCTTTCTTATTGACCCTTCTTGAGAACCATTACCACTATGTATCACTACATTATTATCCTTGTTATGATCTAAAGAATTCACAGCTAACTGAAAACCTTCTGAGTGATCACCAATAGATGTTCCCTCGTGATGGATAGTAACACCAACTGCTTCTGGTATTATCCTTTTCCGACCATCAGGGCGTCTATATTCTTTCTGCTTTACAGGACTTGACATCCGAGCGGAGACCACCTTGTTCGACACATCACCCATAGCATCATCAGTTTTCTTTCTATCATTTACAACAGTCTTATTAACTTTTTTAGTAACCCCTAAATCAACAGAAGGTCTCAAAGATGCCTGAGTCTCTGGAACAATTGTATGTGTCTTTTTACTCAGAGTTTGCTTCACAGATGCAGCTTCAAGCAATAACTGAGCTGGAGTCTCAGCTAAGTTCCCCTGACGACCTCTGGCATTGCCATAGCGATTCCTCTTAAAATCATCTAGTTCAGCATCAGTTAATTTATATCCGATTTCACTCACATCAAAATGGAATGTCGCCACTGTCCCATCCAAGGAACAGGCAAATATTGAGTACCCGTCAGGGCTCCTGTAATCACAGGAAAATTGAGAAAATGGTAAGTGCAGGTAAGACCATAATGCAAATATAACAAAGACAGTATAACTTGAGGAATTAGAAATGCAGGCGGAATTTAAGTTACCAGGTGAGGTCCACCACACTTTGAGCGAAGAAATGCTTAGCCACAAAAAGAGGTCTAGGACTAACTGTAGTCCACACAGTTATGGTGCGGTCCTGACTTCCTATTGCAATAACATTATATGGCTGTAAATCTTTTCCTTCAACCTTTGAGGAACCATTGCTCCAACCAACCAATGAAGTTTTTAAGTCCTCGGAATTGGACTGAGTCCTCCTAAACATTGAATGATTGAACTTAGCAACAATGATTGGTGCACTATGTCCTAAAAAGTCAAACGTGGCAGACCATTCCCCTCTCTCGAGAACAGGTGCTGAATGCCTGGGCTTCTGAAAACCATGCGTAGTAGTTATAAAATGACCGCACGGTGACCAGCCAAGCCGTCTGAAGAAGGTGGAACCAAGCTGAAAATAAAAATTCAAAATATAGCATGTAAATATAGCAGGTAGAAGGAAAATGAACAAGTATATGTTTTACCGCCATTTGTTGACTTACAGATTTAGCCCAGTGACCATCAGTTCTATGAGCAAGGCTCCAATCACTTGTTCGCCATATTATGACAGTCTTGTCATCCGATTGACTAGCTATAAATGACCCAATAGGATCCCAGGCTACACCTTTTACAAGACTAGAATGACCACGAAGAACTGCAGTGCAGATTCCGGTACTCATGTCCCAAACATGAATGGTATTGTCCAGACTCCCACTGGCCAATGTTGAGTCATCAGGAGACCAATTAAGATCCACCTACTTTAAGCATAGAACAAAATCAACACAAGGTGGCAATCCCGATCATAACACACCCGATCATAACGAACAAAATCAACACAATGATTAGAGCACACACCCGATCATAACGAACAAAAGGTGGCAATCCCTACAAGATTTAGCTACCAACAAAACAAAAGGATATGACATTGTAAGCCAAAATCTATCTTTATGGAACTTGTATTACCACGTCAGCAGTGTGACCTCTCAAAGTCATCGCAACTTTCCAGTTCTCAACATCAGGCGGCTCTCCACTGCCAAACTCTGTGGTTCCCGAGCCAGGCTTCCGCTCATGAACTAGAATAACTTGATCATCTGATCCAGATGCAATATACCTTCCGTGCTTAGCCCATCTAACACAGTTAACAGACCCAAAATGATCCCGCAGTGTTGCAAGAAGCTTTGAAGCTGAATCATCATTTTGCTTCTCTCTGCCAACATATTTTGTGTTCCAAATGTGAACCTGAAAAATTCATGGATCACAATATTAAGAGAGCTCAAGCGGAATTTCACTATAATATGTCAGAAGCAACTAGAGTAATTGTATCATTCCAAATTCAGACACATAAATGGGAACACTTAATTGATAAACCACAGATTCATCTGTGATTTGACATTGTAGATTACAAGTTCAAACACTTCAGCCTACTGTATATAAGTCAAAAAAACAAAATAGTTAATAGTTGTAATCCACAGAATGCCCCTCAGTATAAGTTTTCTTGATCTCATTCCTCTTCAGGTCCAAGATTCATTAAAGTTCTTCATGACAACGTCAATTTGAATACATTGTAAATCAGGTCACACTTCTTTAGAATCGTTTAGTTGAACATCATGCTCAAGAATGATTAATTGAACATCAAACATCATATTCAAGAATGCATTAACACTGTGAATGTCTCAAAAAGTGCACCTCAAGAATGCATTAACACTGTGAATGATCATAATGTATCATTACGCCGCAACTCTAACTTCCAAGTTCAAATATTTCAACAAACACTAGCAGCTAAAAAGAATGCTGAACTTCAAAACTGCAGTTAAGAAGATAAAGAACACATTAGAGAGGAATTAACATGCCTTATGGTCACCACCACCAGTGGCAAACCTGAGGCCACCAGGCTGAATATCAATGGAGAATATCTGAGAGGTGCCATGCTTAATCCAAATAGGTTTCTCCGCTATCATCTTTAATCACTCAGACAAACTTCACCTCAGAAACCTAATTAACTTTAGGGGAACAATAGAGAATTCAACAAAGGTTTTTCTCTCTCACTTAAAACCCTGTTAATCAATAAAAGTTCATGCCTTGCAACTAAAACAGATCCTAATGAGTAGCATAGAACAGTGAAAAAGGCGCAGAAAATCCTAAACTGGTTACGCCCACAACCCCAGAAATTCAAGTATCGAACAAATTCATCAGAGCATGAAATTCGAAATTAGCATTCGGCGGAATATTCCTTGCCAATTTCAGTTAAGGAAAAAAGGGGGTAAAAAGGAAAAAAAGTAAACGTTTTCCAGTAATTGTAAATTAATTAGTGGATAGAAAAATTTAAATGAAAGTTTTGAGATTGGGAAATTAGGAAAGGGGTTGAAACTTTTGTGACCAGAGAAAAAATAATAGTTTAAAATAAGAAAAAGTAACGCTGTTAAGTTTTTAAAGAGAATGTATCAAATTGAAATACTAATTAAACTTTTTGTATGATATATGTAAATTTAAAATATTTTGTTCTAATTTGAAACATAGGTGAAAATTTTTATATGTATGGTGTAGTTACCCCCAATCTATGTCGGTAAAGTAATTCAGTGCAAAAACCAGGAAGAATAAGACACAGTAGATTTTGCCAAAATAACCTATTAACGGTCTAATTGTTTGATACAAAATCCTGAAAAGGGGGTCGAATTAATCACCCACCCAAAGAGAGTAAGGCCAACTATTTTAATATTAAAAAATAGTTATTTAAATCACAATTTTCGATTGACATCTTTTTTATTTTATAATTTGTGAAAGTAATTAATTATATTTTAATTTTTACATATTTTTCAATTATCTCATTAAAATTTTGATAAAATATAGTATCATTTAAATTATAATTATTTATTAACTGATAAATTTAGCATATTTTTTTATGTTATGAGGATTGATTTTAGATTATTACTATGTAATTGATGAAGATATAATGACAAAAATAAGTCATAACAAATTGTATCAAAATTTTAATTATATAAGACAATTGAGAAATATACAAAATTGTGATTTTAACTAGTTACTTTTATAAGGTATGAGACTTAACAGAAGTCAAAGTCAACTAAAAGTTATGACTGTAAACAATTTTTCCTTTTCAACAATGATAATAATACAATTTTCTTTATGTATTCTAGCCAAATAAATTGATTCTATGTTTCCTCAACATGTTCTATTCGTTTTAATTTTATTACAATCAACTTGGAGAATTATGAACTCCCTCAATTTCTATAAAATCATCTTACGTTTTTAATTTGGTGTATCCCACAAAATTTATTCAATTTTATTTTGATAAGTTTGTGAATTATGAACGTCCTTCGTCCTTAGAAAATCATCTCACTTTTTCAATTTGACATGTCCCACAAAATTAATTCATTGTTTTTTTACAAATTTCAATTCCTTTTATTTTCACTCATCTCTTATTTTATCAATTTTGTACTAGTATTTAAACTCGTTGTGTACTTGAAGTCTTATATCTATGAAATTGATAGAGTATAATATTTTCAAAAAAAAATATTTATATCATAACTGTTGATTGAATTATGGTCATATCAAACTTTTAAAAGTAGCTACTTAAATCATAACTTTGCACATTTCTCAATTGTTCCATATAATTAAAATTTTAAAGAAATTTTTATTCTAATTAAATCATATTTTTTGGTAAACTTCTGAACAAATTTAACATTATTTTATTATGATGGTCAATTTTAAATAATTATTAATTGATTGGTGAAAACATAACGAAAGGTATAAATGTTATAACAAATTTTATCGAAATCTTCATTGTTTGGGATATTTGATAAATTTATAAAATAGAATAGTTTAATTAGTTATTTTATAAGCTACGAGATTAACTAGAAATTTGCCAAAAATTGTGATCTACAGTAAATGATTATTTTCCAACAAATTTTATGTACTTAAGAGCATCTCCAATAGAGATAGCCCAGCCATAGCCCAGCCATAGCCCAGCCACAAACTCCATCTGCTATATTATCAGCACTAAAAACCCCTCCTGCCACATCATCATGACAAGCAACTGGACAAGCAATAGGCCAGCCATAGCCCAACCACAATAAACAAAATTATAAAAAACAAATAAATAACAATCACACAAAATAAGGAATTAAATTTACGACACAGATACGTGAAAATTCAATAATAATATTAAAATTTAAAAAAGTACATTAATTTAAAAAAATTACATTAATTTAAAAAAAAACTCCTCCTCCACACACGAGCCCTCCGCCTCCGCTTCACTCCTCGTCGTCGTCGCCGTTGTCGCCGCTATCCGGGACCCCCAAATCTGCGGCATCTGAGCCCCCCAACTGTGCCGCGGCGGCATTCAAATCGGCCCGCATACTTACGAGCATTGAGTGAAGAAAACTCTTCTCCTCGGGGTCTGTTGTCGTCTTCCAGTCAGCTAAGATCTTGTACATCTGAGCCCGCGTTTGTTGACGCGCGAAGATGGCTAGCTCGGCTGTCGACCTGCCGACATGGGGGATGCCGACTGGACCTCCTGGGACCCCTGACGAGCCCGTTGCGCCCGCCTTTGACCAACCGGGCGAGTGCGGCGAGTAAACGCGGAAGGGGACGGGAACTCCTGAACATCCTCGCGGAGGTCATGGGAACCGCCGCTGCTGCCGCCGCCGCTGTAATCACCGGTATAGTTCAGTCGTTGCTTCTTCGGCCAGCCATCATCGACACCTGCCCGAAACTTCTCGGTGTCCATCAGCACCTCATAGCAGTTCCAGTAGGTGAACTCCTTATAAAGCCCGGGCACGGGGAAGGCTTTCTCCGCTATCCTCCTGCAGTCCTCGTCAGTTTGGCCACTGGTCTGCATGCCGAGGGCGTTGGTGTACAAGCCCGAAAATCGGGATACCGGAGCCCTGATTCGGTCCCACCCCTTCCGGCACTCCTCCCGCTGCGTGGCCTCCCCTCCGGGCAAAATGCCTTGTAGGCTGCTGCTATTTTAGCTCACAAGTTAACGATCCTCTTATTGTTCGAGGCGAGGGGATCATCGCAAACACTCAACCACGCCTTGGATAGCGCAACGTTCTCCGCATCCGTCCACTTCCTCCGTGCCGGGCTCTCGTCATCAGCCGACTGCGACTACTCGCCGACCACCCTCTTGCCCTTGCCCTTCTTCTTCTTTGGCGCGCCCCGACCCCGCCCTACCCTCCCCCCCCCCGTTTGAACGGGAGTGTCCGCATCCCCGAGATCTATCCCCAACTCCTCTAAGGAGAAAGTATCATACCCAGTGAACTGCGTCTCCGATGTGGTCGATGTGTGCGAAGAGGCAGTCAAAAACTCAAAATTGGGGCGATAGACGTTGTCCACCCTCGGCGTCCCCTGCATCCCCTGGTGCCACCCCGGCATCATCTGCATCCCGGGTGCCCACCCCGGCATCATCTGCATCCAGGGTTGCATCCCGGGTACCCCCTGCCCGCCCGACATCGCCGGTCCGCCCTGCATCTCCTGCCATCCCGACATACTACCCCTGGATGCCATCCCGGGCATCATCTGCTGCCAAGGGTACATGTTGTAGTACCCGGCCATCGGATCCCATCCACTTCCCACAGGTACCGTGGGAGTTTGAGACCCGCTCGTCACTGGAGTAGACTCGTTGTTGTGCTCCATTTCGCGTTGTTGCTCTTGTATAGAAATTAAGATAGAGAGAAAACTCGTTAAAACAAGTGGTGCGAATGAAAATGACGTGCAAATCGCGTATATATAGTGTTTCGAAAATTAAATAAAAAATCGGCTGGCCGATCGCTTGCCGATCGGGAGCTTGCAATGGCGGCCAGCAGATCGGCGAACGCATCGACCAGCGCCCGGGAATCGGCGTGCGCTCGCCGTTTTTCTCGCCGATTTGGCGCTCGCCTACTGCAATGATTCGGCGAGCGGACCGGCCAGCGCCGGAAATCGGCTAGCCGATCCGCTCGCCGCCATTGTGGATGCTCTAAATGAAAACCGAGTTTCGACTATGTAGAGTAGAAAGTAAAATATGGAGGGTGAAATTGGGATTTCAGCCGAACCTCGTCGTTTGGCCCCCAAAATTTGAAAATTAGCTCAGCAGAGTTGATGGCGAGTTCCAGCTACATTACTGATTTTGGGAAGCGTTTCTACCACATCCAATCTTTACATTGATGTCTGCTAATTGTTGCTCTCTCAATTCTAATTTTGAGATAGATCTTCTGGGTATAATGGTATAAATCAAAAACTGCCATGGTTATCCGTGGGTCATGTGCAAAGAATCTCACTCATCTGTCCAAATTTCCCTGCATATTTCGATCCTTTTATTACTTCCACTCTTCATCAGTTGTAGTGGGTTCGGAAAACCACCATGGGTCGTCGGAGTTTTCACGTTTCAATAACGCGCAGAACCCATCTGATGAATTTCGGCAGAGAGATGTTTCGTATTACAACCATTTGCTGTTCGATTACGCGCGCGATGGCCTAAATCAAAAGGCGTTGGAAACATATGCGTTTATGAATCGTTCCGGTGTTTTGGCTGATGGGAGCAGCTTATCTTGCATTTTAAAGGCTTCTACGAGCTTGCAAGATTATGATTTTGGTAGGCAGATACATTGCCACAGTGTTAAAAATGGCTTCAGTGTCGGAACCTCTCTTGTTGATATGCATATCAAGAATGGAAATTTGGATGACGGGAAGAGAGTGTTTGATGAGATCAGTGTGAAGAATGTAGTGACTTGGACTTCGTTGCTTAAGGGCTATGCTGTCAAAAGGATGACCCGAAAGGTCGTGCAAGTTTTCAGCTTGATGAAATCTGAGGGTGTCAAACCTAATCCTTTCACATTTGCAACTGTTCTTGGTGCTTTGGCATGAAGGTGCAGTAGGGGTTGGGGCTCAGTTGCACGGTATGACTGTCAAGAACGGGTTTGATTCGAGCCCGGGAGGTGGGGAATGCTTTGGTTAGTCTGTATTCAAAGTCTGGAATGAGTAGAGAGGCTAGGTGTGTATTTGAAGGAACTGACTGTAGGTATGCAGTCTCTTGGAATGGGATGATTGCAGGTCTTATGATGAACGGGTTCGACTTGGATGCCTTCGGGCTGTTCTATAGAATGAGGGTTGCCAGTGTAGAGTTCACAGAAACAACTTTTGCCACTGCTCTTAAGCTTTGTTCCAACTTTAAAGAATTAGGCTTTGCCCGGCAGATCCACTGCCAGGCCGTCAGGCGTGGCTTTGGTAGTTTCGACAATGTCAGAACAGCTCTCATGGCGTGCTACACGAAAGGACGTGAGATGGATGATGCAATGAAGATGTTCTCATTGATAGGTACAGTTCAAAGCGTGGTGTCATGGACAGCGATTATTGGAGGATACATGAAAAATGGTCAAACATTAGAAGCAACCGATATGTTTCTCCAGATGCGAAGAGAAGCCGTGAGGCCTAATCACTGCACTTATTCTACAATTCTTGCAGCTCTTCCAGCTAATTCTTTGTCTCAGGTGCATGCGGAGATCATCAAAACCAATTACTCAAACTCACCTTCTGTAGGAACAGCATTGCTTAACACATATATTAAAATGGGTAAGACTGATGATGCAGGGAAAGTTTTTCGGCAAATAGAAGAGAAAGACATTGTTGCTTGGTCTGCAATGTTAGTTGCGTATGCTCAGCAAGACGATACTGAGGGAGCTGTAAGGTTTTATGGTCAGTTAGCCAAGGAAGGTGCCTGGCCAAATGAGTTCACTTTCTCTACTATAATAAACGCATGTGAGACACAGTCGGCAGCTACAGATCAAGGAAAGTTGTTTCATGCTAGCTCAATCAAATCTGGCTACAACAACACTCTAATTGTAAGCAGTGCCCTTGTTACTATGTATGCCAAAAAAGGGGATATTGAGAGTGGCGATCAAGTCTTCAAGAGGCAGCAGGAAAGAGACTTAGTTTCCTGGAACTCGATGATCTCGGGGTATGCACAACATGGTTATGGGGAAAAAGCGCTCGGTGTGTTTAAGGAAATGCAAAAGAGGGACTTAGAGATGGATGACATCACATTTATCGGTGTAATTTCTGCCTGCACCCACATAGGATTGGTAAGTGAAGGTGAAGCATATTTTGATATGATGGTAAACAAACTTCACATTTCTCCCACCATGGAGATATATTCGTGCATGGTTGATACGTACAGCAGAGCTGGGATGTTAGACAAAGCTATGGCACTTATTACTGGAATGTCGTTTCCTGCTGGTGCAACTGTTTGGCGCACTCTTTTGGTTGCATGCCGAGTTCATCGAAATATAGAAATGGGGAAATTTGCTGCTGAAAAAGTCATTTCTTGTAAACCACATGACTCGTCTGCTTATGTTTTGTTAGCTAACTTATATGCTGCCTCAGGGAACTGGCAAGATAGGTCAAAAGTGAGAAAAATGATGGATGATAGGAAAGTTAGAAAAGAAACTGGCTATAGCTGGATTGAAGTGAAGAAAAAGACGTATGCTTTTATGGCTAGCGACGTTTCACATCCTCTATCTGATCAAATTTATAGGAAACTTGGAGAATTGGGCGTCCGTTTGAGGGATGAAGGATATCAGCCAGATACAAATTACGTGCTTCACGATATTGAAGAGGAACAGAAAGAATCCATCCTTTCTCGGCACAGTGAGAGGCTGGCTATTGCCTTTGGACCGATTTCACTACCTCATGGCGTTCCGATACGGATCATTAAGAACCTCAGGGTCTGTGGTGACTGCCATACGGTGATTAAGCTAATTTCAGGAATAGAAGACACAGAAATTATTGTAAGGGATTCAAATAGATTCCACCACTTTAGCAAAGGCTTATGTTCTTGTGGGGATTACTGGTAGCACTTTTAAAATTTACGAGCAATAAGGAATTTAGGGAGAGTTTTAGATATGCGTTTTAGTCTATGCTCGGTTCTGCTATTTCTATGTATCATTTTAGTTGCAGACTTACACAAACAGCAATATCAGAACCAGAAAAACCTTCTGTCTTATGAGCTAGGCTTTCAAAGTCGCTATCTCCTAAATGCACCTGCAAGTGTAACAGGCCACAAGATTATTTTAATCTTCGATAAATAATTCTAGTTACAATTCATTAGTGAGATGAAACAATGCTTCTTACCTTGAACATGTGCTGACGTGCCTTCACATATCTGGTACCGGGATATAATAAATACGCTTGTCAAACCGCCGCCTTATAGCCTATAGGAAATAAATATTTTAATACACAAATAATGAAGTTGAACGAAAAATATCCATTTTCTACCATCAGTATGCAACTAAGTATTACCTGATCAAGACAACGAGAGCATCCTCATCCGTGCTCTTACCAACGAGCACGATGTGGACCCGATCCATTTTTACTCTTTGTCTTTAGGTAAGAGCACAACACTCACATCCGTGCTCTTCCGTAAGAACAAGCTCAAGGGTCCCACCATTCTATTATTCAATTTAAATAAAAACATTTTCACACTATTAAAATGCATTAAAATTACCCGGAATACTATTACAAATTATAAAAAAAAATTACATAATTAAACTTCTAAAAAATAAAAATTACATAATTAAAATCTTAAAAAATAAAAAATTATACAATTAAAGGCTAAAAATACCCCTGTGGAAGCGTATTCATTCGGCTCTACCCCCAATGTTCTTTAGAGACCCCGTATCATTGCCACATGCGATCGAAGTTGCTCGGGGGATCATAGTTGACCTATCGGCCAAATTGAGTTGGGCCAAAACCCCCCACAACGAGTTGGTGGGGGGTTGAAGTGGCACAAAGGGAGCGGGATCGGGGGCGGATGGAGTCGCGCGACGGTGGTTGGCCGTCGACTTTTTCCTTCCTTGCTGCCGGCGTTGGGAACTACTCAGGCCGGCGTCGGGGCTACCCAAGTTAGCTCCGGCGAGCTGGGTGGACACCTCATCGGAGCCAACGTGGGATAGGGATACCGACCTCGACCGTTTTCCGGAGGAGCTAGAGGAGGATGATACACCTCCCCTATACTTCAGATGCATACGCACCTCCTGCCAAACATTGAGGTACTTGAATGGTTTGTAGTGTTGGGATTGGCAGGTCGCCAACGCGACACTGATGATGTCGACCTCGCTTCTGCCGCTCCCCGCCGACCGCTCTTCCAGTAGGCCCCATCTTAGGTCATAAATATTAAATTGCACAATTCACAACTTCAACCTATTTTACTCGTAAAATAGAATACGTTGAACAATTCAAACCGAGAAAATTCATTGTTCAGGCGAAAAACAGAAAATTACAAATCCTAAAAAAAGAAAATTACAAATCCAAATCATAAAAAAATGAAAAAAAGGATTGAAATGGGAAAAGTGTGGAAGAATGGTGCACAAATGGAGTATATATTAGGGGGTGGGTAGGTACGGTATACCTTACCGAAACCATCATACCGTATACCTTACCGTAAATTCGGTATGTGAAAAAATCATACCTTTATCTTACCAAAATTTTCGGTATACCGAACTTCGGTATACCTTATTTTCGGTGTGGAGAATTTTTAAACTGATATCGTACCTCATTTTTGGTATGCCGTACCAAAGTTCGGTATACCATACTTTTGCAGTATACCTTACTTTCAATATCAATGAAAATTGAATATTTGAGTTTTTAGAATACTATATATATTTTATAGTAATTTAAATAATATACGAGGTATTAAATACTAGTATATTTTATTCATATTATATTATATTTCACAATAAATTTTATAATTTAAAAATATATAAAATACTTTTTATATTATTATATTCATATTTTACGGTATATACCTTAAATTACGGTATATACCGAATTTCGGTATGTCGCGGTATATAAAAATTCATACCTTTACCTTACCGAAATATTTCGGTATGGTATCATACCGTACCGAAAAATCACGGTATACCGAAAATTCGGTATTTTCGGTATTTTTTCGGTTCGATAAGGCCGATATTTCGGCATTTCGGTATTTTTCCCCAGCCCTAGTATATATAGGCAAATAAACGAAAAAAAATAATTTAATGGAGGGGACTTGCGGCCTGGCCCGGAAGACATCCAAAGCCGGGCTGGGACTCAGCTACGCGCGTCACCGGGACCGTCCCAGGCCGCAAATGATGGTGGTTTAACGCGTGGGCCGCGGTCCGGCCCGCTCGCGTTAATGATGCTCTTAGCTCAAGCCTCAACCCTGTCATGCCAAGAGCATCAACCTTGTGATGCCCTATTAAACTTACCTAAACACTCTAAAAGCTGGACACTTGTAAGCATAAATTCAGTCCGAGCTGCATACTGCCGCCTTTCGAACCCAAGTTGAAAATGGGAAAACACGGGAAGAAGCAAAGCGCCAATCACCGCCGAGGGAAAAAATCATCCTACCTTCTTGAAGACAATGAAGAGGGAGCGATTAATGATTACCCGTTAAACCCTCCTTCCGCTCTCTCCGATTCCGACCCAGAATCGCAGGAAGAAGAAGAGGATAATCAAGAAAATGATGAGGGTTCGGAGATAAGTGCAGAGATCGACAGTGGGCTGCCCTCAAAATTCTCTCTTTATCAACAGTCCGTACAGGTGAGCTTTTGCAAGCCTTTTCCCTTTAAAGCAGAGCTTGCTTTCTATAAATATATTGTCTTAGTGAATCTTGTATTAGATGGAATCATATGTGTTGCTCGAATTGCAGTCGCCAAAAGGGGATATAAGCTATCTGCAGAAGTTCTTTTTGATGTATGTGGGTGGGAGGGCGCCCCTCCATTTACAAGAAGACTTTTGTGGCACTGCTCTTTTGAGGTATATAAATCTTGCTTTTCTTGGTAATTGATTTGTGTGTGGAAAAATTGTTTTGTTCAATGTGTTGTGTGATGTGATAGATATGAAGGGTGTTTGACCATGAAATGGAATGAATTACTTAATTGTTGCCAAGTTTGTAACAGTACAATGCATTGCATTATATTCGGTTTGGCATTGTTCTCGAGTAGATGATCTGACTGGTGTCAATCTAACCATCTAAGATGGTTTCATGTCTACTTGTAAATTTGGTAATTTTGTTTCCGGTCATGCATACATGATGTGATCGTGTTATTGTTGTAGCTACTATAACAGAGAAGCATTGCTGTATGTAAGGAAGTGCTAACTCGTATTACTGCTGTTATTATCTAATAAGCCATTCACTTGTTGTTAATTCATGTAGTTTTGTTGCCTCCAAATTGGCTTTCTATCAACCAGTGTAACAATCTGTTAATTTAGGAAGTTTTTCATGCTTCTCATTTATTTGGTTTGGTAGCACTTGTTTTTAATATAAGCTTGTCACGTGTGTCCGCAAAAAGGATTTAATCCTTCGTATCTTATGCATTTGCCAGCATAGAATGGCTTCATGGTGATGCTAGAAGAACTGCTGTAGGCTTAGATTTAGACGTTGAGGCACTGGACTGGTGTCTGGAGAACAATGTCAACAGAATTGGGCCTGATATTCGCTCCAGAATATCCCTGTTTCACGGAAATGTCTTGCAACCTCTCAAATCAAAATTGGTTAACTTTAGCCCTGATGAGATTTTGCAGAAA
The DNA here is from genome assembly GCF_004379255.2 of Salvia splendens. NCBI lineage: Eukaryota > Viridiplantae > Streptophyta > Magnoliopsida > Lamiales > Lamiaceae > Salvia > Salvia splendens. The sequence continues at coordinate 12,883,453 of NC_056033.1, forward strand.
ATGACTTTGGAAGATAATGAAGGTGAGTCAGTGGACGGCACAGCGAGTTCTTGTCTAGAGGAGAGCGCTAACGCCGTCCAAGAGGCCAAGTCCTTAAACGATGTTCAATTGCCTCCCAGAGACATAGTGTGTGCTTTTAACTACAGTTGCTGCTGCCTGCACAGTCGTAAAGAGCTGATTTTGTACTTCAAGCATGCACACAATACCCTCAGCCGGAAAGGTGGTATATTTGTCATGGATTTATACGGAGGCACATCTTCAGAGGGTGCGCTACGGCTTCAGAGGAGATTTCCAAATTTTACAGTAAGTCATTCCCAATCCTTAAAAACTCTTATGATTATTCTAGAAGCATGAAGTGGTATATTGAGTTCTGCTTATAGAAAAGACTTAAAACAGACTCACATAATTATGAGGCTCCATAAAGAACATAGCATGAAAAATGTTATGTTTGTGATCTGTTTATCATAGTCTCATCGGACTTATTTCACCCAATTCAGGTATCCCCATCTCTTGGAACTGGTTTATGCTAAAATAGGCCGAACATATCACCAGAATCATTATTCTTATCACCCCGTATCATGTCTTTTACAGTATGTCTGGGAGCAAGCGGAATTCGACATAATTCAAAGGAAAACAAGAATCAGTCTACATTATAACCTCCACAAGCAGCAAAGGAAGATTCGGCATGCATTTAGCTACAGCTGGAGACTGTAAGCTCGGTTCTATCCAGTTAATGAGGTTAAAAATAGCACATGCTGTCATTGTTGAACTCTATACTTTTTCTAGATGGTCGTTGCCAGAAGTGAAAGATTGCTTGCAAGAGGCCGGATTCCGCTCAGTTCACTTTTGGATACGTAGTATGCCTGACAGCGGACAAATTAGGCGCACGGATGGGTTCTCAGCCGGACGAGATATAAAGTACGAAGAGGCTACGAGCTTCCAGCAACAGGATTCTTGGAACGCTTATGTTGTCGCTGTTGCATAGCCCGTAAGCAAGTAAGTACGTTCTTGCTTGTTTGGGTCACTTGAAGATGGAGAAAGACATGGTCATGATTTTGGTTATTTAATTTCTTTATTTGCATTTTTATGCAACAGACTATTGTCGAAATAACATAATGCAATTGGAACTACGGAGTATTATAAAATCATGTCAACACAACGTAAACCGGTTGACATTCCTTTGATATTTTTGTTGGCATTATTTGTTCTATTGACATCATATCTTGAAATTGTTAGGGTCGAATTTTAGTTACTTGTCATCAGTTGTCATCAAGTTTTAAATGCATATATGAGAGAGAGATATATAATTTTAAACTTTACTATGTCATATTTACTTTTAAGAATTATGTAAAACGTCAAATAAAACATTTAATCACATCCTAACTGATTCATCATTACTTTAGATTATATATTTTTGAAATAATATATTATTAAAATAAAAGTATTTTAGTTAATATTATTTTTTTTAAATCACTAAAATGCTCTCAAGTGTAGTTTTTGAGTAATATTTGTATCTATATTTATGTTTATATTAAAATATTAAGAAAAATAGAAATATGTTTTTGTCATGGTTTTAGATGATGAATATTAATGTTATTAGTCACTAATAATGAATTTAAATTTAACCAATATTTTTTCCGTGAATTAAATGATACCATGGCTGTATAGAATAAATAAATCAAAATTCATGAAAAATATATTTTATAGATGTATAGATAGAGATGGTTGTAAACAGAGTTGTGATCAATGTCGAACCCTTCTTAAAGACCGAACTAGAGATCAAATTTCATTCATTCATTAATCACATCTAATGGTTATTAATAATTACTGATTTTTTTATTCAATTAAATTGGTAAAGGGTAGTTTAGGAATGTGCGGCTCTTCTTCCCTTTCCAAATCCAACCAAATTCTCTCTCTACAATTCTCTCTCATCGTCCCTGCCACCATTTCCTCTTCTCTGTCTCCCTCATCGGTGCTTCTACGACCACCGCTCCCTCCAGCCATGTCTCATCGGCGTGCACCGGCGCTCCTTTCGCCATGTCTCATCGGCGTTCCTTCCGCACTGCCTCGTCGCCCATGCCGCCTGCCTTGCAGCTCCACCGGTCTGCTTCAACTGCGTCGTGAAGGGTAAGTGGAAGCATCACAGTTGATGTTAAAATATGGGTTGAGGCTGCATTTTAGGCCGACTCCGAACGGATATGGAATCAGTAAATCTCCACACCGTTCCTGGCAACCGGGTTTGGCCTGTAGAGCGGCTGAAAATAGAGGCGAGAGAAGTAGGAAAATAGAGATCAATTGCAGAGGATTCATCATCAATATGTTTAGTTGAATGAATGCTCTCAATTGTACAAGTAGAAAAATGCTTGGCTTAAAACATCTGGTTACTTTGACTTTTGGAGTGAGAGGACTTTGACTAGTACTCCCTTAGTTAGGCACCGAATTTTTAAGAAGCCCAGTAGGAGTTTTAATTCTCGTCTATTCTTGTTTTCAGTTTGTAGAAAGTATTACTACTAGAAAACAGAGAAAGTAGTAGGGAGGAGGATTCTGTCCTCGTTTTGGTGCCTATTTTGGCCGATGTTGATAGAGATTGCTGTTCAAGTCTTATTCCTTTTGTTTTTTGAATCGTTTTCCCCTTACTTTATTTTTCTTTTAGTATTTTAGAGAGCTTAATTTACTTCATTCACATGTGCATTTACTTCATTCAACAAGTATACCACTACATCGCAATAGGATTTTACTTCATTGAACTTCAATTGGGTTATTACTTAACTCCATTACCTTATTAAATGAGGTTATAACTTCATCAACATTGACATACATCATAATAAAGAATAAATACTTCATTTTGAAAGCACTTCACACAGTCTATTTGCTTTAAATTTTGTAAAAAGGTTAAACAAATTCAAATTCAAATTCAAAGTGGAATGAAGTAATAATTAACTATTGGAATGAAGTAATAAATCTACTGGATGAAATAATAAACTATAAATGTAATTTGACAAAAATACCCTCGGTTGAAGTAATTTGACTACCTATTGAATGCGAAAATTTTCACTACATCATCTCATCTCATCCATTAAAAATGCATATATTGCTTGATTCGGGCTAGAGAAGCTTCGAGAACAATTTATCGTCATCCGGTTTGATTTAGAAGGATTTCTGGTGGAAATCGTCGCTGTAGATTGAAGGAATTTTGGGGAGTGGAGAAGAACAGTTGGAGAACTGTGTTGTATGCATAGTTTGCGAAGAATTAATATCGTAATGAACTAAATAACGCACTTGATGAAGTTATAACCTCAAATAATGAAGTGATATGAACATAATTGTATTATATGTATAGTTTGTGAAGAATTATAATTTTAATGAACTAAATAATGCACTTGATGGAGTAATAACATCAAGTAATGAAGTAATATGAATTGAACCATGTTGTATGCATAGTTTGCGAAGAATTATATTTGTAATGAACTAAATAACGTACTTGATGAAGTTATAACCACAAGTGATGAAGTAATGAACCACTGAAATGAAGTATCAAAACTATTGGAATGAAGTAACAAATTACAAACAAATAAATCTATCATTATATTGTCAGAAACAAATAAATGAAGTAATAAATTATAAACAAATAGATGAAGTGATGGAACTATCTGAATTAAGTAATAGCTTGGTTAAATGAATTAATATATAATGAATGAATAATATTAGAAATAAAAAGAACCAAATGACTATTATTATTGACGTATAACATATTGTACTAATAAATTGAAAAATACCAGTGCAAAACTTATTTCCAGTAGGTATTACTTCATTGTAGTAGGTGTTTACTTCATTCCAATAGGTTTATTACTTCAATCCAGTACGTAATAAATTGAAAATGAATATATTTTTACTTCATTCTAGTACGTTTATACTTCATTCAAGCAAGTGTATTACTTCATTCCATCCATTACGTAATAAATTGGAAATGAACATATTTTTACTTTATTCCAGTAGGTTTATTACTTCATTCAAATGTGTCATTACTTAATTCAAATAGGATTTTAGTTCATTCCAATAGGTTTTCACATGATTCAACACATGTTTCTTTCAAATTCATTGATTTTTTTACTTTATTCACTGTAAATAATAGCACAATTTATTCCAGTAGATTTATTACTTCATTCCAAAAAGTCAATACTTCATTATACTAGGTTTTTACTTCATCCAGTAGAACTCCAAATTCTTCTACAAATACTTCGTTTCTGCAGTGTCCACGGAAGAGCCTTCAGCTTCAGAAAACCAAAACTCATATATGTTTACTTTAGTAGAAAGGAGAGAACTAAAACAATTTTGTTGGCTAATGTAAACAGAGATTCACCATTTATGTTATCATTTTTTTCCTATAAGAAGCTCACTTTGTTAGTCTTGTTACAATTAATGATGCACTACTAGTTGGAATTGCAACTAACTAACAATCACTAGAGATAATGGCAGTGATGACTCCAGCTTTTGACTCTATTAATTCAATTCTTTACAATGTAAATTTGAGGCTAATTAATTTTGAGCTGATTAATTTTAGTTGATTCCACTAATTAATTATCAACTCTCTTCTATAATGGCATCAGGATGCAAGAAAATCTCATTAGACAGGAAAATGTAAAGACATTACTAATAAAAACTAGCATAACCAAAAGTAAATGTCAAGTTAGTTGAAACACAAATTGGACAAGACTAGAAAGGGAGGTGATCACAAATTGGACAAGACTAGAAAGGGAGTTGATCGACTCCCGCGGCGGTGATTGAGGTGGATGCGGCGGTGCTGCTCCTCTCGGCATGGCAGAGCTGGCGGAGCTTGGTGGGGACGTACCAAATGGAGGGCCAAATGCGTTGAGGACGACGAGTTCTAGGGATTTCAATTTTGTTTAGAGAGAGAGATAGATGGATGGAGGAGAGATTTAGACGGAGGAAATAAGAGAAGATGAGATGGGGGTAGGAGATGAGCTCATATATGTTTTGACCGAAATACCCCTGCATTGAAGTAAATTGTCTACCTAATGATGGAGCGAAATTAATATAGCATGGTCTAATCTCATCCATTAAACCCTACATCTAAGGGCCCTAATTTGGTCTCTAGTTCGGTCTTTAAGAGTGGATTTGTGAATAATGAGATTCGTCGTAAACATAGGGAAGTTAAAAGTTTTTTTAATCTTATTATAATTAGGGTAAGTGAAAGATTTTGGAATAAGATTATTATTCTATTTCTTGGATTATAAATAGATGACCAACATGGTATTTTCCATTGTAGTAAATTGTAATCTTCACTGAATTTCTGGTGAAACTTTATTTTAGGTTTTAGGTACTCTTTTGACTATTCAGTTTCCCATTACATAAATTTCTGTACAAATAATTTAATATTGCAATAATACAATTTATGAGGTTTATGATTTTGTATGTTGGTCATGCAGTAATATAATTAATGAGGTTTTATTAGTATTATTAGGTTATTGTTTTATAGTTAGTTTTCTGAAATATTACAAGGATAATGAAATTAATAATACGGAGTATCACAAATTAATAAAAGATTAGAAAGTTCATGCCGCATGCGTATATTAACAATGGGGGAGTGATCAATTGTTAACTCACTCTATAGTTGCTAACTACAACTAATTTAAGACCATAGGATTTTAGAAATATAGTAGTCTAAAATTTACCCTGTGTAATTTTTGTTTTTATTAATTAAATCGAAAAAGATAAAAAACTACCAAATTAGGGTTTTGGATAGAATGTCAACACATTGCTTTGAGAAAGTCAACACATTACTTTAATAATGACATTCTACATGTATTATATTGACATATTTTATATAGTATGTTGACATTTATTGTTTTACGAAAAAATTGAAAATTTTAAAAAAAAATCAATTTTTGACATCGAAACATATGCAAATGAGATCTCGTTAGAATCCTTATGAAATTATCTTTAATTTGATATATGTTGTGTGAAAAAATAATTTAAATCGAGAAAGTTATATGCATTTTAAAGTTATGTGATATTTTTCAAAAGTTAGTTACAATTAATTTATTGTAAAGTGACCTTAATAACATGTTTTTTTGTTGATCGTATTGATATTTCGGGAATGATGATCTAGACCATTGATTTGAATATCTAAGGGCTATTATCTAAGGGCATCAGCAGTGGGGCGCCCTAAAGCCCACCCTATGCACCCGTCACGTCAGCATTTTATCCTCATACCCTTCCACCTGCAGTGGGACGCTCTAAGGCGCGCCATATATGTTTTGCTATTGTTTTATTAGTTAATTTAAATGTTTTCAAATATATAAATGCAAACTAATTAAAAAACACAACGATTAAATGAAAAACGACAAATATCAAAAGGTTACAAATGAATCGAAAGGTTACAAATGAAATGTGAGGTAGGGGTATTTATATAAACACAATTTTCAAATTTAAAAAATAAAAATAAATAAAAAACGCGTTGCATCGTCCGCGCCATCGTCCGCAGTGGGCGGCCGATGGCGCTGGCGCGGACGATGCCCTACTGTCCGTGCTTCGTCCGCGGACTATGCTTAGGGCGAGGACGACGCATCGTCCATCGTCCGCGCACCCACAGTGGCGGACGATGGCCCGCCCGATACTGACGATGGCGCGCCCGAAGCATCGGGCAGCCTATCGTCCACCCCGCTGTGGATGCCCTAATTGTAGTTAGCAATTAAGTATTGAGTTAGCAATATAATACTCCCCCTGTTACAATGAATTAGCAATATAACACATCCTATTACAATGAATTATCAATATTATAATGAATTATTTATTAATTTGCATATCTATAATTTTATAGTGAAGATTAGAGAGTTAAAAAAGAGTTTTTGCACATTTACAGGTTTCTTGCATATAACACAGAGCATTGATTGTTATAATGTCAGCTTATTTGCACAATGTAGCGGTTTCTTGTATAAAATACAGAGCATTGATTGTTATAATGCAAGCTTCTTTGAAGAAGAGAAGAAACTAAGAATGTTCTGAGAGTGAGACATTAACAAAACACTAAGAACATAGTATATATGATAGTTGAACACTGATACGAATTCATATATGCATCTAACTGACCTGAACAAACAGCCATCCATTTGAAGATGAAGGTGATGCCATCTATAAACAAGCAAAGACATGGCATCACCTCACCCTTAAACGCTATGCACCCACAATTTACACACTCCTCCCCATCTAAAAGGAGACAACAGAAGCAAAAACATGTACTTAAATATTTAGCTACGGATAGGAAGAGCCCTACTCCTAGTTCCGGAGCTCAGGCCGAAGCAGCATCATACTGGACGTCCTGCTCCTCAAACTTCACAGCCACCATGAACCTTATACTCACCTGAACAACAAACAACACCACATGCAAAAAAATACATTAGAATATATTCATTGTTCACTATCAGGCCAAGGTTCGATAGCGGGGGCATCACCTGCTGTGGGTCGTAGACCGCATACTCGTTGTACTCGAGGGGGCTGTCCTTGTGCTCCGACTGGACTAGCTTGCCACACGGCACCTTCACATCATTCCACACAGTATGCTCCGACTCATCTGTCTTCTTCCTCCCTCGCCCAATCACCCCGTGTTTCTTCTCTTCTAGTTCTGCCGCATCCTTCGTGGCCACGTGTCATTTGATTAGACGACCATACCCCGATAAAAATGACACAAAAACAAGCAGATGATAAATACTAACAGTAATACCTCCGGAGCACCTTCTAGCTCTGTAACTTGTTCGCCTAAAGATGCAACTGCCAACACAAGAAATCCCTCTGGCCTATCGACTGCGGTGAAACCATACCTGGCCGCTTCTGCTGCGGCATCTGAGCAGACTATCGCCCTCCCAAACTAAACACAGATACAAGCATCAGGGTCAACAACTTACAACCATGAACATGCTTTCACTACTTCTAGCAACCTTACCATGTATCCAGCAACAGGCAGAAAACACACCGAAGGTAAGAAACTCTTCTCCAAATGCCGCAGTAGATTGGAACTTCGGGTACCTAACAAGAAATAAGCTTAGGACTCGAGCATCCTACACTGCAGCACTATGCAATCAAACAATGTGTAAACTTCTCTAACACTCACCACACCATAGCAAGACTTTATTCGGTAGCTTCTTGATTTCATCAAAGGAGGGGCCAGCGCTCACTTCAACTGCAAAGACATCCTTGATTGATACTCCGTAACTCTGGAAAAGATGCAACTTGTGATCACAATGATTCGTGTACTGCTGATACTAGCTCTTAAGAGATTCATGAACTTACAATTTCCCCAACTTTAATAGGCTCGTAGGTTTTCTCCAAATAATTAGCTACCATCTTGTAGTCATCACTGTCCTTCTCAACTGGAGAAATAGAGCATCCCAACTGTTTATAACGTTCAAACAGAGGATCATCGAGGGTAGAACCAGACACATCGCCTATGAGTCGTGAAGCGACATTTATATCTCTGATCGTTTCCACTGCAGCTGCTCCCTGCAATGTTCTTTGTCAATGAGGATGAGAATGTCAGAGATAATATATTTGTAGTTTGACCACTGTTGAAAGTGCTAACATGGTCAGCTATGTCGGTGAAATCCCGGAAAACATAGGGTCTGGTGCTAGGCAGAAGAGTGAACATTCGCTGGCTAAAATCGGCCCATAAGGCATCCCTTTTTGGCCCCGTCTCTATGTTCGTCCTTAAAATCTCTGCAAATTCATGTAGAGTATCCTCACCTGGGCATCATTATACAGTAAAAAATGTGACCAATAATCAAGAGATTAAATCAAGATTTTGAGAAGGCTCTTACATCTTTTCAAGTGCATCTCAGTAACCATACCCAGAGGCAAGTCCGGAAAATCCAACCCCATTTCCATCATAGCATACCTGCATTAAGAATTACACCTTAGCACCCTCATTATAAGAATGTGAGAAGTTGAAATCCATGTTGGCTAATCATGAAACATACCTGTAAATCTCTTGACTACACAGGACCTCCATGAACTTTGCAACCTTTGGCTCAAGTTTGCAGTGCAGTGCGGCCGTGCCAAGTTGTCTCAGTGCCAGACCCCCATGTCTCACCTCAACTCCATCGTCCTATAAACCACATTACCTTACATTATATTCTTAAAATACAATCAATTTTACCGTATCTTGGTATAAACCACATTACCTTACATTATATTCTTAAAATACAATCAATTTTACAGTATCTTGGTATAAGCACGCACCATGTCAATGGGGAATAACTTCTTAAGTCTCTTCTGTATCTTCTTCTCTCTCCCCCATGGTTCAAACTTGTTACCAGTCACCCCTTCAAATAGTTTGGCAAACTCTTGGATTGCACCATCAACGTTATCCCGCTCCTCCAACTTCTCGTCCACTCCATCTAGATTACCTATCTTGCCCTTCTTGTAGTACATGTAAAGCTGGCCCTCAGGTACCGTAATCAGTTGCATAATGCAATACCTATGTTGGATCAATTCATCAGTAAGCAATTTTTATCAGCAAGCAATAGAGTGGAAATTGACAATGGTAAGCCAGAGATAAGATCCATACTCATTTAAGCCCGCCCCTTTATCCGAAAGGGTAAAGGCGCAATTGTACAAGATTCCATCCTGCTCTAAAATTTGCCCACCAACATCTTGCAACTTTGTGTCCTTATGCACGCCTCTCTTTCCATATACCTTAAGCTGAAGTTCCAAACAATTTACGAGTCAAGCTATGCTATCAAAACCAGATAAGCAAGAACAAGCCAACAAATACCTCAGACGTAATGGTTTCAAGAGCCTCCTTAGAAGGATCTTGCTGATACAAGGGTACGCCTTTTCCGCCTACAGAAAGATCGCTAGCGATGTCATAGGCTCCAAGAGGTTGTGGCTCCTCCTTTTCAATACTGTCACTTAACCAAGTTTCACGTACTACTGGTATTCCCTTATCCCTGAAATCATATGTACAAATACTTGAATTCAAAGTATAATCACAAGCATCAAATCTTATGAACTCCCAAGACCTCTCAACAGACAAATAAAATGAAATGCTCAAGAACTCTTACATTGCTTCAGTCAACTTGGAAGAGCCACCACGTTCCCGCTCAGCTGGAGACACAACCAGGCAAGACACCCCTGCAAAATAGCACACACCCTACTTAGTATCCAAAAACAGCGCCACAGTATCATAAACTACCAAGCACTCTATATAAGTACCCATCACTGAGTTGGCAACTTTCCCTCCAGCCTTCTCAATCTTTGATTTCCAATATTGCTGTAACGGACAAAGAGAATTACATACAAAAAATCAGTAGACAAGCAGCAAGACACCAAGAGTTGGGTCAGAGAACTAAAGCACATACATGTGTACGTGTCAAACGGCCTGCCAAACAAATCATCATTCCCTTCAAAGGTTTTTCAGTGGGTAAAACTGGGCGCAGGCGAGATTTAGGATCTTGGTGCGTTTTCAGCAACTACACAAACAAAAAAAACAATTTAGAGAGGATCTTGGGAATCAACTTTCAGCAACTACATCAGAAAGAATCATTTTTCACAGACAGTCCACTATAAATCATATTCAAACAGGGAAATGAACAAGAAATTTACTTCAGCAACATGGGAATCCTTGACAGAATCCGGCAGTTTAGTCGGCTCATTCCTTCTGGGAGGATCTTTAGTGGTAAAAGTGCAGGTAGACCACTCAGTATATACACCTGAGCATGAAAAGTTCTTGTCGGAGATCTTCAAAGGGCCACCACAAACAGGACAATCGTCTAACGGCCCATAAAATAGGACATCTTGACTGCATTTGAATATAAAGTACACCATTAGTAAAATAAATATGCACAGAATTCCATGAAAGAAAGATCGTGTCCTTATTTTTCACCCAAGAAAAGAGAGGGAAAAAAACTACGATCATATTACCATTTAGGGACTACAGCATCATCTGATTCGCCCGCATCTTGGCCATTTGCCTCAAGAATCTCCCGCATCTGCTTGATTGATAGATGCTCGCTCGTTTCCTTACAGAACTTCTCAAACTCTGCTATGATCTCCTCAGTCGACCTCTCATTCCCATTTTCCTCGCCCTTGTCATTCTTGGTTTTTTCCTTCTTCACGTCCTTGGTTCTCTCCTCGGTGTCTGTTTTGGCCTTCTTTGGCGAATGCTCAGATTCGCCTTCACTTGCTTTGGCCGCAGCCTTTTGCTTCCTTGTGGCCACCTTTTCCTCATTTCCAGAGGAATAAGCGTGTGATCTAGTCTCATGAACCTTAAATTCGCAATAACACACTCTTGAGCAAATTAAGACAATTAACCTACTAATTACATCAATTTACTAGCAATCATCATCTGCTGCAAGGCTTATTCACATATTTATCATCCAAATCTAGATATACTCAACTAATTGCTTATAATGCATGCTCCTTTTCGAGAGTTCAATTACCAAATCCAGGCTCATGGATACCAAGAAAAATCATCAGCTACTAAAATTAAATGGTGAGCATATAAAAGCCCTCGTTTGCATAATATAAATTTCCAAGAAAAATAATTTGTCTAAACCAACTACTCCTATTAACCAAATAATATTGCTCCAAATGAAATGAGCAGAAACAGAACAAAACCTTCATTTTCCAACAACTTCAGTTAGTCTCTCCTCCTAACCACAAATTTTAAACCCAAACAGTAGAAAAAAAGTTGAAATTGTGGTAGCAAAATGCAAATTCCGAGTTATGCCAATTTCTTATAGACAGTGATGTCGGTGGCGGGAGCTGACCTCGGAAAGCCGAGCGACTGCGTGGCTTTATCACAATACAACAGGTGTACTGTGGTTTGCCACGACTACAAGATGCTCAGCTGCAGTAGACATGCTTAGTGACAAGTGCTGCGTGTTGTTCCCCGCGCTTTGAGGAGTTGCACCTTAGGAATCTGCAGCAACCAGCATAATGAATTAACTGGCTTAGGTTTTGCACTTAACACTGGAACAAAATTTCCTATTTTTGGGGATGAATGAGATCACTGGTTCAATTTTCTGCGGTTGGGCGGCACGTGTGGATTATTCACCGATTTATTATTGGAACTCCAAAATTGTTGCGTTAGTGAAAGTGACCTTTAGCTATGAAAAATAGACATCCTTTGATACTTGGACTATAGCCCAAAGAAGATAAGAGCCTATACGATGGGGTAAAAGATAGTCCGGACGATGTATCATTTCCGGTCGATGTATCCTTTCGCCCTATTATTCGCCATTGTATGTGGGCGAAGGATGCTCCCCCCATCCTCCCCGCTTTATACATCTTCCGCTGATGATGAATCATTTTATGCATCCTTCGGCCTATTCTTCCGATGATGAGTCCGAACGATGCATCACATTTTCATTTTTCTTATTTCTTTTATATATCACCACATTTTTACTTCATTTCACATCTTTCACTTCCCTTTCTTCCTCCTCTCAATTTCCACTTTTCCTATCTTCATATCGTTATAACCTTTTTTTTAATTAAGTAAATATAAGGTCTGCCTTTAATTTATGGTGTTTTTATATTTATTTAACTAATTAACATATTTGCTAACATAAATAACTATAATTACATTATAATTATAATTGTAATTGTAATTGTAATTGTATGGAGTAATAATTATACATTATTTATAATAATTATTATGATTATGATGTTAATAATTTAGTAATTAATTATATTTATTGTAGTAGGAGTTGTGCTCAATGTCGAACTAGTTTTAAAAAGATCGAACTAAAGACTAAATTAAGGTCATTATATCTAGTTTTTTTATGAGATCCGCTAATGTGTTAATTATTTCGGTCTTCATTACATGTCCATTTTACTTCATTGTAGTAGGTTTATTACATTATTCCGGTACGTATTACCTTGAAACTACATTATGTTTTTATTTACTTCTAGTAAGTTTTGAAATGATTCAACATATGCTTTATTCGAATTCACTAAACTGAGTTTTTACATTATTCACTTTTAAAAATACAATATATTCCAGTAGGTTTATTATTTCATTCAAAAACGTTATTACTTCATTGGACAATGTTTTTATTTCATTCCAGTAGGACTTCAAATGCTTTTACACATACATAATTCAAATAGTTTATTACTACATCATTCCATGTGTTTATTACATCATTCAATTAGTCTATCATTCCATTTTATTGTCAGCGTCGTGGCGGCGGTGATAGACACTGAAGAGAGAAAGAACGGTACGCAATGGCGAAATTGCATGTACATACTGGAATGGAGTAATAATCCTATTGGAATGAAGTAAAAACCTACTGGAATGAAGTAATACATATTCTGGAATGAAATTAAATCCTCCTAATATGTTATGACTTATTTGTTAGGGTTTGTATACTAGAAATCACCTTTCGAGTGATTGAATACTGTAAAACTCTAATAATTATTTTCCAATGAATGCAACAGATTAATTTTATCATAATGTTGTTATGTTTTACATTTAATGGATATTTATTGCATATTTAAATGTATAAGCGAACATAACATAAGTCTAAGTCTTTGTTCTAGTAGACCGGTTGCGGGCTGCGCTCAATTTAAGGTACGCGGTCAGTTCTGAACAAAGAAAAATAAGAATTTCACAACCCAAATAGACCTAGACTACCTATCGTGAAAGGTTGCAATGTCAGTCCGATTATTTCTAAGCCTTATTGAAATATGATGACGTAGGTGTGGTATAGCACTGAATGGATCTAACAGCAAGACGGGTCTTTATGCTATCTACTGAAAGACGAGGTCTTGATAATTAATTTCTTAATCAATATACATTAGCATTGAGCATACGATATTGAGTATCTACTACTTTGACTTACCAAAGGTGCGGGTTTTTCGTCACCCAACGATCCAAGTATATTGGGTAGTGGTGATCATTGTCTAGCGGTGCTAGGATTGCTATTATGTTGAATCGTGCGCGAGGAGAGTCTCGTTTGATAACATCCACAAGAGGAGCTCGAAACGAAGTTTTATTATTCGGAGCTAGTTGGAGTTTAATTACTCTATGAATAATAAATAAGAGTTTCTTGCTAAGTCTACTCTTGGAGAATAAAATATGTTAATTAATTAAGTCCATAGCAGACATTAATTAATTAATGGATGTTTCTATCTTAAGCGCGGGAAATGAATTAAACAAATAAAAGGAAACCCAGAATACTTGTAATTTCAGATTTGGAAAGGCAGTGCAATATTACTTCTGTAGTGGCTGCTTGTAATATTCCAATATAAGCTTATATTAAATTGTGGGTTCAATTTAATTAGTAAAAAGCTAATTGGGTGAGGCCATGTTTAAATTCTTCCTTAGATCCCTGATTAGGCCCAATATGTGACTTAATATAAATAGAGGAATAAAGGAGACAGAAAAAAATTAATTATTATTGCTCAGAATTTTCGTCCCCCTCAGAGAAAGAGAGAGAATTCGAAAATTGCTCCCTCCGTGAGCTGAGTTCTGTCTTCATTATTCGAGTCCTAGTATTCTTGTGAGATTTGCCCCCACAAATATCAGTATACAGTCCGGGACACCAGTCAGAAGATTAGAGGTCGAGTACTGAAGATCTTCACGTGGAGACGGAGCAAGCCATCATCGATTCTTGATTGAATCAACGAGGTAAATTGGCTAAGTCCGTAGTGAGCATGTTTTAGGGATTTTATATGCTAAAGCATGTTTTAATTCAAGTTATGAGCATGATACATGTGATAATTACGCGAATAGAATTTGTCTAAATAATCTGCTAAATAGATCAAATTTATGTGATCGGACTTCATGCACCCTTCAATTGGTATCAGAGCCAGTCTTTGGCTCTGATTATTTGGATTTAAATTTCGCGAAATTCATGTATGCATGTATTATTTGATTGTGAAGCATGTTCTTGGTGTTTTGTTTAATTTATTATGCATGATGAACTCAAGAACTATCGAATCAAAGAACTTGAATTGCTCGATCGTACGAGACGTGCAATCCGTCGGCGCTCGCACCGAGACGGATCGCACCACGCGCGATCGAGGTAGGGTAGTCGAGACAGTGGGAGCCAGGGAACTGCGATCACGGGGCGATGTGCAGACGAGTATGGGCTCGTGCACTCCGCTGGCCGAGACCGCACGCCCCAGACGGAGCTCGCGTCGAGATCGACACGGTGGAAGGCGTGGCACGGCAGTTCGACCGAGAACATGCCGAGGTGCTAAGCAACCAGGCCAAGAACCTTAGGCGGAAGGGTCGAGACGGATGGCGGCGCTGGCCGAGAGCAGCTGCGCTGTCGCGCGAGCCGCTGGCCGGGAGCGCCCGCCACCCGGCGCATCGAAGATGCCGAGACAGGCGGTCGGAGCTGGCCGAGAGCAGGCGCGGCATCGTGCACTCTGCTGGCCGAGAGCTCGAGTCGCCCGATGGAACGCTGGGCCGAGACGCGTCGGCACGTGACGGTCGACACGACCGAGGCGGGTGCTCGCCGCTGGCCGAGACGCAGGTGCGCCACCTGCGCGCCGGTGGCCGAGACGCTGCGTGCGTCGTGGTCTGATGAAGAACTCGTCGGATTTTCGTCGTTCATCGTTTGTGCGAACCTCGTACGATGAGATAACGATGACGGATTATTTTAATGATTATTTAATTATTTTATTAAAAGATATCATTAAAATATTATTATTTAATAGAAATAAAATCTTTTTGGAAGATTTATCTAGATTTAAGGAATATTTTTATTATTTTCTATATCTATGGAAATAAATAATATTGTTTTGATTCCTAGATGATATGGATGAGAATAATTTAATAGTTTCCTAATATTTAACTAGATTTAAGGAATATTTTTATTATTTTCTATATATATGAAAATAAATAATATTATTTTGATTCCTAGATGATATGGATGAGAATAATCTAATAGTTTACTAATATTTATATATATCTAAGATCCTAATAAGGATAGATATGTATGAATACATTAAATAATAAAATATCTCTTTCTAATCTTGAACAAGGAAATAATTTGAATTTATTTTTCATGTCTTATTAAGGATTAAATAATTTGTTTATTTTAGATATACCTTATAGTAGACATGAATAAGAATTAAATTCAAGAATAATAATTTCCTAAAGGAAGATTACAACATAAAACTAAAGATTTAATTATCCAGTAAATTAAATGCCAACATAATTTAATTAAGCTTTTATCTGCCTAAAGGCTAAGGATAATTAAAGAAAAACCATAACCTAAATATCTAAGTTATAATTACGAACTCAACGTTTGTATATGGTCTCCATCAATTGGTCTGCAATTTATGAAGCATTTTTCTAATATTATCGCCACCTGCTCTGTGGGAACGATAATCCTAAGAAAATAGCAAGTTCATGAGGGCAGACTTCTCAAATATAAATAGTATGAACTAGAATGTGGTTTCCAATATTATCGCCACCTGCTCTGTGGGGACAATAATCCTAAGAAACTGCGAGATTCAGAAGTTCACACAAGATTTATGGGATAGCTTGATCTTGTTAGCAGCACATAAGCATTGTTATGGGAGTGTGTTGTAGAAATGAGACTCTGTAATGCTAAAGAGGTGGTCTTGCTTAGGCAACATTAGGCGGCCATGCCACTCTGTGGTCTCTGGACTATTCGTCGGTGTTGTGACCAGTAAAAATTGTAAGATTTTAATGCGTATTAACTTCCTCTGGAGGATACAAAATTTTAATTTTACTGTTGTAAGATTTTGAAAAGTTTTATGGTTAATCTAATCAAACTTCTTACATAAGTTTATGACAAATGGTAAATATTCTGTGTTGCAGTGCAAATCAAATCTAAAATAGCAAGTTCATGAGGGCAGACTTCTCAAATATACCTTATTCTTTTTCTTGTCTTTCATGCTTGAGGACAAGCATGGTTTAAGTGTGAGCAGTTTGATAAGGCTAATTTCATGCGTAGGTCTAGGGGATAAATTTGTGAATTTGCTCGGTCTAACACATGTTTTAAGCCAGGTGTATAGAAGAAATTCGCCAGGTCCAGGAAAAGAAGGAGGCAATCACACGCCCGAGGAAACTGGCGAATAAGTGAACATTGTGAAAGAAATAGCAAGACGGAGTAAATCTTAGAACTGAAGGGTAGAATGGAGATTTCTACGAAGGTTCTAGAAGATTATGTCCGTGTCTATAAAAGGAAGGTTGCATGCATTCTGGAGGGATCTTCTCGGGGGAGACCTCACTAACAGTCGGCAACTAGTTCACTTTTCTATACACTTGGGTTTTTAGAGAGAAATTCAGGGGGTTCCGCGCTGGGGTTCACTTTCGGCTTTCTCGTTTCAAGTTGGGTTATAACACCGTCCTGTTGAGGGCGAAGAAACAAGTTCCCATTTATTTTTCTCGCATTTTGTGGTTTCCACCGAGCTTCGCTGTTCGAAGCTCGGCATTCTGTTTTATCGACTATTTCTGTGTTTTATGCAAGTTTAATTTTCTGTTATGTCGATGTCTGATTTTGCTGTTGTGATTTTCTGGAGTTTTGAACTAGCTTGCTTGTTTTGGATGCGTTTCGCAATTGTTTATTGAATCTGTGCAGAGTAATGGCTGAATCGAAGGTCTGAATTTGGTTTTGTAGTTTTGATTGTGGAAACGTTTAAATTTGATGTTGATCGGAGTAGATCTGTTAGATCGGAAGTTCTGGAGTGGAATCTAGTTGTTGTTGGTTTCGGATTGCTTGGATCCGGAGTGGATTAAGCGTTCGACGTGAGATCTGAGCAGAGTTGGTTTATTTTAATGCCTAGTCTTCGTGTTTTCATTTCGCTTCGTCTAGTATATGTAGATCTGAGTTATTTCCGGTTAGTCGTAAGTTTCCGACGACCAAACTTTTACATTCTGTTCGAATCTCGGTATGTGCTCTGTTTCCTTCATTTTCGTGTTTAATCCCGCTGAAGAAATGCATGTTGTGTTAGTTAAATGCTCAGTTAGTTATTTGCAGCTTTTCTGCCGTTCTTGCTATTTCTGGGTCATGGTCCCCACTGTTAGTTGTTTCCTGTCTAACTAAATTAGGTAGTCGTTTACACGGTCTAGTAAGTGAATTTAATATACCGAAGTCTTGATGATGTTTGATCTCAGCATGTTTACAGTTTTTTAGGTCTAGTGTTTACATTTCCTGCCTATGTCTAGTAGTAGTAATACCTCAACCCTGTTTGCGTGGCAGCAGCCGCTTTTGTCAAGAGTTTCTAAATGCTTTCTTACGTTTCCATCTTCGTGGGATCGACCCCTACTTCTCTATACTAAATCATAGTATTCGGGTTGAGGGATCTTTGAAGGGGAGTTACTGTGTCCAACGACAGAGCATTCCGTGTTCTATTGAGTTCCTAGACCAAGTGATCTAGTGGATTCATAGGACCTGGCATCTCGACCTAGCACATCGCATTTTCACCACACACGCAAGCCACGCACTTCAAATGGCACCGTTGCCGGGGATGGATGGCGTATTTTGTGATTGTTTTTAGAGGTTTTTGGCGTACAAAGTTTTGATTTATTTTTCTTTTATTTTCGGTTTATGAGCAGAGGCTCACGGTCTACCTATTGGAGTAACTCGTCTGGGTGGGAGCAAGGTCAATTCATTTGGCAGGTCAAGGAAACCGCCTCCACAGTAACCACCAGATCAGGTTTCACCACGGGAGAGCCGTTTCCGAGTGGATTTACTAGCGACGAATCTTGGGCGACGTCAGGACGTAAGATCCGGAGTCACCACCAGAGTCAGAGACAGAGTCAGAAACAAGTGAAATGGAGGAAGTAGTCATGGCGCAAGTAGTAGATCCAGATCCAGAGATCGGTTCGTTAACCGCTCATTTAGATGGAGAACCAGCTCAGGCTATAGTGATGAATCCACGCCAGAGGACTATTGAGATCAAGACAAACGTACTCGGCATCTTGCCAACATTTTCTGGGCGAAGAAGTGAGTGCCCGTACGAATTTTTAAATGAATTCAGTAAGTTGTGTGGTATTCAGAAGAGGCCGAATGATGCAACAGAGGAGGATTATCGCCTACGCGCGATTCTTTTCACTCTGAAGGGAGAGGCCAACACATGGTTATTGAGATTGCCCCCGGATTCTATCCGCACATGGAGGGATTTCAAGTTGAAATTCTTAGATTATTTCTTCCCGTCCAACAAGACGAATGCGCTGAAAAAAGAAATATTAGAGTGTAAGCAGGATTACGACGAATCCTTGAGTCAGTATTGGTCGAGATTCAAGGGGTTGTTGGATGCGTGCCTGAATTACCGAATGATAGAGGCAGAGACCTACTCTCTGTTTTACGAAGGGGCGACTCCTGAGTCGAATGATTTAATGAATTCCTCGAGCGGGGAGAATTTCATCAGAAAAAGGGGAAGTGAAGCAAGAGAAATCCTGGGGAAGTTGATCGACGCTAAGAAGGCGTACGATAACGCTAGGAATGCAGTGAGGAGGGGATCGGTGAATGCCATAAGAGAGCAAGAAGATGATAAAGTAGAGGCAAGGATTGACAGGCTCGAGAAGGCTCTTTTGAACGCGATTGAAAAGACAAATCCACTAGCTTCACAAGGGAAGGAGAAATGTCCTCCTGGTCCAGGAGATAATCAAATTCAGCAATATTACAGGACCCAGGAAGGAGATTATCAGACCCAAGTCAATGCAATGGGAAGTTGGAATCCAGATGGGAGTAGGAATCCAGGGAGACAGAGAGATGCACCCTGGAGGAACCATCCAAATTTCAGATGGACTGACAACGTATAGAACCAGTCAGCACCACAACCGAATCAGCAGTTTGCACCTCAACCCGAGAGACAAGGTAACTGGACAGGAAGGAACCAAGAGGGGCAGGGCAACTGGGTCAATCGGAACCAAGGAGACCACTCGAGCTGGGGAAACAGAAATCAGAACAATCAAGGGAACTCTTATGTACCACCGCACCAAAGGAATTTTCAAAACAATTACCAAGGTCCAGGAAATCAGTACAACAACTCTTCAGGAGGTCAAGGAAACGTTCGTCAGAATCAAGTGAGTGGACCGACCCTGAGTATGGGGCCAGGGCCCAGTTAGCCACCAAAGCCACCAAAAAGTATCGATGATATGGTGCACGACCTCGTTAGTTCTCAGCAACATATGCAAAACAACCTGTAATCGAACAATGACGTAGTGCACAAGCTTCAAGACGCTCAGCATGAGCAAAAGGCAGCAATGGATATGCTGGCAAAGCAATTATCCCAGATAGCCACTTCTTTGAGTGATATGAGGGGGAATGAAGGAAAGATTCCCTCCTCAGTAAGACCACCTGATAGAGCGAATATAAGTCAGATTACCTTGAGATCCGGGAAAGGATATGAGGGGCCAGTGGTAAGAACGAAGGAAGCGACAGATCCCAAGGAAGGCAAGAAGGAAGAGGATACAATTCTGGGGCCCAGGAACTTGGAGGGTGAAAATTCCTTGATCAAGGATGACTTTAAAGCAGGAGATTTGGATAGGCCCTTGCCTAGATCAACTGAACCATTCTTCCTCAACCCAGAGCCAGAGATGGAGAACGATGTAGTAAGGGAAGAAACTGGAGAGTTCTCGGCTGAAAGTTCTACAGGAGCAGGGAAGCAACTGAAACCTTTCCCAAGCCGGGGGGAAGCCAAGAAGAAGAAGGAAGAACCGGTAGACTTCATGGATATTTTTGGGAAATTGGAGATCAATCTACCATTCTTACAGGCTTTGAAATTGCCGGTGTTTAGCAAGTTCATCAAGGAATTTATAGCTGGGAAGGCTAGACCCAGTGGAAAAATTTTGATAGGCGAGAATGTCTCCGCAGTGATTCAAAAGTGGAGGATGCCTTCGAAGTGCAATGATCCAGGTATGTTTACTTTGCCCATCTCTATTGGTGAAATAAAAATTGAGCATGCCATGTGTGATTTAGGGGCTTCGATAAATGCGTTACCACTGTCTATATACAAGAAATTAGTCTGAGTGAGCATGGTGAATACGAAAGTAGTGATCCAGCTAGCGGATAGGTCGTGTATCTGTCCTGAAGGAGTGCTTGAGAATGTGATAGTAAGAGTACATGATTTCTTGTACCCAGCTGATTTTCATGTGATAAAGATGAGCGATAATGAGTCTGCAGAGTCTGGCGGAGTACTTTTAGGGAGACCTTTCTTACGTACCGCCAAGACTATCATTGATGTCTTTGATGGCACCATTTACCTTGATTATAATGGGGAAAAATATACATTCAGCATAGATGAGGCAATGAAGAAACCTATTGACGTTGAAAATTTGCATGATGTAGATGTTATTAACCCCCTGGTCCAGGAATATATTGAGACAGAATTAATGCAGGTACAGATCGAGAAATCTGAGATGAGTCATACTATTGATAGAGAAGTAGCCAGTTGGTGTGAAGCCATGAAAACGAGTGAGTTATCAGATGATGAGCTAGCTGAAGCGATTCTGGAATTCTGCACGAACCCGGAGCTAGCTAGATCAAGGAGGACACCTTATGTGGCGAGCATGGAAAATTCTACTAAGTCTACGAAGGGAATAACGACTGAGTCGACAGAGAAAAATCCCTTACCTCAAGAAAAAGACGTTCCTAAGAAAGAGCTGAAGACACTTCCACCTGGGCTCAAGTATGCGTATCTAGAGGAGAATGAAAATTTCCCGGTGATTATTAACAGCAGCTTGACCAAGGGACAAGAAGAGGAATTGTTGAAGGTGATTCGGAGGAACAAGAAAGCTATTGGGTGGACACTCTCTGACTTGGTAGGAATCAGCCCAGATCTGTGCATGCATCACATTCGATTAGAAGAAGGAGCAAAACCTTACAGAGATCCGGAACGCAAGTTGAATCCGAACATGAGGGAAGAAGTGTTGAAGGAAGTATTGAAGCTGCTATCCCTAGGAATCATTTATTCCATACCCGATAGTGAATGGGTTAGTCCAGTGCATATGGTACCAAAGAAGTTGGGAATACAGGTGGTCAAGAACGATAAAAATGAGTTGGTCCCCACTCGACTTGTTACTAGGTGGAGGATGTGTATTGACTACCGAAAGCTGAACGAGGCTACTAAGAAGGATCACTTCCCGTTACCTTTCATTGACCAGATGTTGGAGAGGTTGGCGGGCAAGCAATATTTCTATTTTCTGGACGGATATAGTGGGTATTTTCAAATCTATGTGGATCCCGAGGACTAGGAGAAGATAACTTTCACGTGTCCCTTTGGAACGTATGCTTACAGAAGGATGCCGTTCGGTTTGTGCAATGCGCCAGGCACTTTTCAGCGGTGTATGATGAGTATCTTCTCGGACCTACTGGAAGATTGCATCGAGATTTTTATGGACGACTTCACTGTGTACGGGAACTCATTTGACTCATGTTTCGCAAGTTTGGATATAGTGCTGAGGAGGTGTCAGGAAAAGCATTTGGTTTTGAATTTCAAAAAATGCCACTTTATGGTCCCTGAGGGAATTGTCCTAGGGCATGTGGTATCAGAAAGAGGAATACAGGTAGATCGAGCAAAGGTTGAGGTGATCTCAAAACTGCCTTGCCCGACGAATCAGAAAGAAGTGAGAGGATTCCTAGGGCACGCAGGATTTTATAGAAGGTTTATAAAGGATTTCGCAAGGATTGCTCAACCACTCACTCACTTGTTACATAACGATGTTTATTTTGTTTTCGATGATGAGTGCAAGAAAGCTTTTCAGTTGTTGAAGGATAGATTAGTTTCTGCTCCCATTATCAGAGCACCAGATTGGAGTTTGCCATTTGAAATAATGTGCGACGCAAGTGACTACGCAGTGGGAGCGGTGCTAGGTCAAAGAGTGGATGGGAAAAGCTACGTGATTTTTTATGCGTAAAAAACGCTCAATCAGGCCCAGAAAAACTATGATACCACGGAAAAGGAAATGTTGGCAGTCGTGTATTCCTTTGAAAAATTCCGACCATATTTGCTTGGGTCGAGGGTGATAGTCTTCACTGATCACGCTGCAATAAAGTACTTACTGGCGAAGAAGGAGTCTAAGCCAAGGTTAATCCATTGGGTGTTACTTTTACAGGAATTTGACTGGGAAGTTAGAGGCAAGAAGGGAACAGAGAACAAGGTAGCCGACCACTTGAGTCATATTTTTCAAGGTGAGACCGACGAAGCTATATCTAATGCATTTCCAGAAGAGCATCTGTACTATGTAGGGATATTTCCTAGACCTATCAGTTGGGAAAAGATCATGGCGTTAACAGGTCCAGGAGATTCTGAGAAGGGAAAATGTCATCTGAATGATGAGCCATGGTTCGCAGACCTGGCAAATTACTTGGTCACTGGAGAGGTGCCCAGTTCGCAGGAAATCTCCCGGGCCCAGAGGATGAAGCTCAAAAGCGAAACCAAGTATTATTTATGGGACGACCCATATTTGTGGAGAATGGGAGCTGACCAATTGATCCGGAAGTGTATCCCAGAGTGGGAACAGAGGGATGTGCTGAATCATTGCCATGCCCTAGCTTGTGGAGGTCACTTTGGACCTAGGAAAACTGCAAGGAAGGTGTTAGATAGCGGGTTTTACTGGTCTACATTGCACAAGGATGCTTTCAAGTTTTGTCAGAACTATGAGAGGTGTCAACAGACGGGGGGAATCTCCAGGAAAGACGAAATGCCGCAAGTTCCAGTGATTGTTTGTGAGATCTTCGATGTCTGGGGAATGGACTTCATGGGTCCATTTCCGTCTTCATACAGAAATACGTACATACTTGTGGCAGTTGATTATGTTTCGAAATGGATAGAGGCCAAGACGACCACATCTTGTGAAGCTAATAAGGTAGCGAAATTTCTTAGAGCCAACATCTTTAACAGGTACGGAGTTCCCAGAGCGATAATATCTGATAATGGGACGCATTTCCGTAACCGGACTATTGAAGCTCTAATGAGAAAGTACGGAGTGCACCACCGCCTTTCCACACCGTACCATCCTCAATCAAATGGGCAAGCGGAGATCTCCAACAGGGAGATAAAGGCGATATTGGAGAAGACGGTTAATCCGTCTAGGAAGGACTGGAGTAAGAGGCTTGGAGATGCACTATGGGCTTACAGGACAACATACGAGACGCCTATTAGGATGTCACCCTACAGGCTTGTGTTTGGAAAAATGTGCCACTTGCCCGTGGGAGTAGAACACCTATTGGACTATACACTATTGGGCGGTCAAGAAGATCAACATGCGACCCCAGTCCTGCGAAGAAGAACGAAAATTGCAGCTACATGAGTTGGAGGAGCTGAGGCTGGAGTCATATGAATCGGCAATGTGGTACAAAGAAAAGACGAGACTCTGGCATGACAAGAATCTCCGGACCAAGGAACTACAAGTTGGGCAGAAAGTTCTCTTGTTCCAATCCCGGCTCAAGTTAATGCCTGGTAAGCTGAAGTCTAAATGGATTGGACCATACACTATTGTGAGTCTTCGTGCAAATGGAGCAGTAGAGATCCAGGGAAGTGCTTCAAACTCTACTCATTTTCTTGTCAATGGTCATAGGGTGAAGGTATTTAGGGATAACCCGGAGATGTATGTAGTGGACGAAGTGCCGCTACGCGCACTCCCTGATATCGCCTAACTGGCCTGGGAAGGAAGTGTTCTCAGTGAATTCCTCGGTCAGGTGACTAGGAAGTTTTTTTATAAATATATCTTGACCTAGGGAATCTTGAGAGCACTTGAAAACAAAATTTGTAAATATTTAATCGCTTTCTTTAAATCAAGAAAACCCAAACAAATAAAAAAAAATTCGGAATACCAGACTCCTTAAGGGAAATTTTATACTGTCATATCCTTGACCTGGGAGTCTGGAGTTTCATTTTTAGTTTGATGTTTTTCTAAGTATGGTATTGCAGAGATATTCACATGGGGCAGGGAATTGAAGATTAAAATTTTGGAGGGAGTCAGCGCCGGTTCGAATTTCAAAAGGTAACTTTATGGGGAGGCGTACGGTTGCTAGCGTCACTCCTGCAAACCGTCCTCTCCCATACCCACAGGCTATAACCGTGCTGTAGCCTTTATTTTCCATATCATAACTCACTCTCTCTCTACAAAAATTCCCCAAATTTCTCTCTCAAATCCTATCTTTTCTCTAACCCTAATCGGAGCAATTTTCTTCCGAGTTCTTGTAACAATTCTACAGAATCTGCCATGGAGAACACAAAGAACACAAGAAGCATTTCAGGATCTGGCGATTCTAACGCAGCGGCGTTCATGGCCGACCTATTGCAAAAGCTTGGGGGGCCGGAAAAAGCGATGAAAGCATTCGCTATGTTCACCACCATGATGGAACAGACTGCACAGGCCGCTTCAACATCTGCCGCACCACCACCATCAAAAATTTCAGGGGCTTCACCACCCCAACCAGAGGCCGTTCATACCGTCGCAGAAACAACCACCGCAGACATACGAGGAGAGGAGGAAGATCTGGCAGCGGGGTTGGAACTGTTGGCTGTAAGCGAACCAAGGTTAGATTCGTTCGTTGAGGGGGAAACCCCTGTTTTGTCTGATAAAGAAGCTGTTGTTTCTGAGTGGGTGAACCCTGTTATAGCTGCTGTGGATTTTGTTGGGAAAGAAACCCTAGGTACATGTGTGAGTGTGGATCTGTCTGCTGTTTTGCCTGTTAGTATTACTGAGGGGGAAACCCCTGTTGCTAAGAAATTCGAAGAGGGGGAAACCCCTGGTGTTTGTGTGAGTGTTTCAGAGGGCGACGAAGCCCTAATTTCCGAGAAGGCTGTGGAGGGGGAAACCCTGGAAGGTTTTGGGGGCAGTAAAGCCCATGTTTCTGAGAATGTAAGTGAGGGGAAGACCCCTGAAAAAGCTGTGGGTACTAAGGCCCAGGATGAGGAAGAGTTGGTTGGGGTAGAAACCCCTATCTACATCACGGGGGCAACCCCTTTGTTGAATGAGGAGGGAGAAGCCCTCATTTCTGAAAATGTACAGGAGCCCGCCGGCGACGCGTTGAATTTGTTAGTAGATCTGATCGATGTTCCAGAGGGGACTGTTTCGCCGATAAGTGCAAGGGAAGTAAGGAGGCAAACTCGTCGGAGCTTGGTTGATGAGATTGACGAATCCGTCCAGCAAACGGAGGAAGGATCGCTGGGTCAAGCAACCGCAGCCCCTGAGCAGGCAAACTCTCCCAGACCTAGCAGTGGAGAGAAAGAAGAGGATGAAAGCCGCCACGCGACCGAGAGAAACAGGAAGGGAAAACAGATTGCTCCTTCCTCGACCAAGAAAGCAAAAGGGAAGTCCGTTGAACCCTCTCTTCCTCCACCTGCTAAGGTACCATACGCTGCTGGATCCGAAAGCCCTGCTAGGTCCAGTGATTCCGACGAGGAACAAGAAGAGGAGCTCAATTTCGAGCCTATAGAAATCTGGATCACCAAGGAATTGCTGGACGCTGTGAGGAAGTTCACTGACCCAAAACGTGCCGCGACGTACAAAGAGAAGAGCGCCGTGGGAAAGTATGCTAAGTCCGGGAAGATGTATGACCCAGAGGAGCTCAAGGAGATTGCGTCCAACAACGAATTTCGGGAGTACATAGAGGCAATCGAATTTGACTGGCTGCTCAAGCACAGCACCTTCGAGGTTCCGATCGCCTTGGCACGAGAATTCTTTTCGACCTTCCGATTTAAGTCCACCACTGACTTGGATGCTGACTCCATTAACTTTCGCCTCTTCAATGAAGAGCACGTGATGAGCATTAGAGAGTGGACTCTCCGGATGGGTTTGCTGACACGTACACAGGACGATGAAGGTTTATGGAATGAGAGAATGGTAGGACCGCCTAAGTCCACACCCGGTTTCAAGTCACAGAGTGCTTGGGAGTTTGTTACCCACCCAAGGGTGGGTCAGTTTAAGACCAGATTTTCGAAAGCCCACCACATTGAGAACAGAATCCTGCGATTTGCCCAGACATTTATTAGCTATAATCTGATGGGCACCGCCAACAACGCCTTGACAACCCCCGACCTTTATTTTACTTGGTGTATGGCCAAGGGGGTCCGTGTTCATCTAGGCTATTGGCTTGCCCAGGCTTGCCACCAGGTAACTGCCAACCCTTCCAAGCATTTATACACATGTCATCTCCTAGGGGCTTATTTGCAGCGCAACGTGATCTTGAAAGTCCATAAAGCCTGCCGAGGAGTGGAGATGTGCCTACCCCCGGAAGTTTTCAATATGGATTATTTCTTCAACAAGGGGCTCCTATATACGCATGGAAAGGAGGTATGTTTTTACGAGGTTGGCGGGTCAGAAGTTCCGGTGAAGCAGGAAACGAAGAGTGTGGAGGCAGGTGCTAAGATCGGAGTTGAAGAAATGAGACAGGAGGTGGGATGGATGCGATCCGAAATTAAGATGGTTCTGGAGGGGATTGTGACCCTACAGGGTAATAAAAAGGACAGTGTCGAGGTAGAGAAAATAAGGAAGGAGGTAACTGAAGTCAGAATGGAAGTCGGGCGAGTCAGGGAGGAAATCATGGCCCTCAAGGGGCGCATTAATGATCTTGTGGCCACATCGTCTAAGCACACTGAGAGGATAGCGGAGCGCGTCTCGCTAATGATGATGATGGCAAAGTGGTTTCGTGAGAGATTCCCTTATGCACCAAAGTCACTTTCTGGACCTGGCAGCGGTTCCAAATCATCGGGTCCAGGAAGTGTAGCTGTAATAATGGAGTGCTCATTTCAGTTGGAAGAAGAAGAGAAGAAGAAGGAAGCTCAGCTTTGAGCTCGGCTTTGAGCTCGGCTTTGAGTTCGGCTTTGAGCCGAGAAGACAGTTGGTCTTGAGCCGAGAAGCAAAGGAGTTCGGTTTGTGTACCGAGAAAGGAGTTCGGTTTGTGAACCGAGAAGGGAGCTCGGTTGTGAGCCGAAGAGAGTGCTCGGTTGTGAGCCGAAAAGAAAGTTCGGTCTTGAGTCAAGAATAGAGTTCGTCTTGAGCCGAAAAAGAAGAAGCAACAGTTCGGTCTTGAACCGAGAAGGAAGTTCGGCCTAGAGAAACTAGCCGTTGGTGCAGCAGTTAGTTAGCCGAGATGTAGCAGTTATTCTTCTTGCTTTCTTGATTCTTCTTGTAGTTAGTTAGTAGCAGTTGCTACTTGATTGTAGAGCTTTAAATAGCTCAAAAACCATGTACGTAGTTAGTAGTGAAAATCAATAAAGAGTTTTCAAGTTTTCTCTCCAAGATTACCATCTTCGATACTCTAAGTGTGAGTGTGTGTTCTTCTGCATTGTGAGTTATCATACAACTGTGAGTGTGTGTGTGATTCACCTGAGTGTGTGAAAGTCTTGTGCGTATTGAATCCCAACAAGTGGCGCCGTCTGTGGGAAAGGGGATATTGAAGCTGATTTGCAGAGGATCAAACGGTTTCAGAGATGGCAGCAAGGCTTGATGCAGAAAAGTTCACAGGCAAGAATGATTATAGCCTGTGGAAGATGAAGATGAAGGCGGTCTTGATTCAACAAGGCTTGGCCGCAGTTCTTGCAAATACAGAAGAGAAAGGAAAGGCTCCAATGCTTGATGATAAAGCTCAGGCAAGGATGGAGGAGATGCAGCTCAAGGCACATTCTGCAGTGATTCTGTGCCTTGGAGATAAGGTCTTGAGGGAAGTTCAAGAAGCCAAGACTGCGGTGGAGATCTTGAACAGGTTAGATGAAGTTTACCTGGCAAAATCTTTGGCTAACCGGCTGTATCTCAAGAAGAGGCTCTATGCCTATAGTTTTTCTGGTGAAAAATCTATCATAGAGCAGTTGGAGGAGTTCAACAAGATCATTGATGATCTGGGCTCTGTGGATGTTAAAATTTCAGATGAAGACAAGGCCATTCTTACATTGAATGCCTTGCCTAGCTCGTATGACCAGTTGAGTGATGCAATTATCTATGGCAGAGATAAGCCTATCACCTATGCAGAAGTCTACTCGGCCTTGATGGCTAAGGAACTCCAGAAGACTACCAGCAGAAGCTCTGCAAGCTCCAATGTTCAAGCAGCAGAGGCCTTGAATGTGAAGAAGTTCAAAAAGCAGAACTTCAAGAAAAAGTTTGAGGGCTCTAAACCCTCAAGTTCTGATGCTCAGAAGGAAACCAGAGCATGTTTTTGGTGCAAGAAACCAGGGCACTTGAAGAAGGACTGCCATGCCTGGAAGAGAAAACTAGCCTCTGAGGGCCACAACACTTCTGATTGTGTAGAGAGTACTGATCCCCCTGCTCAACTCATGAATGTAAGTGATAATGGGATCAGTCACAGGTGGATAATGGACTCAGGGTGCAGCTTCCATATGTGCCCCAACAAATCTTGGTTTCATGATCTTCAGGAAGCATCAGGGACTGTAGTTCTTGGAAATAACCATGTGTGTCAGATCAAAGGGATAGGGAAAGTGAAGCTAAGTTTGCAAGATGGCTCTATAAAGATCCTAACTGGGGTGAGGTATATTCCGGAAGTGAAAAGAAATCTCATCTCATTGGGAATGCTGGAGGAGAAAGGGTTCACCATATTGATGAGTCAGGGAAAGATGCTTGTGAAATCTGGGAATGCAGTGATGATGGAGGCTGACAGAGAGCACATTCTCTATTATCTGAAGGCTAAGGCTGTTGATGGAGAAAGCAATGCAGTGTCAGATGATTCCATAATGCTATGGCACAAGAGATTGGGCCATCCAGCAGAAGGAAGCTTGAAAGAACTCATCAAGAAGGGCCTGATCTCTGGAGATTTCAACAAGATGGACCCCTGTGAGCAGTGTATACTTGGAAAAGCAAAGAAGGCACCCTATCCTACAGGTATTCACTCTTCTACAGCCCCATTAGACTACATACACAGTGATCTCTGGGGCCCTTCACCTGTAAGCTCAATTGGTGGTGGGAAATACTACCTTGCTATTATTGATGACTACACTAGGAAACTGTGGGTGTACATACTGAAAGAAAAATCAGAGACATTCACAAAATTCAAGATATGGTGTAAAGAGGTGGAGCTAGAGAAGGGAAGGAGTGTTAAATGCCTAAGAACTGACAATGGCTTGGAATTCCTGTCTACTGAGTTTGATCTGTTTTGCAAAGAGAAGGGTATGAAGAGGCACCGCACTGTTCCTGGTAACCCCCAGCAAAATGGTGTTGTGGAGAGGATGAATAGGACTATCCTAGAGAGAGTAAGGTGCTTGTTACTCAGTTCTGGTCTGAGCAACAGATTTTGGGGAGAGGCTGTGAATACAGCAGCCTATCTCATAAATAAGTGTCCATCTACTGCCCTTAAGTCTGAGACTCCTGATTACATGTGGTATGGAGCCCATAGTGACTACTCAAAATACAAAGTGTTTGGGTGTGCAGCCTATGCTCATGCTAGGCAAAATAAGCTTGAGGCTAGGGCTCTAAAATGCATATTGCTGGGGTATCAGAGGGGTGTTAAGGGGTATAGGCTCTGGTGCATTGAGCCTGGTAGGCAGAAGGTGGTGGTGAGTAGGGATGTTGTGTTCTTGGAGGATCAGATGCCATACTTAAAAAGGAAGCTGGACTCCAATGAAGTTGAGAGTGATTTTCTCAAGGTGGAGCCAGTGGGACTTTGCCAAGGAGCAGGTGGAGCCTCTGACTCAGAAAGTGAGTCTGAACCAGAGGATGATGGTGCTCTAGCTCGAGGTAGAAAAATTGATGAGCCTACAGCAGATTCTGCCAGAGAGTACCAGATAGCAAGAGATAGAGGCAGAAGAAATACAAGACCACCTGAAAGGTTTTCTGATGTGGTCTACTATGCACTTTGTGCTGCTGAGGGCATTGATACTGCAGATCCTCTCACATATAAAGAAGCCATGAAGAGTAAAGACAGAGAAATGTGGATTGAAGCCATGAATGAGGAAATGGAATCTTTACTCAAGAACAAAACATGGATTTTGGTGGATAAATCCAGACTGACTACAGATGGAAAAGAAAGGAGGCTGATCAGTTGTAAGTGGTTGTTTAAGAAAAAGATTGAGACCACTGATAAAGATAGAATCAGATTCAAGGCAAGGCTGGTGGCTAGGGGCTTCACACAGCAAGAAGGAATTGATTTCAATGAAGTATTTGCTCCAGTTGTTAAGCACACTTCGATTAGGATCTTGTTGGCAGTTGTGAACCAGCTAGACTGGGAGCTACAACAGCTTGATGTGAAGACAGCCTTCCTCAATGGGGATCTAGAGGAGACTATCTTTATGGAACAGCCAGAGGGCTATGTGAAGACTGGAGAAGAAGGCAAGGTGTGCCTGTTACAGAAAAGTCTTTATGGACTTAAGCAAAGTCCTAGACAGTGGAATAAGAAGTTTGATGCACAGATGAAGAAGATTGGCTTCTCCAAGTCAGAATATGATGATTGTATTTACATCAAGAAGGCAGGCAGGACTCCCATTGCCTACCTATTACTCTATGTGGATGATATGCTACTTGCAGGCCCTTCTATGACAGAAATTCAGAAAGTTAAACAAGATCTGAAGTCGAGCTTTGAAATGAAGGATCTAGGAGAGTCAAGGAAGATCCTAGGCATACATATTCAGAGAGATAGAGGCTGCAAGAAGCTGTGGATGCTGCAAACTGATTATATTGACAAAGTTATGCAGAGATTCAGAATGGAGAATGCTAAACCTGCCTCAACACCCTTGTCCCAGAGTTTCAGATTATCAAAGGAACAAGCGCCTAAAACTAAGCAAGAGGCTGATGAGATGGAGGCTATCCCTTATGCTAGTGTTGTTGGGAGTATCATGTACACTATGATTTGTACAAGACCAGATCTTGCTCATGCTATCTCAGTGACTAGCAGATACATGGCAGACCCGGGGAAGGAGCATTGGAATGCTCTTAAATGGATATTGAGGTACATGAAGTCAACTAAGGACTGGGGGATTGTGTTCAATGGCTGGGAAGGTGGATCTGAGGAGGTTGTGCAGGGGTATTGTGATGCAGACTATGCTGCAAATCTGGACACCAGAAAGTCTCAAACAGGTTATTTGTTCACCATGTTTGGAACTGTGATCAGTTGGAAATCAGGTCTGCAGAGTGTAGTTGCTCTCTCAACTACAGAATCAGAGTATATAGCTCTCACTGCAGCTGTACAGGAGAGCTTTTGGATCCAGGGAGTAATTTCTGATTTTGGTTTTGACCAAGAAACAATGGTGATTCATTGTGACAGCAGCTCAGCTATATGCTTGGCTAAACATCCGGGTTTCCATGAAAGGAGCAAGCATATAGACATAAAGTTGCACTTTATTAGAGATGAGATTGAAAGGGGAAGGGTGAAGGTGGTTAAGATTAACACCTTGCACAATCCGGCAGATATGCTAACTAAATCTCTAAGTAGAGACAAGTTTGATCATTGCAAGAAGTTGATCAATGTTTGTGCGAGAACTGAGATGAGCCCTCAGGTGGAGAATTGTAATAATGGAGTGCTCATTTCAGTTGGAAGAAGAAGAGAAGAAGAAGGAAGCTCGGCTTTGAGCTCGGCTTTGAGTTCGGCTTTGAGCCGAGAAGACAGTTGGTCTTGAGCCGAGAAGCAAAGGAGTTCGGTTTGTGTACCGAGAAAGGAGTTCGGTTTGTGAACCGAGAAGGGAGCTCGGTTGTGAGCCGAAGAGAGTGCTCGGTTGTGAGCCGAAAAGAAAGTTCGGTCTTGAGTCAAGAATAGAGTTCGTCTTGAGCCGAAAAAGAAGAAGCAACAGTTCGGTCTTGAACCGAGAAGGAAGTTCGGCCTAGAGAAACTAGCCGTTGGTGCAGCAGTTAGTTAGCCGAGATGTAGCAGTTATTCTTCTTGCTTTCTTGATTCTTCTTGTAGTTAGTTAGTAGCAGTTGCTACTTGATTGTAGAGCTTTAAATAGCTCAAAAACCATGTACGTAGTTAGTAGTGAAAATCAATAAAGAGTTTTCAAGTTTTCTCTCCAAGATTACCATCTTCGATACTCTAAGTGTGAGTGTGTGTTCTTCTGCATTGTGAGTTATCATACAACTGTGAGTGTGTGTGTGATTCACCTGAGTGTGTGAAAGTCTTGTGCGTATTGAATCCCAACAGTAGCTATTCCGAAACCCCCACAGGCATCGAAGCCCTTGACTACCCCATCCTCCACTAGACCGTTGATCGTGAAGAAGACAATCCCCAGACCGAGTGAGACAGAGAAGGAGACGTCGGAATCTCCGGCAAAGAAGAAAGCCAAGGTGACCCAACCGTCCGCCCCGCCCAAGTCTGGTTCCCGTGGGGGCCAGACCCCTAATTGATTCCCCCCCCAAACCATGTAACTTTTCCTTTTCATCTTTTAATTTTTTTTTCATTTTCTGTTTGCGATTATCTGTGCCAGCATGCTCTGTTATGTATATACGTGTTGCAACTTCCCACACTTAGCCCACTCCGTGGTCTAAGTGTGAGATGGGGTTGTTCTGTTTTTGCATGTTTTGGTTTTGTTTGTTATGATTTCTCCCACTTAGCCCGGTGTACGGTCTAAGTGTGAGAAGTTTGTTGTTTGTTTGTTTTGTGTTGTTTGGTCTGTGTAGTGTTGTGTTCTTACTTCCCTATTTCCCCCTTCACTAGGATAGCTTGGGGACAAGCTTGAGTGAAGCGGGAGGGAGGGAGTAAGTGCAGTTTTTATTTTTGTTAGTTGTTGTTTTTGTTTTTTTTAATAAGAGTCTTAGAGTCTCTAAGTTTTTGTGTTTGTGTGTTGCATGAGCTAGTGGATATAATAAGGCAAAGAATTCCCTTAGTGAGAGCGATTGAAGAAAGGATACACGCCAACTTTGATGCCTTTTTCCTTAATAAACTAAAAGCGGTCTGAATGAAGTAAGGACGATAGAAAATTCCTTAGATAACTTAGCTGTGCAGCCCTACTATAAAAGCGAGTTATAAGCCTAAACACTTTGAGCTAACATGAAAAAAATCGGCTTCCACTTGATGCTTACGGAGTAGAGTCTAAAGGAGAAAAAAAATGGGTTATGGAGGAATAAGCTGGACGAAGTCCAGGAAAAGGAGGTATAAGCTGGACGAAGTCCAGGGGAGGAATAAAATAAAAAATCGGAGGTATAAGCTGGACGAAGTCCAGGGAAAAAAAGGGGGAAAAAAGATTAATTACCCAAGGGCAGGAAGTGATAATTACCTGACCCAGGAATGAAAAAAAAATATAGAAAAATCAGGAGACGATAGAAAGGAGAAAACTCT
Organism: Salvia splendens; assembly: GCF_004379255.2. Lineage (NCBI taxonomy): Eukaryota > Viridiplantae > Streptophyta > Magnoliopsida > Lamiales > Lamiaceae > Salvia > Salvia splendens. Next base: position 12,917,613 of record NC_056033.1, read on the forward strand.
CATAACCCGACGCATCAGTGGTGTAACTTTAACTTTGGAGCGTTTCGATCCTAACATCCCTGGTGAGGAATGAGTGATCGAGCGAACCTAACCGCTGGGAAATCAATAGGCTATCTTGACGAACTGAAGGACCGTTTAGGTAGAAGAAGGAAGGGGGAGGATTTGAAGACTGTAGACGATCGGAGAGAACTTAAGCTTGTGGGGACAGTCGCCTGAAAGTTGAAACTAGTTCATGCTTGTCTGTTGTGTCTTTTTGTGTGTTGTCTTTTTTTATGAGTCTGTAGTTGTCTAGGTCTAGGAGTCTGTTTTGTGTTAGTGTCTTGTTTGTAGAGTCGTTCTTGGGGACCGTGCATTGAAATTCGCCTTATTCTTTTTCTTGTCTTTCATGCTTGAGGACAAGCATGGTTTAAGTGTGAGCAGTTTGATAAGGCTAATTTCATGCATAGGTCTAGGGGATAAATTTGTGAATTTGCTCGGTCTAACACATGTTTTAAGCCAGGTGTATAGAAGAAATTTGCCAGGTCCAGGAAAAGAAGGAAGCAATCACACGCCCGAGGAAACTGGCGAATAAGTGAACATTGTGAAAGAAATTGCAAGACGGAGTAAATCTCAGAACTGAATGGTAGAATGGGGATTTCTACGAAGGTTCTAGAAGAATATGTCTGTGTCTATAAAAGGAAGGTTGCATGCATTCTGAAGGGATCTTCTCGGGTGAGACCTCACTAACAGTCGGCAGCTAGCTCACTTTTCTATACACTTGGGTTTTTAGAGGGAAATTCAGGGGGTTCCGCGCTGGGGTTCACTTTCGGCTTTCTCGTTTCAAGTTGGGTTATAACACCGTCCTGCTGAGGGCGAAGAAACAAGTTCCCGTTTATTTTTGTCGCATTTTGTGGTTTCCACCGAGCTTCGATGTTCGAAGCTCGGCATTCTATTTTATCGACTATTTCCGTGTTTTATGCAAGTTTAATTTTATGTTATGTCGATGTCTGATTTTGCTGTTGTGATTTTCTGGAGTTTTGAGCTAGCTTGCTTGTTTTGGATGCGTTTCGCAATTATTTATTGAATCTGTGCAGAGTAATGGCTGAATCGAAGGTCTGAATTTGGTTTTGTAGTTTTGATTGTGGAAACGTTTAAATTTGATTTTGATCGGAGTAGATCTGTTAGATCGGAAGTTCTGGAGTGGAATCTAGTTGTTGTTAGTTTCGGATTGCTTGGATCCAGAGTGGATTAAGCGTTCGACGTGAGATCTGAGCAGAGTTGGTTTATTTTAATGCCTAGTCTTCGTGTTTTCATTTCGCTTCGTCTAGTATATGTAGATCTGAGTTATTTCCGGTTAGTCGTAAGTTTCCGACGACCAAACTTTTACATTCTGTTCGAATCTCGGTATGTGCTCTGTTTCCTTCATTTTCGTGTTTAATCCCGCTGAAGAAATGCATGTTGTGTTAGTTAAATGCTCAGTTAGTTATTTGCAGCTTTTCTGCCGTTCTTGCTATTTCTGGGTCATGGTCCCCACTGTTAGTTGTTTCCTGTCTAACTAAATTAGGTAGTCGTTTACACGGTCTAGTAAGTGAATTTAATATACCGAAGTCTTGATGATGTTTGATCTCAGCATGTTTACAGTTTTCTAGGTCTAGTGTTTACATTTCCTGCCTAGGTCTAGTAGTAGTAATACCTCAACCCTGTTTGCGTGGCAGCAGCCGCTTTTGTCAAGAGTCTCTAAATGCTTTCTTACGTGTCCATCTTCGTGGGATCGACCCCTGCTTCTCTATACTAAATCGTAGTATTCGGGTTGAGGGATCTTTGAAGGGGAGTTAGTGTGTCCAACGACAGAGCATTTCGTGTTCTATTGAGTTCCTAGACCAAGTGTCACGACCGCCCTCACTAAGGATAGTAAGGACGGGGAAATCGTGACTAGGGAAGGGACTAAGGAGCGGGGAAGAAAAGGGGGAGGCAAATATGAAAAACCCAATTAACTTCAAAAACATGTAGTTAAGAAATATCATCGAGAACACAAAAACATTTTCATTGTCTGGCCAGACAAAACAATCTCCCCACTTTCTCATCAATCAATCATTCACATCCTCTTACCATAGTGCGACGAAAGTGTGACCACACTATTCGCCCACGAGACCGGCCGACTAGCAAGGACGACTCACGATCCCCTCTGTGTACACAACCTGATAGGGTTTGCGGCCCTACTCAGACCCGAATTCGTTTATCATAGCCCTATAGCCTAATGGAGCGAACTCACAAACTAGGCATCAAGCACAATCTCAACATAGCCCTATAGCCTAACGGAGCAAGCTAAAACGAACTACGCATCAGGCAAAAATCTCAACATCAAAACAATCACGGCATGACATAACACTTTAAACCACCCTTATAGCTCCACAATCATACTTTGGAAAAATAAAAGAGTTTAGTTAAAGAAAGCCCACAAAATACTTAGTTAGAAAGCCCACCTCGTTCGCTTAACAATTCACAATCCAACTTATGGCAACTCTCGTTCCTCGAGTTCACGAATACAATCACCCTTGTCAACGACAACACAAGTCAGCCTTCCACAGAATCATATTACCATGCATGTCCTATCGTTTCTCTCTCATCGTTTTTCTCAATTTACCCAACCCAACGTTCGTCACAAAGATGGAAAAACACACCATAATATATTTCAACGTATCTCACGTGATCACATCATTAAACACGTTCCTTGGACATACATGCATCATATAATACTTTTAAACTTGAAAATAAGTGTCATTTTATCAAGGCATAAAACTGGCAGAACTGCGCGACCGTGTTGTAAAAATCACTAAAAATTCACCCGACCTCATATTATGCTAAATTTTGGTCACAACACAGAAGACACATTCAAGTTCATCCAGACAAATTTTCACACTGAAATAACGTCTTTTAGTCAGTCAAAACAATAACTAAACTCTCTGGTCGGAACATAAAATTTCTGGCAGCACTGCGCAGTTCATTTAAAAAATTCACCAAATATTCATCCGATGCCCAATAAGGCTGAAACTTTTTACACAACACTGAAGACACTTCAAATTTTTATCTAGTTCAAGAATAACATATAACGGAGGTCATTTGGTCGGTCAAACAGAGTACGAAACTTTCTTAGCGAGAACACAAGTTTCTGACAGAATTGCGCAGTCAACTTCAAAAATTTATTAAATTTTTATTTTTCAACAAAAAGGGCTGAAATTCACACGAGACACAGAAAACACCTTGAAGTTTATTCAGTAAAAATTTCATGTCAAAATTCGATCGTTTGATAGGTCAATTACACATCAGAAACCGCTGTTCGAACGTCACAGATTTCAGGCTCACAAATTCGAATTTAGGGTTTCTTCTTCATTCATCCTAATACAAATTTTTCATGCTTATAATACACAATCATGCTTAAAAAGGTTCTCATAACCATGTTTGCACATAAACTCACATCATTCACCAAAGATTCAAATCAAACTTCACATGAACTCATTCAAAATCGCATATTCATCAAAGTTCTCATACAAACACAAATTCCCACCGATTAATTATGCGATCTAAGATTCCTACACTCACTATATGCATGAAGGAATCAAGAACAAGGTTTCAATGGAAAAGATGAGGAAAAATTTCAATTATACCTTCTTGGATCGAAAATCAAACGGTAGAAGCAAAGATTGATGCGATTCGTCGGGAACTCTTGAAAATCAAACTCCAATGGATGCAAGAACAAGGATTGGAAGGAATTTTGGAGAGGATGAAGAGAGGGAGGGAGAAAACGTGTGGGAGGGAGAGAGGGAGGAGGAAAAAGGCGTTGAAATCATGGGGCTAGGGTTTGGTTTCTCCCTTTTATATTCTAGGATTAATCCCCCACTTAAATAAACAAATAAAAAGAAATTGTGGAGTTAAATAGGGAAAAAGGGGCGTGTACTAAAGGGAGTATTTAAAATAATTAATATTTAAATCCTTAATTAAATAGGAATAGGATTTAAATTTGGTAATTTCTTGTAGGAAAAGACTCCTACAAAATAGGTAACAAATAAATTAATCCCACAAGGTAATTGAAAGGTATAAGGGATGAAAATTTAAAGGTCTTAAAGATGGAAAGAATCAAAGTACCAATTAAGTCTACAAAGTAATTTATTCTCCCAAGTATAAGAGAAATTCAAAAATTCCAAGGAATGGGGCAAGGGTCGAAAATCATGGAGAATAAATTAGGAATATTTTGGTTTTGGATTTAATTTGGATAAATATCCCAAAACAATTAATTAAATCCAAGAAAGAAGATATTACAATAAATAGAAAGGCCGAAAAGAATTCGAATAAAGTGGTTGGCACAACTATTCATGATCCTATTTAATTAAATCCCCCCATTAGAAAACATATCATATTATTCCACATAACTCTCAACCATTAATTTCACATTGTTAACACAACCACATAGAAATCAATTTCCAAAAAAATGCATTTCCAAATCAACATCCACATTAATAAAATGAAATAAGTCACAAATTTTAGGGGTATTACACCAAGTGATCTAGTGGATTCATAGGACCTGGCATCTCGACCTAGCACATCGCATTTTCACCACACACGCAAACCACGCACTTCAATGGCAAAGTGCTATATGTTGGCATCTATGTCAACAGTACTCAAGCATCAACATTCAGCCATGGAAACTGCCGCCGAGATCATGCAGAATCTCAAGAATCTTTTTGGTACTCAGAATCGAACGGATAAGTCTCAAGCCTTTCGGAGTATCATGTCGAAGACTATGAAGGAAGGCTCGTCTGTGAGGGACCATGTCCTCGAGATGATGGGCCACCTCAACCAAATTGAGGTCTTGGATGGGACGATCGATCCCGAGTCCCAGGTGACTATTATCATTCAAAGTCTTCCCTCTAGCTTCCAGCAGTTCAAGCTCAACTTCGAGATGAACAAAAGGAACTACCACCTTGGCAGAACTGTTGACTGAACTTCAGTGTCGTCAGAGGACCTTATGGTCCAGGCTAAGGCGGCCATGATGACTTCGGCACCTCGTTCCTCTGGCTTCAAGCCTAGCACGGGAAAAAGGCAGGCAGCGAACTCAGGACCGGCCAAGATTGCTAAGGGAAAGAAGAAGAAGATGGCAAACAAGAAGCTCACGGAGAAGTGTTTTAAGTGCGGAGAGAAGGGGCATTGGAAGCCAGATTGTCCTAAAAAGGGCAAGGGTACAGGTATGCACCAAGCTTTAGTAGTCGAGTCATGTTTGGCTTCGAAGTCTACTTGCACTTGGGTTATTGACACTTGAGCCACTGATCATATTTGTTTTGATCCTGACTTAATGCAGGTGACAAGACGGCTACGTGATCGTGAGATCGAGGTCCAGCTGGGCGACGCTACAAAAGTGGCGGCCATAGCAGTGGGAGACGTTTATTTGCGTTTTAGTAGTGATAGATTTTTGATTTTGAAGAATGTTTTGTTGATAGCTTCTTTTAGAAGAAATTTAATTTCAGTTTCTAAATTAATTTTTGATGGATATTCGATTTCTTTTAATGACAATTGCGTTATTAAGAAAGATGGTTCTTATATCTGTCGTGGTATCATGGAAAACAATCTGTACACAATCACATCTACACAGTTTAATAATCGCAAATCAGAACTCAATACAACATCGAAAATTTCAAAGAAACGAAAGGAACCTTCAAGTTCAATGAACGAAACGTACATATGGCACCTTAGACTTGGTCATGCCAATGAAAGGAGGATCCATTCTCTTGTTCAACAAGATCTTATTAAAGATCTAGAGGAGGAACCTTTTCATAAGTGTGAGTCATGCTTAGAAGGCAAGATGACCAAGAGGCCTTTTCAGGCTAAGGGCAATAGGGCCAAGGAAGTACTTGAGCTCGTTCATTCTGATGTATGTGGACCAATGTCTACTGAGGCAAGAGGTGGTTTTTGATACTTCATCACATTTATTGATGACTTCTCGAAAATTGGATACGTCTATTTGATGCGCCACAAGTCAGAGTCTTTTGATAAGTTCAAGGACTTTAAGACTCTTGTGGAGAAGTATCATGGTAAGAGTATCAAAAGCCTACGATCTGATCGTGGAGGCGAGTACCTCAGTGCTGAGTTTTTGGACTACTTGTCGGAGTCGGGAATTGAATCCCAACTGACTGCGCCGGGCACGCCCCAGCAGAACGGCGTGGCTGAAAGAAGGAACAGGACCTTATTGAAGATGGTCCGATTGATGATGAGTTATGCACGGCTACCTACTTCGTTATGGGGACATGCCTTGCTTTCTGCAAGCCATATTTTAGACAATTTACCGTCAAAATCCGTACCTACTACTCCTTATGAGTTGTGGACTGGACGCAAGCCCAATCTAGCACATCTCAAGATTTGGGGTTGCCCGGCTCATGTATTGGAAAATGATCCAACTAAGCTAGGATCTAGGACGGAGGTATGTTTGTTTATAGGGTACCCCAGAGGAACGAAAGCTTATGAATTCTTTAGTCTCCGAGATAAGAAAGTTATTGTGAGCACACACGCCACATTCTTAGAGGAAGACTATGTAATGAATCTTAAACTAAGCAGTGAAGTGGCTCTTGATGAGCTAACTTCTGTCACAAATTCCATTAACCAAGAACGAGTACCAAGTGTACAAACAATTCCAGAAACTTCAACTTCTATTCCAAGAATTGTAGTGCCGCGCAGCAGTGGGAGGGTCTCACATGAGCCCGAAAGATACATTGGTTTGGGGGAATCTATGGATCACTCCTCAGACAGCAATGTATTAGATCCCTGGAACTTTACGGAAGCGCAGACAGATGTCGATCATTGCGAATGGGTGAAAGCAATGGATTCGGAACTACAATCTATGATAGACAAAGACGTCTACGATTTGTCCTTTCTACCCGAAGGCTGTACTGCCATTGGGAGCAAGTGGATATATAAACGTAAACGTGGACCCGATGGATGAGTTAAAGTCTTCAAGGCAAGACTAGTGGCTAAGGGGTATACCCAAAAGGAAGGTGTCGATTACGATGAGACTTTTTCCCCAGTGGCCATGCTCAAATTGATCCGGATACTATTGTCTATAGCAGCTTATAAGGATTGGGATGTATGGCAGATAGACGTTAAGACTGCGTTTCTAAATGATGGTCTTGAGGAGACCATCTACATGGAACAACCCGAAGGTTATGCCATAAAGGGCAAGGAACACATGGTTTGGAAGCTTAAGAAGACCATTTATGGCCTTAAGCAATCATCTATATCATGGAACCAGTGTTTCGATCAAACTGTTTGCAAGTTTGGATTCGAAAAATGCCCAAGTGAAAGTTGTGTGTACAAGAAGGTTGAAAAGGGGAATGTAGTGTTCTTAGTTTTATATGTAGATGACATTTTTCTAATTGGAAACAATAAAAGATGTTGTCATCAGTACGAACATGGTTGTCAAACCAGTTCAAGATGAAGGATATGGGAGACGCGGGACACATCCTCGGGATCAAGGTTCTTAGGAATCAAGAAAAGAAGATGATGTGCTTATCTCAAGAACCTTACATCGAAACAGTACTTAGCCGCTTTAGCATGCAGGACGCCAAGAAAGGTTTCTTACCTTTTAGACATGGCATCCATTTATCTCAAGAAATGTGCCCCAAAACACCGTCTGAGATACAAGCAATGAGAAGGATTCCATATGCTTCGGCAGTTGGAAGTCTCATGTATGCTATGCTTTGTACGAGGCCTGATATTTGCTTTGCTGTTGGCATGGTGGCAAGATATCAGTCGAATCCGGGCCAAGGACATTGGACTGCCGTAAAGAACATACTCAAGTACCTTAAACGGACTAAGGACTATGCTCTAGTTTATAATGCAGTCGAGCTCTGTCCTTTGGGATATTCTGACTCAGACTTTCAAGCTGATCAGGACTCGAGAAAATCTACTTCAGGATATGTGTTCACCTTAGGAGGTGGAGCCGTAATTTGGAAGAGTGTGAAGCAGAAATACATCGCGGACTCGACCATGGAAGCCGAGTATGTGGCCGCTTCGGAGGCTGCAAAAGAGGCAGTATGGTTCAAGAACTTCCTTATGGATTTAGGTGTGGTTGCGAATCTACCCAAGAGCATCACGGTTTATTGTGACAATTCTGGTGTTGTGGCAAATTCGAAGTAACCAAGAGCTCACAAAGCGAGCAAACACATAGAGCGGAAGTATCATATCATAAGGGATATAGTGCAGAGAGGAGACATACAAGTGGTCAAGATTGCGTCAGAAAATAACCTGGCAGATCCTTTTACAAAGGCATTGGAGGTAAAACCGTTCGAGGGCCACGTTAAAGGGATGGGAGTTCGACTCATTCAAGACCTCAACTCGCTTTCAATATAAGTGGGAGAAATTTGACGTGTTCACACTATTTTGTATACTCGAAAGCTGTTTTGAGTATAAGTGGGAGATTGTTAGGGTTTGTATACTAGAAATCACCTTTCGAGTGATTGAATACTGTAAAACTCTAATAATTATTTTCCAATGAATGCAACAGATTAATTTTGTCATAATGTTGTTATGTTTTACATTTAATGGATGTTTATTGCATATTTAAATGTATAAGCGAACATAACATAAGTCTAAGTCTTTGTTCTAGTAGACCGGTTGTGGATTGCGCTCAATTTAAGGTACGCGGTCAGTTCTGAACAAAGAAAAATAAGAATTTCACAACCCAGATAGACCTAGACTACCTATCGTGAAAGGTTGCAATGTCAGTCCGATTATTTCTAAGCCTTATTGAAATATGATGACGTTGGTGTGGTATAGCACTGAATGGATCTAACAGCAAGACGAGTCTTTATGCTATCTACTGAAAGACGAGATCCTGATAATTAATTTCTTAATCAATGTACATTAGCATTGAGCATACGATATTGAGTATCTACTACTTTGACTTACCAAAGGTGCGGGTTTTTTGTCACCCAACGATCCAGGTATATTGGGTAGTGGTGATCATTGTCTAGCGGTGCTAGGATTGCTATTATGTTGAATCGTGCGTGAGGAGAGTCTCGTTTGATAACATCCACAAAAGGAGCTCGAAACGAGGTTTTATTATTCGGAACCTAGCTAGTTGGAGTTTAATTACTCTATGAATAATAAATAAGAGTTTCTTGCTAAGTCCACTCTTGGAGAATAAAATATGTTAATTAATTAAGTCCATAGCAGAAATTAATTAATGGATGTTTCTATCTTAAGCGCGGGAAATGAATTAAACAAATAAAAGGAAACCCGGAATACTTGTAATTTCGGATTTGGAAAGGCAGTGCAATATTACTTCTGTAGTGACTGCTTGTAATATTCCACTATAAGCTTATATTAAATTGTGGGTTCAATTTAATTAGTAAAAAGCTAATTGGGTGAGGCCATGTCCAAATTCTTCCTTAGATCCCTGACTGAGCCCAATATATGACTGAATATAAATAGGAGAATAAGGGAGACGGAAAAAAATTAATTATTATTGCTCAGAATTTTCGTCCCCCTCAGAGAAAGAGAGAGAATTTGAAAATTGCTCCCTCCGTGAGCTGAGTTCTGTCTTCATTATTCGAGTCCTAGTATTCTTGTGAGATTTGCCCACACAAATATCAGTATACAGTCCGGGACACTGATAAGTCGTATTCTAGGCCTCGGTTACTGGTCAGTATGACAGGTTAAAATGATTATATTTGCAAAGCAGTTGCTCAAAGTGTGCAGGATAAGTGTTCTGGCCAGTAGGGAAGTTCCGGAGTGTTCGGGTAGAAAAAGCGCTAGCATGGTCTCATACTGATCCGTATACGTGCTAAAACGGCTTGAGATGAAGAAGACGGATAGCTGGGACGGATTACCCACAATTAAGGGCAAAGAAGTCAAATTGCAGCGAGGATTTACCCTAAAAATCAAGGGTAGCCTCCCTATAAAAGGTAGCCAAGTTGGAGAGAGAAGGAGCATCCGGGAGGAATTCACCATCATCCTTAGGTAGAGAGTTCTCTCGGTAATTTCAGTCTTTCAGCCGTGTCCACTTCTTGCCTCGCCGAGCCATGATCACCTGACGTTCAGAATGTTCCCGAGTTCCAGCCATCGTCCGTTCCAGTTAGCTAGATCGTAGTTCCAGTCAGAGATTTTATCGCCCGGAGTGGCAAACAATCTTTAAATTGCTTTCGTAGTTTAATTAGTTCTCCGTCTTTACGTTGGATTTCTGTTACATTTTGGGATTTTGTTGTTTTGAAATGCTTGCTTGGATATCCGAACGTGTTAATGCTATGAAGTTGATTTCCGTTTCGTTCATTGTAGTGTTCTTTTCTTTCCTTGTCTAGTTAGCTTAGATCTAAGATTTCTCGGTGTTTTAAGTGCTAAATCTCTAAATTCTGTTACGTAACAAATTTCTTTAGGATAGGTAAACATGTACTATTTGATCTGGAAGTAGATCGTTGCATGCAAGGCTTCGTTTTATTTTCTGAATCGATCTTTCATGTTGACCAGCATGCAGAAGTCCAGTTTCAGTGTTTGATTTCAGATTTGATTTCTTAGTTTTAGATCTGTGTTCGCGAGTTGTTAATCTGCGTTTGCCGGGTTGGATCTGGAATTGTTATCTGAGTTTAAGTTGTGTTGTTGGAGAAGACGATGTCCACATCCAGATTGGGGACCACCTTACTTTTATTTACTTTTGCTTTCTTTTGTCCTTCACCTCTGGTTGTACCTGCAGATCTGTCAGCCTAGTCACCACTACCTCCACTACACTCTGAATATTCTGTTTAGCCAAAAATAGAAATACCGTCCTTTCCAAACAATTTCTGTTACACCATGTCCCCTCATTTCCACGTACACAGTTGCATTCCATGATCTGCTCCCCCATCCTAGTCAGTAGGACGTCACCCTTTAATTACTCGCCTAGGTAGAAACTCAACCCGAGCGTGGTAGCTAACCAACCCTCCAAAACATCACCGCAGTAGTTTAAACGCACCATCTCTGTGGGATTCGACCCTTACCTCCACTATACTGATCAGTAGAAGTGGGTTGAGGAATCTTTGAAGACGAGGTCTAGGCTTAGTTAGGATCTTTATCCTGCCAGTAGGATATATCCTCACTTGAACGACACCTACGCACCTCGTAGACCTCTTCAAATGGCGCCGTTGCCGGGGATGGATGGCGTTTTATATACTATTGTGTGTGATACTTTGGCGTAAATATTGTGTATAATTTTTTCTCTTTTTCTTTTGTTTCAGTTTATGAGAAGCAGTTCGGATCCTAATCCGTGGAAACCGAAGATACTTCAGCGAGGATCCATACTTGTGACCACTCGTTCTGGCCTGTCAACGACTCTGTCTGACCTAGACACGAGTAGCGACGAAGAACAGGACACCATAGAAGGACCAATTCCCGTGCAGTTACCACTGTTGGAAGGCAATCCAGGAATGGCCGCCAACATGGACGAAGATCCAGAGATCGGTACGCTGAATGCGCATACCGAAGGAGAACCACCGCAAGCTATCGTGGTCACCCCGGGACAGACTGCTTGTGACGTGAAGCCTCATGTCATAGCGATTCTACCTACATACTGCGGGAAAAGCTATGAAGGGCCGTATGAGTTCCTTCACGAATTTTGTAAGATTTGTAGAGCGCAGAGAAGACCAGCAGGAGCGACTGAAGATGATTATAGGCTGAAAGCTCTGCCATTTGTGCTCAAGGGGGAAGCGAACACCTGGTTCATGCGCTTGCCCCCTGACTCTATTGAGACTTGGGCCGACTTCAAGTCAGCATTCCTGGGCGAGTTTTTTCCGTCATCTAAGACAAGCGCACTGAAGAGAGAAATAACGAATGTGAAGCAAGGATATGACGAACCCTTGAGCGACTATTGGGCAAGATACATGGGTCTTTTGGAATCGTGTCCCAACCATCGCATGGCGGACATTGAAGTACATCATACTTTCTACGAGGGCATGAACGCGGTAACCAAAGACCTTGCCAATTCATCTTCGGGAGGAAGCTTCACGCAATTACGGGTAAGCGAAGCAAAGAGAGTCCTAAGGAAGCTACTGAATGCAAAGAAAGAGTATGACCATTCAAGGGAAGGATACAACCGAGAGCGGGCTGCGGTTGCATCGACTACTGATCAGGAGAACAAGCTGGAGCAGAAAATGGACTTGAAGATGGATGAACTGAAGAAGTCACTTTTGAGTGCCATCGAGAAGAGCACTCCACCACCTCTCCCAACTGGGAACTACAAGGGTGCAGAGCAGGGGAATCAAGGGGCCCAATACGAGCATCCGAATGACTTGATCAGTACGGAGCAAGCTAATGCTGCTGGGTATTTTAACCAGAATGGGAATTGGATCCAGGGGAGACAACGGGACGCACCATGGAGGGACCACCCGAATTTTCGATGGGGAGAAGGGAACCAAAACCAGAACCAAGGTCAAGGCCAGAACCAATATAACCCTTACCCGAACCAAAACCCTAACCGTGGACCAGCAAACCCAGACTTCCAGCCCAACTGGTCAGGAAGAAACCAACAAGCCCAAAACTGTAACCCACAAAGCTCAAACTCGAACCCTGTTTACGTGCCACCCCATCAGAGAAATTTCCAAAACTACCAAAATCAACCAAACCAAGCATCCCAACACCATCAGAACCAGAATCAATTCCAAGCCCAGCACCAGAATCAATATCCTCAAGATCAGTACACTCCTCCTGCCCAATATAACCAATACCCGCCTAATCAAGGACAGCAAACCTCCCAGAACTATCAACACCAAGGGCCGGGTCATTTCCAAAACTCGAACAGGCCGAGGAGATCCGTTGAGGACATGATGAGTGAAATGCTAGCATCACAACAGAACATCAAAGGAGAATTGCAAGCCCATAATGAGGTCGTGCAGGGGATGCAAAATGCCCAGAAAGAACATAAGGCGAACATGGATATGATGAATAGGCAGTTAGCTCAACTGGCCAGTTCGATGGGTGATTTGAAGGGAAATGCAGGAAAACTCCCATCTACAGTCCAAATGCCCGAGAAGGCAAATGTGAGTAAGGTCACGTTGAGGTCAGGAACTACTTATGATGCACCTCAACCGAAACAGCCGAGTGAAGGATCGAATGGAACGAAGATAGGAGGCGAGACAATTTCAGCTGAGGAAATAGGGAATTTCATGCCTCGAATGCAGGATCCATTCTTCCTGGATGATACACCAAGTATAAGAGGTGAACCCGATGCCTTACTGACCAGGAAGGAACCTCCTCAAGAGAAAAATCCCAGAATGGAGGCTCGGACCCAAGAGCTACCAAAGAAGGTTGCTGAGGAACCCGTAGAAGAGAAAAAAGGGGAGAAACCATTCCCATTCCGATTTGTTACAAAGAGGAAGAAAGAGAACCCGGTCGACTACATGTCGATTTTTGGAAGGTTGGACGTCACCATACCATTCCTCCAAGCCGTGAAACTACCCCCGTTCGGAAAATTCATTAAGGATTTCATAGCCGGGAAAGCTCAAAAAGATGGACAAATCATGGTGGAAGGGATCGCATCCGCAATTGTGCAAGAGAAACTGCCGCCCAAAAGGGCCGATCCAGGTATGTTCACTTTACCCATAACTATAGGGGATGTGAAGGTTGAACATGCGATGTGTGATCTTGGAGCTTCCATTAATGTCATGCCATTATCAATCTATAACCGACTGAAAGGAGTGAGGCTGTCAAACACTAGGGTGTTGATCCAGCTGGCTGATAGGTCGTGCATAAGCCCTGAGGGAGTTTTAGAGAACGTGTTGGTTAGAGTACAGGAGTTCACATACCCTGCTGATTTTTATGTGATCAAAATGAGTGAGCATGAAGCGAGAGAGTCTAGTGGAGTCTTGTTAGGGAGACCTTTTTTGAGAACGGCTAAGACAATAGTGGATATGGCCGAGGGGACTATTTGCATTGATTTTAATGGTGAGAAGTTTACTTTTGATATAAATGATGCCATGAAGAAACCCATTGATTCTGAAAATCTATGCTTTGTTGATGTGATTGACCCTCTAGTCCAAGATTTTCTTGAGACCGAACTATTACAGGAAAAACTCCAGGCTCTAGATGCTTGTGATCAGGCCGACGAAGAAGCTGCTGCGTGGTGTGAGTTGATCAGTAGCCAGGGGTTGACCGACGAAGAAATAGAAGGAGCGATCAAGGAATTCTGTCAAAAGTCGGCGTTCATTGGAGCCGCAGGGGCCAAGCTTCCAGTCAGTACGGAAGAACCTTCAGGGGAAGACTTAAAGAAAGACGGGGAGGCCCAGAAAAACCCTCTACCCGAAGACACACTTCCACCCCAAGTCGAGCTAAAAAAGTTACCATCGAACTTGAAGTATGCCTACCTCGGGGAGGAGAACTCATATCCCGTAATCATCAACAGCAGTCTCACAAAAGAACAAGAAGCGCGGCTACTGACTGTGTTGAATAGGAATAAGAAGGCAATCGGATGGAGCCTTACAGATCTAGTAGGGATAAGCCCCGACGTTTGCATGCACCACATCAGGCTAGAAGAGGGAGCGAAGGCTCATCGAGATGCTCAAAGGAAGGTAAACCCTAACATGCGAGAGGAAATTTTAAAGGAAATCTTGAAGTTGTTGTCGCTAGGGATTATCTATTCAGTGCCGGACAGTGAGTGGGTCAGCCCGATCCACATGGTTCCAAAGAAATCCGGGATCCAAGTTGTCAAGAATGAGAGGAACGAGCTGATTCCAACAAGGCTGGTCACGGGTTGGCGAATGTGCATCGACTACCGGAAGCTGAACAACGCAACAAGGAAGGACCATTTTCCTTTGCCTTTCATCGACCAGATATTAGAGAGATTAGCTGGAAAAAAATTTTTCTGCTTCCTAGATGGGTACAGCGGGTACTTCCAAATTCACGTGGATCCTGAGGACCAGGACAAAACCACTTTTACTTGCCCGTTTGGAACCTATGCATACCGTCGCATGCCCTTCGGTTTATGCAACGCTCCAGGTACGTTTCAACGATGCATGATGAGCATATTTTCCGATCTGATTGAGGAGTGCATAGAAATATTTATGGATGACTTCACGGTTTACGGAGACTCGTTCGACTCTTGCCTTCATCATTTGGACATAGTTTTGGAAAGGTGTCAAGCAAAGAGTCTGGTTTTGAACTTCGAGAAGTGCCATTTTATGGTCACCGAAGGGATAGTCCTAGGACACGTAGTCTCAGAAAGAGGTATCCAGGTGGATCGAGCCAAGGTGGATGTCATATCCAAATTACCATTCCCTACTGATCAGAAGGGAATAAGGGGTTTCCTGGGACATGCTGGATTTTATCGAAGATTTATAAAGGATTTCTCCAAAATCGCCCAACCCCTTACCAGACTACTTCAAAATGATGTGGAGTTCGTTTTTGATGAGCAATGCAAGGCAGCTTTCGATCTTCTCAAAGAAAAATTAGTATCCGCACCTATCATACGAGCTCCTGATTGGAACCATCCTTTCGAAGTAATGTGCGACGCCAGCGACTTTGCGGTAGGGGCCGTGCTGGGTCAGAAGATCGATGGGAGGAGGCACGTAATTTTTTATGCGTCCAAGACTCTAAATCAAGCCCAGCGGAATTACGATACCACCGAAAAGGAGATGCTGGCAGTGGTGTTTTCTTTCGAGAAGTTCCGGCCATATTTGCTGGGATCTAAGGTCGTAGTATACACTGACCATGCAGCCCTTAAGTATCTAGTTACCAAGAGAGAATCAAAACCACGCTTGATCCGATGGGTGCTCTTGTTGCAAGAATTTGATTGGGAGGTGGAAGATAAGAGAGGAGTCGAAAACAAGGTGGCAGACCATTTGAGCAGAATAGTGCAAGAAGGAAACAGCGAGGAGGTGCACGACCAGTTTCCAGAGGAACACTTATGTGAGGTGATTTTTGCACCCAGAAAAATTGATTGGGAAGAAGTGTACAAACTTACTGGTCAGAATGATGCAGCAAAAGGAAAAGAGAAGGTAGGGCAGGAGCCATGGTATGCGGACCTGGCCAACTACCTAGTAACTGGGGAACTTCCAGAGGTACCAAGTGTTACCAAAGCCCAACGAATGAAGATCAAGAGTGAGGCAAAATACTATTTTTGGGACGACCCTTACCTATGGAGGGTAGGATCCGATCAAGTGATAAGAAGGTGCATTCCTGACTGGGAACAGCGGGATGTGTTGACCCACTGCCATTCGTTAGCATGTGGAGGGCACTTCGGATCCAAGAAAACGGCAAGGAAGATTCTGGATAGCGGCTTTTACTGGCCAACTCTCAACAAAGATGCATACGAGTTCTGCCGGAGCTGTGAGCGTTGCCAACTGACCGGTGGAATATCTGCCCAAGATGAGATGCCGCAAGTACCGATTATTGTTTGTGAATTATTCGACATATGGGGAATGGATTTCATGGGGCCTTTTCCCTCGTCCTATGGCAATTTGTATATCCTAGTCGCGGTGGATTACGTCTCCAAATGGGTAGAAGCGACGGCCACAAGTACGTGTGAAGCAAAGGAGGTGGCCAAATTCTTAAAGAGTCACATCTTCAGCCGTTTCGGAGTCCCAAGGGCGATCATCTCTGATCAAGGTACACACTTTTGTAATCGTACAATTGAAGCTTTAATGAAAAAGTACGGTGTGCACCATAGACTTTCAAGCCCCTACCACCCGCAAGCTAACGGCCAAGCCGAGATCTCTAATCGAGAGATAAAGAAGATTTTGGAGAAAACTGTAAATCCTTCTCGGAAGGATTGGAGCGTGAGATTAGAGGATGCTCTCTGGGCATATCGAACAGCCTACAAGACCCCCATTGGTATGTCCCCTTACCGAATAGTTTTTGGAAAAATGTGCCACTTACCTGTAGGGATCGAGCACCGAGCATACTGGGCAATACAGAAAGTGAATATGGATGCTACAGCCTGTGAGGAGGAAAGGAAGCTGCAATTACAGGAGCTTGAAGAACTTAGATTGGAATCTTTCGACTCGGCCATGTGGTACAAGGAGCGAACGAAATTATGGCATGATAGAAATCTGAGAACCAAGGAGCTCCATGTTGGCCAGAAAGTACTACTCTTCCAGTCGAGATTGACAGGACCGTACATCGTAACAGCCCGGGAAACTCAAATCTAAGTGGACAGGACCGTACATCGTAACAGCCCTCCGAGCTAATGGAGCGGTAGAGATTTCAGGGAGTCTTTCTAACTCTGAGCCTTTTGTTGTGAATGGACATAGGTTGAAAATCTTTAGGGATAATAGTGAGGTGGGGGTAGTGGATGAAATTCCACTACTACCACATACTAAGGTCACATACTGATTAGTAAGATAGGAATTTGGAATTCCACGTGGCTAGTTTCATTTTGATAATATTCTGCATATACTGGCCAGGTAGGATTCCAAATTACCTAAGGAGAATGTAAATACTGTATATACGTAATGAATTTTTGCATGCTTGAAAATTTTCTAAAAATCCAAAAATATATTTTCGGGCCTTAAATTTAGGTTGGGGTACACTTTGACCAAGAGACTACCTATTTAGTGTCACTCCAATTTGTATTTAAGTGCCATTTTGAATTATTTTCCGTAATAGGTAAGTATAGAGGGAAATGGTGGATAGGACGTAAATTTGAATTAAGCGTGTGCAGCTTTTGCAGGGTGGCAGTGCTGGAATGGTGTGGAGCAGAGAGAGTACACACGCTAGCCAATCAAGAACCAACACCTGTCGCCCAACCACTTTTCAGATGAAGCGGCATGACCGGTAACCAGTGATAGCCGGTTGAAACCACCTGCAACTGCCATTTCTAATCCGAACTAAACCAACCGACCCTCCCTTTTTCCCTCAAAAACCCTCATTTCCAAAATACCTTTCAAGAAATTCTCCTATATCCCTCTCACAGAACCATCGTTCTCAAACCAAACCCTAATTTCTACCGTCAAATCACAAATTACAGTCATGGGTAAGAAAGCTATCGCGAGGAAAATCAAGCCCCGTCGTGCGAACACCCAAGATACGCAGCCGCTGCGAGAAGATACCCCGGAGGCCCAACCACAGTCGAACCAACCACCCGCACCGACTGCTCAACCGCCGGCCACTATTTCTTTGGATGCCGTAATGGTATTCCTTCGCCAACAAGACCCGACTAGGGACTGGACGGCGGCATTGACCAATTTCGGCCACACGGGGGGCATAGGGACCGCACCCAGTGAAATTCCTCATGCACAGGTCAGACACGCAGAACTACAGTCGGAGGAAGGATCTCCCTCAGCCGCCGCGGCATCGGAACCCTCGGTACCAGATTCGGCAGACCTGGAAGCTATCGCCGCGTTTTACAGCTCCGACTCTGAGGAGCGAAAGAAAAGGTCCAGCCAAGTAAGGGAAACCCAGGGAGAGAGTGGCGGAGCAAAAATGACGCCCGAGAAGGACCCAGTATTTCAAGAAGTAAGACGGCCAGAGATAGATCTGAACGAATCAGCCAAGAAACAGGGCCTCATGACGGACGAGGAGTTTGACTCGATAATGAACAGGGTAAACCGAAGAGAGGAGACAACTGACTTGGTGGCTGAGGGTCTGGACCTCGCACCAAGATCAGTAGGAGAGAATGAACAAGCTTTTAGAGAACCCATACCGAAGGATAAGACATCCCAGTCTGAAGGAGAAGAGGAGAGGGAAAAGCAGAGTGTAGCTAGGGAAGCAGGAACAGAGACAACAGAACCAGAGGTAGAGGCATCCACCCTAGGGGCACCTCCGATAGTTAAACCGATCCCCGTCAGAAGGAAACTGGTAGTGAAGACAGGCTCCAAGGCAGAGCCACCCAAACCGCAGAGGAAATCGCAACGTTGTTTGGGGAAGTGGGCACCCAACAGGGCAGAACCGAACACGGCGGAGGATCCCCTAGAGATCGGGAGTGATGACGAACCCTGTCCGGCGCAAGAGGATCAGGGTGTGGAAGCCGAGCGGGTGGCTGAGGGACTGGACCTCGCACCCGAGTCAGTGAGCCCCGAACAATTGGAGAAGGAAGATGCCGAGAAAGAGTGTAGATCCCAGGAGACGCCACCAACCGAGGCGGAAGAGGAAGCTAGATACCAAGTAGAAAGGAAAAGAAAGGGCAAGACCGTTGTGGAGAAAAAATCAAAAACCAAAAGAATGCGTACCCCGAACACAGGCATAGTGATCACTGAGACTGCCCGGAGGACCCCATCAAACCGGCAGACACAGAGCGATAGTGAGTACGAGGCCAGTGAAGAATCTGAATCAGATAGCGACACAACCATGGAAGAGGAGGAATACAAGGAGCGGGGACTCCCCAACGATCATCGAGAACTGTTGCATCCACCTGCCGAACCACTCCGGTATAAGCGTTGGACGGTGGAACTCACGGATGACGTTGTGGAAGAGATGAAGTTGTTTGACGACAAGAAGCTCCAGTCAGTTTACCGCACAAAGAACGCAAAAGGCAAGAAGGTTAAGTGTGGAAAGGTAATTCATCTCCCATCCTTAGATGAGATGCAAATTAGTGAATCGTTTCTAGCCCTTGTGCATGAGTTGGGTTTTGAATGGTTGTTGAGGAATGAGGAGTTAAATGTCCCGGTCGATTTGGCCAAGGAGTTTTTCGCAACTTTTCGATTCGAAGTCACAACTGATTTGGATATAGAGTGTGTTAGCTTCAGGGTATTTGGAGGAGAAATTAGGATGAATCTGATTGAGTGGACTGTGAGGTTGGGTATATGCAGTTTGGAGGAGGCAATAGGACTTGAATGGAGAAACAGGGAGCGGGGGATTCCCCGCCGGCATGTGGAATTTGAGCCCCAGTCGGCTTGGGAGGAACTTACTCACCCCGGAGCAGGGCAGTTCCAATCCACGATCTCCCGATCGATCCACCTTAGTGACCCCGTTTTACGCCTGGTTCAACTTTTTTTAGACTACAATCTTTTGGGGCAGTCTAATTCGGCAGTCCGGACATCAATGACGGAGTTGTACCTTATATGGTGTGCAAAAAAGGGCAAGAAGCTGCACTTAGGGTTCTGGACTGCATACACATGTCACCTCGTCGCAACTCACCCAGCACGGAATATTTCCCTCTGCCATATATTGGGAATCTTCGTGAGGAACAACATCACCGTTTCGGAGGACGAAGACCTAACCCCACTAACGATGGTGAGCGCCCCAGGATTGTTCGACATCCCTCTGTTCGTCCGAACGAACACGGTGTACATGAGGCAGGGCGTGCCCTACTTTTATGCGATGGGAGAAGAGGCAATACCCACTGCTCGGTTAACAACAGCTCAGGAAGCACCAGGACATGACCAGAGGCGAGACAGAATTGAACAATCTGTGGAAAAGATGGCTGAGGAAAATAGACAGATGAGGGAAGAGATGATTCGTTTAGCGTCAGAATTGGAACAGGTATTGAAGGAGTCTGCGGAGCAGAGAATACTGACTCAGAAGCAAGCCGCTCTAGAAAGGACAGTCACTGAAATGGCAGAGGAGAATCAGCAATTGAAGGCAGAGGTGATCAAGCTGGCAGGAGTTGTGGAAAGGATGTTGAAGGGCTCTGCAGAGCAGGATATGATGCATCAGAGGCAGGCGGCCATGGAAGCTATAGTATCAGATCTCGGGGAGGAAAACTCCAAGATGCAAAAAGCAATGAACAGAATGTTAACCAATATGGATAACATCTTAGAAGAAATGACCTACCTGAGGAAGGAGCAAGCTGCAGGACCGAGTGGCCATGGTGGCCGGACTGATGAACCACCTATCCAAGAGACCGGAGTAGAAGATGAGCAAGAGACAGCGGACGCCGAGGTGCCGGCAAGAGCCGAGGAGCCGGCGAAGGAAAATGAAACTGGAACGGAAGAGGACAACCCGAAGGAACAACCTGCACCACCTGCCCCACGAAGGAGCAGGCGACTTCGATAGACCCCCCCCTACTGACCAAGTTAGTTTTTTTTTAAGCTTTTTTTAACTTTTCGTATTTTTGTTATGTTGTGGTATTCGGTTAAGTAGTATAATCTGTGTTTGCGAGCAAACCCCACTTCATAACACTTAGCCTATTCCATAGTCTAAGTGTGAGAAGTTAGGGTTTGTTTCTTGGTAGCATGTTTTCTGTGTTTCTTTTGTATATACGTGTTTCTTTGTTTAGTGGATTTTGTCCGGTGTTCAAACCTCTCCCACTTAGCCTATTCCATAGCCTAAGTGTGAGAAGTTTCTGTTTGAGTTGTTATTTTTGTTTGTTATTTTGTTGTCTGTGTGTCTACCATACTGGCCAGTACTTTTTCCACTTCACAGCCTTATCTGGGGCAGACACTTGTGAAGTAGGAGGGGGGACGTAATGGCCAGTATGATGTATATATGTGTGTTCTGTGTTTGTGCTCGTTTTGTGTTTTTTTTAGGTCTAGTTTTTTTTATGTTGTGTGCTGATTTGGGCTTAAAACTCAACCGTCCTGAGCTGGAGGTGAGGGGAATTGAGGGAGATAAGACAAGCTGGAAAACCGAAACCACTCTCCTTAGTACCTCCTGACCAGTATGGATGATGTGAGTATGAGAGAAAAGCCCACACTTAGAGCCAAACACGAAAGCCCTCTAAAATGTGAGTTATAAGCCTTAAAGTGGAACCACTTTCCACATACACTTAAAGAAAAGAGAGGCTGCCACAATTTGCCTAGGGTGAAGTGATCACGGGTAGCAAATACTGAAGGCAGTAGGAACCCCCCCTAAAAAAAAAAAAAAAAAAAAAAAAAAAAAAAAAACCCACCACCTTTAGAACCCTTTTTTTTTCTTAACCTTTTATACCCAGATAAACACCCCTAGCCCCTGGGACTGTGTGTAAGGCATGAAACAAATGGAGCTTACTGGCTAGGAAGAAGTGTGAAAAAAGCAGAAACCAGCTGGGCAGGAAAGTTAGAAGAAAATCGACCAGGGAGACATTCCAGGTCCCAAAAAAAGGAAGGGATAAGGGTGGCAAAGCCACGAAAAAAAAGAGGAAGAAAGAAAGAAAAGAAGAAAATGGTCAGAGATTTGACCACACAAAAAAATGAAGGAATAAGGGTGGCGAAGCCACAAGAAGCCTACTAACCAGTTGTAAACTCAAGCCAGAAGCACCAGCTAAGAAAAGCAGCTGATCAGAAGCCTGATGCACACAATCCCCCTTCATAAATTAAATAGAAGTTTTTGAACCTTAGAGCCTTAGGAACATCTACCCAAAACACTACAACCCAACAGCCCCGTTACAAGCCTTAAAGTCCTTCAGTAGCTGCACGTGAGATCTAAGTCCAAAGCAATTGTGGTTGAGCATGATGAGAGAATTCAGTCCTAACGTTCCTGGTGAGGTGCGAGTGACTGAGTGAATCTAGTGGTTGACCGAGAGTGTGGGCGATCTTGACAAGCAGATGTACTGACTGGGAGAGAAAGAGGGGGGCGGCAGAAGTTCAAGGCTGTCTAAGGCCGGATTGCACCTGATCCCGAGGGGAGGGATGGTTGAAAATGTAGCCCAATCTGTTAGTGTTTTATGTATTTCTGTGTTTGTGTTTGTGTTTTCTTTCTTCGTCGTTGTAGTCTAGAGTCCAGTTTTAGGTAGAGTCGGGCAGGGAAGTAACCAGGCTAGAATGCGACTTATTGCTTTTTGTTTGTTCTTCACGCTTGAGGGCAAGCATGTGGTAAGTGTGAGCAGTTTGATAAGTCGTATTCTAGGCCTCGGTTACTGGTCAGTATGACAGGTTAAAATGATTATATTTGCAAAGCAGTTGCTCAAAGTGTGCAGGATAAGTGTTCTGGCCAGTAGGGAAGTTCCGGAGTGTTCGGGTAGAAAAAGCGCTAGCATGGTCTCATACTGATCCGTATACGTGCTAAAACGGGTTGAGATGAAGAAGACGGATAGCTGGGACGGATTACCCACAATTAAGGGCAAAGAAGTCAAATTGCAGCGAGGATTTACCCTAAAAATCAAGGGTAGCCTCCCTATAAAAGGTAGCCAAGTTGGAGAGAGAAGGAGCATCCGGGAGGAATTCACCATCATCCTTAGGTAGAGAGTTCTCTCGGTAATTTCAGTCTTTCAGCCGTGTCCACTTCTTGCCTCGCCGAGCCATGATCACCTGACGTTCAGAATGTTCCCGAGTTCCAGCCATCGTCCGTTCCAGTTAGCTAGATCGTAGTTCCAGTCAGAGATTTTATCGCCCGGAGTGGCAAACAATCTTTAAATTGCTTTCGTAGTTTAATTAGTTCTCCGTCTTTACGTTGGATTTCTGTTACATTTTGGGATTTTGTTGTTTTGAAATGCTTGCTTGGATATCCGAACGTGTTAATGCTATGAAGTTGATTTCCGTTTCGTTCATTGTAGTGTTCTTTTCTTTCCTTGTCTAGTTAGCTTAGATCTAAGATTTCTCGGTGTTTTAAGTGCTAAATCTCTAAATTCTGTTACGTAACAAATTTCTTTAGGATAGGTAAACATGTACTATTTGATCTGGAAGTAGATCGTTGCATGCAAGGCTTCGTTTTATTTTCTGAATCGATCTTTCATGTTGACCAGCATGCAGAAGTCCAGTTTCAGTGTTTGATTTCAGATTTGATTTCTTAGTTTTAGATCTGTGTTCGCGAGTTGTTAATCTGCGTTTGCCGGGTTGGATCTGGAATTGTTATCTGAGTTTAAGTTGTGTTGTTGGAGAAGACGATGTCCACATCCAGATTGGGGACCACCTTACTTTTATTTACTTTTGCTTTCTTTTGTCCTTCACCTCTGGTTGTACCTGCAGATCTGTCAGCCTAGTCACCACTACCTCCACTACACTCTGAATATTCTGTTTAGCCAAAAATAGAAATACCGTCCTTTCCAAACAATTTCTGTTACACCATGTCCCCTCATTTCCACGTACACAGTTGCATTCCATGATCTGCTCCCCCATCCTAGTCAGTAGGACGTCACCCTTTAATTACTCGCCTAGGTAGAAACTCAACCCGAGCGTGGTAGCTAACCAACCCTCCAAAACATCACCGCAGTAGTTTAAACGCACCATCTCTGTGGGATTCGACCCTTACCTCCACTATACTGATCAGTAGAAGTGGGTTGAGGAATCTTTGAAGACGAGGTCTAGGCTTAGTTAGGATCTTTATCCTGCCAGTAGGATATATCCTCACTTGAACGACACCTACGCACCTCGTAGACCTCTTCAGACACCTGTCAGAAGATTAGAGGTCGAGTACTGAAGATCTTCACGTGGAGACGGAGCAAGCCATCATCGATTCTTGATTGAATCAACGAGGTAAATTGGCTAATTCCGTAGTGAGCATGTTTTAGGGATTTTATATGCTAAAGCATGTTTTAATTCAAGTTATGAGCATGATACATGTGATAATTACGCGAATAGAATTTGTCTAAATAATCTGCTAAACAGATCAAATTTATGTGATCGGACTTCATGCACGCTTCCGCTGCCAACCCCTTCAATTGGTATCAGAGCCAGTCTTTGGCTCTAATTATTTGGATTTAAATTTCGCGAAATTCATGTATGCATGTATTATTTGATTGCGAAGCATGTTCTTGGTGTTTTGTTTAATTTATTATGCATGATGAACTCAAGAACTATCGAATCAAAGAACTTGAATTGCTCGATCGTACGAGACGTGCAATCCGTCGGCACTCGCGCCGAGACGGATAGCACCACGCGCGATCAAGGTAGGGTAGTCGAGATAGTGGGAGCCAGGGAACCGCGATCACGGGGCGACGTGCAGACGAGAATGGGCTCGTGCACGCCGCTGGCCGAGACCACACGCCCTAGATGGAGCTCGTGTCGAGATCGACACGGTGGAAGGTGTGGCACGCCAGTTCGACTGAGAACATGCCGAGGTGCTAAGCCACCAGGCCAAGAACCCTAGGCAAAAGGGTCGAGACGGATGCTGGCCGAGAGCAGCTGCGCTGTCGCGCGAACCGCTGGCCTGGAGCGCGCGCCACCCGGCGCATCGAAGATGCCGAGACAGGCGGTCGGAGCTGGCCGAGAGCAGGCGCGCCACCGTACGCTCTGCTGGCCGAGAGCTCGAGCCGCCCGATGGAACGCTGGGCCGAGACGTGTCGGCACCTGACGGTCGACACGACCGAGACGGGTGCTCGCCGCTGGCCGAGACGGAGGCGACACCCGATCACATTTGTACTCCTGGTATTTGTTTGATTTTCCTGCCAAAATCTGTTTTTTCACTCTTTATTGAAATTTAATTTCGTTTATTTGTTCGTTTTATTGGCCAAAAACCTAGCACACGTTTCATAAGTTAGATAATGAGTGTTGATAAGTTTTGGATAATGGGTGTTGTTAAGTTTTGGATTTACAGATTTCATATGTTCCTAATTTGATTGACACGGTTTTTCTATTGAATCAAGATTCGAAATTGTTTCTTCTTTTCGTTTTCACTGCAATATTTGTATTTTATTCTTTAGATTATGTATTGTTTATTTCGTACACCTTTTTTCTGTTTTTCCAGGGTAAAACCCTAGTTCTTATTGTTGGTGGTTTTTTATTTTGTGGGTACCTGTAAGGTGATGCTGAGGTGTAAGTAGTATACAAAATTGGCATAGCTTAGTAGTATTGTGAATTTTTGTGGATGTTGTGTTGCTGACATTTTTGACATTTTTTATAATGGGTGTTGACATTGCTGTCGACATTTTTGATAATGGGTCTTGAAATTTCCTCGTATTGACATTGCTTGGTTTGGTGTGTATGTTGTTGGGAGGCTGATATTTAAGCCTGTGGGTGATGAAATTTGCTTAGTAACTGAAATGTAATACTGATGCTTTTGCAAAATGGGTGTTGAAATTTGCTTAGTACAATTTCGTGGTGATAATTTATCTGGGAATGGAAACAACATGTTAGTGTATTGTTTTGTTTTGCTCTTGTAATTTCTTGTATCGACATTGCTTGGCTTGTTGTGTATGGTGACATGGTAGAATGACATTTTGTCGTTCTGTTCTGAAATTTTGATGTTGACATTGTTATAAATCCCTGGTCTTTTGCAATTTGCTTAGTACAATTCTCCTTGACATTACTTATTTATGCCAAGAGACCAAGCCTACGGATCAAGAGAACAACGCGTTTTTTCTTGCGCATCCTGAAGTCTCTCAATGAAAAATAGAAAACTCCTGTCAGGCAGCTCGGCTTCAGTGGTCTTCTCGAGTATGCCGTGGCGAGTATTCCAGCAACATTAGCCTATCGGCTACTGGAGCAGTTTAACCACCTACGGTGCAGTCTTAAGCTACCTAATGGTGATGAGGTCGCCATTGACGCGAAAGATGTTGAGCTATCTTTGGTTTCCCAAATGGGGGATTACATTTGATCGATGTGACATAATGATCGACATCAAATACCTTGAAACCATACCACTTGAGCAGGATGCTGATATACATGTTATGCAGACGAAGGTGCTAGAAAAGAGGAAGCTGCAAGAAACTGGGGGGTCCACTGTTCAAGAAAATATTTTTACTGCTGATGGAGACTGCTCTGATAGAGACATCACCCTGCGGCTATGTCAGAACCCGAATTGTTAATATTCTCGATGATTTGCAGAAAATAAAGAAGCATAGTTGGTGTCAGTACTTGCTTGACAATCTGATGAGGACACACGAGCTGTGGGAGAAAAACAAGTCCAAAGTTTTTAGCGGTCCAATAGTTTTCCTAGTGGTATGTTATTCATTTATTGCATTAATGCCATCGACGTGTTGATATTTAGTTGACATTGAGCATATATCATTGTTTGTGAATTAGAATCGGTTGTTGACATGTCTTGACATTGAGCATTGTTTGTGAATTAGAATCTGTTGTTGACATGTCTTGACATTAAGCGTAGACCATAGATTGTATCTGAATTAGATTTCTTGTTGACATTTCAATATATGGGAGATTAAGATGTCAATATATGGAGAATTAACAGAGCAAAATATCATCAAAGAATGACACCAGAAAAGAACAAATTATAACAGAAACGTAAAGTGATGACAGATTATGTATAGAGCATCAACTCAAGCATCAAAAAGCAGAGAATATTCAACAAATTTCACTCCGTAAAATCGTCACCATATTCATCACAGGGACATCAACAAATTCGAAATGTAACTCACTACTCAACCTCATTCATCAACGAACGTAAAAAAAATCCAACATAATAGTCATTGGTTTCATCATTATGATACACGTCTCTTTGTATTTTAGCATGAAAAATACCTTAAGCTTCGTAAGACATCTCCATTCAACGCAAAGCTTACGCCGGATAAAACTTCCACCGGAGAAGAATGCCGGAGAAGATTTAGGAGATCAATTTCAATCGGAGAAGATTTATTGAAGAACTACGTCTCTGAAAATATTTGATATTTCATGAATGAATGATTAATACAATTTTTTGGCTGAATGTAATCTCTTTCCTAATGTTGATAATTGTACATGCTCCTACTCACAGAAATTACTAATGTTTTACGCTAATCTCTTTCCAAAAATGATAATAATGGTAGTTTGGGAGGTTGGAGATAAATTAGGGACGCATAATTGACTTGTTTAGGAGTTAAATTGTTACATTCAATTCCTCTTAATAATATGGCAGATTAGCATGAAATTAGGGAGTGTTGTAACTGATGAAAAAATCAAATTCCATATAAACCCTTTGTTGACAGATTTGTAGGAAATGTTGACATTAGAAATATCTTATATATTAAAAGTAGATTAATTTGTATAGAGTGGGTAGGATTAAAGTTTGTATAGTTTGTATTATAGAGGGTTTGTATTTGATCATACTCCTACTCTTGTATTATATTATATATGAACATATCATCAGGGGTGCATTACCCTCCTTATTACCCCCTAGTATAAAACATAGGACTGATATAATCCATTGGATCTATTAATCTAATGGCTTTGATTAAATGTTAGTCGGTACATTATGATACTAGTTTCGTACATCAAAGGGCAAAATTGTATACAAGAATTATATAAGTCATTTTTAAAATTGAAACTCCATGATTTCAGTGTAAATTATGATTCTGATTCTTAATAGCAATTGACACCATTCTCTCTCCCCATTTCATCTCTCACGTCTCCCTCAATTCTACTCACCACCAAAACCCTAGCCGCCCTAAATTCGCGAAGAAAAACAGTTTTCTCCTCCATTTATCGCCGTCAAGACGAAGTGAAATACACAGTAGGCCGCAGTCTCTGTATATCTCGTCGGTTTATGGTTTTTTTTGTGACGATGAGCAAACAATCATCCAGTCTTTTCTGCAGACAACGAAAGCAGGTAATTTCCACTCTAATCACTCTCTTGATTTCTCAATTTTCAGTCTGCGCTGCTTATTCCGTGAATCGTGATTTCGCTACTCACGATTGAGCTTATGGTAATTAGTGATTTTCTGTAATTTTCGTTTTGATTTTGTAGATTTTTGGTGTTTTTTGTTCTTTTGTTTAACATTGATTCAGATATTGTTCATCATCACTTCATTCTGATGTTGTACATTATTTTCGGGTTGTATACATTATTCACACATATTGGTACATTATTTCACTCTGATGTTACATCATTTGTTTGTTTTTTTTTTGTTATAAAATGCCATAATATGTTAGACGGTATATACATATTTTGCATACAAAAATTCTGTACATTTGTGTGTAAAACAATGTTACATTACACATGTATACTTGTATATGACTTAAAAACATTATTTAGATAGTTTAGTACATCAATTAAGCCTGATTTTATGCATCATGTTCTATTACATCATTTAGTTACATCTGTACATCATTGTTCCATTACATAATTTAGCCATAAATGTACATTAATTGATATTGCATTGTATATGTTTCTGAATAGGCCAACGAGTGCAAGAATCGATTACGAGGACGACTTGGACAACGACATGCTCATTGCATTAGCGCAACGACTAACATTAAAGATGTTCAAAGATGTGCTACATTATTATTGTGTTGTAGTATGTCATGTACGAAAATTGTATTTTAATGTATATGTCACCTACTGAGTAATATAGATTAAAATTTGTTTGATGATGGCCAGAAGTTATATCCATTCCCCAAAGGTTAAGTATTGCATGGGCTAGGGTGTAGTACCAACCAGTAGCACAACGTTCACTAAGGGCAAGGAGTTAGAGTCGTTCTCATATGGTTCAATTATTTATTGTTGGGTGTAGTAGTAACTGTACATTAATGTGTATGGTTCATACATTACAAGACGACATTAAACTACTTCTTACGTACATTATTATACCGTTTACGTACATAAAAAAACAAACAATAAAAACAAAAATTATAGACAAGCGCTGGTAATATGCTCTAGTCCAATGGATTACTAAACCCAGTAGGGAAGGATTTATCTCCCTACCCTTGGTGAAGGTTTCTTTAGTGAGTAAGTACTACAACCTAGCCCAATGGATTGCTAAACCCCAATAGTATGGATTCAACGTGCTGCAAGACATTAACCTACTTCTTACGTACATTATTATACCGTTTTCGTACATTATTAAACCGATTACGTACATCAAAAACAACAATAAAAACAGAAATTATAAGCAAGCGTTGGTAATATGCCATAGCCCAATGGATTACTAAACCCAATGGGAAAAGATTTATCTCCCTACCCTTGGTGAAGGTTTCTTTAGTGAGTCGGTACTACAACCTAGCTCAATGGATTGCTAAACCCAAATGGTATGGATTCAACGTGCTACAAAATATTGAACTACTTCTTACGTACATTATTATATCATTTTCGTACATTATTATACCGATTACGTACATTATTATACCATATTCGACACAATCAAGCTAATGACGAAAATATGCTTAATTTAAACAATATTTGTGCATAAAGATGCTGCAAAATCAATAAGATAATCAACTAATATATTTAAAATTAAAAAAGAAAAACAAAGCAATGCAAAATAACTACCAAATCATGGGAGACGTGAATTATGGAATGAGAATAACTACTCAAAATGTCAACTTATTTTTCTACCTTTTCGCTTTTTTTAATGTTTAAATTAATTCTATCTAGCACAAATATAGACCATTAGATGACAAGAATCAATTGATTAGATTAGTTTTAGTTTTTAACGGTTTTATGCACATTAATCTGAATACATCCTCATATCATCATATACATTTGATATATGTTTAATACTCTCTATGTTTCATAGTAGTGAGTCATTTTGCTATTTTAATATGTTCCATAGTAATGAAATCATTTTCAATTTCTTTTAAAATTCAACATATTTTGTCTCACTTACTTTACTCTCTTTTACTTTATTCTCTTTTCATCTATCTACTTTTTCCTTTCCTACCTTATTTTTCATTTACTTAACTCATCTAATGCAATTTTTCTTATTCTCCATGCCAGAAAAAAAATGAATAATTCAAACTTTGATTTTTATGAATTTTATAGAATTAAAAATATTAATACCTTTTTACAAATTAAACTAAATATATAAAATAAAATAAATAATATTAAATATTCATCAAACAAAAATTATGCTTATATAAAATGCTCATATAAAATATGTAAATATCATTTCTCATTAGATACGACTGGATAATCACCTAGTGAACCACATATAGTTATCGATAAAATTTGATAATTATTTATGAATGAAAATTTGAAAAAACCACAGAAAATGCCACCCGAAGAATATTCTTAGACCAGGGAATAATTCTATAAATAAGATCCGAGAATTCGAATAAATATGAAAAAGATATACTTTGATCCGAGCCGAATTGAATTTGACTGGGAAAGAGTGTAATAGTTTTACAAGTAAACGTTGATAAATGATAGGTATTATTGCTTGGATAAATCAGTTTGGATTAATATAAGAAAATAAAGATTACGCTGTTATAAAAAGTAAAGATTAATTGTAACAATATTCCTAAATAGTTTAATTAACTTAAAATCTTAAATTACGAAATAGTCAAAGTTTGGTCAAATTTTGATAAGTTTATAAAGACTGAAAATATAATATTAAATCATGAATTTTTTAATTTTTCTTAATTATCTCATGTTATTCAAAATGATGTTTTTTTATTATGCTTGAAATGATTTTGTTTCATTAATAAAAACTAAATATTGAACTACATATAAATCCTAATTTTTCACAATCAACCGCAATTAATACTTAGTAGTTAAAAAAATAAAAATTTACTATTACTACTATTTAGCTTGTAACCTCAATGTAATTTTGAAATTATAGATAACATAGGTTGGCATTGGTCCCTCACAAATTACAGTAATTGGCAGAATCAGAGAGATTTTTCTCTATTAGTTACACTGAAAAATATTAGTAGTAAAATAAAAGAAAGATTATCCTAAAATGATACTGCTAGTAGTAAAATAATTGACAGCAATGAGCCTTATTGCAGCAAAGAAGTTGACAGCATTGTATGGGGCGCCCACTATTCCTTGGAAGCTGAGTTTCATCCCACATTTCTCCTCAATCTTAGAAGCCATAGTTGGTAAACAACGATTGTACACAAAAACAAATCTTGTTTTTCGCCATCCGACAACAATTTTATATGCTCAAAGTTGAAACTATTGTCGGAGCTATCTGCATTTTAGACATTCATTTCAGCTAAAGATCCATTTTTTTTTCTCCTGTCCTTAGTGGGCAGCAATGGTTTTCAAGAAAGTGGTAATTTTGATGATGGGTTGTTTGGGGATGTCGAAGCAGCCCACGCTGCCTGCTCCTCCAGCTGAAACTGCTGAATCTTCATCCACTGATGTTCAAATTTGTGGCTCAAAAAGAATCAGGCTCAGTGATGGCAGATTCTTGGCTTACACAGAGAGAGGAGTCCCCATGAATAAGTCCAGTCACAGAGTTATTGTCGTTCATGGATTTGGTAGCTCCAAAGAAATGAATTTCATGGCTTCTCAGGTAAAGTTATTTCTCCCCTTATGTTTTTTTCTTTTCTTTGGGAAATTAGTATTTGGTGGATTTAGGAAAGTTGCTCTAGGTGTAAATGCACTTTGTTTTTTTCATGTTCATGTTAAATAGGAGTAATAATTAGTCATTGTTGGACTTCTAGCTTGTAGTTGTTGTGACGATCGAGTGTTGGTTTCTTGTGGTGAATTAAATTTATTTACAAAGCAGAAACTTGAATTTTTGCTTCTGATTCTGTTGTGATATTATGGTTAGTTCTTTTTTCTTGTTTATTGAGAAGTTATATAGGGGTTGCTGATGTGATTTAGCCTCTAGGATTTACTTGAGGAGTTGAAGATATGTCTTCTGTTGTTCGACCGGGCTGGATATGGAGAAAGTGATCCCAATCCAAAGAGATCATTAAAGAGTGAAGCATCTGACATTGAAGAACTAGCTGATAAGTTGCAGCAGGGATCAAAGTTCTTCGTGCTTGGGGTTTCGTTGGGGTGCTACCCCATCTAGGATTGCCCACCGAACAGGTAGCGTAGATGTAGTTACTCTGTTTGATCCAATTAGGTTTGATGTTTGAGATATAGGAAAATTTTAATTTCTTGCTGTTTGTGATGTTTAGGCTAGCAGGTGTTGCATTAGTAGTTCCTTACATAAACTACAAATGGCCATCTCTTCCTAGTGAACAAACAAGAGATGACTATCGCATGGGCCTTTCCCGGTGGGCTGTTTTCGTTGCAAGCCATGCTCCAAGATTGTTGTATTGGTGGTTGACACAGAAATTGTTCCCTTCGTCGACTGTTCTTGATAGGAACCCTGCATTCTTCAGTCGAAAGGACTTGGAAGTGTTGAAGATCACACCAGGTTATCAATTGCTAAATCAGGTATCATCATCTATAAACATGAAAAAGAAAATCAAATGAACTATGTAGATCATGATGTGTGAGTGTGTGTCTTCTACCAATGCAGAACAAGATAAGGGACCGAGCTGTGTTTGACTCCCTACGCCGTTGCCTTTGGCAAGTGGGACTTTGACCCGTTGGAGCTGTGCAATCCGTACCCTCAAGAGGAAAGCACGGTGCATATATGGCAAGGGCACGAAGACAAGGTGCTGCCGTTTCAGCTGCAGAGGCACGTCTCAGGAAAACTGCCTTGGGTTCGGTATCATGAAGTCCCGGATGGAGGGCATCAGCTGGTTTATGATTCTGATGTGTGTGAAGCCATTTTGAGGTCTCTCGTCCTTGGAGAAGATCCTCCTCAAATGTACAGACCTCAATGCTAGTTTGCTTGATTTTTTATTATATTTTTTTTCATTCTTGTTCATCACAACATGATGATCTTGTAAAGTAGATTGCATAGTTGGTAATTTATTTATTTCAAAAAACTTTTGGTTGTCAATGGAGTTGCAGTTATTGATGTTAACCTTCCCAAATAGAGATTATTTGAAACGGAATCTACGATTTAAGGTTTTATAGCTGGCTTCAGCTTGCTTAGTTGGTTGTCTCTACTTTTTCTTCTCTATTTCTATTCACTTAATTTTTAAATCACTCTTTTTTTTTTGACAACTTAATCAAAACATTTAAGTTTTCAAATCCACATTAAAATCCACCACTATGATAATTTAGCTAAATTCACTGGGCCTACACTAGCTTATAAGCCCACTGCGCAGTGCAAAAGTATTGGGCCAGGGCCCTTTTTCTATCAATAAACCTTATACTACAACTATTTGTAAAAGCATTATTTTGTACACTCTTCGTCCCTCTGCAGTAGATGCGTTTCATTTTCAACACTCATTTTGAAAAAATAATAATAAATAATTAAAGTATAGAAAAAGTAACGTAAGAGATAGAATAATATAGAGAAGACTCTTATCTGTATTATTTTCTCTCTTATTTTACCCTCTCTACACTTTAACTATTTCTTATCATTTTTTTAAAAACAAGTGTTTAAAATGAAACGCCTATACTACAGAGGGGACCGAGGGAGTACTAGATACTAGTTTTTAAATCTCTCTCTCGCACACAAAAAGAAAAGGAAAGGAAAGAGAACTCATCGTACACTGTTTCTCATGGGACTAGGCCACGTTTATCAAAATTGAAAATAAATACTCTTATATGGCTCAATAATATTTGAATAAGTGATATCTGATGAACCTTTGGCAGGAAAAACTTAGTAACTTAAAAATTATATCTCTTGGCCCAAAAAATGAACACCGTCTAACACCAAGAGATCCAAGCCAAAAATCAGATGAGATCATGCAATAATTACTTATTGCCCATGAAAATATTAGTAGTAGCGTAAAATTATCATTAGTAGAACTGTATAGGATATGCCACAGAATTCATATTTTAGAAAATTACAAATAGTTACCATTTTTTGTTGTGACTATTACTTTCAATTAAAATAAATGATAGTAGTATTTTCTATCAGAATATTTTACGGTTCAAGACATGTTTACATTTATGTATTACTCCTTACACTATTAGCTTTCTGAAAATATAGAGTAGAGTTTTTCAATTCTTTCACTCATTAGCTGACGCACATCAAATTTTTATTTCTCTTTTGAAGTGCCTGTTCAATAAGAGTGAAATGTACCGATCATCAACTAGTTGAAAAACTACAAGTCTCATATGATTATCTTACTCCCCTTTGGAGACGAAGTTTTACCAACCAATATTTCCATTATTCCTCCTAGCACGTTAACCTAAATTTGACAAAGCATATTTTAGCATTTAATATTATTGCGTATACATGAAAGAAGATTAAAAATATGTTAATGAATCAATTTTAAATGCAAATTAAAGACACGAGCATCCACAATAGCGGATGTCCCGGCGGACGTTCGACCGGGACGTCCGCTATTGCGTTGATTGAGACGG
The DNA here is from genome assembly GCF_004379255.2 of Salvia splendens. Classification (NCBI taxonomy): domain Eukaryota; kingdom Viridiplantae; phylum Streptophyta; class Magnoliopsida; order Lamiales; family Lamiaceae; genus Salvia; species Salvia splendens. Next base: position 12,952,374 of record NC_056033.1, read on the forward strand.
ATGCGGACGTCCCAAGCGGACGAGAGGTCATCCGCGGGTGTGCGCGGACGTCCAATTTTCAATTTAAAAAAAAACTCTATATATACAGCTCGTTGAACTTCATTTCATTCGCACCACTTGTATTAACGAGTTTCTCTTCTCTCTCTCTACGTTTCTATCGGTAGATCCAAAATGGCTAGTGGTGGTGGTAGTGGTGCGGGTGGTAGTGGTGGGGATGCTGCTGACACAAGGCGTCGAATTAATGAACAGTTGAGAGCTTATACGTCCGCCGAGATAAATCATTTGGTACAAGAGCACTTGCAGCAACAGCTACAGCCGGTGGTACCTCTCCCCATCCATCGTCGAGCTGTAGTACCCCGGGACCACATCGCTGCACACCGCCGGTTGTTTGAGGACTACTTCACGGAGGAGTCGCGGTTTGGGGAGAACTTTTTCCGGCGGCATTTTAGGATGCACCGGCGGCTATTTAGGAGTATTGTGAACGCTTTAGAGCGTTCACATGACTAATTTAATGTGTATGATTATCTTTCAGTTGCTCCATTAAAGTGATCTATTAAAGATTAAAGTTTGGGCTAAAGTGTATTTATTTGTTATGGAAATAAGTGTAGATACCATATGCGATTTTCTATTTGATGAGAGACCGAATAGAAAATAAAGGGTCATATCAGAAGAACATTTGATATCTCTGTATTCTACTGTTGCGAAGAATGTCTCTGATTGTTTGGAAGATCCATAGTCGCTACAAAGCAATTCCGCCTTTCAATTCGTTATGGATCAAGGTACGCTTCCGCTCTACAGTTTATGCTCCTTCTCCGTTGTTCTTGGTTAATCATCATAGAGAGCTTTATGTAATTGTTCACTCAATTATTCCAACAAGTGGTATCAGAGCCACTCTATTGATGATTCTTTGAGAATAGGAAAAAAGGAAAATCAGGATTTCATGTTCTAGCTTGTTTCGTGAATCCATAAAATCTAGGGTTTTGTATTTTATGGATTTGGTTGACTGTTTTTTTTGCTGAATTGTTTTTCTGTTTACCGTGAAGAATTGTTAATGAATTGAATTAATTCATGGTGGATGGCTTTTGAATTTAATCAATTCTTGATTACTTTGGTGAACTTTAATTGATAATTTGAATTCACAATTGCTCAAGTACCGAGAATTGCTAATTAGTGAATTCATTTGATTTAAGGTTTTGTTTATGCACGCATTCCAGTACGGCTTTGGTTGTTGAATTGGTAATTTCATTGTGGATATGCATACACGTATGAGAGCTATTGTGGGTGTATGTTTTGCATACTTGACGAAAATATTTTGTGGATTGATGTTGTTTGTCTCGTAAGTTTTGCTTAATTGGTCAACAAGAAATTGAATGTCTGCGCACACAGACCTTTTGCTTATGAATTGAGTTTTTGTTTCGTGTTTATCTCAGTTAGAATAATGGTGAATCAAAAGTAAGAACTGAGAATTCATGATTATGTGTTTCGTGCTTTCAGTTTCGGTAATTAATTTTGCAAAATGTATAATCTTGTTGGGCAATTAAGGTTTTCGTGCTCCCATGTTTTGGGGAATCCATAAAGTTTAGAATTCGTGGATTCATTTGGTTGTTTTGATGTTGCTTTGGCTGTTTATGTTTGTTGTTTACGATCTTGGGAACATTAAAATTCAATTTTTTTTTATCAATTTTTATGGTAAAATCAGATTTTGAAAAATTATACAGAATCTTGTACGGAGTTAGCGATTTGTTGGGGAGCTATTGGGCTGGCCGTATGGATTTAACGACTTGCTGAGTTTGCAAGGTATGCGAACCCAGTGCCTCGTTGGCTAGCCACTATGTTTCGGAAAGCTATTAACGACTCGCTTGTGAGCGTTTATATTCGGTTTTAAGTTTAATTTTTGAATTCAAATTTTCGAGTACATCTCATGTTCCTTATTTTCTACTAATGAGTGTGTATTTTAATGCGGATATTAGTCGGCCAAAAGGAAGATTAATATTTGGCACGAGATACGCATATACTTGTGGTAATAAATGCGTGACAATTATTCAGTTTTCATGAGTATTGTGATGCCAAAGGGTGGACGCTACTTAACAGGATCTTATTGTCAGTGTTTAACCACTGTAAGGAGGTTGCCATTTACAAGTTCATATTACTGTCAAAAGACTTGATGTGGATGTTGTTCTCGGAACCTCGTAATGTTTTACTAATATTCAAAGTAGATTAGTCGAAGCTAGACGTTGCAAAAGTAACCTCTCTTGTCTAGACTTCTTTATTGCGAATGTTAGGATGGTATGTGTGTGTGTATTTTAATGCGGATATTAGTTGGCCAAAAGGAAGATTAATGTTTGGCACGGAATACATATATACCTGTGGTGATAAATACGTGATAATTATTCAATGTTCATGTGAGTAGTGTGATGCCAAAATGTGGACACTACTTGACCGATCTTATTATCATTGTTTGATCACTACGATGAGGTTATCAATTATAAATTCATATTACTGTCAAAAGACTTGATATGGATGTTGTGCCGGTACCTCGAGATGTTACCTTCTTATTTGAATTTCATTATGTGAGCATGACAATTATTTCGGTTTTGTTCACTGTTCATTTATGATGTCTGCTTCTGCGGTTTCTTCCAACATGAACAATATATTAGTGTTGAATGGGTCAAATTTTAAGGATTGCAATGATTATATTTGATTGCTCTGGGTTGCATGGATCTGGATTATGCGCTAAGGATTGAGCAACCAACTTCTCCTACGGACGGTAGTACTTCTTATCAAAGGAGAAACTACGAGAAGTAGGAATACTCGAATCGCGTAAGTCTACTGATCATTGGGTTTAGCATCCTAGAAGCCTTTCGAGGAACTGCATCTAAGTATATCACTAAGGCAGTGAATATACCTTGCCAAAAATTAAGGAACGTTTTGAGAAAAATATTAAGGCTGAGACAAGCATGCTTGATCTCAATAAAGTATCAGGGCAAGGGCAACATAAGGGATCACATTATGAAAATGTCTTGCGTTGCTTCACTTAAGCTTTTTTTTTTAAAATTAACTCCTATATAAGGGAGAAAATTACAAATAAACTCATATACTATAGATAGGAGGAAATTACAACTGATGTCAAGAGGGCTCGAACTCGGCACCTCATGCAATAATGTCTAAGCTCCTTGCCGTTAGGACAAAGGCTCTGGACGTTGCTTCACTTAAGCTTGAATTCTAAGGACTTGCTTGTGCATTTGGTGTTGCACACCTGGTCAGTATCTCAAGAAATTAAGTAAAGGGCATTAAGAAAAGTGTATTGAGAATGTTGCTATGAATAAGGGTTCATCATAAAAGAAACAACATAAGGATAATGATAGTTGTTTCCTTTGTGGTAAACATGGATATAAAAGGAAGAAGAATTGTGACAAATATCACGCATGGCATGCATAGGAAGTTACAATTCTTATTTTGGTATGTTCTGAAGTTAATTTAACTCTAGTCCCTAATGATATATAGTGAGTAGATTCTGGTGCTACTACTCATATAAGGTTATCGACGCAAGATTGTCTGAGCTACCGAAAGTCAATTGATGGTGAAAGATACATATATGACAAATCGATGGAAGTATAGACTATTGAGCATTGTAGATTGTTATTAAAGACTGGAATTATTCTGGTTTTGAAGGATACTTTATTGTACCGTCTTTAGACAGAATTTGGTTTCTGTTTCTGCTTTGGACAAATTTGATTTCTCTTGTTCATTCAGAAATAGTAAAGTTCTTCCTTCAAATAATTTTAATATTGTGGGCACTGTTTCCTTAAGTGCATATAATAATCTTTGTATGCTCAATTATGTTACTTCATATTCAGAAGCTTTACATGTTGAATCAAAAGGGGACAAAACAAATTAAATAATGAGAATTTGGTTAATTTATGGCACAAGTATTTAGGTCATATCTCGAAATAAAGGATTGTGCGGCTTGTATCAGATAGTATATTGAATACACTTATCTTTTCAGATGTTGATTGTTGGTTCAATGTATCGAAGGAAAGCAGACCGAACATAAGAAATTAGGTGTCGACAGAGGTATAGACGTCTTAGAATTGATATATACGGACATTTGTGGTTCATTCCCTTTGGTTTCATGGAATGGTCAACAATATTTTATATTAAGTAAAGACGACTGTTCTCATTATGGGTACCTATATTTAACCAATGAAAAGTCTGAGGTTCTAGACAAGTTCAAAATATTCAGGGCTGATGTTGAGCTCCAACTCGACAAAGGTATTAAGAGAGTCAAATATGGCCCATGGTGGCGAATACTACTATAGAAATGACTGCTAAGGTGAACAATGTCAAAGACCTTTTGTCCTCTATTTGGAAGAGTGATCGTCCCTTAGTACACCATGTCGGGATTGCACAGAATGAGTGGTGTAGCTGAAAGACGAAATAGAACTCTTAAAGATATGTGAAGGATTATGATTTATCATTATTCTTTGTCACATTTGCTTTGGGGAGAAGCATTAAAGACTATAGCATATATATTCTCATTTGATCATCCAGAAAAATTTTGGGATTTTTTAAATTTTATGATCCCACAAAATGAACTAATTTGGGATGAGATATATAGTATTATTTGAGGATGTTGAGTTTGGGGGGAAGAATGTATAAAGGAACATTACTTTTGAGGAGGAGTCTGTATAGACACCTATTACTGCTTCTGACAATGTTCATGTATCAATTACTATAATTGAAGAAGAAGCAGATTAAGAACCTCAAGATGATAATGTTGTAAACATTCAATCTCATGTGGATGATGTCATTTAAAGTCAATCTCAACAACCTCAATTAAGACTCTCGTAAATGGTACCACAAATTTTATAAAGTAGTTCTTTCATTTGGATTCAGAAAGAATGTTATTGATGGTTGTGTGTATCACAAGTTCAGTGGGAGCAAATGCATCTTCTTGTGGAATATTGCACAACACCAAGAATCACTCTAGAAGAAATTTGAGGTGAAAGATCTTGGGATAACCTCTTTTGTATTTGGAATCGAAATAAATTGAGATAGCTCTCGAGATATTCTTCGGTTGTCACAAAAGGGATATATTGAAAAAGTGCCTAAAGTATTTGAGATGCATAATTGCAAGTAAAGAAATACCTCTATGACTAAGGGAGACAAACCTAGTCTCATTCAATGCCCTAAGATAAATCTTGAGATTTAGAAAATGCAGAAGGTTCCATATGCTTCGGCGATTGAGAGCCTAATGTGTGCTCAAGTGTGTATTAGACCCAATTTGGTTTCAATTGTTTATATGTTGGGCAGATATCTCAATAATCTGACATGGATCATTAGGAAGCAGCAAAACGGGTTATGAGATATTTACAGAGAACTAAGCATTACATGCTCGCATACAGAAAATCAGATCATTTGGAGAGATCTTTAGGCATTTTGATTCTGATTTTGTTAGATGCCAATACAGTAAATGATCCATTTTAGGTTACGTGTGTCTGTTGGCTATGGAGCCATTTCGTGGAGAAGTGCTGAGCAAACACTTGTAGCTACTTCTGCCATGACAACATAATTCGTAACTTGTTTTGGGCATCTAGTTATTGAATATGACTGTGAAATTTTGTCACTAAGCTGCATATTGTTAAAAGTATTGAAATACCACTAAAGTTATGTTGTGACAATAACCCTGCAGCATTGTATTCCAAACGACAAGAGCTCTGCTATGTCATAGTTTCTTGGTTGTAAATTAAAGTTCAGAATGAACAAATACCTATAGAGCATAATGAACACATTTGATAGTAAATTCGTTCACTAAAGGACTAACACTCAAGGTCATTCATGGGCATGTAGCCCAAATAGGTGTTATGTTGTTTAAGGGTACTTCCGTTCAGTGGGAGTAATTTTGGTTATTGCTCTATATTGTGTTTTGAACATGAAGTTATAAACTCATGTTATTCTCTACAGAAATAAAGTATTGTGTTTTGTCCATTACTTTTGTAATTTGGTTTGGGTTTGATCTCATTAAGAATTTGGGAGGACCAGTTGAAAATAGGCATGTATGATCACCTTGCATGAAATTTTCATGCTACACTCCATAATTGATTTATTGTTGATTATATTTGCATATGTGATTACTGTTGGGTTTAATCATGAAAAAATATGGTGACTGCCTCTTTAGTATTATGCCGGTATGGTTGATAATAAGATTGTTCTGGAATACACTATGTGATAGCATATTTGAGCGTTCATTCGGTTAATACACATTTATTTGGTGTCATGTGTTGCCCAAGTAGGAGATTGTTAGAATTTTTGGGCTTCCGCATGACTAATTTAATGTGTATGACTATCTTTCAGTTGCCTAATTAAGTGATCTATTAATTGTGATTGAGCAGTCCCAGCTATCCTCATTCTCCATCTCGAGCCATATTTGCATGTATACTGGTCAGTACGTAATCGTCCTGACGCCCTTTTCACTTGAAGTGTCTGAAACTCTGCCTACTGGCTAGAATGCTTACCCTGCACGCTTAAGCAACTAGTTTTTGCAGATATAATTCAATTACGCACATCATACTGACCAGTAACCTAGGCCTAGAATACGACTTATCAAACTGCTCACACTTACCACATGCTTGTCCTCAAGCGTGAAGAACAAACAACAACGAATAAGTCGAATTCTAGCCTGGTTACTCCCCTGACCGACTCTACCTAAACTAGACTCGACGCAAAGAAAAACACTTGGTCAGACACAGAAAAAAAAACACACAAACACACAAACACAAATAAAACCAAAACACAAAGATTTGGGCTATATTTTCAACAATCCCTTACCTCGGGATCTGGTGCAATCCGGCCTTAGACAGCCTTGAACTCCTGCCACCCCCCCATTCCTTCCTGGTCAGTACATCCGTTTGTCAAGATCGCCCAAACTCTCGGCCAAACACTAGATTCACTCGGTCTCTCATACCTCACCGGGAATGTTAGGACCGCATTCTCTCAATATGCTCAACCACACTTGCTTCGGACTTAGATCTCACGTGCAGCTACTGAAGGACTTAAAGGCTTGTAATGGAGCTATTGGGTTGCAGCGTTTTGGGGTAGATGTTCCTAAGGCTCTAAGTTTTCAAAATTTCTATTTTATTAATGCGGGAGAACTGTGTGCTGTAGGCTTTTGATCAGTTGCTTTTTAGCTGGCGCTTCTGGCTTGGGTCTCCAACTGTTCAGTATCATCTTGTGGCTTTGCCACCTTATTCCTTCTCTTTTTTTTTGTGGTCAAGTTTCTGACCATTTTTCTCCACATTCTTCTCTCTTTTTTTTTTTTTTTGTGGCTTCGCCACCCTTATTCCTTCTTCTTCTCCCCCCCCCCTTTTTTTTCTTTTTGTGGACCCGGGATAACTCCCTGGTCGATTTTCTTCCGAACCTTCTTGCCCAGCTGGAGTCTGCTTTCTTGTACAACTTTCTGGCCAGTAGGCTTCATTCGCCTCACTCTTTGCACACACACAGTCCCAGTGGCTAGGGGTATTTATCTGGGTAAAAGAGTTAGGAAAAAAGGTTCTAAGGGTGGTTTTTTTTTTTTTAGATGGGGGGTTTCCTACTGCCTTCAGTCTTTGCTACCCGTGGTCACTTCATCCTAGGCAATTTGTGGCAGCCTCTCTTTCTTTTCCATATATGTGGAAAGTGGTTCCACTTAAAGCTTATAACTCACATTTTAAGAGGGCTTTCGCGCTTGGCTCTAAGTATGGGCTTTTCTCTCATACTCACATCATCTATCCTGACTAGGAGGTACTAGGGAGGGTGGTTTCGGTTTTCCAGCACGTCTTATCTCCCTCAGTTCCCTTCACCGTCAGCTCAAGACGGTTGAGTTTTAAGCCCAATCAACACACAAAATAAAAAAACTAAACCTAACAGGACACTAACACAAGCACGAACACAAAAACTACCCATATACACATACTCATCATACTGGTCATTGCGTCCCCCCTCCCACTTCACAAGTGTCTGCCCTCAGATAGGGCTGTGAAGTGGAAAAGGTAATGGCCAGTATGATGGACACATAGACAAACAGACAAAAACAACAAATTGAAACTAAAACTTCTCACACTTAGACTATGGAATAGGCTAAGTGTGAGATTTTGAAAACCTAAACAGCAACCAACAAAACACATATATATACAAAACTCCTCACACTTAGGCCGTGCAACGGACTAAGTGTGCGTCAATCATGCTTACGAAAAACAGAAAACACAACACATGCGTCAAAAGACAACCCCTTAACTTCTCACACTTAGACTATAGAATAGGCTAAGTGTTATGAACGGGGTTTGCGCACAAACAGAAATTATACTACCTAGACACACAAAACACAATTAAAACAAACGAAGAGCTAAAAACGAGAAAAAAAAACTAACTGGTCAGATGGGGGTGGTCTTAGCGAAGTCTCCTGCTCCTCCGTGGGGCAGGTGGTGTAGGCTGCTTTTCCAGGGGTTCCTCTTCCGTTCCAGTGTGATCCTCACTCTCCTTCGCCGGTTCCTCGGCTGCTGCCGGCACCTCGGCGTTCTCTTCCTCGGGCTCGTCTATCATTGTCTCTGGTGGGTGGGTCTCATCGTTCTGGCCTCCATGGCCGCTTGTTCCTGTAGCTTGTTCTTTCTTCCGGCTGGTCACTTCTTCCAACAACACATCTATCACGGATGCCATCCGGCCCATCTCCGTGATCAATCGATGGTTTTCCTCTCCCAAAGTAGTCACTAACGTCTCCATAGCGTCTTGTTTTTGAGCCAATGTCTTCTGCTCTGCAGATCTCTCCAACATCCTTTCCATCACTGCCGCTAGCTTGAACATCTCTGCTTTCAATTGCTTATTCTCCTCTCTAACTTCATCCATTTCCTTCTCCATTCTGGCTTGACGTTGTTCCTGGTCCGATGCCAATTCGATCATTTCTGCCCTTATCTGTCTGCTTCTCTCCGCTATCTTCTCCACAGCTTTTTCCATCCCCTCTTGTCTCTGGTCGTGTGCCGGTGCTTCATGAGCTGCTGTCAACCGAGCAGTGGGTGTAGCTTCCTCTCCCATCGCGTAGAAGTGTGGCACGCCTTGCCTCATGTATACCGCATTCGTCCGGACGAATAGGGGGTATCAAACAATCCTGGGGCGTCCACCATCGTCAAGGGGGTTAAGTCTTTGTCCTCTGAAACGGTGACGTTGTTTCTCACAAAGATTCCCAATATATGGCAGAGGGAAATATTCCGTGCTGGGTGGGTAGCGATGAGGTGACATGTGTATGTAGTCCAGAACCCTAAGTGCAACTTCTTTCCTCTCTTGGCACACCACATAAGATACAATTCCGTCATCGATGTCCGGACTGCCGAATTCGACTGTCCTAAAAGGTTGTAACCCAAGAAGAGTTGAACCAGGCGTAGATTAGGATCGTTGAGATGGATAGATCGGGAGATAGTGGACTGAAACTGCCCTGCCCCGGGGTGAGTAAGCTCTTCCCAAGCTACCTGGGGCTTAAAGTCCACATGCCTGCGGGGAATCCCCCGCTCCCTATCTCTCCACTCGGGCCCTATGGCCTCCTCCAAACTGCATATCCCTAGCCGAACAGTCCATTCAATCAAATTCATCCTAATCTCTCCTCCAAATACTCTGAAACTGATGCACTCTACATCCAAATCCGTTGTGACCTTGAATCGAAAGGTCGCGAAAAATTCTTTGGCCAAATCGACCGGAACATTCAAATTCTCATTCCTTAACAGCCATTCAAAACCCAATTCGTGGAAAAGGGCGAGAAACGATTCCCGAACCTTCAATTCATCTAACGAGGGGAGATGAATTACCTTTCCACACTTAACCTTCTTGCCTTTTGCGTTCTTGGTGCGATAGATGGATTGGAGCTCCTTGGAGTCAAAAAATTGCATCCCCTCCACCACGTCATCTGTGAGCTCCACCGTCCAACGCTTATATCGGAGTGGTTCTGCAGGTGGATGCAATAGTTCCCGATGATCGTTAGGGAGTTGCTGCTCCTTGTACTCCTCATCTTCCATGGTCGTATCGCTATCGGATTCAGATTCTTCACTGATCTCATATTCACTGTCACTCTGTGTTTGCCGGTTTGATGGGGTCCTCTGGTCAGCCTCAGTGATCACGATGTCTGTGTTCACGGTACGCGGTTTTTTGGTACTCGGCTTGTTCTTCACAACGGCTTTTCCTTTTTCTTTCTATCTGGTACCTGGCTTCCTCCTCAGCTTTGTCGTCCTCTACTTCGGGGTTCTTTCTCAGCTTGTGTTGAAAATGGGTACTGGGTAGTAGGACCGGTCTCCCTGTGGCCTACTGACCTGGATGCGAGGTCCAGACCCTCAGCCATCCCGTCAGCCTCTTCACCTTGGCCACTCAGTGTTGGAGAGACCGCTTCGGTTTCCTCTGCAACAGGTAAAGACTCCTCCCCAGGTTTTGTGGGAGTGGTCCTCTCCTCTTCACTCAAGATTTCCACGGGATCTGCCTCTGTGTTCGGCTTCGCCCTACTAGCTGCCCACTTTCCCAAGCATCTCTGCGAAATTCTCCGCGGTTTAGGTGAGTCTGCCTTGGGGTCTGCTTTCACCACCAGTTTCCACTTTATGGGCTTGGGCTTCACTACCGGAGGTGCCACCGGTTCTGGCTCATTGGTTTCTGCAGCTGTTTCCTCCTCTCCTACCTGCATTCTACCATCCCCTACTTCTACTCGGGGATCTACTGGCTCTTTTTCTTTACTCGGTGCTTCTCCTTCCCCTCCTACCAACTGGAAAGGTCGGCCTTCCGGTATGTTTCCTGATGTGGCTTTCTCCCTGTTTCCTGCTGCCCCCAATGCGAGGTCTAGACCCTCAGCCATTGGTGCAGTGTCCTCTTCTCTCTGGTTGACCCTGTTCAGAATCGAGTCAAATTCTTCGTCTGTCATTAGGCCTTGTTTTCTGGCCGATTCATTCAAATCTATTTCCGGCCTTCTCACTTCTTGAACTACCGGCTCCGCTTCGGGCGTTTTCTCTGTTCCTTCGCTCCCCTCCGGAGTTGTCTTGCCTTGACTCGACTTTTTCGTACGCTCCTCAGAGTCGGAGTCGTAATGTGCGGTGATAGCATCGAGCTCTGCCGAATTCGGCACTGAATTTGCTGCATGACTGTCCGGCGCAGGCGGGAGTTCACTGGGTGTGGTTCCTACGCCCCCCATTTGATCAAAACCAGTCAATTCCGCCGTCCAGTCCCGAGTAGGGTCCTGTTGACGAAGAAATGCCATCATGGCATCCATGGAAATCCTAGGTGGTGGCTGAGCGGTCGGTGCGGGTGGCGGTGGATTTTGCTGTGGTTGTGCCTCCTGGGTTTCTTGGCGGCGCGGTTTGATTTTCCGGGCGAAAGCTTTCTTCCCCATGAGTGGAAATCTGCGATTTAGTGGTGAAAAGGTAGGGTTGAGGGTTGAGAATGATGTTTCCGCGAGAGAGATGGACAAGGATTTCTTGAAAGCGAATTGAAAATGAGGGTTTGTGAGGGGAAAGGGTTGAGACGGTAAGTTTAATTCGGGTGAGAGAGAGCAGTTGCAGGTGGTTGTAACCGGTTATTAGCGGTAGCCGGTCGCGACGTTTCAGACGGGAAGGGCGGTTAAGGTTGCTGGCCTCTGATTGGTCCGCGCGTCTTTTCCCTCTGCTCACGCGCCATTTCTCTTGCTGTCACCCTGCAAAAGCTACACAAGCTTTAATTCAAATTTTCGTCCTTTTCATAATTCCTCCTCTACTTGCCTAAAAAAGGAGACTAATTTAAATTGGCACTTAAATAACATTTTGAAATAGCACCAGATAAGCAATCCTTTGGTCAATGCGCACTTCAAATTAAAATTAAGGCCCGAAAATATTTTTTTGGATTTTTTGGAATTATCTAGCGTGCAAAAATTAATTACGTATTTACAATATTTACAACTTTCTTAGGTAATTTGGAATTCAACTTGGCCAGTATATGCATACTATTCTCAAAGGGAAACTGGCCGCGCGGAATTGCAAATTCCTATCTTACTGATCAGTATGAAACCGATGTAAGTGGCTGTAGTGGAATTTCATCCACTACACCCACCTCGCTATTATCCCTGAATATTTTCAACCTATGCCCATTTACTATGAAAGGTTCAGAGTTAGAAAAACTCCCTGAAATTTCTACTGCCCCGTTGGACCGGAGTGCAGTTATGATGTAAGGTCCTGTCCACTTGGACTTGAGTTTCCCTGGCATAAGCTTCAATCTTGACTGGAAGAGTAGTACTTTCTGGCCAACATGGAGCTCCTTAGTCCTCAGATTTCGATCATGCCATAATTTAGTTCGTTCTTTGTACCACATGGCGGAATTGAATGACTCCAATCTAAGTTCCTCAAGCTCCTGCAGTTGCAGCTTCCTTTCCTCTTCACAGGCTGTAGCATCCATATTCACTTTCTGTACTGCCCAGTATGCTCGATGCTCGATTCCAACTGGTAAATGGCACATCTTTCCAAAGACAATCCGGTAAGGGGACATGCCTATGGGAGTCTTGTAGGCTGTTCGATACGCCCAGAGAGCATCCTCTAACCTTACACTCCAATCCTTCCTAGAAGTGTTCACCGTCTTCTCCAAAATTTTCTTTATTTCGCGGTTAGAGATTTCTGCTTGACCATTTGCTTGCGGATGGTAAGGGCTGGATAGTCTATGGTGCACACCGTATTTCTTCATTAAAGCTTCAATTGTGCGATTACAGAAGTGTGTACCTTGATCGGATATGATCGCCCTGGGCACACCGAATCGGCTGAAGATATGACTCTTTAAGAATTTGGCCACTTCCTTGGCTTCACACGTGCCTGTGGCCTTGGCTTCCACCCATTTGGAGACGTAGTCTACAGCAACTAGGATATACAGATTCCCATAGGATGAAGGGAAAGGCCCCATGAAATCCATTCCCCATATGTCGAATAACTCGCAAACTATTACGGTTACCTGTGGCATTTCATCCCGGGCAAATATTCCACCGGTCAGTTGGCAACGCTCACAACTTCTGCAAAACTCGTACGCATCTTTGTTGAGGGTTGGCCAATAAAAGCCGCTATCCAAAATCTTCCTAGCCGTCTTCTTGGACCCGAAATGTCCTCCGCATGCTAACGAATGGCAGTGGGTCAAAACATCCTGCTGATCCCAGTCAGGAATGCACCTCCTTATCACTTGATCGGACCCTATCCTCCACAAATAGGGGTCGTCCCAAAAGTAGTATTTCGCTTCACTCTTGATCTTCATTCTTTGGGCTTTGGTAACACTTGGCACTTCTGGAAGCTCTCCAGTTACCAGGTAGTTGGCCAGGTCCGCGTACCAAGGCTCTTGCCCTACCTTCTCTTTTCCTTTTGCTGTATCATTCTGACCAGTAAGCTTGAACACTTCTTCCCAATCAATTTTTCTGGGCACAAAATCACCTCACACAAATGTTCCTCTGGAAATTTATCATGCACTTCGTCACCATTTCCATCTTGCACTATTCTGCTCAAATGGTCCGCCACTTTGTTCTCGACTCCTCGCGTATCTTCTACCTCCCAGTCAAATTCTTGTAGCAAGAGTACCCATCGGATCAAGCGTGGTTTGGATTCCTTCTTGGCAATCAGATACTTAATCGCCGCATGGTCAGTATACACTATGACCTTAGATCCCAACAAATATGGCCTGAACTTCTCGAAAGAATACACCACTGCCAGCATCTCCTTTTCAGTGGTATCGTAATTCCGCTGGGCTTGATTTAAAGTCTTGGACGCATAAAAAATTACGTACCTCTTCCCGTCGATCTTCTGACCCAGCACGGCTCCTACCGCAAAATCGCTGGCGTCACACATTACTTCGAACGGATGGTTCCAGTCAGGAGCCCTTATGATAGGTGCGGATATCAACTTTTCCTTGAGAAGGTTGAAAGCAGCCTTGCATTGCTCATCAAAGATGAATTCCACGTCATTCTGAAGTAATCTAGTAAGGGGCTGGGCGATCTTGGAGAAATCCTTGATAAATCTTCGATAAAATCCGGCGTGCCCCAGAAAACCCCTTATTCCCTTCTGATCAGTAGGGAATGGTAATTTGGATATAACATCTACCTTGGCTCGATCCACTTGGATACCTCTCTCTGAGACCACGTGTCCTAAAACTATCCCTTCGGCGACCATAAAATGGCACTTTTCGAAGTTCAAAACCAAACTCTTTGCTTGACATCTCTCCAAAACTATATCTAAATGGTGAAGGCAAGAGTCGAACGAGTCTCCGTAAACCGTAAAATCGTCCATGAATATCTCTATGCAATCCTCAATCAAATAAGAAAATATGCTCATCATACATCGTTGAAACGTACCTGGAGCGTTGCACAGGCCGAAGGGCATGCGACGGTATGCATAGGTTCCAAACGGGCAAGTGAAAGTGGTCTTGTCCTGATCCTCAGGATCTACGTAAATTTGGAAATACCCGCTGTACCCATCTAGAAAGTAGAAAAACTTCTTCCCAGCTAATCTCTCCAACATTTGGTCGATGAACGGCAGGGGAAAATGGTCCTTCCTGGTCGCATTGTTCAGCTTACGGTAATCGATGCACATTCGCTAACCCGTGACTAGCCTCGTTGGGATCAGTTCATTCTTCTCATTCTGAACTACTTGGATGCCCGACTTCTTTGGGACCATGTGGATCGGGCTGACCCACTCACTATCCGGTACTGAATAGATAATCCCTAGCGACAACAACTTCAAGATCTCCTTTAATATCTCTTCTCGCATGTTAGGGTTTACCTTCCTTTGAGCATCTCGATGTGCCTTCGCTCCTTCCTCCAACCTAATGTGGTGCATGCAGACGTCGGGGCTAATCCCCACTAAATCTGTAAGACTCCATCCAATTGCCTTCTTGTTCTTGCTCAGCACGGTCAGTAGCCTAGCCTCTTGTTCTTTCGTGAGGCTGCTACTGATGATCACTGGATAAGAGTTCTCCTCTCCAAGGAAGGCATACTTCAAATTTGGTGGCAACTTCTTCAGCTCAACTTGAGGTGGAAGTGTGTCTACATAACACAAATTTTCAGAATCAATCGGTTTCTTCATGGCTTCATTGATATCAAAAGTAAATTTCTCTCCATGGAAATCAATGCAAATTGCCCCCTCGGCCATGTCTACTATTGTCTTAGCCGTTCTCAAAAATGGCCTTCCTAACACTCCACTAGATTCCCTAGCTTCATGCTCACTCATTTTGATCACATAAAAATCAGCAGGATAGGTAAAATCATGCACTCTTAATAACACGTTTTCTAAAACTCCCTCAGGACTTATGCACGACCTATCAGCCAGTTGGATCAACACCCTAGTATTAGACAATCTAACTCCCTTCAATCGGTTATAGATAGACAATGGCATAACATTTATGGACGCCCCCAAATCACACATTGCATGTTTGACCTTCACATCTCCTATAGCAATAGGCAAAGTGAACATACCTGGATCGGCTCTCTTGGGTGGTAACTTCTCTTGCACTATTGCTGACGCTATTCCTTCCACCATAATCTTGCCATCCTTCTGGGCTCTCCCGGCTATGAAGTCCTTAATGAATTTCCCGAGAGGGGGTAGCTTCACGGCTTGGAGGAATGGTATGGTGACATCCAACTTCCCAAAAATCGACAAGTAGTCAACCGGGTCTTCTTTCTTCCTCTTTGTAACAAATTGGAATGGGAACGGTTTCTCCCCTTTTTTTTCCTCTACTGGTTCTTCAGCAACCTTCTTGGAGTTTTTCTTGGGTAGTTCCTGGGTCTGGGCCTCCATTCTGGGTTCTACCTCTTGAGGGGGTTTCTTCCTGGTCAGTAGGGTGTCGGGTTCACCTCGTAAACTTGGTGTATCATCCAAGAAGAATGGATCCTTCATCCGAGGCATAGTTCTCCCTAATTCATCCACTGAAATGGTATCACCTCCTATCTTCGTTCCATTAGATCCTCCACTAGGTTGTTTCGGTTGAGGCGCGTCATAAGTGGTTCCCGACCTCAATGTAACCTTACTCACATTTGCCTTTTCGGGCATTTGGACTGTAGATGGGAGTTTCCCTGCATTTCCTTTCAAATCACCCACCGAACTGGCCAGTTGAGCTAACTGCCTATTCATCATATCCATGTTCGCCTTATGTTCCTTCTGGGCGTTTTGCATCCCCTGCACGACCTCATTATGGGATTGCAATTCTCCTTTGATGCTCTGTTGTGATGCTAGCATTTCACCCATCATGTCTTCAACGGATCTCCTTGACCTGCTCGAGTTTTGGAAGTGACTTGGCCCTTGGTGTTGATAGTTCTGGGAGGTTTGCTGGCCTTGATTAGGCGAGTATTGGTTATACTGGGCAGGAGGGGTGTACTGATCTTGAGGATATTGATTCTGGTGCTGGCCTTGGAATTGATTTTGGTTCTGATGGTTTTGGGGTCCTGGGTTTGGCTGATTTTGGAAGTTTTGGAAGTTTCTCTGGTGGGGTGGCACATAGACAGGGTTCGGGTTCTGTGGGTTTTGGTTTTGGGAATGTTGGTTTCTTCCTGACCAGTTGGGCTGGTAGTCTGGGTTCGCTGGTCCACGGTTAGGGTTTTGGTTCGGATGGGGGTTATACTGGCTCTGACCTTGGTTCTGATTTTGGCTCCCGTCACCCCATCGGAAGTTTGGATGATCCTTCCATGGTGCATCCCGTTGCCTACCTTGAATCCAATGCCCACTAGAGTTGAAGTACCCCGCAGCATTAACTTGCTCCATATTCCCGAAGTCATTAGGCTGATCATAGTTCGGTCCTTGATTTCCCTGCTCTGCACCCTTGTAATTCCCAGCTGGGGGAGGTGGTGGAGTGCTCTTCTCGATCGCACTCAGAAGTGACTTCTTCAGCTCATCCATTTTCAAATCCATTTTCTGCTCCAGTGTATTTTCTTGATCAGTAACCGAGGCAACAACAGCCCGCTCTCGGTTATATCCTTCCCTTGAATGGTCATACTCTTTCTTTGCATTCAGTAGCTTTCTTAGGACTCTCTTTGCTTCGCTAACCCGTAATTGCGTGAAGCTTCCTCCCGACGATGAATTTGCCAGGTCCTTGGTTACCGCGTTCATGCCTTCGTAGAAAGTATGATGTACTTCAATGTCCGCCATGCGATGGTTGGGACACGATTCCAAAAGACCCATGTATCTTGCCCAATAATCACTCAAGGGCTCATCATACCCTTGCTTCACATTAGTTATTTCCCTCTTCAGCGCGCTTGTCTTGGATGACGGAAAAAACTCGCCCAGAAATGCTGACTTGAAATCGGCCCAAGTCTCGATGGAGTTGGGGGGCAGGCGCATGAACCAGGTGTTAACTTCCCCTTTTAGCACAAATGGCAAAGCCTTCAGCATATAATCATCCTCCGTCGCTCATGCCGGTCTCCTCTGCGCCCTACAAATTTTGCAAAACTCATGAAGAAACTCATACGGCCCTTCATAGCTCTTCCCACAGTATGTAGGCAGGATTGCGATCACATGAGGCTTCACATCGCAGGCGGTTTGGCCTGGAGTAACGACTATGGCTTGCGGGGGCTCTCCTTCAGTATGCGCGTTCAGCGTCCCGATCTCCGGGTCCTCATCTCCCTGGTTGGCCATTTCCCTTGGGTTGCCTTCTAACAGTGGTATCTCTTCTGGTATCGGTCCCTCTATGGTGCCCTTCTCCTCGTCACTACTCGTCCCTAGGTCAGACAAGGTGGTCGACAAGCCAGAACGAGTGGTTACGAGTATAGACCCTTGCTGAAGTATCTTCGGTCTCCCCTGGTCAGGAGCCGAACTGCTTCTCATAAACTGAAATGGAAAGAAAAGGAAAAGAAGATTATGCACAATATATACGCCAAAGTATCACACACAAAAGTAACTAGTAACGCCATCCATCCCCGGCAACGGCGCCATTTGAAACGATGGATTTCTCAGGGTGCTTAGGTGTCGTTCAAGCAAGGATATATCCTACTGGTCAGGATAGAGATCCTAACTAAACCTAGACCCTGGTTTCAAAAATTCCTCAACCCACTTCTACTGATCAGTATAGTGGTGGTAAGGGTCGAATCCCACAGAGATGGTGCGTTAAAACTATTATGGTGATATTCTGGATGGTTTGGTTAGCTACCACGCTCGGGTTGAGTCTCTACCTAGGCAAGAACTTAAATGTAATTTCCTACTGACTAGAATGGGGAAAGAAGTGTAGGGGTGTAGCTGTGTACGTGGAAATAGGGAGACATTTTTGTAACAAAAAAAATTTGGAAGGTACGGGATTCTATTTTGGGCTAGACAGAATATTCAGAGGGTAGTGGTAGTCAAGGTGACTGGGCTGACAGATCTGCAGGTTATAACGAAAAGCAAAGGACAAAAGTAAAAAAAGCAAAAAGCATCTAAAAAAACAAGTGGTCCCCAACATTTGACAGGGACATCATCTTCTTCAGCAACACAAACTGAAATCAGAAAACAATTCCAGATTCAACACGGAAACACAGTTTATCAATTCGCGAACACAGATCCACAAATACGAACACCAAATCTTAAATCAAGCACAGAAAATGCAACTCCGCATACTGATCAGCAGGAAAACGAAAACGAACTCAAACAAGACTTCACATGCAGCGATTCACTCACGATCAACAGTTCCACACTTAACTAAAGGAATTTTGACGGAAACAAAGAAAGGAAAGTTTCAGCACTTAAACACCAAGGAACCTTAGATCTAAGCTAACTAGGCGGAAAAGGAAGTAAAAGAAATCAACACCATAACTGAAACAGAAATCAACTTCATACCATAAACACGTTCGGATCTTCCACAAGTACTTCAAAAACAGAAAATATCCAAAAGCAAATAAAGATCCAACGTAAAGAAAGCGAGTAAATTAAACTACGAAAGCGAGTAAAAGTGTTTTGCCACTCCGGGCGATGATATCTCTAACTACGGTTCTGCTGGCTGGAACGAACGATCTGGAATTCCGGGAACATCTAAATCTTCAAGTGACCATGGCAGTGGCGAGAAACGAGATTCTGGACTGGGCTGAAGGACTGAACTCCGAGAGAATTCTACCTAAGAGTAATGATGATGATCCCTTCCATTCCTCTCCAAGTGGCTTCCTTTTATAGGGAGGCTTACCCTTGATTTTTAGGGTAAGACCTTGCGGTGAGATGACTTCTTTGCCCTTAATTGTGATTGAGCAGTCCCAGCTATCCTCCTTCTCCATCTCGAGCCATATTTGCATATATACTGGTCAGTACGTAATCGTCCTGACGCCCTTTTCACTTGAAGTGTCTGAAACTCTGCCTACTGGCTAGAATGCTTACCCTGCACGCTTAAGCAACTAGTTTTTGCAGATATAATTCAATTACGCACATCATACTGACCAGTAACCTAGGCCTAGAATACGACTTATCAGTATCTTCGGAAGCCTACCCCCGAAGACTGTCAGGCTCTGATGGATATGCACGGGAATCAGCACGGATTTTCAGGAATGTTGGGTAGCATAGATTGTATGCATTGGGAGTGGAAGAACTGCCCCGCCTCTTGGAAAAAGGTTGTACACGACTGGCTTCAAAAGTAAGAATCCAACGATGATCCTCGAAGTCGTAGCTGACTACCGGCTATGGATTTGGCATGCGTATTTTGGAGTAGCCGGGTTGAACAACGACATCAACGTCCTAAATTCGTCGCCCCTTTTCAACAAGCAGTGCATGGGCGTTGGTCCGGCTGTCAATTTTGTCGCCAACGGCAACCAGCACGATATGGACTACTATTTGGCATATACCCTAGTTGGCCCGTCTTTGTGAAGACGATCAGATGTCCAATAGATGAAAAGAAGGTCTATTTTGCGAGCCGATAGGAGGCGGCACGCAAGGATGTGGATCGAGCATTTGGTGTGCTACAGGCTCGATGGGCGGCAGTGAAGAGTCCAACACGGCAGTGGTATCCTGAGGGCATCGCTGATGTCATGTACTGTATTATCATGCACAACATGATTGTCGAAAATGAAGGTCCAACGCTGACTGATTGGGCCAATGATGATGTTGATGTTGCCGGTCCAAGCTACGGAGTGGCCACCGCCAATGTACGAATGAGGATACCTCATGGGAACGCCGATCGGGTCAGTGCATTTGCCGACATGCACCAACAAGAAGCTCATATTCGAATCCAGCATGATATAATTGAAGAGTTGTGGGCGCGGAGGAGTGCACGTCAATGTATTTTTTTTATTTAATTATGTATGTTTTTTAAATAAAATGGTTGCATTTGCCCTGTATTCTTGTCGAAATTTTAATTCCGTAAAATTGCATATTTGTGAATTTGTGAATTTTGATTATTGTTCTTGTCCGCCTGGATGTCCTTGGGGATGTCCGCTATTGTGCAGTGGGATGTTCGTTTGACGTGGCAGTGCTGTGGGATGTCCTTATGAGAGCATCTCCAATGGCAGCTAGTGGACCGGCTAGCAGACTCCCGGCGCTGGCCGGTCCGCTCGCCGAACCATTGGAGTTAGCTAGTGCCAAATCGGCTAAAAAATCAGTGAGCGGACGCCGATTCTCGGGCACTGGCCGGTCCGCTCGCCGGTCGGCTGGCCGCCATTGTAGGCGAGCAATCGGCCAGTACTTTTTTTTTAAAATTTTCGTAACACTATATATACACGATTTGCACGTCAATTTCATTCGCACCATTTGTTTTAACGAGTTTTCTCTCTCACTTAATTTTTGTACAAGAGCAACAACGTGAAATGAGTAACGCGGGTGGTAGTGGTAGGGATGCTGAGGAGTACGAACGACAAATGAACGATGAGTTGGAGGCATATACGTCCCGCGAGATAAACCGGTTGCTACAAAGGGCCTTGCAGCCGGAGGTACCTCAACCTCCATCCGTTGTCCACCGACGAACAGTGATTGATCGGGATCACGTAGCTGCACATCAGCGGCTATATGAAGACTACTTTGCGGAGGAGCCGCGGTTTCGAGCGCCTTTTTTCAGGCGGCGTTTTTGGATGCGTGGGGCAGTGTTTATGCGTATCGTTGATGCTTTGGAGCGTCGATATTTGTATTTTCGGTTCAGGTACGATGCGGCTGGTAGACCCGGCCACACACCTATACAAAAGTGCACTGCGGCAATCAGGCAGTTGGCCTACGGAGGCGCGGCAGACATGTGGGACGAGTACCTCCACATCGGTGAGACGACTGCCCTGGATTGTCTGAAGTATTTCTGTCAGTGAGTCATTGAAATATTCCATGATCAGTATCTTCGAAGCCCTACCCCTGAAGAGTGTCAGGATCTGATGCAGATGCACGGGGAGAAGCATGGGTTCCCCAGGATGTTGGGCAGCATAGATTGTATGCATTGGGAGTGGAAAAACTGCCCCGCTGCCTGGAAAGGGTTCTACATGACCGACTACAAGGGAAAGAATCCCACGATGATCCTCGAGGCCGTAGCTGATTACCGGCTATGGATTTGGCATGCATATTTTGGGGTAGCCAGGTCGAACAACGATCTCAACGTCCTCAACTCGTCCTCCCTTTTCAACGAGCAGTGCCAGGGCGTCGGTCCTGGCATCAGTTTTATCGCCAACGGGAACCAGCATGATATGGGCTACTACTTGGCGGATGGGATATGCCCTAGGTGGCCCGTCTTTGTGAAGACGATCAGATGCGCATCAGATGAGAGGAAGGCCTACTTTGTGGAACGGCAGGAGTCGGCGCGCAAGGACGTGGAGCGCGCATTTGGTCTGCTCCAGTCGGCAATTAGGGGTCCAACGCATTTGTGGCATGTCGACTGCATAGCTGATATAATGTACGCCTGTATTATCCTGCACAACATGATTGTCGAAGATGAAGGTGTACAACTGACTAGTTGGGCCAATGACGATGCTAATGAAGCTGGCCCAAGCCACGACGTGGCCGCCCCCAACGTACGAAGGGGGGTACCTCACGATGAAGTCGGCCGCCTCAAGGCACATGCCGACATGCGTCAAGTGGATGCTCATATTCGACTCCAAAAGGATTTAATTGAAGAGTTGTGGGCGCGGAGGACTGCACGTCGTTAGATTTTTTTAATTAATGTAATTTTTTTTTAATTTAAATATTATTATTGAATTTTCCGTATCTGTGTCGTAAATTTAATTTCGTATTATGTGTGATTGTTAATTATTTGTTTTTTATAATTTTGTTTATTGTGGCTAGTCTATTGCTTGTCCTGATGATGTGGCATGAGGAGTTTTTAGTGCTGATGATGTGCAGGAGGAGTTGTGGCTAGCCTATGGCTGGCCTATGGCTAGCCTAAAACCATTGGAGATGCTCTGACGTGGCATGGGGTGTTTTTGAGATGTCCGCTGAGACATCCGTCATTATTGTGGATGCTCTAAAAAAGTCAAACCTTTTTTATGGTTACATTTGTAATTATGTTAAGTTGTTCACAATATCGTCATGGGTTTATATATATATCGTCATGGGTTTATATATATATATATAGATTAGTGATCAAGATATAACTAATCTTAAGTGTATAACTAGATAACAAATCCCAGCCACACATCTTAATGGAACAAATATTATTTATTTTAATAATACAAAATAGGCCAAGGGTATTTTTAGAAATTACATTATGAAATTTAAATATGAAATTATGCAACCCAATTTAGTAACGAGTCGGAGAAATGTGACAAGGCCAAGGCCGCCAGCTCCTCCGCCGACCTCCTCGGTGCCGCCTCCGAGTACGGCAAGCTCGACTCCACCCAGGGCGTCGGCAAGTACGTCAACCAAGCCGAGGGCTACCTCCGCCAGTACGGCGCCCCCAAATCCACCCCGCCGCCGCTGAAGACAAACCCGCGGCCGAGACCGAAATTCCTTCGGGCGGCGACGTGAAGAAGTCGGAGGAGAGCGGCGAGGTTGGGGACTATGCGAAGAAGGTGGAGGAGCTGCTCGGCGCACCCGGCGTTGAGCTCGTTTCAGCAGCCGATCAGGTTGATGCCGGGCACGTCTATGAGGTGGTCGAGGAGGGTGAAGTTGAAGTCGCCCGGGACGGAGAAGACGTCCGTCGTGCCAGGTGTTGACCTAGAGTCGCGGATGACGGGGCGGCGGGGCAAATCACGTTGCTCGAATTCATTTTTGAGCTGTTTGTGATTGGTTTGGAGGTAGAAAGGTTGCAGAGTTGAAGGGTGGATTTATAGGGGGAAGCTTTGGTGGAAGTGAATAAACACTGTGGGCAGTGTGTGAGGAGAAGATGCAGTGTGGAATTTAGTGTTGACGGTATTGTTTGTCGCCAATGTTGGAAATATTTATGTTTGTTTACAACTTATTGGGTGAATAATGTAATTTTTACAAAAAATGATTATGTCATGTTTAATATAGCTAATTGTCACAAAAAATCCCAAATGTAACGGATTAGTTGGGCAGCAGCAACCTTTTAAAATAAAAAGGGCCGAATTTTGTTTTGTGCATCATTTTCTTAGCCAATTTTTTTTCCAGGTGCAAAATTTTTTTACACAGTTAATTGTATTGTTAAGACATTAGCATGATTTTATTTCACTCTTATTAACAAAACACATCACTATTAACATAATTTTACTTCACTCTTGTTTACAAAACACATCACTCTTAGTATGATTTTACTTCACGCTTGTTAACAAAATACATCACTTTTAGCATGATTTTACTTCACTCTTGTTTACAAAACACATCACTCTTAGCATGATTTTACTTCACTCTTGTTTACAAAACACATCACTCTTGGCACGATTTTACTTCACTCTTGTTTACAAAACACATCACTCTTGGCACGATTTTACTTCACTCTTGTTTACAAAACACATCACTCTTGTTTACAAAACACATCACTCTTGGCACGATTTTACTTCACTCTTGTTTACAAAACACATCACTCTTAGCACGATTTTACTTCACTCTTGTTTACAAAACACATCACTCTTATTATGATTTTACTTCACTGTTGTTTACAAACTCTTAGCATTATTTTACTTCACTGTTGTTTACAAAACACATCACTCTTAGCATGATTTTACTTCACTTTTGTTTACAAAACACATCACTATAGAACTACACAGAAATTACAAATAATAATTTTCAGTCCCAAAATTCTACTCAAGCTGTTAGTGTGGTGCACCTAAAACACAATTAACATAAGAAGGCTATCGTACGACGAAGGAGAAACAAGGAAAACAAATTGATTAGTTTCAAAATTATTGTTACATGAATTCTGACTTACTGAAAGTTCCAATAATCATTTTCAAAATTCCCTACAGGAGAAGTCATTAATGTCGGGATGAATACATCTCATCCAATTCAACTAAAACCTCGCGAGTTCGAAGTGTTCACAGTTGCAGCTGTGAGGCAACTGGCAAATGGTGTTGCATTCGCACCAATAGGTCTCGTCAAAATGTTCAATTCAGGCAGAGCAATAAAACAACTGGTAATACATTTACACAGAGCCAATTCAACCAACATATCTCTCGTCTCCCCTCTCACCTACTCCGATTCTTCACTGATCACGCATTCGACATCCAGCCCGATGCCTATGCAGTTGATCTCGTCGGAGTCGGTTTTGAACTCCGATTCTGTGGCCTTGCTCCTTGCTAAGAAATTGGACGGAGCGATTTGATTAATAGGGTTCCTAATCGATTATGAGAAGGCATTCCGCCTTCGGAGAGTGATTGTGAAGGTGTTGGGAGCTCTGGCGGCGCCGTAAATGGCGGTGGTGGCGGCGAAGGAAGACCTGCAGCAGCAATTCACCGCCATTTTGTGTGATACTAATTGATTTTGGAGAAGAGGGAAGAGGATAAGAGAAGAAGAGGAGAAGATGAGACGCTGTTTCTGTCAAATGAATTGAATTGGCAATGACGACGTAACCTAATTTTGCCTGTTAATGACCATTATACCCCCGCTTGGTTATTGTGGAGTAAATTTGTGAGAGAGAGAACTAATTTCTCCTTTAAATTCTAAAATTACATGTATTAATACTAGCCCTTGATTTTCTTAATCTTGTGGTTGTGATTTGTTCTCTAGTTATTTGGTTAAGGGGTGTTTGCCATAGATCACTACCCTATATATATTCAATGTCGGGTAAAAATAAATAATTTAACCATCAATGATTAGCAGAATAAGTAGTACTACTATATACTATTCGATCATTAATTATTGTTTATGTTTGATTTGGAAACGCTACTAATATTTTACCTTGCATTTGGTATCATGGATGTCAATCGGGTCGGGCCGTCGGGTTTCGGGCCAACTCTACTCGGGTTGCGGGTCAATTGGGTGCGGGCTAATCGGTCTGTGATTTCTTTCGGGTTATAAAAGCTCAGCCCTAACCCTAAAAGCTCGGGTTTCGGGCTAGCCCAGCGGGTTAATCGGGTTGCTACCGATAATATTAGCATGCGATCAATCCAATAAATAATGATTAAAATTACTAATATTCATACAATGTAAAAATTTAATTATGATATATTTGAGATATATGCTTAAACTCAATCATAAACATGATCAAATACTAATATTTGAGATATTTCGTAGAATTTTAATGCATGTTTTAAAATTTTAAATATTTTTTTGTGAATTTGAAGTTTTTAATTTATTTATTAATTATTATATTAATAAAAATTCAATATATAATTTGTATATTTAATATAAAATTAAAAGTTATTTTTTAGTTAAAATTCATCAATGAAATGTCGAATCAGAAGTGAAAAAAAAATAGAATAATAGAAATTTTATCGGGTTTTCGGGTCAGCCCATCGAGTTTTCGGGTCTTGCCCTAATGGGTTGCGGGTTAATCGGGTGCGAGCTAATAGAGTTTTGATTTTATCGGGCTAGAAATTTCCAACCCTAACCCTATAAATTTAGCGGGCTATTCGAGTCAGCCTGCGGGTTACGGGCTACATTGACATCAATATTTGGTATAATAAGGTTGCGAGCATTAATATATTTTATTCGTAGTGTTGTTACGATTGAGTTTTTTCAATCATGAGTTTAGTCTTACCACGCAAACGGTTTAGATAATGATTGTTATAATCATTAGTTTCAGTATGTTAATCAATGTTGATTAAAACAAGTATTGATGGCTTCACCAATAGATTATAAAATGGCCACAAGGTATAATTTACCCAACACAAGAAAATACAATTACGATTGTGAAATTCAAATTTACTAAATCAAGATACAGTTAGAAGATACTGATACTCCTATTAGACTCAAATACGCACAATATATAACTAATGTTTAAATAAAGTAAAAGAAAAGAAAGATGTCATACTTTTACGAATTAGTTGAACGGAAATATAATTTATTTTTGTTTTGAAACGAATTGCGTACTTCTCCCCACAACCTCTCATTTTTTCAACTGAATACTCTTTTTTCTTTTTTTGAAATGACGATTAAAATATTTTGCGATAACATTTGTTTGTTTTGCGTGCTCAATTTTTCTCTATATTTTTAAAAAAAAGTTAAGTTCATGCGGCACCAAACTCGAACGAAAGTTATATATTTCGTTTAAAAATAAATAATATAGGATAGAATATTGAAATAAGAACATAATAGGTAACCCCAGCACTTCTTTTTATTTTTTCAAATAAATAAGAAGTTGTATTAACTAAATATTTATATTCAATAGTTTTGGATAGGCAATTGGAAAATTAAATATTCATTTGGAACGGATAAGATATATTTTTGTAAAGAAGGGAAATTGATATATTTTTTTAAGCTAATGAAAACAATAGTACAAGACAAATCTTCATAATCTTTATATTGGTTTTATAATAAAATGTGAGTGAAGTGAGTTAGTGGAATATGAGACTTATTTATCATTTATGATAAAAATTAAGTGTGACAATTATTAAGGGACGGACTGAAATGAAAAATAGTAACAAATAATCAGAGACGGAGGGAGAAATGCACTAATAGACAATATTTTCATTAAAGATTTGGAAATTACTATAGGAAGAAGTATCACATACCATAAATAATAAAAGACGATTTTAAACAACTCTGCAAAATTGTGGAAACTTTTTTGTACTTAATTATTGCAAAGCCCAACCAATAATTAATTTTTAATTTTCATTAAAAAAATCAAACTTGAAAATTTTTAAGAAGCAGTAAACTTCTAGTCAAAGTAAATTTTTTTTGCTTTACTTGAAAATTTTAAAAGCCTAATATGGACTTTAAAACTCTTCACCACATAACTGGACATAAAATCTAGGCGAAAATATAAGATTCAGACAAATTTGATGTTTCTGTTCATAACCGGATTGAAATTAGATAAATCTAATAATGTGAATTATGTTTAAGAAATCCCATAAGAGTGCATATTCTTGTGCGACGGAGGGAGTATTTTCCAAAAAAAAAATATCCACTTTCTTTTTTAGTTTATCTCTTCCAAAATGACTAGGAGTGGCAAATTGTGCGGATTGGGTCGTTATCGGGTCAACCTGATAACGACCCAACCCAATAAATCGAACCCGACCTTTTAAGGAAATTGTCAATTAGAATACGAACCCGATCTGCTATCCTCAAACCCGAACAATATAAAATCTCGTGCCGCTCAAATACCCTTTCCTTGGGACGAGGGAGTAGTTCTTTAAACGGAGTGAGAGGGTACAATGAAGAATAATATATATACTCTATTTGAAACGAAAAATAGTTTATAATGTAAACTAGGAAAGAAGAGAAGAAATATACCACACAATTTAAATAGCTTCAATGAATAATGAAACTCACATATTATTAATATTTATTGAGTTATAATGGTGGATGAATGAATTATATTGATATAAGTTGTAAATAAATTAATATATATCAAATAATGAGCTAGATGACAATTTTTTATAAATAAAAATACTCATATTTTTATAGAAAAAATGAAAAGTGAATTGAGTAATAATTACTCATAACATCTGCAAGAGAAAGTTAAAAGGTAATCCTTCCCCTCTATAGCAATAGAGACATAAAACCACTTCCTTTAGGCATTTCACAATAGAGATTAAAATTGAGTGTCATATATCCATTAATTTTAAAACTCAAAAAAATCATATCAATATTTTTCTGCACTGATTTCCTCACAACAAAGGTCACATCTAGACATTCCCCGGGTTTCAGAATTGCTGGTTACAGTTTGGATCACCAGTTCCGACTGTGGAAAATCTCGAACCGGAACTGAACCTTGAGCGTATTTTGCGGTTCCGGTTCCTCACCGACATTTTCCAGTGGTTCTAGTTCGGTTTCACGATTTTCCGTTGTTTTTTCATAGTCCCGACACGGTTTCGGTTTTGGAATTTTGGAAACTTAACCGGCCCATGATTCCAAAAGTGGCGGTTTCGGTTCCGAAAAATCTTGAATCGGAACCGAATCTTGAGCGTATTTCGCGGTTATGGTTCCAGTTCGAAAACCACCGGTTCCGATTTCGACCAGATGGTTTTTCACGGTTTGGTTCGGTTCCGAACCGTCGTTTTCCGGTGGATTTTTGCAGTTCTGGTTCGGTTTCACCGTTTTCCATCGTTTTTTCGCGGTTCCGATACAATTTCGGTTTTGAAATTTTGGAATATGAACAGGCCCATGGTTCCAAAAGTGGCAATTTCGGTTCCTTTTCTCACGATTCCGGTTCAAAATCGTAACTGCCAATTACGATTTTATGGTTAACCGCCCGAACCATAACCCTTGGGCATTCCTATCCTCCGATCCTCAATAGTCAATACCAGTGTTACTACTCCACTATTAAATTTTTTTTTGTAAGGAAAATAAGTTCCAAAATTCAGTTACCAAGGACCCGATCCACCAAAATAATTTTGGATTGTATCCAGCATAAATGGGCTATAGATTGGGCTGTAATTAAGAGCCCAATAAGTATCCTTGTTAGGGTTTGTACGTTAATATTTATGTGAATCTTCGCCCCTCGCCCGCTTCTTCAGTCATTCCAGCCACCGCTCTTCAGGTTCGCCCCTACGCACACGCCGTTTCTCTCATCACTGTATTTTTTGTAATTTTATGTACCTCCTTGCATTCTGTTTCATTTCTTAGCTCAATTGCCGAGGTTAATTTTTCCCTTTCATTTTGTTCGTGTATTGATTCAGGAAACCAATTGACCGTGAACGATGAGGTTAGATGATTCACCATTTTTATTTTCGGATTTTGTATTTGAACTTTTATTCCATTTACGGTTTATCTTAGACGAATTCACCTGCTCTTGTCATTGAGTTTTCGATTTTCGATTTTCGATTTTCGATCTGTAGATACTTGACTCCTAGTTCATTCAGTGACTTATGTTCAAGCCTCGATTAACAATCTAATGTCTGATTATTAGGTTAAAAAAATCTAACGCTTCATCGATAGAGCTGTTCTTCTCGTTCTATAATTCATGTTTAAGCTGTAAGATATGTTGATCATCGGCGAAATTCCATGAAATTACCTCATGAGAGCTCTTATCCGCCATTTGTACCCGCAAAAAAAAAAATTTCCAATGAAGGGAAAGACGCGAGCGCCTCTCGCTGTATAAATGAAACACGCTGTTGGATTCAAGTCGATTTTCGCTGGTTGGAGATGTTGTGAGCAAGGGGCAGTCGCGGTGGGAGTGAGAGTGTTTCGCGAGGTGGGAGTATGACAGAAGCAGTGTCGACCGGATCTGTATCAAAGGCAAACACGCATGAGACATGCGTGTTTCTCAAAAGACGCGAGACGGTGATTCGTCTTTTTGTTTATACACGCTAGAGAGAGACGCATGTTTCATTTAAACACGCGAGAGGCGCTCGCGTCTTTCCCTTCATTGGAATTTTTTTTTGCGGGTACAAATGGCGGATAAGAGCTCCCATGAGGTACTTTCATGGAATTTCGCCGTAGATCATCTTAAAACAATTATCACCGGTAGCCATATATTAAAATTAAATCATATTAGAGTTTGATATGAATCCATGCTTCCCTCTTTTTATCTCCACAGAAATAGGAAAAGTGTTGCAACAATATGCTGACGTTCTCTGTCATTGTAATTGCAGTAAGCTTCAGAGTGAGGCGCTGAGGGAAGCCATCACTGTGATTGTTGCAGATTCCAAGGAAAAGAAGCGCAACTTCACAGAGACCATTGAGCTTCAGATTGGACTCAAGAACTATGACCCCCAAAAGGACAAGCGTTTCAGTGGATCTGTCAGGTTGCCCCATATCCCGAGGCCTAAGATGAAGATCTGCATGCTTGGAGACGCACAGCATGTGGAGGAGGTACGTCGGTTTATCTATATATTTTGCTAGCAGTTGCGTTTGCTTTGGTTTGTTTTGTTATGTGATAAAAGTATTACTTGTGTGTTTATCTATGAACAATTTTTATATATTGTGTCTGTATTGGAATTTTACTATCAATCGGCCACCCAATATCCATGCTACTATTAACTTTTATTAGTAATTCTTTAGCTGTGTCTAAAGTGATTAATTTCGTGCCTTGGAAGTTTGATATGGATTTCTCTTCTTGATTTCTATGTCTATAATTCTATCTCATTAACACTGTGTTTGATGTGATTTGTTATTGTTTCTCAGGCAGAGAAGATTGGCCTTGCATCCATGGATGTCGAAGCACTGAAGAAGTTTAATAAAAACAAGAAATTGGTGAAGAAGCTAGCAAAGAGGTACCATGCTTTCTTGGCCTCAGAAGCTGTTATTAAGCAGATTCCACGTCTCCTGGGACCTGGTCTTAACAAGGCAGGCAAGTACCTAATCTGTGACTGTTGCATGTCTTACTTACGAGAGTATAGTTGTATGTGTAGATTTGATTCAATCTGGTGCCTTCATCTGTATCTTATTGGAGAACCATTGCTTTTAATCATAATTTTATAAATTTAAAGTGATGCTCATTCTTTTGTAAGTTTATTTTTCTATACAATTGAATAATTTTGAGCTTACAAGGAACCTCTCAGTTTTCTGATTAGGTCTGATATAAAATATTGATATCTGAACACAGTTATAAGCACATAAATTTGGATTAATTTTATTTTCAACATATTTATACCATCATTTTTAGGGAGGTGTTTGAATGCTATTATTGTGGATGCTTATTTTGATTATTATGATACAGGCAAATTCCCTACTCTTGTTACACACCAGGAGTCTCTTGAAGGCAAGGTGAATGAGACAAAGGCCACAATTAAGTTCCAGTTGAAGAAGGTGCTCTGCATGGGTGTTGCTGTGGGTAACCTTGACATGGAAGAGAAGCAGATCTTCCAGAACGTGCAAATGAGTGTCAATTTCCTTGTTTCCCTTTTGAAAAAGAATTGGCAAAATGTAAGTCCCATCTCCATGTTTGTGTTGATAGTAATTCGCATGTGACTTTTCTTATAATTTTTTGTTTTGTGATGGTGTCAGGTGAGGTGCTTGTTCTTGAAGAGTACTATGGGAAAGCCACAACGTATCTTCTAAGAAGTTTATTGTTTATCGAAGAAAGGCAACTTGTGTGAGCAGAACCACCTATTCAAAACTTCCCAAGAACGGGAACTTTTTGTTCTCTCTTTTTGTGAAATTGAACTCGGGTTTATTGTTGGTACACTCTTTTGTAGTAGTATTTGTTGTTCTCCAGATTATTGCTCATAATGTTACTTTGTTTTATTAGTCTCCTTATTTTGCTTAACTATTAACATCTACTTAATGGCTTTGTTGAGATCTTAGTAACAATTAATTTATTTATTTAATATAACTAATTGAATGTTAAATACCCGTTTTATGGTATGATATACAATGCTTTTGCAGTAAGAAAATTGTTTTAGGTTTGTCGTTTCTTAGAGATGCTACATAAAATTATAGCCAATTATATACTGATGTAGGACCATTTTTGTTCAAGACTTCATATTCCAACCTACATTATAATTTAATTTGAAGTAAAAGAGAGATGAATCTATACTTAATTTGACTTTGGTGAGTTTTAAGAATTTTAAAGAAAACGTTTTTTGGTATGATATACAATGCTTTTGAAGTAAGAAAATCGTTTTAAGTTTGTCGTTTTCTTAGAGATGCTTCATAAAATTATAGCCAATTATATACTGATGTAGGACCATTTTTGTTCAAGACTTCATATTCCAACCTACATTATAATTTAATTTGAAGTAAAAGAGAGATGAATCTATACTTAATTTGACTTTGGTGAGTTTTAAGAATTTTAAAGAAAACGTTTTTTGGTATGATATACAATGCTTTTGAAGTAAGAAAATCGTTTTAAGTTTGTCGTTTTCTTAGAGATGCTTCATAAAATTATAGCCAATTATATACTGATGTAGAACCATTTTTGTTCAAGACTTCATATTCCTACCTACATTATAATTTAATTTGAAGTAAAAGAGAGATGAATCTATACTTAATTTGACTTCGGTGAGTTTTAAGAATTTTAAAGAAAACCGGATAAAAATAGATAGTGTGAAACGAGAAACAAGTCTCATTTTATTATATCAATTTTATAATAGAATAAATATATTTTTAAAAATAATAGAATAAAATAGTGAAATATGAGTCTCACTTTTGTATTTGTGGTATAAAAAATATGAATGGAAAGGTTTAGAGTAAATGCCAAAATTGGTCCAAAACATATGTCTATTTTACGATTTTGGTTCTATACTTTATCTTTTGAATTTTTGCATCCTGAACATTTCAACTCGGATCACAATTGGTCCTATGCTAACTGTTCTGTTAGTTTTTAACGGTCAACGTGTTTAATCCCGATTTTGACCAAATTAAACTGTTAATTACGATTTTTTACTCCCTAATTATATAATTTAATCCCGAGGACCGGCGTGCGCTCACCGTTTTTCTCGCCGATTTGCCGCTCGCCGGCTTCAATGGTTCGGCGAGCGGACCGAGAGCGCCAGGGATCGGCTAGCCGCCATTACAGATGCTCCAAATTATTCTGCGCCACCGGGATTAAATTATATAATTAGGGAGTAAAAAATCATAATTAACAGTTTAATTTGGTCAAAATTAGGATTAAATCCGTTGACCGTTAAAAGCTAACGGAATAGTTAGTGTAGGACCAATTGTGATCCGAGTTGAAATATTCAGGATGCAAAAATTTAAAAGATAAAGTATATGACCAAAATCGTAAAATAGACATATGTTCAGATCTAATTTTTGCCCTTTCTCAAAGGTTTATAAGAATATTAAATCTATTTAATATTTGTAGTAAAAATGAATCGAAGACTTTATCGATGGACGGACTAAAACGAGGAAACGGAATTCCTAATTGTTGTAGGAGGAAATAATAAAGTAGAGTATTTCATTTCTAGAGACTATAAAAATGTATTGGGTGTAAGGAATTCTAAAATTAATCCCACTTCCACAAATTGTTATTGGCTGTAAGAAATTGTAAGAGGAAATTCAGAATAAAGAATAGTAGTAATATTCCACAAAGGAGCTGAGCTAAGAGCATCTCCAGTGACGGCCTTCCGGTAGGACGTCCGGTCGGACACGCGGAAGGGCTATTGGGACGTCCGCCGTTGGGGGGTCGAAGGTCGGATACGGACGTCCCGTGAGGACGTCGGGTGTCCTCGGACGTCCCGGCGACGGGCGGGCGGACGTCCGCCACTGTGGCGAGGGTCGGGCGTCCCGGTCGGACGTCCGATAATTTTTTTTTTTTTTAAAAAAAAAATTCTATATATACGGCTCGTTGAACTTCATTTCATTTGGTTTCCCGTATTTTGCTTTCCCGTACTTTTTGTTTATATTAAAATTAAATTATTGTGATTTTTTTTATTGCGGGATGTCCTAGTGGGAAGGGCGATGGGAAGGGCGGATTATGCAGGGGATGTCCTAGTGATGTGGCAATGGGGTGGGATGTCCTAGTGACGTGGCAGGAGGTGTTTTTGGATGTCCTAGTGGATCCGAATGGGACATCCGCCCACTGAGATGCTCAATGAGCAGGGTGGCACCTGACTATTGTTAGGGTATATCTCGCTCATACGAGTATATAATTACGCACTCTCTACTGTGCCTGCAATAAACATCGATCCCATACTCGTTGCGGCTTTCTCTCTCACTTCACAGCTTCAGGTTTCAAAGCGCTGCCTACTTTTCCTGCTCCTGTTTATCTCTGCCTCCACTTCTTAATCTCAGTAAAGAATTCCGATCAGGCTTTGGATCTTGGAATCCTGTGTGTTGCTATTTGTTTTTGAAGATTTATATTTATTGTTTGTTTTGTATTTGATTAGATTTACGATTTTTGCCTGATGTTTGTGTTTTTGTCTCTTTGTCGTTTACCCGTATGATCTATCGGATTGCGATGTGTTTGGTTCTGGAATTCGACCTTTTTCTTCTTCTTTTGGACTCATTATTGATTGTTGATAGATCGAGCTGATTTTGATTACCATATCTATGCAGAATTGTAGGAGTTTTTCTCAGGTTGTGAATTGAGTTTTTGTCGCCTTAATGCCTGATTTACTGATGACTGTGTAATTAGAGGCTATTTTAAATGAATTAGTGTAAACTGTAAAGCATTGGAGAGTTTGTGGTGTGAATTATTGGCAATAGAGTTGACATTTGAAGGTTTTTAAATTTTTGGAAGTTTGGAACCTTTGAGTCTTTGACATGTGTTTAGATTGTAAGCTGTACAAACTTAACAGTCTTGTTGTGTGTTTGGTTTTCCATGAAAGTAGGACTCTTGTGTATGGTAGGAAAAAGATGCCTTTTGAGATTGGATTAGCTAATCATCTTGTAATGGAGCCTCGAGTAAAGGGCATCGCACTATTTGCTCGCTCTTCTCATATGCTCCAAACATCTAATGCTTCGTTGCAGTAAAATGGATGACCAAATATGGCTTCTGCCATAGTGGCCATCTGCGACTGCCATATACTATATCTTATGTCTTCCATAATTAGTCCCTTTAGGGAGATTACATAGAAATGAATTGATTATGGAAAGAATGCATTTAATTTTTGTATTCTACTTTTTCAGTTTTGTTGATTAATCCTATCTTGACACAGCTAACTGCCCTACCGGCCTTGATGCATTTTCTCTTTAGCTTTGGTTTCACCTGCCATCAGTGAGTTGAAAAAGTGGCTTTTGCAGGAGAATATAGCATGGCAGCTTCCCACCGTTTCCATCTTTGTAAGTGTGCCTCGATGCCAAACCACAAGTGCCTTCATTAAGATCCCATCCTCTTTGGGTTCTCTACAGAGCACCTCTAGAATCTTTGGCCTGAAGGCAAAGCCCGACTACAAAGCAACCGCCATGGCTGTGTACAATGTGAAATTGGTTGGACCAGACAGTGCTGAGTGCGAGTTTGAGGCACCTGATGATTGCTACATCCTTGACTCTGCTGAGTCAGCTGGAGTTGAACTCCCTGAAAAGAAGCTGCGGAAGCTATGAAGAAGAAAGAAGACATTCTAGAGATGTATCTGGAGAAATCTTTCAATTCCTCATTCTTTCATGTCTTCAAATGTAATATGATACAATACATATATTCTCCATTCGAATGATCTAGAACATTGTACTAATCTACTTTTATGCTAAGTTAAACATGCTTTACTTTCTTAATCAAAACAAACTCTGCAAACTC
The DNA here is from genome assembly GCF_004379255.2 of Salvia splendens. NCBI lineage: Eukaryota > Viridiplantae > Streptophyta > Magnoliopsida > Lamiales > Lamiaceae > Salvia > Salvia splendens. Next base: position 12,987,891 of record NC_056033.1, read on the forward strand.
TCTCTTCTTCATTCCATTGAGCAACACGTCTCTCCAAGTACAACGGTAGTCCTCCACTGGCATGCTTGGCTCAATCACAGTTGTAGCTCGTGTGAGCTCTCTGATTGGTTCTTTTGATGTACCAGCCTTTGTCCTCTCTTTTGTCTTATCTATCACCTTGGCTCGTGTGGAGTTGACCACTTGTTTATCACGTGCATCTTGCTTTGTTGTCATACACTGATCACCATGGTTAGTAATCTCAGCATTGCATGCAGTAGCTTGATCAACTTGGCATGCAGCGGCTTGATCAACAGCTTGATCAACTTGATGGTCCAGTGACTTGAGATGCATTATGCCAAGTTGATCAACATCATGATCAACTTGACGGTCCAGTGACTTGAGATGCATTGCAGCTTGATCAGCTTGACGATCACTTCTAACACTCCCATACTCGTGCACAGTGTCGGATCCAAGGGGGCAGGTGGGGGCGGTCGCCCCTACCCGACCGTCCGGAGAGCCTAAATTTTTCATTGAATCAAGTCGAAAATAGCATATCCGCCCCCTCCGTAGAGTGTAGAAATATTTTTGTTTTCAATAAATGTCATATAAAATGTAGTAGTCCAATGGTTTGGTTGTTGGATTTTTAACTAAGATGTTTAGGGTTCAATCCTCAACAAAAACATATTTTTTTTCATTTTTCATTTTTTATTTTATCCATTCATATTTCTTCTTATTATCAAAATAATACCTTTAAATACTTTATGTAATCTAAACTTTTACTAAGTTGCATATATTATGTTGTTATATTTATTCTTTAGTTAAAATCATTTTTAATCTTGTGTTAAAGTCTTTTTTATCCTAAAGTACTTATAATTTGATCTATGCATCTTAATTATTCTCTATGTAACAAAATAAACATTTTAAATATTTTTGAAATATAAATATTTAGTGCTCTACTTATATCACTTTTGTATATAATATTTACAGTAATTTAAAATGTACATATATTTACAATAATTTTATATTTTAAAATGAATAATACATATTTGCAAGCTAAAGCATGTTTATATTTATATATATTTTTTATTTTAAAATGAATAATACATATTTGCAAGCTGAAGCATGTTTATATTTTATTAATGAAGCTAGTGCTACTTAAATATTAATATAATATTTATTTATTTTATTATTAAAAATAATATTAAATTTAATATTTAAATATAAGTTCCGCCCCCGCCATTTTCGGGTCCTGGATCCACCACTGCTCGTGCAGGGCCGGAGCATGCTCCACCTGTGCTGGGAAAATTGTGTCGGGGGCTGTTGACCAGTCCGATGGCTCGTTTCTTGACGACAAACAGATTCAGGATGGCTACCTGCTGACCTGCGTTTCCTACCCGACTTCAGACTGTGTGATTCACACACACAAGGAAAGTGATCTGTATTGATAATTATCATCTCTTTTATATCAAGACATTTAAAAAAGAAACTATGCTCTCTGGCTGTAGTGTTGAATATCCAATCGTGCTTTGTCAATCAATTTCTGTTAGCAAACTCTTTTTTATTGTTGTGCCCATTTTTATGTTGGAAATAGATAAGGGCGTGTTCACTATATATAGATATAGTCCATTACAAAATTAGACAAAATAATAATACTAGTAGTCCAAATAAAGTAATGCCAGTCGACTGAATTGGTATAGTTTGGAGATTCATTAGATTGAATATATTTTAAAACAAAAACAAAAGAAGTTGGTGTTCAAAATTCATGCGTTGGTGTAAACGGCTGGAAATCTACAAGTATCAAAGATAAAGAGATAATACTTGAGCAAATTCCACGGTCTCGATATGATATAGAGAAAAAAAAATAGAAAATTTTTATGGGCCAAAATCTAGGCCCAGTTCAGACTTAGCCTAGAATCTAAATATACACATGAATCCAATAAGCAAAAGAATATGAAATTTAGAAATCCCAGTGAACTTTAGGCATCCTTTTTTTATAGGGATGTAAGAAGAATAAGAATAAAGGGGCTGTAAAAGTTTCCTATATTTGCATTTTATTTTATTGTCGTCTTTTTGTGATGATAAGAGAAAATCGAACTTTATAGGTGTGGGTGTATTTACTTCTGTATGCACATAGGATCATGTTGCACCTGAAATTCTCTCATCAGCATCTACATGGGGTGACACCCCCCAACCCCCCCCCCCCCCCCAAAAAAAAGAACAAAAAAAAGATATTCATAAGTTTTAGGGCCGTGCATTATCTCACAAGATAGTACTATAAATCATACTAGTATCATACTAAAAAAATGAACTCTTACAAACAAATTTGATGGAGGATTATAGTTATAGGCTTCAATAGCATAATGGTAAGTTTGTGGATTCTCTATGTATAGAAAAAAGGCCTTCATTTTAGAACGGTGTTCTGATTGAGTGGTATCAAATCCTTGACAAAATTATGCAAAAAAATCCTCTTCCCTATCACTAAAATATTATCTCCAGCTATCCGTATATGCATACCAAAATAATACTCGTAATTGAGAATCTTTAATATCAAGGTTTCACATAATATGAATTTATATTTATATGGAGTATATATATGGGCATATGGTTGCGATAAATGCTAACTAATTTCCAATCCATAATTTATTCAATTTTGCAGTATGTTAAAATTATCAACACAATACTATATATATATACTTTATATACTTATGTCTTTGTGTTGATATTTAAATTTACATGTTGTATTGATGTTGTATTGATTAAGTAATATCTTTGTATTGATAATTTTAATATGCACTACATGAAAGTTCTGCATTCTAAATTGTAAGTTAGTTTTATTTTAACTCGAACTTATGGGCATATATACCTAAACAAGTAGATTTGTTACTAGATATTTGAGGATACTCCAAATCATGGGAAAATGGCTACTAGTTCAATTATAATTTATAAATAGTACTATATTAGTTTAAGTTGAAGATGAAATATACTACTACTACTATTACCAATTTTGAGATTTCTAATCATTTAAAGTACACTTTTTTTTAAATAAGAATTTAAATAAAAATTTGGTATTGCTCGCTTGCTACTTGCTAGCTACTCACCGCATATTCTAAAGAAAGTATTTTTTATTTTACAATAAAATCTAGAAAAAGGGACCAAATCGAAAAAAAGAAATAAAAAAAAGTGGATTCTTGATTTCAGGGGTATTTCCGGAAATCCACCTGCCTTCGGCTCTTTCAATCTGCCCAACTGTTTACAGGTGCTAAAATTTATCTCATCACACAATTATGATTAAGACTTCAAAAAGTCGGAAAAAAGAAAATTGGAATCAGATTTCATTACAGAAGCAGATGAGTCAAGTTCTCTTACGTGGAAATAAACAACTGGAAAACGTGATAAAAAAAATCTTGTCAACTATGCAGCTTTCTTTCATTTTAATTTGAAAGCAAATTTTCCATAAGCTTCACTTTCACACATTGGTGTGTGAAATCTGATTTATTCTTTTTATACTGCTTATAAATTATTTTAGTTGTATATATATATATACAGACATCAAACAACAAAGCAGTGTCGTGGCAGATTTTCAGAGAGTTGGGCATACGGCTATGGCCACCCTTTGCAGGGTTCTTCTTCTCCTCATTTTTTCAGGTTTTTCTCATTTCAATTTTAAGATGTGATTTTTAGTTCCAGTTTGTTGAAATCTTGAATCTATAAGTCTTGCATGTGGTGTAATAGAAAGAAAAGAGGAATTAAATTCTTGGATTTTGATGTTTTAAGTGATTCAGCAGGGTGTGTTTGTTTTCAAATCTCATAATTATAAATAAAATGTTTTGTTTATTTATTGAGTGTGTTGTGACAGTATATACTTGGTGAAAAGTGAGAAGGGATTTGTTTTCCATTATTCTAATGTGATTGATATATATTTTGCTTGCTGATATTAATTTCACAACTTTCTGTTTGGTGATAGTATTTGTGATTCAATTTGATTCGAAGTGTCTAATTGCCAAATTAAGCAACAAAATCTTGCAAAGTATACAGTTTTTCTGCATTTCTTTTTCATGTCATCAATATTAGTAGTATATTGCAACTTAGGCTCTCTCCATCTCTTAAATTCATTCCATTTGCTAAGTTTACCAATAAAATCTTTCAAAGTTGACAGTCTTTAGTCATTCATTCTCCTATCATCAGATCAATATACTCATTAGTCTCTCTCTGTGTTGGATTCATTCTATTGCTAAATTTACCAATAAATCTTGCTAAGTTTGCAGTTTTTGTGCTTACATATTCCTGTCATCTACATGAGTATCCTTAATAGGTGTGTGTGTGTTAGATTCATTTGTTAGCATCAGAGGTCTCGGAGTGGGAATAAACTATGGCCAGATTGCGAACAATCTCCCTGCCCCATCACGCGTGGCCTTCCTCCTGAGCTCTCTCAACATAAGCAGAGTGAAGCTGTATGACGCGGATCCAACTGTGCTGTCAGCATTCGCCAACACAGAAGTAGAGTTTGTGATCGGGCTAGGCAATGAGTACCTGCAAAAGATGTCCGATCAAGCCCAGGCTCAGGCCTGGGTTGAGCAGCACGTGAAGCCCTACACATCCCAGACAAAGATCAAGTGCATCACCGTTGGTAACGAGGTCCTCACGGGCAACAACACGCAGCTCATGTCGTACCTCCTCCCAGCTATGCAGTCAGTGAATGCTGCTGTCACCAATCTTGGACTAAACAAGGAGATATACGTGACGACGGCCCACTCATTCGGGATCTTGAGCAGCTCGTTCCCGCCCTCTGCAGGTGCATTCAGACAGGATCTTGCAGACTACATCCAAAGCATTCTCAATTTCCACTCACAGACTCACTCACCCTTCCTCATAAATGCTTACCCCTTCTTTGCATATAAGGACAGTCCCAGTGAGATCTCACTTAGCTACGCGCTTTTCCAGCCTAGCCCGGGAATGATAGACACCAACACCAATTTGCACTATGACAACATGTTGTTTGCACAGATTGATGCTGTTTATGCAGCTATCAAAGCAATGGGGCATAATGATATTCAGGTTAAAGTCTCTGAGACGGGATGGCCGTCTAAAGGGGATGCAGACGAGGTAGGGGCTACCCCGGAGAATGCTAAGCTGTATAATGGTAACTTGCTCAAACTGATACAACAGAATCAAGGGACCCCAGCTAAGCCATCCGTGCCAGTCGACATCTATGTGTTCGCGCTGTTTAATGAGGATTTGAAGCCCGGGCCTGTCTCTGAACGAAACTACGGGTTGTTTTACCCGGATGGCACTCCTGTGTACAATGTTGGACTCCAAGGCTACCTTCCTCGTATGGAATATTCATCTTCCAAGAGAAATGTGAGTTTAGATTCGATTACGTTTACGTATAGTATTGTACATGATGCTATGGATGACATGTTTGGACTGATTGGTTGTTTCTTGCTTGCAGGGGATGCATTTCTTGTACTTATTGCTCATTTCCGTTGCATTATTTCGGCGTTTTCTATAGCAAGAAGGGACCTATCACAAGCTTGAAGATGATGGAGTGAACAATGAGGCTTTCAAAAAAATCCTTTGGGTTGGATTAAATTCTGAGGTAATGAAGCTTGTGATCTTGTATTACCTTCAAGTAATTCAAGTGTGTGGAAATGTAGATGAAAATAATGCAGATGATAAGAATATGATGAACATAATGAAATTTGTTGATGACCTAAGTGATTTGATAAGATAAGATTGGTTGGCATTATTGTTTAGTAGATAAGGGGTCTCTGTCAATTGTCATCCTGAATTTAATAATGCATGTTAGTGTGATAGGTTCCTCTCTTTCACTAGAAAAGTCCATATGATGTTGCTTCTTGAAAGAGGCCTCAATCACATTTGTTCCTGTTTTGTTTCTACTCTCTAGTAGTGATCCCACCTAGGGTTCACATTTTGTGTTTTATCATCTCTTTCTACTTTTATTCAAATGGAATATGTTGCCTCAACTTGACTGTGGAGTATCTTTGGATGCTCTACTTTTCGTCTTCGCATACGTCTTGGGCCCGAGTTGGACCGTGACATGTGATTTAATATTTAGGGGTGTGTATTCAGTTATTTGGTCGGTTTTGCCAAACCAAAATAGGGGTGCATATACGGATAGTTGATTCAGTAATAAAACCTTCTTAATAATAGTAATAATCATATTTATGATTTGGTCTGTTCGGCGGGAAAATACCAAAGCCTTCGACACTGAATTTTCCGCTTTTGCAGGTGAAAACTACGAGCTGAAAAGAATTGACACTATACAAGGGCATTCAAGACTTGGTTGTATACTATATGATTCAGATACAGTTTTATTCAACAGCTAATTCATTCATAGAAACTGAGAAATAAAAGTCATCTTTGTGGTTTAGGTATATAACATTGTGGCTTCGGTCCTTTTGTTCATTTTTGTCAACATCAATCAAATACTAATTGAGTGATCAGCCCAACAATTTTCACCCATAAATCTTTTGGTTGCAGCTGAAATCTGAACATTAGCAAGGGCCAACAAAGAAAGTAGCAGAGTGTTTTGTGTTTGATCGCTTACAATCCAATCTTTGCAATAAAAGAATCTGACTAAGGTTTAGATCATAACATGCCCTCTAATCTACCTGTCATTTGTATTTATGATGCAATTGAAAGTAGCTGCAACTGCTCCATTAATGTGAATGGGAGACAAATGTATAGGTATGAGCTTCAAAAGGATGATTAAAACAACTACTATGTCCTTATGCAAATTGGTTTCTGTTACATCAATGAAACATTTAATGACGTGATCTGATGCAGTATCTTAACATTTAATAAACAGTACAGTATCAACAGATCAGATTTCAAATTACTTGTGAACCTTTTTTTACAACAAATAAGAGAAAATATGCAAGCAAACAAATCTGTACCAAACACAAATTTCAAAGAAAATAACTCATCGAAGTGAAAAAACAAAGGTTTGCTCTCCTTTACATGCACAAAGCTCTAGCAGAAAACAAAACCTATGCAAAACCAAATCAAGAATAGTGGGGAGATGGAGATACTAATCTGCAACGAGGAAAGGGATGATCATGGTCATGAAGGCCTCATAAGTTAGTGTCGCTGATCCAGTGTAACGTGTGTCTTTCTCCTTGAATTTTTCTGTCAAACCCTGAAAATGGTTTCAAATTTGATTTAGAATGGCATCTCGTGTTCGGGATTGTAGAGAAAATCATGTGAACGTTAGAAGATCCGTTGAAATTGTTGTTCACCTTTACAATCATCCCACCTCTGAACCAAAAAAAAAGAGAGAAAAACCAATTAAGATCCAGATGTTATAATAGGAACAAAAGCAATTGTTTCTTATGTTTATAAGAACAGTATGAGCTTACTCAATAAAGCTGTCAAAACTTAGCTCTACCGGACGCCTGCTGCCATCATCGTATCTGGAAATCAAAACTTGCAGAACAGAAGGTGGTACTGCATATCCAAGACTATATAGGGCATCCCTCAGTTCCATAGCATCAATTTTCCCACTCCTATCTCGATCAAATCTTTCAAAAATTGCCTAAAATAACGGAGAGAAGTCAACAATTGCATCAAAAAGCCCACTCCTCCGCACACCCCAGGGGATTCCGAGAAAAAAAGCCCCATGGTAATTTTATTAACAGTTAGACATCTGCAGATATGGTTAGGCTCAGATGTCAATATACATATATTTGACCATTAGTTTCATCTATTTCCCCTTGTTGCTTTCTAGTACTAAATAATTCATCAAAAAGCATTGTGAATGCCACTATTTCCAAATTCCCTGGTTACAGAGGATATCTTATTGAATGAAGGAATCATGTTTAAACTAGCAATATTTCTAATTCTCTATCTGCTCCAATCCAGCTCACATGTATATATCAGTGGTTCTAGCTACATTTTTAGACTCGAAAGTAAATACGTTTCGGATACTTAACTCATTTAGTTGCACCTATACACTAGAAATGATTAGACAAAAATAGAACGAGCTTGATCTCAGAGTCAGTAATCTGATATGCAATGACACAAATACAGTATTTTCTAATTACACCTACAACTATTCCCAATTTATATTGAACATACAAATATGGTCCTATAGCTAGGTAGCTATAAAAGGTTAAATCAAATTTCAATACTGCATACCACAAAAGCATATTTAGTCGGTACGACACATTCAATACTGAAAATGCATACGAGTTGAAGAACAGATATGGAAAGCAGTGAAGTGAAGTAAAAATAACAACACACCATCAAGGTTATTGAATCATACGCACACAATAGGTAATACTAGCATTTCTCATTCCATCACTGCGAAACCTTGTTGCTTTACTTGGTTAAACAAACAGTATCTATCAAGACTGCATTTTCGTTAATTGCGAACCGATCATTCCATAACAAAACTAGCCCATATCCTACAAAGTCTAATTTCAGTAGATTTATGATTATACTTGTACTCACCCGCCACTGGCCAAGGCAACTCCAAATAGCAGCAAACTCTTTCGGTCCTGCAAGTTTTACCAATAACCAATACATGATGAAATAGCAATCAAATGTTCCCCCAATTTCCACACAAGAACCCTAACTCAAACAATTTACACAATTATCCAAATAATAATAACGCTGCTCTTCACATGCTCGATTTACCATCGCAAATTAACATCAAGTGAACAAACATTTACTTTCAGGAAAGGAAGTGAAATTTCTAAAATGAAAGAGAAAGAAGCAACCAATTATGGAAGAAGATTCTCGGGGATCTCTGAAGAGAAAAATAAGCAAACGGAGAGTACTAGGGCTGAATCGCGGGTAATTCCAAGAGAGCGCTTGTTGGAGCTCCTTCTCCTCAATGTAACCGTTTTGGTTGGTATCCACCATCTGGAAGCTCCGGATCACATCGGGGTGGGTTCCCGGCGGAAACGAGCTGTAAACGTTCGTCGTCGGAGGAGGGTGGTAATAGCCGTATCCGTGGGGAGACGAACCCGACCCGAAGGAGCCGCTGTGGGTGTGGGTGTGGGCGATCGGAGCATGGGGAGAGGGATTGGGCGGTTGGTACGGGTAGGCGACCCGGGGCTCCTCCGGGTCGGGTGCGGGCGGGGCAGATGGTTTGTTGTCGCCGGAGTAGGACGCCATTTCCACGTTTTTAAATTAGTTTTAATCTTAGGATTGGGATACATATAATCCCCAATTTAATGTGTTTTTTTCAGGCTATATAAATATAGAAGAATACTCAATTCAATTCAAAAGTGTGTTTAGTTGTGAATTCAACATATGTCATAAAACAACACAAAACAAAAACATGAAAGTTTGATCAATTATCTCATACTCTCTCCATTCTTTATTAATTGATTCATTTCTCTTTTGCATAAAAGAAAGAGATGTATACTACATTAAAATTATAAAATAGAGATAATAAAATAAGAAAGAATATAATAAAAGATAATTTTACTTTTTGTCAAAAATAAAAATGACTCAATTAATTTATATAACCTTTTGAAGTGGAAAATGACGCAATTAATAGTCAAAATCCATGACCTTTATGCATATTTATACTCCTTTTTTATATGAGTGGATGACACGAATTTTAATGAAATTTTTGAAAATTATGAATGAGAAAGAAAGAAAAATGTCTAGAATAATGTTAATATATGAAGGTGGCGTTCGGTTTCCTAGATAAAATAATATCAAGATATAATCTAGGATTAAATTGTGTGATTATTTTAGTTATAGGGGTTAGCTATGACTAATTATCCCATAATTATCCATCTAGGATTGAATTGGTGGACTAAATCTCATAAACCAAACACACTACTAATTTAATCCCGATATACAATCTTGCAAACCGAACACCCTCGAATGAGACTATTTTTGTCAATACCATAAAATGAAAAATAACTATTTTTGTCAATACCATAAAATGAAAAATAAGGCTATTTTTTTATGGTAGTAAGTTTCAAAAGTCATGGATCTAAGAATATAAGATTGAGCCAAAGTATTTTGGAGTCCGTATTATACACAATTTCCCCTAAGTCCACATCAGTAGAACAATTGGAAAAAAATTGCTAAAATTATGATATTATTGCCTAGGGGTGCGTTATATTGCTAACTATTTAAGTTGCTAACTCTGTTAACTCATCAATGCAGCGTATTAAAAATGTCAACACGGTGACATTAAAATGTTAACACATTATATTAAAGTTCAACAAAATTATGTGTTGACATTTTAATGTCATCGTGTTGACATTTTTAATACATTGCGTGAATGGGTTAGCAAGTTAGCAACTTAAAAAAGTTAGCGATTGATCACACCACTTATTGGCTATATCTGAAAATTGTGAGATTAACAAAAAATAAACTAATTTTTATGATTAACCAAATTAATGCTTTATTTACACATGATTCTTTCAGCTTTTTTATTTTTAGTACTGATTTATTAAAATTGTATCCAATTACAATCATAGATTATATCAAATATCTTTCATCACAGATAGATGACTACCAAGGTCAAATGATGTTATGAGAATGGATCAATCATTGAGGAAATTAAGTTGAATCGTTCCCTCCAAGTATATGTTTGTACCTACAGTTGACTCCACTTCTTGCAGCACAAGAACAAAGCCTTTTTTATATGCATACATGCAATATTTATTATTGATACCAACAATATCATAATCATTTAACAGAACTAGTTGACATTTTGTCATAATTCCAGGGCAAGCTTCGATCATCAACAGCTCAAACCACCATCTATAAATAGTCTCATTCATAAACACACAAACCACTGCTTCAGAAAATGGCCAAAAAAACAATATATCAATATTCAAGCGTCGCAATCAATGGAGTTATTTTCAGTAGATTCTGATTGTGAAAAGATGAAGAGAATGAGAAGTTCTTGGCACAACGTTGTCGTTCTTGTTGGGTTCCTTCTAGCACTCAATTTAGCAGCATTTTTTGCTGAATTATCACAAGGTATACTTCAATTTTATGTTATTTAGGTGTTTCAAAAGTGATCAAGATTTGTAAATAGTTTGATTTCAAGAAATGCAGAATGAATCAAGACTGATGACAATGTGCTTACATAAAACCATTTGCAGAAACTGTGAGAAGAAGTGTGAACAAGTGCCTCATCACCCTGGGAGTCAAGTTCCTCAACTTCTGCATTGCCAAATCCACGCAGTTCAGATATGCTGGTCCTCTACAAGCTCAGCCATCGTTCATGCCACTCGTGTTCTGGTACACACTGGCGCGGTCTGTCTCATCTCTGTATTCTTCATAGTTTCCGGTCTGGAATATCCGCACGGATGATAGAACATCAACCATCATCTGCTGAGCCAAATACAAGAATGGTTGGATTGCAAACAGAGCCACTCACGAGCTATTTGGATCTTTATACAATCATTCAACATTAAAAATGTAAAAGTTTCCAAAATGTCACTGAACCTGCACAGCCTGTTTGATGCAAATCACATGAATAAGTCTGAGTTAATTTGTTACAATTCCTAAGCGTCATCAAAATACAGGCTGCCATGATTAAGCTAAAGTTCAATCCATGGCCTAATAGATCTTTGATACAAATTTTCATTGCCATACCCCACCATAGTAGCAAGTACCTAATTGACAAATATGAAAATCTATCCGCAATCCATATCGTAGGTTAGAAGCTCTCTTAATCAGTTAGCATCAGTTACTGGAACTCCAGCATTTTCCAGATGTCCATCGTGTGTGCTGCATGTATTAATCCCAGAATCTCCATGGGAGCTGACAACAAGCGGCTGCTCTTGTCTTTGCCTTTCCTCATGCATATCCGATACACCATTCATTTTGCCTTGGGTTTCGACAGCAAAAGCTGCATCCACTTGTGATCCTCCCTGTCCAATTGTATCAACCCCAACACCAAAAGCCGCATTTGGCTCAGAGCTCACAGCATCTGTGAAAGTTGACCCTACTCCAGCCTGGCCATCTGCACTGACCTCCAAAGGAGCTGTACCTCCAGCAGCGTCATCTTTCATCCCAGGCCGCCTCTTCTTCCGATACTGTTTCTTGAGCCGACCTTTCTTTGGCTTCAGGGATGCTTTAGTCTCCTGACTGTTGATTGCAAGATCAGATGCCTTCTTTTTGTGTGGGATAACGGTGTAAATTGTGTTGCCTGTGGTGTGATCTTCGGCGACGGGCACTGCAGTCTGAATGGCTAGCAAGGCCGTCCTGGCAGCTTTTATTTCAGCCTCTTTCTTTGTGCCTGCTGAAGCTCCAATATACTTGATACTCCCAATTTCAACGACGCAGGAATACATGGGCACTTTGCCTTCTCTCTCTTCCTTACGGCAGTCATACAGAGGAATAGCATAGTTCATCTTTTGAGCATATTCTTGCAACAAGTTCTTGCACAAGCCCGTCTCATGCTGAAATAAAATCAAAAGTGAAGTCAAGCAGGTTCCTACAAAAATATAAAGGAAACAGACAACAAATCATCCATTTTATATAGACATGTTTATAATTTGCAACAAAGCAATATAAGACAATTACCACAGGTTGGGATATCCCGCAATTAACATTGTTGGATTTGGAGAGCTCTATGAGAGCAACTTCAGCAGCTGACTGCTCTGCTGCCTTCCGGTTGAAAAATCCAGGCAGAGAATCATATCTAACATTGTTCACAACAACGGCTGATTTAAAAATAGGCTCGTGAGAAGGGCCTTCCTTGATAGTTTCATAAACTGGAGTGATTAATCCCATTTTCTGACAATATTCTTGCAGTTGGCTCTTAAAGACATAACAGTTTGAGACACCTGGAAAAACACCAATGAACATGAGAATCTAGATCATTATCAGAAATTGAGTCTTGAATTGTTAACAAGAATATACTATTAAGAATGTTAAAAAAGTTAGGAAGAAAATTTCATAACAATTATCAAACATTTCTCATATACTAGTATCTAGTAGAGTTTCATGGTAACTCATCAAAAAATTGTACTCCACTATATAAAACTCATGAACTGCCAACTATATAAAACTCATGAACGGCCAAGAAGAGTGCGAACTATATTACTTGGAGATTTATCTTTCTCTCGTGATTCCTGATTGGTGCCATTGACCTCCTGAGCTGGAGGGGCTGGAGGGGTGTAAGATGTTCCAGTCACAATTTCAACACTACCATCAACATCAATCTGACCAGCTTCCATCTGAAATACTTTCAGGTTGTCCTGATCCGTTCGAGACTACTCCTTTTTTTCTGTAATTCAATCAACCATTAAAGATCCATAATCACAGCATCTAGGAATATTCAAAGAGAAGTTAAGAAGAAGCAATTAGGCAGGGCAGGCATACGTCCCGAATTTGACTGTGCACTTTTCAAAGATTATAGTATACAAATCAAATGCATCTTCACGAATCACAATAGTTTACTTAATTTGGGCCTTGCACAATGATTAGAGAAAACAATCCGAGATGGAATGAGTGAGAAGCCTAAAGTCTTTCCTAAAGCAACCAAATTCTCTAAGAACTGAAAACAAATCCATTTTCCATTAAAATTTCCCAAAACACCAACATCCCTAAATTCGAAAAAGGACTTCAGTAAAATCTCCAATTACTCAGCAAAAATGGAGAACCCTGAATTTCAAGATTTCTACACCACAATGAGAACTCTTCAAAAGTGTAATCCATACTTCAATAAGGTCGATCATTTCAACTCATCCAAAAAAACAGAATAAAGGCATTAGAAATAATCAGAGAAAATAGGAAAAGAAAATACTCCTTGCTCATGTCCAAGCACAAATGTTAAACGTGTTCATAGCCCTTAATACCGAAAAAGAAGCATCATATACACATAGCAACACTTAATACACCATTTAGAGATAGCCTTTTCCAGCTCTACTTCATGAATTAGGAGGCGATAAAGTAAACTTTACCGGAGATTAAGAGGAGTGGGGGTCGACGGAGGCTGAGATGGAAAGGGCAGGGGTAGCTGTTCCTCAGAGTTTGGGCATGGCTCACTAATATAGTACAACAGAGATTGGCAGTGAGCAGCAATCAACAGAAACGCCCACCATTAAAATGAACGACCTTTTTCTTTGATGTTTATCTGTGCTTCATAGGCCCAAATTCTGCATACGGCCCATCTATTAAGGCCCACTTCATATACATATATAAATATTGTTCGTTATATCCTTTCTTTTTCTTTCCTCTTTTCAATATTGTTTCTCATGATATCACAAATATAACAATATCAATATATTATACCAATAAAAATTCATATAATCACATAAGTTTGGAAACTACAAATTACACATAACACGCGTGAATTAGAACACTTTTCGATCTCTACTACAAAAATTTAATCGATTAGCAATCTGCTTAATTTACTCAAATGCCTTGAAATGGAACATTATTTTTTCGAATTGATGATCACTAACTTCTCACATTTGTATCCTTGAAAATATAATCATACTACATGCAACTTGTAAAAGGATTAAAAAGCTTATTTGGTCTCACAAGAAAATTATGTAAATGAAAACTTCCTCTATCATATATTACTGAACTGAACTTCTCGTGTAAAATTTGAGGAAAAGTTCCTCGAATTCTAACGTGTTTCAAAGAGAAAAAAAGTCCATAATATTGCTTTCATATAATAAGCTTAAAAATATACTAGTATTAATTTTATAAATGTGAGTGAAATGTTGAATCCATAACCAAAAGTAGTAGGAGTAAAAAAAGTAAAGGTGCCAATTGATTGGCACTAATGAAAAAGAAAATTGGTGGCAATTCAATACACATCACACGCCCACAAACAGGTGAAAAAGTATGTCTTCCAAATAAATGTCGTAATATCAAACAACTCCAAACATGACAAAAACACCGTGGAGCAACTTTTGAATGGTTAAAATGTCACCAAACACGATCAAAGTCTACAATCTTTCATCCATACAGCGAACAAAGTTTAATCAAACAATTTTTCCCGATAAAAGATCTGAATAAATAACAAAACTTGTATGCTATATTCGAAGGATAATCAACTAAAACCAAATTGCCTTATCCTTGTTGACAACCAGTTTGAAGATAAGATGCGTTTCAGATAGAATCAGTAACTTCTTCCCCAGTAGGTCCACTTTTTAGCTGGCTTACCGGATGCGAAGCACAAGGTACCTGCATAAGAAAAACAATACGATGTTAAAGGAATCGTGTTTAATGTGTTAACTATGTAGAAGATTAACCACGCGGATCCCCTTTAACCGAATATCAGTTTATCGTATGAGAATAGTATGAGATAGAACCTTCAGGGAGTTCAGGCTGTTCAAATGGAGAGCATAGAGACTTGGCCGCACCCATTTCTCCCTTTGTGCGCGTCTTCACATCCTTCTCCACCTCCTGAGGCGAGCAAAACAGTAAACGAAGGTCATATAGAAGTAGTACCATCTGTGGGCCGTTGAAAGTAACGCAACATACCTCCTCATCACACCATGGGGCCAGAATCATCTTCTTCTTGGAAAGTGCTTCTGCAAATTCTTCCCAGTTATATACAGTTTGGATGCAGGTATCCCGTCTCTGCTTGGCAGCATCAAAAAGACTTTGTTGGATATTATCAAGCATCACTTTAACTTGATCGACCAAATCAGAAATGGGAATATCATTTTTAGATGAATTATCCCGTCGGACCGCACGGACCTGGTTAGATGAGAAATTCAAAATTATGAATGAACGTCAACAGAAAAAAGTGGCGTATGGCTTATACTTAGCATGAACTATTAGGAGGCTAGTAGGAGTGACAAAACAGCAATACAAACAAAAAACGAGTGCAAGATGTAGCCTCTTCATACCGTGTTGTTTGCTAAGTCCTTTGGTCCTATTTCGATTCTTAGAGGAACGCCTTTCATTTCCCAATGAGAATATTTCCATCCAGGTGAATAGTTATCTCTAACATCAGCCTCAGCACGAAATCCTGCTTCATTCAAGGATTTTACGGTGGATGCGCATGCATCAAATATCCCCTTAGTGTCTGCATCCTTGTAAGGCACAGGGACTACAATTACTTGGAGAGATGCTACTTTAGGAGGCAGCACCAAGCCTTTATCATCCCCGTGAACCATTATCATCACCCCTATCTGTGTCATAAATTGATCACAAAGAAATGGGTGTGAGGGACAATAGCAATCTGGCAATGAAAACTTAAATCAAGTATGCAGTATAAATTGAATATGCAATGTAATCGATGTAAGAATACGAAGTGTAGAAACTCAAATCCCAAAATTCAAAACCAAAATTTCCTCCATCTAAGATTCCATTGTCAAACTCTTATTTTTCATATCAGGCACTACTTTCTTGAGGACTTTCAGTGTACAAAAACAACAACCCATTTTGTTCACAATCCAATTAATGGTATTCGAATATCTTTCTCCAAATATTAATCTGTAAAACTCACACAATCTCAGTTCCAGACTCAAATTCTATATAAGCTATTTAGGAGAAGATATGTGCAGAAGCAGATGGGGGAATTTCTAAAATTGTTCCTCTAGCAGAAGGTCACCAGCATTAGTTATATGCTTTAGACACATATCATGAGCCATGTCAATGAGACAAGAGAGAAGACATCAGACTTGTGTATACAAGCATAGAACTCACTATAACAAGAACATAACTTCTTAAAATTGCACGCTGGACCAAGACAGAGACTTCTGTGTAGCCCTTGCTATTATAAGAAAACTACAAATAATCAGATCATTTACCGTTCTCGTTGTGTAAGCCCAGGAATTCTGCCAGACCATAGCCCTTTCTCCTTTCTCATTCTCAAAATTAATCTCAAACATTTTTGCAAAATTTTGACCCAGACAGTGTGAAGTTGCCCCTTGCACACCACGGCCAGTATTTGGGACAAATGCCTGTTATGAAGGGAAGCCACCTCTCAGAAATAATAGGGAAGTCTCTTTCAAGGATAATTTGAAACTTAATATTATGGAAGGGTAATAACCAATAACAACATATAATGACCTCAACAGTAGTAGTATAAAGTCCACCAGCAAACTTCTCATGCTCACTTTTCTTGCCCTTAATAACTGGAACAGCCAAGAACTCTTCATAAATGCGTCTATATAGTTCCAAAATGTCAAGCACCTGAACAATTGACAACCAAAGAAGAGCAATATCATGAAAAGAACCCAAATCTCTTCGACCAGAAGACATAATTCAATGAAGACAAATCGAGTAAAAGAAGAATTAAGAACTTTATCATTATTCAGTATGTATACATGAACTATAAAATAGGTGTAACTGAAAAGACTCCAATTGGGTATGATTTAGAGTTAAAAAACGTCATGAATCCACCCTATGTTCCCGTTATTTCCATCCGTGTCATAATGGAAGTGTTGACAGACTCCCATGTGATTTACAGGAGAAAAAACTCAAAACACCAGAAAGTGCATGGGCTTAAGAATCAGTTATCAGAACAAACAATGCAGAGCAATGGATTGGGAACTACACTTCATGTATCAAACAAGCAACACTATCAAATCATAAATTACTTCCTTTACAAATAGCGCTATCTCTCAGATGAGACAATGACAAGAGAAAGTATTTCCACAACCTATTGAAACATTATGCCCGAGACAATATAAGTATGGCATCACAGCTCGCACTTAATAAAATTAAAAATATATATTCCTATGGTTCATGGATCCTGTATACTATTTTCAAATACTCACTTCATGGTGTAACCGTTGCATTTATCAGAGAGTACTAGACACGCATCAAGACATAAATTACCTCGTCATCTGCTTCCTCCTTTGTTGCAAAAGCAGTATGTCCTTCTTGCCAAAGAAATTCACGACTCCTACAAAATCACAATATATCATAAATATTCTGATGAAAAGGATAGCTTTCAACAAAATCATTGCCCATTATAGGGTAGGAGCTGTGAGAATTTATACAAAATTTACATTATCTAAATATCATTTAAGCCTACAGAAAAGAAGTTTAAAATCCCATTCAAGGCTACAGAAAAGAAGTTTAAAAACCCAAATGTGACGTACATAGTAACATAGAGTAGAGTTCTAAAAGTAACTAGCTAAACCACTTTGTAGAAATAGCAAATCATCACACCAACAAAGAAGTAAAAAAATCCAACCATGTTAATGCAAGACTGTAAGTACCTGATAAATGGTGTAGGATTGCTGAATTCCCATCTAACAACATTACACCACTGGTTAAGTCTCAGAGGTAAGTCACGGTGCCCCCTAATCCACTTAGAGAAATATGGGTACATGACTGTTTCACTAGTTGGACGGATAGCAATTGGCACTTCTAGCTCAGACTCTCCTGACTTAGTAACCCATGCAACCTGGAGACAGTTAAGCAATAGATATAACATATAACTGACGGTGAAGCCACCACACAAATAACTCATGAACAAATTTTATTATGTGGGCTGCAAACAACTAATTTTAGTACCAAACCAGGAATGAACAGTCTGTTAGTCATTGGTAATGGCCATATTATATATTGTTCCAAATAGTACACTGAACTGAAAAGTGCATATGTTTAGAACATACCCAAATGTACAAGAGAAAAGGTTTGGTCTCATGAAGAATCAAAATTGAAGTAATCTTACCTCTGGAGCAAACCCCTCTACATGGTCCTTCTCTTTCTGTAGGACAGTCGATGAGACAAACAGAGGGAAGTAACAATTCTTAATATTCATTTTCTTGATCTCAGCATCAAAGAAGTTCTGCATGGTTATATTTAGAAAGAAAATTAGACATTGGATGTCATGTCTGTCATTCGAGATACCAACATAACTATGACTATCATTAAATTTTTGAGGAGGATCATGTAAGACTTACATGCATAATCTCCCAAATTGACATTGCCCATGGTCGCAGAATGTAACAGCCTGATATGTCATAGTATTCAATCATTTCCCCATTAACCACAACCTGTACCAAACTCAAAGCAATAGAAATTCAGATCACTTAGTCCAAGTTTTCCAATCTATGCCATGAAAACGAATGACCAAATCATACAAGAAAAGTCATACTTATAGAGCACAAGCAACATAACAGAAATAATCAAATACAACACACAATCTCTGCTACGAAAGTTTCCTTAAACTGTTTTCCATATGTAAAAGAACCAAACGTTTGGTGTTTCATATTTGAATCAAGATCAGAAATCCCACAGTACAGACACTAAATTAGATTGTCCCCCTACTCGTACCTCAGAGTACCACTCTCCGAAGTTGTCATCCTTCTTATAAGAGAGACCCAATCCAGTCTCTTTCTTCACTTCCTTCTTCTTCCCCTCTGCATAAATTACTTACAATTTGAGAAGAATAGCAAAGTAAGCCGCATTTGAGCATAGTAGTAATGGAGATTCGCAATATAATTTCACAGTACTCACTGGCGCCAGAGCTAGTTGCGTCTTTGGAACTCTTGGCATCTTTAGAACTCTTGGCATCCTTAGATATCTTAGCATCTTTACCGCCCATGATGAAATGCTTAGAAAGCTCACACTACAGCTCCTAATCACAAAATACAAACGGAAACTAATTCAACTTTTGGAAGAAACGTTAAATTATGTCAGCATTCAGAATCGGAAACATCAATTGATATACAACGGAAAACCAAGCATTCAACAAGTAAAATTGGAAGCCGCATTAAATGCAACGACAAGCAGCGAACGAATAGGGGTTGGAACGACTGAGAGATACATAAAATTGAATCGCACAAACCGTGCTCTCTGAAGAGGCGATTGAGAGAATAGAGGTTTAGACTCTCAATCCTTGTTCCTTCAAGTCCAAGGAGAGGTGTTTTAATAAGGGTGTCCACTATAAGGTGGACACGCCCAATAGCCCCGCCCCAGTTTTGTGTCCATAGCCCCGGATTTTTGTCCATAGCCCCAAAATTCTATTTCCGCCACTATAGTGGACACCTCCAATAGCCCCCAAATTTTATAATCAACTTTCATTTTATTAATGTTTCAAGTAATTACGAAAAAATTTATCGGGATATACGTACGTAGACGAAGTCGACTATACGAATTAAGAATAAAAATAAAATTTAACTTTAAATTAAAATACAAATTAAAATAAAAATTAAAATTAAACACACTAATTTAAAATTAAAATTAAAAGTACACACTACATTGAATCTAGTACAAATCACTACCTGTCCGCTGGTCCGGCGTAGGCAAGCTGTCGGATTGCAGCGGTGCACTTCTGTTGTGTGGACAGCCTGATCCGGCCAGCCGCATCACGCCGGAGAGTGAAGCATCGGTAATGCTCAGCCAAATTCGTCGCTATATAGTTGAACAGCCGCTGTGACATCCTGAATCTCCGGCGGAATATCTCGGGTGGATAACGGGGGTTATCCACAAAGTAATCATCCATTAGACGTTGGTGAGCACCGACGTGGTCTCGTGGGATTGTCCGCCGATGAGTAATGGTGCGAGGGATCGGATCCTCCGCAGCCTCCGCCTCCTCTGCCAAACCGGCCGCTACCTGCTGGGCGGCCTGGTGTTGCATCTGTTGAAGCATAGCATTCCAGTTGTCTCTCCACATATTGTTCATTTCCGACCCAAAATTGTAGTGAGAGAAATTTGTATAGATGTTGTATTGGAATGGTGTGAAAATAATGAATGGAGTGGGGTGTATTTATAGGTGAATTGAAGTGTAAAAAAAAAAAAAATCGGAAAATCGCCAGCCGCGGCGGTTGTCCTCGGCTATAGGAGGCGCGCCTATAGGCGCGGCTATAGGGACGCACGCCGCGTCCTCGCCCCGCACGCGGCTATCCCGCATCCGCCGCCTCCCTCCCCCCTCGCCGCGTCCACCTCCGAGGCGGACACCCCCCTCACTATGATAGCCGCGCCTTTCTCCCCCCTCCGCCCCCAATCGCGGCGACCGCCGCGGCGTGTCCATAGTGGACACTCTAAGCTCTTTCTTATCCACCTATTTACTGTTTTAACATCGCACTAACCAATTTAGGGATAATTACACTAATATATACAAAAAAAAAAATTTATCAATATTTTAAATTAGTAAAAAAAATTTAAATTTTACGTATATCATACAAAAGGTTTGATTAGTGTGTCGAATTGATACATTCTTTAACCATCACTTAACGTCGTTATTCTTCTTTAAGTGTGTTCATCAAGTCTTCTCCTAGTTTTCCTAATTTCCTTCTATGTTATTTTATTTTATTTAGATTCAACTACTAGTGGATGAATCAGTCCATCTTTAGGTACAAGAGAAGCCAATGACGGGCCGAGGTGGGGTTGCGCGGGGTCGGCCAATCCCACCATCAGTCCACGCATACTGAAATATTCTACTATATTCAGAGTTCCGAGCTGTCGTCAACCCCACGTGAAGCGTCGCCCTGTCGCGATTCCAACTGAAGTTGCAACGTCCAAAAACTCAAATAAATTTATAATCTTGTAATATCCCAACAAATCAACAACTCATTAATCTCACATAGTAGAGATACTAGTGGCACATATGAGATATTTTCCTTTTCTCGGTTTCTCCTTCAAGACTGAACTTCCATTTTCCCTTTTTTACATACATTTTCCATCCATTTTAATGACTTTTCTTCTCATCTTGTGCTTACCTAATACACAAGGCAAGAAATTAATATGAAATCAAACTAGCTTAGTTCTCTGTACTGTTTGCGTAACTATTAGAATTTGTAATTGTTTTACAATTGCTTTGCACTCTTCTTTTTTTAATTATATTTATAACTTGAAACAAGTTAGGATATTGGAATCTATAACTTGAAACAAGTTAGGATATTAAGGTGAATTGTTGTTTCGTTAGTAAATTGTTAATTTTTTTAACTTATTGATTTTTATTGACTTTATGGATTGTGTATTATGGGTTCCTTTGATTAATTGATTGCTTACTGTGTTTTTGAACCGTGATTTTTAGTTTTAATATATATGTATTGTGAACAGACATACATCGAGAAAAAAAAATCTCTTTCTACTGACAGATTTGTGAATAGTTTTTTATAGGAGTAAATGAATATCCACAATAGCGCATAATTGGAACCATTAAACTCAAATGCACTACTACTACTTTTTTAACCGAAGGACTTCTTTTGGGCACGAAATTTAAGTAATTGATATTTAAATAGTTAAAGTGGAAGGAGTAAAGTATAAGACAGAGAAAAATAGAGGAGTGAAGAGATAATAAAGTGTTAGAGTTTATATACTAGAAATCACCTTCCGAGTGATTAAATAATGTAAAACTCTTTATTTATTTTCCAATAGATGAAACAAATTATTTTT
This sequence comes from Salvia splendens, assembly GCF_004379255.2. NCBI lineage: Eukaryota > Viridiplantae > Streptophyta > Magnoliopsida > Lamiales > Lamiaceae > Salvia > Salvia splendens. The sequence continues at coordinate 13,010,142 of NC_056033.1, forward strand.
GTCATAATGTTGTTATGTTTTGCATTTAATGGATGTTTATTGCATGTTTAAATGTATAAGTAACTTAACAAAGTCTAAGTCTTGGTTTTAGTAGACCGGTTGTGGGCGTCGTCCACTTTAAGGTAACACGGTCAGTTCTAAACAAAGAAAAATAAGAATTTCACAACCTAGATAGGCCTAGACTACCTATCGTGAAAGATTGCAATGTTAGTCTGCATGTTTCTAAGCTTTACTGAAATAAGATGACATTGGTGTGGTAGAGCACTAAATTGGATCTAACAGCGAGACAAGTCTTTATGCTATTACTGAAAGACGAGGTCTTGATAAATTATTTATTTCTTAATCAATGTACGTTATCATTGGGCATACAGTATTGATTATGCACTACTTTGACTTACCAAATGGGGCGGGTTTTTCGTAACCCAATAATCCTGATATATTGGGTAGTGGTGATTAATATCTAACGGTGCTAGGATTGCTATTATATTGAATCGTGCGCGAGGTGAGTCTCGTTTGATAACGTCCTCAAGAGGAGCTCGAAATAAAGCTTTATTATTCTGAACCTAGCTAGTTGGAGTTTGATTACTCTATGAATAATAAATAAACGTTTCTTGCTAAGTCTACTCTTGAAATTAATAAGATGTTAATTAATTAAGTTCATAGCAGACACTAATTAATTAATGAACGTTTCTATCTTAAGCACGAGAAATGAATGACAAATAAATGGAAACACGGAATACTTATAAATTTGAATTTGGATGGACAGTGCAATATTACTTCTGTAGTGGCTGCTCGTAATATTTCAATATAAACTGGTATTAAATTGTGGGTTCAATTTAATTGGTAAAATGCTAATTGGGGGAGGCCATATCCAAAACCTTCCATAGATCCATGACTGAGCCCAACATGTGACTTAATATAAATAGGAGAATAAAAGAGACAGAAAATAAACTTATTTTTCCCAAAAATTTTCGTCCCTCTCCTATCTCACATAGGGGACGATTTCTTCTCCTCCTCCGTGAGGGATTTCTGTCTTCTTTATTTAAGTCCCAGTATTCTGGTGAGATCAGCCCACACTGATATCAGCATACAGTCCGGGAACCAGTCAGAAGATTTGTGGTTTAGTACTCAAGATCTTTACGTGGAGAAGGCGATAACTATCTTTGATTATTTGGAGAAATCCTCAAGGTAAATTGGTTAATCCGTAGAGAAACATGTTTTAGGTTTCAATTCACTTAAAGCATGATTTAATTCAAGTTATGAGCATGATACATGAGATAATTGCGCGAATAGAATTTATCTAAATAATATGCTAAATAGATCAGAATTATTATGTAATTGATTTATGTATGCTTTCGCTGCCAACCCCTTCATGAAGTAGGTGAAGAATAAAGTAAAAGGGAGATTTTTTTGCTAAAAAGGGAATGACTCACTTATAGTGGGACTTACAAAAAGAAATACGACTCGCTTATATTGAGAATATTTTTTGTGAATTTGTTCGACCCACCATAAATATTTTCTGGATCCGTCATTGACCAATATTCTAGTAATTGAGCCAATTATTTACTGTTTAAATACTATTGTAAGTCATTGAGTCAATTATCTATTTTATTGTTACTTATGGTCATGACCAATCTAATTATTTTACTTAAACAGTAAATTCGGCAACTTGCTTGCTTGTTTAAATAAATAATTTTCCCGTATCTAAATCAATCTGATATATTATTAAGACAGAATAAATAATTATAAAGTTGAAAAAGTAATCACCAATTTTATTTTTCCGTGAATCAAAAGAAATAGCAGTAAAATGAATCATTGAAGTAAGAAAAGTAACGGCGTTAAGTGATTTTTAAGGAATGTATCAATTTGAGACACTAATTAAACTTTTTGTATGATATACGTATTCATCAAATTTTTTGTACCAATTTGAAACATTAGTAAAAAAATTTGTATATGTGATGCAATTACCCCACCAATTTAACTCAGCAACGTTTTGTAGCTAATCGTCACATAAAAATAGAAACTCTTTCTTTTCTGGCCGTCTCCTAAAAACAAAAAATTTCTATTTAAGAAAATTTCTTTCTCTCTAATAAGTTGAGACCATTTTACAGTAGCACACTTTTCTTTCAATCTTTCATTTACTTTCTCAATTTTGCATTAAAACTCGTGTCGTTTTAAAAGTTTCTATTTTAGGGGGACTCGGGGTATTATGAAGAGTAAAAGCCAAAATTGGTCTTGAAACATATGGTCATTACGATTTTGATTTCAGACATTATGTTTTGAATTTTTGCATCCCAAATATTTCAACTCGGATCACAATCAGTCCAAAACTGACAGATCCATTAAATTTTAACGTCAACGTGTTTAAATCAAATTTTGACCAAATTAATCATTTTGATGATAATTTTTAATAAGTTTTGAAATGAACACTAGTTCTTGTAGTGGCTCAACTTTGTAAGCTATGGAACATTCGACCTATGGCAGAGGGTCCAGGAGGTCCGGCAAGAGTGGCAGCCGACGTGACCTTCGATTTCGGTACGAGTCTTGCAATTGCAAGAAACTAGCTTCACTCTGTATCGTCAAAAGTCATGGAAAATCTACGAGGGGAAGCTCTACTTTGTTTGTGAGAGTAAAGAGTGCCCTTTTTCAAGTGGTACTCACCAATCGAGCCAATTGAAGAAGAAGACGGCGTGGAATCATCGTCGACGCCGGCCGACACAGATGGGGACAGTTTATGCTTGATTTTGGCATCGATCGATGACTAATAATCTGGCCATACAGAATTTTGCTATGGATTTAGTTTCTTTGTTATTGTGATGTTGGTTTGTATTTTGATGTTGAAGTAATGTATGCCCGTTGCTATATACGAAATCTATGTCTAAAATGGACATCCATATCCATGTGTCCATTATCCACATACTCATTTTGTGGAAAGGGGAAACGAAAAAAAAAAGCAAACATAAATCTGGTCGACTAAGATAAGACCACAATTTTTGGCCTCTGAAAATTTCATGAGAAATTAAGAAACATGATTGAGACCATCACGATTTTATTATAGCAGGAGAGCTTCATCAATGTACAGCCCATTAACACAATTACGAATTGAAAAACACAAAAATAAGAAGAAACATGAAATTAAATTGTGGCAGTGGAGGTTGGTTAGGTCAAGCCTCTTTTATCTTCTTGGCTATAGCAAAAATAGCGCCGATAACCGCCACCACCGCTCCCGAAATCAAAAGCGTGGCTTTCAGTTTATCTGCGCCGCCCTTGTCTGCTTCTTCTCCTTCTTCCTGCAACAAAAACAGACTAATTCTCAACTTAATTCAAATAAATAAAAACTAATTTTGTAGTAATAAATAAAAAAAAAATGACAGAACCTTGAGCTCTTTCGAGGTGACGGGTTCGGGCTTGGGTTCCGGGTCGGGCGTGGGGTCGGGTCCGACAACTCCTCCGTCGGCGAGAACCTCTTCTGCATGAGAGAAACCCTCGTCGGTTGACATGTTTTTTGGGGGATGAGAAGCTTCTGAATTTTTTACTCAATTTATGCGAAGTGGAAGTGGTCTTATTTTCAGAAATTTTTAAAATATTGAGAGGCTATAAGAGGATAACAATTCGATTTCGATCCAAACACGTTAGCTTTGGGGGTATGCATTGTCACATGTCACGGCCTTGGCAGTGCCACACATCTTGTCTGAAAATGAACTTTATGTTCTTATTTGAGTCTTGCCCATTTTATTTGATGCATTATCGCATAAAAGAACAAAAATTTACGAAAAAGGATATGCTTTGAAGGTTCGTTAATGAATTTGTAGAGTGGAAGACCTCATGATTTAAAAATTGTCGAACTCATCAGCAATTGGGCCTGCTGAATTGTCATTTTGAGGCAGACATGTGGGAACAAAATAAAATATTGGGCGTTACAAAGATCACAATCAACCGGCCCAATAGATTCATGCCTACAATATTCGATAGCGAAACACTTAGAATTGAATTGATCAAATATTATGGCTGACAATTTTTGACCCGATACTGACTCGAATTATTTTAAATACGAGAATTACCCACAAGTGTACGGGGCTAGCTAATGTAACATAAAACAAGTAAGAGTATCGTATCCCACAAAGACAAATTGTGCAAACTCAAGTACCATGAACCCATTTTAACTACTATCTAGACAATCCCAAGAGTTGATCAGTGGCGGACACAGAAAATATTATTGGTAGGGGTTGCATTATAACCTATGGAGGTGTTCGGTTTGCAAGATTGTATCTGAGATTAAATTTGTAGTGTGTTTGGTTCATGAGATTCAACCTCACAACTTAATCTTAGATGGATAATCATGAGATAATTAGTCATAGATAACCTCCTATGACTAAAATAATCTCACAACTCAATCATAGATTGTATCTTGGTATTATTTTATCTTGAAAACCGAACAGCACCTATATATATATACTATATTCAATAAATAAAAAACTAAATATAATAAAAATTAATAACATATTAAAAAAATCACAAATACAACTATAAAAATGATAAAAAAAAATGATACAAAAAATTATTATAACGCATAAATCAATATATTACTATGTTGCAAATATATATAAAAAAAAGATAGAAAAATATATGAATCTAATTTGAACCAAACTCCAATTCTAACATCTTAAACTCATATCAAATAATAGTCGGCCAATTTATCTAATGAAAATTAAAGTTTTAATGTATATTATTACAATTAGACTTATCAATTTTTTGTAAATTACTATTGCAAATAAATAATGAAATGTTCTGTTAGACACAAGGTTATAAGATATTCAATAGAGTAAATATCAATTACTAGTAAATTATTACTATAGCCTATCATTGATGTAACTATTAACAACAAAAATTTGACTACTAAATTGAAATTTTGGTACATTGTATATACTTTCAGAATGATTAATGGTATAGTACTAAAAGCTATATTATCAATTTAGAATTATTACATTACCTAAATGGAAATTGAACACAATTAACATTTTAATAGCAACACTATTATTACAAAAAAATGTTTTGAAATTAAATTTATGAATTGAGTGTACTTTAAATCTATGTGTGAATATATTAACAGAGTAGTTATTAATTATTATAGCTCAACTAGTCTACATATTCTACACTATTCACGAGGAAACTTTTAGAATAAAATAATATTATATTACTCCACTTATTAAATTTTGTTAATAAAGGACGTCTTCTTCTTCCTTCAAACAAGGAGCCATTTTCATCTCTGTAATTTCACCTCTGCAATTTTTTGATTCCAAAGTTCAGCCCCTTCTACCATTCCAATTTTGATGATTTAATCTTCAATAATATAAACTTGGGAAGGGCTAAAGAGTGTATACGAAATATTTTCCAAAAATCGAAGTAGAAAAAAACACAAAAAAGAGTTGTTGGGAGGGGCTTAAGCCCTTCCTCCCTCCTTATTGTGTCCGCCACTGGAGTTGATTAGATTTTTAAAACTACTAAACATAAACAAACTAAAAATAAGCAATAAAAGATGAGTTTCAAATAAGAGAATAAGATAGAGTCTTGGATCCAACTACAACGAACACTATGCAAACAATTCAACAACTTTGATTACCCAATTGAAGTCTCTAGGATTACTAGGAAAGCCGCTAGTCTAGGCTAAGCCCTCTCTCGAGTGCACTCAACCCGTTGATTAATCATTAATATTGAAGTCTCTTTGTAATACTCCACAATTAACTCCTTAAAACAAAAGGCTCAAGCCCTCACTCTAGAATTCCTTCTCTCGAATGCAAATTATCTAGGTGTTGTTCATTCTTTTATCACTCCTAATTAGGCATCTCTCGATTACACAAACTAGGTCAACAAACCCAATTGGTAGCTAAACAATTGAATTGAAAAAGAACAAGAACAAAACAAAGGAATCACAAGAGCAAAGGTAATCAAAAGTCCTTAAATTAATCACAAGCATCCATTGTAGTCTTCACCAAAACTCTACAAATGATTTAGCTACTCATATTCAACTCAAATTCACAAGAAGAATCCATAGAAATCGAATTGGACATGGAAAACTAATGAAAATACTCCCAAGGGTGGATTGAATGGCAAATCGTCTTCGTCTTCAATCTTGTTGATGATTATGACTCTATGCCGCTTCAATGTACTCTCGAAACTTCGGAAATGCTTCTGGGGCGTGTGGAATCCGTCTTGAAGTCGAACCCTAGGTCCTATTTATACCCGGGGAGAAAAATGCAGCATTTGTAACGCTTAAGCAAATCGCACGGCCGGACGATTTTAAGTGAGAAAACGCCCGGCCCGGGCGTTCTTCTCTGCTCCCGTCCATGCGCGAAACGCCCGGCTCTAGTGAGTACGCCCGGGTTGTCTGTGGAAACACTTGGCCTGGGGTATTTGGTTTCGTTTTTCATCCGTTTCCACCTACTATGACTCCAAAATTTGACAAACTCATCATAACACTAAGATAGTAGATTATGAATGAAAACTCAAGTAATGGGCTACAAAACACTCAAATATGAACAATGAAACATTCAAAACACTTGTTAAACTACGAGTTTATCAGATACGATAATCCGACAAGAATCTGCATGAAAATAATGGGTTTGTGTCCAGCCTTATTGGGTTCGTGTTTTTATTGGGTCGATCCGTTAAGAACCCGAAAATTTCAGGTTGGGTTCGGGTTGGATGCGGATAACCCATTAAGAAATAATTATATTATTTTTATTATTTTAAAAAAAATAATGCTTTACTTTAGTTATTTAATTTCTTGTAGATCGGGTTTAAATCATGGAAAATGAATCAGCACGATTTGCCACCCCTATCAATATTCGCTAACGAAACACAAATAATAGTAAGATTAAGAATCATTATAATCTCATTAATTTATTATTGCCGTAAAAGAGGGGTACTAACTAATTAAGAATTCCAGCTATCATCACCAATTGCATAATTCTCACAATTTCAGGGAAGATTAGTTTGAGATTGACTAGTATTATTAGTTAATTTAACTTTTTAGGAAGAATATGTCAATTATGTTTTATAATCCAACACTTAGTCCGAGTTCAAGAAAGTGTCTGATATTTAAATATAATAAAAATTATTGCCAGTTGCAAATAAAACAAGTGTAAAAAAACTTCGCATATTTTAAATCCTGTTAAACATTATCCTCGGTTCCTCGCTGTTTATGAGTAATGTGAGTGGTTTAACATATCTACAAAAAAAAGAGCCATTAAAATCAGTGGCGGACGCATGATTTTAACGATGAGGGTCTAAAAATAATTTATAATAAAATTAGAAAAATATAAAATTAAATATTAATGTTTAAATATTAAAGGAAAAAACAAACATATCATAACATTTCTCTTCTATTCTTCATCTTCTGGAATCGCTGCATAATAGTTTCATTAGTAACATTAACAAAGACATCATTTTCAATGTAAGGAACTAAGCAATCTTGTAACAGTTGGTCTCCCATACTATTACGTAGAGAACTCTTGATAAATTTCATTACTGAAAATGCTCTTTCCACTGAGGCAGTAGCAACCGGTAAGATCAATGACAACTTGACTAACAAATAAACTAATGGGAAGATTTCATGCTTTAAACGGGGGACCACTACATGATGTAGTCTACATCACTACTAACTCAATGATAATGAAACAGTACATAATTAAATAAAAAGCTCGATATGACAATCACAAACAAACAAAATTAAATGTTATTCTATATCTAGAACTAGAATATATATACAAATACAATATAAAGCTCAAAGCCACAAACACCCAATTTTAAGAATGCAAAACAAATTTTCTCTCACTTGTTTTCTGAACTGCCAAACCAACAGCAACTCAGCTATTCAACAAGACAACAATGGAAACTGGAAGTGAACATCAGAATACGGAATTGCCGTAGTGCCGTTAATTCTAGAGATGGAGAAAATTTATGTATTGGTTATTGGAAAAAGATGGAAGATTGGTAGCGGCGCCGAGAGTGAATATTGGCCGAGAAGGTTAATTATCTAGGTTTAACTATAATTTAATATAAAATAATATTTAATTTAATTTAAATGTGAAATTACTAAAATACCCTTAGAATTTTTAAAAAATATTGGGGGTTCCATGGACCCCATGGCTCTTCTTATGTCCGCCTCTGATTAAAATATAAGTAACGTTGTCTTCTAAGTCATAATTTTTACATCAATTTTGTTAGTTTCTAAAATACTAGTACGGAGTACTCCCTCCGTCCGGCAATAGCAGTCCCATTTCTCTATGGCACGGGTTTTAAGAAACTAGTTGATTATAATAATAGTTGTGTGTTAATTGAATTTGGAACCAACTTATTTAATTTATATATTCAACTTTTATTACTTTAATTACAATTGTAGTATTCTTATTTTTTTTGTATTACTTTAATTACAATTGCAGCCCCATTCAAATCAATTTCTAATCAAATTCATAAGAACAGATTTAACGAGATCCACACTCCAATTCAAATTCAACTAAATTGCAGTATAATCTGAAGAATAAACCAAGAACAAAACCAATTTCTCAATTTCGTCAAATTCAACTAAATTTAACGAGAACCACACTCCAATTCAAATTCAACAAAACCAATTCAAATTCAACTAAATTGCAGATTTAACGATACCGAATTGAAGCAAAAAGTAAATCAAATTCATAAGAGCAGAAGAAGAAGAGGAAGACAGTGAGGCGGCGGCGGGCGATTAGGGTTTGATAGGAGATGGTGGAGGCGGCGGACAATTTGGAGGCGGTGGAAATGACAGGCGAGGAGGCGGTGGAGACAACGAGCGAGAAGGAGGCGGTGGTGGCGACGGAACAAGTAGGGGCGGTGGAGGCGATGGTGGCGACGGAGCGAGAAGGAGGCTGTGGGCGAGAAGGAGCAATGGAGGTGGCGGGCGATTAGGGTTCCCGAGAGAGAGAGTGTGAGAATGGGGGAGAGAGACTGAATTTCTCAATTGTGCGAGGCGGAGTGTTCAGTGTAGAAAATTAGGGAATTGATTTGGGGTTTTTTTAATGGCAGTTTTGAAATTTATGTGGATAAGTAGGGGTGGTTATTGTTTCCAAATATGGCAAGTAGAACCGGGACTCCTATTCCCGGACATCCCAAAACGGAAAAACGGGACTGCTATTGCTGGACGGAGGGAGTATAATTTTTATGTATTTGAAAAATCCAATAACTTTAAAAAATTCATCCCGTAATTAATTAAGACAATAAAAAGCCCCTTAATTATGATGGTATGCGTCGTCTCCTTTACTTACAGTTGCAGCATTACAACCACCACTACGACCACACAATCTCATTTTCCCTCTACTTTTTCCACTTGAATGCTCAGCCAAGAACAACCTGCAGAAAATACAGTGTAACCAAAAACAGCCAGCTGAATAAATAAATCAGTTCATGATTCCCACATCTTCATTTTCTTTACCATTACTTCAATCCAACTCCACTCACTCCACTCTGCACAATAAATAAATAAATAAATAAATAACAATTGTTTTCCCTCCAAACTCAGCCCAAATTCCCACCAAGACCCAAACTTTCTTTAATCCAATCCCGCCACCTGTAGATTCTGCAACAACCGCAAGCAATCGATTGCTTGAATTAAAAAAACGAGAGGGTTTTCGAAAAGATTCAATTTTTAGTTGATCTATTCAACTCTTGCTGCCATGACAGAGGTGTTCCATTCCCCTTCTTCCTCCTCCCCCACTTCAATATCTACGCCCACCCACAATGCCACGTTGTATGTTGGGGATGAGGAGGCATATGCTGACGAGTTAGAGAGAGAGGAGGAAGAAATTAGAGTGAGAGAGAAAGATAGGAGAGATCAATTGTCTCTTCTAGCACTCCTGCTGACCCTCATTAGGAAGAGGTTTCGGATGGCTTGCAAAACTGATAGAGACAATTTCTCCAGCGGTGGCGGTGGGGTTATGGAGATAGGTTGGCCTACCGATGTGCAGCATGTTAACCATGTCACCTTTGATAGGTTTGATGGGTTCTTGGGCTTGCCTGTTGAGTTTGAGCCTGAGGTTCCAAGGAGGGCTCCTAGCGCTAGGTACATTCTTACACCGATCTTCCTTGTGTCAATGTGTGAATTCTACCAGTGTGATATGATTGTGTTTTTGGTGTTCTTGAACCTGAATGATGTTGATCTTTTCTTTTCTTGAGGGTTTGGCACTCTATGACATTATATGGTTCTTCCTTCCCTTGAGTTTTGTGGAATTTTCAGTTATGCTTTTGTCAAGGTGTGATAATTGTCTCTTATCTTGAATCTTCAAGTTTGGTTCTATTTCTATATGATGGATTGATCATTATGGATAAGGTTTAATTCTTCTTTTTCTTGAATCCAATAGTGTTTTTCCTGTTATGTTCGTGTTCATTTCAATGTGTAATAACCATTTCTTATATTGGATGCTTGATTTGTATGTGATAGGATGATAAGGTTATTTTAGTTCTTGATCTATGGTTTGCCATGTAAAGTTTGATGAGAGGTTGCTTTGTTGAGTTCCTCTCTATACTGTATTCTGAAAAAATTGGACCATCTTGAGTGTTAAAAACTTTAGGCTTGTGCTCTTTGGTGATATTGGCGAAAAAGATTATTCCATTCTTCTTTGCATAGACTTTGGTTTTGGGTTCGAGTGGTGGTTTCATGAAGTTGAATTGATTTGCTTAATTAATAGGCGTATGGTTGGTTAGTGTTCTTCTAGTCTAGGAACTCTTGATGTAGTACCTGTTATGAATGTACTTTCCAACATTTAGGTCTCATTTATTTCTAAACTACCTAATGAGCTTCTTACCTTTTAAGGCAATCTGTTGTGCCACAGTCATCTCAATAAGTGTTTTTTGTCTGCAATGCTGTTGGAAAAGATACATAAATTATATGGACAAATCCACATAATGCAGTTCATTAAATGTACCTACAGCTAGATTAGATATTTCATTGTTGCATGGAATTGTAATGAATTAAATTTGAAGTATCATGATAGAATATGCAATTTGAGCTTCATATAGAAGTTCAATTAAAGACTTTGTAATTTCACTGTTTGATTGCTATTGTCATTCTTCCTGTCACCTTTTATTGCATACTTGCATTTAAGATGAAATTTAGCAAATTATCACTTTCTCGAAAAAAACTCTTTCTATTCTTAACCATGCTCTCTTCTGTCTGCAACCTATGGATTCTAGTCGACTTGTTGCTTCACTTTCTCTAAGTTCCACTTTAAACTATATTTTGTGGAAATCCAAACTTAATGAGTTTCTTGTTGGAAAAACTCCATTTGATAGTGCCACTGTTTTTGGAGTTTCTACCGAATCAATGCAGCTGTCTTATGATCCACGAGGCAACAGCATTCCAACTATCCTCTTGCTTCTGCAGAGGCATATGTATTCCCAAGGTGGCTTACAGGTGTGTCCGTTGCGTTTCAGTTGGTGTTTATGAGTACTCCATTGAACGACCTCATAAAATCCACCAACGATTAAAGTAAATGCTGGCAAAAATTAGTTTGATTGGCTGTATCTATTATGTATACGACCGTCCTTTCTTATTTGATGAACATATGTGCAGGCTGAAGGAATTTTCAGAATAACTGCAGGAAACAGCCAAGAGGAGTATGTTAGGGACCAATTAAATCGAGGAGTTATCCCTGAAGGAATTGACGTGCACTGTTTGGCTGGCCTGATCAAGGTATCTAACTTTACCAGGACACGGTGCCTCTTGATAGATTTTGTTTCTTCGATTCTCGTTGGTTGGTTGGTATTAGAGCAGCATGATCTTTCATGAATGCGAGAAAAGTAGAAATGTTAAAAGTTTCTCATTCGTATGCTGGAAGTGTCTTCTTGTAGAGCGAATGTTGTTTTCTGGCTTGTGTATTAGCATATGCTTCATCTGATCCTTGTAGGCTTGGTTCCGGGAACTCCCCCGTGGTGTATTGGATTCTCTTTCTCAGGAGCAAGTGATGCAATGCCAGTCGGAAGAGGCCTGCGATGAACTAGTCAGGCTTCTGCCCCCAACTGAAGCTGCTCTGTTGGACTGGTCGATCAACCTAATGACCGACGTTGTCCAAGAGGAGCTTCGGAACAAGATGAACTCACGCAACATCGCCATGGTGTTTGCCCCTAACATGACTCAGGTGGCATCTTCATGCTGATTTTCAACTACTACAAATGTCAAGACTACCTCATGTGGTCAAGATTCATCTAAATTCATATCTAGTGGCGTATTTGTAACATTCTTGGTGTTTCTACTGGTTTTCTCAAGCAGATGGTCGATCCATTGACGGCATTGATGTATGCGGTACAAGTTATGAACTTCCTCAAGACTCTTATTGAGAAGACTCTACGAGAAAGAGGCGACTGTGCCGTCCAGCACGCCAACACGCCCCACACAAAGCCTTTTGATGGCAATGGCCATCTGCTTGGTCATGAAAACACTCCCGAGTCATATAATGAGAAGAGGGCGGCCTTTGTTACGGAGGATACACATTCAAAGCGTGGTCCCAGATCCAACGAAATCGGAACCACAATGGATGAGAGCTATTTCAGCTACTCAACGAGTGGTGAAGAATCCGATGGAAGTGAGTCTTGTGAAACTCCGGCCAAAGAACACAAAGCAGTTGCTGCAGTAAACGCCGTAGAGGATCTGCTTCAAGAGAAGAAGGCGAGCAAACCAAGCCAATCAAACAACTCTAGCAAGACAGGGTCCAAATCAAGGAACAACTTCAACATCCAGCAGCCAGCCAAACCGACTACCTGAGCAAGGGGGTCAGCAATCTGAGCAGGATAAATTCGATTAAGGAAAGACGTGCGAAACATGGCGTTGAACGAAAGGGAAGGTGGTTTCCATATCCTTCGTCGCTTAGATTCTCAAATCTGTCTCCTCTGTGGTTGTGTGTGTGTCTTTATCTGTTTATTACACTGCCCTTTGATTTTCACTTGTTCCATGTATCTATTTTGTTAGCAGAAATTAACTATTTTAACCGCTATAGAATTGTGTGTTCCTTGACTGAAAGCAAAAGTGGCCCAGTGTAAAAAATATAGTACTATTTCACTTGAATAATACTATTACTAGAACTTGGTTCTGGTCTACAATCCAAGCCACTAGTTGTTAATTGTGGTCTATTCTCCGAGAGCAATCCACATCTCCTATTTGCTTTAAAAATACTTTACATTACATCACGCAAAATAAAATTAAATGGGTTCGGTCTTTGGTGCCATCATGTTCCAAAAATATATGTAACAGCCAAGAAGGAATCATCCAAGAATATTCCCAATATTTTCTTCATTTCCAAAGCTGAGATCTAATTATTTTATTATTACAGAACATGCAAATCTTGTAATGCAGTTTAAAGGTCACCTCTTGAAACTATACCAGTTTCCTGCAAGTTAAATTCATGCCAAAGTAGGTAAATTCATAGCAATATCTTCCTCAACCAATCACAATCAATCTTCGGACAAGTCATGCGATTAGGATATTGCAAGAAAGCTCACAACTTACAACCAAATTCTTGATTTATGAGATTAATGAGGGGAGAGTGGGTGTATATATATTAGTACATTTGATGTAGCATCTAGAAAATTGAGTGTGTTTTAATTTGTTGAGAAAAAAAGAAAAGGTGGTGATGGATAAGTTGTGAGCACTAAAGAATCCGAAAAGGAAGGCATCCTGTTTCCACCGTCAATCCAGCTTCCCACAATAAATAATTCCCAATTTTGTTCACTTTATCACCAACAATCTCATGCCCTTCTTGTGCACACACACACATATACTTACTTATGTAGGTATAGTTGTTGATCATATACTAACATAAATCAAAACAGAAAGAGAAGAGAGAAGATAGAGTATCAAGGCAAAGGCATGACAGCCTGCGGAATCTTTGAGAAGCCATTGCCGGAGAGTCCGAACATTCTAGAAGCCCTTTCACCTTTGGGCGAATACCGCCATAAGAAAAGCTTCTCCTCCGACAGCCTCTCCCTATGCACGGAGGGATTAGGATTGGAGAGCTTCAACGACGTTGAGGAGCCACGAAGATCTACGTTAGATAAATGGAGAGAGGAACGTTAGGAGGAAATGAACGGGGCAAGGCGAGCAGGGCGGGCGGAGCGGGAAGCCGGGGGTGTGCTTCAAGTCGTGTAGGGAAGATGGGAGGTTCATTCTTAAACAAGTTAGGATTCCGACTCAGGAATCCCTGCATGCATGCCGTCAACAGGGCCGTCTGCAGCTGCACTTTCAGGCCCACCATCAACAACATGTCGACTTAACTCATCAGGGAAACCATAATCCACCATAGTTTGTACTACAGATTAAGATATGCTACTTCTTTTTTTTTCTTTTTTTGATTTTGCCTTTTTTTGGAGTATATTAATAAGATGGTGTATTACTGATTAGAATTATACACAGCGTTTTTGCTTTCACGGTTGCCTCCCATGATCCTCTACTGTGAAATTTTAATTAAAAATGAAATAGAAACACAAGACACCGGAATCAAATTGTGATTCAAACTCGAAAACATGAATTGGATGTGGACGCCTATTTTTAGCTAATTGTCTTTTGCTTTTAGATGTATTATCTGTACTCGATTTTCGACCATAGCTCCCCACGAATGTAATGGGTACTATATGTTTAAATTTAATATTGAAAGTTGATATTTATCCAAGATAAAAATCTCCGGAAAATATGTTTAACAATTCCTGCCTTTAGAAACACTGACAAGTGGTTGACAATCATGAATTCAAGGTGATCCAGGTGTAATAAAGACTCTGTTGGAGATATAGCTATAAAACACTAACAGGACGTAATACAACCCGAGAGAAGATCGAAGAAAGAAAAAACAGAAACGAAAATTACAATTGAAATTCGAAACTGTAAAGATGAACTTAGTCGAGTCGAGGAAGGCCTCTTTCCGCAAGACGAGGTACGCCCCGGTAGTGTTCTCGGTTTTGGATGATCATTTGGAACTCCTGACTTTGTTCCATGACTGGTCTTGTATCGACCATTTTGTAGTCTAGGAACTTAGCTATTACAAACTTCTTATTTCCCGGCATTGATGATCATTTGGAACTCCTGAACTTGTTCCATGACTGGTCTTGTATCGACCATTTTGTAGTCTAGGAACTTAGCTATTACAACTTCTTATTTCCCGCATTATCACTACGGTACTTTCTCTCTAGGTTTTCCCACACTTGCCTAGAGGTGTTTATAACTGAGTATACATTGTACAAACTATCATCTAAAGCATTTAGAATAAAGTTTTTACAAAGGTAATCTCCTCTGCGCCATGTATCATAGTGGGCGATGACCTCGATGTTCGTCTCTTGGTCACTTGGCGCGGGCGGCTCGTCTTCTGTGAGGAAGTTCACGACGCCCAATATTGTCAAGTAGAACAACATCTTTTGGTGCCACCTCTTGAAGTCCGAACCTCCAAACTTTGGTGGCTTCTTGGTGGGTGGCATCATTCTTGGTGCCATTGGTGCCGGATTGACCCCATTGAAGGAGCCTATCCCGTTGCCCCCGTAGGAGCCAACAATTGGGTTGGGCATAGAACCCCCCAGGTTCGTGTTGGGCATAGTGCCCCCCCCACATTCGTGTTGATCCCGAAAGATCCAACACTAGTATTGAGCCTGAAGGCACCAACACTTGATCCATTAAAGGATCCGAAGGAACCACTAAAAGTGGAACCAACCGAACCACCAAAGGTGGAACCAGTGGACGCCCCAAAAGGGTTGTCCCAAACCCATGGGATAGTTGAAGAGGCGGCTGGGAAGCCAGGGGTCGGCATCATCGAGATGGTGGATGCATTGGCAGATGCACCGGTTGATGGAGTGGAGAAAGGGACGGCGGCGTTGGTGGCCGGAACAGTGGATGCGGCGGTGCCCGGAGTGGTGGCAGCGGTGGTGTTGACGTTGGTCGATATTTCCAGCAAAGGATTAAGTTTCGAAAGTTTTATTTCGTTTTTTGAAAGTCTAAGGTCTTCTGTAGTGTCTATCTCGTCTTGCGATTATTGGAGATATAGCTATAAAACACTAACCGGGCGTAATACAACCCGAGAGAAGATCGAAGAAAGAAAAAACAGAAACGAAAATTACAATTGATATTCGAAACTGTAAAGATGAACTTAGCCGAGTCGAGGAAGGCATCTTTCCGTAAGACGAAATACGCCCCGGTAGTGTTCTCGGTTTTGGCGCGTCGTCCCCAAAGATAAAACGGCTATGTCTCGTTCGGTGCAACACCGCAGTTGGAACGAGCTCCGGCGAACTGGAAGAGGAAGAGGGCAGAGCTTCGAAAAAACTATGCAGAGAGAAAGTATGCTTGTGATGGATATTCAGTGTGTGAAATGCAGTGGAATGGCTAGCCTATTTATAGGCAAGCCACCATGCAGGGTCAACCAAGTCATGAAGGCTCATCATGGCGCATTCGTAACCGTCGGCGGTTACAAGCTTGTGGCAGGAGTGTGCCTTTCGCATGTGGATTTCTCACGTGGCAGCTTTGACTGTGCCACGCTTGACGATGTGTCAAGCCACTTGGATTGCTGATTCAGCGGTGGTCTAAAAAGATTACTACGGGTCCAGACCCGAGCCCAAAGTCCAAGTCCAAGTCCAAGTCCAAGTCCAAGATCGAGACCGGGCCCGGGCGAACGGCGGCGCGTGTGCGCGCGTGTTTGGGCTCTTTCACCCATCTTGGTCCACTATAATTATTAAGTAACATAAAGTCACTTAATTTAAGCACATTAAAAGATGTGTCACTTCTCCTATATGGGATAATTAACACTAGTTAATTATTCTCTAAGCTCAAACTCCAAGCTTTAATTAAAAGCTAATTATGCCCAACTTTAATTCACTATTTCTCACTCACCGGAAATCGGATTTGAGAATGTGAATATACTACATTTATCTACGTAAAATGTAGATCGACGCTATATCATTTATTTTCACAAAATTAGATGTCTCATCACTTTTATTATTTGGTCAAAATCCATTGACCAGACATATTTTATTCCATGATTTCTACAGACTCAACCACAACTATCCTAGCTAGGATTTGTGTACATCAACCTAATGCGTATGGAAACTGGAAAGACTAAAGACCACACCCTCAACACATAACAAAATGGATGATGATTGAAAAAAAATGAGAAAATAGAAGATGATTATACATTCAGTTCTGAACAAGCCTCCCAATTAATTTGAAAATAGATTTTTTTTCCTGGAATCAATGTCATATTTTAGAATTAAGGGGTGTTAAACTTCTCATTTATACCCTTATTTTCAGATACCGATAAAGTATTAACATTTACAAAAATCAATGGTTATATTTCAGAAAAATCGGCAATTTTGAAAAATAAAAAATAAAAAACTAGAGCAATTGGAGTGGATCGGCTCTCATGATTAGAGTGTCCACAATGGGGGAGCCGCGGCCCGCGGCCCCCCATTGCAGAGAGCCGAGAGGCGTGGCGCAAGGCCGAGAGCCGAGGGCGAGCCGCGGCCGCGGCCTTCACGCGGCTGAGCCGTGTGAGCCGCGGCCCTCCATTGCAGCGGGCCGCGTTTCGCGGCTGGGCCGCGGATTTTAATTTTTTTTTTGTAAACTTCGAAAATTCTTTATAAAATACTACACTTCCATTCCATTTTACCAACTCCATTTTACTTCCATTTTCCCCCAATCTTTCCAATATTTCCTTCCAATTTCAATTCAACCTTGCAACTATGGATTCCGACGATGAACAATTCCAACAAGATGTAGATCTGGAGTTCCAAAACCTTGTTGGAGCGGTGCAACGTGAAGCCGTCGAGGCGGAAGATGCGGCGGAGGCGGCGGCGGCGGTGGCAGTCCCTCGGCCATTC
Organism: Salvia splendens; assembly: GCF_004379255.2. Lineage (NCBI taxonomy): Eukaryota > Viridiplantae > Streptophyta > Magnoliopsida > Lamiales > Lamiaceae > Salvia > Salvia splendens. The sequence continues at coordinate 13,028,010 of NC_056033.1, forward strand.
TATCATCGGCGGTATTTCGACCGTGATCATGCCGGGGCTGACCGCCGGTTGATGGAAGACTACTTCAACGAGAACGCCCGTTATCCGCCAGAGGTTTTCCGTAGGTGATTCAGAATGTCGCAAAATCTCTTCGTCCATATAGCGACGTGTTTGGCGCAGCGGTTCAAGTGCTTCAACTTGCGATATGATGCCACCGGCCGACCCGACTTGTCGACATACCAGAAGTGTACGATGGCAATTAGGCAGCTTGCCTATGCCGGGCCCGCTGACATGTTCGACGAATACCTACAGATGGGCGAAACGACTGCCCTATAGACGTTGAGGCAGTTTTGCGGGGGCATTAAGGATATCTTCAAAGGGGAGTATCTACGGAAGCCATCGGCCGATGATTGTCAGAGATTGATTGACATGCACGGGACTGCACATCATTTTCCAGGGATGTTGGGGAGCATCGTGACAAACTCATATTTTCATAGGTGTAATTGGTATGTTGAAGTGCTAAATGTCAATTTTATCACTCGAAATTGACTTCATCTAACCGATTATTATACCTTTGGAGTTCTATGTGTTTTGTTGAGTGTTCTAGGAAAGATAGCTGAAAAGAGGAGAAAATGGAGCATAAAGTGTTCAGAGGCAGCAGGGGCACGAAAAAAAGGACCCGGCCGGGTGGATTTACAGTGCAATAATCCGACCTGGCCGGGTAGAGCCAGAGTCAGCAACGGTCCTAAAAGGGGGACCCGGCCGGGTGGATTTCCTGTGTAATAATCCGACCCGGTCGGGTAGATCCAGAGGCCAGCAATGAGTCTAAAAGGGAGACCCGGCCGGGTGAATTTATTGTGTAATAATCCGACCCGGCAGGGTACTATAGTCTGACGCGTCTGAAAGCTGAAAACGCGATTTGTTGAAAGGAATAAAAGAGAGAGAAAGCCTAGGGTTCGTGACATTCTGCACCTACCGCCTTCTACATTCACACACACCCCAAGAACACTTTGGAGAGAGAGATTTGAAGATTGAAGAGTCCACATCGGAAGATTGAAGCTTCATTCCATAAATCGATCTCACAGGAGTACTTAGTATCTTTATTTCATGTTTTTGTTGAATTCCTATGTGTTGAACATGGTTTTTGTCATGAACATGAGTAGCTAAACATCTCTTGTAGAATTCTTGGTGATGATGCACTAATTTCATAAGTTTTTATCCGATTGATTTTGTTCTTGCCTTGCTCTTGTAGTTATTTGATTATTCTTGGGTTTATTCCTTTCAATTGCTTGATCACCACTTGATTGTGTAGGATTAATTAGATTAATCGGGAGATGAAATAGTTAATCCGGAAAGAAGAATAACTCACACCTTAATACAATAGAACTCGGGAGAGTTGAGGTTTTGAGTGAGGTCATTAACCTAATCAAACTTTTGGGAGTTAGAGGTTTTAGGATTAGAAGGGGACTTCAATTCTAGCATCTAATCTACAGGTTTCTCACCTCGGGAGGGGGTTTAATCTATAATCGTGGTTGACTTAGTAACTCTAGAGACACCAAAAGGTAAGGCGAATCAATTGGATAAGAGCTTGGAATTGTGCATCGGATCCTTGAGTTCTACAATTTCTCCATATTATCTTTCATATCATTATCACACTGTGTTTTCTTGTTCTTAATTGTTACTTGCCTATTATGTGCTTTTAGTAGTTGTTAGAACAAACCAACCTGCACTTGATTGTCTAGATAGTCGTTGATCTTTGTTCGTGGTAGTTAAGTTGATACAAAATTGTCTCTGTGGGATACGATACTCTTGCTTACTGATTGCTACACTAGCCCCGTACACTTGCGGGTATTACTTGTGTTAAAATAAGTCGAGTCAAGTTTTTGGCGCCGTTGCCGGGGACAATTGTGTGTCATTATTGCTTAATATCGTGATCATAATTGAGATTACTAGTCTAGATTTTACTTGCTTTATTTTTATTTTTTTATTTTGAGTTCTCTAATAGATGTGTTTCCTTGTTCAGGTTGTATGCACACGCGTTCTAAAGGTCCACCTCTAGAGCCTATTGATCCCGAGATCGAAGCATCCAACAGAAGGAGGAACACGCAGAGAAGGTTAAACCAAAGGATTCGGGTTTCTTCACCCGCTCATAGGCGTCTACCCTCTTCTATCCAGAGAACTCCATCACCCAGTCCATCTCCACCTCCATCACCTATCCAGTACGAGCCTCATTATCCAATTCTAATGGAGAACGAAGGAGAGAACAACAATGAGGATCATGTCATTCGTGCACTCCGTCTGCAGCTGGCTGACATGCAGAGGCAGTTGGATGAGCAGAACGTGAGGCCAGTGCCCGTACAGAATCAGTTTGCCTACAGACAGGTCACTAATCCCCCTGTTAACAATGCGGGGATAGCGGCCAACAACTTCGAATTGAGACCGTGGTTGATAGACAGAGCAGAAGCAAACGCATTTGGTGGGTGATAAGGCTAATTTCATGCATCGGTCTAGGGGTTCATTTCATGAAATTACTGGGTCTAACGCATTGAATTAAGTCAGGTATGTGAAGTTTTTCGCCAGATCCAGGAAAAGAAGAGGACGCTTGCATGGTCCTAGGAAACTGGCGAAAGGGTGAACAATTGGAAGAAAATTGCTAGACGGAGGAAGCCTCGAAGTTGAAGGGTAGAATAGGGATTTCTACGAAAACTCTAGAAGGCTATGTCCGCATCTATAAAAGGGAGAAACATGCAGGCTGGAGGGACCTTCTCGGGTGGAGGCCTCACTAACAGCCCCTTGCTCGATTCACCTTTCCACATACTTGACTCCAAATTCGCGAGAGATTCCAGTTAGCACTTGGCTGGGGTTCACGTTTTAGCTTTCCGAGAGTGGTTCGAGGGTTGTAACACCGTCCTAGTTCAAGGGCGAAGAAACAATTTACATTTCCGTTGCTATTTACACTGATTCCGCCGAGCTTCGCTGTTCGAAGCTCGGTTTTCTTTTGTTAACCAATATTTCCTGTTTTATTCCAGATTTTACTTTCGCTTATGTCTATTGTGTTCATTTCTGGTTTGCTGGTTGAGTTCGCTTGATTTCGAGTTGGATTGTCGGAGTTGTTTATTTTTTTTTGCAGTTGGTTTCTGATTATTTGCTGATATTTTTCGTTTGGATCTGAAGAATGGTTCTGTTTTTGGATGAATCGGAGGTTGGGTTTTGCTGGAGTTTATGATTTGTTTGCAGATTATTCTTGATTGATTGAATTTGGCGGTGATCGGAGCAGATCTGTTAGAATCGGAGTTATGGAGTTGATTTAGTTGATTGTTGAGTTTGGATTGCTTGGATCCGGAGTGGATTAAGCGTCCGACGTGATTCTGAGCAGGAGTGTTTAAATTTCATGCCTAGCTTACGTGTTTTCATTTCATTCCGCCTAGTTTACGTAGATCTGGTTTATTTCCGATTCGTAGCAAGTTTCCGGCATCTCAATTTCTATATTCTGTTCGAATCTGGGAGTATGCTCTGTTTTCTGCATTTGCGTTTCTGAATCTGTTAGGAACTTTGCATGCGAAGCTAGCTGGAGCTGATCTGTTATCTGCAGCTTTTTACCGTACTTGCTATATTTGGAATCATGTTCCCCGCTGTTTTATTCTTTCTGCCTAGTCTCAATCAGTTAGTTATTTACTCAGTCAAGGAAGTGATTGTGTCTTTCGGATTTGATGTCTGATTCCAGTAAGTTTTCTGTGTCCTAGGTCTAGCGTTTACATTTCTTGCCTATATCTAGTGGTAGTTAAAATCTCAACCCCTTTGCGTGGCAGCAGCCGTTTGTTTCCATAGTCTCTTAGCACTACCCTGCGAATCCATCTCTGTGGGATCGACCCCACTTCCCTATACTAATCCATAGTATTCGGGTTGAGGGATTTATTTTTTGAAGGGGAGTCGAGTGTGTCCAACGACAAAAACACTGTAGTTCTCTTGAGTTCCTGGACCCAGTGATCCAGTGGATTTAAGGAGCGTTGTGTCTGGACCGAGCCTTGCATTAATTCTCATATGTGCACACTTGCTTACTCCTGAGTCTAGTCATTCGACATTAGAGTCGAGAGGCAGGCCCAAACTCAACTTCAGTGGGACAGGTTCAGAAGATGCCAACAAGCACCTCACCAAGTTCATACAGATCAGCAACACAGTGAAGGCGAATGGGGTCACAGATGAGCAAGTCCGCCTCCGATTATTTCCATTCTCTTTGAAAGACGAGGCGAGGGACTGGTATGACAGCATGGGTCCTAATTCTGTGCCCACATGGGATGCAATGGTGGAGCTGTTCTTGGAGAAATACTATCCACCTAGCGAGGCACTCAAACGCCAAGCTGAGGTCATTCAATACAAGATGCACCCTCAGGAGAATATCATGGAGGCTTGGAAAAGGTTCAAACAGCTGATGCCCTAATAACGGGCTAACTCCGGGACAACAGATCTTAACCTTTTATAGGGGAGGCACGCTGGAAGCAATGCGTGAACTAAACATGAGCGCCGGAGGATCTCTCTTGAAATTGGGGGAAGCTGAAGCACTTGAAGTGATTTAGAGGGTGGCTTCAAATGATGATGGATGGAGAAACGACAGAGGCAAATCTTATAGAGTGGCATCCACCTCCGATAATGATAGGATGGATGCAATATCCAAGCAGCTGGAATTCATAACTGACAAGCTTGGGTATATGGGAACGAGTCAAGTTGGGACTGAGATGCAACAAGGAGTCGAAGATGTAAACTACGTTCATCAAGGTGGCAACAACAGAAATTTCAACAATTACCGCCCCAACCAAGGAGGAGGCAATTACAACCACTATGGGAACAAGGTGCATCCCAACTTGTCCTACGGGAACCCAAATAACGCCCTGCAACCACCACCCGGATTCCAGGTATCAAATGGCCAAATCGTAGAACCGAAGAAGGATGAGCTGAAGGATGTGCTAATGGCCTTTATGAAGCAAACAGGAGAGTGCATGAAGGACTCCAACAAACGGCTAGTGCAGGTTGAAGCTAATGTGAATGACCTGAATATTCACATGAAGAGCATCGATAACCAGATAAGCCAGATTTCACAGGCCGTGGGTATTCAGCATCAACCGGGCCAATTTCTATCACAAACGGTTGTAAATCCTAAAGACTTTAAGGATTGCAAAGCCATCAATCTTAGGAGTGGAAAGAGCTATGAAGGCTCAATCATGCCTACAGAGAAGGAGAGGATCTCTAAAGAAGAGATAGTTGTAGAAGAGGTGGTGAAGAAGAAGAAGTGGTGGAAGAGATGCCGCCTCCTAAGGCGAGTACCGTGATACCTGCACCCCCTGCTGAGATCAAGATCCCTTTTCCACAGCGCGTGCAGAAGAAGAAACTAGATGATCACTTCTCTAGGTTTCTTGACATATTCAGAAAGGTGCACATCAACATTCCGTTGGTGGAGGCGTTACAGCAAATGCCTAGCTATGCAAAATTTTTGAAGGAAGTGATCTCCAAGAAGCGGAGGTGGGTGGAGCACGAGACCGTCAACCTGACAGAGAGCTGCAGTGCTATTATCCAGAAGAAGTTGCCCGCTAAGATGAAAGACCCTGGAAGGTTCACTATATCATGCATCGTGGGGGATAGCCAAGTGGGCAAGGCTCTATGTGATTTGGGAGCGAGCATTAACCTTATGCCTTTCTCATTCTTTCAGAAGTTGAAGATTGGGACACTGAGGCCCACTACCATCACACTCCAGATGGCCGACCGATCTGTGTCGTATCCTAGGGGGATTGTTGAAGATATACTCGTCAAAGTCAATGACTTCATATTCCCCTTGGATTTTGTGGTGCTTGATATGGAGGAAGACCGGCATGTCCCTCTCATCCTGGGAAGACCTTTCCTCACTATAGGGAAGGAAATGATTGATGTGCAGAAGGGAGAGCTCACACTCCGACTTAATGATGAAAGCGTCACATTCTCTATCTACAATGCGATGCAAAGACATGATGACGATGATGCAAAGAGAGTGGAGCACTGCAACATGGTTGAAGTGGTCGATGACTGTGTGAGAGGGATGGCCCGAACCATCTCTCCACAAGACCAATTGGAGCGATGCCTATCGCAATCTATCTTTTCTCCTTATTATACTGATGTTATTGAGCCTAATGATGATTTATTGAATTTTGTAGGAGCTCTTAACTCGGCTGAGGAAGTCCCAAAATTTCGACAGAAATTCCAGCCATTAAGGGATCCGAATGAGGAGGAGAAGAAAGAGGAGAATAAAGAGGAGCTTAAGCCGTTGCCTTCACACCTTAAGTATGCATTTCTCGGGGAGAATGCTACTTATCCGGTAATTGTATCATCCTCACTCAATACTAATGAACTTGATAAATTGCTGAGAGTGCTTAGGAAGCATAGGGGTGCAATTGGGTGGTCTATCTCGGACCTTAAGGGAATAAGTCCTACGGTTTGTATGCATAGAATTCTCCTAGAAGAGGGGTCTAAACCCAAAGCTCAAAACCAAAGGAGACTTAACCCCATAATGCAAGATGTTGTTAGGAAAGAGTTGTTGAAGTGGTTAGATGCCGGGATTGTCTATGCTATATCGGACAGTGATTGGGTAAATCCTACCCAAGTGGTAGCTAAGAAGGGGGGAATGACAGTAGTGAAAGGGGGAGATGATGAAATGATAGCCACTAGGTTGGTGACCGGGTGGAGAGTATGCATAGATATATTAAGCCCTCAATACTGCGACTAGGAAAGACCATTTTCCCCTCCCATTCATTGAGCAGATGTTAGATAGGTTGGCGGGGTATGAGTATTATTGCTTTTTAGATGGCTACTCCGGATATAATCAGATCTTAATTGCCCCAGAGGATCAGTATAAATATGCTTTTATTTGTCCTTATGGTGTATATGCTTTCAGGAGAATGTCATTTGGCCTTTGTAATGCCCCCGCCACCTTTCAGAGGTGTATGATGTCCATCTTTCACGACATGATGGAAGATATTATGGAAGTATTTATGGACGACTTCTCCGTCTATGGTAGCTCCTTTGATCATTGTTTAGAAAATCTAACCCGTGTTTTGCAGAGGTGTGAAGAAACAAACCTGGTGCTCAACTGGGAGAAGTGCCATTTTATGGTGAGAGATGGTATTGTGCTTGGGCACAAGATCTCTGCAGGAGGACTAGAGGTGGACAGGGCCAAGATTGTGGCGATTGAGCAGTTGCCACCACCATCTAATGAGAAAGCTGTGAGGAGTTTCCTTGGACACGCCGGGTTCTACAGGCGTTTTATTAAGGATTTTTCTAAGATAGCAAGGCCTTTATGTCATTTACTTGCTAAGGATGTAAAGTTCGAATTTTCTCTTGAATGTGTGCAGGCATTCGAGACATTGAAGAAGGCGCTTGTGAGTGCACCCGTGCTCATCTCACCGGATTGGTCACAGCCGTTCGAGATAATGTGTGATGCTAGTGATATAGCCGTGGGATCGGCTTTGGGGCAGAAAAAAGACAAGCTATTCAGGGTGATCTACTATGCAAGCCGGACACTGGATCCGGCACAGGCAAATTATACTACTACAGAAAAGGAGATGTTGGCGGTTGTATACTCGTTCGACAAGTTTCGTCCCTACCTCATCGGGGCGAAGACTATTGTGTTCACAGACCATGCCGCCATCCGCCACCTATTTGCCAAGGTGGATGCCAAGCCGAGGTTGATAAGATGGGTCCTGTTACTGCAGGAATTTGATTTAGAGATCCGGGACCGGAAGGGCTGCGAGAATGTGGTGGCTGACCACTTATCAAGATTGGAGTACTGTTTTGAAGGTGAAAATCTGAAAGTGCCCATCAATGAAGAATTTCCCGATGAGCATCTTTTCTTTGCTCAAGGCTCATCTCCGTGGTACACCGATATTGTGAACTTTTTGGTGGCAAGAGTCATTCCTGAAGAGTACAAGGCATATCAAAAGAAGAAGTTCTTCCACGACGTCAAGTTCTACTTTTGGGACGAGCCGTTCTTGTTTAGGCGATGTGCCGACATGGTGATAAGAAGATGCATTCCCGAAGATGAATGGGAACTTGTGATGAGGAAATGTCACTCTAGTCCTAGTGGAGGACATTTTGGAGCCAACTGAACGGCGATGAAAGTGCTTCAATGCGGCCTGTATTGGCCGAGTATCTATGGAGATTGTCAAACCTTTGTGCTTCATTGCAATGAATGTCAAAGGACCGGGGGAGTTTCAAAGAAGAAAGAGATGCCTTTGACTACTATTGTGGAGGTGGAGCTTTTTGATGTATGGGGGATCGACTTTATGGGTCCCTTTCCACCTTCATCCGGGCATCAATACATACTCTTGGCGATTGACTATGTCTCAAGGTGGGTAGAGGCTATCCCCACCCACGCCAACTCCTCCAAGGTCGTGATTAGCTTTGTGCAAAAGAACATCTTTACAAGATTCGGGGCTCCAAGAGCTTTGATTAGCGATGGGGGGTCCCATTTTAAGAATAGGTGGCTTGAGCTCGTGTTACAAAAATTTGGTGTCAAGCACCGAATTACTAACCCCTATCATCCACAAGCAAATGGTCAAACGGAGCTAGCTAATAGAGAGATAAAGGGGATACTTGAGAAGACGGTGAATGCCAATAGGAAAGATTGGTCTATGAAGCTCGATGATGCTCTTTGGGCATATAGGACGGCGTACAAGACGCCGATTGGCATGTCACCATATCAATTGGTGTTTGGAAAATCTTTCCATCTTCCCGTGGAGTTGGAACATAAGTCTTATTGGGCGGTGAAGCAATTCAATGCCGACTACTACAAGGCGGGGAAGGAGAGACAACTCCACCTTAACCTTCTCGACGAGTTTAGAAATGAGGCATTTGAGAACTCTTCCATCTACAAGGAGCGTCTCAAAAACTATCATGACAAGATGATCGAGAAGAGGGAGTTCTTCCCGGGAGATTCCGTGCTACTCTTCAATGCACGAATGAAGCTTTTCCCCGAAAAACTCAAGTCCAAGTGGTCCGGACCGTTCAAGGTGAAAACGGTGATGAAGAATGGAGCCATAGAGCTTCAAGGAGATGATGGAAGAATTTTCACGGCCAATGGCCAAAACTTGAAGATTTTCCACAGCTATGAGCAAAAGGAGGAGGTGTTTGTGCTCACCTTGGAACACTCTCAATAAGCTTGCAAAGCGTCGAGCATGCGATGATAAAAAGTTGCGCTATAGGGGAGGCAACCCCTAGTAGGTACTTTTATTGTTTTTGTGTGTGGTTGTGGTTTATTGTTTTTTTTTGCTTGTTTCCTTTTTGTTCCTTTTTTTTTCTTTGGTGTGCTTGTTTCCTCCTTCATCTAGTGTTGACTTTGTCTAAATCTCAATAGTAGCGGCTTTGTCTTGGTATTTTGGAATTGGGACTCTTTGTGTTTGAGTTTGGTGCAGGGCTTAGAAAGGAAAAGATGCATAAGGCGGCAGAAACCGCCCAAAAACCTCCACCCGGCCGGGTGGAATATTAGTCATAAAATTCTACCCGGCCGGGTTCTGTTCGCACGTCGCTTGAAGTCAGGAAGGGGTTTAAAAATGACACCCGGCCGGGTGAATTTTCAGTTCAAAAATTAGACCCGGCCGGGTAGGAGTGACGCGTCAGAGAAGGGTCTAAAAGTACAACCCGGCGGGGTTAATATTCAGTTCAAAAATTCGACCCAGCCGGGTCCGTCTGCGCGCGCCCTGAATCTACTTAAGGTATGAATTTTTTTCCCCTCTTCCACAAACAGCCGCTCCAACCCTTGTCTCCCCCAACAAATTGCTCAAAAATTTTCACTCTTCTCTCAATCCCACCCACAATCTTCTTCACCCATCTCTTTTACTTGTGACTTGGAAGAGTTTCACCGTTTAATTTGTGGATTTTGGTCAATAACACAAAGAGCACAAGAATTTCAACATTTTTCTCCTTCTAAACACTCAAGGTATGTTTTCTCCCTTCCACCCTCCTAGTTCATAGAATTATTGCTAGACATTGAGATGGGTTTTGAAGATTATGGAACATATGAGTTGAATTTGAGAAGTATGGTGCTTGAGATGTGAAATATGCCAATATGCTTGATTTGAGTTGTAACTTGATAATGTGAGCTTTGGTGTAGGGATTGAGTCTATCTCCCTAATTCATGTTAAGTGTTTTATTTGAATTTTAGAAATTGAGTCTATCTTTCTAAAGTTCATCTTATTTGTTGCCCTATATGATTGAGATATCAATATAATTGAGATTGGAAATTGGTTTGTTGGGTGCTTGATGAAAGGTAAAGGGATCGAGTCTATCTCCATAATTTTGATGTTATAGCTTTTGATCTTAGGAATTGAGTCTATCATCCTAATTTCACCTTGTTTTTGTTTATACATCTTTAATTGTGGACTAAAGTTTGGGGGAGTTGGCTCCTTGTTGTGGTTGATTTCAGGTACAATTTCAGATGGCCAACTTTGCTAACCCTCGGGCTTTGAATGTGACCTTAAGAAACAGAGATGAGAAGAACAGATGGGCAGCATTGGCACTTTTGGATAGTATGCCGTCCCGGTACCCGGTGGTTGACTTACTCACCGATATGGGCATTCAGGAATCTTGGGAAATGCTCAGGGAAGCGGGCCACCTTAACTTTCTCTTTGCACACCGCTATGGATCTTACAAGGCCTTAACCTTGGAGTTCCTATCCACTCTCCAAGTGAATTACATCAACAGAGTATTGGTCTCCATCACTTTTCGCTTGGACAATGTCGCCCACACTCTCACTTTGGCGGAGTTCAACTCTATCTTTGAGCTACTCGATGACAATGAGGAAGGGTATACTGAAGAGCCTCAGGATTATGACATGCACGACTTCTGGGGTCGCATTACATTAGATGAAGCTACGTCTAGCCAGGGCCCTACTTTTACCCCATCCCGTGCCAAAATCAACTCTATTCGGAACCCGGTGTTGAGGTACATGGCCAAGGCTTTGGTTTGTTTCCCGTTAGCACATAAGGAACTGGGAAGCATTTCCCAAGATATACTCTTCATGCTATGGGGCATGTTGGCCCATCGAAGGATCAATACTGGATACTATATGATCAAACATTTGGAGAGACATGCGAAGAAGAAAAGTGGGAAATTATGCTGTGGAGGTGTGATCACCCGCTTGGCCCTCCATTTTGAAGTTGACATAGAGGAGCGTCACCCAGATTCGGGGAGCATGTCAATCGATTGGGACATTCTGAAGAAATCAGGCATAATCACTGTGGACAGCAGGGGCGCCGGGTACTTTGTTATAGACCCGAAGACGTTCTTCAGATTCCCCTCCCCTCAGCTAACCGCGGTTGGAGGGTGGACCTATCAGGCCAACTGGAGGATGAACTCCGAGGATCATATGGCGAGAATAGCAAGTGACCCCCCACAAGGCGAAGGATTTACAGGTCAGCGGCCAATGCGTGTGGGCACACATCACTTCCCACGCCCAGAGATACCCAACGAGCCCCTACCCATTCAGGATGATGATCCTAACACGGAAGAAGATGAAGAGGAGGCCGAGCCCAGCCAGCCAAAGAGGAGACGTCCGGTTGGCCGACCATCTAGGGACAACCAATTGGCGGAGATAGTTGACGGGATTCGAGGCATACATCTTGAACAACAACGGTTGAGGGATGAGAACCAAATCTGGAGGGCTCAGCAGGAGTCCCGACTAGATTCCTTTGGGGAGCGGATAGACCACCTACAAGCTCAAGGTGACGCTAGGTGGGCGGAGGAGTAGGCCTTCTACCGTGCTTTCTAAACGAGATTTCCTCCACCTTCCGACTAGAGGTATCCCACCCCATCCACTTCTTTTCAAACTTATTCATTCCTTCGTATTGAATAAGTTTGGGGGAGTCTGACGTGGATTGGTGGTGCTCCCCTTCCTTCCCCGCTATCTCCGTGGATGATTGTTGAACTCTTTTTGTGCTTTAAGTTTTTTTATTATTATTTTGTTTTTCTTTTTGATTTGTGAACGTCTCTCCTGTGGGACTTGAATATGGGCATGTACTGATTGCATAATTATTCATACTATGAGGTGGTTATTTTGGGCGCTTATGACGATTTCTTGTGAAAATGCTTTGTGAAAATGGTGGGGATATGCGTTATTGGTTATGATTTGCTTTTGAGTGAATTGCTTGTTTGCTTGTTCAATGCCGATACCCAGTGAGATTTGAGCCGAACCTTTATTTCAGTGTGATATTATCAAAAACTTGTTGTTGTTTCTAGAACTTGCTCCCGATCATATTAAGTCTACATAGTGAATGTGAGTTTAGGAGATGACGTTAGGCCATCCTTCTTAAGCCACGTTATATATCCAAATCTATGACCTTATTCAAACTATTTTTCCCTAGCTAGCCACTTTGAGCCTTTAAAGCCTTTTTCTTTGGAAGCTAAAACATAAAAAGGGGGGGGGGAATATCCATACACTCTTGGTGAATTCTAATTTATATTTTGTGAAAAGAGTTGGAGAGATAAGGTAGAAGGAAAATTAGTGACCTTACTTGTGAAAAGTGCATAATCATGATAATAGGTTGTGTATCAAAAAAAAAAAAGAAGAAAAGGGAAGAGAAAAGATGTTAGAAAAAAAATGGAGGTATAAGCTAGACGAAGTCTAGAGGGTCATTGGTTGGGTTCCTAAATAAAGGGGGACAGGATGGTAGGAAGAAGTTTGACACTAGTCGTACTTTTCTGAGATGTGTTTTGGGAATTGGTTGTTTATTGGTAGCAGTAAGTTGTGGGGTACTTGTGCTTCCTATTCTTTTAGTCACTTAAGCCAAAATATTCCCTACCGTCCAAAGAGCCACGTTACAACCTTAATAAAGTCATCTCTGATCTCAAACTCACATTCACAATCTAGTAGAGGAGATGCTTGATTTTGAGCAAGCCTATGGTAAACACTGCTTGTATTTTGATTTGAGAGATTATTATTGAATTCCTATACACTTGAGAGTGAGTGAGACATAAATATATATATATATATATATATATATATATATATATATATTACACTTTATAAACCTGCGAGGGCATTGAGACCAAGTGATACATGAGTCAGTAGCTCAAGGTAATGTTTGATTGATTTTGCAGGATTCCATGCCGTTGTTTTAAATATGAATCTGAAGCAAAGCCCAATTTCACCTTTTGTATGAGTTTATTCTTTTTGCGATATTCTTCTTGATTATTTGAGGACAAATAAGGTCTTAAGTTTGGGGGAGTTGACAAACTCATATTTTCATAGGTGTAATTGGTATGTTGAAGTGCTAAATGTCAATTTTATCACTCGGAATTGACTTCATCTAACCGATTATTATACCTTTGGAGTTCTATGTGTTTTGTTGAGTGTTCTAGGAAAGATAGCTGAAAAGAGGAGAAAATGGAGCATAAAGTGTTCAGAGGCAGCAGGGGCACGAAAAAAAGGACCCGGCCGGGTGGATTTACAGTGCAATAATCCGACCTGGCCGGGTAGAGCCAGAGTCAGCAACGGTCCTAAAAGGGGGACCCGGCCGGGTGGATTTCCTGTGTAATAATCCGACCCGGTCGGGTAGATCCAGAGGCCAGCAATGAGTCTAAAAGGGAGACCCGGCCGGGTGAATTTATTGTGTAATAATCCGACCCGGCAGGGTACTATAGTCTGACGCGTCTGAAAGCTGAAAACGCGATTTTTTGAAAGGAATAAAAGAGAGAGAAAGCCTAGGGTTCGTGACATTCTGCACCTACCGCCTTCTACATTCACACACACCCCAAGAACACTTTGGAGAGAGAGATTTGAAGATTGAAGAGTCCACATCGGAAGATTGAAGCTTCATTCCATAAATCGATCTCACAGGAGTACTTAGTATCTTTATTTCATGTTTTTGTTGAATTCCTATGTGTTGAACATGGTTTTTGTCATGAACATGAGTAGCTAAACATCTCTTGTAGAATTCTTGGTGATGATGCACTAATTTCATAAGTTTTTATCCGATTGATTTTGTTCTTGCCTTGCTCTTGTAGTTATTTGATTATTCTTGGGTTTATTCCTTTCAATTGCTTGATCACCACTTGATTGTGTAGGATTAATTAGATTAATCGGGAGATGAAATAGTTAGTCCGGAAAGAAGAATAACTCACACCTTAATACAATAGAACTCGGGAGAGTTGAGGTTTTGAGTGAGGTCATTAACCTAATCAAACTTTTGGGAGTTAGAGGTTTTAGGATTAGAAGGGGACTTCAATTCTAGCATCTAATCTACAGGTTTCTCACCTCGGGAGGGGGTTTAATCTATAATCGTGGTTGACTTAGTAACTCTAGAGACACCAAAAGGTAAGGCGAATCAATTGGATAAGAGCTTGGAATTGTGCATCGGATCCTTGAGTTCTACAATTTTTCCATATTATCTTTCATATCATTATCACACCGTGTTTTCTTGTTCTTAATTGTTACTTGCCTATTATGTGCTTTTAGTAGTTGTTAGAACAAACCAACATGCACTTGATTGTCTAGATAGTCGTTGATCTTTGTTCGTGGTAGTTAAGTTGATACAAAATTGTCTCTGTGGGATACGATACTCTTGCTTACTGATTGCTACACTAGCCCCGTACACTTGAGGGTATTACTTGTGTTAAAATAAGTCGAGTCACATCGATTGCATGCACTGGGAGTGGAGGAACTGTCCGGTGGCTTGGAAAGGGCAGTTCACTTCTAGTTTCAAAGGCAGACATCCCACGATGATTCTGGAAGCCATTGCTGATTACCGATTGCGAATCTGGCATGCGTATTTTGGGGTCGCTGGATCGAACAACGACATCAACGGTCTACGATCGTCACACCTGTTCAATGACGAGAGCCGGGGTGAGGGTCCGCAAGTTAGATTCATGGCCAACGACACTCAGTACAACATGGGGTACTATTTGGCCGATGGGATATACCCTCGCTGGCCAGTGTTTGTGAACACGATCCGACAACCCGTTGGGCCGAAGCAAACCTACTTCGCGAAAAAACAAGAGGGTGCTAGGAAGGATGTTGAGCGAGCTTTTGGTGTACTCCAAGCGCGATGGGCCATTATACGGTGCCCGGCTCGACAATGGCACGAAAATGATGTCGCAGACATCATGACTGCATGTATCATATTGCACAATATGATAATAGATGACGAAGGAGTTGCTGCAGAGCGATGGACACCAGAAGATGATGCTAGTTCGAGCTCGGGTATTGGCATGGAGCCCCTGCAGATGAGTGTACCACGTAGTAATGAATACTTGATCCAGGGGTACACCGATATGCGGAGCCAAATATCGCATACATCACTGCAGGCTGATATGGTTAAAGAGGTCTGGAACCGTAGAAGGGGCGCCGCAGAGTGATATGGGTTTTCGGGTTGTTGTTTTTAAACTAGAAAACTTTCGTTGTATAATTTTCCTATTTTAATATAATACAACGAAGTTCTTGTTACATTTTATTTTTAGGTTGTGAATTTTTTTATTTACAATCCAAATTATTTTATTTTAATTAAATTTATAAATATCATAAATTTAAAGTCTAATAAAATTTAATATAGTTAAATTAAAAATAACATTAAAAAGTGAATAAATTTTTTTTTGGGAGGGCCACATTTGGTGGCCCTTGTTGTTTTTGTTAAATTTTGTTAATTGTCATTGCAGAGGGTCACAAGAAAGCCACAAATGGTGACCGGGCCATATTTAGTGACCTTCAAGGGCCATCATTATAGACACCCTTAGGCCCAACACATCATTTTGGAACAATTATAGGCAACCTTTAGAAACCAATAGTTGACATAAAGTGCAAAGCAAAGTTCCAATTGTTATTTGATCAAATTTATTTTCAAATCTCAAACAAAATGTAATGATGCACTTATTATGAGTATATGACATGGGAACCTCTTTCATTTAGATAATTGATGCAAGATCGTCCAAGTGGATGGGGAATTCACTTTCACAAACAGGTGGCGTGCATCGATTCCATCAACAAGATTTAATCATATAAATGAACAGATATTTTGAGCTAACATTTTATGGGAATATCATTTTTCCCCATGATAAAGCACAAACTTTCTGCTTGATTCCACTGATCTTGGAGACAGCTGTCGGCATCAAACTGATAAAGTTTAGGCCATCCGCAACGCTGTCTCTTATCCGTCTCATCTCTTAATTATTCATGAGCCCCACTGTACTTTTCACTGCATCTCTTAACTAAGAGACAATACCTGCAACCCTCCATCTCTTAACCGTCTCATCACTTAACTATTCATTCAATTTCATTTTTTATTTTTATTTCCAACAAATTCAATTAATAAAAACACACTTCATTAAATAAAATAAAATAAAATTACAACTTAAAATCCTAAAAAAAATACATAATTAAATTCGTGGTAAAATAAATAAAAAAAGACATAATTTAAAATACAAATTTATAGAAATTATAAAAACTACTCCGCCGGCAAATCATCCCCCGAAGGCGGTGGCGGTGCACCGAATGGAGGCGGAATACCAAGTTGTCCCGCCAGATACACAATGCCGGCATGATGGGTTTGATATTGGGCGGGCGTCATCCGGGAAGTGTCCGCCTGGCTTGATTCGTCTCGGTCCCTCCTCACTCTAGCCGCCTTCGCCGCCTTGGTCCTTTGCGGCCAACGGCGCCCACGGGAGGACCCCATGCATCGTCTGCCGTGCCCTCAACCTCCTGCGAGGCAACCTCTTGTGCGGCGCTGCCTGAACCGCACCCACTAGAAGAGTATTGGTCACCCGCCGTGTGCTTCGTGCGTTTCGAGGTCGAGCCCGTGCTGGACTGGATACCGCCGGCCCACCTTTCGACGTCGTTGACGGCCTCCCAAACATCGACATGTTTGAATTATTTGTCGTTGTCGTCGAAATAGACTCGCAAAGCCGATCTCAGAATGTCGGCTCCAGTGGCTCCGCTTTGGTAATGAGCCGCTTCATTCTTGTAGATGCCGCAGAATGTTTTGACCTCTCTGTCGACTCGGTCAAAATGACTTCGGAGCATCTTCAATGTGCGGCGGCGGGACCCCTTCGGCTTAATCTCGTTGTAGGCCTCGGTGACCTTTTCCCAAAAGCACTTCCGGGATTGTTGATTCTCGACGATGGGATCGTACAAGACACTGATCCAGGCGTTGTACAGAGCCATCTTGTCCTTGCGGCTGTACGGATGACGGCCTACATCCTCCTCTTCATCTTCCTCCACGGCGTCGAATGCCTTGGAGCTTCCACCGCCTCGTCCTCCTTCCGGATTGGGTTCATCCAGATAATCCTCCCTAATTTGGGATAATCCCTGCGAATACCTCGGGGCGGAGGGACGAGCGTATGCATCCACATCAAAATGGGGTGCTAGTACCTCGCCGGCGTCAACGAGCCTTGGGTGCCCAGCGTCGACGAACCGGAACCGAAACCACCCAAGACATTGTACATGCCCCCCCAGTCCCCCAACGCGTTGATGTCAAACCCGCCGGAGCCGCCAGAGTTTCCGTCGCCGGACATTTTGTGATGAAAATTGGAGAGGTTAGATGAAAATTGGAGAGGAAATGAAGATGATTTGGGAAGAATAGATGTATGTTTGTGTGTATAATGAGGATGAAATAGGAGTATTTATAGAGTAAAAAAATTAAAAAAAAACAGTCGAAAACGGTAACATTACCGTTTGAATTTTTATTTATTTTTTATTATTAAATTCGATTTCTTTTAAAAAAATGATTTATTGCGTCAGCGTGACGAAGCCCACTCGGTGACTGGGCGTCACGCCTAGCACCAGCGCACGCCACGTCGTGCGGGCGCGTGGCGAGCTGGCGCGCCAGCCGTCTCGGTGAGACCAGGAAGAGACGGGCGCTGCAGCGCGTCTCGCTGCCGTCTCATCTCGGAGGGACGAGATACGAGACACCCGCACGACGCGTTGCGAGTGGTCTTATTGTTATACATTTTTAAAGCGTTTTTCTTAAGTTCTCTTCCATTGCCACCTAGTAATATGGCTGTATTCCTTAAGAAACTGAGAGGACTAAATTTCCTAAGAAATTCTTGAAACAAAGAACACTTTTTGATAAGCTATGAATTTCTACTTTTAGTTAGTTAAAATGGCGAGTAAGTGGTTACCGTAGTACTGGTTGGAATATAGTTTCTAGTTTTATACTCCTATATTATTAGTTTTATTATAATAAAATATAACTAAAATGAGTAAATGGAAAGTTAAATTTTTTTATATTTAAAGTTTAAATGAAAGAAGACTTATTATGGGATGAATTAAAATGTCAAAAAGAAACTGTTATTTATAAAATGGAAGAAGTAGTAACATGCATGATTTTTAGGCTATTAGAGCATCTCCAATAGAGGCTAGCGGACAGGCTAGCCGATTCCCGGCGCTGGCCGGTCTGCTAGCCGAACCATGGTAGGCGGCGATCGGAAAAACAGCGAGAATTTCGGTGAGCGCACGCAGATTTTTGAGCGCTGGCCGATGCGCGTGGGCGATCGGCGAGCGATCGGCCAGCACTTTTTTTTTTTTTTAATTTTCGAAACACTATATATACGCAATTTGCACGTCATTTTAATTCGCACCGCTTGTTTTAACGAGTTTTCTCTCTCACTTAATTTCTGTACAATAGCAATAAAGCAAAATGGAGAACAACAACGAGTCTACTCCAGTGACGAGCGGGTCTCAAACTCCCACGGTATCCGTGGGAGGTGGATGGGGTCTGATGGCCGGGTACTACAACAAGTACCCTTGGCAGCAGGAGATGCCCGGGATGGCAGCCAGGGGTAGTATGCCGGGATGGGAAGGGATGCAGGGTGGGCAGGGGGTACCGGTGATTACAGCGGCAGCAGCGGCGATTCCCACGACCTCCCCGAGGATGTTCAGGAGTTCCCGTCCCCTCCATTGTTTACTCGCCGCACTCGCCCGGTTGGTCAAAGGCGGGCGCAACAGGTAGCGAGGGGGGTCGCCCAGGGGTCCCAGGAGGTCCAGTCGGCATCCCCCCTGTTGGAAAGTTGCCAACCGAGCTCGCCTTCTTCGCGCATCAACAAACGCGGGCTCAGATGCACAAGATCTTAGCTGAATGAAGGGCGGCAACTGACCCCGTGGAGAAGAGGTTTCTTCACTCAATGCTCGAGAGTATGCGGGTTGATTTGGATGCCGCCTCGGCACAGTTGGGGGGCTCAGACGCGGGCTCAGATGCCGCAGATTTGGGGGTCCCGGATAGCGGCGACAACGGCGGTGACAGCGACGGCCACGAGGAGTGAGGCTTTTTTAAAATTAATGTAATTTTTTTTAATTAATGTACTTTTTAAAATTTTACTATTATTATTGAATTTTCCCGTATCTGTGTCGTAAATTTAATTCCGTATTTTGTGTGATTGTTAATTATTTATTTTTTATAATTTTGTTTATTGTGGCTAGCCTATTGCTTGTCCAATTGCTTGTCCTAAAAATGTGGCAGGAGAAGTTTTTAGTGCTGATGATGTGGCAGGAGGAGTTTGTGGCTAGCCTATGGCTGGTCTATTAGAGCATCCACAATAAGAATAACCCAGCCATAGTCTAGCCATAGCCTAGCCACAAACTCCTCCTGCCACATCATCAGCACCAAAAATCCTCCTGCCACATCATCAAAACAAGCAAATAGCCTAACAATAGCCTAGCAATAGCCTAACCACATCACTCAAAATTATATAAAATAAATAATTAACAATCACACAAAATATGGAATTAAATTTACGACACAGATACGGGAAAATTCAATTATATGATTAAAATTTAAAAAGTACATTAATTAAAAAAATTACATTAATTTTAAAAAAATTACATTAATTAAAAAAAACCCCGCCTCCGTCTCACTCCTCGTCTCCTCCGTCGCCGCCGCCTCCGTCGCCCAACCGTGCCACGGCGGCATTCAAATCGGCTCGCATGCTCATGAGCATTGCGTGAAGAAAACTCTTCTCCTCGGGGTCAGTTTCCGCCTTCCAATCGGCTAAGGTCTTGGCCATCTGAGCCCGCGTTTGTTGACGCGCGAAGAAGGCGAGATCGGCTGTCGACTGGCCAACAGGGGGGGATGCCGACTGGACCTCCTGGGACCCCCCTCGATTCCCGTTGCTCCCGCCTTTGACCAACCGGGCGAGTTCGGCCAGCGAACGATGGAGGGGACGGGAGCTCCTGAGCACCCTCGGGGAGGTCGTGGGAACTGCCGCTGCTGCCGCTGTAATCACCGGTATAGTTCAGTCGCTGCTTCTTCGGCCAGCCAGCGTCGACATCTGCCCGGAACTTCTCGGAGTCTGTCAGCACCTCATAGCAGTTCCAGTAGGTGAACTCCTTATAGAGCCCGGGCACGGGGAAGGCTTTCTCCGCTATCCTCCTGCAGTCCTCGTCAGTTTGGCCACTGCTCTGCATGCGGAGGGCATTGGCGTACAAGCCCGAAAATCGTAAGACCCCAGCCCTGATTCGGTCCCACGCCTTCCGGCACTCCTCTCCATTGCTTGGCCTCCCCTCCGGGCAAAATGCCTTGTAGGCTGCTGCTATTTTGGCCCACAAGTTGACGATCCTCTGATTGTTCGAAGTGAGGGGATCATCACAAACACTCACCCACGCCTTGGACAGTGCGACGTTCTCCGCATCCGCCCACTTCCTCCGTACATGGCTGTCGTCATCAACCTGCTGCGACGACTCGCCGACCCTTTTGCCCTTCCCCTTGCCCTTCTTCTTTGGGCCGCCCTGACCCCGCCCTACTCCTCCCGTTTGAACGGTAGTTTCTGAAACCCCGAGAAGATCAAACCCCAACTCCTCTAAGGAGAAAGTATCAAATTGCGTGAACTGCGTCTCCGATGGGGTCGATGTGTGCGAGGAAGCAGTCGAAAAATCAAAACTGGGGCGATAGACGTTTACCCCCCGGCGTCCCCTGCGTCACGGGCTGCATCGCCGATACTCCCCCGGCATCATCTGCATCCCGGGTGCCCACCCCGACATCATCTGCATACCGGGATGCATTCCCGGTACTCCCTGCCATCCCGGCATACTAATCCCGCCTGCCATCCCGGGCATACTACCCCTGGCTGCTATCCCGGGCATCATCTGCTGCCACGGGTACATGTTATAGTACCCGGGCATCGGACCCCATCCACCTCCCATGGGTACCGAGGGAGTTTGAGACCCGCTCGTCACTGGAATACCTTCGTTGTTGTTATCCATTTCGCGTTGTTGCTCTTGTACAGAAATTAAGATAGAGAGAAAACTCGTTAAAACAAGTGGTGCGAATGAAAATGACGTGCAAAGCGCGTATACATAGTGTTTCAAAAATTAAATAAATAAAAAAAAAATCGCTGGCCGATCGCTCGCTCGAAATCGGCATGCGCTCGCCGATTTTTTCGCCGAAATTCGGCTAGCCGGTTACAATGGTTCGGCGAGCGGACCGGCTAGCGCCGGGGATCGGCTAGCTGATCCGCTCACCGCCATTGTAGATGCTCTTATCATTGGAGATGCTATTAGATCATACGAATATTTTGTGTCAAGGGCATCAATTATGTTGGACGGTAGAAATTATACTAGGAAAGCAGAGGTCAAGCTGCGGTGCAGGCTGTCTAGTGTGTTGACATCATCGTCATGGCAACAAAACGAGACGCGGGCCTTGGTATGATATTTCTGCTACATTTTCATGCCCAATTTCATATATTTAAGTATTTAAGTATTATTAATATATTGGATGTCGTCATCATAAATATTCATGTATAGAGTGGAGAAGGGAGGGGGCAATATCCGTAGCTAAGAATGTGGATCTATGATCTCCCTCTATATCACTATCCTTTCATTCATCCAAGCATTTGCAAAGAAAGTACTCAGTGCCATCTTTCTTCTACGTACTTGCACATAAAGGACCAACCACGCATACAATACAATGTTGCAATAGAGGCATACTACTACTCTCACTCAACTGTAGCTTTATAAAATTATTACAACTTCCGAGACACCAGGCAGCCCCCCGATCCAACGACTGCTAGCGACACTGAGGGCGTGGTGCCCTCTGAATTGGATTGGCTTCAATTTGAACATTACAAACATCGTTTCGAGACAACCGCAAAAAATAAAAATTTCAAGAATAATTTAAAATCACATGCCAAAATTTATCTCTTACAAACACAACTGGCCGAGGAGGCAATCTCTCCACATTGTAATCATCTCAAAACTCTAATGATTGTCACATTCATCTCCACGGCGGATAGCACAAGTTCATCCTCACGCATATAAAATCTACTATTTCATCTAACCAATAGGCAATACACACAATTAAGAACCAAAACTTGGAATCACAAAACAAACAACAATGAATAAAAACATCCTCCTCATAGCTGCCCTTGCCCTCGTCCTCGCCCTCGTCCAGATCTCCATGGCAGGGGACCCCGACATCCTCACGGACTTCATCGTCCCACTAAACACGCCACCCCCGGCCGACGGGGGATTCTTCACATTCACCGGGTTCCGGGCCCTAGTGACAGCCCCCTTCCCCCCGACATTCAAGGTGTTCAAGGCCGGCATGGAGCAGTTCCCCGCTCTAAACGGGCAAAGCGTCTCGTACGCAGTGCTGATGTACCCCTCGGGCACGGTGAACCCGGTCCACACGCACCCGCGGTCCGCTGAGCTCCTCTTCCTCGTGCAGGGCTCCCTCGAGGTCGGGTTCGTCGACTCCACCAACAAGCTCTACACGCAGAGCCTTCAGCAAGGGGATGTTTTCGTGTTCCCGAAAGGACTCGTGCACTTCCAGTACAACGCAGACGCCAAGAATCCGGCCGTTGCCATCTCCGCCTTCGGGAGTGCGAATGCGGGAACTGTTTCGCTGCCGAACACTCTGTTTAATAGCACCATTGATGACACTGTTTTGGCTCTGTCGTTCAAGACTGATGTTGCCACCATTCAGAAACTCAAAGCTGGCTTGCACGGATAGAACCACTTCAAACTTGTGTGTGTGTGTGTGTTGATTTTTCTCGTGGAATAATTGGAGCAATTAGGCTCTCTTTTGGAAGAAGCAGAGTTCAATTATATTTTATTCTGTCCCTTAACCCTGTACTGTATTGCACTCTCTGTTGTATTCATTTGATGATCTAATATAAATCCCTAGACGTAATAGAGCTGCACTCGAATATAATTTGAACTAATGGATGTCGATTTGCGTTCTAGAATTAGATATTATTCGGGGAATTATTATTGATAAATTAACGGAAAATATCCTAGGAGATTCTCAGAAATGAGGATCTTCGATACATCCCCGACAACGTTGTTCATTCCAAGCCCATGCCTCCGTCATGTGATTCGAGGCTGTCGACTCTCGGGTAACCCATTGATCATCCTTCAATTTGTCGAATCTAGCATTTGAGTATCGATGTAGTGTTTCTTGCTCTCATTCTATTACTACATGTGATTCACAATTGCCGAAGTTCACGTCTATGTCTATTGTTGTCGTTGTTCGCCCCTGGTCCGGCAAGCTTAAACCTCAAATTAAATCTTTTAATCAAGATGTAGGTATATTATTTAAACTAATACTCCTCATGTCTTATTCGAGATAACTACTTTATCATTTTAGCCTGTCACAATTAAAATGTCCATTTTTGTTATTTAGTATAGTAAAGAGGTTTATATATTCTTTCTCATGATTAAAATATTTAACCATTTTTCAGTTTGTTTGCATCATTCACTAAAATGGTTATTTTAAATGTAATAGAGAAAATAACTTTTATATAAAGAACACATGCAATTTAGCAAGTTCAAACAAAGGAGTGTGAAAACACATATATTCCATCAAAAGTTGCAAATGCAGTTTTCGACTTACTGAGATGGAAAGAACATAAGGAAAGACCAAGAATAGGAATATCATCAATTATTATGCCCAATTCTTTAACATGTAAAGCTGGCCGAGGTGCGTCATCTCCACGTCATAGTCTTAAAATTAAGATTACATATCCAAAGAACTTTATTAGGCCATCCACAATAGCGCCTATCGCACCGCTTAGCCGAGCGCCGGCGCTAGACGATCTATTGCAACCGCCTAGCGGTTTCCGGAATTAAAAACCGCCTAGCGCTCGGCGGTTCCGTGGCGCTAGGCGGTGCGCTGGGGGATCCGCTCGGCGCTATTGTGGCGTCCGGATCGCCTAGCGCACCGCCTAACGCGAATTTTTTTTTTCCGAAACACTATATATACGCGCCTTGCACTCATTTTCATTTGCACCACTTGTTTTCACGAGTACTCTATCTATCTAAATTTATGTACAAGATCAACAACGGTAAATGGATCTCAACAACGAGCCTACTTCAGGGAGTAGCGGGTCTCAAGGTCAAACTCCCCCGGTCCCCGTGGGAAGTGGATGGAATCAGATGCCATCATACTACAACATGTACCCGTGGCAGCAGATGATGCCCGGGATGCCAGCCGGGGGGAGTCCGCCGGGGGGGGGTTTCCGGCGATGCCGGGGTGGGCACCCGGGATGCAGATGATGCCCGGGGGGTACAGGCGACGCAAGGGATGCCGGGGGGGGGGGGGGTATCGACGACGCAGTGGACGACGGGGGGATCCCCGGCAACACAGGGGACGCCGGGGGACGTCTATCGCCCTAGTTTTAATTTTTCGACTGGTTCGTCGCACACATCGACCCCAACGGAGGCGCAGCCGTTGCCCCAATATGACACTTTCTCCTTCGATGAATTGGGGTTAGATCTTCTCGGTGTTCCGGATGCTCCCGTTCAAACGGGGGGCGCAGGGCGGGGTCGTGGCGCCCTAAAGAAGAAAAGCAAGGAGAACAGAGTCGGCGAGTCCTCACAGCCGGGTGAGAACGTCGCGCTGTCCAAGGCGTGGGTGAGTGTTTGCGACGATCCTCTCGTTTCGAACAACCAGAGGATCGTCAACTTGTGGGGCAAGATAGCAGCAGCCTACCAGAGGTTTGCCCGGAGGGGAGGCGATGCACCGGGGAGGATTGCCGGAAGGGGTGGGACCGAATCAGGGCTGCGGTCTCCCGATTTTCGGGCTTGTACACCAACGCCCTCCGCATGATGTGCAGTGGCCAAACGGAGGAAGACTGCAGGAGGATAGCGGAGAAAGCCTTCCCTCTGAAGGGGGTGTATAAGGACTTCACCTACTGGAACTGCTATCTTGTGCTGAACGACTCCGAGAAGTTCCGAGTAGGTGTCGACGCTGGCTGGCCGAAGAAGCAATGACTGAACTATACCGGTGATTTCAGCGGCAGCAGCGGTGGTTCCCACGACCTCCCCGAGACGGCCCAGGAGGTCCCGACCCCTCGTTCGTTCGCTCGCCGAACTCGCCCGGTTGGGCACAAGCGGGCTCAACGGGAGGCGAGGGGGGTTGCCGGGGGTTCCCAGGAGGTCCAGTCGGCATCCCCCCTTGGCCAATCCACAGCGGATCTCAAATTCTTCACCCCGTGGAGAAGAGTTTGCTTCAAACATTGCTCCTGAGCATGCAGGTGGATTTGGAGGCATCACGGAGGGAAGCCGCCGGGAGTAGAGGCGGCGGTGACGGAGGCGGAGGCGATGGTGCCGACAACGACGGAGGAGACGACGACGGAGCAGAGGAGTGAATTATTGTATTTTTTGTTAATTATTGTAATTTTTTTAAATTATTTTACTTTTTAAAATTATTATACTTTTTAAAATTTTAATAGTATTATTAATGTTTCCCGTATATGTCTCGTAAATTAAATTCCGTATATTGTGTGATTGTTAATTATTTCATTTTTATATAATTGTTATTAGTGATGTGGCTATTGATGTGGCTGAGCTATTTATGATATGACTAGGCTATGGCTGGACTATTTATGATGTGGCAGGAGGATTTTTAGTGTTGATGATGTGGCAGGAGGAGTCTGTGGCTAGGCTATGGCTGGGCTATTGCTGGGCTATTCCTATTGTGGATGGCCTTAAAGATTTTTAATAAAATTTTGATGATATAAAATACTCCATAATTTATAATTCTATAAAACAAGTTAAATTTATTTCAAAATAATAAAAAGTAATTTAATAAATTTATGATTTATTTAAAGTATATCAGATTTATCGATTAAAACATTTGTAGTTAATATTTCACTACTTACCATGCATTGTGGGTGGGATGGGCGGAGTGAGGGGGGACTCCAAGGGCGGGGCTTGGAGCGTCCCCAGTGCTCTACTAATGCTCCGGCGTCGCCCACTGTGGTGCACGGCGCCACGAGGAAAGGCAGTTTTACATTATTTTATTTTAATTTCAAAATTATGCATTTTGTGTTAATTAGTATTTTCTAATTAATGAAAATCAGCCACAATTAATTCTTTTTCATGCATGAATTTTCCATAATTAGTGACTGGAAATAATTATTCTTTCCATGCATGAATTTTCTATAATTAATTATTCCATATTTTTCATATTTCCATGCATGAATTTTCCATATTTCATACGGAGTCTTTTAAATTTGTGAATTGTGGTGATTATTAGTTTTGATTCTTTATTGGTAAACACACTACTATTCCATAACGAAACATAATGGAGTGATTATTATACATAGGTGGTAGAATTATTCCATTCTTTGACTTTAATCAACCAGTAATTACCGACCGTACGGAACATAGTGGTGAGTTCTGACACAGCGGATTCCTCCCTCCTCTCTCCCGGTAATATAATTAGGGTGTCCACTGTAAGGCGGACAAGCCCAATAGCCCCGCCACAATTTTTGTCCATAGCCCTAATTTTGTTTTCCACAAACCCAAAATTTTATTTCCGTCATTATAGTGGACACCTCCAATAGCCCCCAAATTTTATAATCAATTTTCATTTTAAAATATTTTTAGTTTCAATCAAATGTAATTTAAATAATCGCAGTGTAAATAACTAGAAAACGAGGTAATTAGGGCCGAATATTCGTTGTATTGCAAACCGGTAAAATTATACAACGAATAATTAAAATAAAATACTACAAAACTCCGCCACCGTCTACTCGGTGTCGGAGTCGGCTTCCTCGTCTCCCTCTTCTTCTTCTTCTTCTTCTTCTTCTTCTTCTTTTTCTTCTCCTCCTCCTCTCTCGCTGCTGCCGGTCGTGGTATCCCCAGGCGCATTATCAACCAACCCAAGTCGACTCTCAATCCGAGTGATGAGCCTCTTGTAGACGTTCATGACGTACGGGTCAGTTTCCCCGGCGTATGACATGCATACGTCTTGCAGTTGTTGCATCAACTGCACGTCTATGGTATTGGCCAATACCTCGTGGGGTTGCACCGTGGGCTGTGGGATTGGGGCGGGTTGGTGGAAGCGCGATCCGGACGCCCCGGCCGATAGGCGGGAGGCACTTCTACCCCCTCTGGCGCTGCGGATAGAGGCCTGTTGTCCCATGGGCCGTCGTCGCCTAGTGTGAGTATCGGCTGGCTCTTCGGCTTGTTCGTCGGACTGCTCGAACTCTTGCGAGCCGCTTCCACTGCTATAGTCGCCGGCAAGGTTGTGCCTTGTGCGCTTTGGCCCACGAGCTGTTCCCACCTCGTGCGCCACGATCGACCTGAATTTCGGACAATCCGCGAGGACAAGATACTCTTCCCACAAGGTGAACTTCGGCCAGCCCTCCGTGTGGTATTGGCCCTCAGACAGGTTCTTAACATCTGCTGCGCTGCGGCCACTCTCAGCGTGGCGAAGGTTGTTCTCGTATATGGACGCGAACCGCTTGGTCGCATGGAGAATCCTACCCCACTTTTTCCGGAGCTGTTCTGGGTCGCCCCTCTCGGCGCCGTCGGGTTTGAACTCCTGGTATGCAAACATGACGCGCCTCCAAAAGCTCCCCTCGGCCTGATCTGTGCCCACCACGGGGTCCGAAGTGATAGCATCCCAAGCCTTCGCCACGACAATGCTCTCGTCTTTGGTGTATGGCTTGCCCCGGTTGGACCCAGAACCAGAGCCACCGCTACCGCCAGTGCCACTGCCCTCGCCACTCAGAATGCCGGCCCCGCTGCCCGTGCGCCCACCGACTGCCCACCCTCGCGGCTATAGCCGCGTCCACTCCATAGTGGACACTCTTATACTGCTCTGCCCTGCCCCCAATTCCACAACCGCTGCAATGGAACAAATTGGCGGCGCCACACCCTTCCGCCGTCACCACAAGCCGGCCGAGAGATTTCTCGGGGTGCTGCAACCCCAATCCCCCTCCTCCGCGCCGCCTATTGAGCTCTCCGAGCACGATATCTTTAGCACTCCATCGGGCTATTCTTCGCCTCCTCCGCCAACTCACCAGAATCTCTATGCCGCTTCCCCCAGCAGCCACTACGGCATCCTGTCGGCTCTCAACGGCACCATCAAGATCCGATCCGAATCCGAACACGACGTCCAACCCGTCTTCAACCACAAGGCCTTGTTAGAAGTCTCAAGATCAACCAAGCCGATGACTTGATCAAGCGTGTTGAAGGAGATGACTTGATCAAGCCATCGATCAAGCGTGTTGAAGGAGATGGCTTAATCAACCAAACCGATGGCTTGATCAACCAAGCCTTGTTGCATGAGAAAAGTGAAGATATGCATGTGAGGAATTCGCTTGAAAGTCGTACACGAGAAAAGACAAGTGACAGCTCCCAGCAAGCTGTCATCGCACGAGCCAACACCTCACGAGCTTGTGGCTGTACCCATGCTCACAGCTAAGATGCGGGACCATGAATGTACTGGGACCATGAATGTACTTGGAGAGACGTGGTGCTAAAGGGATTAAAGAATGAAGAAGATTAGTAGAGTTTGTTATGATTAACTTTGTAATCTTGTTTTTAACTTGTACTAGATGGATTATGGTAGAGTTCTAGGTGTTTCCTATGCCGCATATATGTAACGGCACTTTGAGCATTTTGGATCAATTGAATGAAACAGTAGCTTGAGCTTCCCCATTCTATTTGCAGCAATGTTTAATCTTGCTTTCTCCATTGTGTATTCTTGTTATTTTCATGGTATCAGAGCAGGATCTTCTTGATCTTGTCTCTACGCTTTCTCTATTTTTCTTTTGTCTCCTTTCAAGAAATGGCAAACTCCAGCTCAATATCTGGAGATGCTACTCAGAGTCAAGGAACTCAACCCCTTTATGCCCAACTGCCTCCAATCTCAGTGAAGTTGACTGATTCAAACTTCCTGATGTGGCATCAGCAAGTGGATGTCACAGCCTACGGATATGAGCTAGAAGGATACCTAAATGGTGAGAAGAAATCTCCACCTCAGACAATATTCATTGCTGAAGGAGAAGGAGGATTTATCAAAACAAATGAAGATTACATTTCATGGCAGAGGCAAGATAGGAGAGTGGCTGCTTGGCTGCTCTCTTCTCTTTCAGAAGGGACCCTAGGCCTGGTTGTGGGGCTGAGATCTGCTAGGGACATTTGGAGTGCCCTAGAAACCAACTTTACCAGTAGATCCACTGCAAAGATAATGCAGTATAGGCATCAAATGCAAAATCAAAGGAAAGACTCACTGACTATGAGTGAGTACATTGGGAAAATGAAGAACTACTTTGATCTACTTGGGTCAGTAGGTTGCAGAGTGTCTGAAGATGAGCAAGTCATGCACATCCGTGGAGGCCTTGGACAAGAGTATGATCCTCTGCAGATGAGCAAGTCATGCACATCCTTGGAGGCCTTGGACAAGAGTATGATCCTGCAGTCTGTGCTATTAGCTCAAGGTCAAATTCATGGAGTCTAGAAGATGCTACTCCCTTTCTACTGACTTTTGAGTCAAGAATGGAAACTATGAGATCCCATTCTTCCAGTGGAGAGGGCTCACAGTCGGTTCTGAATCTTATGCAGCAATCAAACCAGAAGAAGGACTTCAATTGTTACAGCTCTAGGTTTGATTCAGAAAATGGAAGAGGAGGATCCAGAAATCAGAGAGGAGGAAGAGGTGGCAGAGGCTTTGGGAGAGGAAACAACAAAGTCATTTTCCAGCTGTGTGATAAGCCAGGGCATACTGAAGCCAAGTGTTGGCACAGATTTGAGCAAAACTACACTCCTCCACTGTCACAGCCTCAGTTCAGAGGAACAGCTCAAACTCACAATCAAGGATTCCCTAATCCCTCAGCACACCTTGTCCACACGACCACTCCAAGAGCTCCTCCATCTCACTCTGGTTCTGCTGCAACTTCAGAGTTTGGTTTTAACTCCAGTGCATCAACTAGCTGGTATCCAGACTCTGGGGCAACTCATCATGTCTCTGGGGACTTGAGCAACCTCAACACTAGCTCAGAGTACACAAGAGGTATTAAACTTTTGCTTGGAAATGGTTCTGCTGTAATGATTTCTAATGTTGGAGAGTCTGAATTGAAATCTCATTCTGCTAGTTTCTCAAGAAAGCTTACTTTAAATAACCTTCTACATGTTCCTAGCATAACCAAAAATCTCCTTAGTGTTTCTAAATTTGCTAGAGACAACTCAGTCTTTTTTGAGTTTCATCCTGACTTTTTTTTGTCAAGGATCTGGGAACCCGGGAAATCGTGCTCAAGGGAGCTTTTGACAAGGGATTGTACCACTTTCTAGTAGATCACTTACCAATCAAGAGAAGCACTAGCTCCACCACATCCTTTTCTCATCCATTCAATCAAGGCAGCCCAGCCATACATTCTGTTAGCTCAACTATTCCAGCAGTTAGTGCTAGTTCTAGTCATGATGTTAACCTTAATTTAGCCTTGTGGCATAATAGACTAGGGCACCCTACTCTGGATATTGTCAAAAGTATTCTCAAGAGCTGTAATATCCCTTTTAATACAATGAATGCATCTCAACTTTGTCACTCTTGTTGCATGTCTAAGGCTCACAGATTGCCATACAATTCCTCTGAGTCTGTTGTTGCTTCTCCCCTTGAATTGATACATAGTGATCTCTGGGGACCATCCCCAGTGATCTCAAGAAATGGCTATAGATACTATGTTTCCTTTGTGGATCATTTTACATGGTTTACTTGGATATATCTATTGAAGAACAAGAGTGATGTCTCTGATGTTTTCAAGTTTTTCAAATCCTTATCAGAAAATCTTTTCTCAACAAAGATCAAATGTTTCCAGTCTGATTGGGGAGGGGAATTTCAAAGCTTAACTTCATTTTTTAAGGAGAATGGTATTTCACATAGAGTCTCCTGCCCCTATACTCCTCAACAAAATGGTTTGGCAGAGAGAACATAGGCATATTGTGGAGACTGGACTCACTCTCCTGGTTCAATCTTCATTTCCAAACACTTTCTGGGATGATGCCTTTGTTTCAGCTATCTTTTTTATCAACAGGATGTCATCCAAGGTCATTGCTAATGCCTCTCCTTTCCAGAAGTTATATTCCAGGAAACCAGATTACTCAGCTTTGAGAGTTTTCGGATGCCTATGCTTTCCTCTGATCAGGCCATATAATGATCATAAGCTTGAAAACAGATCTGTGAAGTCAGTTTTTCTGGACAAAGGTTATAAGGCTCTTCTTCTAGATGGAAGAGTAATAGTGTCTAGGGATGTTATTTTTGATGAAAGAGTTTTCCCCTATCCTTCACTTTTTCCATCTGAAATCATTGACGGCTCATGCTTTTCTCCATCAGTGTTGATCCCTCCAGTTCAAACTGATGTTCTTCCTGCCACTCCCAACTCTCCTCCACATCACTCTCCACCAGCTCCCACTGCTCACTCTGATGATTCTGATAACTCTCCTTCTCATAATTCTTCAAATTTTCTCCCTCACATAAATGATCAACACTCACATTCTCCTTCTGTCTCAATCTCTGATAATCAGTCATCTGCTGCAGTTTCAGGTGGTGACACTGCCATGGATCTTGTTTCTAGGCAACATCACATGACCACAAGATCCAAATTTGAGATTTTTAAACTTAAAATTTATAATCTGCTTGTTTCTTCTTCCCACATAACCCCCAAATCTGCTCAGGAAGCCCTTCATTTCCCTGCTTGGAAGGTAGCTATGCAGGCAGAGTTTATTGTACTTCTTAAGAACAAGACTTGGTTCTAAACTACTCTTCCTCCTGGCAAGAATCTTGTTGGCTGTACCTGGATATTCAAGCTAAAGCTTCATCTTTCTGGGGAGATTGCTAGACACAAAGTTAGACTTGTAGCTCAAGGCTTCTCTCAACAACCTGGTTTTGATTTTACTGAGATCTTTAGTCCAATAGTCAAACCAGCAACTATCAGGTTGATTCTCACCATTGCTGTCTCTTTTGGTTGGAATATTACTCACCTTGATGTTAACAATGCATTTCTTAATGGTGTGTTGAAAGAAGACATTTATATGAGGCAGCCTCTTGGTTTTGAGCAAGGGGGGCCTCACCTGGTTTGTAAATTGAACAAAGCTATTTATGGGCTCAAACAAGCCTCCAGAGCTTGGTTCTTCACCATCCACTCAGTGCTTCTTTCCCTTGGATTCAATGAGTCTAGAGCGGATGCCTCGATGTTTATCAGAAAAACTGGTCTTGAAACTATATATCTCTTGATTTATGTAGATGATATGCTCATCACAAGTAACTACCCTCTTGCTATTAAGCAGGTCATTAATCAGCTCAATGCTCATTTCTCTCTCAAAGATCTTGGTGAAGTTAGTTTTTTTCTTGGTGTTGAAATCATCAAGACTGAGCATGGTCTTCATCTGTGTCAGTCATTGATAAGGCTGGTTTCATGCATCTATTTTGGGTATAAATTCTGTGTTTCCTACGGTGCTAACGCGTATTTATAAGTCCAGGTGCGTGAAATATCTGCCAAACCCAAGAACAAGTATAAATCACCAGGGCAGAGAAGAAATGAGCAAAAGAGTGAAGAAAAGTAGTGAAATCCTTAAGGGCAGAAATGTCAAATCAAGAAGATTGTTACCCTAGGGATTGGAGCCACAGCTATAAATAGGAGAAGAAGAGAAGAAAGAAAAAAACGAGTTAGATAGAAAAATCCTTAGTTAGTTTTAGCTCTCTTTTTAGTTAGAAATTCCCTAGTCATTTTCAGCTCACTCTTCATCTTCACTCACTTAGCTCACGCATTTGGTTTCATGGGCGATTCAGGGTAGTGTAGCGTGGTGTGTTTGTTCTGTTGGAAGTGTAACACCGTCCTGATAAGGGCGAAGAAACTATCATTTACTTTTTCCGCACGTACTTTCTCTCGCCGACTTCCTTGCCGGAAGTTCGACGACTGTTTTGTGACTAACTTCGACGTTTTTATGGCTAATCTAGTTTCATTTCTTGCTTTCACTCTGATTTGTGATGTTTTGTGTTTACTTTACTGATTTGGATGCTTTTCACAATTGAATGTTCGTTTGAAGTTGAGATCGAAGAGATCTGAGTTGATTTGTGGTTGTTGGCTTGATTCGGAGTTGAATCGGGAGTTGAAAGTTGTCTATCTGGTTTTGTTGGTGTTGAATCTGATGGATCTAGTGTAGATTTCCCCTTTAATGTTTAAATCTGAGTACGTACTTTTGGATCTGCATGAAATTTTCTGTTATTGTTGATTTGCTTGACCTGGTAGATTAGATCTGGTGATGTTTTGTTTAATCGTCTCGTTTAATGTTCGATTTGAAGTATGCTCTGTTTCTATGCTCTGTTTCGTTCTAGTTCATGTTTGTTTGATGAAGAAGATGAAGATAATCGGTAGTTAGAATCAGATCTGCATTAGTTTGTTAGTTGCAGCTTTTGCTGTCGGTAGTTATTTAGGGAAATCTGTTTTGTTACTTTTTTCTTATGCTCAGTTGTCTAGTTGTTTTAGGAAACTTATGTTGCTTGACCCAGGAAATTTGGTGAATGATTTAAAGTTAATTTTCAGTTTCAAATCATGATTGCAATTACATTTGAAGTACCTTCAGTTCTCTGGATCCAGTGGATAGAATAGATTAGTTTTAATTTCCCAGGTCTAGTAGTAAAACTCAACCCTCTTGTTGCGTGGCAGCAGCCAAACCCTCCCAAGTTCTCTTAATGTATTCGAAACCCTTCCGTCCTCGTGGATTCGATTCCGACTTCACTATACTAGCCAATAGTATAGAGGGTTGAGGTTTTGAAGCGGGATTGCTGTGACAACGACTGAATTCTGAGAGTTCATGATCTCCTAGACCCTGTGCTCTAGTGAATCCTCTGGACCTAAGAGTTTACTTTTACTTAGCACCAGGAATTTTCCGTGGCTTCAGTCATCTTACATCAGAGATCTATTGAAAAAGGCCAACATGACTGGTGCAAAGGGCTGCCCCACTCCTATGGTCTCTAGTTGTGAGCTCAGTAAAACCATTGGTTCCCTAGTATCTGATGCCAAATTCTACAGAAGTATTGTTGGAGCTCTCCAATATGCAGCCATCACTTAGTCTGACATAAACTATGTTGTAAACAAGGTGAGCTAATACATGGCTTCCCCACTTGATACTCACTGGAGAGCTGTCAAACGTATCTTGAGATATCTATCAGGTACTTTGGATTTTGGAATTCAAATTCTTCCATCAAATGGTCTTCTATCTGTCTTCTCTGATTCAGATTGGGCAGCAAACCTTAATGATAGGCGATCTACTACTGGCTTTTGCACTTATTTTGGCAGAAGCCTCATCTCTTGGTGTGTGAAGAAACAAACCGTTGTAGCTCGCTAGCACAGAGGCTGAGTACATGAA
Source organism: Salvia splendens (assembly GCF_004379255.2). Lineage (NCBI taxonomy): Eukaryota > Viridiplantae > Streptophyta > Magnoliopsida > Lamiales > Lamiaceae > Salvia > Salvia splendens. Next base: position 13,062,583 of record NC_056033.1, read on the forward strand.
CTTAACTCATGCTGCAGCTGAGGTAGCTTGGCTTCAGTCTATTCTTAGTGAATTAAAGTTACCTATTAAACCTGCTCATGTAATCTGGGTTAACAACTTAAGTGCCATGGCTCTGGCTTCTAACCCTGTTCTCCATGCAAGGACCAAGCATATTGAGCTTGACATTTATTTTGTAAGAGATAAAGTGCTCAACAAAGCTCTTGAACTCAGGCATGTTCCTACTCATGATCAAGTGGCTGATATCTTCACTAAGCCTATGAGCCAACAACCTTTCTTGAAGCTACAGAACAGACGCAGTGTGGTTTCCTTATCTTCCCTCGGGTTGAGGGGGATGTTAGAAGTCTCAAGATCAACCAAGCCGATGACTTGATCAAGCGTGTTGAAGGAAATGACTTGATCAAGCAATCGATCAAGCGTGTTGAAGGAGATGGCTTGATCAACCAAGCCTTGTTGCATGAGAAAAGTGAAGATATGCATGTGAGGAATTCGCTTGAAAGTCGTACAAGAGAAAAGACAAGTGACAGCTCCGAGCAAGCTGTCATCGCACGAGCCAACACCTCACGAGCTCAGCTCGTGACTGTACCCATGCTCACAGCTAAGATGCGGGACCATGAATGTACTGGGACCATGAATGTACTTGGAGAGACGTAGTGCTAAAGGGATTAAAGAAGGAAGTAGATTAGCAGAGTTTGTTATGATTAACTTTGTAATCTTATTTTTAACTTGTACTAGATGGATTATGGTAGAGTTCTAGATATTTCCTATGCCGCATATATGTAACGGCACTTTGAGCATTTTGGATCAATTGAATGAAGGAGTAGGCTTCCCCATTCTATTTGCAGCAATGTTTAATCTTGCTTTCTCCATGGTATATTCTTGTTATTTTCAGGCCTCGATTGGCTCTCCTCCTTCTCCTCGTCGGTATCGTTGTCGCCGGTGTCGTCTCGGATGATGATTCCACGGGCGGCGCCGCCGCAAGTGGATAGGGTGAGGGTTTACCATCAACCGGCGCCGGTGAAAATTCCGGTGATGCCGGAGGCGTTGCGGAGGAGGGCGGATGAGCTGGACGACGCCGTTTCTGATGGAGAGGAGGAAGACGATGACAGAGTTCGATTGCCGCCGCACGAAGTGGTGAGTTCTAGGGATTCGCCGATGCTTGCGTGCTCAGTGCTGGAGGGGACCGGACGGACTTTGAAAGGGAGGGATCTCCGGCAGGTGCGCAACGCTATTTGGCGAAAGACTGGTTTCATTGATTGATTGCTTCATTAGTTGAAAGTGGATCGTGTGATTTCGTTGTATATAAGTAATTAGGGCTCACTTGTACATATCCATCTTCACTTACTTTTTAAATGCATATATATCCTTTCATGTGGAGAAATAATGTTTTTTGTTAATTTAATTATTGTTAATTACCTATACTTTGGAATCCTGTTTCATCACTAACATTGCAGGCCTTTTTTGTTTGTTTACTTACTCAATTGCTACATATTTTGCTTGAAAGCTCAACTTGTTTCTTGATGAAAAGTTAAGTTTTGTTGTTCTGTGTCTATAGAAGAAGTTTGTCTTGGCCAGCCGTGTGAAGGTTTTAGGCATCTACAGTCTTAATTATCTGTCGAATTAAAAGTGATAAAAACTGATGGTATCACTTATACTTATTTCCTGATTTTCTTGAATCATCGACTATAACAATACTGTGTCCTGCATGGTTTTTATAGAGGTACCCACCCTCCCTATCCATGTTTTTTCTTTCTGGTAGCAAAACATTTCTCCTCCATAAATTAGGATAAAAACTGCAAATCGCCTCATTGTCTAATGAGTAAACATTGTAGAGGTATGCCAAATTATTGATGATTTCTGGGCTATTGGTCACTAAAATTACAAATTATGACCGAATTCTTGTATCTCCCACGAACTAAAAACGTGGCCAAGAAAATCATGAAAATTGACCGTTTAGCCAGATTCTTACTATGGAGAAGCTATCTTGGGCGATTATCACTAAGATGTAGAACTGTAGCAGCAGAATGAGGACGAGGAACGGGACCCGAGAGAGATGGATTCCTGCCGAAGAAGCATAATTGGTGAGATGAGTAATTGATAGTCATCAGACACTGTAATGTTGGGGAGCATTTGGTGGTCGGTGCAAGCATTGAGGGGGAGTTTAGAATTGCAGTGTGATGGGGGAAAAAGTAGAAGTGGAGGGTGGTGAGAAGGAAGATTGGGATCATGCTTAAGTGGAAAATTGGGTGGCATTTGGTAATTGGTAGCGATGGTTAATTTGAAGGTCATACCATTCCGGAATTTGCAGCACTGATTTATGCATTCATTTGTGTTTGTGTTGAAATCTGACATTATTTTGGTAGAAAGACTGTCGTGAAACACTAACATCTGCAGCCACGGCGAGACAGTCACTGGCAAAGGTTGGCATCGCGATGGCTTATGAGGCTGGCAGCAATGGAGAGCTTAACCACCAGATTGGAGTGGGTTTGGGGAGAGAGGGAAAGAGATGGCTTGTGAGGTAGGAGTGCAAGAAGGGATGAGAGAAATAGGAGAGAGAGAAAGAAGGTGAGGTGGAGGAGGGAGGGAGGGAGGGAGGGCGAGTTGGATTCTTTTTCTATTTTAATATACAAAACAACTTCTTTTTGATAGAATGATTTGGCATGTAAGATTTAACTTAGTTTCGATTTGGCTGTAATCATAATCATGGAAATTGGCTACAAGTTCATAACTCATGGGGTTTTTTTACCATGTACTTAAGTTCTAAGGAAAATACCAAAATTTGGTCTTAATTTATGATTTCAGCGACCATGTTTTATAAGACAGGGAAGCCAAACAGTAGACTTGTCTTAATTTGCCTTAAGAAGTTGTTGATATTTGTAACCACTTTGTGGACTAGTTGCGGTTAGTTATATCCTGGTTAGGCCTGAAGAGATTGCACGTTCTCTTTGTAATTGTTGCTAAAATTGTTTAGGCCTTGATTGCTTTCTGCAACTTGAAAGCACAGATAAGATTATTATAAGAGCATCTCCAGTAGGTTAGGACGTCAAATAGCCCTTAAATAGCCTTCACGCTCCCACATCATCAGCACTACAATTCTCCTGCCACATCAGCTTGCCACATCAACTAGACATCAAATAGCTCTCACATAGCCTTCACACTACCTATCCACATCACTAATAACAATTATATAATTTAATTTACACTCGTATCAATATACAGAATTTAATTTACGAGACAAATACGGAAAATTTGAATAATAATATTAAAATTTAAAAAGTACATTAATTTTTAAAAAAAAGTACAATAATTAAAAAAATTACATTTAAAAAATTACATAAATTTGCATAAAAACTAACGCCTTGCAATCCTCCGCGCCCACAACTCTTCAACTAAATCCTTTTGCAGTCGAATATGAGCCTCCGTCTGACGCATGTCGGCATGTGCTTGGAGGAGGGCTTCTTCATCGTGCGGTACCCCACCTCGTACGTTGGCGGTGGTGACGCCGTGGCTTGGACCTGCTTCATTATCGTCGGTGGCCCAATCAGTCAGTTGTACACCTTCATCTTCGACGATCATGTTGTGCATGATAATACAGGCGTACATTATATCAGCAATGCAGTCGACATGCCACAAACGCGTTGGTCCCTTAACTGCAGCCCATCGAGCTTGAAGCACACCAAATGCGCGCTCCACGTCCTTTCGCGCCGACTCCTGCCGCGTCGCAAAGTAGGCCTTCTTCGGATCTGATGCGCACCGGATCGTCTTCACAAAGACGGGCCACCTAGGGTATATCCCATCCGCCAAGTAGTAGCCCATATCATGCTGGTTGCCGTTGGCGACAAAACTGATGGCCGGACCGACGCCCTGGCACTGCTCGTTGAAAAGGGGCGACGAGTTGAGGACGTTTAAGTCGTTGTTCGAACCGGCTATCCCAAAATACGCATGCCAAATCCACAACCGGTAATCAGCCACGGCCTCGAGGATCATCGTGGGATTTTTTCCCTTGTAGCCGGTCGTGTAAAACCCCTTCCAGGCAGCGGGACAGTTCTTCCATTCCCAATGCATACAATCTATGCTGCCTAGCATTCCCGGGAACCCGTGTTGATCCCCGTGCATCCGCAGCAGATTCCGGCAATCTTCGGGGGTAGGCTTTCGGAGATACTGATCACCGAATACTTCGATCACGCCCTGGCAGAAATACTTCATACATTCGATGGCAGTCGTCTCACCGATGTGGAGGTATTCGTCCCACATGTCTGCCGCGGTGCCGTACGCCAACTGCCTGATTGCCGCAGTGCACTTTTGAATAGGGGTGTGGCCGGGTCTGCCAGCCGCATCGTGCCTGAAGCGGAAATACAGATATCGCTGCTCCAATGCGTTAACAATACGCATAAATAAGTCCCGCCTCATCCTAAAACGACGCTTGAAATGGTTGGCGTCAAAACGCGGCTCCTCTGCGAAGTAATCTGTGAACATGCGCTGATGTGCAGCTTCATGATCACGATGCACCACTTGTCGACGGTGGACAACTGGTCGTGGGCGAGGTGCCGCCGGCTGCATATAACTCTGCATCCATCGATCAACCTCACGGCTCGTATAGGCATCTAGCTCTTCGTTCATCATACGCTCGTACTCATCCGCATCCCCACCACTACCACCGGCATTACTCATTTCTTAAATTGATCTTGAACAGAAAGTAAGGTAGAGAGAATACTCGTTAAAACAAGTGGCGCGAATGAAAATGAGGTTCAACGCGTGTATATATAGTGTTTTCGAAAAACAAAAAAAAAATTTAAATCCGACGCCGGTTTGGCGCCGATCCGGGACGCACAATGGCGCCCGTGAGGATCGGCGTCGGAACCGGCGTCAGCGCGGGAATCGGCATGGCGACGCCGATTTTGACGCCGGTTCCAATGGTTCGGCGTCAAACCGGCGTCGGCGAAAAATCGGCGTCGCGGTGGTGATGCCGATTATTGGAGATGCTCTAAGCTGTCTTTTTTCCTCTTCCTTTTACTTTTGATTATTTCCCTGTTTACTCTGCAAAACAAATAATTAAGTCGACAATCCTTCTCCACTAGTACCCACAGACGAAATCAGGGAACGGATAAGGTGTTTTGCTATTGATAATTCCCATAGTTTTGGGTTGAGCTGAAAAAAATACATATGGTAGCAACATGGCCAGCTAAGCAATCTTGCAAAAAAGAAAAAAAGAAATAGAAAGTAAGAAAATCATATCTGCCCTGCTGTCTTGGCCTTTGTTTCATATCAATGAGACAGATTTACCAGATATCTCAAGAGTCTAAGGTTAATCAGTAGTCTAAATTTAGCAAATCAACATTGACTTGCTAGAAATTGTTGATTGTTATTGGATAGCTTATATCTGGAAAGAGTTGTTTTTGTTGGTATGATGTCAATTCAATAACTAAAACTTGAGTTATAATATTGCTTCAGTGGTAAACTAGACAAAAGTTCCCTTGAATGGTATGTGACCGATGTTCGAGCTTCGTACATAAGTGAAGTACTTCTAATTGTAACTGTGATTGCTACTCACTGTACGATCGATCTACTTTATTAAATGAGCCATAATCTTTGGTTTGAGTTGAAATCACAATGAATGCATTGGAAGAACTTGTCCAAATGTGGGCTTGGTATGTTTGATTTAATCATTGTTTTAGCAGGAGAGGACACGAATCTTGATTTTCGCTGCTCAATTAGAATCACATCTTGTTCTGTATGAGCAGGGTGTAGTGCTGGTGTGTCTAGAAATGGCCCTCTACAACTCTTACTCGATTCAAGTGTTGAATTCAAGACTTTACCAGTGTTGGAACTTTCACTATTTCAGGTTGCAACAGAGCACATATTAACTCTGTAGTAATTAATACTCCGAGTAGTGTTGCCCACGGTTCGGAACCGCCGGTTCCGGTTTATAGGAATTCGGAACCGGAACCGGACCGTGAGGCTATTTCACGGTTCCGGTTTCGGTTCGAAAACCGCGGTTCCGGTTCGGAACCGCCGGTTTTTGGACGTTTTACACGGTTCCGGTTCGAAAACCGGCGGTTTCACTGTTCGGTTTTTTTTTTCTATGTAATTTGAAATTTGGACTTATACAATAAATTAGAACAAGACAACGGATAATTTAAATTGAAATAAGACGAATAATGTGAAAATGATATCAATTTTATTGAATTTGAGCCCTTCCGAACCGTAAACCGGAAGTTTACAATTTACAATACATATACAAGTATACAACAATGTAATATAATTTACAAGTGTCATCGGAACGTAAATAAAAAAAACATGAAATGGGGGATAATGGATGAATATGAATTCAAAATCAAAATTTAAAAAAATTTGAATTTCGGAAAACCGTCGGAACCGCCGGTTTCACCGCCAAAACCGCTGGTTCGGTCAACAAACCATCTGCCTCGTGTTCCGCACCAAAACCGAAAACCGTAGGTTAACCGCCGGTTTCCGGTCCAAAAACCGCCGGTTTTGGCCGACAAAACCGGCTGAAAAAGCTGCCCCTGCCGCCTCGGTTTTCTCACCGGAACCGTGAAATCGCCGGTTAACCGGCGGTTCCGAACCATCCGGAACCGGCGGTTCGGTGACGGTTCCGGTTCGAAAAAATTAACACGGTTCCGGTTCGGCGATTAACCGGTGGGCATCTCTAACTCCGAGTAGTATTAGAAAATACTGTTTTTGGCGAGTTTGGAAGCACTAATTAGCAAGATAGAAGTTTCAGCTAGAAAAACTGCTACTTAAATTTAGTTTCCAAGGATGAAGGCAACATATATCTAAGATGGTTGGCATTTCCCAGCAGGAACCACACATCCTTTTCGGACCGACGTGACAATGAAAATGTAAGTGTTTAACTTTGTATCACTTTCACTTTTCTGCTTCATTGCTGACCGTGTTCGAGAAATGTCCGTGTAGGACACCCCACACTATAAGTTTCTGAGAGTGTTTTATACAATAATACAATCCTTGATGTCTTGAGCTGATGCAAGTAATGTGGTACAAACATTCAAGTGTAGGTAATGACATTCATTTCTTACATAGATTTAATTTACAAAATCAGATTTTGCTGTCGTGTTACCTGGCTGGCCTTCTCTTATCTTTGAAGACAAGAAGATGAAATTAATGGTGTCCTGGAAGATAAAATAGGTGGCCAACTACCAAAGAATTAAATGCCTTGCGGATTTGAAGAATCTCTGATGAAAAATTACTCTGATAAATCCAGGTTGTTGGAAATCCCATGGTCCATCATCTTGCACATTATTTGTTTTACCAGATAGTCACTTTAATGCCATTAGGTGGATCTTATGCAACCTAGTTTTGTAAATGGTTTTTGGCCTTTAAAATCATAAACTTTTCCTGAATTCCGGTTTTTCCCCCCAACTTTAAGATTAGTTTTTAAAACCACGAACTTTTGATTCGTTTGCGTCTTCCCACGGCGGATCAGAGGTGAAACCCGACTGGCCTATGTGTCATTTTTTATCCAATTTGGCAGTAAAATCATAAGTGAACTCCTATTTGGCAGTGCCACATGTCTTATACTCCCTCCGTCCCAGAAAGATTGTCTCATTTCTTTTTTCACACTCGTTTTGCAAAAATAATACTCTTTCTGTCCCACTTTAGGAGTCCCGGTTGAATCGGACACATGTTTTAAAAAAGTGTTTGAGTGGGTAACAAATAAATGTTGTAGTGGATTTGAGACCCACTTTTAATTGAGTGTGTAACAAATAAATGTTGTAGTGGATGTTGGGACCAACTTTTAATATTTTTTTTACTTACTTTATAGGCATTTTTTATTAGTTTATCCTAACCGGGACTCCTAAAATGGGACGCCCGAAATTAATCAACCGAGACTCCTAAAGCGGGACGGATGGAGTAATAAATAGTTAAAGTAGAGAGCGAAAAGTAAAAGAGAGAATAATGTAGAGAATAGTCATACCTATATTATTTTTCCTCTTATTTTACTCTCTTTCAACTTTACCTATTTATTATTATTTTTGCAAAACGAGTGCGAAAAATGAATTGGGACAATCTTTCTAGGACGGAGGGAGTACTATTTTGTCATATTCCCATTTCCCACCCTTCATCTTTCCATTATTCTCATTTCACTCCACTCATGAGGAATTCGACGCTGCCGCCCCCGCCCCCCTTCCTCCACCTGCAACTACTTCGACCTTCGACCTCGACCGCAGTCTACAAAACTAGCTACCAGATGCGCTGCGAAGTTCAGGAATCCAAAGAGAAACAGATAGACGAGAACGGAGGCTGGTGTGATTTGAACAGGAGCTAGACGAGAATGGAGGCTGGTGTGAGCATCCCCGGCGAGAGATGGGAACGGAGACGGCTGCATCTGATTGCTCAAGCTACCTTGAATTTGGCGGAGGCGGCAGCGCGCGGCTGTGAGAGAGAATTGAGGCAGAGATGAGAAAGAGATTTGGGGTGGTAGAAGCGTGAATGCGTTTGGTCGAGAATTGCGGATTGAGGAGCTCTCGGTGAAGAAGGAGCATTTCCAGAAATTCGTTGAAACCTCTCCAGAACTGCAAATTGCATCTCCAAAAATTCTTCAAAGATTATTTATTTAATTTTAAGTTTAATTAAAAAAGTAATGTTTTTTTATACTCATAAAATCGGTTTTTCCAAGTCATATTTGTTGGGTATCGGTGGTGCATACCCGAACTCCACATTAGTATGATATTGTCCGCTTTGGGCAAAGCCCTCACGGTTTTGCTCTTGAGGTACTCCCCAAAAGATTGTTCGCTTTGGGCAAAGCCCTCACGGTTTTGCTCTTGAGGTACTCCCCAAAAGGCCTCATACTAATGGAGTTGGGGTAGCTCATTTATATGCTTGCAACTCTTGTTCATTCTCCAATGTGGGATATGGTTTGCTACACCACAAACCTCCCCTCAAACCAAGACCACCAGACCAAGACCACATGTCTGTGCCTCATGTTACAGGTCACCAGGTCACCACAAGTCTTGGTCGAGCTCACGCAGAGACATCAGAGAACTTGCAAGCGCAACCCATCGAACCCCGAGCCACACAGGCCCAGCCCCTGAACCAGGGCTCTGATACCACTGTTGGGTATCGGTGGTGCACACCCGAACTCCACATTAGTATGATATTGTCCGCTTTGGGCAAAGCCCTCACGATTTTGCTCTTGAGGTACTCCCCAAAAGGCCTCATACTAATGGAGTTGGGGTAGCTCATTTATATGCTTGCAACTCTTGTTCATTCTCCGATGTGGGATATGGTTTGCTACACCACAATATTTACGGCCGTCCACGTTGAACAGTTTTACACCGGAGATTTGGTATTCGGGTCGGGTTGGTAAATAGCAAACAAATCGAAAGTTCGTGGTTTTAAAATCCAATCTTATAGTTGGTGGGAAAAACCAGAATTCGGGGAAAATTTATGGTTTTTAAAGCCAAAAACCCTTTTGTAAACAAATTTAATCGAATCGAATCTGAGTGTCTCTAGTTTGATAGTGAGAATTGTTAGTGAGCATATTTACTTCCAGACTGAAAAAACCTTGAACTGTTAGTCTCACAAGCATCTTTCTAATTAAAAAAAGAGCAAATTGCATATAAAGTCATGAATTTTCAAAATAGTTTGATTTTTCTCTTGAATTTTGAAAAGTCATGAATTTTACCTGACTGTGTAAATTTCTCATCCAACCCGAGCAGATAAATTTCCGACACAAACTTATCCCATGTGGAGCGCCAGAGGCATGACTTGGCAACTCCACTAATTCTGATTGTTCTCTTCTATCTTTGCAATCTTTGACACCGGACTTAACATATAAGTAGCACAAATAAAACCATACAAATCGGCATAAACATACAGATCAATTCCAATCTAGTACAGCATAAAAGTAGCATTAATTCCACAATTCGAATTGAACCCTAAATTTGTCATTTGCCAAGTCACACCTCCGGCTCGCCACGTAGGATAAATTTGTGTCGGAAATTTATCAGGTCGGATGGGAAATTTACGCAGTCCGATAAAGTTCATGACTTTTCATGCAATATTTAAAGTTCCAGACAAGCAATTTGCCCTTAAAAAAATATTAGAATTTTATATGAATATCATTGTGAAATTCATATTATCGAGTTCTTTTTCAAAATCTCAAGCGTCAATTTAAGCAAGTGATATAGGAGTACCAAACAATAAATCAATAATAATTAGTGCATCAACCTCTGAGTAATAAAAGTTATGGCGTGATGGACAGGGTATGGCGTTGGGGTTTATGAACATTCATTGACTGTTGAAATTGTTGGAAAATTCATATCGATATTCATCAAATCAATTATTAGTCCCGAAATATTACAATCGGACAACCATATTATATTATTGATCCTTAATCAGATAGATGATAATTTTTGCGCAAAATATTTATTTCCTATTATGTTTTTGGTCACTGCTAATTTCGGCACATTAAGTGCACTTAATAAAATCGCTATTGTTGTTGCATTTTGTAATTTCCCTTTATTTAATGAAGTAATCGAAAACGACTGAAATTGAACGTGTATAGGATTGGTTTTAATTTAGAAAAGATTTGGTGTTTGCTAGACGTGTTATGGGTCCAGTACAAGTAGTTACTGTTTTATATAATAAATTCAAAGAACACAGTACATCAAATAATAAAAATTGGGATGAATAGTAATCAAAACCCAATTAAAGGGGAACGTTTTTTCTCCTTTCATTTTACCTATTGAATTCAAGTAACGTAGACACGTAGTAGTATTTCAAATTCATAAAAACCATGCAATGTTAGATAGATTACATAATACTACCTTTATGTACACACTACAAGCATACATATATGTACATCAATAAAGTTTAAAATAATCCTTGAAAGACAATAATCGAATTTCGACGATAAATCGAGCTACTTAGAGTATGCATGTAAATATCAACCATGATAAAAAAAAATACTAGTTGGTGTGTGGATCACGTTTGTTTCATCTGGTACAAACAGTTTAAAGTTTAATTAAAATTTTAATTTATATTTTTTTAGTACATTCCGTTATTTTTGTTTGGAATAGTTAACTCTTAATTTGTCTATCTGTTGTACAAAATGCTTAATTATTTATACAAAAAGTTTTATCATTACTTTATATTAGTACAAAAAATTTTCGCTATCATTTCATGTTTTGTACACCATGCAAGTAAAGAGTTAACGGTGTTCAAACACATATGACGGAATGTTATTAAATTAAATGCGGATGACACTTTTTGTATAATTCATGCAAACTTCAAACGTTTTGTACTAATATAAAACAAAGGTGAAACATTTTGAATGAATTACGTAATTACCCAAATCATATTTGATATTAAGTGTTCAAAGTTCGAATTTTACCTTCGGATACGTGTGTGTAAAAAAGATCTAAGTGAGAATGATAAATTTAGTGAGAATCGAGAATAATGCATAAATACAAAATATATATGCATGCATAGTAGTGATAAAATGCAAACTCTATGTATCGTACAAACTTCAAACTCTTCAATGCAGTGTCAACACAACGTCAACACATTGTAAAATTTCAAGATTTTAATGTCAACACAATATCAATACAATGACAACATAACATCAATGTGTCGCCAACCGTTGACACTGTGTTGATATTTTCTGTTGATATTATTTTGTCATATGTTGACATTTTCTAACGTAGTTTGAAGTTTGTACAATTTATATAGTTTGCATTTGATTATATCTCTATGCATGCATAAGCATAAACCTAATAAATGTTATACTGTATTTAAGAAAACGCCACGGGTGGTGAATTATTAGTGACTATGGAATTTTACATGTTTATGCAAGCATAAATTGAAATATGGAGTCGTAATTGTTACATGTGTGTATGTGAAAATAGATGGGAGAAAAAATGACTGTTATGTACTCCTAATTTGAAGTGAAATAAGAAAGAAAAGGCAACACACATGATATGCACAGGAAAGTTGAAAAAAATGGATGGTACAATAAATTGGGGAAGGGAATGACTGGTTATGGAGTACTGCATATATTTATTGATATCAACAACCTACTCATGCACTTGGCCCCTTCATTTAGTGTGCTTTCCTATATTTATATGAACCCAATTTCCACTTCTGTTTACTACTCACATTACAACACTTCTCCTCCTTCTTCGTCTTCTTCATCAATGTCGATCACTCCAGCTTTTGCTTTTCTACTCACATTCTTCCTCGCTTTCGCTCTCGTCAAACCTCAACCACTCCAGGGCTCGGTCCGTTGCCTCGACTGCCCTCTCAACTCCGATATCTCAGGTTCTTAATTTTCTACTAGGAGTAATATTCATTCATTCATTTATTTCTTTTTTTTCTATACAAAACTTCGTTATACTTAATGTAATGTTAACATGTACTATTTCTCACAAAGGATTCTATTACTATCATCTTAGTTAAAAAGGTGCTTAAAGTGGCCACATATATACTAAAACGGTCATTATACTTGATTGATGTGCGACTTCTTAAATTGCTTAAAGTGACAACACCAACTATATACGCATGTTATTGTTAATTAACTAACCATACATATTATTTTTGTCTAATTAACTAGGACTTCAAGTTTTGGTTAAATGTGACAAAGTGAAGAAGCTGGCCATGGCCTACACCGAAGAGGACGGCGGCTTCACGACGGAGCTTCCATCGGACGGAACAGCGACGGCCACCGCGGCTCCCTCCAACTGCATGGCCAAGATTATGGGAGGGCCCCACCAGCTCTACATCCCTAAAAAGGACTCCGTCGTTGCAATTGCTAGTGCCAAGGAAAAGGGAGGCCATTTCACTACCGCCACACCCCTCGTCTTCTACAAAGCATGCCCTGCAGAGGGGAGGTGTGGAGGCAAAGACAATGGATTTGCTTCTTCCAAGACTGTGGATGTGCCCTTGCCAAGAGAGTGGGGTCTAGCACCATCTAGCTATTACGTCCCATTTATCCCCATAATTGGGATTCCTTAATTAATTATGTTATTAGTGTGTTTGTCATACTAATTAAGACAAGAAAACACAGGTTGGTTTGTTGTTTTCATATGTTTGATTAATTAAGTGCTTGAGTCAGAGAATGACTGAGTGTGTTTTGAGTGTTATAGATATAATCAATAAGTTATGTAGAACGTTTGTAGCTGCTTTTGTAAACTGGTTTGCCCTAAATATATTGGATATGCTTCTTTAATTCTTTCTTCTAAATTTTTTTTTGTTGTTTCTCGATATGGTTTCCAACCTTAGCTGTAAATTGTGGCTAATGAAGCGCACGTTTATAGAAATTAGTAAATATTTTAAGGTAAAAATAAAGAGAATATTGAAAATTGTAGTTCAATGGTTATTTATACTTATAGTAAAAATTGCAACCCAAGTTTCAGAAAAAAATAAAATAAAGTAGAAGGGGTTCGATTCACTTTCCTGACCACTCGGTACTAAACCACAAATAATTACTAACATACTCCTACTATAGTAGTCGTAAATGTAATATTTATATCTATTTTATTACATAGAATGGGCCAAATTGCCGGGTATTGACGTATACTCTTTTGGAGAGGCCCAAATAAACTGCTAATTCAAATGCTGCTTCTCCTACTGAAAATAAATAAGGCCCAGATTATACACATTTTTAATGAAATTACATGCTACATTGAGTATCCTATAATTGGACGCTTTTAGTTGAAATACTAATAAGGCATGATTAAAATCAATAATTTAATTTAATTAAATATTTAACTTACAAGATTAGGAACGTGATATCATAAATTTATTTTATGAGCTTAAAATTGGGTTGATTATTTGATCAAACTTCAATCCAACATTATAATATTTCAAACATACCCATTAAAACTATAGTAATTGATTTTGGTCATCTTTAATTTATGCATTTTTTGTATAATCAGAAGAAAACAAAATTATATGTTTTGTGTTTTAGTTATAATCCCACACTTCATCCTACAATAATCAATCATTACAAATACAATTTTTTTTAATAATCCATGTAATACCATCCTACATTATCCCATCATTCACATCCATCAAGTCGATCAAACCATTCATTTATGTATCCTCAGTGTTATGCTACATTCGTCCACCATCTAAAGAGCCATTTTTACTTGCCATAGATTTTAAGAAATTGTTCGATTTTATGAAAAAAAAGTAAATGGAACGTGGGACCATTTTTAGCATTCCTATTAGTCTTATAATGGATTGTGTGTATCAAAATTAGTGGAAAGTGGGGTCTGATGGAAAAAAGTAAATACTTTTTTAAATTGTGGATAATCTAAAGTGACAAAATGGAATGGCCTAAAATAAAATATAGTGTACGTACTATTATTACATCCCTTCAAGACTACTATTATTACATTCCTTCAACAATCTTAATTGGCAAGTTATCTTTATTTCAATCAAGATTAAAGGATTTGAAGAAGTGGTAGTACGTACGTGTGATATGGTGTGGCTTGTGTGATTTGTAGGAATGATGTCGGTAAATGGCAAACATCTTATTTCATGCATGTTAGTCTCTGAACAAACAATTTATCAATTCTTGAGGAAATGGGAGCCACAATAATGAATCACAAACAAATAGTATGTACTTCATGCAACGAAAGGTGTACTTTATGATTGTCGTCGTTGAATAAGTCGCGTCTTATTATCCCTCTTTTCAATTGGTTTTAGTATAGTTGTGTCATTCAATTTTCATTTTTTTTCATTTTTCTTATTAATTTTATGAACCAATGTTGAAGTTACAGACCTATATACTTGCCTCTTTAACTTATCTATAGACTTCATAACTCCTTTCACCTTTGGATAACTGAAATACTAATATATGTTTTTTTTGTTCATTCTATTGACTTCTTGACTTACTTAATAGGGTGGAGATCCTATTTAGCATAGCACAACAATCTCTGCTACTTTTAATATTTAATTTTTTGTTATTATTGTGTTAATAACAACAGGGGCTATTATGCTAAATAACACATCAGAGGGATTCTCATCCTATTTAATAGTACTATTCGATACACCAATATAAGTAAGTGTTTTTTTTCATTTCTTGATGTTTTTGAAGCATACTTCATTAATAATAAAAATAAATAATTATAATAATAATAATTATTATTATTATTATATTAGTTATTAATTTTATTATTTATCATCAACTGATAAATTATTAAGTAAATATAATGCAATTATTAAAATTATGAATCACAAACCGTAATGATTATCGATTGGCAACTTATTAACCAAATTTTCAAATAATTTAAACGTTATCGATCGACTTATTTTATTTATATTTTACTATAAATTAATTTTGAATTGAAAAATCTTTCTTCTATTATTACGTTAATTAGTTAATTCAATTTTCATGTCAATTAATTAATTAAATTTAATAAATTAATAAGTATAAGTTTAAAATCCTTACTGTTTAGTGTTTTCCTTAATATTTCCAGACATTAAAAAAATTATTATAAATCATATTTCTTAGATTTTATTCCCAAGAACTATAATTCCCAATAACATTAATTTCTCGATATATAAATGAGCCCTTAGGTTTACGTAAATTGCATGCTTTTCCAAATAAAATTTGCGATTATGTGATGTAATCGTCATTGCCTACCTCACCCAGTTCAACCATAATGGTTGGCAATCGATTGAGTAGCTTCAAACTAGTGGATTTTGCACTAAACTTATCCTGCAATCATGACTTTGTAACCTTGGATAATCAATTCTCGTTTAATAAGTCCAACTGTCCAAGTACTGGTTCTGAAAATAGTCTAATTAAATATACAATTAAAATACATGATGTGTTTCGTCATGTATTTATTTTCTTCACAAATAAAAAGTTACAATTAGTCTAAAATCTAAAGTCTAAACCCTTTGAGAAAAGTGATATTATGAAGAAAAGTTTACATATATATATGCACTACATATTCCTTAGCACATCAGTTCATCTTTTTCATCGCTTAAAAGCATCGTTTAATGAAAATAAGAAAAAAAATTATATAACAACATTGTTTTATTATCGGATGATTTTTTTTTTTGATAAATGGATATTTGATGATTAATATTGAGTATTATATTTTTTATTTTGACAAATTTTTATGCAACAAATATAGCCCTGTTATTTTTTAGGTATATAGTAACTAGTATCCCTATTTTATGCAGTAAATATAACTAGTATCCCTATTTTTTATGCAATAAATATAACTGTTGGCAAAAAATTCAATCATAAAAAAAATAAATAGCATATTTATCTCTAAAATTATAAACTTTGACCAAATATTTTGGAATTAGCTAATTTTAAAATTAGTTAAAAATATCAGAAACTTATTTTGTTTGTATTTCATACAACAGGTCAATCTCCATATCCTACTAATGTATGTGGCTTTTTTTTTAAACATACTTGCCATAAAAAAATCAACGTGGAATTTTACATGATTTTTTTATCCTATTTGTCACGAACTTAAAAAAATAGTATATAAAATATCATAAACGTTGTCTGGTTGCCGATGTAAATTAAGTTTTTACCGAAAATATCTTATTTGGGTTGGTTTTGGAAATAACAAAAAGTTTGTGATATTTTAATATAATTTTAAAATTCATGATAAATATCAGAAGATGATCAAAGTTTATAATTTAGAGACCAATATTCCATAAAAATAAATAAAATCATTTTTCCCCATAGTTAGAGGGTACAGCAGTAATAACTTCTTTAGTTGACCGATTCATTATTTACCAAAACCAATTTCTGGCAAAAATTAAAATTATGATTGGACAGGAGTATCTCAATTTTCTCTCCCACACCGCGTGGCAAGATTCACTGTCACCTTTTTTTTCCAATTTAACACGGAAATAAACTCACCTATTTAATAAGCATCTCATTCACATACATGCACCCAGCACACATCAAATCCCAACATTCCAAAACAGCAAAAAAAATTAATAAGTATGGAAGAATTGGTCACAGGATTTCGATTTTTCCCAACGGAAGAAGAGCTCATCTCGTTCTATCTTCACCACAAGCTGGAATTAGAAGATGATAAAACCAGCAACATTCACCGCGTCATACCAATCCTCGACATCTACCGCCTTGATCCGTGGCAGCTTCCTTGTACATCTCATTTAATTATACACGTAACATTTTGTTAATTATTTATTTTAAAAGAATTGTACTACTACATTTGTTAATTTTGCAGCACATTGCGGGGAGCTATGCCACGGCGACATGGAGCAGTGGTTCTTCTTCATGCCACGTCAGGAGAGGGAGGTGCGCGGGGGCCGTCCCAGCCGCACCACCGCCTCCGGCTACTGGAAAGCGACGGGGTCGCCGAGCCACGTGTACTCGTCGGAGAACAAGGTGATCGGCGTGAAGAAGAGCATGGTGTTCTACAAGGGGAAGGCGCCCACTGGAAGGAAGACTAAGTGGAAAATGAATGAATATAGAGCTATTAAAGAAGATCTCACTACTTCCATGCCCATGGTATCAACTCTTCCCCCTACTTATTTTTTTTTACAAACTTTAAACTTGATATATAATATCACGAGATTAAATGTGATTTTGGTTTATAACACCAATATTAATAGTATTATTTTTATTACAGTTGAGGCACGAAATGTGTTTGTGTCGGGTTTACGTTGTATCAGGGAGCTCGAGGGCGTTTGATCGCCGGCCTACTAGCGTGGCCGCTGTGGAGATGAGTTGAGGTTAATGAAATGGAGTATAGATTGAAGTGTTTAGTGATATAAATTGGTTTGACTAAACCCTGTTATGGTATTAATGAATTCTTGGAATAAGATTACAGTGTAGTAGTATTGTCAGGTAACTACCGTTTATTGCAGCATTTCTCATTTCAATAATTAATTGGATTTATGATGCATTCGGTCAACACTAATTTGTTTTTAATTTTAAAAAGATAAATATTTAGTTGAAGATTGCATATTAAATCGCACTAAAGAAGTTATTTGTCATTTTCTGTAGTACAGCTGGCGCTACTAGGTCCTCAAAGTCAATTTATCATTCCATCTGTTCACAATAATTGGGCAGCTCTTTTCGTCGTGAAACCCAGAAAATATATTCATTAAATTAAATAAAGTGATAAAATAAATAAATAAATAAAATAAAGTACTAGGAAAATAAAGTACTAGGAAAATAAAATAAAATTGGAGAAAAGTTATACTTATATATCAAAATGACTCCACTGCAATTAATAGAACATTACTCTCTCCATCCCACTAAAGATGACTCACTTTTTTTTAGGTGGTCCACAATTTAGATGATCTATTACTAAAAATGAAAACATCTTTTATCTATACTTTATTCCATCTCTTTTACTTACTCTCATCACTTAAAACACAAAATAAAACTGCATAAAATTCCATACCACCCAAGAAACGAGTCATCTTCCTATATATGAATGGAGGGAGTATAAAATAAAAGAATGATTTTATAGCAAATTACGAAATAAAATATATTAAACTATTACTTTAATGCACAATTGGTAAAGTAAAAGAAATGTAGAAAAAAAGTAATTTAATTATTGTTAGTGGAGAATTGGTCTTACGTCATTAGAGATTTAATGAAAATAGTTTTAAAATTAGAAAGTGCATATTCTTGTGGGACGGACTAAAAAAGGAAGAGTGCACATTCTTGTAGGACGGAGAGAGTACGAAACATCACAAATAAAAAAAAGTAATTCAACTATCGGGAAACAGGAAAAGTGCTATTTGCATTACTTCATCCGTTCCTTGTTAATTGAGGCATTTCTTTTTGGTACGGGGATTAAGAATAGTGTGTTAAATGGATGGTAAATTAAATTAAAAAAAAAGAATAAAGTAAGAGAGATGATTATGTTTAGCTAAAAATCAAAATGACTCAATTAACTTAAAACCTCCCGAAATAGTAAAATGACTCAATTCACATGGAACGGATGGAGTACTTTATGAACGGAGGGAGTACTTTATGGACATGGAACAACATCTTAGTGTAAAACATATCACAAATCACCGCCCTTGGATCATTATATTAGATGGTTGTGATTAGTTACATTATCACACTAAAAATCTACATTATTAACCGAGATACATTATTAGCCGAGATACATTATTAGACTAAAAATTTACATTATTAAACTAAAACTCTACATTATTAAACTAAAATGCTACATTATTAAACTAAAATGTTACATTAATAGGCTAAAATCAACATTATTAGGCTAAAAATCTACATTATTAGATGACACGTGGCATTGACTCAACTTATTTTAACACAAGTAATGTTGGAATCGTGTTTGGTCAATGGACTTTAACCAATAATAAATGTGACGAGACATTTAATTTTATAAAATTAAATGCAACGGCGACGATCTGCTTTCAGAGTAGATGGCCGTGGTATATTCATTTTTTCCAAACCGATTCCCTGTGAGTGAGAAATTATGAATTAAAGTTTGTCACAATTGTGAGCTATAAAGGAGCTATGAGATAAAACTAAGGGATTAATTAAAAGAGTTAATTATCCCACATTGGTGGAGAGAATCTTATTAAACATGTATTTAATAAGATGAATTATTACGTGTAATAATTATAGTGTACTAAGATGGGCAGTAGAGCCCACGCGTGCAAGCTGCCTCGTCACGAGCCGCGAGTCGCGCTCCTTTGTGACCCGTGCCCCGCGCCCCGTCCACCGGGTGCCACGTGTCAAAAGGTTCACGATGGACCCGACACACAACGGGTGCTAAAAGGTCCATGACGGACCCCGACATATAGCAGGTCCCAAACGGTCCACGATGGACCCCGACGCATAGCGGGTGACAAAAGGTCCCCGATGGACCCCGACGCATCATGTGCCAAAAGGTCCATGATGAATCCCGTCGTGTAGCGTGTCCAGATGCATCATGCCTCTCCAGCTCCCGTAACGGCTTGTAACCCCCGGCGGTTACAGTCAAGCCATCATGACACACTTAATGGTTGTTGACTCCGTCAATGCCCAATGAGTGGACTTGGCCTATAAATAGGCATGCATCCATTGCATTCCCTACACACAACATTGCAAACCAAGCATATCATTTGCATAGTTCTCTCTCTCTCTTTGCATAGTCTTCCGTCGAAGCTCTACCCTCGCCATCATCTAGTTCGCCGGAGCTTGTTCTGTTTGCGGTGCTGCAACGAACAAGACGAAGCCGTTTTATCTTTGGGGACGACACGCCAATCTGAGAGCACTACCGGGGCGTATCTCGTCTTGCGAAAAGAGGACTCCTCGACTCGGCTTACATCTTTACGGTTTATTATTTTGAATTCTTCTCTGTAATTTCAATTCAGTTTATTTCCGTTTAATATCTCCATTTTTCATTGGGTTGTATTACGTACGGTTAGTGTATCTTTGTATCACAGTCATTCCAGAAACCAACAAGTAATACTTGCAAGTGTACGGGGCTAGTGTAGCAATTAGCAAGCAAGAGTATCGTTTCCCACAGAGACAAATTTGTATCAACTTAACTACCACGAATAAAAATCAACTACTATCTAGACAAACGGGAAAGGTTTGGTTTTGTTTTAACACTACTAAAAGCATATAATAAGCAAGTAAACAAATGAAAACATGTAAACAGGATGTAAAAGATAATATGGGGAAAATTGTAGAACTCAAGGATCCGATGCACAATTCCAAGCTCTTATCAAATCTATTTGTCTTACCTTTTGGTGTCCCTAGAGTTATTAAGTCGATCACAATTATAGATTAAACCCCTGTTGAAATCGTGCTTGGTCAAATGACTTTGACTAATAATAAATATTACAAGGCATTTAATTTTGTGAAATTAAATGCAATAGCCTCGATCTACGTTCCGAGTAGATGACCGTAGTATATTCATTTTCTCAAATCCGATTCCCAGTGAGTGAGAAATAATATATTAAAGTTGGTCACAATAAAGCTAGAAATGAGCTATGAGAAAAACTAAGAGATTAATTAACTGAGTGTTAATTATCCCACATCGGGGATGATAAACTTCTTTGATGAAGTATTTAATAAGATGAATTATTATGCGTAATAATTATCGTAGAATAAGATGAGTGACAGAGCCCACACGCGCGCGCCACCGCCACTCGCCCGCAAGCCGCGCGCCGCGCACCGTGACCCATGCACCGGGCTCCTTGTGCCTTGAATCTTGGCAATTGGTCTTTGACCACCTCAAACTCCATGTTATCCCCGACGGACCCCGACTCATGGTGGTCCTGGTCCACGTCATGTTCCCGACGGACCCTGACGCATAACCGGAGACAAAAGGTCCCTGCTGGACCCCGACGCATAACGGGAGAAAAAAGGTCCTCGATGGATCCCGACGATCCATGGTGTATCCCGTCGTGTAGTGTGTCCAGATGCATCGTGTCTCTTCAGCTCCCAACGGCTAGTGCACTAGTCAGTAACCCTCGGCAGTTACGGTCAATGGCCTTGATGACAGACATTATGTCTATTGACTCCAGCAACCCCTGCGGGTGTACTTGACCTATAAATAGGCATGCATCCATTGCATTCTACACACACAAACTCAAGCATTTTTGCATAAACTTTCTCTCCCTCTCTGCATAATCTTCTCGTCGAAGCTCTGCCCCCACCTTACTCCCGTTCGCTGGAGCTCTGCTGCTAGCGGTGCTGCTACTTCATAGACGAAGCCGTTTTATCTTTGGGGATTACAAGCCAAACCGAGAGCACTACCGGGGCGTATCTCTTCTTGTAGAAAGAGGACTCCTCGACTTGGCTTACCGCTTTTCACAAGTTCTTCCATGTAATTTTTCTGTTGTTTTCGTGTAATTTTCTCCTTGTTTTTTTCGTGTAATTTTCGCCCGGCAAGTTTGTATCTCAAAGTTCAACATTCGCAAGACGAGATATTCTTGCCACTAAAGGAGTTTACACACACCAACTGAACTTAATCAACACATTTGCTTGGAGATGTCGACTGACCCGTCTACCGCCGCTGCCACTGTTCCATCCATTATGTCCCCCGTTGCACCTGTCAACATGTCGTCGAACATGACGATGATTCCGACTCCTGGTTTTTCAACTTCTTTCTCAACAACCCCTTTAGGACGGTTTCCGGATTCACCTCGAGTGAATCGGTCGGTTCCACTTTCAGTGGTTCAATTGGATCCTTCATTGGGTCGAGTGTTGGGGCCTTCAGGCACGACACAAGTGTTGGATCCTTCGGGGTCGGCACGGGTGCTTGATCCATTGGGGTCGTCACGGATGATGGATCCTTCGGGGTCGGCACGAATGTGGGGGCCTCCATGCTCCACGTAAATATGGGGGGTACTGTTCCCCGACCAATTGTTAGCTCCTACGGGGGCAACGGACTTGGTCCCTTTCATGGGACAAACTTGGCACCAAGGATGATGCCACCTGCCAAGAAGCCATCGAAGTTCACGGGAAATGATTTCAAGAGATGGCAATAGAAAATGTTGTTCTACCTAACAACGTTGGGCGTCGTGAACTTCCTCAAGGAGAACGAGCCAACCCCGCCAAGTGAGAACGAGACACGTGTTGAGATGTACGTCGAGTATGACGTTTGGCGCAAATGAGACTATCTTTGTAAAAACTTTAGTTTTAGTGCTTTAGATGATAGTCTCTACTACGTGTATTGCACTATTCCCACATCAAAACAAGTGTGGGAAATGCTAGATAAGAAGTATCGTATTGATGATGCGGGCATTAAGAAATTTGTAATAGCCAAGTACTTGGACTACAAAATGGTCGACTCCCGACCAATCATGGACCAAGTGCAAGAGTTGCAGCTGATCATCCACGACCTTGTCGCCGAGGGAATGACCCTGCCTGAAGCTTTCACGGCGGGCACGGTCATTGAAAAACTTTCACCCGGCTGGAAGGACTTCAAGAGCTACCTTAAGCACAAGCCAAATGAGGTTAATCTTGAAGACTTGATCGTGAAGCTACGCATCGAGTCAGACGTGCGCAAACGCGATGATTTGGCTAAGGTTCATGGCCCACCTGTTGCAAAGGCCAATCTGTTGGAGCGGGGCGGTCCCTCCAACAAACGCTCACGTCCAACTGCAAAGGACAAGGGCAAGGGGAAGCAGCCTGCGAGGAAGGTTGAAGGCAACTGCTACAACTATGGCAAACCTGGTTACTTCTCCAAAGACTGCCGCAAGCCGAAGAAGAATCCGGCTGCCCACGTTGTTGAAAAAGAGTTCAAGGACTGAGATGAAAGTAACCTTGTTGTTGTGGTCACCGAAGAAGTCAACCTTGTTGATAACAAATGTGGCTGGTATATCAACACTGGAGCTACTGCCCACGTCTGTGTCGATAAGAGCAAGTTTGCCTCCTACATTGCTGTTGAAGGGAGGAAAATCAATATGGGGAATCAAGCCTCGTCTCAAGTCCTTGGCATTGGGGACGTGATTCTCATGATGACGTCCGACGTCAACTTCACTTTGAAGGATGTGCTGCACGTCCCGGACATCCACAAGAACCTAGTGTCGGGATCAATACTAGTGAATAAGGGGTTTAAACTTGTATTAGAATTTGATAGGTTTTCTTTGTACAAGTTTGGAAAGTCACTTGGAAAAGGTTTTGTAACCGACGGACTTTTCAAGCTTAGTGTAGCTACACGTCATGTCCCTAAGACGTTGGCTAATAATAAGAATGCATCTACTTCTTCTTACTTGACTGAGTGTTCTAACTTATGGCACAATAGATTGGGACATGTAAATCCAAATGCCATTAAAAGATTAGTAAGTTTAGATTTACTAAAGGCAAATGAAGTAAAAACTCAAAACAAATGTGAAACTTGTCTTGAGGTGAAAATGACTAAGTTACCGTTTCATTTGCTTGAACGGAACACAAAACCCCTTGAATTAATTCACACGGATGTATGTGACTTAAAATTGGTGCAAACGAGAGGTGGTAAAAACTACTTTATCACATTCATAGATGATTGAACAAGATATTGTTATGTCTATCTTTTAAGAAGTAAAGACGAGCAATAGAAGCGTTCAAAAATTATAAGAACGAAGTCGAGAATCAACTTGGATGTAAAATCGAAATGATTCGAAGTGATAGAGGAGATGAATACGTAGCCCCGTTTGAGGAATTATGCAACACAAGTGGTATAATTCATCAAACGGCTGCTCCATATTCACCACAATCTAATGGTGTTGCAGAACACAAGAATCGAACTCTCAAAGAGATGATGAATGCGTTACGGACCAGTTCGGGGATGCCCCAGAACATGTGGGGGGAAGTTGTTTTGATAGCCAACTACATCCTAAATAAAATCCCACGCAAAGGTAAGGACGTTACTCCTTATGAGTTTTGGAAGGGAATGAAGTCATTCTACAAATACCTTAAAGTGTGGGGGTGTTTGGCAAAGGTGATGGTTCCTCCGCCCAAAGAAGTTACAATCGGTACTAAAACGGCTTATTGCATCTTTATTGGGTATACACTCAATAGTAGTGCATATCGATATGTTGTCCACAAGTGTGAAATACCAACTGTGACCGTGGGAACAATAATCGAGTCAAGAAATGTTGTATTTATTGAAAATATATTTCATCGCAAAGACAAGGAAAACGTTGCACCCAATTTTGAGACAAGAATTGAGGATGAAACCACTAGTTCTAAATCAGTGGATGAAGAGCCAGAATCGCGCAAGCGAACAAGGCCTGATCCAAACGATGTGGTACTAAGACGTGGTAGCAGGGTCAGAACACCAAAGACATTTGGCCCTGACTATATTGCATTTATGTTGGATGAAGAACCAACATCGATAAAAGTAGCATTTGCTGGCCCAGGCGGGTTGCATTGGAGAGAAGCTGTTCAAAGCGAAATTAATTCAATTTTGCTAAACCACACGTGGATGTTGGTTGATCTACCTAAAGGTGCTAAACCTTTAGGATGCAAATGGGTCCTTAAAAGGAAGTTTAAGACCGATGGAACAGTGGACAAGTATAAAGCTCGACTGGTAGTCAAAGGCTTTAAACAAAAGAAAGGGTACGATTTCTTCGATACCTACTCACATGTAATGAGGATTACATCAATTCGAGTCCTTCTCGTGATTGCTGTTGTACACAATCTTGAGATTCATCAAATGGATGTTAAGACTGCGTTTCTAAATAGTGACCTTGAAGATGAAATCTATATGGAACAACCTGAAGGTTTTGTAGTACCTGGACAAGAGAAAAAGGTATGCAAACTAGTTAAATCCCTCTATGGATTGAAACAAGCGCCGTTGCAGTGGCACTTGAAATTTGATAATGTGATGTTATCAAATGGATTTAAAATCAACGAATGTGACAAATGTGTCTACAATAAGAACACTAGTAATGGATACATTATAGTGTGTCTCTACGTTGATGATATGTTAATCATGGGTAGTAACACCCAAGTTATTAACGACACGAAAGCCATGTTAAAGAGAAACTTAGACATGAAGGATATGGGTCTAGCCGATGTAATTCTTGGAATGAAAATTCTAAGAACATCCGAATGAATCACCTTAACACAATCTCATTATGTAGAAAAAGTATTAAAGAGATTCAACGCCTATGATGGCTTCCCGGCTAAGACGCCTATAGAGCTCAATGTTCACTTGAGCAAGAAGAGGGCTGAGCCTGTTGCACAAGAAGAGTATGCACGGGTCAATGGATGCATTATGTATCTTGCTAATTGCACTCGACCTGATATTGCTTGCGCCATGAACAAGTTGAGCCATTATACGAGCAATCCAAGCAAATAGCATTGGAAAGCTCTTGTAAGAGTTTTGAGGTATCTCAAGCATACTAAAAATCATGGGCTACACTTTTCGAGATACCCCCCGGTACTTGAAGGGTACTGCGATGCAAACTAGATATCTGATAACAAAGACTCACTTTAAACAAGTGGATATGTCTTTACTATTGGGCGTGGTGTTGTCTCATTGAAATCCATGAAACAATCATGTATAGCCCGATCCACCATTGAATCAAAATTCATAGCTTTAGATAAAGCTACGGAAAAAGCCAAATGGCTTAAAAACTTCCTTGAAGATATTCCATGTTGGTCAAAGCCCGTGCCTCTAGTGTTAATTCACTGTGATAGCCAAGCCACTATTGGGTGGGCAAACAGTGGCTTGTACAATGGTAAGTCTCGACACATTAGTCGATGACATAATACCGTGAGACATTTGATCACAACATGGGTGATTACAATTGACTACGGAAAGGGTTAAATCGTGATCAAATGAATAAATTGCTAGAGGGAATGGGTTTGAAATCCACAAACTAAAAGAATTGTCCTAGTGGTAACCCAACCATAATGACTGGAGATCCCAAGAATTTGATTCAATGGGAAAACTAAGCTATGAGAATTCGTGTGAACACTCATCTATATCTATTCCCTAGAGAGTAATAGAGTGTTGAAAAAACTTACCTAGTGGTGAGGTTAAGTCTATGACTTTTAATGATCCCTAAAGGATCTCGTTGATATGAAGTTCTCAAGGAGATCAAGTATGGCAAGATACTTAACGTGGAATCACCTATGTAAGTGTGAAGTGGGGTCGCTTCAAATAATACACTTATGAATCCAAAGTGGTGTCCAAGGCCTGAAATGGACACAAAACGTGAGAACGGATGAGGTATAGGTGTTTAAGTATTAACATCATTGTCTCGGTGCACGCCGTGGAGGAATAGTTCAAAGTCTCGCGCTACTAGTCCGTCTGTGTATCTGATGGTGTTGACTATGGAATCGTGCTTGGTCAAATGACTTTGACTAATAATAAATATTACAAGACATTTAATTTTGTGAAATTAAATGCAATAGCATCGATCTACGTTCCGAGTAGATGACCGTAGTATATTCATTTTCTCAAATCCGATTCCCGGTGAGTGAGAAATAATATATTAAAGTTGGTCATAATAAAGCTAAAAATGATCTATGAGAAAAACTAAGAGATTAATTAACTGAGTGTTAATTATCCCAAATCGGGGATGATAAAATTCTTTTGATGCACCGTGTCTCTTCAGGTCCCAACGGCTACTGCACCGGTCAGTAACCTCCAGCGGTTACGGTTAAGCGTGCACAAACCGAACCGGCCCGGCGGTTAACCGCCGGTTCATGAACCGGAACCGGCGGTTTGAACCGTCCGGTTGGTTGCCGGTTCCAACGGGCCGGTTCAGGGTTGAAGTAATGTTGAACCGTGAACCGGCGGTTCGCCAGTTCAACCGAATTTTTTAAAAAAATTTATTTAAAAAAATTGATTTTTATATTTAAAAATAATTTTTACAAATAAATGAATAAAAGAAATTCATAATAGCCCATATATATTTGATGGGCTTGTGAATTTGTGAAACCATTCTTGGTTGTTTCTCTTTTATAGAGACATCCTTGAATGTTTTATGTTTTACTTTCGATGTGGGACAAAATATGTTGAAATATTTTCTTTTATAATTACAAGTTTAGAGCATTCATTCATCTTTTTCCAATGTGGGATACAAAACTTTCTTTTGACTTCTACTTTTCTTCATGTTTTTTATGATATATATAAACAAAATTATTATTCAAATATATTCTTGATTGATAAAAATAAAGAATTATTGAGAAATATGATTTGTATATAGAAAATATTTATTTGTATAATAATTATTGTTAGGTTTATTCAATTTGTATAAGAATTATTCTTTCAATGCGTATAATATTATTTATTAGTTAACATATACATAAATTTATAAACATAAGCAAATCATTAATGATAAAGAACTAATGAATAATAGTTTATGTAATAATATTTGTTGTTAAATTATAATAATAGAAGATAGAGTATTAATATAGACGAAGAATGATGGACGATCTATTATAAACTTACAAATAATGACTTTTATCCCACATTGAAAGAAAGAGTAACACATCCAAGAATTTGTAACTATAAAAGAGAATAATGCAATATACTCTCTTCCAAATTAAATCAAATCCAATATACTCTCATCCAAGTATTGCCATTTTAAAAATCAAATCCAACTTTAAGTACGGAGTATTTTTTTTTTCTTTTTTAGTCTTTATTATGTACAAAATGTGCTTAAACAAATTTCAAACAATAAGGTAAAAATTACAATTTTATTGATAATAAATTTAAATAAGACTAAAAATTACAACTTATAATGAATACATTTTATTTATAAAAATTAATAAATACTACTTCAAGTTAAACCTTTTGATTTTTAAAATATCAATACTTAATATTGGACTTGAGCATTTAAATTGGAAGAGAGTGTATTGGATTATTCTTTTTTATAGTGACACATTCTTGGATGTGTTACTCTTTCTTTCAATGTGGGATAAAAGTCATTATTTATAAGTATATGATAGATCGTCCATCATTCTTCGTCTATATTAATACTCTATCTTCTATTATTATAAATTAATAACAATTATTATTACATAAACTATTATTCATTAGTTATTTATCATTAATGATTTGCTTATGTTTATAAATTTATGTATATGTTAACTAATAAATAATATTATACACATTAAAAGAAAATTCTTATACAAATTGTATAAACCTAACAATAATTATTATACAAATAAATATTTTCTATATACAAATCATATTTCTCAATAATTCTTTATTTTTATCAATCAAGAATATATTTGAATAATAATTTTGTTTATATTATACAAAACATGAAGAAAAGTAGAAAACAAAAGAAAATTTTGTATCCCACATTGGAAAAAGATGAATGAATGCTCTAAACATATAGTTATAAAAGAAAATACTTCAACATATTTTGTCACACATCGAAAGTGAAACATAAAACATTCAAGGATGCCTCTATACAAGAGAAACAACCAAGAATGATTTTGTCCCACATCGAAAGTGAAACATAAAACATTCAAGGATGTCTCTATAAAAGAGAAACAACTAAGAATGACTTTGTCACATACAAACATTCAAGGATGTCTCTATAAAAGAGAAACAACCAAGAATGGTTTCATAAATTCGCAATCCCATCAAATATATATGGGCTATTATGAATTTTTTGTATTCATTTATTTGTAAAAATTGTTTTTAAATATAAAAATCAATTTTTATAAATAAATAATTTTTTTTAAAATTTCGGTTGAACCGCCGATTCATGAACCGGAACCGGCAGTTCAGGCAAAAAACCGGTGGTTTTGAATCGTCTCGTGAACCGGCAGTTTTTTGAACCGGAACCGGAACCGCCGGAACCCTTGGCAGGCCGGTTCCGGTTCATGCATATGATGAACCGTGAACCGCCGGTTCATGAACCGGAACCGGCGGTTTGGAACTGTTGTGCATGCCTAGTTACGGTCAATGGCCTTGATGTCAGACATTATGTTTGTTGACTCCACCAACCTCTGCGGGTGGACTTGACCTATAAATAGGCACGCATCCATTGAATTCTACACACACAAACTCAAGCATTCTTGCATACACGCTCTCTTCCTCTCTGCATAATCTTCACGTCGAAGCTCTGCCCTCGCCTTACTCCCGTTCGCCGGAGCTCTGCTGCTAGCGATGCTTCTACTTCAGAGACGAAGCCGTTTTATCTCTAGGGACGACACGCCAAACCGAAAGCACTATCGGGGCGTCGTCTTGAGGAAAGAGGACTCCTCCACTCGGCTTACCGCTTTCCACAAGTTTTTTCGTGTAATTTTTCAGTTGTTTCTGTGTAATTTTCTCCTTGTTTTTTCCGTGTAATTTTCTCCTTGTTTTTTCCGTGTAATTTTCGCCCGTCAAGTTTGTATCTCAAAGTTCAACAACCTCCTCCCGAGGTGAGAAACTTGTAAATTAGGTGCTAGAATTAAAGTCCCCTTCTAATCCTAAAACCCCCAACTCCCAAAGGCGCGATAAGATCAAAGACCTCACTCAAAACCTCAACTTTCCCGAGTTTTATTGTATTAAGGTGTGAATTATTCTTCTTTCCAGATTAATTATTTCATCTCCCGATTAATCCAATTAATCCTACACAATCAAATGGTGATCAATCAATTGAAATGAATAAACCCAAGAATAATCAAATAACTACAAGAGCAAGGTAAGAACGAAATTGATTGAATAAAAACTATGAAATTAGTGCATCATCACCAAGAATTCTACAAGAAAGGTTATGCTACTCTTGTTCATGGAGAAAACCATGTTCAACACAAAGAATCCAAACAAAAACATGAATAAAAGATACTAATTACTCCTGTGAGATAGATCTATGGAGTGAAGCTTCAATCTTCCGATGTAGAATCTTCAAATCTCTCTCTCAAAGGCGTTCTTGGGGTGTGTGTAGAGTGTGGAAGGTAGTAGGCGTCAAATAATCTCTGTCGACTGCAACCCTAGCCTTTTCTTCTAATTTTTTCTCTTCAAAATCGTGTTTGGAGCAAAACAAGTCGTCAGTCAACAGTACCCGACCGGGTACTATTTTTGAACTAGAAACTCACCCGGCCGGGTGATCATTTTCAACCCCATTCTGACTTCCCAATGCTGAAATGTTGTACTCGGTCGGATGGAATTATTGAACTACAAATTCACCCGGCCGGGTGCTCCTTTTCGGGGCCATTCTGCCTCCATAACACCCACAGTCGCATTTTGCCTCTTTTTTCTATATGTTTTTCCTATAACACTCAACAAACACATAAAACTCCAAAAGATAGAATAATTGGGTGAATATGCCTAATATGTGCTTCCAAGTTTTGTCTCCTTTTTTTTATACCTTCTTTTTTTATATATGCCTAATATGTGCTTCCAAGTTTTGTAGGCTTATCACTTTTGAGGGTGATTTTAATAATTAATTAACATCGAAACAATTTTAGGCTATGAGGGGCTAACAAGGGATTAAGATAATTATATACACTTGTGTAGGAGGAAAACAAAGAATGCCTAACGTCATCTCCTAAATTCACCTTCACTACAAAACTTTTTGGGAAGAATGTTTGCCTATAACTGAGTTTGCTTATAATAGGACCATACATTCCACTACCCAACAATCCCCCTTTGAGGTTGTCTATGGTTTCAATCCACTCACCCCGTTGGACTTGTCCACGGCCGATTTGCCTTTGTCTTATATGGTTGATGTAGGTGGGATGGAGAAGGCCAAGTTTGTGCAAGACTTGCACACTCGAGTGCAAGAACGAATCTGCAGGATGGGAGAACAAGTAGCTCAAAGGGTGAACAAAGGGCGGAAGAAAATGTTGTTCAACCCCGGAGATTGGGTGTGGGTGCACCTTCAAAAAATACTTTTTCCCGACAAGGCAAGATCCAAGCTCGCCCCGCGAGGAGATGACCCATTTATGGTCCTAGAGCGCGTGAACGACAATGTTTACATCATTGATCTTCCCGGTGAGTATAATGTGAGTTGTACCTTTAATGTGGCTGACTTGAGCCCGTTTGATTTTGTAGGGGACGGCCCGGATTTGATGACAAATCCTTCTCAAGAGGGAGAGGATGATACGAAAGGGAGGTCCAAGGCCAAGGCGGGCGCGACCACGACACCCCTTAGGCTTCCCGGAAGGCCCGTTATGAGATATATGAGACAAAAGCTTCGGGAGGGCGTTTCAAACTTCATCAGGGGTACAATGGAGGAGGCAGACGGGACGCCCGGTAGGGCAAACCCACCCCTCCAAAACGCCCGATCGGGCGTTTGTGCGCTGAGTGTCGTCCACGTTCCAGAGAGTTCGCCCGATCGGGCGAACTTACCATTCCAAAACGCCCGACCGGGTGTTTGACAAAGCAGCGGCGGAGTTCAGAGAGTTCACCCAGTCGGGTGATTCCACCTTTCCAAAACACCCGACCGGGCGTTTGCGACAACAGGCGAGGAGTCCAGAGAGTTCTCGGGGCAGAGCGATTTCACATGTCCAATATGCCCGGTCGGGCATTTTAACTATTTTAGCCGAATTTCTTGTTTTTTGAACCCTTTCCTGGGATTCCAACCCTAGCTATAAATACTATTTTGTAAGGCTTTTGTTGGCAGACTTTGATGAATGATATTTTGAAGACTCCTTTGAGAGCATCTCCGTTGTGAGATTTTTATCCAAATTCTTACATGTAGGTTGCTTGGTTTATGTTCATTAGACTAGATCAAGTATAGGTATGCATTTGTGGTGGTGTAGTCATGAATGTGGAGCCAATAGAGTGTTTGCTTTGGGTGAAAGTAGCCTAGGGTTGCCCACATTTTCTTAGGGGAGGTCATAGGTCCCCAAAGAGGATTCCTCCCTCTTTACACCCTTCTTTCCTTTTCTAACCTCTCCACCAAACTCCTTTTGAGCCTAGTTTTTGTGGCTAGCTCAACCTATCCTTTTCATCTTAGCTAAAAATTGGAGTCAAACACTATTTTGGGTATTTCTTGGGAACATGGAAGGATTTACACAAAGAATCCTTATCATTTGGTATTTAGAGCCTAGTTTCCTAGTAAGTGTTTGATTATATACCTATATGAAATTTCATTTTCCTTGTTTTAGCATATGTTTGTTTATTTGTCTATTGTTGTTGGATTGAGCTGATTTTTGGTGTGTACTAACCTTGATATATGATCTATTTACCTGAAAAGTTTCAACCCAAAATTCCATCGCTTGATAGGTCAAATTAATGTGTGAAGTTGTTGCCTTATTTTGTGCCCTAATTTGATAGATTTGGGGTAAATGTGAAATCGAGGGTCTTCTCGAAACCTTCTATATTGGGGATATTTTTCTCTCTTTCTAAACCCTCTTATCTTGTTATCTACCAAGTTTCATCAATTTTGGGGTTGGGTAGCCATATCAAAAAAATTCCTAAAATCAGCCAAGAGTTACATGAATTTTCAGCTCAACTAAGTTTGTTTGTTAACTTCCTTAGGCGTTGAACCTTACTTTCACATGCTTGATTGTCTTTAATTACTTGGTTATATTGCCTACGTGTATACCTTGATTGATATGTCTTTGCACTTGCATTTGGGAATTTGGATCGAGAGTGAGTGATACTAGCCCCACAATATTTTTATCCTACCGAGTGACATTGGTGAGTGACTTGGGGGGTGGGATATTACCATTGGGGTGAGTTAGCTTCTTAAATCTCTCCTTCTTGTTTTACTAACCCCTAGGACTAGTTCCTAGTTTATTTTTTTTTCTTATTGTAGGTACCATTTTGAATGCCACCTCGTACTAGATCGGCCACGATGGGGGATTCGCAACCGGAGGGAGTTGAACCAGGTGCAAGCACGAGTCATAATTTGGCGGGGGATGAGTTGAAAAGCTTGATGACAAAAATTATGGTGGACTTGAGGGATCTAAAAGAATGCCAAACAACCATGCATGTCACTCAAGATGCTATGTTCGGAGATTTGAAGGAACTCAAGGAGAACCAAGTATCCATTCATGAAAACCAAGATTTTCTCCACGACGAGCTCAACGCTTTGAAGGCCTTGCGACTATCAAGGTCAAACACCCATAGGAGCAACCCCACACATCACAATGCCTCCGAGGGGAGTAATGGAGATGAAGAGCCCTATGGTTGGTATGATCATGGGGGCGTGGAGGACATGGAGGAGGACGGAATGGGAATAGGAATGGTAGGTTTGGGAACATGATGGGCGGAAGAGGGAATGGAAACATAGGGCACCATGGGTGGGATGGTAGGCATAGAAGAGATAGAAACTATGAGGAGGAGGAGATAGAGCCGAGGTATGATGATCCCACCAAATCTATCGAACACACATTTCTCGAGTTCCACGGCAAGTTTGATCCCGAAGCTTACTTGGAATGGGAGTCCCAAATGAGAAAAATTTTCTCACTTCATAACTTTTCGGAAGGTGATAAGGTGAAGGTGGCCATAGCCGAGTTTCGTGGCAATGCGGATACATGGTGGAATGATACGATGAGGAGGAGAAGGATGGTTAGGGGAGGATAAGTGGGTTCGTGGGCGGAGTTGTGTGAGCTCATGAGGACTACCTTTGTGCCAATGTCTTATTTCCTCCGGCTTCGAGGGGAGCTTCAAGATTTGACGCAAGAGACGAAGAGCGTAATGGAGTACTACTATGAACTCCTATCATTGATGAGCAAGGTAGGAGTGGAGGAGCAAGAAGAGACGACTCAAGATCAATTTATCCATAACATTAACTTGAAACACAAGGTGCAAGTGGAAGCATTGAGGGAAATTACCTTGGATGAGGTGATTGAGTTTGCCGACACTTTTGAGAGGCAAAGTAAAGAGTTGGTTTCTAGCCGGACTAAATGGGCGTCTAGCCAAACCGGGGGAGGGACGGGGCCTAGCAACTGGAGCGCCCTCGGAAAGAAGGTGGAAAACACGGCTAATCTAAATACCTAAGGGAGGTCGGCCGTGAAGGCTTTACCGGGCCCTCAACCTATTAAAGTTATAGCCCCTATGGAAGACAAGAGGGTTCAATGTTTCAAGTGCAAGGGGTATGGCCATTATGTACGTGAGTGCCCAAACCAACGGGTAATGGTTATCGGGCAAGATGGTAGCGTGTATAGTGAGGAAGACGAAGAAGAAGAAGAAGAAGAAGAAGAAGAAGAAGAAGAAGAAGAAAGAGAAGTTGTGGGTACTAAAGAAGTGAGCCCGGACACCGACATAGCTTTCTCTAGTGGCGAGGATGAAGATACACCCTTGAGGGCTATGGTTGTACTCCGAATGCTCAATGTACAACCCAACCTTGTGGAACATAAGGAGCAAAGGTGCAACATCTTTCATACGAAGTGTAAGGTGAAATCCAAGACGTGCTTGGTCATCATAGATGGAGGGAGTTGTACTAATGTGGTGTGTGACCGGTTGGTGACCAAATTGAGATTGAAGGTCCTTAAACACCCAAACCCCTACAAATTGCAATGGTTAGAGGATTCCGGGGAGTTGAAGGTGAAGGCTCAATGCAAAGTTCCATTGAAGATTGGGGAAGTTGAAGAAGAAATCCTATGTGATATCATTCCTATGACGGCATGTCATGTTTTGCTAGAGAGGCCATGAGAGTTTGATAGAAGGGCCTACAAAAATGGCTTCACAAATGAGTATCTCTACATGCTCAAAAGGGTGAAGGTTCGTTTGAAGCCATTGCTACCTAGTGTCGTGTTTGAGACAAGCCAACATCTACAAAATGAAAGAGATGGAGATAGGGAAAAAAGGCTAGGAAAAGAATGTGAGCTAAAAAAGCCAAGTGAGAGTGGGGGTGGTGAGAGAAAAATAAAAGCGTTCAAAGGAGAGCACCCACAAACAAGAGAGGGAAATGAATGTTTGTTAGCTAATGAAACCGACCTTAGGTGGACACTAAACAATCACCTCTCTGTTCTCCTCATGGTCCGTAAGGATTTGTGCTTAGCTACTAACCTTGACCCGTGTCCTTTGATTGTCCAAAGTGTGTTGCGGGAATTTGAAGATGTATTCCTGGAGAAACTCCCGAGTGAACTTCCTCCCATGAGGGGGATCGAGAATCAAATTGATTTTTTATCGGGATCGTCACTCCCAAAGCGGGCCGCATACAAGGAGAATCCCAAGGAGACACAAGAGCTACAAAGGCAAGTCGATGAACTCCTTGCCAAAGGTCTAATTCGTGAATCTCTATCTCCTTGTACCGTACCCATCATTCTTGTACCTAAGAAAGACGGAAGTTGGAGGATGTGTGTAGATTGTATGGCAATTAATAAAATCACCATCAAATATAGGCACCCTATACCAAGGTTGGACGACATGTTAGAGGATCTTTGTGGCTCTACATGTTTCTCTAAAATTGATTTGGCTAGTGGATACCACCAAATTCGCATGAAAGAAGGAGATGAATGGAAAACCACTTTTAAAACCAAATTTGGCTTGTATGAATGGCTTGTGATGCCTTTTGTTTTAACTAATGCCCCTTCTACATTCATGCGTTTGATGAATCATGTGATTCGTCCTTTCATTGGGTAATTTGTGGTGGTATATTTTGATGATATCTTGATTTATAGTCGTAGTGTTGAAGAGCATGCTAGTCATCTTAGGAATGTGCTTGAAGTGTTGAGAATGCATGCTTTATATGCCAAGTTTCCTAAATGCACTTTTTGTGTTGAGGAAGTCGTGTTTCTTTGTTTTGTTGTGGGAAAGGAAGGAGTGCGGTGAGATGAAGAGAAGGTGAAAGCCATTAGGGAATGGCCAACACCTAGGAATGTGAGTGAGGCTAGGTCTTTTCATGGCCTTGCTAGCTTCTATAGGAGGTTTGTTAGGAATTTTTCCACAAAAGCTTCACCCTTGAACCACCTTGTCAAAAAAATGTTGAGTTTAAGTGGGGAGGGGAGCAAGAGAGCGTTTAATACTTTGAAAAATGACCTCACACATGCTCCCTTACTAGCACTCCCTAATTTTGATAAAACTTTTGAACTTGAATGTGATGCCAGTGGTGTGGGGATTGGGGAAGTTCTCATGCAAGAGGGTAAGCCCATAACTTATTTCTCGGAAAAGCTAAATCAAGCCCAATTGAACTATCCCACATACGACAAGGAGTTGTATGCTATAGTCCGTTGCCTTGAGAATTGGCAATACTACTTGATGCACAAGGAGTTTGTGATACACACGGATCATGAGTCTATTAAGTTCTTAGGAGGGCAACATAAACCTAAGTGGAGTGTTTTCCTTGAGACTTTTTTCCTATGTCATTAAGTATAAGAACGGAAACCTTTTGAGACCTTGCATGATGGTGCTTTACTTGTGAGTGATACCGTGTGTTTGAGAAAGCATGCACTTGCTATGTGTGCCTCCAATTATGTTGGATTTGAGTTTAATAAAGACTTTTATGAGCATGATCATCACTTTTCTTCTATTTACGAAGCTTGTGAAAAAGGTGTTTTTGATGAATACTATAGGTTGGATGACTATCTTTTTAGGGAGAATAGGGTGTGCATACCTTCATGCTCGTTGAGAAATTTGTTGATTAAGGAGGCTCACCTAGGGGGCCTAATGGGTCATTTTTGGTTGCTTAAAACTTTTGACATACTAAGTGAGCATTTCTTTTGGTCTTGCATGAAGAAGCGTGTTGAAAAGTTTTGTAGTAGTTGCTTAGAGTGTAGGCAAGCCAAGTCTAAATCTAACAATTTTGGTCTCTACACCCCTTTGCCTACTCCTACACATCCTTGGGTAGACTTGTCCATGGACTTTGTTCTAGGTCTCCCAATGTCTCTTGGGAAAAATGATAGCATTTTTGTAGTGTTGGATAGATTTTCCAAAATGGCTCACTTCATTCCATGTCAGAAGACAAGTGATGCCAAATTCATTGCTAGTTTATTTTTCAAAGAGGTGGTAAGAATCCATGGGGTCCCAAGAACTATTGTGAGTGATAGAGACATCAAATTTTTGAGTTTCTTTTGGAAAACACTTTGGGGTAGGATGGGTACCAAACTTCTTTTCTCTACCACCGCACACCCCCAAACGGATGGCCAAACGGAAGTTGTAAACCGTTCATTGGGTGCTATTCTCCATGCCTTGGTTTTTGAAAACAAAACTTCTTGGGAAGAATGTTTGCCTATAGCCGAGTTTGTTTATAATAGGACCATACATTCCACTACCCAACAATCCCCCTTTGAGGTTGTCTATGGTTTCAATCCACTCACCCCGTTGGACTTGTCCATGGCCGATTTGTCTTTGTCTTATATGGTTGATATAGGTGGGATTGAGAAGGACAAGTTTGTGTAAGACTTGCACACCCGAGTGCAAGAATGAATCCGCAAGATGGGAGAACAAGTAGCTCAAAGGGTGAACAAAGGGCGGAAGAAAATTTTGTTCAACCCCGGAGATTGGGTGTGGGTGGACCTTCGGAAAATACTTTTTCCTGACAAGGCAAGATCCAAGCTTGCCTCGCGAGAGGATGACCCATTTATGGTCCTAGAGCGTGTGAACGACAATGTTTACATCATTGATCTTCCCGGTGAGTATAACGTGAGTTGTACCTTTAATGTGGCTGACTTGAGCCCGTTTGATTTTGTAGGGGACGACCCAAATTTGAGGACAAATCCTTCTCAAGAGGGAGAGGATGATACGAACGGGAGGTCCAAGGCCAAGGCAGACGCTACCACGACTCCCCTTAGGCTTCCCGGAAGGCCCGTCACGAGATCCATGAGACAGAAGCTTCGGGAGGGCGTTTCAAACTTCATCCGGAGTGCAATGGATGAGGCAGACGGAACACCCGGTCGGACGAATCCACCCCTCCAAAATGCCCGATTAGGCGTTTGTGCGCTGACTGTCATCCACGTTCTAGAGAGTTTGCCCGGTCGGGCGAACTCACCAGTCCAAAAAGCCCGACCGGGCGTTTGACAAAGCAGCGGCGGAGTCCAGAGAGTTCACCCGATCGGGTGATTCCACCTTTCCAAAACACCCGACCGGGTGTTTGCGACAATAGACGAGGAGTTCAGAGAGTTCACCCGGTCGGGTGATTTCACATGTCCAAAACGCCCGGTCCGGTGTTTTAACTATTTTAGCTGAATTTCTTGTTTTTTGAACCCTTTCTTGGGATTCCAACCCTACCTATAAATACTGTTTTGTAAAGCTTTTGTTGGCAGACTTTGATGAATGATAATTTGAAGACTCCTTTGAGAGCATCTCCGTTGTGAGATTTTTATCCAAATTCTTACATGTAGGTTGCTTGGTTTATGTTCATTAGACTAAATCAAGTATATGTATGCATTTATGGTGGTGTAGTCATGAATGTGGAGCCAATGGAGCGTTTGCTTTGGGTGAAAGTAGCCTAGGGTTGCCCACATTTTCTTGTGGGGGGTCATAGGTCCCCAAAGAGGATTCCTCCCTCTTTACACCTTTCTTTCTTTTTCTCACCTCTCCACCAAACTCCTTTTGAGCCTACCTTTTGAGCCTAGTTTTTGTGGCTAGCTCAACCTATCCTTTTCATCTTAGCTAAAAATTGGAGTCAAACACTATTTTGGGTATTTCTTGGGAACATGGAAGGATTTACACAAAGAATCCTTATCACATTCATTTTGAGGTAGTATATTCTACATTAGGTCTTAATTCCTGAATTAAGTTTACGTGATTGCATATAGAATATTGTGTGTTAATCGGTGATACATTATGCGATCTATATATTTTACTTATGACGTGAAATATGTGAATATTGCATATGTGATGATATTGATAGAATTAGAATTTATCTGTTTATTTGATATGATATGGTGTGAAAAGAAGTTGTTGATCTGATATGTTAAAGATTATTGGAAATATGTCATTTGATGAGAAAATGAATATAATTGTGGCTGTAAAGTTGATGAGATAAATGTGGAAATGAGCATTAGGGTAAATGAGATAAATCATACTCCATATGCCTATGAAATGTATACTTATATGATTTACATGTGAAGATGCCTGATCTATCTATGATGATGTTTGATCTGTATGCGTTGATGTGTTATGTCTGAAATTGTCAGAAATAAAGTATGTTTGACTGTGTTTACGCCCCGTGCTTGAGTGTATTCTGTGGGTACAATTGGCATGCCATAGGACAGCAGCGTTGCACTATCAGTGATCACTCGTCTTCTGGATAATCGGAGCAAGGATCGTCTGACATCTGTCTGTTATATGATCTGTCTGAAATACACCCTCATGGGTGGTTTGATTATCTGTATGCACCCTAAATGGGTGGTCTGATTCTGAATTCTGTTTCTGATCTGGTCCGTGTACCCTAGTCTGTCACTAAGCACTTAAATGGGCTATATATGTTTGAATATGTGAAATTGTTGGTGATTTGCATAGGTGTTGGTGACTGAATAATATTGTTATATATTATGTGTTTCGCTTGGTAATTTTATTTTGTATTCTCATATATGATTTATGAGTTGATATGTGGTTATAAACTTTTTGGTAAAATTCCATGAGATCAAAGATTGACAACATAAATGTAATATTTTGATATTGATCGATTCTGAATTTAAATGAATGTAAGTGGATAAACTTCAGAAATTACGCTCTAATGTTGAGTATACTACTGAGCTTGTCGAAGCTCACTCCTTTCCTTTTCCCCTGCAGATTAGGTGATTAGTCTAGCCCTTTTGCTTTTGTGGTATAGCTACACAAGTCGGGTCACTAGCTATGCTTTTGCATTTGGGTAATTCTTTTGCTATGCTAGTTGTGGCATGTATAGGAAGTACAATGTATCTGCAGCGATTTAGTTTTCCTACACTTTTGTTAAACATGTAAATTTCTTAAATGGTTATCCAGGTTGTATAAGTATATGTATATAGATAGATTATATAGCAGATTTTCCATTTGCCAAGTAATGAAAAATAATTCATCTATAAACAAATAAATAATTAAGGATTTTCTGTAAATTTGAGATTTGTACAAAAAATGTGACATCGTTTATTCGATTATTGAATTAATCGGGTAAGGGGTGTTACAACGACGGTACTCACGGACATGTGGTGGGGTAGGCCGACCCCACGCTACCCTACCTGGGTCCATCGTTGGCCATGGCGGTGCTTCCGATCGCAGCTGCCGATCTCCACCGCAGCGATAGGGATGATTGAGAACCACACTCAAAAAACGAGAGAAAATGAGAAGCAAAACCCTCTTCAAAATTGAGAGAAATGAATTGAAGTGCGAGAAATAAATTGACCCTTGAAATATACATCATGAGAAATATCAAGTATGATTTGACAAAAGTCTGCGTAAGATCTGCAGGTGAGTGTAGGTCTGCGCAGAGTAGGTGTGCAGGTTGGTGGTTATTTGACTAAAATGTCCTTCAAGCCATTTGAGCATTTTTTTTTCTGAAAATTGGCTACAAATACAAAATACTATGTCATTATGTTAAACGTTAGAGTCTTTCGGCGATATTTTTTTTTGTTAGAGACTTGTAGAGTTATAATTGAAAAAGTTAGGGACTTTGATTCACTCAATAATAAAATACTTCTTACTCCGTCACAGCCCTCTGTAACTGTATCAAAACCCTCCGCACCTTCTTCCTATTGACTCGATCGAAATCCTCATTGCTTCTGCGTCGGAGCGCAGCAATCAGTAGAGTAACGCGTAACTTAAGAGTTCCGTCGGAATTTGGCGATGGCGATTCTGTATGGCGTGGTAGCTCGTGGGACGACGGTGCTGGCGGAGTTCAGCGCTGTGACGGGGAACACTGGCGCTGTGGTGCGGCGGATACTCGAGAAGCTCAGTGAGACCGATTCGGCCGAGTCGCGGCTTTGCTTCTCACAGGATCGCTACATCTTCCACATCCTCCGCTCTGATGGCATCACGTTTCTCTGTATGGCCAACGACACCTTCGGGAGTAAGCCTCTGTTTCTAAATCGAGTGAATTCTTTTTATTTTTTTATTTTTTTTGGTTCATAATTTAATGCGCCGCTGGCCCTGCCAAGGTCGTGAATTAGGCTTCCATATCGATTTTAAGGTTTTATAGATGCTGAATTTTGTGAACTACACTAGGTCATGACGTATTGTAGATTTGCACAGGGCTATATGATTTTCTGTATATAGATACTGGGAGATGAAAATTGATGCGTTGAATTAGTCGAATTTTACCTATGCGATGGAGTAGTGAGGAGGTATATGTGCATCTGTGTTCATTTGAGAGGTGGTTGCTTATTGTGATGCTTTGATCCAGGAAGGATTCCGTTCTCATATTTGGAGGACATTCACATGAGGTTTATGAAGAATTATGGGAGAGTGGCACCTTATGCGCCTGCATATGCTATGAATGATGAATTCTCAAGAGTGTTGCACCAGCAAATGGAGTTTTTCTCCAGCAACCCGAGTGCGGATACGCTCAACCGTGTTAGAGCAGAAGTTAGTGAGGCAAGTGTTTAACTTCATAAATAAAAGGAACTATGCAATGATTCTATATCTGTATTTCGTAATTGAATTGCCATGTAAATGAGGTGTTTGTGTGTTTTGAATATGTTGTAGAAACGCCAGCGGATTTTTGTTATGAATTTTAACTGCATTTAGGATTCAGGTTTTAGGTTTTGATTCATATGTCTACACCTTGTATATTCCTATAGTGATACTGATATGTCTTGAAGTGTGTTCCATTTTGACTTTGATATTCCAGCTGTCCTTGTTTAAGTCAATTATGATTATGTGCCCTTATATCTACTATCTGATATGGAGAAAAACGGGTGATGGCATTATGATGTTTTTGGATTGATAAAACTGCTACAAAAGATAGTTGCTTTGGCTGCTATTGTCTTCCCAACTATGAATTATATTTTTTTGATCTTGTACTGCAAAATATAGAAACAGTAAGTAATTTATTTTTGCTAGCTGTAAAAACAGTTAGGGAAGAACAATATTTGTGATGTAATTTTTGCTTCTTTTCTGCAAAAATTATGTACTTGTGCCTATATGTGGAAAGTTGTTATTTAGCAACACATTTGGTTTTTGTTTCTTTGTTTTCTTTTACACTTTTGTCTTCAATTTTTTAGTATGTTTCTTCATCGATCATTTTCTGGATAATTCGTGGATGAAATTATAAATTCTATAGATGTCTTTTGTCAATGCAAAATGATTTCATTCCCTTAAGTTCTTAATGGGAAATAAGTGTTAGTTCATCCATAATAGTGAGCTGGAGAAGTCAAGATAGATCCCCAAAATTTCTAAATACTTAGTCAAATATACATAAACTGATGTCCAAGCTATTTGAAATTCAGCTTCTATACTTGTCTAGTCTAAATGATAAACCGTTTTTTTCTATACCATGTTTGCATTTTTTCTATGGTCATCCAATATCAATAGTTTGTGATCTAGGTCCTAGGAGTGATATATGTATTCAGAGAAGTTCCATTAGGCTTATATTTATATACATATGAATCCTGAGAGCTCTTATATGCTTCTAGTTCTGCTTGTTTATCTTCCTCATCCTTTTTCTTGCACTTCTTCTCATGGCACCTTAATTTTGTGAACCCTGTTCGATACAATGTGCCAGTTCGACACAGATATATTCTTATATCCTTCTAGTTCTGTTCCGTACGTCAGTCTTCCTCATCCTTGTTCTTGCACTTCTCCTCATGACACCTGAATTTTGGTTCAGGTACGTACAATCACAGTGGACAACATTGAGAAGATTCTAGAGAGAGGTGACAAGATTGAACTTCTTGTTGACAAAACAGCAACCATGCAAGATAGTGCATTCCACTTCAGGAAACAATCAAAGCGCCTTCGTAGAGCTCTGTGGATGAAGAATGCCAAGCTGTTGTAAGTTTACGGTGCCATCATCTGAAAATTTACATACTTTTTTTTTAGGTTTTAGGTGCAGACTATGAATTGTTAAATTGTTTAAAAGCAAATTGGAAATGTATCATCGTTCGTTGAACTCTTTGGCCAATGGCCATTGACTCAAAATCTTGTGTGCTTCACAGGGCCTTGCTGACGTGTTTGATTGTTATACTCCTATACTTCATAATTGCGGTTGCATGTGGAGGCATCACTTTACCTTCTTGCCGATCAAAGTGAATAGTTGTGTTCTACATTGGGTGCTCCTGTTTGATATCCAAGCCATGGCAGCAAAAACTCCAGGTGCCTTATGATTGCTTCTGTCGGAATGCAAATGGAAACTGCCGTTTCCCGATA
Source organism: Salvia splendens (assembly GCF_004379255.2). NCBI lineage: Eukaryota > Viridiplantae > Streptophyta > Magnoliopsida > Lamiales > Lamiaceae > Salvia > Salvia splendens. The sequence continues at coordinate 13,106,109 of NC_056033.1, forward strand.
ATTTTACCTGATTTCTGTTGCCGTGGCTGTGATGCACAAGCATGGTAATATCAGTGATGCAGATTGTTTCCTCTTTCACGTGTCTACATAAAATGGTGGCCTTTTTTCTTTCCGTTTCAGCTGCGTGTATTTATGAAATAACAGAGAACATAATGAAGTATAAAAGGTCTACATGTTTGTGAATATGGTGGGACTGAACTTGCTGAAATTCATCTTAGCGGAGCTTCATAATTGTGTAATCAGCTATGCATGTGTTTTAACGTTTGAAATATAAGGCTTTCAAATTGTATGTGCAAATAATTTTATAGGGTCTGAGTTTGATATATATATATGCAGCTAATTTTTAATGTCAGCTATAGATGAAGATGGACAACAGGATAAGAGCATGCTTGCATAGGCAATGCTTATACACTGTAGGTAGACTGGTAGAGCATACTTGAATATTGGGTGGAAGATTTGTTTCTGGATATAGTTATTGTTGCATTAGTAATAAAGTTTTTTGTAAAAAAAATAATTAGTGATAACCAGTGTTTTTGACTTTTTGTTTTGTAAAGCGATGAAGCAAAACACTGTAGCCAAACTCTGGTTTCGGAATTTTAGCTTTCAGAAAGACAATCGAACGGTTTACATTATTAGTAGGCCTTTTACGTTTGTAACATTTTATGTACAATTTTTTTAATACTTACTCTTATTATTATAATAGTGAATTATCATCAGATCATACACTAAATTTGAACTGACCATTCGTCTAGTTGAGCCTCGTGAGGTTTTAATGGACAGTGCGGCGTATTTATTACTATCTCTTCTCTTGTTTATTTAATGCAACATCTATTTTAAAATTCGTAGCGGATAAATCTATTCCTATAGTTTTAAACAATGTTTTAAAAATCAGTTTGGTAAGCAGATCAACAACGCTCTCGCTTCAAGGTTTAAATGGCCGAGCCGATTAAATCAATTGTTTAACCAGATATATCTATTATTGAACATAAAAGGTTACATTTTAATAAAGTTCGATATCAATAAATTTATAAATAATTACAAATATCAAATGAAGATAATACTTTATTATTTTGAATATCTCAAATATGACAATAGATTTGAAAGTTATGAAGATATCAAGTAACGAAGATGAATATGACAATAAATTACCGCATGTGCTATGCTCGGGACAAAAAAATTACCAAGTAATGAAGATATATTAACAACTAAATATATTAAAAAATATATAGAGAGCATTTAATATAAAAATATACATACATATAAGAATATAAATTAATTATGAAGAGTATCCATAACATTATAAACAACACAAAAAAGAAATTTGTACTTCTATCAAGATACTGTATTGAACCATTTTATATTCAGTATACTATTTTATACAATTTTAATATTCCCTCCGTCCCACAGGAATATGCACTTTCTAATTTTAGAAAGTCTTTTCTCTTTAACGAGGTGAGACTCATTCTCCACTAATAATATTTTAATTAATTTTTTTCTCTCTCTATCTCTCTCCTATTTTACCAATTTCACATTAAAACTCGTGTCAAACTCAAATTGCATATTCTTTGGGGACAAATGGAGTATCTAATAGTATGAGTGTAGTAATATTAAATAAAAAAGTAACAAAATAGAAAATGTATGAATGAAAAAGAAAATATACTACTACATCCAAAAGAAAAAAAAAACAAATAATTTGAACAAATAAATAGTTTAAAATTTTGAATTTGAAATGCTATCATAACTCAAATATACTCAACTTTGAAACTGATCTAATGAAATCAAGAACTTATTAATCTCATCAACAATGTCCAACGTGACAATGTTTTAAAAACCGGACTGGCCGGTTCGACCGGATGGGTCGCAAATTGATAGGCTGTCCGGTCCGATTCTATCTGAAAACCGTTTGTCTATTGAAAACCTGAAAACCGTTTGTCTATTAATCATGCATAATATACAATAATTAAATCATCCAACAAACATAAATGCATGACATCAACACAATTACTAAATGGGGTGATTTAAAAAGAAACTTAATAGTATAAAAACTTGTAGTAAAAAAATGTTTATTGTTCTACATGATTAAAATACAAAAATATTTAGTGGGTTGCAAGATCCTATGTTTTTGGGATTAGAAACATATATTTTTTATATATGTATAAAAGGTAAAAATAAAATACAAATATTAAAACTATGTTTGTAAATATTTATGATTTTCTAGACTTAATCTATTAAATAATTTTTAAAAATGATATGGATATATATAATCTTAAGCAAATTGTTCTAAACTATTGTTTAGGGACGTGATATGTTGCTAACTTTTCTTAAATTGCTCACTTGCTAACTCATCAACGTAGTATATTAAAAATGTCAACACGATAATGCTGAAATGTCAACTTATTTAAGTTGATATTTTAATACATTGTGTTGACATTAATATTGAAATGTCAATACAAATATGTGTTGGCATTTTAATATAATTGTGTTGACATTTTTAATATACTACGTTGATGAGTTAACAAATTAACAATTTAAGAAAAGTTAACATTATAACGCACGGCCTATTATTTATTACTAACGCAGAGATAATTAAAAGAAGATTAGCATTAAAAATTGAAGATCAGAAAAAAAATACTACTATTATTCTGCATAATTAAAATATCAAAATGGGTAAAAAAAACAATCATGATATATGTGGGAAAGGTAAAATAATTTTTGTAACATATTAAAACTTTGCTTGCAATTAATCATGGTTAAGGTTCCCATGTATTGGGAAGAAACGTTTTATGGTTGCAACTAAAACTGCTTGCAAATATTTAAAGTTGAAGGAAGCGATACTTTGAGAATAAAAGGCTGATTTTGAGATTTAAATTCTATTTGTAATAAATAATAGGATAAAACTGCCTTTTTTGCATGTAAACAATATGCTGGAAAGGAAAAACATAAAGTAAATTAAAGCCCAAAAAACATAAAGTAATACACAAACCAGATCGGCGCACCCAATTCTCTCTCTCTTTCTCTCCGCCGCCAAGACGACCACCGCCGCTTCTGCAGCTCTACTTCACGACCTTTTGCCTCACATACCCCACCGGCCACAGCCAGCAGTTCTCGTCTAATGGCATCTCTTCTCATGCTCACCCCATCTCCCTTGCAAAGACTCTAACTTGGCATCCAATTCCTCACACCAAAGATCGAGTACGACAAGCCGAGGAATCCCGGGTTTCAGATTGCTCATAGCATCTTGGCTGAGGTTCCCGACTTTTCGGTACTACACTTGTTTTCATGACACCTTAATTTTGGTTCAGGTACGCACAATCACAGTGGACAACATTGAGAAGATTCTAGAGAGGGGTGACAAGATTGAACTTCTTGTTGACAAAACAGCAACCATGCAAGATAGAGTGCATTCCACTTCAGGAAACAATCAAAGATAGAGCTCTGTGGATGAAGAGTGCCAAGCTATTGTAAGTGTAAAAGGTCTACATGTTTGTGAATATGGCGGAACTGAACTTGTTGAAATTCATCTTAGCGGAGCTTCATAATTGTGTTTTTAACATTTGAAATATGAGGCTTTCAATTGTATGTGCAAATCGTTTATATGCAGCTAATGGATAGTGACTATTCCTATTCGCCTAGTTGAACCTTATGAGGTTTTAATTGATACTTCGCCGTGTTTATTATCTCTTGTTTATTTAATGCAACATCTATTTTAAATTGACAGCCCATCAATCTTATCCTGTAGTATTAAACAATGTTTTAAAAATCGATTTGGTATGCAAATCTACAATGCTATCGGTGCACAGTTTAATTGTTCGAGCCGATTAAATTATCAATTGTCTGACCAGATATATCTATTATTGAACAGAAAAAAGTAAATTTTTATAAAGTTAGATATTAATAAATTTATAAATAATTTTGTTGAATCTCTCAAATATGACAGTAAATTTTGAAAGTTATAATAGTAATTAAATAGTATTTTAGTGGAGTACTACTATTTAATTAATAAAAGTTCACAGATCTTACTCTCTTGGAGTCTGTGATGCAGGAATGGGATATATAAAAAAGTCATACATGTGACATAAATATAAATATAAAAATGGGTTGATTCCAAAATTGTAACTATTCCCAAGTATCTATGGAGACATACAATTTTCATACGTATTCATTTTCCCTAATTGAATTTAATTCGATCTTGAACTAACTACTCTTCAATTAATTGAAAATAAAAAAAAAAACGGCTCTCCTACATGCGGTCTTCTTCTTATTTAATGTTGAGTGTTTTAGTTTTAAAAAAGTACAAATAACTTTGTATGCTATTTATAATTTACTTAGTGATATTATCTTCTCAGAATAACAAACTTGAGATCCTAATCGCTACATCATTATTTCACTAAATACCTACGAAGTATACAAAGTTTATTAAGGTGTATAAATAATTAGTTAAATTGGGGTTGGTGTATGGAAGATGGCCCACCACTTTGTTGGAACTGCCAAGCTTTGTTTTCAAAAGCATCCATTTTAACCAAAATTTGGGTCAATTTCTAGGATCCTTTCTGTTCATTTTGGCAGCATTAATTTTTTGTGATTCTATTGCTATTTAGGCAAGAACATGTTTCACTTGCATTGACATCTCGTCTGGCTCTCTCTAATGGCGTCTCTTCTCAAACTCACCCCATCTCCCTTGCTCTCCACTTCAAACCTATGTTCATTTCCAGCCAAGACTCCAACTTGGCATCCAATTCCTCACACCTTTCGCATAAAAGACCGCCAAATCGCTCAAAGCAGCAAATTCGACAGCTTTCTTGATTTGGAGCCCAAATCAAAACCGGAGTCTTTGAATTTCGACATTCCCTGGTTCAACCAAGCTGATCGCCCCAAGTTCGACGTCGTCGTCATCGGCGCCGGCCCGGCCGGTCTCCGCCTAGCCGAGCAAGTTTCCCGTCGCGGGATCAAGGTATGCTGCCTCGACCCTTCCCCTCTTTCGATGTGGCCAAACAATTACGGTGTGTGGGTTGATGAGTTTGAGAGCTTGGGATTAGAGGATTGTTTGGATGCAAAGTGGCCTATTACTTGTGTTCATATCAATGATCGAAAAACCAAGTATTTGGACCGTGCTTATGGTAGAGTCAATAGAAAAGACTTGAAATTGAGGTTGTTGTCTGAGTGTGCAACACATGGTGTGAGATTCCACACGGCTAAGGTTTGGAAGGTCAATCATGAGGAGTTTGAGTCGTCAGTTTTGTGTGACGATGGCACCGAATTGAGGGCTAGTTTGATTGTTGATGCTAGTGGTTTCGGTAGTACTTTCACCGAGTATGACAAGCCGAGGAATCCCGGGTTTCAGATTGCTCATGGCATCTTGGCTGAGGTTGATGAACACCCTTTTGATTTGGACAAGATGGTGTTGATGGATTGGAGGGATTCTCATCTTGGAAACGAGCCGCAGCTACGCGCTAGCAACTCAAAGTTCCCGACTTTCTTGTATGCGATGCCTTTTGATTCTAAGTTGGTGTTTCTTGAGGAGACGTCGCTGGTGAGCAGGCCGGTGCTGTCATATGCAGAGGTGAAGAGGAGGATGGTGGCGAGGCTGAGGCAGTTGGGGATACGTGTGAGGGCCGTTATTGAGGATGAGAAGTGCTTGATCCCGATGGGAGGGCCCCTCCTGCAACTGGCTACACAGTTGTTCAGACAATGGCGCTTGGCCCTCTGGTAGCGAGGGCCATTGCTGAGTGCCTCGGCTCCACTAGGATGATCCGAGGGACTGCCCTTTATCAGAGGGCTTGGGATGGGCTGTGGCCTCTGGAGAGGAGGTGTCAGAGGGAGTTGTACAATTTTGGGATGGAGACATTGTTGAAGCTCGATTTGAATGGGACTAGGAGCTTTTTTGATGCTTTCTTTGAGCTTGATCCTCACTTGTGGCATGGTTTTCTTTCCTCAAGACTCTCTCTTGGTGAGCTTATTACGTTGGGGTTGTCACTCTTTGGACATGCTTCAGCTCCTACTAAGTTGGACATGCTCACAAAATGCCCTGTTCCTATAGCTAAAATGGTTGGAAATTTGGCCCTTGAGGCCATCTAACTCTTATGGTTGTACTTGTTTTTTGTTTTAGAATTAATACAAATGTTTTGTGATATATGCTTGCAAGAATGTCAGAATTTTGTCGTGTGAAATTTACAATTTGTTTTGTTGTGTGTAGATAGTGTTTATTTGATTGCCAAGCGAGTTTTGTCATTGAGGAGTGGAACCATAAGACAGAAATTGGATAAATAAATGACAAGGTGAGTTCAATAATAGTATATCCATAGGTATATGAATATCTGTTGGATTGATTTTACAACTTGCAAAAATTAGCAAAAGATAAAAATGCTCAAAAGACAGATCATGGAGAGGAAAGCCATATGTGGGAAAGGGCAGAGGAAGAGTAGGTATGACCGGAGTATTAGTATATGTCGGAGATGATGGTATATGAAATGGTGGCAGTAGATTGAAGCAGCTTTGGCCATCTGAAGTAACTAACTAAACTAAGCAAGATCACAAAAACTGCAACAATCACATTCAAGAAAACACTCACAGATCACATGGAAATTTCAAAGCTTTCTTAATGGCATAAAACTTACATCACCTGCATTTATACAGAGATTACATCTTTGATTTATGTTAACTGTGATGAAAATGGCACTTTCTAAAAAATGGTCATCGTATTTTGCATTAATGATTTCGACCCCCATCGGCATTCCTAATGATTGTGTGGCTGCACTGCTACATGGTTAATTGTTGACTGTACTCTAAATTTATTTTTTGAGATTAAGAAATTGTAGAAAAAATAAAAGAGATAGTTTTGTCTTTTATCAAAAAAAATGAAATAATAATTTAGTTGAGATATTCCAAAAAAAAAAATAAACTGCCACGGCCACGGGGTAAAATGAGGCAAAACCAGCAATGAATAACAAAAATGAACCCAAAAAAAAACTAAATACCGGAAAATTATACAGAGCCTCCTATTTTTATTGCCACGAAACTGTCCTCTTCACAATACACACACTCTTTCTTTGCCCCGAAGTCATATTCTCTTATACACAGGCACAGCTGCATCTGTTTCTCTCTCATCATCCCTCCAATCAGGTGACTCTTTCAAGCTCGGAAACGGATCAAACTCTAGGGCTTTTTTATTTTTTAAAATAGCTCACCTGCTCATGCGTTGATTAGGTTTTCTTGAGTTAATCGCGTGCATCTGCTCTTTTCTTCTTCTTTTTCTTCCTTCAGAAATTCCAAATCACCACCTATCTGATTTATTTTCTGAAGTTGATTTTTGCGTTAAAAAATACTCCATGTACGTACGTTTTTGTTTGCCTGGGATCGGGGCGGATGTTTCTTTTCGTTTGTCAATTCACAGCCTTTTTCTTTTATTGATGCCGCGCAGTGTAATTTACTTGTATTTGCTAATCTTTATATTTCTACATCACTCGCTAATTGTGGCGGAAAATGCTGAAACCTTATTTGGCCTTGTATTTGTTGCTCTCTCTGCATATCTTTGTTTTTTGTTTTGGGGTTTGTAAATGCTCTAAATTCTGTTCAAATTGCAATTGCGAATTTGCGTTTCTCTTTTCTTAATCCTTACTTATCTTTTTGTTTGAATAGCAGTTGTGGAGTGTTGGATCTGATTATTCGTTATCTGGGGCTTAATCACGGGTAAATTCGAGTACTCATCTAAAAGAGGGTTTTATTGTTTAAGAATAAAAGATTTGGAGGTCAAGCTCTCATGAGAATTGTCAGGGGAATGCAGAAATTGATTCGTGCTGAACGGATCTTAGTGGGCCGGAAGAACAAATCACTTACCTGTGGAATCGGTGTGACTGCTCCCAAGGCTAGAACACGTGGCAAACTCAAACCTTTAGCTGTTTATCGCTAATTTGGGTAAAAGTAAAATTATAAAAGTGTCACCTTGGGTTCTCGAGCAAGAGAGGAAGTATGACTCGGATTTTAGTGCAGCGAGGTTCTGCCGGTCCATCTTCTTCGTCTAATAAAAACAGACCATCAACATCAGCACCTAGTCCGTCGTCTTCTTCAGCTTCTCCACAACCACAAGCTACTGGCACTGCACAAGTTACTCAAACAGTAAAGGATGAAAATTTGGTTGAAGTGCAAGAGCAGAATGTACTAAATGAGTTGTCAGATCATCATGCTATTTCAGACAACAAAAGTTTGGAATTTTCTCCCGGAAGTTTGAACAGTGACCTGCAAGGGATAAAATTGGTAGAGGATGAGATAGTGCATAATGATGATAATGCAGGTCCTGGAAATATTGAAGGATGTGTAGGCTTGCTGGTGGTGGAGGGAGAAGCTGATGCAATGGTTGGAAGTTCTTTCCAGAAGGTCCCTGGCAGTTCATATCCACCACCACCACCTCCTATACCACCTCCGAAGCCTTATTCTGTGAACTCGACTTCTAGGAGATCTCCATCTGCGGATTCAAATGCAATGCGAATAGGGGCATCTAGGAGATCCGCTGTCTTGCCTGGTGTATCGATCAGATCACCACCCACTGGATCTCGCCCATCTTCACCTCGGTCTCATAGCGAAGGTGAAGGATATAACAGTGCTGATGAGCAGAGCCAGAGTTTTAGTTCGGTCTATGATGATGCAGTGAGTTTTTTTGGCGTTCAGCATTTTAGAGCAATGATTTTTCATTTACACATGCTGCTGCTGGGTTCATATAATTGGTTATCATTGAGTTCTACTATTCAACCTTTATACGAATCAAACTAAGCAGCTATCTACAAGTCATTGATTTACTCATTAAATTTTTGTGCTCCATTCCTGTTGCATTGTTAAATTAATTCTGGGGGTCCAGATATATATGTGTTACAACTTACAACTTGCTAAAGAATGATAGTTCATGAGCCAGAGTAGTGCGATAACCACTTCTTTTATCTGATACAGGAAAGAGAACACCAGTTTCAGATTGATTTAAGGCGAGTGAAAGGCTTGGAAGTGAGAAAAATGTTAGAGGATGGGAACTGTCTTTTTCGTGCTGTTGCTGATCAAGTATATGGTGATTCAGAACTATATAATTTGGTTAGACAGATGTGCATTGACTATATGGTAATTTTCTGATTTTTGTTTGCATTATTACATCCTTTTGTATTTGCAATCAATGCATGCCAGCTAACTAAAAATAAATTTCACTGGCAACATTCAGTTGTACCATCAAAGAAGCGTAATCCTAATATATCTTGTGGTTACTTCCTGAGCAGTAGTTATTTTACAAGTCTTTTGGTGGATTGAGTTGCTTGCAATTTCTCTGGTAATTTCGCATTAAACATAGTACTTTGCATTTAAAAAATGATTTGTCCTTAAATAGTTCCAATTTCCATGAAAGTTACATGGAAAAAGCATGAGCTGAATATCTTACTACATGCTAAGGATCCTATTTTCTTAAAAAACCTATGATCTTCTACTATATAATCCCTCCGTCCCAAGTTACATGAGTCTGTATTCCATTTCGGGTTGTCCCACGTTACTTGAGTTATATCCATTTATGAAAAATGAAACAACACATTTAATGTCTATTACTTTTCTCTCAGCTATTTTACTCTCTCGTCTCTCTCTTAATTTATTTCCTGTCCACTTAACCATTAAACACCACTTTCTTAAATCTTGTGCCAAATGGAAATGGCTCAAGTAACGTGGGACGGATGACGTATTATCTGAACTGCTCTTTTGACTTATTATGTAAGCAAATTAGTACAGATAAGTGCATCTACCTATTTGCTCATCAAATATTGTCTTTTCCTCCTAGTAGACACATCTGACCTTACATGACATGTGTAAACAAGTCCCCCTTATGCATCTGAATCTTTATGTAAAAGACTATTAGCTTATCAGAGACCTTTTATGGGCTTTTAAAGATACCTTTGTTGATCAAACGACACTATGTTGAGCACTACAAGACTGTATTTGGCAATGAGTGGCAATTTAAACTTACGCATTTGATTACACATATGGTGTGTTGGGAGGTGTTGGATCTGCTGGTTTCTTGAGTTATGTTGGACATAATCCAATGAAGTTTCTGAGGGTGTTACTATGATGTCATGTCCAAGTGGGACACCAATGCACTTTTTAAAGTTTGTCTGTTGGCTACCTTTATAGTGATACAACATACTAGTACTAGAATAAAGATGAAATCTGTTAAAAATTAAAATGATCAACATCTGCTTCTTGACTCAGATGAACTTTCGACAACCTGTTTAAATGATCTATTTCCAACAATCATCATCCTGATATGATTACATATGAGTTTTAGATTGAGAATTCAAAAGCAGATGAACTTTCAACAACCAGTACAAAAAGATCTCATTCCAACGATTAGCATCCAATATATTTGTTTGGGTTGTTCCCCTTAAGAACATAACAAAACAATATCTGTTATGAGTTACATGCTTATAAACCTTATATATTTAATATATATTAAGTACTTTTTTTTCTGTCATAAGAAAAGGTTTAATTTCCCAGGCATCTTTTCCAGATGTCTTGTTCATGCATTAACCATATGATGTAAATTGTTTTGTTGTAGGAGCGGGAAAGAGATCATTTCTCACAGTTCATAACAGAAGGTTTTACTTCCTATTGCAAGAGGAAGAGAAGAGATAAGGTACATTCTTGCAAGTTTTCTTCCTCACAAATAGTACTAGTAGTGTCAGAACTTGCTCATAAATAATGGAGTATATGAAACAGTTAAGTTCCAAGTCCTAATATTTTCACTCACCAATAGTATCTAAATGGGAAATTTCCTGTACTGTCCTTTTTTTAAACATGAGCAACTTGCTAGAACTTAGGGATTATATGCCTTTGGTAATGTCTTCGAAATTGAGCACTCGCGTACGAGTCTCTGTCGAGGAGGAACTTGCTTTTATGTTGTTATTATTTGAAATGATAAGGAACCAAGTCATTTTGTTTCTTGTGTAGTGTATTAATAATTTTTCGACCCAACTCTAATGAGAACGAACAGGGCAAAAGAGGAAGGACCTGAGCTTGATTCTTCATAATTTAGCCATTTAGGGTTGGTTTTTCTTCTTTTGCAGGTCTATGGAAATAATGTGGAGATCCAGGCTTTGTCAGAAATGTATAACCGGCCTATACATATACATTCTTGCAGCACAGGTGTTTTATTCGCATATGATGATTTTTGAGTCGGATTTTCTATGTTATAATGAAATCCCTTCTCTTGTCAGTCTGCTAATTAAATCACTATTTATGTGATGCAGAACCTATCAATATATTCCACGGAAATTACAATACTGACACGCCTCCGATACGGCTAAGCTACCACCACGGGAATCACTACAACTCTCTTGTTGATCCACGTAGGCTGACCATTGGTGCTGGGCTTGGATTTAGCTCCCTTCAAGGGGTAAGTGTATCTGTTTATGAAAATTCCTTCATATTCCATGTCCAAAGTTCTCATCCTCGCCATATTTGGTGTTAATTTGACAGATGGACATTGATAAGGGTAAAGTAAAAGCAGCAATCAAAGCTCAACAGGATCAACAAATCGATAATGTAAGTGGAGTATATACTAACATCTCTAAAGAATGGAATAATGAATCACCTGTACTCCAAAACTTATAGTAATAGATTTGTTCCATTTGGTAGGCACTTCTTGCTGAGGGGCGCTTCTACTCCGACCTTGAGCTGACTGAGAAAGAAATTGAACGCATGGTGATGGAAGCTTCAAGGGCAGAGTATCTAGCCGCTGACAAGTTCAAGCAACAAGTAGGTCCTATGGAGTCCTCAACTTCTGGAGCTGAGCCCTCATCTTCTGCAGCAAGTGAGTGCTTACATTACCATGATTATACTGAGAAGCCTAAGACAATTAATGAATTCTTTGCTAGAAGCTGAACATGTAAACCTCACCGACTTGTCAGGATCATCAGGAAGCGAAGCCAGACAGGAAGGAGGGCATGACCAGGGGCCGGCCGGTTCAGTTCTGAATGGCAGCATGCAGCAGCTGTTGTCTATGGGGTTCAGCTATCTGCAGGTGATCGAGGCGTATAGCATTTTTGGAGACGACGTAGATTCCATGATCTGCTACCTGATTGAAACGAGCAGTAGTGGCAGAAATAAAGGCAAGGCAACCGAGAAATAAGAATCACCGGAGCCGTAGTCAAGACTCTGTTTTATGTTGTTTACATATGAGAAATAAGAATCTCATTTGCCAGCTTGTAGAATTTTGAACCTGCTCTGTTTTTTATGTTGTTTTCATATGAGAATCTGTGTTTTTTTTCAACAGCTGTGACACAAACATATCACAATACCTCTCGCCATTGAAGAGTCATGTTCGTTGTTTTTGAGATCTTGTATTTTATTTATGTGGAAATGGTTTAGAATCTTTAGATTGTGGTAATTTTAGATACTGGTGTCAGTGGCGGCCCTATATTGGAGTATCATTTTTGAAAAATCTTGTGCCTAAAATAAGCAATTCAAGTAATGTGCTAAAATACAAGGAGATTATTGTAAGAATAAAAGCATTAATAGTAGTAATCGTTGAATTGGATGTTCCATTACAATAATTTATTTCATTCATTTGTTTACCAAAAAGCAATCATATATTTTTATTTATTTAGCCTATCCGTTAAAGTTACTAGTAGTAAGGATTTTTTTTCTCTATAAATATATGATTTTTTGCATTATAATCCACAGAAGTATTATTAGTATTATTGTACTGTCACTAGTCCTCACTAATTACCTATTTTGCCATTTTTTCATTTAATTCTTATTTCACTCACAATATGTATAAATTAATACTGCCCCAATATATCACTGACAGTATGTATAGTAAGTACTATAGCATAAAACTAGGATTTAGGCCATCAACAATAGGAATAGCCCAGCAATAGCCTAGCCACTGCCACATCATCAGCACTAACAATCCTCCTGCCACATCATCAAAACAAGCAAATAGCCCAGCAATAGCCCAGCTATAGCCTAGCCACATACTATCCACATTACTATTAACAAATATGTACAAAATGAAATAATTAACAATCACACAATATACAGAATTAAATTTACGACACAAAAACGAGAAAATTCACTAATATTAATAAAATTTAAAAAGTACATTAATTTAAAAAAATTACATAATTAAAAAAAAACTAACGTCGTGCAGTCCTCCGCGCCCATAACTCTTCAATTAAATCCTTTTGGAGTCGAATATGAGCCTCCGTTTGGCTCATGTCGGCATGTGCTTGGAGGCGGCCGTCTTCATCGTGGGGTACCCCACTCCGTACGTTAGGGGCGGCAACGCTGTGGCTTGGACCAGCTTCATTATCGTCGTTGGCCCAATCAGTCAGTTGTCCACCTTCATCTTCGACAATCATGTTGTGCATGATTATACAGGCGTACATTATATCAGCAATGCAGTCGACGTGCCACAAACGCGTTGGCCCCTTAACTGCCGCCCATCGAGCCTGGAGCACACCAAATGCGCGTTCCACGTCCTTGCGCGCCGACTCCTGTCGTGCCGCAAAGCAGGCCTTCTTCTCATCTCCTGGGCATCAGATCATCTTCACAAAGACGGGCCACCTTGGGTATATCCCATCCGCCAAGTAGTAGCCCATATCATGTCGGTTGTCGTTGGCGACAAAACTGATGGCCGGACCGACACCCTGACACTGCTCGTTGAAAAGTGGCGACGAGTTGAGGACGTTGAGGTCGTTGTTCGAACCAGCTATCCCAAAATACGCATGCCAAATCCACAGCCGGTAATCAGCTACGGCCTCGAGGATCATCGTGGGATTCTTTCCCTTGTAGCCGGTAGTGTACATCCCCTTCCAGGCGGCGGGGCAATTCTTCCACTCCCAATGCATACAATCTATGCTGCCTAACATCCCTGGGAACCCATGCTGTTCCCCGTGCATCCGCAGCAGATCCCGGCAGTCATCGGGGGTAGGGCTTCGAAGGTACTGATCACCGAATATTTCAATCACGCCCTGACAGAAATACTTCATACACTCCAGGGCAGTCGTCTCACCGATGTGGAGGTACTCGTCCCACATGTCTGCAACGCCTCCGTAGGCCAACTGCCGGATTGCCGCAGTGCACTTTTGAATAGGAGTGTGGCCGGGTCTGCCAGCCGCATCGTGCCTAAAGCGGAAATACAGATATCGTTGCTCCAATCCGTTAACAATACGCATAAATAGGGACCTGCGCATCCTAAAACGGCGCCTGAAAAGGTTGGCGTTGAACCGCGGCTCCTGTGCGAAGTAGTCTTCGTAGAGGCGCTGATGTGCAGCTACGTGATCACGATCAATCACCGCTCGGCGGTGTACCACTGGTCGAGGTCGAGGTACCGCCGGCGGCAAGGCCCTCTGAATCCATTGATCAATCTCACGGTTCGTATAGGCCTCTAGCGCTTCGTTCATTATACGCTCGTACTCCTCAGCATCCCCACCAGTCCCACCACTACCACCGGCGTTACTCATTTCTAGGTGTTGATCTTGTACAGAAATTAAGATAGAGAGAGTACTCGTTAATACAAGTGGTGCGAATGAAAATGACGGGCAAGTCGCGTATATATAGTGTTTCGGAAACAAAAAAAAAAATTAAAAATTTGCGCTAGGCGGTGCTCTAGGCGATCCGGACGCTGCAATAGCGCCTAGCGGATCGCCTAGCGCCACGGAACCGCCTAGCGCTAGGCGGTTTTTTTTCGCAAAAATCGCTGGGCGGCTGCAATAGACCGCCTAGCGCCGGCGCTCTGCTAGGCGGTGCGCTAGGCGCTATTGTGGATGCTCTGACAGTGTAATAAACAATGAGACGAAATGACTAATATGCCCTAGCCCAACATAATTAAAGCCTGAGAAATCGCGGCGAGTTCAGATACAAAAGGTGTGTTGTGCTTGAAATTGATTTCATTTAGGGGCTCTCTCTCTCTACTGACGCTGAGGAGGAGTGAGATGGAGCCTGAAACGATGTCGCAGAACGGGAAATTGATGCCCAATCTCGACGAGAAGACCACCAAAGTCCTCAATCTTACGGTGCTGCAGCGGATCGATCCATTCGTGGAGGAGATTCTCATCACCGCTGCCCACGTCACCTTCTACGAATTCAACATCGACATTAGCCAATGGGTACGCTGTCTCAACACATCTCTCCAGCAGCAATTCAGTTGTTGAATCTGGTGATTCGTTTAGGGGTTTTGTGTTGTTAACTTTGTTGATTGTGGATATTGGTTGGCAGAGTCGAAAGGATGTGGAAGGCTCACTTTTTGTCGTCAAAAGGTGAGGCTTTCATTGCTTTGCTCCTCTTTTCTCCACTTCTTCCATCCTTTTTATCATTTCATTTCTGGTAGATTGATTTAATAGAGTATTTGGATGAAATTGTGTTGTTTCGATGTTGGCTGGGGAATTTTGTGAGGATGTTGCAATTTATTTCTGCGTGATCTGATGTCTGAGGTTTTTCTTTGTTCAGGAATACCCAACCAAGGTTCCAGTTTATAGTAATGAACCGCCGAAATACTGGTTAGTCACTCATTTCCTTTCATCTGTTTAATTACTTTGGGGTACTGATTGGATTTGTCTTCCACTGATATTGCCAACTTTTTGGATGAATAATAAATTGGACTACTATAAATATAGACCCTAATCTCTTTGGCATGACCGTTTGGCTTTTCAGTATAAGTGCTCTCAGTTTCCTGCTAGGCATAAGTAAATGGGAGATCCACCACTGGTCCTATACAGTTCTGCTAAATAATCTTTATTAAAATATGCAATTGTTTTGAGCATGCCATTGCTATCTTTGGATATTTAAGGCATGTATTGCTGTTTCAAGCAGATAATCTGGTGGAGAATCTATTGGGAGATTTTGAGTATGAAGTCCAGGTTCCATATCTCTTATACCGAAATGCTTCCCAAGAAGTTAATGGGATATGGTTTTACAATGCCCGGGAATGTGAAGAGGTTGCAAATCTATTTAGCAGGTGTGGGGTCAAATATTTTACTATTGTTTTTGTTTGCACCTGTTAGTGTGTAGGTCCATCAGATTGTGGCAATGTTATCAAATAGCGGATATGGCGGCGCCATGGCGCTATGGCATGGCGTTCCGTGGTGGAAACGCCATAGCACCATGTCGCTGCCATAGCACCGCCATATCCGACATTTGACAACATTGCGTGTGTACTGCATTTAGGAATAGGGCATTATGCAAGAAACATGGTGGTTAGAGTGGTATATTATGCTTTATTAATTGTTTAAAGTGTTTTAGATGTTATATTTTTAATATTTTTGAATTTTTGAATTATATATAAATATATAAGTATTATTTTATTTATTTAATTTTTGACCGCCATATCCGCCATACTAATACGCCATATCCCTGTGGCGGTTTTTAGGCAAGCCGCCATACGAGATTGATAACATTGGATTGTGGTCAAGGTGCTAATTTGTAAAGGTTTAATCAGGTTATATACTTAATTACTTATATTACGGGAGGTGCTATGTGGTTGTCTAGTAAATCTATCTAATTGTTTGTTTGTAGTTATATGGTGATTATGAATTTTCTTGTGACAACTTGGAGTTCAGTGGCAATAAGTCTCATGCGTTCATGCATGTACTTTCTTAATGGTATTGAAACAATAGCTTATTTAGTTATTTTGCCTACAGTTGTTTGGATAGTTAAGTAATTTACATGGACAAAATGAGAAAGTATTAGACGAGGTATTGATTTAGGAACATCTTATTGGAAGATGTCATTTCAAAATTTTGTTGGCTCTTTTATCGTGGAAGGTTTGTATTTTGTTTATTCGTTTGCATGAGAAATACATTGTAGTGTTGCTGCATTGTGTTTTGTCAGGACAAACTACAAAGTTATATGGGCTCATGTTGACTTTTTCATCGTTTAGCATTCATATAAATTTGATAATAAAACAAAGCATGCATCAAATGAACATTGCTAAAACTTAGTTGTATACTTGTAAAAACTAGTTAACCTTTCCTTCACATCTTTCCCTTTTCCGACCGTCCAGTGCTCTTGAGATCTTTTGTAATCATTTATAGCGTAGGCTTGATACTTCTTTTTCTTATCTATGTCTGCTTCATCATGTTAATGCCCTGTTTCCTTTTTCTAGGATACTTAATGCATATTCTAAGGTGCCTACAAAGTCCAAAGTCTCTTCTGTGAAAAGGTAATTCTAGTTTGTATCTATTTAATTCTCATTGACGTGAAGTTCACTAAGCTGATATTATGAGATTTGAGTTTACCTTGGCTACATCATGATCAATCAGACTGCTCTAATCTCACAACAATCAATCATTCTGTTAGGTTTAGCTTACTAATTTCAACTAACAAATACAGTGGATTTCTATGCTGAAAATCCCTCCTTAATTCTACTTATTATCTTCTCAGTGAATTTGAAGAACTAGAAGCAGTTCCTACACTGGCAGTAATGGATGGTCCCCTAGAGACAACATCTTCCATTGCTAATGCAACAGAGGTTTCTGATGATCCTTCTTTTATGAACTTCTTCAGTGTACGTTTCTTTGTCCTTTTAAATTCGTGATGTTTGCTGAGTTTTGACTTTTGAGTATTCCATAGAAGGTTAGACTTGATGAGTAAGCATTTTATACATATTTTCCTTTTGTTAGTATCCATAAACTTATCAATGTGGTGTAGTTGAGTTAGGGAAAGGTGAAATACATTGCTGCTGGGATTTCCAATTTCCCTTTAGAATATTGTGCTTTCTTTGGTCAACCTAACTTAGGATCAAGAATCACTCTGCCGTGATATGAAAGTAGAGTTAAGTCTGCATTTAATGTAGAGACTAATGCTCTAATTATTTATTTGTTTCTGTATTAGTAATTGTTTATCCAATGACTATTGAAATGATTCATGTTGTGAAACATATTGGGATAAATTTGAATGTGGAAATTATAAATTTGCAGAATGCTTTGAACATAGGAGCTGCTCCGCATACAACAATGTCTGGACAGCCTTTCAACCCCTCTGCAACTGTTATTCCTGCATCCCATCCACAGATTGTTTCTCTGCCAACTTTGACAACTGCTCAACCACCATCTAATTTATCTGCTTCTACCCCTAAAATGTCCATTCTTGAAAACACAGAACGTACCACAGCACAGCGTTCAGCTGATCTTGTGAAACCATCGACTTTTTTTGGGCCTCCTCCTTCCTCTGCTGGACTGGCTTTACCACCCGTATCATCAGCAATTCCAACTGCACCTCCATTAAATACTCCAGGAAATCTACAGAGACCATATGGTGCACCATTACTTCAGCCATTTCCGCCACCAACACCCCCACCATCACTCACTCCAACTGCTCCTACACCAATTTATGGGCCACCTATCAGCAGAGAAAAAGTTCGGGATGCACTTCAATTGCTTGTTCAGGTATGCATTACAATTCGTAAAATCTTAAACTGCGCATCAAAATATGTGATTTTTGCATTGTTATAAAATTAACATTGGTATTATTCTTACGCTCATGGTCATATAATTTTACTCGTAGGACAATCAATTCATCGACATGGTTTACCGAGCAATGCTTAGTGCAAACCAACAATCGTGATAAGTCATCAGAGGTTGCCGGTCAAGTTTCCGTATCCTGCCTTAATTGTCAGTAGGAGGAAATTGTACAAGTCATTGTTCAGTATGTAGTTTTCTACTAACCATAAATGTTCCTATACCGTCCTTGTATAGAGTTTGTATTAACCCATAGAAGTTGATTTATATTTCGTCACTTCCTCAATATATTGTTTCATTTTCACATTATGGTTATTACCTTTCTTAGCACCCGAAATCAATTTCGACTATGTTGAGTTAAAGCCATAAAACTGGAATATTTGTAAGACAAATAGAGATAATTTGGGGCTCGTAATGGGTTAAAGTTAATTCACTTAAAAATTCTGTAAAGAAGAATAAGCAGGAAAATTATCAGCTCCATCAACATTAAACTAGTCTAAACAAAATACTCAGCATACAATTACGTGGTGAGCTCTGTTAAGTATGATGCTTTAAACAAAATTTTTTCTACATTAGTCTATCCCCTAAAGTATGAGGGAGGGCTGAATTGACCAAAGATGCCAACCATAGGATTGAGCACTGCAGCTCCCATCCAAGATCTATATGATGCCACATTAATGAATCTAACCAAGTGCTCTGAGAGTTAGGCTGTCTTGACTCTGCGGGAGGTGGGGCGACGAAATAGGCTTATCAGATCATCTAGACCCTGTGGAAATATATGTCAGATTTGAGCCCTTTTTGTATCAGATGTCTTCCACTATAACGATTTCATAAAATTTGGGTGGAGAATGAAGAGGGTGGCCTACCCTTGTAGTTATAACCAAAAAACTGAATAGAGTAATAAGGTAAGACCCGAGAACAAGAAGCAGAAGTAAGTCAAATGTCACACTTGCGACCTGCAACAAGGAGAGTGGTTAGGGTCAGTTGATTTCACTGAAGGATTAATTTCTATGCAAGGTAAAATACAATGGATTTATATCAAATTAGGGACACACATAGATGGCAACAAATGTTCTTTTGCTGGCATTAACAATCAATCTAGGACCGATGATATAGCCTAAAGAGAATTGAAGAAAAAGAATCTAGAGAACAAATTTCCAAATTGATGCTCAATACGGCAGATCAAATCAGATTTCAGAATTTTAGATTTGCACCTGATAGATGTGTAATCTGCCGCTTGTTGAGTCATAAAAAGTAAACATCCCGTCAAGTACTTCATGTTGCACTCTCACATCAGCAGTGTGATCTTCCAGTTCCTATCAGTGAAAATTTTGACCAGTTAAAAGTGGGAAAAACTCAAAATATTGATCACGTGAGATCATTTCCTATTACAAAGGACACAATACCAACAAACCACAAACTACAATCTGGGTCAAGGAACAATGTAACAATGAACTGCTCTTTGAAGTAGAAGAACTATATACCACTAGTTCTGATTACCTATTGAAACAAATCTAATTAGAAACATTAGCTAATCCTAGGCCTGAATACCTCGTGAGTATGAAATCTCATTCCAGATAGTACAGGAATAATTGAAAAAAAGGCTCCTGTATATTTGACAAGGAGTGAACTTAAATTAGATTAGATAGATATACCTTTTTCAGTGCCATGATAAGAGGATCATTCTTGGAAAGAAATGGAGCCACTCGAGGTGTTGTTGACAAGAATTGTAACCATGAACGTATATAAGAAGGATTTACAGATAAGCTACTATCTTCTGCAAATATATCAATGTTTTTTCCCTCTTGGCCATAAATATGCCTCTGTTTATGAGAGAAACTTTTGTTAGAAAACTAATAATATAATACAATCACTTCCATGTTAAAATGGAATTTAAGAAAAAACTGGCTTGAGGTCTTACAGCAAGAGTTTCAGCAACTAATTTTGCACTTCTGGTTATTGAATCTTCATCAACAAATTGCCTGCAGAGGTGACAAGGGTTGACTAAAGAATGACTCATACAAGAAAGAAAAGAGTTTCAAATTCAAAAGAAAAATAAGTGAATCTCATTCCTTGAGTTACAACCTGCTATCTGACAGACTTCCAACACTTTCTAAAAAATCAGGTGCGACAGAAAGCTCAGACAGTGTTGCTGCAGTTACTCTCAGTCTCGAAAATTGTTCATGCTCCCATGCAACCTAGAGTCATATACATCTTGAGCATATAAAACCTCAAAATTGATGAATAGAGAAAAACAATGAAACAGATTAGAGAAATATTTCATCTTTTACAGATGAAGACGAGCCTCTAGCGAGTACTGCTCACTGGAACATATCAGTTTAACTCATAAGATAGCACAAAATAACTAATATAGACCCACTATACCAAAAAAACATAAGAGTTCTAAAGGTGCAAGTGATATGACCGGCCATACCACAATTCCACGAATCCTCAAGCAGCCATGTCAAAAAGAAGAATCATACTTTATCTTAAAATACTACTATAAACTAATTTTTAGATCATTGTCCAAATAAATGAAAGGCTAGTAAAATATAATGCACATATAACAGTCTTATAACATTTTCAGTACCTTAGAAATGGTGAGGAACTACACCATTTATGAAATTCTATGGTGCAACCAAGGAAAAGAAGTAAGCAAATTTAAAATCTCGCATTTTGGATCTGATGTTGCCTACCCGAGGATTAGAAATATTAATCTTCTTGTGCTTCAGCCCAACTTTAAGCCCAAGTTCTTTAGACACACTAGAGAAACCCTGCAACAGTCCATTTGTAAACACTGCAGGAAGCACTTGAGGAATAAACAGCTGTCTTATGACAATCCTGTCTTTTTCTCAGGGATTTACCTCAAAGATTTGTTTAATGTAGACATTCTCGGGAGGCTTGGACACATGGATATATAACTCATCACGGATTGAACCAATGCTATTCAAGCAAATGGAATAATCAATAGTCTCACGCAAGCGTTGATCCAAACTATGAAGCCACTATAACAGGGGTAAAATGTCAGACTATATAACAATGATCCAAGTGTATAAGTCCTTTCAAAGAATAAGCACCTTATGAGTCCCATTGTAATTATAGGGTCCTCCAGATGTCAGCACAAAGAGTAAATTATGCCTTCCTCTTGTCTTAGGATTTGAATATAAAATTGAGAACAATCTAGCTATTTCTAGGAGTGCCACAACACCACTTCCATTGCTGTCACTTCCCACAGATAATCCCTGTTAGCATTGAGATGCGTAATAAGAGCCTGGCCAACAATAATTAGATGCAAGTAGGAAAGAGATTTACTGGTGCAGCCCCGAATGTATCATATGATGCCACTACAGCTATGGTAGGAAGTTGAGTTGAATCTCCCTCAGCTCTCAATCCTGGCAGCCAACCCTGAAAACATGAATAAAGCTTACAAATAAGTCGAAGTCTGTTACAGACTCCAGTGTTTTCCCACAGCACTTGTGCAAGAGAACAAATGTAGGGTTTATAGACCAAATGAACTCTCTCTCCTGATATGCTAGTCTTTTGGCATGAGTTCTCCATTTTGGTATGTGAATTGGATGGATTGATGTGAATCCTACCTGAAGGTGTGACCACGGGGTTGCCATTGAAGATGTAAGCCCAAGGGGAAACAAATGAATGGTGGGCCTTGCTTTGGGTTTTCCACCCAATGCGTGCCGTCCGGTTCGAAAGATGGATGGTGGGATTGATATGAATCCCATATCAGTTCCACATGAAAGTGTGGAATGACATATAAATGATAGTCAACACTTTACCCTTGACCATGGTTTTGGTTACGTTAGGGTTCCCTAGTTTATATGCTAATCAAGTCATAAATGTAGAGCTCAAAGACACATCGAACTAGCCACTAAATTCAAATATCCTAGATATCACAATAGAAAATAGAAGGCAAAACTAGAACCTGAATATTTGATATAGTTGGAGACACAATTTTCTTAGGTTCAGGAGCAGCAACAACAAGCTTGTATCTGAAACATGTTTATGACGGAATCAGCTACACAAATTGATTAGTTGAAAATGATTCCCAAACAAAGATATCAACTAACCCGCCAGTTGTGGCAGTTGCCAGCTGACCAGTAGCATCATTCTTCTTGACATCAGCTAGGACAGCATTGACATGGTCATCCTCAAAACTGAAGTACACAGGATACTGAAAAGTGGGAAAATTATAATCCGGTAACAAACACTAACTGAAAATTAGAAATTAAGTTATCCAATTATAGAATCAAATAACAAATAAGCTATGAACATTAGCCAGAAGCTAAGCATAAGATAGACAATGTCCATCGCCTTTTCATAAGTACATTAAATGTCAGCTTTATGTAGCATAGCTTTTCAAAGGAATAATCTATTTCACTCACAGGGATGTTTGCATGTATAAGCAACCGTTCCAGTTCAAGCAACACTTTATTGATGCCTGCCGAAGAATCATAACCTACATCATCCACGCTATCTATGTTCTGTGGGTTGAAAACCTGGGGGAGTAGAACCAATAAACCACCTAATGGCTTCTTCTCCTCAATATATTCTGCAATGATATGGTACGAACAAAGGAATAGGTAACTAGGTAAGTATGATATAAATTAGTGGTGAGGATTTGCGATAAGCTTATCACAACCAAAACTGAAGCATACTGATACTGTCATTCAGGAGTTGAAGAATTTAAGTAGATTTAGTAAAGTCAGAAAAATAAAATGAATTCAACTGAACCACACGACTTTATTCATAAATAACGCCTAGAATATCTAGATTTTCTGGAAAACACAAAGAAACGAGCTGCCTTTCCCTTTTTGATTGTTCAAGTATTCAGTCAACTTAACTATCCAAAACAGACAAGCGCATAACTTCACCGATAACAATAGCTCTGAATTCCATAACTTGGAGCATCGAGTAAAAAGCAAGTAGGAAGCAGGAAATGAAGGAATTAGCGACCTCTGATGAAAGTGAGATTCAAATCGCGGAGGGGGAGTATTAGGACGGTGCGGGAGAGATCCGAAGCTGCTGAGGATGAGGAGAAGAGAGAAGATGCGGCGTGGTGATTGAGGGCGGCTAGTCTGGATCCAAACGGCACGCCAGCCAGATCGTACTGAACGAGGCGGTAGACGTCAACGACGGCTACGGCGTCACAGAGCTCGACGCAAGTCATGACTATAATCAGTAGCGTAATTGCCGACGAGTATACCGGGTCCACCAACGCCGATTTCGCCATTGGTAGAGGTTTTGGACCTTTGATATTAAAACTGAATACTCAAAGAGTGTGGAGTCCAAGTCTAAATAGTGTATAGTCTATATATATCTGGTGTGTTTGTGAGAGACATTATTAAAAAAAACATTTTTGTCTATATATATCTGGTGTGTTTATGAAACCATCCACGGTAGGAATAGGCCAGCAATAGCTCAGCCATAGCCTAGCCACTGCCACATCATCAGCACTAAAAATTCTCCTGCCACATCATCAAAACAAGCAAATAGCCCAACAATAGCCCAGCCATAGCCTAGCCACATAATATCCACATCACTATTAACAAATATATACAAAATGAAATAATTAACAATCACACAATATACGAAATTTAATTTACGAGACATATACGGGAAAAGTTTAATAATAATATTAAAATTTAAAAAAGTACAATAATTTTAAAAAATACATTAATTTTAAAAAAATACAATAATAAAAAGGAGTGCCAATTCACTCCTCGTCTCCGTCGTCGCCGCCTCCGTCGCTGTCGCCACCATCGCCGCCGCCACCACCGCCGCCGCCGCCGCCGGTCTCCCTCCGTGCCGCCTCCAACTCGTCCTGCAGGCTCATGAGCAAGGTTTGAAGCACGCTCTTCTCCACGGGATCCGTCGCCACCCGTCATTCGGCCATCGTCTTGATCAACTGAGCGCGCGTTTGGGCGCGAGCGAAGAATTTGAGATCCTCGGTGGATTGGCCAAGGGGGGATGCCGACTGGACCTCCTAGGAAGCCCCGGCGTTCCCCCTCGCCTCCCGCTGAGCGCGATTGCGCCCCATCGGGCGAGGTCGGCCACCGACCGAACGCGGCATGGGGAACTCTTGCGTCGTCTCGGGGAGGTTGTGGGAACCACCGCTGCTGCCGCTGAAATCGCCGGTGTAGTTCAGTCGTTGCTTCTTCGGCCAGCCAGAGTCGACACCTACTCGGAACTTCTCGGACTCGTTCAGCACAAGATAGCAGTTCCAGTAGGTGAAGTACTGGTATACCCCCTTCAGTGGGAGGCTTTCTCAGCTATTCTCCTGCAGTCCTCCTCCGTTTGGCCACTGCTCATCATGCGGAGTGCGTTGGTGTACAAACCCGAAAATCGGGAGACCGCACCCCTGATTCGGTTCCAGGCCTTCCGGCAATCCTCCCCGTTGCGTGGCCTCCCCTCCGGGCAAAATCTCATGTAGGCTGCTGCTATCTTGCCCCACATGTTGACGATCCTCTGCTCGTTCGAAACGAGAGGATCGTCGCAAACACTCACCCACGCCTTGCAGAGCGCGACGTTCTCCTCGTCCGTCCACCTCCTCCGTACCTCCTCCTCACCCGGCTGCGACGACTCGCCGACCTTCTTCTTGCACTTCTTCGCGGGGGCGCCACGCATCCGCTCTGCCCCCCCCTTCAACGAGAGTTTCCGGAGCTCCGGGAGTATCAAACACCAAGTCATCTAAGGAGAAACTATCAAACCCCAAGGGCGTTTTGGTCGATGTGTGCGATGAACCAGTCGAAAAATCTAAACTGGGGCGATAGACATCCCCCGCCGTCGCCGGGGACCCCCCATAAGTCCACTGTGTAGCCGGTACTACCCCCGGAGTCCCATGTGTCGGCGGTACCCCCCCGGGCATCATCTGCATCCCGGGTGCCCATCCCGGTGGTGCCCACCCCGGTACCGCCGGAAACCCCCCGTTGGCATCCCGGAATACATCTGCTGCCACGGGTACATGTTGTAGTACCCGGACATCTGACCCCATCCACTTCCCACGGGGATCGACGGAGTTTGTGACCCGCTACTCCCGAAACTAGGCTCGTTGTTGAGATCCATTTCCCTTGATGATCTTGTACAGAAATTAAGATAGAGAGAGTGCTCGTTAAAACAAGTGGTGCGAATGAAAATGACGAGCAAAGCGCGTATATATAGTGTTTCGGAAAAAAAAAATTTTAATTTCACGCTAGGCGGTGCGCTGGGCGATCCGGGCGCTGCAATAGCGCCGAGCGGACCGCCCAGCGCCACGCGACCGCCCAGCGCTGCGCGGTTTTTCTCTCCATTCGCCCACTGGGCGACTGCAATAGACCGCCCAACGAACCGCCCAGCGCCGGCGCTCGGCTGGGCGGTATTGTGGATGGTCTGAGAGACATTTAAAAAAAACATTTTTGTTGATCACTCACGTACTGAACTCGTCTTTTGATGGAACTAGTATCAACACCCGTGCTACCCGTGCTTAATTACACATTTTCAATAAGAGCATCCACATTCGTGCTCATTTTCAATAAGAGCATCCACATCCGTACTCTTGCCAATAAACACGAATGTGGGCTCGGTCCCACTTTTACTCCCTGCTCTTAGGCAATAGCACAACACTCACATCAGTGCTCTTCCGCAAGGACAAGCTCAAGGGTCCCTCCATTATATTATTCAATTTAAATAAAAATATTTCCACAAAATTAAAATGCATTAAAATTACCCGAAATAATATTACAAATTATAAAAAAATTAAAAATTACATAATTAAAATACTAAAATTTAAAAATTACATAATTAAAATCCTAAAAATTAAAAATTACCCTGTGGATGACTATTCATCCGGCTCTACCCCCAATGTTCTTTGGAGACCCCGTATCATCGCCACATGCGATCGAAGTTGCTCGGAGGTCATATTTGACCTATCGGCCAAATTGAGTTGGGCCAAAATCCCCCACAACGAGTTGGTGGGGGGTTGAGGTGGCATATAGGGAGCGGGGGCGGATGGAGTCGCGGCGCGACGGCGGTTGGCCGCCGCCTTCTTCCTTCCTTGCGGTCGGCGTTGGGAACTGCTCGGGCCGGCGTCGGGGCTACCCAAGTTAGCTCCGGCAAGTTAGCTAGCCACATCTTCGGAGCAGGCGTCGGATATGGATACCGACCTCGACCGTTTGGAGGAGGAGCTAGAATAGGATGTTACGCCTCCCCTATACTTCAGATGCGACCGCGTCTCCTGCCAAATGCTGAGGTACTTGAACGATTTGTAGTTCATGGATTGGTAGGTCGCCAAGGCGGAACTGGATGATATCAAGCTCGCTCCGGCCGCTCCCGGCCGACCGCTCTTCCTCGAGGTAATACCCCTGGAACTTTTGGATTTCTTCGTTGGCTCTGTATATGGCATTGCGCACCATACTCTCGTTGCGCTCGATTATTCCAGCCGACCGGTTTTGATTGTACCGGCAACATATGCGCCACCAATAATGGTCCGTGGATTGGTTCATGCCAACCTCCGAATCTTCGGAGATTGACAAGAACGCTTTGAACAATTGCTCCATCTCCCGCGGAGTGTACGGGGTGCGGACACCGCGAGTAGGAAGAGGAGGAGTTTGAGAGGAGCCGCTCTCTCCCGCTCTAGGCACGGATGGCTCGGGTGTCCACCCGTATTGCCATTCGGGGGCATCTTGGTCGTAGACCGGGTAAGGCCGGTAGCCACCCGGAACTTGCGAACCTTGGGTTTGAGGAGGGGCCGAATATTCCATTTTCGGACTAGGAAATGGTTGTGAACCGAACCAATCGGGGTTCCAACCGTGGGAGCCGAAGGGGTGATCGCCGTGGTCGGACATTGTTTTATTGTAAGAGTAAGAGTGAAAGAAAGATTGAGAATGGAAATGAGAGAATTTAGATGAGAATTGTGTAGTGTGGTGTGAATTTTTGGGTGTGGAAGTGGGGGTATTTATAGATGAAAATGTGTATTTTTGGGAAAAAAAATTGAAAAATAAATTAAAAGTGGGTAGAAAACGGATATAATTTTTGGGAAGTGAGAATTTTTTTTATCGGATTTTTTAATTAAAATCCGATTTTTTTAAAAAAAATTAAATTGCCAACGGCATAGGATTTTTTAATTAAAATCCGATTTTTTTAAAAAAAATTAAATTGCCAACGGCTATGCCGTTGGCCAATGGGAGGCTGCCACGTATGCTGCTCGCTGGCACGGACGTGCTCGATATTTTTGTTGCTTTAGAGCATCCACAACGGTGAGCAGGACGACGTCCGTCCGTCCTTCCGTGCCAGCCACACGGCACCGTTGTCCGCCGCTGGCGCGGACGTGCTAGATGCATCGAGCAGCGCCGCTCCAGCGGTGTCGTGCCACTGGCACGGACGTACGTACGTCGTCCTGCTCACCGCGGATGCTCTAAATCAACATTTAACTTTAAATTTAAGAAATATTATCGTTTTATCTGTACAATTAAGTAAACTTTAAATTTAAGAAATATTATCGTTTTATCTGTACAATTAGGAATGTATCATTTAACAGCACAATTTAAGAAATGTATAATATCATTTAGAGCACAATTAGATATCTACTACAAAGGGTACAATCCCACTTAACATATTATAATATTCACAAAATTAATATACTTATCATATTATAGTATTCACAAAATTAATAAAGTACAAAATAATCACTTATCTCATTAAGATTAAAATATTCAAAACATAGAGACAAAGAGAATAAAGCAGGTGATAGAATAAAGTTATTTCTCTATAATATTAGACAAACTTAAATATTATTGACCCACCTAAAAATTAAAATATTTACTTAAATTTCATTTCGAAATTCAATGAAATGAATCTATTTAATTCTATATATGATTTTTAAACTATCCCATTTTATGCAATTAAATAGCTTTGCACGCAACCTTCTTTGAACCTGTATAAACTAACCGATGGTTTATTTTAAGCTTTAGTTGCGTATAATACTATCTTCATACTATCTCCGTGCCATAATAAGATCACATTTTGCCATATCAATCCTTCCAGCCAAAACACTTAAAATGGCATTTCTAATAATTTTCATAAAACCTCTTTTATATAAGTAAAGATAGGATAGAATAAACCTCTTGTTTTGACTATTTGCACATATCTTTTCAACTAACTCTTTTTTATAAAAGTTACTTAGTTGTCTATATAATTATAAAGTTTAACAAATTACGGGTTATCCACATAATGCCGGACATAAAAATCGAAGTTTGTGGAATTGAATATAATGGAGAATTGATAATGCATAATATTTAAATGATTATTTATTAAAATATACCACGTTACAATTTAAAATTCACATTATCTATTGTTATCTCCTACTTATTGTTTTTTTTAAATAAAGCTCAAATTCAAATCAAATCAATGAAGCATATTAATTACTAACAATTTTCTAAATATTTTACACATGATTGAATTTTTTGTCACGTGTATTTATCATAGTATATCATAAATCAAATTTAAAACCTCATCACAATCAGTAAATCAAATTTAAAAACTCATCACAATCAAATTTAAAAACTCATCGCAAGTTGAACCGGACCGGTAAGTGAACCTGGGAAGCTATTGGTTCACGGTTCAACTGGTCAGACCGGTTCAACCACTGGTTGGACCGTTTTACTGTAGCATGTATAATTAACTATATATTATGTAATTATATATAAATTTATAACAATATATGTTGAATTTTGATCAAAATCTATAATTATAACATTAAATTTTAGTTAATAATAATATGTTATTAAACTTAGTTGATGATAAGTGTAATGAAATTTTAATATTTACTTATAATATTAAAACTTATATACATAATCTATGTCATATTAAGATTTAGTGAATGATAAAATACTAGTGTTAAAGGTTAGTAAATAACTTATACACAGAATATTAGAATTAATTAGTTGGTTTATAAAAATAATAAAAAATATTCTTAATTAGTTTACTGAAATAAATAATTAAAAATTAAATAAGTGAAATTTTACTAATTAAGTATAATTATGGTTATGGTTATAACATAATAATAATTCAAGTGGTACAGTGGCACAAGAGTTGGGCATCAGTCCAGCAGGTATGGGGTTTCGAAGCCCTTTCGGAACAAATTTTTGGAAAAAAGCTTTACAATTGAAAAACCGGTCCAACTTTCTTACTTTGAAAAACTAACAAACATTCGTGTGATATAGTAGCACTTAAAAGATCTCACTGTGAGATAAGTCTTTGTTGCGGATTTTTCCGAACCCAAATTTATCCCGATATCAAGGACATGGTAATTAATATCAGACGGTGCTTGATGTGTTATTGCACTAAATACTAAATTGTGTGATGGCTAAATTGCTTTGATAATATCATCGAGAGAAGTTTATAATAAGCTTTATTATTTAAAAACCCGGTAAGTTGGAGTTTAATTTAATGGATAAAAAAAGTACATGAAGTGAACCATTCTTTGTATAAGATAGTTAATTAAGGGTCAATAGCATACTGAAACAATTAATTATTCTTCAAATTAATCTTAAACATGAAAAGTAATGAAAAAGGATACACAAATTATTCATAATTTTGGGATTTGACTTCGTTCAATATTATTTTCAATAATGGTATAAAATAATATTTCATATGTCCATTAAAAATGAAATGTTTTTCTTTTTGAATTGTCTCATTAGGTTGAGATTTTTTAGCCTAATTGAGAATTGAGATGCAATCACAGCCACTCATTTCACAATTTTCACGCAATGTCAACAGCATGTAGTTTATGTCAACAGGGGGTATTTTTGTCATTTCAGTTCTAAATGTTTAAATTATATTCAAAATACTCTGTAAAACTCTCCAACGTTTCTCTGAGTTCTCTCCCAAGTTTCTGCATCTTCTCTTCTCTTCGTCGTGATTCATCTCTTAATCTTAGACTTCGTTCAGTTTTCTACATTCATTAATTTCCAAAAATGAAGATCGAAGAAATAGTTGAAGCTGAAGCGCCGATTGCATCCAGAAAAAGGCATTCCAAATCGGCGGTCGTTGAAGCGACTTCTTCAGGTTAAGAAATTGGTTCAAATTTTAAGTATATTGCTTCGATTTTAGTGTATTAAAACACATCTGGATTTGTTTTCTTATGAATTCGTTTCCTGTTGATTTTTTTTTGTTGATTAGCGATGGTAGAATCGGAAGAGATGGAAAGCAGCAATGTTGCTGGAAAAAACGGAAGATAACAAGCATCTGCTTCCAGTTAGGATTTGTTTAAATTTTTAGATTATTGACATTTCATACAATAGCTATTGACATAGTTATGATAATATACTTGCGTTTTCTATAAACGGCATATACTTGTCATTGAAATGATATGGTATACTGTTGACATAGTGTATACTTGTTTGGATTGCTGTTGACATTAAAAACTTTAACATGATATAATAGTAATAAGGTAATTGTGCTTGCTTTAAACAGGATATATTGTTATTGACATAGTGTATACTTATTAGAATCGTTGTTGACATAGTTAAATTGACATAATACTAACCAGATAATTGTGCTTGCTATATATGCTATATACTTGTTATTGACATTGATTTATTATGTACTTTATCTATTGACATAATTTTAAGAATATACATGCACTTGCTGTCAACAAGGTATACTTGTTATTGACATTGATTTATTATGTACTTTATCTATTGACATAATTTTAAGAATATACATGCACTTGTTGTCAACAGGGTATACTTGTTATTGACATTGATTTATTATGTACTTTATCTATTGGCATAATTTTAAGAATATACATGCACTTACTGTCAACAAGGTATACTTGTTATTGACATTGATTTACTATGTACGTTATCCATTGACATAATTTTAATGATATACATGCACTTGCTATTGATAGGGTATACTTGTTATTGACATGATATTTTGTATAATTGATATTGATTTATTATGTTTGATTTTAAACTGGAGAAAAGAAAAATATCAAAGAAAACTAGGAGTGTTATTGAGATTAGCAATGTAGAGGAAATACGAATAAACAGTGAAGATGAAGAGATGCACAATGCAGAGCAAAATACGAATAAAGAACAGACTCGAGTTGTGGAAAATTTATCTCGAAGGCTTCTAGTTAAAAGAAAGCCACGGTGTTTTGTTAATGCCATGAGGAAGCTGAATGAGACACAAATTAATGTTGTTAAGGAGTTAGGTTTTGAAAATGTTCTACATTTTAGCATGGATTACATTCCCAGCAGATTGGCATTCTCATTATTGAAGAGTTTTAATGAAAAAAAGTTCAAGTTAAAGTTGTATAATGGAAAGAAAATTCATATCACGGAAGATGATGTTGACCTAGTATATGGTTTTCCCAGATGTGACATACTTTACACCAGAGATAAGTGCAAATCTAATGCACCTTTCATGAGAGAGATAGAAGAACGTGGTGACATGAAACCAGGAAATGTCAACCATAAAATTTTTTAAGAACTTACGCTAGCAGATAGTGAAGAAGGACTATGGTTCAAGAGAATGTTCATGGTTCTCATAGAATCAACTCAGATTGAAACGCCAACATGTGGTATGATCAAAAGTAAGATTGGCCATTTAATTGAAGATCTGGACAATGTGAAAAATGTCAACTGGTGTTCGTACACAATGTCTGTTCTCAAGTTTGCAATGGAAAACTGGTCAAAGAGAGAGAAGAATGCTTTTGTAGGACCACTTCCCTTCCTTTTGGTATGTTTTACATTTTTCATTATAAATTGTTAACTAGTTGACATTATTACATTACTTATTGAAATGACTTGTATATATGTAGTTAACATGATTAAATTTTGTTGTATTTGTAGTTGATATAGGTTATATACGTAGTTCACAAAGTATGTACAGCTGTTGACATGGCTTGTACGTGTCAGAAATTCAGAAAGATATTGAACATGTACAATTTATAATAACTATCTTAAACTCTCAGAGTTCTGTATATAAATTTTAGAGTTTTTATATAATTAATTGACATTTTGCATCTCATAGTTGACATAATGTGCAGTTTCTGTTGTCAACATGTACTATATATGTAATAAACATTGTAGAATATAACAAAAACACATGAAGATACGAAGAATGCAGCTGTAGCCTCGATGGATGACACACACGTTGAAATGAACAAAGAAAAACAAAAAGATAAAGGGAAAGAGAAGATGGATCTTGAAAAAGAAAAAATAATTGAAAACAAAGAGACAGAAGAGAATATCGTTCAGGTAAAATAAATAAAACTAACATTAAATAATATATTATTTTTATAAAATGACCGAATTGTTATTGACATGGCTTATAATTGTTGTTGACATGGCTTGTACGTGTAGTTGACATGGTTTAAAAGTGTAGTTGACATGACTTATAATTGTTGTTGACTTGGCTTGAAAGTGTAGTTGACATTACTTGTACGTGTAGTTGACATGGCTTGTACGTGTAGTTGACATGGTTTGAAAGTGTAGTTGACATGGCTTATAATTGTTGTTGACATGACTTGTACGTATAGTTGACGTGGTTTGAAAGTGTAGTTGACATGGCTTGTATGTATAGTTGACATGGCTTGAAAGTGTAGTTGACATGGCTTATAAGTGTTGTTGACATGGCTTGTACGTGTAGTTGACATGGTTTGAAAGTGTAGTTGACATGGCTTGTACGTGTAGTTGACATGGTTTGAAAGTGTAGTTGACATGACTTATAATTGTTGTTGACATGGCTTGTATGTGCACTGACAACAGAATATTATTCCATTATCTGAGATTCCAATGCCAGAAGCTAGAAAGAAAACATCTCATGTTGAAGTAAGAGTTGTACATACACTACCGTTCCGGGAAGTTAATGAAAGAGATCTCTACTACTACATAGTAGAAATAGAAGGAACGAACGAGTATGCATAATTTAATTATATTCATGATCTAAAAAATATTTTTAGTTTTCTATGCAGTTGACGTGATTTATGAATGTTGTTCAAATGTCGTTTGTATAACTTCATTTCTGTAATGCATGCGTTTATGATGGTGATTTTGTTTGGGCGACCAATGAATTGTTTTTGTCACTGAATCCCCATGGAGAAATAAAAGCTGGTGCAATTGACACATGGGCTTCACACCTGAACAATGCAGAAAAAGAAAGGTCAACTACATCACTTTCACGCTTGTTTATGACAACATCTCCATCTGTAAGTAATCTAAATTTTATGTAAACTGTTTGAATTAGACGTCTCCTTAACCAAACATGTTAAATGCAGAATTTCAATATAACAAATCGGCTGGATAGTTGGGATGCTTTGAAAGCAAAGAACAATTTCATTGCTCAAGTAGATAATGAGATTCAAAGAAGACTAGATTTTAATTGGAGTGACCAGATTCAAGTGGAAGGTATTGCTACAACTTGATTGCATCAGGTTGTAGCAACCAGAGGTTGCCAATGTTACAACTGGTTGATGCATGGTTTGAAGCAAACATGGACAGATTGTTTGACCTAAACAACAAGTACCAGGAGTTGTTTAATCGTAGAAACAAGAAGTGTACAGAAAATGGATTTAATATTTGATGTTAACTTTTTTTATTGGATGGGTTTCAAAACAACTACCATTGTGGTTTCTGAGTTTTGAACTTAGCAGAAAGTGGATTTCGTCTTTATTTTTTTTGTTTGAAATAAGTTCTGGTATCATGATCATATAATACATGTCAATAGCATTTATATCAAATGTCAACAGTTTGCCAACCACTTGTATATAGTGTCAACAACTCAAAAACAATTCTTGTAATTAAAAAATAACAACTATTTTATCTTGATTTTTTTATTTGATACAAATTCTGGCATCTTGATCATACAATACATGTCAATAGCTTGTATATCAAATGTCAACAATTTATAGCGAAATGTCAACAGCTTGTCAATACATGTCAATAGAGAGCAAAATCAAATATCAACAACGAAGAAGAAAATGCCAATAACTTGTAGTGTATATCAACAACTAAAAAACAACTCTTATTACTAAAAAATAACAATTATATCTTCTTTTTGCACAACTCTGATTATTAAAAATAATCCCAAAAACAGCAGCAATGACTTTGGTGTTCATTACAGCACATTTATATGAAAAAACAATAAAAAAATATCTATTGTTCAAGAAAACAATAAACAACAGCAATGACTTTCGTGTTCCCCATCTCAAAAACAGCTGAGCTGCAATCAATAATACTTATAAATCACGTATCAATAGCCAGAATATCAAATGTCAACAACTCGTGTTAAAATGTCAACAACTAAAAAATAACACTTATAATTCGCATATCAATAGCCAGAATATCAAATGTCAACAACTTATAGCAAAATGTCAACGGCTCTCACCGACGACGACTCCCATTAGTGTGCAATCAATGATTTCTCGGTCAACAAATCGAATGAAATTGAGCTGAATCAGCAGATGCTGACGATTAATACAGCACAGGAAACGAAATTTCTAAAGAGATAAACAATAAACTATTGATTTCTCCTACGAATTAAACCTTCACTCATAGGCAAACGCAACGAGAGTTCTCGAAATCCGAGCAATTGTATAAGAAATTCAATTCAGCCAAACAAAAATTAATAAACAAAGAATGAATTTGCAGAAAGATCAAAGACAACAACTGGTAAAGAAGCATCAGATCTAGGAAATTTATGCAGAAACAAAACCTCTCATTACTTTAGAAGTATTCAATTGAAAACATAGGATATCTTCACAAATCAAAATCAGTGAGACAAATCTGAAATTGTGAACAGTTGTTGCTGATGAAATTGAGATATATTAATCAATATTACTATAGAAGCCTCCACCGCGCCGATGCTGGCCGCAATTGCCCAGCCACCTCTTGTTGCTGCACTCATTTGATTTCTCTGTTAATCAAATAATTAAAAAATAAAATAAAATATGAGTAAACTGATTGATCGATTAATGTGAACCGTGCTGAGATTTGAAGATAATCTGAGCTCCTCTATTCTTCAAAAGCCTGAATCGATCACTCGTCGTCGCCAGAATCGAAGAGCGAGACGAAATAATTGAGGAACGAGAAAGGATTAACGGAGCGCATCCACCATTTCAAAGCTCCGAGGATCAGCATTTCCATTCTCTCGATCGTCGCGAAATTGAAGATCAAACCTCCATCATTATCCTACAATTCATCGCGAGGAAGGTGAAAATCGAAAATGCTGATGAATTGAAAACTGATTAATCGCAAAATTACCGCGAGATAGGAGACGGAGAGCTCCATTGATATGGCATTCGCAGCAGAGGTAGAAGAAGCATAGCGCGGAGACCAAACACACGACCTCGAAGGTGGAGATGAATTTGAAAATGACGTCATCTATAAACCAGATGTGCAGATTAAACTTCTTCTTCCACCGCAATGCGGCGGAGCTCTTCAACTTCCACCGCCACGAACTGCTACCTCCGCCGCTGCCGGAGGAGGTACTTCTCCCGCTCTCGCTCCGGCTGTTACTGCTGCTGCAGAGGTCGGCGATTGAGACGGTCTGGAGCTCGTCGGAGGCATCGAGGTAGGATAGGGTGGCGTCGAGGAGCTTGTCCCCGACAGAGATTGTGGCGGAGATTTTTGGGGCGGCGGAGAAGTAGATGGGCTGGGATGGAAATCAGCTGCAGGGATTTGGGAAGGAGAAGAGAACACAAGCGGAACCTAATTTAAACATGAAATTACCATTCTACCCTCCCATAATTAATAAATCTGAAAATATTTTCCATGTGGCAAAATCTGGACCACTCATTTAATAAAAATGAGTGGCTGAGATTGCATCTCATTTCTCAATTAACTTAAAAAATCTCAATTGATCATGGACCTATATATATATATATATATATATATATATATATCTATTTTTTCATCTCTTTTACTTTACTTTCTTTACATTAACTCACAAAACATCACTACATAAAAACTTGTGCTTATTCCTAAATATTGCATATTTAATGGGACAAAGGAGTATTTGTTTGTTGACTTAGATTTAAACTGGGCTCAAGTCCAAATACGTTAGGCAATGCCTAAATTCGAATTTTCCCAAACACTATATTATATGCATTCTGGAATTTTTTATAGTACATAATCTGCATAAAAGTGAAAATATTTGGAAATATAAATTTCGAAGTTTCGATAGTAATCACTTATCATGATACTACTTTATAGATATTACTAGTATAAGATTTGAAATGTTACACTAATACATTATGCAGATGTGAGTAAGTAATTATTAAAGACAACAATGAGCTGGCCCAATGGTCGAATAGTCCAGCTAAATATCCAATACTCGAATTGTAGTACCTTGAACTCAACCAACTTTATTTTTTTAAGACCATAATATTCAAAAGCTTTTATTTAGATTTTGGATTAGGCAATGATGAATTAATATGAAGTTAATATAATCGATATCCTGGAGTATTTAATACCATATGTTGAAAAATGGGGCCACGTTAACAATTATGACCTATTCATTTCTTAAAAGATAATTTGTTCCTCTAAGGGCACCATTAACCCCGGTCCGGTTTCAGGCCCCAAGTGCCCTCCACGTCATCATTCCTTTACATTTGCGGCCGAGGCTCCAACTGCTTTAACCCTGCAGGCCACAACTCGGGCCGCAACTAATAATTGGCACTATTCACAACTTCAACCTATTTGACTCGTAAATGCAATACGTTGAACAATTCAAACCGGGAAAATAAATTGTTCATTCGAAAAAAGAAATTACAAATCCTAGAAAAAAAATACAAATCCAAAAAAACTAAAAATTATAACATAAAAAATGCAAAAAAACTAAAAATTATAACATAAAAAAATACAAAAAAATGCAAAAAAATTAAAAATTACGCCCCCCTCTTCTTCATCTCCCTCGCTCTTCTTCCTCTCTCCCTCCCTCTTCTTCCTCTTTCAAATGCAAAAGAAATCAGAAAATTGGGCTCCGTCACCCATCTCCCTCTTCTTCCTCTTCCTCCCTCTTCTTCCTCTTCCTCCCTCTTCTTCCTCTTCCATTTTTTGGCAAAAATTGCAGCTCCGTCACGGCATGGAACCATCCAACGCGAGCCCGGGACAGACCCCGGGACCGGCCCAGGCCGCAACGTCTCTCCCTCCAACACGCAGGATGGGCCGGGACTCGCGATTTGCGGCCCGGCCCCTTGCATTAACGATGCTCTAAGAGCATCTGTAACGCAAGGGGCCGGGCCGCATCTCGCGAGTCCCGGCCCGTCCCGAACGTTGCACGGAAGAGAGTCACGGCCCAGGCCCGTCCCGGGGCCGCGTTCCCGGCCTGTCGCGCGTCCCGCGTCCCGGCCTGGGACGGCGTTGCACGGTGACGGGCCGCAACTGTAGAGTCCCGGCCCAGCGTTACACGCTCCTCGGGCCGGGCAGCAACCAATTTTTTTTTTAAAATTCAAAATTTTTTTCTATAAATACTACTCCATTTTCATACACATTCAACTTCAAATCTCTTCCTAGAATTTGAAAAAATGCCTCCACGTCAAAGAATATTCGAAGATCAAATGTCCCGGTCGTTAGCAGAGGCGCTACCGGCAATCCAAGAAGAAATCAACAACGAAGTTGAACGCTACCAAGCTGTTATTCAAGCTTGGAACGAACAACAAACCCGGGTACCACGTACCCGGATGTATATTCATCGAGACCGTGAACAAGCTGCCTTGCGGCTTTTCACAGCTCCGTGTTCGTGAAGACTATCACAGCTCCGACAACCGATCGGAGGGCAATGTTTGCCCAAAGGCAAGAGGCGGCTCGGAAAGATGTCGAGCGTGCATTCGGAGTCCTCCAAGCGCGGTGGGCTATCGTGAAGGGAGCGGCCCGTGGTTGGCAGCGGTCAAACATCGCGGACACAATGTATGCATGTATCATAATGCATAACATGATCGTTGAGGACGAGCAAGATAACGTCACTTTGTGGAGCGACGATCCGCTCGCCAGCACCGGGAGCAACTACGTTGTCACCGAGCCGCCCGTGCAGGGCCTTCCTCACGACATCCGCAATGTCATGGCCCGTTCAGCTGCGATGCGCCAAGAGGAACAACACACTCGCCTCCAAGCCGATCTAATCGAAGAAATTTGGACTCGCACCAATGTTTTCTAGAATTGACGTTATGTTTTTATGTATTTTATTTTCAGTTTTAAAATTCTATGTTGTAATTTTGCAGTATTCGATGAAATTAAATTTTCCGTGTTATAAATTTCCAGCGTTTTTTATTTTACGAGTTAAATAGGTTGGAGTTGTGAATAGTGTCATTTATTAGTTGCGGCCCGGGCCGCAACCTGCAGAGTTACAGCAGTTGGGGTCTAGGCCGCAACTATAGAGGAATGATGACGTGGAGGGGACTTGGGGCCGGAAATGGGGACGGGGTTAATGATGCCCTAAGCCACCAGAATATATTCCCTCAATTAAAATAAAATTATCACGACAAAAGCTCGATAACATGTCAATTGGTCAACAAGTTTAGCAGTTGCAGCCTCCCACTACTACTTTTTGTTCATAGATTAACCATGTGCTGCTACATCAGACGCTACCATAAATAAATACTCCTACAATTTGATTGCTATAATCAATTTGATTGCTATAATCATTGGGACTCTTCTTATTTTGCTTATTTATCAATTTTTTTACTAGCAACACGTGTCAGAATATAATCGGTATTTACGTATTCTTTTATGGCCAGAGACACACTAAAACAGGGGCGAGGAGGCTTAAAGCCACGAGTCACAACCAAAAGATAGTATTACTAATTATTTTTAGGGTAGTGATTTACAGATATAATGTCTCCATTCCCTATGTTTCTTTGCCATAAGCCTAATTTAAATATGGACTAATATATCCTTATCTTTATTCTTAAGGTAAAATGAATACATACGTATCAATCTATACATATATAAAAGTTGAGTTTTGGGGGCATTTTGGGAATTTAAATTTTTGGAAGCAAGTTTTTATTGTTGTTATTTAGCTTTAATGACATTACTATTAGATTAGCCTTTAAAAAAAACAATATTGATATTTAGCCATATCATTTAATTAGGAGTATTTGAATTGTCCTTACTTTTTATAAATGATAAATATGGCTACTATTTGCAAATAAGTACTACAAATATAATTATCATCACTTTAAATCTTACATTAAATATTTGTTCATATAGCAGGCTACTTATATTCCCGATATTGAAATTTTATTCAAAGGTATAAATAAATTACTTTTAAAGTGATTAACAAAGTAAAATTGAACTGAGACGGAGGGAGGATTTTATTTATATTTGGCTTATTTGTTGGTCATGATGAGTATATCTGAACGATAAGGGTTTAGGATTTAGGTTTTAGGGTTTGGGTTTTTAGCGTATTAGGGTCACTATATTGCAATATAATGAAGCTCGACTATGATAAAGTATAATACTTATTTAAATGGATACAGAATACAAAAAAGATTACACACAATTTTGTGACAATATTATTCTGTGTCGGCGCTTTTATACTTCAAAATACAATTTTAAAACCGTTTTGAGGTTTGAAAAGCTATCATCCAATTTTAAAACTTGCAATACTACCAATTTGTTTTCGGAATCAAAACTTGATCTTGTGTTAATCAATTAACAATTTAAAATCGTATGATAAAAAAATATTTCGTCGTGCATCGCGCGTGGCTATATATATATATATCTATACTAATATAAAAGGTGAGTTTTGGCTAAATTTTGAATAATTTATAAGTTTTGGGTGCCATTGTAATTAATTAAAATTTGAAATTCTATACGGCAGTTTCAGATGTATAAATGCAATCCACTATGTAAAATAATTAATTTTTTCAATATGCGTTTAGAAATTTATAGGGTTATTATGTAGTAGGATTAATTTTCATGCGTTTAGAGCATTCAGTAAAAATATTAATTTTGATCAGTTTAATGCATTAAATGCACACATGACTAAACCATCACTAATTATTGGGTTTAATGTGTGATCATGTTTTGATATAAACCATCACTACTTTTACGTCACAATCATGTAGATCAATTCCCCACATCAAATTACATGTAACAGCATGCAAAGAAATTAAGAAAACAATTAAAAGATTATCTTGTGGGAATAATGGTGTGAGTAGTGGAAGGTGATCATGGGAGTCCTTTGCCTTTTCACGTCAAGTAATCTTAATTGTCTTAATTTTGTGGTTTGTAGTGTGTTAATTTTATGACCTTCCATATCCTTATTTTGTAGCTATAAAGGGCATGGAGTTGTTTATGGAGGCATGGAGTTGTATATGGATTACACACCAACGAAAGTATACTCTCTTATCTCTCAATCTCACTACATTTTAGTGTGTATTTTAGAAGCATTGTATTCTAGATTTTCGAAGCTCAAGCAATTTCGTCGGTGTCTAGCTGGTTTGAGGTGCTTCTATATGCTAAGAGAGTTTTATCTTTGAAACAATACGTCAATTCGAGAGCATTAGGCGCGACATAATCTGTCTTGCAGAAAGAGGGATTTCACGACTCCACTAATGATAGTTCGGTTTGTTTTATTATTTTCATTGTGATTTCTGTTCTACTTATTATAGTTTTTTTCGATTTTAATAGTTAGAATGTCGCCTGTATAATTTTATCTCAAATGTGACTCTTACGGTGGGACGGACCGGAATGACAAGATGCGACCCTTATTGTGGGACGGAAAAAGTATTATTTATCACAATAAATAATATTTGATTATTTATCACAATAAATAATGTTTGATTATTTATGTGAATGTTGTTTTATACTAATATTTTATTTTTTATTATAATTCAATCTTTCCAAAATTGCTATATACTCTTTATTTTAATTTTAGGTTTATTATAAAAAACAACATTATTGTGTCGTAATATTTGTGAATTTACTTATTTTTCATTATTTTGTACAAGGCAAAATTGTTGTTGCATACATACCGATTTATATATATCTTGAGTGAGACGGAGGAAATAGCATATGAATAGTCTCTTATGCGGTCATATATATTTGATAAAAGGGGAGTTTTGGAGAAATTTACAAGATAGCCATTTGATTTAAAAATTTGTATTAAATTAAAAATGTATAAATGTTTGATTAAAAGCTAAAAACGTGTGAACTATGAAAAGCCTACGTGATTGAGTGGAGGTTTTTATTTGATGAACATCCATGATAAATCCTTTCTTCTACCCACGTCTTCATGCCATTAAGTTTTCAACTTCTTTCTTCCTATAAAAACACTACTCCACACCTCATGCTTCCTGAAATTGGACGAGCACTTTGAGGTTCTTTTTCTTTGTTTTTTTATATTTTAGGTTTTAGTATTTACCTATTTCCATTGTCCTTTTGATTTTAGGTTGTGTAAATTGAAAGTGGAAATATTTATGCTAACAAATATGGCTACTTTTTCATTTCCTAATGGAGTCTTCTTAATGTGCTATCACTGCTATGTTGTGATTCAATTGTTATTTTGTTATTACGTAAGGAAAGATCAGAAATTTACTCCTTATAATTTATAAATTGTATTGGTTTATATGCAGAGTGCTTATAGTCATAGGCACAATCAAAATGAATGGCTATAATCAGGTTGAGCAGATTTTAAATGATATTCTTCGTGTAATCAATCCCTCCAAAAAGATTTCATATCATATAATTGGATCCATAGAAAGTTTAAGAGGTATGTAATGCTTCACCTCTATGGAGTAAGAATCACTATACTTAATTCTTGTATTAAACAAGGGAAAAAATTGATTAAATTGTGGGAAAAACTTTTACAGTGTCTAAATAATGTGGAAGTCTTTGGTCCCAATTGTGAAAAACTTTTACAAAGTAGTTCAGCTTCGGTCTACTTATTAACCTAAAGAAAATGGTAATTCTAAAGTATTCTACAATTCCCAAATGTATTATCTTCACATATCCAATTCATTCCCATTTCCGCGAGAACTCATGGTGGTCATATCTTAGTTCATAATTTCATATGTTAGACTGGTGTTTGTTTTGTAATGCCTACATTAATTTCATGCAAATAATTGAAGGATTATTTTTTGTTGGAGTGTTCGTATTTACTACTTGGACATCCACTTATTCAACTAAAGTTTGCATACTTTTAAGTTTGAGTTATTTCTTGCCTTATTTATTTGTTTTTAATTAACGTGTGTTTGCATTTTTGTAAATATCCAAAAAAATTTAATCAACGTTTATGTGCTAATTTTTATAAGTGATTTTTCTATATTACGCTTTTTTAATGGATAAAAATTTAATACTATTATATGGAGTACATTTCTGAAAGAAATATAATGAATCGTGCATTGTGCGGGTGAAGGAAATAGCATAAATGTTATATAATTGCTATAAAATCATGTCATAACTAAGGAAATTCAAAAAGGTTTATTCACGTAGATTTTTTTTAAAATTTTCATATAATGGTATTGTTTCTAATCTTATTTAATTAATTAATTTATATTATTAAATCAATGTTTTAAAATATATTTTTATTAATGAGACACACACTGGTGCACTTACCGAATTAAATCATAATAATATCCTCAATACATGAATAATAGTATATTTTGTCATTT
The DNA here is from genome assembly GCF_004379255.2 of Salvia splendens. NCBI lineage: Eukaryota > Viridiplantae > Streptophyta > Magnoliopsida > Lamiales > Lamiaceae > Salvia > Salvia splendens. The sequence goes on from NC_056033.1 coordinate 13,149,192, forward strand.
TGAATATTTCTAAAAAACTTAACATATTTTCTAACTTCCCTTTTCAGAACATTTTTTAATATCTAATTTTCCGTACTTATTTACCAAGAATATGGCCAATCATTATAAGTCGGATTATATCTTTATTCACATTTTATTAAAACTAATTATTACACCAAAATAAAATAAAATAAAATCCGAATTAGATTTATGGCTACATATTCCATCAAAACACTATAATTAAGAAATTTAAATTTGTTTTATTTTTTTATTTTTAAACAATACACTATTATTCATGTTTGACAATTTTTTATTATTTATAAATTAGTTGTGATTCACTTAAAAATTAGTAAAGATTATTATTTAAATTAATTATTTGTTTGGTTTAATATTATAAATAACAACTATACTAATGTTAAATTATGTATAATTCAAAAGTAATAAAACATCTAATATAATAAGTTATTTGAACCTTCGTATAGTATTCCATTCCTTCTATTACATTCCTTGCACCGGTGAAACACAATTATTTGATTAGATAGAATACAAGTCTAGCTTCAACAAAACACTGCTTCGACTCCAATAAATAATATCATTGGGTGAATAGATGTTTGGATGAATGCAAGCAAGATTTTTTTTGTTTACGGTTCACATAGCTCTATTGTAAAGCACTTTCTTGATATGAGGACATAAACAGATTTACAGCCATGATTCAGGTAAGAAAACATCTACTATCAATAAGGATTATCACGTAGGCCGACCCAGTGTAAGATATCGAATACAGATCTAAAACCCCCAAAATTGAATAAGTGATCAACAAAGTAAAATTGAATTGGGACGGAATGAGAATTTTATTGATATTTAGCTCACTTGTTGGTCATGATGAGTATATTTTAAAGTTAAGGGTTTAGGATTTAGGTTTCAAGGTTTGAGTTTTTAGTGTATAGGGTCACTATATTGCAATGAAATGAAACTCGACTAGGAAGTGTCTCACCAGGACAATCTTAAATTATAGCTTTTGATGAACAATATCTTAAATCTCATCAGGGAAAGTGGTAATTATACATTCTTTAGTTTTTTTTTTGTTTTGTGGGATGTAAAGTTGCTTTATTTTTTAGTCTCACGGTTATTATATGCAACGATTAGGTGGGCTGAAAAACAACATATGCTGCCTGTGGTGATTTTGCAGCATTCTTGGTTGCCATAAAAAAGGTTTTAGAATTGATAAGGATTTTAGTTTTCAAGGATGAGGTTGAAAGTTCTATCTATAATTTAATTATGTTCCAATATTGATTTGTAAATATTTTCACCTTCATATAACTTAAAATTTTATTATTCATTTTGTTCATTGTTATTATATGCTATGATCTTTTGTTTATAATTTTTGAATAATAATATTGTTTATAATTCTGTTTCAATCATATAGAAACTAACAATCAATGTTTTGGAAATATCTTAGTCCGTGCATAGCACGGGTGTAATGCTAGTTTATTGTAAAAGGAAAGTAAATCAAATCAACCTAATGCACTAATTTTGTGCTTCTCAAATTAATTCACTCATTATTGCACAGATATGAACTTTTCAAATTAATGTACTAATTTTTCATTTGTCAAATTAATTCACGATTATTTTTAATGATATAATCTTTTTAATCAATGCATTAATTTTGAGTTTTCCAATATTTTTAGTAATATACTCTGTATGTATTATAAATTGACTTTCTACAAATTTGCATAATATAGAAAGAGTTGAATTTAATCTTTTAGTTAATTTATTAGTATTTTTAAAATTATAATTTATAAAAATGACTGCATACGTACTTAGTTTCTTAATGTTGTCATCCAACAAAAGAATAATAGTTATTTGTATCCAATTATTTAAGTAGTACAATTATTAAAATTCTAATTACAATAACGACTACATGTATATATAGGAGGTACTTAATTTCCGAGTGTCCAACGAAATAGTATTAGTCATTCTCATCTAATTATTTTGTTATTTAATAAGTAATGTTTAAAATTCTAAATTGTAAAAAAACTAGTATCTATGCGTACGTATATATACTTAATTTCTACATTTGTTATCATCAATTAAAGGATAATAGTCATTCGAATCAAATTATTTTATTAGTATTAAATAATTATTAAAATTCTAAGTCATAAAAGTAACTACTGTGTATATATACTTAATTTCTTAATGTTATCATCCAACGAAATATTAACAGGAATTCACATCCAATTATTTTATTATTATTAAATCTAAAATTCCAAGTTATAATAACGAGTACATGTATATATACACTTATATTTTTAGTTTTATCACTCATTGAAATAGTAATAATCATTCTCATTCAATTATATTGTTATAAAGTAATTCTAAAAAATCCATTAATAAAAAAAATAATTATTTTTTGATTGAATAATTATTAAAATTTAAAGTTAGAAAATAAATACATGTATATGTGCTATTAAAATAAAATAAAATGTACAAGGATCCAAATATATACAACTTTCCTAAGCTAAGTTTCTTTAATGCAAATAAACATGTTTAAAATGTATAAGGGTAGTATAGTATATGTATAAAATATGTATTTAAGTATAAATTTAAAAAAATTATAAAATTACTATGTTAACCCCATTATGGCATTGTCATTATGTTTATAAATCATTTCCCTTATTTTTATTCTCTTCAAATCTTTAACTTATTGGATTTTTATTGCAATTAAAGGCCACATCAATGCATTGAATAGTCTAAAACTATATTCTTAAATAAAATTTGTAAAATATATTCAAACCCAGAAATTTTCTGTCATGAATACTACTCCCTTCGTCCCCGAATAAGAGTCGCTAATTTCCATTTTGGGTCGTCCCCCATTAAGAGTCACTCTTCATTTTTACCATAAATGGTAGTAGACCTCACATTCCACTAACTCACTCCACTCACATTTTATTATAAAATCAATATAAAAATATGGGTCTCACATTCCACTAACTTTTTCAACAAACTTTTCTCTACATTTCTTAAAACTCGTGCCCGGTCAAAGAGCGACTCCTATTAGGGGACGGAGGGAGTAATTAGTAGTCAAAATCTCGAACTCGGAAAAACTCAGCTCCCCCAATGGTTTTTCTTTTTCTTCATAAGGATTTCTACAACTATGTTCAATGTACTTAACTTCAATTCCACCCCATATAAAACAAAGAACGAGATTTTCAAGTGGTAGTATGATAATATCTAAGGTCACATATTAATACCCAATAGCAATGGTATTAGATGTAACATAGTTTTTTAAAAATTTTATTTATTAGCGTATGAAAAGGAGATACTAATAAGTCAAAACAAACAAATTTCTTTAACATTTGAATCTCAAAAACACCCAAATAGTAATCATGTGCTGGCAACAGCAAAATATATTGCCGACAAACGTAGAATCTGCACCACCTAACCTAAACAATCTTGTACTCATAAAAAATCCAAACACATGGTCATAAAAATAAAATATTGGTGCATGAAAATGGAATTGGGGGGTGGGGGCCTAGTCATGTGGGGAAGGCCGGCCCCCTCTAGTTTATCGGTATGCGAGTGTTTTATGATTCCGTCAAATCCACAATTTCTATAATTATAAATCCGTTAGCCTATTAGTATTTCTTATTTGGAGCCGTTTAAATGGGCCCCTCTTCAATTCCCTCCCCTTCCCTCCTCTGTTTTATTCTGTTTTGTAAAACTATTTTTGTAGATTTCAATTATTATATTTATACCACATCGTACCTTCTGCAGTATAGTATTTGCTCATGGCCCTTCCTCTTCCAACATTTTGCATTCTCCCTCCTTCGAATTTGACATATTTTAGTTTTCTCCTTTAATAAATTTATTTTATCTGTAATTTTATCATGCATATTTGAGAACTTGAAGATAGTTCTATATTGACAACTCCAGGTAATAAATATGCCTGCCTGCAACTATGTCTCTCTAGTCTATCCTACGTCGTGATTCGTGAATGAACATAAAATCGCGGGGAACAAAATGTAAATGCAAAGATACGAGTCAAAATTTGCGACTACTATTCACCGCCTTACATTATTTTATGTGCACTACATTGGATTGGAGTAGTATATAACTAGGAACATGCAATTGTTTTAGGTAAGTACACCGTATACAGATTCTACTTTCGTAGAACTAGCGCAGGGTATTCGGTCGGTTCGGTTCTAACCGAACCGAATACCCGGTTAACCGAAATCAAAAGAAACCGAAATTGAAGCACCGGAACCGAAACCGAATTGGCCTCGGTTCGGTTCGGTTCCTAACCGAATAGGGTCGGTTCGGTTCCAATTAACCGAACCGGAACCGAATTTTAAAAAAAAAAGTTTTTGCAGTTCATGGGGATCGATCCCTGGACATTTCATACGAAAAATTCCCAGCCTAGCCACCACTTGCGCTATATTGCGTTTTTGGTATTTAATCGGTTTTTCGGTCCTAAATTCGGTCACACCGATCGGTTATCGGTTCTAACCGATAACTGATCAACACTTGAAGATGGGAACCGAAATTAACCGATAACCGAGATGGGGCGGTTCTCGGTTAACCGAGAACCGAGGAGTTCGGTTCGGTCATCGGTTAACCGACTAACCGATGACCGAATTATCAGCCCTACGTAGAACAATTAGAAATTAACCGAGAACCGAGGAGTTCGGTTCGGTCATCGGTTAACCGACTAACCGATGACCGAATTATCAGCCCTAAGTAGAACAATTAGAAAATTAAACAAAATCGCTCCACATGATATGAACTACCGCTACTAGATGACGTCAATGTATTTTAATTTCTGTAAAAATTAATAAATCTTATGCCATTCCGCCAAAAGTGGACCATTGCCCATCTATGGATGGGACGTCTACCGACTACCAATATTGTGATTCGTACAATTGAAAATTGGACATTCTTCACATATTTTACAAAATTCATGTGACCACTGTTTGCAGATTTACCATAATCGTTAAAACCAAACCTAAATACTGCTCTACGAGTCATTGCGATCTCATTAGAGCATCTCCAGTGGGCGGACATCCCACTAGGACATCCCAAAAACACCTCCTGTCACGTCACTAGGAGTTCCCATCCCACTGCCACGTCACTAGGACATCCCCTCCTATGTCCGCCCTTCCCACTAGGACATCCCGCAATAAAAAAAATCACAATAATTTAATTACGTAAAAACGGAAATATAATTTTGACACGGAATACGGGAAAGTAAAATACGGGTAAAAATACATATTCATAAAACATAAAAAAAAACATAGTTAGAAAAAAGCAAAATACATAGTCATTCAAAAAAAGAAAAATACATAATTCAACATGCCCCCATCCCCATCCCCATCCCCATCCCCATCCCCGACATCATCATATTTGGGGTCATGCCCCCCATCCCGGCTGCCCTGGGCATCATACCACCCATACCACCCATCTGTCTCATCCAATTGTACATATAAGGGGACATCATCCCACCCATGCCCCCCACCCATGTCCCATTCCAGGTCGATGGGAAACGCCGGAGTCTGCGACTCGCTCGTGGCCGGGGAGTTCCTATCGTTCTCCATTAAAAGTAGAAATGAAATTTGTAGTAAAAGAAGAGAGAAACTTGTTAACAACAAGTGGTGCAAATGAAATGAAGTTCAACGAGCCGTATATATAGGGTTTAAAAAAAATAAAAAAATTTCGGACGTCCGAGCGGGACGTCCGACCCTTGCCACAGTGGCGGACGTCCGCCCGCCCGTCACAGGGACGTCCGAGGACACCCAACGTCCTCACGGGACGTCCGTATCCAACCCTAAACGCCACAATGGCGGACGTCCGGGTCGCCCGTCGCGACGTCTGACCGGATGTCCGACCGGACGTCCGCCATTGGAGATGCTCTTAGGAATTGCTCTTCCTTCACACAAAAATATACTCCATCCGTGCCATTAAATATGAAACATTCGGCATGAGATTTTATATAGTTTTGTTTTGTGAGTTAATGAAAAGAGAGTAAAGTAAGAGAGAAGAAAAAATAGAGAGAATGTTATTTTTAGAAATGTTTCATTTTTAGTAAACCAATCTTAAAATTAAAAACTACATACTCTTAAATATTATTGGACAGAGAGAGTAAAAATTACTCTCTAACTAAAATTGAGCATAAAAGTAAAAGTATGGTAGGAAATATCATATAAACGGTCATATAATTAGTATCAACTAATTAAAGAAGATAGTAATTAATAAAATCTCATTAACTCTATATTTAAAATTCGTAAATTTAACGAATTTCTGTATAGTTATGATGACGAGCCAATTTTATTAAAATAATCTACTGATATTCGGCTGCTAATTTTTGCTTCATATAGGGAGTAGTATTTCGTGAGTGAGTAGTACAAGTTTATTTTTGGTTCAAGGTACACAGTTATCTTATCGCGCGCGCTATTCTACACACAAAAAGGCAAGAAATCAGAGAAGGAAAAAAATTTATACGCCATATCAAATTGATTAATAATAGTACGCCGATATTATTATTATTATTATTATTATTATTATTATTATTATTATCCATAACACTCATTTTTTTCAGCACTTTTTAAAAATGTTTTAATAAATTAAAAAACAATGGCGGTCGTATCATCTTGATGCTCACGTGTATGCCACGTCGTTATCTTCTCTTTTTATATCACTGGTCTTGGTCTTATGTCTAAAATGTCTTCTCTGTATATTTTGAGAAACCTTTTCTTTTCCATGAATATGGTTTGTAGATTCACTCCTTGAAATCTCTCTCTCTCTCACACACACACCACTTTTTCCCAACTGCACTTGAAGATGAAGCTTTGACAGTTGCCTCATTTGCAACTACACTGTCACATGTATCTTCTTCTCTTTTCCTTTCCCTCTCTGGAATTTTGAAAATCAGAGCCCAACTTTTCACAAAGGGGTCTCAAATTATTCATTCCCTACTCCAAAAAGACACTACATTATACCTGGTACGTTCAAATTTACACCCTTTCTTTTTTGACTACTTAAAAAACAGTTTACAACTCAACTTTGTCAGTTACAAAGAAGAAAATGTTTACATTTCTTACCATTCTTAGACCACCCTTTTTTTTGTCTCTAGATCTGTTTAGGCCTTCTGTTGGAGTGATTTTGGCGTTGGCTAGTTCTTGATTTTTGGAGTATAAGATAAGATTAATTTTTTGGCATAGGACGTTATTAATTATGATATAGAATAACGTTAGATATAGGTGTTGTTGGAGAATGCCGAGGCAGAGTTTGATCAATGTTGATGTGAAAATTGGAGGGAGAAAATGCAAAGTGAGAAAGAGGGGTTGTTCATCATCTTCTTCATCATCGTTGGTGCAGAATAACCGGTTGAAGCGCGCTTTTTGGGTCGGGAAACGACCGGGGTCAAGCACCACCCCTGTTCCTAGGTGGAAGATGATGACCTCCAAATCACCATCACTCAATTATGTGGCCACAAAGGGTGATGAAAAGGCGAGGGAGCTGTCGATTTCAGCCCGAAAACTGGCTGCCACTCTTTGGGAGATTGATGGCTTGCCTTCACCAAGAGTGGAGAGGGAGAGTTTGGATGATAGGAAGAGTGAGGTTGGGGGAGTTGTTAGGATGCTAGAATTGGGATCAACGGCTCTTGTTTTGTCTGATCCGTTTCGTAGTCCTCTTGCTGAGGTGGGGATTGTGCATTTATACATGGACACACTTATCTGATATTTACTTGTTGTTGTTGTTGTGTTAGTTTTGATTAGGATTTTGGTGGTGATTCGGTCCATAAACCGTGTTCGATGTTGTTTTGCAGAGAATGGAACCTCATCCACCTAAAATGGCCAGCCACAGAAGGAGAGCATCAGCAAGTTCTCAGAAGCTGGATAGTACTAAATCTCCTCATAATTGCCTCCTTGAGGTATGATTTTCTAGTAATATGTTGAAATGTCCTTTTACTAGAAGAAGATGGTTATTGAAGGATTTGGCAAGATTTGATTAGGAACTTAGTTCCCTTTGGTGGAACATGATTCGGAGATCCAACACATTTTCTTGAATTAAGTCGATAAGATGCATCAAGCATTTGCTTCTTTATTAGGAACAACTAAGACTAAATGTGGTTTTAGTGAAACTTTGATTCATGACAGAAATGGACAAAAACCGTATGGTGTTGCTGTGGAGCTGAGAACATGGTTTGTTTTTTGTTATGTGACACCACTATACCTATCATGTCAAATGTTTGTCTCCATATGGTTAGAAGCACTTTCATTTGTTTCTTCTTGATTGGAATGTTCTAGAGAAGGTGAAAAAATTTGGTGGTTAATGTAGACGATGCAGGTTGATCTGGCGCAGAATCATGCGCGGAGCCCATGCAGACACGTAGTTGGAACCAAGAATCGTCTCAAGGATGTCTATAACGGCCTCATAACTTCGAAAGAGTTGCTCAAAGTGATGAGCCGCGTTAGCCATCTTGATGAGCAGAACTCTACGCGTTTATCCCTTTTCTCGGCCCTAAAGTTTGAGCTGGACCGGGCTTGCATCCATGTAAGTAAGCTGATCCAAGAGCAACGGAAGGGGGGTGAGATTGGTGTGCTGGTAAAGCAGTTAGAAGAGGAGAAGTTAGTTTGGAAACTGAAAGAGCAAGATCGGATTCGCAGTGCCATTGCATCCGTAAATGTAGAGCTTGAAACCGAGAGGAAAATGAGGAGACAGACGGAGAGGCTGAACAAGAAGCTCGGGGTAGAACTGGCACAGACGAGGGAGTCCCTGACGAAGATGAGCAAGGAGCTCGAGAGTGAGAAGAGGGCCAGGGAGATATTTGAGCAAGTGTGTGATGAACTGGCTCGGGGCATAGGGGAGGATCGGGCTGAGGTGGAGGAACTCAAGAGGCGTTTGGATAAAGTCTGTAAAGAGGTGGAGAAGGAGAGAGAGATGCTCCAGTTAGCTGATGTGCTGCGTGAGGAAAGAGTGCAGATGAAGCTTGCAGAGGCCAAGTATCAATTTGAGGAGAAAAACGCGCTTGTTGACACGTTGAGGAGCGAGCTCGAGGCCTACTTGAAGTCCAAGAATGGCGTAGAGCAACAAGGTGATGGCTCTCCGAGCTATGACAAGATCAAGGAGCTAGAGAGATACCTGAGGGAGACGCTTCCTAGCCCATATGAGTACCAAGGTAAAAACCGAGATGGCATTATGGATGTTTCAGCCCTAAACAAAGATAATAAACATGAAGAGGAACCAGAAGATGACAACGACGATGATGAAGATGAGGAGGAGGACGATTCAGCTGACAGCGACCTCCACTCCATCGAACTAAACATGGATGACATCAGCCAGAGCTTCCAATGGGGCGACGCTGCCAAAGCAGAGTCGAAGAGGAGAAAATCCATCTCACGAAAGATCAAGAAACCACCACCCCCAGTAGGAGAAGCAGCCATTTTGTCAGATGGGAACAAACAAGAAACTCTAGACATGTTTGACAGGAGAGGGTTGTTTGAGTTCTCATCGATGCCATGGAAGAAAAAGGACATCAAAGACGAGCTCGAGAGATACAACATGATCAAAGACCTAAGAGACCATATAGTTTCCACTTCAAGAAATGCATCCTCTCAAGACTTGGCTACTCCTTCAAAGGAGGATCCTCCCAATGGTGGTGTGACTGTGCCATGTCATGGCTAGCTGCTTAAGGTGAGGCGTTTCGTCGCACCTCCTTGTCGGGGTAAGGGTGAAAACTTCCCCCCAATGTGGCCTATCTCATGAATTCAGGATTGTAAACAGAAACTTTTGTTTCCATAGATTTATATAAGTCTTTAACTGTATAAATTATGCTACTTTGCCTCTGCAGCAATGAAAGTGTTATATGTTGAAATTTCTACTGCTTAGCTTTTTAGGGTAATCTTAGAGTTTAACCAAATAATTGTGGAATGCACTATTTTTGCTGGTCCCATGTTATTTAATCATCATAGTACAACCTCCTGAATCATGTCAGTTTTTGGCTACTCAGATAGTGATTGCTCCTTGCTTCCCACAAACCCTTTTCTGATTTTGTGATACATTTACTTTTTGGATTACAAAAGTTTCATTACAATAATGCAAAATTTATAGACTATGAATCCAAACATTCAATTCACTCACTGATTCTCTAAAACGACCCTTTCAAGAGAGAGAGAAGTGGAGTAATTGCTAGCGGAAAACTGTCCACCTGGTGCATGCTAACTTGGAAAACTGCCTAGACACTAAATACATAAAATGAAAGTTTGTCACCTTATTAATACCACAAGAATGTTAATCCCATCAAAATCTTGTTTCTTACAAAACACATGGTTTTGGGCATGGTTTTGTAATTATAAATTTGTACTACTAAGGTGTGTTGGGTTATTTTGATATTTGAGAACATGCACGCATATAATTGCCAGATACAGCTGGAAGCTACGGATTGTTTTATTTTATTTTATTTTATTTTGTATATATACATGTTGATTCAATGAATGATTGTCTCATGTGGCGGCATCATTTTCAAGCAATGTTTGAAAACCAGACCGGGCTGACTGGTTTGACTGGTCCGACCGCAAACAAACAGGTGGTCTGATCAGGTCACCCCTAAAATTCATTACGATGTCTGTTGGTTTCTAGACTATAAGAGATAAAAATCGAGCGTAATACAACTCAAAAGAAGGAATACCGAATGGAAAACTGAAACGAAATTACAATGGAAAAACGAAATAGTAAACCGTAAAGAGTAGTTAGGCGAGTCAAGGAGGTCTCTTTCCGCAAGACGAGATACGTCCCGGTAGTGCTCTCGGATTGGTGTGTCGTCCCCAAAGATAAAACGACTACGTCTCTGATGAAACAGCACCGCTATCAGCAGAGCTCCGACGAACTGAATGGAGGAAAGGAAAGAACTTCGACAGAAAGACAATGCACAAAGAGAGAGGGAGCTTATGATGAATGCAAAGAATGCTTGAGTGTGGTGTAGGAATGCATGAAATAGCTAGCCTATTTATAGGCTCAGTCCACTTCAGCGTTAAACCAGTCTTGATGGATGTCGTTATTGCGAGGCTGTAACCGCTGAGCGTTACAAACCGTTACGACGTATCGGGCAACACTGCGCGTCTAGGTTCGCTCATGACGTGGACTTCATCACGTGTCAGCCATGTTAGCTTTACCGCGTCATAATGACGAGGTGTCATCCTGCCTAGCTCGCTGACGTGGAAACGTTGGTGCTCTAAAAGAACTAGATCAACCAGCCTTGGGTCGAACCCAAGCACCGAGGCCTATAGAACAGTCCAAAGACCAATTGTCAAGTCCAAGTCCAAGTCCAAGTCCAATTGCCAAGTCCAAGTCCAAGGATACGGACACAGACACGAGGACTGGCTCGGGCTCGAGGCTCGCGGCGGTGCGAGCGGCGACGACGGCGCGCGCATGTGCGCGCGTGTGGGTTCTACAACCCATCTTAGTCCACTATAATTATTAGATGTAATAATCTTTCTTATTAAATACTCCATCCGTCCCACATAATTGTCACTCTTATTATGGGCACGAGTTTTAAGAAATGTAAAGAAAAGTTAGTGGAATGTGTAACCCACTTTTTTATATTGATTTTCTAATAAAATGTGAGTGAAGTGAGTTAGTGGAATGTGAGACTTACTTACCATTTATGATAAAAATAAAGATTGACAATTATTGTGGGACGGAGGGAGTATTAGTTTAATAAGGTTGTTACTTTCAGGATAATTAATCTTTTAATTAATCCCATGACTTCTCCCATAGCTCATTTAATTGGCTCGCAATTTTGCCCAACTTTAATTCATTATTTCTCACTCACCGGGAATCGTATTTGAGAAAATGAAGGTCATCTACTCCAAATGTAGATCGACGCTATATCATTTAAATTCACAAAATTAAATGTCTCGTTGAAATTATTATTGGTCAAAACTCTTTGATCGGGCATACGATTCCAACAATGTCTAGCTACAGAGGACCGATAAAACCCGTCGGTCGTACCAGTCCGACCAATACCAAAAACCAATTTTTTAATTTATAATTATATTTTTTTTGAAATCTACTCCTATTAAATTTGTAGATGGTAGGACTTTTAAATTGAAAATCGAAAATCTTTTTAATTAAATTTTATTATTCATAAAATTTTACTAATATTTTATATATTTCTATATATAACTAATTATTACGGTCAAATATTTTTTGTGATATATTATTAATTATATTTTATCATTTACTAAAATTTAATATATTTTGTATATGAGATGTGTTATATTGCTAACTCACCATTAAATTGCTAACTACAACTAAATTATAGGTTTAACAACTTCAAAACAAAGGCTAAGATCATTTAATTTGGAGTATCAATATAGTATATTTATGTCAATTAACAATAAAATAATTATAATTAACTTTTCAAAAATATCTCGAAACTTTAATATAACTATCTCAATTTAAATTATTTTTTTAACACATCATGTATCAAATTAAAAATAATTTTGTAAAGATTCTAACAAGATCCTACATGCATATGTTTCGAAGTCAAAATTTGAAAAAAAATTCTTGAATTATCGTATTTGTGAAGAAGCATTTTATAGTATCAGTACAACTTACATGATGTCAATATAATGCTTGTACAATGTCAACATGAAATTGTGTTGACATTGTTCATGTCAATATAGTTAATATACTATATTGACATTGAGTTCCTAAACCTTAAATTTGATAGATGTTATTATCTTTTTAATATTTAAAAATAAAAAAACAAAATTATACATGACAAATTATAGACCATTAGATATCTAAAATCATATGATCTTAAATTAGTTGTAGTTAGCAATTAATGGATGAGTTAACAATTGATCACATATGTTTTGTATATTAGAATATATTTATTTGTATAGTAAGTACTCCGTACTATTTACAACAGTATTTTGGTTCGACCAATGGTTTAACTGGTATAACTGATAAAAACGTGAACAGTAGCTTTGTTGGTTAGCTTATCGGTGCGATTTTTAAAATATTAATTTTCCGTTATCTTCATTTATGTTTAATTTTATTTTGTCCACTTGATTGTGGTTGTTTTATTAAAGAAAAATGCTCAAGCTTAAAAACGCGACGAGCCAGATAAGTCGTTCAAAAAAAATACCAACTAAAAGGAAGAAACAACCATAGTAACAAAGAACCCTCACAAACCACCACACTCCCCAAAGTCACAAAGACCACAATTCTACCGTAACAACAAAACACAACACCCAACAAACTTAATAGACCTAATAACAAAACCAAATAATTAACACAAGCCAACCCAGAAAGCACGGAGTAGCTAGAAACACATGCCAACACCATAAAAGTAGCCACAAATAGACTAGGGAAAATCGGGTTTGTGGGGGAGTTTACACTAAATATTACGTAAATGTACCCATTTTGTTAACTATTCCACAAATGGGAAAAACGCCAACCACATTGGCGTTTTTATTAGTAAATACGCCAACGTCATTGGCGTGTTTTTAGGTAAATACGCCAACGATGATGGCGTTTTATACTTGTGCCGTATTTTGGGTGTATGCTCTCGGATTGTAATTACGATTAAACACGCCAACTTGGTTGGCGTGTATAAATAAAAAAACGCATTTGTAAATGGCGTGTTTTCTTTGTTGAAACGCCGAACATATTGACGTTTTGTAAAAGACGCCAACCGGAGTGGCGTATTTACTTAATCATGAAAAACGCCATTCTGAGTGGCGTGTTTAATCAGACTGATATACCAGGCGTTCCTCCCCCAAATCGCGAAAACCTCACAACACACAGCCTTCGCGATTTCTCCAGCTGCGCGCCTTCTCTCCGTGATTTCGGCCTACATTCATCAATCGGTGCTATTTTCCCCCAAATTCATCTATTTTATTCGGTTAGTATGCTTACCTTTTACATAATTATAGTAATTGGTGGATAGCTAGGGTTTGTAATGGGTTGTGAATTGAGTAGAAATATTATGCATTTTGGATTGGTTGAATGATATTATTGTTGATTATTATGTTGGATTGTGTTGGGTTTAAGTTAATTTGTGTATAAATTTGATTATAAGCCTAAACCCTAGGGTTTTTATAGCTAAAAAATTGGGCAAATTGTTTTGATTTATGTGGGTTTTGGTTGATTAGTTTAGATTGTTAAATTTGTTTAGGTTAGGCAAAATTGAAATTGGTAGGTTGGGCGAATTGTTAATTGAAATTGTTAATTTTGTGTAGGTGAATTGGTTTATGATTTTGAATGTGCAATGTTGTGTAACTTGCTTATTTGATGTTGGTGTTCAATTTTGTGATATTGGATTAAATTGTATCTAATTATTGAAATGGTTTATGGTTGGTTATTGTTGAATTTGGTTTATGAAATTGGATTAAATGTTATGGTTGGTTATTGTTGAATTTGAATTATGTAGGTAAATTATGGCATCATCTTCAACCTCTCGTCGTCGGCTTGCATGTGGTCCTGCGGATCCATCTGTATTATATTTTCAGAGACAACACGTCTCTAACAACATATGGGCAGGAGTTCCATCCGAAGATGTACGCTGCCGACGATTTGAAGGAAAAATTTGGGATGTTCCCATCCAGCAACATGTCTTGACAATAGTGGACCAGATGGGGTTTGGGGGTATGTTAAGGTGTGGTAAACCAAAAGAAATTGACCACCATCTTGTCACAGCTCTGATTGAACGTTGGAGGCCAGAGACTCACACGTTTCACTTTCCAGTCGGTGAAGCGACTGTGACACTGGAAGACGTGGAGGTCTTATGGGGCCTGAAAGTTGATGGAGAGGCTCTGACAACTTACATCCCCCCGACGGACGCGGGATATTGGACGGACAGGTGTATGGATTTTCTAGGATTCATACCGGAAGCATCCGAGTTGAAGGAAATGGCTTTTAAGCAGACGAGCTTATCGCGCCAATTGAGGATTGAGCTGTCTAATGACCACGAACACTACATATATGCTCAGCGGGCTCGTATCTATTGTCTGCTATTACTTGGTGGTCTGATGATCCCCAACGCCACCGGAAATAAAATTCCGTTCTTCTACCTACACTTTTTCATGGATATAGAACGGTGTTCTACATATAGCTGGGGTGGGGCGACGCTTGCTTGCTTGTACCACAATTTGTGTGAAGCGGCCGTTGGTCAGAGGACGGATGTAGGGGGAGCCTTAACTCTATTACAACTTTGGGCTTGGGAGAGAATCCCAAATATTAGACCGAGGATGCTAGATCCCGTGCATACAGACTATCTACCATGTGCAAGCGCGTAAGTTGTTCATTAATTGCGTTTTTAAACTTAATGTTCATCAATTTTCGTGTTCTTCGCTCATAATTTAAATTTTTTAGATGGAATGGCCCGGCGTCATATGTAAAAGCACCCGGACATTGTGTTGAAAATTTCCGAGATCAGTTCTCCATGATGCATCCTAATCAGGTACTTCATATATTTATAAAATGTTTTTGGTTTTTTGTTTTTTATTTTTATGGAAATTATTTTGAAAAATTTGTATCACATGTAGTTTATTTGGAGGCCTTATCTCCACCGGGAGTTGCCGGAAAGTTGTGATGCCGGTCGTCCTATATGGATGTCGATCACAACGCTTATTTGTTGGAATCTGGCTGAGCCACACCTGCCACACCGAGTGTTGCGCCAATTCGGGATTGTCCAACCGTATATCCCGGATCTCCCCCGGTTCCACGGTTCTGATTTTTTGAAACAGGATCGCCGTGGAAAAGCTGGTCGGAATTGGGTTCAATGGCACGCCAATTATATACAGGAGTGGGACAACAGACACTTTACGATATGGACTGATCTGGAGGACAGTACTGAGCCTGTTGCAACGGAAGAATATATGAATTGGTTTCGCCAGATCACTGTGGTGTATTTAACCAAACCCGGCGTGCATGCTGAAGAGGGATTCCACGAAACCGCATCTTCTCATAACTTTACGGTACATTATTCATACTTAACTAAACCCTGATTACTTATTCAAATTCATATTATGATATGTACTTAACTTTGAAAAATTGTAGGTGGAGACGCTTCACAAAATACGTCACTATCTAAGTGGTCGAGCTGCGACAGGACATTTCTGTCCGGATATGGAAACCATTTCGAGGATGGTTGAAGAAGGACTGCAGATATCCGGGGAGCCTCAGCTGATGGACTACCCTCCATCGCAGCGCTCTGCAATGGACGTGGACGTACCCATAAGGCAAAAGGCAAAACGACGAACCAAGCAGAAAACCGTCCGCGGAGAGTCGTCATCTCAGTTCGTACACGACTCCGATGACGATTTTGAGGACCCACCTCCACCGAGCTCTGCACTTCGAGGCCGTCATTCTATTAGCCATACCGGTGGTACCGGAGAAGATATTGGCCTCAGTGATGTCCCCACTTCTCCACCGCGGTCGTCTGTGCAGGAGGATCTTGAGAACGCTGTTGTTCAAGATACTCCTCCCTCAAGGATCCCTAGATCTACATCTACTATTGGGAAGGGGATACGGCGTCTGTTTATGCGGAAACGTCGTGACGATTGAACTAATTTGAACTCTTGATATTACTGTAATTTGATATTGATGTTTTTTCATTTGATTTGAACTCATTGATTTTAAGTCTTTATGATTAAGTATTTGGATGTCTGAATTATTATTTCCTAGTAGAAATGAAAATGAAAACAGGCAAATAAAGAGATATTGGCGTTTTTGTGTGAATGTAAGTCTTTGTGAAAAACGCCAATGCTATTGGCGTTTTTAAGTTAGTTTATATTTTTGCCCGTTTTGTCTACGACGAATGCGGACATTCTGAACAAACACGCCATTCCCGTTGGCGTTTTTAATAAGACGCCATTCCCGTTGGCGTGTTATTTAAAAACGCCATTCCCGTTGGCGTTTTTAAGTTAGTTTATATTTTGCCCGTTTTGTCTACGACGAATGCGGACATTCTGAACAAACACGCCATTCCCGTTGGCGTTTTTAATAAGACGCCATTGCCGAGGTGCCGAGCCAGCGGCCGAGGTGCCGAGCAGGCGGCCGAGATGCCGAGCCAGCGGCCGAGGTGCCGAGCAGGCGGCTGAGGTGCCGAGCAGGCGGCTGAGGCTTTTTAATAAGACGCCATTGCCGTTGGCGTGTTATTTAAAAACGCCAACGCCATTGGCGTTTTTAAGTTAGTTTTTTCGTTGCTCGTTTTTTCTACGCCGAAAGCGGACATTCTGAACAAACACGCCAGTCCCGTTGGCGTGTTTCAGTAATAACACGCCATTCACGTTGGCGTTTTAAAGTGAAAAGACGCCAATTAAGTAGGCGTCTCTTCAAACACGCCACTCACATCGGCGTGTCCTATAAAAAAACGCTCCCACAGCTAAGAGTTTTTAATCATTTCATCATTATTCAATATATAAGTACATACAAATATTACCCTATACATTAGTCCAAATCTTGCTAAATACAGAAATCCAATATTACACAATGCATACGTTCAATTGTCTCGCCTTTTCCGCGTAAAAAAGCTACGGATCCCCTTCCCGATTCTGGCGGTTGAGAGTCTAGACGGAGGAGTCTCTCGCACAACGACATTCTCTAAATCAACCCCAAAATATTCGTCTCGCACAGAAGACCGAGGTGGAGAATGTGGGACATCACTGAGACCGATGTGTTCGCCTGTACCACCAGTGTGGCTGACAGAGTGACGACCTCGAACTGCAGATCTTGGTGGAGGTGGAGGCATAAAATCGTGATCGACATCATCAGTGTGACTGACAGAATGACGACCTCGAACTGCATATCTTGGTGGAGGTGGAGGCAAAGAATCGTCAGCGGCATCAACAATGGCATATGCAACAGGCAAACATTTCTTATTAGCATCAAATCCAACGGCAATAAGAATTTTACCTCGACATCGTCCACGTAGATGAGTTCCATCAACCGTTAAAACTGGTTTGCATAGTTGAAAAGCCTCCACAGCTGGTCCAAAAGCCCAGAATACGTACTTGAATACCTTGTTCATACCATTGCTTAATATGTCATCGTGCATCCATTCCACAATTGTGCCAGGATTTTGTCTTTGCACTTCATTCAAATAAGCTGGTAAAACTTTGAACGACCACTCCCATCCACCGTATACAAGCTCAATCGCTGTCCTCCGAGCATACCATGCTTTCTTGTAACTAACTTTGACATGAAATCTATTTTCAATATCCGCCACAATTGCTAGCAAGGATCGTTTTCTATCTGATGGCGAACACTCAACGCTATCATACCCGACGAAAGATTAGCGTGACCATTATAGTTACGATCCCCCATGCAAGTATGAGCAGTGCTGAACACTCTAATTTGCCAGTGTTCATCATGCTTCCTCAGTGTTGCTCGGCACTCCCACAAACATGGCGGTAAGGACTTATCTTTCGGATTTCCCTGTGGCCACTTACAAACTGCATGCCATCTCTTTCCTTTACTTTCAACAACTGTATATTGTCGGATTTTTTCCAAATGCCAATGAGTCACAGCTGCCTTCAATTCCAACTTCGTTCTAAATTTAGTATGCAAACCGACATTGGTAGGATCCTTTTCACTCCAATAATGCACACTGGGATCATCACGCTCAAAGTTTTTGGGATCAAAACTATCATATGGACCTGGTAAGGTGCGAAAGTAGTTGATTCCAGGCTGTGGGAACTGTGGAACTACTCTTCCTCCAACTGCCCTTCCACCAACTGATGTTTCTCCAACTGCTGTTTCTCCAAGTGGAATGGATGGTCTTGAAGCAACAAATTGTTCATCATCCGACGGATCACCATCTGAGTCTGTACTAACCGTGTCGGAATCTTCAGAATTATAAGGTGATTGTGGATCAAGAAAGTCGGCTTTATCAGGACCTATTATGTCCTCCACCACATCACAATTGTCACGATCCCCTAAATGCACGCCTCCAGCTTCAAAATCTTGTGTTGCAGCTAAATATGGTTCTTCGGCTCTCGTAGACGTACCAACATCAAAATCTTGTGTTGCAGCAAAATATGGTTCTTGGGCTCTCGTTGACGTACCAGCATCATAACTTATGACATGATGACTATGATGTTGAGTAATTGCCGAATACTCAACATATAATTCAATTACACCTCCAATAACCATACTCTCACTAAACATTAGTTGCATGCATACTTCTTCTAGTTGAACACCTATAAACGTGACTCCGGATCCAAAGCATATAGTACGTTTCCATATTATTTGAATATTGTTTTCATATATGCTTATCCCCATCCTTTCACAAATTTTTTCCACAAGGTCATCGTACGAAATTGTTTCATCCAACATAATGAATCCTTTAGCAAAAGGAGGATCATACGAAATAACTGCTCCGGGAATTATCTTTCCACCCCAATATAAATTGACACACCACGTCATACTATCTGCAATAATGTAAAACACAAATAAATATGTATTATTTTTACATTCATCATTATGTAGAGTCAGCCAAAAAATTGACAAAATAATTCTATTAAATACACTACAATATGTATTATCATAACAATCCATAAAATATACTATAACATATAATAGCATAACAATTGGTCAAAATATTTCCATTAAAATATATACTATCATAATAATCCATCAAAATATTAGTGTACCCATAATAATTGGTCAAACTATTATATTAATTACACTACAATATATATTATCACAACAATCAATCAAATATTGGAAGACTAATGTTTAGAAGAATGAGTCTAAAATTTGATATACTAACCGATTAGAAGGACTAATGGTTGAAAGAATTAGCCAAATTCAAAATATCCACGCTTAAATCCACCACCGGGTCGACCCGAGCGAAAGGTTTTTATGCGTTTGGGAAGGGTTTTCGCGTTTTGGGGAGGGAAAGTGTTTAGGGTCGCGATGTTGGGGGAGATCTGATAAGGATATGGTTCAACAGAAACACGCCGCTCAAATTGGCGTTTTTAAGCATAACACGCCAACCTCAGTGGCGTTTTTATTAATTAAACACGCCAACTACATTGGCGTTTTACCTGGTATACACGCCAACTTCATTGGCGTTTTTTCCCGTCGCTGTATTTGGCGAAAATACACCTCCAATACGACGCGAAGATAAACGCCAATGAGGTTGGCGTTTTTACTAATAGAAACGCCAATGTGGTTGGCGTTTTTCCCATTTTTGGAATAGATAACAAAATGGGTACATTTACGTAATCTTTAGTGTAAAGTGCCCCATAAACCCGATTTTCCCAATAGACTAACAACAACTCAAGCAACGATCACCTAATCAATCAAATCTTCTTGCAGCTTCGGATGCTAGCCCAACTCCTCTCATCCAAGTTTCAAGATGCCAAAAGAATCACTTCTACTCAATCTCCTAAATTGAGTTGAAATTTTGAAATATACTCCATTTTGTATATTTTATAAAACAAACAAAATCATGGAAAATATACAAAATCTACAGCGCCTCAGAGCATCCACAATGGCGCCTAGCGCACCGCCTAGCCGAGCCCCAGCGCTAGGCGGTGCGCTCGGCGAACCACTGTAACCGCCGAGCTAGTTTCCGGAAAAAAATCGCCTAGCGCTAGGCGATGTTTGGGCCCTGGGCGATCCATTAGGCGCCATTGCAGGCTCCGGATCGCCAAGCGCATCGCCTAGCGGATTTTTTATTTTTATTTTTAAATTTTCGAAACACTATTTATACGCGCTTTGCACTTCATTTTCATTCTCACCACTTGTTTTAACGAGTTTTCTCTCTATCTTAATTTCTGTACAAGAGCAACAATGCGAAATGAGTAACGCGGGTGGTAGTGGGGGGATGCTGAAGAGTACGAACGTCGAATGGCCGAAGCGTTGGAGGCCTATACGACCCGCGAGATAAACCAATGGATGCAAAGAGCCTTGCAGCCGGCGGTACCTCGACCTCGCCCAGTTGTCCACCGCCGAGAAGTGATTGATCGTGATCACGTAGCTGCACATCAGCGCCTATACTAAGACTACTTCGTAGAGGAGCCGCGGTTCAACGCCAACCTTTTCAGGCGACGTTTTAGGATGAGCAGTGCCCTGTTTATGCGTATTTTTAACGCTTTGGAGCATCGATATCTGTATTTCCGCTTCAGGCACGATGCGGCTGGCAGACCCGGCCACACACCTATTCAAAAGTGCACTGCGGCAATCCGGCAGTTGGCCTACGGAGGCGCGGCAGACATGTGGGACGAGTACCTCCACATCGGTGAGACGACTGCCCTGGAATGTTCTGTCAGGGCGTGATTGAAATATTCAGTGATCAGTACCTTCGAAGCCCTACCCCTGAAGACTGCCAGGATCTGATGCAGATGCACGGGGAGAAGAATGGGTTCCCGGGAATATTAGGCAGCATAGGTTGTATGCATTGGAAGTGGAAGAACTGTCCCGCTTCCTGGAAGGGGTTCTACACGACCGTCTACAAGGGAAATAATCCCACGATGATCCTCGAGGCTGTAGCTGATTACCGGCTGTGGATTTGGCATGCGTATTTTGGGGTAGCCGGTTCGAACAACGACCTCAACGTCCTCAACTCGTCTCTCCTTTTCAACGAGCAGTGCCAGGGCGTCAGTCCGACCATCAGTTTTGTCGCCAACGGCAACCGGCATGATATGGGCTACTACTTGGCGGATGGGATATACCCTAGGTGGCCCGTCTTTGTGAAGGCGATCCGATGCGCATCAGATGAGAAGAAGACCTACTTTGCGGCACGACAGGAGTCGGCGCGCAAGGACGTGGAGCGGGCATTTGGTGTGCTCCAGTCTCGATGGGCGGCAGTTAGGGGTCCAACGCGTTTGTGGCATGTCGACTGCATTGCTGATATAATGTACGCTTGTATTATCATGCACAACATGATTGTCGAACACGAAGGTGTACAACTGACTAGTTGGGCCAACGGCGATAATGAAGCCGGTTCAAGCCACGACGTGGCCGCCCCAACGTACGGAGTGGGGTACCTCATGATGAAGCCGGCCTCCTCCAAGCACATGCCGACATGCGCCAAACGGATGCTCATATTCGACTCCAAAATGATTTAATTGAAGAGTTATGGGCGCGGAGGGCTGCACGGAGTTAGTTTTTTTTTAATTATGTAATTTTTTTAAATGTACTTTTTTTTAAAATTTAAATAAAATTATTGCAGTTTCCCGTATTTGTGGCGTAAATTTAATTCCGTATTTTGTGTGATTGTTAATTATTTGTTTTATATAATTTTGAGTGATGTGTCTAGGCTATTTGCTTGTCTTGATGATGTGGCAGGAGGAGTTTGTGGCTAGGCTATGGCTGGGCTATGGCGAGAAGAAAACCATTGTGGATGCTCTAAAAAAAACCTCAAATAGTTCATCATCGTACGTAGTTGTCACTTCATTCTTTGGATCTCCTAATTCATTTTTTGGACACTAGAGAATATGATAAGACACCCTCGTATTTATCCATGCACTAGTATTTTGTAGGGGCCTCGCTAAAAACCTCAGCAAACAAGATAATTTTATGTTTATAAAACTCCTTATTGTCAAACGAACCACCCTCTACAAATAATTGAGTCCCACCCAAACCACCTCACCAAACTAGGTATGTGCATATGGAAGAAGAGAGGCATCAATGGTAGTACAAAATATTGAATACCACCCAAAATACAAGATTAGGGACAAAGTTAGGTAGCAATAATCCAAATGAGCATCACGGGTTATGTAGAAAACACGGAAGCAGTGGCCAAAAAATTATACAAATGAGCCACGGCTTGGGCCACAATGTTGTCGAAAATTCCATTGCCGCCCCTCTGTTTTATGATCTGCAATAGAGCCACACCGGGATGGATGCCCTTTTAAGGCCATATGCAATAGGGCACCGATTCACACTGTTGCAGCTCCCCTGTTTTTTTTTGTCAGCGGCCGCAGCCTATGCGGCCATACTTCCAAACGTGTTAACTTTTTGATACAAAGTGAAACGTGTCACAAAGTTAAGTGAAAGATTGCAATTTGAATTGTAGAGCCTCTCGTGACAGAAGAGAAAACTGGTAGAGCGTCATTATCTTTGATGTTGCCTGCTTCAAAATTAGAGATACAGAGAATTAATTACTCCATGTTAATTAATAGAGTCATTTTTCTATTTTGGCAAGTTCCAAGTTAATTAAGTCATTTCTATTTTACTTTTACTTTATTCTCTCTTACTTTTTCCATCATTCATTTAACACACTGTTCTTAAACTCCGTGCCGAAAAAAATGCCTCTATTAACAAGGAAAAGAGGGAGTACTATTTTTAGTTGTTCCAACAATATTATAGTTCAAGGACGTCTAACGATATTTTTAAAGAAAAAAGAGAGCGGATGGGAACTTAAAATGTAGTTCTCTCTTAAATGGATAAACCTAGTGCATGTCGTCGTTTAGCAGAAATTTAGTTGTAGCTTGAAAATGGAAACTAGGTTAGGAATTCGTGATTAGTCTTGTTTTCTCACGCACGAACTCGCAGCTGAGTTTTGTACTTTATTTATTAATAATCTCAGCGTCTATAAAAATAGTCTTATTTTATAATTTCGGGATGTCCACAAAAAATAGTGTCATTTCTAAATATAGAAAATTTCTCTCTCATACTTTACCTACGTTTACTCCTTTCTTCCATACTTTACCTACTTTTTCTCCATATTTCTTTTACTTTATCTACTTTTTTTCCTTCTCTCTTGCTTAACCAATTTCTCATTAAAACTCGTGCCGTTCACAAATGAGACTAATATTTTTGGACGTAATATTTGTGTTGCGTACAATTTGTCTAGAACACATTGTGGCCTATATATTTAACAGTCTGGATGAGTTATGGTAATTGTATAATTGCCTACTTACAAGTTACAAACAAGACAGATACAGAGCCATGGGAAGCAGCTTACTTGTATCTAGTGTAGCTAAGAGGTAAGTAGAGTAGAAGTTTTTGAAGGATTGCTATTCTTTGTCACAATAAATCAAAGAAACCAACACTAATTAGTAGTACTAGTAATATGCAGATAATATTCATATATACATTTTTCAAATCTTCAAACACAAAATTTCAGACGTTTTATTTAGTACTATGAATTTTATTTTATACTTGCTCGTAACTTGGTTATTAGACGAAATCTTCAATTGATAGATTGGAAGGGAAAGTAGCTCTAATCACCGACGGCTGCGGTGGTCTCAGCGCGGCAACGGCGAAGCTCTTCCTCCAACACGGAGCCAAAGTGGTGATCGCGGACGTCAATCACCACTCTCTCCCCGTTGGCGACGGGACGTCCTTCGTCCACTGCGACGTGACGAACGAATTCCACGTTCAGAGCGCAGTGGACGAAGCCGTTTCCAAGCACGGCAAGCTCGACATCATGTTCAACAACGCTGGAAACTTGGACCGGGTGGGCCGCGGCATTGTAGACTGCACCCAGGCCGACTTCGAGCACGTGCTCCGCGTCAACGTTGTCGGCGTCTTCCTAGGCACCAAACACGCCGCGCGTGTCATGAGACGCGGCGGTGGCGGCGCCATCATCAACACGGCGAGCGTGTGCGGCGTGGTGGGAGGGGTGGCGACGCACGCATACACGAGCTCGAAGCACTCGGTGGTGGGCCTGACGAGGAATGCCGCGGTGGAAATAGGGCGGTACGGGATCAGAGTGAACTGCATGTCGCCCTTCGTGTTCCCGTCAAGGATGTCGAGGTCGTTGATGGGTCGGGCGGAGGAGGATCCGATGGATGATGTCAAGTTGCATCTTATCGGAAAGAAGCTCGAGCCAGAGGATGTTGCTGAGGCGGTTGTTTATTTAGCGAGTGATGAATCGAGGTGTGTGAATGGGCATAATTTGATTGTGGATGGAGGCTTTGTTGGAAGAGATAACAAAGTTGGTCAAGCCGCTGCATACCAAGTTGATCAAGCTGTTGGTCAAGCCGCTGCATGCCAAGTTGATCAAGCTGGAAGAGATAACAAAGTTGGTCAAGCCGCTGCATGCCAAGTTGATCAAGTTGTTCGTCAAGCCGCTGCATGCCATGTTGATCAAGCTGTCGATCAAGCCGCTGCATGGCGAGTTGATCAAGCTGCTGCTTGCAATGCTGAGATTACGCGTGATAAACAAGTCATCAACTCCAGACGAGCCAAGGCGACAGAAAAGATAAAAGAGACGACAAAGGCTGTTGTACCAAAAGAACCAATCCGAGAGCTCACACGAGCTACAACTGTGATTGAGCCAAGCATGCTAGCTAAGGTGGAGGACCACCGTTGTACTTGGAGAGACGTGTTGCTCAATGGAATGAAGAAGAGAGAGATTTTGCAGAGTTTGTTAAAGTAGACTAGTACAATATTTAGAGTTTGTTAAAGTAGATTAGTACAATGTCATAGAGTGAAGAATATATGTATTGTAACTTGTTACATTCGGTGCAATGAAAAATGCTGATTTGAGAGCTCTCTCCAAACATAACTCTAGCATGTGTATGTTCATAGCTTCCGCAGCTTCTTTTCATGGTATCAGAGCAGGATCTCTCTGATCCTGGCTCTCTTACTCTTGTTTTTTGTTTCATTTTCTTCACTACTCAAAATGGCAGAAGCCAATGAAACTATTCCAGTGGCAACACTGCCACCAATCTTCTCTCAACTACCTCTAATCTCAGTGAAACTAACTGATGGTAACTTCCTCATGTGGCAACAACAAGTTGATGTTGTTGTGTATGGCTACGGCCTTGAAGGCTTTATCACAGGGGACACCGATCCCCTTCCACAACTGATTCCAGATCAAGATGGAGAGTCCATGGTTTCAAATCCAACTTACATAAGTTAGCAGAGACAAGATAGGAGAGTAGCTGGATGACTTTTGTCTTCATTATCAGAGAATGCTCTAACCTTGGTTGTAGGGCTCAGATCTTCTAGAGACATATGGTGTGCACTAGAGACTAACTTCGCAAGCCGCTCCACAGCTAAGGTGATGCAATATCGCCAGCAAATGCAAAATTTGAAGAAAGATGGAATGTCTATGACAGATTATCCGGGTAAGATGAGAACATATTTTGATTTGCTTGGTTCAGTCGGGTGTAAAATCTCAGAGGTTGAGCAAGTACTCCACATTCTTGGAGGACTAGGGCAGGACTATGATCCAGCAGTATGTGCAGTAACTTCAAGGTCTGATCCTTGGAGTCTTGGAGATGTTAGTGCTTTCTTGCTCATTTTTTAGTCAAGAATGGAATCAACTAGAGCCAATTCTATCAGCTCAGATGGATCTCAGCCATCATTGAATCTTGTCCATCAGCAGTCTGGGCAGAAGAGGGAGTCTCAGAATTTCAACAACAACAGGTTTGAAGCAACGAATGGAAGAGGTTTTGGAGGAAGATTTCAGAGAGGGGGAAGAGGTGGTAGAGGTTTTGGCCGAGGAAACAACAAGATTGTTTGCCAGCTGTGTGAGAAGCCTGGCCATTCTGCAGCAAAATGTTGGCATAGATTCGAGCAAAACTTCACACCACCTCAAGTCTAGTTCAGAGGAAGTACTCCACAACAACATAATCAAGGATTCTTTAATCCTTCAGCTCATCTTTTGCAGTCAGTGCCTAGGTCTCCTTCAGCATCCTTCTCTGTTGGAACTCCATCAGAGTTTAGCTATAGATCAAATGCATCTTCAAGCTGGTATCCAGACTCAGGAGCAACACACCATGTGTCCAATGACTTGACCAATCTCAACATTAGCACTGAATACACTAGAGGTAAGAATCTCTTTCTTGGAAATGGATCTGCTGTTAATATTGTAAATATTGGAGAAAGTGCATTTAAATCTCACTCAGCTAAATTCTCTAGAAAGCTTCATCTTAAAAATCTTTTGCATGTGCCTAACATCACTAAAAATCTTCTGAGTGTCTCCAAATTTTCTCAAGACAACTCTGTCTTCTTTGAATTTCATCCAAATTTCTGTTTTGTCAAGGACCTGAGCACCAGGGAGGTAGTGTTCAAAGAAACTCTTGAAAAAGGCCTATATCATTTCCTAGTAGATCATACCCCAATCAAGCGTGACACTGTCCCCATCTCTCCTTCCAGTCCAGAGAGTCCAGCTGTCCATTCCCTGAGCTTGAGCAACTCACATTCCAGCAGTAGTTCCAACCAAGTTTCTAGTTCTGTTTTGTCTTTGTGGCATAGTAGAATAGGGCACCATACTCTAGATGTTGTTAAACTTGCTCTCAACAGTTGTAATATTTCCTATAATTCAATGGAAACTGCTTCTCTTTGCTATCCTTGTTGTGTGTCTAAAGCTCATAGATTACCATATTCACATTCTGTCTCTCAACACAGTGCACCACTGGAACTTGTTCACAGTGATCTTTGGGGGCCTTCTCCAGTTGAATCTAGAATTGGATACTCTTATTATGTCTCATTTATTGACCATTTTTCTAGATTTACCTGGATTTACTAACTCAAGAATAAAAGTGATCTCACTGTTGTTTTTAAGCAGTTCAAGGTTATGAGTGAAAACCTGTTAGGATTAAGAATTAAGATTCTTCAATCAGATTGGGGAGGTGAATATCATGGATTAGTTCATTTTCTAAAGGAGAGTGGGATAGTGCATAGAGTCTCATGTCCATACACCCCACAACAAAATGGTTTGGCTGAGAGAAAACATAGACACATTGTAGAAACTGACCTAGCTTTGTTAGCTCAATCCTTCCTCCCTCAGAGGTTCTGGGATGATTCCTTTGTCACAGCCGTTTATTTTATCAATCTTATGCCATCTAAAATTATCAACAACATTTCTCCACATGAGGTTCTTTTTCTCTCCAAACCTGATTACTCAGCTCTCAGAACTTTGGTTGTCTGTGCTTTCCTCTTACTAGACCTTATAACAATCATAAACTCCAATTTAGATCTGCTAGGGTCATTTTTCTGGGATATAGTACCTCTCACAAAGGATACAAAGTTCTTCTGCCTGAAGGGAAAGTCATAGTGACTAGAGATGTCATTTTTGATGAAACTGTTTTTCCATTCCAAAATTCTCCATCTCCTTCTGCTACTGTTGCTCCATCACCACCATCATGTGATCATTCTTCATCATCATGTGTTCACTCTTCCTTGCTTCCTATTCTTGCACCTACTGTCTCACTTCATAGGGAAAATGCTGCACCAGATCACTCATCTGGTACAGAGTCAGTGAACAGTCGTTCACCACAGCCACCACCTGATGTTCAATCATCTGATCCATCACCTCATCATATTTCTCCAGTTGTTCCAGCAACCACTCAAGCAACTCTTTCAATGACAACCAGGTCAAAATCTGGAATTTTTAAGCCTAGAGTCTTCACTCTTTCTGTGTCATCTCATCTGCCTAAATCAGCTCTAGAAGCCTTACTTGTTCCTTGTTGGAAATCTGCTATGTTGAGTGAATTTAATGCACTTCTTAACAATAAAACATGGATATTAACAACACTTCCTCCATGCAAGAATCTTATAGGGTGCACTTGGGTTTTCAAGATTAAACTTCACTTGTCTGGTGTCATTGCTAGATATAAAGCTAGATTGGTTGCTCAAGGCTTCTCTCAATAGTCTGGGTTTGATTTTAATGAGACTTTCAGCCCAGTTGTGAAGCCCACTACAATCAGAATCATCCTCAGTCTTGCTGTGTCTCTTGGATGGGCAGTAACTCACCTTGATGTGAATAATGCATTTCTTAATGGTGAGCTTAAGGAGGACATATACATGAAGCAACCAGTTGGTTTTGAACAAGGGGGTCCTCACTTGGTGTGAAAACTCAACAAAGCAATCTATGGACTAAAACAAGCTTCTAGAGCATGGTTCTTCACAGTTCATTCTGTCCTGATCAAGCTTGGCTTCTCCCAATCCAAATCTGATGCTTCCATGTTCATTAGAAAGAGATGTGGGGAGGTTATCTACTTGGTTATCTATGTAGATGACATGCTCATCACAGGGACTTCTCAAGACTCCATTCAGAAGGTGATATCTCAGCTCAACTCTTGTTTTTCATTAAAAGATCTTGGGGAGGTGAGCTTGTTCTTGGGAGTTGAAGTTGTCAAGACTACTGATAGAGGTCTACATCTTTGCCAATCCAACTACATCAAAGATCTTTTAAAGAAAACTAACATGACAGGAGCTACAGGCTGTCCAACTCCAATGATTTCTAACTCGGAATTGAGCAAAAACTCTAGAGAACCAGTTTCTGATGCAAAACTCTATAGAAGCATTGTAGGAGCTCTGCAATATGCTTCTATTACCAGACCAGACATTAATTTTGCTGTCAGCAAAGTGAGTCAGTACATGGCTGAACCATTAGACACACATTGGAGGGTTGTGAAGAGGATCTTAAGATATCTTTCAGGGACTTTAGATTATGGAATTCAAATTAGAAAGTCTACTGGTGAGGTTTGTGCATTCTCTGACTCAGATTGTGCAGCAGATCTAGATGATAGGAGATCCACCACAGGACTGTGTGCCAATCATGGTGAATACTTAGATTTTACATGGTTTTAGAGGGTGGTTTTGTATGAATTTGATCATATATCGTCTATTATTAGGCGTGTTTATATCTACGTCTCTATTATGTTGGTATGTTGACCATTTTGTTAAGAATGTGTAGAAAAAGGTGCAAAATAGGTGGACGTGCAGCAGCCTTGGTTTGAGACAATTTTACTGGAGATTTTGAATTCCAATCAACCCCCGATGCATATCATTCTCTTCGTCTTCAAAAGAGCTTCGCGTGGGTATCTTAAACACCTCAATCGGAGCTCTGTAGAAGAAGTTATGGCCGTTTTACAAGCACTGCGTTGTCCAGAAAATCTCACGCTGCCGGGTGAATTTTTACCCTTTATAATTCCACCCGGCCGGGTGACACTTTTATAACGTGAGGACTCCAGAGACTTCTACCCGACCGGGTGGATTTTATGTTGAATAATTCCACCTGGCCGGCTACGTTGTTTTGGTATGAATTCATCAAATCCATACTAAGCCTACCTAAACTGCAATTGCAGAGGGCAAGTGTGTTGGAAATAGAAAGCAGATAATAGCGAGAAGAAAGAAATATACGTAGCCTTTGTGTATTAGAAGAATTACTCAAAGTGACTTGTTTATTCCATTGAAATGAGGTGCTATTTATAAGCCCTCTAAGAGCACAACGTGCAAAATATCTTAACTGAAAAATAACTAACAATAAGGAACACTATCTAACGAAATACTAGCTAAGAAATAGGAATGTTGAGAACTAACAAAGACTAAGTCATGATAAGCTTGAGGAGTCAATTATGAGTCAGCAAACTTCATTCAACACTCCCCCTTGATTCATAATTGCACACTCCGAGTAGATTTCTGAACTTGACATGTTTCTCCGAAGACAACGACTTGGTGAAAATATCAGCCAAGTTCTCAAGGCTGCTGCAAAACTTCAAAGAGTTAACCCCTCCATTAATCAAATCTCTTATGAAGTGATACTTAATATTGATGTGTTTCGTTCTCCCATGCATAACTGGATTCTTTGCAATCGCAATAGCTCATCGATTATCACAGAAAATTTCAGTTCCCTCATTCTGCTCCTGCTCCATGTCAGCCAATAACCTTCTCAGCCATACTGCTTGACAAGCTGAAGAAGTGGCAGCCACGTACTCTGCTTCCGCCGTCGAAAGCATTGTTACTCCTTGCTTCTTCGAGCTCCATGTTTTAGCTCCTGACCCGAGATTGAACACGAATCCTAAAGTACTTCGCTTATCATCCACCGAACCTGCCCAATCACTGTCTGTGAACCCAACCAACTCAAAATCAGCAACATTTTAGTACCAAATACCAAAACTTTGAGTTGTGGCTACGTGGCGAAGAATCCTTTTTGCAGCTCCAAAATGTTGCCGTGTTGGTGAAGTGTTGCTAGAAAGGAGCGTGTACTTCACTATTGATATATCACAAACCCCTAGGTCCAGAGGATTAACTAGATCACAGGGTCTAGGAGATCGTGGAACCTTCAGAATTCGGTCGTTGGACACACACTTTTCCTTTTCAAAACCTCAACCCACTACACTATTGGCTAGTCTAGAGAAGCAAATGATCGAGGACGGATGACTTAACATGCATATGGAGGGTTTTGGAGGGGTTGGCTGCTGCCACGCAACAAATGGGTCAAGAATTTTTAACTACTGGACTTAGGAAATGAAAGCTAACTACTCTATCTACTGGGTCTAGGAAACGAGTACGTACGACACATGCATGACTCAAAATGTAAAATCAACTTGAGAGACAAAATCAACGAATTGGAGATTATACTGACTTTCCTAAAATGACCGAACAGACTAGCACATAAAGTAGGGACCAAATTTCCCTAATTGACCAGGTTCTGTGAAAGTTGCAGAAAGCACAAAAGACAAGCAGAAAGCACAAACACGAGCAGATTTGATCCTGACTACCAACAAACTTCATCTTCTTCATGAATCAAACGAGAATAACAGAGTAAAACAGAACATAAATCACCATGAAAACAGAGCAAGTTTCAGATCTGAACTTAAACAAGAATTTAAGACTAAACGCAATAGATCTAAACTACTGGGCCTAGCAGATACGAGAACAACAGTAAGCAGCCATAATCATGCAGAATTCAAATAGCAAACTCCACATCCATCACGATTCTCCAAAATCCCAACGTCCTCATAATCAAATCCAACAATTCCAATAACAAACCAATAGATCCCAACTCCAAACATCCAACAAACAACAAATACGAAAAAGAAAAGCAGCAAACAAGCATCAACTTCACTAGATTCGACAAAAACCAACAGAAACTTCCATAATATATAAAACTAAGCTTGATTCCAGCAGATCTAAGCCAGAGACAGAAATTACTAAACAAAAACCAACGAGTACTTGAAATGGAAAGAGAACTAAACAAAGCAAATGTAAAATATTGTTTCTTCGCCTTCGCAAGGCGGTGTTACACAGCAGCAAAACAAACTAGAACCACCACGGTAGCCGGAAATCACCCCATCTCCAAGTGCGCAGCAACTGAAATGTGTTTCTGAAGTGTGGAACTAAGTGAGTGAGCTAGGAGCCTCCTAAAAAGTGATCTCCAAAAAATTATCTCATTTTCTTCTTCAATGTTGAGCTCTTTATATAGGTAAGGCTTTGATCCCTAGGGCATCTTCTTGGTGAATTGATGCTTGTGCCCCTGAATAGGATCTTTTTTAAAGTCTATTCCTGCTCAATTCTGCTCGTGTCGCCAACTTCCTGATTCTCCTAAGTCCGAGCGACGACTCCTGATATTTCACTTCAAAATTCATCTCTTTTGTATCTGCCAGGTCAATTAGCACAAACTCCTTTGCCCGACAGATTTATTGCGCACCTGAACTTAGAAACATACATTAGTGCACCGAAAACATAGAGTTTAGATCTTAAACCAATGCATGAAACGAGCTTTATAAGTTGGATTGTGCATAAATCTGGAAACCATAACAACGGCGAAGGCTATATCGGGCCTAGTATGCGTTAAATAAATCAAACCTCCAACTAGACTCCGAAAGCTTGCTGCATCAGCTTCCTCTGTACCATCTTTGAGCTGAAACTTTTCATTCAAATTCAACTTTTCATTCAAATTCATGGGAGTAATTGCAGCTTTGCAATTCGTCATGTTGAAGCGTTTGAGAAGATCCCAGCATATTTTTTCTGGAAGACAAACACTCCATCTTCTTCTTGCTTAATTTCCAATCCAAGAAAATAATTAAGCAAACCCAAATCTGTCATCTCAAACATATTCATCATACTCTCTTTGAACTCAATAACAAGAGAGTTAGAAGATCCCATATAGATTATATCATCAACATATGCACAAACTGTTAGGGTTTTGTATACTAGAAATCACCTTTCGAGTGATTGCATACTGTAAAACTCTAATGGTTATTTTCCAATAAATGCAACAGACTATTTTTGTCATAATGTTATTATGTTTTACATTTAATGGTTGTTTATTGCATATTTAAATGTATAAACAAACGTAACAAACTCTAAGTCTTTGTTCTAGTAGACCGATTGTGGGCGTCGTCCAATTTAAGGTAACGCGGTCAGTTCTAAACAAAGAAAAATAAGAATTTCACAACCTAGATAGGGCTAGACTACCTATCGCGAAAGGTTGCAATGTCAGTCCGATTATTTCTAAGCCTTATTGAAATAAGATGACGTTGGTGTGGTATAGCACTGAATGGATCTAACAGCAAGACGAGTCTTTATGCTATCTACTGAAAGACGAGGTCTTGATAATTAATTTCTTAATCAATGTACGTTATCATTGAGCACACGACATTGAGTATCCACTACTTTGACTTACCAAAGGTGCGGGTTTTTCGTAACCCAACGATCCAGGTATATTGGGTAGTGGTGATCATTATCTAGCGGTGCTAGGATTGCTATTATGTTGAAACGTGCGCGAGGAGAGTCTCGTTTGATAACATCCACAAGAGGAGCTCGAAACGAGGTTTTATTATTCAGAACCTAGCTAGTTGGAGTTTGATTACTCTATGAATAATAAATAAGAGTTTCTTGCTAGGTCCACTCTTGGAATTCGAAATATGTTAATTAATTAAGTCTATAACAGAAATTAATTAATTAATGGATGTTTCTATCTTAAGTGCGGGAAATAAATCAAATGCAATTAAAGGAAACCCAGAATACTTGTAATTTCGGATTTGGAAGGCAGTGCAATATTACTTCTGTAGTGGCTGCTCGTAATATTCCAATATAAGCTTATATTAAATTGTGGGTTCAATTTAATTAGTAAAAAGCTAATTGCGTGAGTCATGCTCTAAATTCTTCCTTAGATCCCTGACTGAGCCCAATATGTGACTTATATAAATAGGAGAATAAAGGAGACAGAATATACACTTTTAATATACAAAATTTTCGCCCCCCTCTAGAAAGAGAGAGCTCGAAATTTGTGCTCCCTCCGTGAGCAGTTTCTGTCTTCCATTATTCGAGTCCTAGTACGTTGGTGAGATTTTCCCACACAAATATCAGCGTATAGTCCGGGACACCAGTCAGAAGATCCGAGGTCTTGTATTGAAGATCTTCACGTGGAGACGGAGCAAGCCATCATCGATTCTTGATTGAATCTATGAGGTAAATTGGCTAATTCCATAGTAAGCATGCTTTAGGGATTTTATGTGCTAAAGCATGTTTTTTAATTCAAGTTATGAGCATGATACATGAGATAATTACGCGAATAGATTTTGTCTAAATAATCTGCTAAATAGATCAAGTTTATATGATTGGTAAATATCGCACGTTTCCGCTGCCAACCCCTTCACAAACAAGGAGCAATCTACCATTACTTCCCTTCTTTGCATACAATGTAGGCTCGTTAGCACTTCGTTCAAATCCATCTTGCTGGAATAAAGAATCCTGCTTGCTGTACCAAGCCGGCGGAGCCTGCTTCAATCCGTATAATGCTTTCTTCAATCTATAGACCTTATCTTCCATGCCTTCAACAACGAATCCTTCCGGCTGCACGACACAGACTTTCTCCTCCAAGTCTTCGTTCAGAAACGCAGAGTTGACTTTTTCCTCGTGTAGGTCCTTCATCCGTTCAATATAAAATATCACATTTTTTTCTCCCCACATATGTCACATTTCTTTTTGTTTCTAAGTTTTTTTTCATATTAATATAAATATATTATATTCTCTCTGCACCTAGAGGTGTTCGGTTTGCAAGATTGTATCCGAGATTAAATGTGTTATGTATTTGGTTCATGAGATTCAATCCCACAACTCAATCCTAGATAGATAATCATGTGATAATTAGTCATAGCTAACTCCATATGACTAAAATAATCTAACAACTCAATCCTATATTATATCTTGGTATTATTTTATTTTGAGAACCAAACACCACCTTAACATATAAAATAATCTATTATGGAAAGTAAGTAACTTTTTCTACTTCTGAGATCTTAAAGGTGCACATCTAATTTTGCAGAGACTAATTATGAAGCTCACTCTTAAAGCTTTTCAAATCATCATCGGTTACATGCAGTAAGTGGCGAAGCCACGTTGGGGCCAGAGGAGCCCTTGGTCCCCATCAATTTATCGTTTTACTATATATTATATATGCAAACCCAAAATTATATGTGGATTAGTTAGTGCAGCGGTTGTAGATCATGTCTCTCCTCTCCACCATGCCCGGGATCGATTCCCATTTGTTACGTTACTCCTATGCAACTTTTTCTGTTCATGTAATATAATGTGTATATTTTTTTAAAAAATTTAACTCCTATATAAGGGAGGAAATTACAAATACACTCCTATACTATAGATAGGAGGAAATTTTACGTTACTCCTATGCAACTTTTTTCTGTTCATGTAATATAATGTGTATATTTTTTTAAAAAATTTAACTCCTATATAAGGGAGGAAATTACAAATACACTCCTATACTATAGATAGGAGGAAATTACAACAACTGATGTCAAGAGGGCTCGAACTCGGCACCTTATGCAATAATGTCTAAGCTCCTTGCCGCTAGGACAAAGGCTCTGGACATTATAATGTGTATACTTTGTTTGTCTTTGCTTTCTATTTTTTTTAAACATAATTTCTATTTGTTCTCTTTTATAGGGGAGTGCTCAAATCCACGACCTAATTTATGTCAAATATCCATGTTGATCTCATCCCTTTATTTTATCAATCAAACGGATGATATTGGCTCCCTTTTATTTGTTTTTAAATAAGTATTATAAAAAAAAGGGTAAGGATGGCATATGATATATTATGCGGTTACCAACATTCCATGATTCACGCCATTTTTGACAGCATGATTTTATTTTCTCCCCTGTAATTGAAACCAAATCAATTTCTGAAAATATTTTTTATCTTGAGATTTTTTTTTCGTGAACTTAAAACTCTGCGCTGTCTTTCATCATCTAGTAAGAATCTCTGCGCCGTGCTTCATAATCCGAACTGTAATATGCTATTATCAATGATGGAAGATTGTAAGTATATTTTATGCATACGATTTTGTTATTGAATTTATGTTCTTAAATTCATTTGCCAATTTTTTATATTAAAAATCAATAGAAAGATGAATGCATATCGTAATTTGGTTTTGTTTTGCGATTAAGGTTTTTTTTTGTATTTGCACGACATTATATGAGTATCATTTAGGCACTTTAATCGCGTCATGTTTGATGGAGTTATACGCATTCATGGGAATTTGACGTACGTAATGTAACTTGATGCTTAGTATAATGTATTTCGTATTTTTGGGTAACCTATCGATTTTAATATAAATTACTTAATTTTGAGTGATTTTCATTTTCACTAACTCTAGATTTTGTACAATATTGTATTTGTAATTCAATATTTGGAGGTCTGATTTGATTGATAAATTTTTATGTATGTAGTATTGGTTGTTCCATAATGTTCTATAGAGTTGAAGCCAGTTGTCAGCCAAAAGTTCAGCTCATTGGATTTCGCAGTTGCCTTTTATGATGTTTATGCACGTGCGGTTGGTTTTGATACACGAAAGCAAGGTACGAGGAAGGTGGATAATGTCATAACTTGGCATTACGTTGTATGCAACATGGAAGGTGTAAAGAGGGCGTCTGTCACGACCTCCTTTTGCTAAAGATAGCGAAAGCGGGTAAACCACGACTAATAAAAGGATTTAAAGAAATAGGGAAGAAATGATAATAGAACTTTCACATTGAAAAGTCAAACAATATCATAAGATATCATCCAAGTATTCGATTACAAGGATTTAAATGACAATAGCATTTCATCAAAATGAATCAGAGTTACGATGATGAGAGTTCACTATTCTCTCTTAACAAACTGCAGCGGAAAAAGTCCAGAAAACGACTTGACGTATGAAGACACGAAGCGTCGAAAGATCCACACTTATTTACTTAAGTAGCATCGACTCTGATCAGCACACCTCCACCCCATTGCTTAATCTGCACATTTATAAATACATGCAGGGCTGAGTACAGGAGTACTCAGTGGACACTTGCCAAAAATCAAAACATACATTATATATATAGTTGTCATCCATCACAGTAACACACAGGAGTTTTTCTTAAAAGTCCCGAGCTTACTAAATTCTTTTGTGAGCTAAAAGTTCATCTGCGCATACTAAGTTCTTTAATCATTCACCATTCATCATTCCATCGTTCATCATTCATCATTCATCGTTCCATCGTGCCGGGAAGGTGGCCACCTTCCGCGGACACCATAGCCGGCCAACCCTCTTGGATGGCTCACAGCCGCGCGTTCTATTCCAAATCATAACGTTTTGGCATAGCCAAAACCAACAAACATACAGTCCAACAGATAGGCCTCGAAAACAAACATTTTATGGCATGACAACAACTTGAAAAATAATCATAACTCCATTTTGAGAAAAGATGATATTTCATAATTTCGCAAGTATTTGATTTATATCCACACTAATGTGTTGGATATTAAAAGAAAGCCCACCTAATACGTTTACTCCTCAATTAAAATTCTCGCGTCGCCCTTACTTTGCCTCCCAGCCAAAAATAGTCTTTTTAACAAAAACAGCGTAACACGCTAATTAGTACTTGAACTATTTCTCTTGAGAAAAGATTGCATGCATCCTATTGGATAGCACATATATCTTAGTCTCGGCTTATAGGATTTTCCTAATCCTACCTCGGGCTTCACTACTTCGCAGGATTTGATTATTTACTTTACTAATTTTGGAGAAATTCTATTTTATCGAAAATAACCACTTGGACACTTATTTAATAAAGTATGGATTCATGGAAAATCTTTTTTTCTAAATCTTTTCTTTGAATTTTTCTTAAGGTCGTCCATGGAGTCGCGGGGCGACGCCAGTCGGCTCTCGCGTCTCCAACTTTTATACTTTTCATCTTCGGAATTTTAATACACTATTCGGGAGTTAATTCATCAAGCTCCAACTCGATTCTTAAATTAATTCCAACATGATTTATTTCCAAGCCCAACAATTCAATCTCGGCCCAGCATAACAATAATTAAAATCGGTCCATTTACTAATTAGAGCCCAAACCACTTAATTTGTATAGTATTTCTACACACAAGTCTCGGCCCACTTTTGATTAAGTCCTTGGCCCAATCTAATTTATCCACTAAGGGACTGCATATACTCCCATCCGTCGGACTCTCTTTCTCCCTCAACATCTTTATTTTCTTTTCCTCTTCTTCTCACTTTCAAATCCAATCTACTTTTCCCCAAATCACATTCTTCACAAATCCTCAAAATCCTTCTTTCTCCACCATCGGTTTTCCCTCTCTAATACTTCCTCATTCAACAAAATATTGGAAGAAAAGCCCAAGTGAAGGGGGAGGTCAACGGCGCCGCTCCTCGCGCTACTCCGGCGAAATCGACAATGCTCCGCGTCGCCGGAGCACTACTCCGGCGGTTACTCCCTCCTCCACCGTTTCTCCTTCGTTTTACTTTTCCAATTTTCCCCAAATTAGAAATGTACAACAGCTTCTTCTCCTACCTTTCCTCGGCGAAATCGCCACTCCCGACGGTCTCACGCGGTGGTCGTCTCTGCCGGCGTCTTCCTCCCCGGCAATTAGGGTCTCCTTTCTCTCACTTCCTTACCGCTACGATCGAGAATAGAGAAGCAGCGGCGTCCGCGCTCCACTCCGTCGCCGCACGCCTACAGCTGCTCTGCGGAACCCGTTCGGGGTTCCGCTGATACTCGCCGCCGTCGGCTCTGTTCGGTGTGATTCGGGGCGCCCCGCGATTAAGCTAAGTCTTTTATAAACTTCTCTTATCTCCTTCATTTAATTTTCCCGCAGTAGTGTAAGTACCCTATGTCTGGGGACTTTGGTGTTTGAGAAGTATATGTGAAATCTTTACTTGGCTTATTGGTGATGTTCAAGCTTTGATCTTGCGAGGATTTGCTTCCTGTGTCAACTTATCGGGGTTTCGGCAGAAACTCTATATTGTGGTTCTTGGCATAATGTTGAGACTATGCCTAGGTGATACTTGCTCATGTTGTTGTGGAGGAATCGTATTTCTATCTTAAGTTCTTGCGCTATCTATTTGCTCTATATGATGCATAGATGGTGTGGGGTGAGGTTTACCTTGCTCGGTGATTCCTTTCGGTTGCGGGGCTGCTCCTATCTCGCTGTCTCTCCTTCCTTCCTTGCTGCTCCTTTGTTCCTTGAACCTTTGGGAGTCAAAAAGTGGGAGGAAAAGGGTCTCGATGGGTGGTATTTATAGCCGAGTCCTTGGCTAGTGAGGGCTGATCCTTGGGAGTTGGATTCTCCAAATCCAGTTAGGGGTTGCCTCCCCTTTCATATTTTCTTAATAGGCCTCCATACCTAAATTGGTGAAATTCTTAGGAGAGTGGCCCATGGCTGATCTCACTCTCTATTTTGTCACTTGATGTGAATCAAATTGTACATTGTTATTCCCCTAACTTTACATGATTTATATAGTTTGATGCTTACAAAAGTATGTTTTATGGTGTAGGAAGAGGAATGAATGGTGAAACGAAACAAAGAATGAAGCTCGGATGGTGAAAAAGTTGTGCAAAATTCCTGCCCCGAAAGCTCTCAAAATTAGGCACCCGGTCTGGTGTATTTTTAAGCCTAAAAATTCCACCCGGCTGGGTATGATGCTCATAATACGAAAATTCCAGCAAGTCCTCAAAATTAGCCACCCGGCCTGGTGAATTTTATACCCAATAATCCACCCGACCGGGTCATTCAATTCTAACTGCAATAGCAGTTACTTGAGCGGTTATTGGCAGAGAACAAAAGGAAAAAGAAGGTGGCAGAAGGAAAAAGAAAAAAAGGAGAGAGGGAGTGAGGTGACGTTTTTTTGGCAGAGACGAAAAGGTGGACTTTGGGGGGATTTTGCAGAGGAAAAGGTGAGAAGAAAGGAGAGAAAGAGAGGAGGAAGAATAGAAGGAAGAAATTCCGACCAACATTTCGACGATCCGTCTCCATATCTCCATTCCACTCAACAAGAGCATGCTTCCTACGGTTTTAATTGTTATTATTACCATGTGTTTAGACTAAGCTCTTTATGTTGCTACAAGTTGTGATTTAGACTTGTTTAAATGTATATGCACCTTTGAATTCACGTTTTGACATCGTTGATGTGTTTAATGTTAGATTCTATCACTTTAGAGGCATTTATTGTTATAGATGTTTAATCCTTGTTTATCGTCTCTTTAACATAGACTTGGATGGACTAATCAATTGATGTGTTGTTAAATTATAATTGTTCAGATAATAATTTGACAACGGATTAGGTAAGTTCGTATAGTAGATGATCTTTTATTTCCGCGCTTCCGCAGGAATTTAATATCTTTGAAAGTTAATTCATGGAACAAGTGTTCAGCTGACTGTGAATTATACGTCGCAAACATGTTCAGTGCACGCGATTAGGTTGATTAATTAATCTCAAATATGTGCTTTTGATATAGGTGTAGAACGATTTTAGTCTAATGAGCAACTTGGAGTGACATGTTTTTCCCATCTGATTAGTCTTTCCTTAGTTAACTTGCAGCTTAATTTTATCTTTAACTTTTAGAAATCAAAACCTTGAAAGCAAAAATCCTTTTTAATATGTCTTTTGTTTATTTTAGAGTTAAATAATCAATTCCTTCCATGTGGATCGACACTCGAAGTACTACAGTCGATTCTGTATTCTTGCAGATTCGTTGTAATATTAGAGTCAATTTATTAAACTTGTGTGAACTTTACCATTAATATTTGAACTCGAAAATTACACATCATCACTGATGGAGGGATTTGTTTCCCCTTTTTGATCTCTTGATGAGGTCATTTCTCTTATGCCACTTTGTTCCTTCCTAAGCTTGGAGGAGATACTTTCTTCAAGATTTATTTCATGCTTTTCCATTTTCATGAATAAACTTTTTCCTTAGTTTTTGTTGATAGAGGAATCTAACCATTTTTGGAAATTTCCTTGGCAGGTGGAAGGACATCCTCAAGGATTTTTGTAGTTCATCGCAATTGTTTCCTTGCCCCTTTATAGTTCTCTATGTAGGATAGCTTTTGTAAAGTAGATATGTCTTCTTCCCCAAGATTCTTATGTAACATTTTTCCATGAAAGATGGACTTCTTCCTTGTAACGTGTGTCTTTTGAATTTCTTGTTTGGGAAAGAGTTAAATGAGGACTTGCAAATTCTCATGCATACATAAACATTATACACGTCCATACATTCTTTTATGTATATGTGTAATTTATCATTTAATAACCCTTAGCATCTTCTCTTATTTCTATTTCCAATTGGAGATCCTTTTGACTTTCTTTCAATTGTAATTTATTGGGAATTTCCTCTCCCAACGTTTGTATCTTACAAGGTGATATCTTGATTCACAAATTCCTAGTACTTTGTCCAACGTGATAAAATGAGATGCTACTTAAGTCATCCTTTGAAATTGAATTCAACTAGTTGCTTGCTAAAAAAAATCTATTGTGCCCCATGTCAAAAATTATTATTATCTCTAACGTAAAAATTCCTTCATTTTCATAGAAAAAGAAATTATGCTTCAAATTCTGGCGCGAAATTTCTGGGGCGTCACAGCGTCAGAGGAGTCAGATCAGATGAACGCTCTAAGTGGATTTACCGTGAAACGGAGACGGCTAACTAAGGGTTCATGTAGTGACCATAACATTCGTCTGATTTCCCAAAGGGAAAAGGCTATAAAGGAAGCGAGTGGACCCCTTCGAAAGTGTAGGACATGTGGTGACATGGTTCATGATGATTCAAGAACATGCCCAAAAAAAGATCCGGATATAAGCAAGAGGAAAGTGTAAGGGCAAGAGGAAATGTTGATTCTTTGTTCTATTTTTTAATTTTACATTACTTTATCAGTTAACATACATTATTGTCTTAGACTACTTTCATTATTTAAATTGAGCATCATTTTTTGCTCCACATATTGCAGTTAACACGTATTATGTTTAAATAGATGGAGTGTAACTAGTTTCCTTACTTAGGTTGAGCCTCATGTTTGCTCGACATATTGCTATAAGCACG
Organism: Salvia splendens; assembly: GCF_004379255.2. Taxonomy (NCBI): domain Eukaryota; kingdom Viridiplantae; phylum Streptophyta; class Magnoliopsida; order Lamiales; family Lamiaceae; genus Salvia; species Salvia splendens. The sequence continues at coordinate 13,191,200 of NC_056033.1, forward strand.
ATTGTGTTTGTCTAGATGCAGTAAATTATTTGGCACAACGAGTTTTCATTATTGAAGATAAGAGTCGCAAATCTGTATTTAGCTCGGACGGATACATCACATTATACGTGTTGTATTATTACATTATACGAGCTACATTATTACATTATTGGAGCTGCATCATTTCATTAATAGAGTTGCATCCTTACATTATTAAAAGCAGAATCTGTAGGCTTAACTAAGAATACGTAGATTCATAAAGGTTTTTGCATAAACTCTAAATAGAGGGTAAAACAATAAGTATATTAGCTAGATCCAAGTCATTAACCTTAGTACAAAAAACATACATTAAAAAAAACAGGGATTCACAATCTAAAACTCAGGCCATAAGACACATTACAACCCATAATTCTGGAGCCTGTTTTCGAAACTGCCTTTGATCTTCTTCTCTTTCCAGTGTGTTGTTGCTAAATTGTGGATAACCTTCGCCCATGCATTGTGCTCATACAGAATCAAGGTGCTATTAACAGTATATTGTCCCTCTTTTTAGACCAAACTCCGTCCCTTGCATCATCTTCCTCCATCTCCGCTTCCTCCTCTTCCATTTCCTTTCGGTATTGTCTAGCTGCTGCTATGGGAATAAAATCTTCCTAAGAATCATCAGCACCATCACCAACTCTTTCCTTCTCTGACCCTATACATAATTAGATAAAAATATGTAAGATTAAAAATGAACTAGTGAATAATGTAAATTTTATAATTATGTTCAAAGTGCATAATGTTATAGAACTATCTGTATAATGTAAATACACAACTATCAGAAGACCCATCATGTTTACCTTATTGCTTTTATTAGTATACATTATTGCCTAAGGTATATTTTAATATACTGAGTGGTCGTAATAATGTAAAGTTTAGCACAACAATGTTTACAAAAAAAGCTATACATTATTATTGGTAGCCTATTGCATAATGTATCCGTCAGATGTAAACAATGTAACATAGATCATGCCAAAAAAATACCAACACAAGCCTTAATATGTTATATTATTCAAAGTTCAAGATCTCAAGCCTTAACAGAGACACAAAGCTTACTGTCTTCGGTGTTAGAATTGGTCTTGAAGGGTCACCCTCTTTTGACCACGTTCTTCCTTTTTCCATCTGTTAGAACTAACTGAAAAAAAATATAAACGAGACATTAGAATTCAACAAAAAAACCCTAAACCAATCAAACAAACAAGCAAACAATCCTCAGTTATACTGAAAAATGTAATGTAAACCAACAATTCAACGGAATACAATTCCCAAAAAAACCTGGGGTCGAATAATCTCAGTAATGTAAACCTAGGGTCGATTAATCTCAGTAATGTAAACCAAAAATCCAATCTTTGTTTTAAATCAGTCGAATCAATCGATTACAGTTCAATAAAAAAAAGTTCAATCACCTCAAAACTGTAAACTTCCGATTTTGTAACGGGCTTTGGGTCGAGTCTACCGCCGCCGTCGTCGTCGCTTCGATTGTCAAGGCCAGGTTCGATTTTCCTGACGCCTCGGATTCCGTGGACAAGGAATCGCCTAGGTGAAAATTTGAGAGTGAGGGAATGTAGTGATAACAAGAAGACTAGGGTTGAATATGTGGTAGAGATTTTTAGTGTACTAGGTTTTCATCTATTCGTCTTCTTTGGAATGAGAAACCGAGAGAGGGGAATGTGGGAGGTTGGTTGAAATTAATTGGCGATTATTTCGGAGCTTCCATTCTTGAAAACCGTCTGAATTAGTTTTTGTTCCAAATATACCCCTATAATGTAATTCGAAACTCATAATAATGTAACACAGATAAAGATGTAAATTATGAATCTAAACCGTCCATCAACTTAATCCTAAGGCTGGAAATACATTTGAACTTAACACTTAAAGGTCACTTGGACCCTAATGCACCCCTGTTTTATATCACTAATTATGTTAATTTTAGTTCATTATCATTTTACAGTTGTTTTCTTCCATCATTATACTCATAATAATAAAAATTTTAAAATAATTATTGTATTCTATTTGTTATAACTTATATTTTCATAGATATTTGCTATGATGACATTTAAATATTAAAATAATCATTTTCATCCATTATACATATGTAAAAGTTGAAAGTATCAATTATTTTAAGCTTCCAATGTCACGAACATCAGAAAAATCGTATGACTATTAACAGTAATTTAGGCCCATAGTAAAATTTATGGCTTTGCCATTGGTTACATGCTATTGAAATTAAGTTGAAGAAAGAACTTTTATATTTATACTATCCTAGTAAAAATTCGCAATATTACGATTTGAAAAATATCCCAGCTCAGATGTTTAGCAATATTTTGTTATAGAGAGGGATGTTTAATTTTATGTTTTACAGCGAGAATTGCAAAATGCATGCGTCATATTAGCAGACTGCAGTGAAAGATCATTTCCTTACCTTTGCCTTTTTTTTCTTTTTTTTTGGTAAAAGATCATTTCCTTACCTTTGCCTTTTTTTCTTTTTTTTTTGGTAATTACAAGGGTATTCACCGGCAGACCCAACGACTATTCTTTTTTTTCTTTTCTTTTTTGACTATTCTTTTTTGGTAATTACAAGGGTATCCAGCGGCAGACTCAATGATTATTCTCTCCGCTGATTAGTAGGTGACTATTCTCTACGCTGATTTGTAGGCACCTCAAAGAGTGAGACAGCTGGCCCAAGGATTTAAAGCAAACCCTATGACTGACTATTCTTTTTTTCTTTTCTTTTTTGACTATTCTTTTTTTTCTTTTTCTTTTTTGGTAATTACAAGGGAATCCACCGGCAGACCCAATGATTATTCTCTGCAAATAATGATTATTCTCTGCGCTTATTTGTATGTGACTATTCTCTACGCTGATTTGTAGGCACCTCAAAGAGTGGAACAGCTGGCCCAAGGATTTAAAGCTGCACCTCAAAGGGTGGGACAGCTGGCCCAAGGATTTAAAGCTGCTCCATACCTAAAGGCAGGGATCGATCCTCTGACCATTTGGTTAAGGATGGACGAGTCTCATGCCACTCCATTTGTGTGCAACTACGTCTTTTTAATTTTTTTTTTGTGAACTTGTGGAGATAGGGGCCCTTACCCTAATCCATTTATGGAATTTGCTTTATACGGAACTCTTCTCTTGAACCATCCCAATTTGTGGAATTACCATAATATGAACGTAAGAGGGGCAGGAATATTCATGATGCAGACAATATTGCCCTTTTTGTATATGCTAGTTGAATCATAACCATGAAAGATATCTATCTCATGTGTGGGGGACAGATTTCTCTGTGTTTTATTTTATCACGAAGACAGGAACTAGGGACATAGATAAGATTAGGGTGAGTAAATTGAAAATATCTCTAGTAGATGGAGAGAATTTATGGCTGCCTCATGTTTCAATCCCAACAAGGTTTACTAATTACTACTCAGTAACAACATTGGTTGGGAGCAAGTTTGGCCTTAAATATGGTGGTTGATTTTTTTTTCATCTCATTTTCTTGAATCTTGATGAATCCAGGACATCTCCAAACATGTCCTAACCATTAACCCCATTTGTGTTTTTTAGTCCGACCATGGCAGGAACGTCGTTAGTCGCGCCTGCTGAGGAGGAACGACGTTAGACGCCATTTTAAGGTATCTACAATGAACAAACATCCTATTTTATTCATGTGTAAAAACTGTGGTCCTAAAATGCTAACATAAACAAAAAAATAAAAAGGTGCTGGGGTTATTAGTTTGTTCTTCAAATTGAGAAAAACAAACTTGGTAATATTAATCTTAAATAGGATTAGTTGAAGTGCGACACCTCCATTTTTTATGAAGCTCATCAATGGCTAAGTAAATGCTTTAAACTCTGCCAATCTGTAAAAAACATTCAACTCATTTCTGCTGCAGATGAGAAATAGTTGGGGGCATAATAGCTGAAGGTTGGAGCCTTTCCAACACACATCTACCTTCTGTTTAGAAATTTAAGTCTATTTTCATTTTCTATTTATTGGCTGCAAAAACATACCAACACCTGCTCTTTTGATTAGCCACTATAGGCATTGATGAGAGGAGTACTGCAGTTATATGGAGTACTATATGTCTCTTGCTGGAAACCGGGCTGTCAAGAACTGGACCTAAAAAACCTGGAAAATAAACAAGATGGGTAGGGCTAGAGTGATTTATGTACATGTAACCTACACATAGTAAAAGTTAATAGAGAGGGTTTGTTTTTGGTGTAGCTATAATACACATTTCTGATGGCAGTTAGCTCTTTTTAATGGCAACTTAATTGCTTCTTCGAACAGTATATGTTGCCAACAATTGCAGCCTTGAATTAATGAAGCCTATTAGACACACAATGGTTGCAAATATTTACTCTAATTTTCAATCTGCCAGCAAACTTCTTGTGATCTTTTCACCTATACATAATTAATACATTCCTCTCCTGCTTGGGATTTTAATCCCTCATTTCCTACCCCACCACTCTCCTCTTTATTACAATTCATTTCTCCCTCTCTGTCTCTCTCAATTGCATTTCATTACACTCCACTTCTGTTAGTAATAACTTATAGTCATTAAAGCAAACCTGTCCTGTTTTTCCTCCAACTTGTTCTATAAATAGCCCAAACCATCCATGAAATTCACATCACAAAATCAAGGCTAATCCAATTTTGGAGCAAATTCTTGTAATCCTGTTCCATTAGAATGAGCTACAAAGACTCGAGTCCGAAGCTGGAGCTGAAACTCAACTTGTCCCTGACCCGTAGGCAAGTGGGGTCCCCCCACGAGTCCGTTTCCCCACAGAGCTCATGCGTCTCCCGGGAGATGAGCCCGGATGGGGAGGCGAGCAGCCCCGAGAGCAGCAGCAACATGATCGTGGTGGGGTGCCCGCGCTGCTTGATGTATGTGATGCTGCTTGAAGATGATCCCAAATGCCCCAAATGCAAGAGCACTGTTTTGCTGGACTTCATGCATGAAGACAAGGCCAGAGAGTTCAAGAAGTGATTACCTTTTATTGCTGCATGTTTTCGATTTCATTTTCTGTTTTTTTGTTTAATTATGTTTTTTCTAGTTCCGTTTCTACACTGCTTGGATTTTTGTCAAGAAACAATTTCTCAAACTGCGTTGAATGTGATGTGGTGCAGTTGCAACGAACATCGTAGGCTATAATTGTGAGGCATCAATATATTTATGAGTGTGATTTAAAGTTGCTATTTTCACATGCTTCTTGGAAGCAAGCAAATATAGCCTATCAAATAAAATATTAAATGAAGTTGTTAGGACTATAATCAAGATTTTTATTGAATCTGGGTGCCATATTCACCGTTGGACATTATAATTGTTTATTAAAGAAAAGTAGATTTAATAAAGAGAGGAGATTAATGTAGTATGCACTAAGCTTGTTACTACATCCGTGCCTAAAAGTTTATCCCAATTTATTATTTCGGTCCGTCCCTGAAAGTTTGTCCCATTTCACTTAGGGTTGGAACGGTACGGTATACCGCGTCGAAATGGTCATACCGCATACCGTACCGTACCGTGCGGTATGACCAAAAACCATACCTTTACCGTACTGCTTTTGTCGGTATACCGCAATTGCGGTATACCGAAAAGTCGGTATACCAAAATTTAGATATCGTTACCGTACCGACCGTGATTTCGGTATACTGCATATTGCGGTATACCGCGGTATACCGTGATTTCCGGTATATACCGCAATTGCGGTATAACGCGGTATACCGCGGTATATACAAAATGCATACCTTCACTGTACCTAAAACTGTCGGTACGGTATCATACCGTACCGAAAAGTACGGTATACCGAAAATTCGGTATTTTCGATATTTTTTCAGTACGGTAAGTGCAGTATTTCGGTATATTTTGCCAGCCCTAATTTCACTTTTTACCATTTTTGGTAGTGGACCACATATTCCACTAACTCATTCATACTCACATTTTATTATAAAACTAATATATAAAAGTAAGACCCACATTCCACTAACTTTTTATGTTTAAACTTTTCGGCACGGAGTTTAAGAAAGAGATGTTGAGTGTGTAAAATAAATAGATAAAAAAGTAAGAAAGATAATAAAGTAGATAGAATAAAGTAAAAAAAATGAACAAATTAGAGATAATAGAGTAAGAGAGGGTAAAATAAGAAGTAAAGTAAGAAATAAAAAAAAGTTACACATATATGAAAATGGCTCAACTATGAGGGAACTTCCCGAAATGAAAAAATGACTCAACTATGGAGAAACGGAGGAAGTACTATTTTTCAAGACAATCCCTGTCAGGCAATTTTATTACTTTGAAATTTTTTTCAAGACGATATCTGTCATCGATTTATTAACACCAAGATCAAAAACTAGGTCCGAGAAGCTTACAATATCACACATACTTGAATTAAAAAATAAATAGCAGTATCAAGCTAAACTTATATGCATACATAATATATGAAATGTGGAAAACGTGCACCTCGCGATGCAATTAAGAATGTGACGAAGAACAAAGCGCATACAGCCACGAACAAGCCACCAGATGATAATTCTCTTGGGTCAATGGCCAGGCCAGTATATAGATATATATACTAGGCTTCCAACCATCAAGCAGCGATCTGGCCAAACAGACTTTTGCGTATCTGCAATCAGATACAGTAGCACTAAGCCAAGAACATGCTGAATAACCTAGAATCTGAATATGGTCCAGATAGTTTAATGGTGTTAGGTAAGGGTTATATTAAGGACTGTTGCAATTAGACAAAGCTTATTTGGCAGGACTAACATGTAAAGAGTATTTTCTTATTAGGGGCATTTACATTGAGTGATAAGATGAATAGATAAAAAAAAAGTCCAAGTTAATTCACTATTCATTTTGATGGATTGATTAATTTTGAACTTGTTTTACCAGTTTTATCCTTCAAATACTTAATCTTATACTTTATCATTCAATCATATCACTCAAAGTGAATGCCCCCTTATTGTTATATCCTTTCTTGTTATCTATGGAAATCATTTTCTACTCAATTCTTTCTTAAAGCGCTTAATTTAGATTGAAATAAGATGTGTTTTCTCTTTTCTGCACATTATACAGCAGCAGGGTTGGCATTTATTTATACAAACACTCAAATATTGTTTCCTAAAAAGATCTTGAAGATTATGAGATCAACATCCCCTCAACTACTTAACGTGGAATTAACAGAAAACAATAAGAAGAATACAGAATTGAGAATACATAGAAGACATGGAACATAAAACGAGCTTAGCTTGCTAGCAGTATAATTCATAGTTCAAATCTGCCAGCGCCATATAGTTGGCATCATAATGAGCAGAAATAGAGAAAAGTGAAAACAAAGAGCTTAGGTTCGGAGGTACCTCTGGCAATTTTTTGCGGAATACAACCTCTAGTCTTGCATCAAGAGTGTTCTCAAAAACAATTTTCCCATCCCTAGAAGCCAACACCACACCGCCAGAACTGAAAATAATTATCATGCCATTGTCACTTGTCAGCAGGGTCAAGTTTCCAGATCAGTCAGTTCTATAATTCAGGGGGGTGGGGGGGAGGGGAGGTCATTTAGAAATTGTTTATGCGTTCTCAGTCAACTCTAGCATATAAGCTCACTTTGACATATTCCCATGAACAAAAGTGCACTACTGTTTAGCAGGTTTTATTACCAGTAGCGATCATGCTCATTCTGTTTAGAAGGCGCTGGTGGAAGATAGATTTTGTCAACAATGATCTCAGGTTGACGAACTTCTGCTTTCTCTGCATACTCTTCCTTTGCTGAATTCAAAACAGACTCAACCAATTGCACGTCCTCTTTACGACAACGCAACAACACAGATGGTTCTTTCAGCCTCAACAAACTCTGCAGTGGAAAAACACAATTTTGAACAATAGCAGATGAAGTTTTATTTGACAATTTTATGCCTAAGGAGATACAGTGATATACATGGAGCAAATAAGAAGAATATCCCAATTCGATTTACAATGACATATAAATGCAATCATGATTATGGATCACAAATATGACTCAGAATGATTTAAGTAATCATAATATAAATTTGAATATGAAAATTGAACAAAAAAAGGCAGAAGGTTCAAATATCCATAAAATTATATTCTCCATCCTGTAACTGCTCCCCAGGGGTCTATCATGCATTGTGCTAGGGCCTCATGTACACAGCTTCCTGAAATTCTTTCCACAAGGCAACATACTAGTACAAGGAAAATCAATTCTATGGCTGGGCAACCAAATGATTAGTACCCTTTAAATACAAATGCATGTAGTTTACTGAGAAATAATGTACTATTATGCAGAATATGCTGAACTGAGTACGAGATGCAAATGCCAGGAATATACAAGATCAAGATTCAGTTTGCGAAACCTGAACAATTAGATTCTTCAGGAGATTTTTATAGTTTTTCTGAACACTGCTAACACCCAGGAGTTCCTTTGATGCACTTTCCTTCATGGAATTGACTAAATCATCCTGGGCTTGGAGAACCTTGATTCGAGAAGCATTCAGCTGCATTGAGTACTCACTACAACAGTGAAGATATAAAAATTTAATCAGATGACATCCAAAATAGATCAAACCATTGTCCTCATATAAGCTCTTCATAACAATGAGCCTCCACCAAAACATTTAAAGATTAGATACTTTTTATGTCAATTGACATATTGATCATTCTCACTTCAAGTCTAGTCAAAATTTATAATGATGAGCCAGAGATTTAACTTTGAGATTTTTTTAGGAGAAGCAAGTTTCGACTCCAACAAAATCGGAGGGAAAAAAACATTCAGAGGACCAACACATCAACATCAGAGTATCAATGTAGATATGCCTGCTTTAGAGATTTCGGAAATTATTTAAAATCAAACAATTTCGCTAATATTTTTCTAGTTTGAAACAATGACACAGCAAAAAAAAAAACAAATGCCAACAAAAAATAAATGAACCGTAAAACTCACATCTTCTTGCGCACTTGAACTTGTTTTTCCTTGCGCTCGTACTCCTGCCTGATCTTCTTCTTCTCAGCCTCCACCAATTGCAGCTTCTCGATATTGAATTCCTGAAACAGAAAGACGATTCATCATATCAACAAAATTCCTAATCGGAAAAACCCTAGAAACTGAAAAAAAAATCAGAACGTGTCGGAGACTTCTTCGGCGGAGACGGAGATCTCGTTTGCCTTTTCCTCCGCCTCCTGGCGGATGAATCGGACCATCTGCTGGATCTGCGTGGAAACTTCGGAGTCGTTCATCTTGGGATTCGGGTCGGGCTACGACGAATCGGGTAGCTGCTTTTTTTTCTTTTCTTTTCTTTTCTGGAGAGATCGAAGCGGAATGAGAGATGATATTTTCGTTTTGTTATGCCAATAGATTGAAAGCATGTTACACGTCCACGAATCACACTCGCAGGAAGGAGAAAGTGCTACTATCTTGTCCCTTCTCTTTTCATGAATGTCGCGTTACCGTTTTCATTTCATGATTTAAGTGAACTAGTTTTAAGATTAAAAATGCCATAGGAGTACGTTCTTATTAAGTTTAGTTTATTTATTTTCTCTATTAAACCGTCTACAAATAGAACTATTTTTATTTTTAGTCGTCCATTAAATAAAATACTTCTAAAATTTCAAATTCCACTATCACTACTCTTACTTTATTCTATTATTTTTCAGCTAATTTTTTAAAAAAAATTTGGTGATAGTCCTTCTCACCATAAATAGATTAAAATATCCTTAAGGTGATATAGGATATTTTGAATTAAAAAAGGTTCAAAAAGTGTCCCAACGATATTAAAATCAAAGACTATTGATATGGGGTGATATTTTTAATGTTTGAGTACCACGTATGAAATAAGTCCAAAGTTTAGGCATAAAAATGTAGTTCACTCTTCATTTTTTTCTATCAAACTTTTACTACTCTATTCGTTCATAAAAAATAGTCTACATATTCTATATTCGTCCGTCCACCACAATTAATCTCATACTAAAAATGAAAAGTTATTCACAATTTACTGTTTACTTTTTATATTTATGTCTTTCATTTTATTTACATTTTCTCTTAGTCTTTTATACTTTACTAATTTTATTTTTTCTTTCTAATACGTTACCAATTTCATATATTAAAATTTATGTTATTTAATAAGGGCATCCCCAATGCTAGCGGGCCAGACCGCACCTGGGCCCCGGCCCGCGGCCCACGCGTTAAACCTCCCCAATTTCCGGCCTGGGACGGTCACGGTGACGCAGTTGCCGGGGCCGCGCCTGGGGTCCGGCCTGGCCGGCGTTGGAGGTGAGCTTTTTCCAGTCCCGGGTCCCAATTTCTGGTTTCTTTTGCATTTGGAAGAGGAAGAAGAGGGGCGACAGACCCCCAATTTTCTCCTTTTTTTTTGCATTTTTTTGCATTTTGAAGAGGAAGAAGACGTAATTTTTTGGGATTTTTTTTGTTGTTCTAATTTTTAATATTTTTAAGTTTATAATTTATTATTTTAAATTAAAAATAAATTTCTTAGTGTTATAATTGTTCAACGTTTGCAATTTTTACAAGTAAAATAGGTTCAAGTTGTGAATAGTGCAATTTAATAGTTGTGGCCTGGGATGGGGCCTGCAGGGTTAGAGGAGTTGTGACATGAGACTCAAATTTAGGAGAATGATAACGTGGAGGAGACTTGGGGCCTGAATTGGAGACGGGGTTGAGGATGCTCTAATGAGATTATTTATATGAACCAATAAAATAATAAATATATATGTATTGCCATTTGGGAGTTGGGACCCCTGAGAGTGAAGGTTGCATAGTCTAAACTTTAAAATGATCCTACATTATTTATATGAACCAATAAAATAATAAATATATATGTATTTCCATTTGGGAGTTGGGACCCCTGAGAGTGAAGGTTGGCACAGTCTATACTTTAAAATGATCTTAGTTAAACTACATGGTATACAGTACAAAGATACTAGCGGGAGAAATATCATACTCCCTCTATCCTAATTAAGTTGAGTCCTATTTTTTTAGAATGTCTCAATAAAGTAGAGTCATTTCATTTTTTAACAAAAAAAATATTAACACTCAATCACTCTTACTTTATTGCATCAATTATTTTACTCTCTTGTCATATTTTCTATTTTATTTATCTCTCCTACTTTTCAATAAAATTTCTAAATTTCTAAAACCCAAAAGTTTTACCTCAACTTAATTGGACTGACGAAGTATTATATATGCAGAAATTCTTCTAAAAACAAAGTAAGATAGTTTTATGCAAGACTTAAAGTGTATCAATATTTAGAATTATTAGTTAGTAAAGGCTCAATTTTAACATTATACTTTTTCTATTAAATTTTACTTTTTAAATGTAAATATATAAATTTTGGATGTTTTAAAAAAAAATCGTGAATGCCAAAATTAAAATGATGTGACAAATTAAAATTCACTTCTACTCCTTAATATTAATTAATTTGAAACTATACTTCAATAATTCAATCAATTTTGCTGCAACGATGTCTTCAACATTGAATGCAGCGGCAACGATGTACTTAAAAAATTCAATTGCTCTTTGTAGCACAGCTATTCCATAACTCGTACTATGATTTACTACTTGTAATAAAAGATTCTTTACCACTACTAAAAGTCTAAAGCGCTATTAGCGGATAAAGTAAAATACCTAATCTATCATTCGAGCAATACCAATATATATTCATAGCTCCATCAACTTGATATACAGTGTCCCAACAGACGGCTCGATATTAGTAATATTAAAAATTATAATCCTTTTTCAATATGAACATGTGCAACTTGTTTGACAATTTGTCAAATTGAACATAAAGTCGTCAGAAGAGAAAACCACACAACGAACCGTGAGCTAAAAAACAAAAGGAAGTGAATTAAAATCCAAGAATGTTCCATCTTCCACAATAACTTTTGTGGAAACAAATACTAACAACTACTCCATTTTAAATTAGAGCATCCACAATGGTTTTTGCCCAGCCATAGCCCAGCCATAGCCCAGCCACAAACTCCTCCTGCCACATCACCAGCACTAAAAATCCTCCTGTCACATCATCAAAACAAGCAAATAGCCCAGCCACATCACTCAAAATTATATAAAACAAATAATGAACAATCACACAAAATACGGAATTAAATTTACGCCACAGATACGGGAAAATGCAACAATTTTATTTAAATTTTAAATAAATTACATTTTAAAAAATTACATAAATAAAAAAAACTAACTCCGAGTAGTCCTCTGACAAACACGGATTTTGCATGTTTTTAAGAGCTAGATTTGATTAGTTTTAAATGTCAATCATGCAAATTATGTTCTTAAATTGCTTATTTTATACATTTGGTATTTTTGACGTGTTTGTTGATAAATGATAGAAAAAGATAGAAAAAGGTGAAAAAAAGGCCAAAGTGCAGCAGCCTCTGTTCGAGCCCATTCTGCCAGCGATTTTGAAATCCAGTCAGTTCTTACTACATGCCATTCTCTTCGTCTTCGAAAGAGCTTCGCGTGGATATCTTGCATGTCTCAATCGGAGTTCTGTGGAGAAAGTTATGACAATTCTACGAACGTTGCGCAGTGCAGTCAAAGCTGGCGGGAATTTAGGCGGAAATTCAAGAAAGAGAATAAATTATTATATTGTGAGGCCAAATCTCTCCTATCTCAGAGCCTCCAATCCTTCTCCCTCTCTACACTTCTTCCATTCCATATTCCACCATTAAATTCATCCATCTTCCATTGGAGCGGAGTTCTGCAGATCCAGGCAAGAGAAGACTGAAGATTGAAGATTCAACCTTGGGTTTTATCAATTTCTTTCATGTCTCGTACTTTAATTATAGTTTTTACTTGTCTATGAGTTAAACATCTTTTGTAGAATTTTTGGTAAAGATATTCGATTGATTTTCCTTGTTAGCTCTTGCAGTTATTTGATTTATCTGGTGCTTTCTATGTTCAATTGATTAGCTACCTCTTGAATACATGTTAGAGTTGATTAGAGTACTCGGGAGACGAAATAATTGACTTGGAAAAAGGGATAATTCACACCTTAATTCAATAGAACTCGGGAGAGTTGAGGTTTTGAGTGAGGTCTTTGATCTTATATGCTTTTAGGAGTTAGGGGTTTAAGGGTTAGAAGGGGACTTCAATCCTATCACCTAATCTACAGGTTTCTCACCTCGGGAGGGGGTTTAATCTATAATTGTGATCGACTTAGTAGCTCTGGAGACCGTAATTCAAGGAAGTCGATTGTGTTTTTGGATCATAAAATTCTACATTCTTATGCCTGCTTTGTATTATTTCTTTTTATGTTTTCCGTTTTTTTGTTTATTTCCTTCAGTCTAGTTTAATTAATCTACCCAAAAATCACGTGTCTCTAGATAGTATATGACGCTTAGTATATGGTAGTCAGTTGCAATCTTATTCCTTGTGTTCGATATCCGGTACTGACCTTTAGCTATACTAGATCTACCCTGTATGCTTGCAGGTATTTTTAGTGCTAATAAATAGTGCATCAAGTTTTTGGCGCCGTTGCCGGGGAATATTATTGCTTTAAGCTGATATTGTAGAACGGTTGATAATACTAATTTGGAGTGTAATATTTTGTATAGTTTTGTTTTAATTGTTTTTATTTTATTTGTTTTGCAAGGAGCACGAAGCACAACAATGGATTACTCTGCGCTCCTATGGAAGATGCAATTATCTGGTACAACATTTGATATACTCCGTAGAGCGTGGGTACATAAGGCATCCCAAAGAAAATCCCAAGAATGGGGGATAATCTATGAGCTTCAAAGAACGTCAAGCTAAAGACGTTAACCAAGCGCTTGTTGGGAGGCAACCCAACATTGGTATTTTTTTATTAAGTTTGATTTGTTTTCTTAGTTTACTCACATCTCCACAGACTTTGCAAACTTATTCTTAACGTAGTTTTGAATAAGTTTGGGGGGATGAAGTGGTGGACCGTGAGTTTAGTTGTTTTTTGCTTATTTTTGTTAGTTTTTTTTAATAATCCCGAGGTGAATCTTGTCATGACCATAACATAGAAAATTTAGAAATACTCATGTTTAGGAACATCAGACTGAGTTGCCTATGATTAAAAGTTCGTTTATGTGTTGATTGAGTTGACTTGATGCATTGATTTGAAGGTTTAGTGAAAATGTGCATAAATAATGAATTGCTTGTTTGCCTTGAATCTTGCTTATACCTTGTGAGACTTGAGCCATAAATTTCTTTCTTGTGTGATTTATCTATATTCATGTATTTGTTTCTAGAACTTGCTCCTAGTCTGCTTAAGTCTGCAAAGTGTTTAAATGATAAAAGAGGACGTCATCCTTCTTAGCTACTTTATATATCCAAATTATTGACCTTACTCAAAATATTTTTCCCTAACTAGCCATTTTGAGCCTTTAAAGCCTTTTTCTTTGGAAGCTAAATAAAGGGGGAATATTCATACACTCTTGGAGAAAGTTAGTTCATATCTTATGAAAAGAGTTGGAGAGATAAGGTAGAAAGAAAGGTAGTGTGCTTACTTATGAAAAGTGCATAGACACCAGTGGTTTGAATGAGATATTTGGTTGTGCATAAAAGAAAAAAAAAAGAAAGATGTACAAAAGAAAAAAAAATGAAAAGAAAAAAAAATCAAAGGAATTTGGGAAGTGAGAAGAAATTTAGACAAAGTCTAGAATATATTGAAATTCGAATTGTTGGTGCAGTGCTATGTTTGATGTAGTAGAAATTGATCACTTTTGCTATGTTTGGGATTAGTTACTTTTTAGCCATATTTCCTCACCTTACCAAAGAGCCTACATTATAACCTAAAATAAAGACCTTTCGGATTTTTGATTTTAATCACATAAAATAGAGGAGAGATTAGACTTCGAGCAAGCCTATGGCAAACTTTGCATGTTGCATGATCTGAGAGCATACACTTTTACCTTATACACTTTGAGAGTGAGTGATAAACATACTTCTAAACACTTGTGAGCGCATGTACTTCAAGGTGATCAACGAGCTAGTAATGAAAATGCACTAATAAGCTTTGCTTGATTTGATTTGTATTCTTGTCAAACTCTTTATTTCTTGTTACAATTTTTGAGGCAACTATGAAGTCTAGTTCTTAGCATCCGTGTTTCTTTATTAGTTTTTCTCTTGTTTTGTTTGAGGACAAACAAATAATTAAGTTTGGGGGAGTTGACAAACACGGATTTTGCATGTTTTTAAGAGCTAGATTTGATTAGTTTTAAATGTCAATCATGCAAATTATGTTCTTAAATTGCTTATTTTATACATTTGGTATTTTTGACGTGTTTGTTGATAAATGATAGAAAAAGATAGAAAAAGGTGAAAAAAAGGCCAAAGTGCAGCAGCCTCTGTTCGAGCCCATTCTGCCAGCGATTTTGAAATCCAGTCAGTTCTTACTACATGCCATTCTCTTCGTCTTCGAAAGAGCTTCGCGTGGATATCTTGCATGTCTCAATCGGAGTTCTGTGGAGAAAGTTATGACAATTCTACGAACGTTGCGCAGTGCAGTCAAAGCTGGCGGGAATTTAGGCGGAAATTCAAGAAAGAGAATAAATTATTATATTGTGAGGCCAAATCTCTCCTATCTCAGAGCCTCCAATCCTTCTCCCTCTCTACACTTCTTCCATTCCATATTCCACCATTAAATTCATCCATCTTCCATTGGAGCGGAGTTCTGCAGATCCAGGCAAGAGAAGACTGAAGATTGAAGATTCAACCTTGGGTTTTATCAATTTCTTTCATGTCTCGTACTTTAATTATAGTTTTTACTTGTCTATGAGTTAAACATCTTTTGTAGAATTTTTGGTAAAGATATTCGATTGATTTTCCTTGTTAGCTCTTGCAGTTATTTGATTTATCTGGTGCTTTCTATGTTCAATTGATTAGCTACCTCTTGAATACATGTTAGAGTTGATTAGAGTACTCGGGAGACGAAATAATTGACTTGGAAAAAGGGATAATTCACACCTTAATTCAATAGAACTCGGGAGAGTTGAGGTTTTGAGTGAGGTCTTTGATCTTATATGCTTTTAGGAGTTAGGGGTTTAAGGGTTAGAAGGGGACTTCAATCCTATCACCTAATCTACAGGTTTCTCACCTCGGGAGGGGGTTTAATCTATAATTGTGATCGACTTAGTAGCTCTGGAGACCGTAATTCAAGGAAGTCGATTGTGTTTTTGGATCATAAAATTCTACATTCTTATGCCTGCTTTGTATTATTTCTTTTTATGTTTTCCGTTTTTTTGTTTATTTCCTTCAGTCTAGTTTAATTAATCTACCCAAAAATCACGTGTCTCTAGATAGTATATGACGCTTAGTATATGATAGTCAGTTGCAATCTTATTCCCTGTGTTCGATATCCGGTACTGACCTTTAGCTATACTAGATCTACCCTGTATACTTGCAGGTATTTTTAGTGCTAAAAATCCTCCTGTCACATCATCAAAACAAGCAAATAGCCCAGCCACATCACTCAAAATTATATAAAACAAATAATGAACAATCACACAAAATACGGAATTAAATTTACGCCACAGATACGGGAAAATGCAACAATTTTATTTAAATTTTAAATAAATTACATTTTAAAAAATTACATAAATAAAAAAAACTAACTCCGAGTAGTCCTCCGCGCCCATAACTCTTCAATTAAATCCTTTTGGAGTCGAATATGAGCTTCCGTTTGGCGTATGTCGGCATGTGCTTGGAGGAGGTCGGCTTCATCGTGAGGTACCCCACTCCGTGCGTTGGGGACGGCCACGCCGTGGCTTGGACCGGCTTCATTATCGTCATTGGCCCAATCCGCCAGTTGTACACCTTCATCTTCGACAATCATGTTGTGCATGATAATACAAGCGTACATTATATCAGCAATGCAGTCGACATGCCACAAACGAGTTGGACCCCTAACCGCCGCCCATCGAGACTGGAGCACACCAAATGCGCGCTCCACGTCCTTGCGCGCCGACTCCTGCCGTGCCGCAAAGTAGGCCTTCCTCTCATCTGATGCGCATCGGATCGTCTTCACAAACACGGGCCACCTAGGGTATATCCCATAGGCCAAGTAGTAGCCCATATCATGCCGGTTGTCGTTGGCGACAAAACTGATGGCCGCCCGACGCCCTGGCACTGCTCGTTGAAAAGGGGTAACGAGTTGAGGACGTTGAGGTCGTTGTTCGACCCGGCTATCCCAAAATACGCATGCCAAATCTACAGCCGGTAATCAGCTACGGCATCGAGGATCATCGTGGGATTCTTTCCCTTATAGCCGGTCGTGTAGAACCCCTTCCAGGAAGTGGGACAGTTCTTCCACTCCCAATGCATACAATCTATGCTGCCTAACATTCCTGGGAACCCATGCTTCTCCCCGTGCATCTGCATCAGATCCTGACAGTCTTGGGGGGTAGGGCTTCGAAGGTACTGATCACTAAATATTTCAATCACGCCCTCACAGAAATACTTCATACATTCCAGGGAAGTCGTCTCACCGATGTGGAGGTACTCGTCCCACATGTCTGCCGCGCCTCCGTAGGCCAACTGCCGGATTGCCGCAGTGCACTTTTGAATAGGTGTGTGGCCGGGTCTGCCAGCCGCATCGTGCCTGAAGCGGAAATACATATATCGCTGCTCCAAGGCGTTAACAATACGCATAAACAGGGCTCTTTGCATCCTAAAACGTCGCCTGAAAAGGTTGGCGTTGAACTGCGGCTCCTCTGCGAAGTAGTCTTCGTATAGGCGCTGATGTGCAGCTACGTGATCACGATCAATCGCTTGTCGGCGATGGACAACTGGCCGAGGTCGAGGTACCGCCGGCTGCAAGGCTCTTTGCATCCATTGGTCTATCCCGCTGTTGGTATATGCCTCAAACGCTTCGGCCATTCGACGTTCGTACTCCTCAGCGTCCCCCCCACTACCTCCACTACTACCACCCGCATTAATCATTTCTAGGTGTTGATCTTGTACAGAAATTAAGATAGAGAGAGTACTCGTTAATACAAGTGGTGCGAATGAAAATGAAGTGCAAATCGCGTATATATAGTGTTTCGAAAATTAAAAAAAAACCGCTGGGCTATGCGCTGGGCGATCCGGGCACTGCAATGGCGCCGAGCGGATCGCCCAGCGCATAGCCCAGCGGATTTTGACCGCCTAGCGCTAGGCGAAATTCATTTCCGAAAAACCGCTCGGCGGTTTTCGGCTCCTGCAATGGTTCGCCTAGTGACCGCCTAGCGCCGGCGCTCGGCTAGGCGCTGCGCTAGGCGCCATTGTGGATGCTCTTAAGGAAAATGTACCTGCGCCAAAAAAATATAATACTAGTACTTGAAACCATTAAAAGACACATGCAAGTACGTCTATATTATACTTTATCCGTCCCATAAAAATATGGGCGGATAAGATGGCACGAGAATTAAAACAAAATTGGTAAAGTAAGAGAGAAGATGAGAATGATATGGTAAAGTAAGAGAGGAGAATGATAGTTAAAGTAGAGTTAGTGGATAGTGAGACCTACATTATTAAATTGATATAATTTTCCAAAATTGGAATATACATATTTTTATGGGACGAATGAAAATGGAAAGTGCACATATTTTTATTAGACAGATGGAGTATCCAGATCTAGTGCACCCTATATGTTCTGAAACACATAGTATCAAAATAAGTGAAATGTCACATGCTTTGAAATTTACACTTTATCATCATACTATATATCAATATCTATATGTAGAGTAGCCATACAAGACAACCATTACTTAAATGCATATCTAGAAAAGACGAATTTAATTTATTATAAGAGTGATTTAGTTCACCATAAATGCATTTTAGTTCACAACACGAATTTGAAGACACGGAGTGAACCAAAACGCCAATTTAGTGAACTGAAATCGTTCTTATAGTAAAACTAAATTTGTGTTATCTAATTATGATATTTATACTTTGATCTTCTCCCTCTATGGGTCCTCTTATATTGCTTATAACATCATAATCCAAAATCAAGACCAAATCTCCACCCTTAAATTTTAAAATGAGTGGATGAGATTAAATCGTACGAATTTCAATAAATAGTAGACAAAATATCAATAAAATGTAAGATCGTCATTATGTTATCATATCATAAATTTTTGTTTTTTTATATCAACGTAGTGTATTACAAATATCAACACAATGACATGAGTATTTCAACATAAGTACACAGAAATATCAACACAATTTTATTGAGATTTTACATGCATTATATTGAGATTTTTTGATGTATTTGTTGATAAAAAAATCTGCTTATCAACATACACAAAAATTGAAATAAAAATCATCAAATTTCAACATCCGAACGTCGTCGGAACATATGTAATTGAGATCTCGTTAGAATCCTTATAAAATTACCTTTAATTTGATATATTTTTGCGAAAAAATAATTTAAATCGAGAGAGATACGTAAATTTAAAGTTTTAGGATAATTTTAACAAATTGACATTTATACCGTTTAATTTTATTTAAAATATAATCCACTTGACATTATCTGAATCACCATATCTCCTAATCTAATGGTTACAAATTAGTCTTAATTTTGGATTGCTAATTAGTTGATCAAATTCCTTCCCTCCATATCTATATCTATATCTATATCTATATATATATCTATATAAAAGTTGAGTTTTGGAGTTATTTTCATAATTGTCATTACGATATTTTATATTTTTATTATTCTTACGATAAAGCATGGAGTATTATAAATCTTACAATGTATAACAGTTATAATTAAAAATGACAAATAATCATAAATTTTGCTATTTAATGTAGGGCTGGGTAGATATGGTATACCTTACCGAAACCACAATACCGTATACCTTACCGTAAATTCGGTATGCGAAAAAATCATACCTTTATCTTACCAAAATTTTTGGTATATCGAACTTCGGTATATATTATTTTCAGTATGGAGAATTTTCATACCGATACCGTACCTCATTTTCGGTATGTCGTACCAAAGTTCGGTATACCATACTTTTGTGGTATACCTTACTTTCAATATTAATGAAAATTGAATATTTGAGTTTTTAGAATACTATTTATATTTTATAGTAATTTAAATAATATATGGGGTATTAAATACTAGTATATTTTATTCATATTATATTATATTTCACAATAAACTTTATAATTTAAAAATATATAAAATACTTTATATATTATTATTTTCATATTTTACGGTATATACCTTAAATTACGGTATATACCGAATTTCGGTATACCGCGGTATATAAAAATTCATACATTTACCTTACCGAAATATTTCAGTAAGGTATCATACCGTACCGAAAATCACGGTATACCGAAAATTCGGTATTTTCGGTATTTTTTCGGTACGATAAGGCCGGTATTTTGGTATTTCGGTATTTTTCCCCAGCCCTAATTTAATGAATCAAATGAGAAAAGATAAAATGTCAGTACTATATTTAATTGTTATAATAAAATCAACTATAGTACCTTTTTTTCTTAGTGTGGCAAGGTATCTCATGTGCTACATTTATAATTCAGGGAACTTTAGCACCACCCACCGCCAATAATTTTTTTAACTATTTATTTATATATTATCATTACTTTTTTTTAATTAGCTCTCATATATATAAAACGTTTTGATTCATTTTATTGATGTTTAGATACCGATTTGTATGCTTAGAATTTAGGGGAGTTTAAAAGTTATTTTTATCTTAAATGTGGTAAGTGAGAGATTTTGGAACATGTTCTTAATTTTTTTGGGACTATTTATATGACATGTGATTGATAGCTATAAATTCACTTACCCATTATGTTATTTTTTATTGCATTTTTCACTGAACTATGATATAAATTTATAATGTTTCAAATGTTGAAGTCATGATCATATAAAAATAAATTGCTGAATCTAATTATTTTCCTTATATTATCCCATATTTAGATTATAATTATTAGTTGTGATTAATTTTACTATATTTTTACACTTCAATTATTATATATTCACATATCTATATTATCAAATGTACAAATTATTACTCACAGAAATATAAATGTATATGATGTATGTGTTCATTGCATACGTGTTACACTAGTTTTTATCATAAAATAAAATACAGGTTCATTGATGTTACACCCCCTAGTTAATGAAACAAGAGACATTCATCTAAAGATTATTGAATCAAACCAACTTTTTCTTTATCAATTTTCATAAACACTAGGAGTAATAAGAGCACGGGATGAGATCCTTTGCTGTGTATTAAACATAACAGGAGATGTTGTGTATCAAAACGTATGAGAAAATGAATAAAACGCAGAGAATGGGCTGAATATTTGTTTTTTTTATGATATTATAACATTATACACCCAAATAACCTTATAAATTAAAAAAAATACAAATATAATCTAATACTCCCTCCCTCCCAACTAAGTTGAGGTGTATTCCTTTTTGGGATAACCAAACTAAGTTGAGTCATTTTTTTTAACAAAAAAAGAAACATCCAATCACTCTTACTTTATTTCACTATCTACTTTATTCTCTCTTTATCTTTCCTACTTTATTCCTATCTCTTATTTTTAAACACAATTTCTTAATCTTCGAGCTCAAAAAATTTATCCCAACTTAGTTGGGATGGAGGGATTACTATCATATTCAAAAATAATAAGTAAAGTAAACATAAATACATTATATGACATCCTAATTATATTATTTATAAGTATCTATTTGCTTTTTCTTTTTTAATGATATTATAACACTTTTAATTTATATATTAAACAAAATTTATAAATATTATATTGCATTTGTATATTTTTTTCTTTACTTATTATTTCTAAGTATGATAATAGTACAGTATAAGATAATATTTGTATTTTGTTTGTTTAATTTATTAGGTTATTTGGATTTATATTGTTATAATACAAAAATAAAAAGAAAAATAAATATTCAACTCATTCTATGTGTTTTATTCTTTTTCTCACGCGTTTTGACACACAACACCTCCTATTGTGTTTAGAGCATCCGCAATGAATGCCCGATCTGGAGCCCGATAGCGCGAGATCGGGCTCAGTCGTCCTCGAGCATCCATTGCAGGCACCCGATGGATCGGGCGCCCGAAGGGGATGACCGAAAGTGCCCGATCTGGATCCCGATCGCGCGAGATTGGGCTCGGTCGTCCTCGGGCATCCATTGCAGTCACCCGATGCACAACATGATTATTCACGATGAAGGTCAAAGAGCTAGCGATTGGTCCGACGATGAAGCCGAATCGAGCGCAGGTCATGCAACCCTGCGGTCATTCGAGGTTTATCCTATGGAGTCAGCGAGAGATTACAAGCTCGGGAGAGCATGCGCAACCAACAAGCTCATCTTCAACTCATGAACGACATGATTGAAGAAGTTTGGGCACGTAGGGGTTGGGGTCGTTGAAATTGTACATTTTTTAAGTATTTCCGTTGTAAATTTTTTTAATTAAGTAATGTATGTTTTGCTACTTCTTTAATTTAATATCTAATTTTATCATTTATAATATGTAAAAATATAAAAAAAAAATAATACTAAAATTGACATTGCAAAAGAAGAGGCGCCCTAAAAATTACTAATGTGGCAATCACTAGGGCATCAATTGTAGATTCTCTTAATACACAATAGAGGATCTCAACCCTAGAAGCACAAATAGCTAAAAATAAACAAGAATAATTGTTGAAATATCACGAGATTTACGTGCATTTGAAAATTTGAGTAGGTACAGTTCTCTATATTAAAAAGTACAACTAGATCGTTTTATTATGAAAATAAATGAAAGTCATGTGATATTAGAATCAAAATATGACATAAGTTACGTACATGGCAGTTGTGACAATCTCCAATAACATGAAATTAATGCAAATAAGTGATAGTACTCTCATAATTTTGATAGAACGTAAGTACATCCACAGTGGGGCGGACTAGTGATAGTACTCTCATAATTTTGATAAAACGTAAGTACATCCACAGTGGGGCGGACGATAGTCCTCCCAATGCATCGGGCAGGCTATCATCCGCCACTGTAGCCATGCGGACGATGCTCGATGCATCGTCCGCGCCCTATACATCGTCCGCGGACGATGGCGTCGGAACACGCATCGTCCGTGGTATCGTCCACCCCACTGCGGGTCACGCGGACGATGCAACGCGTTTTCCTTTTTTTAATTTTGTTCAAAATTTTTATCTATTTAAACCCCCATTTCTCTTCCATTTCCCACACCAATAATTCTCTCACATCTCTCACTTTCCCCACACACCAATATTTCACTCACAATCTTTCTCACTAAAAAAATGAGACCCGGAGACGACTGGAGTACCTCGAAGGGCATTACTCGGGCCTTATTCGATTGCGTTCATGAGGCAGCGGCAGAATGCTTGGCCGAAATGGACCACGAAGCGGCGGAGCAGGCCCAGGCGGTGCAGATCCCACGTCCGATTCAACGTCGGACGTTTGTCCGCCGCGAGCACGGCGTAGCTCACTGATAAGGCTCATTTCATGCATCGGTTTAAGGGTAAAATGTATGTTACTTGATCGGTTTATCGCGCAAAACAAGTGTTAAATGTGCATAAATGCCACTTGACCAAGGCAGCTAGGCCGAACTGATCAAGCAAGTACAAAAGGCGATAAAATGCCAAGAATCGGGGGAGTTGATCAAAGGGGAGTGGTCAAGCAGTTAGGCGGGGACCGCTGGCTTCTAAAAGAAGAACACGTGAGGAAATGAGCTGGATATGGCGTACCATTCTGTTATCAAGGATGACGTTCTAGAAGGGGACACGTGCTAGCTTATGAGACGCAAGGACGGAGTTGAGTCATGAATCTGTTACTCAAAAGCGTCGTCATTCTAGAAGAAAGGCACGTAGCAATCAGTGAGTCGCTCATTCTCAGCATGAGCGAATATTCCATGTCAAGATCGTTATCCAGCTGGAGGCCGAATCGAGCTTATAAATAGAGGGTGTGCCATCACAAGAACGAGGATCTTTTACTTTCCGTCTAGTTTAGCTTAGTTTAGTTCTCTAGCTTAGTCCGGTTCTCTAGAATAGCTTAGCTTAGATAAAGTAGTGCGTAGTTAAAAAGGGCAATCAAAGAAGCGCTGCAGAATACTTATTTTCTGTTAGCGTTATCTTAAGTTTCCAGCTGAGATTCTTCTCAGTTTTTACCGCTCTCTTAGTTTCCGAAATGTTAGCTTAGTTTAAATTTCACGCTGTACTCAGTTTAGTTTATTCAAAGTTATTTTCATTTTCATCCTCGCATTTACTTTTCCGTTGTTACCTGCAATTCACTTGACCCAGTAGTTAAAGTTCCGTTGATCAAACTAGCTAGTTTAATTCTGCCTAGAGTAAAAACAGTAGTTAAAAACTACAAGTTAAAGTGTGGCAGCAGCCAACCCCCCTGTTCACTACTCACACACTGGACACACCAACTTCTCTGTGGGATCGACCCCGAACTTGCCGCTTTATTGTTAAAGTAGTGCAAAATTGGGAGTTTATAAAATACTTTGGTAAGGAAGAAAGAGCGAGAGCAAAACTGCAGTGATTAAGTGGCAACGACATTTGCTAACTGATCCGACCGGTTCGGTTATCATTTCATATAACTTGATCCGCATTCTAATCGCGTTTTCGTCTCTTTCCAAGCCCCCTTCCACTCACCAACGTCTGTTCGCAGACTATTTTGACAAGCAACCACGATGGGGTCCGACGGTTTTTCACCGCCGTTTTAGAATGCGGCGAGATCTTTTTCTCAGCATTGTCCAAACGTTAGAGGCACGTGATGAATACTTCCAGTATCGGGAAGATGGCATCGACAGACCATGCTCAGCTCATGAACGACATGATTGAAGAAGTTTGGGACCGTAACCGCCGTTGAGAATTTTTAGTTTTTTATTTTGTAGTGTAATGTTTGAATTTTAATGAAATGAAAATTTTTTTCTAATTTTTGTAGTGTTTTAAATATTTAAATAAATAAAATGCTTAGTGCGGCCTATAGGGCATCCCACTGCAAGTGGAAGGGTATGTGGATGAAATGCTAATGTGGTGGAGCATAGAGCGGACTATAGGGCACCTCATTGTGGATGCCCTAATGCTCTATGCCCCCTAAATCAAGTTGAAGCAAAGGACGAGAGATAAGAGAGAAAATTAGGTAATAAAATAAAGAATAATCCAAAAAGATAAGTATACAGACTACAGTAATACTACTAGTTGACTAGTCGTAAGAGCGTCCACTATAATGAGGACGCGGCTATAGCCGCATTTGGGGCGGATGCGGGGCGGAAGCGGGGCGCCTTATAGTGGGAAGGGTGTCCGCCGCGGGGGTGGACGCGGCAGGTGGGGGGAGGGGCGGCGGACGAGGAATCGCCGGGCGCGGGGCGAGGACGCGGCAGGGGGGGGCTATAGTCGCGCCTATAGCGGCGGACACACCCCACTCCATTCATTATTTTCACACCATTCAAACGCAACATCTATACAAATTTCTCTCACTACAATTTGGGGTCGGAAATGAACAATTTGTGGAGAGACAACTGGAATGCTCTGATTCAACAGGTGCAACACCAGGCCGCCCAGGAGGTAGCGGCCCGTTTGGCGGAGGATGCGGAGGATCCGATCCCTTGCACCATTACTCATCGGAGGACAATCCCACGAGACCACGTCGGTGCTCACCAACGTTTAATGGATGATTACTTCGTGGATAACCCCCGTTATCCACCCGAGATATTCCGCCGGAGATTCAGGATGTCGCAGCGGCTGTTCAACTATATAGCGACGAATTTGGCGGAGCGTTACCGGTGCTTCACCCTCCGGCGTGATGCGGCTGGCCGGATCGGGCTGTCCACACAACAGAAGTGCACCGCTGCAATCCGACAGCTTGCCTACGCTGGACCAACGGACATGTTCGATGAATACCTACAGATGGGTGAGATGACTAGCCTCACGGTGCCTTCTGTAAGGGGATCCGGGAAATTTTCGGTGGGGAGTTTCTACGGAAGCCCAACCCGGATGAGTGTCAGCGCCTACTTGATATGCACGGGTCGGTGCACGGCTTCCCAGGAATGTTAGGAAGCATCGATTGCATGCATTGGGAGTGGAGGAACTGCCCCGTGGCATGGAAAGGCCAGTTCACTACTGGATTCAAAAGCAAAGGTCCATCGATGATTTTGGAAGCCGTTACAGACTACCGTCTGAAGATCTGGCATGCGTATTTCGGCGTGGCAGGTTCGAACAACGACATCAATGTTCTTCAGTCGTCACCTCTCTTCAACGAGGAGTGCCGGGGGAAGGGGCCAGAAATCAGCTTCGTAGCCAACGGTACGCAGTACAGTAGGGGCTACTATTTGGCAGATGGAATATATCCATGATGTGTAATTTTCGAGCTTTTATATTAATGGATTAAAAACACACAAGTTTAATTAAATAGCTCAAATATTACAACCTATCTGCAAGAGTACAGAGGCAGTTGTAGTAAAAGAGTGTCGAACCACAGGGAGACGTATGATTATTTAATAAGGTATGATGATATTAATAAACAATTTTAAAGCTAAAGAATGAAAATGGGAAAACTCGAGAGATGAAGAACATTGCTCCTAACAACATTCGGATGAATCACAATTGTATTGATTCTATATTCAAGTTCATAAGCTATTGAGAACGATGTATCATTTTTACACTCTAAAAGTACTGAACATACTTAAAGAATTATAGTACTAATGCTAGCTGAACACATAGCCAGAAGTACATACTCATTAGACTAATATTCCTGCGGAAGCGCGGTAAATACTAGACTAACTTCTCAAGCCGACAACAATTATGGTTAGCTGAACACTTAACACATAATCTTCTTCTCATCAAACTAAACTCCCACGGATGTGTAGTAAGTATTAATTCAACTTCGAAGACTTATTTACATCAACATTCACTTATGCATCTATCTCTGAACAAAGTAAAATTCACAAGCCTTTCATCTATGTTTTCATCCAATTTCCAAGTTAAAGAGACATTAGAAAGAGGCAAATAAAATACTACATTTGATGCATCAAAACATAGCATAAATAAAATTTGAACCATAGATGAAAACCAAAGCAAATGATTAAATATATAATCTCTACAATCAATTCATCCTACTAGTGTTAGGAGCAATGGAGAAAAACTAGCCACACATGCTAAAGAAGAAAAACCGTAAGATCAATGGTGTTTTCCTATAGCCGGTGGTAATCCGTCTCCGAGATGATGAAGATTGGACGTGGGATCCTCCTCTTCCCCTCTTTTCTTCTTTTCTCTTTTCCCACAAACTCTCTGCCCAATTTCCTCCCCCTCCAAGCCGTCACCTCAGCCCCCTTTTCTTGACTTTTCTTTTCTCTCTTTGTCCCCCAAAACCGTCACACCACCTACTCTCTCTCTCCCTTCCCTTTTTTAATCCAGCGAACTCCTTTCTCTTGGGAAGGGAACTGCCGCCTTTAACTGCAATATTGCAGTTATAATCCACTGCCCGGCCGGGCGAAATTAAGAAGGAAATTCGCCCGACCGGGCGATAAATCTGTACTCCGCATACCCACTTGAAAACGCCCGACCGGGCATTTAGCAGCTTCAAAACGCCCGAGCGGGCGAAGATTCTGGACTCCTCAGGCGTGTCACGTTTCACCCGGCTTTCACAACCTAAACTCCGATGAACACACACATTAATGAGGTATATTTTACATAAAAAGGTGTAGTCTAAAGGGGAAAATATAGGAAATAAGCTTTGCATCAATCCACGGTGGCCCGTATTCGTGAAGACTGTCCGCCAACCGGTAGGACCGAAGAAACAATATTTTGCGCGCAAACAAGAGAGTGCTAGGAAGGACGTTGAGCGGGCTTTTGGTGTCCTCCAATCGCGGTGGGCTATTATACGGTGTCCGGCACGAGTTTGGCACGAAGATGATGTCGCGAATATTATGTTAGCCTGTATCATATTGCATAATATGATAATAGAAGATGAAGGATTTGCGGCAGAGCGATGGGCACCGGAAGAGGGTGCAAGTACAAGTCACGGTGTCGCCTCTGCGCCGATCCAGATGGGCGTACCACGGAGCAATGAATATTTGATCCAACGCTTCGCTGATATGCGCAGGACCACATCACATAACACACTGCAGGCCGATTTGATTGAAAAAGTGTGGGCACGTAGGGGAGGTAGTGGCGTTGTGTAAACTTGGTAGTGATTTGTACTAGATTCAATGTAGTGTGTGATTTTAATTTTAATTTAGTGTGTAATTCTAATTTTAATTTTAATTTGTATTTTATTTTTATTTTTATTTTTAATTCGTAAAGTCGGCTATTTCTAATCCACTAAGAGCCCGATAAATTTGTTCTTAATTACTTGAAATATTATAAAATGAAAGTTGATTATAAAATTTGGGGGCTATTGGAGGTGTCCACCATAGTGGCGGACACAAAATTTTGGGGCTATGGACAATAAAATTGGGGCTATGGACAAAAACTGGGGCGGGGCTATTGGGCGTGTCCGCCTTATAGTGGACACCCTAAGAGCATGCGTAACGCAAGGGGCCGGGCCGCATCTCGCGAGTCCCGGCCCGTCCCGAGCGTTGCACGGAGGAGAGTCACGGCCAAGGCCGCTCCCGGGGCCGCGTTCCCGGCCTGGCTAGCGTCCCGCGTCCCGGCCCGGGACGGCGTTGCACGGTGACGGGCCGCAAGGCGCGAGTCCCAGCCCAGCGTTGCAAGGTGATGGGCCGGGCCGCAAATCCATTTTTTTTTAATTCGATGTCTATAAATACGAGCCTTTGTTGTGCATAAATCTTACGTGCATTCAATTTCAATCCTACGTTACATTTCAATCCTCTATTAACTCGAACAATTATAACCTTTGTGTCGGTGTAAATGGATTGGTTCAACAGCGATCAACGTGAGATGGAGGAGTTCGTTAACTCGAACAATTAGTACATACCGGCGTCGCCACCATCGCAGCCGACGCTTAGTCCGGGAGTCGGTAGCAACGTCGTTGGAACATCGCCGGTCACCACCGAAGAGTTCGAGGTCAGTGAGATGGAGCCCGCTCAAGAGCGGGGCAAGGGGAAGGTGGACGAGGAGGATGGGCCGAAGAAGTACAGTCCGCAAGAGACAATGTGGCTTGCGAGGAACTACATCGACATCGCCGAGGATCCTATCATCGGCAACCAGCAAACCAGCAAGGTTTTTTGGGAGCGGATTGCTGAGAAGTATAACGCTGGCCGTCCTAAAGGGTCGATCGAGCGTAGCTACGTGAAGCTGCGCAAGCATTGGGGCCGGGTCCAGGCGGATATGAGCAAGTGGAACGGAAAGTGGGCCAACGTAGTCCGGATGTGGCCGAGCGGGCACAGCGAGGCGGACCTCGTCTAGATGGCGAAGGATGCGTTCTTCGCTGACGGGAAGAAGGCCTTCAAGTACATCGACGTTTGGAAGCTCGTCGAGAAGAGCCCGAAGTACACCAGCGGTGCCGAGCCGGCAGCAACTGGGGCGGCGAAGGGAACCAAAGTTTCCGCCTCCGGAAACTACTCTTCGAGCGAAGGAGGTCCGGCGATCGACCTCAACGTGACGGACGACGACGTCTTCGGCTCCTCTCCTAGCATTCAGAGCCGCCCGATGGGAACAAAGGCGGCCAAGAGGAAAGCAAAGGGGAAGGCAACTGCGAGCAACTCCGCTATGGTGCCACCACCGACCAATCCGTCTCTGGATAAGATGTCCGACACTTTGTCGGAGATGAATATTACATGGCGGATGAGCCAGCTGACGGAGTTGACAGCGAGGGATACATCGAAGATGTCGGACGAGGAGCTCGAGTTGCACCGTGAGATGATCGCCTACCTTCGCGCCCAAATGAAGAAGTAGTAGTCGTGGCCCGAGTTTCTTGTATTTTAAATTTGCTTCGTCTAGTAATGTAATGTTAATTTCGAATGAACAATGCATTTTCCCGGTTTCAATTGTTCAACGAATTGCGTTTTCGAGTTAAATAAGTTGGAGTTGTGAATAGTGTCATTTATTAGTTGCGGCCCGAGTTGCGGCCTGCAGGGTTACAGCAGTTGGGGCCTGAGCCGCAACTGTAGAGGAATGATGACGTGGAGGGTAATTGGGGCCGGAAATAGGGACGGGGTTACTGATGCCCTAACAGACCAAGAAAAGGGATTAGACATTTTATCCTCTTTAGCCGTCTTTGGACACGGTCTTCCCCCACTCACTCAGTGCATCTATTTTTACGTTTCAGTCATACTATGAAACGCGTTCAACTCTATCAACTTAAATGACTGCTACATCCACTGTTACACAAAATGTTTTTTCCTCATTTAATTGTAGTTCCATTAATTTAATCATAGTTGCATCGCAACAATTATTCGTTCCTCCCCCACTTTCCAAGCTACTTCTTCTCTCTCATCATCCACTATAAAATCCCTTAATCTCTCTCAATCCTCCAACACCAACAAAATAAAAATCAACTCGAGCTTATCCAAACCCTCGAATTTTCCGATCTCCGACATGGTTTCTGACAACCTTAAAAACGACGGCGGAAAACCTATAAAGATCCGAGAAGTGTGGTACGAGAACCTCGAATCCGAATTCGACCTCATCTCCGACCTAATCGATCGATACCCCTTCATTTCCATGGACACGGAGTTCCCCGGCGTCATCTTCAAGCCCTCCCCGCCGCCCCGGAACCGCCGCAGACCATCCTCCGCAGATCACTACCACCTCCTGAAGTCCAACGTGGACGCCCTGAACCTCATCCAGCTCGGCATCACGCTCTCCGATGCCGCCGGCAACCTCCCCGACCTCGGCGGCGGCGAGCGCTTCATCTGGCAGTTCAACTTCGCGGACTTCGACGCGGCGCGTGACCCGCACGCGCCGGACTCGATCGAGCTGCTGCGGGCCCACGGGATCGACTTCGAGCGGAACCGGGCGGAGGGGGTAGACTCAGCCCGGTTCGCGGAGCTGATGATGAGCTCCGGCCTGGTCTGCAGCGACGCGGTCAGCTGGGTCACGTTCCACAGCGCCTACGACTTCGGGTACCTGATGAAGGTCCTCACGCGGTGCCCGCTCCCCGCGGGGCTCGGGGAGTTCGCGGCGGCGCTGAGGGCGTTCTTCGGGAGCAACGTCTACGACATCAAGTACTTGATGCGGTTTTGTGAGAGCCTGTACGGCGGTCTGGACCGGGTGGCCCGAGCTCTAGATGTGGACCGGGTCGTGGGAAAGTGCCATCAGGCTGGTTCGGACAGCCTGCTGACGTGGCACGCCTTTCAGAGAATGAGGGATTTGTATTTTGTGGAGCGGGATCACGAGAAGTATGCTGGGGTGCTATATGGATTAGAGGTGTATTGATTAATTAGAATAATTTCATGATTTGATAAGGGTAATTGTAGAAATTGTTTTTAATCATGAATTCTATTTATTATTTTTGAGAAAATATGTGCCACTGGTTATTTAAGGTACTCACTAATAAGAAGTTGCTCTCTTAAATTTAAGTTATCAACTTATGTTGAAATGGTCAATTTTTATATACCATGGACACGGACCTAAGTTATTAATAAGAGTGTTGAATAAAAAGGAGTGTCAAAGATGAAGGTACTAGACCACTAGGTCAATTAATACATGTGACAGTGATTATTGCGAACCCATTTTGATATGCTGCCTTTATGAGTAGGTAAAGATATAGTAAAGGTTACTACTTTCACCATCCACATTTAGGGCATCCAAGCGCGCCACTGTCCCGCGATATAGTAAAGGTTACTACTTTCACCATCCACATTTAGGGCATCCAAGCGCGCCACTGTCCCGCGTTCCGTCGCGGAGGGACGGAACGCTCGCGCGACGCGTTGCGACACGCTGTCCCGTCCCGCGTCCGTCCAGATCCCGTCCCGCGGCCCGTGCTTGCGAGACACGGGACGGGCTGTCACGCCACGCGCAGTGGCGACGTGGCGCGCCCCTGCGCCATGAGTGACGCCCACTCGCTGGCCCGCGAGTGGGCGTCGTCACGCTGACGCAATAAATCAATTTTTTTTTTAAAAATCGAATTTAAAAAAAATACTTTTTATTTATAAAAATTGATTTTATATTTAAAAACAATTTTTACAAATAAATAAATACAAGAAATTCGTAATAGCCCACATACATTTGATGGGCTTGCGAATTTATGAAACTCATTCTTGGTTGCTTCTCTTTTATAGAGACAACCTTGAATGTTTTATGTTCCACTTTCGATGTGGGACAAAGTCATTCTTGGTTGCTTCTCTTTTATAGAGACAACCTTGAATGTTTTATGTTCCACTTTCGATGTGGGACAAAGTCATTCTTGGTTGCTTCTCTTTTATAGAGACAATCTTGAATGTTTTATGTTTCACTTTCGATGTGAGACAAAGTCATTCTTGGTTGCTTCTCTTTTATAGAGACAACCTTGAATATTTTATGTTTCACTTTCGATATGGGACAAAATCATTCTTGGTTGTTTCTCTTTAGAGAAACAACCAAGAATGATTTTGTCCCACATCGAAAGTGAAACATAAAACATTCAAGGATGTCCATATAAAATTGTATTTTAAATTATGTCATTTTTATTTTTTTAAGATTTTAATTATTTTTTTTTTTAAATTTTAAGTTGTATTTTTATTTTATGCTGTAATGTTATTTTAATTTTAATGAAGTGTGTTTGTTTTAATTGAATTGTGTTGGAAAAAAAATAAAAAATGAAATTGAATGAATAGTAATTTAAGGGACGGTTAAGGGACGGAGCGTTGCAGGTTCCGTCCCTTAGTTAAGGGATGTAGGAATAAAGTACAGTGGGGCCCTCAAATAGTAGTTTAAGGGACGGTTAAGGGACGGTGGAGGGACATCATAGTGGATGCTCTTAGAGTCACTCCTCTTGTTGCATACACGAATTTTAAGAAAAGTAAATAATAGTTTGTTGGAAAAAGTTAGTTAAGTATATGACTCACTTTTTATATTAATTTTATGATAAAATGCGAGTGAAGTGAGTAGTTGAATGAGAGACCTATTTACTATCTATGGTAAAAAAATGAAATGTGACTCTTATTGTAGGACGGAGAAAGATTTTTTTTATTTATGTGTGTCAGTGAATGAGTCATGCTAATTTTTTTGTATTGTTTCAATTTTATCAGATACTATTTCGAAGGGAGCGCCACAAACCGGCCGACAGCGTGCGATGGTTTTTGGGGCGCTATTGCATAGGAGAATTGGGAGCGCCGAGTAGAAACCGTCATGCAGGCGGAGGGTTTCCCGACCCTATTTGGCTTGTTCCTACCGCGGATTTGAATTTTTTTTATTTTTAAATAAATTTTTCATCTATAAATACTCTCATTCTTTTCCTCATTTCACCATCCCTACTTTCATTTTCTCTCTTTCTATCCTTTCCATTATCCACACCAAATGAATTCTGCCGGGAGCAAGTCTTCTTTTGATTCATTATTGGACTTGTAAGGTGAGTTTATGGATAACTATGTGTGGCAATATTAAGAGAGGGTCCTATAACAACGACAACAACCGATACCTAGGAAAATTTGTCATTGGAAGCCCGTGTTCTGTGAGCATGCCTTGACCGCCCAACGGTTAGTCTAGGACTACTTTGCTGACCAACCATGGTGGGGCGCGACAACTTTTCGTCGTCGTTTCAGAATGAGTCATTCTCTTTCTTTTCCTACGCATCGAAAACACATTGGCGGGACATGATGCTTAATTCTAGGAGCATGCCGATTGCAGCGGCATACCCGGACTTTTGATGCTGCAGAAGTGCCCGACTGCAATTAGGCAATTAGTTATGGAGGCACGGTGGATCAATTTGATGAGTATATCCATGTCGTCAATACAACTAGGCGTGAATGCTTGAAAAAAATTTGTTGCGAAGAGGAGGCGTTCCGCGACAAGCGAAGGCCCACCATTGTTGATGCCCAATCCGTTATGAATTTGCACTTAGAGTTCACGGATTTTCGAGTATGTTGGGAAACATTAATTGTGTGCATAAGGTCTGAGCGCGTGGAGAGGCACGTTCATGAGTGGCTACAAGGACACGCACCCGACTCTGATCCTTGAAGCCCTTGCTGACCAACGACTTTGGATGACATGCCTACTTCGGTCTGACCAGGTCCAACATCGAAATCGATGTTTTGAACCAGTAGCCTGTTTCCAACGATCTGTGTAGTGGTAGAGCATCGGACATTGAATTCACATGCAACGAACGACAATATCATATGGGATACTATTTGGTGGATGACATCTACTCGAAGTGACCCGTGTTTGTGAAGTCGATTACTTGTCCAATTAATGATAATAGAGATTTATTTTCTCAAAGGCAAGAGACTGCGCAAAATTATGTTGAGCAAATATGCTACAATCGTGTTGGACAATAATGAAAGGTCCGACGATTTTTAGTACAAATTTTATAATTCTAATATCATTTAAGTATGTATCACCATGCATAATATGATAATCAAGGATACAGAGGTGTAGGAGCAACCAATGGCTAATGTTCAAGTACGAGTCCCTAAATGGCTAAAACTAGGAACCCGTAAAATTAGTACAAATATAACGAAGTCGTATTAGCTGGACGAAATTAATGAGCAATATCCTCGATATACAATTAAGCTACATATTAGTACAAAGTTTAGACAAAAAGGTAAAAAGTAGAGAGAAAACAAAGATAGGGAGTATGTAATACGGAGTACTACTAAATTCTTAAATGATTTCGAATTTCATTTCCACTTATTATGACACCTACACTTACAGTATGGTATTGTATTCCACCCTCTTCCAATCTCCCTCGCCACAAAAATGGCGATCGCTTTTGATGTCCAATTCAATTAGTTTCCACTCTATTAATTAAACTCTCAACTCCACATGTGAAATTTAATGTGTTATCACATGGCCACCCCACCGCCACGTGCCCCCACACATCTCTAATGTATTCACATGGAGCACGGCGGCGCCTCCTCCTCCTTCCCGCCGTTCCATATCTCGGCCAACGCTCGGACGATGACCTCGTGGTGGCGCGGCGAATTGAGCTTGAGAAAGCAGTCGAGGAGCTGCTGCAGATCGTTTCTCGAGTAGATTTTTTTCTCAAGGATCATCTGAAGCATGGATTGCCGGAAATCTTGGTAGGGGTCGTCGGAATCTTTGACGACAGCGACGCTGTTTTGGATTTTTGGGCAGGAGTTGGAGAATAGGGTGTGGCGGTGGGGGGAGGAGTCGAAGGTGGTGGAGGAGGACCAGCCATCGTCTTCGGCGGCGGACCTGCGGCGGTGGCTCTCGGAGGAAGTGGCGGAGGAGGAGGGGAGGAGGGTGGATTTTTGATCGGATAGTTTGGATTTGGATTGTGGGTGGATGATGTCAGCTGGCTTAGGGCGGCAGCCGCAGCCGCCATTTGATGTGAAAATGCTCTTCAGTTTGTGTATCTTGTTGGAAGACATGTGTGTGTGCGCCGGCGATCTTGTTAGAGAAATTTTTAAGTTTTTTAGTGAAGGCGTAAATTGAATAGGGTGGGCTTTTAGATTGTATACTTCTTTGTCGTTGCCTTACTTATAGCTATACGGACCATCATTTCAAGTTTTGATTTTCTTGTTTTAATTAGATTACATATAGAGATGAGCACTTTCCCCGTAGTGAAATTTTTACCCAAATTTTCGTTATGACCAATTTCATTACTGTACCGAAATTAGGTACACCGAAATTTTACATCATACTACATTTTGGTGCAGTATATGAAATACCATTATGTAATATTGTACTACTTACTATAAATATATCAGTATTCACTGTATATATTGATATCGGTTTATACACAATCCATCATAAATTATGGTGTACACCAAATTTCGGTATATAGTGGTATACGGCAATATATCAAAATTCATATGGTTACTGAACTGAAATCTTTCGGTAATGAACAATACAGTTCTGAAAATCACAGTATACAACAAATTCAATATTTTTAGTATTTTTTCAATACAATAAGTCTGATATACCTGAACTTCGATATTTTTTCTACTCCTAGTATTTATATATACTTCCTCCGTCCCATAAAAATAGGTCTGTCAAATTGGATACCCGCGGATACCGATCCGAAAATTTCGGGTACCCGATCCCAATTTTCTCAAAAACTGATACCTCGATCCGAAACTTATTTCGGGTATGAGAATACCCGAGTCGGGTATCCAGTCCCGATTTTGAATTTTTCTTTATTTTTTTTTAGAAAATTAACTACAAACTTTTAGAAATACAAACTTCAACTAATTCGAATTTAAGAGAAAATAACATTATGTATAGAAAATGACACTAAACAACATGAATAAAAAAATGACACTACTGCCTAAACACAGCATCAGCTCACATTATTAATCCATATAGATAATATTAATCCATATAGATAATTATCTTTCATGTGAATTTTGAAATTAAACTACTGCCTAAATATAGTATCAGCTCACATTAAATAAAATAAATAAGTTCTATAGTTAAATATTAACATTAATAATCAAAAGAAATCCATCGAAATTTCAAAATATATCCCAAATTTGAGATTTCTATTATGTGCCATACACAATAAAATCTCCAAGTATTAATCGCAGTGGACTTGGTTCTATAATGGGTAAAGTATTAACACATACATAATTTATTAAATTTAAAAAATAAAAAAAATCGGATAATTCGGGTATACCCGATCGGATATCGGGTAACCCGATAGCCGACAATCCAAAAATTTCCCTACCTGATCCCGATCCGAAACCCGAAAAATTGGGTATCGGGTGTCCAATTACCCGACTTTTTCGGGTTTGGATATCGGGTACCCAATACCCAATATCCATTATGACAGGCCTACATAAAAATATGGGCGATGATATGGCATTGTAATTAAGATAAAATTGGTAAGTAAGAGAGATGAGGAAAATGGTAGTAGTTAAAGTACTATTATTGGATAGTGAGACCCACGTTATTATTAGTGTTTTGATGGTGGTATAAGTTGTAAATAATTTGATGTTTAGGGGATGATATATTGGGATAATTTTTCATAAATGAAATGTTCATATTTTTATGGGACACACAAAAATGGAAAATGCACATATTTTTATGAGACGAAGGGAGTATATATGTATGTATGCATATATATGATGTACTCCGTGAATGTTATTAATAATGATAATGATATACTCCTATAAATAAACATTATTATGGGCAACAGTTAATTATGATCATCTATTTAATCAAGGCATACAATGCATATTGGTTTTTAATTATTGTGGACTGAAATATAATTTCAATCTTATTATTTGTCAAACCTGTCGCTACCTTCATTAAATTAGCTACATATTTCCGCAATCTTATGTTATTAGTAGTATTTCTATTCTATTGATTACTTACAATATATGCATGTATAAATTGAATTTAAAAATGCACATTTTAGATAATGAAACTCGGATTAGTTAAAACTTAAAAAGCATTACAAAATAAATAATCTGATAACCAAAGGAATGCTTTAATTTCAAAGCAAATTAATCATGCCCTCTTTTTTAGTACACCTGATTGCCTGATTATTAATTAGGTCGTGAGTTAACATTTCTCCAACTGCAGTTATTATCCATAACTACTATGTACAATTATTAAGAAGGATTATAGAGTTATATTAATAGATTTGTGGTGATAAATTGATTTGCTCCACCAACTAAGTCTCGATTTAGTGTGTAAGAATAAGGGAAAGTGAGTTCGACGTTTTGCATTCTTAATTTAAAATATATTCACGCTCTTCCTTTAAAGTAGTCAATTGTCTTCTGTATAAAATTATCTTTGTGAGGTGTTGGTAATACTTGAAAGTAACAAAATTGGTTAGCTTTTAAACAGAACTATCTTTTCATAGATGTATAAAATTTTTAATCTCACCCACAATAATAGAAATTCGGACTGTCTACACGTTACATACACTCTATTTCATTATAAATGATAATGTTGAAACTTATAACAAATTTCAATCTCATTTATAATCCGCCTATAATTGATTGGTAATGGTTAATAGAGATTAAACAAGTTAATAGAGATCATACACACCTGCAAAGAGAATCAAAATAGATATCAACAAAATCTGATCTTCTGGCTTCAAAATTAAATATCAACACAATCCGATCTTCTGGCTTTAAAATTAATATCTACGTACAAATGTTAATATTCTCATTGAAAATTAATGATTTTTTCAGAAAATTATATATAGAGAGATTCACGTAAAAATTTTAACGTATAAATGTTCAACTAAGACTGCTTATTGATCGTCAGCTCTAAAATTTTTGATGGCCCATATTAATAAATAATAACACATGTGATATGTATATATATTGCTCAAAATGAATTTGTATCTAAATGCAAACACAAGATAATTTAGTTTAACTCGCTTAGTTTATTGCTTTAATAGATTCCATTACCCAAGATAAAATTCGACCACTCTCTTATAAATAAGGGAGTGGGGATAAAATTCCACATATCAACACCAAGGCGCTGGAATTTTCAAGCTGTGATTTTTTTTTTCTCTCCTACATTTAGGATTTTGATAGTTCATTGTCCATCCAATATTCAACCCCTTGAGTAGGAGTAATTGACTAGAAGATTTGAGGTTCAAACCTTACATTTACTTAAAAATTGTAGAGAGACATAGTATAAGTTGTTTAGTAAGAGTACTTTTAAAGAATACCTAAAAATAATTAATTTCAGCCGTCAGAGTTTACATTTATTTTAGATTTTGATCATATACTAATACGATAACTCATTATACTTATCAGTTTTCTTTAATTAATATTTTAATACACTCTCTGTATACAAAATGTACACAAGTTTTATCATTTTGAGTCGTGCACTGAAAGTCTAAAAAAGAAAAGTTTTAAACCAATACTAACCCTACACGTCATTCTGAATGTTGATCTCATAATCTACTAACATTACTTCAATTATGCATTAAAACTCGTGTCATTTACAATTTTGTCTATTTTTTTTATGGAGAGAGTATTAATTAGTTTAGTATAATTGTAATTACAAAAAAAAAACACCCCAATTGTATTGAACTACGCGAACATTTTGTAAGTCGAGCCATTAAAAAATGAAGATGAATTTCCAATCGATTTGGGCCGACATAAAATCAACCCCAGAAAGGGCAAAAAAATTTGGGGTTGAAATTGCGAAACTTGTCTCACTAGAGCTCTTGAAACTTCAATCATTTGATCCATCATCATCATCATCATCATCATCATCAGCACAGCTCCTCCACCACTAAAATTAGCAAAATAAAACGCACAAAAAGCTGAGACAAACAGTTGCTAAAGACATGGCCACGCTTCTGCAAATTCCTCTTCAGCGCTTGAGCAACAGACCTCCCTCCAGAAATGGCGGATTTTGCAGCTCCTTTTCGAATCGCAGAACATTGAAGGTGAGAGCGGTGAAGGAGAAGATAGAGGAAATCAAGACTCCTTCATCCGCGGATGAAATCACCAAGAAATATGGACTTGAAGCTGGTTTGTGGAAGGTGCCCATTATTTTCCTTTCTTTTCGTGTTTCGATTTGAAATTTTTTTGATTGAAATTGAGCTTTGATAATAATCCACAGATATTTTCGTCAAAAGAAGGAGGCGAGAAGAAATCAAAGGGCGATGAAGCAAAGGAGCTATTGGCGAAATATGGAGGGGCGTATTTGGCAACTTCAATTACCCTTTCGTTGATCTCATTTGGCCTCTGTTATGCCTTGATTAATGGTGGGGTCGATGTACCAGCGTTGCTGCACAAGGTACTAACCATACTATTTTAAAACTGCAAATGCGCAATTGTTTGTTTGATTGTTGGTCTTGTAGGTTGGAATCTCTGCCGACGAAACCGGGGAGAAGGTCGGAACGTTTGCGCTGGCTTACGCGGCGCACAAGGCTGCGTCGCCAATCAGATTTCCGCCCACGGTGGCGCTCACTCCCGTCGTTGCATCGTGGATTAGCAAGATAGTTGATGCTAGAATTGAAATGAAATGAACACCACTAGCATTTAGATACTACTCTAAATTGTATACTGTACTAAGTATGGATATATTGTATACTAAGCATTTGTTCAATATCAATTCAGTTTTATTTTGGTAAAATCTCATTTTTGGCTACTTAGGTTATTTCAGTTTGGTAATTTTCCTAAGCAAAGACTAGAATAAGAATATTATTAGTACAGATTACCAAGAAATTGGTGCAGAGAAGCAAATTTTCCAATTTATACGAAACAAAACCTCGTAACAACTAACGATTTGTTCATATCTAACCAGAGACTGCTGTGAGCATCATGCTACTTCCTCAGCAGCAGTTGAACGCAATCTGGATCTCTGCATCACTGTTATACAGCACGGGATTTTTGAAGAATAGTCCGAGGTCGGTTCTAGCTCCCGACAGAAGGGATTATGGTTGTGCATGGTGGACTGATGCTAGACACGTTCAAGGTATCCCACTCAACTTCGTCTATAATAGGTAGTCATGGATTGCACTTCGAAAAAATATCATAAATACGAGAAAAGAAAGAAAGAAAGAAAGAAGCAACAAAGACCAAGTTTTGAGGATACGTTCTGTTCTCCACATGTCAGTGATGCTAACGTCCATCTCTGACATTAGATAGTAATCAGCATCGCTCTGCAAATGAACAAGGGAGAAGCAAGATTTAGAAATGATGAAGAATGTGTGTATGTGTAGTACTGAACTCACATCAACATCTGGTACGATCTTCTTCATTACACTCCCAAAATCATGGGATGAGCCTGCCTTTTGAACTCCTCCCTGCACAATGATTTCATCTAGTGTAATCTCCTCCGTTGGAGCTACTGCAGGAGGAGTCTCATTCACACTAGATGTTTCGAGGACACTTGATTGGGCTTCATACGCGTTTATTTCCTCAAATTGACTAGGTTTTGACAAGAGCATAGCAATAATGTGAGCTCATAATGAAGTCACAATCTTAGAATATACTTTCTTCATATGTCCAAACTTCTTTGCTTACATACCTTACAAGGTAAACATCTATTGGTCCCATGGTGCTTCGAAGAACAATTTTGTATCTTCTCTGTGGATAATCGCCAGCCTGTAGGAAAAAACATTGACTGGAATAAATGCCACTAATACTCCGACTTATCAGTAGCACAAAGAAGACGCAGTTACCTCATCGGGTTCAGGAACTTCCAGTGTTGTGCCATGTGGAGCTTTAATTGCTATCAGAGTTTCATTCTGGACCGAGTAACAAAATCATGTTGGAGTGCTTGTAATCTGTAGATGCATAGGATAGGTTGAATAGAAGAATATCTATACCTCAAAGCAGGGTAGGTTTTTCATGTCTTCTTCAGTAATAAAAAGCCACCTGGGAAAGATATCGCTAATCTAGACTGAGTCACTAAAAACAATAATGAAGGTAATTTGTTTCGATAACAAGGAATGGTGGCATGCCACCTTTGATTGTCTTCGTCTTCGCTCAGGCCCCTTAACTTTTCCTGCATTTCTCTGAAACAAGAAACATATCAGAAGACTGGCATGCTCAAAGAGAGAATCGGGATAGACTGGTTGAAGCATCGAGGTGACCTACTGACCTTATGCGTTTGTCTACTTTGCACTCCTCCGAATTCAAATTTTGCATTTCTTCCTGCACGTCAAAGAATTGATCAAAGAATCTCAGTACCTATTCTAAACCAAGATTGATGCACTTTTCCATTTCAATTTGACAATCAGTATCTCAGTTGGCATAAGAATGACATGACCATAGTCAAGCAAACCGAGAGTAAAAAGTTCTCATTGTAGATAAGTATGGGGGTTCCTGTGTAGTTCAATCAACCATCTTTCGATCATCCTCTGATTTGAGACAGCCGCACACAGGTATTTTGGACCCAAAAACATCACAAAGTACTCATATGCATGGAGCATGGTTATAGGGGATAAAATAATTAGAGAACGTGAAACCGAAAAGCAACTTAGTTCCACTTACAATCATACCTGTATATCGGGAAGGGTCTCATCCACTTCACCAGGTCTCCGTACATCCGTTCCCCTAGTTGACAGCATTGCCCATTAGTAAAATCTCGAAGGAATGCTAAATCTAAACTACAAGCAATCCTAATCGAATCAAGTTGGATAGGTGCTACTCTTACTTCCACTGGATTATGTTTTTTAGAGTCTTTTCGATAAGACCAATGCCTTCAAGGACGTTAGTTATATCGTATATACGCCTCTTCTGGACCTGTTATGGGAGGGACCAGTCAATTGCCAAGACATGGTCAAAAATCAAACACATCATTTGGAAGAAAACAAACACCTCTAAAATCTCTGCGGCTTTATTCAGCTCAAGGATACCACCTTCTGAATGTTTTATCAGATTAATGAACTTCTTTGTTAGGAGAGCTGAAAGAGGATAAGTGCTATTCAATGAGCCTATCAATACAATGAAAAGACACCTTAATATAAAATCTTGCAGGTGATATTCTATACCTAAGGAGCTATCATATCGACAAGAACCGACTGGAGTGAGATTATCGCCTGATGGAGAATCTGCAATCAGACGCTTGTCAATAGAGTAACGATTCTTACATATTTACGACGTCAATACACAGGTAAGAGAGGGACTTTGAAATAAAAGTCTAGAAACTAATGGGGGGTGATTTTCACCAATATTTGTCGTGGGACTTTGACAGATAGCTCTATTTGCCTTATTCGACCTAGGAACCTTCTGGACTTTCTCGGATTTCAGTGACACCGGAGTCCGATGGGGGCTGTTCAAGAAAGCACTGGTGCCGGGACTTACATTTCGGTCAGCAGATATCGTGCCATAGTTACTCTTCCGTTTTAATGACTTGGGAAATCAAAATAATGAGGCGATCAGGGAATGAAGATTTACAGCAAGCCACTTTGTATGAAAAGAAAAGAAACAACATATCTATCTACAATGCAATTATATATGCTTCCATTCATCATATTCTTGATTACATTTGGCAATTAGGCAACAATGAGAATCCAACAAAAGATGGCATGCTAAAAAGAGAGCACATAACAATCCCTAGCTAACTACAGGAAAGGAAATGCAGCTATTGGGAAAGACCTAGTAATAAGTTATCCACTCTAACCTACCTAATAAGAAACGGAGTCATAATGTATTGAAAGCTAGTCAATTAAAGCTCCAATTTTCATGCTATATCAAAAATTGAATTGAAAGATCGATCCTTGGCAAAATCAAGTCGGAAGAAGTAATGGCTCACAGGAGGCGTATTGGGATGGGAGGCAGCAGCGGTGAAGTGGCGGTAGTCAACGCCGCCTCCACCGAACGGCGGCTTCATGGGTTCAACAAGTGTGCGGCTGCGACATCATCTAACAATTCTTCCAAGCTGAACAAAAAGGTTACTCTTGATTCTGGTTTCCTAAATTCCAATATTGGATCTTTGAGGGGTTTGTGAAAGAGAAAAAGGAATGTAACTTGGAGGGAGGGAGGGATATTGTATGGTAAAATTGGGGGGAAGTATGTAAGGCCAGTACTTTTTATGGAAGATGATGCGCGTAAATCGAGGAACGGTCGAAGAAATTATATTTGGAACAACACCAAATATAAGTTGTGACGCTAGGCGTTCTTTAATTTGTGTTGAACAAGATAACAAAAGTTAATAAAGTTTTACGAATTTTAATTATCGAAAAAAATGCGAGAATATAAAGTACGTATATTT
The DNA here is from genome assembly GCF_004379255.2 of Salvia splendens. NCBI lineage: Eukaryota > Viridiplantae > Streptophyta > Magnoliopsida > Lamiales > Lamiaceae > Salvia > Salvia splendens. The sequence continues at coordinate 13,234,936 of NC_056033.1, forward strand.
ACATTTGGGCTTCTCAAATTAAATTAGAGTCCAATGAGTATATATAAAATGGCCTTGGGCCATAACAATATATACCTAACAATTAAATAATTATCAACTTGGGCTTTCAACTAAATGAACCTAAACTAATTTAAATGATATATGTTGAGCCCAATACAATTTCCAAAGATATGAGAGCAAGCCCAAAAGAAAAAAAAAAGTCTTCCTTCCTTCTTCTTCTCCAAGTAGTCAACGGTCTTTCACCATGGGGGCTCTTCACCTCCAACTCTCTTCACTTTCCATCTTCTCACAATTAATTCTACAAAATCAAGAGTCACCCATATTATAACCTATGTTCATTCATCTTTCCACTACTCTTCTACTTCAACTTCAAACAAAACAAAATTAGAGAAGAGAGCCGAGAGTGAAGGAAGTGGGTTGCTACCATTCTTGCTCCTCCACCACCAAATTCAATCCTTCTTGAGGTATAATCTCTTTTCAAGCCTCAAAGCATGAATCTTTGTATATATATTTCATACATCATTGCATAATCCACTTCCATAATCAAATCAAACAAAATAACAATCAACAATTGAAATTAATCGAACACTCGCCGTATGCAATCGAAAGTCCCAAAGAACCTAACTTGATAATAAAAATACACCTTGCGGGTTGATTCGGGGTGGTTCGGAGTGTTTCCGGAGAAGAGGAAGCTGCCGGTGACAGCAGCGGCTCCTCCTCATGGCAGCAGCAACTGTCGACGGAGCAGCAGCGGCGGCTGACTCCAGGCGGCGACGGAGCAGCAGTGGTGGTCAGCGGCGGCAGCGACCGCACACCGACGGCACTGTGCAGCGGCTGAGTAAGCCGGCAGCTGGACCCCCACCGCGACGGCGACGCTGACGGATCGAAGGCGACATCGGGAGTACAACGACGCTGAGCGACGCTCGGCGGTAGCACTCCTCTCCCCGGGCAGGCGGCTCCGACGTGAAAAGGGAGGGGCGGCGGAAATTTTATATGAAAAAGAAGAAGAGAGGAAGAGGAGAAGAGAGAGAGAGAAGAAGATGAGAGAGACGTGTAAAATGGTGGAGGAAAATATGAGGAGTCAACGAAGGAGTTAAGCGTAAACGGCCGAGCGGCGCCGCACGCGACGCCTTGGGCTGCCGCCGAATAATCGGAAACGCACGAAAACCGAGAAAACGAATTAAAAGATTTTAATTAGAGTGCATGCATTCTAAATACCTTCATTACCGAGTTTTGATGTGAACTTTATGTATTTTCTGAAAAGGTGGTTCGCACGCACGCTAATGTCGGAACGAGGAACTTTTTACGGAAATCCTAAGCTTTTGAGGTGGGCTTTATTACTTAAACTCTTTTATTTGAAATGATATGTTATGGTGAAATAAGGGTGGTTTAAAATAGTACGTCATGCCGTATTTTATGTTTTGAATTGCCTATCTGACTGTCTACTGGGATAATATCCTACTAGACTTTGATAGTTAACGAATTCGGGTCTGACTAGGGAGTGAGTCCCTACTCGGACTAGTGCACTGATAGGGATCGTGAGCCGTCCCCTAGGTCGGCCGGTCCAGTGATCGAGATTGTGGCCACATTCTCGTTTCACATGATAGCTCAGATATGGTACATGATGGGGGATGATGATTGCCTGCAGGCACTATTTTTATTAAAGGAATGATTTAGTGTTTCTCGGCCTTTTTAAAGTAAAACCCGAGATTCACTCGATGATGGCTTGACATATCTTAAATGATAAATGTATTTCGGGCATGAGTTCACTGAGTGCCTCAAGTACTCAGCCCCTGCATATGTTTTCCCTATGTGCAGGTTGAGAGTGGACGGGGGACGGAGGATGTTGAGCATTGGACAGAGACAGTATTCAATAAATGATCCGGTTACTATTGTGTCTTCATACATAGTAGTAGCTAACTCTCAAATGCTTCCGCTATGTCAAGTTTTCAAATTTTGATGTTTTCTGTATTCTGCAGAACTATGTCATTCACACTATGTTACTTCGTGATTTGAAACTTTGATTTGATAATGGAATTTCATCTTTTGATCGATATGTCGTACTCCTTTTGATTGTTCCCCCTTCTTTCCCGCTTCTTAAATCCTTAGGAAGTGCGGTCGTGACAAAGTAGCAATTCAGAAAGCGGTAAAGGAAAAAGGAAACTAAGGTGGGGTAAGATAGGAAGTGGGATAAAATTACAATACTCCTAGTTAGAGCATCCACAATGGTCTAGGACCTCCCATAGCTCTCACATAGCCTTCCCACTGCCACATCATCAGCACTAAAATTCTCCTGCCACATCAGCTTGCCACATCAACTGGACATCAAATAACCCTCACATAGTCTTCCCACTACTTATCCACATCACTAATAACAATTATATAATTTAATTTACAATCGTATCAACATACGGAATTTAATTTACGAGACAAATACGGGAAATTCGAATAATACTATTAAAATTTAAAAAGTACATTAATTTAAAAAAAGTACAATAATTTAAAAAAAAGTACAAAAATTAAAAAGTACAATTAAAAAAGTAAAAAAAAAATCACTCCTCGCCGCCGTCCTCGTCTCCGTCGTCGCCAGCCCTTCTTCACCGTCGTCGCCGCCGCCTCTGTCGCCACCTACGCCGCGGCTATTCCCGCCGGTCTCCCTCCTCATCACCTCCAATTCTTCACGCTGGCTCTGGAGCAATACACGAAGATAATCCTTTACCTCGGGGTCCACCGCCGATTGGAAGTCGGCTAAGGTCTTCACCATTTGAGCGCGCGTTTGTTGGCGCGCGAAGAATTTGAGCTCCTCGGTAGACCTCGCAACCTGTTGCGCCCGCCTTTGGCCAACCGGGCGAGGTCGGCTACCGAACGAACGAGGGGTCGGGACCTCCTGGGCCGTCTCGGGGAGGTCTGTCGAACCACCGCTGCTGCCGCTATAATCTCCGGTATAGTTCAGTTTCTGCTTCTTCGGCCAGCCAGCGTCGACACCTGCCCGGAATTTCTCCGACTCGTTGAGCACAACGTAGCAGTTCCAGTAGGTGAACTCATAGTACTTCTTCTGCGGATCGGGGTAGGCTCTCTCCGCAATCCTCCTGCAATCTTCCTCTGTTTGGCCACTGGTCTGCATGCGGAGGGCGTTGGCGTACAAACCCGAAAATCGAGAGACGCCAGACCTGATTCGGTCCCAGCACTTCCGGCACTCCTCTTCGGTGCGCGGTCTCCCTTCAGGGCAAAATGCCCTGTAGGCTGCGGCTATCTTGGCCCACAAGTTGACGATCCTCTGGTTGTTCGAAACGAGAGGATCGTCGCAGACACTCACCCACGCCTTGGCAAGCGCAACGTTCTCCGCATCCGTCCACTTCCTCCGGACCCGGCTATCCTCCTCCGGCTGCGACGACTCGCCGACCTTCTTGGCCTTGCCCTTCTTCTTACCCCGCCCTACTCCCTGGCTTTGAATGAGAGTTTCCGGAACCTCGTTAATGTCAAAACCCAAGTCCGCTAAGGAGAAGGTCTCCGTATACTGTGCATCCGTTGGGGTCGATGTGTGCGAAGAACCGGTGGGAAAATCAAAAGTCGGCCGATAGGCGTTGTCCCCCCCGGGCGTCCCCTGCGGCGGTGGAATCATCTGCTGCGCCGGTGGCTGCATCCCGGGTGCCCACCCCGGCATCATCTGCATAGGGGGCTGCATGCCGGGTGCCCACCCCGGCATCATCTGCTACCATGGGTACATGTTGTAGTACCCGGTCATCGGAGGCCAACCACCTCCCCCAGGAGCCGGGGAAGTCTGGGACCCTACCCCGGGAGTCGGGGGAGTCTGAGACCCTACCCCGGAAGTCGGGGGAGTCTGAGACCATCCCCCGGGAGTCACTGGAGTTCCTGCGTAGTTGTTCTCCATTGCTCGTTATTGATCTTGTACAGAAAGAAAGATAGAGAGAGTACTCGTTAAAACAAGTGGTGCGATTGAAAATGACGTTCAAAGCGCGTATATATAGTGTTTTCGAAAAAAAAAATTAAAAATTAAATTCTGAGCGCAGATCTGGGGCCTACAATGGCGCCGTGAGGATCGGCGTTAGAACCGGCGTCACCACACGAATCGGCATGGGTACGCCGAAATTGACGCCGATTTCGCCGACGCCTGTCGCAATGGTTCGGCGTCAGAACCGGCGTCGCGGTTTTGACGCCTCCATTGCTGATGCTCTTAGAATACACCTAAGTACTTCTATCAATTAAGTTGGATTAAAACTTTAGGGCAAGTGATTAAAAAATTGAGTTAAAAAAAATTGAGTTGAAAAGTAAAAAGGATAAGTAAAATTGAGTTGAAAAGTAAAAAGGATAAGTAAAATTGAGTTGAAAAGTAAAAGGATAAGTAAAGTAAAAAAATAATAAGAGAGTAAAGTATGTGATGAAATAAAGTAAGAGTAAGTGGATGTTTTGTTTTTTTATAAAAAAAAACAGAAAATGACTCAACTTAATTGTGATATTTGAAAAAAAATACGATTCAACTTAATTGGGACCGAGGGAGTACTAATTACCCACCAAGGAATTTGTTGTGCCGAGACTAGTATGGGATGAGGCACGATAGGCCGCGGGTTGTTGTGGGTTGCCAGCGCCGGGTGGGGGATGGGAGGGAGGCCGAGGGTGTGGATGGGTGATGGGAGCCCGTGCGACGTGGCGTGCGTGGCCGCACAGGTTGTGGGTGCCTGAACACGCCGCACGCACCCTATTTTTCTTTTTATAAAAAATCCAATAAAAAGTACACCCTCCGTCCCATAAAAATATATGCACTTTCCATTTTCGTCTGTCACACAAAAATATGTGCATTCCGGTTTTAGAAAGTTATTATCAATTTAATAATGTAGGTCGTCTCACTATCCACTGACACTACTTTAGAGCATATCCATCATTTACACTAAACTCAAACTCATTTTAGTGTAAATGTTACATCAAATATGATTTTACTCTAACCATTTACACTAAACTCAAACTTAAAAGAATATTCTCTATATTATGCCTCTTTTATTCACAAAATTTAAAAATCTTTTAGGGTCCGTTTGGTACACGGAATTGAATTGGAATTGGAATTTTATGAAATTGAATTGGAATCTTATGTTTGGTTAAATAAAGAATTGACATGAAATTGAATTGACATGTTTGGTAAATATACACACAGTTTACACACTTCACATATTTCACACACTACACACACTTCACATATTTCACACACTACACACACTTCACACACAACACACACTTCACACATTTCACACACTACATGCACTTCACACACTATACACACACTATACACACAAAATACATACATTGCACACAAAATAAACACACTATATACACACTATATACACTATACACATTGTACTCACATTACACACACTTACAAATTTTATACGAAATACACACACTTCACACAAACTGAAATTTCAAATTTTGTTCAGTTTTTCGGTTTGATTCAGTTTAAACTTTTAAAAAAATTTAATTTTTCGATTCGGTTCGGTTTGGATCGAAAAAAATATTTATAAGCTGAAAAAAATTATTCAAAAATAAGATGCTTGAAATGTGTGAAATGTGATTAGTTTTTGTAGTGAGTGAAATGTGTGTAGTGTGTGAAATGTGTGTGAAATATATTTAGTGTGTGAAATGTGTGTAGTGTGTGTAGTGTGTGAAATATGTGTAACGTGTGAAATGTGTGTAGTGTGTGCAGTGTGTGAAATATGTGTAACGTGTGAAATGTGTGTGTAGTGTGTGAAGTGTGTGTAGTGCATGAAATATGTGTAGTGTGTGAAATGTGTGAAAAGTGTGTAGTGTGTGTAGTGTGTGCAGTGTGTGAAGTATGTGAAATGTGTGTAGTGTGTGTAATGCGTGAAATGCATGTAATGTGTGAAATGTGTGCAATATGTGTTGTGTGTGAAATATATTTAGTGTGTGAAATGTGTGTGTAGTGTGTGTAGTGTGTGAAATGTGTGAAGTGTGTGTAGTGTGTGAAGTGTGTTTTGTGGATATATAGTGTGTGTAGTGTGTGAAGTGTGTTTTGTGGATATATAGTGTGTGTAGTGTGTGAAGTGTGTTTTGTGGATATAAAGTGAAATTTTATGACTATTTGGATTTTAGAATTACAATTTTCTAACTTTTGATGTGAAATTCAAATTGTGGAATTGAAAATTTTGGAATTGTAATTCAATTCCAAATTCAAATATTTTCGAGATACCGAACAATGGATTTGGAATTGGAGGATCCAATTCCAATTCCAAACACTCAATTCCATGGTACTGAACGCACCCTTAGGTTTTGGTTTAGTGTAAACCTAAAGATGAGTATTTTTTTTCTTAGATACCAAAAATGGGATTGGTTTTTGAGGAGCTAATTACCTATCTCATTTTAGGTTTTAGTGTACCCTTGGAGATGGTCTTAACTACCATTCTCCTACTTTGTCTTACTTTATCATACCATTCTCCTCTTCTCTCTTACTTTACTAATTTTGTCTTAATTCTCGTGTCATACTCATGCCCATATTTTTATGGGACGAAGGGAGTAGTTTTATTTTTATTTATTTTTATATATTTTTAGTATTTGTAATTTTCAATTTCCGTAACAAATAAACGAATTTTCCGTGTCATATTATTCTATCATTTTCAAATTTACAAGTAAAATAGTGAATAGTAGTTAATTGTTTTATTATCCACTAAAACTCGTTTTGTTCCCAAAAAGTGTATATTTTTATACAGGAGTACTATTAATAAATAAAAAAATTGTTTAAATGGATAAAATTGAACTCAGTATAAGTTACTATGGCAGTCATTCAATAAGTTAATCTAATTCAAATTTAAAGTCGAAATAATTAGATAAAGTCCAATTTTGATCCCTTATATTTGGCCTAAAATTCTTTTTGGACCATTACATTAAGTTTGTGACTTTTTGGTCTCTAACATATTGTTTTGGTACCTTTTGGTCCCAAACATATTGTTTTGGTCCAAAATAACCATTTTTTGTTAAAATTAACCGTCAAAATGTTTGATCAATTTAATAACTTAATTATAATCCAGGACTAATGTCCAATTTAGTCCCGTACATTTTCCATAAAATTCTTTTCAAGTCGCATACATTAAGTTTGTGACCTTGTTTGGGACCAAAATGTATCAAAACAATATGTTAGGGACCAAAAGGTCACAAAATTAATGTAAAGGACCAAAAAGAATTTTAGGCCAAATGTAAGGAACTAAAATTGAACTTTAGTCAAATAATTAATTGAACGATTCAGTTTTAACTTAAGTATCCTAATTAACAAATTAATTAAACCTCAGTCGAATATACTTCAGCCCATATCTCAGATCTGCCCCAGTAGATTGTTGCTAACTGGGCTTTACTCCATCTAATACATTTGCACGATTTAGCGATCACGTTAATAGCCCAGAATTAAATTTAGAATCCACATTTCAAATAAATAGAAATCCATTTTGTAGCCCAACTTTTCCCTTTTCGTTTTATTAATCACAGCGCTTACCCCCTTAATCACAATCTTTAAATATGCGTAGCATGCGATTTCATATTCTCTAATAGCATATTCAAGAGGAGAGGAGGAGAGGTAAATGGAGAGGTAATTCATATAACTATTATATTTATAATTTTTTATGAAAAATTATTCTTCAAGTGAAAAAATATAATGAATAGGTATCTTTACCTTTCCATTAATGGAAAGATAAAATCTTATAACTATCTATTTGTCTTCTTTTCATGGAAAACCATTCTTCAGGGGGAAGATATTTGAAAAGGTATTATTACACTTCATATTTTCAAATGCATTTTATACTATTATTTTATTTTAAAAAACACTTTACCTTTCTATTTGCACCTTTTCCCGTTAGAATGTGCACTTTTAAGAAGAGTATATTTCACGTTTTTTAGAAGATAAATAAATGATATATCTCGTTCCTTTATCTTTCGTTAAAGGCTAAAAAAGGCTATACTTCATTCCGTACAATATGAAAAAGACGGCACATATCAATTAGCTGCAAAATACAGCTTTCCTTAATTTATTTTCTATCAAGATAACCATTAACAGTACGAAAAAGACAGTACATTTCAAATTAGCTGCAAAATACAGCTTTGTTTAATTTATTTTATATCAAGATAGTCAAGAGTTTGGTAAAAGCTACTGGAAACATCCTCATTTTGTTTGGAATATATGGGGGCTTCACACTTGACAGCTACCAACCAAGGTAAGAAATTACATTACAATATTTCTCAACATTGTTTACTTACTTGACTAAATGAGTCGTAGTCACCAATTTCTATCTTGCTCCCCAATTCTTAAACTATTTAATTCCATAGGAATACTGATAGAAGACATGTGTAATAATTCCACCTGCTACGACGACTTAATAATATATTTTATTTTATTTTATGAAGATCCCAACCTGTTTACGGAAATGAAGTCACAGTGTCTGCGACTAATTCGAGACAACTCATTAACAAAACATGTTACTACTATTATTAATTACTCCACCTTTTTGGAGTACAATTCTCACAAAATAGTCAATGTTCGGCATATAGTATGGCGTCAGTGCCTTAAAACATCAATCATAAGTACTTAAAATAAAATTTTAATTATTTGATTATTTTTAAAATAGACTCAACTATATAGATAGTCCCTAATCTTTCATGAATGAACAAAAATAATTTCTGAAGAATTTTTATAGCATTTTTGTCTAAAAATTCTTTTTGGTACATATACCTAATTTTCAACTCAAAACGCCCCTACCGATCAAGGGAAATTTTGAACTTTACACCCAATTATTAAATAGTTCTTTCCTCCCAATTAAATTGAGTCGTAGTATTCTTTTCTGAGACTTCTCAACTAAGTTGAGTCATTTCATTTTTTAACAAAAAAATTAAAACATCCAATCACTCTTACTTTATTTCATCACATACTTTATTCTCTCTTTATCTCTCATATTTTTTCCCTCGCCCATTTATTTTACTTTCATTTAATCTATTCAACGCAATTTCTTAATTTTCGTGTTAAAAAAAATTATACCAACTTAATTAGAACAGAGGGAATAAGATATTTTCCTTGATTTTCCATCCAAATACTAAATTATTTATTTAGTGTTGTAGTGCTTAGTGGTCAATAAAAATTGTCATTCATAGCAATTAAGATATTGTGACTGTAATTTTTGACATTCTACTGTGATGTTACTTCTATATATGACTAGGTGTATATCTAGTCTTATCGCTCATTCTTTAATTCGTTATTTCTCACACCCTAATCCCGACCAACTTGATACTGAAAAAAAACACATGAGTCCACAGCTATCAACAATAAAACTTCCTAAACTTAAAAAAGTCCTAGTTCGACCTCGCATATTTCCTGCACATACTACTACTTTAATGCGATTGATGGTCCATACTGGTAAAAGAAATACTCCTTCCGTCCCATTAAATATGCAACATTTGTTTTTCGATACGAGATTTTATGTAGTGTTGTTTTATGAGTTAATGAAGAGAGAATAAAGTAAGAGAGAAGAATAAAGTAGAGAGAGTATTATTTCCATTTTTAGAAACGTTTCATTTTTAATGAGACAGACCAAAAAGGAAAACGTTTCATTTCTAATGGAACATAGGTGCAGATTTGACTAAAAGTATATTAGTAGTAGTAGTACTATATTTTATAGTGAGAGACACTTAAAAGATATTCCATCCATCACATTCAAAATATCCATATTTCTTTTTTTTGTTTGTCTCTCTATATATTTAATTTTTATGTTTAGAAATAAATATCTTTCTCATTTATTTTCATTAAATATATTCAACTACTACTCTTTCTCTCTAGTTACTCCGAGTAACAATTCTTCCTAAAATATCATACTCCCTCTGTCTCATTTATTGGCGGCACGTGTTTTAAGAAACATTAAGAAAAGTGATTGGAAAAAAGTTTGTGGAATAGAGGTCTCACTTGTATATATTAGTTTTAAATGAAATGTGAGTGAAGTGAGTTAGTGGAATGTGAGACTCTATTACCATTTATAGTAAAAGTGATACGGGACTCTTATTCACGGATGGATTAAAATGGAGAAACGAGACTCTTATTCGTGGACGGAAGGTGTATCACTCAAGAATTTGTGACATCTTGAATGAGACGGATGAAGTAATAAAATTTGCCTCGTTACGTAAGATGAGCAATTGACCAGTTTCACCATTAAATGATTAACAAAAAGGATTAAATAAAGCTAAAAAGAACATGGCCGTAAAAGTCACCATCAGTAAAAAACAGTGATGAAATCGAAAATAAAATATTTTAGTGAGGTAATGATAATTAAATTAAAGGTCGCTCAAAAAAATAAAAAAATAAAAAAATAAAGGTTGAGGTAACAATAATTAGATTAAACTTGAATATGCGATAGTACAAACTCACCCAAACCCACAATCTTATGGTGTGAATGATTAAATTATGTAAAAAAGTCCGAATCAAACTATCAATCTTGTGCTGTAAATAATTAATAGTAATTGTAAAACTCCCCATCTATCTTGTACTGTAAATAATTAATTCTAAAAGCTTCCATGTTCTATCAGTAATTAATTTTTTTAGTGGTGTGATTGAACATAGTCCTTGCTTGCTATACGGACTCAAAAGGCATCCAATATAAGCGGACACTTTCAATAGCCCAGCCACTTTTTTTGTCAACAGCCCCAGTTTATTTGTCTGCGCCCATAAAAACAAGTGTCCGTAGCTATAAGCCGGACACTTCCAATAGTCCCACTACATTTCACTTTATTTTATTTTTGTATATTTTAATTCAGTTAGAATAAAACTTTTAATTGAATTAACCCAGCTCCTTTTTAAGTCAAAACCAAAAAAAAATAGAAAACTAAAAAAAAAGAAATCAAAAAATAAAATAAAAAATCAAAAAATCCATTTCCTTTGTCTCCTTCATCAACCCATCTTCTTCTTCACTGCAATTTGCTGCATTCTCTCAAAAATTCAAAAGAAAACGAAAAAAAAGAAATCCGGCTACCACCGCGCCGGGGCGGACGCACAATAGGCAGGCGCGCCGCTCGCGCACCGGCGTGTCCTAGCCGCCTGCTCGCCGATGGAGCTTCCACTCCCTCCCAATCGTCCGCGTCGGGGCGGACGCTTTTCCTACAATAGACAGCCGGGGCGGCGGCGATTCCGGGGCGGCCGGCGCGCCGCCCCTATTGTGGATGCCCTAATGTATGTAACCCAATTCTTAATCTGTATAATCCCCTCAATCTTCCGCGCCTCTCCAAAATAATAAAAGCACCCAACTAGTGAAAAATAGAGTCGAAAACTCAAGAAAAAGCTTCTACTGGACAAGATTACCGGTGTCGGAAAAGAGATTGGCCAAGGAAACTTGTCATTTTTCATTTTTCGTGGACAGAAGAAATATTAATTAAATTAAAAGCACCCATCTGTAAAAAGTGAAGTAATCGAAAATAAAATTTCGTAATGATGTAATCATTTTTAATTAACCTGATATACACATAATACAATAGTGCAAGCTGTAATTGAACACAATCCTCGCAACGTGTACATCTCCTATTCTATAAAATCACCCATTCCCCACAAACTTCCAAACCAATAAAAACACCCAAATATTTACTGAAAATTAAAAACACCCAAATATTCAGTGAAAATGGAGGCGGAAACTCAAGAAAAGGCATCCGTGATGCAGAGAGTGAAGGGGTGGTTGGACAAGATCGGCAACACAATCAGCAGCGTCGGAAAAGAAGCCAAGAGATTAGCCAAAGAAGATCCCAGAAGAGTCGTCCACGCCTTCAAAGTCGGGTTAGCGATATCTGCGACTTCTCTCCTCTACTACTTCGACTTCTTCTTCGCTGGATTCGGCGTTAACGCAATGTGGGCCGTCATGACCGTCGTCGTCGTCTTCGAATTCTCCGTCGGTAAAAAAACTGCTTCAACTTTCACTTTCTTCGAAAACAGAGATTGATTTTCAAAGTAATAAATTTTCAGGAGCGACGCTAGGAAAAGGAGTGAACAGAGCAATTGCGACCTTGCTAGGTGGAGCTCTAGGTATGGCGGCGCACGATTTGGCCGATTTGACGCCGGAGAAAGTGGAGGTCGTTTTGATCGGCCTGTCTATTTGCGTAATAGGTAACGAAATTCAGATAATCATCGTGCAATTGGGAAAAAAGGTGTAATGACGGTTTGAAATTTGCAGCTGGTGTGGCGACTTTTTGCCGATTTTTCCCCAAAATTAGGGCGAGGTACGATTATGGGTTTCTGGTGTTCATCCTGACGTTCTCTCTGATATCGGTGTCGGGCTACCGCGCCGATGTCGTCTTCGACATGGCGCACAGGAGGCTGACGACCATCTTGATCGGCGGCTGCGTCGCCGTTTTGATCTGCATATTCGTGCGCCCCGTTTGGGCGGGCAAGGATCTTCACAGATACACCGCTGCCAACATCGAGAAGCTTGGGTGTTACTTGGAATGTATGTTCATTTTTCAATCTTGGTTATCTTTTGAGGGAAATTTGAGTTTGATCCAGTATTTGATGGGATGATTATTTTATTTTATTTTATTTTATACGTAAATAAATTTAAATTTAAAGATAGTCTAATGGTGGGTTTGAATTTATTATCATTTTACCACTAGGCAACTCACACATTTTATTTCATTCTATTGTATCAGCTTTTGGGAGTGCATACTTCAAAGAATCGCACGACAAAAACCTAGCACCACTCAGAGATTTCAAAACAGTGCTCATCTCCAAAGGCACGGAAGACTCATTGGTGAGTACTACTCAATGGAGTAGTAATTTTTCCGTCCCTTAATACTAGAGAATTTGAAAATGAGACAGAGTTATAATGTGAAATTGGTAAATACGAGAAAGATCGAAAGAAAACTAGTTGGAGTATTGTTAAATGATAATGAGGCTCACCTCGTTAAAAAAAAAAAATTAACCAAAAATGGGTGTGGACTAATTTTGGGGGACATACCAAAATAGCTAAAAATTGGATTATAGTATTTTTTTTAGGGATGAAGAAAGTATATTTGATTAAGTTCGGCTTAGTTCTAATTGTATTTATTCAACTCGATTGGTTCTGATTGTATTTATTACTCGTTTAGGTCAATTTTGCACGGTGGGAGCCGAGGCACGGCAAGTTCCGGTACCGGCACCCGTGGGACCAGTACCTCAAGATTGGGTCTGCAACCCGTGAATGTGCATACAAGATTGACGCACTCAATTGTTACCTCAACTCAGATGCGCAGACGCCATTAGAGCTTCGTACAAAGATCCAAGCCTTTTGCACCACGATTAGCTCTAAATGCAGTTTAGCCCTCATAGATGTCGCAATCGGGCTTCGGACAATGACTTGCCCTTTGTCTAGCGAGAAACACATTATGGACGCCAAAGCTGCGGCCAAGACACTCAAGGCCCTACTCAAAACTGAGCTTTGGCACGACACTGAATTCCTCGACATTATCCCAGTGGTGACAGTGGCCTCGCTGCTGATTGAGATTGTCACTTGCACGGTAAAGATAGCTGACTCCGTTGAGGTGCTAGCAACGAAGGTGAAGTTCAAGAAGCCCAAGCCAGAGATGAACAGGCAGGCCAGCCGGGAAAAGGTGAAGAGGATCCCAAGTATTGAAGCATCACATAGTGTCAACATTGTGTTTGAGTGATTAATTACTACTCCTACTTACTATTAGCTATGTGATGGAAAATATAAACATGAATCATAGTTCACTATGCAAGTACGTCATAGCAAAAATGTATGTGAGGAGGAGATTGCTGTCACTTGAGTGCAACAATCTTTGTTGTGATGGAATTATGCATTAATTAGCGGTGAAGTACACGTAGAAATTTGAACATGAGTATTATATATTAATCTTTTCTTATATTTTATATAAAATAATAGTAATTGATCAAAGGCAGAATGAACATTATATAGTGTCAAATTAGCCCAAGTTCATAAAACTTAAATAGGAAAATCGGCCTAAGTTTGCCACAATACAGCCTTTTTGAATTGACCTACATTAATAATGTAACACACTAGAAATAACTTTAGACACTTTAGTGAGAATTCGGTACTCCGGTTGAAAATTTGGCTAACTATGATATTCGAAATTCATGTTAGACGTCTAAGTTGTTACAAATTAACCTCAACTCCAAGTTGTATTCACATTAAAACCAAACACTCTTATGTCCATACCTATTACTAATAGTAGAAGATATTTTAACTTCATTTAGAGTGATAAGTCGTGCACTTTAAAGAAGAAAGTAGAAGAATCAATTTCTTCAATATTTTTTGACATTTATCGCTGAATCGGCGATATAAACACGTAACATAGTTACTGGTTGAATAGAAGCGGACACTAGGTCCATGAATTATTATTATTATTATTTTACTATTAATTTGGATTATGAATTTGGAATATTCACAAAAAAATGACGTCGAATTTGGCGTAATATTTTCCCCACATGAAAACCGATCAAATCCTCTCATCTCATTATATCGCATAGCATTTCCCCCCTGCATGGAGACCAGTTGACTAAGTCCTTTTTTTATTGATAAATAAATTTTAGATTTAAAGGCCGCGTCACAGAGTACCTGATTTCCATGCATTCCACAAAACAACTCCTTGCATTCCACACACCAACGACACTCTCTACATATCATAGCATACAAGCTCTCATCTATCTCTTGCATTGTTCTTTTGTCAAAGCTATGCCCTCACTTTTATCCAGTTAGCCGAAGCCTACATTGTTATCGAAGGAAGGAGGTTTAGTTGCATAGATTGTGCTTAGGTGTTTGTGTCTGTTGTGTATTGAACTAGTCCGATTTATCAGTAGGCAGCGATGGCGCAACCACAAGCGTAGAGGTGCAAACCCCCCTCCCCCTCCTTAGAATTTTTGTGAGTAGTAAGAGCGACCATAGCATGACGAACAAATGATCTTTTGGTTGAGAGAGCGTCGTACAATATGTTGGAAATATTGAAGCCTTTTAGACGGGCAAACTCTTGTTATTACAAAAGAACCAAAAACTGGAAGGTAAGTAAAACAAAGTAAATACAATAAAAGGAACAAGATGCAAACTATATTCTTCTTCAAGTCGAGTCGAGGTGACCCTCTCTCCGCAAGACGAAATACGCCCCGGCTAGTGCTCACGGATTGACGTAATGTCCCCAAAGATGAAACGACTTTCCTCCTATCGAGTTGAAGCACCTCAAACTCGTAGGCTCCGGCGAACTTGAATTGGAGGCGAGAACAGAGCAATGCAATGCTCCTAAGATGCGAACTAGAATGCTTGAGCTAGAGAGAAGAGAAAGTGTATGTTGTGGTGTGTCTTCCATCTCTCAAAACAAGCCTATTTATAGGCTAGGAAAAACAAGTGAAAGGTCTTGCAATTAGGGCACCTCATAAACATTTGGAGGTTACACCATATGAAAGGCCAAAGGCCTAGCCTTTTGACATTTTCACACGTGTTTTCCTACAATCCCCCACATTGGTTAGAGCGCTGCAAGCTCAAACCAACACCAGACACAAATGCATGTATGCAGACTCTATGCTCAGTTCTCAAGAAACGATACTGTATTTGGAGAGGTAACTTGTGGTTTTGAACCTTCCATAGTCAACACTATCGGACATACCGGTGGGCTAGTGGACGCGATGCATTGAACTATTCCTCCTTGGTGTATGCCTAGTCAATAGCATCAACACAATATTGTCTCAACTCCATCAGTTCTCACGTTTGTGTCTGTTTCGGCCGTGGAACACCTCTTTGGAATTCATAAGTGACTCACACACACGAAGCGGCATCACTTCTCACTTATATAGGTGATTCTTTCATGAGTATCCTGCCATACTGCATCTCCTTGAGATTTCAAGAATCATTAAAAGTCAAAAGACTTAACCTCTTACCACGTGCAGGTTACAACACTCAATGCTTTCTAAAGAATGGGCGAAGATTAAAATCTTCTGAGTGTTACAGCTAGATTTGTATAGCTTCGTTTTCCCATTGAACCAATCCCATGGGATCTCCAATAGTATGGTTGGGTTACCACTATACTCATCTTTTATGATGTGGTTTTCAGTCCCATTCCTTTTAGCAATTTATGCATTTGATCACGGTTTAAACATTTTGTTAACGGATCCGCTAAGTTATCCACTGACATTACATAGTCAACTGAGATAATGCCACTTGTGATCAACTGCCTTACGGTATTATGTCGCCGACGAATATGTCGAGACTTACCATTATAAAAGCCACTTTGTGCTCTACCTATAGCTGCTTTGCTATCACAGTGTATCAATACTGCGGGCACTGGCTTCTTCCAACATGGAATACATTCTAGGAAATTTCTGAGCCACTCGGCTTCTTCCCCTACTTTATCCAATGCGATAAACTCAGATTCCATGGTGGATCGAGCTATACACATTTGTTTCGTCGACTTCCACGAAACAGCACCACCCCCCACAGTGAACACATAACCACTCGTCGAGAACGAGTCTTTTGAATCAGAGATCCAATTTGCATCACAGTACCCTTCAAGTACTTGGGGATATCTTGTGTAATGCAACCCAAAGTTAATTGTATACTTCAAGTATCTCAAAACTCTACATAGAGCTTTCCAATGTTCCTTGCTTGGGTTGCTTGTAAATTGGCTCAACTTGTTTACAGGACAAGCAATATCAGGTCGAGTACAGTTTGTGTCACGACCGCCCTTTAGGGTTAATAAATACGGGCGATCGTGATTAAAAGAATTTTAATAAGCAGGCGAAAAAGATTAGGGTTTCAACACAAGTTGGACCAACTATTAATATCCTATTAAATCACCAAGAGTTTAATATTATCCAACAAGAAAATTCGGAATATCCATTATCCTAACAATTAAAGTTGTCGGCCCAAACAAAACATGAATAAACGAAAAGTCACAGCGGAAACGACCAAGAGAAAGAGTGACGTCATGTGTGAAGACACAACGACACCCAAGGTTCAAAAATACCATAATATCTTAAATTCACTTGCTCAACACCACCACATCCTCGTCGCCGCTCAACCTGCACATAGGGAAATCACATGCAGGGTTGAGTATTATAAGAATACTCAGTGGCTCATGCCAAAACATTTTCAATAAAGAGTAATTTATCATGCCATTCACAAGTAACCATCGGGGTTTAGCTTTAGAAATGCCCGAGGCACTCAAAATCATTTCCATTTCAAACATCGACTGATCAGTCATTTTCCCATAGACGTTTACCATATCTGCCAATACATGACTTGGAATGTGGCCACAAACCAAGCCACTAGACCGGCCAGCCCGTACGCTAGCACACGATCTACCATAGGTGTACACTAGCCCAAGTAGGGTTTGCGGCCCTACAAGGACCCGAATTCGATTTATATAATAGTGGCATAAAGCCACATCAGATAGGCACGTAAAAATCAAATCATAGCATGATAAATACATATTCATTTCCATCAATAAAATATTTAGGACGGTTGTCCTTATTTAAAAGAAAGCCCACCTCAATTGATTAATTCTCTACACTTCCTTTCCTTTGGTATCTCGATTCCCTTGCGAAGTCTCACCTTTAGAATTTAAATAATACATATATCAACATACTTTCCAATTAAATCAATAAAATGCATGCATCCTAAGCGAAGTTATTTATCTCGGTTTTCGGTTATTCGGCGGCCGCTTACACCCTTAATTCCTCCGTTAGCTCCTCGTATTTTTCTCCACGATATCGAAATAAAATTCCCAAAATTAATAAAAAGTAATTAAATTATCGCAAGCATTTCCCCTCAAACTATATTTATTTCGGACTTAGGATATAATTATTCGTTCGTTGAAATATTCCGAAATTAATTAGATAATTCGTCACTATTAATTATCGGCCCAAAGATTTATTTAAAAGCCCCAAAACTTAATTATTTCCCCCACTTTATGTCTCCAATTAAATTAAGAAGCCCCAACAAATTAAATTAGAGCCCAACTAGCCAAATCCTACCATTTAGATTAAAGAGGCCCAAACAATTAAATGGAGCCCAACATCCAATTCTAATTAATGATGCCCAAACCCAATTAATATCAAAACCCAAAATCAAGATCTCACATCCTCACTCTCGGTTCTCTCTCTTCTCTCTCCCTCTTCTTCTTTCTCTTCTCTTCCCTCTCGCCGGCTGGAATTTCTCCCAAATCTCCCGTCGGCTTCTTCCGTTCGCCTCACGACGCCGGACGCCGCTGCTGCTACTGCTCGTCGGGGAGAGGCTGCTTTCGCTGGGAGGAGCTGCTGCTGCCGTCCGCGCCGCTGCGCCGTCGCCGTGAGTCGTCTCCAGCCGCTGCGCCGTCGCCGCGAGTCGTCTCCAGCCGCTGCACCCGACGCTGCCGTCGCTGCCGGGAGGTGCTGCCTCTGGCGCGAAGGGTGCCGCCACCGTGAAGATGTGTCACTGCCGCCACAACGCTGTCGTCCAATTCATCCACCGTTCATCACCGAACCAACCCCGAACAGATACCACACAGCCCCGATTAACTCCGATTTCAACTGAAGAGCTCGGTTCTTATTCAAGGTATGTTTCTTCCGTTCTTAGATTTCAATTACACTATGATGGGGTTCAATTGTTGATGGGGATTTGTTCGTATAAATTGTGAGAGTTTAAGATGGCAGATATGAGTGAATGCAGAAAGTAAGCGTGTATTGATGTGTATAGAGTTCAAATTTAAAAGGAATTTTTACCTTCTGCCTGAAGTTGAATTGGGATGATAATAGTGTTGGGTGAACAAAGAGGTTCCTCCGGATGTGGTTTCTGTCAACAGAGATTACTGATGTTGATTTCGAACAACATTGAGAAGTCTACAAAACGAATTGATGAAATTGATTACCTTGAATAGAAGTTGAAGAATGGTTCTTGCTTTCTTGCTTGCAGATACGATAGGTGAAGAAAAGAATAACTGATATATGATTTAATGTAGTGGAGAGGGGGTTGGGGATATGGGAGAGATTTGTGGGATAGAGGGGAACGGTTTCAACGTGGAATTAGGGGATGAATTTCGAATTCCCCTTTTTTTTATTTAATGTGATTTTGCTGAAGTTGGATTTGTTTTGGTATTTTATTTGCAGCTTACGGAGGAGAAATATCTACTCACGGAGGAGGAAAATCTGCGTAGAATATTTAATTAAAATTTGAATTAAAGATATTTTATTTTAATTAGTTTAGTTTAATTCACAGCCCATTGTATTTTATTTTAAATTGTGCAGTACACAATTTATTTATCACGGACTGGACTTTCATATTATTTATTTTATTTATCGGATCCAACATGGAATTGAGTCCAATAAATATTTCTCACGGAAAGGAAATTATTTAGATTCGCGATGTAATTTATTTCATAATTTCTAGCTCTCATAACATATAATCAATTATCCAAAAACCTTTAATCTACCCTCTGTTCAATTATTCGAGCAGCCACGTCACATATTCAACACTATTGACCCAGTCAAAATTCCAACTCAAAATTAGGTCACGAGAGATATCCAACAATTTTACTCGATAATTAATTCGCGGACCTCGCAATATCAAAAGCATTAAATACATGTACTTTAGGGTTCGAAAAAGTGGGGCGTTACATCTTACCACCCTTAACAGAAATTTCGTCCCGAAATTTGTTACCCTCATGTAAAGAGTTCCGGGTACAATTCCATCATTTTATCCTCATTCTCCCACGTGGCTTATTCATGCCCATGATTTTCCCATAGCACTTTCACACAAGCAACAGGTTTATTCCTCACATTCTGGATCTTTCGGTCTAAAATGGATTGGGGTCTCTCCTCATAGCTCAAGTCTGGATTCAACGCGACTTCCTCAAAACGGATCACGTGCTTTGGGTCGAACAAGTATTTTCGTAACTGCGACACATGGAAAATGTTGTGCACATTTCCAAGGTTTGGTGGTAGCGCCAATCGATATGCAACGGGGCCCACTCCTTCGAGAATTTCGTAAGGTCCGATAAATCGCGGCTTCAATTTGCCCTTGACGCCGAATCGTGTTATCCCTTTTGACGAAGATACCTTCAAGAAAACTTTATCGCCAGCTTGAAATTGTAAGTCGGTTCGTCGGACATCCGCGTATGATTTCTGTCTGTCTTGAGCTTCTTTTATCCTCTCACGAATTTGTCGAACGATTCCCACCATCTCTTCAACTGCATCAGGTCCGAGTATTCTTCTCTCGCTAACTTCATCCCAGTAGAGCGGCGATCTACACTTTCTTCCGTATAATGCCTCGTACGGTGCCATGTTTATCGTTGCCTGAAAACTGTTGTTGTAGGCGAACTCGATCAGTGGTAGTGCTGCCTCCCAACTTCCTCCTCGGTCGAGTACCACGGCTCTCAACATATCCTCGAGAGTTTGGATCGTTCTTTCGGATTGTCCATCGGTTTGCGGGTGAAATGCTGTACTGAAATTCAATTTGGTTCCAAGCTCTTTCTGTAGACTCATCCAAAATCTTGAGGTGAATTTTGGGTCACGGTCGGACGTGATAGACATTGAGACTCCATGCAATCGAACTATCTCCCTTATGTAGATTTGAGCCAGTTTGTTGGACCCATAGCTTACAAGAATCGGAATGAAGTGCGCGCTCTTAGTGAGTCGGTCTATAATTACCCAAATGGCGGTGTTCCCTCTCAGAGTCCTTGGCAATCCCGTCACAAAATCCGTGGCGATGTGCTCCCATTTCCATTCAGGAATCTCTAGTGGTTGCAACTTCCCATACGGTCGTTGATGTAGAATCTTCACTTGCTGGCAGACTAGGCATCTTTCGACAAATGATGCTATGTCCCTCTTCATACCATTCCACCAAAAGGATTTCTTCAAATCTTGATACATTTTCGTACTTCCTGGGTGGGCAGTGTAAGGAGTTTCATGCGCTTCACTCATAACCTCATTTTTGAGCTCCTCGCTAACGGCATGCATAATCTTCCTTCAAAAGTAAGGGCATTGTCGCCTTCTTCACTAAAATTCCCAGATTCACCGGTTCGCACTTCTACACGAATCTCCTCCAACTTTGCATCCATCCGTTGTGCTGCAATAATTCTCGACCTCAGATCCGGTTCAACGGCTAAAGTGGCGATTCGTGCTTCCACTGTTTCAGGCGCTCTTACCACTTCCAAACACATCTTGCTGAACTCGCGAATCAGGCTTTCTTCCTTGGTGATAAAAGTAGCCAGCTGGGAATGATCTTTCCGGCTCAAAGCATCCGCCACTACATTTGCTTTGCCGGGGTGATAATTGATGCCACAATCGTAGTCTTTCACCAACTCGAGCCATCTTCTTTGCCGCATATTCAAATCTTTCTGCTCGAAGAAATACTTCAGGCTTTTGTGGTCTGTAAAGATCTCACATCGAACTCCGTAGAGATGATGTCTCCAAATCTTTAAGGCGTGAACTACCGCTGCTAACTCCAAGTCGTGGGTTGGATAGTTCAACTCATGTGGCATTTAATTGTCGGGATGCATAAGCAATCACCTTGTTGTTTTGCATCAATACACATCCAAGTCCCACCTTTGAAGCATCCGTGTACACTACGTAGTTTACTCCAGGCTCTGGCACAGCTAGAATCGGTGCACTAGTTAGCTTCTTCTTCAATAGTTGAAAACTTGCCTCACACTCGGGGGTCCAATTGACTTTCACCCCCTTCTTGAGTTGTTGAGTCATGAGTCTCGCTATCTTGGAGAACCCCTCAATAAACCTTCGGTAGTATCCTGCCAAGCCTAGGAAACTCCGAATCTCGTTTGGTGGTGCTTTCCACCGTTGTACTGCCTCTACCTTAGCAGGGTCCACTCGAATTCCATCTGCCGTCACGATATGACCAAGGAAATTTACTTCCTTAAGCCAAAATTCGCACTTGCTGAATTTAGCATACAATTTCTCACTCCTCAACGTCTCCAAGGTAATTTGCAGGTGCTCTTCGTGTTCCTTCTCATTCCTCGAGTAAACGAGTACATCATCTATGAATACCAAAACGAATTTATCCAAGTATGGGTGGAATACTCGGTTCATCAAATCCATGAATACGGCAGGTGCATTCGTCAGTCCAAATGGCATTACCACGAACTCATAGTGACCATATCTTGTGCGAAAAGCAGTCTTCGGTATGTCCTCTCTTCAGACCCTCAATTGATGGTATCCGGACCTCAAGTCCATCTTTGAGAACACACCGGCTCCCCGAAGTTGATCGAATAAGTCATCTATTCTCGGCAGTGGATATTTGTTCTTGAGAGTCATCTTGTTCAATTCTCTATAATCGATGCATATTCTCATCGATCCATCTTTCTTCTTCACAAAAAGCACAGGCGCGCCCCACGGTGACACACTGGGTCTAATGAAACCTAAATCCATTAGCTCTTGAAGTTGTATCTTGAGTTCCTCTAACTCTTTAGGTGCCATTCAATATGGAGCCTTAGACATTGGTGCCGACCCTGGCTCTAGGTCGATCGTGAACTCCAATTGTCGATCTGGCAGTGGGCCAGACAAAGCTTCAGGAAAGAAGTCTGGAAATTCTCGTACCACCGCGACATCCTCCACTTTCCTTTCTTCCTTCTCATCTCCTTGTAGATAGACCAGATAGGCTGGACGCCCTTTTCTCAGCATCGTTGTGGCTTGGAGTGCGGAGATGATGGACATTTTTCTGTTCATTGAGATTCTATGGTACACGATTGGTTCCTTTCCAGGGGCTTGTAATGTTATTTGCCTCTCCTTACATCGGATTGTAGCAAAATTCGCAGCCAACCAATCCATTCCTAAGATTACGTCGACATCCATCATGGCCATAACTCGTAAGTTGAGTGCGACTAGCCTAAGTTCTCCCATGGAAATTTCTACGTTCGAGCATGTCGGTGAAATCTCTATTACCCCTCCCACTGGTGAGGTCACCATCATCTTATGTTCAGATTTATAAGCAGACAAACATAATGTGTCCACACATAGTTCTGATATGAAAGAATGCGATGCACCCGTATCAAACAACACAATAATAGGTGTATCGAGGAGTTCGCCCATACCTGCCAAATTTCTACTCTCGTGATTCCCTTGTTCAGTCTTGGGTTGTCTATAACTCAGCGCATATGCTCAAGCCTGGGAGGGTAGTCTCGGACGGTGAGGTTGTTGTTGTCGCGGAGGGTGATCATGATTCGTCCTTGGTGGTGCTGGTGGTGCCCTCGTTTGCGGACGAAATCCTTGGTTGTTCGGCCTTGAACCCATCCCCGCGTTCTTGCTCGGACACTCTCTAGAAAAGTGACCATTTCCACCACAGTTGAAGCACTTGGTGGTGTTCTGCATCCTACTCTCCGAAATGGTACTTGGAGCACACATTGCATTGGGGTGGTCTGGGTCGGAAGTCACCCCTTTGGCTAGCGAAATTCTGTCTGCCTCCATACTGTGGTCGGTTTTGAGTAGGTTGGTACCTCTTGTTGTCATAGTGGGTCCTGTTCCCATCCCACTTCCTCTTCTCCCGGGAATGATGTGATGGAGTTAAAGCCAGTGTAGTGTTCTCCATCACCCTCTCCTTAGGCATAGCTGCCTCAACATCTAGCGCGAGGGCCAACGCCTCCGTATATGTAGTCTTCCACGACTAGCCAAAGCCATCTTTATCTCATGCCTTAAACCCTCACGGAATTTTTCTGCCAGTTTCTCATCCGTGTCAACTTGTTCGGGTGCATACTGGGTCATATCACAGAGTGCGCGATCATATTCAGTCACTGGCATGCGCCCTTGAGTTAAGTTGTAAAACTCAGCCGCCTTCGCCTTTCGATAGCTCTTTGGCACGTACTTGTTATATATCGCCTCCTTGAAATTCTCCCAGGTCATTCCATTCACTTGATCTCGTGGCGTGGTCTTCATCTTGGTATCCCACCAGAAGTCGGCTGACCCAGTCAACTGATAGGTCACACAAGCCATTCGCTCGGCATTGTTGCACATCAGAATTGTAAAAATGCGCTCCAATGCGTGTATCCAACTCTCAGCCTTTTCCGGCTCTCCCATTCCATCGAAGACAGGTGGTTTCTGTTTCAAAAACAACTTCACAATTTCTCGGTCCACTTGAGGTGGAGGTGGTGGTGGTGGAGGTTGTGGGGTTGGTTGTGCCACACTCTCGACTTCCGTCGCCTGAGGTGTAGGCGCCCGGTTCGCATTCCTTACACGACGTCTTGGCGACATTCTGCTTTATTACCAATCAAACGGGTTATTATCGCACTTATTCAAATCGATCAATAGTCATGTTGTAAAGTTGAAAAGGTCATGTAATATGTCACAAGTGGGGATCAAGGGACAATTGTACAACAAGACAAAATATACTTGTATCATGGATAGAGTAGGAGCAATCGTATCATGAATTAGCAAAAGAGGTTCGCACAGTAGGATAACAAAAGATGTTTGCACGATAGAAAAGAGCGAAACAATTGTACCATGGATTTACAAAAGACATTTGCATAATAAGTTGGCATAAGGTAGTCGCACAATGGGATAGAGAAAGACGATTGTTCCATGGTTAGTAATAGGTGTTTGCACAACAGAATAATAATGGACGATTTCAAAATCGAATAGCAATATCAATTGCACAATAGGATGTCAAAAGACAATGACCCAACAAGGTAGCAAAATATAAATTTCCATAGCCGTCAAAATGTTGCCTCCAAGAGGTCTTAGTATCAATCACAGCAACGAAGTAGGAAAATAGAATGTGGAGATAAAACAATAAATAGTCTTAGCAAAAAAAACGGTATTAAAACAAAAGGGGAAACTAAAATGAAATAAACTAAACCATGACTATCAATCCCGAATTTCTCCTTCCTCCCACTCCTCCTCGGCCTCACCATCAGTCTCCATAAGCGAGTTCTCTTCCTCCTCGAGGGGTTCCTCTTCTTCCTCAAGGGGTTCCTCCTCTTTCTCCTCGTCTTCTACTCCAATGCGAACTGGGGAAAGAACTGTCGTGATTATTTTCTCGACCTCCCTCTCTATTCTTAAAGGGGCCGAAGTGCGCATCCCGAGCCTTGTTCTTCGGGGCACACGTGAGACATGTGGCTCACTATCAGATCGAAACTTCCTTGCATGTGCTTGCTCCGGTGGATAAATCTATGGTGGTGGAGAACGTGGTGGTCCGTCAGCTGCCCTTATTAAGGCCGGAAGTAGTACTTCCAGAAGACCGGGCAAGTCCCCACGCGGTGTGTATTCGGGCAGGCTATACCACGTAAACGATTCTGCCGCTTGAGCTACCCACTGACTCCTGAGGAGAGGTAGAGTGTGAATAAGCTTTGTGATTCTAGCATGGTGGGTGGCTCCCCCGAACGCATAGGCGTCCATCCAAAGATTCCAAAATTCAGTGACGTAACTCATGAGGTCAGTCCTTCCATCCCATTCATAATCCCTATATCTCTCCACGGGGAAATTTCTATTTTTGGCGTATCTATTACTCATCTGGGCAAAATATGATCCAACCATCTACATAGAAGGAAAATCTCAACATCAGCTCAAGATAGGAAAGAACAAAGAAGATATATGGCTCTGAATGATGTTGAGAGTACGGAATGGGTACATATAGATGTGTATAGAAGATAAGGGGATGATGATCGCATCATGCCAAAAATAAACTTGGGTGCTCAAGGTGGATGGTTCACTCATTCTGTTTGATTTCGCATTTCATCATGTCACAGTATGTCGACTTTTATTTCCCATAGGCTACTTGCCTCGTATTTCGTACTTCCACATTTATTTTCGTCGCGAAATTATATATTACGTATTCTATAGGTACGTATGGTTACACGCAAGAAGTTAATCGTCCTAAGCATTGTATTTCGTATCTATATCTTAGTATCTATCAAAATCAATATTTCGTACTCGGCGTTTAATGACTCTCAAAACCACATTGAATTCCACCCCACATAGGTAAGATACGAGTTAAATTCTTCCAACACTCGTGAAAGTTCAACATTTAATCACATATTTTCCTCATTTAAATATATACTATTTCTCATGCTTGACGGTATTCATGGTACTTAGCAAAATCATGCTTCACAATCAAATAGTAACATCCTTATATATATATCATACTACATTTTTGAAGTATATGCAATTTTTCCAAAACTAACTTATTGACTTTCATCACCAAAATCAAAATTTTCCATTGAAACTCTCAATATTCAATAATCCAATCCCATAGTCACCAAAATACTTTTACCTCTTTCTTCGCGGTTGGGCGTGACGAGTCGTGGTGTTGAGCCTTCAATGTTCATACCTTAGTCAATTAATACAAGAATGGATTTTTGACTCAAAAAGACTCTTGGGTCCAGAGCGGAAAGAAACTGAGGCTCTGATACCAAACTGTCACGACCGCCCTTTAGGGTTAATAAATACGGGCGATCGTGATTAAAAGAATTTTAATAAGCAGACGAAAAAGATTAGGGTTTCAACACAAGTTGGACCAACTATTAATATCCTATTAAATCATCAAGAGTTTAATATTATCCAATAAGAAATTCGGAATATCCATTATCCTAACAATTAAAGTTGTCGGCCTAAACAAAACATGAATAAACGAAAAGTCACAGCGAAAACGACCAAGAGAAAGAGTGACGTCATGTGTGAAGACACAACGACACCCAAGGTTAAAAAACAACCATAATATCTTAAATTCACTTGCTCAACACCACCACATCCTCGTCGCCGCTCAACCTGCACATAGGGAAATCACATGCAGGGCTGAGTATTATAAGAATACTCAGTGGCTCATGCCAAAACTTTTTCAATAAAGAGTAATTTATCATGCCATTCACAAGTAACCATCGGGGTTTAGCTTTAGAAATGCCCGAGGCACTCAAAATCATTTCCATTTCAAACATCGACTGATCAGTCATTTTCCCATAGACGTTTACCATATCTGCCAATACATGACTTGGAATGTGGCCACAAACCAAGCCACTAGACCGGCCAGCCCGTACGCTAGCACACGATCTACCATAGGTGTACACTAGCCCAAGTAGGGTTTGCGGCCCTACAAGGACCCGAATTCGATTTATATAATAGTGGCATAAAGCCACATCAGATAGGCACGTAAAAATCAAATCATAGCATGATAAATACAGATTCATTTCCATCAATAAAATATTTAGGACGGTTGTCCTTATTTAAAAGAAAGCCCACCTCAATTGATTAATTCTCTACACTTCCTTTCCTTTGGTATCTCGATTCCCTTGCGAAGTCTCACCTTTAGAATTTAAATAATACATATATCAACATACTTTCCAATTAAATCAATAAAATGCATGCATCCTAAGCGATGTTATTTATCTCAGTTTTCGGTTATTCGGCGGCTGCTTACACCCTTAATTCCTCCATTAGCTCCTCGTATTTTTCTCCACGATATCGAAATAAAATTCCCAAAATTAATAAAAAGTAATTAAATTATCGCAAGCATTTCCCCTCAAACTATATTTATTTCGGACTTAGGATATAATTATTCGTTCGTTGAAATATTCCGAAATTAATTAGATAATTCGTCACTATTAATTATCGGCCCAAAGATTTATTTAAAAGCCCCAAAACATAATTATTTCCCCCACTTTATGTCTCCAATTAAATTAATATCAAAACCCAAAATCAAGATCTCACATCCTCACTCTCGGTTCTCTCTCTTCTCTCTCCCTCTTCTTCTTTCTCTTCTCCTCTCTCTCGCCGGCTGGAATTTCTTCCAAATCTCCCGTCGGCTTCTTCCGTTCGCCTCACGACGGCGGACGCCGCTGCTGCTACTGCTCGTCGGGGAGAGGTTGCTTTCACCGGGAGGAGCTGCTGCTGCCGTCCGCGCCGCTGCGCCGTCACCGTGAGTCGTCTCCAGCCGCTGCGCCGTCGTCGTGAGTCGTCTCCAGCCGCTGCACCCGACGCTGCCGTCGCTGCCGGGAGGTGCTGCCTCTGGCGCGAAGGGTGCCGCCACCGTGAAGATGTGTCGCTGCCGCCACAGCGCTGTCGTCCAATTCATCCACCGTTCATCACCGAACCAACCCCGAACAGATACCACGTAGCCCCGATTAACTCCGATTTCAACTGAAGAGCTCTGTTCTTATTCAAGGTATGTTTCTTCCGTTCTTAGATTTCAATTACACTATGATGGGGTTCAATTGTTGATGGGGATTTGTTCGTATAAATTGTGAGAGTTTAAGATGGCAGATATGGGTGAATGCAGAAAGTAAGCGTGTATTGATGTGTATAGAGTTCAAATTTAAAAGGAATTTTTACCTTCTGCCTGAAGTTGAATTGGGATGATAATAGTGTTGGGTGAACAAAGAGGTTCCTCCGGATGTGGTTTCTGTCAACAGAGATTACAGATGTTGATTTCGAACAACATTGAGAAGTCTACAAAACGAATTGATGAAATTGATTACCTTGAATAGAAGTTGAAGAATGGTTCTTGCTTTCTTGCTTGCAGATACGATAGGTGAAGAAAAGAATAACTGATATATGATTTAATGTAGTGGAGAGGGGGTTGGGGATATGGGAGAGATTTGTGGGATAGAGGGGAACGGTTTCAACGTGGAATTAGGGGATGAATTTCGAATTCCCCTTTTTTTTATTTAATGTGATTTTGCTGAAGTTGGATTTGTTTTGGTATTTTATTTGCAGCTTACGGAGGAGAAATATCTACTCACGGAGGAGGAAAATCTGCGTAGAATATTTAATTAAAATTTGAATTAAAGATATTTTATTTTAATTAGTTTAGTTTAATTCACAGCCCATTGTATTTTATTTTAAATTGTGCAGTACACAATTTATTTATCACGGACTGGACTTTCATATTATTTATTTTATTTATCGGATCCAACATGGAATTGAGTCCAATAAATATTCCTCACGGAAAGGAAATTATTTAGATTCGCGATGTAATTTATTTCATAATTTCTAGCTCTCATAACAAATAATCAATTATCCAAAAACCTTTAATCTACCCCCGTGTTCAATTATTCGAGCAGCCACGTCACATATTCAACACTGTTGACCCAGTCAAAATTCCAACTCAAAATTAGGTCACGAGAGATATCCAACAACTTTACTCGATAATTAATTCGCGGACCTCGCAATATCAAAAGCATTAAATACATGTACTTTAGGGTTCAAAAAAGTGGGGCGTTACAGTTTGTGATAAACATCAAACTTCCTATGACCTTTGCATACTCTTCTTGAGCGACAGAATCACTCATATTCTTGCTCAGATGGATATTGAGCTCCAAAGGAGTCTTTGCTGGCTTACAATCAAACGAGTTGAATTTCTTAAGCATTTTCTCAACATAATGAGATTGCGTTAAGGCAATTCCCTCATTAGTCCTCAATATTTTGATTTCGAGAATCACATCAGCTAGACCCATATCTTTCATATCGAAATTTCTTTTCAACATGTTTTTTGTCTCGTTAATAATGGCACTATCGCTGCCCATTATCAACATATCATCAACATACAGACACACAATAACAAACCCGTTATCTGTGTTCTTAATGTAAACACACTTATCACACTCATTGATAGTGAATCTATTTGCCAACATCACGTTGTCAAATTTCAAATGCCATTGTAATGGTGCTTGCTTCAACCCATATAATGACTTTACCAGTTTGCATACTTTACGCTCTTGCTCAGGCACAACAAACCCTTCGGGTTGTTCCATATATATTTCTTCTTCCAGATTACCATTCAGAAACGCAGTTTTCACATCCATTTGGTGAATCTCAAGATTGTGCAAAGCAGCAATCGCTAGAAGCACCCAAATGGAAGTGATTCTCGTAACAGGTGAATAGGTATAAAAAAAGTCATACCCTTCTTTCTGCTTAAAGCCTTGGACAACTAGGCGAGCTTTGTACTTATCTATAGTACCATCGGGCTTATATTTCATTTTCAGAATCCACTTGCACCCTAAAGCCTTACAGCCTTCAGGCAAGTCTACTAACACCCAAGTGTTATTTCTCATGATGGATTCAATTTCACTGTTGATAGCTTCTTGCCACCACGCTGCATCTGGGCCAGATAGAGCTTCCGCCAATGACTTTGGTTCGTCATCCAACATAAAAGTTATGAAGTCAGGACCAAATGTTTTAGCAACTTTAACTCTTTTACCACGTCTTGGTTCAACATCCTCAGGACTTGACCTCGTCCTTTTTGGAGGATTAGAACTAGTGGATTCATCCTTTATTCTTTCACTAGAACGATCCTCTTGCCTCTTGCAAGGGTAAACATTCTCAAAGAATATAGCATTCCTTGACTCAATCGTTGTTCCTTCAGCCACGCCAGGCACAGCTGATCTATGGACTAGGAAACGATAGGCACTACTATTAAGTGCATGGCCAATAAAGATGCAATCGACTGTTTTAGGGCCTATTGCAACTTGTTTCGGAGGTGGTACTTCTACCTTCGCTAAACACCCCCACACTTTGAGGTATGAATATGAAGGTTTCTTCCCTTTCCACAACTCATAAGGAGTCACATCCCTATTTTTAGCGGAATTTTATTCAGGATATGATTCGCTGTTAACACAGCCTCCCCCCACATGTTCTGGGATAAACCAGAATTAATCAACAGAGCATTCATCATCTCTTTAAGTGTTCGATTTTTTCATTCAGCAACTCCATTTGACTAGGGATAATATGGAGCCGTTGTTTGGTGAATTATACCACTTGCATGACATAATTTTGCAAACGGGGCTACATACTCACCACCTCTATCACTTCGAACACACTTAATTCGACAATTAAGTTGATTTTCGGCTTCATTTTTGAAGTCTTTAAACGCTTCAATTGCCTCATCTTTACTTCTTAATAAGTAAAGGTAACAATACCTTGTGCAATCATCTATAAATGTGATGAAGTACTTTTTACCACCTCTAGTTTGCACAAATTTTTAAATCACATACGTCTGTATGGATTAACTCTAGAGGTTTTGTGCTCCGTTCTATCGAACGAAACGGTAGCTTGGTCATTTTTGCTTCAACACAGACTTCACATTTTTCTTGTGAGTTAAACTTATCTACTTTTAGTAAATTAAGATTTACTAATCTTTTTATAGCATTTAGATTTACATGTCCCAATCTTTTATGCCATAAATCAGAGCACTAAAGCAAATAAGAGGATGTGTCATATTCCTTATTGCTTAATCCTTTTCCACGGTGAATGACCGTAACATTCAGTTCAAAAAGCCCATTCACTAGATGACCTTCACCTATGAACTTTCCATACTTGGTCAATATAACCTTGTCACACTCAAATTCTAGTGAAAATCCATGATTTACTAGAAGTGAGCCTGACACCAAATTATTTCGGATGTCTGGGACATGCAGCACATCCTTGAGGGTAAGAATCTTTCCAGATCCTAATTTTAGGAACACATTACCCACACCAACCACCTCGGAAGAGGCTTGGTTTCCCATACGTACTTTTCTACCTCCAACAGATTTGTAAGTAGAAAAAACGCTTCTCTCGGAGCACACATGACATGTGGCACTCGTATCAACAAACCATTCATTTGGATTATTACCATGGTCCACGTCGAAGACCACTGCGATCACCTCGTGATCTTTGTTGTTTATAACAACACATTCAAATAATTTGTACAGTATTGTTTCCAACAATAAGTATTATGTTGAACCAAATGTGCATTGGTATATTCATCAACCCATGCATCCCAATTACTACTACCAAATCTAAATTGGTCTTGCTTGTCAAATGACAAACGATAAACATCATTCTCAAGAGAATAGATCTCAAGGAATTAACCACTCCATAGCGCATCGACATTGCGACCGTTCGTTGCTTTATTCCAGCTTTGAATTTCATGTTTCCTCCAGCATCGGTCAACATGATTTCAACAAGAGTACAATATTTCGTCTTGCGATTGTTGGAAATATTGAAGCCTTTTAGACGGGCAAACTCTTGTTATTACAAAAGAACCAAACACTGGAAGGTAAGTAAAACAAAGTAAATACAATAAAAGGAACAAGATGCAAACTATATTCTTCTTCAAGTCGAGTCGAGGTGACCCTCTCTCCGCAAGACGAAATACGCCCCGGCTAGTGCTCACGGATTGACGTAATGTCCCCAAAGATGAAACGACTTTCCTCCTATCGAGTTGAAGCACCTCAAACTCGTAGGCTCCGGCGAACTTGAATTGGAGGTGAGAACCGAGCAATGCAAAGCTCCTAAGATGCGAACTAGAATGCTTGAGCTAGAGAGAAGAGAAAGTGTATGTTGTGGTGTGTCTTCCATCTCTCAAAACAAGCCTATTTATAGGCTAGGAAAAACAAGTGAAAGGTCTTGCAATTAGGCCACCTCATAAACATTTGGAGGTTACACCATATGAAAGGCCAAAGGCCTAGCCTTTTGACATTTTCACACGTGTTTTTCCTACACAACAATGTCAGGCCAAGGCGATCGCCCTCCGGGCTCCCACGGTTGGAACCCCGATTAGTTCGGTTCACAACCGTTTCCTAGTCCGAAAACAGAATATTCGGCCCCTCCTCAAACCCAAAGTTCAGGCGTTCCGGGTGGCTACCGGCCTTACCCGATCGATGACCAAGATGCCCCCGAAGGGCTATACGGGTGGACACCCGAGCCTAGAGCGAGGTCGAGCGGCCCTCCCAAACTCTGACTCCTCCTACTCGCGGTGTCCGCACACCGTACACTCCAGCGGAGATGGAGCAATTGTTCAAGGCGTTCTTGTTAATCTCTGAAGATCCCGAGGTTGGCACGAACCAATCCGGCGATCACTATTGGTGGCGCATTTGTCGCCGGTACAATGAAAACCGACCGGAGGGAACAATCGGGTGCAACGAGAGTATGGTGCGCAACGCCATCTACAGAGCCAACGAAGAAATCCAAAAGTTCCAGGGGTATTACCTCCAGGAAGAGCAGTCGGCGGGGAGCGGCCGGAGCGAGGTCGACGTCATCACTGCCGCGATGAACACTTACCAATCCATGAACTACAAGCCGTTCAAGTACCTCAACATTTGGCAAGAGACGCGGTCGCATCCGAAGTATAGGGGAGGCGTAATATCCTCCTCTAGCGGCTCCTCCAAATGGTCAAGATTGGTATCCCTATCCGACGCCGGCTCCGAAGACGTGGCTAGCCAACTCGCCGGAGCTAACTTGGGTAGCCCCGACGCCGGCCCGAGTGGTTCCCAACGCCGACCGCAGGGAAGGAAGAAGACGGCGGCCAACCACCGTCACGCCGCGACTCCATCCAGCGATGCTCCTGAACCCGCTCCCGTTCCCGTTCCCTATGCGCCACCTCCACCCCCACCAACTCGTTGTGGGGGATTTTGGCCCAACTCAATTTGGCCGATAGGTCAACTATGACCCCCGTACAACTTCGATCGCATGAGGCCATGATATTGGGCCTCCAAAAACAATTGGGGGTAGTGCCGCCGGATGAATAGTCTTCCACTGGGGTATTTTTAGCTTTAATTATGTAATTTTTAATTTTTAGTATTTTAATTATGTAATTTTTAATTTTTAGGAATTTAATTATGTATTTTTTATTTTTTAAGATTTTAATTATGTCTTTTTTATTTTATTTGTAATTTGTAATATTATTTTGGTTTTTTTAATGAATTTTAATATTATGGAAATGTTTTTATTTAAATTGAATAATAGAATGATGGGACCCTTGTGCTCGTCCTTGCGGAAGAGCACAGTTGTGGGTTGTGCTCTTACCTAAGAGCTGACAGAAAAAGTGGGGTTGGGCCCATAACCGTGCTAGTTGGCAAGAGCACGGTTGTGGATGCTCTTAAGAGTAGAAGATGGATCTTACATGTGTTGAACAAAATGATTAAATGAACTTGTTATGTAATGTAACTATACTAAGTATTTTGCCCTGAATCAAAAAACAACTACAACATTCATTACTATTTGCCTAATCGA
Source organism: Salvia splendens (assembly GCF_004379255.2). NCBI lineage: Eukaryota > Viridiplantae > Streptophyta > Magnoliopsida > Lamiales > Lamiaceae > Salvia > Salvia splendens. Next base: position 13,268,870 of record NC_056033.1, read on the forward strand.
ATAATAATTTATTATGCATAATTTATGGTAAATGTAACACAGAGGAACTGAACAATTAAATGTTCAACTCCAACTACAAATTTATAAAGAGAAATGATAATAGCAATGTCATAATGAGGTTAAAATAGTAATTGTGCATTATATTATTATTTGTATTTAAAATGATGTTATGTTTATATACTTTATTACCCTTTGCATTAAATTGTTCATTAATATACTTAATTAAGGACATTGCTCAAATTATGCATATTCAATTATTTTGTTAACATGCAACCTTTATATTTATGATTGACATTTTTTTTAATCTCATCTTTCTATTCATTTATTTAAAGACACATTTAAAGTTTTAAATTAGTGTAATTCCATTGATTCTATATTTACTGTTCAATTATCTATCTAATAAAGTAAGGATATATTTATTAGCAAATAATTTATAATGGATTTCTTATCGAATTAATTTTATAATTTTAATTGAAATAAATTACTAAGTCTACATAATTAATATTTGTTCTTTCCAAAATTTAATCTCTATATATTCTTAATTTTTGAAACGTTACAATTGAACCTCGATGAAAAACCAATAATATGTTCTTAACTCGTCTATTTTTTAATAAAATAGTACTACTATTAGACTTCTTGGCTCCACTCCACTCACTATGCAACAAATTAAAATTTGATATATAATATTACTAATTAAGTTTAGTGCTTTTATTTTTAGAATATTATGATTTTAATTCTTTACTTTCACAAATTTTAACTTCTTTTAAAATCTTAATTTTTGAAACATTACACGAACCTCAATAAAAATAGTCACATATTCTTAACACATCTATTTAAGATTCGAAAGATATATAGTTAAAGTTTCCTCTTTTTCTTGGGTAAACTGCTTCTAAAATCGTGAACTTTCACAATAGTTTGGTATTTCCCGTAAACTTTAAAAGTTGCGTCAAAAATCATGAACTTTGCTCCGGTGTGCCGATTTCCCGAGTCGGGTTTTCCGGCTAAGTAGAGTGCTGACATGTGTAAGTGTCTGATGTGGGTGATGTTGTGGACGCTGATATGTACAATTTAAAATTTTTTAAATCATCACATACCATATAAAACCCCCAAACCCTAACCTAACCTAACCAAACATCAGAAATTAAAAATCAAATTTCTTCTAATCAGCGAACATCTTAAGATTAACTTGAGAGCTTCCACCGTCATCAACAGCCTCCCTCGCCAAATCCCTCCATTTCTTAGCGTTTTTCCTCATATCCCTACTCTCATCTCCACCGTCCATCACCATCTCTAAGCACCGCACGATCTCATCTGCCTCCACAATCTCCCCCTTCACAGCTCTCACTCCACACCTCCACGAATCTTCCATCAGCTTCGCATTCGTCACCTGATTCATCGCCTGCGCCATCGCCACCCCCGCCGCCACGCTCTCCAGCTTCGAATTCCACCCACAGTGGCTCACGAAACATCCGACGCTCATCAGGGAGGATGGTGATGATCTCCAAGCGATGATTTTCTCCCCTGAGCTGAATTGGCATCTGCCTGAGATGGGTTCTCTCTCCCCGTCGTTTTACGTTTGCAAATTTTAGACATAATTAAGGGAGATTTATTTAATTTAAGGGATGCAGCGATTTTTTTTTTAATTTTTTTATTCGCAAAACACAAAACGACGTAGTTTTGTGTTCCGGCTGCCTAGTCACGCTTCCGGCTGCCACATAAGATAAGTTTATGCCGAAAAACTACCGGGTCGGGTCGTTTGGGAAATTTGCACAACCCGACAAAGTTCATGATTTTTTACGCAACTTTTAAAGTTTACGGGAAATACCAAACTATTGTGGAAGTTCACGATTTTAGAAGCAGTTTACCCATTTTTCTTTACAAAATATTAGAGTTATTGGTTTATTCACTATATTATGCAGCAAATTAAAATTTGATAATCATACTGATTGAGTTTGCGGATTTGATTCTAATTCTTCATGTTCTAAAATTTTAATTAATTTAAATTCTTAATTTTTGGAATATTACAATCGAACATCGATAAAAAAAATAATCACATATTCTTAAAAGTCTATTTAATATTTTTAAGTTATATAGTTAATACTTCCTCTTTTTAGTATAAATATTACATTTTTCCATACAACAAATTGAAATTGGTAGTGTATCATATGGAGTATTAATACTTGTTGAGTTTGCGGTTTTGATTTTAAAATTTTCATAATTTTAATTTTTTTACATTCAAAAGTTTTAATTTCTTTAAATTCTTAATTTTATTAATGTTACAATTCAGATAATATAACCATATGTTGTTAAAATTTTAAAGCTATTTTAATATTTTCTTCCTAACTCTTTAAATATAGATAATATTAATAAAAATGAGTTTATGATTATTTATATTCTTGATTTTAAATCTCAATTAGTTGATAGTATATGATACAATAAAATATTTTAAAATGTGAGTAGTATTCTCATCCAATTATTTTCATAGTATAAAACAATTCCTAAAATTATGGAATATGATCTTATTTTTCGGAAACAAAGTAATACGTATATATCTTGATATATTGATGATGGGAACAAAATAGTGCATATTTCATGGTATTATTAATGTTAGGGTAAAATAGTCTCGATTTAAAAAATAGTTATAGCAAAAAAACATAAGGATACTCTAAATCACTACCCATTTTATAAATGTGTAGTGATTTAGAGACATAATGTCTCCATAATACCCCTATGTCATTTTGCCAAAATTAATATTGTATGTCGTGACTAATTTACCCTATTGTTATTTTAGAAAGACAAATCTTAAATTATGAAGTTTAATTCACACATGCTTAGCATGCTTACATTCAATGTATTCATAATTTTAATTAGAGAATTTAAAATCTGAATTAGAGTATTGTTAAAGTACATTTGCTAGTTTTATGAGAAATGTTCATAACGTTTATAAAATATAAAATTAAAAATGATTGTTCTTATATATAAAAATAATTGTTTTTAAAAATAAAATTACTATTTTTATAAATTATAATTATGATTCTTGTGAGTAAAAGTTATTAATATTATTTTAATAAATAAAAGTTATTCTTTTCATTAGTAAATTTTATTGTCGTAATAAATTATTTTCAAGAATATTTGTTTATGAATAGAAATTATTAATGTAAACAATAAATTTTATTGTTTTTAAAGCATAAATAGCCATTTTTCATCATATGTGATGACTCAAACCCTTTGATTTATTGGATAGATGGGGAGCTTATTACCAATTGGACTAAACTTCATCATTGAAGAAAAACTTTTATTTTGGAGGATAAAAGTTATATTTATTATGAAAAATCATATTGTTTAACCATACAAAATGTATTACACTATTATATAAATTATTATTCTTTTAAATAAAATTTATTACTTTAATTTTTTAAATATAAGTTATTATTCATGAGAATAAAAGTTACTACTATTATTTATTGCTAACAAAGGTTATTGTTTATTGTGGACAAAAGTTATTTAATTTTTATATTGTACTACAGTAGTTATTATAATTTTGAAAAAAATAATCATTTGACGAATAAAATGTATTTTACTATAATTATCAATAAAAGAATTATTGTAACAAAAAAATTATTTTTCTTTAAAATGAAAATTATAATTCTAAGAAATAAAAATTATTAATCCAATAAAAAAAGTTTTTATGCTTATGAATACTCTATTATTTTTGTAAATGAAAAAAGTACGTACTTTTTGAGAGCAAAATATTGTTATTGTAAATAAAATTTAGTAATATTATTTTGTGAATAAAAGTTCTATTAGTTTAATAGATAAAAGTTAGTAATATAATTTTTTCTAATGAATAAAAAGATAGTATTATATTTTGCAAAAAAGTCACTTGTGAATAAAAATATTTTTTAAATAAATAAAAATAATCATTCAAATGAATAAAAAGTTATTCCACAATTCTAGTGAATAAAAGTTTGTGTGAATAAAAATTACTACTGTTTTTGTGAATAAAAAAATTGTGTTTATGCATAAAAGTTGTTGTAAAAATTAAAAGCCATTGCTTTTGCATAAAAAAATTGCCAAAAAAAAAATAATTTTGTGATTTTTGTAAAAAAAAGTTTACTTTCTTATAGACATAAATTTTGATCATAATGGAGTATATAAAGTTATTGTTCTTATAAATAAATAAAATTTGTTTACTAAATATGATTAAATAGCTCAATATAAATTTAAATTACCCTAATTAATATAAACTAACTGTTTATATGGTATATAAAATTGGAGAGAAAAATCATTTTTTGTGAACAGTAACAAATTAATAAAATCAAATTGGAAGTGGAAAAATAAAGCAAACAAAGAACTATTTTTTATTAAATCAATTTCATTAAAATTTATAAAGACTAATTTGATTAGAAACTCACATACCTAATAATATACAAAGACAATAAATTATAATATTTTAAATTTAAATATATGTCCAGAAATAAATGCAATAAAAGTAGAGAAACAAAATGAAGATTGTCCATCATAAATATATGGGCCCCATAACAAATACTTATACTCCTTAATTAGATATAATTAACATATTAGTACAGTTTAATGTAAAGGATAGTAAAGTAAATAAACAAAATATTAATTTAACTAAAAATAAAATATGACAATTACTATTTAGTCCCCATTATGGCATAGCTGGCATTATGTCTAAAAATCATTTCTCTTATAAAATTTGTCATTTTCTAGAATTCTTTTATTATTGTAATGATAATTAGAGACCAATCAACGTAATAATTAACAATTGGCAAAAAAATTAATTTAATGCTTAAAATAAATTATGTACCCCAATTGGCTACAATTAAATCCTAATTAATAATGCAATAACATCTTTCATTATAAAGCATAATATTAATAATAAGCCTTTTTAGACTGGCTTTTTTTTAATACTTATAATGCATCTTTATTTTAATGCAATGTAGCAAGTATAAATTCCGCAAAGGTTAACGGGCTAAATTGTTTCTTTCAGGGCGAAGCCAAGAATTCAATTCAGAAGGGGCAAAAATATATTTACAAAGAAATTTCTAGAGTTTGAGGGATGACATTTATGAAGGAAATTGAAAATTTTGTAAAAATTAAAGAAGAAAATGGTACAGAAATTTTTTTTGAGTGCGGCATTTGCACCCTACCCTCCTCAAGTAGCAACGCCCCTGGTTTCTTTGTTTCAAGAATAAAATTAAAAATAAGTTTCTGTATTAATGATTCGACACAAAAAGGTAGTATGTGACGGTGAGTAGAAAATTCCAAAACAAACGCGTAAACTACTTGATTCTGGTGAACAACTGCTGTATAAATACACTATTATTCTCCAAATTCAACACTCGATAAACAACTTAAGGAGAAAGGAAAAACCTGAGGCAAAAATGGAAACACAAAACCATGAAAAGGTGACAGTGGTGAACCAAATTAAATCCCGTTTGGGAAATATCGGAAATGCGATAACCGGCGTCGGAGCAGAAGCCCGGAGATTAGGACAGGAAGATCCGAGAAGGGTCGTCCACGCATTCAAAGTGGGATTAGCCTTAGCCTTGGTTTCTCTTCTCTACTCTTTCGACTTCTTCTACGATGGATTCGGCGTTAACGCAATGTGGGCCGTCATGACCGTCGTCGTCGTCTTCGAATTCTCCGTCGGTATGTCTTCCACTTGATGCTATATATATAATATATGTTTCGACTTGATTATACATATATTTTAATTAATCGGATTAATTATTTTTGTAATTATTTTGCAGGAGCAACGCTGGGAAAAGGGGTGAACAGAGCGATTGCAACGCTGCTGGGCGGAGCGCTGGGTTTTGTGGCGCACTACGCTGCCAGTTACACCGGCGATAAAGTGGAAGTCATCTTGCTCGGTTTGTCTGTGTTCGTCATAGGTAAATATATAATCACCCAATTTCATTTTTATTTTTAGTAGTAGCTGTAAATAATTGTTTAAACTAATTAATTTCTTCAAATGCAGCTGTTGTGACCACATTTTGTCGATTTTTCCCGAAGATAAGGGCGAGATACGATTATGGGCTACTGATTTTCATCCTGACATTCAGTCTGATATCGGTGTCTGGGTATCGAAACGACGAGATTTGGGACATGGCTTATGGGAGGCTGACGACCATCTTGGTGGGCGGCAGCGCCACCGTTTTGGTCTGCTTGTTAGTATGCCCCGTTTGGGCTGGTGAAGATCTTCACAAACTCACCGCCTCCAACATTCAACAACTCGGGACCTTCTTGGGAGGGTCGCTTCGCTTTTTACACTTTTTTTAGTAATTTATTAATCAGTTCTGTGCTGTCGTTTTAATAAGATCCTTGTTGTCGTTTTAATAGTTTTTGGACGAGTCTACTTCCAAGAAGAAGCGAAAGATGACAAAAACCAGGCGTTGCTAAATGATTACGAATCTGTTCTCAACTCTAAAGGCGTCGAGGACTCATTGGTAATTTTATTTTATTTAAATTAAATAAGAGTAAATTATTTTAACATCTAACACTGTTATATTTTTTGACATTAGGTAAATTTTGCGAAATGGGAGCCGAGACACGGTAAATTCAGGTACCGGCACCCATGGCACCAATATGTCGAAATTGGCTCTCTCACTAGACAGTGTGCATACAAGATTGATGCACTAAATTCTTATCTCAACTCAGATGTGCAGGTAAAATTAAATTTGTTTTTTAATTTATTAATTAGAATTGGTGTAATTTTAAAAGCTAACCAATTAGTATTGGTGCAGACGCCATTACAGCATCGGGAAAAGATGAAAGAAGCTTGCAAGAAGATAATCTTAGAGAGCAGCTCTGCGCTGAGAGAGCTAGCAATGGGGATTCAGACAATGACATGCTCCTCATCACGTGACGCCCACGTTGTGAATGCCAAGTCTGCTGCCGCGAAGCTCAAGGCCTTGATGAAATCCGGGCTCTGGCCCAATGCCGACTTTCTCGACATAGTCCCCGCAGTTGCGGTGGCTTCGCTGCTGATCGAAGTACTCGGGTGTACCGTGAAGATCGACGAGGCCGTTGCCAAACTCGCCTCGTCGGCCAGATTCAAGAAGGTTGATCGCGAGCCCAACAGAGAGTTAAGTTTCGACAAAATGCAGAGAACTCCTAGCATTCTAGGATCCCATATTAATATTATTGTTGAGTGAGGAGTGTTTATGATTTAGATTTTAGCAAATAAATATACAATCATTTTGGGTTGTATAGTACTAGAACTCCTAGTACTAAAGAATTTTGGATGTTTTGAGGAAGCATTCTATACATTTCGATTACTACTACTATTTTCGCTGTGGACCTTCAAATTTTTGTTTACATAATTTATAATTATAACACCATCCTTTTATATTGATGACAAGAAATAATGTATGTGGTGGTTGATCTAATCATAGATTGATTAATATCAGATGCTAAAAGAATATTTAATTTATTTTAACAAATCATTTTGTTATTTTCTTTTTTCATCTTATGAAATGGAGTATCATTTAATTATTTTAGAACCATCATCTTTCCTAAATAAATCAAAACTTTAAAATTTGCATTAACTTTTTTATTTAAAATATTCCTTTAAAGGATATATTATCAAATTAAATATTCTCTTCAACCCAAAAAAGAAGTTTCACTTTTCTTTTTAGTTCATTCCACTTCATCCATCCATAAAAAATATATCATTTTGTCATTTCGGGATATCCACGATTTAAAGTCTCATTTGCTTTTTCTCATTTTATGTAAGTGGATTCCACCATTCACCCAAATAATTACAGTCATATTTTATTATAAAACTAATATACTATAAAAGTGAAATCTCCATTCCACTAACTTATTTTCTCGTTTATTTTCACAAAGTTATATAATTTCTTAAATCTATGGCGAGTCAAAATGAGACTATAAATGACGGACATAGTGAGTATTAAAAATATTACATTTCCCTTTTTATAAAAAGTAAATCATCTTTAATACATTCAACTGCTTTTTCTCTATCTCTCCATTATTACTTCAATTACCTATTATTTCTTTTTATTAATATATTAAAGTATATTTTCTCTTTCTTTTTAACACATTAAATGACACTATAAATGACGGATGGTGGGAATATTAAATTGTCATATTTTCCTTATCTATAAAACAGAAATCATTATTAATACATTCAACTGCATTTTCTCTATCTCCCCATCAACTGCCTTTTATTTCTCTCATTAATATAGTAAAATATATTTTCCTCTCTACTTACACATTAAATAAAATTTCTAAAATTTCATACCTTCACATAGGATGATGGAGTGGGTAAAATTTCATACCATCACATAGGATGATGGAGTGGGTATAATTTTATAAGAATTCTAATGAAATTTTCATACAAATTTCTTATTATTAATTTTGCTAAGAGTTACTCCGTATTATATTCTCCCGACTGTTATAATGGTATTGTACACAACATGTCTAATGACATTATATATAATTGATGTGATAAATTAAACTGGTGGGATGAGATTGTACAACTGAGATGATAACGTTTTACTTATAACTTGTGCAATAATATTGTATAACTAACACGATAACATTGTGTAAGTGTTGTGATGACATTGTACAATTGCCGTGATGACATTATAAACAAATTAATATTTACTATATAAATTTGGTCAAGTGAATATATACAATTAGGATATTGTTAGAATTTGCATTAATTTGAATATGTTTTTATGAAAAAATAGATTTAAATAAAAAATGTTACATGAAACTTAAAATTTTGAGATATTTATTAGGAAAGAGAAAATAGTTAGTTTAATTTATTACATACTTAATTGTCTAATTTTTTCGTCTTCAAATATTACATCTGAGATGACATTCGATTGATAATATATATGACGAGATCGCTAATTAACGTTTAATTGTGACCATCAAAATTCTGAATGGTTTATAGTATTTTATTATAGTAATTTATTTCTACATATAATTAAATGAGAAGTTTTGGAAAAACTAATGAAAATGATATTATGAATAATTTATTTTACTTACTTTGCTTTCGTTGCTTATTATATTTAATTTTTTCTCATCATTTATAAACTACGGGTAAAAGTTTTTTTCATGGATAACAAAATATATAAATAGAAAAAACAAGGTGGAGAGCTAAGTATGAAAAGGATAGAAATGGTGTCGAAGGCCGGTGCTGACAGTTGAAATTGGAAGACCGAAGAGTTGTTGAATTTTGTCTTTACCAACAAAACAATGTTAAGCAACTCTTTTATTTTCTTCCCACATATGTCTTGACCTGCCTCAGCCATGTTCTTCCCCACATGGAATTTTGACAAGACAAACCTCGAACTTGGTAGACAACATAAAATATAATCAATGAGTAGTGACTTTAAGAAACACTGTTTCTATATTATACTCCCTCCCTTTGTTAAAAAAAAATTGACAACATTATAAATTGACACGAATTTTAATACATAATTGATAAAGTAAGAAAAATGCAAGAAAGGTGGCGGAAGTAGTACCTCTATATTACTACCAAATCAACAATTAATCTATTGTACCCATCAATTATATATCAATGCATATAGTACTATTTTTTCCAAACTACGGAATAAAATTTTATTCTATAGCTTTAGGAAATGTCTCATACGAATATAATTAGATGCGACCATTTTTTCATTTAAAATAAGTTTAATGTAACATAAATCGATTAATTGGGATTAATAATTAACAAATTAAGAATCGTAAAAGTTATTTTACAATATCAAAGTAGTAGTACTAGTTTTTTAGAGTTTGAAATTATTATATTTTTACAAAGAAAATGAGAAAATATTAAATAAATAGGTTTAAAATGTCAATTAGATGAGTTACGAGTGTTATCATTATTTTTAATCGAGTTGTTGGGCGGAGTCATGAAGCATTCATTAATCATTACCTCTCTTTTTTTTTGTTTACACTAACAATATCCCAATCATCATATATATCATATCGACTATTTTTCGAAGTCACAAATGGAGCCCTTCAATTTGGTCCGATTTTTAAAACATTAGTTACCACCAAGCCATCTGTAGGAGTATACCAAAACAGCAAAACTGCTGTATCACCATTTATATACATAGATATACGAAATCTAGCAACAAATCCGTTGTCGTCCAGCGGTTAGGATATCTGGCTTTCACCCAGGAGACCCGGGTTCGATTCCCGGCAACGGAATTTTTTGTGATATCTTTTTTGGCAACGTGCTCTATCTTTTCCTTTGTATTTACTCGTTTAAAACTCTATTTCGTTAAGAAATTAGTTGAATTATTAGATAAATACTTTTTACCGATTTAGTATATTTAATCAAATTATGATACTTAGTATATTTAATCAAATTATGATACTTAAAAATAGAACAGTGTGCGTCACACACACAATTTGATTCACGCATATACTTATATATCATATGACTAATAATACACCAATATACTTTCATTAAACAAAATTACTAGAATTTTGGTCGAGAAATAAATTCGTAAAATTGATGAAAACAACTCAAACTCGAAATGGGGAGTGATGGCGATAGAATTTATGTACAAATCGAGTTTAGGCTTTGAGCATTCAAAGTCAAAACCCCTAAACAAGAAACCGAAACCATGCAAAATCTACCGCATCTCACCCTTCTCTTTTTCCCCAAAAACAAGCACTCTCCTCCAATCCAATATTCTTCAAATCTGCATGCATGTCATGTCACACCTCATCACTCATCACCAAGGTTCGTCTCACCTTAATTTCTCGATCACTTCATGTCGCATTATTACCAACCATATAATGCCCGGATCAATTTGATGTAATGAAAAGATTGGCGCTCCTATTTTTCCTTCTTGGATGTTCCAACGCCGTCACAAATCCCAACGATTTCAAGATTCTGAGTGATTTCAAAAAGGGTTTGGAAAATCCAGATCTTCTCAAATGGCCTAACACAGGGAGAGATCCATGCGGGCCCCCCGTTTGGCCCCACATCGGCTGCTCCAAAGGCAGAGTCACTGCGATTCAGGTTCAGGGCCTCGGGCTCAAGGGCCCGCTGCCCCCGAATATCAATCAGCTCAGCCAGCTTAAGAACATTGGATTCCAGAACAATCGTTTCAATGGAAATCTTCCCTCATTCAGTGGCTTGTCCAATTTGCAGTATGCATATTTGAATTTGAATCGATTCGAAACGATCCCTCTTGATTTCTTCCGAGGATTAAGCAATGTGATGGTTCTAGCGTTGGATAACAATCCTTTCAATCAGAGTTTTGGATGGTCTATACCGAGTGATCTAGCTGACTGCACGCGTTTGGTGAACTTTTCTTGCTCCTCTTGCAACATATTTGGGGAGGTTCCTTCCTTTTTCGGGAAGCTTTCGTCTCTCAGTTCGTTGATGCTGTCGTCTAATAGGCTCAGTGGTGGGATACCCCTGAGCTTCTCTGGCTCGTTGCTGCAGATTCTGTGGCTGAATAATCAAGAATATGGTGGCATGAATGGCTCTATAGGTGTGATTGGGAGCATGGTTTTGTTAACTAAGTTGTGGCTACATGGGAATCAATTCACAGGGCCCATTCCTGAAAGCATTGGCTCTCTAACGTCGTTGAGAGAGCTTAATCTGAATGGAAATCTGCTCGTTGGCCTAATCCCCCCGGGGCTAGCCCGTTTGAACCTCCAATTATTGGATTTGAGCAATAACATGTTCATGGGGACAATGCCTAGGCTCAGTGCTGCTAAAGTTTCGTACGCCTCAAATTCGTTCTGTCAACCCGACCCTGGTTTGCAGTGTGATCCACAAGTTAACGCGCTTTTGGAATTTCTCAAATATGTGGAGTATCCGGTTAGCCTTGCGTCCGAGTGGAAGGGGAATGATCCGTGTGCAGGGCCGTGGTGGGGGATTTCTTGCAACCCGAGTAAGGAGGTTTCGGTTGTGAACATGAAGAGTATGATGCTTAATGGCACAGTTAGCCCTTCGCTTTCCCTCCTATCTTCACTTGTGGAGATTCACTTGGAAGGCAACTATTTGCAGGGGAGACTCCCACAGAATTTAACTATGTTGAGATCACTTAGGCTGTTGGATTTAAGAGGCAATGATTTGGAGGTGCCACTGCCTAAATTCCCTACCAATGTTAAGGTAGTTTATGATACTCCCTCTTCCCCAAGTTCGCATGAAACAAGTGATGTTGATGGTAATGTTGCGCATTCGACAAAATCAAGATTCGGAATCATTTTGGCTTCTGCTGCACTTCTCACTCTTGTTGCGGTTCTTGCAATCATTTTCTGTTTAATGAAGAGACGACGTCGCAAAAATGGTGATGTGGAATCCTCTGCTAGTGGCGGGATCCGGACTTTTGAGGCCAGCACCAGTCCGATCTTCTCCCTCTCATCGCTGCGCGAAGTGACAGACAACTTCGCGCAGGAGAACATCTTGGGGAGAGGAGGCTTTGGCGTCGTCTACAAGGGGAAGCTCAAAGATGGCACTATGCTGGCTGTGAAGAGGATGGAATCCGGGGTGATGAGCGACAAGGGGACAAGCGAATTCCAAACAGAGATCACGGTCCTGTCCTCTGTCCGCCACCGCCATCTCGTCTCCCTCCTGGGCTATACCGGGGAGGGAAACGAGAGGCTTCTGGTTTATGAGTACATGCCTCAAGGCGCTTTAAGCAGACACCTTTTCTATTGGAAGATGATGGATTTAGAGCCTCTGTCTTGGTGTAAAAGGCTCATAATTGCTCTTGATGTTGCTAAAGGGGTTGAGTATTTGCATTCCATGGCGCACTATACCTTCATCCACCGCGACCTCAAGTCCTCCAACATCCTCCTGGATCATGAGCTCCGCGCCAAGGTCTCTGATTTCGGGTTGGTGAAGCTAGCCCTCGACTCGGGGACATCCTTCGCCACCAGGCTGGCCGGGACGTTTGGCTACCTCGCCCCCGAATACGCTGGTGTGCATCAAAATTTATAGCTTGAAATTTCAGTTTATTGAATTTATAAAATTAGATCTAATGAATGAGTTTTTTTGTAGTGACGGGGAGGATCACTACGAAGGTGGATGTGTTCAGCTTCGGGGTGATACTGATGGAGCTGGTGACGGGGCTGGTGGCGGTGGACGAGCAGAGGCCGGAGGAGAAGCAGTATTTGGTGGATTGGTTCTGGAAGATAAAAGAGGATAGGGAAACTCTGCTGGCTTGTGTGGATCCTGCTTTGAATGTGGATGAGGATGGGCATGATAGCATAATGGCGGTCGCTGAGCTGGCAGGGCACTGCACGGTGAAGGATCCTAGTCGGCGCGCTGACATGGGGTATGCGGTGAGCGTGCTGGCACGGTTGGTGGAGACGTGGAGGCCGCACGAGGGGATGAGCCGGTGCTCCAGCACTAGGTCGGAGATGCCTCTTCCCGAGCTGGTCAAGAGCTGGAAAGAGGAAGACAGGGTGGCTGCTTTGAATGCTCCTTCACAATCACACCACTAGCAATGCAGATTTCTCTCTAAAAACTGAATTCATATGTTTGTGACTGGAACTTGAATGTGATTTGTTTCATAATCATCATGAATTTGTTTGATTTGTTTCATTGGTCTAGTTAGGGTTGCAAAATATATTGTCATGCATGAAACATGAAAGCAAAATTGTTATTGTTAGTACTCCACTCCTATTAGATTTCTGGCTAGATTTTCATTAAAACAGAATACTAGTATTACATAATCTGCCTGCATAGTACATATTGGATACTAATCTGATTTAGACAACAAAACACAAGCTAAGTTGTTCATTAAAAAGGTCGCCTGAGCTGTCAGTCCTCCTTGCTGGAGGTGGCAAGTTATGGGATCAGTTTCTTCAAAGGTATCTGCTTCATTTCCATCAAAATTAGAACAAGCCAAGAAACCATTTACACACATAATATTTGTAGGAAGCATGTATAAGAGATAAACCTGAGGGTGCATAATCTGGGCGTAGTTGGCTACCCTGCTCAAGTATTCTGCAAAATATCAACATATAAGCATGTTATGAACCAGTTTTCGGTTACAAGTGCATGAGCCAGCGAGAGAGAAGGAGACAGACCACCAAGCTGTTGGAGGAGGGCTAAGAGCAGCAAGATGAAGATGGCTTTTGGGTAATTACACTATACATACAAAAAGTTTTGCCAATATTTTAAATTAGTTTAAAATATTTTAAGTTCACATGTATCATACAAAAAGTTTAATTTAGTGTTTCAAATTCATACATTCCCTCTAAATCATTTAACACTGTTAACTTTTATTATTTTATATAAGAATAATCCCCTGCAGAAAAAAAAAATCCTTTTACTTTTCTTAATTGCTGTCGAATTTTAAAGTGTGCTAAATGAAAATGATCCCGACCATATGCTTCCAATTATTTCTTCTGATTTGGTGTTCATTAGTCGTCTTCTTCTTTTCCTAATTTCCTTCTTTATTGCTAGAGAAGCAACAAAATTTCCAGTATCTAAATGCAAATTTAATTAATTAAAACAAGAAGCAAATAAAAAATAACATGAAAGGAGCAAGTCGAAATTAATGTGAACATATTTGTCTAAAAAATTTCCATTAATCCTGACCGATGGAGATGCTGATGAAAAGTTGCATTAACTAATGAAAAAGTTAAGGAATTTCCAATAGTTAACATAATCAACTAAGAGCATTAGCAATGCTGCCCGTCCCGGCGGAATTCGGACCGACGTGCCGGAAGTCCGTGCGGGACATCCGCCATTGTGCAAGGGAGGCACAGATACGGACATTCGCTGCGGACACCGGAGCTCCGCGGCGTTCCACGGATATCCGTCGTGACGTCCGTGCGGACGTCCGCCATTGCGTTGACTCCCGCGGACATCCACGTGGACGTCCCGATTATTGCATTAATTACTTTTTTAAATAATTCTATAAATACGTATCGTTGAACTTCATTTCATTCACACCACTTGTATTAACGAGTATCTCTCTCTCTAAAATACTTTTCTTTCGAAGAACACGATAGCGATTCCCCCGCCACGAGCGAGTCACATGCGCCTTATTTTCCCGTCGGCGGTAGTACGCCGATGTCCACCGCGATGCCCCAAATGCCGGGGATGATGCCCCAATCTCAAACGGCGGCGGGCATGATGCCCGGGTACTACAACATGTACCCGCAGTGGTATGAGATGATGCCCCAAATGTCCCAAATGCCCGGGGCGAGTCCCGGAATGCCCCAAATGCCGAGAATGATGCCTCAGATGTCCGGGATGATGCCCCAGATACCCGGGATGAGGCCCCAGATGCCCGGGATGATAATGTCGGGGATGATGCAGGGATCGCATGGCGCTGTGGGGGGGGGGTAGGCAGGGGGTCCCCCAATCGCCGGTGGACAACGTCTATCGGCCCTATATGGATTTACTGGCGCCAGACAACCCGCCGAGTACTCCTCTCGAGACTCAGTTCACTAGCATGGAGACGTTCTCGCTTGAGGAGTTGGGGCTATCTTCGATCCAGGATTCTCCCACCGACGCACCAACGGCGATAGGGAGGAGGGGGAGGAGGCCAGGGAGAGGGAGAGGCAGGGGACGAGGCATTACCTCGCCCGTTCCGATGTACGGTGGTTAGGCGGGGGCCGCTGAGGTGGGGGAGGGGTCCAGCGGGAAGAAGAGGACCGTCTGGAGCATGGAGGAGTGCATCGCGCCGGCGAAGGCGTGGATCAGTGTGGTGGAGGATCCGTACGTCGGGGCTAACCAGCACATCGACAGGATGTGGTGGCGCATTAGCCAAAGCTACCTCCAGTCAAACCGCCAGGGGGGAAGCCTCACAATGGAGAGCAATGCCGGAAACAGTGGGAGCGGCTGAGGAGGCAGCTCAGCCGATTTGCCGGCATTTACACAAACAACCTCCGCTCGGCAACCAGCGGCATGTCTGCCGAGGATGTGAAGCTCTTGTCTCACCATCAGTTCATCGACACTGCACATGGGTTCGGGGAATTCAAATATTGGGAGGTCTATATTGTGGTGCAGACTTCGGCCAAGTTCACTGCGAGTGTTGAATCTGGCTGGCCGAAGCGGACGAAGATCAGCGTCTTCGGGGAGTACAGTAGCAGTGCTGGTTCCCACGAACTCCCCCCGAGGAGGCAAAGTTCCCGACGCCCACATCGTCGGGCAGCCGCCGTCGCCCGGTTGGGCAAAAGTCCGCGGCGCGGATGGCGAGGGGACTGGCGGCGGGGAATCCGAGGAGTGAGAATGCTGTTTTTTTAACAATGTAATTTTTTAATAAATATGTATTTTTTTTAATTAAGTATGTTTTTTTAAAATAAAGTGGTTTCATTTTCCCCGTATTTGTGTCAAAATTTAAATTGTTTAATTTGTGAATTTTTATTGAGGGAAGTCCTTGGGGATGTCTGCCACTGTGCAGTGGGATGTCCGTGTGACGTGGCATCCACAGTGGGATGTCTGTATGACGTGGCATGAGGTGTTTTTGGGATGTCCGCCGGGATATTCGCACCACTGCTAATGCTCGAAACCAATTCTGCTAGGTAATATATATCGAGAATACAATAAAAATAATAAAAGTTACGGTGTAAAATGATTTAGACGGAATGTATCAATTTGAAACACTAATTAAACTTTTTGTATAATACACGTGAACTTAAAACTTTTTGTACTAATTTGAAACATTGGTGAAACTTTTTGTACGTATGGTGTAATCACCCCTGGCTTTTGCAGTGATAAATGCATTTAAGCGGCACGAGAGAGAGAGTGAGAGAGAGGGAGAGACACCGAGAGAGAAAAGCCAGCAAAGTGTTGGACGAAGAGGGCTAAGAGCAGCAAGATGAGGCCACTCGCAACGCGTCACGCGGGTGGCCCGTAATCCGTCACTAAGGGACTAGACGGCAGCGTGACGCGTTGCAGCTCCCCGTCTCGTCCCCAGCCCGCCACACGTTCCGTCCTGCCGTGATGGATGGCGAGACGTCTCGCCACGCGCCAGGGCGACGTGGCGCGCTCCGGCGCCATGCGTGACGCCCACTCGCCGACCCGCGAGTGGGCATCGTCACGCTGACGCAATAAATCTTTTTTTAAATCCGAATTAAAAAAAATTTAAAAAACGAAAAACGGTAATATTACCGTTATAAGTTTTTTCTTTTTTCTTTTTCTTATTTATTTATTTATTTATTTTTTATTTTTTACTCTATAAATACTCCTAATTCATTCTCATTTCACACACAAATACACATCTATTCTTCCCAAATCATCTCCATTTCCTCTCCAATTTTCATCTAACCTCTCATCACAAAATGTCCGGCGACGGAAACTCTGGCGGTGGCGGCTCCGACGGGTTCGACATCAACGCGTTCGGCGACTGGGGGCATGTACAATGTCCTGGGTGGTGGATCCGGTTCGTCAAAGCAGGGCACCCAGGGTTGGTCGAAGTCGGGGGGTACCAACCACCCCATTTTGACGTGGATGCATACGCCCGTCCCCTCCGCCCCGAGGTATTCGCAGTGATTATCCCAGATTTGGGAGGATTATTCCGTTGAACCCACTCCGGAAGAAGGCCGAGGCGGAGGAGGAAGCCGAGGTGGTGGAGGAGGCCGAGGCGCGGGGGGGGGGGGGGGGGGAGTCCGAGGCGGTGGAAGCTCCAGGGCGGAGGCGGACGAGGAGGAGGAGGATCTAGGCCGGCATCCATACAGCCCAAAAGAAACGCTGGAGGTGTACAACGCCTGGATCAGCGTCTCGTACAATCCCATCGTCGGGAATCAACAACCCCGGAAGTGCTTCTGGGAAAAGGTCACCGAGGCCTACCATGAGATTAAGCCAAAGGTGTCCCGCCACCGCACATATAAGATGCTCCGTGCTCACTTTGACCGAGTCGACAGAGATGTCAAAAAATTCTGCGCCATCTACAAGAGTGAAGCGGCTCATTACCAAAGCGGAGCCACGGGAGCCGACTTTCTGAGGTCGGCTTTGCGAGTCTACTACGACGACACCGCCAAACAATTCAAATATGTCGATGTTTGGGAGGTCGTCAAAGACGAGGAAAGGTGGGCCGGCGGTGTCCGGTTCAGCTCGGGTTCGACCTTTAGCGCACTGACTCAACTTATTTTAACACAAGAAATTCCCGCAAGTGTACGGGGCTAGTGTAGCACAAAGCAAGCAAGAGTATCGTATCCCACAGAGACAAAATGTATAAACTCAAGTACCACAGACCGATGTTAACTACTATCTAGACAAATCAAAGGTTTGGTTTGATTCTTGAAAAAATAATTAAACATAAACAAGTTAAAAGCACGCGACAAAGGATAGGTTTCAAATAAGAGAAGGAGGTAGAGCTTTGGATCCAACTACAACGAACACAATGTGAACAATTCAACAACTTTGATTACCCAATTGAAGTCTCTAGGATTACTAAGAAAGCCGCTAGTCTAGGCTAAGCCCTCTCTCGAGTGCACCCAACCTGTTGATTAACCATTAATATTGAAGTCTCATTCTAATACTTCACAATTAACTCCTTAAAACAAAAGGCTCAAGCCCTCACTCTAGAATTCCTTCTCTCGAATGCAAATTATCTAGGTGTTGTTCATTCTTTTATCAATCCTAATTAGGTATCTCTCGATTACTCAAAACTAGGTCAACAAACTCAATTGGTAGCTAAGCAATTGAATTGAAAGAGCACAAGAATGAAACAAAGAAATCACAAGAGCATAGGTAATCAAAAGTCCTTGAATTAACACCAAAACTCTATAAAAGAATTAGCTACTCATATTCAACTCAAATTCACAAGATAAATCCATAGAAAGTGAACTGAACATAGGAAAACTAATAAAGATACTCCCAAGAGTGGATTGAATGGGAAAATCGTTTTCGTCTTCAACCTTGTTGAGGATTGGGACTCATTGTCTCTCAAATCTACTCTCCAATACTCAAAAGCTGCTTCTAGGGCGTGTATCATGTCCTTGGGTATGAAAACCTAGGTCCCTTTTATACCCGGGGAGGAAATAATAGCAATTAAACCTCGTCGCACAAATCGCCCGGCCGGGCGATTTTAAGTCGCCAAAACGCCCGGTCGGGCGAGCTTTCGAGAATCACGATTCCTTCACATCGCCCGGTCGGGCGATTCTGTCGTGGAAAAATGCCCGGTCGGGCGAATTCTCTAGACTCCGTCCCTCATTTGCACAAACGCCCGGTCGGGCATTTATCTTAAGCACAAACGCCCGGTCGGGCGATGTCTCTGTAATCCAGCTTCGAGCTCGTTTTGAAGTCATTTTCACCTGTTTTATCTCCAAACACTCAACAAACTCATCAAAACAATTAAGTAGTGGATAATGGATGCAAACTCAAGTAATACGCTACTAAACACTGAAATATTCACGTTAAACATCCAAAATACTTGCTAAACCACGAGTTTACCACGCACGAAGCACATGGCGGGTGGCCAATACTCGTCTATTGAGGGCGGTTCGGGCAGCGCCGCACAAGAGTTTGCCTCGCAGGAGGTTGAGGGCATGGCAGACGATGCCGGGGGGTCCTCCCGTGGCACCGTCGGCCGCAAGGGAGAAATGTGGCGAAGGCGGCTAGAGGGAGGAGGGGCCGAGCCGAATCAAGCCAGGCGGGCTCGGGCTCGGGGGCACCCTCGAACTCCCTAATGTCCATGTACATGACCACCACAATGGCGGACACTTCCCGCATGACGCCTCCCAAATACTAAGCCTATCTTGTCGGAATTGAGTCTATGGCAAGACAACTTGGTATTCCGCCTCTAGGTGGCTTTAGTGCACCTCCACCGCCTCCGGGGGATGATTCACTGGCGGAGTAGTTTTTTTTATTTACTATAAAATTGTATTTTAAATTATGTAATTTTAATTTTTTTAGGATTTTAATTATGTGTTTTTTTATTTTTTGAATTCTAAGATGTATTTTTATTTTATGTTTTAGTTTTATTTTATTTTAATAGAGGGTTCCTACCCTTAATTAAGAAATTGAGTAAAAAAGTACAGTGAAGCCATGAATAGTAATTTAAGGAATGATTAAGGGACAAATAAGTGACCGCATTACAGATGAACTGAAGATGACTTTTACCATGGCTAAAGTCTGACTACCTACACCTGTGGGCTGTGTGTGGCTTTCAATTAAGATTGAGAGGAGAATTTGCAAGTAGATAGATTGAGGAAATAGGCGAGGAGAGTTGGCGATTTATACTTAGAAATCTGGGCAGAAAATTGATTGCTCACGCAGTCATTTTTTAATAATATGTAGGTATAAATATAGTATTTTTCTATTTTAGAAAGTTCTAAATTAATTGAGTCATTTTTTTATTTTAGAAAATTTAAAATTAATTGAATCATTTCTATTTTTGATAAAAAGTAATTCTTTTTTGTACTTTATTCTCTCTCCATCTTTATTACTTTATTCCCTCTTACTTTTTTTACGAATCATTTAATAGACTATTCTTAAACTCCGTGTCGAAAAAAAATGTCTCTATTAACAAAGAACGGAGAGAATACTACTCTCTTCATTCTGCGAAAATAAAGACGTTTCTTTTCGAAACGCTATTTAAAAAAATGAATTAATTGAATTAAGTAAAAGAAGAATAACGTAGGAAATGATGAAAAAGGTGGTGAGATAAAGAGAGAGTAAAGTAAGAGATAAGAAATGTGTTAACTTTTACTAAAAAGAGAAATGATTCAACTACTATGGAACATAGGAAGTACTCCATCCGTCCACGAAAAATATGGCACTTTGTGAATGACACGGGTTTTAATGTAAAATTAGTAAAGTAAGAGAGAAGGTAAAAAAGTAAGAGAGGAGTAGTGTTAGTGGAATGCAGGGTCCATATTATTAGTAGAAGAGAAGGGAAAAAAGTAAAAGAGAAGGGAAATAGGTAAGAGAGAAGTAGTGTTAGTGGAATGTGTGACTCATATTATTAGTAAGAGAGAATGAAAGATAAGTTGTTGAAAACTTTCCTTTTTTGAATGTGCCATATTTTTCATGGACAACTAAAAATGACAAATATGCCCTATTTTTTGTGGACGGAGGGAGTAGTATATATTCACTCAAATGTGTTAGATTTCTTTTGGGAATGAAGTTGATGAAAATAATCCCTCATTTATTTTGTGTCTCATTTTTTTTATTTTGATCCATCCCTTACTAATTATATTACTATTTCATACTTTTATTATTTTGTGTCTCTTTTTAGCATTTTGATCCATCTCTTACTAATTATACTATTTCATACTTTTATTAATTTTGTTAATATACCTCATATTTCAATAATTCATTTCCACTAATGTTTTAATATGAAACGCGGGTTCATATATCACTAACCTTTTCAACTCACTTTCGTTATTATTTTTCAAAATCAGCATCTGGTCAAAGTGAGACACATATTAAGGGGGTGAAGGAGGCATTACTTATTGGATTAAATGGAGGGAATAAGTAAAAGAGATAAATAAAGGGTAGAGTATGAAAAAGAATAAAGTAAGAGAACTTAGATGCTTTGCTTTCAATTAAAATGAAAATCAATCACCTCAGACAATAAAAATAGAAATCAATCACTTGCCACCGACAAGATTTCAAATCAAAATTATAGTAATATAAAAGAAAGATGTGTAATCAAAATTCAAATAAAAGAAATATGAAGGTATAAGAGCATCCACCTCCATGCTCTTTGGCAAGAGCATGAACGTTGGCCCGGATCCACTTTTATTGATTTTTTACTCACTGCTTTTCCCCAAGAGCACAACACCCACATCCATGTTCTTCCGCAAGGACATGCTAAAGGGTCCCACCATTCTATTATTCAATTTAAATAAAAAAAATTCCATAATATTAAAATGCATTAAAAATACCCGAAATACTATTACAAATTAAAAAAATTAAAAATTAAATAATTAAAATCCTAAAAATTTAAAACTACATAATTAAAATCCTAAAAATGAAAAATTACATAGTTAAAATCCTAAAAATTTAAAATTACATAATTAAATTCATAAAATTAAAAAACCCACTACTTGTGGCCGAATTTTGCCTAAATGTGTTTGATTAGGTCTTCTTGTAGCTCAATGTGGGTTCTGGTATCGTGCATTGTGTGTCTTGTTTCGATCCTCTCGCCCACCGTCGTATGGACACCTTGGCGTGGGGGAGACCTCGCGGTTGAGCTTCCGGCTTCATCGTCATCCTAATAGTTAGCCGACATCGGTCCTTCGTCAGCTTTAATCATGTTGTGCAAGATAATACACGTGTACATGATGTCGGCGATATTCTTAATGTACCACAACCGAGACGAGGCCTTCACAATGTTGAATCGGGCTTGAAGGACCCCAAAAGCCCTTTCGATGTCTTTCCGAGCAGACTCTTGACGCTGCGCAAAAAGAACCCATCTCGGGTCTTACGGATTGTTGAACGTCTTCACAAAAGTCGACCACCTTGGGTAGATACCATCGGCGAGATAGTAACCCATGTGGTATGCATTTTCGTTGACGGTGAAGTCGATCGTCGGTGCTACACCATTCAAAACATCATTGAAGAGTGGTGAAGAATAGAACACGTTCAAGTCGTTGTTGGATCTGGCAACACCGAAATATGCATGCCAAATCCATAGGCGGTAGTCGGCGACCGCTTCAAGGATAAGCGTTGGGCCGCTGCCTTTGTGGCCGCTTAAGTATTGCCCCCTCCAAGTAGTCGGGCAATTCTTCCACTTCCAATGCATGCAGTCAATGATGCCAAGCATACCGGGAAAACCGTGGACTGTTTCATGAAGATGAAACAACCGTTGACAATCTTCGGTGGTGGGTGCCTGAAGGAATTCCTCATCGAAAGCAGAACGAACGTCGTCGCAAAAATTTTTTAGGCATAGGATTCCAGTTGACTCACTCACATGCAAATACTCGTCGAAGAGATCAGTTGTTTGCCCAGTAGCAAGTTGTCGGATGACACAAGTACACTTCTGCAATGCCGAGAGACTTTACCGACCGTTTGCGTCTCTACGTGATTGAAAGTATTCTACACGGGCCGAAAATGTGTTGACAATACGCTTAAACAACCGTTTTGATATGCGAAAACGACGCCAAAAGTAATCTTCCAAAAATCACGGTTGGTCGGAAAAATAGTCGGCAACGAGCTTTTCGTTGGCTCCCTCCCGGTCACGAGGGATGTAGCGGCGAATTGATCTAGTTGGTCGAGGAGGAGGGGCGGGGGTAGTGGCGGCGACACGGGCTTCATAGGCGGCACGATATTGTTCATAATATTTTTGTTCTTCGCGATCCACTTCCGCAATGATATATATCGGTGAAATCCATTTTTGAATTTTTTAGAGAGGGTTTGAGTGAGAGAGGAAGATGTAGATGAGTTGTATGAAAAAATATGAATGAGAGATAATTTGATGTGAAAAATGGATGATGAATGTGTGTATTTATAAATGATTTTGGGATTTAAAAAAATTATATATAAAAAAATAAATAAATGGTAATAAAACGACTATATTTTTTGGAATCTGATTTTTTTTTTAATTTTTGGTATTATTTTCGATTTAAAAAAAAATCCAACGGATAATCCGTCAGCGGCACGGACGAGCTCGATGCATCGAGCAGCGCCGTGCCAGCGGCGGACAGCGCGTTGCCGCGCCAGCGGCACGGACGGCGTCCGTCCCAGCGAGCACCACTGCAAATACTCTAAGGAGTTTAAAAGTTTATTTATAAGAAAAATAAAAAAGGATTCACTATGAACTTCAAGAAAATACTTCAAGATATATAATCACTCGAACGCGTTAGATTTCTTTTGGGAATGAATTCAAGAAAAATACTACCTCTATCTCTTTCTGTTGTAATTTTTCATTTTTTATCTGTCCCTTATTAAATACACCATTCGTCTCATAAAAATATAAATAATTAATATAACATGAAAATTAAAATAAAATTGATATAGCAAAAGAGAGAAGCAGAATGGTAGTTAGGGTAATATTAGTGCTAGTGAGACCCACATTATTAATAGTGTTTAATGGTGATATAAGTTGTAAATAAGTTGATGTTAATATGAGTAATAAATTATGATAACTTTCCAAAAATAGATTACACATTATTATAGGACGGAAGAGAGTATACGGTTTCATACTTTTATTACTTTTGATAATGTACCCCATATTGCACTAATTCATTTTCACTAACATTTTACTATGAAGCTAGGACTCACATGTCAATAAATTTTTATCACTTACTTTCTTTTACATTTTTCAAAACCTGCATATCGGGTCAATGTACGATAATCCCTTTGTCTCATTAAAAGTAAAATATTTATCTTTTAGGGTTGTTTCATTAAAAATAAAACGTGTCTAAACATCATGTATACATTTTCATCTCTATTATTTTACTCCGTCTCATACTACTTTTTTTAATTTTGCTTTAAAACATGTATAGCCCATAAAGTCCTTATTTTTCTATGACAGTGAGGACATATCCTAGAATGCAAATATATATTGTTTAATTCACACAAGGCAAATATATCCAAACAAATTTCCTTCACACTCGCCACACTAGAACACCTTCACCACCGCCGGCGCCATGACGGCCAGGGACAGCGGCCATGGACGACGACGAATGCAAGAAGCTCCACCGCCTCCTCCTCATAGGCGGCCTCAGGTTCCTCCTCCTCGTCCTCTTCCTCATCCTCCTCATCTGGCTGATCCTCTAGCCCTCCAAGCCCCACTCCGTCCTCCAAGACGCCACCGTCTTTTCCTTCAACCTCTCCGCATCCAACACCCTCAGCACCATCGTCCAGGTCACCCTCGCTGCCCGCAACTCCAACGAGAAGATCAGCATCTACTACGACCGCGTCGTCGTCTACGTGGCTTACCACGGCCAGCAGATCACCCTCCCCACGCTCCTTCCCCCGACCTACCAGGGCCACAAGGACTCCGTAGTTTGGTCACCCTTACTGTACGGAGACGCCGTGCCGGTGGCTCCGTACCTCAGCGTCGCCCTCAACCAGGACCAGATCGCCGGCACGCTTATGGTCAACATCAGAGTTCGAGGCAGGATTAGGTGGAAGGTTGGCACGTTTATCTCTGGCGGATACCATTTGTATGTCAATTGTCCGGCGTATATAAACTCCGGCGGTCGGAATAGCGGCGCTGCGGCCGCGATCAAGTATGAGTTGATTATGGATTGCCATGTTGATGTCTGAGGGGGTTTCTCGACACCATACCTTAATGTAATTTCATCCCCTTTTTTTTACTTTATTTCTATTCTGAGTTGCTAATCATTTTTTTTAATTTAATCAAGTTGTTTGGATAAGGAGATACAAAATCCACTGTGTTAGGGCATCAACTATAAGGGCATCCACTATAGGGGCGGCGCGCTGGTCGCTCCCATGCCGCCGTTGCCCCGCCTAATTATAGTGCAGGTAGCGTCCGCCCCGAGGCGGACGCAATTTTGGGAGCGGAAGGCCCTCCGGCCAGAAGAGTGCGAGGACGCGCCGAGGGAGATGCGTCATGCCGATAGGCGCGACGGCCTATAGCGCAGCGGATTGGGGCGGACGAATTTTTTTTTCATTTTTTTTATAAATTCAATTTAATTTACCTATAAATACACCCCATTCTATTCATTATTTTCACACAATTCCAACTCTTCACTCATACTTTCTCTTACTAAAATTTGTGGATTCAATTGGTATTAAAAATTGACGATTTGTGGAATGACGCGTGGAATTATCTGATTCAAGAGGTGCAGAACCAAGCCGACGAGCAGGATGCAGCGCGCGCGGCGGAACTGGCGGAGGCCGCCGCGATCCCTCGTGCGATTACTCGTCGTCGGACCATCCAACGAGACCATAGCGGAGCCCACCAACGTCTAATGGCAGACTACTTTGTGGATAACCCCCGTTATCCACCCGAGATTTTCCGTCGGCGATTCAGAATGTTGCAACGACTCTTAAACCATATAGCGACGAATTTGGCGGAGCGGTACTGGTGCTTCACCCTCCGGAGTGATTGCACTGGCGGGATCGGCCTGTCTACTTTTCATAAATGCACCGATGCAATTAGGCAGCTTGCCTATGCCGGACCGGCTGATATGTTCGACGAATGCCTACAGATGGGTGAGACAACTAGCCTAACGGTGCTCAGCCAGTTTTGTAAGGGGATTCGGGAAATATTTGGTCCGGAGTTCCTACGAAAGCCCACCTCTGATGAGTGCCAGAGACTGCTAGATATGCACGGTTCGGTTCACGGTTTCCCAGGGATGTTAGGAAGCATCGATTGCATGCATTGAGAGTTGGAAAACTGCCCGGTGGCGTGGAAAGGCCAGTTCACTACTGGTTTCAAAAGCAAAGGTCCATCGATGATTTTGGAATCCGTTGCTGACTACTGTTTGCGGATCTGGCATGCGTATTTTGGTGTTGCAGATTCGAACAACGACATCAATGTACTTCAGTCATCGCCTCTCTTCAATGATGAGTGCCGGGGGGAGGGTCCAGAAATCAGCTTCGTAGCCAACGGAACGCGGTACCGTATGGGATACTATTTGGCGGATGGGATATATCCTCGTTGGCCCGTATTCGTCAAGACAATTCGCCAACCGGTTGGACCGCAGAAACAATATTTTTCGCGAAAGCAAGAGGCTGCTAGGAAGGATGTTGAGCGAGCTTTTGGTGTGCTCCAAGCGCGATGGGCCATTATACGGTGCCCTACACAAGTTTGGCACGAAGATGATGTCGCGAATATTATGTTAACATGTATCATATTGCACAATATGATAATAGAAGATGAAGAATTTGCTGCAGAGTGCTGGGCACCGGAAGATGGCGCAAGTACAAGTCACGGTGTTTCCTCCGTGCCGATACAGATGGGTGTACCACGTAGTAATGAATATTTGCTCCAACGTTTCACTAATATGCGCAGGAGCACAACACATATCACACTCCAGGCCGATTTGATTGAAGAAGTTTGGGCACGTAGGGGAGGTGGCGCAGCGTGAAAAACATTGTGATTTTCTATTGATTAAACTTTCGTTGTATAATTTTTCCATTACTTTAATACGATGAAAATTTAGTGTTTAATTTTAATTTATTTAACTATAGGTGTTTTTTTCCGAATTATGTATAGTCCGATAATTTTAATTATAATTGAATTAAAATAAATGAAAAATGAAATAAAATGAAAAGTGGCTAAAAAAAGTGTCCACTATAGCTGCGGACACTTTTTTTTGTTGCCGCGGACAAATAAACTGGGACTGTGGACAAAAAAGGGGCAGGGCTATTTGAAGTGTCCGCCTTATAGTGGATGCCCTAAGGCGGACACTTCCAATAGCCCCGCCCCTTTTTTGTCCACAACCCCAGTTTATTTGTCCGCGCCCACAAAAAAAAGTGTCCGCAGCTATAAGGTGGACACTTCCAATAGCCCCAAAATTTTTAGCCACTTTTTATTTTTTTATTTTTTTTTTCGTTTATTTTAAATCAATTATAGTTAAAATTATCGGAATGTAAATAATTAGAAAATGAGGTAATTGAGACTGAATATTCGTTGTATTGGAAATGGGTGATTCGTCAGTGTCGGGTGATTCGTCGTCTCCACCGTGCATTTTTTTAAGTGAAAGTGTAGATAGTGAATTAATAGAGAGTGTTTGAAAAAGGTGTAAAATGAGTGGTGGAGGAGTGGTATTTATAATACAATTTTCGAAAATAATTCAAAAAAAAAATTCCGAGGGCGGCCGGCGCGGCGAGGCGTGACCGGCGCGTCCTCGCACCCTTAGCACCGGAGGGCCTTCCGCCCCAAAAATGGCGTCCGCCTCGGGGCGGACGCTCCATGCACTATAGATCGGCGGGGCGGCGGCGAATTGGGGCCGACCGGCGCGCCGCCCCTATAGTGGATGCCCTTAGTCCAAAATAAATGTACTGACTTCCTTGTTAGAAATAGTCAAATAGAAGTGTTTTACAAATGCATATGATTTTAAATCAGTTAATTTTTATTTTTCAACCGTCATAAAAGATTTTGGAGAAAACCATTACAATAATTTTTATAAGGGAGGTAGACGTGAATAAAATACTAATCCCTCCGTTCCGTCATAGTTGAAACGAAATTTTTT
Source organism: Salvia splendens (assembly GCF_004379255.2). Lineage (NCBI taxonomy): Eukaryota > Viridiplantae > Streptophyta > Magnoliopsida > Lamiales > Lamiaceae > Salvia > Salvia splendens. Next base: position 13,296,920 of record NC_056033.1, read on the forward strand.
GGCACGAAGTTTAAGAAAGAGATATTGAGTGTGTTAAATAAATACTTCATCCGTCCCTGAAAGTTTGTCACACTTGTTTTCTAGACTCGTTTATAGAAATAATAAATAGTTAGGGTGGAGAAAGTGTAAAGTAAAAGAGAGAATAATTTAGTTAAGACTTGTCTGTACATTATTTTTATAAAATGAGTGCAAAAAAGAATTGTGACAAACTTTCAAGGACGGAGGAGAAAAGTAGAAAGAATAAAGTAGAAGATGAATAAAGTAGAGAGAATAAATTAAGACAGAGAGTAAGAAAGAGAAAAAAGTTAGTACAATATATAAAAATGACTCAACAATAAGGGAACTTTCCAAAATAGAAAAATGACTCAACTACGACGGAACGAAGGGAGTACATTTTAATTATCAAGAAACTACGTTAGCCCTTAAGCTCTTTCGCTTTGTTCTATCGATTGTGATCAGACTATTTACCAACTTTTTTACTTTTATGTCCAACAATTTATTTCTCTTCAGAGCATCCACTACGCGTCGCGCTGGCGTCCCGCAACTCGTCCCGGAGAGACGGGTCTGTCGCGCGACGCGTTGCAGCTCGCCGTCCCGTCCCGAGTCCCGTGTCGCCGAGACAAGCGACAGTTCGTCTCGCCACGCGCCTAGGCGACGTGGCGCGACCCGGCGTCGTGCGTGACGCCACTTGCCGGCCCGCGAGTGGGCGTCGTCATGTGCTGACGCAATAAATATTTTTTTTTACAAAATTCGAATTAAAAAAATAGTAATTTAAGGGACGGTTAAAGGACGGTGGAGGGACAGCGTAGTGGATGCTCTCACTGAAGTGGCTATGATGCATTTTTCAACCACTTTTGATGATTCAAACTTAGAATAGAAGAATGCTACATTGATTTGTACAATAATCCTTGGATAGAGTGTAAAGCCAAAGGAAAACAACGTTAAACTATTGATTGACAATTTTTGGGGTTGTTGACATGTCAAGAAAATATATTACTAGTATTGGTTATTCAATAAAAAAAATCCCTATTTCGATTTGTCCAATAATTCTTTTTTTGGGATGTTATATTTGAAGTTCGAAATTGAAAATATGAGTATGTGTGCAAATTCCAATCACCAATGCAGTCAGTCACATTTTTATAAACTTAACTGAGACTGATGAATCCGCGAATTTCTGATGTTAGTAAATGCTGGTAGAGAATGAAAACTACGACACAAAGAATTTACGTGGTTCGATTTACTGAAGTAAATCTACGTCCACGGGAAGAAGGGAGGGCAAGATTGTATTGCTTGATCTGGGATTACAGCTTACAACACAGACTTGCTATATGATGTTTTATCTCTAGAGAGCTTAACCCTTTTCTATCTGATCTAAGTTCTATTTATACATTGAACTACGATCGTGGTTTGCAGCCCCACTAACAAGATCGTGGGTGAGCAATAACTGCTCAATAACTGCTTCGTACCACTAAATAGATCGTGGGTATAGCGGAGGTCGTGGAGGCCTTTCATGAGTCCACTAACTCCTAGTTCGGTCGAATGCTGAGACCGAACTGCTGGACTTTACCGATCAGCTCTTGCCGATCTGAGAGGAGAGCTTGACTGGTCGGCTTTTACCGAGCTGTAAGCTGAGTCCGAACTCTTTGGTGCCGAACAGATACTCTTTCTTGGGCTCTGGGCTGATGGGCCGTCACTGTTATTGGGCTTGCCATTAGGGTTTAGTTCGTACCCCATCACTACCCCCCCCGAAAAGCGAAGTGAATCACTTCGGCGAGGTGAGTCACTTCGGCATTCTGGATAATGGTAAGGGGGAGGCTGACGTCAGGGGACGTGCCTTGCGCGTGCCTGCATTAAATGCGACAGTAAAATCCGGCCGTTGAATCCTGAAAAGGTGGGATTCGAAACGGCGCAACGATCTCGAAATCTTTCCCGAATCTGATAAATATGCTCTTTCTTCCTCATTTGAACACCTTTGCTGTTGCGTCTTCTATACTCTCTCTTTCTCGAGAAATTTTCTTCCGCTTTCAAGAGCTTCTTCAGACTTTCTTCACCTTCAAAAAGTAAGAAAAATGTCTTCTTCTTCTTCTTCCGAGTTAGGTAGCGGTAGGAAAGGGGGCAAGGGGTCTTCTAGCCGGAAAGAGTCCGGAGAGAAGACTGTAGAATACTTTCACAGCGTCTTGAGTAAGGACACCGTGATATCTATACACGAAAAATATCTTCTTCCCGGGGGGAAGGCGGTGGTTCCCGACGATGATCATAGGGCTAACGACCCGCCGGAGGGTTATGCCACCGTTTACGAAGCCTGCTTAGAATGCGGGCTTCGTTTCCCTCTTCCCCCACCTTTTGTAGAGCTTCTTGATTTTTTTCAACTCCCTTTAGGTCAGGTGACTCCGAATTCTTGGAGGCACTTGTCGGCTTTTGCTGCCGAACTCCGTAGGCTAAATAAGGATCTGTCTCTGCGGGCAATCCTTAATTTTTTCCAATTTAAAAGGAAAGGATCTTGGTTTTACTTGATCCCCTTACAGCCTTTTAGGGCATTCTGCAAAACCAAGTGGCCGAAATGGCAAAACCGCTTCTTTTTTTATAATAGGACAGCGGCTCCGGGCTTTCCCTGGAGAGGGCCGAAGTCCGTGATTCCTCATCCTCGGTTAGAACCGTTGGCCGAGCTCGAGGGCGAGCTCAATAAGATTCCTATGATTAGGAAACAATACTCGGAAACTGAGCTCGTCAAGGGCGACCTCGTGTTCAATATCTCGTCTTCGGACGAAGAAACTGAGGGTGAGGATTTCTTTTTTATGCTTTACTGCTTTAGCAGCGAAAACTAACCTTGTTTCCTTGCTTTTTGGCAGTGTACATGCTGAATAAGGCTAGCCGCAAATCTTCGGAGTCCAAGGAGCCGGAGAGGCCGAAAACCACCAGCTCGGCGTCTGATGCCGAGAGGACTCCGAAAAGGCAAAAAACCTCTTCGGATCCGAAGAAGCCGGAGTCGACTTCGGCAAAGGGGAAGGGGAAGGCCCAGAAGCCCCCGAGAGCGCCAGAGAAAGACGTGGTCTTGGCGCCTCCTTCGGAACATATCTGTGAGCCGTTTTTATGGCCCACGGACTTCGCCGAGGTGAATTCTCTTCTTGATTTTCTGGCCTTGCTTTTTTCTTGTATTTTTTGTGGCCCCTTTGTTGACTTTTTTCTTTATTCATTTTCAGAGGAACGATATGCTCTCCAAGCTCGTCGCCGTCGAACTCTCCAAAGCGTCCAATGACTATGCTGAGATGCAGAGGAAGTTGGCGGCTGCTTGTCATCGGGCCGAACAGGCTGAGGCTAACTTTGAGAAGGCCAGAGCTGCTAGGATTTCGGCCCAGGATGAAGCTCAGTTTGCCAAAAACCAGCTCGTCATCCAGCGGGAGCAGACGAAACGGAGGGATGCTGCTGCCGTGGTTGCCCAAGGGGAGGCTCTCCGTGTTTACACGGAGAAACTCTTTTTGAGCAGCCAGTTCTCGGCCTTTGTCGGTAGTCTGGTAAGGCTAATTGCCGATAAGGGCGAGCAGGGGGCCGACGTCGTGCTGCCTCTGTACAGCCGAGAGATAGCAGCTCGGCTTCAGAATCTGCCGCTCCTTGAGGAGCTCGCTTCATCCTCGGTCCTGCTTTCTGCAGACCGAGTCCGGAGTTGTCGAGCTGATCGGGACGAGAACCTGGAGGCTATCTTTGCCTCCGTGGGACCCGTTTCACCCGCTTCGACTTACAACGGAGAGGGTGAGGCCGAGCCGCTGGAGCTGGAGGCCGAAGTCGAGCGGGCCGGGCATCCGGAGAAGGAAGCCGATCAGGAGGCGGAGGCGAGGCCGGCAGGAGGCGAGGCCGAGGCTGAGGTAGCTCAGGAGAAAGAAGCTGAACCAGACCAAGGAGCCGGAGACGAAGCTGGTGGAGTATGATTTCGTCTCCCTTCTCTTAGTCTAGTTTCTTCCTTGTAAAATGGCCTTGAAGCCCTCCTAGTGTAAAAATTTTCCTTGTGAATGAAAAATTCTCTACACTTGTCTTCGTATAGCTTTTCGTACTCGCCTTTATTCCTGTTGTATTTTACTATCTGCTCGGTACAGCTGCCGAACTAATATAGCTGCTTTGTACTCAAGGAGATGGAGATACTTCACTGGAAACGGCTGTACTCTTCGGCTTTAGACGAAGCTGAGAAAAGAGCTATAGCCGATCAGACGAAGAATGACGAGCTTCTGGCTCGTTTAGTGAAGCTGGAGGCCGATAATAAGGACTTAGAGTCCGATAAGAAGGATCTGGAGGCCGAGCTGAATACGACCATTGCTGAGAGGACTGCGTACGAGGATTACATCCGTGTGCGCGGGGGAGTGACCATATCAGATGTTCAGAGTCGAGTTGACGAACTGTGGGAGGAATATCATGTACTCCGGAGGAACAATGCGCTGGAGAGCTCGGCTTGCCAACAAGTTGTGAAATCATTGCGGCGCTGGGCTTCTCGGTACAACATTGTTCTTTCTCGGCGCTCCTCCATAGAAAGATTCCTTCGGCATATCGTGCCAACAGATGCTCGCACTCCAGATCAAACCTCTGGTTCCCTTGTTCAAAATCCTACTCCCAGTCAACAACGAACTCCGGAACAGCCGGAAACGTCAAGACGAGAACGGGCTCAGGAGCAACCGGAATCGTCAAGACAGGGACGGACTGAAATTCGCCGAGGAGTTGTGACTATGAGCGAGCAAGATCAGCAGATGCTTATTGCAGAGACTCTTCATCGCCGAGGTGTTAGGACTTCTCGGGCTCGGGGAAGAGGCGTTGGGTCGAGGATAGCATCTCGTCGACCTGCTTATTCTTCATCTGCTCGGAACAACCGAACTCGGCTTCCAGAGGATTTTGCAGATAGGTGGCTTAACTTCAGTAACCCTGGACAGTAGAATAGTCCTTTGTAATAGCGTAACGCCATTTTGTAGGGTAGCGGAGTTGTATGCCGAACAAGATTTGAAAAATGAAATTTTGTTTTCGCTTCTAACACTGTATTTACAGCTTAGCGAAAAAATTTCATCGTACTTGTCCTCGGTCTTATGAGGTAAACTTCTTTGACCGGACTCGTCTTTGGTCTGATGAAATAAACATCTTTGACCGGACTCGTCTTTGGTCTGATGAAATAAACATCTTTGACCGGACTCGTCTTTGGTCTGATGAAATAAACATCTTTGACCGGACTCGTCTTTGGTCTGATGAAATAAACATCTTTGACCGGACTCGTCTTTGGTCTGATGAAATAAACATCTTTGACCGAACTTGGTTTGTGTTCTAATTTGGCGATTTTTGTCGCCGGGATCGAACTTTCCCTTGTCCTAATTCGGCGAGTTTTATCGCGTGGATCGGACTTTCCCAGTTAACCGAAGTGGTCTTATGCAGTAAACCTCTTTGACTAGACGTGGTCGTCCCCGGTCTTATGAGGTAAACTTCTTTGACCGAACTTGGTCGTCCTAATTCGGCGAGGTTTATCGCGTGGATCGGACTTTCCCTTATTGCAGTTCGTTTCAGACGAAGTGCTTGTTAAGCTGAATTGCGGTCTTGTATCCTCCTTGGAAGCTTGGACTCACAATCGTTGGCTTATTGCAGTTCGTTTCAGACGGACTGCTTGTTAAGCTGAATTGTGGTCTTATATCCTCCTTAGAAGCTTGGACTCACAATAGTCTTTAATAATCGATCTAAAAAGGGGATCAGTCTTTAAAGAACGATATACCTTGGTACCATTTGTAAGAGACGACAAGCACATAGAGACAAAACACATAGAGAAAAAATGAAAAAGATGAAAGAAAAAAACTTTAAACTTTTTATAAAACGACAAGTAAAAGGTACAAGTAAAAACAAACAAATAAAAACATGTACCCCTATGACCGAACTAGACACAAGACAGACTGACCGGACTTTGTCTCTTACAAGTGGAACTTCTTGAGGTTGGAGACGTGCCATGTTCGGGGTACTTGTTCTCCTGACATGTGAGTCAATTTATAAGACCCTTTGCCGAGGACTTCTGACACCCGATACGGACCCTCCCATGTGGGTTCGAGTTTGCCCAGCTTTTCTGCTCGGCTTACTTCGTTGTTTCTCAAGACGAGATCTCCCACTTGAAATTGAAGCTTTTTCACCCTTTGGTTATAATACCGGGCTACTTGCTCCTTATACTTGGCTGCTTTTATGCACGCCAATTCTCTTCTTTCTTCGGCGAGATCTAGTTCTGCTCTCAGTCCGTCGTCATTCATTTCTGAGGAGAAATTTAGAGTTCGGGGACTGGGTACGCCGATCTCCACCGGAATTACGGCTTCAGTGCCGTACACCAGACTATACGGAGTTTCACCGTTGGAGGTTTTGGGGGTAGTTCGGTAGGACCATAGGACTTGAGGGAGATTTTCTACCCATTGTCCTTTGGCTTGTTCTAACCGAGCTTTTAACCCTTTCACCAGAATCCGGTTCGTTACTTCCGTTTGTCCGTTTGCTTGGGGGTGGGAGACCGAAGTGAACCGCTGTTGAATGTTCAGCTCTTGGCACCAATTCTTGAACGTCTTGTCGGTGAACTGAGTCCCATTATCCGAGATGAGGATGTGGGGTATGCCAAATCGGCACACTATGTTCTTCCAGACGAAGTCCAATGCCTTTGAGCTCGTTATCGTAGCTAATGGTTCAGCCTCCACCCACTTCGTGAAGTAGTCCACGGCAACGATAAGGAATTTCATTTGCCGAGGAGCTTGAGGAAGTGGTCCCACTATGTCTATGCCCCATTGCATGAAAGGCCAAGGGCTTTGCATAGTGTATAGATCGGTCTGCGGCATCCTTGGGACATTTGCATGAATTTGGCACTTCGTACACTTCTTGACGAGCTGCACTGCCTCTTGTACCATGGTTGGCCAATAATATCCCCACCTCAGAACTTTTTTAGCTAAAGCTCTGGCTCCGATGTGGCTACCGCACGATCCTTCATGAACTTCTCTGAGGATGTAGTCCGTCTCTTCTGGTCCTACGCACCGCAATAACGGCTGGAGGTAAGACTTTCTAAAGAGGACTCCTTCATGAAGTTCGTACCGAAGTGCTCGGCACGTGATCTTCCGAGCTTCTCTCTTATCCTCGGGCAATTGTCCTTGATCCAGATACTGCAAGATCGGCGTCATCCAGTTCGGCGAGCTGGATACTGAATGTACCTCGGCTTCATCAATGCTTCGATGCATTAATTCTTCCGCCTTTGAGCTCGGATCTGAGGCCAACTTACTTAAGGTATCTGCTCGGCTATTTTCCGCTCTGGGAATACGGATTATCCGAAAATAGGAGAAACTTCGGCTGATGCTTTGCGCTTTGTCCAAATACTTCTTCATTCTCTCGTCACGGGATTCACTTGTACCCAACATGTGATTTACTATGACTTGTGAATCACAATGGACTTTGAGAGATTTGACGAGCAGACTTTGCGCTAACTGGAGTCCGGCCAGGAGGGCTTCGTACTCGGCTTCATTATTAGTAGTGGGGAATAGGAACCGAAGTGAGTAGGCTACCTCGTGTCCGTCGGGAGCGACAAGTAAAATACCAGCTCCACTTCCCATCTTGTTCGAAGCTCCATCTACGAACCCGCTCCAGCAGTCCGGCGGCTCTACTTCGGATTCCAAGGGCTGTGCTAGTTCGGCACTGGCAGAATTCTTCTGTTCGGCAATAACAGGAATTGCTTGATCGAACTTCGCTTCTGCAAGGAAATCTGCCAAGGCTTGTCCCTTGATGGCTTTCCGAGGTAGATATTCAATTGTGTGCTCTCCCAACTCTATAGCCCACTTGGCGATTCTGCCTGATGCTTCTGGTTTGGTCAACACTTGCCGAAGTGGCAGATCAGTTAAGACGCATACCTTGTGAGCATAGAAGTATGGCCGCAGTCTCCTTGCTGCATTTACTAATGCCAGAGCAATCTTTTCCAGAGGTTGATACCTGGTTTCTGGACCTCTTAATGCTCGGCTTGTAAAGTAGATGGGAAGCTGCTTTAGGCCTTCTTCTCGTACAAGCACCGCGCTGATGGTTTGATCCGATGCCGCTAAGTATAAGAATATTACTTCGGCTTCGGTTGGAGCAGAGAGAGTAGGAAGCTCGGCTAGATAACTTTTGAGCTCGTCAAAGGCCTTTTTCTGCTCGGCTCCCCACTCGAACTTTGGTGCCTTTTTCAACACCGTGAAGAACGGCAGTTGCTTTTCGGCTGCTTGAGAAAGGAATCGATTCAGTGCGGCTAGACATCCGGTTAGCCTTTGCACGTCATGTATGGACTTCGGCATTGCCATGTTCTGAACGACTTGAACTTTTGAGGGGTTTGCCTTGAGTCCGTCCTTTGAAACCCAACAACCCAGAAACTTTCCCGAATCTACCAAAAAGGTACACTTTTGGGGATTAAGTTTGAGGTTGGCTTTCTTGAGCACGTTGAGAGTGGACTTGAGGTTGTGCTCGTACTCCGAAGTGCTTTTGCTTTTGACGACTATATCGTCAACATACACTTCGACCTCCTTTCCAATCAGGTGCCGAAAAAGCTTGTCTACCATCCTTTGATAAGTGGCTCCGGCATTCTTTAAACCGAATGGCATCTTTTTATAAGCGAAAATGCCGAAATCAGTAATGAAGGCCGTTTTTGAAGCGTCAATCTCATCCATTAAAACTTGATGGTATCCTTTGTACAGATCAAGAAAACAAAAAATTTCAAAGCCTATCAAAGCTTCTACTTTTTTATCTATGTTCGGAAGGGGATAGCAATCTTTGGGACAGTGCTTATTTAGATCGGTGAAATCTATGCACATCCGCCATCCTCCTTCCTTTTTCTTGATCATGACAGGATTGGCCACCCACGAAGGATACTTCACTTCGAATAACACATCCGCCTTCAATAATTGACGGACTTCGTCATGGATGACTTGACTTCGTTCTGCCGCAAAGAGTCTTTGCTTCTGTTTTATCGGCCGGACTGAAGGATCAATATTTAACCGATGAGTGATTACCTCGGGGGGCACTCCGGTCATGTCCAACGGAGACCATGCAAAGACGTCTTTATACTCCTTGAGGAGCTGGATGGTTTTTTCCCGAAGTAGGGGCGTTCCCGCGAAGCCGATCTTAACCGTTCTGGATGGATCGTCTTCGTACAGCTGAACTGTCATCGAGTTCGGCTCCGGTATGACTTCGGTCATCGCCTCTGACTCCGGCTGCTGTGATTGCTATGCTTGGTGGTGCCGATCTGACTGCTCGGCACTTCTAAGCGCAATTTGCAGACATTCCTTTGCTCTCTTTTGGTCACCTCGGATGACCGCTATCCCTCCTTTAGTAGGGATCTTGATGGTGAGGTGATAGGTGGAGCAAACGGCCCGAACTGTGTTGAGCCAGTCTCTTCCCAGGATGACGTTGTACGGGGACCGAGCTTTCACCACGAAAAACTCAATCATCGTACTGGAGCTAGTAGGCGCTTTCCCCACCGTGATCGGAAGGCTGATAATACCTTCAGGGCGGGTGTCCTCCTGGGTGAAGCTCTTCAGGGGAAGCGGAGCCGGACTGAGCCGAGCTGGGTCCACTTCTAGTTTGTCGAAGCACTCTTTAAAAAGAATGCTAACCGACGCTCCTGTATCCACAAACACCCTGTGGATCAGTTTGTTTGCCACTCCGGCTTGGATGACAATGGCGTCTTGGTGAGGAGAGATGGCCGGGACGGGATCAGCAGCCGAGAACGTAATCACTTCGTCCTGCTTCAGCCTTTTATGCGTTGGCTCCTCTCGATTGGAGCCTCTGCGTTCTGACTTTAGGGACGACTTGGTCTTCCCGGCAGGGAGCGCGTCAATAGTCTGGATTACTCCATCATATTGCGGCTCGTCATCGTCTTCGGGATCCGGCTGCCTTTTCGGATCCTGAGGAGCGCAGTTCGCACCACTCTGCTTTTTATTCTTCTTTGGCTGCTTGCTTCGGTATTTTTTCAATGTCCCTGCCTTCACAAGAACATCGATACCTGCAGCCAAGTTTCTGCACTCCTCAGTATCGTGACCGTGGTCTTGATGGTAGGAGCAGTAGCTATCCTGTGGTCGGCGCGCGGCTGATTTCGTCATCCGCTTTGGCTTTTCGAATAGGTCAGAGTGCAGTTCGAAAATTTCCGCTCTCGGCTTGTTCAGCGGTACGAACTGAGCGGGCGGCTTCTCGGGATTGAGACGAGGTCCCAATCTGTCTTGCACCGGAGCCCTTTGAATTCTTTCAAATGGAGTCCGGCGAGGATGCCCCTGATCGCTATGATCGGGCTTCCTTCTGTCTCCTCGGGTCGATGAGCTGTCTAACGACCGTTTGCGACGGTCTGCCTCATCGGCCCGGGAGTACTGGTCCGCAATGTCCCACATTTCCTGAGCTGTCTGCGGACCGCACTCAACGAGCTTCCTGTAGAGAGCTCCGGGCAGGATTCCATTTTGGAATGCCGAAATGACAAGCAGATCGTTGAGATCGTCTACTTGCAGGCATTCCTTGTGGAATCTTGTCATAAAGTCGCTGATTTTTTCGTCGCGACCTTGACGAATGGAAAGCAGCTGAGCCGAAGTGATTCGGGCTTCCGCTTTCTGAAAGAACCTCCTGTGGAAGGCATCCATTAGATCTCGGTAAGATCTGATGCTGCCCTGGGGGAGGCTATCGAACCACCTTCTCGCGTTCCCGATGAGCAGCTCGGGAAACAGCTTGCACATGTGGACCTCGTTGAGACCCTGGTTCGCCATGTTATATTGATAGCGCCCCAAGAAATCGTGAGGGTCCACGAGCCCGTCGTAAGTCATCGACGGAGTTCGGTAGTTCTGTGGTAGGGGAGTTCGAGTGATGTCGTCCGAGAACGGAGTCTTCAGTGCTCCGTACACGGCGAATCCGATATCTCGTCGGTATGGAGGAGATTGAGTTCTCCTGTGATTCCGGTACCGAGGAGGAACTGGAACATGTGGGGGACGGGGATTCTTTCTCCTGGGAGATGCGACACTACTGCGGTAGTGACTTTCTTGTGCGGAGGGAGAAGGAGAATCCGCCGTTTTCGTCTCCGGCTGCTTTTGGCTTTTTCGCAGGAAGGTTAAGAATTCCTCCTGCTTCGCCGCCAAAAACTGCTTGACAGCCTCATTCAAATCGGGCTGCTGGGAAGACTCAGTGGGACGATTTTTGGAGCGGCTTGTTTCTTCGCCATGAGAACTGGTGGTGGATTTATCCCTAGGCTGTTTTCCAGACCTATGGGATGGATTGGCTTCCTCCTGGTTCTCACGGGCAGGAATACGGGTACTCTGCGATCTGGTATGCATTTTTTAGGTGGAAAAAATGGATCAAAAATTCGCTTTATCACAAATTTTGTTCTCTGTTTCCCACAGACGGCGCCAGTGATGAATCCGCGAATTTCTGATGTTAGTAAATGCTGGTAGAGAATGAAAACTACGACACAAAGAATTTACGTGGTTCGATTTACTGAAGTAAATCTACGTCCACGGGAAGAAGGGAGGGCAAGATTGTATTGCTTGATCTGGGATTACAGCTTACAACACAGACTTGCTATATGATGTTTTATCTCTAGAGAGCTTAACCCTTTTCTATCTGATCTAAGTTCTATTTATACATTGAACTACGATCGTGGTTTGCAGCCCCACTAACAAGATCGTGGGTGAGCAATAACTGCTCAATAACTGCTTCGTACCACTAAATAGATCGTGGGTATAGCGGAGGTCGTGGAGGCCTTTCATGAGTCCACTAACTCCTAGTTCGGTCGAATGCTGAGACCGAACTGCTGGACTTTACCGATCAGCTCTTGCCGATCTGAGAGGAGAGCTTGACTGGTCGGCTTTTACCGAGCTGTAAGCTGAGTCCGAACTCTTTGGTGCCGAACAGATACTCTTTCTTGGGCTCTGGGCTGATGGGCCGTCACTGTTATTGGGCTTGCCATTAGGGTTTAGTTCGTACCCCATCAGAGACCATATTTTTAGGATCACGCTCACGACGATGAATGAACATCTCAAAATATATTTGACGGGGAGTAGTACATTTCTATCTAATATGTTCAAAATTGGATTGGTGAATGGTATGTGTAATATATAATATGGGTAGTACATGTAACTATTCCATCCTTCCGTGAATAAAAGTCTTTTTTTTCTATTTAAGTCCGCCCGCAAATAAAAGTCTCGGTTCACTTTTACCATAAATGGTAATAGTGTCTCACATTCTACTAACTCATTCCACTCACATTTCATTTAAAACTAATATATACAAGTGAGACTCATATTCCACTAACTCTTTTTTACACACTTTTCTTAATATTCCTTAAAACTAGTGCCGCCAAGGAATGAGACTCCTAATGGTGGACGAATAGAGTATTCACTTTGTTCACTAAAAATAATCTCATGAATAACTAGCATGAATTCTAATGAAAAATTGATAATGTAATAAAGAAAAAGTAGATAAAATAAATGAAAAAGGTGATTAAGTTATAAGTAAAGTATAAAAAAAATCAATGTTTAGATGAGACCATTTTTTTTATAAATAATCAAAAATAGAAAAAAATGCAACTATTTTTTCAAGAATAGAAAATAGAGCAAATCATAAGCACCCGTGCTATTATTTAATCGACTCCTCCAGTGAATATAGAACTAGTTGAACAATAATGGTATCATAGTATCATGAGTAGTTAACAAATTATAATTAGTTAATTTAGTTTATAAATAGGGATGTGATTCAATGTTAACTAACTTTTAATTTATAATTTAGAACTTTTTAGTTATGTATGTTAAAATTTTCAACACAATATATAGGTATATCAACACAAGATTATTGATATACTTATGTGTTTGTGTTGATATTTAAATTTACATGGTGTATTAATAAAGTTATACTCCTACTATATACTAGTATTGAAAATTCTGCATTTTGGATTCACAATTAATTTTATTACAATGCAACCCCTTATAAATATACTTATTTGATAAAAAATATAAAATTCTAATACTATCACTTATACATGGCACGTTTTATGTCAAAAAGTTGTTAGACCATCCACTACGGGTCTCGCCGGCGTCTCGCGTCTCGTTCCGGCGAGACGGGACGCCGGCGCGACGCGTTGCAGCCTCCATCTCGTCCCGCGTCTCGTCCCGGCGAGCCACGAGACGGGCTGTCTCGCCACGCGCCGAGGCGACGTGGAGCAACCCGGCGTCGTGCGTGACGCCCACTCGCCGGCCCGCGAGTGGGCGTCGTCACGTGCTGACGCAATAAATATTTTTTTTAAAAAAAATTTGAATTTAAATAAAAAAAAAAAATTGTAACGGTAATAATACCGTTTTTTTGTTTTTTTTTTTATAATTTTTTTGATTTTTTATTAATTTTTTTACTCTATAAATACTCCTAAACTCATCCTCATTTCACACACAACTACACATCTATTCTTCCTATCATCTAAATTTTCTCTCAAATTTTCTCTCAAATTTTCATAAACCAACTCAAGATGTCCGGCGACGGCGACGGCAACTACGGCGGTTCCGGCTCCGGCGGGTGGGATCTCAACGCGTTCGGCGATTGGGAGACCATGATCAACACATTGGGCGGTTCCGGTTCGTCAACCCCTGGGACTCAGGGTTCGGCGACGCCGGGGGGGTACCAACCACCCAATTTTGACCTTGATGCATATGTCCGTCCCTCATCCACGCGGTATTCGCAGGGATTATCCCAGATCCGGGAGGATTTTCCCGGTGGCACTGGCGGTGGAGGTGGCCGAGGCGGTGGAGGTGGCACTGGCGGTGGAGGTGGCCGAGGCAGTGGAGTGCCGAGGTGGCCGAGGCAGTGGAGGTGGCACTGGCGGTGTACAACCCCAAGCGGGCGAGGACGAGGAGGAAGAAGAAGAAGAGGATCTTGACCGGCATCCGTACAGCAACTTCGAAACGATGGCGGTGTACAACGCCTGGATCACGGTCTCGTACGATCCCATCGTCGGGAATCAACAAACCCGGAAGTGTTTCTGGGAAAAGGTCTGCGAGGTCTACCACCAGATAAAGCCGAAAGGCTCCCGCAAGCGCAAAGTTAAAATGCTCCGCTCTTACTTTGACCGAGTCGACCGACAGATCAAAAAATTCTGCGGCATCTACTCGACTGAGGAGGCGCGCTACCAAAGCGGCGCCACGGCCACCGACATTTTGACGTCCGCTTTGCGCGCCTACTACCAGGACGAGGGTCATCAATTCAGATTTGTTGATGTTTGGCAGGCCGTCAAGGACGAGGAACGGTGGGCCGGAGGTTTCCGCTCCAGCTCGGGCTCAACCTCGAAGCGCACGAAGCATGCGACGAGTGGCCAATACTCGTCTGGTGGTGACACCGATGGCATCAGCCAACCTGAGGCTGAATCCCAGGAGTTTGCGGGTACGGTCGGCGATGCTGGAGGATCCGCGCGTGGGCGCCGTCGGCCGCAAGGGACGAAGGCGGCGAAAGCGGCTAGAGCAAGGAAGGGCCGAGGCGAATCAAGCCAGCCGGCCTCGGGCTCGCGGGGAGGCTCGGACACACTTATGGTGGCGTACATGACCGCCACAATGGCGGACACTTCCCACTTCTCGTACGCCCAATTCACGGCCTGGTGGAACGGAATTGTTGCTATGGCAGCACAACTTGACCTTCCGACACCCCCTAAACCTCGACCGCCTCCAGAGGATGATTCACCGGCGGAGTAGTTTTTTTTTATTTTGTGTGTTTTTTTATTTTGTGTCTTTTTTATTTTGTGTGTTTATTTAGTTTGTGTGTTTTTTAATAAAGTGTGGTTTTTAATAAAGTGTGTTTGTTTAAATTGAATTGGGTAGAAAAAAAAATTCTAAATGAAATTGAATGAATAGTAATTAAGGGACGGTATAGAGACGGTTAAGAGACGGAGCGTTGCAGGTTCCGTCCCTTAGTTAAGGGATGGAGGAAAAAAGGACAGTGAGGCCCTCAAATAGTGCTCAAATAGTAGTTAAGAGACGGTTTAAGGGACGGTATAGAGACAGCGTAGTGGATGGCCTTATACTATTTTCAAATCTATATTCAAACCTATTTTCAACAATACAACGGTAAAAAATTTCTAGTACTATATCTTTTAAAATACCGTCAAACCAAAATCTGTTCATCAGCAGAAAATTCAGTTCGTTCATCAATCGCAACACTTAAGCTCGGAATTTCCGCCATTCCAATCTCTATACAGTTCCTGTCGAGACCGATCTCCGACTCACCTTCAACTCTATTTCCAGTTTTGCTCTTGAATTTCGCCATCAAACTGAGCTCGTTAACCGCATCACCAATCTGTTCCACGCTAGAAACCATGTCGATCATCACCACGGCAATATGTATTATTTGCAGAATATCGCTTTCATCTCCCCTAATACCCGATCGCAGTAGAATTTTTAGATTTGCCGACGCCGTTTTTAGGTTTGCGATGTGTGAATTAGCTGATGATGGCTTCGTCATTGTTTCTATTGCCCATGCTAACTCTTTTAATGCCTTTCCAGATTCTGAAAAGGCCTCTTGGATTGTGCATTGGATCTCTTGGGGTGCCTGTAGTTGTGGCAAAAATTATAGTTGTACTTAATTCTACGGCCGATTTATGAATGCTATACTGATGTATGCATGTGAAATTACGTGTTTATTAATGTGTAGTTTAGTTCATGAGATGAAGCATTGTTGAATCTAGAAAAATGTTTGAGATGTACTTGAATGTTGTCATTGATTGGTTCAAGTCGGCAGGCACACTGCCTTGTCAAGTTTCCTATTTTGAGGTATTGTTTCCATGGGTGGCGAAACATGAACTGACCATGCCCCGGCTCCCATCCGGCTAGATTGGCCTGTAAAATATGGAATTCCCTATCAATAATGGAAGATTCACAGTTAAAAAACATGTCTAGTTTGATAGTAAGTTGTTTCACTTACCAATGTTTCTTCCCTT
Organism: Salvia splendens; assembly: GCF_004379255.2. Taxonomy (NCBI): domain Eukaryota; kingdom Viridiplantae; phylum Streptophyta; class Magnoliopsida; order Lamiales; family Lamiaceae; genus Salvia; species Salvia splendens. Next base: position 13,312,854 of record NC_056033.1, read on the forward strand.
CCTTTTGAATCAACAAGGATACTGTTTAGGTTGCTTATAGATGGTTTTGTTATCTCTATCCGTGCATCACACGATGTTTTGAAACACTGATCCATGTGCCCTGTGTTGATAGGGAAAATTGAATGATCATGTTTAGGAATCAGTCCAACATCATATCTGTATTAAGTGATGTAATATCGTAGAATACCTTCCAGGAAATTTCCAAGTTGGCTTATGTTTTTACCCACATATTTGTGAAGATCTTCACCGGCCCACACAGGGTAGATGAGGATGCAGACAGCCAGGCAAGTTGATGCACCAATGACTATGGTTACAAGCCTCGCTTGAGCCAACTTTATGACTTCATTCATTCGAAGACCAGATATGGAAACCAGGCTAAATGTCAAAATGAATATAACCATCCCATAGTCATATTTGGCCTTCACTTTGGGGAAGAATCGTACGAAACTCATGGCTACAGCTGCAAAGGTACATGCTATTTTAGTAATGGGATCAGGAACTTTAGGGTTGTATCTTCCTTGCTGCATATTTACCTTGTATGAATACAAATAGTCCAATAACATATGCTTCGTTTTTCCCCCCACTCAAGATGGCCAAGTGATTAGCTCCAAGAGCAAGAGCAGCAGCTGCTAAGGTTGCTAATCCTCTGTTCAGGCATTTTCCAATTGTTCCGCCTAAAAACAACATAAATAATGATTCAGCCATTTAGGTTTCTTTCCCGAAACTAGTAGTATGTGACATTGCCTAGATAATTTGGTCTATGTTAGTATATTTGTTAAGCTTTTGACAAGTTAAAAGTAGGGTATGCTTGAGTTCAAGGGATGTAAGAACATACCTACTGAGAATTCAAAGACGACGACCACGGTCATGACAGCCCACATTGCAGAGGCACCAAGGTTGTCGTACAGAGGCTGGAGGTAGTACAACAATGATACTAATGTTACTGTAAGTCCGACCTTGAGAGAATGGATCAATCTTCTTTGATCGTCCTTTGCTAGGTTTATTGCTTGCCTAGCTACTCCACTTAGTTTAGCTAGTGGCTTAGATGGAATATCTCTAAACCACAACCACCCCCTTATGAGAATGGTAGGTTTCTCTGAGTTTTCTGGCCCCACCATTGGTGTCTTTTGAATAAGACTATTAACAGGTTTAACGTGGAATGGAGGTAACAAGCTGGCTCTTTAATCAGAGCTGTATGGATTGAGTTACTTATATAGGAACATAATGCAAAGAGGAATATAATCATAGGAATCGGTTCATTTGTGAAAAAGAATGGTCTTTGTGCCTTTTTGGAGTTGTACCAAACAAGTACTAGATTCTAGTGAAAATATGAGGCTGCTTTAGCTGGTTGATCGAAGTGGGGTTTCATAATTATTGCAAGACATGTTGCTCATCAATAGGAGAGAAAGATTTAAAAGATATTTTTTACAAGTTTCCAATAAACAACAGTTTGCTTGTGGTTGAGGCATAATATATTGGGAGCTTTACCAGGAATAGCAGGTGTAATTTTAGGTATATTTACATTGTGCGACAGAGTGTAAATACTTTTGAGTATGTTTTTATAAACACTTACACGCCGTATACTCGGTATTCCATCTTGTATTCAATGAATGCACAAGTTTTGATTGTTTGTGTTATGTGAGACAAGAACTTTTGTTCTTTTTTACCTGTGCTTCTAACTTTATCAAGCTTTAACCATTTGGAGTAGTAAGCTCCATCAAATTTATCATGTGCAATGTACTTGCTCTACCACTTCATCTCTCCTACACAGCTAGAGTTTTGTTGGAACATTTTCAACAACATGTTTTCTAATGACTGTGAAGCCTAATGTGGTGAGGTTGCCATACAGTCTTACCATTCGCTCGCGTCTCAAGATCAATGCTAACTTCAGCATCTGAGGGTCTTTTCTGGCCTTAAGCATCTAGTTTTACTGAAAACTACATAGTAAAAGTAGTGCATATGATGCTGATTTCATTTGACAATGTTCCTTATCTGCTATGTCTTAAATATAATCTGCACTATGAATTAATTTGGGTCTGAGCCCTGCAAATAGAATATCTGCAGCTCCAACAACAACACATATATCTCCAAAGTTTATCATGCACGTTATTTTCAGTCATGCATCATTCATTTCTGCTGCGCGATACATCTAGTGTGTATCCTATCCTCCAGGTTACGTCTGAGACTCTTAGTTTGAAATCAGTCTGCACCGTCAATTACAGTTGTCATGCAGCAGCATCTAGCTCTTGGACTGAGAGATCAGTTCAATGTTGTTCACTTTTTCAAGAGCCTGATTAGACCTTAAAGTTCAACATGCTTTATGTCTGTTGTCCTTCGTCCTCCAACCTTTATTTTATATGTTTTCGTATTCTAGGACTGAGAAGAGCTCTGGAAAGTTGAAGCACGAAGAAAAAAGAGGAGAAAACCATCAGTTTGACAGGTAAAGTTACCAGAGAATTAAAAAAGAATATTTGTGTTAATAGTGATGAGATATATGGTGGTGAACCTGATTCCTGCTTGGTCTATATTTTGTCATGCGGAATTGATAATAAACAGAAAAATTCTTGCATAATGTGAAGTGTTTGAAATGATATAATAGCAACTCCCACTCCTCAGAAATTAAGGATGTAATGCCCTATAAATAAGTCTGTCAGTTTCATGTATAATTAGACTGAGCTATAGGGTATTTGATGTAGTCTATTTCAATAGATATAGTTCTCCTCTCAGGCTCAGCCGATAAATATCGATGCTCATATATATAGGTGGTGTTCGGTTTCCAAGATAAAATAATACTAAGATATAATCTAGGATTGAATTGTGAGATTATTTTAGTCATAGGGGGTTAGCTATGACTAATTATCTCATGATTATCCATTTAGTATTGAGTTGTGTGGTTGAATCTCATGAACTAAACACACTACAAATTTAATCTCGGGATACAATCTTGCCAACCGAACATTCCCCATAACTTTTTGGCCCAGATCTAACTTTGAGATTGAACCCAAAACTTATCTCCGTTGATTAAGATTCACGAGATACCAAAAATAAATTAATGAAAGCCCAAACAGTTAAAATAACAAGAGATTATAATAAAGTAATGATTAAATTAGTCTTAATCATTTTCTATCCATATCAAAATAAGCTGCAAATATCCAGATGAAGAGAGCAGAGTGTTACAGTCTTACAGAGATCAAGCTAGCTAAACTATTATATATACTCCATAATAATGATTAACGAGTAATAATTAGTATATAATAAACGAGGTTATAAATTATAGGCCAGAAAACAGCAGTGTTCCAGAGATCAAGCTATAGCTAAATTGTGATTTGGTGATCTTTAATGTGTAATTATATAATAATCGAGGTTTATTGGCCAGAAAATAGCACTTTCCTGAAAGACTAGAGTTTATGAAAAGGGAAATCGCGTATCTTTGTTTTAGTTATGTATACGTTTTATTCTATATCTACGACTGATCATATCTTTTGTTTCTTCCTCAATTAGAATTAAGTGATTCTGATTTCTGGATATGTATATTTAATGAAGTAATTAGAAATCACTTTTTAAAGTATTTTTGTTACCAAACTTTTAAACCAATAAATTGTTTTTGTTGAAAATCTTGTCGATATTACATGTTTACATAAATAATACTCGATAAAATTTGTCATTTATTTCATTTCGTCATTTATTTCATTTTTTTGTACGTTTCTAAAAATTTATCCCCTTTCACTTTTACCATATTTGGTAGTGGACCTCATACTCCTCTAAGGCCACCCCCAACGCATTACCCGGGCGGCTCGAGTCTCGTCCCTGCGTGACGAGACGGGCGCGGGACGCGTTGCAGCGTCCCGTCCCGTCAGCATCCCGCCGAGACCCCCGTCACGCCGAGGCAACGCGCGAGCTGTCTCGCCACGCGCTTGCACGACGTGGCGCCCTCCGGGGCAATGCGTGACGCCCACTCGCTGGCCCGCGAGTGGGTTTCGTCACGCTGACGCAATAAATCATTTTTTTAAAAAAATTGAATTTAATAATAAATAAATAAATAAAATCCGAAAACGGTATTATTATCGTTTTCGACCGTTTTCCATTTTTATTTATTTATTTTTTTACTCTATAAATACTCATATTTCATCCTCATTTCACACACAAACACACATCTAATTCTCTCAAATCATCTCTCTTTCCACTCCAATTTTCATCTCAAATCATCTCTTTTATTCTTCTCTCAAAGTTAATCGATCTAATGGATCCATTTGAGCAAATGCGTCGAATAATGGAAGAATCACTTGAAGAAGATCGACGTCGGGAGGCGGAGGAAGCCGCGCCGCCCCAAAGACACTCCCGGACTTACATCCATCGTAACTGGGAGGAAGCTGCCGCAAGGTTAGTACGCGACTACTTCTGCGATAACCCGGTATGGGAAGATACCTACTTTCGTCGCCGTTTCCGCATCCGGCAACCGCTATTTCTCCACATTGCAAATACATTGGCGGCCCGGGAAGAGTTCTTCCAAGAAAGGTTTGACGCCGTCGGCCGTCCCAGCCACACGACGCTGCAGAAATGTACTGCAGCAATCCGTCAGCTTGCGACTGGATAAATGGCGGATGTGTTCGACGAATACCTCCACATTGGAGAAAGCACTGGGAGAATGTGCTTGATCCAATTCTGTAAAGGCGTCCGGGCAGCCTTCACCGACGAATTTCTCCGAAAGACAAGCACGACAGATTGCCAGTTTCTGATCCGCCTTCACGAAGAAGTGCACGGATTCCCCGGGATGCTTGGCAGCGTCGATTGCATGTTACCCGATGGCGTGAAGGGGGTCGTACACGAGCGGCCACAAAGGCACCCACCCCACCGTTATACTCGTGGCCGTTGCCGACTACCGGCTGTGAATCTGGCATGCGTAATTCGGGGTCCCCGGCTCGAACAACGACATAAACGTGCTCCACCAATTCGACCTCTTTGCCGAAGTTTTGGATGGTAAAGCGTCGGCCATCAACTTCACCGCTAACAACCGGCGCTATAAAATGAGGTACTATCTTGGCGACGACATCTACTCGAAGTGGCCAACCTTCGTGAAGACGTGCACCAGGCCTGTGAACGCAAAGCAGACTCTTTTTGCGCAGAAGCAGGAGGTTGCGTGGAAGGATGTGAAGCGGGCGTTCGGGGTTCTCCAAGCGCGCTTCAACATTATCAAAGCCCCGGCTCGTACGTGGTTCATGGAGAGCATGGTCGACATCATGTATACGTGCATAATCTTGCACAACATGATTGTCCAAGACGAAGGACCCGAGGCGGGAAATTGGTTCGACCCTGAAGCCCCCGGTAGCTCAACCGCAAGTAGTCCGCCTCGAAGTGGAGTGCATCCGTCTATACAAGAACGGTTGTCTATTCAGGCAAAGACACGTAACACTACCGCCCACGTCCAACTCCAAGATGATCTAATTGAGCACATTTGGGCAAACTTTGGCAACCGGTAGACTCACATCATCGCCGGTAGAATTTTTTTTTCCTCAAACACCATCACGGCGGGGGGTTAAGGCTGACCCCCAACCTGTCTATATCAAAAATCATCAAAAAGAACATATATCAACCAAGCCCAAAAGTGACTCGGTCCGCACGAGAGATACAAATCACAAGAGCTAACAACGCTACTATGGTATCCCCACAGACCGGGTACTAACCATCTAACTAACGAGAAAACAAACATAACAAATCTATACATCAAAATAATAACAAGGATGATGGCCAAATGTTGGCCAAATCCAAAGGAAAACAAAAAACCATAAATCAAAACCCCGAACCATGTGAAGTAGTCATCCATCTCGATATCTGAATCTTAAGTTCGGATAGCCCAACTGGTCCATCCTGACGAGCGACTTCAAATACCGAGGCGCTGAATCCACATAAAAGAAGGTGATGGCAGGGTCTGGACCCCCTACCTGCCAGAAAATCAGCTGGTCGGTTGCCCTCTCGATAGATGTGAGAGAACATGACATGTAGCTGTGAGATCAAAGTGCGAATGCGAGCCATGTGATGTCTCACATCCGCTGCTCCTCCGCGTCCTGAAGTGAACACCGCGACCACTGCAGCTGCATCCATCTCGACCCAAACCTGCGAGGAGAACTGCATAGCCAATGTCAACCCGTGAAGAAGAGCTAAAAGCTCCGCCTCGAAGGCCGACCTAGCTACGAGGGGCGTACAAAAGGCCCCCAAGAGAGAACTGTCTGAGCCTCGAACCACTCCCCCACCGCCTGCCTGTCCCGTCGAGGTGATAAAGGCCCCATCGGTGTTCAGTTTCACCCAAGGATCGTTGGGTGGATGCCAAAGCACACTGAGGGACCTCAAAACTCGCCGGCGAGGAGGAACCAAAGGCGTAAAGTCAATGACCGGGGTGCAACCGCGCCAATGAAGGGGGACTAGCACACCCGCCGCCACCAAGATCCGCAGATGTTGTACAACCTTCCAAATAACATGTGAAGAACGAAAAGAAATGCCGCGGTGCTTGTAGCTATTCCTCTCCGTCCAAATAAACCAGTATACCAAACATGGAATAATGAAGCTGATGTGCAAGACGGTGGCCCTGTGAGAGGACCTCCACCAAAAAACCTAATCTAAGTGCAATATCAGTGCACGTGTGAATGTGTGTGCTAATGTAAGGGAACCAGCCATCAAAGTAATCCCAAACCGATCTCGCCAAAGGACTCGACACAAACAAATGCTGAAACGACTCGACTGCAAAAGAAGAGACACAACACAGACACTTGGATGCAAGAGAGATACCACGGGCTTGAACATAACACTCAACAGGGAGCCTCTGGAGGAGGAGGCGCCAGATGAAGACAGAGATGGTCGGGGTCAGCCCAACATTCCAAAACATGCGAAGTCCGAAATGTCTAGGGGACCGTGTCCGGATGAGCTCCCAAGCTGAGGCCGTCGAGAACTCGCCATCACCAGTCAGGCTCCATCGCATCACATCCCGCCTGTCCACCTCGATCGGAACAGCCCTGATAGAATCCAACACATACAAAGACACACCATACAAGGCCAAATAATCATGCAGTTTATCAACATGTCAAGTATGATCACGCCATAACCTAGAAACCTCAGCGACAGGGAAATAGTCCCAGGCGGACAATAGGTCCTAAGGGGAAGATCCCCGACCCACACGTCGTCCCAGAAACTATCCGCCCTTCACCGATGGACCATCTAATGAGACCATGCACCTGACCCCTAATACCAGTGAGGCGATGCCAGATAGGACTATCATGCGGAGAGTAAGGGGAAATGAAAGCACGACTAGCATGGCAACAATACTTGCGCATAGTGAACTGCGCCCATAAAGAATCCCGAGCGAGAAATCTCCACCAGAGCTTGATGCTGAAAGCTTTGACAACCTCGCGGAAACGACGGATGTCGAGGCCTCTCTCATCCAACGGCAAGCAAATCTTCTTCCTCCAGCTAACCCAGTGAATCTTCCTCTGCTCCCCAACCGTGCCCCAAAAGAACCGGGCCAAGATCTGCTCCAACTCCCTCATCCAATACTCATACGGCTTCAGGACCTGGAAGATGTGAAGAGGGATGGTGACAAGGGTGCTCTTGATCAGAGCGAGGCGCCCTCTAAGAGAAAGATGTCTATGAGAAGATCCCTGACCCACACGTCGTCCCAGAAACTATCCGCCCTTCACCGATGGACCATCTAATGAGACCATGCACCTGACCCCTAATACCAGTGAGGCGATGCCAGATAGGACTATCATGCGGAGAGTAAGGGGAAATGAAAGCACGGCCAGCATGGCAACAATACTTGCGCATAGTGAACTGCGCCCATAAAGAATCCCGAGCGAGAAATCTCCACCAGAGCTTGATGCTGAAAGCTTGGACAACCTCGCGGAAACGACGGATGTCGAGGCCTCCCTCATCCAACGGCAAGCAAATCTTCCTCTGCTCCCCAACCGTGCCCCAAAAGAACCGGGCCAAGATCTGCTCCAACTCCCTCATCCAATACTCATACGGCTTCAGGACCTGGAAGATGTGAAGAGGGATGGTGACAAGGGTGCTCTTGATCAGAGCGAGGCGCCCTCTAAGAGAAAGATGTCTATGAGAAGATCCCCGACCCACACGTCGTCCCAGAAACTATCCGCCCTTCACCGATGGACCATCTAATGAGACCATGCACCTGACCCCTAATACCAGTGAGGCGATGCCAGATAGGACTATCATGCGGAGAGTAAGGGGAAATGAAAGCACGACCAGCATGGCAACAATACTTGCGCATAGTGAACTGCGCCCATAAAGAATCCCGAGCGAGAAATCTCCACCAGAGCTTGATGCTGAAAGCTTTGACAACCTCGCGGAAACGACGGATGTCGAGGCCTCCCTCATCCAACGGCAAGCAAATCTTCTTCCTCCAGCTAACCCAGTGAATCTTCCTCTGCTCCCCAACCGTGCCCCAAAAGAACCGGGCCAAGATCTGCTCCAACTCCCTCATCCAATACTCATACGGCTTCAGGACCTGGAAGATGTGAAGAGGGATGGTGACAAGGGTGCTCTTGATCAGAGCGAGGCGCCCTCTAAGAGAAAGATGTCTATGAGACCAGCTGTAAATCCGGTCCACCATCTTCTATCGGATATCTAAAAGGTAGCCGGCCTTCAGCCCCCCTTTATAGATAGGGACATCAAGGTAAGTAAAAGGAAGGAATCCCTGTTGGAATCCACTCGCCTCTGCCACCTCAGCCGCCCAAGCGTCGAACTTCTCAAAGAGGTAGAAATGACTCTTTCTCCTGTTCACCATCTGACCCGACACGGCAGAATAGTGCTCAAGACAATGAACAAGCCTCTTCACTGACTGTCTGTGCGCCCTGACAAAGATGATAATGTCATCAGCATAAGACAAATGGGATATGATCGGCGCGCGTCTAGCACATCTATACTCCATATCCGGATGTGTGTCCACCAGCCTATTCAAGCTCCTCGAAAGATAATCTGCAGCAAGCACGAACAGTGATGGCGATAACGGATCTCCCTGGCGAAGTCCCCTCGTAGACTGAAAGAAACCTGCCGGAGCCCCGTTCACAAGCACTGAGAACCAGCATGAAGAGATGCATCGGTCGACCATACTCACCCACCCCTGTGGGCCCATCCTCTCAAGCACCAGGAGGCGAAAAGGCCACTCCACTCGATCATAGGCCTTTGCCATATCTAGCTTGAGGGCCAAATTAGGCGAGTTTGCCTTCTTAAAGAGCGACCTGCCGATGTCGTGAATCAGTTCCTGAGCCAAGAGCACATTATCACTAAGCAAACGACCCTTTACAAAACCGCTCTGGTTCGGCGCCAAAACTAGAGGAAGCAGCGGCGCCAAACGCGATGTCAAGATCTTAGTAATGATCTTGTTGGTCACATTGCAAAGGCTAATCGGCCTGTACTCTGCCCAGGTCGCCGGGCTTGCCTTCTTCGGCAAGAGTATGATGGTCGTTGGTAGAAATTAAATTATGTATTTTTCATTTTTTAGGATTTTTAATTATGTTTTGTTTTATTGTTTTAAGAGTGTAATGTTGTAATTTTATTTTATTTAATGAAATGTGTTTTTATTAATTGAATTTGTTGGAAATAAAAATAAAAAATGAAAATGAATTTAGAGCATCAAAATATACATAGTTGAATGACCTGACGTGGACTTCATCAAACAACGATCGATGACGTTTGCTTTTTCTCATACGCATCTATTATAAATTTGGTTTGACTAAGATTTTCTTTCGTCCGTGAAATTTTTTTGGTCAATAATTTGCATTTTAATTTCTTATATTTTAAATTATGTCTTTTTTTTTATTTATTTTGCCATGAATTTAATTATGTATTTTTTTAGGATTTTAAGTTGTATTTTTATTTTATTTAATGAAGTGTGTTTTTTATTAATTGAATTTGTTGGAAATAAAAATAAAAAATGAAATTGAATGAACAGTAATTTAAGAGACGGTTAAGAGACGGATAAGAGATGGAGGGTTGCAGGTTCTGTCCCTTAGTTAAGAGATGGAGTAAAAAAGTATAGTGAGGCCCATGAATAGTAATTTAAGAGACGGTTAAGGGAAGGATAAGAGACAGCGTTGTAGATGGCCTAACTCATTCACACTCACATTTTATTAGAAAACTAATACTACTAACTTTTTCAACTCATATTCTATTACATTTCTTAGAATCCGTGACAGGTCAAATGGTGACAAATTACAAGGCATGGAGGGAGTACTACTGTAGTGTACTACTCCCTTCGTCCACGATTTAAAGAGCCATTTTGACTCTGCACGAGTTTTAAGAAATTGTTTGACTTTGTGAAGAAAAGTAAAAGGAGTATTAGTTTTATATTGGATTGTAAGTGTAAAAAGTTGGTGGAATGTGGGGTTTGCATATTAAAAATGAAATAAAGTAAATGGTTCTATAAATCGTGGATAAACTAAAATGGCAAATAGACTTTTTAAATAGTGGACGGAGGGAGTATTATTCATTGCTAGATACTTATTTGGTTAGTACAAGGATTCATTTGTAATATTATTTGTTAATATTGAATTAAACCTGAATACTACTAGTACTACTTTTTTTTGGTGCCAACTAGTACTAACTACTAAGTGTCGAGAAAATCGTATGTTTGTCATTTTCGTGATCAAGGTTTTATTCTATCAAGCTACTAGTTCAGTACTTGGAAGCCATTTTTAGTAAAACAATGGAATGCCTGTTATATCATAAAAATATCACGAAAAGAAATTATCACATGCTCATTATTAATTAATTGCAGAATATGGTATTTTTATTTAGTATATACTCCATATAAAAGCATTATAACAAACGTTTGGAATTTTTTCAAAGCATGACGTCTATTTAAATTAACGAAGGTTTGTAAAATCAAAACATAAGGCCATCCACTATGCTGTCTCTATACCATCCCTTAATTACTATTTGACCACTATTTGAGGGCCCCACTATCCTTTTTTCCTCCATCCCTTAACTAAGGGACGGAACCTGCAACGCTCCGTCCCTTATTCCGTCTCTTAATTACTATTCATTCAATTTCATTTTTTATTTTTTTTCCCAACCCAATTCAATTAAAACAAACACACTTTATTAAAAAACACACAATATAAAAAACACACAACATAAAAAAACACAAAACATAATTTAAAATACAAATTTAAAGAAAAATAAAAAAAACTACTCCGCCGGCTAATCATCCTCCGGAGGCGGTCGAGGTTGAGGGGGAGTCGGAAGGCCAAGTTGTACTGCCATATGCACAATTCCGTTCCACCAGGCCGTGTATTGGGCGTACGAGAAGCGGGAAGTGTCCGCCATTGTGGCGGTCATGTACGCCACCATAAGTGTGTCCGAGCCTCCCCGCGAGCCCGATCCTGAGGCCGGCTGGCTTGATTCGCCTCGGCCCTTCCTTGCTCTAGCCGCTTTTGCCGCCTTCGTCCCTTGCGGCCGACGGCGCCCACTCGCGGATCCTCCAGCATCACCGACCGTACCCGCAAACTCCTGGGATTCAGCCTCAGGTTGGCTGATGCCCTCAGCGGTGTCACCACCAGACGAGTATTGGCCACTCGCCGTATGCTTCGTGCGCTTCGAGGTTGAGCCCGAGCTGGAGTAGAAACCGCCGGCCCACCGTTCCTCGTCCTTGACGGCCTGCCAAACATTAACAAATCTGAATTGATGACGTTCGTCCTGGTAGTAGGCGCGCAAAGCGGACGTCAAAATGTCGGTTGCCGTGGCGCCGCTTTGGTAGCGCGCCTCTTCGGCCGAGTAGATGCCGCATAATTTTTTGACCTGTCTGTCGACTCGGTCAAAGTGAGAGCGGAGCATTTTAAATTTGCACTTGCGGGAGCCTTTCGGCTTTATCTGGTGGTAGACCTCTGAAAGAGCAGGTTTGCGTAGGTGTCGTTCAAGAAAGGATGTATCCTACTGATCAGGATGAAACAATCCCCTGCTAAGCCTAAAACCTGGTATCAATAAATCCTCAACCCTCTTCTACTGGGTAGTATAGTGAAGGTAGGGGTCGAATCCCACAGAGATGAATGCGTATTTGGAATTGTGGTGATATTCTGGAAAGGTTTGGTTAGCTACCACGCTTGGGTTGAGTCTCTACCTAGGCAAGGAATTGAAGGTGGTATCCTACTGGCTAGGAGGTGTGAGAGGATTCTGATATACAGCTGTGTACGTGGACATGGTGAATGCGGTGTAACAGAAAATATGCGGAAAGTACTAGGTTTCTATAAAAGGCTAAACAGAAAAGTAGGGAATAAGTGGTAGTTGTGGTGACTAGGCTGACAGATCTGCAGGATGTAATTAAAAGTAAAGGACAAAAGCAAAAAGGTATCTAAAAAGTAAAGTGGTCCCCAACATTGGATATGGACATCATCTTCTTCAACAAACACAAACTAAATCAGAAGAAAAACAAACCAGATCCAGCACCATTAAAAACACCGATTAACAACTCAAGAAACCAGATCTACAAATTAAACCTTAAACAAACAGATCGAAACCCGAAACTACGATTACGCCCACTGGTCAACATGCAAGTATGCAGAAACCACGTGAACAGGGCTTTCCACACTTAACTAATTCAGATCTAAAAACTAAAGACAATCTAGGCTAGCGAACACAGAAAGTTTAACTATGTAACTTAAAACATGCGATTTAACACTGGAGATTACCGTAACAGCTAGATCTAAATTATCTAGGCGGAAAGAAAAGAGAAAACGAAACAAACCAAAACGAAAACAACTTCATAGCACTTAGAAAACGTTTGGAATCACAACTAAAACTTTAAAGTACGAAATTGTTTGAGAACACAGCAGATCCAACGAAGGAAAACTAAATGCGAAAACTAAGAAAGCAAGTAAAAGGTGTTTTGCCACTTCGGGCGATAGAACAGTAACACGCCGGGAACAAGCGGGCTGGAACGAGAACTCTGGAACTCCGACGATCTACTAGAACTCAAGTGACCATGGCAGTGGCGAAGAACGAGAAACTCGAAAGATAATGTTGAAGGACTGATTGACCGAAGAGAGATTGCTAGCTAAGTTTAGGAGTTCACTAACTACTTGATGATGAATATTCTCGTTCTCTCTCCATGTGGCTTCCTTTTATAGGGAGGCTTACCCTTGATTTTAGGGTAAAACCTTGTGGTGAGATGACTTCTTTGCCCTTAATTGTGGTTGATCAGTCCCAGCTACCTTCTTCTCCATCTCGAGCCATTTTCGCATGTATACTGGTCAGTACGTAATCGTCCTGACGCCCTTTTCACCTGAAGTATTTGAAGCTTTGCCTACTGGCTAGAACACTCAACCTGCACACTTTGAGCAATTGTTTTGCAGATATAATCAATTGCGCACATCATACTGACCAGTAACCAAGGCCTAGAATGCGACTTATCAAACTGCTCACACTTACCACATGCTTGTCCTCAAGCGTGAAGTCAAACAAAAGAAGTAAGTCGTATTCTAACCTGGTTACTCCCCTGACTGACTCTACCTAAACTAGACTCTATACCACGACGCAAAGAAAAACACTTGAACAAACACAGAAAAAACACACAATCAAACATAAAAAGACTAAAACACAAAGATTGGGCTATATTTTCAACCATCCCTCCCCTCGGGATTAGATGCAATTCGGCCTTAGACAGCCTTAAGCTTCCGCCACCCCCTCTTTCTTTCCCAGTCAGTATATCCGCTTGTCAAGATCGCCCAAACTCTCAGCCAAACACTAGATTCACTCAGTCACTCATACCTTACCAGGACGATTAGGACTGCATTCTCTCAATATGCTCAACCACAATTGCTTCAGACTTAGATCTCACGTGCAGCTACTGAAGGACTTAAAGGCTTGTAATGGGGCTATTGGTTTGTAATGTTTTGGGGTGGATGTTCCTAAGGCTCTAGGTTCAAAATTTCTGCCTTATTGAGGTGGGAGACCTGTGTGCACTTGGGCTCCTGGTTAGTAACTTTTCTTGGATGGTGCTTCTGGCTTTGATCTCCAACTGGTCAGTAGCTTCTTGTGGCTTCGCCACCCTTATTCCTTCTCTTCTTTTTTTGTGGTCAAGTTTTTCTGACCATTTTTCTTCATATTCATCTTTTTTTTTCTTTGTGGCTTCGCCACCCTTATACCTTCTTTTTGGGCCTGGGATGACTCCCTGGTCGATTTTCTTCCAAACTTTCTTGCCCAGGTGGTCTCTGCCTTCTTGTACACCTTTCTGGCCAGTAAGCTCCAATCGTCTCATGCCTTGCGCACACAGTCCCAGTGGTTAGGGGTGTATATTTGGGTATAAAGAGTTAAGAAAATGAGTTCTAAAGGTGGTTTTTTTTTTGTAGGGGGGGAGGGTTCCTACTGCCTTCAGTGTTGCTACCCGTGGTCACTTCACCCTAGGCAATTTGTGGTAGCCGCTCTTTTCTTTTCTAAACATGTGGAAAGTGGTTCCACTTAAAGCTTATAACTCACATTTTAAGAGGGCTTTCGTGTTTGGCTCTAAGTATGTGCTTTTCTCTCATACTCACATCTCTATCCTGGCTAGGAGGTACTAAGGGGGGTGGTTTCTATTTTCCAGCATGTCTTATTTCCCTCAATTCCCCTCACCGTCAGCTCAAAACAGTTGAGTTTTAAGCCCAATCAACACACAAAATAAAATAAAATAAAAACTATACCTAACAAGACACTAACACAAGCACAAACACAGACCACACATATACACATTCATCATACTAGTCATTGCGTCCCCCCTCCCACTTCACAAGTGTCTGCCCTCAGATAGGGCTGTGAAGTGGAAAAGGTAATGGCCAGTATGGTGGACACATAGACAAACAAACAAAAACAACATATTAAAACTAAAACTTCTCACACTTAGATTATGGAATGGGCTAAGTGGGAGAGTTTGAAAACCTAAACAGAAACCAACAAACAAAATACACGTATATACAAAACTGCTCATACTTAGGCCATGCAATGGGCTAAGTGTGAGCCAACATGCTTACGAAAAAGAAAACAGAAAACACAAACACATGCGCCAAAAAGACAAACCCTTAACTTCTCACACTTAGACTATAAAATAGGCTAAGTGTTATGAATGGGGTTTGCGCACAAATAGAAATTATACTACCTAAATAAACAAAACACAAACAGAAATACGGAAAACTAAAAACATAAAAAAAACTAACTGGTCAGTAGGGGTGGTGGTCACTTGTTCCTCCTGCTCCTTCGCGGGGCAGGTTGTGGTGCGGGTGGTTCTTCCGGTTTCTCCTCCTCATTCTCGGATTGCTTGTTCCCAGATTCTGCCGACTCTTCGGCATCTTATTCCTCTTGTTTCGCCTCTAGTTTCTGCTCTGCTTCTTTCGTCTCGGTTAATACCTCCTCTGATACTCGTGGTTCATTAGCTTGGCCTCCATGGCCACTTGGTTCAACAGCTTCCTCTTGGCCTCGTTGTGTTAACTCCATCAATATCTCGTCTATCACGGACGCCATCCTGGCCATTTCTGTTATCAACCGGTGGTTTTCCTCTCCTAGCCTGGTAACAATCGTCTCCAAAGCCACTTGCTTCTGACTCTGCCTCATCTGTCCTGCAGACTCCTTCAGGATCCCTTCCATTACTGATGCTAACCGTGTCATTTCTGATCTCATCTGTCTGTTTTCCTCCGCTATCTCATCCACAGCCTTCTCTAGCCTTTCCTGTCTCTGCTCCTGATCTTGTGTTCCCGGATGTGTTGCAGATCTCCCAGTCGGTATAGCTTCTTCTCCCATTGCGTAGAATTGGGGTGCGCCCTGCCTCATGTAAACGGTGTTCGTTCGGACGAACAAAGGTGTATCAAAAAGACCAGGAGGATCCACCATGATCTGGTCAGATACGTCTTCGGCCTCCGTGATGATGATGTTGTTTCTGACGAACACTCCCAAGACGTGGCAGAGAGTGAGGTTTCTCGCTGGGTGGGTGGCAATTAGATAGCATTGGTAGGCGGTCCAAAAACCCAGATGCAACTTCCTTCCATGCTTGGCGCACCAGAGAAGGTATAACTCCGTCATCGATGTCCTAACAGCGGAGTTCGACTGCCCCAACAAATTGAAATCCAGGTAAAGCTGCACAAGACGCAGAATCGGGTTGTTGAAATGAACGGAGCGGGAAATAGTGGACTGGAATTGCCCTGCATCAGGGTGAGTAAGTTCCTCCCAGGCTTCCTGGGGCTCAAATTCCACATGTCTGCGGGGAATTCCCCTCTAAACTGCACATTCCCAGACGCACGGTCCACTCAATCAAGCTCATCCGTATCTCTCCGCCAAACAGCCTAAAACTGATATATTTCTCATCTAGATCAGTGGTGACCTTAAACCTAAAGGTCGTGAAAAACTCCTTCGCTAATCTAACCGGGACACTCGGATCCCCATTCTCCAACAACCATTCGAATCCTAACGCGTGCAAATAAGAGAGAAACTGCTCGCGGGCTCCTAACTCATCTAAAGAAGGAATATGAAGTACCTTTCCGCTTTTCACCTGCTTACTCCCTTCATCCCTGCTATCGAAAGCTTTCTGTAGCTTCTTCGAGTTGAAAAACTTCATCTCCTCCACCAGATCATCAGTAAGGTCCAATGTCCAGCGCCAGTACCTCAGTCTCTCTACCGGTGGGTGGACTAACTCTCGATGACCATTCTGAAGCTGTTGTTCTGCGTACTCCTCATCCTCCAAAGTGATATCGCTGTCGGAGGCTGATTCCTCGCTGGCAGCTTATTCGCTATCACTTCGCTCCCTTTGGTGTTCCTGGACTCGCTGAACTGACTCAGTAATGACTATGCCAGTGTTTACTGTACGTGGCTTCTTGTTGCTGGGCTTCTTCTTCATAGGGGCCTTCCCCTTTCGTTTTCTCTCTTCATGGTATCTAACTTCCTCTCCGTCATCTTTGTCTTTCTCTTCTTCGGGTTCCTTCTCAGCTTGTGTTGAAAGTGGATCCTGGATAGTAGGACTGGTCTCCTTGTGGCCTACTGACCTGGATGCGATGTCCAGACCCTCAGCCATCCCATCAGCCTCTTCACCTTGGCCACTCAGTGTTGGAGAGACCGCTCCGGTTTCCATTGCAGTATCCTCTAGGTCAGTAACAGGTAAAGACTCCTCCCCAGGTTTTGTGGGAGTGGTCCTCTCTTCTTCACTCAAGATCTCCACGGGATCTGCCTCTGTGTTCGGCTTCGCCTTACTAGCTGCCCACTTCCCTAAGCATATTTGTGACACCCTCTTTGGCTTCGGCTGTTCTGCCCTAGGGTCGCCCTTCAACACCAACTTCCTCTTGATGGCCTTCGGTTTTACTACTGGCGGCGCCACTAGAAGGGGTACATCAATCTCCGATTCTGCTTCTTTTGCTTCCGTTTCCTGTGCTTTAACAAGTGTGTCACCCCCCTCTGCTTCTGGCTGGGATGATTCCGGCATAATTTCTTCTTCCCTATCTTAGCTTTCCGAGCGGTTTCTTTCTTCGGCTTCTTCACTTTCTCCTACTGCTCGTGATGCGAGGTCTAGCCCCTCAGCCACCACGGCAGTGTCATCTCCCATCCGATTGACATCATCTAAAATAGCCTGAAATTCCTCATCGGTCATTAGGCCTTGCTTCTTGGCTGATTCGTTCAGATCTATCTCTTCCCTCGCCACTTTTTGGGGAACGACTTCCGCCGTCAGCGTTTTTTCCGATCCGACTTCCCCTATAGGTTCCTCTGTTCCTGACTTTTCCTCGTTTCACGTTCTTCTGAGTCGGAATCGTAATGAGCGGAAATGGGGTCAATCTCCATTGAATCACTGTGTTGTGGAGTTTCTGAGGGTTCCGAGGACTCAGGTGGTGCGGTAGTCGATGGAGCTTCTCTTTCTGGTGGAATTTCGGAGGAAGTCGCAATGGAGGTGGGGAGTGTTGCTGTAGCTGGTACAATCGGTTCCGAAGGATTTTCTCCGATTACTCTCTCTTGTCCCCCGATTTGACCAAAACCGGCCAGCGCCGCCGACCAATCCCTATTAGGGTCCTGCTGTCGAAGAAACGCCGCCATTGCTTCCAAGGAGACCATTGTTGGCACTTGAGGAGTCGGCTCTGAAGTTTGCGGTTGTGGTTGTGGGCTCGGTGGCCGTTCTTCTCTGCGGGTTGAAGTGGGTATGATTTTTGTTGCCCGTGCTTTCTTTCTCATGGTTGTAGTGGTTATTTGGTGGTGGAGATTTGGAGTTTAATTTCTGGGCGAGATGGAAGAAAATTTTAAAAGTGAAAATGAAAATGAGGGTTTGTGAAGGAGAAAGGTGAAAACGGTATGGTTAAATGAGGGAGAGAGAGAGCAGTTGTGGGTAGTTGTAACCGGCTATGGGAGGTATCCGGTCGCATCGTTTCAAAGGAGAGACGTTTGAGAATGTCGGCTCCTGATTGGCTGGCGTGTCTCCTCTCTCTGCTCACGCGCCTTCTCCAGCCGCTGCCACCCTGCAAAAAGCTGCACAAACCTTAATTCAAATTTTCGTCCTCTCCATAATTCCCCCTATACTTGCCTAATAAGGAAAATAATTCAAATGGACACTTAAATAAAAATTGAAATAGCACCAAATAAGCAATCTCGTGGTCAATGCACACTTCAAAATAATAATTAAGGCCCGAAAATATTTTTGGGTTTTCTAAACATTAACATGCAAAGGTTTAAAACAATTAACTACCACATATTCACAATATTTACATCTTTTTTTCTAGGCAATTTAGAATTCTACTTGGCCAGTAAGTGTAGACTTTCAAAAGAATTGGCCTAGTGGAATTCTAAATTCCTATCCTACTGGTCAGTATGTGGCTAAGGTACGTGGTTGTAGTGGAATTTCATCCAGTACAGCCACATCACTGTTGTCTCTAAATACCTTGAGCCTATGCCCATTCACAATAAAAGGTTCAGAGTTAGGAAGACTCTCTGAAATTTCTACTGCTCCATTGGAACGGAGTGAGTTGATGACATAAGGTCGCAGAGCTTCCTTTCCTCTTCACAGGCTGTAGCATCCATATTCACTTCCTGTACTGCCCAGTATGCTCGGTGTTCAATTCCAACCGGTAAATGGCACATCTTCCCAAAAATGATCCGATACGGGGACATCCCTATGGGGGTCTTGTAGGCTGTTCGGTATGCCCAGAGAGCATCTTCTAACCTCACACTCCAATCCTTCCTAGAAGGGTTTACAGTGTTCTCCAGAATCTTCTTGATCTCGCGGTTAGAAATCTCCGCCTGACCGTTAGCTTGCGGATGGTAGGGACTCGAAAGTCTGTGGTGCACACCGTATTTTTTCATTATGGCCTCAATCGTGCGATTACAGAAGTGTGTACCTTGATCAGATATGATCGCCCTCGGAACTCCGAACCGGCTGAAGATATGACTCTTTAAGAACTTGGCCACCTCCTTTGCTTCACAAGTGCTCGTGGCCTTGGCTTCTATCCATTTGGAGACGTAATCCACCGCGACTAAGATATACAAATTGCCATAGGATGAAGGAAACGGACCCATGAAGTCCATTCCCCAAATGTCAAACAATTCACATACAATTACCGGAACCTTGGGCATCTCGTCTTTTGCAGATATCCCACCGGTCAGTTGACAGCGCTCACAACTTCTGCAGAACTCGTACGCATCCTTGTTGAGGGTTGGCCAATAGAAGCCGCTATCCAAAATCTTCCTTGTTGTTTTCTTGGATCCGAAATGTCCTCCACATGCTAACGAGTGGCAATGGATCAGAACGTCTCTTTGCTCCCAGTCAGGAACGCACCCCCTTATCACTTGATCGGATCCCACTCTCCACAGATAGGGGTCGTCCCAAAAGTAGTATTTAGCCTCACTTTTGATCTTCATTCTCTGGGCTTTGGTAATACTCGGCACCTCTGGAAGTTCTCCAGTCACTAGGTAGTTGGCCAGGTCCGCATACCATGGTTCTTGCCCTACCTTTTCCTTTCCTTTTCCTGTATCATACTGGCCAGTGAGCTTAATCACTCCTTCCCAGTCAATCTTCCTGACCTCAAAAATTACCTCGCATAAATGCTCCTCTGGAAACTTGTCGTGCACCTCTTCGCTGTTTCCATCTTGCGCTATTCTACTCAAATGGTCCGCCACCTTATTCTCGACTCCTCTCTTATCTTCCACCGCCCAATCAAATTCTTGTAACAAGAGGACCCATCGGATCAAACGGGGTTTGGATTCCTTCTTGGCAATCAGATACTTAATCGCTGCGTGGTCAGTATAAACGATGACCTTGGATCCCAACAAATATGGCCGGAACTTTTCGAAAGAATACACCACTGCCAGCATCTCTTTTTCAGTGGTATCGTAATTCCGCTGGGCTTGATTCAGAGTCTTAGAGGCATAAAAAATTACGTACCTCTTCCCATCGATCTTCTGACCCAGTACGGCTCCCACTGCATAATCGCTGGTATCGCACATTACTTCGAAAGGGTAGTCCCAGTCAGGAGCCCGTATGATAGGTGCGGATATCAGTTTTTCCTTGAAAAGGTTGAAAGCGGCCTTGCATTGCTCATCAAAATCGAACTCCACTTCATTATGAAGAAGTCGGGTAAGGGGTTGGGTGATCTTGGAGAAATCGTTGATAAATCTTCGATAAAATCCGGCGTGCCCTAGAAAACTCCTTATCCCCTTCTGATCAGTAGGGAATGGTAATTTGGATATAACATCCACCTTGGCTCGATCCACCTGGATACCTCTTTCTGAGACCACGTGTCCTAAAACTATCCCTTCGGTGACCATAAAATGGCACTTCTCAAAATTCAAAACCAAACTCTTGGCTTGACACCGCTCTAGAACTATGTCCAAATGATGAAGGCATGAGTTGAAAGAGTCTCTGTAGGCCGTTAAGTCATCCATAAATATCTCTATACAGTCCTCAATCAGATCAGAGAATATGCTCATCATACATCGTTGAAACGTACCTGGAGCGTTACATAAACCGAAAGGCATGCGCCTGTATGCATAGGTTCCGAATGGGCAAGTGAAGGTGGTCTTATCCTGGTCTTCAGGATCTACGTAAATTTGAAAGTAACCGCCGTACCCATCTAGAAAACAGAAGTACTTTTTCCCAGCTAATCTCTCCAACATTTGGTCGATGAAAGGCAAGGGAAAATGGTCATTCCTGGTCGCATTATTCAGCTTACGGTAATCGATGCACATTCGCCAACCCGTGACCAGCCTCGTTGGAATCAGCTCATTCCTCTCATTTTGAACGACTTGGATTCCCGACTTCTTTGGGACCATGTGGATCGGGCTGACCCACTCACTATCTGGCACTGAATAGATAATCCCTAGCGACAACAATTTCAAGATTTCCTTCAATATTTCTTCTCGCATGTTGGGGTTTACCTTCCTTTGGCCATCTCGATGTGCCTTTGCTCCCTCTTCCAGCCTGATGTGGTGCATGCAGACATCGGGACTTATTCCCACTAAATCTGTAAGGCTCCATCCAATTGCCTTTCTGTTTTTACTCAACACAGTCAGTAGCCTTGCCTCCTTTTCCTTTGTAAGGCTGCTGCTGATAATCACCGGATATGAGTTCTCCTCTCCGAGGAAGGCATACTTCAAATTCGATGGCAATTTCTTCAGCTCAACTTGGGGTGAAAGCGTGTCTTCGGGTAGAGGGTTTTTCTCAGCCTCTCCTTCTTTTTCTATTTCTCCCTCTGAAGATTCCTCTATACTGACTGGTAGCTTGGCCCCTGTGGCTCCAATGAATTCCGATTTCTGGCAGAAGTCCTTAATTGCTCCCTCTATCTCTTCATCGGTTAACCCTTGGCTACTGATCAGATCACACCATGCAGCAGCTTCTATGTCCGTCTGCTCATAAACATCTAAAGCTTGGAGCTTCTCCTGCAATAGTTCGGTCTCAAGAAAATCTTGGACTAGGGGGTCAATCACATCAACATAGCACAAGTTTTCAGAATCAATAGGTTTCTTCATGGCCTCATTGATATCAAAAGTAAATTTCTCTCCATGGAAATCAATGCAAATTGTCCCCTCAGCCATGTCTACTATTGTCTTGGCCGTTCTACAAAATGGCCTTCCTAACAATATGCCACTAGATTCCCTAGCCTCAGACTCACTCATTTTGATCACGTAAAAGTCCGCAGGGTAGGTAAAATCATGCACTCTAACCAACACATTTTCTAGAACACCCTCAGGACTTATGCATGACCTATCAGCCAGTTGGATCAACACTCTAGTGCTCGACAACTTAACTCCCTTCAATCAGTTATAGATTGACAAAGGCATGACATTAATAGAAGCTCCGAGATCACACATTGCATGCTCGACTTTCACATCTCCTATAGTTATGGGTAGAGTGAACATACCTGGATCGGCCCTCTTGGGCGGTAGCTTCTCCTGCACAATTGCAGACGCGATCCCTTCTACCATGATCTTCCCATCCTCTTGGGCTTTATGAATTCCTTAATGAACTTCCCAAGTGGGGGTAGCTTCACGGCTTGGAGGAATGGTATGGTGACATCCAATTTCCCAAAAATTGACAAGTAGTCCAACGGGTTCTCCTTCTTTCTTTTTGTAACAAAGCGGAAAGGGAATGGTCTCTCCCCCTTTTTCTCCTCTACCGGTCCCTCAGCAACCTTCTTGGAATCTTTCGTGGGCAAATTCTGGGTCTGAGCCTCCGTTCTGGATTCTACCTCTTGATTGGGTTCCTTCCTGACCAGTACGCTCTCGGGTTCACCTCCTCCACATGGCGTCTCCCCCAAGAGAAATTGGTCCTGCTTCCGCGGCATGGATCTCTTTAGCTCTTCCACTGAGATGGTGTCGCCCCCTATCTTCGTTCCACTCGGCTCTCCACTTGGTTGTTTCGGTCGAGGTCCATCATAAGTAGTTCCTGACCTCAATGTAACCTTACTCACATTCGCCTTTTCGGGTATTTGGACTGTAGACGGGAGTTTTCCTGCATTTCCTCTTATTTCACCCATAGAACTGGCCAGTTGGGACAACTGCTTATTCATCATATCCATGTTCGCTTTATGTTCCTTCTGGGCATTTTGCATCCCCTGCACCACTTCGTTGTGGGATTGCAACTCGCCCTTGATACCTTGCTGCGACGCGAGCAGTTCTCCCATCATGTCTTCCATGGATCTCCTTGGCCTGTTAGGGTATTGTGACTGATTCGGGCTTTGGTGTTGGTTGTACTGGGAACTTTGGTTGGGCTGGAAATTTTGGAAGTTTTGCTGGTTCTGGTTAGGTGGGTACTGGTTATACTGGCCAGGAGGGTTGTACTGGTCCTGGTGATATTGGTTCTGATTTTGGTTTTGGAACTGATTTTGGTTCTAATGGTACTGGGGTGCTTGATTCGGCTGATTTTGATAATTTTGGAAGTTTCTCTGGTGGGGTGGTACATAAACAGGATTTTGGTTTTGGGATTGTTGGTTCCTTCCTGACCAGTTGAACTGGTGGTCCGGGTTCGCTAGTCCACGGTTGGGGTTTTGGTTTTGGTGGGGGTTATATTGGTTCTGACCTTGACCCTGGTTTTGATTTTGGTTCCCTTCTCCCCATCGAAAGTTTGGGTGATCCCTCCATGGTGCTTCCCGTTGTCTCCCCTGGATCCAATTCCCATTTGAGTTAAAATACCCGGCAATATTAGCCTGTTCCATACTGACTAAGTTGTTTGGCTGATCATAGCTCGGTCTTTGGTTTCCCTGTTCTGCTCCCTTGCCGTTCCCAACTAGGGAAACCGACGGTGTATTCTTCTCGATTGCGCTCAGGAGTGACTTCTTCAGCTCATCCATCTTCAAATCCATCTTCTATTCAAGCTTCTGCTCCTGGTCAGTAGACGAGGCACTTGCAACCCTTTCTCGGTTGTATCCATCCCTTGAATGGTCATACTCCTTCTTCGCACTCAGTAGCTTCCTTAGGACCCTCTTTGCTTCGCTGACCCGTAGTTGTGTGAAGCTTCCTCCCGACGACGAATTGGCCAGGTCCTTGGTTGTTATGTTCATCCCCTCATAGAAAGTATGATGTATCTCAATGTCTGCCATGCGATGATTGGGACATGCATCTAAAAGGCTCATATACCTCGCCCAATAATCGCTCAAGGGTTCATCGTACCCTTGCTTCACACTAGTTATTTCCCTCTTCAGCGCGCTCGTCTTGGATGACGGGAAAAACTCGCCTAGGAATACTGACTTGAAATCGGCCCAACTCTCAATGGAGTCGAGGGGCAGGCGCATGAACCAGGTGTTTGCCTCCCCTTTCAAAACGAACGGCAAAACCTTCAATCTGTAATCATCCTCGGTCTCCCCTGCTGGCCTCCTCTGCGCCCTACAAATCTTACAAAACTCATGAAGGAACTCGTAAGGCCCTTCGTAACTCTTCCCGCAGTATGTAGGCAGAATTGCGATCACATGAGGCTTTACATCACAGGCAGTTTGTCTTGGGGTCACAACTATGGCTTGAGGTGGTTCTCCCTTGGTATGTGCGTTCAGTGTCCCGATCTCAGGATCTTCTTCTCCTTGAGCGGCCATCCTTCTCGGGTTTCCCTCTATCCTTGGTATCTCTTCCGGTATTGGTCCTTCTATGGTGTATTGCTCCTCGTCACTACTCGAACCTAAATCAGACAAAGCCATCGACAAATCGGATCGAGTGGTTACGAGTATAGATCCTCGCCGAAGTATCTTCGGCCTCCACTGGTCAGGAGCCGAGCTGCTGCTCATAAACTGAAACGAAAAGAAAAGAGAAAAATTATGAACAGTATATACGCCAAAATAACACTCTCAATAACAGCTAATAACGCCATCCATCCCCGGCAACGGCGCCATTTGAAAGAGCAGGTTTGTGCAGGTGTCGTTTCAAGCAAAGGGTGTATCCTACTGATCAGTATGGAAGTCCCTGCTAATCCTGAACCTGGTATCAATAAATCCTCAACCCTCTTCTACTGGATAGTATAGTGAAGGTAGGGGTCGAATCCCACAGAGATGAATGCGTATTTGGAATTGTGGTGATATTCTGGAAAGGTTTGGTTAGCTACCACGCTTGGGTTGAGTCTCTACCTAGGCAAGGAATTGAAGGTGGTATCCTACTGGCTAGGAGGTGTGAGAGGATTCTGATATGCAGCTGTGTACATGGACATGGTGAAACAGAAAATATTCGAAGAGTACTAGGTTTCTATTTTGGGCTAAACAGAATATCAGAATGTAGTGATAGTTAGGTGACTAGGCCTGCAGATCTGAAAAGTAGCAGCTGAAAGGTAAGGACAAAAGTAAAAAGTTGTCAAAAAGCAAAAGTGGTCCCAAACTTGGATATGGACATCATCTTCTTCAACAAACACAAACTAAAATCAGAAAACAAACCACATTCAGCACCATAAAAACACAGATTAATAACTCACGAACACAGATCTACAATCAAAAATTCCAAATCGAAAATCAAACATCGAAACTGAAATCCCGCCTACTGATCAGCATGGAAGAAAACAGGAAACACATAACTGCACCTTTCATGAAACAAACCTCTATGAAATAAAAGTAAACAGATTATGCTAACTCGAAGAAATAAACTACGAACTGGAAACACACGATTCGATACTCAAAACGACCAGAAACTCTAGATCTAAGCTAATTAGGCAGAAGGAAAGGAGATCGGCGAAGTAAACTGAACAGAAAACAACTTCATAGCATAAAACATGTTCGGATCTTCAAACAAAGTACTTCTAGGCAGTGAAATTCAAAAGCAAACAAAGATCCAGCGTAAGGAAAAACAAGCAATTTAACTACGAAAGCGAAATAAAAGTGTTTTGCCACGTCGGGCGATGGAACTTCTAATTACAATCTTGCTGACTAGATGAGAACGTCTGGAACTCCGTGAACTTCTTGACGACCTTCAAGTGACCATGGCAGTGGCGAGGAACGAGACTCTGGACTGGGCTGAAGGACTGAACTACCTAGAGAATTCTACCTAAGAGTGATGATGATGAATAATCTTGTTCTCTCTCCATGTGGCTTCCTTTTATAGGGAGGCTTACCCTTGATTTTAGGGTAAAACCTTGTGGTGAGATGACTTCTTTGCCCTTAATTGTGGTTGATCAGTCCCAGCTATCCTTCTTCTCCATCTCGAGCCATTTTCGCATGTATACTGGTCAGTATGCAGTCGTCCTGACGCCCTTTTCACCTGAAGTATTTGAAGCTTTGCCTACTGGCTAGAACACTCACCCTGCACACTTAAGCAACTTGTTTTGCAGATAAAGTTCAAATATGCACATCATACTGACCAGTAACCAAGGCCTAGAATGCGACTTATCAACCTCGCAAACCTTTTCCCGAAACACTTCCGGGATTGTTGATTCCCGACGATGGGATCGTACGAGACAGTGATCTAGGTGTTGTACACCGCCAGCGTTTCGAGGTTATTGTACGGATGCCGGCCTAGATCCTCTTCCTCTTCTTCCTCGTCCTCGCCCGCCTGGGGTTGTACACCGCCTCGGCCACCTCCACCGCCTCGCCCACCTCCACCGCCTCGGCCTACTCCCGGCGTGGGATCAACGGGAAAATCCTCCCGGATCTGGGATAATCCCTGCGAATACCGCGGGGCGGAGGGACAGACATATGCATCAAGGTCAAAATTGGGTGGTTGGTAACCCCCGGCGTCGCCGAACCCTGGGTCCCCGGCGTTGACGAACCGGAACCGCCCAATGTGTTGATCATGGTCTCCCAATCGCCGAACGCGTTGAGATCCCACCCACCGGAGCCGGAACCGCCGTAGTTGCCGTGCCGTCGCCGGACATCTTGAGTTGTTATATGAAAATTTGAGAGAAAATTTGAGAGAAAATTTAGATGATAGGAAGAATAGACGTGTAGTTGTGTGTGAAATGAGGATGAGTTTAGGAGTATTTATAGAGTAAAAAAATTAATTAAAAATAAAAAAAAAAAAACAAAAAAGCGGTATTATTACCGTTAGAAAATTTTTTTCTTTTATTTTTATTTTATTTTTTTAAAATTCGATTTTTTTAAAAAAAAATTATTTATTGCGTCAGCACGTGACGACACCCACTCGCGGGCCAGCGAGTGGGCGTCACGCACGACGCCGGGTCGCGCCACGTCGCCTAGGCACGTGGCGAGACAGCCCGTCTCTTGGCTCGACGGAACGCGACGCGGGACGAGATGCGGGATGGCGCGGGACGGGACGGCGAGCTGCAACGCGTCGCGCCGTGGTCCCGTCTCTCCGGGATGGGACGCGAGACGCCGGCGAGACCTGTAGTGGATGGTCTAAGTATATCTCCGTAAATCTATTCTTCTTTGTCATAGTAATATTTTGAACAATAAGTTGTTTTTATTTTCTATTAGGTGTGTCTTTGCATCTATACTTATTTATTTTTCTATATCTTGATTCATACAATAATTCATGAAATAAAAAATAAAAAGAAATAACACCGCAAGAATTATACATGAGTGCAAATCCACTCTAAACTAGAAAAAGAAATAGGAAAAAACACTATTATCCATAAATATAGATGTCAATAGAAGATTTAGTTGACTGTATGTCAACTATATTTAGTTGACATATAAATATTTTCGTATTGATACCCATAACGGTAACGTAGAATGTTGACATAATATAGTTGCCATTTATCAGTTTAAGATAATTATTAATTGATCTATCTCTTAACTTACTAATGTATATATTGTTTCTCTTGATTGCAGTTTTAGCCTGCAAATTTTTACTACAAGTTTGTGGATTTATAAAATCGAACTTCAATTCTTTTTTTTGGTTACAATAGAGGGCATAGCACTTAAGAAAATACTACAGCCTATCCAGCTTGAACATATGAGGTTCTCAAACGATCGCTCAATAACAAGTTCCGTACCCCAATTGGTGGCTCATCATATAAGTACATACCTGTATCCCGACCTGACGACTAGCTTGCTAAAAAATCTGCAACTGAATTAGCCTCACGATATACGTGTTTGATTACCACAGACCAGTTTTTGTCACACATACTCCAAATATTTCGAACGAGACTGAAACAACTTCCATCCTCTCTATTCGAGTTAATCATAAAGACCATTGCTTGGTTGTCACTCTCGACTTCAAGACTTCGTATTCCGTTGTCCCAGGCAAGCTGCAGACCATCACATATGGCCCATAATTCAGCCACAATTACCGAACCATGTCCTAAGCTCCTGGAGTATCCTTTGAACCAGACCCCGACATCATTCCTAATAACACCACCGGCTGATGCCACTTGAGATACTCTCTTCACTGCCCCGTCCGTATTGAGCTTCCAGCTACCGATGTTGGAGGGGACCAACTAACTAACTTGCTCAATGGAACTGTAGTCTTAACTTTGCATGTAGCATAGTTTTGCACAGCTTGCACCCAAGACCTGCTCTGGCTTATCATGCTATCCACCGACCACGTCTCACCCTCAAACACTTTAGCGTTCCTGTTTTTCCATAGTCTCTAACAAATTAAACCAAATATAGTACTCTAAGAGTAACCATCTACTACTTTGCTTGAGTTCAAATTTTCAATCAACCAAGTCTCAAATGGAATAGAGATGAATCTGAACCAAGTATCCCTTGGGACTATCTTACTCCAAACGGAAGAGGCAGTCTGACAACATCTCAGGACGTGATCAATGGATTCTTGTGCTACCAACAAATAATACAAGTTGCATCATCAGTAATATGTCTGCGACACCTCTCAACATTGGTAAGTAATCAGTATTTGAAAGCAAGCCATAAAAATTACCGAACTCTCTGAGGGCCTTTATAACTCCAGATTGAGACCCAACAATTATCCTCTGTACCCCACCGATCACGAGACAAATAGCCATATGCTTCCGCCACCGAGCACTTCCCATTTGACTTCCACCGCCAAACACAAAGATCATCGCCTGCTTCCTCATTTGGGGGGCATACACTAGAAATTTGCATAGCTGTCGGCTGAGTAATAACAACATTTAAATTAGTCCACTTCCAGTTCCCACGCTCATCCACAAAATCACAAACATAGGCATCAACTTCAACAATCGCATCACTTACCGTATGGTTGATTAATGGCCCTAAACTCGGGATCCACACATCTAGCCAAAATTTTGTGAGCTTCCCATTACCAATCGACCAACAAACACTATCATGGACATCATTCTAGACTTTCGATAAGGAGCCCTAGAGAAAGGAACCATTGGCTCGTTTTATTGTAGCTGGGCACCCTTTATTGATCTTATACTTCTCCCTTAATATTCGCACCCATAAAGCATCATTATTCAAAATAAATCTAAACCCAAACTTCACCATAAATGCTTGATTGTGGACTCTGAGGTCGCGAATGCCAAGGCCACCCGATCTCATAAGCTGACACACAGAAACCCAACTCACAAGTGGCAGCTTTTTTTACCATCTGAGGCACCCCATATGAACTGCCTAATAAGCTTTTCAATTTCTGTAATTACTGCTGCGGGAAGGAGGACCACCTGCATGCAATAACTCGGAATTGCAGTAAGCACTGCTTTGGCTAATGCAATTCTCCCAGCTAGAGACAACGAACTTGCACTCCATCCACTCAACCAGCTCGGACTTTGTCAATTAGGTATTGAAAATTATTTTTCGTGACCCTTCCATGGAAGATTGGGATCCCCAAGTATTTTCCCAAATTACATACTGACCGAAACTGCAAATGATTCTCTATGGCTTGCGCAAGACTGACATCTGTATTCGGAGAAAAAAATAACTGAGTTTTGCTTGCACTCACTTTATGCCCCGAATGGTGACTGAACTTGTGTCCAGGATTGACTTTAAAGTTCTTGCGTTCTTCATATCAGCTTTGCAAAATAGCACTAAATCATCAGCAAAGAACAAATGAGAGATTGAGGAACCATGCCGAGCCAGCCGAATAGGATCCCAATCCCGGTCCTGAACTGATTTATTAATACTATGGCTCAACTTTTCCATGCCCAAAATGAACAGATAAGGCGAGAGGGGATCTCCTTGACGAATACCCCATTCAGGTTTAAACACGCTCGTAGGAGAACCATACCATAGCACCTGCATTGTGGCTGTGGACACACATTCCATGATTGGCAGGGCCTCGAGAATGGGCGCGAATAGAGTGTGGATCAAGTTATATGGAAGATAACCGAACCGGTTGGATCAGTTAGCAAATGTCGTTACCACTTGATCAATGCAATCTCGCTGTTACTCGTTTCCTACCAAAGTAATTTATAAACTCCCAATTTTGCACTACTTTAACAGTAAAGCGGCAAGTTCGGGGTCGATCCCACAGAGAAGCTAGTGTATCAAGTGTGCGAGTAGTGAACAGAGGGTTAGCTGCTGCCACGCTTTAACTTTGGGAGTTTTTAACTACTGATTTTACTCTAGACAGAATTTAACTTACTAACTTGATCAATGAAATTTTAACTACTGGGTCAAGTGTATTTCTGATAGGAATGAAAATTAACTACTTAGAACAGTAAACACGATGATGAAAAAGAAAACAACTTTGATTAAAACTAAACTCAGAACAGTACAGCGTGAAATTTAAACTAAGCTAACACTTCGGAAAATACGAAAGCAAATAAAACCGAGGAGATCCTCGGCGGGAAACTTAAGAATACGCCAACAGATATCAAGTATTCTGCAGCGCTCCTTCGATCGCCCTTTCTAACTAAGCATTACTTTATCTAAGCTATCTAGAGAACTGAACTAAACTAGAGAGCTAAGCTAAACTAAACTAAAGACGGAAAGTAAAGGGTCCGATCATTTAATGTGGTAGCACATCCTCTATTTATAGGCACGACCTCCAGCTGGATAACGATCTTGGCAGGGAATATTCGTTCACGCTGAGTGCGAGCGACTCATCGATTGCTACGTGCTCTCCTTCTAGAATGACGACGCTTTTCAGTAACAGATTCTTGACTCAGCTCCGTACTTGCGTCTCATATATCAGCACGTGTCCCCTTCTAGAACGTTGCCCTTGCAAACCGAATGATGCGCAGCATCCAGCTCATTGCCTCGCGTGTCCTTCTTTTGGAAGCCTGTGGTCCCCTCTTTGTCTGCTTGATTACTCCCCTTGATCAACTCCCCCGATTTCTGGCCCTTTTTGCCTATTGTACTTGCTTGATCAGTTTGGCCTTGTTGCCTTGGTCAAGTGGCATTCCTGCACATTTAACACTTGTTTTGCTCGATAAACCGATCAAGTAGCGTGCATTTTACCCCTAAACCGATGCATGAAATGAGCCTTATCAATGATCAAACTAATAAGCTGCTGAGGCAACCCCAGATCCATCATACAATCCTCCAAAAAACTCCCACCGAATCTATCATATGCCTTTTCTAGATCCACTTTGATCGCCATCCACCCTGTTTGAGTTTTGCATTTATTCATGGAATGGACGCATTCTTGAGCAATAACCACATTGTCAGTTATACTTCGACCAGCAATAAAGCTTACTTTGTTCGGAGAAACCACATATTTCATGAAATTAGCCATCCTCCTAACAATGATCTTTGTGATGAGCTTGTAAAGAACTGAGCATAGGCTAGTAGGCCGAAATTCCGTTAAAAATTCCGGTTCTTGGACTTTTGGAATGAGAACCAGAGAGGTTCTATTGAGGGCATGCTCAAGGGGAGCTCCCTGGAATACTCCCATGACCATCCGACATATCGAGTCTCCAACCACTCCCCATTGAGATTGAAAAAATTGTGCATGTAGCCCATCCGGCCCCAGAGCTTGTAGAGGCTTCATTTCAAAAAGAGCTGACCGTATCTCTTCTTTCGTCATATTTGCATTCAAGATCTCCAAGTCCTTCAGCTTAATGGCAGGAAAGCAGCCCCGCAATGGATATGGCCCTGGCCATAAATCTGAAACTGTGTATAGCTGCCGATACAAAGAAAGAGCCGAGCTTTGGAGTTCACTAGGATCAAAGCACCACTCGTCCCCTGATAACCGAAGGGCCTCAATTTTATTTTGATGTCTGCGAGCAAGTGTCCGATTGTGGAAGTATTTCGTATTCCTGTCCCCAAATTCTAACCAATCATCCCTTGATTTTTGGCGCCATAACATTTCTTCTAGGTCAAGCACCTCCTCAAGCTCATCCTTAAGCTTTTGCTCGAGATCCACCAAATTATGAGAATGATGGACCTCAAGTGCGGCTTAGGCCCCTTTAATTCGAGCTATTAATTTTCGTTTTCGATTGCCAATATTGCCAAAAGTCTCTCTATTCCATAGTTTTGCTGACTCGGTAAACTGTTTCAAAAGTGAGGTAATAGAAGGTTACTCCCTGACCATTCTAGGAAAGTCCTGGTGCTGCAACCATCCTGTAAAAAACCGAAATGGTTGTTCCTCGTGCCGTCTCAATTCGCCTCCTATATTAATCAATATAGGCCTATGATCATATTTAATCCGTGGGAGGTGGAAAAATTGACGTTTCGGGCCGAACTTCAGTTCTTTAATTAGTAATATAGCGCAAGACTTGAACTGTGGGGAAGTTTTTCGAGAGTCATTCAATTCCGAAAATAATAAGGTGGAAAATTCATAATGTTGAATGATTTATGAAAATATGATGGTTGAAATCGGATCATTCCAAACTGACCCGCGAGCAGGAAAGGTACAAAAATGGGAAATAGTAATATTAGTAAAGAGGAAAGAATATGACTTTGAAAATAAAATCAGATCTAATATGAAGAAACCCTGAAGTATTAGATGCTTTACGTGTCACATTGAAAATACAATCGGATCTAATAATATAATGTGAAGAAAGCCTAAATTATTAGATGCTTCCAGTAGTAGTAGTAGTTATTATCATTATTTGTAGTAGTATTATTGATCTATATATTTTTCTAGAAGATGGCAGCGATTCAAATCAGGCATAGTAGTTAATGGGAAGGTCATTATCATTTACCACGAATTTTGAAAATCAGGATCTAATTTTCAAAATAATATTTGTTGACTCGAGTCACTGTACATGGTAATCCACGAATATTTGAAAATTAGTCTATTTTGGATCCATGCAGAAAATTTACAAAATTTGAAACTTTAATTGTTCGCCTCAATATGTTAGCTTGGCGTAAATTGTGGTCCAAATGTGTTGGGCAGCCTTGAAGACCAACGTGACAGCCATGAACACCTTTTCCATCACATATTACAAATAATTTGTCAATTCAAATTACGTTACTCCTCCACCATAAATGCTTAATTATCTCTTTTATATATTGGAAATTATTTAGGAATATATATTGTGTTCAACTAATTCAACTTAATATTGTGCGACTAAGATGGAGATACTGAGATTGTATTTTATATGTAGAAGCTATTAAAAAAGATGCATGTTTATCACATTTAAATATGCTAGTACTACTTTTTAGGTTTAATAGAGTTATTGATTTTGGAATTAATTCCTAAATACAATTATGAATAGCTCACACAACAAAAGCAATACTTTCTCCGTCCCAAAAGAATATGTACATTGGGTTCGGCACAAGTTTTAATGCAAAATTGGTAAAGAAAGATAGATGTAAAGAGAAAAATAATTAATAAAGTATTGTTAGTGGAGAATGAGTTTCACCTCATTAGGGAGAAAAGAGTTTCCAAAACTAGAAAGTACGAATTCTTATGGAATGGACTAAAAATTATAGAAGTAACGTATAAGAGCATTTTTAAGGGAAAAAGGTAAATTGGGAAGGTATACCTCATTTACCTTCTTAAAAAGGTAATTATACCTTTTCAAAATGTAATGAACTCCAAGAAAAGAAGATAAATAAAAAAGACAAATAAAAATAACTACACCCTCCGTCCCCCAAATTTTGTCACAGTTTGATCGGACACAGGTTTTAAGAAATGTAATGGAAAGTGGGTTGAAAATGTTGGTAGAATGTGAGTCTTACTTTTAAAGTATTAGTTTTATAATAAAATGTGAGTGGGAATAAGTTATTGGTCCACTACAAAAAATGGTAAAAAAGTGAAATGTGATAAAATTTCAGGGACGGAGGGAATAACTTTTTCCCTTTTGTTCCAAAAAGAGGTAAAGATACATTCTCAAATGAATAAAGGTATATTACTTGCTCAAATACCCTTTTCCTTAGAGAATGAAATTTTATATAGAAAATGTAAATATAGTAGTTGTTTCTCTTTATTTTTCCATTTACCTCTTCCCTGTAGATGCTTTAACGAATTAGTGTAACGGCAATAATGACTTAGCCTTAATTTCATATAACGAATTAGTGTAACGGCAATAATGACTTAACCTTAATTTTATACTCTGGATAAAAAAATCAAGAAATACTACCATTTATATCTCAAGATTAACAACTATGAATTATGATAGTCAACTCAAACCCTTAAGAAATTTCGAAAAACTTAAATATGGATAATTAATTACTATATATTTCACTAACAATGACCTTGACTTCATATATCTGCAATATTTTAAATAAATTTCATCACAAATTAAATCAAGCTTGATAACAAGTAATTTAAACTCAAGTTACTAAGGACTGAAAGAGCTGCGTTGAAATTAAAGAGCACTAAAGTTAGAGAAGGTACACAACTACAAATCTACAATCATACACCAGAATTTATCAAATTTACCCTCTTTTGAATCATAATGTCGAAATTTACTTTATTGGTTATTGACTTATTGAGCACCAAATCACTGTATGAACGAAATAAATCGGTGAATTGAGACGTATATAATATAAGAGCATCCACAACCGTGCTCTTGCCAATGAGCATGGATGTGGATCTGGTCCCATTATTTTTGTCTGCTCTTAGATAAAAGCACAACACTCACATCCGTGCTCTTCCACAAGGACGAGCACAAGGATCCCACCATTCTATTATTCAATTTAAATAAAAACATTTCCACAAAATTAAAATACATTAAAAATACCTGGAATAATATTACAAAATACATTAAAAATTTAAAATTACATAATTAAAATCCTAAAAAATAAAAATTACATAATTAAAATCTTAAAAATTAAAAATTACATAATTAAACTCCTAATAAATAAAAAATATATAATTCAACTCCTAAAATAAAAAAACCACTACTCGTGGCCGAATTTCGTCCAAATGTGTTTGATTAGGTCTTCTTGTAGCTCAACGTGGGTTCGGGTATCGCGCATTGTGTGCCTTGTTTCGATCCTCTCACCCATCGTCGTATGCACACCTCGGCGTGGGGGAGACCTCGCGCTTGAGCTTCCGGCTTCATCCTCGTCGTAAAAGCTAGCCGCCCTCAGTCCTTCGTCGGCTATAATCATGTTGTGTAAGATAATACACATGTACATGATGTCGGCAATATTTTTCACGTACCACAGCCGAGACGGGGCCTTCACTATGTTGAATCGGGCTTGAAGGACCCCAAAGGCTCTTTCAACGTCTTTCCGCGTGGACTCTTGATGCTGCGCAAAAAGAACCCTTCTCGGGTCTTGCGGGTTGCTGAGCGTCTTCACGAAAGTCGACCACCTTGGGTAGATACCATCGGCGAGATAGTAACCCATGTGGTATACATTTCCGTTGCCGGTGCCTAAAGTAATCTTCCGGAAACCGCCGCGGGTCGGCAAAATAGTCGGCAACGAGCCTTTCGGGGGCTCCCTCTCGATCACGATTGATGTAGCGGCGAGTTGATCTAGTTGGTTGATGAGGATGGGCGGGGGTATTCGCTGCGACATATGCTTCATAAGCGGCATGATGTTGTTCGTAGTATTCTTGTTCTTCGCGCTCCGCTTCCGCAATGAGATGGGTGAAATCCATTTGAGGTTTTGAGTGAGAGATGAAGGTGTAAATATTAAGTTGTATGAAAAATATGAATGAGAGATGATTTGATATGAAAAATGGGTGATGAATGTGTGTATTTATAGATGATTTTGGGGAAAAAATAATAAAAAAATACAGAAAACAGGCAAAAAAACGGCCATTTTTTGGGATTGGGAAAAAATATTTTTTTTTTATTTTTTGGTATTATTTTGGATTTAAAAAAATGATTTTCCAACGGATATGCCGTTGGCCAATCACACGCTGCCACGTCGCCTGCTCGCTGGCACAGACGTGCTCGATGCATCGAGCAGTGCCGTGCCAGCGTCGGAAAGCTCCTCCGCGCCGCTAGCACGGACGGACGGACGAGCACATGCTCTCCGTTGTGGATGCTCTAACTCCATATGGAAGATCAGTAAATTTTATTCGATAGTGAAAAATTAGCATAACCATATATAGAAAATTAAGGCAGATTTTTATTTATTTTTATTTGTATAGATTTCTCTATTTTAATTGAACTTTCAATTTACTCAATATATATTTGTGACTCATTTTTTACTAAAGCGATCCATGCATGCATTATAACTATCGCCATATGGCCAATCCTCCAATTAGCTAATAAATTACTTTTTCTCACTAAATTAGGAGTAATACTTTCTTAGGCCTGTAAATATAGTTTTTTTTTTTTAAATTTTGATCCGTCCCACAAATTAGCCTATTTCTATATTTAGTAAGTTTTTTATCTCATGAGGTGGACTCAGAAGTGGACCTACATGGGCATGGGCAGTGGTACTAAAAATAGTTACGATGAAGTTTGAAAATCCAAATAATGTTTTGGATGATTTGGTAGATGTGAATACATTGGGTATACAAATCTTTTAATAAAAATTATCAGTATATCTTTAAAAAATACTCTTTTTAAGCAAAATTTTAATTATTTTTGTACAGGTGAAACAATTTTTAGAAAGATAACTACATTTTAAAAGTAAACCTTTTAGCATAAAGAATTTATGAAAAAAATTCAATTATTTAAAAACAGTTATAGATATTTTATTAGTAATGAATGTTGTTATATGAATAAAAATATAATGATTATAAAATAGATAATATAATTTAGAAATATATCTTTTGATTATTTGAGTATTAGTTTGAAAAGAATAGTACAAATTTATTCGTGTAATTGTTATAACAAGAAACAAGGTAATATATTATATCTATTCTTTCAATTATTTGAACAAAATCAATTGTTTTAATAAAACATGAAAAGAATTAAAGAAGTAAAACGAAAAGAAATCAAATCAATGGTTTCAAAAACAAGAGAAAAGATCAAGATGTAAAAATTAATGAGACAGGGTCAAACTTGAGACCTCTTGGCTGACATAGCAGTGTTCTACCGCTGGGCAACTAAGAGCATCTCCAATAGAGATAGGTCAGCCATAGCCTAGCCACAAACTCCACCTGCCACATTATTAGCACTAAAATCTTCTCCTGCCACATCATCAGGACAAGCAACTGAACAGTCATAGCCTAGCCACAATAAACAAAATTATAAAAAACAAAATAATTAACAATCACATAAAATACAGAATTAAATTTACGACACATATACGGAAAAATTCAATAATAATATTAAAAGTTTAAAAAGTACATTAATTAAAAAAAGTACATTAATTAAAAAAAATTACATTAATTAAAAAAACTCCTCCTCCACACACGAGCCCCCCGCCTCCGTCTCACTCCTCGCCGTCGTCACCGTCGCCGCCGCTATCCGTGACCCCCAAATCTGCTGCATCTGAGCCCGTGTCTGAGCCCCCAACTGTGTCGCGGTGGCATTCAAATAGGCCCGCATACTCACGAGCATTGAGTGAAGAAAACTCTTCTCCTCGGGGTCAGTTGCCGCCTTTCAGTCAGCTAAGATCTTGTAAATCTGAGCCCGCGTTTGTTGACACGCGAAGAAGGCAAGCTCGGCTGTCGACCTGCCAACAGGGGGATGCCTACTGGACCTCCTGGGACCCCTGGCGAGCCCGTTGCGCCCGCCTTTGACCAATCGGGCGAGTGCGGCGA
This sequence comes from Salvia splendens, assembly GCF_004379255.2. NCBI lineage: Eukaryota > Viridiplantae > Streptophyta > Magnoliopsida > Lamiales > Lamiaceae > Salvia > Salvia splendens. The sequence continues at coordinate 13,350,657 of NC_056033.1, forward strand.
GTAAACGTGGGAGGGGACGGGAACTCCTGAACATCCTCGGGGAGGTCGTGGGAACCGCCGCTGCTGCCGCCGCTGTAATCACCGGTATAGTTCAGTCGTTGCTTCTTCGGCCAGCCAGCATCGACACCTGCCCGAAACTTCTTGGAGTCCATCAGCACCTCATAGCAGTTCCAGTAGGTGAACTCCGTATAAAGCCCGGGCACGGGGAAGACTTTCTCCGCTATCCTCCTGCAGTTCTCGTCAGTTTGGCCATTAGTCTGCATGCGGAGGGTGTTGGTGTACAAGCCTGAAAATCGGGAGACCACAGCCCTGATTCAGTCCCACCCCTTCCGGCACTCCTCCCCGTTGCGTGGCCTCCCCTCCGGGCAAAATGCCTTGTAGGCTGCTGCTATTTTCGCCCACAAGTTGACGATCCTCTGATTGTTCGAGGCGAGGGGATCAACGCAAACACTCACCCACGCCTTGGACAACGCGACGTTCTCCGCATCCGTCCACTTCCTCCGTATCGGGCTCTCGTCATCAGCCAGCTGCGACGACTCGCCGACCACCCTCTTGCCCTTGCCCTTCTTCTTCTTTGGCGCGCCCCGACCCCGCCCTACTCCCCCCGTTTGAACGGGAGTGTCCGCATCCCCGAGATCGATCCACAGCTCCTCTAAGGAGAAAGTATCACACCCAGAGAACTGCGTCTCCGATGGGGTCGATGTGTGCGAAGAAGCAGTCAAAAAATCAAAACTGGGGCGATAGACGTTGTCCCCCCTAGGGTCCCCTGCATCCCCGGCTGCCATCCCGGCATCATCTGCATCCCGGGTGCCTACCCCGGCTGCCATCCCGGCATCATCTGCATCGTCGGTCCGCCCTGCATCCCCTGCCATCCCGGCATACTACCCCCGGATGCCATCCCGGGCATCATCTGCTGCCAAGGGTACATGTTGTAGTACCCGGCCATCGGACCCCATCCACTTCCCACGGGTACCGTGGTAGTTTGAGACCCGCTTGTCACTGGAGTAGACTCGTTGTTGTGCTCCATTTCGCGTTGTTGCTCTTGTACAGAATTAAGATAGAGAGAAAACTCGTTAAAACAAGTGGTACGAATGAAAATGACGTGCAAATCGAGTATATAGTGTTTCGAAAATTAAAAAAAAATAAAAATCGGTTGGCCGATCGCTCGCCGATCGGGAGCCTGCAATGGCGGCCAGCCGATCGGCGAGCGCATCGGCCAGCGCCCTGGAATCGGCGTGCGCTCGCCATTTTTCTCGCTGATTTGGCGCTCGCCTGCTGCAATGGTTCGGCGAGCGGACCGGCTAGCGCCGGGAATCAGCTAGCCGGTCCGCTCGCCGCCATTGTGGATGCTCTAAACAATAACTTCCCATATCCAATTTAATTTGGGATACAATTTTTGTTGAGTTTGAGATACAATCTTGTCGGGCAAAAATTACACGGATGAAACAATGAGAAAATTACACAGAAACAATTGAAAAATTACACGGAAAAGCTTGTGGAAAACGGTAAGCCGAGTCGAGGAGTCCTCTTTCCGCAAGACAAGATACGCCCCGGTAGTGCTCTCGGTTTGGCATGTCATCCTCAAAGATAAAACGGCTTCGTCTCTGAAATAGCAGCACCGCTAGTAGCAGAACTTTGGCGAACGGGAGTAAGGCGGGGCCAGAGCTTCGACGAGAAGATTATGCAGAGAGGGAGAGAGCGTGTATGCAATAATGCTTGTGTGACGCCCCGGATTTTAGTCGGATTTAATAGCTTGATTAATTCTCGTTTGGAGGACGTAGAATTTTCATTGTAATATCCGGCGCTGGAACAAATCAAGCATATTGAAAGAATTTGAGTACAAAAGAAAAGTTTCAAGAATAAAAGTAATTGGGATACTTTTATTAAGGAAAAGTGAGTGCATACAAATAACTCAATATCCAAATGCTTGATTAAGGAAATACTACACCCCACTTCTTGAGCTACAAATTCAAGTATTTCATAAAAATGGACATACAACTTTCATCTACTCCAAAACTAGGATGAGTAGGAGAGTAGGACAAAATGGTGAAGTAAGCCAATCTCTCCCCATCTTCCTCGGTCTTGGACGAGCCACAAAGTGCCAAAGAGATGACCTTGCACCTACAAAGTTTACACCAAAAAGGGGTTAGTTTGGAACTCACAAATAAAGGGAAAAGAAGCACAAGCTCAATTAGATATGAAGAATAGTAGAGTTATATAGGTCAACCATTAGGCTGCAAATTAGAGCTGGGATCAGCCCTTTTTATCTTCTCAAGTTTCACCAAAGTGTAAATTAGAGCAAATAGACGTGATAAAAAGAGCCAATGTATATGCTTAAAATAAGCATGGACTAGAGCCAATCTTTCCCACCATCCAAGGCTGAGGAAACAGCCAAGGAAGGTTAGTCTATTATTCACCAATTTAGCATGATCAACATTATTATAAAGCTCAGAAAGGGAGCTAAATTGTAGCCAAAATTAGGAGCTCAATGCCCAAGATTCTACCACAAGAGGCCAAGGCATGTTGCCTATAAATACCACCGTCCCCTTCCCCACTCCACAACTACATTCTGTCAAAATTTTCGCAAGGGAAGGAGTGCGACGGAGTAAGGGACGGCGGCACAAGGCGACGGCAGCAAAGAGGGCAGCCAAGAAAACCAAGAGAGTTCACCAAGTAATGTAACTTCCTCAACACCATATTGCATCATATAGAGCAGCCGTAAGTAGTCAAGGGCTTAGATTTCTAGGACTCGCGAAATAAGGTAGAGCTTAGAAACGACCATTACTCAACAAAACGGAACAATGCATAAATCACATAGGCCACACGAAACAAACAATGAGAACTTAAACATAGAACGAGGATATCAAGGCTATGAAATCTCTCCCCAATGGATAATGGAAATAATTTCACATAACTACTGCCACGATTCCCGAAAATCAAGCGGGGGAAAGGGGGAGGATGACTTAGCTTAGGGAAGGAGTCGCCGAAGCAAAGCCGAGAACGGTATATGGTGACGGCGGCGGAGCGAATCCCCGAGGAACTGAGTAGGCGACGAAAGCTCGACGGGAGAGAGCGCTGTGGGAGAGGGAACCTGCACCGGCGGAGCTCCGAAGCCCCGATGAGGTAACGGTGTTCTCGCCAAAGCGAGGGGACGCCGCCGCTTCCCCGATTCGGTTGTGAAGACGCCAAATTCGGAAGAGGAAATCAATTTCGGGAAAGTGAAAGAAATAGCGGGAGGAGAGGATGCGCCGGAGAAGGGCGTGGACGGCGATGATCGATTCACGCCGGAGATGGCAACGCGTCGAGGCGTGAGCGTGAGGAAGAAGACGCTGCGATGCTTGATTTTGGAAATTTTAGAAATTGGGAATGTAATTGAGAGAGAGAGAGTCGACGGATGGGGGAGTATAATGGTGGACCGCCTATTTCTTTTGTTTGGGCCACAAGGGAATAATGATTTTATCTGGGTTTTGGGCCAAGTTAAATGAGATGGGCCGATTAAATTTTGGGCCGAGGGAGTTTGGTTTGGGATGAACTACATAAATTATTTTGTTGGAATTAGAATTTTATTTTATTTGGAAAAGGATTAATTTAAGAAATTAAGCTTGGAGCTTAATTGAATTAATCTCCGAATAATTTAAGTTTCCCAAAATGGAAAGAGATGAAGCGAAGACGTGAAGGGCCGACCGGCGTCGCCCCGCTACGCCATGGGCGACCTTAAGAAACCTTAAGGAATTGTAAAATCCGAAAGAAAGGATTTAAGACAGATTTTAGGAATCCATATTTAATTAAGAGAAAATAGAATTTATCCAAATTAGTGAGCAGAATAATTTAAGTGCCGTCGTACAGTAAAGCCGAGTTAGGATTTAAGAAAAATCCTATGAGCCGAGACTAAGAGATAGGATGCATGCATTCTTTTCTAAAAAAAATAGTTCAAGTATTAATTAGCGTGTTATGGTATTTATTTCTAAAGGAGAATTTATTCGAGGGCAAGTGAGGCCAAACGAGGATTTTAATCGGAGATAAACATACCAGGTGGGCTTTCTTTTAATATCCAACACTATAGTGTGGATATAAAGCAAATATTTTGAAGTTATGAAATATCATCTTTTCTCAAAAATGGGGATGTGATTTATTTTAAAGTTGTTGTCATGCCATAAAATGTTTGTTTTCGAGACCTGTCTGTGAGGGCTATATGCCGAGAGTTTGGCGATGCCAAAAATTTGGTAACGAATTCGGTTCCCAATAGGACCGCAAATCCTATTCGGAATGACGTGCGCGAGCGCTGTGAGCCATCCTGGAGAGAGGTTGGCCGGCGAGGGTGCTTGTTGAAGGCGGCCACCTTCACGGCACACTAGATTCTCAGACATGGTGGGTATATCAAGAACTTAGACTGATCAGTCGAACTTTTAAGATCACAAAAGAATTTAGTATGCTCGGGCCTTTTAAGAAAACCCCTGTGTGATACTGCTGATGGATGACAACTTATATTTGTATGTTTTGTTTTCGGCACGTGTCCACTGAGTACTCCTGTACTCAGCCCTGCATGTATTTATAAATGTGCAGGTTGAACGTCAAGATGGAGAAGAATTGATCAGAGTCGATGCTATTAAATAATCGTGTGGATTTCTCGACGATTCGTGTCTTCATACACAAAGTCGTTCAGTAGAGACCTATTCCGCTGTGTTTTGTTAAAAGAGAATAGTAATGTCTCATCATCGAACTCTGATTCAGTTGACATGTCGCATTATTCTACTATGAGAATTGTGATAAAATACTTGACTGTTATTTTGTAATATCACATTTGGCCTTCGACAAGTTCTTCAGATTCTACCCCTTTTCTATCCCCGCTTCTTTAATCCCCCATTAGTCGCGAATTACTCAATCTTGGTATCCTTAACGAGAATTGGGTCGTGACAGCTTGAGTTTGTTGTGTGGAGAATGCAATGGATGCATGTCTATTTATAGGCCAAGTCCACCCGCAAGGGTTGCTGGAGTCAACGGACATAATGTTTGTCATCAAGGCCATTGACCGTAACCGACGGGGGTTACTGACTAGTGCACTAGCCGTTGGGAGCAGAAGAGACACGATGCATCTGGACACACTACACGAGGGGATACACCATGGACCGTCGGGGTCCTTTTGTCTCCCGTTATGCGTCGGGGTCCAGCGGGGACCTTTTGTCTCCCGTTATGCGTCGGGGTCTAGCGGGGACATGACATGGACCAGGACCACCATGAGTCGGGGTCCGTCGGGGATAGCGTGGAGTTTGAGGTGGTCTAAAAAGAATAAGCGTGGCTTGAACCACGCTCAACGACCAGCTCCAAATAACAGCCCAAAGACCAATTGTCAAGATCCAAGTCCAAGTCCAAGTCACAAGGCACACGACGCCTGGTGCAGGGGTCACGGTGCACGGCTCGCGGGCGGGTGGCGGCGGCGTGCGCGTGTGGGATAATTAACACTCAGTTAATTAATCCCTTAGTTTTTCTCATAGCTCATTTCTAGCTTTATTGTGACCAACTTTAATATATTATTTCTCACTCACCGGGAATCAGATTTGAAAAAATGAATATACTACGGCCATCTACTCGGAACATAAATTGTCTTGTCACATTTATTATTAGTCAAAGTCATTTGACCAAGCACGATTTCAACAATCCCTCACATGACTGGAAATTGCTAAATGCGTATGTATGCAGACACAAGCTCAACCCTCAAGATGTATGTAAGCATAAGGATATGTAGTTTTTGGCTTTGAACCATCCATAGTCAACATCATCGGATACACAGGCGGACTAATAGCGCGATGCTTTGAACTATTCCTCCACGACGTGCACCGAGACAATGATGTTAACACTTAAACACCTCAACCCCATCCGTTCTCACGTTTTGTGTCCATTGCAGGCCTTGGACACCACTTTGGATTCATAAGTGCATTGTTTGAAGCGGCCCCATTTCACACTTACATAGGTGATTCATCGTTAAGTATCTTGCCATACTCGGTCTCCTTGAGAACTTTATCTCAACATGATTATTTAGGAATCATTAAAAGTCATAGACTTAACCTCACCACTAGGCAAGATTTTCAACACTCTATTACTCTCTAGGGAATAGATATAGATGAGTGTTCACACGAATTCTCATAGCTTAGTTTTCCCATTGAACCAAGTTTTTGGGATCTCCAGTCATCATGGTTGGGTTACCACTATGAAAATTCTTTTAGTTTGTGGATTTCAAACTCATTCCCTCTAGCAATTTATTCATTTGATCACGATTTAACCCTTTGGTTAGCGGATCCGCTAGATTATCCAATGACTTCACGTACTCAATTGTAATCACCCCCATTGTGATCAAATGTCTCACGGTATTATATCGTCGATGAATATGTAGAGACTTACCATTGTACAAGCCACTGTTTTCCCTCACAATAGCGGCTTGGCTATCACAGTGAATTAACACTGGAGGCACGAGCTATGACCAACATGAAATATCTTCAAGGAAGTTTTTAAGCCATTCGGCTTCTTCCGCAGCTTTATCTAAAGCTATGAATTCTGATTCCATGGTGGATCGGGCTATACATGTCTGTTTCATGGATTTCCACGAGACAGCACCACCCCCAATAGTAAAGACATATCCACTTGTTGAAAGTGAGTCTTTGTTATCGGATATCCAGTTTGCATCGCAGTACCCTTCAAGTATCGGGGGTATCTCGAAAAGTGTAGCCCATGATTTTGAGTATACTTGAGATACCTCAAAACTCTTACAAGAGCTTTCCAGTGCTCTTTGCTTGGATTGCTCGTATAATGGCTCAACTTGTTCACGGCGCAAGCAATATCAGGTCTAGTGCAATTAGTAAGATACATAATGCATCTAATGACCCGTGCATAATCTTATTTTGCAACGGGCTCACCCTTGTTCTTGCTCAAGTGAACCTTGAGCTCTATAGGCGTCTTAGCCGGGATGCCATCATAGGCGTTGAATCTCTTTAGTACTTTCTCAACATAATGAGATTGTGTTAAGATGATTCCTTCGGACGTTCTTAGAATTTTCATTTCAAGAATTACATCGGCTAGGCCGATATCCTTCATGTCGAAGTTTCTCTTTAACATGGCTTTCGTGTCGTTAATCGCTTGGGTGATACTACTCATGATTAACATATCATCAACGTAGAGACACACTATAACGTATCCATTATCAATGTTCTTAATGTAGACATATTTGTCACATTCGTTGATTTTAAATCCATTTGGTAAATCACGTTATCAAATTTTAAGTGCCCCTGCAACGGCGCTTGTTTCAATCCATATAGGGATTGTGTACAACAGCAATCGCCAAAAGCAGTCTTAACATCCATTTGATGAATCTCAAGATTGTGTACAATAGCAATCGCGAGAAGCACTTGAATTGATGCAATTCTCGTTACAGGTGAGTAGGTATCGAAGAAATCGTACCCTTCCTTTTGTTTAAAGCCTTTGACTACCAGTCGAGCTTTATACTTGTCCACTGTTCCATCGGCCTTAAACTTCCTTTTAATGACTCATTTGCATCCTAAAGGTTTAGCACCTTCAGGTAGATCAACCAATACCCATGTGTGGTTTAGCAAAATTGAATCAATTTTGCTTTGAACAGCTTCTCTCCAATGCAACCCGTCTGGGCCAGCAAAGGCTACTTTTATCGATGTTGGTTCTTCATCCAACATAAATGCAATATAGTTAGGACCAAATGTCTTTGGTGTTCTGACTCTGCTATCACGTCTTAGTACTGCATCGTTTGGATCATGCCTTGTTTGGTTGCGCGATTCCGGCTCTTCATCCGCTGATTTAGAACTACTTGTTTCATCCTCAATTCTCGTCTCAGAATTTAGTGCAATATTTTCCTTGTCTTTGTGAGGAAATATATTTTCAAGAAATACAACATTTCTTGACTCGATTGTTGTTCACACGGTCACAGTCGGTATTTCACACTTGTGGACAACAAATCGATATGCACTATTATTGAGTGCATACCCAATAAAGATGCAATCAGCCGTTTTAGGACCAATTGTAACTTCTTTGGGCAGAGGAACCATCACCTTTGCCAAACACGCCCACAATTTGAGGTATTTATAGGATGGCTTCATTCCCTTCCACAACTCATAAGGAGTAACGTCCTTACCTTTGAGTGAGATTTTGTTTAGGATGTAGTTGGCTGTCAAAATAGTTTCCTCCCACATGTTCTGGGGCATCCCCAAACTGATCAGTAACACATTCATCATCTCTTTGAGAGTTCGATTCTCGCGTTCTGCAACACCATTAGATTGTGGTGAATATGAAGCAGTCGTTTGATGAATTATACCACTTGTGTTGCATAATTCTTCAAACAGGGCTACGTATTCGCCTACTCTATCACTTCGAATCATTTTAATTTTACATCCAAGTTGATTCTTGACTTCGTTCTTATAATTTTTGAACGCTTCTATTGCTACGTCTTTACTTCTTAAAAGATAGACATAACAATATCTTGTGCAATCATCTATGAATGTGATAAAATATTTTTTACCACCTCTTGTTTGCACCAATTTTAAATCACATACATCAGTGTGAATTAATTCAAGGGGTTTTGTGTTCCGTTCAACCGAATGAAACAGTAACTTAGTCATTTTCGCCTCAAGACAAGTTTCACATTTGTTTTGAGTTTTTACTTCATTTGCCTTTAGTAAATCTAAACTTACTAATCTTTTAATGGCATTTGGATTTACATGTCCCAATCGATTGTGCCATAAGTTAGAACACTCGGTCAAGTAAGAAGAAGTAGATGCATTCTTATTATTAGCCAACGGCTTAGGGCCATGGCGTGTAGCTACACTAAGCTTGAAAAGTTCGTCGGTTACAAAACCTTTTCCGATTGACTTTCCAAACTTGTACAAAGAAAACCTATCAGATTCGAATACAAGTTTAAACCCCTTATTCACTAGTATTGATCTTGACACTAGGTTCTTGCGGATGTCCGGGACATGCAACACATCCTTCAACAGCGGTGTAGGAGGCGAACTTGCTCTTATCGGCACAGACGTGGGAAGTAGCTCCAGTGTCGATATACCAACCACCTTTGTTATCAACAAGGTTGACTTCTTCGGTGACCACAACAACAAGGTCACTTTCATCCCAGTCCTTGAACTCTTTTTCAACAACGTGGGCAGCTGACTTCTTCTTCTGCTTGCGGCAATCTTTGGAGAAGTTGCCAGGTTTGCCACAGTTGTAGCAGTTGCCTTCAACCTTCCTCGTAGGCTGCTTCCCCTTGCCCTTGTCCTTTGCAGTTGGACGGGAGCGTTTGTTGGAGGGACCGCCCCGCTCCAACAGATTGGCCTTTGCAACAGGTGGGCCATGGCCCTTAGCCAAATCATCGCGTTTGTGCACGTCTGACTCGATGCGCAGCTTCACGATCAAGTCTTCAAGATTCATTTCCTTTCGCTAGCTCTTGAAGTCCTTCCAGCTGGGTGGAAGTTTTTCAATGACTGTGTCCGCCGTGAAAGCTTTAGGCAGGGTCATTCCCTCGGCGGCGAGGTCGTGGATGATCAGCTGGAACTCTTGCACTTGGTCCATGATTGGTCGGGAATCGACTATTTTGTAGTCCAAGTACTTGGCTATTACAAATTTCTTAGTGCACACATCATCACTGCGATACTTCTTATCTAGAGAAAGTTCACGACGCCCAACGTTGTTAGGTAGAACAACATTTTTTGTTGCCATCTCTCGGCTTCATCCTTGGTGCTATTGGTGCCGAGTTTGTCCTATGAAAAGGACCAAGTCCGTTGCCCCCGTAGGAGCTAACAATTGGTTGGGGCACAGTACCCCCCATATTTGCGTGGAGCATGCCCCAGCATTCGTGCCGACCCTGAAGGATCCAGCACCCGTGCTGCCCCCGAAAGAGCTAGCACTCATGTTGAACCTGAAGGATCCAACACCGTGTCGTGCCCGAAGGCCCCAACACTCGACCCAATGAAGGATCCAATGGAACCTCTGAAAGTGGAACCGACTGATCCACTCGAGGTGAATCCGGAAATCGTCCCAAAGGGGTTGTCAAACACCCAAGGGGTTGTTGAGGAAGAAGTTGAAAAGCCAGGAGTCGAAATAATCATCATGTTCGACGACGTGTTGACAGGTGCAACGGGGGATACAGTGGATGGAACGGTGGCAGCGGCGGTAGACGGGTCAGTCGACATCTCCAAGTAAAGGTGTTGATTAAGTTCAGTTGGTGTGTGTAAACTCCTTTAGTGTCAAACAGATCTCGTCTTGCGATTGTTGAGTTTGAGATACAATCTTGCCGCGCGAAAATTACAAGGAAAAAATAAGGAGAAAATTGCACAGAAACAACTGAAAAATTACACAGAAAATCTTGTGGAAAATGGTAAGCCGAGTCGATGAGTCCTCTTTCCGCAAGACGAGATACGCCTCGGTAGTACTCTCAGTTTAGCGTGTCGTCCCCAAGGATAAAACGGTTTCGTCTTTGAAGTAGCAGCACCGCTAGCAACAGAGCTCCGGCGAACGGGAGTAAGGAGGGGGTCCTTTTTTCTCCCGTTATGCGTCGGGGATAGCTTGGAGTTTGAGGTGGTCTAAAAAGAATAAGCGGGGCTTGAACCACGCTCAACGACCAGCTCCAAAGAACAGCCCAAAGACCACCCAAAGACCAATTACCAAGATCCAAGATCCAAGTTCAAGTCACAAGGAACACGGCACCCAGCGCCAGGTGCACGGGTCACAGTGCGCGGCTCGTGGGCGGGCGGCGGCGCGCGTGTGGGCTCTGTCACCCGTCTTATTCCACGATAATTATTACACATAATAATTCATCTTATTAAATACTTCATTAAAGAAGTTTATCATCCCCGATGTGGGATAATTAACACTCAGTTAATTAATTCATTAGTTTTTCTCATAGCTAATTTCTAGCTTTATTGTGACTAACTTTAATATATTATTTCTTACTCACCGGGAATCAGATTTGAGAAAATGAATATACTACGGTCATCTACTCGGAACGTAGATCGACGCTATTGCATTTAATTTCAGAAAATTAAATATCTTGTCACATTTATTATTAGTCAAAGTCATTTGACCAAGTACGATTCCAACAGTTGTACCCTTTGTACAATGCTGGATCCGCCCGTGTGTTAGGGTCGGTGGCCACTGGAACCCCCACAAATTTCCAAGTTATGTATATATATTACATACGAAAATTAGTAATTGAAGCGTGGCAGTGTAGGTGGTTTTAAAAGCTTTGCCTTTTGTTGGCATGAGTTTGAATCCAGCAAGGGAAATGTTTTTTTATTTCTATTTTTCTTATTTATTTTCTTTGCATTTCTCATTTTTGTTGTGTCATGCAGTTTGGAACCTCAGTATAAAATTCCTCCATTCGTCACTGGGTGGACTCATTCTACTATAATAATATTTTAATAACTTTCGCTTTTTGTCCATTTCCTACTTTACCAATTTCATATTAAACCTCGTGTCGTGTTTAAAGTCCTTTTCTTTATAGAATGAAGGAAAAAAATTATAATAGCATCCACAGTGGTTATAGCTCAGCCATAGTCTAGCCACAAACTCCTCCTGCCACATCATCAATACTAAAAATCCTCCTGCCACATCAGAAATAGCTCAGCCATAGCCTAGCCATATCATAAATAGCCCAGCCACATCAATAGACACATCACTAATAACACAATATACGGAATTTAATTTACGAGACATATACGGGAAACATTAATAATACTATTTTAATTTTAAAAAAAAGTACAATAAATTAAAAAAAGTACAAAAATTTTAAAAAAGTACATTAATAAAAAAAATGACATTCAAAATCGTAAAAAGTACATTACTTAAAAAAAATCACTCGCCGGCTCCCTCGCCTCCGTCGTCGCCGTCGCAACCGCCACCGCCACCGCCGCTGCCGCCTCCACGCAGATCGTCATTCATGCTCTCGAGCAATGTGAAGAGAAATCTCTTCTCCTGGGCTATGCATATAATAAAAAATATTAAACTTATATTTATTCTTTTATCTACTATAATAAAAGTTATATTGAAATTAAAATTTATAAAGTATTCACAAATTTAATTTTTATTAATTTTAATTTTAATTAATTTTTATAAAATATTTTATAAATTTTAATTTAATTAAATTTTATTAAAGGTAAAAAATATCTTATAAATCTTAACATTTAAATAATTACATTAATCTGGTTAATTAGATTCATTATTAAATTATTAATTTGGCCAAAACATATTTGACCGATAAATGCATGCCAAAATAATGAATTAAAATGAATTCAGCGGTTATATAATTTATTAGACTCAACTTTAAATTTGATAATTTACATTTCTATAAAAGATTTTTTTGGTTATACACATTAAAAGTATGTAACATTTTTGTATCAAACAATATGTTTTTATCTAGAATTAATATTTCAGTAAAACTTATCGGTCAAATATGTTTTGGCCAAATTAATAATTTAATAATGAATCTAATTAACCAGATTAATGTAATTATTTAAATGTTAAGATTTATAAGATATTTTTTACCTTTAATAAAATTTAATTAAATTAAAATTTATAAAATATTTTATAAAAATTAATTAAAATTAAAATTAATAAAAAAATTTACCTATAATAAAAATTAAATTTGTGAATACTTTATAAATTTTAATTTCAATATAACTTTTATTATAGTAGATAAAAGAATAAATATAAGTTTAATATTTTTTATTATATGTATTATAGTTAAAAATATTTTACAAATTTTAATATTAAAATAAAAAATAAAAAATCTGCTGGGCTATGCGCTGGGCGATCCGGGTGCTGCAATGGAGCAGAGCGGATCACCCAGCGCATAGCCCAGCGGATTTTGACCGCCTAGCGCTAGGCGAAATTGATTTCCGGAAAACCGCTCGGCGGTTTTCGGCTCCTCCAATGGTTCGCCTAGCGACCGCCTAGCGCCGGCGCTCGGCTAGGCGGTGCGCTAGGCGCCATTGTGGATGCTCTAAGCACTATTTTCCCGGTTCCACAACAGATGCCTCATTTTACTTTCTATAATTTGTCCCACCAAAAATATCATATATAAAAATATATTTTTCTTTCCCGTTTAAATTTAATATAAAAAAACCTTTTCAATTAATACTCCAAAATCGTATCGCATGTCGTCGATGGAGTATATAATTTTACTTTGGCTCATCAATTTCACCGAACAAATTATTGTGCGCCGTCAGCGGCCATTGTTACCAATAGAAGATTGGTACGTGTCCATAAAGAATGTCAAACTCGACGTAATATACACTGTTCCTCATGCGTTGACCAGAGAAAATGGATAAATCATAGTAAAAGCGTAAAATTTTGTGTATCGATTGACTATATGCTTTACATTCTATTAATCCATCAAAATTTATCAGTTATTTTCATTTCTATCCGTCCTTAAAAATTTAACATTTTTTACTCATATTTTATTATAAAATTAATATTCCACCATCCTGAAAATTTGTCACATTTCATTTTCTGCATTCATTTTTAAAAATAATAATAAATAGTTAAAGTGGAGAGTGAGTAAAAGTAAGAGAGAGAATAATGTAGAGAAAACTCTCATCTACGTTATTATTTATCTTACTTTACCATCTCTCTACTTTAGCTATTTATGTCATTTTTCTAAAATGAGTGTATAAAATGAAATATGACAAATTTTTAAGGACGGAGGGAGTACTATATAAAAGTATGATTCACGTTCCATAACTTTTTCAACTTAATTTCTACTTCGTATTACATTTTTTAAAACCAGTGCCGGGTCAAATGGTGACAAATTATTAGCGACAGATGGAGTAATTTCAAATGGGAATGCCTCTATCATATTCTGTAAATTTACTTTTCGGATCTTATCAATTTAATTTAATGTAGTACTCCTGTATATACATTACACATACATCAGTAGTGTATGTGATATTTACCGACAATTTAATTAATTAGTACTATAACACTAATTACTCATATTTCCAGAATTAACTATCGTTGAGTCAGCAGAATACAGTCATCGTAGTGAATCACATGTCATGTATATATAATTATATACATACAAAATCAACGACAATACTGACAAAGTATGGTAGAATATTCATGCAATACATTTCTTCAAATTTCGCCTAGTCTTTATTCCATTCAAAACCACCAATAAATAAAACAGCCGCTTTCTCTTACCACTTTTGTAATACTAGAAAAAATCCTCATTATTCATTCCATCCTCTCCCACACGTTTATATTTCTCCAATCTATATAACATTCCGATTTCATTACTCTCTTCTAAGAAAAGAGAAAATAAATAAAAATGGATGATATCGATATACCTCAATATTTCCTATGCCCTATTTCACTCCAAATCATGAAGGACCCCGTCACCACCGTCACCGGCATCACATACGACCGCGAAAGCATCGAGCAATGGCTCTCAACGCCGGAGAACTCCGCCGCCGCCGCCGTGTGTCCGGTGACGAAGCTGCCGCTGTCGAAATCCGCCGGTTTGACTCCGAACCACATGCTCCGGCGGCTGATTCAGGCGTGGTGCATCGCCAATGCGAAGAGCGGGATCGATCGAATCCCCACTCCCAAGTCCCCTCTCCACCGCTCCGCCGTGCTCAAGCTCATCCGCGCCGCAGGCAGCCGCCGCAGCGGCGCCGAGAATCTCGAGGCGCTCAGGAAACTAGACGAGCTCGCGAGCGACGATAAGAATCAGCAGTGCCTGGCGGAGGCCGGCGCCGCGAAATCAATGATATCTTACGTGATGAGAAGCTTCGACGACGGCGATCTCGCCGGCGTCGACCTCGCGCTGAGGATCCTGCGGCTGGTGTGGTCACCGACGGCGGAGAAAAAGCAGATCGTGGAGGAGAAACCCGACCTTTTCCGATCGATTCTATGGATTTTAAATAGCCAATTGGAAGATTCACAAAAAACAGACGCGCTAATTCTGTTGAAAAACGCCGTAGAAATATCGAATTCTAATTATTTGGAGAAATTGAAGCCGGATTTCTTCAAAGAGATGGTGAGGATTTTGAGATCTAAATCGACGGCGGCAGCGGCGAAGAGAGCGGTTCTGAAAATCCTGATCGGGAGCTGCCCGGCGGGGAGGAACAGGGCGAAGATAGTGGAGGCGGGGGCGGTGTTCGAGGCGATCGAGATGGAGATTGGGGGGACGGAGAGGAAGACGACGGAGCTGGTATTCAGCCTGCTGGCGCAGGCGTGCACGTGCGCGGAGGGGAGGCAGGAGTTTCTGAGGCACGCGGGGGGAGTGGGGATGGTGGCGAAGAGGCTGATGAGAGTGTCGGCGGCGACGGATGACAGAGGGATGTGTGTATATGAGTCGATCGCGAGGTACTCGGGGACGAGGGCGGTGGTGGGGGAGATGCTGACGGTGGGAGGGGTGACGAAGCTGTGCATGATGATGCAGGCGGATTGCGATGAGTATTTGAAGAAGAAAGCGAGGGAGATTTTGAAGCTGCATTCCAAAGTGTGGAGTAATTCGCCTTGCATACAGCTTTATCTCTTGACTAGGTATTCTAGGTAGCTACTCATACATAACTGTATATCATCTCCAATAACTTTGCTCACTTTACTTTGATTTTGGGATTTTTATGTTTAATTATAATTTGACAGATCGACTTATTTGATGTGGCTACACCCTAGAAATGGATTTGTAACTTCAACAATTTCCAGATTTTCGTTATTTTTCCTTTTTCAACTTCATTAATACCAACTTTAATCATCTGAAATTTGGCTATAGTGAGTTAGATACCACGAATTTTAATGTTAAATAATTAAAATTATAAGAAAATTTACATTGTCTTATTAGGAAGAGAAATTCAACATATATATATATATATATATATATATATATATATATATATATATATACACTAGTTTTAATGGACAGGCTAAAATGAAAAAAACAAGATTATTTTTGGCGGATGCAAAATTGAACTTTTAAATAAGGTTTTTGAGGATGATACAAATTTTAATATAAAATTGATAAAGTATTATAAGATAAAAATAATTGAAGCCATATTTGGACAATAGTATCCAATTTATTAGTAGTGTAATGGTGAAAAAGTTTATAAAAATAGAAAATTGTGATACTGACAAAAATAGTAAAAGAAGTTAACATTTTAGGGATGTATGAAGTACTATCTTTTGGTTATGGATAAGCATATTTAAGGTTCTTTTGCACTATTTTGGACTTTTTCCTTTTTCATTTTTTGACTCCTTGGACAACATTATTAACTACATCCACTAATATGTGTTATTTAAACCGTACCTGGAATGATATTAAGTTTTTTACTCCTTTTCTTTTCTCTTTTTATTTTTTTCTTCCCCAAATATGAATTTGAAATTAATTTTGTTTGGATGTATATTTCAAAAGATTACTCCGTGCGTATTAATTTTGTTTGGATGTATGTATTGAAGAGTCTAAGATACTGATCATCACCTCCCTGATCTTAATTTTTTCTGTCAAATAAAAATTAATAATTAATTAATATTTGCAACAAATGAAGAGGAAAGGTTCATGAAATTATGCTGTGAAATCATCGCTTACTCACATAGTCACATTTAGGTCTTTTTTTCATATTGCAATTTACTCACAATCTCACATTCAGGTCAAGTTTTGCCAAGTGTATATAGTCAACATTCCAAATATCACGCTTCCTATTTTTGTTTATCAATTATCAGATACTTAATAAGAATTGAATATATTTCATAGCATAATATATCGGTATGCATTAGAAATTAAGTTCAAAAGGAATAGTCTTTGACGATGATGGCATTAACTGAAATTGATTAATTTTCTTCATCTGTCATTGTGATGGACCGGAGGTTTTTAATATGACTAATTAAATTATTGAAAGTTCGATTGAGTTTTTCTTATGGCAGTACACAAATTGTGTCTATACTATTGTGGCATATTGTTTGCGACCCTTTACTATAGGAAAAAATAAATAACATACTACCCCCGTCCCACATTAAGTGTCCACATTTGCCATTTTAGTCCGTTCCACAATAAAAGTCCACTTTCACTTTTACTATAAATGGTAAATAGACCTCACATTCCACTAACTAATTATATCCACATATTTCATTATAAAACTAATATATAAAGTGAGACTCTTTACTCCACTAACCTTTTCAACTCACTTTCATTTACATTTCTTAAAATCTGTGTCAAGTCAAATGTGGACACTTAATGTGGGACAGAGGTAGTATGATGGATTTCCCATCTTTGACTTATTAGTCTTTTATAATGAAAACTAATGTTTTAAAAATTGGACCAATATCGGTTCACGTTTTAACTGGTGCGACCGGTTAGGCCACATGATGTTGGGCTAGCTCAAAACCCGAACTTTAGAATTATGGTCAAATATTATTACCGGATAAAAACCACAAAACCTGAGTAAGGTCCGAAATCCTCTGGGCTGACCCGATACATCCCTAATAGAGGTTATAATTCAATCTATAGCCCTCACAACCATATCACATTTACGAAATTTAGGTCCATTTAATTGATCTCAATATTATATGAAAATCGCTGGAGATTATTATATGTCTCACTACAATGGGCCGATTTTAAGGCTCCTAAATCACAGAGAACGACGTTCAATTGATGCTAATCTTTCATAGTAGCTAGAAATCTAAATTGATGGTTTTGTCTTTTGTGTGTGGCTCTTTGTTCCGATTTAACAACAGGGTGTTCAACTTCATTCTACTTTTAAATCTAGGTGAGTTTTCGAATCACTGCATTTACGTTGCCCGAACGTTGTCCGGTTATATAGCTCAAATTTCATTATTCAATTTTAGGAAGCATGGATTTTGTTGGATTTTGCAGTGGACAAACACACAATTTATGAGCAATTATTTGGGCCGGATCGGACCTCTCTCATCATGGTCCGGCCCCATTTCATGCCACCAATGCCCTCATATTTCAATTGCCATTTTGAAGATTGAAGACGACGGTGAAGAGAACTTTCGGTTGAAAATATAAAAAAAAATGCAGTAATATTACTTCTAATCAACATAGAGTACTACTCTTTTAAAAGAAGAGGTAAAATTATCATTATATGTTCCTAAAATGATAAACTCATTATCAATCAAATAATTAGAAGATTTCAAGAGATCTAACATACCGTATACCTTAATGTAAATTCGGTATGCAAAAAAATTATACATTTATGTTACCAAAATTTTTGGTATGGCGAATTTCCTTATACCGTACTTTTGCGGTATATCTAACTTTCAACATCAACGAAAATAGAATATTTGAGCTTTTAGAATATTATTTATATTTTATAATTTAAATAATATATTAAATATATTTTATTGATAATTATATTTATATTTCACAATAGATTTTATAATTTTAAAATATATTAAATATAATTTATATATAGTTATATTTATATTGTACGATATAGGGGTGTGTTATAATGCTAATTTTTTTAAAATTGTTAACTTTCTAAGTCATCAACGCAGTATATAAAAAATGTTAACACAATCACATAAAAATATCAACACAAATTTGTGTTGATAATTTAACACACTGTGTTGACATTTTAAATATAAATGTCAACACAGTGTATTAAAATATAAACTAAGTTTACGTTGACATTTCAATGCCATCGTGTTGACATTTTTTATGTAATGTATGATGAGTTAGCAACTTAAGAAAGTTAGCACGGATCACACCCCTTACGATATACTCCTTCCGCCCCCAAAGAATATGCACTTTGGGTTCAGCACAAGTTTTAATGTAAAATTGGTAAAGTAAGAGAGAGATGGAGATAAAAAGTAATTAAAGTATTATTAGTGTGGAAAGAGTCTCACCTCATTAGAGAGAAGAGACTTTCTAAAATTGGAAAGTACATATTATTGTGGGACGAATTAAAAGGGAAGATTGCATATTCTTATGGGACGAATGGAGTAGTATATGTTAATTTACGGTATATACCGAATTTCAGTATGCCGCGGTATGAAAATTCATGCTGTTACTTTATTGAAATCTTTTGGCAATGTATCATCATGTACCGAAAATCACGGTATACCGAAAATTCCATATATTCGGTACGATAAGACCAGTATTTCGATATTTTTCCCTGCCTAGCTAAGAGTATCAATTAGCACCAAATTCATACTGCATATATGACGAAAAACTTGCATATACTCATCTATCCCAACAAAATAAATTTTTAATTACAAAATATGTTCACTTTAGCCCAAAGAAATGAAACGCCAGAAGAAAAAAGAAGCTAAGAATTAGGATAAGAAGAGATCAAATGAGAAGGAATGCAAGAAGAATTCCTCCAAACCCTAGAATGCAACCTCAAAATTTCTGCAGCTCTCTCCTTGTTTCTATGACTAGCCTCCACCTGCAACACCAAGCACAGCTTCGCCACCACCCCAACCTCCAGCATCTCCTGCACCACCCTCCCGCTCGCCCCATGCCTCGCAATCGCCCCCAATATCTTCACCGCCCTCTCGCTCGCCGCGTTCGACACCCTCAGAATCTTCTTCGACACCACCGCCACCCCCGCCCCGTGCCTCACCACCTCCGCCCTTCCCTCCGCGCACCGGCAGATCTGCTCCAGCGCCGCCAGCGCCAGCTCGCACACTCTCCTCTCCTTCGTCCCCAGCAGCACCTCGATCAGCACCCCCGCCGCGCCCCCCTCCACCGCCTTCACCCGGTTCCTTCCCCACGGGCACACCTCCACCAGCAGCTTCAGCGCCGACCTCGTCGCCTCCGCCGAGATATCATCGGCTATGATCCGCGCCACGTGGCCGAAAATTTCGGGTCGAATCCCGATCAGGTGATCCGGATCCGCTACCGAGAATGCGGATCTCATTAAACTAACGGCGTGAGCGCGGGATTGGTAACTGCCGTTATCCATGACCTGCGTTAACGAGTCTAGAAATCTGACGTCGTTAAACGCCGTTAGTTTTTTTAAATCTGAATCGGATGGATTGATCTTGTGTAGGATGTCGACGGCTTCGTCTCTGGCGGCGGCGTCGGAGTTTCCTGTGACGACGGCGGAGAGGAAGCCGACGGCGGCGGCCTGGAGGTGGAGGCGGCTGGTGTCGTCTCGGTGGGCGATGGATCTGAGGCGGCGGAGGCAGTGGAGCTTTGAATCCGGGGAGTTTTCGGCCTCGTGAAGGAGTTTGAGGATTTGGGGGCGGTCGACGGCGGGCTTGGGGGTGGGGATCCGGTCGAGGGCGTTGAGAGTGCACCAGCCCTGGATGAGGCGGCGGAGCGTGTGGTTCGGAATGAGGTCTGGGGATGGGATGGGCTGTTTGGTGACGGGGCAAGTGGCGTTTTTGCATATGAAGAGCCATTTCTCGATGTTTTCACGGTCGTAGGTTATGCCGCTCGGAATCGTCACCGGATCTTTCATCAGCTGCATTGAGATTGGACATAGGAAGTAGCATGGGATGTCGATTTCCATTTCTGGATTGAAGATTTCTGAAAATAGGATGAAGAGACGAAGATAAGGTTGGTTTTATTTATATGGAGTACTTATATGTGGAGAAGTGAGGTTCTGACCATCTCAAGTTGCGCTAGGAGCGAAATTACTTTAAGGGGATTAAGTCAATATTTAAATAGGAGAGAGACATATGGAGTTGATAATGGACTTTTTCCAAGAGAGTTGAAGAACTCAATGAAATTGAAAGAGGAGACTTTTTATTATGTTATGGGATGTGAGGAGTTAATGTATGAACGGCATCGGTGATTGTGTTTTTGCGTGGTTGGACATGGAGGGATCTTAATTATGGGCCCTTATTGACTTTCGAATTATTGTCTCACAATAATGATAAAGAAAAAATATACATAAACTAGCTATAAAATATATTCCTTATTTTGTAAATTTAGTAAAAATAATATAATAATATTAATGATTTTATTTGATACTCAAATCACTTTACATTATAATTACTGGTATTTTAGTACTTATTCTAAAGAGAGATAATTATTTGACTAAAATGAAATGTACTCAATGTATTGATGATTTGACTCAAGTTAAAAGCATAATCTACTCATTTATACATAAGATTTTTTTTTTGATAAATTCGTAAATGAATAAATTTTTATTTGAACAGATATCACTCAAAAAAATAATATAGTTAGCATTATTTTCAGCACTTAATGTAGCGTAGTAATTAAAAATGGCGACGGCGACGGCAACGAATCACGTGGTGGCAGCCGACACCCGCGGAAGTTCCGCGCCTTTCCCACCGTGGTTGCTTCGTTTTGGGTACCGGCTCGCGTTGACCTCTTGTGCTGCTAACCATATATTCGTATTAAATATTTATAGAAATATAATTTTTAGTAGTATTCGTTCTCAAATTCAAATACAAAGAAAGTCTATCCATGCACACACGCAAAATGCTACTATATATATAACTTAAATTTTATTTTCTATATCTCATATATGCATGATCTAATTACTTACTGGCATCATAATTAATATGTACTCTAAAGTTTTATTCTGATTCGGTAGATCAATTTAATCAAAAATAAAATAGTTTTCTCAACAATTTTTTATTGCTTTATTTGAACTGGTCGAACTCGATAAATTGAACTGGTGGTTGTCCCTTTAAGATAAATCAATAGTATGATCATATACTAGTTTATTTCAATCTTAAATCCGTTAGATTATATACTCCCTCCGTCCATGATTAGGAATTTCGTTTTATCATTTTAGTCTGTCCACCAATAAAAGTCTTAAATTATTTTTAATATAAATAGTAAGTAAGTCATATATTCTATTAACGCTTTTCACTTACATTTTACTGCATACAAAAATTAGACTCGCATTCTACTATTTTTTCTACGTACTATTCTTTATATAGTCCACACCGAATTCAAATGTAACTTTTAGACAAGAGGGAGTATAAAATTCTCAAGCTAAAGAGCTTGTTTAACTAGTCAATTTAATTACATAACTGGCGTAACTAAAAGTTGTGATTCGAAATATGATTTGTATAATAAATAATTACAGTATATAACAAGTTACTTATAAAAGTTGAGTTTATTTATATTATCCCATTTATAATGGTTCAACTTACTAAAAAAATGTCTGCAAAAGAAGAAATAATTGGGACTCAATCAATTTATAGCTAAAAAATTAACTGCATTTCTTAACACACATGTTCAAAGGCTCTGGAGTCATGTAGAATAGGAGAAGGAGGTACTTATTTATTAATTTTATGGATTATTGTATGTAAATGAAATGAATAAAATTGCAACTTAATTGTAGGATCCTTGAAAATATGTTGATGTAACAAATAATAGAACTGATCATCACCTTCTTTATGAGAAAGATTCAAGATTACTAGTAGAAGTTTTTACCGGCTCCACATCTCGTTTGACTGCCGCGGGAGATGGGCTGCAGTCATATTGATATGATATTAAACAACATAATTTATGACGGTGTTGAAAGAGTGACCGACCAAGTAATTCATTGATCATATAAATAATTACTTCTGTTAACATATAATTCACCCACTTGCCACTTGCCACAAACAAGAGAGATTCATTTGAATCACTCCAAGTCTTATGCGCTGACTTTATTTAATTTTTAATTGTATTTTGCATTTTTTATTATGTACTACATAGTAGTATAGTAAACAAATACAAATAGCTTACAAATTATGTTGCTAAAACGGCAAAATAAATTAATAGTACTAGCTAGGTTCTCATTTAATTGAGTTAATGTAATTGTCAAAAACCGCACAGGCCAAGGGATACTTTTGGGTCGGGCTGGCTTGATTTTCAGTCCCTTGACTCGGTTGGCCCGTTGGTCCCTAGGTCTAGGCCTAGGCCTAGCCCGATTTAGGACTAATTTGTTAGTTGGGTCATTTCATTTGTAATAAGGGGGATAGATGTTTAGAAAATGTCAAAGTAGGTTTATTAGTCATAATTTAGATTTAGTTCTTCTTAGCTACGAATACTTCTTGTGAACTAGCGCCGGAGCCTACATCATTTTTATATGAACTATATGTAGGAGTTTTTAGAGCATCTCCAACTCTTTCCACCAAAGAGCATGCTATATTGCTATTCACTATTTATGGATTTGGTCCTTTTTTATTCATACTTTTATTCTTTGCCCTTAGCTAAAGCACAGTACCCATAACCCAAGAGCATGCTCTTCTCCATTTATAGGTTCCATTATTCTATTATTCACTTTAAAAACTATAATTACTACAAACATTTCATTAATAATAAAACTTCATTAAAAATCCCAAAATTGGCATTACAAATTCCTAAAAAGCTAATACTTACCTAATTTAAATCCTAGAAAATTTAAAAATATATAATTCAAAATCCTAAAAATTAAAAATCATATTAAAAATTACATGATTTCAAATTGAGAAAGTTTAAGAGATAGTTTTGTTTGATGTAAAAAATTGAGGGATGAATGAGGATATTTATAGACGATTTAGATGAACTTGGGAGAAAAAACGACAACAAACGATTCTATTTTGGGAAGTGGATTTTTTTAAAAAAAAATTTCAAATATTTTTGGGTTTTTTATGAATTTAAAATAATAAAAAAATGCATTAAATCGACGCACACTCGCGGAGGGGATGAGTGGTCCAACGCAGAGAGCGCGCGTTCTCCTGCAATAGAAAGTCTGTGCCGTCAGCACGAGCATAGCTCTTACTCTTAGCTAAGGCTGCATTGGAGATAGTTTAATTATGTGATGCAATTTCAACCGAAAATGGATTCTCCTCTTAGGCTTAGTACATTTGATTGTAATTACACGTTTTAGAGCGGACAATTACTCATTATAACACTAACCCCCCTCAAGAATGAAGAGTCAGAAAGACGCAGTTTAGCACTCTTTTTATTCAACGGTTAGATCGAAATTATGGATTTATTGAGACGTGATTTTAGAAGAAAAAATACTCCCTCCGTTTTATAATAATAGACTTATTTTGTCATTTTAGTACGTTTCATAGTAATAGAATCATTTTCCTTTTTAGTCTACTCTCCACTCCTACTTTACTGTCTCTTATTCTCTCTTCGTCTCTTTTGGCCGGGTGTTGGAGGATTGACCCATTTGATCGAAAGGCCTACAAACTTACCAATTGAAATTTCCACTTTTGGCCCCCAACAGTTGCAGTTTTAATGAACAAACGGAAAAGGTGACTGCTTACGACAAAGTAGAAACTTCCATCTCTTATCTTATTGCATCTGAAAAAAACCCAAAGCTGAAACCTTTGTA
Organism: Salvia splendens; assembly: GCF_004379255.2. Lineage (NCBI taxonomy): Eukaryota > Viridiplantae > Streptophyta > Magnoliopsida > Lamiales > Lamiaceae > Salvia > Salvia splendens. The sequence continues at coordinate 13,374,923 of NC_056033.1, forward strand.
TCCTGTGATCCACAGTCGTCACATTTAATTATTCTTCCTACCCTCCTCACTCCACCTTTAAAATTACAATAAACAGGAAAATAACAAAATGGGCACCGCGAATATGATTCTCAAGATTAAGCTGCTGTTTCTCTCTCTGTTTCACCTCCGATCCCAACCCAGTGAGTCCACGTTTCTGAGAATTTTCTGGGCTTTTTTTTAAGAAATTGACGTCGACGAGTAGTTTGTGAGTTCACTCTGTCCGATTGAATCACTACCAATTTGGCTAGTTTTAGGGCTGAAATTTGGAAATTTGATTGATTTGAGCTTATAAAAGTTTCAACCTTGAGAAGTTTATTGAGCTAAGAATGAAGAAGGGCTTTGTTTAGGGGTGGTTAATGTGTTTTTTTTCGAGCATTAATGCTGCAGCGTAGCAAAGAAATGCGTATGTTTAATCAATGATTTGAGCAATGAGTGAAGTGAATTGATCTCCACTTATTTTCATGTAATTAAGGTCCGCCCTTTCTGCTGAAACGCTATTCGTATAGAGATATAAAGAGGGCGACAGATGGATTTAGGAGAGTTGTCGATAACTCGTCTCAAGAGGCTTCTTACAAGGCCAAGTTTCTGAATGGGCGTGTTGGGCTAGTGAGAGAGGTCAAGTTATTGGATGACGACGAAGTTTCCTTTCCATACGAAGTCCAACTCTTGGGGCGTCTGCATCACCGCCACATTCTCGCGCTTTATGGCTTTTCGACTGGACCTAAGCGGTATTCATCTCTGTGTCCTGCCTTATATCTATGCGTGTTTGCTGCTTAAATCTCAGTTTATGTATGAGTAGCTGAATGTTGATTTTAAATGAATTTTTGAGTCTTAGTATGGAAAAATGTATGTATGTCTGTTTTGAGAGAGAGGGAGATTTGATCTTAGTTTTGGTTGGATATGTTTGGATGGAATGAGGTGTAGATAGTGAAGGTCTAAACAGCTAATTGCTAATTTTAGTCTTTCAGCATCACCTCGTATCGTTTCAGGTTCCTAGTGTTCGAAAACATAGAAAGTGGAAGCTTAAAGGAGCACCTCTCTGGTAATTTTGCAACAAATGATTTTGTTCTTCTCCAGTTCTCCCTCTTTCATTTTGTCATCCTTTTCAGATCCATTGAAGACTCCCCTGAACTGGCGAACGAGGCTCAAAATAGCGGTTGGCATTGCTGCTGCTGTGGTTTGTTCTCAAAATCACCTCACCCTGTGTTGCACCTTTTTTAACCATCATAGACTTATTGCAAAGAACTTGTCGTTCTCGACAAGAGCATCGTTCAAAATTATTGGATCACATAAACCTTATTGCATTATCTCACATCACAATGCAGGAATATCTGCAATTTTTCTGTGATCCACCAGTTTTTCGCGTCTCTATAAGCTCAAGCACCATAATGTTGGATGAAAATTTCACACCAAAGGTAGCTAGCTACTACGATCACACTTTCTTGATAGGCGACTGCACGAGAGAAACTAAGTCAGATCAACAAAAGTAAGTAACCATTGATTCCACTTGTTGCTGCAGATCTCAGACATTAGCCTATCCAGTGCTGCTGAAAATCATGCCACAGAAAATCCGACCTCTTCCCGTTGTCCAGAAGGTACTGCTAAGTCTAGTTGCCTACACAGCTCAAAATCTTGAGTCCCTGACATTCTTCGAGTGCAGAGTGTAGAGACGAGGGGTGCAGAAACGTCATCTTCCAACTCGGGCTGGTGATCCTGGAGCTGATCACAGGCGTTGATATGGCACAGTGGGTTCAAGAACCGTGTTTCTTGAGATCGATACACAAAATGATAGATCCCGATCTTGGTAATAGCTATGATGCAAGAGAGCTCAATGGCCTTCTCAATGTTGCAAGATTGTGCATAAGATCTATAGATGAGACTAGAATATACACCCCTCAAATTTTGTGGTATTTGCAGAAAAAGATAAGGATCACAAGAAAATGAAAGCATGTCATTTAGCTTAGCATGCCATGTCATTTTTTTACATTGTAAACTTTTTTTTCTTTTTATTCCTAGGCTATATACTATCGCTCACCACTCTTCAAACTAGACTGTCAACATTTTCTATACACCCTTTGTAGGAGTATTTAATTTGAGTTTGTGGTCAAAATCCAAATGCAATATTGGAAAGCCTGAATTTCATTATAAATGCTAGCAAAGTAGTAGGGTGCTACATAATTGGTCTCCAATTGTATGAAAAAATTTTGTACTACATGAAATAGGTAGACTTGAATTTTATGGCCATCTATATCATCCTATAGTTAATGTGACATCATTGGATCCTCTTTGTTTCTCTAAGTTTTAGCTTCGATATTTATCCAATCAATGATATATCATATATAGTACTATCAAATAAATATTTATTTCACACATCAACCCAAGTATGTCCAATAAGCACATATTTTTATGTTACTTATGGTAATAAATTAATAATAGTTGCTATATCTCTCTAGTCTTCATTTTCGTTTTATAGTCAACAAATGGCATAAAAAGTTCGCTGCTTAAATAACTCCCAAAAATTTAGGACTAGCTACTACACATTTATATGCACCTCTGACTATCTGTATCTGGAAATTGTTTTTTTATGGTGCTGAAAATGAGATTGATGTTTGTACGTATATCGCCTTATTTAAGCATGGTATATATATCGCCTTCATTTTCTCTTTTTGGGTGCAGTTAGCATAATTGCTAAAGTCATTGGCTCATTGCCCACCAAATTTAGTTCATTATTTCACTATTAAATTAAAATAACATCATCGTCTTCGATTTGTATTCGGTTTTAATTATCTTATATATATATAAATAATCAAAGCATAACTAATATTAAGTGTATAACTAGAGAATAAATCACAGCCATACATTATCTTAATCCAATTACTAAAATAAGTAAACATTTTTAGTTAATAAAAATTGCATAGGGGTATTTTAGGAAATCAACATTGTTCTCATATTTTCTCTCTCACACACACACACCATTCACGCTCACACACAAACACACACTCTCTCCTTCTCCCACGAAGGAGGTGGCGGAGCAGCTTGCACCTCCTCTTCTCGTCGATTGTTTGCTTCGTTTCTTATTCGTAACTATTTTTTTGGTGTCGTTTTCAGAGTTGTCCTATGGCCGTATTCCAGCTAATTTTAATTTATTAGTTTGCTGACTTTTTTTTAAGATTGGACTTTTTCAAATCGATTAGCAAATTCTAGTTTTCCTACCTTCTTCAAATTTTCTCTGAGTGTCGATCAAGCAAACAAACTCTTGTCGCGATGTGCAGCGAAAAAAACGACGGCAATTTGGTTTCTAGATCGAATCACGTTTCAGCTGAAAAGAAGGGCCAAAAATTGACGCTCTTTGAAGATCTTCTTCAGACGCTGTAAATTCGAATAGTGATGTATTCAACGGCAACTCTTGCCCCCCGACTGCGAGAGCGGCGTTTCCGGCGGCGAAAACAAGATCGGAAATTCAGTCGGAAATGGCGGTGGGGAGGAGATTTATGGGATAATTATGAAATTCTAATCAATGATGTTGTTGCACCCACCCCAGAATTGTCTTCTTGTTCGATGGAGAGCCCAAGTGCAGCCCGCAGGTGTTTCAGGTCAATGGGAATGTTAAGCAGCCCGCAGGTGTTTCAGTGAAGTATATTGTGCATTACAGTGATGTATATTTCTGCATGCTTATAGTGTATTGTTTTTCATTTTAGGGAAGTATATTGAGCAATTAGTGAATTACAATATGCTTATAGTGAAGTGTATTGAGCATGCCTTGACATGGAGTATATTGAGCATATAGTGATGTATATTGTGCATTAGAGTGATGCATATTTCTGCATGCTTATAGTGTATTGTTTTTCATTTTAGGGAAGTATATTGAGCAATTAGTGAACTACAATATGCTTACAGTGAAGTGTATTGAGCATGTCTTGACATGGAGTATATTGAGCATTTAGTGATGTATATTGTGCATTACAGTGATGTATATTTCTGCATGTTTATAGTGAATTATTTTTCATTTTAGGAAAGTATATTGAGCAATTAGTGAACTACAATATGCTTACAGTGAAGTGTATTGAGCATGCCTTGACATGGAGTATATTGAGCATACTGTGATGTATATTGTGCATTACAGTGATGCATGTTTCTGCATGCTTATAGTGAATTGTTTTTCATTTTAGGGAAGTATATTGAGCAATTAGTGAACTACAATATGCTTACAGTGAAGTGTATTGAGCATGCCTTGACATGGAGTATATTGAGCATATAGTTATGTATATTGTACATTACAGTGATGTATATTTCTGCATGTTTATAGTGAATTGTTTTTCATTTTAGGGAAGTATATTGAGCAATAAGTGAACTACAATATGCTTACAGTGAAGTGTATTGAGCATGCCTTGACATGGAGTATATTGCGCATATAGTGATGTATATTGTGCATTACAGTTATGTATATTTCTGCATGCTTATAGTGAATTGTTTTTCATTTTAGGGAAGTATATTGAGCAATTAGTGAACTACAATATGCTTACAGTGAAGTGTATTGAGCATGCCTTGACATGGACTATATTGTGCATTACAGTGATGTATATTTCTGTATGCTTATAGTGAATTGTTTTTCATTTTAGGGAAGTATATTGTTCATATAGTGAAGTATATTCTGCATGCCTTATAATGATTTTAATATGTTATTTATTACATATATATTTGTTATGGATATTCGTCTCTAAATAAAATAATGGATATTCATTTCTAAAATTATAAACTTTGATCAAATTTGTGTTTTTCACTGATTCTAAAATTCGTAGTTACTGTGCAATCAAGAAAAATAAATTTGAAATATTTTAAAATATAAAAAGAAAATAAGAGAGAAAAAATAGTGGAATATCTACATATTTCCCAAATAATTAAGGTACAGTCATTTTCGGTGAGACGGGGAAAATATGTTGTAATTAAGTTAACTAAGTTTTGAAGATAAATTGCAACTTGATAGAACCACAGCTGCAGAATTCAATAAACAAAAGCAATAACAATGAATCAACGACCAAAAACTGCCGGAAATGGGCATCTCAACGCAGCGGTTGGGGTGCGCAGCCGATTTTCCTCCTCCACCGACCTTCTCCCGCGCAGTTGGGAAGCACAAATCCAATAGCTTAGCCTTAGCTCCGTTGAGAAGCGCCGCCGATCAGGTGAAGCCATTGAAGTGGGCGGTTAGGGTCGCCGAACAACAACTTCTGCCAAAATCTGATGTTAATAAAATAGATCACTATAACAAAAAATCAAAGATACATCACTCTAACCGTGGAACACATCACTATAACCATGTTTTTACTTCACTGATGTTAACCAAATAGATCACTATAACAAAAAATCAAAGAAACATCACTCTAACCCTGGAACACATCACTATAACTATGTTTTTACTTCACGGATGTTAATAAAATAGATCACTATAAGAAACCTCACTCTAACCGTGGAACAAATCACTATAACCATATTTTTACTTCACTGATGTTAACAAAATAGATCACTATAACAAAAAATCAAAGAATCATCACTATAACCCTGGAACACATCACTTTAACCATGTTTTTACTTCAGTGATGTTAATAAAATAGATCACTATAACAAAAAATCAAAGAAACCTCACTCTAACCCTGGAACACATCACTCTAATCATATTTTTACTTCACTGATGTTAACAAAATAGATCACTATAACAAAGTATCACAAAAACATCACCCGTTTCCATTAGTTTCCATTAGTTTGTCAAAAAACTTTCCGTCCAGATCCTGCTCAAATCTCAATCGTCCGTTTCCGCCACAATCCAGAAGCAACAAATGCACAAATTCTACGAATTCTGGCGATTAGAGGCTAGTTTTAATTCAGCGGCAGGACCCATTAGAATAGATATGCAATGTGAAGTTGGGTTGTTGATGCGAACACGTCACACCCACAAGAAAATCAGAATTCATGCTTGTTTGTTTAATTACTAGCATTTATTTTGGACCAAATCGATCAGAGTCCAAATCCGATGAGTACCGCCGCAATCTCTGTCGTGGGTCCGGCCAGTTGGTGCCAGAGGACAGGCCGACGACGTCCGCCGCGAGCGGCTCTGGTGGAGGCGGCGAAGCCCCGATCACTCAGAGGCAGCGGTGAAGAGGAGGGTTGAAGAAAAATTCTCTAAATGAGAGAGATTCATGTTTTACCCAACTTTGTTTGTTAAATGACTATTTTACCCCCGCCTACTTATATTGTGAAGTAATTTTATGGATGAGTTTTGAAATCCTAAGCTGATTTTTCAACCCTTGATTTCTTAATCTTGTGGTTGAAATTTATTCTCTAGTTATATACTTAAGGAGTACTTGCCCTATATCACTACTATATATATATATATATATATATACACTTTGCTTGTGGTCTTTTCGTTGCCCAAACTTCCCCCAAGATTAGAATAATTATTTTGTGATGTCCTGGTGATGTATTCATAATCTTTGCATTTTCTTTTCTTGTTTTATAATGAAATGCTTTTAGGACGTGTTTAGTAGTGGGGTTCGGATTTCGTCTGTTATGATTGTAAAAGGGATTATGAATGTTGATTGGGCATAGACAATGTATTCATAAGGCTATCCACAATGGCGCCTAGCGCACCGCCTAGCCGAGCGCCGGCGCTAGGCGGTCGCTAGGCGAACCATTGCAGCCTCCGAAAACCGCCGAGCGGTTTTTAGGAATTAAAAATCGCCTAGCGCTAGTCGGTCGCCGGGCGCTGGGCGATCCGCTCGGCGCCATTGCAGCGTCGGGATCGCCCAGCGGTTTTTTTTTTTTTTTTTTAAATTTTCCCGACACTATATATACGCGATTTGCACTTCATTTTCATTCGCACCACTTGTATTAACGAGGCAGATGGAATCAGATGCCCGGGTACTACAACATGTACCCGTGGCAGCAGATGCTATCCGGGATGCCGACCGGAGGGAGTCCGCCGGGGGGGTTCCCGGCGATGCCGGGTTGGGGACACAATATGCAGATGATGCCGGGGTGGGCACCCAATATGCAGATGATGCCCGGGGGTGGATCGGCGACGCAGGGGACGCCGGGGGGAGTACCTGCGATGCAGGGGACGCCGGCGGGAGTACCTGCGATGCAGGGGACGCCGGCGGGAGTACCGGCGACGCAGGTGACGCGGGGGAACGTGATTTCAACACGTTACCTAATGCCGGTACTGATCAGGGGTGGATTGTTACATAGAAGTGAACCTCCTCTGTGTTGATTAGATAGAAACGGCATGTCATCCCTTCTCAGAGATTGTTCATTTGCTTGAAGTGAACCTAGCCGCGTTTCACGCGGATTTTACCATTTCGTTTAGACAGCCATATCTCCCATGTTCTTCCGCCAATGGTGAAATATGCCTCATTGTCCAAAGCAGATTCACGAACGAATTGTTTCCAAAATCCTACAGGTATCTCCTACAATCAGCGAATAAGATGGACATTATTAAACTTACAGAAATTAATTATTGAAGATCATAATATGTCTAAATCTAACCAATGTTCGTTTAATAGAGGTTTCATTGAAAGCAATTGTGAATGACGGGTGATCATTTAGGTCTCTTTGTTCTCTCCATATTCCCTTGGTTCCGTCGTCCTCAGCATCAGATTCTCCATCCGATGTTTCATAGTCGTCACTTGTTGTGTCTACGTCCGGTACTACGTCAGTCTCTGGTATGGGCCACAATGCCCCTGTATAATATGATATTCATTAGATTGAAGATACCAATACACAATGATGTGGAGTGAACATTTAGATTTCAATAATATACCATCATAATCATACAAAGGGGGGCAGCCGGTCATTGAACTAGTTCGGATAATTTGGAATACACCTCGTCCGACGTAAGTGAAGATTAGAGTATCCATATTGTCAATGTTGTTAGCATCCGCGAACGACGACCAACCGCTCCGAAAGTAGCATTTGTTCTCAACAACGAGCAACCTTAGAGCATTAGCAATGGGGCGCCCTAAAGGCTGCCCTAAGCATTTTTTTAATTTGAATATTTAAATAACTACAAAAATTAGAAAAAAAACCTTCATTTCATTAAAAATTAATACATTATAATACGAATTAAAAAAATACGCATTCTCAATGGCATCGAATAAGGCTTGCGTCAAGGTCCGATTAAGGCCCTCCGAGGTACTCCAGTCGTCATCGTGGTTCATTTTTGTTGGTGAGAGATTATCGAAATATTCGTATGGAATGTGAGAGATGAGAGAAATGTTCGTATGAAAAATAGAATGACAAACGAGGTTTAAATAGACAAAAATTCGAAACAAAAGAAAAATAAAAACTCTTTGCATCGTCCGCGTCGCCCACAATGGGCGGACAATTCCCTATCGTCCGCGTATCGTCCATGGACGATGCATCGGGCATCGTCCGCGCACCCATAGTGGACGGACGATGGCGCGCTCGAGGCATCGGGCGGCCAATCATCCGCCCCATTGCGGATGCTCTTGCATCCCACTTCCCACCATGGGGCATCACAAGGGTACAATAAGGTGGCAGATCTCAACCATACCTATTCACCCATTCTGGAGGGATCCGCTGCCAGTTACAAACAACAGTCATTAAAAAATCGAGAATGGGTATGAGATTGAACAATTAGGCTAGATCGTGAATGTTATTAGTCACAAGACTTTCGGCATGAGTGCGAGCGTGGTAAGTCTTTGCAAAGGGTGGAGCAGACAGATGCAAACCTTCAGCTTCGACCCTTAAAAATAACGTAAAAGCAGAGCGTCAGTTACCTACGTTACATCTGAGGTTGAATCCAGCTCAGAATACAACATATTGGTAGATATTCAGTTGCCTTACCCGTTCCTTTGGAAATGTGGAAGCGCAGCCATGGATCTTGAAAAGAAAAACCCCACCACAATGACTTTCTTATTGATTTATGAGGATCCTTTGCTAATTTTATGAGATATATCTGATGCAAAATGTTGAGTTCACCAACCCACTTAATTAACCTCATTTATGAATGTTTTTAATATAGATCATCTACCCCCACCGACTACCCTTTTAAATGGGATTGACGGCTATGGTTAGACTCATGATGTTACACACCCGCCGTCCGCAATTCATTATAATGGGTAGTAGCTATTTGTCAATCAAAGTATTTAATGTATTGAAGTAACCAATAAAATATGTATCAACTAACCCAAACGATAAATACTGAATTTACACTCACTCTCCACTAGGGATGTCAATCGGGCCGGCTCGTCGGGTTTCGGGCCAACCCTACTCGGGTTGCGGGTCAATCGGGTGCGGGCTAATCGGGTTGTGATTTCTTTCGGGTTATAAAAGCTCAGCCCTGACCCTAAAAGCTCGGGTTTCGGGCTAGCCCAGCGGGTTAATCGGGTTGCTACCGATAATATTAACATGCGATCAATCCAATAAATAATGATTAGAATTATTAATATTCATACAATGTAAAACATTTAATTATGATATATTTGAGATATATGCTTAAACTCAATCATAAACATGATCAAATACTAATATTTGAGATATTTCGTAGAATTTTAATGCATGTTTTAGAAATTTAAATATTTTTTTTGTGAATTTGAAGTTTTTAATTTATTTATCAATTATTATATTAATAAAAATTCAATATATAATTTGTATATTTAATATAAAATTGAAAGTTATTTTTTTAGTTAATATTAATAAATGAAATGTCGAATTAGGAGTAAAAAAATAGAATAATAGAAATTTTATCGGGTTTTCGGACCAGCCCATCGGGTTTTCGGGTCTGGCCCTAATGGGTTGCGGGTTAATCGGGTGCGGGCTAATCGGGTTTTGATTTTATCGGGCTAGAAATTTCCAACCCTAACCCTGTAAATTTGGCGGGCTATTCGGGCCAGCCCACGGGTTACGGGCTACATTGACATCCCTACTCTCCACACCATCTCAACTTAGTAAATCGTTAGGTCAAACATGAACATTCGGCCTCAAGCGTTATTTTTCTACAGGGGGAAGTGGCCTGCCAATTTAGACGACCAACTCTTGACTACTGTCGTGCGCATGAAGGATGAGCTACACGTTGAAGGGTCTGTTATACCGGAGGAAACTTTAGTCGAGGCAAGGGCGAAGATAGAGGCCCGCTTTGGTTTGAATCAACTCCCAAGTACTCTAATCAACTCTAACATGTATTCAACATGTAGCTAATCAATTGAACATAGAAAGTACAAGGCAAATAACTGCAAGAGCTAACAAGGAAAATCAATCAAATATCTTCACCAAAAATTCTACAAAAGATGTTCTACTTATAGACAAGTAAATATACCAATTAAAGTACTGAGACATGAAAGAAATAGATAAAACCCAAGGTTGAATCTTCAATCTCCAGTCTTCTCTTGCCTGGATCTGCAGAGCTCCGCTCAAATGGAAGATGGATGAATTATGTGTGGAATATGTGATGGAAGAAGGTGTAGAGAGGGAGAAGGATTGGAGGCTCTAAGATGAAGATTATGAATTAGGTTAGAGATATTTATAGGTTGGAAAAAGGTTTATTTTTTATCATTTTCATGGCCTTCAAGGAATGGGAGAGATTTGGGCAGTTATTTTCTTCCCTGAATTTTCGCCTAAATTTCCGCCAGCTTTGACTGCACTGCGCAATGTTCGTAGAATGGTCATAACTTTCTCCACAGAACTCCGATTGAGACGTGCAAGATGTCCATGTGAAGCTCTTTCGATGACGAAGAGAATAATATGAAATAATCACTGATTGGACTTCCAACACTGCTGGGAAACTAGGCTTGAACTGAGGCTGCTGCACCTTGGCCTTTTTGCATATTTTTCTGTCTTTTTCTATCATTTATCAACAAACAATACCAAATGTATAATATATGCAATTTTAGAAAATAATTTGCATGATTGATATTTAAAACAAGTCAAATCTAGTCTTTAAAAACATGCAAAATACATGTTTGTCACAAGCTTTAGTCGAGGCAAGGGCGAAGATAGAGGCTCGCTTTGGTTTGGTTTCACCAGCGACGAGTGTCAGGAAAGGCTTCAGTTCCTGCATACACGATTAGAGACCTTCAACGTGGTCGTCTCGACCCCTAATGTTTGGTGGTCTTCCAAACTGAAGGTGGTAGATGCCACGGATAGCGTTTGGTCACAGTTGTTGAAGGTAATAGAAGTCATTTTACCCTTTATATTTTCCATGTTAATGTTGTTTGCACGTATGTTGTGTAGTGTCATCCCTTAGCTGACGCTTACTACCACAAAGAAGAAGCCGAGTACCGTCGACTGACCGTCATTTTCATCCCCCGAGATGTGAAGCAAGAGAGCTTTGACAGCCCTGCGAAGTTCGCTGCCCCTGAAGAAGTCATCGTCTTGTCCAACACCACCTCCAACCATCGCGATGTGATCAACTTAACGGTCTGTGACTCTCCATTCTCAGAAGAGGTTAACTCGCCAGCAACTTTGATTAGTGAAAAGGTGAAGCGCAAACTATTCGACGAGGGCGACGTCGAGTCATCCGACCGCGAGTCGTCAAACAAACCACCCACTATCTGAGGCTTGTCACCATTTGTTACTTGCACGTTAATGTATATGCCGTCAAGTGTGTTAGAGTTTATATACTAGAAATCACTTTTCGAGTGATTGAATACTGTAAAACTCTATATGTTATTTTCCAAAGGAATGAAACAGATTATTTTTGCCATAATATCGTTATTTTTTACATTTAATGGATGTTTATTGCATATTTAAATGTATAAGCAACGTAACAAAGTCTAAGTCTTTGTTTTAGTAGACCGGTTGTGGGCGTCGTCCACTTTAAGGTAACACGGTCAGTTCTGAACAAAGGAAAATAAGAATTTCACAACCTAGATAGGCCTAGACTACCTATCGTGAAAGGTTGCAATGTCAGTCCGCATATTTCTAAGCTTTACTGAAATAAGATGACATTGGTGTGGTATAGCACTGAATTGGATCTAACAGCAAGATGAGTCTTTATGCTATCTACCGAAAGACGAGGTCTTGATAATTAATTTCTTAATCAATGTACGTTAGCATTGAGCATACGGTATTGATTATGCACTACTTTGACTTACCAAAAGGTGCAGGTTTTTCGCAACCCAATAATCCTAGTATATTGGGTAGTGGTGATTAATATCTAGCGGTGCTAGGATTGCTATTATATTGAATCGTGCGCGAGGTGTGTCTCGTTTGATAACGTCCACAAGAGGAGTTCGAAACAAGGTTTTATTATTTGGAACCTAGCTAGTTGGAGTTTGATTACTCTATGAATAATAAATAAGCGTTTCTTGCTAAGTCCACTCTTGGAGATAATAATATGTTAATTAATTAAGTACATAGCAGACATTGATTAATTAATGAATGTTTCTATCTTAAGAGCGGGAAATTGATGACAAACAAATAGAAACCCGGAATACTTGTAATTTCGGAATTGGATGGGCAATGCAATATTACTTCTGTAGTGGCTGCTCGTAATATTCCAATATAAGCTTATATTAAATTGTAGGTTCAATTTAATTAGTAAAAAGCTAAATGGGGGAGGTCATATCCAACTTCTTCCATAGATCCCTGACTGGGCCAAATATGTGACTTAATATAAATATGAGAATAAAGGAGACAGAAAATACACTTGTATTTTCTTACAAAATTTTCGTCCAACTCCTATCCATCATAGGGGACGATTTTTGCTCTCTCTGTGAGCAGTTTCCGTCTTCTTTATTCAAGTCCTAATATTCTGGTAAGATCAGCCCACACTGATATCAGTTTATAGTCCGGGAACCAGTCAGAAGATCTCCGTGGTTTAGTACTCAAGCTCTTCACGTGAATAGAATTTGTCTAAATAATCTGCTAAATATATCAGAATTTTATGTGATCCGTTAGAACGCACGATTCCGCTGCCAACCCCTTCAATTGGTATCAGAGCCAGTCTTTGGCTCTGATTATTTGGATTTAAATTTCGCGAAATTCATGTATACATGTGTTATTTGATTGCGAAGCATGTTCTTGGTGTTTTTGTTTAATTATTATGCATGATGAACTCAAGAACTATCGAATCAAAGAACTTGAATTTTTCGATCGTACGAGACGTGCGATCCGTCGGCGCTCGCGTCGAGATGGATCGCACCACGCGCGATCGAGATAGGGTAGTCAAAACAGTGGGAGCCGAGGGATCATGGTCACAGGGCGACGCACAGGCGAGCAGGGACTCGTGCGCGCCGCCGACCGAGACTGAGAACCCTAGGAGGCCCCCCGCTCCAAGTTCGACGGATGGAGGCTAGCGTGGTGAGGCGGTTCGACAGAGAACACACCAAGGCACCGAGACGCCGAGCCCCAACCCTAGGCGGAAGGATCGAGACGCGACTTCTGCGGCTGGCCGCGACACAGACACGCCTCCTTGCGCGACGTGGGCCGGAGCAGTGGGAACGACAGATCGAGCCTGGCCGAGACGGGTAATCGCTGCTGGTTGAGAGCAGCGCCACCGACGTGCGTGCTGCTGGCCGAGAATCGCGACACCCAACGAGCCGAGGCACCGTGATGGGAGGTCGAAGCTGGCCGAGAGCAGACGTCACCCGACGAGCCCCTGGCCGAGAGCCGGCGCACCTCCTGTGCGCTGCTGGCCGAGACACTGTGCACGCCGTGATCCGGCGATTAACTCGTCGGATCTTCGTCGTTCATCGTTCGTGCAAACCTCGTGCGATGAGATATCGATGACGGATTATTTTAATGATTATTTAATACTTTAGTTAAAAGATATCATTAAAATATTATTATTTAATGGAAATAAAATATTTTAGGAAGATTTCCCTAGATTTTAGGAATATTTGAAATATTGACTATATCTATGAAAAAAATAATATTATTTTGATTCCTAGATGATATGGACAAGAATAATTTAATAGTTTCCTAATATTTATATATCTAGAATCCTAACAAGGATAGATATATAGGAATACATTAAATAATACAATAATATATCTTGAACATGGAAATAATATGAATTTAATTTTTCATGTCTAATTAAGATTTAAATATTTCCTTTATTTTAGAATATCTTATAGAAGACATGAATAAGAATTAAATTCTAGAACAATTAATTTCCTAAAGTAAGATACTAAAAGATAACGAAAGATTTAATTATCCAGTCAATTAAATGCCAACAGAATTTAATTAAGCCTTTATCCAATGTTTTAAAAACCGGACCGGCAAGCGAACCGGCGACGTTACTGATTCACGGTTCAACCGGTCCAACCAGTCGAACCATCGGTCTAACCGTTTTACTGTTGTAAATATATATAAAATATATTAAATTTAGTAAATGATTTATAATTAATAATATATCACAAAACATTAAATCTTATAGATAATTAGTGATGTATAAATATAAATAATATTAAAATTTAGTAAATATATTCAGATAGATATATTTAATATTAGTTAGTCTAGATAAAAAATTTAATATTTCATGTATTAAAATAGATAATGTTTATATTAATTTAAGAAAATTTATTTCGTAAAATAATATATAATTAAATACGAATTAAGTACTTATTAATTAGTTTAGATAAGATTATTTATTAATATCAATAGCTAGGGTATATAAATTAAGTATGTAATATAAAAAATTTATTTATAGTAAATAATGAATCTTATATGGTACTAATAATAATATAGATGGTAAGTAGAGCATCATTAAAATATAAAGGATGATAATTATATATATTATAGTTAACAATTATATTAAAGAATAATAAAATTAAAATGAATTATTAGTTTTTGTAGATAAAATTAATGGTTAATGAATAAAAATATTTAATGTTCAAATTGTTCAATGAGTCCATGTGGTGGAGTGGTAGAGGTCTTCTTAACTAGAAGAGAGGTCATGAGTTCAACCTCTACCAATAACAAATTTTAAAAAATTTTGAAAAAAAAAATTTGAAAACCGGTTTCCTGTTCACGGCCCAACCGGTCCGATCGGCCGGTTCCACCGGTTCACGGCGGTTCAATGCAGTGGTGGTTTAAAGGGGTGAACCGGACCGGACTACCTATCGGTTCACGGTCCGACCGGTTGAACCGGCCGGTCCAGTCCAGTTTTTAAAACATTGCCTTTATCTGTCTCAAGGCTAAGGATAATTAATGAAAAACCATAACCCAAATATCTAAGCTATAATTACGAACTTAATGTTTGTATATGGTCTCCATCGATTGGTCTTCAATTTGTGAAGCTAATTTCTAATATTATCGCCGCCCATTATGTGGGGACAATAATCCTAAGAAATAGTAAGTTCATGAGGGCGGGCTTCTCAAATATAAATAGTATGAACTGAAATGTGGTTTCCAATATTATCGCCACCCATTATGTGAGGACAATAATCCTAAGAAACTACGATATTCAAGAGTTCACGCAGAATTTATGAGATAGCTTGATTTTATTAGCAGCACATGAACATTGTTATGGAAGTGTGTTGTAGAAATAAGATACTATAATGCTAAATCGGGTGGTCTTTCTTAGGCAACATTAGGCGGTCATGCCATTATGTGGTCTCTGGACTATTCGTCGGTGTTGTGACCAGTAAAATTGTAAAATTTTAATGCGTATTGACCTCTTATGGAGGGTACAAAATTTTAATTTTACAGTTGTAAGATTTTGAAAAGTTTTATGGTTAATCTACTCAAACTTCTTACATAAGTTTATGACAAATAGTAAATATTTTGTTTTTCAGTGCAAACTAAATCGTCAAGATGTCATTCAATCCTCTTTCTGCAATTCTTAAAGAAAACAAACTCGAGGGCCAAAATTACATAGAATGGAAACAAAACTTGGACATTGTTCTCACAGCAGAATAGTACAGCTTTGTGCTCACAACCCCATGACCTCCAGTGGCGGCGGCTAACGCCGCGAAAGGAGTTAGAGATGCGCATAGACGGTGGCGTAAGGTGAATGAGATGGCTAAGTGCTACATGTTGGCTTCTATGTCTTCAATACTCAAGCATCAGCATTCTGCCATGGCGACTGCCACCGAGATTATGCAAAATCTCATAAATCTTTTTGGTTCTCAGAATCGAACGGCTAAGTCTCAAGCCTTTCGGAGTATCATGACGAAGACAATGAAGGAAGGCATATCTGTACGGGACCATGTCCTCGAGATGATGGGCCACCTCAATCAAATTGAGGTTTTGGGAGGGACGATCGATCCCGAGTCCCAAGTAACAATTATCCTTCAGAGTCTTCCCCCTAGCTTCCAGCAGTTCAAGCTCAACTTCGAGGTGAACAAAAGGAATTACACCTTGGCAGAGTTGTTGACTGAACTTCAGTCGGCGGAGGACCTTATGGTTCAGGCTAAGGCAGCCATGTTGAGTTTGGCGCCCCGATCCTCTGGCTCTAAGCCTGGCGTAGGAAAGAAGAGGGCACCGAACTCTGTTATGGCTAAGATTGCTAAGGGAAAGAAGAAGAAGAAGAAGGCTAACAAGAAGCCTTCAGGGAAGTGTTTCAAGTGTGGAGAGAAGGGTCATTGGAAGCCAGACTGTCTTAATAAGGGCAAGGCTACATGTATGCACCAAGCTCTAATGGTCAAGTCATGTTTGACTTTGACATCTACTCATACTTGGGTCATAGACACTGGATCCACTGATCATATTTGTTTTGATCATGACTTATTGCAGGTGACAAGACGGCTATATGATCGTGAGATCGAAGTCCAGCTGGGCGACGCTATAAAAGTGGCGGCCGTTGCAGTGTGAGACGTTTATTTGCGTTTTAGTAGTGATAGATTTTTTATTTTGAAGAATGTTTTGTTGATACCTTCTTTTAGAAGAAATTTAATTTCAGTTTCTAAATTGGTTTTTGATGGATATTCGATTTCTTTTAATGATAATTGTGTTATTAAGAAATATGGTTCTTATATCTGTCATGGTATCATGGAAAATAATCTGTACACAATCACATCTACACAGTTTAATAACCGCAAATCAGAACTCAACACAATATCGAAAATTTCAAAGAAAATAAAAGCACATTCAAGTTCAATGAATGAAACGTATTTATGGCACCTTAGACTTGGTCATGCCAATGAAAGGAGGATCCATTCTCTTGTGAAACAAGACCTTATTAAAGGTCTAGAGAAGGAACATTTTCATAAGTGTGAATCATGCTTAGAAGTCAAGATGACCAAGAGGTCTTTTAAGACTAAGGGCAATAGGGCCAAGGAAGTACTTGAGATGTATGTGGACCAATGTCAACAGAGGCAAGAGGTGATTTTCGATACTTCATCACTTTTATTGATGACTTCTAGAAAATCAGATATGTCTATTTGATGCGCCACAAATCTGAATCTTTTGAAAAGTTCAAAGAGTTTAAGGCATATGTGGAGACGTATCATGGAAAGAGTATCAAAAGCTTGCGATCTGATCGCGGAGGCTAATACCTCAGTGCCGAGTTTTTGGACTACTTATCGGTGGCGGGAATTGAATCCCAACTGACAGCGCCGGGCACGCCCAGTAGAAGGGCTTGGCTGAAAGAAGGAACATGACCTTGTTGAACATGGTCCGGTCGATGATTAGTTTTGCACGGCTACCTACTTCGTTTTGGGGACATGCCTTGCTTTCTGCAAGTCATATTTTAGACAACTTACCGTCAAAATCCGCACCTACTACTCCTTATGAGTTGTGGACTTGGTGCAAGCCTAATCTAGCACATCTCAAGTTTGGGGTTGCCCGGCTCATGTATTGGAAAAGGATCCAACTAAGCTGGGAACAAGGACGGAGGTATGTGTGTTTATAGGGTACCCTAGAGGATCGAAAGCTTATGAATTCTATAGTCTCCGAGACAAGAAAGTCATTGTGAGTACTCACGCGACATTCTTGGAGGAAGATTATGTAATGAATCATAAACCCAGCAGTGAAGTGGCTCTTGACGAGATAACTTCTGTCACAAGTTCCATTAACCAAAAACTCGTACCTAGTGTACAAACAATTCTTGAAATTTCAACTTCTACTCCAAGCATTGTAGTGCCGCGCCGCAGTGGGAGGGTCTCTCATGAGCCCGATAGATACATTGGTTTAGGGGAATCTATGGATCACTCCTCGGACAACAATGTATTGGATCCCTGGAACTTTGCAGAGGCGTAGGCATATGTCAATCATTGCGAATGGGTGAAAGCAATGGATTCGGAACTACAATCTATGACAGACAAAGACGTGTACGATTAGTCCGTCCTACCCGAAGGCTGTACTACCAATTGGGAGCAAGTGGATATACAAACGTAAACGTGGACCCGATGGACGATTTAAAGTCTAGGCAAGACTAGTGGCCAAGGGGTATACCCAAAGGGAAGGTGTCGATTACGATGAAACCTTCTCCCCTGTGGCCATGCTCAAATCAATCTGGATACTGTTGTCTATTGCAGCTTACATGGATTGGGATGTATGGCAGATGGACGTTAAGACTGCGTTCTTGAACAGGAGTCTTGAGGAGACCATCTACATGGAACAACCCGAAGGATATGCCATGAAGGGCAAGAAACACATGGTTTAGAAGCTTAAAAAGTCCATTTATGGCCTCAAGCAAGCATCTAGGTCATGGAATCAATGTTTCGATCAAACTATTCATAAGTTTGGATTCGAAAAGTGCCCAAGTGAAAGCTGCATTTATAAGAAGGTTGAAAAGGGGAATGTTGTGTTCTTGGTTTTATACGTAGATGACATTCTTCTAATTGGAAACAATAAAAAGATGTTGTCATCAGTACGAACTTGGTTGTCGAACCAGTTCGAGATGAAGGATATGGGAGATGCGGGACACATCCTCGGTATCAAGGTTCTTAGGAATCGTGAAAAGAGGATGTTGTGCTTATCTGAAGAACCCTACATCAATACTGTACTTAGTCGCTTTAGCATGCAAGATGCCAAGAAAGGTTTCTTACCTTTTAGACATGGCATCCATCTATCTCAAGAGATGTGCCCCAAAACTCCATCTGAGATAGAAGAGATGAGAAGGATTCCATATGCTTCGGCAGTTGGAAGTCTCATGTATGATGTGCTTTGTACAAGGCCTGATATTTGCTTTGTTGTTGGCATGGTTGCAAGATATCAGTCGAATCCGGGCCAAGGACATTGGACTGCCGTAAAGAACATACTCAAGTACCTTAAACGGACTAAGGACTATGCTCTAGTTTGCAATGCAGCCGAGCTCTGTGCTTTAGGATATACTGACTCAGATTTTCAATCTGATCAAGATTTGAGAAAATCTACTTTTGGATATTTGTTCACCTTAGGAGGTGGAGCCGTAATTTGGAAGAGTGTGAAGCAGAAATGCATCGCGGACTCGACCATGGAAGCCGAGTATGTGGCCGCTTCAGAGGCTGCAAAAGAGGTTGTATGGTTCAAGAACTTCCTTATGGATTTAGGTGTGGTTACGAATCTGTCCAAGAGCATCACCATCTATTGTGAGAATTCTGGTGTTGTGGCAAACTCGAAAGAACTAAGAGCTCACAAAGCGAGCAAACACATAGAGATGAAGTATCATATCATTAGAGATATAGTGCAGAGAGGAGACATACAAGTGGTCAAGATTGCGTCAGAGAACAACCTGACAGATCCTTTTACAAAGGCACTGGCGGTGAAACCGTTCGAACGCCATGTTGAAGGGATGAGAGTTCGACTCATTCAAGACCTCAACTCGCTTTCAGTATAAGTGGGAGAATTAGACGTGTGCACCTATATTTTGTATACTCGAAAGCTGTTTTGAGTATAAGTGGGAGATTGTTAGAGTTTGTATACTAGAAATCACCTTTCGAGTGATTGAATACTGTAAAACTCTATATGTTATTTTCCAAAGGAATGAAACAGATTATTTTTGTCATAATATCGTTATTTTTTACATTTAATGGATGTTTATTGCATATTTAAATGTATAAGCAACGTAACAAAGTCTAAGTCTTTGTTTTAGTAGACCGGTTGTGGGCGTCGTCCACTTTAAGGTAACACGGTCAGTTCTGAACAAAGGAAAATAAGAATTTCACAACCTAGATAGGCCTAGACTACCTATCGTGAAAGGTTGCAATGTAAGTCCGCATATTTCTAAGCTTTACTGAAATAAGATGACATTGGTGTGGTATAGCACTGAATTGGATCTAACAGCAAGATGAGTCTTTATGCTATCTACCGAAAGACGAGGTCTTGATAATTAATTTCTTAATCAATGTACGTTAGCATTGAGCATACGGTATTGATTATGCCCTACTTTGACTTACCAAAAGGTGCAGGTTTTTCGCAACCCAATAATCCTAGTATATTGGGTAGTGGTGATTAATATCTAGCGGTGCTAGGATTGCTATTATATTGAATCGTGCGCGAGGTGTGTCTCGTTTGATAACGTCCACAAGAGGAGTTCGAAACAAGGTTTTATTATTTGGAACCTAGCTAGTTGGAGTTTGATTACTCTATGAATAATAAATAAGCGTTTCTTGCTAAGTCCACTCTTGGAGATAATAATATGTTAATTAATTAAGTCCATAGCAGACATTGATTAATTAATGGATGTTTCTATTTTAAGTGCGGGAAATTGATGACAAACAAATAGAAACCCGGAATACTTGTAATTTCGGAATTGGATGGGCAGTGCAATATTACTTCTGTAGTGGCTGCTCGTAATATTCCAATATAAGCTTATATTAAATTGTGGGTTCAATTTAATTAGTAAAAAGCTAATTGGGGGAGGTTATATCCAACTTCTTCCATAGATCCCTGACTGAGCCCAATATGTGACTTAATATAAATAGGAGAATAAATGAGACAGAAAATACACTTGTATTTTCTTACAAATTTTCGTCCAACTCCTATCCATCATAGGGGACGATTTTTGCTCTCTCCGTGAGCAGTTTCCGTCTTCTTTATTCAAGTCCTAGTATTCTGGTGAGATCAGCCCACACTGATATCAGTTTATAGTCCGGGAACCAGTCAGAAGATCTGTGGTTTAGTACTCAAGATCTTCATGTGAAGAAGGCGCTAGCCATCTTCGATTCTTTGGAGAATCAACGAGGTTAATTGGCTAACTCCGCAGTAAGCATGTTTTTGGTATTAATTGGGCTAAAACATGTTTGAATTCAAGTTATGAGCATGATACACGTGAAAATTACGCGAATAGAATTTGTCTAAATAATCTGCTAAATATATCAGAATTTTATGTGATCCGTTAGAACGCACGCTTCTGCTGCCAACCCCTTCAAAGAGCTCCTAGGCACCCATAACGTACGATGAAGCTTCAGCACAGCCTTCAACACAGCGTGGACATACTTCGACACTGTATACCCGGACCACCAGTGTTGGAATTTCACCACTCGAACTTTCTTATGGTGGGCCAAAATCCCTAAAAACATGGCTACTTGTTCCTCCACATAGACATATTGACCATCGACTACATCATCGGTCTGACGAAGCATGATACAAAGCCTCCCAAAAGCATTTCTATCCAATCGAAGATTTTCCAAACAAGCTACATCGCTCACACCAACTAGGCAGTTGATGTGACGAACCTGTTGTGGAATCCGACGAATATATGAATAGCGCGATCTAATTCCAGATCGAAAGCCGCGTCGACAGCGTTTAATGCTTCGGAGATAGATGAGTATAACATATACAAAGGTCTCCAAACCGAACCGAACCGGACGAACCGGCCCGAAACCGTCACCGGCGGTTCCACCGGGCCGGTTCAGGTTTCAATTCTTGGCAAACCGTAACCGGCGGTTCCAAACCGCCGGTTTGGCCGGAACCGCCGGTTCGGCGGTTCCCGACAAGTTTTCAGGCCTACTCCTAGCCTTTTCAGAAACCACTGCCGTGGCCGCCGGTTTTCGTCAGAAACCGTTGACGAAACCGGTGGTTTTCTGCCTAAAACCGGCGGTTTCCGCCTAAAACCGGCGCTTCCGGCGGTAAACCGACGGTTTCGGCGGATTTTCAAAATTTCGAAATTTGAATTTTTTTTTAAATTTAATCACAATTTTCCCCGATAAATACCCCACATCCTCTTCATTTCTACTCGCTCCATTCTTGTGTTGATAAGAATTTCTCTTCTCAATCTCAATTTCTCTATTCTCCATCCTCATTCTCTCAAGTTGTTTACGTTATTTGCGCTCATAATTTACTCACGTTGTTCACATTATCATCTTCACACAATCATACTACTCTCTATTCTCCACTTTCAATTTCCATAAATATCATGTCTTTATCTCGTCGTGGTGGTCGGGGCAAGGGAATTGCCCAAGATCAAAGTGATACTCGTCGTCGACGTGCTCCTTCTAGAGCACAAGTTGCGGAGGAGGTGGGAAGGCGAGCCGCTCTTCGAGCTCAAGTAAGTTCTAATATGTTTTAGTTTTTTGTTAATTCATTTTTATTAAATTCATAATTTCATTTTTTAACATCTATGTGTCTATGTGTTTTATTTTTGTGTTAGTATTTTTACTTAGTTGTATAATTTTCGTAGGAGGAAGAAGATCGAAATACGACCTTGTTACTTGCCCTCGCCGACGACGACCAACAAGGGGGGCATTCACATTCGGCTTCGCGTTTCGAGTACGATGCGAATCTATCATCGGACGAAGGCGATGATGGATCGCATCAATTCCCCCCTTCTAGCACCGGCCAAGTTGGCGAAAATGATGAGGAGACCGATGCTCCTCCTTCTGCAGGACGACAAAAGAAAAAGATGCCTCCCAAGTTGAAATCCGATATTTTCACCAAACATTACAAGAAGGTCCCGGTGGTAATTTCAAATCCTAATGATCCGACCACTACCGTGGAGACAAGTGAGTTCAAAGCATATTGCAACTATTGCGATAAAGTCTATCCATTTGGAACCGGTGGGGGATATGGTACTCTCCATCGCCATTTGAAGGCAAAACACCCCGTGGAATATGGGCATACTAAGTCCCAAAGCCAAATAAACTTCCCCGCCGGCTCATCGTCTCAAACAGGTACGCCTCTATTTAAATATGATCCCAAAAATGTTACTGATGCTATGGTAAGATGGGCGGCAATGAAACATTTGCCGTTTAATTTTTTTAATGACAAAAAATTTGAAGTTACTATGCAAACCGCTTTTAATGTTACTACAAAAAGAATTCTCCCCTCTACTGCTCAAAGATCTAACAACCGTCAGTTTTTTGATAAAAAAAGAGACGGTGGAAAATTTCTATCCAACTTGGGGCACAAAGTTAATATTTGCTCCGATGTGTGGACGGATTCTTTCCAACCAAATTCTTACATGAGAATTTCATGTCATTTTATAGACAATAGTTGGTCTTTAAATAAACGTTTAATTGGTTTTAGACAATTTCCTTCACCACACACCGCACAAGCAATTGCATCTTTAATTATTCAAGTTTTGAATGATTATGAGTTATGCAACAAGATATTTTCGGTTGGTTTTGATAACGCAACCGCTAACACCGCAAGTATACCCGATTTAATTGCGGCTTGCTCCCCGGTGATAAGTGGTAAGTATTTTCACCAACGGTGTATTTGTCATATATTAAATTTATGTGTACAAGATGCATTGTCTTTATGGCAAAGACATATTCAACCTATTACAACAGTTGTATCCTTGATCCACTGGAAGCCTCAAATTGGCAAGACGTGGAAGAAGTATTGCCACTCGAAGAAAATAAAGTAAACAACTTTTACTTTAGACGTGTCTACTAGATGGAGGCAACGTCTTGGACGACCGAAGAAGTAGACTCACCGGGCAAAACATGGAAGCCACCATGTTACTTGATGATTGGTGCTCCGCCGAAATTAGAGACCAAGAACTGGATTGGGAAAATCAAGTAGTACAACCCGACCAAGACTACTTCCCCGACGAAGAAGAGTAGGCGTCAATTCCTCCGATCAAGCCAAATAGGTAAGCAAGGTAAGAGAACTACGTGGACTTTGATTCCAAAATGCAATTGAGCATTGAGGATACGTAGGCATCTCAAATTTAAATTTTAAATTTTAGTTGAGCTCAAGTCATTTTCCTTTATTTTTTTCTCCCCTTTGTTTCAAATATGTAATTTGTAAATTGTAATCAAGACTTTAAGTCTTTTGTAATTTATAATTTTTAAGTTGTAATTTGTAAATTTTAAGTTGTAATTTGTAATTTTAAAGTTGTAATTTGGAATTTTAAAGTTGTAATTTGTAATTTTGAAGTTGTAATTTGTATCAATAAAATTGCATTTGTACATCGCTTTATTCTAATTTTATTTATGCAAGTATATTTACATTTTTTACTTGAATTACAATGTAAAAAAAATTAAATTAACATGAACCGCCGAACCGGCCCGGAACCGGATATGCACCGACGGTTCCGGCGGTTCACGGTTCAGGAACCAGAACCGTCCAAGCTTGGCTGGGCCGGTTCAGGTTCATTCTTTTCTTGAACCGGAACCGGCAGTTCCGAACCGTGAACCGCCGGTTCCCGAACCGTGGTGATGTCTAAACATATATAACATCGAACTGATGGTCGCGGATAATGTCGGACATAATCTGAAGGACAAATTCGTTGACAGATTTTGGGGTCGGCTAAGGCATTGCACATCAAATGGAAGTAACAATGAGCACAAAATCAAACAACACTACCTTACAGACATGGTTGAGCAAAAATTAATTGTGTACAAACAAATAATAATCCAAATAATTCGTGTTTTAAAAAAATTCAAGGGCTTAATCTTACATACAAAATTCATATGAATAACCCTAACCAAGCAGATAATGTACTCACTGCCATCGTATCTCTCTCGTGCTCCAAAATGATGATAATTACACTACATTCACTCATGGTCGACTCAGGGTCCCCAATTTCTCACTTCAGTTGGTTTTTTAAACTCGATTTGAAAAAAAATTCATGAACTAAATGGAAAAATTACCTTCGCTACACGTATTCAAATGAGATCTGGTATGCAGATATCTCCCACACCTATATCGTCGCCTCGACCTTTCGATTAATTGATCGCGATTTTGCTGTAAAATCTGGGAGGGGACACTGCAATAAAAATGGGCGTGTTTTGGTCAAATATTTGCAAGGGTGGATATTGTGGAGGGTAATGGAGGAATTGGTGAGGAGAAATAAGGCCCACATTCCAAAGCAGGATCCTAAACCCTGAAATTTGTCCCGGTCAGATAATCCCCAATATTCCAATAAACTGGGTTAAAATGAGCGGGTCACGTGGGCTTCATCCCGGGTCATTAGGACTGCTGTCAAAGCTAGGGGTGGGAAATTATACCAAAATACAGTAATACCGAACTTACCGTACCGGAAAAATACCGAAAATACCGATTTTTCGGTATACCGCAGTTTTCGGTACGGTATGATACCCTACCGCAGTGTTTCGGTACGGTAACGGTATCATTTTTTCTATACCTTGGTATACCGCGGTATACCGAATCCACGGTATTCCGGTATACCACGGTATACCAAAACTTCTGTATATACCGAATCCACGGTATACCGTGGTATATCGAATATTCGGTATACCGTGGTATACCGGTATATATATAAAACTATCATTTTATGAGGCAAAAGTATCATTTTATCATCCAAAAAATCTAAAACTATCATTATTAAACAAAAGTATCATTTTATCATTTGAAACTATCATTTTATCCCCTCAAACTATCATTTTATGATACAAAAG
The DNA here is from genome assembly GCF_004379255.2 of Salvia splendens. Taxonomy (NCBI): domain Eukaryota; kingdom Viridiplantae; phylum Streptophyta; class Magnoliopsida; order Lamiales; family Lamiaceae; genus Salvia; species Salvia splendens. The sequence goes on from NC_056033.1 coordinate 13,400,629, forward strand.
TATCATTTTATCATCCAAAAAATCTAAAACTATCATTTTAAAACAAAAGTATCATTTTATCATTTGAAACTATCATTTTATCCCCTCAAACTATCATTTTATGATGCAAAAGTATCATTTTATCATCCAAAAAATCTAAAACTATCATTATTAAACAAAAGTATCATTTTATCATTTGAAACTATCATTTTATCCCCTCAAACTATCATTTTATGATGCAAAAGTATCATTTTATCATCCAAAAAATCTAAACAATCATTTTAAACAAAAGTATCATTTTATCATTTGAAACTATCATTTTATCCCCTCAAACTATCATTTTATGATGCAAAAGTATCATTTTATCATCCAAAAAATCTAACAATCATTTTAAACAAAAGTATCATTTTATCATTTGAAACTATCATTTTATCCCCTCAAACTATCATTTTATGATGCAAAAGTATCATTTTATCATCCAAAAATTCTAAAACTATCATTATTAAACAAAAGTATCATTTTATCATTTGAAACTATCATTTTATCCCCTCAAAATTTTGAACATAAACATTATGATTATAACCTTGTTGTTAGAACACGTATTGGCCGAGGCCGTGTTGTGTAATAACGTATTGGTTAACATCATATTGTCTATGATAGAGTTATTATGAATTATTCTGTTATTGAAGTCATTTGTTTAAGAAAACACAGATGAAAACACATTTGAATAGGAAAATACAAATTAAAACTTATATGGAATATGAAGATAAATTGCAGTATGAAGATATGAAATTATGAAAACTCACTTTAGATTAAAACTTGAAAAGGTAGCAGAGGGAAGGAGGGAGAAGAGCAATGAGTCTGAGATCAGAACTCGGTGTGCTTTTCTACATTCCAGACCTTTTATTTATAGCCAACAACCCTGGCTACATAGGAGTACAGTATTTTACAAATACGTAAGCAGTGACGAAAATCACACTAATTTACATAGTACTATTACAAAAAGTTACTATTCACTATTCACTGTTCACACAATTTTTACATAACTATAATAGAAAGTAGCCGTCATTTCTGACTTTGAAGACAATTTCACACTAGGCTGCCATGATGATGTGGAGCCTATTGATTTTATTTCTGCATCTTTTGATATATTGACAATGTCTCCATTCTTCATCGTCGTAGTAGTAATCCATATGCCTACTTCTTCGAAATCTGACGTCATACATGACTTGGAGACTTTCTTCTTCATCTTTGATAGCTTGTTCTAATCTTCTTATTCTATCACCAATGCGAAAGAACCAAGGAGGAGGCATCCTGGTAATGCGAACAGAATTAGGCTGGGGTGATAATATTAATGATTTTGAGCGTTCTCTTCATCCGTTTGATTCTATTGATTCTATGGAAAATGTCATCAATGGTTTCTCTAAGAAATGGAAAATCCACTTCTTCAGGAGGGGCTTCGAGAACGATCTTTGCTATTTCTGAGAGGGAGGTAACCATTTCGGTATCAATTTTGATATTATCAACGAGAAACCTAGAATAGGCTTCAGTATTCTTTCTTCTAAAGAAACCTGTCATCAGAAATCAAAGGGGTCTTGACCCCTAATGGGATCAGAAGAGACCGATTCTTCATACTTGGATTTTGAAGAGACAGACTTTTGAGCCAAAAATTCAAAGAAATCTCTTTTGAGATGTTCTGGGAGGTTATCCATGAAACTTCCAGGTTTTGATTCTGTGTTGCTAAATTTTTCTGGTTTTTCTGCTTTGTCTTTTCCTTTCTGTTCTCTTTGGAAAACCACCTTTTCACCAGTGGTAAAGAATTTTTTGACAGCCAGTTCAGCTCCAATATGATTTTGAAACCTAGCCCACCATTTGATTCTGAAGACTCTTGTTAAGGAGTAAGGAGAAGGATCCGGATAGATTTTCTCAAAGTTGAAATCCCAGGAAAAGATCCAAGGCACTTTGAACTCAGCATGGAACATGATAAATTTTTGAAAATTTTTGAGGGTAGAGTATTCCGCAAAGGCGTGGAAACCCTTTTGAACTTCAAGAGGAAGAATTTGGATAGAAGACCCCATTTTCCTCCACCAATCAGAAAACCAAATTGGAAATTGTTTTTCACAGTTATGGTGAAAGGCCATGAACCAGGAGTGGTTATAATATCTTAATAAGAAAGCTCTGAACCAAGCATTCTTATAGTCGATGTAATTATACCCCTGAGCTGGGTGATTGAAGGTTTTGAATTCACTAAGGCCACCAAAGGTGGTCGTGGTATGGACTTTTTTGATAATGCATTTTGAATACTCAATTTCTTTGGATCTGTTGTAGTTATGAGTTATCTCAACTGAATCAGAATCAACAAGAATAAACTCATAATACTTTTGGTCTTTTAGGCAATCATCTGATTCCCAGAGTTGGGAAGAGTTTGGAAAACGGTTTCTTATGAAATCAGTTTGAGAGAGTTTGGCTGGAAAATCAGTGAAAGGGGTCATCCCACAATCTTCATGCCACTCTTTTGGAAAATATTTGAACTCTTCAGGAGCATTAGGGATTTGAATATTGGCGGACTTTGGAATATTTGAGGTAAGGACAGTATTATAAGGGATTTCGGGAGTATTTTGAAGTGGGGAAAATCTGTTTGAAATAATTTGATTTGAAAGGTGTCTTTGATTGGGTTTTTGAGGAGTGAGGGGAGCCGAGGATGAAACCAAGGCCTTTGAGGTTTTATTTGATTGGCTCTTCAAGAATTAAGTATAATATAAAAGAAGATTTCAGCCTAAACAAACTATGGGATAAATATCCTTATCAAAGTATATCAAAACAAATAACTACAAAAGACCTTCAGAGTGAAATTAATAATCTTAAAAAACAAATTAATGAAGAATTTTATAGACTTAAAGAAAAGGATTTTGAATTAGAAACAAGACTTTCTATTATTGAAAATAATACAGAAGTTAACAACTGGGAAAATCCGGAACAAAATTCAGAAAATAATTCCATAAAAGTCATCCAAGAAATGAATTATCAAAAATGGCATGTTAATGTAACTCTGGTTATCAATGACTTCAAAACCAACATAATGGCGTTAGTTGATTCGGGTGCTGACCAGAATATTATTAGAGAAGGAGTTGTTCCTACTAAATATTGTGATAAAACAAAAGAAAAACTTTACACAGCCAATAATAACCCTTTAAGAATCAGGTACAAACTTTCCAAAGCCCATATCTGCAATAATGGTTATTGTTTCAGAAATATTTTTATAATTGTTGAAGATATCACCTACAATATGATTTTGGGAACACCTTTCCTAACCCAAATCTATCCTTTTAGTGTTGATGATAGTGGCATTACTACCAATATCCAAGGAAGAAAATTAAAATTTAATTTCATCTCCCCCATTTTGAAACAAGAAATCCTTAACCTTCAAAGAAGTTCTATCTTTAAACAAATCAATAAGATAACCCAAAAACAAAAACAAATAAGTTATCTTAAAGAAGAAATTCCTTTCCAAAAAATTGAAGAGCAACTCAAAAATCCTAGGTTTGTTTCAAAAATCAAAGAAATAGAAAGTAGTTTTATCAAAAGAGTTTGTAATGAAGTCCCCAATGCTTTCTGGGAAAGCAAGCATCATGTGATTAATTTACCTTATGAAGAAGATTTCCACGAAAGTAAAATCCCTACGAAGTCAAGACCCATTCAAATGAATCAAGAACTTCTTGAAGTTTGTAAAAAAGAAGTTAAAGACTTACTTGATAAGAAACTTATTAGACCCTCAAATTCTCCCTGGAGCTGTTCTGCTTTCTATGTCATGAAACAAGCAGAATTAGAAAGGGGAACTCCCAGACTTGTTATTAATTATAAACCCCTCAATAATGTTTTACAATGGATTAGGCATCCAATTCCTAATAAAAGAGATCTGATAAACAGGCTTTATAATGCAAAAATATTTTCCAAATTCGATCTTAAATCTGGATTTTGGCAAATTCAAATCGCTGAGAAGGATAGATATAAAACAGCCTTCACAGTTCCCTTTGGACATTATGAATGGAATGTAATGCCTTTCAGTCTAAAAAATGCTCCTTCGGAATTTCAAAAAATTATGAATGATATCTTAAATCCTCACAGTCAATTTAGCATTGTCTACATAGATGATGTTCTGATCTTTTCCCAAGATCTTGATCAACATATAAAACATTTAGGAATTTTCTTAAGAACCATTGAGAGGAATGGATTAGTTATTTCTACTCCAAAAATGAAACTTTTCCAAACCAATATAAGATTCTTAGGCCATGAGATTGAAAAGGGAGCTTTTAGACCCATCAGTAGATCCATATCCTTCACAGACAAATTTCCTGATGAGATAAAAGATAAGAATCAATTACAAAGATTTTTAGGATGTCTAAATTACATCTCAGATTTCTTTCCTAACCTTAGGGAGACTTGTAAACCTCTCTATCAAAGACTTAGGAAAAATCCTTCAAATTGGACAGAAGAACATACCAATGTGGTTAAAACCATAAAACAGCAGGTCAAAACTCTACCTTGCTTAGGTATTCCTAATCCAAAAGCCTTCATGATTATTGAAACGGATGCTTCGAACATAGGCTATGGGGGGATATTAAAACAAAAACTGGATTCAAAAGAACAACTGGTAAGATACCATTCTGGTATCTGGAATAATGCGCAAATGAATTATTCTGTTATTAAAAAAGAAATTTTGTCCATAGTTTTATGCATTCAAAAATTTCAAGATGACCTTTATAACAAAAGGTTTTTAATCAGAATTGATTGCAAATCTGCAAAAGAAGTCCTTACAAAAGATGTTCAAAATATTGTCTCAAAACAAATCTTTGCCAGATGGCAAGCCATTTTATCTGTCTTTGATTTTGAAATTGAGTTCATAAAAGGAGAAAATAATTCTCTACCTGATTTTCTAACCAGAGAGTTTTTACAAGGTCGCAATGACGGACTCTAGGATGTCCAAGAAACAAAGTGTCAAAGATTATGAAATCTTCCCCTCAAATAAAACCTCAAAGGCCTTGGTTTCATCCTCGGCTCCCCTCACTCCTCAAAAACCCAATCAAAGACACCTTTCAAATCAAATTATTTCAAACAGATTTTCCCCACTTCAAAATACTCCCGAAATCCCTTATAATACTGTCCTTACCTCAAATATTCCAAAGTCCGCCAATATTCAAATCCCTAATGCTCCTGAAGAGTTCAAATATTTTCCAAAAGAGTGGCATGAAGATTGTGGGATGACCCCTTTCACTGATTTTCCAGCCAAACTCTCTCAAACTGATTTCATAAGAAACCGTTTTCCAAACTCTTCCCAACTCTGGGAATCAGATGATTGCCTAAAAGACCAAAAGTATTATGAGTTTATTCTTGTTGATTCTGATTCAGTTGAGATAACTCATAACTACAACAGATCCAAAGAAATTGAGTATTCAAATGCATTATCAAAAAAGTCCATACCACGACCACCTTTGGTGGCCTTAGTGAATTCAAAACCTTCAATCACCCAGCTCAGGGGTATAATTACATCGACTATAAGAATGCTTGGTTCAGAGCTTTCTTATTAAGATATTATAACTACTCCTGGTTCATGGCCTTTCACCATAACTGTGAAAAATAATTTCCAATTTGGTTTTCTGATTGGTGGAGGAAAATGGGGTCTTCTATCCAAATTCTTCCTCTTGAAGTTCAAAGGGTTTCCACGCCTTTGCGGAATACTCTACCCTCAAAAATTTTCAAAAATTTATCATGTTCCATGCTGAGTTCAAAGTGCCTTGGATCTTTTCCTGGGATTTCAACTTTGAGAAAATCTATCCGGATCCTTCTCCTTACTCTTTAACAAGAGTCTTCAGAATCAAATGGTGGGCTAGGTTTCAAAATCATATTGGAGCTGAACTGGCTGTCAAAAAATTCTTTACCACTGGTGAAAAGGTGGTTTTCCAAAGAGAACAGAAAGGAAAAGACAAAGCAGAAAAACCAGAAAAATTTAGCAACACAGAACCAAAACCTGGAAGTTTCATGGATAACATCCCAGAACATCTCAAAAGAGATTTCTTTGAATTTTTGGCTCAAAAGTCTGTCTCTTCAAAATCCAAGTCTGAAGAATCGGTCTCTTCTGATCCCATTGGGGGTCAAGACCCCTTTGATTTCTGAAGTCAGGTTTCTTTAGAAGAAAGAATACTGAAGCCTATTCTAGGTTTCTCGTTGATAATATCAAAATTGATACCGAAATGGTTACCTCCCTCTCAGAAATAGCAAAGATCGTTCTCGAAGCCCCTCCTGAAGAAGTGGATTTTCCATTTCTTAGAGAAACCGTTGGTGACATTTTCCATAGAATCAATAGAATCAAACGGATGAAGAGAACGCTCAAAATCATTAATATTATCACCGCAGCCTAATTCTGTTCGCATTACCAGGATGCCTCCTCCTTGGTTCTTTCGCATTGGTGATAGAATAAGAAGATTAGAACAAGCTATCAAAGATGAAGAAGAAAGTCTCCAAGTCATGTATGACGTCAGATTTCGAAGAAGTAGGCATATGGATTACTACTACGACGATGAAGAATGGAGACATTGTCAATATATCAAAAGATGCAGAAATAAAATCAATAGGCTCCACATCATCATGGCGGCCTAGTGTGAAATTGTCTTCAAAGTCAGAAATGACGGCTACTTTCTATTATAGTTATGTAAAAATTGTGTGAACAGTGAATAGTGAATAGTAACTTTTTGTAATAGTACTATGTAAATTAGTGTGATTTTCGTCACTGCTTACGTATTTGTAAGATACTGTACTCCTATGTAGCCAGGGTTGTTGGCTATAAATAAGAGGTCTGGAATGTAGAAAAGCACACCGAGTTCTGATCTCAGACTCATTGCTCTTCTCCCTCCTTCCCTCTGCTACCTTTTCAAGTTTTAATCCAAAGTGAGTTTTCACAATTTCATATCTTCATACTGCAATTTATCTTCATATTCCATATAAGTTTTAATCTGTATTTTCCTTTTCAAATGTGTTTTCATCTGTGTTTTCTCAATCAAATGACTTCCAATAACAGAATAATTCATAATAACTCTATAATAAACAATATGATGTTAACCAATACGTTATTACACAACACGGCCTCGGCCAATACGTGTTCTAACAACAAGGTTATAATCATAATGTTCAAAATCAACCTCAAAATGTTCATGTTCAAAATCAACCTGGGACAAGATGGTATCAGAGCCATTTTAATGACGGTAATGGATGTTATTAGACCTATAAATTCAACTGTCTTAATACTCGAAACTGAGATGATCAGATTATCCTTAGGAATAACCTTAGTCAAAGAAACGTTGGAATTCAGGTTTGGCAAGCTTGTAAGACGGTTGGTAAGCCTTAAGTCTAGGTGTTCCACGCATAGTGTTCCCCTGCGACCAGTTTCTTAGATCTAGACCAGCTCCTAATCTTAATCTCTATCCCTCTATTTGAGTATGGCCAGTAAGTTTAGAAGTCTTTTAGGACCCAAAACCAAAAATAAAATGGATAAAAATATTGTTTCAAGTAGTGAAACTCATGCCCCTATAGATTATTCTAATTGGAGCATCCCTAATGAAAAAATAGAAAACTACTATGATATAGGATTTATTGATTTCAAAACTGCCTTTTCTATAAGGACTCATGAAGAAACTAGAAGCATATTGCAAAAATCGGAAAGCTTTCCTCTTCTTAATGGAAGATCAATAAAAAGATATAGGGAACAGAAATATAGATATTCACATTTTGGTCTTGCCCAAATTGCTGTCAAACCCTTGGTCCACAGAGGAGTTGATACTCCCATTTTGCTTGTTCTATGAGATAAAAGACTCAAGAATTACAGAACTTCTATATTAGCCATGGTTCAAACAAACATATGTAATGGTCCCATCTACTTTAACTGCTATCCAAATTTCTCTGTCGATCTCACAGATCCCATGATCCTTGAATCTCTCATCCTTGATGTACAAATTCAAGGGGATGAGTTTCATGTATGTAAAAACTTTGCTGTCATGTTTAGAGTCTATCTTAGACTAATGACGTCTAATCTGAATCCAAAATTCAGTAAGAATCCCTTTTCAAAAGGAGAAACTATCCTTCTGCAGGTTGATGCTGAGCAGTCCTCAACCTATACTCCTAAAAGACTAAAATGGGATGAAATTACTATCCCAAGTCAGTTTACTATAATAGAACCTCATGCTCCTAGAAACTTAGAAAAAACAGAACCATCTCAGATCATTGAAGAACCAAATGGCACTATAACTGTCAAATTTGATAGAACAAATTCTTTCTCAACTTTTAGAAACAATAGGAGTTTCAACTACGAAAGTAGTAGAGCCTCTTGTTCTGACATGCCTAGCACATCTGAAAGAAATTGGACCTTCAAAACTCTCATACCTCGACCAAATTCTCCTACGGAACAAAACATAGATGACCCTTACTCACCTACTAGAAGTACTATGGTCATAACTACTAATAAAGAATTTGAACCTGACATGGATTATCTTAAGAAAGAATTAAGCAATCCTATTTACAAAGAAAAAGAAAGATGGTTCAATGAATTAAATGATAAAATTAAGAGTGAAATAAAAGAGAAATGGATGAGAGAAATGAAAAAAATCAAATCAAATTTCCTTTTTTATGATTTCATAGCAATTCATCTATCCTCTGAAGGATGGTATAATTGTTTCAAAAAACCTGCCATAGAAGTTGGATCAAGCCTTATGAAAAAGTGGTATTCTTCTGAAAAAGATATAGTTATTTCAGCTGTCCATCCCCCTCTTCAAGCTCTAATAATTCAAACTTCTAAAGGAGAGATTATTGCTGACCCTTTCAAACGAACTAATGTTACTGACCCTGAGGAAAACAGAGAATTCCGGAAAATTATCCAACAAAGTAATTTTTCAAACCAAATCCTTGGTACCATTGCAGAACAACTAGATACTATTTCATCAAAATTATTTACTGTTAATAAACAAAGCATCCTTAACGATACTTCCAAACCTTTTTTCAAAAGTAATGATAATTTGAAAAATAAGAATATTTCCTTCAATTCAAAAACAGAGGAAATTCTTAATAAGATCTCTGGAAATCTTGCTGGGCCAAGCAAGTCAACTACGAATGTTATTCAACATTGCCACGAGTCTAGTACTGAACAGTCAAGTTACTCTTCCTCTGAAAAGGAAGATAATTTTGTGGAAAAACTAGAAGATGTTTTCAAAGAGTCTAGTAACTCCCCTCTTAAAATAAATAAAATTTTCAAGGGGAAGAGATTTAACTGTAATAAACCTTATTATAGTAGGCCTTCGCCAGCAGATTTGCTGTATGAAGAAAGAGGTCAATTTCATAGGTCCAGTTATGATGGAACCTCAATTACTGAATGGAATATTGATGGAAAACCTGAATATGAAATTCTCAATACTTTACAAGAAATGGGAATGGCAAAAATGGCATTTAGATATGCTGGTATTTCTGAAAAAGAAGCTTGTGTCCTCCTTGTTAACGGTTTTACAGGCCAACTTAAAAATTGGTGGGATAATGCGTTAAGCCTAGAAAGCAAGGAAAAAATTCTTAATCATATTGTTAATACCGAAGATCAAGATGGTGAAATACATGAAACAAGCGATGCTTGTGATTTCCTTATTATTACCATCTCCATGTATTTTGTCGGAAACCCTAGGGAAGAATATAATAGCTCCTCTATGGTTTTAAATAACCTAAGATGCCCTTCCTTATCCGATTACAGATGGTATAAAGATGTCTTCATAACCCATGTCCTCAAAAGAAATGATTGTAATCAAGCCTTTTGGAAAGAAAGATTCATAGCAGGATTACCCAAATTGTTTAGTGAAAGAATAATACAAAAACTTAAAGATGATATTGATTCTGAAAATATCCCTTTTGAAAATATAACTTTTGGTCAATTATTTGCTTTTATCATAAAAGAAGGATTAGCCCTTTGTATGGAAATAAAAATACAAAACAAATATAGAAAGGACAAACAAAATGCCAAAAACGAATTAGGGTGTTTCTGTGAAATGTTTGGAATAGAAAAAATTGAGGCTCCTTCGTCTAAGAGCAAAAAGAAAATTAGAAAATTCAAGAAAGATACTCAAAAGCATGATTATTATAGAACGTCACGAAGTAATTTTACAAAATCAAAAAGAAAATTCAAACCAACTAAGGAAAAAGACAGGGATAAGATAAAATGTGAATATTGCAAAGAGGTGGGTCACACCGAAGAACGATGTTGGAAGAAAAGAAATAAAAACATTAGATTACTAAGTAAACAGATTAATAACCTTTTAAGAGAAGAAAATAGTTCCTCCAATTCTGAAAGTGAGTCAGAAATTGAAGAAATTCAAAACACCTCTGGAAGTAGTAATTACCATAGTAGTAATGAAAATGAAAAAGATATTTGCAAAATTTGCATCAATACCATTTCTAAAGAAAAGAAGGAAGCTATTCTTGATCTCCTTCACCAAATCCCTGACACTGAAACTAGGGATGATTATTTTAACAAGTTAAAGGACTTAATTCTTGAAGAGCCATCTACTTCTAAGAAGATTAATATAAAAGAAGATTTCAGCCTAAACAAACTATGGGATAAATATCCTTATCAAAGTATATCAAAACAAAAGTATTGCTTGTTTCATGTATTTCACCATCACCATCATGTATTTCATGTATTTAAAACCATAGAGGAGCTATTATATTCTTCCCTAGGGTTTCCGACAAAATACATAGAGATGGTAATAATAAGGAAATCACAAGCATCGCTTGTTTCATGTATTTCACCATCTTGATCTTCGGTATTAACAATATGATTAAGAATTTCTTCCTTGCTTTCTAGGCTTAACGCATTATCCCAAAAGTAACATTTTATCATTTGAAACTATCATTTTATCCCCTCAAACTATCATTTTATGATGCAAAAGTATCATTTTATCATGCAAAAAATCTAAAACTATCATTATTAAACAAAAGTATCATTTTATCATTTGAACCAATCAATTTATCCCCTCAAACTATCATTTTATGATGCAAAAGTATCATTTTATCATCCAAAAAATCTAAACAATCATTTTAAACAAAAGTATCATTTTATCATTTGAAACTATCATTTTATCCCCTCAAACTATCATTTTATGATGCAAAAGTATCATTTTATCATCCAAAAAATCTAAACAATCATTTTAAACAAAAGTATCATTTTATCATTTGAAACTATCATTTTATCCCCTCAAACTATCATTTTATGATGCAAAAGTATCATTTTATCATCCAAAAAATCTAAAACTATCATTATTAAACAAAAGTATCATTTTATCATTTGAAACTATCATTTTATCCCCTCAAACTATCAAAAAATCTAAACTATCATTTTAAAACAAAAGTATCATTTTATCATTTGAAACTATCATTTTATCCCCTCAAACTATCATTTTATGATGCAAGAGTATCACTTTATCATCCAAAAAATCTAAACTATCATTTTAAGACAAAAGTATCATTTTATCATTTGAAACTACCATTTTATCCCCTCAAACTACCATTTTATGATGCAAAAGTATCATTTTATCATCCAAAAAATCTAAACTATCATTATTAAACAAAAGTATCATTTTATCATTTGAAACTATCATTTTATCCCCTCAAACTATCATTTTATGATGCAACAGTATCATTTTATCATCCAAAAAATCTAAACTATCATTATTAAACAAAAGTATCATTTTATCATTTGAAACTATCATTTTATCCCCTCAAACTATCATTTTATGATGCAACAGTATCATTTTATCATCCAAAAAATCTAAACTATCATTTTAAAACAAAAGTATCATTTTATCATTTGAAACTATCATTTTATCCCCTCAAACTATCATTTTATGATGCAAAAGTATCATTTTATCATCCAAAAAATCTAAACTATCATTTTAAAACAAAAGTATCATTTTATCATTTGAAACTATCATTTTATCCCCTCAAACTATCATTTTATGATGCAAAAGTATCATTTTATCATCCAAAAAATCTAAACTATCATTTTAAGACAAAAGTATCATTTTATCATTTAAAACTATCATTTTATCCCCTCAAACTATCATTTTATGATGCAAAAGTATCATTTTATCATCCAAAAAATCTAAAACTATCATTATTAAACAAAAGTATCATTTTATCATTTGAAACTATCATTTTATCCCCTCAAACTATCATTTTATGATGCAAAAGTATCATTTTATCATCCAAAAAATCTAAAACTATCATTTTAAAACAAAAGTATCATTTTATCATTTGAAACTATCATTTTATCCCCTCAAACTATCAAAAAATCTAAACTATCATTTTAAAACAAAAGTATCATTTTATCATTTGAAACTATCATTTTATCCCCTCAAACTATCATTTTATGATGCAAAAGTATCACTTTATCATCCAAAAAATCTAAACTATCATTTTAAGACAAAAGTATCATTTTATCATTTGAAACTATCATTTTATCCCCTCAAACTATCATTTTATGATGCAAAAGTATCATTTTATCATCCAAAAAATCTAAACTATCATTTTAAGACAAAAGTATCATTTTATCATTTAAAACTATCATTTTATCCCCTCAAACTATCATTTTATGATACAAAAGTATCATTTTATCATCCAAAAAGTCTAAAACTATCATTATTAAACAAAAGTATCATTTTATCATTTGAAACTATCATTTTATCCCCTCAAACTATCATTTTATGATGCAACAATATCATTTTATCATCCAAAAAATCTAAACTATCATTTTAAAACAAAAGTATCATTTTATCATTTGAAACTATCATTTTATCCCCTCAAACTATCATTTTATGATGCAAAAGTATCATTTTATCATCCAAAAAATCTAAACTATCATTTTAAGACAAAAGTATCATTTTATCATTTAAAACTATCATTTTATCCCCTCAAACTATCATTTTATGATGCAAAAGTATCATTTTATCATCCAAAAAATCTAAAACTATCATTATTAAACAAAAGTATCATTTTATCATTTGAAACTATCATTTTATCCCCTCAAACTATCATTTTATGATGCAAAAGTATCATTTTATCATCCAAAAAATCAAAACTATCATTTTAAAACAAAAGTATCATTTTATCATTTGAAACTATCATTTTATCCCCTCAAACTATCATTTTATGATACAAAAGTATCATTTTATCATCCAAAAAATCTAAAACTATCATTATTAAACAAAAGTATCATTTTATCATTTGAAACTATCATTTTATCCCCTCAAACTATCATTTTATGATGCAAAAGTATCATTTTATCATCCAAAAAATCAAAACTATCATTTTAAAACAAAAGTATCATTTTATCATTTAAAACTATCATTTTATCCCCTCAAACTATCATTCTATGATGCAAAAGTATCACTTTATCATCCAAAAATACTAAACTATCATTTTAAGACAAAAGTATCATTTTATCATTTGAAACTATCATTTTATCCCCTCAAACTATCATTTTATAATGCAAAAGTATCATTTTATCATCCAAAAAATCTAAAACTATCATTATTAAACAAAAGTATCATTTTATCATTTGAAACTATCATATTATCCCCTCAAACTATCATTTTATGATGCAAAAGTATCATTTTATCATCCAAAAAATCTTAACAATCATTTTAAACAAAAGTATCATTTTATCATTTGAAACTATCATTTTATCCCCCCAAACTATCATTTATGATGCAAAAGTATCATTTTATCCTCCAAAAAATCTAAACTATCATTTTAAAACAAAAGTATCATTTAAAACTATCATTTTATCCCCTCAAACTATCATTCTATGATGCAAAAGTATCACTTTATCATCCAAAAATACTAAACTATCATTTTAAGACAAAAGTATCATTTTATCATTTGAAACTATCATTTTATCCCCTCAAACTATCATTTTATAATGCAAAAGTATCATTTTATCATCCAAAAAATCTAAAACTATCATTATTAAACAAAAGTATCATTTTATCATTTGAAACTATCATATTATCCCCTCAAACTATCATTTTATGATGCAAAAGTATCATTTATCATCCAAAAAATCTTAACAATCATTTTAAACAAAAGTATCATTTTATCATTTGAAACTATCATTTTATCCCCCCAAACTATCATTTTATGATGCAAAAGTATCATTTTATCCTCCAAAAAATCTAAACTATCATTTTAAGACAAAAGTATCATTTTATCATTTGAAACTATCATTTTATCCCCTCAAACTATCATTTTATGATGCAAAAGTATCATTTTATCATCCAAAAAATCTAAACTATCATTTTAAGACAAAAGTATCATTTTATCATTTAAAACTATCATTTTATCCCCTCAAACTATCATTTTATGATACAAAAGTATCATTTTATCATCCAAAAAATCTAAAACTATCATTATTAAACAAAAGTATCATTTTATCATTTGAAACTATCATTTTATCCCCTCAAACTATCATTTTATGATGCAACAATATCATTTTATCATCCAAAAAATCTAAACTATCATTTTAAAACAAAAGTATCATTTTATCATTTGAAACTATCATTTTATCCCCTCAAACTATCATTTTATGATGCAAAAGTATCATTTTATCATCCAAAAAATCTAAACTATCATTTTAAGACAAAAGTATCATTTTATCATTTAAAACTATCATTTTATCCCCTCAAACTATCATTTTATGATGCAAAAGTATCATTTTATCATCCAAAAAATCTAAACTATCATTTTAAGACAAAAGTATCATTTTATCATTTAAAACTATCATTTTATCCCCTCAAACTATCATTTTATGATACAAAAGTATCATTTTATCATCCAAAAAATCTAAAACTATCATTATTAAACAAAAGTATCATTTTATCATTTGAAACTATCATTTTATCCCCTCAAACTATCATTTTATGATGCAAAAGTATCATTTTATCATCCAAAAAATCAAAACTATCATTTTAAAACAAAAGTATCATTTTATCATTTAAAACTATCATTTTATCCCCTCAAACTATCATTCTATGATGCAAAAGTATCACTTTATCATCCAAAAATACTAAACTATCATTTTAAGACAAAAGTATCATTTTATCATTTGAAACTATCATTTTATCCCCTCAAACTATCATTTTATAATGCAAAAGTATCATTTTATCATCCAAAAAATCTAAAACTATCATTATTAAACAAAAGTATCATTTTATCATTTGAAACTATCATATTATCCCCTCAAACTATCATTTTATGATGCAAAAGTATCATTTTATCATCCAAAAAATCTAAAACTATCATTATTAAACAAAAGTATCATTTTATCATTTGAAACTATCATATTATCCCCTCAAACTATCATTTTATGATGCAAAAGTATCATTTTATCATCCAAAAAATCTTAACAATCATTTTAAACAAAAGTATCATTTTATCATTTGAAACTATCATTTTATCCCCCCAAACTATCATTTTATGATGCAAAAGTATCATTTTATCCTCCAAAAAATCTAAACTATCATTTTAAAACAAAAGTATCATTTAAAACTATCATTTTATCCCCTCAAACTATCATTCTATGATGCAAAAGTATCACTTTATCATCCAAAAATACTAAACTATCATTTTAAGACAAAAGTATCATTTTATCATTTGAAACTATCATTTTATCCCCTCAAACTATCATTTTATAATGCAAAAGTATCATTTTATCATCCAAAAAATCTAAAACTATCATTATTAAACAAAAGTATCATTTTATCATTTGAAACTATCATATTATCCCCTCAAACTATCATTTTATGATGCAAAAGTATCATTTTATCATCCAAAAAATCTTAACAATCATTTTAAACAAAAGTATCATTTTATCATTTGAAACTATCATTTTATCCCCCCAAACTATCATTTTATGATGCAAAAGTATCATTTTATCCTCCAAAAAATCTAAACTATCATTTTAAGACAAAAGTATCATTTTATCATTTGAAACTATCATTTTATCCCCTCAAACTATCATTTTATGATGCAAAAGTATCATTTTATCATCCAAAAAATCTAAACTATCATTTTAAGACAAAAGTATCATTTTATCATTTAAAACTATCATTTTATCCCCTCAAACTATCATTTTATGATACAAAAGTATCATTTTATCATCCAAAAAATCTAAAACTATCATTATTAAACAAAAGTATCATTTTATCATTTGAAACTATCATTTTATCCCCTCAAACTATCATTTTATGATGCAACAATATCATTTTATCATCCAAAAAATCTAAACTATCATTTTAAAACAAAAGTATCATTTTATCATTTGAAACTATCATTTTATCCCCTCAAACTATCATTTTATGATGCAAAAGTATCATTTTATCATCCAAAAAATCTAAACTATCATTTTAAGACAAAAGTATCATTTTATCATTTAAAACTATCATTTTATCCCCTCAAACTATCATTTTATGATGCAAAAGTATCATTTTATCATCCAAAAAATCTAAAACTATCATTATTAAACAAAAGTATCATTTTATCATTTGAAACTATCATTTTATCCCCTCAAACTATCATTTTATGATGCAAAAGTATCATTTTATCATCCAAAAAATCAAAACTATCATTTTAAAACAAAAGTATCATTTTATCATTTGAAACTATCATTTTATCCCCTCAAACTATCATTCTATGATGCAAAAGTATCACTTTATCATCCAAAAATACTAAACTATCATTTTAAGACAAAAGTATCATTTTATCATTTGAAACTATCATTTTATGCCCTCAAACTATCATTTTATAATGCAAAAGTATCATTTTATCATCCAAAAAATCTAAAACTATCATTATTAAACAAAAGTATCATTTTATCATTTGAAACTATCATATTATCCCCTCAAACTATCATTTTATGATGCAAAAGTATCATTTTATCATCCAAAAAATCTAAACAATCATTTTAAACAAAAGTATCATTTTATCATTTGAAACTATCATTTTATCCCCCCAAACTATCATTTTATGATGCAAAAGTATCATTTTATCATCCAAAAAATCTAAAACTATCATTTTAAAACAAAAGTATCATTTTATCATTTGAAACTATCATTTTATCCCCTCAAACTATCATTTTATGATGCAAAAGTATCATTTTATCATCCAAAAAATCTAAAACTATCATTTTAAAACAAAAGTATCATTTTATCATTTGAAACTATCATTTTATCCCCTCAAACTATCATTTTATGATGCAAAAGTATCATTTATCATCCAAAAAATCTAAACTATCATTTTAAAACAAAAGTATCATTTTATCATTTGAAACTATCATTTTATCCCCTCAAACTATCATTTTATGATGCAAAAGTATCATTTTATCATGCAAAAAATCCAAAACTATCATTATTAAACAAAAGTATCATTTTATGATTTGAAACTATCATTTTATCCCCTCAAACTATCATTTTATGATGCAAAAGTATCATTTTATCATCCAAAAAATCTAAACTATCATTTTAAAACAAAAGTATCATTTTATCATTTGAAACTATCATTTTATCCCCTCAAACTATCATTTTATGATGCAAAAGTATCATTTTATCATGCAAAAAATCTAAACTATCATTTTAAAACAAAAGTATCATTTTATCATTTGAAACTATCATTTTATCCCCTCAAACTATCATTTTATGATGCAAAAGTATCATTTTATCATGCAAAAGTATCATTTTATCATCCAAAAAATCTAAAACTATCATTATTAAACAAAAGTATCATTTTATCATTTGAAACTATCATTTTATCCCCTCAAACTATCATTTTATGTTGCAAAAGTATCATTTTATCATCCAAAAAATCTAAAACTATCATTATTAAACAAAAGTATCATTTTATCTTCTGAAACTATCATTTTATCCCCTAAAACTATCATTTCATCCCCTCAAACTATCATTTTATGATGCAAAAGTATCATTTTATCATCCAAAAAATCTAAAACTATCATTTTAAAACAAAAGTATCATTTTATCATTTGAAACTATCATTTTATCCCCTCAAACTATCATTTTATGATGCAAAAGTATCATTTTATCATCCAAAAAATTTAAAACTATCATTATTAAACAAAAGTATCATTTTATCATTTGAAACTATCATTTTATCCCTTCAAACTATCATTTTATGATGCAAAAGTATCATTTTATCATCCAAAAAATCTACAACTATCATTATTAAACAAAAGTATCATTTTATCATTTGAAACTATCATTTTATGATGCAAAAGTATCATTTTATCATCCAAAAAATCTAAAACTATCATTAGTAAATGAACAAATCAAGAAACAAATTATTATTATTGTTGTTGAATCTTTATTTCGGTATTACGGTATACCGTACCGTACCGCTATTACGGTATACCGTACCGTACCGTGTTTCGGTATACCGTTAAAAATGGTATACCGAAACACGGTACGGTATACCGTAATAACGGTATGGTAACCGTTATCAAAAATATCATACCGAATTTCCGGTATACCGGAATTTCGGTATACCGAAAATTCGATACGGTATCGGTATTGAATTTTTTCATACCGTACTTTCCGGTACGGTATGCTGTATGGCACGGTCGGTATGGTATACCGTACCGACCCACCCCTAGTCAAAGCAACAAAACGGCTGGACAAAACAGGATAAACACAATTAACCCAGCCAAAACACGCCCTTAGGATAAAAAGACAAATTAGAGGATGGCATACTTTTCAATTAATTAAATCAGGACAATTGATATTGGTAAATTGTCAGTGTTTTTGTCAACGTTTAGTATCTTAGATGGTGTAGTGGTTGAGCGTGGCATTGGAGAAGAAGCGGTGCCAGAGGGGGGCGAAGTGGAGGTTGGAGTTGGTGAGGAAGAGGAAGGCGATTTTAGGGCGGCGGGGGAAATTGGCGGAGTCCGTGGCAATGGCCTTGTGGAAGAGGGAGATGGAGATGGAGATTTAGCGAGGAAGAAGAAGAAGAGTGGTAGAGAGAGGATGAGGATTAGCAGTAGGGAGGAAACCGCCATGACTGCGGATGAATTTCCTCTTCGATTACTAATTTGAGTTTATGCGAGAGTGAGATTTCATATTGCTGCGACGAATGGTGTTTTTGAGATTTATAGATTTTGCGTTGCAGAGAGGAACAACAATTGCCAATTGGGGGAAGTCGGGCCGTTATATCGGTTATATGGAATGCTTTTTCTTCTTTCTCTGCTTTCGCGATTTTCTTTTCCTTTTGGATTGCTTTCTGTTGAAAATCAGTATTGTATTCATTCAACTTCTATGTTTTTGGCACAATATACATGCCTTTAAATAGGCTAAGGAATCCCTATAGATGGCAAGATTTTCCCTAAACATGAAATCAATAAATATACAAAATCAAGGAATATATCAATTTCCTAATTTGTGTGATTTCCTTCAATCTTGTGATTTCCTTCCAACACTCCCCCTCAAGTTAAGTAATGTGATCATCCATTCTTAACTTGCCCAATACTTCACGGAAGTTCCTTGCATCGACAGCTTTTGTGAGTATATCTGTCGATTGGTCTTCTGATCTCACAAAAGGAAGTTCTACTGTTTTTGCCTCTATATTGTCCTTGATGAAATGTCGATCCACCTCGACATGTTTCGTGCGGTCATGCTGGACTGGATTCTCGGATATACTGATTGCCGCTTTATTGTCACAGAACAACTTGCACGAATTTTTTGGAGTTCAAATCCAACTCAGTCATCAATTTCTTCAACCATAGAATCTCCGTCAATCCACTTTTAATACCTCGAAACTCAGCTTCAGCACTCGACAAAGCTACTACCTTTTGTTTCTTGCTTCGCCATGTGACAAGGTTCCCTCCCACAAAGGTGAAGTAACCAGCTGTTGATATTCTGTCATTTGGGTTTCCTGCCCAGTCAGCATCTGTAAACCCATGAATTTCCAGATGTCCATGATTCTCAAACAGAATTCCATGACCTACTGTCCCCTTTAAGTACCGAACGATCCTCAGAGCTGCTTCCCAGTGAGCTACTTGAGGTGCATGCATGAACTGACTGACCACCCCAACTGCGTAGGCTATATCGGGTCTAGTATGGGACAAGTACACCAGTTTCCCAACTAGACGCTGGTATCTGGTGCGGTGAGTAGTTTCAGCTCCTTCAACTATCCGTAAACCGTGATTCTGAACCATAGGAATGTCTGTCGGCTTACAATCCAGTAATCATGTTTCAGTTAGAAGATCTAAAACATACTT
Source organism: Salvia splendens (assembly GCF_004379255.2). Lineage (NCBI taxonomy): Eukaryota > Viridiplantae > Streptophyta > Magnoliopsida > Lamiales > Lamiaceae > Salvia > Salvia splendens. Next base: position 13,420,964 of record NC_056033.1, read on the forward strand.
CTTCTGACTGATGAAGATTCCCCTTTTTGATCTTAGAACTTCTATACCCAGGAAGTATTTCAGAAGTCCTAAGTCCTTCATCTCAAATTCTGCGAATAAATTCTTTCTTAGCTGGGCTATCTCTTCTTCGTCATCGCCAGTGATAATCATATCATCTACATAGATGATCAGACAAATGATTTTTCCTTCTCTTTTCTTCAAGAACAAGGTATGATCAGAGTTGCTTTGCTTGTACCCATATTTTTTCATCACCTCTGTAAATCTCCCAAACCATGCTCTAGGTGACTGTTTTAGCCCGTACAGTGTCCGTTTTAATTTGCAGACCTTGCCTCCTTCGAATTCCTTAGTAAATCCGGGAGGTGCTTCCATATAGATGGGCTTTTGTAGTTCTCCATGTAAAAAGGCGTTCGTCACGTCGAACTGATGCAATGGCCACTCCTTGGTTGCTGCTATCGAAAAAAGTACTCGAATAGTGCTCATTTTTGCCACTGGTGAGAATGTCTCGGCATAATCAACCCCATAGGTCTGAGTGTACCCTTTGGCCACCAGTCTCGTCTTATACCTTTCAATCGACCCATCCGGCCTCCATTTGATGGTGAAGACCCATCTACACCCCACTGTTCGAACTCCATCAGGTTTCAGACAAACCTCCCATGTATTACTCTTCAGTAGGGCCCGCATCTCTACTAGCATTGCTTCCTTCCAATGAGGAATTTTCATGGCCTCCTCGACTGTATATGGGATTTCCTCCTCCTCATAAAGAGCTGCTTCAAATGCCCTAGCCATTTCAGTTAGATTGGCTTTGGCCAGGTTTGCCATAGAATATCTGCTTTTGCGAATCCTTTCAGGACTGTATCTCTTAGCTGGAATGTCGCGAGTGCTTCTTGGAGGGAGCACAAAACGGCCAGTATGACCATCAATTGCTGCATTCTCACTCTCATCTATACCAGACTCGTCAGGGGTAATAACGGTATTATCTGAGCTAGTTTCAGGAATTACCTTAGATATCACTGGAGGGGAAGATTCGGGCGTAGGCGTTTGAGGAGGCTCTACAGCAGACATGACTGGCTCGGCGGTGACACTAGCTTGCTCTGTTAGTTCCGCGGTCGAGATGTTTAGGTGTGGCACCGACAAATTGAGGGGTCGAATTATTTCATACTCCCCCTTACCATGATTCTCCCCCTGACCCCGAGGTTTGGTATAAAAATATTCACTCTCTAGAAAATTACAATTCATGGTTGTTATAATTTTCCTAGACCCTGGGTGATAGCATCGATACCCTCTCTGATTTATCCCATACCCCAAGAAAACACATTTTATTGCACATGCAGAAAATTTAGTTCTTTCATGTTTTGGCACATGCACATAAACAGAACAACCAAAGATTTTGAGCGGAAGAGTGAGAGGTGTAGGAATATTAGTTAAAGATGAAAGAATCTGTAGAGGAGTTTTCATACCTAATATTTTAGTGGGCAGATGATTAATTAGATAGACAGCAGTAACAACAGCTTCGGGTCACAAAAACTTCGGGACTCATGAGTCAAAAAACAGGGCTCTTGTGATCTCTAGGATTACCCTATTCTTTCTCTCTGCTACCCCATTTTGTTCAGGTGTATAGGGACAAGTAGTTTGATGAACTAATCCCTTTTCCTTAAAAAAATTTGTCATTTCTTTATTAACAAATTCCCTACCATTGTCGGATCTAAGGATTTTGATACCGGTTTGGAATTGTGTCTGGATCAAAGTAAAAAAGTGAGTAAATTTTTCGAAGACTTCAGATTTATGTTTCAAAAAATATACCTAAGTTAATCTAGTGCAATCGTCCACAAATAGAAGGAAATACTTAAAACCATGATCACCAATAATAGGAGCGGGACCCCAAACATCCGCATGTACTAAAGAAAAAATAGTCTCAACACGAGTATCGCGTGATCTAAAGGATTGTCTGTGGCTTTTCGCCAAAACGCAAGACTCACAAGTAATATCCTTAAAATGAGAAAACTTTGGAAAAAGCAATTTTAAATAACCCGAGGATGGATGCCCTAGTCTGCGGTGCCACAACCAAGCTTCTCGGTTTACAGATCCGTGAGCAAGCATTGCGGTGCCACCTTGTTGAGCAATCTCATCTACATAATAGAGACCTTGACGCTCAGTGCCACGCCCAATTATCCTCCTCGTCCTGATATCTTGTAATACGCAGAAATTTGGATGCATCAGTAATGTACAGTTTAATTCTTTCGTTATATGGCTGATAGACATGAGTTTATGGGATAATTTGGGCACATATAGACAATTTTTTAGTTTTAAGGTCGGAGAAATTTCGATGGTTCCACTCCCATTCACAACAGTTAATTCCACATCAGCAGTTTGTATATGGCTTTTTTCGCTCCATCAAATTCAGAAAAATCATCTCTATCATAGGACATAGTATCAGTCGCCCCACAATCAAAAATCCATCCACTTTCCTTAGAATCGGTTCTACTTTGGGCAATACAAGCAATCGGGATATTCTCCAAAGGTGCAAAACGATTTGGGCTAAGGAAAGTATTTTCAGCTACTTTAGGGGTTTTATCTCGAAATTCATTATTCTGAGGTCTCGTATGCAAATTTCGGGGCTCAAATTGAATACTCTTAGACCTACAGGGGCTAGAATAAAAATGACTCATGCGGGTGTTTTTTAGCATCAATCGAACTTGAAGGACTAAATAGCAAATTAAATTGGGGATTAGGATTTGTCAACCCTAATCCCATACCTCCAATTGAGCTGACTCATTTTCTCTCGGCAAAAGCCACCTCCCCAATTCCGGTTGCCTCGCCGGCTCTGCCGCCTCCGCCCTGCTGCTGGTCGGTGTCCCCTGCTTTCCCACGGGTGACGGTGACCTCCCGGTTGCCCGCCTCTTGCGGAAATAGTCCACCGCCACCATCCTCCATCCCGATTGCCAACCGTGCCTTTGCCTTTTGTTTCTCATCCCACCACTCCGGGAATCCGACGAGAAGAAAACACGTTTCTCTGGTATGTTTGTTCTTTCCACAGTGTGAGCACCACATCTTTGATTTATCGGGTTTGAATCCTCGGCAGTTGGGTGGTTGTGCGGCTGCTCGCGGTGGTGGCTGTTTTGGCCGTTGTTGAGGTTGGTTTCGGACAGCGAACCCGAGTCCAATTTGGCCCGATGATGAGTCGCCGTTGATTGCGCCGGTCTGGTGGTCAGGGTCTGTTACCGGCATCATCTTGCGTCGAGCGGCTTCTCTTTTCACCATCCCGTATGCGGTCTCGGCTGAGGGCAATGGGATCTCTTTGAGAATGTCCCTCCGGATTCCGTCGTATACCGGGTTGAGTCCTGTCAGAAATTTGAATAGGCGTCTGGTTCCTACATATGTTCGGAGTTGGCTGATTCCCTTGTCGCAGCAGTCGACCGGCTGATATTGGCACCGGTCGATCTCGATCCACACTCCGTGAAATTGTCGCTAGTATGTCTCGAGCCTCTGTTCTCCTTGGACGACCTTGCCTGCCTTCTCCTCCAAATCATACAGCAAATATGGATTTGCCGTGCTTTCAAAAGTGGTTTGTAGGCTCTCCCATAGAGCCTGTGCAGTCTGGTGGTGTGCGAAATCGACAACAATTTCGGTCTCAACGTTGTCAATGATCCATGAGAATACGATCATATCGGCTTCCTCCCTACTTGAGTAGCCTCGCAGCCCTGGTTCCGGTGGAGGCGGTGTACCAGTGATATATCGGTTTGCCCGCCTTCCTACAATTGCTACTCTCATCAACCGTTTCCACAGGGAGTAATTTGTCCCGTTAAGTTTAACGGCTAGAGTAACATTCCTGCTCATCTTTAATCGTCCATCCTCAATGTTGTCTGGTTTTCGCTCCTCCTCGCTGTCTGACATTTTTGGTGTAGATTGCAGGTTCGCCTTCTTGGCCGGGAAAGGTTTCTAGGCTATGATGATATTTTTCTGAGCCTTTGCTCTGGTACCATGTTGAAAATCAGTATTGTATTCATTCAACTTCTATGTTTTTGGCACAATATACATGCCTTTAAATAGGCTAAGGAATCCCTATAGATGACAAGATTTTCCCTAAACATGGAATCAATAAATATACAAAATCAAGGAATATATCAATTTCCTAATTTGTGTGATTTCCTTCAATCTTGTGATTTCCTTCCAACACTTTCCAGTTCCAGTTCTATTTTGTAAAATCAGTATTTATTTCTTTTTTCTTTAATTTGTTGACCAGCCTCGATTCGAGAGAAAGCAAAAGGAAACCAAATAAATAAGAATATTTGAATGATCTTTTGGTTTTATCATAACTTTCAAGTGTCAACAATGGGTTGTAGCTTCTCAATTCTGATAATATTCTCATAGACGATGGAATAAACTACTTAAATAACTCATTTTATAACGATTATAGTGTACAATGCAAATACTGCTGAACTGAATACAAATCCTAGATGTTGAGTCCAGGCATTTCATTCTGAGCTCTTTTGTGTTTTGTGGCTGTTTCCGCTCCAAAGAATGTGTGCTTGGTGGGAGAGCTACCGGCTGAGCTTTGAGGGCTTGACATCGTTCCCGTTCAGTTTGCTTCTGGAACCCCCGGGCTTCTGAGTTGTACTTTGAGTGCGGGGGCGGCTGCTGACAGCAGTTTGAGCAACAAGCTTAGCTCCATGCACTGTCCCTGTTCCAACCAGATTGTGGAAAGGCAAGCAAATTCATCAACTCTATTTTGACACATCCAGAATTCATATACGGAACCAAATATGACAAGGATCTGTTTGTGTGTATGAGTGAGTGAGAGAAACCTTTACCAGGCAGAGACCATCGCTTCTTGTCTTGAATATCTGAAAGGTTGGATCGCTCTGTAGGAGTGCTGAACGATCTAGAGCCAGCAGCTGACCTCGAGGTAGCTGAATTTTTTATAGATGTTCTCGGATTCCTACTTGCAGCTACCTTCCTCGATGAAGGACCTTTCTCAGTGGTGGTGTTGAAACGGGGGGTAGGTTTTCCGTTACCTGTACTTGACAATGGCTTTGTCTCTGTCAATGAAGATGTTGGAGCATCCACTAGAGCAACCTGTTCTTTTGTAGGACTCTTCGTCCCATCTCTAACACCAACATCATCTGAAACAGTTTCCCATGGGCGAACAACCATCCATCTCTCCGACCAATTCCAGCCCCACTCACTTTTAACTGTGGGGAAACCAACAGGTGTTGCCTCCTTCTGCTGAGAAGGCTGCCGCCGCTGCTTCTGCTGAGGCTGATGCCTTATCCCAGCCTGCCACTGCAGGATAAAGATTTTTTTCATTTCAAACATAATCATCATATCAGAGATGTTTCTTTTTCTTTTGCACTACTACTCTCTTACAGCCACAAAGTTTCTCAATTGAGGATAATTAAAGAGACGTTTACCTGACGAGCTAAGGCATAAGCTCTTGCTTTTTCACGCTTAGCAGTGGCCTCCTGCCTTTTCTGCGACTTGGCTCGGATTTCAGCAGCAGAGCCAACCTTGTCACACCACCCATTCTGTGTGTTCTGTACAAGCTAGATCGGCGAAATAGCAATCCATGTAAGATTTTGAGCTTTAGTATAACAAAGTAAATTTCAAATGGCTTACTTCAGGTTTTTTAGCTGGAGCCTCAACTTCAAGTTGTTGTATCAGCTTCTTTTGTACAGATTGATTTTTTAATGCAGAGCGGACATGTTTAGCTCGGGAATGGACCTGAACTTTTACCAGAGCTTGAATACAGCGAAGGGCAATGGCAGCTTGCCTTTTCACAGTATTACCGTTCACTAGAGCTTGAAGCCTTGCCATTCCTTTTATAGGACGAAAGGCTCGCCTAGCCTGATGTATAACAAAACATAGGAAGCATAGTTACTGCTCATTATGGTAAACAAACACCGCAAACATATTGTTTCCATATATGCATGAATTCTATATACCATGAGTCCTCTATAAACAGTTTGGATTCGTAAGGCAGCCAATTCTTCATTCATAGGCGGTCGAGTTTGAGTTTTAGTTTTAGCTTCGTTTTGCACCTGAAAGCAAACAACAGAATTAAGGATAGCTCTCCAAATCCCTTGTGCTAGCAAGGAGCAATACAGTTTACAAATTCAATGAAAGCTATACCAGAAATCCTCTAAATGCTGTTTGGATACGCCGGGTTGCCAATTCCTCCTGCATACTCTGGTCCTCCTCTAAATTAGATGTATCGTTTGCATCTTGGGCATCTGGAGCTTCATATTCCAACTCGAGTGAGCCGGATAGTGGACTAATTTGATCAGGATCTGACTCAAATACCTCTCTGACATCCGGCATTGCCCATCCTTGTACAGCATCATCATCTTCAAGCTGAGCTGCACTTTGCTCCTCCGGTGAATCCAAAGTTGGCTGGAAGTTGCCTTCCTTATCCTTGGCACATTCACCCAACCACTCTTCTCTCCAATCCTCTTGAGATTGCTGCTCAGATGCATTTTCTGCACGCGGTGAAACAGAAGACCGGTCCACTGAGTTATTCGTCTCAAGGGAAGTCGAAGGCGCATCGGAGTGGTCCATCTCCCACTGCCAGAATGCATCGTCATCTTCAAATTCTGTGTCCACATTTTCATTCAAAACGTTTTCAAATCTGCCTCTCTCATGCTCAACAGAGAGCTTGCTATGGTTGCTCTCGCTAGCATTTCTAGAAATCTGCACATTGAAACCCCCAAATTGAGATTTGCGATCTTCATACACATTAACTACGATCAATAATTAATAGAACACAATCTAAAGGTAGGCATCCTATCTCTGTGTGTAACAAATCAAATATCAATACACAACAATGATGAATTGATGATAAAAGAGAATACAAATATCACCAACATTTCCGTTCTCCGAAGATACTATTTTCTCTGATTTCTTCAAACCAAGCAATTGTTTGATCCATTTCTTTGGAACACCCATATTGTCAGAGCTGCAGCGGAAAATTAAGGAAAGAAGGATCATCAACCAATATTTCAACAAAAACGCAAGCTTTAAACACAAAAATTTGGAGAATTAATACCTGCAGCTGATTTAATCCATGCACACTGCCGCTGGAGAATATAAATTTGAGGATGCTCGACAAACGCACACATTAAATTTCCCAGGAACAAGGAAAAGATTGTATGCGTCTGCAAAAATGAATACGTAAACAAAAAATTCAAATAAAAAATTCCACTAGAAAAATGTGGTCTAGAGCATGTACCGGCATTGCACCTTTTTATTACCACACTCTAATTTCATTGACTATTATTTAATTTTGCATTGTTTTACTAGTATTTTATTATACAAAAACACTTTTTTGTGTCGATTATTTTCTTGTCGTCCAAAGAGTTGAGGACTACGGCTTCAACATATATTCAAAAGATTTAGGTAATCATATGATAGGTTCACTTTTTTTCTTCATTGATTTTTCGTTACAAATGAAATCAACAGATACAAATACATATTAAAATTTATAAAATTAAAATAATTGCCTATAAATAGACAAATGTTGATATCCATCCATCCCAAAATAGTTGAGTCATATTATTTTTTTATTTGTCCCAGACATTTGACGAAATACTTAGTCAGTATTGGACACGGTTTAAGAAGATGGTCAATTCATGCTTAAACAATCATACGTCGAAAGTCGAAATTATTTAGACCTTTCACAAAGGAATGATCGTAAAAAAATAAAGACTCAGTGAACTCGTTAAGTGGAGGTGATTTTTCACATTTGCGAGTGAGTGAAACGAACTATTATTGGGAGGCTAGTGGATGCAAAATGGGCCTATGACAAGTCATGTTCGAGGATGTTGAGGAAAGCAGCGTAACTTTAACTTGAGTAAATAGACGAGAGAGAGACACAACTCTCCCATCATCGTTATATTTTTCTCCCTAGTACAAGGAGCAGACGAGATTTTGTCTCCTACTTCGAATAGGAATTTCATCTTTTCTCTACCGAACAGGCACTAAAATTATAAATTATCTTAAAATTTTTAAACGATTATAATTTGCTTGTTTTAAATTTCTTTTCAAATCTCATACTTCATCCGTCTACGAAAAATAGTCCTAGTTTGTCATTTTTTTTATGTCCACAAAAAATTGTCTCATTTCAAAATAGAAACTTACTTTCACATTTTATTCATTTTTTCTTTATCTCTCTTTTATTTTTCTCCCATCTCTGTTATACTAATTTGTCATTAAAACTCGTGTCATTCATAAATAAGATTATTTTTCACGGACATAATGCGTCTATATTAATTTTCATAATGTGTATATATTAATTTTCATGATATTTAATCAATGACATTAGACACATGAAATATTTTATTCCAAACAATAATAATTACATAAAAATGGAAAAGTGCTTTGTGTACGAAATTAGAAAAAAATAAATTAAACGAACAACTTGAATTACTGCGCAACCGTAGGCTATAGAAACAATTGTTGGCGATTAATTTCATTTTTGAGTATGGGTTCGCTGTTTGTATTGGATTAATTTATTTTCAATTATACCCTTTATATTAATCTAACTATATACTCCACCGATTACATATTTTACTATTTATTCCTCCCGTCTCCCAATAATAAAAACTTTTAAAATAGCACATCATTTAATATAAAATTAATAAAATAAGAGAGATACAAAAATTTATTAAAAAAACTTTATAAAATAAAAAATTTATATTTTTAAAGGACCAACAAAAAAGAAAAGAATTTTTATTTTTAAAATAGGGATATATAATTATAAACTTCCCTCAAAGTCGGAATAAAAAGAAAAGGATTATATAAACTTCACTCAAAATCGAAGCTGGAGACAATTAAGTGATTTACACAATAATACTGTCATAATTTTACCTATACGTATCGTGCAAATTTCAATATATTTACGAATTTAAAACTGTTTTAGTTCAGACACACTGTCACTAATCATTTATGGAATCAATATTAAATTATTAGTCGTTCATTATGATTGAAAGATTACCATAATACAAAAAGAATAAAACTATATGATCACATTATGGCCGGCCATAAATTAATTAAATAACAAAAAAAATTGATTTTTTTTCAAATTTTTGGTTTAATACTACTTGATTTTACATTTATATGATCTTCATTATATGTTGTTCAACATGTTAGTATTGCTCTTTCGTAGTTTTAGCTCAACTTATTACTACTGTCATTTCTTGATTGTTGCTCAACGTATACAATAATTCGTGATATTAATGTGTTTTACGTAATGGAATTCAAAGATAAGTATCAACTCACAAGTCCATTCACACACTAATTCTAATTTTTTTATACATGTAAATTGACTAAATTAAATCTTTATGGCCGGCCACATTATGGCCGTTTACCATCACTCATACACAAAAGAAAATTAACATTTCATTCTCTCTCTAGATTTCTTTATTGTAGAGAGAGAAATAGCGTGTTTGGTTTACCGTCCCGTTTGTTTTCGTCGTCGTCGTCGTCGTCACCTCTTCAAACATAGGGAAACAAAACAGCGAAACTTTGAAGAAAAAGGTGGAATTCGTTACTGTTGTGGAAAAAGGTTTCAATCTATCGGAGCTAGGGCTTTGTCCAAAATGAAGATTCAAAATGCCCATTTCTGAAAATTCGAGCTCAGCCATTGCCAAGCTTCGGAATTTAGGTTTTTTTTTTCCGCATAAATGGACGTCGATTCCAGCGAGCCCGATCAGGATCCGTCGGCGGACTCCAGCACTGCTAATACGGTTGCGCTTCTGTCCAACGAATCTCAATCCTCGTCGCCGCAGCTGCAGCAGGAACAGAGCAATAATAGTACTAGCGGGGCGATTGTGGGCGGACCACGCTGCGCACCGACCTATACTGTGGTGAACGCGATAATTGAGAAGAAGGAGGATGGTCCAGGTCCGCGATGTGGTCACACGTTGACAGCGGTGCCGGCGGTTGGGGAGGAGGGAAGTCCTGGGTATATTGGGCCGAGATTAATTCTTTTCGGAGGGGCAACGGCGCTTGAAGGCAATTCAGCTGCATCGGGAACTCCTTCTTCCGCGGGAAGCGCCGGAATCCGTATGTTCTCGTATATATTTTAAAATTCATAATGCCTGAGAATTAAGGATCTTATTCACCCCCTAGTCTTGTTTTGCATTGTTGAGTTCCCTCCTCTTGATGATTAAGTTACCTTCTCGAGTAATATCTTGCAATCTTTTAGTGGTCAATGAATTGAAATGTGAATAAATTTTTACACACTGTCGGATGCTATGAAGAACTTAACATAGTTTGGTGCTATTATCTCGGGATATGCAATACTCATGAGATAAGATTAATGTCACCTGCTTTGCAATTTAGAGGTTCCGTGGGCACTGATTTATCTTCAATGTTACATGCTGAAGTTTATTCAAGGGTTTTAACTTTTAAGCATGTTGTGTAGGTAGAAGAACAAGATTTAAAACGAGTTCTATAATATGAATGACATGGAATCGATGAAGGCCCTTTCATAACATTTTTTAGAGCTTATAGCGGTTAATGATAGATTTTCATACTGAAAATGGGAAATATATCAATAGATATTGTTATCATATAGCTACAATTCCAATATAGAAAACATGTTATTGCAGGGTTGGCTGGGGCAACTGCCGATGTGCATTGCTATGATGTATTGGCAAATAAGTGGTCTTGGTAAGTTAAGATAACCTCGTTCTTATGGTCTGGTCATTGGTCCATTCACTTTTCACTTTCTTTGACGAGGCAGACTTTTATATTGCAGTGTTACCCCAATTGGGGAACCACCCACACCTAGGGCAGCTCATGTTGCCACTGCTGTAGGTACGATGGTTGTTATTCAGGTTTGTTGCTAGATGGAATTTTTTGTGGAAGGTGCATATTTATCTTTCTATGTTTGGACGACAAACTGAATTTTTACTCTTATCTTTCATAGGGTGGGATTGGTCCTGCTGGTTTATCGGCCGAAGATCTTCATGTTCTGGACCTTACACAGCAACGACCGAGATGGCATAGGTAGGTTTTTATGTAAGAGTTAAATGCATTGTTGTATAGTTTGTTCCAACTTCTGAAGTGATTACTCTCTAAAAAACCCTTTTACTTCATTGTTATTCTTGTCACTGAGCTAGCATCTTAATATCTTTAGGGTTGTGGTGCATGGTCCTGGCCCCGGGCCACGGTATGGGCATGTAATGGCTTTGGTTGGTCAGCGGTATTTAATGGCAATTGGTGGAAATGATGGTTTGTCTTCTTAAATTACTTTTCCCTTTCTATATTTGACATTTGTTGGTTAATAAATTAACTGTTCCATTTTTTTGGTAGGGAAGCGGCCTTTAGCTGATGTATGGGCATTGGATACTGCTGCAAAGCCATATAAATGGAGGAAACTAGAGCCCGAGGGTGAAGGGCCACCTCCATGCATGTGAGTTTGTGCAACTTTCTTATAACCTTGTTGTATTATTGAATGACTTTCACTTTGGCCCCAAATTACTTGTTAAACTTGAGAATGTAAAATCTTTGTCTTCTATGACCTAGAAACTATAAATAATCTTGGACACTTCGAGTTTACCTTTCTCTGCAAAATTTGTAGAAATATTGGAACTTAAAAGTATTTTTGAACACAAAAATACTTATCTAGAACATAGATTATAGAATGTGTTAATAACGATAATCGACTGAATATTTTTTATTTAACAAATTGATTTTATTTCTAAATTTGATAGTTGAACAAAAAATGGAGCACTATCAAATTTATTTAGGTAAATAATATTGCTCAGGGGTTGAACCCTACCACCTCATTTCTATCTAATTTTGAAATATTCTGTATTGATCTTAAATAACCCTCGTAAGTAGGTAAAATAAATAGATAAACATAAATCGCGCTGTATTTTCTTAATTTTACGAGTAAAGGTGTATAAATAAGTAATAACAAAGGAGAGTATGACCAGCTTAGAGTTGATGGGAAATTTGAGGTATTTTCTTATGAAATAAAGTAAAGATCTTAGGTTGTGCTAACATGGCCCAACTTCCCAGGTATGCAACTGCAAGTGCACGCTCCGATGGTCTTCTTCTGCTTTGTGGTGGAAGGGATGCAAATAGTGTTGTAAGTCTGTCATGCAAGCATTTATGTTGTTGACGTTGCTTCAATCCTCTGCTGGAAATTGGCATTCTCTTCAATATTCATGGGTACAACTTCCATTTGCTCTCTCTGTTTGACTGTTTTCCTCCGAATGACATAATTCACAGCCACTAGCTAGTGCATATGGGCTTGCTAAACACAGGGATGGTAGGTGGGAATGGGCCATTGCACCTGGTGTCTCACCATCACCAAGGTATCAACATGCTGCGGTAAGTTATTCATTAGCCTCTCACTAAGTATTGGCCGCTATAGTAACTATTAGTTTAGTTGCATAAAACAAAGACAGCTATTTGTAAAATATAATGGTTTATGTTACTTATCCAGGTTTTCGTTAATGCACGTCTTCATGTATCTGGAGGGGCACTTGGTGGTGGACACATGGTAGAGGACTCCTCAAGTGTTGCTGGTACTTTTCATTTGGTCATATAGTATGTGACTATCCATATTTACATACACTATATGATTGGGACTGACATCAGTTTGTATTTTGTGTAGTTTTGGATACAGCAGCTGGAGTTTGGTGCAATACAAAGTCTGTTGTCACGACACCGAGAACAGGTCGATACAGTGCTGATGCTGCTGTAGGAGATGCAGCAGTTGAGTTAACAAGGCGCTGTAGGCATGCTGCTGCTGCTGTTGGTGACTTGATATTCATTTATGGTGGTCTACGTGGTGGTGAGACATGATACATGATACATGATACATGATACATTTACCTGATAAAAATCTATTAGTTTTAGGCTTAAATTTACAATGAGAATTATGAATCTTAATTTGTATCTCTGGTCACTTCAGGTATAGTGGTTTTTTGAATTCTGCATTGAGGTATCTACAGCTTGCTTGTCTACAGTTTTGGAGTAGATGTCTTTAGCTCTTAAAAGAAGATTGGAAGCTTTTACCACTTTTGTCCTTAAAGTGTATATCTTTGTTGCATTGTGACAATCTCTGCTGTTACTGTTAATAAACCCAGGTTGTGTTAACTATTGAAAAACAATGATGTAGGGGTGCTTCTTGATGATTTGCTTGTTGCTGAAGATTTGGCTGCTGCTGAAACGACTACTGCAGCTTCTCATGCCGCAGCTGCGGCTGCGGCTTCCAATTTGCAGCAAGGGAGTTCACAAGGCAGATATGGATTTAATGATGATAGAACAAGGGTTCCTGTAACTGAATCTGCCGCTGATGGGGCTGTTGTTGTTGGAAGTCCTGTTGCCCCTCCTGTCAATGGTGATATCTATACAGATATAAGCACAGAGAATGCGATGCTACAGGGTTCTCGGTTAGCTGTTATCTTTAATCCTGCTGTCTATCTATCTGATTAGTTTGCTATGTCTGTTGCCTCAAGTTCTGGTGTTTTGTGCACAGACAACTAAGTAAAGGTGTCGACTACTTGGTTGAAGCTGCTGCAGCTGAAGCTGAGGCTATAAGTGCCACATTAAAAGCTGCTAAAGCTCGACAAGTCGATGGAGAAGTTGAGCTGCCAGACAGAGATCGTGGAGCTGAGGCAACACCAAGTGGAAAACAAACTACATTTATTAAACCCGACTCTGCAATGTCAAATAATTCTATTCCAGCTGGAGTTCGACTTCATCACCGTGCTGTCAGTATCAGGACAAGATATATATAGTACATAACCGTTGTTAGATGTTTTATTTACACAGATTACATGTGCAGGTGGTTGTAGCTGCAGAGACTGGTGGTGCCTTAGGTGGTATGGTTAGACAACTGTCAATTGATCAGTTTGAAAATGAAGGCAGACGGGTCAGCTACGGAACTCCAGAAAGTGCAACAGCAGCTAGGAAACTTTTAGATCGACAAATGTCAATTAATAGTGTACCTAAGAAGGTAATGTTTCTCCTCTAAAGATTTCAATTATGTTGGCACCAGGGTAATCAAGAGAAGGCTAATAAGTAGAGGTGTAGATTGGAGTTCCAATGGCTTAAGTGTTGTTTGTTTCCCATTAATTTGCTTTAAGTTGTCTTGTAGCTGAAGTTGTTAATCAATCATGTTGTGGTAGTGGCAATTAAGTTACTCATATTTTTCCTCTTTCCTGTCCATACCGTCAAAGTCCAATTCATTAATATAAACTTAGAACCAAATTTTTTAGCTTAGTCAACTAGGTGACCCAACTAGCTTGGGAGATATGTTGTTATAAGGTCCCTCCCTATTTTTCAAATTTTCATCACAGCCCCTAAATGTGTCTCAGGTTATTGCTCATCTTTTGAAACCTCGTGGGTGGAAGCCTCCAGTTCGAAGACAATTTTTCTTGGACTGTAATGAGATTGCTGATCTTTGTGATAGTGCTGAGAGAATATTTGCAAGTGAACCAAGTGTGCTACAGCTGAAGGCTCCTGTTAAGATATTTGGTGATTTACATGGTCAATTTGGAGATCTTATGAGGCTTTTTGATGAATATGGATCTCCTTCTACTGCAGGAGACATCTCGTGAGTTTTCAAATCACCTTATCTTCCTGCATACTTTGGTCATTGGTCCATTTATGTTTGGGTAGGTTCTGTTTATTCATATTATTCTCAAGGGTAGATGCATCTTGAACTCCCATTGTATGCAACATAGTTAGGATATATATACATCTTCAACTCCCAGTGTCCATTACACTTTAAATCCCTTGTACTCCTAGGCACTGGAATTCATGCGTAGAACTCTGGGTAGCTGAACCAACCATGTCAAATTTTTTGCCGTTAAAGTTTGTTGCTTTGACATTGAACTGATGTGTGAATGCATGTCAGATATATTGATTATCTCTTCTTGGGGGACTATGTTGATCGTGGCCAGCATAGCTTGGAAACCATTACCCTTCTCCTCGCTTTAAAGGTATTTGCTTATCTTTTGAGCAATGCTGACTTTTTTCCTAGTTGTTTTGTTAGGTTTTTAAACCATAATTTGCTGCCTCATTCTGAAGCTATTTGACGATGATTGATTTTTTATTTCACAATGTTTTTTCTTAACGAATTTGCAGGTTGAATATCAACATCAAGTATATTTAATCCGCGGAAATCATGAGGCTGCTGATATCAACGCTCTTTTTGGCTTTCGGATCGAGTGCATTGAGCGTATGGTAAATACGAAAATTGTGTAAATGACCTGTTATTTAGATGAAGCATGGGACTTATGAAGCTTCATGTATAGGGTGAGAGAGATGGAATATGGGCATGGCATCGGATAAACAGATTGTTCAATTGGCTTCCTCTGGCCGCATTAATTGAGAAAAAGATTGTCTGTATGCATGGTGGTATTGGGAGATCTATAAACCATATCGAACAGATTGAGAATATTCAACGTCCAATTCCTATGGAAGCAGGGTCAATTGTTCTTATGGACTTATTGTGGTCAGTTCGTGTTATTTTTTTCCCCATTACTCTTATTGTTTCAATTGCTGTATCTTGATCTGAATCATTTCTTTATAGGTCCGATCCCACTGAAAATGACAGTGTAGAAGGTCTGCGGCCCAATGCAAGAGGTCCTGGATTGGTTACATTTGGGGTAGGTTTCCTTCCTCTCTCATATTCTAAATATCTATATCTATATGATCCAAAACCTCATGAGGCAACTTACATTTATACTTTGTGGGATCAAATGTTGGTCATGGGTTATGAAACCCTACTTATTGCTATAGATGCCATGCTTCTTTTTACTTTCAATTGATATGGTTCGTTCAGGCTATCATTTTATGCATAAACATAGTTGTGGGATTCTGGATCCCTAATTCTGGGTGTGTTCACTATGTAAGAATTGGGCAATTCTTGGTCCAATTGGGGGAATTATGTTGTTCACCTTCCACTAATTAATTGTTGGGGGCCTTACAATTGAGGTGGGGTCCGCACTATTCATGCCAATTGAGGAAGAATTGAAATCTTGCCTAATAGGTAAGATTTGTTTGTGCATTGAAAAGTGCACCAAGAAATGGACTTGGTTTTACACATTTGCCCCACTTTTCCACCTTTCCACTTGGAGGGATAAATTTGTCAATCCATAATTCTATTAGGTCAAAGTCTTTATTTTGGGTAATATTTGGGCCAATTCTAGGATATTAAACAATGGGGAAAAGAATTATGTATGTGGCTGATTATGGCTCAATTCGTGGAAAATTTAATTCTTCCAAATGTTAGAAATGGAAATCTCCTATAGGGAACACACCCTCTATGTTTGTGCCTGCTCATTTATCTCAACTGATGCAGCCTGATCGTGTCATGGAATTCTGTAACAACAATGATCTTCAGTTGATAGTTCGAGCACATGAATGTGTAATGGACGGCTTTGAAAGATTTGCTCAGGGACACTTAATTACTCTTTTTTCTGCAACAAACTACTGTGGTATGTCCAACCTTTTTAAGATTATCAATGATGGTTAGTTAATATTTCCAGCATCATGTTACTGGTTCATCATTTGAAGGTTGATTTTAGTTTCTTATTTAATTTCTGTAGGTACTGCGAATAATGCTGGGGCTATCTTGGTTTTGGGTAGAGATTTAGTAGTTGTGCCTAAACTCATTCATCCGTTGCCCCCTGCTATTTCATCTCCTGAAACATCTCCAGATCATGCAGAAGACGCGTGGATGCAGGTGCTACATTTATGTCAAACCATAGTCTTTGTATAATATTATCTAGTATGTGGTCAGACTGGTCATATTTCTTCCCTGATATCATTCATTTATGTTTTTCCTCCAATTGTTGGATCCAATCCAGGAGCTAAATGCTAACCGGCCACCTACGCCTACTAGAGGCCGACCTCAAGTCAATAACGATCGAGGTTCTCTTGCTTGGATCTAGATTACAATCACAGATAACTGTCTCCTCCATCTTCTGGGCTTATGCTAACACCCGGGCTTTCCAGCCATATGTACATAGCATGATACCATATGTACATATACACCCTTATGTGTATATGTACTGTATGCAGACCTCTTGGTGGCTTCAAGGCCTTGAGATCCCGATATGTTTCATACGGTTGAGGAGCACTCTGAGGAAAAGGCGACGAGATCAAGCGAGAAATGTGTATACTTTTGTGTTTCTGAGATATCTTCTGTACATGAGAGATCAAAGTAGTCAGTGCTGTCATTTCTTTGTTGGGTGGGCAGGCTACAGCATTCATCATTAGTTTATATTTCTGTCTTCCTTTGTTTCTTAGGTTAGGTGTATCATTTTAGTCTTATTCTATTTTAAGAGGGGGTGAGGTTTTGTATACGTGGTTGGTGAGATATCTCTTGGTCATTCATGTATAATAGAGTGAGGGTGTTGCCTTGTATAATTTGTGTCTACTTTTGCTACAATGTGATGATGATAGGCTCCTTTTACAATTCTTGTTTGGAATAGCGATATATCTTTTCTGAGTATGGGCCATATATAATCATGCCATTTCCCAATTGTAGCTCAATTTATTGGGTTTTCGTGTATTCATAATCATTGAAATAGCAGATGAAATATTCATTCATTGGGTTTTTATGTATTCTTAGTCATTGAAATAGGAGATGAAAAATTCTTTCTATCGTGATATTCAACTTCTCTTTTTAATTTTATACTGCTCAATTTGCCTTTTTTTTTTGCAGCGCTTAGTTTTACTGTTTAATGTTTTCTAAGGTTGACAATCTTGTTTCTTGGATTAGAAAGGGTATATTTGACTTTCTTAAATTCATTCAGTCCCAACATTCTTGTACATGCAGCTGAAAATGAATTTTGAAAGATTTAATTCGTTTGTTTGGTAATTGAAGTACTCTCTCCGTCCCACATAATTTGGGATACTTTGACCGGGCACGAGTTTTAATAAATGTAATGAAAAGTGAGTTGAAAAAGTTAGTGGAATGTGGGTCCTATTTTTATATATTAGTTTTATAATTAAATGTGAGTAGGAATGAGTTAGTGTAATGTGGGGTCCACTACCAAAAATGGTAAAAGTGAAATGGGTCAAATTATGTGGGACGGCCCAAAATGGAAAACTGGGTCAAATTATGTGGGACCTAATTGATTATGAAATTGAACTTGAAATAATTTGTCTGCACACACACACAATATATACCGCGCTTAGATACACATACGCACACTATATACAAGCACATACCACGTACGCACTCTACCATACACACAACAAGCAACTACGCACACAATACACACTCACTTATTATACACACAACACACATAAAATGTAGACACTACATGCAACACACAATTCACACAATATGCAATCACACTCACTAAATACTCACCCTACACTTCACACACACACACCCACTCACTCTTGCATTATAGTATGTTTCTATTATGAGGGGACTACGCAAATGGTCCTTGAACTATGCGATTTGCACGTAAATGGTACCTAAACTTTTAAAAATATCATGGGTAGTCCGTGAACTAAGGTATAATCACATTTTTTTAATACTTTTTCACTATTCATCACAATTTTGCACCAAAAATACCCCCAAGGCATGAAAGACATTTTTGGACTTTCATATCTAGGTACTATATTTGATATTTTCTTTATCTTTCTCTCTAGTACTCCCTCCGTTTCTTCATAGTTGAGTCATTTTTCCATTTCGGAAGGTTCTTCATAGTTGAGTGGTTTGAAATATAGTAAATATTTTCTCTTTCTTACTTTACTCTCTCTTACTTTTTTCTCTCTACTTTATTCACCTTCTACTTTATTCTCTCCACCTTTTTCTCTCTCTTACTTATTTTATCTATTTATTCAACACACTTAACCTCTCTTTCTTAAACTCCGTGCTGAAAAGTTTCGCCTCAACTAATGTGAAACGGAGGGAGTACTAAATATGATATTTTTCTTATAGTTTGAGTACCTAAAATGATATTATTCACTTCACTTTTTCAATTACTTTATGCCATATCTTCTTTCTCTCTCTTTCTCTAAAAATTTTAGGAAGTAAAAAATTAAAATAAAATATAGTATGAAATTCTTAAATATATTAATTATAAAAATCAAAATTATAAATTTAATTATAAAAATAATTTGTAGCAAAATTTCATTTTGATTGTGATTTGATTATTTTTTTAATATTTAAAATTAATTTTTTTTAATTAAAACTAAATTCTTAATTTTCAATTAATCATAATATTTAATATTAAAAAAATTATTGAACCAGAATCAAATTAAATTTAGCTAAAATTTATTTTGATAATTAAATTTATAATTTTAAATTTTATTCCATATTTAAGAATTTCATAGTGCATTTTTTTATTTTAATTTTTTACTTCCTAAAATGTTTAGAGAAAGAAGATATGACATAAAGTGAATGAAAAAAGTGAAGTGAATAATATCATTTTAGGTTCTCAAACTATAAGAAAATATCATATTTAATACTAGAGAGAAAGATAAAGAAAATATCAAATCGAGTACCTAGATATGAAAGTCCAAAAATGGTCTTCATGCCTTGGGGGGGCATTTTTGGTGTAAAATTATGATGAATAGTGAAAAAGTATCAAAAATGTTATTAACTCTTAGTTAAGGGACTACCCACGATATTTTTAAAGTTTAGGTACCATTTGCGTGCAAAACGCATAGTTCATAGACCATTTGCGTAGTTCATTCTTCTATTATTATTATTATTGTTATTATTATTATTATTATTATTATTTTCTACTCCTTCCGTCCCATAAGAATATGTACTCTTTCTTTTTTAGTCCGTCTCACAATAATATGCATTTTCTAATTTTGAAAATTCTCTTCTGTCTAATGAGGTGGGACACATTTTCCATTAACAATACTAAGTATTTTTTCTCTCTGCCTCTTTCTTACTTTACCAATTGTGTATTAAAACTCGTGTTCAACTCAAAGTGCACCTTCTTATGAGACGGATGAGTATTTTTTATGTCTTACTTATGTTTTATTAGCATATGTGTTATAGCAAGATCAAAATAAAATATGATCACTTACTTCCGTATCCACTATTCAAACATGAGTAGAAAAGGTCATTAAACATAATTCAACAACATGATCTTGGTGCATCACATGAAACATAATTCAACAACATAATTTAGGATAATCCATCTTATAATACTCAATTTTCGCTGCATTTGAACTTTTGAAGTACTTTCCAATTTATTTACAGGGAAGCACCCTTTTTGTTGTCCATTGCTTTGTTAGAAATCGTTGTTTCAGGTGCCCTTTTCTTCTTCTACTTTATGTTCTTAAAACTTGAGGAAAGTGCTTGGGGTGCCAACATGACTTCCTATGTTTCATCAATAAGGCTCTCTATTGTTTGCAACCCTGCCAACAGTTTTGCCAACACCTATTCCTTTTGTTCTTCTTATAAATACTTGAACTATTGATAGCATGTAGGTAGATACTAAAACACGATATTAACTTGAATTTCTGGATCAAATGTTCCACCCAAACTCTCAATCTGATTCAAATATGACAACTTCTTGAGGACATGGTCCGGCACAAATGTCCCTTTCATCATGGCTACGTTGTGATATTTCTGATTGCCCCAAATCTTGGAATATGATTCTGGTGTCCGAAGAAAGTCTCATGGTTAGTCATGGTTGTATTAGAACTTTGTGATTTTATAAAAATTGAACTCTTTTATATCCTAATAGCATTACAATGCTACTTCCCCTGCTCCATATTAGTAGAGTCATTTCATTTTCTACACTTATTTTGAAAAAATGATAGTAATAAATAGTTGAAGTGAATAAAGAGTAAAATAAGAAAGAGAATAATGTATGAATACTTTTATCTACACTATTTTTTTTACTTTACTATTTTTTTCATTTTAACTATTTATTAATACTATTTTTTCAAAATGAGTGCATAAAATGAAATGACTTTACCGTAAAACACAGAGGGAATACTATATCGTTGACCTTTTCCTCACATAGAAAAAGCCCCTGACGACAAGTAACTATTTCTAATTTCTCAGATCGTATAGTATGATTTAAATTCGAATTTCACACAAAATGATCACGCTTGAATCATGGCCACCTTTATAGTTGACTGGTTGTCTGATGCAGTTGCATTAATATATTATAAGAGAACAATATAACAAAGTTACCATCTTTTTTGAAAAATAAAATGAAACTAATGTAAAATTGTAAGTTAAAAGACAATAATATTTAGATTGGATTAGAGACGTTAATATTTAGACAGCGCAGCAGCAGCAGCAAGGCAGCTTTCTTCGCATATTCCAACCCAAATTAAATCATTTAAAATTTTTATTATCAATATTCCATAGTAGCAAAGGTAAAAAGAGATACTATTAAGCTGTGATTAAGGAATACAAGATGCAGGTATTAGTTTCACAACTAATCCGGCATCTCTCTCTCTCCTCCCACTTTCCTGATTCTCTCTCTAAAAATTATGTGCGTCTCTGCAAATCTCCTCCGCCATTGCTGAGCCCGTGTCTTTCTCATTCTATAAATACATTTGCTCGGACAAAATTACAATGGATAGCAATGATTCCGCATCCGATATATCATTCAGCTCTCTGCATTTGGACCCACGCCAGCAGGAAGATAAAGAAGAAGAGCCTGTATCTTCGGATGAAGATCAGAGTCTCTATTTAGTTCCCTTCAGGTAATTACAATGTCGAATGCCCTTTCCGCAATCGAGGTTTAACTCATCTCTTTTCCCCCTTTTCGCGTGGGCAAGTGTTGGATGAATTACTGAAGTAGCGAACGAATCTGAGTTGATGAAGAAGAAAAGAAGAAATTGATTGATTTGTGAAATTTTACTCGAGATTAAGTTTTACGCTAGTTTGATTGACCAAATCGGGGCAGATGTGCGCAACTTGAAATGAATCGATTTACTTGTTTGTGTTCGTTGTGCCATGTTTAGCTACTTTTTTTTTGGATTTAAACTAATTATATGATGCTTTTGAGCTGTTTAGTGTAGATACCTAATTAGATTTGTTCCTCCTTTTAGTAATTTGATAATTAAGTGTTTTTGGGGAGAAGGTGTTGGTTTTGTGAGCTAGTAAGAGTGTGGAAGTGTGGAAGATCTGTAGCTGTGCTTGCTCTGCCTTTTTCTGACTGCTATTTGTTATACTGCTTGGCTTCCAGTACTTAATTCATGTTTGCTGGTTGTGCTTTAGATGGTGGAAGGAAGCGCAGGACCCTTCATCCTCAGATGTAAAGAGGGGGATCCCATTTGCGGCATCCCCTGCTCCTTATGGGGGTCCAATGAAGATTTTTAACAACATATTCAACTCAGATATTGGATTTAGTCTGAGGAAAGATGATGATTTGTCATGCAATGGAGAAAATGGTGAAGCGGGTGTATCGGGTAAAGACTATGCGTTGGTGCCAGGAGACATATGGCTTCAGACACTGAAATGGTGAGTATGTTACATTTCCTGAGTGGGAAATGCAACATATGCATTTGTGCATTGCTGAAAGCGTGACCGATAATCTGGTGAACTTATAACCAAAAAAGGTGGCAAAGAAAGTAATATCTATGGCACAAGTGGAGCTGGACATTTGATTTGATATGGGCCATATGACCATGTGACACGTGTAACACAACAGTGTATTAATATATGTAGGCCTTTAGTTAACATTGGCAATAACTTTCCAGCATAGGAAGCTAAATAGGACTATGATTTAACTCATAATGGAAGTTCTCATCTGAAGTAATTGGAGTATCAATTAGTCAAATAAATTATGTGGAATTTCTTTGCTGAATTCTTAAGTGGCATTTTTCTCTCTTGTTTTTTGATATTCTTTTTCTAGCTTTCTTTCATTGCTGTAAATGGATTTATCAATGTATGTTTAGTTTAAAGGAGTATTTATGATACATATATGTAAATCCCTCCAATAAAAATTTTACTTCTTCGTTGTCCAGGCACAGTGATTCTAAGAATTCATCAAAGGAAAGAAAACGGTTCTTAGCTGTCGAAGAAGATATGTCTGATGTCTACCCTTTGCAACTCAGGCTTTCTGTTCTATGTGAAACCAACGTACTGTCTGTTAAAATAAGCAAAAAGGTTTGTAATTTCTGAGCGTATGCCAGATTCTGTGCTTGCTTTTATTTCAGATTATCTATGGATCAGCTCACCATGTGCATTGGACATTTGTCTGTTGGTCAATATTGTTATCCTCTCATTTATGAATTTTACGTTGATTTTAAATTTTTTAGGAAGAAGCAATATAAATAATTATGAACATTTAAAGCTATGTTACTGTAATTCGATTAAGACCCATTATGTGAGATAATAATGTTATCATGCATTGATTATGGAAAATCAGAGGGAAATTGTTTACGGCTTAGCTTTGAGAATCAAATCAGTTTAGTGTACTTAATTTACCTATAAAGAACAACAATCTTCTCATGGAACAGTAATATCTCCAACAATTTTTATGCTTGATCTACGTTCCACATTTGCATTCTACAAGTTTCAACCTCATGAGTAACAATAAATGGCAGCAATTCTAGTAGCATTTTTTGCGGATCTTAACCCAATTTTACATTTCTTTGAGGTTTCTTGCTTAATTTTCAGGACAATTCAGTTGAGTGCTACAGAAGAGCCTGCAAGATTTTCAACATGGAATCTGAGCCTGTGAGTGTAGTTTAAATTTCTCACAAAAGGTATGTTTTGTCATGGAGACTGGTGCTCAACTCCATTATACATGCTCTGCAGTTGCGGCTTTGGGATTTATCAGGGCAGACAATGCTGCTTCTATTGAATGACAAAAATAAGATCTTAAAAGAGTCTCAGAAGCAAATTGGGCAGGATGTAAGTAATAGATTTCATCTGTTGTGAACCAAGCGATAACCTACTTACCTACTGCTCCTCTGTTTCTGCATATTCAACTTCTTACTGTTTCTTCTGAGTTAAGCAAATGGATTTTTTTAAACCCCTTCTTTGGCCGCAGCCTGCAACATGAGCTTGTTCTTCTAAAGAGTTAATCACCAAGACCATGATTGTGACTCTGTAAAGAAAATCCGATGCAAAAGTCCAAGATGCATTTTGTTAGATGGATCTTGCTTTAATTTGCTGTTGCTCTTTGTCAAAACATGAATATATGCCATATAATCTTCATTGTAAATTGCTCCATTTGATTTATTATTTGTAACTTGTATGTCCTGTTTCTTTCCTTACCTTTCTTGCTTATATCCATGTTTTCAGTTGATATAATTTTGCATGACTGATTGATCGACTAGTGGTCTACTCATGATACAACATTGGTCAACTGTATCCAGACATTGTTCTCGTTATCTATTGTATGCATTACCTACCTTTTCGATAAAGAATAACTTATTTTCTTCTGTTAAATTGTGCAGTTGCTCCTCGAGTTACAAGTTTATGGATTATCAGAATCTTTTAGAAATAAAACCAGAAAGGATGATACTGCGCAATGTTCGAATGGGACTCTGAATGGTGGTTCTGTCAACTACTTCTCTAATTCTGCTCGGAGCAATTCTGCTAAGCTTCTCGGAGGTTCTGCTGAAGCTGGTACACTAGGCTTAACTGGATTACAGAACCTTGGGAATACTTGCTTCATGAACAGTGCTCTTCAATGTCTAGCCCACACACCAAAGCTTGTTGACTACTTTCTTGGAGATTATGAAAGAGAAATAAATCCAGATAACCCATTGGGGATGAAGGTATTTTCCCTTCTTAGGAGTTCAAAATAACAGGCTCTTTAAGTAATGAAAACTTTTATTCTTTAGTTATAAATTTCCCCTTTTTGTGGTTCACGAATTACTGTGGCCTTTCAATCAATTAGATTTACGCAATACTATGTTATTCATAAACGTTAGGTTCTATTTTCTATGTGGTTTTTAGACCTTTTAATGATTGCTAATTCTGGGCCCTTCAAATGAACCATATTTTAGGCAAGTACCATAGGATTAAAAGGCACTCCATCCAATGTTATGGATTGCATGTGAAATTGGATTATTGTCATTATTAGTTGTTGCTCTTTATGTTTGTAATGTATTCAAGTTTTTTTAAAGATGCTGTTTAGGCACCAGACCACGCCTTTCCCACATGGCCTAGCAATAATGCTGCTATAATTTTTATGTGACTTTAATTTTGATCATTAGTATAATTTGCTTTCATCCTAGGGTGAAATTGCTTCTTCTTTTGGAGACCTGATGAAGAAACTATGGGCTCCTGGAGCGACTCCATTAGCACCAAGAACATTCAAATTGAAGCTTGCTCATTTTGCTCCCCAGTTCAGTGGTTTCAATCAGCACGATTCTCAAGTATGTGCTAATTTAATCTCTTATTATAATATTTAGAATTGGTCTCTCATCTGTTATCTGTTGAAAGGGATAATAATACCAATGTTTCCACCATATTTGCTTACATTAGGAGCTCCTGGCATTTCTCTTGGACGGACTTCACGAAGATTTGAATCGTGTCAAGTGTAAACCTTATGTCGAAGTTAAGGATTCTGATAGCAGACCAGATGAACAAGTAGCGGATGAATATTGGACGAATCATCTTGCTCGTAATGATTCGGTTATAGTTGATGTTTGCCAAGTTAGTATCTATTCATACATTTATCTGCTTTTTTATGTGTTCATGTTAACCTAGCATATTGTCAGGAGGCTCTGACTAAAAGTGTGTAATTTTTTACTGTATTACTTTTGTTTTCCGCAAATATTTCTATTTTGCTATAAGTGATTATAATGTTCAATGATTTTAATGATGCAGAGTGCCCTAATAGATTTTCTATCCATTGAATACTTTCTAAGCTCTCAAGTATCAATAATAACACATGGATTGCTACACTGCAGGGTCAATACAGGTCCACATTAGTTTGCCCACTTTGTCAAAAGATGTCTGTTACTTTCGACCCATTTATGTATCTGTCTTTACCTCTGCCATCAACTTCTATGCGGACAATGACAATGACTGTTGTGAAAACTGATGGGACTGACAAGCCACTGGCATTTACTGTTACTGTACCAAAGAATGGAAAACTTGTAGATCTTACTCAGGCTTTAAAGACTGCCTGTTCTCTGGAGGGTGATGAAACACTTTTGGTGGCTGAGGTAACTGGACAATGATACTGATAGATCGATGTTACAAGCCCTTGGCTTTCTGTATCTTTCCTGTTTTGCAGTATAAACTATTCTTAATCACCTCAAAACAATGAATTCATGCAGATATACAACAACCGCATTATACATTTTCTAAAGGATCCAAATGGTTCGTTATCTTTGATTAGAGACAATGATCAACTAGTAGCCTACAGGCTACCAGATACAGAAGCTCCTCTCTTTGTCTTTATGCATCAGCAGGCTGAAGAGTAAGTCCAGATTTTTTTAATGCCTCTACTTCAAATTCTTCTATAATGAGTATATAAATTATACTATAATACAATTATATTTTCATAATGATACACAGAAAGAGAGGGCATTGCCCTATCAACTAGTGGCATGTTTCAAGAACTTGGAATGTAATTGTGATTCAAAGTGGAAGGTGGATGGTCCGTTTTCTCGGGATAAGATGTCTGCAAAAGAAGCATGACATGATAACCTTGAAGAAAACAATGAGATTGTAAATAAGTAACCAAATAGATAACTCTTTCCAACAAGGGAAAACCCTCTTTCCAACAAGGAAAGCCTTGGCCAAAATGCCGTTTCTCTTACAATAAACTTTGATGATCCCTTTACTAATCCTAGGAGGACCATTATAAATGCTTCATATAGGAATTCCGAATGAGAATATAATGACAATAATTAATAGGAATTATTGTATTAGCAAGTAACTGTCACTCACTTTTCCATGATTACGTAACTGCCACTCCTAGTCAAGTTATTTTCAAGATAACTGATGCGTATCAATTGCACCGATGTTGAAACAGCCTTGTCCTCAAGGCTGGAAATGAAACCTAAACACAATGTGTCTTTCAGAGGAAGCTCATACTCATGCTTGCGACTTGTGGGAAATTACAAAACTGTCTGCTTCCTCATCTTTTTCCTAAATGGAGTGTATCCACACAACACATTATTTATAGGAGTTTGATGTGACAACCAATCGGCTGAGTTCGAATGGCCAGCGCAGATGCCGACTTTCCAAACCAACTTACCAACCGATGAATGCCAACTCTTCTTGGTGCAGTCATGAAGATGGGAGGCTTGTGGACTTGTTTCCTATGCGTTGCAATTATCTTCGGTAGCAATGGTTGTGCCCTTGTTGGTGGAATAGGATGTGTTGGTGTGGGAAAAATCTTAGTTACCTTCTCGTCTCCAACTTGTGCTCATGCTTTTGAAGCATATTTAGTGTCATTTGTCTTGAGTTTGATTCATCTATGTTGTCAATGGCATATAGCAGCTTATGGAGGTCTACCCAAAAACCGCCATAAAGATATGGCGTATCAGCATAGTGGGATATGGTGGTCGATAAATAAATTAGAAATATTTAAAATGTAAAATATAAACTCTTAAAGCATAAAGTCACAAGCAATATATAATATGTGATATGTCTAATAATTAAAGTCTTACTTGAACAAAATGTAAAGCCATCATAATTGATAATAATAATGGCTAAATAAAATCATCCTCAATAGTTACGGGGCTGGAGGGCGGCAGCGGTTCTCGGAGAAGGCAGGGGGCTTGTGGAGGTTCTGGAATAAGGTAGGGGCAGGGCGTTGCTGGAGGGCGGCGATGGGCAGCGTCACATGGGTAGAATTTTGGGTAAGAGAGAAGAAGTTTTATGGTTTACCGTTATGATTTGTTTAACTTAAATCTCTTTTTATTTGAAATATGGGTTGGTTTATAACTTTAAGTGGGCAAATGGACTAAAAAGTCAAAATTGGCTCTGGAAAGTCAAAATTGACCACCATGGCGCCACGATAAAAATCAGCGCGGCAGTGACCATGGCCGATATTTTATCAACATTGGACTTCATTGACAACACTTTGCTCTTCTGCATCAGTTGCCACACTCTCTTGCAGCTGATCATTTACTACAACGTTGCCATTCTGCTTACTCACCTTAATGGACTGTAGATCCCATATCTCCTTCGTGATGACATCCATCCTTGTATCACTTTCAGCCCACCAGCAAGAGAACTGGTTTGCGAGTCTTTTAGACTCTTCTTTGTATGCACGAAGGTGGGCCTCAATGTTGTTCATACTCTCGATCGCCATCTCTGAACCATTAGTGTTTGCCCTTGGACATTCAAGTTCACCGCACCATTTGATACAGAGCAAAAGGCGGGCGATCCCTTTACTCTCGATAAGATGTCTGCAAAAGAAGCATAGCACATAGTAGAGACATAATAACCTTAAAAACAATGAGAATGTAAATAAGGATGCAAATAGATAACTCTTTCCAACAAGAGAAAGCTCTCTTTCCAACTAGGACCATTCTCTTACAATAAACTTTGATGATCCTTTTACTAATCCTAGGGGACTATTACATATATGCTTCATATATGGAATTCCAGTTGAGAACATAATGATAATGATTAATAAGGATTAAGTAACTGTCATCCATTTCTCCATGATCATGTATGTAACCGCCACTTCTCCATGATTATTTAACTACCACTCAATTTCAAGTTATTTTCAAGATAACTGATGCGTTCCAAATTGGTTGTAGAAAAAAGTCAAATTGATAGATAGTAAGTCATCATCTCCATTTCATAATCTATGGATGACACTTTTTTTTAACAAACTTGTTCAGTGTCTTTACTGACGTTTTACTCTTCCCTAGTACCATCATAGATCTTCAAATGATGCATATCTTAGTTGAGGTTGAGATGCAGGACTGCAGAACCTGCACTTGCGATTCTAATTTTATTCTTGGTCCATTCTAGTAGTTTATAAGATCTGGACTGAATAGAACGCCAAAATGTCGTGTTGTTTTCATGTCATGCACTAATAATAAGGCACAGTTCCCAGCTGTTGCAAGTCATGCACTAATAAGGCAACATTTAGATGAATCTTTGATCTAACAGTGGATGTAATGCCTAAGGTAATCTCCAACCATACACCAAATCTCATTTTTGGTGTAAAAAACATCTCCAACCATACTCTAAACCCAAACCCATTTTTGGGGTTTTCTATTGAATAACACCAAATTTAGAGTAGAACACCAAATTTGGGTATCTACTGCAAAAAGTTTTGAAATTTGCAAATCAGTCCTTTACTCCTCTACATTTTTATAATACGAGAAAAAAACGGTTTCTTTTCTCTGCTGCATTGGAACGCATGCTACTGGGAGTACTTATTTCTTTGGTTTGGCAGTAATGCTGCAATGGAATGCATACGTTATCTAAACATTTGGGTTGAATATTTCTTTGGCTTGGGCATTCATTATTTAAAATTATTTAAATAGTCAAGTGAGATTCATTCATTATTCAAAATTAAGAACATTTCAAATCAGTGTAAGTTTTTAAATATAAAGTATATTTTAATACATAAATACTATATTAATAAGAAAATGAATTTAATTTTTTAATATAAATAAATTATTGAAAAATGTTGTGGGTTTGATTTGTAATTTAAATAAGTACGTGGGTATAATTGAAAAAATATAAAAAGTGGGAGAATATAGAATATTCTTTGGGTTTAAGTTTGGTGTAAATGATTGAAGTAAAATTACTTTTGGTGTTGACCCATACTCAAAAATGGGTTTGAGTTTGGTGTAAATGGTTGGAGATGGCCTAAGTGCAGGGTGCTATTTAATGCCATACTTGTAATTTTCTGAACTCTTGTTGATTTGTGGTGATTTGTATGCTTTTTATGTTATTTTCCTACACCCATGCATATGAGTCAATTTTCATTGTTAAATTTTGACCCAAGTTATGTTATCAAATTTCTCTTACAGTAAATTGATTAATGGGAAATCAATATTCAATTCGAGGTTGTTTGGAGTTCCTCTCATAGTCCGCCAAAACATTACTAATGGATATGAGGTTCGTGAAATTTACACGAAGTTACTTGCTCCATTCTTGGTACCTGAAAAGGACTCGCTCAAGAATGGTGATTCCTCAGACAAGGGTGCAGATGAAGCAATCCTGGAAGTGCACGATGCCAGCTATGCAAGTTTAAATGGTTCCTCTGAGACACCGGAGAAAGAAGAATTCGAAGCACATTCTGATACGGAGTGTCAGTTTTACCTAACAAATGAAAAGGTGACTGAGAAGGGCTGTGAGATTGGAATGGAAGAGCTGGTAAAACCTAAAGCTGTGTCTGAAATACAGTATGTGCTAGTGTCGTGGTCACAGAAGATGGTTACACATTACAACGTACAGCCTCTCAGCTTGCTTCCGGAAGTTTCCAAATCCGCATTCTTCTCAAAAAGACCACAGGAGTCTGTCTCTCTGTATAAATGTCTCGAAGCATTCCTCAAGGAGGAGCCGCTGGGACCAGATGATATGTGGTCAGTTAGCTAATCCCTGGTTTCAAATCTTTCTATATCATTGCATAGCCCCATAGTAATTCTTGTGTCTATATCTCAACTATGAGGAAGCTGTGTTTAGTATATATATCTTCCTTAGTAAAAATTTGCCCCCGATTTCACTTGAGCCAATGTTATTGTCCCTTAACTCATTAAATTTTCTTACTATATACATTGTGAAACAGCTGTTTATATCATTGTGACCCATTACTGCAAGTAAACCTGCATGTGACACCAATAGATTCTTTCCTAGAAACACATGAATACTATTTTTGTCTGATGCAAGTTTGCTACCCAGTAAGTTATTTTCAACCCATTTAAAGTAAACGAGCATCGTTATGAATTATCTAGTATTTCTTGCTTCATTGAGAGCATTTAGCTAACTTTAGCAGATTATGAATTTCTTCTATCTCTCTTCGTATTTACTCATTTCTGGGTGTTGACGTCTCTTAGTTGGGAACTCTAGCATATGTAGTTTTTCTAATTCGCTATAATCAATTTAGGTATTGTCCTGTGTGCAAGAAGCATTGTCAAGCCGGAAAGAAATTAGATCTCTGGAGATTGCCAGAGATATTGGTGATTCACCTGAAAAGATTCTCATACAACTGTTTCCTCAAAAACAAATTGGAGACTTTTGTTGATTTCCCGGTTCATGATCTTGACCTGTCCGGTTACATTGCTCAGAAGGGCGGACAATCTTCTCACCGCTACATGCTTTATGCAATCAGTAACCATTACGGAAGTATGGGAGGTGGTCACTACACAGCATTTGTTCATGTAAGTTCACTCAAATTTGGCATCATTCTTTTTATTCCCTCTTTTTTGATATTCTTGTGTTATTTGTGCACCATACAACTTAATACCCTGTCTGATGTAGCATGGCGGTGACCGGTGGTACGACTTCGACGACAGCCACGTGTCTCTGATCAGTGAAGACAAAATAAAAACTTCGGCTGCCTATGTTTTATTTTATAGAAGAGTTGAAGATGCCTAACCCAAGATACATGAGACAGATAACTTAGTATTTTTGATGTTGTGCCATTCTTTTGTCCGGAATATTCATATAGTTATAGGCAGTCAGTCTTTCAAGACTTGGAAGAAATGAGATATCCGTTTAGAATAGGATGATGAGATCACAGAAGGTATCATCATAAAATAGAGATAAACTGAGAGGTGAGAGAGGTTCATATCATATAAATAGTACTAATAACTAGTTCGAAATGACCTTTTGTAGTGCAACCGCTCTCTTGTAGAGCAATAGAAAAAGCTAAAGACAATAATATTCTTGTAACATATACAATTTTGAGAATTATATTAATCAAATTGTTTGATTTGGGGTGGTTTTCGACTTACTACTAGCTTTCACAGGTTATCTCTGGCTGGTTCCATTGCATTTTTCATGTTCCTGAGTATTCATTATTTTACATATTGAGATTGTGTAACATCCCGAAAAAAAAAAAAGAAAAAAAAGGGAGAAAAAAAAAAATTTAGATTAATCTAATTAAATCTTTTCCTAGTTGACTGAGTCACCAACTATTCCTTAGTTCAAACTTTAAATAAAGATTCTGTAAAGATTTTCATCCTATCTACAAATAAATCTGAAAATAAATTAAATTAATGAATATCACACAAAAAAAAGGAAAAAAAAAAACAAATCTCTCCACTCCTTGTATTAACCGTCCCACCTCTCCATGAATCTCTCTCATATCTATCAACCACCTCCTCTCTATAATACTCCTTCACAATCGGTTTTTCTCCTATTTCGTTTCTGTGCAACAAGGCTGATCCTTCTCAATTTCTACTCAAGAAACCGAGAACCCAACTCGAAAGAGGGAGCTATCGGTTGTTCTCTCAAATCTGTTCAAGGTATGCTTCCTCCCAATTCCAATTCCTATCGTGTACCTCATACTGAAGCATACCATATAGTTTGAAACTCAAATATCTGCTAGAACATATTACTTTGTTGCACCAATCGAAACTCAAAATCAAAGTAAAATAAATCAAAGAATTGAACCTTATTTCACTAAATCAAAAAGTAAGAACTTATCTGCAAGAATTAAATCGGATATTTAAGGGGTAAATCGGGGCTGCCGATCTCGACGGTACAATGGCTGGATTGGACGGACAGCAGCGGCTGCTCTCGAACCCCGGCGAACAGCGGCGACGCAGCGGCGTCGAGGCGAAGGTTGCGGCGGAGGAGCCCGACGGCAGAGATGCCTACCGAACGGTGACGGCAGCAGCGGCTGAACGGCGACCCACGCGACATCGGTGAAGTCCGCCGAGGAACAGCAGCGGCGGTGACGGAACGGCGGAGGTGGAAGGCGGACAGATGATGGTGATGAAAGGGAGTGGGGTTGACTTTCTAGCAATGTTTTAAAAACCAGATCAGACTGGCCGGTTCGACCGGTTCAACTGCAAACCAGTAGGCAGTCCGATCCGGTTCACCCCTAGAAACCGCCAACATGTTAAACCGCTGTTGACCGGTAAAACTGGACGGTCAAACCTGTTCAACCGTGAACCGGAAACCGATTTTTTACTTTACAAAATAATTTTTTAAAATTTGTTGTTGGCTAGAGTTGAACCCATGACCTCAACACTTTTACCACTCCACCATATAACCATTTTGAAATAATATGAACATTAATTATTCTTATACACTAACGTTATTTTTATCCACATAAAATAATAATTGATTTTAATTTTATATTCTTTTAAGAAATTGTTTATTATAATATATTTTAATTATGCTTTAATAATCACTAGATTTTTATATGAGTTTGTAATTACACATAAATTTAATATGTTTTATATGTAAATATAAAAATTTAATATTAATATTTTTCTTGTACTATATATTAAATTTATATACACTAACCATTGATATTAATATTTTTACATAAAATAACTAATTATTCACGTTTAATTATTGCTTAATATAATATTATTTCGTTCAATATACTTTTTTAGTTACAATGAAATTTATCTATTTATATAAAAAATATTAGTTTTTTTATCTACAATAACTAATGAATCATATATTTAATTTTATTTACCAACAAAAATATTTATGAAATTTAGTCATTTACTACTAAATTTTAATATTTATATTACAACTAAAATATATGGTTAATATTTTTGATATATTATTAATTATATGTAAATTTAATATATTTTGTATATTGTATACTTAATTATATGTATTTGCAACAGTAAAACGGTTCGACCAGTGATTAAACCGATTGGACCGATTGAACCGTGAACCAGTAGCTTCGTCGGTTCGCCGAATGGTCCGATTTTTAAAACATTGCTTTCTAGTGTTGAGTTGGAATTAATTTAATTTGGGCCTCTCTTTTATTTTGGTGTTGGCTCACTAAATAAATTTGGAGGAATAAGGGTGGGGTGAGAAAATTAAGTCTTGGGCCTTTTGATTGAATCGTTGGGCCAATAATAAAATTTAATTGTGGGGAATTATTTAATTAATTTTTTGGATAATGTGAAGGTTAGAATAATTTATCCCAAGTCTGAAATAAATATATTTTCGAGGGGAAATAATTTCGATGATTTATTTATGCGCTTAAATAATTTTGGGATTTTAATTCGATATTGTGGAGGGAAATACGAGAAGCCAACGGAGGAACTGTGGGCGGCCGCCGAATAAGCGAAAAACCGAGAAAACGAGATAAAAGGCTTTAGTTAGGGTGCATGCATTTTATTTATTTTATTTGAAAAGTGTGTTGATTTTTGTATTATCTAAATGCTAAAGGTGAAACCTCGCAAGCGAAACGTGATACCAAGGGGAAGAAAATACTTGTGAATTAAGCAGTCGTGGTGGACTTTCTTTTTAAATAAGGGCAATGCCCTAAGTATATTTTTGTGTGAAAATGATATGAATATTTGTCATACCGTGTTTTATTTTATTCTATGGAACCTATCTGATGTGACTTTTGCCATAAATGGATAATCGAATTCGGGTCTGTCTAGGGAGTGAGTCCCTATTCAGGCTAGTGTACACCTATGGAGATCGTGAGCCGTCTTTTGGGTCGACCGGTCTAGTGACTTGGAATGTGGCCACATTCCTTGTCATCAATAGATCAGATATGGTAGACATCTATGGGAAAATGACTGCAGTCACGAGTTTTACGATGGAAATGATTTTAGTGTCTTGGGCGATTTCTAAAGTTAAAACCCCAAGGTCACTCAATGTGGCATGATAAATACTTTTTATAAAATGTTTTCGGCATGAGTCCACTGAGTGCATCAAGTACTCAGCCCTGCATTTTTTAAAAAAAAATGTGCAGGTTGAGCGGTGACGAACGCGGTGGGGGTTGAGCATAAAAGTGAAGAATGTCTGTCAAATGTCTAGAATATGTTGTGTCTTCATACATAGCATTATTCTACTCTCGAAATGCTTCCGATGAGTGTTGTTTCGTTTGAGTTCTTGTATCGCTGAGATAATATTCATTTTTGAGTTGTTCATTGTTGAGATACTCTGATTTTATTTTACCTATTCCCATTTGTTTCGAGCTATGGTCGAGTTGCGTTGTTTTCCCCTTTCTTCCCCGCTTCTTTAATTCCCCTAGTCGCGATCAACCGTGTTTTCTATCCTTAGAAAATGCGGGCGTGACATATTGTGTATGTGTGGGTGAGAGAGAGAGATACAGATAAGAGTGGTGACAATTGAATAGGCGATGGTTTTCTTGCTAGTTTGAATCCAAGGTTAAAGGATCATTAGTAGAAATGACTATTGAGATTTTCACTACATGTGATGACTTTTGAATTAGCCATGTTAATGACAGGACCACTTTTCTGGATTTAATATACGTATTTTTAACGAACCTTTTTCCCCCATAAATGAGAGGAATGCTATCCGTCTCTCATTTGTATCATTTCCTTGTCCATTCATACCACTACCATAGGATTTTCCTCAATCCGACCTAATCAAGATCAATTTTACAAAGTAATACTCCCCTTCGTCCACCATTTATATTTTCATTTTAACTCGCACAAGTTTTAAAAAATTGTATGACTTTGTAAAGAAAGAACCTCACTTTTATTTTATAGGAGTATTTGTTTTATAATCCAATCTGAATGCAGTGATTTAGTTGAGTGATGTGACTCACCTATCTAGAATTAAAAAAAAACAAATAAGACTTTAAATCGCGGACACACGAAATAGCAAATTGAGATATTTTTTCTGGGACAAATGAAATAAGATTTTTATTCATAACTATACTGGATTTGATCGAAGACCAGCTATTTATGTCAGATAATTGTAAAAATAGCCTAAATAGAATAAATAACAGAGGCTTATACTTTGAGACTCAAACTAAGATATAGAGGTCCCAACCATGACATGGACATGGACAGTTGTACAAAAGAGGAATATGATTTGCAGAAAGTTGTGAAGAAAACAACGCTCGCCAACTGTTTGATGAAATGTAAACAAGCTGCGTTGCTGTCTTGAAAGTGAATTACACAATAATCATAATCACATATGTTATGTTAGGGCCACCCATTTTTTGTCTGATGCCACAACCACGTTTTAACTTTTACAACTTTTAATAACAACGGACTGATCATCTAAAGCTTTACCCCACCTCCCATCCAATCCCCAACTACATGATTTGACGTGACAGATTCCCACTTTAATTATAACTTAACAACAAAATTTATTTAATAAAACGGATAACTGAGATAGAGCCAAGAAAGGGAAGATGCCTCATGCTTTTTATGCACATTTTCATTCTTTCTACTATTCCTTCCGTCTCATAAAAATATGTATTTTTGGTTTAATACAGATTTTAATGTACAATTGGTAAAATAAGAGAGGAGTAGATAGAGAAAATAATTAAAGTATAGTTAGTAAAGATTAATGGATCTCACCTCATTAAAAAGAAAAGAGTTTTCGAATTTAGAAAGTGCATATTATTATGAGACGGATTAAAAAGGAAATAATGCATATTCTTCTTGTGGGACGGAGAGGTTATTATATATGTACATGCATGCATAAACATATTGGTTCGAAAACAATTTTCATTTCAGCAACAAACACAAGAATTAAGATTTTTCAGAATTTGAACTTCTAGTATAAAGATGTTTCCTTTCTTTATTTGGCTGATATCTATGGCTGTTAGATGATCTCGACGAATTCGACGAGACAATCATTTAAGAATATATATTGGGATTTCTAAGCAGGGGCGGAGCCAGGAATTTATAAGAAAGGGGGTAAATTTATCTATGAAGAAAATTTAAGAATTTGAGGAGGGGCATTTAATGAAAAATTAAAAGAAATAAATTTTATATATACAATATATACATGGAGAAAAAAATTTTGAGGTGGAGCAAATGCCCCTCCTAGCACTTTACTAGATCCGCCCGTGTTTCTAAGTGCATATCAACAAAGATTCAAAATTAATGAATCACCAAAACCCCGTCTCTCTGTAGATAGCAACATAGACGTGTCTATGTTTTAGATCATTTTGGTGCTATACCACACCAATGTCTCTAGCTTATCTCAAGGTAAAGATAACTTTTGGATGAACACTGCAACCTTTTACGATAGATAGCCAAAGCTTATCTAGGCCGTGAAAATATTTTACTTCTGAAAGGTACCAACTGGGTCACATACTGAAATGACCTGTTCCATGACACAACCTTCAATGCAGAAGACTTAGACTGATTTCACATTCCGACATTTAAATTAATATAATTAAAAAGGTCAATGCCCAACACAATATACTATTTATCTCAAATTAGTGTTCGAAGTATACTTAGGGTTTCTTGTATACACTCGTTTTAGTAAATATACAAGAGTATGTACGCTCGAAACAACTTTTAGTATACAAACCCCATCATGTCAATCATGGCCGATAAATTCTCCAAGACGCCCAGTTGACTGATAAGGATAGGTACCAAAGACTTTGGGTAAACTGATCTACCTATCTCATACAAGACCCGATATATCATACGCAACTAGTGTGGTAAATCATTTTATGTATCATCCACAGCATTAACATCTCGAAGCAACATTGAGAATTATAAGATATCTGAGGGTATGTTTGATCATTGGGCAGGATATCCAGTTGATAGAAGATCCACATCTGGATATCTCACCTTTGTGGGTGAAAATTTGGATACATGGAAGAGTAAGAAGCATAAGGTTGTAGCACTCTCAAGTGCTGAAACCGAGTTTTAAGGTGGATTGACCAAAGTATTGTGGCTAAGACGACTGATGAGAGAATTGAGATTATTATTGCAAAAGACATGTCAAGCCTTTGGTGAGAATAAGGCAACCATTAGTTTCTTGGAGAATCCAATACAACATGATCGAACTAAACACGTTGAAGTTGATAAACCCTTATTGATGAGAAACTTGAAGCAGGAATTATTGAGTTCCCATTTGTTCAATCTGAAAATCAGGTGACAGATATCTTGACCAAAATTGTAGGGGTGAAGATGTTTTCAGTGAATACACACTTCAAATCCCAATATCGATATTTGACACGTGGTGCTCAGAAATCACTCATACGATTCCCCATTTTTAAAAATTGGCCGCTTTATTTATGCTCGCAAATGTGCTCGGAAATCTATCGTAATTTGCAAGCACATGGTGTGCTCGGAAATATATGGTCGGAGACTCGGAAACAGACTCTTTTTTTAGTGTTTTTATCTTGTAAAATTAAATAGTGACAAGAAAGATATATACAAACACGATGGTAAACTCCGAAATAGGGATATTATTGGAATTAAAACGCATGTTCATGTATGGAAGGTGGTATCAACACTGTGGACATTAGGGCCTCAGTATCTAGATTGATATGTATCCTCATCGTAATTGAATGTGACTCATCAACACTTGAACTGTTCCCATCATTACATACACCACCCACGCTACTCATTTATCTATTGACTATACATATTACATGATGATACATGTCTAAATGTGAAATGAATTCACTACAAGTCATGAGTTAGCCTTTCTTTTCCTTCTCTTCATTACAATATTCATAACATTTTTGTTCTTTTTTAGGTTTTGGGTTTACATTCCTAACTCACGAGGAAATCAAAGATACAGCTTCATTGATTAATTTTAGTTCATTTGTTAATTGTGGGTCATCTCTTGATTATTCTATACATTTTCTTTATTAATTCTACATTTAAACTAAAATACTCAATCTTAACATAATTTTTAGTCGGGCACTACAAAACAAATACTGTTAAACAAATATATGCATCAGACTTATGTCGATATCGACGGAAAACTCCCAAATGAAACATGGGCCATATATAGTTGAGAAATTATAATTATTAAAGTGAAATAGTCCAAAACTACATCAATAATACACCCATAGTTTCCACACTCAAAAGCACTGCTTCAGGCTGCATCTGTAATTAAGGAGACAGATGTGTGTTTGTGTGTGTGTTGGTCACATCCCTTGAATATAGGGCAAATGCCTTGAGAATGTTTTTTGGCATCACTTTTGTGTGTGTTTTCTTGTGAGTAAATCATGCATGTAAAACCACCATATTTAAGATAATTGTACTATCTATTTAAATTGACTTAAAAATGAAGGGGTTATGATTGAAACCATTTTTATTGTTAACAATATGATCGCTAGAAGAGTGCATGATGTGGACAACTATTAACGTTGCAAAAGTTGCAATATTTAAAAGAAAGAACACATTTTTAGTTAAACCAATTATCATGTTTGTTTAGTATGCACAGAAAACTATATACATTATTCAACAATAAATAAATAAATTATATATACACAAGGAAATTAAGGGTAGTGATAAAATGAAAACTCTATATATTAGACAAACTCTAAACTATGATCTAGGCCGTTAAAAAATGTCAACAGATGACGAAATAATAGCAACAAAAAATGTTAACACAGTGTCAACACGATTCTGACACTGCATCAACCGTTGACACTGTGCTGACATTTTTTGTTGCTATTATTTTGTTATCTGTTGACATTTTCTAATTGTTCAGATCTCGTAGTTTGGAGTTTGTACAATAGTTAGAGTTTGCTACATACTACATGCACAAATTAATGAACATATAGTATATGACTTCAAGTACTAAAACCCATAAATAAGACACAGTTAATAGTGGGTAATAATCACGTAGATGCTTAGACATATACATATATATTAGGCTTCGAATATCTGAATTAACTCTTCGACTAAATTAGTTTTTAGGGAAAATAAAAAATTGCATCTTTGCAACCCACGAGTTGAACATATATGGTGTCAAACCCCTTATATCATTTTTATGAATTAAACCTAATTGTTGTGAGAGGGATCAAACGACCAAAATCTTCAGATATGCATTTTTTTAACCTCATTTTGCAAAAGTAATCTTACTAAAAACCAAGAGATTTCTGAGGCGTGGCTTCTTCTGCAACTGGATGATCCAGCTTTGCTTGTTTGTTGCTTTCCATCTTTAATCCGAAATGAATATGAGGAAAATGTGCCCACTGCATATCACACAATATCAATATCACTGACGCATAGTTTTCGTATTGTTGTAATTGTTTTCCGATTATGAAAAAAATATTTTGTCAACCAGGGACGAACCAAAAATAAAAAATAGCCGGTACTAAAATTTAATAAATAATAATATTATTAAAATATCTATAATAATATTATTATTATTATTATTATTATTATTATTAAAAATAATAATTAATATATATATATATAATTCGATTTGTTGTTTCTTTCGTTCATTTATTTAAAATCAAACCGAACCAAAAATTAAAATATATGCAATCAAATTTAGAAAACTGGTAGTATTTATTTGAAATCCGAAAACTAGTGAGCATGAATATAATGAAATACATGAAGTTAAATGATGTATTAAAATCAAAATACATCTATAAAAAGAGGTATTAGAATCAATTCGAGACAATATATATGATCCGTTGTGATAATATAAGCTTTTGTACAAAGATTTTAAAATACCAAAACTTCTACAATGATATACAAATAAAAAAAATGTGGACAAATTGATTATGAAGATTATGTACTATATATTATTGTCCACATCCGTTATATATTTGTAAATGCAACTTCTATTGAGGGATATAGTTGAAAAATTATTACTAACAAACGATAGTTCATTTATGTATTTTATTTATTCAAGGCCAATTGATTCTTAATACATGTACATCATTAACTACGCATTTTGAAATGATTATTACACTCTTTCATCTATTTTGCTTTTCATATTTTGCTACCTGAATAGGAGTATAACATTTTATGACACTCTCTTCATCCCATTGAAGATTGACCACTTTTTTTTCTTTTTCTTCCGTTCCAAATCCCTTACTAATTTAAGAAATAAAAAAATTTATTCTACCATATTTTCTCTCTCATATTTTCAAAACACCCAATAATCTACTGTCTTACTTTATTATTCTCTTCTATTTTAAAATATTCAACGATCTTTTCTCTCTCGTATTTTAGTCATCTTTCCTACTTTAAAATATGGAACAATATTTTCTCTCTTTACTTAAATTCGTTATAATAAAGCGCATAAAATCTGTATAATTTCAAAAGGATCATCTTCTATGGAACGGAGCAATTACTAATTCTGTTACTTGAAAATCCCATTAGGGATCTGTTTTGTTAGGTCAGAAAATTATACTAGTATAAACTCTTGAATGTGAAGAAATATTTAAATAAAACTTACGTTCTTTGCAGCAGTGCTAAAGGCTTCACGATGACTAATATCAGGATTGCTTGCTTTTATCCTCTGAATCTCCTCTCTGTCAACACAATACAATATAATCACTTAATAATTTATCGTCTAGTGTGTATTCACAGCAAAAAGACGATGATCAGTCCTTACTTTATGAAACGATTGTACGCTGATAGAACGCGTTGTCTTTTCTCTGGTGCTGTCAAACCATGATTCATCACACAATTAACAAAAAAATTATCAAAATTATTGAAAATAAAATTTAAATACTAATATCCACTTCCTACATGGAGTATATATGTCATACTTATAATGCACCAAAACTCGGTAGTAAACAATATTTTCATCACACCAAATATCATCTCTATTACATTTCTCTAATAATGAACTTATCAAAATGTCACGTACAAAATTTATATATAGAAACTGAATAATCATTCTAGTATGAGTATATTTTAGGTCAACGCAGCAACTCCATGAGAACATAGAGGGGGATTAAATTTCCTAAAAATCTTAGGCTTATCGTGTTGAGATCAGGGTATAAATATAATGTACTACTACTAACCAATTAAATTCAAGACTTCTCAATTCTTTTCACAAGCTTGCAGTGTCCATGAAAAAAAAGTGGATGTTGTAGTCAACTGGTATGATCTATAGATATATGTATAAGGTGGAGTATTGATTAGTGGTGGGGTGAAGTGGTTATATCTTATGTATAAAGAGGCATTGCCTGATTCATAAAAGTACCAGGCCTCTGTATGTTTGAGGGCCTGCTCTTTGCAGATCATGACTTGTCTTGAAATGTTATGTCACTATCACAGCAGTTCATATATGTTTGAATCAAGAAAATTTGTCAGCTAATCCTCTCTCTCTCGAATTCATCATATTTACTTTAATGTACACTAGTCTCTTCGTCACAATTTATTTTCATTTTTTGTTTGTCCTAATCAAAATGACTTATTATTAAAATTGAAAACATCTTTATTTCTACCTTATTCATTCTCTCTTACTTTACTCTCTCCACTTAACACACAAAATAAAGCTGCATAAAATCTTGTGCCGCCCAAGGAAGGGGTCATCTTAGTTGGGACGGGAAAAACAAGATATTCTCTATTTTGGAAAATCGTATAAAATTATCACTTTCTATTTTTGATAACTTTTTTTCTCTCTAATAAGGTGAGCTTAATTCTCCACTAAAAATACTATAATTCCTTTTTTTTCTATCTTTCTATTATTTTACCACTTATGCATTGATTTACTTGTCATTCCAAATGTCCTTATTTTTATGGGTTGGACGGAGTATAATAAGACAACTACATGGATAAAAAAGATAGCTTACGGCGTATTGGAGGCATCTTAGGCTGTTCAGTGTGAACATGAGGGGAACCGTATCTATTGCACTTTGAAGAGGAGCCGTTGTCCCTAGTGGCCGCAGCGTTGACGCTGGCGGCGAAGGAGTGTTGTTTCTGCAACTTCAATAGCGCAAATTCGTCGGATCAAAAATGAATCAAAACAGACTAGGATAATGCTTTGTTAAATTACTACTCATATTGTCGAACTAAATTAAAAATTAAAAATTAAGGTAGGT
This sequence comes from Salvia splendens, assembly GCF_004379255.2. NCBI lineage: Eukaryota > Viridiplantae > Streptophyta > Magnoliopsida > Lamiales > Lamiaceae > Salvia > Salvia splendens. The sequence continues at coordinate 13,463,713 of NC_056033.1, forward strand.
ATCCCTCAAATTCTTCTACTAATAAATTGTTACAGAAAATACGACACACCTCATCAAAAGTTAAATTCTTCATTTTGGATCATGCATCATGATCGGTACACACATATGCTCGAATAAAAATTCTGCATTTTGGGATCATCATTAACTATCTACTACAACGCAAATGTTGGTGAGAGAAACTGGGAAAAGAGAATGGTCTTTTTATCTCTCTAACACGCCCACACACACCTGAAAATCTTGGAGGTGAACAGACTGAAGTAAAGCTCCCATATTGACTGAGAGCAAATTTGAGCAGTGCCCACATCTCACTGTCACAATACTAAACATACTCCCAAATGGAACATTAACCTGCACACAATATTTATCACATATAAAATCCACCACAAAAAAATCTAATCTTGATCGTGAAACTAAACCCTAGGCTCACCAAATTACCTTTCTATATTGTGTTGTGTGTGTTTTTCACAAGAAGAGCGAGGGTGAAGAAATCTCATTATTTTCAGCAAAGAAGGTTGGCAGTATTGAAGAAACAGAAGTAGATTTACTTTCATTTTTCATCTCACCTATATATATATATATAGACATAGACACACGCACACGCACAATGTATATATGTATACGCATATCTTTCATTTTGGTTGAGTTTGATCATATGGTATTTGTATGATGATGGTTTGTTAAAATAGCTATCAGAATGTATAAAATTGTGGGAAATTCTTTAATATATGTGCACAGCACTCAAATGTGGACAATAACCAAGATATTTTATTACAACTCCCCTTCTCATAAATCTCTCTCTTCTCTTTCTTTTCAGTGCTACTGACTTTTTTCTGCAACACTGACACCATCATCAGTGATCACTGTGTGTGTGCGCGTTTTAGAGAGAGAGAGAGAGGAAAGCAGCTATGTGACTGGAACGGAATTCATCAAAAGACAGTAACGAAGAGGAAGCATCATCAATTATCAATTAAACAGTACTCCCTCTCTCCCAAGATATTAGACTCATTTCTTTTGGCACAAGAATTTAGGAAGTGTTATTTAGTGGTGTAAGTGGGGTCGGTAATAAAGTAAATTTTTACCATAAATAGAAATGACTCAAATATGTTGGGACACCCCAAAGTGGTATACGAATCTAATATCTTGGGACAGAGGTAGTATGCAATTTTGTCACTTAGTTGCTCTTTTTTTTACAGACCGTAAAATTAGCCCAAATTTATTTCCAATCACACCAAAAAAGAGCAATCTTGTTAGTTAACAGACACATTTTGATGAAATAAAAGGAAAACACTTTCCGTGTCATGATTTTATTTTGGAATCTAAGAGGCCAACCAACACAAAACACATAAATTTATACGATGAGATATTAAAAAAGTTCATGTGAAAAAAATTAAATGGGTGTGAACAGAAACACCCATTTCAGACAAGGTGTATGAGTATTTAGTGGGCTGATGTACGAGCAAGAAAAAAGAAAGTTTCAAGAGAAATTAGATGAGTCATAAATTGAGGTGTTTGATGATAAAAAAAAAAGGACAAAACTGCATCAGCAATAATTAAATTCGATGTTTGAACGCAGATAAGAGGAACCCTAAAAACCACAAGATCATAGGGTTCATATTGACAATTAAAAATACGTACCAAAATCTAAAACATGGTTCTTTAATGTGATGAGTGCAGAAAACGAAAAGTAGGTTTCTTTCTGGGTTGCTGGGATTTCAATTTCTTGCTCCTTTAACCCCCAAAATAAAGAGAAATTAAGAGAAAAAATCAAATCTTTGGGCAAAACACACATTCTTGATACATAAAATATGAATAACTTTCTTGTCACCATAACTTATCCGACGACAGTTTTCTAGACAGAATTGTTTTTTAGTAAGAATCAACATAAAATACCATACCATATATAGGTAAATCGAAAACAGCCAACAAATTCACTGAACCAACAATTCTCACCCTGTATTTTTCAGAGAGTGCTTCAAAAATTGAATCTTTTTTTTTTGCCTTTTTAAGCAACAATACACTAAATATACAACCAAAAATTGGGTGTTTCACAAAAGAAAGGGAAAGGCTGCTCTTTTCCGAAAACACTATTGTTGTTGAGCTTTAATTTGATCTCTTCATGAAATTTAATTAACTACATGCTAATGAAATTAAACAAATCGAAAGAAAATTATACCGCCAAAATGGTGTTGCAGTAGTTGCAATTAACATAACACACAGGCTCAGCGGTCAATTCCATTGACATCTTAGCCGGATAGATCGCTGGAGAAAATGGAGTTTTTTCTAAGGGAAACAATTAAAGAGAAGGGCTGAAAGATCAAGAAGTGAGGAATAATAAATCCAGCCAAGGGATAGAGGGAGGGGTGAATATATTTATGCAACTGTGTGTGTATTTAAGTAGGATACATGTATAATTAATGTGTTGTTTTTATGGTAGTCGGAGAGGAGAGGGCAAGAAATGAGTGTAGAAAACTGAATGGAAATTAGATGAGGAGAGAGAAATGGGAGAGGGAGAGGGAGAGGGAGAGGGAGAGGGAGGGAGAGAAGTGGGAATGTAAAATTTTAGTGGTATTTTATTAATGGGCTTTGTGAAAAGAAAAGAATGGTGTTTTATTTATGGAAAGATGGTTTGGAGAGAGAGGGTGGGGGCTTTATGATTGTTAGAATGAGTGGGTGGAGTGATGTGGTTTTTGTATTTATATTGCTTCATATTCTGCAGCGGACGAGGGGGGCGAGATATTAATGTTTGGGAATGTTTAGGGATTAGAGTTTGTAGCTATTCAATCAATTTTGTGTCAACGTAATCACTCGACCTAAGGGAAAGCCAAGTTTTATTTTTTTATTTTTTATTTCGTCGACGGTGTTCATACTTTGATTGATTGATTGTACACATTTAGCATATTCTTGTAGCTAAGGGCATCCACAGTGGTGCGGATGTCCCGACGGACATCCCAAAAACACCTCCTGCCACATCATAAGGACTTCCCACTGCACAGTGACGAACATCCCCAAGGACATCCCGACGGACTTCCGACAATAATAAAAATTCACAAATTCACCAAATTAAACAATTTACGAAATTAAAATTTCGTCACGATAAAAATTTCATTAAATAAAAAAAAAGAAAGGTACATTTCAACAAAAAAAACTAAAAAAAATACACTTCAATAAACACAAATTCCATCAACGACGACCCCTCTGATGCCATACTTCTTCAATTATATCGTTCTGGAGTCGAATATAAGCTTGTTTTTGGCACATGTCGTGTTGGTTATTTTAGTGTAATTGGATTAACTTGATTGATCAATATTGTCATAATAAGACATCATATAAGTTTGGAAGTGCGGAGTGCACGCTTGTTTGAATTCATTATGATTAGGCGGGGGTTCGGGGGCAGCGCCCCCGGGTTGCGGGGTCCAAAGAGCGGTAGCCCGTGGCTGGGGTCGAGCTGTGTAGAAAATTCATCCGGAAATATAATTTCTAATAGAGAGAGAGATATACTCGTTAATACAAGTGGTGCGAATGAAATGAAATTCAACGAGCCATATTTATAGAATTTTTGAAAAAATATATAAAATAATCGGGAAGTCCGCGCGGACGTCCGTGGGGTCAACGCAATGGCGGACGTCCGCAAGGACGTCGCGACGGACGTCCCGAGAATGCCGCGGAACTCCAGTGTCCGCAGCGGACGTCCGTATCCGCGTCACCTTTGCACAATGGTGGACGTCCGGCAGGCCGGTCGGACGTCGCCGGGACGGGCGCCATTGCGGATGCTCTAAAGATGGTTAGGAATAGCAAAATAAATGTTTCTATGTTCAACCAAAATATTGTTAGTCTTGTTGAATCAACAATCTATTGCCATCATGTACATTTTTTACAAGGACAAGGCATCTAAAGACATAAATTCATAGTTCCAACTTCTCTTTGGTTACTATGCAACATTAATCGAAAGGAGATCAAATGATTCGATCGAAAATGTAAAGTTTTCGCTAAAATACGAGTTTTATCTTTTAATATTTGTGCCTAGAGAACATTGACACAAAAATTAATTTTTGCCCTGAAACGGTTTAAAGGATTACCTTATGTGAGGCAAGTGGCTAATTAATGCTTATTGATGGCTAATGATCGAGCATAAATTGAATGACCTACGGCAGAAATCATAAACACTAGTAAATTTTGGCCGATGCATCATAATCACTACGTATATATATATGGGTCATTTGATGTCATTATCATTCCATTGTATCATCACAGCATAGCATATAAATACACAGCTTAAACAAGAGCTACACTTTAGATTGAAGAATCACCAAATGAGATTTTCTCTGAATAGCCAAAATTGAGATTCTGACGCTAACTTAAAAGGGATTTAACTGAACATCACATTCAATATGAATGTCTTTTGTCCCATCAATATTTTCTTATAGTTGGTGAAAATGATAGCTCTACCAAGTAAAACACCCAACATTAAATTAAATTTAAGAAAGATAATAGTAGTTCATACTCTCATTTATCTCTAAAAAGTATGAATTATTTTCTTTTTAGTCAATTCTTAAAAAGTATGATTTTTTAAATTTTATAAATATCTAACTATACTACTAATATTATGGACCTCACTCCCCACTAACAATACTTCCACTATCTTCTCTACCTTTCTCTTACTTTACTAATCATGCATTAAAACTCGTATACAACCAAATGTTCATATTTTTCAAGGAAGGGAGAGTATATAATATTCTTCATTTGTCTCAAGGTACTTGAATCGGATACGTAATTTAAAAATTACTCCCTTCGTCCACCATTTAAAAACTCTTTTGACTTGATATAAGTTTTAAGAAATTATTTGACTTTGTGAAGAAAAGTAAAGAGAGAAAGTGAGTGGAATGTGAGATCTATTTTTAATATTAGTTTTATACTCCCTACGTCCCGGCTAAGATGACACATTCCTTAGCCGGCATGGGATTTTAGGAGTTATTGGTTAATATGTTTAATTGGAGAGAGAAAAGGTGGGTGAAAGTATTAAAATAGAGAGAGAAAAAAAGATGAATATTTTAATAGGGGTGAAAAAAAGTGGTTGTGTGTATTAATAGGAGAGAGAAGGTTCCAAAAAAAGAAAATGTGACATCTTAGTTGGGACAAACTAAAAATAAAAACGTGTCATCTTAAGTGGGACGGAGGGAGTAATTGATAATGAGCGTAAAAAGTTAATGGATTTGGGGTCCGTATACAAAAAATGAAAAAAGGGTAAATAATTCTAGCATGTACGAGAGTAATATTTAAAGATTAGGTAAAAAGAAATTAAAGTAAGAGAAAACTTAAGAAAGACAGAATAAATTTTTTTATAAAAAATAAAATGTACAAAGTACCACGTAATTTGGATAGCACGATGACCATGTTTGGTTGACAGGATTCTGTCTATGAAAGTAATCTGATTCCTTAAATTTTAAAATCTTGTGTTTGTTTTCGTTTTTAATCAAACTGGGAAAGTAATCAAAATCCTGAAACAAGGAAAGTTAGTACAACTTTCCAGGATTCTGAATCCTAACTTTTCTTAGGTATTCTTTTTCCCAGTTTAAGGATTCTTACATATTTAATGCAATATAGTACAGTTTATTATTATTATTATTATTATTATTATTATTATTATTATTATTATTATTATTATTATTATTATTATTATTATTATTATTATTATTATTATTATTATTATTATCATCATCATCATCATCATCATTATTATTGTTATTATTTATTACAATGTTCTAAAAATAATTTAAAAGTATAAACCATACTTAATTTGAGGATAATAAATAACTATAATTCAAATTATCATAATTATAACTATATTATGAATATTTATTTTTATTTTTATTATCATAATAATAATAATAATTTATTAAATATTTAAATATACTTATAATAAATTAATAATATAATAATTATTAATTTATAAATTAGTAATTAACAATAAAATTGTAGTGAAATTTTAAATTATAAAATTTATTCAATTAAAAATTAAGTAATATAATGATAATAATAATAATAATAATAATAATAATAATAATAATAATAATAATAATAATCTTATTTATTATTATATTATTATATATTATGAGGTATAATGCATATTTAAACTATCTATCGTAATAATAAATAAAATAATATAATTATTATCATTTGTAATTAATAATTTATTAAATAATATGTATTATTATTTTTTATAAATAAAAAATGATAAGTATATTTTTAGTTTAGTGTTTAAATCAAATATATACTTTCAGATTTTGATATTTTCCAAACACGGGAAAGTAAAGTTATTAGAAATCATATTCCCGGGATTCATTTTCCCAGGAATCATTTTCCTTGCCAACTTTACTTTCCCGCCAATCAAACATGACCTATAACTTAAGTAATCTGGAATCTACAAAGTATATAAGTGACACTTATTTCTTAGTAACAAAAAATACTTAAAAATGAAAATGGGGTTAATTAGGGACGTATTGACTTTCAAGAACAAAACACAACTTTATGGAAATCAGCAAAGAAATACATGACACTTGAGACGCAAATGCATAGAATTGTATAGATATGAAAAACGTGATGTGTTTTGTTTGAACAAACTTTTGACTTATAATCCTCCGATTTAATTTACCTAAAATATACGGAAAATTTAGGTCTTTCTGAATTTAATCGAATTGAATAAACACAGAAACATGTGTTTAACGAGTCAGAGTATTTTTAACTATTTTAAACTAAATTCAGATTTATTATAACAAAATAGTACCGATTTTACTCTAACTATTTATATTTAATTTAAATTAAAAAAATTATTTTTTATTCCCCTTTTTTTAACACAAAATATGAAAAGTGATTTAGATTTATTTTAATTTAAACCAAAAAAATGGGTATATTTTACTCAAAAATACAAAAGAAAATTAGTTTTAAAGTACCATTAGAGATGATAGGGATGTATTCATATCCAAACGCTAAATATAAGTAAAACTCAAAACACTTGCAATCCATTGGATCTTGTGATCTAACGGTTAGATTGATGCCACGTGTCATCTACTAATGTAGATTTTTAGCCTAATAATGTAGTTCGGATAATAATGTACCATTTTAGTCTAATAATGTAAAATTTTAGTCTAATTATCAAAACCATCCAATCTAAGGATCCAAGGGCTGAGATTTGTGTTGTGTTTTACACTAAAAAGCTGTAAGGACCCTAACACACCCCGGAGATGAAATTAGTGAACGAAGCAACATTGTTGTTTATGTATACGTACATAGGAGGCACTATGTTCAATAAGTGAAATTCTGTCAAAAATCAAAGCAAATCTCAGCCATTGGATCCTTAGATTGGATGGTTGGGATAAGCTACATTATTAGGGTAAGATGCTACATTATTAGACTAAAATGCTACATTATTTTCCTAAAATAGTACATTATTAGACTAATAATCTATATTATTAGATAACACGTGGCATTAATCTAACCGTTAGATCACAAGATCCAAGGGACTACAAGTGTTTTGATTTTGAACACTATTTAACATATTAATCGGAATACATCCCTACGTATATATTCATATAGTTCTTGAAAATATTAGCCGACTGCTTAAATCTATGTTCAAATGTAATTGTTGACGTTGAATACTTTATATGTTTTTTTTTAAATATGAACTATTTCCTTTTTAATCCATCCTTAAAACTCTAAACTTTTTATTCTAGGAATTTTTTTTTTCTAATGAGGTTGGACTCATTCTTCACTAACAATACTTCAATCACTCCTTTTACCTATATCTCTTACTTTACCAATTATGTATTAAACTCATGTCCCTTAAAAGGATCATATTTTAAATTGACGAAATGAGAATACATGATTAAGTATTTTTTTATGATCGCGGTTACCTATAATTGTTGGGTGCAAGTTTGATCTCTAAGTACTTAGAACTACAAAATGATCGATTCTCGATCTATCATGGATCAAGTACGTACTAGAGTTCCAACTCATTGTACACGACAACTCATTGTACACGACGCCGTTGTCGATGGGATAGTCCTGCAAGACGCAATTATTGTTACAACAATGATTTAGAAATTGCATTTAACTTGAAAAGACTTCAAGAGCTACCTCAAGCACAAACAATAGGAGATGATTTTTAAGGACTTAATCGTGATATTGCGCATTGAGTTAGACATGCTAAAAAAGGTCAAAAGGTGAAAGGTATGATTAGAGTGTCCACAATGGTGGCCCTTGAAGGCCACCAAATGTGGCCCAACCACCATTTGTGGCTCTCATGTGACCCTCCGCAATGGTAAAGTAACAAAATTAACAAGGGCCACCAAATGTGGCCCTCTATAAAAAAAATTAATTTGTTTTCTTTTTTAATGTTATTTTTAATTTAACTATATTAAATTTTATTATACTTTAAATTTATAATATTTATAAATTTAATTAAAATAAAATAATTTGGATCTCCAGATCTACCGCTTGTTGGAATTGTTCAGCGTCTGAATCCATAGTTGCAAGGTTGAATTGAAATTGGAAGGAAATATTGGAAAGATTGGAGGAAAATGGAAGTAAAATGGAGTTGGAAAAATGGAATGGAAGTTTAGTATTTTATAAATAATTTTCGAAATTAAAAAAATAAATAAATAAATTCCGTGGCCCAGCCGCGAATGGCGGCCCGCTGCAATGGAGGGCTGCAGCTCACACGGCTCAGCCGCGTGAAGGCTGCGGCCGCGGCTCGCCCTCGGCTCTCGGCCCTGCGCCCCGCCTCTCGGCTCTCTGCAATGGGGGCCGCGCACCGAGCCGCGGGCCGCGGCCCCCCATTGTGGACACTCTTAATGAAAAGGCCATCATTTTGGAACGAGATGATCCCGAGTTATCCCTTATGTCGAGGACAAAGGAAAAAGTAAGCAACAAACCAAGAATTTTTGTTGTGATTGCTACAACTGTGACAAACATGACCATGTGACCGCAAGCCAAATGTTTTCAAGAATAAGAAGATTCAAGTTGCCCACGTTGTCAAGATGGCCTTCAACAAGAACTCTCCAAATTTTCTTGCGTAACTCTTCAACAGTGGTAGATGCTTTTATGCGAAGCTTTGATTTTATGATTATGTATTTTGTCGTTTAAAACAAATTGTGATTTTTGGATTGAATTATATTTTTCAATAAAATGTCATTTTTATAACTTTGAAATAATGTTTGATTTTTTAATAAATTGATAGGAAAAAAAAATAAAAAAATCAATTAAATAATGTGACTTGTTAATAGTTAAGAGAATATATGGTTAAGAGAATAAATGATGTTTTTTGAATAAGTGGAGTTAAAAATGGTGTGAGATTATGTATAATATAGACAAAAGATAATTAAGAGATAAATAAGACAAATAATTGTTGAGTCTTAACCAAATTGTAATGAAAGTGACGACCCATCAGTAAATCTCAATATCAAAATGATGCAAGCTAATTAATGCAAATTTAATCAGTATTTTTTTGTGCAACTTAAGTTTATTCTACTTTATAATATGGACCCTATGTATGCAATTAAGTTTATTTTAATGATGAAATACTGATTTCCAAAATTCGTATTTGCCATGATAAATCAAACACCTCAAGATGGGGTTCGGTTTCCTGGATAAAATAGTACTAAGATGTAATCTAGGATACAGTTGTGAGATTATTTTAGTCATAAGAGATTATCAATGACTAATTATCTCATAATTATTCATCTATGATTGAGCTGTGTGATTGAATATTATTAACCAAACACACTGCATATTTAATCCCGATATACAATCTTACAAACCAAACATCCGCAAGAATATAAGATTTATCCATGCTAATTTAGCTAGCAAAATGTCATAGCATATAAACACCTATAATTACATTTTCCCCGAAGAAGGATGAAAGAAATATCCTGCATGCCTATATATCTATCTTTATAATACAATTAATTAAATTTGAAGAATCGATCCAACTAATTTTTATCTTTACCGCCAACACCAAATATATACAAACTGAAGTTAAAATCATAGTAATATTAATTGTATAGTGAAAATTAAATGCAAATAAAATGGTTGGCACACCAACCGTTACAATTTTGGGAAAGCAAAACTTAATTTGTGGTCACATTTCATTTATAAATACTTTGAAATATTGACCACATTTATGAGTTATGTTTTTCATGAAAAAAAATATACAAACGAGATAAAATGTCCTCAGCTCGCAACTCTAAATTTTTACTTTACTTATAAATTTTTGAATTTTATAGTACTATACTAGATTCAGAAATATGAACTCTATCCACAGTCAATTCAGTCGATAATTTAAATTAATTTAAAAGCAAAATCTACCAGGAATATAATTTTAAAATTAAATCATCTCATAATATAGAATTTATTCTGTAAAACACGAAAAACAGAAGGCCACCCTCACTATTTAACGCGGTAAAAAAAAAAACGCGGCTGCCCTTTTCAAAATTTCCGATGGGCCGCGTGTCGACTGATTTGAAGTTAGTATGCTTCTGAATATCATGTTTTTTGCTTTGTTGGGCCTGCCCTACACTTGTTTGGGCTACAAAGTTGGGCTTGAATATACATTAGTATTTTGTTGGGTTTATATATATAATAGTGATAAGTTTAAATGAAAAAAAGGTCGATTATTAACATTTTAATTAATGTGATCAACGCGTTATGATGCTTTTCCTCTATTAAAGTTGAGTCAGCAAGTAGATAGAGTACCATTACTAATCTTATTTTCTGAAAGAAAGAACAATTGTTCTAAGTTTAATTTCATTTTTATTACTACTCCTATTTAGTAAATCTATATATTCACTCATATTATTTATGGAAAGCTATAAATTGCTTACATACAAAATTAAATTGACCGTAGATACACAAGCTTTTAAGATATTCAATTTTTCTCTAAACTTTAAGATTTTCTAAAATTTCACCAAATTTTTAAAATTGTATGATTTTCTCTTAATGATAATTTTTTCAGTAAATAATTAATGTCAATAATTTATTTTAAATTTAGTTATGAGTATTTATTTATATTTATGTAAAATTAAAAGAGACTAAATTTTTTAAATAATAATTCATCAAAAAATTTGAATCATACAATTTAAATTAATAAAATTATGCAATTTCTTACATAATCATATTAAATCACAAGAATCAAGTATTAATATATAAATAAAAACACTCATCATCCTAATCAAAAGCAATTTAAAAGAAAAAAAATCACAATTATCTCAATTCACAAAATCTCTTAAAATTTGATACTTTTTCAAGATATTGGAATTAGTTCGGTAAAAATAAAAAAGGATATATTTTCTAAAACACCAAATATTACAATAATTTGAAAAGGGAAAAGTTAGAACCATTCACAAAACAATTTTATTTGATTGTAATTGTTTATCAAAGGAAATCAGAAGTGTGCTCACATATACTTAATTTAATCAAGAGAAAAATCAGAAAAAAAAAAATCAAAGGTTAAATGTATGTACATACAAATAGTCCTTCATAATACTATAATTGTCATAATAGAAAACGTTAATTTAAGATAAATAAGAATAGTAAATGCGCAATTAATGACAAGATACGGAGTAGGAAATTGTAGCAATTTAATGCTAGATGTTTATCTAAGTATGTATTCCAATCTGTGAAGTGAAAATGCATGACTTTACTCACTCAATAAATAACATAGGACTGCAGGAGGTGGTCCAAACAACCCTAAGCTCGTATACATCATTAATGGAGGGAGGAGTGCTTGTGTTCTTTGTATTGAGAACAATACCACATATCATCAGGTCCTAAGGGCTCCTCTTTCGTAAATGCATCCACAAAGGAAAACAGGGAGATAGCCTCTTGCTTAGTCTTTTTTTTGCAAGAACTCCAAACTTGTGAAACTCAGGAAGATCCTCTAAATAGGTGGAATCATAGAGCTCATGCTCTTTATCAGTCCAGGCCACGTCCATGTCTGTGACCTTTCTTTGCGGCATAGCCACAATTTCCTCCAACTCATCATTGTCATCGACGGCAACGCCCTCGTCTTCGACAGCGTTGTCAAATTTCATGGAAGGAGGCAGGGATTTGCTCACTAATCCAGGGAGTTCATAGAATATATCCTCGTCGTATATGGGCTTATCATACACCGGCATCGACAATATATCCTCGTCGTATACAGGCTTATCATACACCGATATAAAAAATATATTGCTATTACTATTCTTCGACGGTTCATCCGCATCATATGATGTGAAGACGTCGCTGAATAATGGATCGTCCATCGAACGACACTCCGGCGCAATAGACCTCATCGGGCTGGATTTCCCCCTATCATGAGGCACTGAAATACATACAAGAACAACACAAGTTAAATTTTCGTCATGCTAAATGGGTGGAGTTCATACAGATGTTCAACTTTATGATTAAGCATAAGGCTGGTGTGCAGAATCGAGTGGCTGATGCTTTGAGTCGTCGACATGCCTTGTTGTCATCTATGCAGGCACGTGTAGTGAGATTTGACACTTTTAGTGATCTATATCGTGATGATCCTGAATTTCGTGATATTTGGATAAGGTGTGCAAAGGGGAGTTTTCAGCAGTTCCAGATTCACGACAAGTTCCTTTTAAAGCGAAACCGATTATGCATCCCGCTTTGTTCGTTGAGGGTCGCGATTGTTGATGAGGCTCATGGAGGGGGCCTTGCGGGTCATTTTGGGAAGGATAAGACTGTATCCTTGCTTTCTAATAATTTCTATTGGCCGCGGTTGGAGCACGATGTGGCTAAGTTTGTGGCGAGGTGTCGGACCTGCCATGTTGCCAAAACCCGTCACAGTAATGCGAGTTTATACACTCCTCTCCCAGTTCCTACAGTGCCATGGGAGGATATTAGTTTGGATTTCGTGTCGGGGCTGTCCCTCACACATAGGCAGAAAAGACTCGATCATGGTCGTGGTGGATCGATTCTCTAAAATGGCGCATTTTGTCCCCTGCAATAAGACGTTTGATGCAAGTCAGGTTGCTCAGCTATACTTTCGAGAGATCGTCAAGCTCCACGGTATTCCTAAATCTCTTACTTCTGATCGCGATGTAAAGTTTGTGAGTCATTTTTTGCGCACTTTGTGGAGAAGAATGGGGTCGAGGCTTCAGTTTAGTAGCGCGTATCACCCACAGACAGATGGACAAACTGAGGTTGTTAATATGAGTTTGGGGAATTTGCTGCGCAGTTTGGTTGGTGACAGTCCTCGACAATGGGACTTAGTGTTAGCCCAGGCAGAGTTCGCGTATAACCAGTCACAGAATCGAACAACTGGTAAGAGTCCTTTCCAGATTGTTTATGGGCGCAACCTAATCACTCTGTTGGACTTGGTGCCTATTCCCATCACTGAATTTGTTGGGGAATTTGCTGCGCAGTTTGGTTGGTGACAGTCCTCGACAATGGGACTTAGTGTTAGCCCAGGCAGAGTTCGCGTATAACCAGTCACAGAATCGAACAACTGGTAAGAGTCCTTTCCAGATTGTTTATGGGCGCAACCTAATCACTCCGTTGGACTTGGTGCCTATTCCCATCACTGAACACTTTAGCTCCGCTGGGGAGGAACATGCTAAGCAGATTCGGGAGTTGCATGAGCAAGTGAGATAGCGCATTATCCAGCAGAATGACAAGTATAAACTGCGCGCTGATAGGCGGCGGAAGAAGGTGGTTTTTCAAGAGGGTGATTTAGTTTGGATTCATTTTAGAAATGAACATTTTCCAGGAGGGCGTTGGGGAAAGTTACAGCCAAGGGCGGATGGTCCTTTCCGTATCCTCATACGGATAAATGATAATGCATATAAGGTGGATTTGCTAGGTCAGTACAATGTGTCAGCTACATTCAATGTTGCTGATTTATCTCCATATGAAGGTGGTAGCGAGGATGAAGATGTTGAAGGGAATGAAGTGGTGGCAGCAGATGAAGCAGACTCGAGGTCGAGTCTTTTTCAAGAGGGGGAGTATGATGCAGTTTCAACGTAGAAATCGGGCAAAAACCTGCGGTGTCAGAATGATTTGAAATTCGCACGGTACATGCGAAACGCGATTTGGAATTGAACTGCAATTTACTATTTTTTTCGGGTTTATTTTGAATTTTCTAATTTGCGTTTTATTTTCTTTTGAATTTCTAGGATTTTTAGATGCTTATAAATAGCGTTGCTTTTGTTTTGGGCCACAGTTGATTTTTGATAATTATAATTTCATTTTCATAGAAACTAGGGTTTCTTGATTACTTCTCGTTCATTCTTGTTTCTCTATACGTTTTGCATCAGAATGACAATTACCAATTCTAGTTTCTGCTTGACTTGTAGCTTGTGCTGAATGAATAGATACATACATGCAACAATGGCTTCTTTTGCCATGATAAATACATGACTCATATTACAAAATGTTTCACATTTGTTTCATATTAATAGTACAACGAGTTTAAAGTTTATATAAATCATACAAAAAGTTTCATTCGTGTTTCGTTTTAATACATTCCGTCATATGCAGGATTTGTATTGGAACTCTCTCTTATGTAGGATTTGTCGCCTCTATAAGTGAATTATAGAATATGAAAGAATATGTACATTAAATGGATAATTGTCACCTAAACCACATTATTTATTTGAATTTACAACTCTCACATAGATTTTATGGAGTACTAAATTTATCCAAGGTACATTAATTAATTATGTTTGTGTGGAGTACTAAGAGCATCTCCAATAGCGGCGAGCGCACTGGCTCGCCGATTTTTGGCGCTCGCCGGTCCGCTCGACGAACTATTGCAGCCGGCGAGCGCCAAGCGCTCGCCGATCGGCTGGCCGCTATTGCAGGCTCCTGATCGGGGAGCGGAAATTTTAATTTTTTTTTTTAATGTTTTTTTTATGAAACTCATTCTTGGTTGTTTCTCTTTTATAGAGACATCCTTGAATGTTTTATGTTCCACTTTCGATGTGGGACAAACTCATTCTTGGTTGTTTCTCTTTTATAGAGACACCCTTGAATGTTTTATGTTCTACTTTCGATGTAGGACAAACTCATTCTTGGTTGTTTCTCTTTTATAGAGACATCATTGAATGTTTTATGTTCCACTTTCGATGTGAGACAAAATCATTCTTGGTTGTTTCTCTTGTATAGAGACATCCTTGAATGTTTTATGTTCCACTTTCGATGTGGGACAAACTCATTCTTGGTTGTTTCTCTTTTATAGAGACATCCTTGAATGTTTTATGTTCCACTTTCGATGTGGGACAAACTCATTTTTGGTTGTTTCTCTTTTATAGAGACATCCTTGAATGTTTTATGTTCCACTATCGATGTGGGACAAACTCATTTTTGGTTGTTTCTCTTTTATAGAGACATCCTTGAATGTTTTATGTTCCACTTTCGATGTGGGACAAACTCTTTAATGAGGATGTTGTAATGTTATTTTAATTTTAATGAAGTGTGTTTTTTATATTAATGTACTTTTTAAAATTTTAATATTATTATTGAATATTCCCGTATCTGTGTCGTAAATTTAATTTCGTATTTTGTGTGATTGTTAATTATTTATTTTTTATAATTTTGTTTATTGTGGCTATGCTATGGCTGGGCTATGACTGGGCTATTCTTATCATGGATGCCCTACGAAATTGAAGAAAAAAACTTAATAAAAATATAAATATGTTATCTTAGATAATTTAAATGGAAAATATACCATCTTAGTTTGGACGGATGGAGTATTTGATTATCGGTTCCATAAGACCATCCACAATGCCGCCCAGCCGAGGGCGGTTCGCTGGGCGGTCTATTGCAGTCGCCCAGCGGGCGAATGTAGTGAGAAACCGCGCAGCGCTGCGCGGTCGCGTGGCGCTGGGCGGTCCGCTCGGCGCTATTGCAGCGCCCGGATCGCCCAGCGCACCGCCTAGCGCGAAATTTAATTTTTTTTTTCCGAAACATTATATATACGCACTTTGCTCGTCATTTTCATTCGCACCACTTGTTTTAACGAGTACTCTCTCTATCTTAATTTCTGTACAAGATCAACAAGGGAAATGGATCTCAACAACGAGCCTAGTTCCGGGAGTAGCGGCTGTGGTGGTGGTGGCGACAGCGACGGAGGCGGCGACGACGGAGACGAGGAGTGAATTGACACTCCTTTTTATTATTGTATTTTTTTAAAATTAATGTATTTTTTTAAATTATTGTACTTTTTAAAATTTTAATATTATTATTAAACTTTTTCCGTATATGTCTCGTAAATTAAATTTCGTATATTGAGTGATTGTTAATTATTTCATTTTGTATATATTTGTTAATAGTGATGTGGATATTATGTGGCTAAGCTATGGCTGGACTATTGCTGGTCTATTTGCTTGTTTAGATGATGTGACAGGAGGATTTTGAGTGCTGATGATGTGGCAGTGGCTAGGCTATGGCTGGGCTATTGCTGGGCTATTCCTATTGTGGATGGTCGATCTTATACAGTTACTAATCAGAATTAAAACCCAATAAAATATTGAAAATATAAATATATCACTAAAAAAGTGATTTTGTTGGACTGAAAATCCCCAAAAGCCAAAACCAATTGATCGCTGCAGCGGAGATGAAAATGAGCGAAATCGAGGAATCAGGAAGAAGCTTGTGGCATTCTGTGAAAAAGAGTTTTCATCTCGACGATTATTCCAAAATTTTAAACCCTGATAGACCTTTGTCCCATCGGAGTAGTGCCGCCGTCCAGCAGTTCATCACATCTGATCCCGTCCACGGACCTGCGGTATGTTCTGATTTGTCTCACAATCTGTTTTTTTTCTTAATTTTGTTCCTTCAGGATGTGCTCGCTAAATTATGTGATTTTGAACTCTTTCTGATGTTTCTGATGCTTAATTTTGATCTGCTTTGTGTGTTCTCTGTGTGGCCGAATGGATAAGATTACTGGTTAATTGTTATATGTGTAAGTTTGTTCATGCGTTTTCTCGATGTTTCATCACTTTATCTTGGGGATTGATGCTTTATAATATGAATTCAGTAAAATCTCTGAAGATGGTTGTTGTGAAATGCGAATGAGGCATCTGCTATTTCTTAGAATTTTTAGATTAGGTCGAAGTTTGACGGTAATTTGTTAGGCCTATGTAGAATTATTATTTTGTTCTGGTTGTATTTATTGCTTGGAAACTGAAATTTCTCATTACATTATATCTGGAATTATTGACAATTTGATTGGGAACGGGCTTTCTGGATATTATATATCTGCAATTCTGGATTATTCTCCCAAGATATTAGATTGATGGTTTTTGGTTTCCATTTTCAAGGCTTGATAGATGAACTTTTCCCTCGTAACCCTATCTTGATACTGGTTCTTGCCTCTTGTCTGCCTCATGTTGCAGCTGAAGGCTGCAGAGGAAGCAGCTAACTTTGCTTATGTAGGTGCTGCTGTTGGAGCGATTACAACTGGTGGAAATGCTTGGAGGTGGTCAAAGAGCCCTCACGGTATGTTCTAGTTTTGTTATGTGTCTAGGCTCTTTCACTTTGGATATTTATGCTACATTATGAACACAAATTTGTTTGGACTTCCAGCAAGTATTTATCTCCACAATCAGTAATTCAATATGGCATTTAGTAATATTCCTCCGGATACTCTTAACCAACACAAATGAATTCCATCAGTGATGTATTGTAGACTTCTCACTTCTTAACCACTAGTTGATTTATCTGTTAAAAATCTACCATTAATCTATTTTTTTTGGTTGGCTGATTCTGGGGAATTTATGGAGATAAAGAGGAGATGGTATTGGAAGTACCATTATTTCTTTGAAGGATGTTTGGTGTATTTTCATGGGGTTTTGACATTGGAAAGATGAAGGTGTATGGAATGGTGATTCTTTTCTAGTTTTATTATATTTGTGTCTCTTTCACTTTGGATATTTGTGCTACATTATGAAACAAATTTGTTTGGACTTCCAGCAAGTATTTTTCTCCACAGTCGGTATGGCACTTAGTAATATTCATCCAGATACTCTTAACCAACACAAAATGAATTCCATGAGTGATGTATTGCATACTTTTCAGTTGTTAACCACTAGTTAATATGTCTGTAAAAAATCTACCATTAATCCATTTTTTGTCTTGATTGGCTAATTGTGGGGAATTTTATGAGATGAAGAGGGTATTGGAAGTACTGTTATTTCTTTGATTTGATGTGCGGTGTAATTACTTTAGGTCTTGACATTGGAAAGATGGAGGCAATTTGTATGGAATGTTGATTCTTGTTAGTTTTTTATTGAGTATCACTAGGCCTAAAACACAATTGTCTGAAGTACCCTTCATCCCTCGTGTATTTGGCATAATTATTGCTCTTTGTGGGTTAACTTTCTTCTTATCTGCTGCTTCTTTCTTGTATATTGTTGCACTTTCATTCTTTGATGCCTTGCGTTATTTTTGTTACTGTTATTCCATTATTATTTGAATGATGTATTCCTTTTTTACTTGTTCTCACATGTTAGGGGTTGGACTAGAAATGGTGCTAGTGGACTTGTCTTTCTCCGAACACATAAATATCTCATAAACTTATTCGTCCTGGCAGGTACTGTGTTGTCTTTTGCTTTTGGAGCAGTAGTCGGATTCACCTTGGGAGCTGAGGCTGCTAACCACTGGTACCAGTTATATAGGCTGGATACAGTTGGAGCACAGGTTAAATTCAATGAGTGGTTGCAGAAGAGAACCTGAGGAGAGCCTTTAATTTAGGCCATAGAAACACCAAATGGAGCACCCCTTGCAGTAATAATGAGATTTGTCTCTCTATCTCTCTTGTTTGCTCTTTGTTTTTGCATGTAGGACTAATGTCCTGTTTCACCTAGTCGTTTTCAAATAGTGTTTATCGTGTTACTTCCCTGGGTTCTCGTCTCGGAATAGAATGTAAATGCTGGTAATTATACTCCCTCCATCCCCAAACAATAATCTTTTATTTATGACAATTTTTTCTTTCTTATAAAGATAGATTCTCATTCTCCGCTAACTATTCAACACACTAAGAAACAGGGAATATGCATAGAATTTTACCCTTCTGATGAGCTGATGTAAACTCTCTTTACTAGTATTTATTTATGTCCACAGACCTCTACGGCTCAAGACAGAAATAACGACATGTGGGAATGATAATAATGTACTGAACTCTGATCAGAATCCTATTATCAAAGCATACAACATAAATATTTCAAGCTGGATTCGAAATAAGTAAATTGCAATCCCTAAAATATGTATTTTTATGGCCACAACTTAATGCCATATGCTCACAACAAAAAGATGACTACTCAAATTTTTTGATCAGGGAGAGATCATTCAACATCTTCTCAATTGCCTCATCATCATGAGCTCTTCCTCTGGTCTGTAAAGAAAGAAAAGCCGTCATTTAGAACCTTAGTCATCAATGTCGATAAATGTCCTACTATGAGAACATTCACATTACGATAAAGTCTGGTGGCTCATTTCCTTTCCCACGTCTTGCAATCCATGGAACAAAACGGGCAAGTAAATTGGAGGGAGATACTTGGTGATGTAACTTTTAGGTTGGAAACATTAGAATATAAAAGTGCATGCTTAACTTACAATATCCAGGTTTAACTTTCCAGTTTCACAAAAACATAAAGAGCTGCAATCGAGATAATGAGTGTACCTTGATCGACGGAACCATAGCTATAGCTTCTTCCACTGTTTCAGGACAAAGGTTCCCAAGTACACAGAGCTGCAAAACACACAGTTTACAAATGTTTCTTCAGAGTGAATACACAAACAATATTGATCAGAAAAAGTGAAAATTACCTCGAACTCAGCAAGCTGATATCTGCTAAGAATTCTGTAACTTGGGTTAAGAATTACACTTGTCTACAGAGAGATGATATTATGATCTTTCAGTTCTGATGGCATGCACAAATGAATAATGACGAGCTAAGATAAAAATTCAATATAGTCAGTTCTTGAACATAGATGGTACAAATATGTTCAATCAACAAAAGAGACCATATTTCCTCTTATGCAATTTCAATATAAGAGATTGCATAGAAGTTTAACCAGACCACACTATCATAAACAAGTATGAATGTGCTAAACAGGATCCTGCAAATAAACGATAAAAAGGATACTCTCGAACTTGTCTGACAGCATCAGGGTTCTTGTACCGGCTAAAACGCTTCACATATTGGAGTGATTTCTCAAACACCCTGAAAATGAGAGACAATCAGGATCTAGCAGCATACATAAATTTCCTATATATGGCAAGTTAAAATATGAACAATTTCTTCGAAATTGTCAATGAAAAGGATTGCAAATACAAATTTGGCAGTTAAGGACAAGAATTTATCATTATATAGAAAACAATTAAAGAACCATATAAGCAATCAAATTTACGAATAAACATTATTTTAATAAAAGAAACATTC
Organism: Salvia splendens; assembly: GCF_004379255.2. NCBI lineage: Eukaryota > Viridiplantae > Streptophyta > Magnoliopsida > Lamiales > Lamiaceae > Salvia > Salvia splendens. The sequence goes on from NC_056033.1 coordinate 13,484,157, forward strand.
AACAGGGGCTAAACATGAAAATCCCAAAGTAAATATACTTACTGAGACATCTGATTCATTGGATCATCAGCCATCTGCTGAAGTTGCTCATATTTATGTTCAAGTATAAGGGAAACTTCACAATTCATAAGACATTTGGCCTTCAAAAATTCTGAAGAAGAAAAAAAGTGAGTAAGCTCGCATACAAATCCCAATTATCCCATACACACAAGACTTGAGGTTACAACACAATTGCTTCAACAGAAATTGTATCCCAATAACCGTATTTATATAATTTATAATTAGCTTACTCACCAAAACCCTAAACACAACGAAACCCTAAGATGTAAAAATCAGGGCGAAGACGAATTTGATAAAGTAAAATCGTTTCCACCATGAAAATTGGGGGGAAAAAACCAAAGATGCATTCAATTACCATCGGGTATTTTAAGCTCAGCGGCGTTCTCCTCTTCTTCCGCCGACATCGTAAATTTTGCTAACAAAAATCTGATCGGAACAGGGATGGAAGTGATTTAATTCTTAGATTGTGTATTGACGCGATTCCGAAAAACAATGGGTAATGAATTCGAAACTCGACTAATAAAAATAAAATAAGTTTGGGCTGCAGAAATATGAGATGGGGCCGATTCAGTCTTTAACAATCTGGGCAGCAGAACTAATTAAGTAGGAGAGCCCATTTTTGGAAATTTATGAATTGGGCTGGTTTTATTAGTTAAAATGATCTTACTAATTAATTACGTGGGCTATTTTAAATTCAATCCTTGAGCTCGGCTAAATTATTGCCTTCCCCTTCATGATTAAATCTTTGGATTTAGTTGAACAATAAGAAATTATTTTTCCAATTATGTTATGAAAATTAAATATGAAATTCGAGCTAAGATCGAACCTTCAGGTCAAGAAATTTTTTAGGATTTTAATTGTGTACTTTTTTATTTTCTATTATTTTATTAATATATTTTCTTCAGGATTTTAATTATGTTTGTTTTAAATTATGCAAATTTAAATTGAAATTTTTATTTAAATTTTATTTTGTTAGTTGCATTTTAAATTGAAGAATAAAAATAGTGGATCCATGAATAGTGAAAAGATGTGATGAATAAGTGATTAAGGATTAGAGGTATTGTCTCTGAATTAATAGATGAAGTAGAAAGTACTTCTATGAATAGTGAAAGAATGAAATGACCTTAGTTTTTACAAACTAGCCAACTTAAAATCTGAGTATAAGTCGTAGTTACTCGATTAAATTATAATTTTTTACTATAGTATACAGATATTGATTTCACAAATACCTATAAGGGCATCCACAACACGTGCCTTCACGGTGCCGCGTTCCGTGTCTGCGGAATGAAACCGTGGAGACACGCGTTGTGGATGCATGTGTCGTCCCCATGCCGTGCCGTGAGTCGTCGCCGCGAGACGCGGCACGACACGTCTCGCCACGCGCCGAGGCGACGTGGCGAGCTCCCAGTGCATGCATGACGCCCACTCGCTGCCCCCGCGAGTGGGTTTCGTCATGGTGACACAATAATTCATTTTTTTTAAAAAAATTGAATTAAAAAAAAATTGCAACGGTAATGTTACCGTTTTTTATCAGTTTTTTAATTTTCTTTATTTTTTTTTAATTTCTTTACTCTATAAATACTCCTATTTCATACTCATTTCACTCACAAACACACATCTATTCCTCGCAAATCCTCTCTATTTCCACCCCAATTTTCATCTCAAATCAACTCTGTTTTTCTTCTCCCAAATTTAATCAAACTAATGGATCCTTTTGAACAAATGCGTCAAATAATGGAACAATCACTTGAAGAAGATCGACGGGGGGAGGCGGAAGAAGCCGTGCCGCCCCAACGATGCTCCCGTACGTACATCCATCGTAACCGGGAGGAAGCCGCCGCAAGGTTAGTACGCGACTACTTCCGGTTTGGGGAGATACCTACTCCCGTCGCCGTTTCCGCGTGGGGAAACCGCTATTTCTCCACATCGCAAATACTTTGGCAGCCCGAGAAGAGTTCTTCCAGGAAGGGTTCGACGAGATCGGCCGTCCCAGCCACACGACGCTGTAGAAATGTACTGGAGCAATCCGCCAGCTTGCGACTGGACAAACGGCCGACATGTTCGACGAATACCTCCACATCGGAGACACCACTAGGCGAATGTGCTTGCTCAAATTCTGCAAAGGCATCCGGGCAGCCTTCACCGACGAATTTCTCTGAAGGCCAAGCACGACCGATTGTCAGTTCCTGCTCGACCTTCACGAAACAGTGCACGAATTCCCCGGGATGCTCGGCAGCGTTGATTGTATGCACTGGCAATGGAAGAATTGCCCGGTGGCGTGGAGGGGGTCCTACACGAGCGGCCATAAAGGCACCCACCCAACCGTTATACTCGAGGTCGTTGCCGACTACCGGCTTTGGATTTGGCACGCGTACTTCGGGGTCCCCGGGTCGAACAACGACGTAAATGTGCTCCACCAATCCGACCTCTTAACCAAAGTTTTGGACGGTAAAGCGCCGGCCATCAACTTCGTCGCCAACAACCGGCTTAATAAAATGGGGTACTATCTCGCCGACGGCATCTACCTGAAGTGGCCTACCTTCGTGAAGACGTGCAGCAGGCCTCCGAACCCAAAGCAGACTCTTTTTGCGCAGAAGCAGGAGGCTGCTCGCAAGGATGTGGAGAGGGCGTTCGGGGTTCTCCAAGCGCGCTTCAACATCATCAAAGCCCCGGCTCGTACGTGGTTCATGGAGAGCATGGTCGACATCATGTATACGTGCATAATCTTGCACAACATGATTGTCCAAGACGAAGGACCTGAGGTGAGAAATTAGTTCGACCCCGAATCCCCCGGAAGCTCAACCGCAAGTAGTCCGCCTCGAAGTGGAGCGCATCCGTCTATACAAGAACGGTTATCTACTCGTGCAAGGACGCGCGACTCTAGCGCCCACACCCAACTCCAAGAGGATCTAATTGAGCAAATTTGGGCAAACTTTGGGGGTGAAATTATTAAATTGTGTACTTTTATTTTTTAGGAAATTATTAAATTATGTTTTTTTACGAATTTTATGTTGTAAGTTTATTTTATGTAATGAAGTGTGTTTGTTTTAATTGAATTGGGTTGGAAATAAAAATAAAAAATGAAATTGAATGAATAGTAATTTAAGGAACGGTTAAGGAACAGATAAGAAACGGAGGGTTGCGGATTTCGTTCCTTAGTTAAGGAATGGAGTAAAAAAGTACAATAGGCCCGCAAATAATAGTTTAAGGAACGGTTAAGGAACGATATAGGAACAGCGTTGTGGATGGCCTAAAGTTCACTTGCACGAGCTGCTGGGTAGTCGGTCTAAAAAATGATTAAATATTAAGGGAACAAAATTTTAGTACACAAATTTCCATATAATAATGCAGTAGCCACCACACCAACCGCCACCCAACAACGTCAATATTAAAATCGTGACAATTAATTTCATTCTAAAAGATAAAATCGTGACAATTAATTTCATTCTAAAAGATAAGAGCATCCACATTCGTGCTCTTGCTAACGAGCACGGATGTGGGTCCGACCCCACTTTTTCTGCATGCTCTTAGGCAAGAGCACAATACTCACATCCGTGTTCTTCCATAAGGACGAGCACAAGGGTCCCACCATTCCATTATTCAATTTAAATAAAAACATTTCCACAAAATTAAAATGCATTAAAAATACTTGGAATAATATTACAAAATACATTAAAAATTAAAAATTACATAATTAAAATCCTAAAAAAAATTACATAATTAAAATCCTAAAAATTAAAAATTACATAATTAAAATCCTAAAAATTAAAAATTACATAATTAAACTCCTAAAAATTAAAAATTACATAATTAAATTCATAAAATTAAAAACCCACTACTCGTGGCCGAATTTCGCCCATATGTGTTTGATTAGGTCTTCTTGTAGCTCAACGTGGGTTCGGGTATCGCGCATTGTGTGCCTTGTTTCGATCCTCTCACCCACCGTCGTATGCACACCTCGGCGTGGGGAAGACCTCGCGCTTGAGTTTCCGACTTTATCCTCGTCGTAAAAGCTAGCCGCCCTCGGTCCTTCGTTGGCTATAATCATGTTGTGTAAGATAATACACGTGTACATGATGTCGGCGATATTTTTCACGTACCACAGCCGAGACGGGGCCTTCACAATCTTGAATCAGGCTTGAAGGATCCCAAAGGCTCTTTCGACGTCTTTCCGTGCGGACTCTTGACGCTGCGCAAAAAGAACCTGTCTCGGGTCTTGCGGGTTGCTGAGCGTCTTCACGAAAGTCGACCACCTTGGGTAGATACCATCAGCAAGATAGTAACCCATGTGGTATACATGTGGTATACCATCGATCGCCGGTGCTACACCATTCAACACACCATTGAAGAGGGGTGAAGAATAGAACACGTTCAAGTCGTTGTTGGATCCGGCAACACCGAAATATGCATGCCAAATCAATAGGCGGTAGTCGGCGACCGCTTCAAGATAAGTGTTGGGCCGCCGCCTTTGTGGACGCTTAAGTGTTGCCCCCTCCAAGCAGTCGGGCAATTCTTTCACCTCCAATGCATGCAGTCAATGCTGCCAAGCATACCGGGAAAGCCATGGAGTGTTTCGTGAAGACGAAGCAACCGTTGGCAATCATCGGTGGTGGGTGCCTGAAGGAATTCATCACCGAAAGCTGAACGAACGCCCTCACAAAAATTTTTAAGACAAAGGATTCCAGTGGACTCACCGACATGCAAATACTCGTAGAAGAGGTCGGCTGTTTTCCCAGTAGCGAGTTGTCGGATGGCACACGTACACTTCTGCAACGCCGAGAGACTTTGCCGACCGGCTGCATCTGGACCTGTTTGGAAGTATTCAACACGAGCGGACAATGTGTTGACAATGAGCATGAACAAGCGCTTTGACATGCGAAAACGACGCCTAAAGTAATCTTCCGAAAACCGCTGCTGTTCGGAAAAATAGTCGGCAACGAGCCTTTCGTGGGCTCCCTCCCGGTCACGATGGATGTAGCGGAGAGTTGATCTAGTTGGTTGAGGAGGAGGGGCGGGGGTATTCGCTGCGACATATGTTTCATAAGCGACGTAATGTTGTTCGTAATATTCTTGTTCTTCGCGCGCTTCACTTCCGCAATGAGATGGGTGAAATCAATTTGATGTTTTGAGTGAGAGATGAAGGTGTAGATAAGTTGTATGAAAAATATGAATGAGAGATGATTTGATGTGAAAAATGGATGATGAATGTATGTATTTATAGATGATTTTGGGGAAAAATAAAAAAAAATTCAAAAAATACAGAAAAACGGGCAAAAAAACAGCCATTTTTTTGGGATTGTGAAAATATATATATTTTTTTATTTTTTGATATTATTTTTGATTTTTTAAAAAAAAATTTATTTTCCAACGGATATGCCGTTGGCCAATCAGAACGTGCCACGTCGCCTGCTCGCTGGCACGGACGTGCTCGATGCATCGAGCAGCGCCATGCCAGTGGCAAGAGCGCAACGGCGGAAAGCGGTGCCGCGCCGCTGGCACGGACGGACGGACGGACGAGCAATTGCTCGCTGTTGTGGATGCTCTAAGGTCCATATGTTTACATATATTACGCAAGATATCAAATAAGAACCTTTTCAATTGTTTAATTATTCTTGTTCGTTCTATATTGGGAAATTTCGCGACAAAAAACGAGGTGCTTTTTTCGTTCTAACATTACAAATTTTAAATAACCATAAATATATGTATTCACGTTCAGAGGCCATAGCCAGTGGTGGATGACTCGGACGTGATTTTTCCATTGTCGCCCCTTCCGAGAGCTTCCAACGTTACCCCTCCCCCCTCCATTGCTTCCGATAAATTTTATTTCCGTTTTAGGATCCTAGATCTAGGCATGCACAAGGGTCGGGAACCGCCGGTTCCGGGCCCGAACCGGCGGGTCAAGGGTCGAGAAATCCATGAACCTGAACCGGCCCGCCTAGCTCCCGACGGTTCCGGTTCCGGTTCAAAAAACCGGCGGTTTACGCGGCGGTTCAAAACCGCCGGTTTTCGGCTTGAACCGCCGGTTCCGGGCCGGTTCGACGGTTCGACGATTTTTTTTTTTTTTTGCATTTTTCAACTTTTCAATTTTAATCAAATTACATTACACTTTTCAAGTTTGTTTTTGTATGAAATGTGAGTAAATAAAATTAAAAAAAATACGGCTAAAGTTGCAATTTTATTGAAATTGCATGTTTACAAATTACACGTTACAAGTTACAACAATTACAAATTGAAAACATATGGCGGTCTTGAAGTCTTAAACAAAATTTAAATACAAATGAGACTACTAGTGAAGAACTAATTACAAATGACAAGAAACGACGTTGAAGTTCTTAAACGTATAAGTGTATTATATATATACTCTTAACCGGCGAAGAAGATCTTTCTACATAACTTAATTAAGGACACCTTTAGCAATTCAACTTTAAATGTTGAGTTTCGTCTAACAATCAACAATTATAGTAGAATTGTCAAAAGTTTCCCTCATTTAGCCGTATAGAGAAATATACTTCATCGACTAGAGTATATACAAATACAATTATGTAATTGTATTTGCATATTTTTAAAGTAGGAATTAATGGGGAAAAAAAAGAAATAAAAGAAAAAGGACTTGAGCTCAACTTAAATTTAATTTAAGTTGAGGTGCCTACGTATCCCAATTGCTCATTTGCATTAGGGAATCAAAGTCCACGTAGGTCCGAAACCGGCGGTTCAACCCTAAACCGACGGGTTCGCCACGGTTTGCGTCAGAAAACCGCCGGTTTCTGAACGAAAACCGGCGGTTTATGACCGGTTTTGCAGGCCTAAACACTGACCCTACGACCTAGCCTCTGAAAAGTTGCCGGAACCGTCGGAAACCGGCTCCCGAACCGCCGGTTTACCCCGACAAACCGCCGGTTTACCCCTCAACCCGGCGGTTTACCCCGCAAACCGCCGGTTCCAACGGCTATCCTAAACCCCTACGCGAACCCTACGAACCCCTAACCTACAAAACACTGTTCGACCCTTTGAACCGGCGGTTCGAACCGCCGAACCGCCGGTTCACGGTTCAATATATTGCCGAACCTGAACCGGCCCTTCCGACCCTTCAACCCGCCTGCCGGTTCAAACCGCCGGTTCCGGGTCCGGGTCCGATTCCGGTTCATGAACCGGCGGGCCCGAACCGGCGGTTAACCGGCGGGCCGGGCCGGTTTGTGCATGCCTACCTAGATCCGCGATTTGCCATAGCCACGTAATTTTCAAATTTTTTCCCTTTAAATCCGTCGTCTACCAGACTTAATTAAGTGATGATGATGACCTCAAGACTTATTTAGTTATTTTCAAATAGAAATAAAATACTATGTATCATATAAAGTAAAGTTGCCGAAAGTTAGTACTGGAATATATTAATCACGGAAAGTAAACTCGAATTATGATACATGAGGTATGAGTATAAGCTATCGGAAGTCCAAAATAGCAATTTCTTTTTCTTTTTATAGTTTCCGAGTGGAATGAATGATTAGTTATTTTTCAGATCTCAAACTCAGTTTTATTTTGTGTTTTTTTGGTTCCGTGACGGAAATAAACAAAATACAAGGAGGCCCCACCAATGCCTAAAATAACAAGACATATAATTAGGATTTGTCACATCTATAAGAATTGCACATCAAACAATAATGCAATCCCCAACAATTATTAAGTTCCGTAAGGATCTCTACAATTTTCGAGTATCATCTTATACCAACTAATTTATCAGCCACAAAATCGATACATTCTATATAATGCAATCCAATTTAGAATAAAATTGAATTCAATTTATCGAAAGCATAACAAAGTTTTTATTTGAAGTTATATGTATACATATATTGCGTGTATATTTTGAGTTAGAATAGGCGTTGCTCTTTAATAATAGAGCACCATACATTAAGTAATTAATTCGCCTCATTCTCAAAACGTATCTTAATATATCAATAATAGTGTAGTATAGTAAAAAATTCTGAACTGCAATATTTAACAAAAATAAAAAACAATGTGTTAGAACACGTGATAAAAATGTCCAATGAGAATTTAGCATTTTAACCAGAGGATCCACATTGAAAACGTCATTGAGTTTGACGACGAATTTATTTAAGTTGTATTAATACTCTGAGATTTTGTCTCGCCGTTTAAATATTTGGTCCATTGTGTTTGGTTTTTAGAAATAAAAATGTATAAACATTATTTCCTCAATGTCCAAAAAAAAGTTTAAAAAACTGCAAAAACATTTTAAATATATATAAGTCTGAACATTCACGCATTTTTTTTATAAGATTGTGAATGTACAAACAACAAAGTTCATCTTACAATAATTCCCCTTATTTAGTCTGCTAATATGAAAGAGAAATCTAGACTATTCATTTCTTCAATTATTATCACTTTATTTTTAATTTATGGAGTATTTCTTTCTGAACCGTTTAACTTGAATTGCATGTTTCTCTTACACTACATTTGCAGTAGAATAATTTTACTATCCTAATTCCTAAATAATTGAATCGAAAAACACCAAGCGCGGTGGAGTAGAAATGCCGGGATTATGAATTGCTGCAATAGCAAATTGAAAATAAGTAGATGGAATATTTTCTTGACGAAAATGGAATGGAGTTACTACTGTATTTCTGGATATGAGGACCTTCTGCCAGATGACATTAATATACTTTAGGGACACTGCATTAATATAAAAAAATTTATTACATTTTACGTAAAAAAATTGTTCAAATAGAATGCATAAAAAACGAGTATTTATTGGACCATGCCTACAAATTACCATCATGATTAACCAAGGGTCACTTTGTAAAAATGCATTGCAAATTCATCGGAAATATTGTCACCAGCTTTAATCAAATTCAAGAGAAACAGCCAGCCAATGTTTTAAAAACCGGACCGGCAAGCGAACAGGCAACGTTACTGGTTCACGGTTCAACCGGTCCAACCGGTCGAACCACCGGTCTAACCGTTTTACTGTTGCAAATATATATAAAAATATATTAAATTTAGTAAATGATTTACAATTAATAATATATCACAAAACATTAAACCTTATAGATAATTAGTGATGTATAAATATAAATAATATTAAAATTTAGTAAATATATTCAGATATATATATTTAATATTAGTTAGTCTAGATAAAAAATTTAATATTTCATGTATTAAAATAGATAATGTTTATATTAATTTAAGAAAATTTATTTCGTAAAATAATATATAATTAAATACGAATTAAGTACTTATTAATTAGTTTAGATAAGATTATTCATTAATGTCAATAGATAGGGTATATAAATTAAGTATGTAATATAAAAAAATTATTTATAGTAAATAATGAATCATATATGGTACTAATAATAATATAGGTGGTAAGTAGAGCATCATTAAAACATAAAGGATGATAATTATATATATTATAATTAACAATTATATTAAAGAATAATAAAATTAAAATGAATTATTAGTTTTTGTAGATAAAATTAATGGTTAATGTATAAAAATATTTAATGTTTAAATTGTTCAATGAGCCTATGTGGTGGAGTGGTAGATGTCTTCTTAACTAGAAGAGAGGTTATGAGTTCAACCTCTAACAACAACAAATTTTAAAAAATTTTGAAAAAAAATAGAAAACTGGTTTCCGATTCCTGTCCGACCGGCCGGTTCACGGCGGTTCAATGCAGTGGTGGTTTAAAGGGTGAACCGGACCGGACTACCTACCGGTTCGCGGTCTGACCGGTCGAACCGGCCGGTCCGGTCCGGTTTTTAAAACATTGCAGCCAGCAATCTTTATCGATGAGAAATCAGGAAGACCAAATGAGCACAAAATCAGTTTGTGTACAAGTATTGATTACCTCAAAATTTAAGAAATTGGATGAAGAATTCACATTTCAATTCTTAAACCCTACCACACACCACACTGATCCCCTAAAAAAAATTGAAAATGTGGGAAAATGTATAGCATGTACCAAAAAAAAAGAGAAAAAGGAAGAAAAAAAATTGGGCACAAACATTGAATCAATCATTCGTCGCTTCTTTGTGATGAACTCCTCCAAAAGCCTGATCCGTAGAAGCGGTCCCACATTCCATCATTATCCCAGTCAACGACGTCGTTTTCAATCTCGGCGCCGCCGCGGAAGACGAGCGAGTTCGATCTCGGCTGATTCGCCGCCTCCTGCTCCGAATTCCGGCGATTCTTCCTCAGCAGCATCTTCCGCTTCTTCTTCTTCCTCCACAGACCCCTCGGGAGGCGGAACACGGTGAGGATTAGGAGGTGCACCATTGTGCAGGGGCAGCAGCAGCACACCGCCGCGCACTCCCCCGCCGTCTCCCCCATCCTGCTCGCCCGCTTGCTCCTTCTCACTCCGCAATCGCTCGACGTCTCCGATGAAGTCGTCAGCAGCGGCTGCCTCCGCGTCGCCGCCGCCGTGACTCTCGACATTGAAGGAATAATTATCCACAAGGATGGATGCCGACTTTGCAATTAAATATGCAGATCACTGATTAAACTTGTTCACTGTTGCTGAGAAACTGAATTAGAGAGAGAAAGTGAATAGAGAGATTGGAAATATGAATGTGAATTGCAAACGGAGGAAAACAATTTATTTTTAACGCCGTGTTTTAATTTAAGCAGTTTTATAAAATGGAGGTAGCCTGATTTATGCGGGTTAATTAATCATATTATTTCAGCTTTGATTCCGACGGTAACGCACCACTAAACATAATAAAATACTCCACTTTTAAATAAATGAAATATGAAATCATATTGTACTCCCTCCGTTTCATAGTAATATAGTCATTTTAACATTTTGGTACTTTCCAGAGTAATAGAGTAGTCATTTCCCTTTTTAGTAAAAGTCAACACATTTCTCCACACTTATTTTACTCTCTCTTTACTTTATTATCTCTTCATCTCTCTACCTTTTTCATCTTATACTTTATTCTTCATTTACTTAACTCATCTAACACAATTTTTCTTAATTTCCTTGCCGAAAAGAAACACTTCCGTTACTATAGAACGGAGGGAGTACTATACTACTACTAGTACGATATACTATTTCTTTATTTTTTTCAAACATTTTCATTTATTAATATTAATGATGGTCGTACGTTAAATAGTCCATCCGTCCCTAAAGAATATGCACTTTGGGAACGACACGACTTTTAATGTAAAATGGGTAAAGTAAGAAAGATGTAGAGAGAAAAAGTAATTAAAGTATTATTAGTGGAGAATATGTCCCACCTCATTAGAGAGAAAAGACTTTCCAAAATTAGAAAGTGTATATTCTCGTGGGACAAGCTAAAAAGGAAAGAGTGAATATTCTTATGAGATTGATGGAGTATTAACTAACGTGTAGCCTAAAATCGATGGCGATGTATAATGGTAGACCGATTAAATTAATATAAAGATTTAAATAACGTGTAGCCTAAAATCGATGGCGATGTGAAATGGTAGACCGATTAAATTAATATAAAGATTTAAAATTGATTTTGGAATTGAGTACTGTTTATTTCATGAAATAGCAAACCCAAATTTAAGTTGCAAGTAATAATACGATAATAGTGACATGTATATAATAAATACATCTAATTTTGGAGTTTTTGTGGCCATCAACCTGTTAGTGTTGACAAATGACTGAAATTTAATAACGCCTTTTTTATATTCAATTACGAGTAAAGTTTTTTGTTATTCCTACTACTACTATTTAATACTCCCAGCCTAAACTTTTTTATATTTCTCATATTTCTATTTTGCTGAGGTGGGTCACGGTACCAAATTTTGTGGTATACCAGATATTCGGTATGGGTTAATTTTTAATACCGTTATTTTACTGATATTGCGGTCTATCATATATTTACAATATACCGTAATACCATATACTAAAAAAAATCTATATTATACCCAAAATATTTAAAGTAGGGCTTTAGTTATCTTTTAAATTATGTATTTTGTAAATAAATATATCAAATATAATTAATATTCCATTCGTCCCACAAAAATATGCGCACTTTCCATTCTTGTCCGTCCCCTAGTTATTCATTAATGAAAGAGATAAAATATAACTTATAATTGTTCATTAATAAAAGACGGAAAATATAACAATAACATCAACAGATTCATAATAACAAAATCCAAGGAATAAATAATATTTTTTTAATATTAAAAATTAATAATACTATAATATTATTTCTTAACGGGTAACCCGAATTCGACCCGAACACAACACGAAATTTTCGTATTATTAACGGGTCGACCCGATAAGGATACGAACTCAATATGCTTTAACACAAACCCATTAATTTCGTGTGGATTCGTGTTAGGTTATTGTATTGGCCCAAAAATTCACAGCCCTACACGAAATTTTAGGTGTAGTTTTTGTCTGATAAAGTTGAGTAAATATTTTAATGATGAGAGAGGAGAGGGAAATTTATTTCCAAATATAAAAAATAAACATTTTGAATGGAACAAAATTAAAAAGAAAAATTGGACATTCTAGGTGAGACGGATGATATATATTTATTAAATCTTTACAATTAGATCAGAGTGAACTACATATTTAGTCCCTATATTTGGCGTCCATATACTTTAAAAATATCATTTGCGGTCACTATACTTGTACTTATGAACGTTTAAAGGTTCTTTTCACTTTTTGTTACTTTTTCCTAACAAAATCACCCCGAAAGGGTTGAGGGCAATTTTGTCCATTCGTAATTTTGGCCGTCACCTTCTTAAGCTCCATCTGCAACTGCTCAATCAGATCTCGACTCCCACAAACACTCCAGCTTGTTTGTTGTGACTCCATCATGTTAGTTAATGAACTTCAAGAGTTCCAAGATGAACATCAAGAGTTTCAAGAATAGAGCATTTATAATACCTAGTTTCAATAGTATACTAGTTCCAAGAATTATTATTGTATCTCAAGAGTCTCCAACTCTCCTATAAATTCATGGATGTTGGAGCACTTTCTCAATCAATAGAATATGAAAACTATCTGTTCTAACATGGTATCACGAGCAAGGTTTCGATCCTAATTTTTTTTTTGAGAACTCAGAGAAGTTCTCATCATCGTTCAAAACCCCTCAACCTCTTGACTAAATCAAGGCAAAATCAGCCCCTACATCCATCCTCAAGCTTGAAAACAACCAAAATCAAGTGAGCACCAATCAAACCATATTCAAAATGTCCAAACAAGTTGAATCTGTATCTTTAGGATTCAAGTTAGATGGAAGAAACTTCACTGTCTGGTCCCGCCTCATGCGAATAATCATCGGCAGTCGAGAACAACTCGACCACATTGAGGGAGATAAGGATCCTCCAAAAACCACCGACCCAGAGTTCAACAACTGGCAAGCTTCCGACTTCACCGTATTCACATGGCTCATCCAAAACATGGAGCCAAAGCTTGTTTTGCAATTTGCTCAATACCAAACTGCCAAGGCGTTATGGCGGAGCCTCGCAACAACATTCGGAGTCAGAGCCGACCTCGTTCAAGTCTACGATCTCGAGATCAGAACCAATCAACTCAAGCAAGGGAATGAATCCCTGGAACAATAGTGAGGCGACCTCCAACAATTATGGGTCGAAATGGATGCCCGAAGACCCTGTCCCTACACATCCTGCGAGAAGGGTATCAATACATACAGAAAAGAGACTGAAATCAAAAGGTTTTACCAATTTCTATCCGGTTTAGATGACAAATACGATGCCCTCCGCCGAGAACTCCTTAAACAGAGCCCTGGGCCCTCTGCAGAAGAGGCATTTGGGATTGTCAAAAAAGAAGAACCACGTACTGGAATTTGGAAGCCCTCCACCCCAACTCCTGATTCAGAAATCGGGGCTGGATTCGGAGGTCGAACGGGCGGACCACCGCCAACGCCACCGCGCCGGGGCTACACCAGACCGCCGCCACCTCCGAGAGACCGAGGTCAGCCTTCGTCCTGTTCCTTCTCCAATCAACCTCGAATGGACAAATCCAAACTAGTTTGCAGCCACTGCGGAAAAACAAAACATACAAAGGAGACGTGTTTCGAAGTTGTCGGCTACCCGGAGTGGTGGGAGGACCGCCACAAAACCAACCGGAATCCAGTCGCTAAGGGGAGATTGGCGATGGGGAGAGCAGGAGGGGGAGAATTTTTTGCCACCCGGATGGGCAGCCAAGCGGCCACCTGCACCCGGGGTGACGGAGGTGGACCGGCGACTCTCCCATCTGGCAGCGGCGAACCGGTGACGGCGGCAAGAGGGTGGTCGGCGACAGGAGTCGAAATTGGAGGAGATGCAGCGGCTAGGGCTCAATTCGTCGCAAGTTGCCATGTTGAAGGTAAAGGGTTTGGGGATTTATCCTCAAACCCTTCCAATTTTGATAAATATCAAATTTTACCCCACCATATTGCATGCACACCCCTAAGAACCCCTAAATTGCAGATAGAACCCCAGACTCACATTTTTACACAAAATAACCTCATATTTCATGAAAAATATGATAATGCCCCCCAGATTTTGTGTAAAAATCATTTTTCAGCCTTAGAAGATGAATTTGAAATTTCTACCGCATGCAATGTCAAAAAGGGAAATGTAGAAAATGATAGAGGTTGGATATTTGACTGTGGGGCAACCGATACTATGACCTATGATAGATCGGACTTTGGTGAATTATCTAAGGCGAAACGAACATATGTTGAAACTGCTGGTGGTGATTTTGCTCGGGCCGAGGGGGCTGGCACTGTTCAAATTTCTCCTACTTTGAAAATATCTAATTGTCTTTACGTGCCGTCTCTTTCCCAGAATCTAATGTCTATTAGTCACGTAACACGAGAGCTCAATTGTACTCTTCTGATGCATCCTAAATTTTGTTTTCTTCAGGATATCCGGACGGGACGATTATTGGGCGTGGCACTGAACGTCGCGGGTTATACTTTGTGGACGAGATAGCTCAAACTGGCAGGGCAATGTTGGCTCATGGATCTTCAGAACGAGAAACATGGTTATAGCATAGGCGGTTAGGGCATCCATCTTCTAGTTACTTAAAACTTTTATTTCCGCATCTTGTGAACAATTCTGTTTTTTAGTGTGAAACTTGTATTTTGGCTAAAAGCCACAGACAATCTTTTAAATCCAACAATACTAGAGTGGACTCGATTTTTTCCTTGATACATTCAGATGTGTGGGGTCCTTGTCCAATTTCTGGGGGAAACGGTTTGAAATACTTTGTCTCATTCATTGATGATTGCACTCGCATGACATGGGTGTATTTTTTGAAAAACAAATCCGATGCCTTCTCTAAATTTTGTGAATTTTATGCCATGATCCTCACCCAATTTCAGACAAAAATCAAAATTCTTCGATCAGATAATGGAGGGGAGTTTGTTAACGCAAAAATGAAAATTTTTTGCATTGAGAAAGGTCTTATTCACCAAACTTCTTGTGCCTACACGTCTGAACAGAATGGGGTAGCTGAACGCAAAAACCGAACTATTCTAGAAATGACTAGGGCACTTATTTTTTAGTCCAAAGTCCGAAAATATTTTTGGCCGGAAGAAATTGCTACTTCAGTATACCTTATAAATCATCTCCCAACTAGAATCCTAAATCTTCAAACCCCACTTAAAGTTTTATCTACCTTAACTAGTGTCCCTCAAGCCTTATCTCTTGAACCTCGAATTTTCGGATGTTCCGTGTTCGTTCATGTCCCGAAACATGAGCGAACGAAACTAGCCCCTTGTGCGATTAAGTGTGTTTTCATTGGGTATGGGAGAAGTCAAAAGGGATACAGATGCTACGATCCACAAAACCGACAGGTTATCACCACGATGAACTGTAATTTCCTAGAAACAGAATTCTTTTACAACACCCAACTTAACAATCAGGGGGAGAAGGAAATGAATGAGGTTTCAAATGATGACATGCTAAGTTGGATGCCTATAATCCATGATCATAATCCCAATGAAGGTCAACCCGAGCCAACTACTCCTGTCACCGAGCATGTCTTACACACATGTCAACCTGCGGAACAAAGTGTCGCCCAAACGTCCTCTCATCCGATATCCGAGGTAAACAACTCTAATGAGAACTCTATTACTGTTACTGCTGACAATATGGTTGCAGAAGATGAAGAAAGAGAAATCATTGATGAGGATACTGGACAATATATTTTGCCACATCGGAGTACTCGGGGAATTCCACCCAAAAAATATTCTCCGGAAAAGATAGGCGGAAGAAAATCAAGATATCCGATAGGAAGTGTAGCAAAAGCAAACTTGACGAAACTGGCCCCGAGCATTTGAGGCAGTTTTGTATGAAGAAGAAGAAATCCCACAGACAGTGAGAGAAGCCCTAAGAATCAAACACTGGAGAGAAGCATGATGGTCGAATTAAAAGTGATGATAAGTCGTATCTAGGCCTTGGTTACTGGTCAGTATGATGTGCATAATTGAATTATATCTGCAAAACAGTTGCTTAAGTGTGCAGGTTGAGTGTTCTAGCCAGTAGGCAAAGCTTCGGATACTTCAGGCGAAAAGGGCGTCAGGATGTTGCTATCCTGACCATTATGCATGCCAAAAAGGCTCGAGATGGAGAAAAAGGATAGCTGGGAAGATCAGCCGCAAGCAAGGGGGCAAAAGAGTCATTTCATGTTTGAAGTCTACCCTAAAAATCAAGGGAGGCCTCCCTATAAAAGGAAGCCACTTGGAGAGAGAATCATAATCAATTAGTTAGTTAACTCCTACGCTTAGTTAGCAATCTCTCTTCGGTAGATCACTACTTCAGCATTATCTTTCGTAATTCTCGTTTCTCGCCACAGCCATGGTCACCTGAAGTTCCAGAAGTCCGCCAGAGATTCGCCTTCCACCGTTGCAGCTAGTTTATTCCGTAGTCGTAGCAGTTTCATCGCCCGGAGTGGCAAACAATCTTTATTGCTTTCTTAGTTAATCGCATTCTGTTTTCTTACGATTGGATTTGTTGCACTTTAAATATTTGCTTACTTTGAAGTCTTAGTTGTGATCCAAACGTTTTATTGAATATGAAGTTGTTTTCCAGCATCGGTTCATGTTTGTTTTCGCTTCTTTCTGCCTAGATAGCTTAGATCTAGCTGTTACGGTAATTTTCAGTGTGGAATCGCATGTTTTAACTTCTGTACTTAATCTCTCTGAGTTTGCAAGTCTAGATAGCTGTTAGATTTTAGATCTGAATTAGTTAAGTGTGGAAACCCAGTTTACGTGATTTCTGCCACCCTGCATGTTGGCCAGTAAGCATAATTACAGTTTCAGTGTTCGATCTTTTGATTTGAAGTTTTAATTGTAGATCTGTGTTCTTGAAGTTGTTAATCTGTGTTTTTATGGTGATGAATCTGGTTTTGCTGATCTGATTTGATTTATGTTGAAGAAGACAACATCTCCATCCAAGTTTGGGACCACTTTTACTTTTTAGTTACTTTTTGCTTTTGTCCTTTACTTTTTCTACCTTTTCAGGCGATACCCTACAGATCTGTCAGTCTAGTCATCTAACTACCTTTTTTCCTCTGATATTCCGTTTAGCCTTTTATAGTAAACTCGTACCTTCTACATTTATTTCTGAAACATCTTGTCCCCTACTCTCACGTACACAACTGCTTATCAAAAGTCTCTCACACCTCCTAGTCAGTAGAGTACCACCTTAAATTCCAGCCTAGATAAGTCTCAACCCAAAGCGTGGTAGCTAACCAAACCCTTCCAGAATATCACCACAATCACTCCAAATCGTCACCATCTCTGTGGGATTCGACCCCTACCTTCACTATACTACCCAGTAGAAGAGGGTTGAGGAATTATTGATACCAGGTTCAGGATTAGCTGGGGCTTGTTTTATCCTGATCAGTAGGATACACCTGGGCTTGAACGACACCTGACGCAAACCTGCTCTTTCAAATGGCGCCGCTACCGGAGATGAATGGCGTTATTTATTGTTATTGTGTGTGATACTTTGGCGTATATATTGTGGATAATTTTTCTCTTTCTTTTTATTTCAATTTATGAGAAGCAGTTCGGCTCCTGACCAGTGGAGACCGAAGATACTTCAGCGAGGATCTATACTCGTAACCACTCGATCCGGCCTATCGACGGCTTTGTCTGACTTAGGTTCGAGTAGTGACGAGGAGCAATACACAATAAAATGACCAATACCGGAAGAGATACCAAGGATAGAGGGAAACCCGAGAAGGATGGCCGCTCAAGGAGAAGAAGATCCTGAGATCGGGACGCTGAACGCACATACCGAGGGAGAACCACCTCAAGCCATAGTTGTGACCCCAGGGCAAACTGCTTGTGATGTGAAGCCTCATATGATCGCAATTCCGCCTACATATTGCGGGAAGAGTTACGAAGGGCCGTATGAGTTCCTTCATGAGTTTTGTAAAATTTGTAGGGCACAGAGAAGGCCAGCAGGAGCGACTGAGGATGATTATAGACTGAAGGCCTTGCCGTTCTTACTGAAAGGGGAGGCTAACACCTGGTTCATGCGTCTGCCCCCCGACTCCATTGAGAGTTGGGCTGATTTCAAGTCAGTATTCCTAGGCGAGTTTTTCCCGTCATCCAAGACAAACGCGCTGAAAAGGGAAATAACTAGTGTGAAGCAAGGGTACGATGAACCTTTGAGCGATTATTGGACGAGGTATATGGGCCTTTTAGATGCATGTCCCAATCATCGCATGACGGACATTGAGATACATCATACCTTCTATGAGGGGATGAACATAACAACCAAGGACCTGGCCAATTCGTCGTCGGGAGGAAGCTTCACGCAGCTACGGGTCA
Organism: Salvia splendens; assembly: GCF_004379255.2. NCBI lineage: Eukaryota > Viridiplantae > Streptophyta > Magnoliopsida > Lamiales > Lamiaceae > Salvia > Salvia splendens. The sequence continues at coordinate 13,503,003 of NC_056033.1, forward strand.
GTGAAGCGAAGAGGGTCCTAAGGAAACTACTGAGTGCGAAGAAGGAGTATGACCATTCAAGAGATGGATACAACCGAGAAAGGGTTGCAAGTGCCTCGTCTACTGACCAGGAGCAGAAGCTTGAACAGAAAATGGATTTGAAGATGGATGAGCTGAAGAAGTCACTCCTGAGCGCAATCGAGAAGAATACACCGCCGACTTCCCTAGTTGGGAACTACAAGGGTGCAGAATAGGGAAACCAAGAACCGAGCTATGATCAGCCAAACGACTCGGTCAGTATGGAACAGGCTAATGCTGTCGGGTATTTTAACTCAAATGGGAATTGGATCCAGGGGAGACAACGGGACGCACCATGGAGGGATCACCCAAATTTTCGATGGGGAGATGAGAACCAAAATCAAAACCAAGGTCAAGGTCAGAACTAATATAACCCCCACTCGAACCAAAACCCCAACCGTGGGCCAGCAAACCCGGACCACCAGTCCAACTGGTCAGGAAGGAACCAACAATCCCAAAACCAAAACCCACAACACCAAAACCCAAACCCTGTCTACATACCACCCCACCAGAGAAACTTCCAAAATTACCAAAATCAGCCGAATCAAGCACCCCAACACCATCAGAACCAAAATCATTTCCAAAACCAGAACCAGAACCAATATCACCAAGACCAGTATAACCCTCCTGGCCAGTATAACCAATATCCACCTAACCAGAACCAGCAACACTTCCAAAATTTCCAGCCCAACCAAAGTTCCCAGTATAACCAGCACCAAGGCCCAAATCAGTCACAATATTCCAACAGGACCAGACGATCCATGGAGGACATGATGGGAGAATTGCTCGCGTCGCAGCAAGGTATCAAGGGCGAGTTGCAATCCCACAACGAAGTAGTGCAGGGGATGCAAAATGCCCAGAAGGAACATAAAGCGAACATGGATATGATGAATAGGCAGTTGGCCCAGCTGGCCAATTCGGTGGGTGATTTGAGAGGAAATTCAGGGAAACTCCCTTCTACAGTCCATATACCCGAAAAAGAGAATGTTAGTAAGGTGACACTGAGGTCCGACACCACCTATGAAGGACCCTAACCGAAAAAAGCCAATGGAGAACCGAGTGGGATGAAAAAAATGGGCAATATCATTTCGTTGGAAGAGCTAAAGAAACCCATGCCTCGGATGCAGGATCCGTTTTTCTTGGATGAAGAACCGTCGAGGAACAGTGAATCTAAGGAGAAGGAACTGACGAAGGAAACTCCAGCCCAGAATGCGCCCGAGAAAGACTCCGGGAAGGCTGTTGGGGACCGACGGAAGGAACTAAAGGGGAGAGGCCATTCCCTTTCCGTTTTGTTACAAAAAGAAAGAAGGAGAACCCGATGGATTACTTGTCGATTTTTGGGAAATTGGATGTCACCATACCATTCCTCCAAGCCGTGAAGCTACCCCCTCTTGGGAAATTCATTAAGGAGTTCATAGCCGGGAAAGCCCAGGAGGATGGGAAGATCATGGTGGAAGGGATAGCGTCGGCGATTGTGCAGGAAAAACTACCATCCAAGAGAGCCGACCCAGGTATGTTCACTCTACCCATAACTGTAGGAGATGTAAAAGTCGAGCATGCAATGTGTGACCTGGGGGTATCTATAAATGTTATGCCATTGTCAATATCTAACCGATTGAATGGAGTTAGATTGTCGAGTACTAGGGTGTTGATCCAACTGGCTGATAGGTCATGCATAAGTCCTGAGGGTGTTTTAGAGAATGTGTTGGTTAGAGTGCATGATTTTACCTACCCTGCTGACTTTTATGTGATTAAAATGAGTGAGTCAGAGGCTAGGGAATCTAGTGGCATATTGTTAGGGAGACCATTTTTTAGAACGGCCAAGACAATAGTAGACATGGCTGAGGGGACAATTTGCATTGATTTCCATGGGGAGAAATTTACTTTTGATATCAATGAGGCCATGAAGAAGCCTATTGATTCTGAAAACCTATGCTATGTTGATGTGATTGACCCCTTAGTCCAAGATTTTCTTGAGACCGAACTCTTGCAGGAGAAACTTCAAGCTTTAGATGTGTATGAGCAGACTGACGTAGAAGCTGCTGCATGGTGCGATCTGATCAGTAGCCAATGGTTGACTGATGAAGAAATAGAAGGAGCAATCAAGGAATTTTGCCAGAAATCAGAGTTCATTGGAGCCGCAGGGGCTCAGCTACCAGCTAGTATAGAGGAACCCCCAGGGGGAGAATTAGAAAGAGAAGGAGAAGCTGAAAGAAACCCTCTACCCGAAGACACACTTCCACCCCAAGTCGAGCTGAAGAAACTGCCATCGAATCTGAAGTATGATTTCCTCGGAGAGGAGAACTCATATCCAGTGATCATCAGCAGCAGCCTTACAAAGGAACAAGAGGCGAGGCTACTGACTGTGCTGAGCAAGAACAAGAAAGCGATTGGATGGAGTCTTACAGATTTGGTGGGGATAAGCCCCGACATCTGCATGCACCATATTAGGCTGGAGGAAGGAGCAAAAGCGCATCGAGATGCTCAAAGGAAGGTAAACCCTAACATGCGAGAAGAAATATTGAAGGAAATCTTGAAATTGTTATCGCTAAGGATTATCTATTCAGTGCCGGACAGTGAGTGGGTCAGCCCGATCCACATGGTTCCAAAGAAGTCGGGAATCCAAGTCGTTCAAAATGAGAGGAATGAGCTGATCCCAACGAGGCTAGTCACAGGTTGGCGAATGTGCATCAATTACCGAAAGCTGAAAAATGCAATGAGGAATGACCATTTCCCTTTGCCTTTCATCGACCAAATGTTGGAGAGACTAGCTGGTAAGAAGTACTTTTGCTTTTTGGATGGATACAGTGGATATTTCTAAATTTACGTGGATCCTGAGGACCAGGACAAGACTACATTCACTTGCCCATTCGGAACCTATGCATACAGACGCATGCCTTTCGGCCTATGCAACGCTCCAGGTACTTTTCAAAGATGTATGATGAGCATATTCTCCGATCTAATTGAGGACTGTATAGAGATATTTATGGATGACTTTACGGTCTACGGAGATTCTTTCGACTCATGCCTTCATCACTTAGACATAGTTCTCGAAAGGTGTCAAGCAAAGAGTTTGGTTTTGAACTTTGAGAAGTGTCATTTTATGGTCACCGAGGGGATTGTTCTAGGACACGTGGTCTCAGAGAGAGGAATCCAGGTGGATCGAGCCAAGGTGGACGTTATATCCAAATTGTCGTTTCCTACTGATCAGAAGGGGATAAGGGGCTTTCTAGGGCACGCCGGATTTTATCGAAGATTTATCAAGGATTTCTCCAAGATCGCCCAACCCCTTACCCGACTTCTTCAGAATGAAGTGGAGTTCGTTTTTGATGAGCAATGCAAGGCTGCTTTCAACCTTCTCAAGGAAAAGCTGATATCCACACCTATCATACGGGCTCCTGACTGGGACTATCCTTTCAAAGTAATGTGTGACGCCAGCGACTATGCAGTGGGAGCCGTACTGGGTCAGAAGATCGATGGGAAGAGGTACGTAATTTTTTATGCATCTAAGACTCTGAATCAAGCCCAGCGGAATTACGATACCACTGAAAAGGAGATGCTGGCAGTGGTGTATTCTTTCGAGAAGTTCCAGCCATACTTGTTGGGATCCAAGGTCATCGTATATACTGACCATGCAGCGATTAAGTATCTGATTGCCAAGAAAGAATCCAAACCCTGTTTGATCCGATGGGTACTCTTGTTACAAGAATTTGATTGGGAAGTGGAAGATAAGAAAGGAGTTGTGAACAAGGTGGCGGACCATTTGAGTAGAATAGTGCAAGATGGAAACAGCGAAGAGGTGCACGACAAGTTTCCAGAGGAGCATTTATGTGAGGTGATTTTTGAGGTCAGGAAAATTGACTGGGAAGAAGTGATGAAGCTTACTGGCCAGTACGATACAGCAAGAGGGAAAGAAAAGGTAGGGCAAGAACCATGGTATGCAGACCTAGCCAACTACCTAGTGACTGGAGAGCTTCCAGAAGTGTCGAGTATTACCAAGGCCCAAAGAATGAAGATTAAGAGTGAAGCAAAATACTACTTTTGGGACGACCCCTATCTATGGAGAGTGGGATCCGATCAAGTGATAAGGAGGTGCATTCCTGACTGGGAGCAGCGGGATGTCTTGATCCATTGCCATTCGTTAGCGTGTGGAGGACATTTTGGGTCCAAGAAGACGGCAAGGTAGATTCTGGATAGCGGCTTTTATTGGCCAACGCTTAACAAGGACGCATACGAGTTCTGCAGAAGTTGTGAACGCTGTCAACTGACCGGTGGGATATCTGCAAAAGATGAGATGCCCCAAGTTCCGGTAATTGTCTATGAGTTATTCGACATATGGGGAATGGACTTCATGGGTCCTTTTCCTTCGTCCTATGGCAATTTGTATATCCTAGTTGCAGTGGATTACGTCTCCAAGTGGGTAGAAGCCAAGGCCACAAGCACGTGTGAAGCAAGGGAGGTGGCCAAGTTCCTCAAAAGTAACATTTTCAGTCGATTCGGAGTACCAAGGGCCATAATATCCGATCAAGGCACCCACTTCTGTAACTGCACCATCGAAGCCTTGATGAAGAAGTACGGTGTGCATCACAGACTATCAAGCCCCTACCACCCGCAAGCGAACGGGCAGGCAGAGATCTCTAACCGAGAGATAAAAAAGATTCTGGAGAAGACCGTAAATCCTACCAGGAAGGACTGGAGTATGAGGTTAGAGGATGCTCTATGGGCATATCGCACAGCCTACAAAACCCCCATAGGAATGTCCCCGTACCGAATTGTTTTTGGAAAAATGTGTCACTTACCAGTGGGAATTGAGCATCGAGCATACTGGGCAGTACAACAAGTGAATATGGATGCTACAGCCTGTGAAGAGGAAAGGAAGCTGCAGCTGCAGGAGTTGGAGGAACTCAGATTGGAATCGTTCGACTCAGCTATGTGGTACAAGGAGCGAACCAAATTGTGGCACGACAGGAATCTGAGGACCAAGGATCTCCATGTTGGGCAGAAAGTACTACTTTTCCAGTCAAGACTGAAGCTCATGTCTGGAAAACTCAAGTCGAAATGGACAGGGCCTTATGTCATCACCTCACTCCGCTCCAATGGAGCAGTAGAAATTTCAGGGAGTCCTTCTAACTCTGAACCTTTTATTGTGAATGGGCATAGGCTAAAAGTATTTAGGGACAATAATGATGTGGCTGTAGTGGATGAGATCCCACTGCAACCACATACTCAGGTTTCATACTGACCGGTAGAATGGGGATTGGAATTCCACTGGGCTAGCTCCTTTAGCGTAATGTACATATGCTGGCAAAGTAGAATCCCAATTTTCCTAAGGAAGATGTAAATATGGTACATATGTGGTAGTTAATTAATTTGAACCTTTGCATGCTAGGTAGTTTTAAGAAAAACCAAAAATATTTTTCGGACCTCAAATATTAATTGGGAGTACGTACTGACCATCAGAATACCATTTTGGTGAAACTCCTATTTTATTTAAGTGTCCTTTATACTTTATTTCTAATTTAGGAAATATAGGGGGAAATCATTAAGGAACGAATTTGAATTTGTGGACTTTTTGCAGATTTTGCAGGGTGGCAGCGGCTGGAAGGGGCGCGTGAGCAGAGAGAGTGGACACGCCGACCAATCAGGAGTCAGTATTCTCAACCGCCTCTCCCTCGAAACGACGCGATTTGGAACCGCCTATAACCGGTCGCAAAACCACAACTGCCCTATTCCAACCCATAACCAGCCGTCTCCCCCGTTTTTCACTTCACAATTTCACTCTGCAATTTTTTCTCTCTGCAAAATTTCCACCGTCACTCCACAAACACCAACCCCCACATTATACCCAGAATTTCACAGACCTAAGCCATGGTAAAGAAAGCATGGGCAACAAAAATCAAACCCACTTCAAACCGCCGGGAAGAGGTCCCAGAAACACAACAGCCGCGAGAAGAACCACCGTCCACCCAACCATCGCCAAACCCACAACCATCAGAGCCGACTCCGCAAGCACCAGCGATGATCTCGTTAGACGCAATGGCGGAGTTTCTTAGGCTGCAAGATCCGACCAGAAATTGGGCGGCAGAGTTGGCAAATTTCAGCCGAATCGGAGGACATGGGAGCGTGACTGGAGCAAGCCCGGCAGTAACCGCATCAAAGACAAGCTCGCAGCCCACGGCACAACCTCCATCTACTATGCCGACTTCCCCAACGACTCCACAAGAAGAGGAATCTCCCACTGAAGCCACACCACCAAGAGACAGAGCCCATGGATGTTAACCCTATTGCGGCCTATTACGATTCTGATCCAGAAGAAATGAAGGAAAGGCTGAGGAAGGAGAAGCAAGGCCAAGAGGGAAGAAGTGCAGCTGAGGAGACGCCGGTCGCAGGAACCGTCCTTCACGAAGTGGCTAGAGGGGAGATAGATCTGAATGAGACGACCAAGAAGCAGGGACTAATGACCGATGAGGAATTTCAGGCTATTTTAGATGATGTCAATCGGATGGAAGATGACACTGCCGTGGTGGCTGAGGGGCTAGACCTTGCATCACGAGCAGTAGGAGAGAGTGAAGAAGTCAAAGAAGGAAACCGCTCGGAAAGCCAAGCTAGGGAAGAAGAGATTATGCCGGAATTACCCCAGCCAGAAACAGAGACGGGGTGATACATCTATTGAAGAACATGAAACGAAAGCAAAAGAAACAGAAGCAAGACCAGAAGTACCCAACCCAGTGGCACCTCCGATGACAAAACCGAAGGCCGTCAAGAGGAAGTTGGTGTTGAAGGGCGAACCTAAGGCTAGTCGGCCAAAGCCGCAAAGGGTATCTCAACGATGCTTAGGAAAGTGGGCAGCTAGTAAGGCGAAGCCGAACACGGAGGCAAATCCCGTGGAGATCTTGAGTGAAGAAGAGAGGACCACTCCCACAAAACCTGGGGAAGAGTTTTTACCTGTTACTGACCTAGAGGATACTGCAATGGAAACCGAAGCGGTCTCTCCAACACTGAGTGGCCAAGGTGAAGAGGCTAACGGGATGGCTGAGGGTCTGGACCTCGCATCCAGGTCAGTAGGCCACAAGGAGACCGGCCCTACTACCCAGGATCCACTTTCGACACAAGCTGAGAAGGAACCCGAAGAAGAGAAAGACAAGGATGACGGAGAGGAAGTTAGATACCGTGAAGAGAGAAAACAAAAGGGGAAGGCCCCTATGAAGAAGAAGCCCAGCAACAAGAAGCCACGTACAGTGAACACTGGCATAGTCATTACTGAGTCAGTTCAGCGAGCCCAGGAACACTGGAGGGAACAAAGTGATAGCGAATACGCTGTCAGTGAAGAGTCAGAATCGGACAGCTATATTTCCCTGGAGGACGAGGAGTACAGTGAGCAACAGCTTCCGCACGATCATCGGGAGCTAATATAACCCCCGGTAGAGAGACTGAGGTACCAGCGCTGGACAGTGGACCTTACTGATGATCTGGTGGAGGAGATAAAGCTTTTCGACTCGAAGGAGCTACAAATAGTTTTCGATAGCAAGGATGAAGGGAGTAAGCAAGTGAAGAGCGGAAAGGTACTTCATATTCCTTCTTTAGATGAGTTGGGTGTCCGCGAGCAGTTTCTCTCTTATTTGCACGCGTTAGGATTCGAATGGTTATTGGAGAATGGAGAGGCGAGAGTCCCAGTTAGATTAGCGAAGGAGTTTTTCACGACCTTAAGGTTTAAGGTCACCACTGATCTAGATGAGGAATGTATCAGTTTTAGGCTGTTTGGAGGAGAGATACGGATGAATCTGATTGAGTGGACCGTGCGTCTGGGAATGTGCAGTTTGGAGGAGGCCATAGGGAATGAGTGGAGAAGTAGGGAACGGGGAATTCCCCGCAGACATGTGGAATTTGAGCCCCGAGAGGCATGGGAGGAGTTAACTCACCCAGCCTCTGGAGAATTTGCATCCACTCTCTCTGGCTCAATCCATTTCAATAACCCAATCCTACGCCTAGTCCAGCTTCACTTGGACTTCAATTTGTTGGGGCAGTCGAACTCCGCTGTCAGGAGATCGATGTCGGAGTTATACCTTCTCTGGTGCGCCAAGCACGGAAGGAAGTTACATCTGGGTTTTTGGACCGCCTACCAATGCCATCTAATTGCCACCCACCCAGCGAGAAACCTCACTCTCTGCCATATCTTGGGAGTGTTCGTCAGAAACAACATCATCATCACGGAGGCTGCAGACTTATCCGACCAGATCATGGTGGACCCTCCTGGTCTCTTTGATACACCTTTGTTTGTCCGAACGAACACCGTTTACATGAGGCAGGGCGTACCACGTTTCTATGCAATGGAAGAAGAAGCTATGCCTACAGGGAGAGCGACGGCAGCCCAGGGAACACCAGCGCAGGAGCAGAGGCAGGAGAGGTTGGAAAAAGTCGTGGAAGAGTTGGCGGAAGAGAATCGAAAAGTAAGAGCGGAGTTAAGCCGTTTGGCAACTGTGATGGAAGGAATCTTGAACGAGTTGGGAACCGGGAAGTTGGTCCGTGAATCTGGACCGAGTGGCCACGGAGGCCGAACTAATGAACCACGAGTATCAGAGGAAGTAATACCCGAGACGAAAGAAGCAGAGCAGAAAGAAGAAGCGGAACAAGAGGAAGGAGATGCCGAAGAGTCGGCAGAATCTGGGAACAAGCAGTCCGAGAATGAGGAGGAACAATCGGAAGAACCACCTACACCACAACCTGCCCCGCGAAGGAGTAGGAGCAACAAGTGACCACCACCCCACCTGACCAGTTAGTTTTCTTTTTATTTTCAGTTTTTAGTTTTTCGTATTTTAATTGTGTTTTGCTTTTTTTTTAGGTATTATAATCTGTGTAGTACGTGAGCAAACCCCTTTCATAACACTTAGCCTACGCAATAGTCTAAGTGTGAGAAGTAAAGGGTTTGTTTTTTTAGCGCATGTGTTTGTGTTTTCTGTTTTCTTTTTTCGTATGAATGTCAACTCACACTTAGCCTATTATATAGTCTAAGTGTGAGGAGTTTGTTGTATATACATGTTTCGTATTGTTGGTTTCAGTTTTAGTATGTCGTTGTGCTTGTTTTGTCTGTGTGTCAACATACTGGACATTACCTTTTCCACTTCACAGCCTTATCTGAGGGCAGACACTTGTGAAGTGGGAGGGGGGACGCAATGGCCAGTATGATGTATGTGTACATATGTGTTATCTATGTTTAAGTGTTTGCGTAGTGTGTAGGTCTAGTTTTTATTTGATTGAGCTTAAAACTCAACTGTCTTGAGCTGACGGTAAGGGGAATTTAGGAAGATACGACATGCTGAAAAATGGAAACCACCCCCCTTAGTATCTCCTAGTCAGTATGGATGATGCGAGTATGAGAGAAAAGCCCACACTTAGAGCCAAAACGCAAAAGCCCTCTTTAAATGTGAGTAAAAGCCTAAAGTGGAACCACTTTCCACTAATTCAGAAAAGAAAAGAGTGGCTGCCACAAGGTGCCTAGGGTGAAGTGACTGCGTGCAGCAACACTGAAGGCAGTAGGAAACCCCCCCCCCCAAAAAAAAAATATTTATTTTCCAACCTTTAGAACCCCACTTTCTAGCCATACACATACCCAGATATACACCCCTAGCCACTGGAATTGTGTGTGCAAGACATAAGGCAAGAAGGCAACTGGTCAGAAGGACATACAATAAAGAAACCAACTGGAGCGAAAGAATTGAGAAGCAAGGAAAAAAATCGACCAGGAAGTCATTCCAGGTCCAAAAAAAATAATAAAAAGGGAAGAAGAAAAATGTAAAGAAAATGGTCGAAAACACTTGACCACAAAAAGGATGAGAATGAATAAGGGTGGCGAAGCCAAAAGACGCTACTGACCAGTTGGGAAGCAACTTCAGAAAAAGTCCAGCCAAGCCGAGGTGACAGCCAAGAGCCCGAGTACACACAGTTCCCACGCACCAAATAAAGTGGAATTTTTTGAACCTTAGAGCCTTAGGAACATCCACCCAAAACACCACAAACTAATAGCCCCGTTACAAGCCTTTAAGTCCTTCAGTAGCTGCACGTGAAATCTAAGTCCGAAGCAATTGTGGTTGAGCACTATGAGAGAATGCAGTCCTAACATTCCCGGAGAGGTATGAGTGACTGAGTGAACCTAGTGTTTGGCCGAAAGTTTGGGCGATCTTGACGAGCGGATATACTGACTGAGAGAGAAAAGGGGGGCGGCGGAAGTTCAAGGCTGTCTAAGGCCGGATTGCACCTGATCCCGAGGGGAGGGATGGTTGAAAATATAGCCCAATTACTGTGTTAATGTGTCTAAGTGTTTTAGTTTTCTTTTATGTGTTTGTCTTTGTTATGTGTTTTCTTTGCGTCATAGTTAGAGTCTAGGGTAGGATTGAGTCGGTCAGGGGAGTAACCAGGCTAGAATTCGACTTATTTCTTTTTGTTTGTTCTTCACGCTTGAGGACAAGCATGCGGTAAGTGTGAGCAGTTTGATAAGTCGTATTCTAGGCCTTGGTTACTGGTCAGTATGATGTGCATAATTGAATTATATCTGCAAAACAGTTGCTTAAGTGTGCAGGTTGAGTGTTCTAGCCAGTAGGCAAAGCTTCGGATACTTCAGGCGAAAAGGGCGTCAGGATGTTGCTATTCTGACCAGTATGCATGCCAAAAAGGCTCGAGATAGAGAAGAAGGATAGTTGGGAAGATCAGCCGCAAGCAATGGGGCAAAGGAGTCATTTCATGTTTGAAGTCTATCCTAAAAATCAAGGGAGGCCTCCCTATAAAAGGAAGCCACTTGGAGAGACAATCATAATCAATTAGTTAGTTAACTCCTACGCTTAGTTAGCAATCTCTCTTCGGTAGATCACTCCTTCAGCATTATCCTTCGTAATTCTCGTTCCTCGCCACAGCCATGGTCACCTGAAGTTCCAGAAGTCCGCCGGAGATTCGCCTTCCATCGTTCCAGCCAGTTTATTCCGTAGTCGTAGCAGTTTCATCGCCCGGAGTGGCAAACAATCTTTATTGCTTTCTTAGTTAATCGCATTCTATTTTCTTACGATTGGATCTATTGCACTTTAAATATTTGCTTACTTTGAAGTCTTAGTTGTGATCCAAACGTTTTATTGAATATGAAGTTGTTTTCCAGCATCGGTTCATGTTTGTTTTCGCTTCTTTCTGCCTAGATAGCTTAGATCTAGCTGTTACGGTAATTTTCAGTGTGGAATCGCATGTTTTAACTTCTGTACTTAATCTCTCTGAGTTTGCAAGTCTAGATAGCTGTTAGATTTTAGATCTGAATTAGTTAAGTGTGGAAACCCAGTTTACGTGATTTCTGCCACCCTGCATGTTGGCCAGTAAGCATAATTACAGTTTCAGTGTTCGATCTTTTGATTTGAAGTTTTAATTGTAGATCTGTGTTCTTGAAGTTGTTAATCTGTGTTTTTATGGTGATGAATCTGGTTTTGCTGATCTGATTTGATTTATGTTAAAGAAGACAACATCTCCATCCAAGTTTGGGACCACTTTTACTTTTTAGTTACTTTTGGTTTTGTCCTTTACTTTTTCTACCTTTTCAGGCGGTACCCTACAGATCTGTCAGTCTAGTCACCTAACTACCTCTTTTCCTCTGATATTCCGTTTAGCCTTTATAGTAAACTCGTACCTTCTACATTTATTTCTGAAACATCATGTCCCCTACTCTCACGTACACAGCTGCTTATCAAAAGTCTCTCACATCTCCTAGTCAGTAGAGTACCACCTTAAATTCCAGCCTAGATAAGTCTCAACCCAAAGCGTGGTAGCTAACCAAACCCTTCCAGAATATCACCACAATCACTCCAAATCGTCACCATCTCTGTGGGATTCGACCCCTACGTTCACTATACTACCCAGTAGAAGAGGGTTGATGAATTATTGATACCAGGTTCAGGATTAGCTGGGGCTTGTTTTATCAGGTTCACTATACTACCCAGTAGAAGAGGGTTGATGAATTATTGATACCAGGTTCACTATACTACCCAGTAGAAGAGGGTCCGCGCTTGGGGAGAAACAAGACTTGGAAAAAATGTCGACTGCCAAAAGGAAAACACACTGTTGGCTGCAGATGAGTCATTACAATCAAACGGAGGCCTGACGGAACTATCGAGAGATACAAGGCCAGTCTTGTAGCTAAAGGATATACTCAGACATATGGGGTGGACTACTCCGAAACATTCTCACCAGTGGCAAAGATGAATACAGTTCGAGTACTGCTCTCCATTGTAGCAAACAAAGATTGGCCCATACACCAGTTAGATGTGACTAATGCATTCTTGCATGGTGAACTCAAGAAGGAAGTCTACATGGAAGCTCCGCCTGGTTTCGAGGATGACTTTGAAGTCGGAGAAGTCTGCCAATTGAAGAAAACCTTGTATGGGTTAAAACAGTCTCCGAGAGCTTGGTTCGGGAGATTTACAGAAGCCATGAAAAAGTACAACTATCAATAGAGTAATGCATATCACACTCTATTCCTGAAGAAGAGAGGGGATAAAATCACATGCCTAATAATTTATGTTGATGATATGATCATCACAGGGGACGATTCTGAAGAGATAGAGCAGCTTAAGAAGAATTTGGCGACGGAATTTGAAATGAAGGATTTGGGGGTACTCAAGTATTTTCTGGGAGTTGAAGTCCAAAGATCAAAGGAAGGGATCTTTATCAATCAGAAGAAATACACCTTGGATCTTCTAGCAGAATCCGGCATGATGGAGTGTAAGCCAGCAGACACACCAATTGCAATAAACCATGGTCTCCGAATGACCGAGGGAGCCCAACTAGCTGACCGAGAGAGGTATCAAAGGTTAGTAGGAAAATTAATCTACTTGTCACATACTAGACCAGATATCGCATATGCAGTAAGTGTGATAAGTCAGTTTATGCACCGACCCCAAAACGACCACCTTGAAGCAGCATTGAGAGTTGTCCGATACCTCAAAGGAACCTTTGATCATGGAATTATGTTCAAGAAGAATGGACATTTGGAGATTCACGGTTATACAGATGCCGACTGGGCTGGAAACCCAGTGGATAGAAAATCCACTTCTGGGTACTTTACATTTATTGGAGGAAACCTAGTCACTTGGAAGAGCAAGAAGTCGAAGGTCGTAGCGTTGTCAAGCGCAGAGGCAGAATTCAGAGGAATCCGAAATGGTTTGACAGAGGTACTGTGGCTTAGGGGATTGATGGAAGAGTTGAGTTTTCTATCACGAAAACCATGTCGATTGTTTTGTGATAACAAAGCCGCGATCAGCATTGCAGAAAATCCAGTCCAACATGATCGAACAAAACACGTTGAAGTAGATAGACACTTCATCAAAGAGAAAATCGAGGCAGAAATTGCTGAGTTCCCATTTATTCGATCTAAATATCAGCTTGCAAACATTTTGACAAAAGCAGTTGGAGCAAAAGTTTTCTCAGAAGCTCTTACCAAGTTAAGTATCGGAAATCCCGTTACTTAACTTGAGGGGGGGTGTTAGTTAATGAACTTCAAGAGTTCCAAGATGAACATCAAGAGTTTCAAGAATAGAGCATTTATAATACCTAGTTTCAATAGTATACTAGTTCCAAGAATGTATTTATTATTGTATCTCAAGAGTCTCCAACTCTCCTATAAATTCATAGATGTTGGAGTACTTTCTCAATCAATAGAATATGAAAACTATCTGCTCTAACACATCATTCTCAAAGGACTGCACCCTTTCTAATTGCCCATTATTTGTCTCCGTATCATCTGCTGATACAAATCCTTCACCACTGAATCCTCTTTAAAATCAAATGTTTAGGGTGAATCCAATGTTATATCAAAACTAAGGCAAAGAATATGTTTCCGTCATTTTGTGTTTATTACATTCACGAATAAGTAGCCATAAGGGTAAAATTACTTCCCAAGATTTGTTCTCGTATGCTAAACTCAAAAGACCAATTTTGATCTTTTTTATTTTATCAAAACAGTTGAGATCGATGGCAGTGGCATCGAAATATATAAACTGTGTGTCAAGTTTTTTTACAAGAACTACTTTGAAAAAGTAACTTAGTGTTGAAGGTCTTGGTTAATGCATTCGGTCAAACAAAAATGGCCCCCTTTTTTTTAATGTCTAATGGTGATTTGATACTTCCAATCTTATACTCCATGGTTGCAATAATTTAATAAATAAGTAGTCTGATAGCTCGAAATATGCGGTAGAAGGCCATCCGCATCCCTGTCTTTTATCCGTATCTTAACCGTCTCATCTCTTCACTATTCATGGGCCACATTGTACTTTTCACCCCATCTCTTAAATAAGAGACAACACCTACATCCCTCCATCTCTTAACCGTCTATTAACCATCTCATCCCTTCACTATTCATTCAATTTCATTTTTATTTTTATTTCCAACAAATTCAATTAATAAAAACACACTTCATTAAATAAAATAAAATTACAATTTAAAATCCTAAAAAAAACAAAAAAAATATATAATTAAAAAAAACACATAATTAAAATCTAAAAAAACAAATAAAAAAGACATAATTTAAAATACTAGAAATTAAAAATTACACACTTAAAAACTACTCCGCCGGCGAATCATCCCCCGAAGGCGGTGGCGGTGAACTCAAGCCACCTGTAGGCGGAATACCAATTTGACTTGTCATATACTCAATTCCGGCAAGATGGGCTTGATATTGGGGAGGCATCATGCGGGAAGTGTCAGCCATCGTGGCGGTCAAGTACATGGACAATAGGGTGTTCGAGCCCGAGACCGAGCCCGCCTGGCTTGATTCGCCTCGGCCCCTCCTCCCTCTAGCCAAATTCGCCGCCTTGGTCCCTTGCGGCCGACGGCGCCCACTGGAGGAGCCCCCTGCATCGGTGGTCGTGCCCTCAACCTCTTGTGAGGCGTTGCCTGACCCGCCCTCACTAGACGAGTATTGGCCACCCACCGTGTGCTTCGTGTGCTTCGAGCTCAAGCTCGTGCTGGACTGGACACCGCCAGCCCACCTTTAAACGTCTTTGACCGCCTCCCAAACATCGACATGTTTGAATTCTTTGTTGTTGTCGTCAAAAAAGACTCGCATAGCCGCTCTCAGAATGTCGGCTCCACTGGCTCCGCTTTGGTAATTCGCCGCTTCATTCTTGTAGATCCCGCAAATTTTTTTGACATCTCTGTCGACTCGGTCAAAATGACTGCAGAGCATCTTCATGGTGCGGCGGCGGGACCCCTTTGGCTTGTTCTCGTTGTAGGCGTCGGTGACCTTTTTCCAAATACACTTGCGGGTTTGTTGATTCTCGACGATGGGATCGTACGAGACGCTGACCTAAGCGTTGAACAGAGTCATCGTGTTGTTGCGGCTGTATGGATGACGACCTACATCCTCCTCCTCCTCAGCCGCCTCCTCCTCTTCCTCCACAACGTTGAATGCACGACCCCCGGAGCTTCCACCGCCTCGTCCTCCTTCCGGATACGGTTCATCTGGAAAATCCTCCCTAATTTGGGATAATCCCTGCGATTGCCCATACCTCGGGGAGGAGAGATGAGAGTATGCATCCACATCAACATAGGGTGGTTGGTACGCCGCCGGCGTCGACGAGCCTTGGTTGTCCGGCGTCGACGAACCGGAAGCACCCAAGACATTGTACATGCCCCCCAGTCGTCAAACGTGTTCAAGTCATAGCCGCTGGAGCCGCCAGAGTTTTCGTCGCCGGATATTTTGAGATGAAAATTGGAGAGAAAAGAGAGTTGAAAATTGGAGAGAAAAGATGTGTGTTTGTGTGTATAATGAGAATGAAAGAGGAGTATATATAGAATAAAAAATAATAAAAATTACCGTTTAACGGTAATATTACCGTTTTTTATTTTATTTTATTTATTTATTAAAATCAAATTTAAAAAAATATTTATTGCGTCAGCATGACGACGCCCACTCGCGGGCCGGCGAGTGGGCGTCACGCCTAGCGCTAGCGCTCGCCGCGTGGCGCTGGCGCGTGACGAGACGTCTCGCCAACCCACCTTCCGGGCCGAGACGCCCGTCGAGACGAGATCGAGATGGATGGCTGCATCGCTGTCTCGATGCCGTCTCATCTCTCCGAGACGAGATAGAGACAGCATCGAGACGCGATGCGGATGGCCAGGCATTCATAGGAAGTTGATCCCAAATCCATATTGGAATGCACAAAATACAATCTTAAATAATTTACTTAACTCTGAGACCCTCAGGCATGATGTCTAGGTTGAGTTGTAAGCCCAAATCCAAATGGGAAAAGAGGATCATAATGTGCATCTCCAACATTCATAGGCAATTGATCCACTGATTTGAACCAAGTCCTTGCAAGCTTTCCACTGAATCCATAGTCACCAAACAACACATCAGCCACCCCTTGCCCTTCGCTACCCAGCAGCCACGCCGCCACCAAAGCATCTATTTGGTTTACATTGGGCTCCATCACTACAGGCCGCCCCGAGACAACCACCACCACACATTTCATCGATCCACACACGTTCTTAATGGTGCTTGGACCAGGCTCTGCTATGGTTAGGTTTGTGCTCTCCCCAAACTTCTCCGCATAGGGGGTCTCCCCCACTACAACGATGTCGTGGGAGAATCCTCCATCCTTCACGAAGCTTGCGTCTGGATTCTCCGAGAACACCACCTGTGTCGAAGGGTCTACCGTCCTCTTGATGGCAGCCAGGATTGTAGTTCCTGTAAAGACCATTACATAGTTAGACAAACATAACATATTATTTGTGTGTGTTTTGAAAGCTCAATAGGTTTGTATTGTGCTTCATGATCATTGTTTCCATAAACCATAAATGACCTTGTTTTTTTAGCAACATACCTTCAGTTTGGTTATTGCCACTAAAGCCCTGCCACTCCATAGTCCAGCCTCCACATTGGAATCCCAAGTTATCAGCATGAGAGCCAGCTACTAGAATTTTTCGTGCTTTCTTCGGAAGGGGAAGCAATGGACTATTCGGGCCATTGCCATTCTTCAACAGGACAAGTGATTTTCTTACAGCTTCCCTTGCAAGCGCCATATGTTCCTGTAGTGAAAGAAAACGCTTCACTGAATGCGAAATAATGGACTACACTTTGGAGGTATGATGAAAATAAATGAGTTAACAAAAGACATACCTGGCTTCCAAGATGTTTTTGTAGGGAGGGATCGGCTAGGGGATTCTCAAATAGGCCCATGACGAACTTCACCCTTAGTATTCTTCGGACAGCATCATCGATCCTAGTCATGGGGATCACGTTACTTTTCACAAGCAAAGTCAGATTGTTGATGAAATCTAGGAAATGATCAGCTATCATAAACTGCAAAAGATCAAGAAAGGTGATAGCTGAGGTAGACTGTGTTTCAAATGGAGGTCTTCTCTTTGTTTCATTGTTTGGATGTAAAAACTAACCATGTCGATTCCAGCAAGAACACCGGCTTGAACAGAATACGTGTAGTTCAGGCGAGGTGGATTTGTAAGCTTGCCAATGCCCTCCCAATCTGATACAACAAAGCCATGCAATGCGCATTGCAATTAGAAATTGTTTCATCATGATTCTGGAAGAGTTTATCAAATGTTGATATTTACCTCAAATTTGAGTTTTTCCTTGAGGAGGCCAGTGATGAGATTGCGGTCAGAATGCATCTTCTCGCCATTCCATCTCGAGTAAGAGATCATAACTGAGGCAACGCCTTTACTGATAGAATCATAGTAGGAAGGCATGTGGATGCTAAACAGTTCTTTGGTGTTAATGACAGTATCGTTTTGGTCTATTTCCCTCTTCGTTCCTCCATCTCCCACGAAATGCTTTGCACAAGCTACTACTTTTTCCCTGTGAAAAGGTGATCAAGTTTGGTCAGCTAATTTGCAAGATAAATAATGAGAAGAAGAAAAGGAAACATACTTTCCAGCAACAAATGGAATGTCCTTCTTAGAGCCGTCGCCCTGCAAACCGTGGATCATCTCGGTCATGCTCTGAACAATCATGTGATCCTCGCTGTAGCTCTCGTAGCAACGGCCCCATCTTGGATCCCGGCAGACCTATTAATTTACAAATGACCACATATCAATAAACACGAAGAAGCTAAACAGGAGTAGTGGAAAGGAGAAGGGTGAAACTCGGCTTACAGATATGGAGGGTGAGAAGGCGTATTGAATTACAGTGGCCCTAACTTCTAGTGCAGTAGCAGCTCCAATCCTCTTTATAAGCTGTGGATCCCTATTTACATTTACAAACAGTTAGTAAAAACTAAATCTTGAATTGCACAATCGTCTCAACATCATTGTTTATCAATAAAGTTCAATCATAGTTATAGTGATGCAATAAAAACTAAATCTTGAATTGTCGCCATGAATAGCATCAATTCCTATAAACAGCATCTGTAGATGTATACCTGGTGACACCAAGGCCAATATTATGAGGAAAAATGGTAGCTTTATAGACATTGTTGCTGCCATGAATAGCATCAATCCCATAAATCATAGGTATCCCAAGCCGCGTTGAAAGAGCCGCCTTTTGAATATTATTCACCATTTCCATCCAATCTGCAGCAGAGGCCTTGGGCTTAGGAACACTTCCTCCACCACTCAACAAAATTCCTTTTCAATGTTGCAATAAATGAGCCAAATAAAGATGGGATCTTGACTAATATCAAAATGCATCATCATACCAATGAAATACTGCTTCATTGCATCAGGGGAGGCTTCTCTTCTTTCAATTAGTGTCATTTGTCCAATCTTCTCTTCAAGAGTCATTCTTTGCATCAAATCTTCGATTCTTGTATTTAAAGGCTGTTTTGGGTCTTTGTATTTGAGGTACTCAGCTCTTGAAACAGCAGCCCACAAACAAAAAGACACCAAAAACACCCTCATTTTGTTCATTCCTATAGTTGCTGCTGCTGTTTCCATTGAAACAAACTAGAGATCTAAGCTCACATTAGCATATTAACAATACATTAACGAAAATTGTTAGAAAAGAGCAACACTTACAAGAACACATTAGTTTACAGTGTGTGAGAGCTGAGCTATCTTAGTGCGTCTATGGCTTAATATATAATGGTGTGAAACAACCTACCTGGTGTAGTGCTAACAATTTGGCAAAGAAAATTAATTGAAATTTTTATATTTTTTTTATTTCATACTCGTGTATTAATGTGTATGACATCCACCATTGCTTTATGATATACCGGGCTTCTTTTATGGATGAGTTACAATAGATTACACTAGAGTAAATGAAATTTTCTAACACAATTCATTTATGGATAAGTTTGCAATGTATTACACGTGAGTATTTAAAATATTTATACTATATTACACGTTAGTAAATTTAAATAATAGGAGAATAGGGAACTATTTTAGAGCGATACATAAAAAATAAATAAAATATCTTTAAATCCTATTAGAGTAATAGTCCCTCGGTCCCACAAAAATATGCACTCTTTCCTTTTTAGTCCGTTCAACAAGAATATGCACTTTCTAATTTTGGAAACTATTTTCTCTCTAATGAGGTGGGATCCAATATTCACTAACAATACTTTATTTATTTTTCTCTCTTACTTTACCAATTCTGCATTAAAACTCATACCGAACTCAAAGTTCATATTCTTTGGGGACGGAGGGAGTACATTTTATTTTAAAATTAAAACCATAGTCCCCATGTCCCATGGTAGTAGAGGTGTTTCTTTTCGACACGAGAATTAAGAAATTGTGTTAAAAGTGAGTTAAGTGAATAGAGAATAAAATAGGAAAAGAAAAAGGTGGAGAGATAAAAAGAGAATAAAATAAGAGAGTATAAATAAGTTATTTTTTATCAAAAAAAAGGAAAAAAAAGAAATGACCTAGCTATAGTATAACAACCTAAAAATAAATACAACTCATCTACGTGACAACAGGGATAGGGAGTACTACCTTTGACTTTTCATCCTAATCTATTCATAATAGAGTGATACTTTTTTTAGTTTCTTATTAAATGAAATCCATCATTAATATTACTTATATTGCATAGGATAAAATTTATCTAAATTTGGCAAAGGAAATTAATTAAGATTTAAGCTAATGTATTATGGCTTTCAAATAATATTTAATGTTCCTCTAAATCTTAATTAATGAGATGATTAAGAAAAAATGTAAAAACTACATTCTACTTTTCAAAAGTTGTATGATCGGCTAGAATTGACCAAATTTCATGATTATTAGTAGTAATTTTTATAATAAAATATTGATGGATGACATGAGTTTTAATGCAAAATATGAAAAATATGACCGATAAAGTGGGTAAATTGGGTAATTTTCATAATAAGATTTGTATATTTTTATTTTTATTCTAGTTGAACTCTGTATTTTTTTAATGAAATAAAATGGTTGTACTTTTTCTATATTCATGTTGAATTTTTAATTCCGTATTTGTAAATTTGTGAATTTATTTTATTGGCTAGGGCGTCAACTAGTCCTAATGAGATTATTGTGACTGATGCACTATTTATTAGCACTAAAAATACCTGCAAGTTTACAGGGTAGATCTAGTATAGCTAAAGGTCAGTACCGGGATATCGAACACAAGGAATAAGATTGCAACTGGCTATCATATACTAAACGTCATATACTATTTTAAGACACAAATGTTTTTTTTTGTTTGATTGTATTAAACTAGACTGAAAAATAAATAAACAAATAAAAAAAATCATATAAACAATGATACAAAGCAGGCATAGGAATGTAGAATATTATGATCCAAAACACAATCGACTTTCTTGAATTACGGTCTCTGGAGTTATTAAGTCGGTCACTTAACTGGATTAAACTCTCTCCCGAGGTGAGAAATCCGTAGATTAGGTGTTGAAATCAAAGTCCCCTTTAAATCTCTAACATCTAACTTCTATAATATCGTTAAGACCAATGACCTTACGTGAAACCTCAAATCTCCCAAGTTCAATTGAATTAAAGTGTGAATTATCCATTTTCCAAGTCAACTATTTCGTCTTCCGAGTACTCTAATCAACTCTAACATGTATTCAAGAGGTAGCTAATTAATTGAATATAGAAAGCCCAAGGATAAATCAAATAACTACAAGAGCTAACAAAGAAAATCAATCGAATATCTTCACCAAAAATTCCACAATTGATGTTTAACTCATAGACAAGTAAAAACTACAAATAAAGTACGAGACATGAAAGAAATTGATAAAACCCAAGGTTGAATCTTAAATCTTCAATCTTCTCTTGCCTGGATCTGCAGAACTCCGCTCCAATGGAAGATAGATGAATTTAAAGACACGGATGTTTTTTTTAGAAAAAAAAAAGAAAAAAAAAAGAAAAGCAGAACTAAAAGAATAAAAAGCAAAAAAACAAAAAAAAACAACGAGAAAGAAAAGTTAAAAGAAATGATTTTTTTATAAATTTTCTTTTAAACTTCAACTATACGGAGAAACATCAGCTCTACGGAGGAGAAAACTAAAGAAGAAAACTAATAAAAACAAGGGAGCAATCAAATGTATGTATCTCACCCACGCTCTATGGAGCATATCAAGTGTTGTAGCAGATAATTCTATCTTGTACTGGAGTAATCCATTGTTATGCTTCGTGCTCGTTGCAAAACAAATAAAACAAAAAAATTAAAATAAAACTATACAAAATATTACACTCTAAATTAGTATTATCAACCATTTTACAATATCAGCTTAAAGCAATAATATCCCCCCGCAACGGTGCCAAAAACTTGATGCACTATTTATTAGCACTAAAAATACCTGCAAGTTTACAGGGTAGATCTAGTATAGCTAAAGGTCAGTACCGGGATATCGAACACAGGGAATAAGATTGCAACTGGCTATCATATTACTAAGCGTCATATACTATTTAAAGACACAGATGTTTTTTTTTGTTTGATTTTATTAAACTAGACTGAAAAATAAATAAACAAATAAAAAGAAAGCATATAAACAATGATACAAAGCAGGCATAGGAATGTAGAATATTAGGATCCAAAACACAATCGACTTTCTTGAATTACGGTCTCTAGAGTTATTAAGTCGGTCACTTAACTGGATTAAACCATCTCCCGATGTGAGAAATCCGTAGATTAGGTGTTGAAATCAAAGTCCCCTTTAAATCTCTAACATCTAATTCCTAAAAGATCGTTAAGACTAATGACCTCACGTGAAACCTCAACTCTCCTGAGTTCTATTGAATTAAAGTGTGAATTATTCATTTTCCAAGTCAACTATTTCGTCTCCCGAGTACTCTAATCAACTCTAACATGTATTCAAGAGGTAGCTAATCAATTGAATATAGAAAGCGCAAGGATAAATCAAATAACTACAAGAGCTAACAAGGAAAATCAATCGAATATCTTCACCAAAAATTCCACAATTGATGTTTAACTCATAGACAAGTAAAAACTAAAAATAAAGTACGAGACATGAAAGAAATTGATAAAACCCAAAGGTTGAATCTTCAAAATTCAATCTTCTCTTGCCTGGATCTGCAGAACTCCGCTCCAATGGAAGATGGATGAATTTAAGGGTGGAATATGGAATGGAAGAAGTGTAGAGGGGAGAAGGATTGGAGGCTCTGAGATCAAGATTATGAATTAGGTTCAGAGGTATTTATAGGCTGGAAGGCTGGAAAAAGGTTTATTTTTGATAAATTTCGTGCCCTACAAGAAATAGGAGAGATTTGGCTTCACAATATAATAATTTTTTTTCTTCCGTGAATTTCCGCATAAATTCCCGTCAGCTTTGACTGCACTACGCAACGTTCGTAGAATTATCATAACTTTCTCCACAGAACTCCGATTGAGACATGCAAGATATCCACGCGAAGTTATTTCGAAGACGAAGAGAATGGCATGTAGTAAGCACTTACTGGACTTCAAAATCTCTGGCAGAATGGGCTCGAACAGAGGCTGCTGCACTTTAGCCCTTTTTTCCTCATTTTTCTATCTTTTTCTATCATTTATCAACAAACACGTCAAAAATACCAAATGTATAACATATGCATTTTAAGAACTTAATTTGCATGATTGACATTTAAAACAAGTCAAATCTAGTCCTTAAAAACATGCAAAATCTGTGTTTGTTAGTGACGTGGTTAGTCTTAGTGATGCGACAGTGCTGTCATTAGTCCTAGTGACGTGGCATGAGGTATTTTTGATTAGTCCTAGTGCTAGGCTATTGGTTAGTCCTACGTATTATGGATGCTTTAAGTAAGATGCATTATGGAGTAAGATTAATTTAATCTTGGCCCAACGGTGTAATCTTGGTCTTCGGGCGAAGAGAATGGAAAAAAGAGGTCCACGCTTAACTATCTTGGTTCGATTTAACCCCGTCTCTATAATGTCTACATTCTCATTCGGCATTTCAACTATGACTAAAGTCTCAAAATGGTCCTTAACATATGGCGTTTTTTTTTATTTTGGTCCAAAACATTATCTTTTGAATTATTCGGTCCCTCACATTTGAAATCGGACCACATTTAGTCCACAATTGACGGAATAGTTAAAATGTAACAGTCAACGCAATTTTAATCAATTTTGACCCGACTAAGTTTTATAAAAATTTGATTTTTTTTCTTTTTGAAATAAATGCAAATTTGGTTCAAAATTATATTTAATAAAATGAATATAAAACTAATTTTAATTCTCTCTCTCATTTCCATTCATCTTCTTCGTCTGATGAAGGCAGATAAACGCGAGAAACCCTAATTCTCGGAAGAACATCAAGTAACCCCAACTCCCCAACCATGGACCGTTCGAACCACAGCAGAGAGACCGGTGAGAGTGGCGGTGGACGTGACCTCCGATTCCGGTACGAATTTTGCCATTGCAAGAATCGGGCTTTGCTGAGAATCGTCAACACCCATGGAAAACCAACAAGGGGGAAGCTATACTTTGTTTGTGAGAGAAAAGATTGTCGTTTTTTCAAGTGGTGTGAGCCAATCGACGAAGACGACGCCGTGACATCTGCAATGCCGCTGCCGGAGACCGAAAGTGAGAGTTTTAGTTTGATTTTGTTATCAATCGAGGAGAATAATAGGGCAATAGAGAAATTACGTAGTGTTGTGATGTATGGATTTTGTTTATTTGTTGTGGTGTTTGTTTGTATATTAGGGTTCAAGTAATGAAATTCCGTTTCCAATGGTGAATCAAATCTGGAATCTGAATCAAATTTCGTTTCTTGGTGTATGTTGTACTCCAGAATGGTATGAATTGCACTCCAAAATTGCGTTTCTTGGTGTTTGAAGGGCAAGAATATCTGCAACTCTATGCATATATTGTTGTTGGCTGTTACTGGACTTTCAGTGGCATGGACTGATCTACACCTTCATATCATGGTTTTAGAGTTGCCATGAATTATATATATATTGTTTTCAAAATGTGAGTATCGCATAGTTTGTTGCTCTCGGGTGAGGAGGTGCATTTAGGGGCTTATAGGCTAGATTTGGTGCTCTCGGGTGAGGATTTGTATGCTCTAAAAGTGCAAAAAATGTTAAGTACCAAATCTAAGCATTTTAGATGGACCAAAAAATGTTAAGGACTAAATCTCGGGTGAGGAGTTGTATGATTGAAGATTGCAAAAAATGTTATCAAAATGTTAACGACCAAATTGACAGTGTAATCTTATATAAATATGTTGCATAAGAGTGCAAAAAATGTTTTCAATCTGGTGATTATCTTTTCAGAATACAACGAGGCATCCCTTGCAATTAGTATCTCAATGCAGAATGAAATTTAAAGATTGGGATATAACAAGTATGTTCAAAATGAAGTTAGCAATTCAGAATGAAATTTTAAGATTGGGATATAACAAGTATCAACATACAATTCATTTCCCTTGCAATCTGTCCATATTCAACATACATTAACCAAAATGAGAACCACCAAAATCAACCACCAGTTTATAAAGTGAAACCACCATAACCTACAACAAGTAGGCAATAAACCACCACAATGGGCACTGCCCAAACTAAAATCAACCAAATCAGCCAAAATCTAAGAATTTCAGGTGGTAACACAAGAGTTTTGAGGGGGTAACACAATTGTTTCATAGACAAAAACACATTAGCATAGTTTCAGTTCTTCTTCACAGTTGATGAAGTAGCATGGTTGTCACCCGCGGCCGAGGAGGGCTGATCCACAAACATATCGGCAACAGCAATTTGGCATCATAGCCTATTGTGACCGGGATGATGACACAATGTGCATTTTTGTTTCTCTTCGCCTCGCTGCCGCTTCTTCCCTACAAAATAGGTTGTTAACAATCAACATTAGTAAGGTTTATGTATTTTTAGGGTTTATAACATGGAAGACAATTATACCTTTTGTGCGTTTTGGGCTGCTCGGAGTTGTTGGCTCACGTTGGGGACATTTTCTTTTGTTGTGACTGACAACTCCACAAAGCCGACATTTGTAATCCATCATCAACCCTTTCTGTGACATCTTTTGGCCTCCATTAATGTCATCTCTAACTTGCACTATACGGGCTGCCCGAGCCTTTTCTTTTGTCATTTCTCGAGCCTCTTGCACGCTCTTTAGTCTAGCTCCCTTCGGACGTCCCGGCAGCTTGGTCAGCTCGGGTGGAATAACGTTCGGGTGGGCCGTCTTTGTCCATAGTTGCGGTCCTTGGACCGGATAGATGATGGCTTCATACACCATTTCGAAGGTTTCCTTGGAGTAGCACTTTGCGACAAAGTAATCAACATTCTCCAAAGTCATCTCAATCGTTGCAATGGCATGTTGACACGGTAATCCAGTCAACATCCAGCGCCTACAGCTACAAGTGCGGTCCCCCATGTCGACAACAAATTGGTCATTCCACTTTGTATTGACTTGATAAATCCACTCCTCGACCTCTCTCACCATGCATTCTCCAATCTTCTCCTTTGTCTTCTCAAGCTTCTTTCTGATTTTCGGCCCAAAAGCATCCTCCAACCTTGCCCCCATCTTCCTCCTTGTGGTAAACCTATCCATGAGATACATCCTAATACACTCGAGCATCCCATACAACGTCTTCTCCCGAGCAAATAGTAAGACCTTGTTGTAACATTCAGAAGTGTTATTAACAAGGATGTCACATTTTGCTTCAAACCCAAAAAAGGCTCGACTCCAATTCTCCTTCGTTGTGTGATCTGCCAACCACTTGTATGCTTGCTCATTCTCTTCCTTCAATTCATTCATCGCCTTTTCGAAGCCATGAATATTAGTTGCTCGAGCTGCCTCCCAAATCAAGTCCTTCAAAATAGTTGAAGGAAACAATTTCTTGAAATTGTTGTGCATATGCCAAACACACATCCGGTGTTCGGCACGCGGGCAACACTTTCTCATGCCATTGATTAGCCCATGCCATTAACAAAAAGATTTGTTAGCCCCTGTTATTGATTAGTTTCTGGTTCATTCACAGAAAACAGCCAAAATGTACAGCCAATCACAAAAAACATACTGATTAGTTTCTGGTTCAATAACAGAAAACAACCTTATGCTTAAACTTAGGAACCTTTAAGCATACTATGTTAGCTTAATGTACCTCTTGTCTGTCGAGATGAAAGTCCACTTGCTAGAGTCCGTAATTTCCAAATCTTGCACCAACAGCCCGAGGAACCAATTCCATGTGTCAGTATTTTCAATTTGAACTACGGCAAAAGCCAAGGGAAAAATCTGATCATTCGGATCCAATCTGATGGCTGTCAAAAGAATTCCCTTGGCTTGCCCCTTCAAATGACACTCTAGGCCTATCAAGCGTCTGCAATGGCGTTTGAAAAAAGTTTTACATACTTCATAAGCAATGTAAATGGCCTTAAACCTGTCATTTCCATCCTCAAGCCGCTGCGTTGCTAAGACAACCGTGCTTCCCGGATTAGTCCTGAGAATTTCAGCCTTGTAGTCATGTAGGCGCTTGTACTGATTCACCAAGTCGACTTCTATCAGCCTCCGTGCATGTTGCATAGTTCTCTTGGCCTTTCCTGGAGATATGGTAATCTTCATGTCACAATTCACCTTTTCTATAAATTGGCCAACAGTCATTCCAGAGATGACTCGGATATCTTCCTTGTATTTCTTAGCGAGATACCGTGCATTGGCACATCCATGGTTATATGAAGCCCCGCCACACTTATGTTGTTGTGGAGCCGGGAAACCTGCCAAAACCCATGGGCAGGCCTATGAGCCAGTGCCACGAGCCACGGGCATTCGCTATTCTTCTTAGTACCCCTCGACAGTGAGCTATGCAACGAATGTTGTCATTTTTTTCCAACCTCAGCTTCTTCCCCAAGAATACTCCTTGGTGACGAATTAAGTCTTTGAAGTCTGCCTTGGAATTAAAACGTAACCCGATTTCCCATCTCGGGTCGTTGAGATTAGTGTCAGCCTTATATCTTCTAGTCAAACGCATTGTATCGTCATCATGCTCTTGATCTTCTTCATCTTCAGATCCCGAACTTGGTGAGTCACTAGGAAGATGATCACTGTCACTAGTCAAACGCCTTGACATTACATCCACGACCATTTTCCACCCTTCCACTTGGGCAGCCATAATATTATCTTCATCCTTATCACTAAGGTCGTAGTCACTATCAACAAATGGATGCACCTCCACATTGACCTCCTCGGCAACATTAACCTTGCTCTTCCCCTTAACAGCCGCATTTAGCCTTTCATTTCCCTTGTCAGTGGACTTTCCATCATCAACATTAGCCTCTCCATGGTCTTGTGTAAGGTCGTAGTCACTATCAACATATGGAGGCACCTCCACATTGTCCTCCTCATCAACATCAACCACACTCTTCCCCTAAGCAGCCGCATCTAGCCTTTCATTTCCCTTGTCAGTGGACTTTCCATCATCTCCATGGTCTTGAGTTACTTACTGACCACTACCCCAGTTGTTTCCACAACATAGAGGTCAACTATCCCTGCTTTTACTCCAATTTCAGCCATATCCATAGAGGATTTATTGTCAAATAAGCGGACCAAGCCTTCTTTTAAATTCATCACAGTCTTCAAGTAAAAGTACTCCAACACACTTACATCTAGACCAAGCTTCTAATCAACAAAGTCATCTACTTCAAGTTTCGACCATTTGTCTGGGTCACATCTATGCATGTACTCAGTCATCTCATCCACGTATTGTTTTCCACGGCTTTCACGGCTTTCGTCCATATATCCAGAATAACGCACTTTTGTTGTGAATGTACCATCTTCAATAAAAAGAAAATAAGAATCATATCAGTTCAAAACATCTACTTTAAACAATCAAATATTTGTGTTAACAAGTGTGGTCCCCACTACCAAGATTGTTCCCCAACACCATACCATAAGCATTTAAAATTCGAAGCAAAACACGCATCACCAACCTTGGTCCCCACCAACACACATCAAAGAATACGCACACATACCCACATGCTCAGCACACTCAGTACACCACACCCACATGCTCAGCACACTCAGCGTGAAAATCCTAATCGAGACAAAACCCTAATCGCGTAATAAGTGAAAATCGAGACAAATCAATTCCTAATAAGACAAAATTGAGACAAATCAACTCCTAATAAGACAAAATTGAGACAAATAGAGGACAAATTGACACAAAAATTTGGGACCACTTTCGAAACAAGATTAAACATGAAGTAAAGCTTACCTTCTCTATTTCCACTCGGCGTTGGTTGACTGTGCAACGCCTTCCTCCTCCTCTCAAACGTGTATTTGTTATCACGAGGATCGCCGAGGCAACGGTGATAGGAGTCATGCACGTACCAACTCATTGCGAACTACTTTGGAATCGCCGGTGAGAAACGGGTTGAATCGCCGGCGAAATCTAGGGTTCCAAGTGTCGATTGGAATTTATGTGCATAAAGAACATTTTGTGAAGAGTTAAGTGAAGAGTTTGTTCGAAGTGTGGATGAAGGCTGCGTCGCTTCGCATTTCAATCGAACATTTTCATTTTATTTTTTATTTGCAGGTTTTATATTTTAACTTATTTTACATTTTACATTTTTAAGTTTTAGGTTAATTAGGTTAATTAGGCATTCGCCCTTAATAAAACATAGTTATAAATCTTAATCCGGTCAAAATTGATTTAAATTCCGTTGACCGTTACATTTTAACTATTCCGTCAATTTTGGACTAAATGTGGTCCGATTTCAAATGTGAGGGACCGAATAATTCAAAAGATAATGTTTTGGATCAAAATAAAAAAAACGTCATATGTTAAGGACCATTTTGGGACTTTAGTCTTCAACTATTCACACCAATATATTAATCTCACCAAAATATATGAGATTAATTTAGAAGCATTTCTACAAGATATGTGTAATTTTAAAAATTAAGGTAAAGAGTAAGTATTTTCAATGTTATAATAAAAATGAAATAAATATATTTATAATATTTAAGGACTAAAATATCATTTTATATTTATTCTAGAGTGAATTACACATTTAGGACATATACTTATCACGACGAACATTTGCGGTCTCTATACTTGCAAAATATAATTTGTGGTCCCTATACTTATGCACATTTTAAGGTTTTTATTCACTTTTTGACATTTTTCTGGACGAAAATACCCTAAATGGGAAAAGGGCAAATTTGTACTCTATTTTCTCTCTGTACTCCTTCCCTTTTCCTATATCTATAACAAAATTAGAACTGAAATTATGTATTTGTTAATCTTATTTCCTTGTGTTCTGTTCAATTTTTTAATCAATTTAATCATATGATGATAAATTTTACATTTTCACGTCGTTTTCCTTCACCACACTAGAGTATTTGTGATTATGCTTCGATGTGGAGTATTATAATTAATGATCTCGTAAATAAAAGATTACGAATTTGAATGACAAATTTCAACAAGTGAATATCTAAATCTAATCAATCGTAAAGTGGGGAATAATAAGCGATAAATGGAATGGATGAAATTATGGTAATTTTGGTTGTGTGTATTATTTAGCAAGTGGGCGGTGCCCGGCGACTTATGTGGGTTCTCATATCAGAAACTTCTCTTCGGAATTCTAACAAAATAATGTAAAATAAACTTCTTAGTTGAACATTTGATTTTTCTTATTTCCTTGTTCAAATATGTTTCATCTCAAATTTTCTTCTAACTTTATAAGTCATTTACAGAAAGAGGAAAAAGGCAAATTTTCTTCTAATTATACAAGTCATTTACAAAAAGAGGAAAAAGGAAGACGAAAGAAAAAGGAGAGAAAATAGTGTATAAATTTGCCCTCCATTTATTTAGGGGTATTTTCGTCCTAAAAAATGTCAAAAAGTGAAAAGAACCTTAAAAACGTGCATATGTACAAGTATATGGACCACAAATGATATTTTGCAAGTATAGGGACCGCAAACATGTGTCGTGATAAGTATAGGTCCTAAATATGTAATTCACTCTTTATTCTATTAAATAATTTTAACCTATTAAAACATTCGCTATTTCTAAAAACGAATCTTCCATCAACAAGCAGTCCATATTGATTTTTCTTATTTTATCAAAATAATTGAGATTGTTGCTAGTGAGCTCAAAATAAATTGTGATACGTGAACTTGGTTAATGCATTCGATCAAACAAAAATGACCCTCTTTTTTATGTTTGATGGGAACTTGATAAATACAATCTTAAATCATGGTTGCAATAATAATTAAATAAATAGTAGGGGTAAGTCATGTAGCTCAAAATATGTAGAGATCCAGCATGAGGCATTTTCCTCTCCACAAAAGTAATGCACAAAATACAATCATAAACAATTTACTTTAGCTCTCTGATCCTCGGGCATTCCTAGGTGGAGTTGTAAGCCCAAATCCAAATGGGAAAAGAGGATCATAATGTGCATCTCCAACATTCATAGGCAATTGATCCACTGATTTGAACCAAGTCCTTGCAAGCTTCCCACTGAATCCATAGTCACCAAATAACACATCAGCCACCCCTTGCCCTTCGCTGCCCGGCAGCCACGCCGCCACCAAAGCATCTATTTGGTTAACGTAGGGCTTCATTACAACAGGCCGCCCAGAGACAACCACCACCACACATTTCATCGATCCACACACGTTCTTTATGGTGCTTGGACCAGGGTCTGTTATGGTTAGGTTCGTGCTGTCCCCAAACATCTCTGCGTAGGGGACCTCCCCTACTACAACGATGGCATGGGAGAATCCACCACTCTTCACGAAGCTTGCATCTGGATTCTCTGAGAACACCACCTGTGTCGAAGGGTCTACCGTCTTCTTGATGGCAGCCAGGATTGTAGTTCCTGTAAAGACCATTACATAGTTAGACAAACATAACATATTATTTGTGTGTGTTTTGAAAGCTCAATAGGTTTGTATTGTGCTTTATGATCATTGCATCCCTAAACCTTAAACATAAACCCCAAATGACCTCGCTTTAACAACTTACCGTCTGTGAGGTCGTTGCCATGAACACCCTGCCACTCAATAGTCCAGCCACCACATTGGAATCCTAAGTTATCAGCATGAGAGCCAGCAACTAGAATTTTTGGTGCTTTCTTCGGAAGGGGAAGCAATGGACTGTGTGGGCCCTTGCCATTCTTCAACAAGACGAGTGTTTTTCTTACAGCATCCCTTGCAAGCTCCCTATGTTCCTGTAATGATAAAAAAAACGCTTCACTAAAGGCGAAAAAAGGAACTACTTTGGAGCCGTGATGAATATAAATGAGCTAATAAAAAACAAACCTGGCTTCCAAGATGTTTTGCTAGGGAGGGTTCGGCTAGGGGATCCTCAAATAGGCCCATGACGAACTTCACCCTTAGTATTCTACGGACAGCATCATCAATCCTGGTCATGGGGATCGCATTACTTTTCACAAGCGAGGTCAGACTGTTGATGAACTCTTGGAAGTTCTCAGGTACCATAATCTGCATGAGATCAAGAAACATGTAAGATCGGGTTGACTGTTTGAAATGGAGGGTCTTCTTCATATCATAGTTCGGATGTAAAACTAACCATGTCGATTCCAGCAAGAACACTGGCTTGAACAGAGTAAGTGTAGTTCTGGTGGGGTGGACTCGTGATCCTATCAATGCCCTCCCAATCTGATATAACAAAACCCTACAAAGAGCAATGACAGTTGACGATTAGAAATCATTTCATCATGATTCTAGAAGTTAATCAGATTCAAATGTTAGTACATACCCGAAATTTTAGTTTGTCCTTGAGGAAGCCATTGATGAGATTGCCGTTAGCATGCATCTTCTTGCCATTCCAGCTCGAGTAAGAGACCATAACTGTGGAAACGCCTTTACTGACAGAATCATAGTAGGCAGGCATGTGGATGCTAAACAGTCCTTTCGAGTCAATGACGGTGTTGTTTTCATCTAATCCCCTCGTCGTGCCTCCATCTCCCACGAAATGCTTTGCACAAGCTGCAACTTTTTCTCTATGAAAAGATGATCAAGTTTGGTCAGTTCATTATTTCTTTTTTTATTCTTGGTCAAATTTTCACTATAAAAAGACAATAATTTGTTTACTAAGTTCAACTGCTTTGACATCATGAGAGCCGGTTGTTTTCAAAGTGTTGATAGTGAATGATGAAAGAATTTCATACATCACATTCATTCAGCTACCGAAACTGATGCTAACAAATTTTGGCATATGATAACGTAACACACATTATTCAATTGATTAGAAAATGGGAAAAAGACAAAACAGCAGACAAATATCAGGACAGGCCATGTGAATATCAAAGCAAAAACCTACTCCCAAATAGATTTTCTTCTAGGAAATAAATAACAAACGCGGTATTGATTTAAATACTATGAGAAAAGAAAACTCACTTTCCAGCAACAAATGGAACGCCCTTCTTAGAGTTTGCTGGGAGATCACCCTGCAAACCGGGGATGATCTCAGTCATTTTCTGAACAATCGTGTGATCCTCGCTGTAGCTCTCGTAGCAACGGCCCCATCTTGGATCCCGGCAGACCTATTAAGTTACAAATGACCACACATCAAGAAACGCGAAGAAGTTAAACAGAAATAGTGGAAAATAGACGGGTGAAACTCGCTTACAGCTATGCAGGGAGAGAAGGCGTATTGAATTCCGGTGGCCCTAACTTCAAGTGCAGTAGCTGCTCCAATCCTCTTTACAAGTTGTGGATCCCTATTCGCAGTTACCAACAATCAGCGAACTAAATCTTGAACTGTACAATCGTCTCAACATCTTTGTTTATCAATACGGTTCAATCATAGTTCGAAAATGGCATAGATCCAATCCAAATCCTCATATGTTGTACATTTGAGTCTTGATGAGTCAAATATGGAATAATCATACAGTATGATAAAAAATCATATTCCCTAGATTTAATTGCCATTTTTACTGAGATGAAAAGTACTCGTATTTTGAACACATCAGACTTTTTGGAAATTCCTACCAAAGATCAATGTAACTAAATGGAATTAAACTGTTTCAGACAAGACTATGATGTGATTTCAACTAATGTCACAATTAAGTGGATAAAATTGAGTGACAATAATTACTTTAATTGAAATTAGTCATAGCACGCTAGCTTTTACCAAGAGACACGCATAAATTGAAAGTCATATTGTACAAGTTATCCACCAAGACTTTTAACCCAAAACACACAATCTCACACACAAAGACAAACCACTTGTATCTATCCATGTATCTATATATGTATACCTGGTGACACCAAGGCCAACATTGTGAGGGAAAATGGTAGCTTTATAGACATTGTTGTTGCCATGAACAGCATCAATCCCATAAATCATAGGTATCCCAAGCCGAGTTGAAAGAGACCCCTTTTGAATATTATTCACCATTTCCATCCAATCTGCAGGAGAAGCCTTGGGCTTAGGAACACTTCCTCCACCACTCAACACACTCCCTGCGCAAGAAAAATAAAATCTTTAAAATGTTGCAAAAAATGAGGCTCATAAAGATGGGATCTTGAGGAATATCAAAATGAATCTTTATACCTATGAAATACTGCTTCATAACATCAGGGGATGCTACTTTCCTTTCAATTTGTGTCATCTGCCCAATCTTCTCTTCAAGAGTCATTCTTTGCATCAAATCTTTGATTCTTGTATTTAAGGGCTGTTTGGGGTCTTTGTATTTGAGATACTCTGCTTCAGAAACAGCAGCCCACAAACAAAGAAACACCAAAAACACCCTCATTTTGTTCATCCCCATAGCTGCTGCTGCTGCTGCTGCTTCAAATGACACAAACAAGGGATCCAAACGCACATTAGCATATAAACAGAGTAGTATCGAATGTGTGAGAGCTGAGCTATATTTCTAACGGAAGTGCATCTATGGCTGTATATATAGAGAAGGGTTTTGGGTCTTGGGATGGGGGATGGGGTAGGGGGGGTGGGTGGATTACTTTTGGAGATTCGGCACTTGCACGTTGTGGATAGAGAAAGATGTACGTGGTGTAGTGCTAACAATTTCACAAAGGAAATTAATTGAAGATTATAAACTATAAAGTGATTTATCTAACATTGGATAAGAAATCTAATTGAGATCCACCATTACTTTTATGGTATATGCGACTTCTTTTTTATGGATGGTTTACAATAAATTACACCGGATTATATAAATTTTTTTGGATTATTTATAATAATTACACGTGACTATTTAAATGATTTTAAACAGTCATACATTTCAAAATTTATATAATCATACTACGATTTTTCATTATAATCTATTTCCTTTGATTTGAAACTGGTGTACATATATATAAAATTTTGCTGGTACTATAATTGAAGACTAATAACTAAAAAGTAAAAAAAATTAAATAAAACAAATTTCACCAAATGGGACATTTATTAGTAATTTTTTAAATTTTATGATTTATCATTCAAATTTTAAATAGTGTAAAATAAATAATAAAATTACATATATTATTCATGAGTTTATTCACAATTAACCTTAACCTTAATACTACTTCAAAGTGATATTAGAGTGTCCATAATGGTGGCCTTCAAAGGCCACCATTTGTGGCCCGACCACCAATTGTGGCTCCCATGTGGCCTTTGTAATGGCAAATGTAAAAAAGTCAATGCAAATTCAAAGGGCCACCAAATGTGGCCCTCTAAAATGTTAATTTTTTTTTTTTGCTTTTTTTTAATGTTATTTTTTAATTTAATTTAATGTTATTAAATTTTAGTAGATTAATAATTTGGATAATAAAAATAATTTAATAAAGAGAGAAGTAGAGACAAATTTTCGTCGTACTATTAATATGGGAAAATTCTACAACGAAAATATTTTAAAAACACAACATAATTTATAACAAAATGAAGGGATTTGAAGTGTAGAATGAAGTGAAAAAATGGAAGTGAGAGTGTATATTTATAACAAAATTTCGAAAATTAAAAAAAAAAACTAATTTCCGCGGCCCAGCCGCGATTCGCGGCCTTTGCAATGGGAGGGCCGCGGCTCACACGGCTCAGCCGCGTGAAGGCCGCGGCCGTGGCTCAGCCACGATTCTCGCCTCACCGCCCCGGCTCTCGGCCTTTGTAATGGGGGGCCGCGCGCCGAGCCATGGGCCGCGGCTCCCCCATTGTGGACACCCTTAGAGCATCCAATGGTGTCTCTCCGCCGTCTTTTCACATCAACAATTAATGGAATTCACCCTAACTTTTTACCATTTCTCTTACTAAAGAAAACACACGTATAAATTTATATAATACAATATAAAGAAATAAAAACTCTCGTTCCTTATCAAAATCACATGAAATGAAAACCTATCTATAAAATAATCAATTCTCCAACATCAAAATCACAAGTAAAGTTGGAGTTCCGTCAAACAAGCAATAACATACTCCTTTAATTTTCACTAATTCACAAACCTGACTTTAAGAATGGATGATTATGAAATTATAGATTTATTTTATTTTAAAAATAGATTTTTAAAATAAACAAATCACTTTTTCATAATTAAAAGTAATTTTTATAATTAAAATCGATTTAATCAAACAAAAGAAGGGGATGAGTGGTCTTCATCGCCCAACCTAGAGAGGCCAGGTGGGGGGCGCATGACGAGTTGTGTCGTCCCCCATCTTTCTTGCCGAGAGGCGGCACCTGCAACGCTACTCCTCCCCTCTATTCTCGGTGAGATGAGCTCACCATTGCGGATGAGCTCGAGTCTCTTGATAGATATCACAAATTTCTTTTTCGGTCCATCCATCATCACAAGCATCATTTACTTTTAAAAATTTAATTAGTAAAGTTCATATTCTACTGATTAATTTCACTTATATTCTATTAAAAAATTAAAATATAAAAATAAAATTTATATTGCATTTTATATTTTTCATATTTTCTCTATTTGTAAAAATTAATATTTTTCTCTATTTTAATTACTATATTTATTTATTTTTAATATTTCCGAGGCAAACTTAAACAATTTTGAATTGGTTTTAGTGGTACGCACAATTTTCCAAAAAAATAATTCACCAAAATATGTTCAGACTCTTTTTATTCTGCATCCTTTTACGCGTCTCAAGGTGAGATTGAGTTCATTTTCAGACAACTGTGCAGTACTGATTGGAAAGCGGGACCCACGAGCTTGCAACGGATCTTTTGTTGAAATTTCAACTTAATTGATGTTTAATATTGAATTATTAATTTAATTTTGTGTTAAATGATTGATTTATTAGTTTGTTTAATTGGAATAGTACACTATCACTAAATTCAAAAATTGCGGACCGTTGCCAATGGAAACTATGCTACTATTGTAGGATTCGATAGTGCAAGTGTGCAACGAAGCTGATTATTAAAGATCTCTAAAAGTTATGGCAAATTGTCATAAAGTCACCGAATTTGACAAATTGCTTGTTAAGCCTGCAATTTTAGAAAAAAAATTAATTACTAATATTCTACCTCATTTGTCTCATTCTAAGTAGATCTGTAAAAATTATGGTAAATTGCCAAAAGGCCGACAAATTTGATAAATTGCTTGTTAATCCTGTAACTTTAGAAAAAAAAATTATAATATTCTATTTATCTCACTCTAAGAGGTAATTTTCATTTTTTAATGGCTCACTCTAATTTACATTCTTTTTACAAATAAGAATATAATCATCTTTGTTATATTTTTTTCGTACTATATTCTCTCTCCACCCAAATCACAAAATAAAACCATATAAAATAGCATACCGAATAGGAAATATTCTACTTAGAATTTAATAAAGTGAACATTATTTTTAATATGAAAAATATAAAATATAAATTTAAAATAAAGTATTTTGACTTAATATTTCCTCAAAATTCAAAAGTTATGGACCGTTTTCAAATGAAAATTACGGAGTATGTTGTTTGACTGTTGATAAGATCTATAAAAAGTATGGGCAAAAAGGTCATAAATTCATCAAATTTGGTAAAATGCTTATTATTCTTATAGTTTTAAAAACACTAAAGCTCAATTTTGATTCTAAATATATAATTAAAATATGAATTTAATCAAAAGCATTCACTTTTTGAAAAACGAGTTCATAACAAATGAAAATATCGTCGAAGTAGTCATTTTTTTCGATTCTGTCAGAAAACTAACTGATAGCGTTAATTGCACAGTGACATGACCGTTAGTTTTTTTTACAGAACCGTAAAAAAAGGACCACTTCGACAAGGAATTCATTTGTTATGGACCTATTTTTCAAAAAGTGAATATTTTAAACCAAATTCGTATTTTGATTATATATTTAAGACCAAAATTGACATTTACTCTTTAAGAAAATGATTAATTGTATCATTTCTTATGATATATTTTAATTATCTCATATATTTGTATTTGGAGGAAATTGTGTTTGACGTGAAAATCGAAATTCATGTTTTACCCTCCTTCCCATAGTAGATGTCATATTTGGGAGATGACACGGGATTTTAAGAGATGTTATTTTGTGTGTTAAGTGGTGAGAGAAAATATAATTTTATAATTGATGTGAGAAGGAACTTTTTCCAAAGGAGGAAATGTGACATCTTTTTATGGGACAAATTAAAAAGGAAAGTGTGACATCTACTATGGGACGGATGGAGTACTACATGGTATATTATTCACAAAAGTAACTAACTTTAATATAAAGTATTTTGACTTCCAAATCAGTACTTCCTATGTCCCATTAAAATCTCGTGCCGATTCCTAAATGTTGTATATTTAATCGGAGGGAGTAAATAATTTCTCTTTAAAAATCTAAATTAATGCAAGTAAGAAAATTATCAAAAGTAATAATTGATTACAGATTGAGATTCAAAGAAAAATAAGATTAAGGATATCAATTAAATGAAAATATGTGGTTATGATGATTGTAGTTGACTTAAACCTCTTTTAATTAAAGTATGAGCAATGCTGATCTACGTAGGCAAAGCCGCAAAGCATATATATGCAAGGATTGGTTAGTATATTATATCCTAATATTGTTATATTATATGTCATGCGTTCTATTACTTGTGACACATTTATTTTAGATACAAGTTTTTAATAGCAACATTTAGTGATTAATTGAAGACACATTTATTTTAGATACAAGTTTTTTAATAGAAACATTTATTTCTCTCTAATGTGGTGAGACTCAATTTACACTAACAATATTTTAATTACTTTTCTATGTCCATCTTTCTTTTGCTTTATCAATTTTACATTAAAACTCGTTTCCAATCAAAAGTGCATATTTTTGTAACGAAGTAAATTACTAAGTTTGATTAAATTCTAGTTGATGTCGCACTTTTTTTTAAATATAGAACTATAAACCACCAAGTTTGAAATATTCACAACCATCTCAACTTTTTAATTTGCACGAAATCGAGGTTGTGTATCGGTCAAAAATATATGTGTAGACAAAATGATGTCGTTTGGTAACACACTAATGATAAAATACACACTTAAACTCACTTCCTCACTTTTTGCAAAAGGTTGAAACCCCAATGAAGAGAGGATTTTTGCATGTGTCCATTTTTTCAACAAGATTTATAATTTTCTTACTAATGCAACAAATATTACTAAGTATAAGAGGCAAGAGCGGGGTCGAACCGCAAAGACTATAGACCTACTCGAGATTGTTTCTATGACAAAATCGGAAAAGGAGTCGGTTGCTATCATGCATTCATTGAGTGAGTTAAGAATCTACTTGACTTGGCAGATTAAACAAATGACTCTATCTAACTGACCGACTAGACGGGAAAAGTACGGAAAACATGCTTAACGACTAAACTTTAAACAGACATCTTAGTTTGAAATTAAACAACCAAGAACACATGCAACTACAAGATCATGCTGAAACTTTCCTAAAACAGGCAGACAAAATGCAAAAGCAAGTGGGGACATTTTTCCTAACTTGACTGGGTTGACAGCAAAAGCTGGGAAAGCAAAAAGCACAAAGCAACTACAGATCTGGATCTCTAACTACTTCCTACTTTATCTTCTCCAAACAATCACGTAAAAACAGAGCAAACAGAGTATTGAGACATCATTGATGCAGGAAAAACAGAGCATGCTTCAAAACAAGTTGCGAACGAGAAATTCGACTAAGAACTACTGGATCTACGCTACTTGACTCAGTAGAAAGCGAAATAAACACAGATTAACCTTGCATACAGCACCTAAACTAACATATCTCAGAAATTGAGCACGTGAACAACTAGATCTCAATATCTAAACTACTGGAAACACATGTAAACAACATGGATCTAAACATCTAAGATACCAATTACGAAAAACATCCAAGAAACATGAGTAAATATCATCATCAACATGAAAATAAACCAAAGCTTCATAAAACTGGAAATAAACCAAGATCCACCGGCGGAGTCGTGAATTCCTCCGATAAAGCCATTAAATCTAACTAGAAAGTGAGGTGTGAAGGAGCTTCTAAGATGGAGGCGTCAATTCCACCATTGAAACGATCAACACACTGTAAATCTACACTAAAGTCTTGAAACATGAAATAAAACGTAATCCCGACGTCGAAGTAGTTAATTCCTCCGTCGAAACCACAGAACTAAGCTAAGAAAGCAGTAAACTATCTAACTAAACTGAACTAAGCTAAGATAGCGGTGGCGTTAAGCGCCTATGAGAGCTTCCTAACTAAACTACGAGAATAGTAGCGTTAAGCGCTTCTTCTTCATTGTGGAAAGCTTCTATTTGTAGAGCAGCTCCAACTTCAACCCTAAGGCAACTTCTTGTCGGATTTGACCATTTTACCCCTGTAGTAATTGAGGTTCACGCCATTTTGTTTGCTTGATCTGTTAGGTGGCTTTCTGTATGTTTGCTCCAATTTGCTGTGTTCTCATTTGCTCGGTCAAGTTGCACGATCTATCTGATCCAGCAGCAATTCCTGCACATTTAACTCAAAATTCGTGCATTATCTCCCCAAATATGTGTAAAATCATCCAAAAGTCATTGCATGAAATGAGCCTTATCACCCAACCCCAAGGGCCCCACACATCACAACCGACATTATTGTTAGGAGTGTTTAATCAGGGTACGCAGTGACACGTTAAATGGGAGGGCAGTAATCCACCATCCTGCCAGAAGCCCACCTCTCAAGGCCTCACATCTGTACTTGAGAGATTGCAACTACACGACAGTAGTGAGAATCGATCCTTGACCATTCCTGCAACTATGACCTTCCGAAACCAACTGGGTTGCCCATGCAGGTAAAAAATATTTGTCTAGTGATATTGTTGGTTGATAGCAATAATTGGACGAACCAACAAAACTACAGTATTTGTTCATGGTTCAATTGACCGGACTGATTTGACTGCTTGCGAGGGCGGGTTACTATAACATAAACTTAATTTGAATTGATCATTTATTTTTTTAAGGCTTCGTAAATAAAGAATAAAAACATACCAATTTCATTTCTACGGGATAAGAATGTTCAAAACATAAGGTCTCGGATAAAAACAAGTTTAGACCAAAATCATAAAACGACTATACAGTTAAGACCACTTTTGGATTTAATAATTCTAATTAATCACGATTTATTATACTAATATAGTCAAAGACACCTTAGTTTGGATTGACCGTTTAATTTTTTATGGCTCCATAAAAAAATGAGCCATAAAAAAATACAAAAAATGATTCAATTTCATTTCTTCAAAATACGAAGAATAATATTCTTGATCGAAGTCATAAAACGCTCATATATATTTAGAACCACTTCTCAACTTGTCTAACAACTAAGAGCATGCGTAACGCAAGGGGCCGGGCCGCATCTCGCGAGTCCCGGCCCGTCCCGAGCGTTGCACGGAGGAGAGTCACGGCCCAGGCCGCTCTCGGGGCCGCGTTCCCGGCCTGGCTAGCGTCCCGCGTCCCGGCCCGGGACGGCGTTGCACGGTGACGGGCCAGGCCGCAAATCCATTTTTTTTTAATTCAATGTCTATAAATACGAGCCTTTGTTGTGCATAAATCTTACGTGCATTCAATTTCAATCCTACGTTACATTTCAATCCTCTATTAACTCGAACAATTATACCCTTTGTGTCGGTGTAAATGGATTGGTTCAACAGCGATCAACGTGAGATGGAGGAGTTCGTTAACTCGAACAATTGGTACATACCGGCGTCGCCACCATCGCAGCCGACGCCTAGTCCGGGAGTCGGTAGCAACGTCGACGGAACATCGCCGGTCACTACCGAAGAGTTCGAGGTCAGTGAGATGGAGCCCGCTCAAGAGCGGGGCAAGGGGAAGGTGGGCGAGGAGGATGGGCCGAAGAAGTACAGTCCGCAAGAGACAATGTGGCTTGCGAGGAACTACATCGACATCGCCGAGGATCCTATCATCGGCAACCAGCAAACCAGCAAGGTTTTTTGGGAGCGGATTGCTGAGAAGTATAACGCTGGCCGTCCTAAAGGGTCGATCGAGCGTAGCTACGAGAAGCTACGCAAGCATTGGGGCCGGGTCCAGGCGGATATGAGCAAGTGGAACGGAAAGTGGGCCAACGTAGTCCGGATGTGGCCGAGCGGGCACAGCGAGGCGGACCACGTCCAGATGGCGAAGGATGCATTCTTCGCTGACGGGAAGAAGGCCTTCAAGTACATCGACGTTTGGAAGCTCGTCGAGAAGAGCCCGAAGTACACCAGCGGTGCCGAGCCGGTGGCAACTGGGGCGGCGAAGAGAACCAAAGTTTCCGCCTCCGGAAACTACTCTTCGAGCGAAGGAGGTCCGGCGATCGACCTCAACGTGACGGACGACGACGTCTTCGGCTCCTCTCCTAGCATTCAGAGCCGCCCGATGGGAACAAAGGCGGCCAAGAGGAAAGCAAAGGGGAAGGCAACTGCGAGCAACTCCGCTATGGTGCCACCACCGACCAATCCGTCTCTGGATAAGATGTCCGACACTTTGTCGGAGATGAATATTACATGGCGGATGAGCCAGCTGACGAAGTTGACAGCGAGGGATACATCGAAGATGTCGGACGAGGAGCTCGAGTTGCACCGTGAGATGATCGCCTACCTTCGCGCCCAAATGAAGAAGTAGTAGTCGTGGCCCGGGTTTCTTGTATTTTAAATTTGCTTCGTCCAGTAATGTAATGTTAATTTCGAATGAACAATGCATTTTCCCGGTTTCAATTGTTCAACGAATTGCGTTTTCGAGTTAAATAGGTTGGAGTTGTGAATAGTGTCATTTATTAGTTGCGGCCCGAGTTGCGGCCTGCAGGGTTACAGCAGTTGGGGCCTAGGCCGCAACTGTAGAGGAATGATGACGTGGAGGGGACTTGGGGTCGGAAATGGGGACGGGGTTAGTGATGCCCTAATGTACCGATGATTCAATTTTGCCGTTTATGTGTCCCACGAAATGCTCCAATGACACATACATCCCTCGTCAACAACGATCCGGGATTTTAAAAAGCCGGTCAATATCGATGAGGAACAAATTAAACAACAAGAAGCAGCAGCAGCAGTTCAATCAATTAAAAAAGTGGTAACGATCGAATTCGAGACCCACAAATACAAAAGAGTTAAACCAAAACAGAGTATCAGAATTACTACTGATTCCCATGGTCATCGTTCTTCATAGGCGCCGGATATTTGAGTGCATTGAGCTCCATTTTGCGGAGCGCAGCTTTACCAAGATCAATCCCACACATATCCGACAGCCGTACCAGGTAAAGCAAGACGTCTGATAGCTCTTCTCCGACGTGAGTTCTCTCTTCCTCTTTCCACCCAGGAAGCCCTTTTGGCACCTCCCCTTTCCATTGAAATATTTCCGACAGCTCTCCCACTTCTCCCACCTGCAAACAATTTTTCGTCAACAATCAACGCTACAAACAAAATACTCCATTTTAATTGATAGAGTGATGAATTTTTGGGGGAAAAGGGGGATGGATATATGCCAAAAACCCCTTTCGATTTTTCTTGCTATTTATGAATATGCCAAAAACCCTAGATCAATTTTGGGGGAAATAAAGTTCATAAATCACGACAAAATTAAGAAACTACAATACGTACTACTTTCCGGAATGATTATATTTTACGAAGGAGAAGAGAATAAAGAATAAAGAAGAAAACACCAAAGAGCATAACACAGAGTTACAGACGCATGCTTAATTACTCAAAATAAAGGATGAAATAATGGGGGAAAATGAGTGGGTTTGAGTGG
Source organism: Salvia splendens (assembly GCF_004379255.2). NCBI lineage: Eukaryota > Viridiplantae > Streptophyta > Magnoliopsida > Lamiales > Lamiaceae > Salvia > Salvia splendens. The sequence continues at coordinate 13,546,633 of NC_056033.1, forward strand.
AATTTACCAGAGCGAGAAGTAGATTTCTTGGGCTGTGGTATTGTTCCCAGTCTCTTGCTTTTGCAAAATCATCCATTTTCTTCTTGAGAAGATCTAGCGTTACGCTCTCTTCACCGTCGCAATTTTTGGATTCTGCCATTGGTTCTGGTTTTCGAATATTTTTTCTTTCAGAAATCGCTAGTCTCAGTGGAAAATGAAAGTGAAAGGATATGTATTTAAAGTCTTTTCCTTCTCTCTCCCACTCAGATCTCTCAACAAAACATTATACTCCTATCTGAATAAAAAATCACCGTTATTATGAACAGAAAATCAAATACTATATTATAAAAATAATATTTGAAAAATCTTAACTTTCTTATTTATTTTCAAATTTATAAAATTCTGTAATGAAAACACCAATACGAAATTTAATGGAGTAGTATATTTTTTTTTATGAAATAATAATCAATAAATTCATAAAATTTAATAATCCGTACTTAGTAAAATTTTGATTAATCCCATACAGTAATTTTGAAATGAAATCATAACCCATCCAACGGATGATAAATGTAAAATCGTTACTGTTGGGTCGTGATACCGCCGATCTCACACACGCACGAACGAGGAAATAAAGCACGCAAACGATATAACGTGGTTCGGTGATAATCCACCTACGTCCACGGAGAAGATGACCGGAATCTTATTGATGGAACTCTCAATACAAGAACTTCACACTCACAATCTATCACTCTAAGCAAACGCTAGCTAGTGCAAGAATTCTCTTCTTATTGTGTGTGTAATCTGTGTTCTGCGTCTCTCACTACTGAGCTCTATCGAGCTATTTATACAAGATGCAATCAAGAAAAAAAATCCAACTAACTCTATTTCCCAAAGTTAGTTATAACCGCTGCTCGGCTAAAACCGAACTGCCATTCTTGGTTAGCAACCGAACTGCATTTCTCGGCTATCAACCGAACTGCCTTTCTCGGTTATCAACCGAACTGCCTTTCTCGGCTAGCTCAAAGCCGAGCTTTATTTCTTGATCTCTTCTCGGAGCTGCCGAGGCTCCACCACTCGATCACAACCGGACTCAAAGCCGAGCTTCATTTCCGAGCTCAGAAGCCGAGCTCCAGTAGTTTGCATGGACACACTTTCACAAATCTCCACCTTGTCCTTGCAAAACTCCATCAATATCTGGATTCCCTTCTCAATCCTTGTTACAAGCTTCAACACTCCACAATCTCAACCAACTTCAAACAATGTTTGAATTTCGAAGTTGGCAGAGATTTTGTCAACATGTCTGATGCATTTTCTTCGGTAGGAACTTTCACCACATTGATCTTTCCACTTTGAATCTCATCTCTGATGAAGTGTCTCCTCACATCTATATGCTTCGACCTCTCATGGAACATTTGATGTTTTGCTAAACATATAGCCGAGTTGCTGTCACAGTTAATCTTCACTGCTCCCAGCTTCATTCCTAAATCTTCCAAGATTCCTTGCAACCATTTTCCTTCCTTTGCAGCCTCAGTCAGAGAAATATACTCAGCTTCGGTTGTGGACAGTGCAACCACAGACTGCAAATTTGATTTCCAGCTGATTGCTGTGCCATATAGTGTGAAGATGTAACCACTCTGAGACTTTCTGTTGTCTAAGTTAGCCGCATAATCCGAGTCACAGAATCCTTCTAGGACTTCCCTCTCCTCAGACCAAACTCCACCACCAAACTTCAAGCCAACCATGACAGACCCTTTCAGGTATTTCAGAATCCACTTTAGTGCTGCCCAGTGATCCCTACCTGGATCAGCCATATATCTGCTTGCAACGCTTATGGCATGAGCCACATCCGGCCTTGTACATATCATCAAGTACATCACACTTCCCACTATATTTGCATAGGGTATCCTGCTCATCTCTTCTCTATCTTCAGCTGTCTTTGGCATCTGTTCTTTACTGAGTTTGAAGCAGCTAGCCAATGGAGTGGATACTGACTTTTCACTCCTTACCTGGTATTTTTCTACCACCTTTCTGATATAATCAGCCTGAACCAATTTCAGTTCTTTCTTCTTTCTGTTCCTGACAATATCCATACCCAAGATTCTCTTGGCTTCCCCAAGATCTTTCATATCAAATCTCTGCTTCAACTCCTCCTTGACAGACAGCAGCTCACTCTTGCTTGATCCTGCCAGCAGAATGTCATCCACATACAGCAGTAGATAGGCCAGTATTAGATTTCCACTTCTCTTGACATACACGCAGCTATCAAAACTGGATCTCTCAAATGCCATCAATTCCATCTGCTCATGAAACTTCTTGTTCCACTGCCGGCTGCTTTGCTTGAGCCCATATAGGCTTTTCTTTAACAAGCAAACTTTCTTTTCTTCTCCCGGCTTCTCAAAACCCTTAGGCTGCATCATATAGATCGTTTCCTCTAGATCTCCATGCAAAAATGCTGTCTTCACATCAAGTTGATGCAGCTCCCAGTTGAAATGAGCAGTCATGGCCAATAAGATCCGAATGGAAGTGTGCTTCACCACTGGAGAGAACACCTCTGTGTAGTCAATACCCTCTACTTGTGTGAATCCTCTAGCAACCAGCCTTGCCTTAAACCGTATGCTTTCAACTTCCCCCACCTCTACTTTCTTCTTAAACAGCCATTTGCAACTGATCAGCTTCTGAGTCCCTGGATCAGTCACCAAAATCCAAGTCCCATTTTTCAGCAAGGACTCTATTTCTTCTTCCATGGCCTTGATCCATTTCTGACTTTCCTTGCAACTCATGGCTTCTTCATAGGTTGAGGGTTCTGAAAACATGAGTACTTCTGCTACACATAGAGCAAAGAAGCTCATGTCATAATCTGAGAATCTGCTAGGTAGGCCTGCATTTCTTCTTGGATTTCTTCTGGCCCCTTGAGCTGCAGCAGCTTGCTGCACTGGTGACTCCTGCTCACCTGTGTTCTGAGTATGTTGAGAGCTAGTTGCTCCACCTTCTTCTTGATTTCCTGTGATCACAACATCCTCATCAGTGTCTGTTCCAGCAGATTCTCCACCAAACTCAAGGTTTTGCATTTCAGAGCTACTGCCACCACCAGAGGGCTTCCCATCATCTTTAAATGGCATCTCCTCTTCATTGAATGTCACATCTCTGCTCACAATGATATTTCTGCCTTCTCTATCCAAATTCCACAATCTGTATCCTTTTACCCCATCTTGGTATCCCAACAACACACATTTCTTTGCCCTTGGCTCCAATTTACTCTGCTTAATGTGTGCATAAGCAGCACACCCAAACACCTTCAAGGCTGAGTAATCACCTAGGCTTCCATACCATCTTTGATCTGGGGTCTCATTGGATATAGCAGATGATGGACACTTATTGATCAGATTAGCTGCAGTAGAGACAGCCTCTGCCCAGAATCTCTTTGGCATTCCAGAGTAGAATAGCATGCACCTCACCCTTTCTAGCAATGTCCTATTCATTCTTTCTGCCAGCCCGTTCTGTTGAGGATTTCTTGGCACGGTCCTATGCCTTCTTATCCCTTTCACCTTACAGAAACTATCAAACTCCGCAGACAGAAACTCCATGCCATTATCAGTCCTTAGATATTTAAGCACTGAGCCCTTTTCATTCTCATATCTAGCATGCCATTCTCTAAATTTTTCAAAAGCTTGGGACTTCTCTCTTAGAATGTAAATCCACACTTTTCTTGAGTAATCATCTATGATGGAGATGAAATACTTACCTCCACCTATGGATTCAGTTTGGGATGGCCCCCACAAGTCACTGTGGGCATACACAAATGGGGCTGATGAAGTGTGTTTCCCACCAGAAAATGGCAGCTTCTTTGCCTTTCCTAGAATGCAAGATTCACATTTCTTTAGGCTATCTGATGCACTTAACTTCATCACTCCTTGTTTAGCCAGCTCTCTTATGCCTTTCTCACCCACATGTCCAAGCCTGGCATGCCATAGATGCAGGTCTTCTGTCTGGGCAAGATTCACAGCATCAACCACGGTTTCACCCAGCAAATAGTATAGGCTGTTCTTTCTCTGGGCCTCCATCACAATTCTGGTGCCTTTTGTTACTGTGAGGATCCCATCACCAGAGTTGAATCTGCACCCTTTTGACTCTAGCATTCCAAGAGATATTAAATTTCTCTTGATTTGAGGAATGAATCTGACTTCTGTGAGAGTCTTCATACTCCCATCCTTCATCCTCAATCTGATGTTCCCAATGCCCTTGACATTGCACACTTGATCATTTCCTAGCATCACTGATCCTTCCCAAGCTGATAATTCTTGGAACCAAGATTTGTGTGAGCAAATGTGGAAGGAGCACCCTGAATCCATGATCCAGCATTCTTCAATCTTGGCCCCTGAGTGGATATTCAAAGCTTCATTATCTTCAACATCCTGAGCCAGATCAGCAGTCTCTATGTTCCCAGCCTTTTCTTGCTCTTGTTTCCTCTTCCAAGCAAAACAATGCTTCTTTAAATGGCCCGGTTTCTTACAGTAGTGACAGCTTCTCTTCTCCTTCCATACTCCACCTTCTTCCTTCTTCTGGAACTTCTTCTTGGAACCCCTTTTATTCTGATTATTTTTCACATGCAGACTCTCAGCTACTGGATCAGTTTGTTTGTTATTAGCCTTCTGCGATTCCTTCATCTTCAATGCAGAATGAATCTCTTCATAGGTGACCTTGGTTTCTCTTCCAAGAAGCACTGCATCCTTGAAGTGCTCATAACTTTTAGGCAGGGAATTGAGCAACATCAATGCCTTATCCTCATCTTTAATGACCTCATCGATATTCTCAAGATCATCTATGCATTTCCCAAACTCCTCGAGCTGTTCAGAAATGCTCTTCCCATCTGAAAACTTGAAAGCAAGAAGCCTTTGCTTCAAATGTAACCGGTTCGCCAGAGACTTGGTCATGTACAATGACTCAAGTTTCCCCCATACTCCTGCAGCCGTCTCCTCCTTGGAAACTTCCCTTAGCACCCTGTCCGTGAGGTTCAAGATCAGGGTGCTATAAGCCTTATACTGCATATCTTGAAGCCTTTGCTTCTCCTTTTCATCAGCATCAGGTTTGCCTTCTTTAGCGTCACCTTCATTCTTCAAGATATCCCATAGGCCTTGCTGCATCAAGATGGCCTTCATCTTCAGCCTCCACAGCCCAAAATCGTTTCTCCCGGTGAACTTTTCCACCTCGAACTTGGCTGTAGACATTTCTCAAAACGAGCGGTGGGCAATCGCCAAGATCAGCTTATACAACGGAACCTCTAGACACGAACTCACCCAGAAACCAATCAATCGGCAAATCGTGGAAGTCTTCCCACAGACGGCGCCACTTGTTGGGTCGTGATACCGCCGATCTCACACACGCACGAACGAGGAAATAAAGCACGCAAACGATATAACGTGGTTCGGTGATAATCCACCTACGTCCACGGAGAAGATGACCGGAATCTTATTGATGGAACTCTCAATACAAGAACTTCACACTCACAATCTATCACTCTAAGCAAACGCTAGCTAGTGCAAGAATTCTCTTCTTATTGTGTGTGTAATCTGTGTTCTGCGTCTCTCACTACTGAGCTCTATCGAGCTATTTATACAAGATGCAATCAAGAAAAAAAATCCAACTAACTCTATTTCCCAAAGTTAGTTATAACCGCTGCTCGGCTAAAACCGAACTGCCATTCTTGGTTAGCAACCGAACTGCATTTCTCGGCTATCAACCGAACTGCCTTTCTCGGTTATCAACCGAACTGCCTTTCTCGGCTAGCTCAAAGCCGAGCTTTATTTCTTGATCTCTTCTCGGAGCTGCCGAGGCTCCACCACTCGATCACAACCGGACTCAAAGCCGAGCTTCATTTCCGAGCTCAGAAGCCGAGCTCCAGTAGTTTGCATGGACACACTTTCACAGTTACACGAATCAAGATGAGTGATACATACAGCAGTCTTTCTCATAGAGATGATTAACAACAACATTCACCAGTGACAGTGAGCATCAACACAACATTAGTGACAAACAAACAGAAATACTTTTAAAAAGCAAAAAACACAACATACATCAGATTCTAACAGCCACCACTCTGTCATCTTCTCCAAACCTCGAACTCGCCGAATCAAGAGGAAAGAAGAAGGGATACAATTCATATCTAACATAGCAGCTGCTATACAACACCCGACACCCTCTCTTATCCCCACAAAATATAGGAAAATTACTCACAGCAATTTACAAACACTCAGCACACCTTATCTCATCCATCAGCGAACCCAATCTCTTGTTGAAAACACCTGGCTCCGTCACGTTCTCCACGTTGTAGAAGTAGACCCCCGAGGTGTCAACTTCTCCCAAGAATTTGGCAGTGCTGTACCTTAAAAAACAGTAGTCACACCAGATTCTTGCATCTGACTGGCTGGGGCACGCGGGTTTTATCTCCTTTGCAGCATCCTTAATGCAGGAGGCGCAGTCGCTGCTGCTTACGTCGCCCCTGCATTGGGCCACGCCGTAGACTTTGTATCCGCCTTTTCCGTGGGAGGCAGCCACAAAGCCATGGCGGATGGTGCCTGAGACTAGCTTAGGCAGCAAGGAGTCTTGATATGGCGGGGTTGGTTTTGGTGTCGTCGTTGCAGGAAGTGGCCGAGATTTCTGCTGATTCTACTCTTAGACATAGAAAGTACACAGAGAGGAGGATGAGGGAGAAGATAGATAGCAATTTCATGGCTGCGCTTACACAGAATGCTAGAGAGTAAAATAATTTGGTTTTATGTTATATGTGGAGCCGATTAGTTAGACTTGTTTATGTAGAGCAACTTCCTACTGAATACTGAGTGGAAAAAACCATTGTTTTATCTAGTAACAAAAGAAGAATCTTCCTACTGGATAAAAAATGAATCTATAGATTGGTTGGGAAATTTCTAAGCCTAAAAGATGCTCCCTATATGCATTAGGTTAGAGTTCAATTACTTTTATGAGTCCAATAATTACTTACTAGGTTATTGGTGGAATTTTATGCCAAAGACTTAATGGTTACACTTCCATTCTTTTCTGTAATACTGAATTTTGGCATTTACATAGATCAAATCTTATCCTATCATGGAGAAGAACATTCGACTTTTCACCTTCAGAGAATCAATAATTCATAGTAATAATTAATGACAAGACTAGTTATATACTGATTCAAGCTTCATATAGATATATGAAAATGGTGTGGATTGTGGCTATTGAAATAGCAAAACATGAAATTTCTAACGGAAAATCTGATACAAGAAGCAAAACTCACAATTTTCAATTATTGTTTAGGGAAAAGCAAGCAGATCCAAAGATTCAAGTTGAGACAGTTCACCAGGTGTAGCATCTAATACCGACCGATCAAAATAAAGTCTTCATCCTCCAAGACCTGGACATCTTTCTCTCCTACGAAATTCTCCCTTCCAAGTTCATTGACTATGTTCACAAACTCAACCCTCTTGGCCAGAGGAAGGGGCACGTATGGCAACCGGAAAACAGGTCTAACGACCCCGAGCTGAGCTAGGGCTGTGTTCACACCAATTGGGTTTGGTTCGCGGAAAAGCCACTGGATAAGAGGGATCAGTTTTGCGTTTAAACTTGGATTCTTTCCTCCAAACATCAGTTCTCTCATTAGACGTGGGACCAAATTGCTTGTAACTGATATTACTCCAGTGGCACTGTAGTCCCACCTCGAGTCGTGGCATTCGTCGTCGTTCCCACTCCACACGACTATACCGTTGCTCGTATACTGCTCTAACCTATCATTTCCAACGCACTCCTTGATGCCTGCCAAGTTGGTGCTCTGTGCTAAGGTGTGAACCACGGGTGGTGGAATGTCTTGGCCGGTCCGTGATGGTACGTTATAGATAATTGAAGGGCCCATGGGAAGCACACTGTCGAAGTGAGAGACCAAACCTTCCAAGGAGGTTTTCCCATAGTAAGGATTGATGTGGAGCGCCGCATGCATACCAACAGCAAAGCCTTGTTCAGTGGCATGGATGGCTTCTCGTGTTGAGTTACTCCCCGTGTTACCAATGACTTTAACTGAACTGCCAAAACAGTTGACTGTGTGGCCAATGAGCATAATATGCTCATCCCAGCTCATCAATTGGCCTTCACCAGTGGTGCCACCAACAATCACTCCCTCAACACCATCTCCGATTTGCATGTTCACCAAGGCATCATAGGCCTCCAAGTCGAATCTGCCATCTGGGAGATAAGGTGTCTTGATTGCTGTAATCAATCTGAGTGATTTGATGTCTTCGACATTAGTCCTGCAGTCAGGAGTTTCACATTACACATGCTGGTTTCCTTGGACATGATTACATGAAATAACACATATAGGAGCACCATATTTCCTTTGCATATATTCTTCCATCCGTCATAGCACTGAGTTGCGAACTTGACCTTTCTAGAGATGTATCTCTGACGAAATTTTTAAGATTGTCATTTCAAATGCACGTCATGTTAAGCGTCAAAAAATCATTTTTTCTATGACAACACCACTTTTTATATTCAATATTTACTGGCTAATGAGAACATAATATACACTTGCTACTATCAATAAGCACAAGGACACAACAAGGGTATGAGCTGAGATATCCAACTGACACAAGCTTTTGCACACTCAACTATTAACCATAATTATTCAAACTTTTTTTTATAGATATTTGTAGGAAACATAAATGACAAATTGACAAGTGAACACTGGTTTTTACCAATATCATGATCACAACAAGATTATTGACTTCCAAAGCTCATTCTTTCCACCACTAAAACACAATCCTCTATCAAACATATGTTTTATTATATCATGTACTGACATGAAAAACCACTTGCTATGATCAAATCGATTGCGCAATTACCTGTTCTTAACTTCGTTACTACGCATTGGGAGGTGAAAATTGGGAACTACAGCTGCTCTAGGTGATCTCCATTTTGGAAGCACACCTTCACCATAGAAGTGAAAACATGCATCATTAGTCAAATAATTTTGATAATTATTTGAAAAAAAAACCATGAGTTTGAGGGTGCACGAAGAACATCAATCATTCTTCAAACGTATACTGTCAAATTGTGCCTAAATCAATTATACTGCATTCCCCTAAAAAATTTAGAAACACAATAAAACAGAATCAATTACCACCACGGGAAATAATGATAGTAGTGTGTGTGGCGTGCGCATGAAGACACCATCTCCAAAGGAAGAAGTTTTGTTCAGAAAAATATAAGAGAATAATCATAAGATGCGTTACATTTAGATAACTCTAAAACGGCCGAAATTAGAGTCGATAGCAATTTACCTCGATGTGTAGATTTGAGAGAGAAACATCCGATGAAGGACGCCATTGCACGAAAACTCGACGAATTGAGAGAGAGGACGGAGAAGAGCGTGTGGGTATGCTAAATCACGTAATTCTCCGGCAATGAGTAAGACTTGGACGGTGGGAGCTCAGCCGCATTAGAATATGTTAAGCTCCCGAGGATGGGGTGAACAGTAGCGGTGACTAGAGTGGGAGCAGCGGCGGCGGCGATGTGAGAAGAGGTACACTTTGAATAAGCGGACGTGCTATCAATTAGGTTTTTTTATTTTTCTAATCACAGTTGTCGAACACGTATGGTCAAATATAAATTTTCACGGTAGTATTTTTTATTTTTATTTTTTTTTAATTTTTTTAAAAATTTGAGAGACAGAGACAAAAAGAAGATTTACTATTCAAAAAATATGAATAATATCATTTTAAGTACTCAAACTATAAGAAAATATCATATTTAATATTAAAGAGATAAATAAAATATCAAATCATACGAAAGTTTAAAAATGTCTTTCATGCCTTTGGGGTATTTTAGGTGTAAAATTATGATGAATAGTGAAAAAGTACCATAAATGTGATTACATAGTTCAGCGACTACTCACGATATTTTTAAAATTTAGGTACCATTTGCATGCAAAACGCATAGTTCAGGAACTATTTGCGTAGTTCATTCTTTAAAATATTATTAGCAGAGAATAATTCACACTTTTATTAGAGAGAGAAATTTTCAAAATTAAAAAATTCATACTAAAAAATACTTTTAGGGACTAATTAAAGAAAATGTTCATATTGCTCAGGGGATGTAGTATTATGCTGTAGCATTTCATACTACTAATCCACATGCAACTGGTTTTAAATTCTTAATATTGATTCTGTTTAGGGCAGTGTATTGTAATAATGAAAATAAATCAATCTTTTTTCTTTTATTTACTTTTTAAAAAAAGTACTAATTAGAGTAGAATAGAGGGGCCTTACAACTGAAATGCGCTTCATTGTCAAATTTTTTTAACCTAATTCGTCACTATGAATTTCTCCTTCTCCTTTGTTTCTTTGATTTAGTTATAGCTCCACGTTAGACATGAATGCAGAAAGGAAATAGCAATTGCTAAAATATGTTCAATACTACTATCATTTTTTTAATGATCACAAGGAAATAGCAATAAGATGGAAGTGAAATGCAGGAGGTTCTTGACCAATTATAGGTGCATTGTGCCCAAGAGCGAAATAAATTCCTGATTTAGTAACACAATGTGTATGCCTGATCTGTTACATTGTTGTTGGAAGAATTTATTCACCTACCTAAATTGTTGGTACACACCCATCCCACATCGGGAGTCTGAGTGAAGTTTTGAGTCTAAGTGAAGTTGAAAGTTGTATATAATTCCTGTTCAACCCTAATTAGTTTGAGGCTTTTTTGAATAACCCAAAAACAAATCCGTGCGGGCTTGGTCCAAAGCGGACAATATCAAATGTTTGTTGCAGTCGACAATCCGAACAAGTGCATGTTAGTTATGATAGAGGACTTGATTTGCTTCTTATGTCATTAGGTGGTTATAAACGACATTAACGTCTGAATTTGATCAAGATACACACTTGGAATATAATTCTAACTTGGCTTATATTTTTAGGTGGAGATGTACTACTCATTGCTGAATTTTGTCGTCAGATTGCTACCTTTAACGGATTTAAGAAGTAGCATATCTTTAAGCAATGGTTCTGTAGTTCTATGCTTCAACTAACTACTTTTTCAATCAACATACGTGTACGTTTTAATAGAGAATCAATTACAAAAAAAATTGTTGGCAATTCGTAATCTTTTAATACTACTATATAAAGAAAAGTTCAAGGAGGATAGCCTCTTTAGCTTGTGAAGGGCATACATGAATTTTGAGATATGAGTGTGCGACGATTCATTGCTTAGCAACACACTAGTCCCATTTGATCACTTACACATAATTCTATCTAAATTAGAGCAAGAATTCTCAGATTAACGCGTGTATGCGATCATTTATTCGTTGTTTGACCTTTTGTGCAACAATGTGCAGATCACTGCCGACACTAAGGTGAGCGTAGACGAGGTGAAGAGCTTTGCCGAAGAAGAAGGGTTGTTCTTCATAGAGACCTCGGCCCTCGACTCTACCAATGTGATGAAGGCATTTGAGATCTATGACAAGGTCAGCCGGAAGATCCTCAATTCGGACTCATACAAGGCCGACCTGTTGGTCAGCCGGGTCAGGCTAGCCAACGGGGTTGGCTTGTCAAAACAGCACCGTGGCGTCATGTCTTGCTGCTTGAGATGAGTCATGAGTTTCAGAGTATTTTGCTTTTATAAAAAGATCTCTTTGTTTTTTTTTATTCATAAATGAATAGAATCTTTTTGTTCTTTATATCTCCTTCACGTGTTACCTTTTGCATTATTAATACACCTCATATTTTCGACAATATGTTGTCGTAACATGGAAATGAAGTGTATTAAAGTATAACTTAATCCATGGATGTGTATGAAATAATCATATGAGGGGGTGTTCGGTTTGTAAGATTGTATCCGAGATTAAATTTGTAATGTGTTTGGTTCATGAGACTCAATCCCACAACTCAATCTTAGATGAATAATCATGGGATAATTAGTCATAGTTAACCCTCACTATAAATAATCTCACGACTCAATCCTAGATTATATCTTATCATTATTTTATCTTGAAAATCGAACACCACTTGTGAATTATGATAGATTAGTCACAGTGTTGCACCATAATTAAAGTTCATTTTCTTGCATTTCTCTCTCCCTCTCTCGGGCTCTCCGGCCTACAAGTTATATAGTAATGTAGTACTTACTATCTTGATAGTCCTTTTTTTTATCATAATTTAGTAATATGATGAATTATCGGTATTATTGCATGTTGGAACTACACAACAAAAAAGGGAGTGTGTGAATCTCACCCTCATATAAGATGGGTTACTATTATTTTATTTCTTCTATTTTTGTTGCAATTATTCACCGGCATATAATGCCCTGTGTCACATTTTGTAGAATGGTAAAATTTCTTGTTCAACATGAGTTATTCATGGTTGAGTTGAGAGTTAATAAACCTTTGACTTGATTGGTAAATAAAAGTAGATTAGGAAATAAAAACTGATAGACTACACAGACTGGTCCCTGCGACTTATGTAACGGCTAATATATAGGCGAATATCTGGCTACAATTTAGGAAAGTTTTCCGATTTTTTTAAGTGGGACAAACTTCATAATCAAAAGTATGTGTACCAGTTCAGAAATAAATAAACAGAAAGTGACAATTAGCCGTTTAATTAATTACAAATCTATTTGTTTTTGAATTACGATGTTTTGAATTTAGATATATACTACTCCATTTAGTTTGAAGTTTTTTACTGCATATAAAAAAGCAAAAACATAAAGATTGCAACTCATTATCATATTGATAAAGAAATTGAGTGTGCAGTAGAGTAAGTATGTTGGAATTTCTTTTGAAACTCCACCCATCACAAATATAAACACAAGCTTCCTCTCTCTCTCTCTCTTAAAACACCTTTTTTCACCTCTCTACGATTAAGCTCGTCGTCGCCTCCACCACCCCTCCTAATCCTCGCCGTCCTCTTGGCAGCAGCCTCCCAGTCACAGGTCGCCACGTGTACCAAACAGTCCTTCAACAACAACAAGCGCTACACCTTCTGCAACGACCTCCCCTCCCTCAACTCGTACCTCCACTGGGACTTCGACGAGCCCCAATCCACCCTCTTCGTCGCCTTCATTGCCACCCCTTCCAAGCCCGACGGCTGGGTCTCCTCCGGCATGGCCGGCTCCCAGGCCCTCCTCGCCTTCCAAGGTCTGGTTCGACGTCAAGGAATCCTCCGCCGGCGTGATCACCATTATAAAGAATGAGTGTGTGAGCTTTGCGTGGTGTGTTATGTAGGTATTTGCATTGCTATTGAGGCCCAAGAAGAACCATAAAATTCGCATCTACTGGAAGGTGTACCATGAGGGAGTAGGATATTCAGTTGCTGTTGTTGGGATCTGATAAAAGTAGGTTTTGGAATAGGTTTTTTCTCATTCACACAAATGAGTACATTCTACACGCCTCTTTATAGGCTAAAGATTACAAACCAGTGTAAGATCATTCTCCCAAATCTAATCTTCTATACAAGGTAAAAATCAATTACTCCCTCCGTCCCCTAATAGGAGTCGCTCTTTGACCGGACACGAGTTTTAAGAAATATAGAGAAAAGATGGTTGAAAAAGTTAGTGGAATATGGGACCCATATTTTTATATTGGTTTTATAATAAAATGTGAGTGGAGTGAATTAGTGAAATGTGGGGCCTACTACCATTTATGGTAAAAATGAAGAGTGACTCTTAATGGGGGACGTCCCAAAATGGAAATTAGCGACTCTTATTTGGGGACGGAGGGAGTAATTTAATTCCTAATCTCCTCATTTAATTGTGATTGCAGGGAATCGGGTCCTTGATTCTTGAGGATCTTCTCTCCAACACTCCCCCTCAAGTTAAGTAATGGGATCCCCAATACTTAACTTGTCTAGTACACTTCGAAACGAGTGTGAACTCACTGCTTTTGTTAGGATGTCCGCTAGTTGATCCTCTGACTTGACGTATGGTAACTCCACCACTTTTGTATCAATTGTATCCTTTATAAAGTGTCGATCTACCTCAACATGTTTGGTTCGGTCGTGTTGCACTGGATTTTCGGATATGCTAATAGCAGCCTTGTTGTCACACAGCAGGCGACATGGTTGGACGGACTTGAGGTCGAGTTCGGTCATAAGTCTTCTGAGCCACAATACATCAGTCAATCCACTCTTTATCCCCCGAAATTCTGCCTCGGCACTTGATAATGCCACCACCTTCTGCTTCTTACTCCTCCATGTCACCAAATTACCTCCCACAAAGGTAAAATATCCCGCAATCGATTTTCTGTCATTTGGATTTCCTGCCCAATCTGCATCCGTGTAGCCATGGATCTCTAAGTGCCCGTGTTTCTTGAACAATACTCCATGTCCCGGTGTTCCTTTCAAGTACCGCACTATTCTTAACACTGCCTCCCAGTGTTCTTCTTGGGGGGCATGCATAAACTGACTTACAATCCCAACGGCGTAAGCAAGATCTGGTCTGGTGTGTGATAGATAGATGAGTTTTCCGACCAATCGCTGATATCTCCCCCTGTCCGCCAATTTGGCTCCTTCCCGAATCTGAAGTCCATGATTTTGGACCATTGGAGTGTCTACTGGTTTGCAGTCCATCATCCCCGTCTCTGCTAGGATGTCAAGCACGTACTTCCTCTGATTGATAAAAATTCCTTGTTTTGATCTAAGTACCTCTATTCCTATGAAGTACTTCAAGTGACCAAGATCCTTCATCTCGAATTCCTTGGACAGATTCTTCTTCAGCTGGCCTATCTCTTCCTCATCATCTCCTGTAATAATCATATCATCAACATAAATGATGAGACATGTAATCTTACCATTCCTCTTTTTCAGGAACAGGGTGTGATCTGAGTTGCTTTGGTGGTAGTCATATTTCTTCATCACCTCAGTGAACCTCCCGAACCATGCTCTAGGAGATTGTTTGAGTCCATACAACGTTTTCTTGAGCTTGCAGACGTCTCCGCTTTGGAAGTCTCCGCTAAACCCAGGTGGGGGAACCATATAGACAGGTTTGGATAACTCTCCGTGTAGGAAAGCATTGGTGACGTCGAACTGATGCAGGGGCCAATCTCGATTAGCTGCTATCGAGAAAAGTACTCTTACTGTATTAATCTTGGCAAATGGTGAGAAGGTTTCTGCATAGTCGATGCCGTAAGTCTGCGTATATCCTTTTGCCACTAGCCTCGCCTTATATCGGTCAATAGAGCCATCGGGTCTCCTCTTGATTGTAAATACCCACCTACATCCCACAGTTGATGCTCCTTTTGGCAATTCACTGACTTCCCAGGTCTTGTTCTTTAATAGAGCATTCATTTCTACGGTCATTGCGCCTCTCCAATGTTTAACCTGCATTGCTTCTTCGGCTGTATAGGGAATCTCCTCTTCCTCGTAAAGGGCAGCCTCAAATGCCCTAGCCATCTTGGTTAGATTTCCCTTCACAAAGTTTGCCACCGCATACTGGCTTTTCCTCCCGATCTTTTCGGGAGAGAACCGCTTTGGTAGTACTCCACGAGTACTTCGTGGTGGAAGTATATATCGACCCGTGTTTTCATCCAAGGCTGAGTCTATAATCTCTGCATCAGTAGGATCAGTAATAGAGATACTTTCTTGAGGTGTATCAGGAATTACCTCAGGTGCCTCGGATATCGGTTGAGGAGAGACACTTGGAGGCGGTTGTTGATGAGACTCTGTTGTGGTTGAGATTTGCTCGGCGACAGTGCTAACCTTTTCTGTTGGGTCCTCCTTGGAGAGATTTGACTCAGGCACAAACCAACTTAGGTAGTCCACTGTGTTTCGTGACTCACTCTCCCCCTGACTACCAAGGTGGGTGTGGTAATAGAATTCTGTTTCCAAGAAGTTACAATTCATTGTGGTTACTACCCGTTTTGTAGTTGGATCTAAGCATCTATATCCCTTCTGGTTAATCCCATATCCCACAAAGACACACCTAGTCGCACACGGGGATAGTTTTGTTCTTTCATGTTTTGGAATATGGACATAGACAGTACATCCGAAAACTTTGGGATATCAAGGGGAGTTTTTTTGTTTAGGATTTTAGTGGGAAGTCGGTTCATAAGGTAAATGGCGGTGGCAACAGCTTCGGGCCAGAAGTGGGTAGGTACTTTAGATTCAAGCATCAATGCTCTGGTAATTTCGAGGATGGTTCGGTTTTTTCTTTCTGCCACCCCATTCTGTTCTGGTGTATAAGGGCAAGAGGTTTGATGGATTAGGCCTTTTTGGGTAAAGAAGTCTGTCATTCTTTGGTTGACGAATTCACGCCCATTGTCGGATCGAAGGGTTTTAATTGTGGTTTGAAATTGGGTTTGGATGAGGTTAAAGAAAAGGATAAATTTATCAACTACCTCAGATTTGTGTTTTAGGAAATAGTTCCATGTCATCCTAGTACAATCATCTACAAAAATCACAAAATATCGCAAACCATTCCCCCCGGCAATAGGTGCAGGCCCCCACACATCAGCATGAACAAGGGAAAAAACAGAATTCATACGAGTATTTGTAGATTTAATTGATTGTCTGTGGCTCTTGGCCAAAACGCAAGTCTCACAAGAAAAGTCTGTTGGAATAGAAAGTTTAGGAAACAATAACTTAAAATAACCAGGAGATGGGTGTCCCAGTCGTTGGTGCCAAAGCCAAATTTCTCTGTTAGTGGACCCGTGAGCCAGCATCGCACTGCCTTGTTGAGCTATCTCGTCCACATAGTAGAGTCCTTGACTTTCAGTGCCACGCCCAAGTATCCTCCTCGTCCGAATATCCTGCAAAATACAGAAGTCGGGATGCATCAGTAAGGTGCAATTCAACTCTTTCGTTACATGGCTTATAGACATCAGTCTCTGAGACAAGGTCGGGACATAGAGACAGTTTGATAATTTCAAGGTGGGGGATATTTCAATGGTACCCGCCCCCGCCACAGTAATCAATTCACCACTTGCGGTCTCGATATAAGATTTAGTAATACTACTAAAGTTAACAAAATCATCTTTATTAGGGGTCATAGTGTCTGTGGCTCCACAATCAAATATCCATCCTCTTTTGTCTCCCAAATTATCCCTTTTAACGGTAAATGCAGCGGAAATACGGTCCAAGGGCTCAAATTGATTTCTAAGTAATATAGGGCTTAATTGCTTAAATGGCCAAAAATCTGGGGGTTTTTCACAATAATTCATAATCTGGGGTTCATTATGTAATTTTCCAGGAGTGGGGTGGCTGGCATGCAATTTCCGGGGTGAGCATTCTAATTTCATAGAGTCCAGGGGGGGGGGGGGGGGGGTTTGTAATTTACTGAAACTTAATTCTATATTTGGGAAATTAGGGTTAGGGATTTCATCCCCTAACCCGTTACCTCCTTCGCCGCCTCCCCAATTTCGATTCTCTGCTCTTCCGGCAAAATTGCCGGCGCCGATCAGTCCACCTCCGTTCCCGCCTCCGCTGGGGGCCTCCGGTTCATCCCTCTGCTTGCCTCGACCGGTTGTCGCCTCCCGATTTCCGATCGCCATTTTCTCCATCTCTCGGTTGACCGAGATTCCGGTCGCCATCTTGGCTTTCGCCGTTTGCCTTTCCTCCCACCATTCGGGATATCTGTGCAATTGAAAGCACGTTTCCCGTGTATGCTTTTGCATCCCACAGTGAGAGCACCAAAGCTTTGATTTATCCACCGGTTTGTTCCCCGGGCGATGAGCGGTGGTGGTGCTGTTCTGGCGTGGGGTTCCGCTTCGGTAGCCTTGTCGTTGCCCCTGCGCCGCTAACCCATGTCCGATTCCTTCTCCTCCGTGGCCGTGGGTGCTGGTTTTTTGGGATTCCGGTGGCCCTAACCGTCGTCGGGCCGCCTCCTTCTTAACCCACCCGTATGCGGTTTCCAGTGGGGGCGGTGACACCTCCTTGAGGATGTCGCGTCTGACTCCTTCGTGCTCCTCGTTAAGGCCGGCCAGAAAGCGGAGTAATCGCTTGGTGTTGGTGTAGACTCTGAATTGATTCACCCCTTTCTCACAGCAGTCGACCGGTTGCTTCTGACACCGGTCGATGTTGATCCACATACCGTGGATTTTGCGGTAATACGTCTCGAGATCCATACTCCCATGTCTAATTGTGTTTGCTTGATCTTCCAGGTCATACACGAGATAGAGGTCGGCCTCGCTCTCGAATGTGGTGGCTAGGCTATCCCATATAGCCTTAGCCGATTGGTGGTGGGCAAAATCTGCTATAATATCGTTCTCAATATTATCCACGATCCAAGAAAAAACGATTAGGTCTGTTTCTTCCCAATCGTCGTAGTCCTTGGTTCCCGGCAGTGGTGGAGCCGGCTTTCCGGTTATGTGGGAGTAGCCTCCCCTGCTCCCAATCGCAACCTTCATTAGCCGCGACCATAACGGGTAATTCCCTCCATTGAGTTTGAACGCAACAGTTACGTTCTTACTCGCTCGAATCTTACTGCTTGATGACTCTGATTCTGATTCTGTCGGTTTCTTATCGTCTGACATTTTGATGTTTGTTGGGATACTGATTTGGGTTTGTTTGCTCTCTGATTTTGGTGAATTGGCCGAGTTTGGTATGGAACGGGCAGTGATGAAGCTATATTCTGAGCCCTAGTTCGAACCTGCTCTTGATGCCATGATAAAAGTAGGTTTTGGAATAGGTTTTTTCTCATTCACACAAATGAGTACATTCTACACGCCTCTTTATAGGCTAAAGATTACAAACCAGTGTAAGATCATTCTCCCAAATCTAATCTTCTATACAAGGTAAAAATCAATTAATTTAATTCCTAATCTCCTCATTTAATTGTGATTGCAGGGAATCGGGTCCTTGATTCTTGAGGATCTTCTCTCCAACAGGATCATCAACGAGTTCAAAGGGGTGGACATATTGCAGCCTGACACCAAATGGAAGCGTGCATACATTATTGTGATCGCGCTTCTTGGAGGCATTGCCTTGTTGCTGGCGGCCTTCACTTGGGTCTTCGTATTTAAGAGGAAAATGGCCGACTATTCTACCAAACCGTATCAACCCTACAATAACCGACACAGTAGGCAACAACCTCTACCCCCATAATATTAGTAATATATGGTTTATTTTATTTTATTTGACTCCACTTAGTTCATAATTTTAAGTTGTGGCACAACTTGCCCAATATGAAATGTTTCATTTTGAGTGAGTTGAGAGGAGTATATTTTTCTTTTTGTTATTGTTTATAATATTATTAATAGTTTAAAATGTTATGAATACTTATTCTAATTACTAGGGGTGATTTCACTACAAATGTTATTTACTAATAAGTTTTCCAAAACTTATGGATATTTATGTTTTGTTGATCACAATTGTTGAGCTATGTTTTTTTCAATTATCTGCTTTTTTTCCTCTTTGATATCTACTCACACATATTTTCTTTATTTACTTATCGTAGTCTAACTAGCTCATACTCTTTTATCATTAGTCACACTTCTTTTCTTTGTCATTTATTTTATTTATTTTACTCCTCTTATATCAAACTTAAAATTATATAAATCTTTATATTATTTTGAATTCTTATTATCTATAATTTCATTAAAATTTGTATTCATTACTTAAAAATCTTATGTCTCGTACATAGCACGGGTATTAACACAAGTTTATATAAATCCTCAGTTAATTAATACTCCTAAGTCATTGTAATTAAAAATATATAATAGCTAAAACGGTTAATTTTTCAAGTTAGATTATTTTAAATATAAAAGAAAATATATATTACTCCCACTACCTTTTAGAGAAGAAATCCAAAAGGCGAGGTTGAGAATCGAGTAAAACTTAAATCAAGATTTGGTGTCTTGTGTTACTTTATAATTCAAACATTTCAACAAAGAAAAAGGGGCTCTTTAGTAAAAGAAAGAATAAATGAATATCACGCCATATCTTGAATTTTAGTCAGATATATGTTTTTTTTCTTTTATTTTATGGAATTCTAAAAGTTATGTTATGAATACACGGCTTACACAACAAGTGAGTATTAAGTCTAAGAGTAGTGATCTAGGGAAACCATTGCTTAAATGCATAACTAAAGAACAAGAATTTAGTTTATTATAAGAGTTATAAAAGTGATTTAGTTCACTACATGAAGGAGTGAATCAAAACGCCATTACAGTGAACTAAATCTTGACGTAGTAAATACTTCACTATAAAGGTATTTTGGTTCACTCCTTTTTTTAATTTCATATTGTGAACTAAAGCGCTTATATAGTGAACTCTAGTTATGTCAGTAATATTAGTTATACTTTGATAATTTCTCTTAAGTCTAATATTATAAATAAGTTGTCCGCAGGGGCGCAGTTGGTTCTGGAGGGGCAGATTTGTAAAAATGACCAAGGATCAAATCTCACTACTGTCGTGTAGTTGCAACGCAACACCTCTCAAGCACAAGTATGAAGGTGGGCTTCTGGCAGGCAGTGGGTTAGGCCCTCCCCCTTAGCGGGTCACTGTGTATCCTAATTTAACACCCCTGACAATACTGTCGGACTGAGAAGTGGGGGCCTTTTGGTTGTGGTTTCAACCTTTTTTATATGAATATTATAAATAAGTTAAATAAACTATTTTAGTGGGGCTGATCGAATTGATACTTCAAAGTTGAAACGGTCGACGCCTAGGATTTTAATTCATTTTTTTTTTCTTACTTACCCACTTTTATCTCGTATGCACTAAAGATTATTTATTCTAGAGTAAATGTCAAAATTGGTCCTGAACATATGTTCATTTTATCATTTTGGTCATAAACTTTATCTTTTGCATTTTTTGGTCATGTACATTTCAAATCGGATCACAATTGGTCATCCGTTAACAATTCCGTTAATATTTAACGGTCAGTGATTTAAATCACAATTTTAACCAACTTAAACAATTTTTAATTATTTAATCATCAAAATTATTTTTTTAAATAAAATCATAAAATATTTATTTCAATTGCCACTTTCATCTTCTTCCTCCACTTTCATCAATGGCGTACGTGGAATCGATCTTGCAGAAATGCATCTTCTTCCCTCAAATCCGCAAAGGTGAGGAATTGAATGGGGAGATGGTATGTTTTGGCGTAAAGCGGGGCAATAAGTGTCCTGACAGAGTTCTCAACGACGCAAATAGTTGGCTTGAGGCGGCCGGATCTCTCCTTGGCGAAACGGTAGATGGTGGCGATGAGCATCATCAAATGAATGGTGGCATTCACACAAATACTTGAGCCTCGACCTGTTCTGATCGCCCCTCGCCTTTAATTCACACAAAGCAATTTGCCATTCATTAATTAATACATGAAATCAAATCTGATGATTGATGGCGGGCAGGCTTACGGATTTCGGTTGTTGGAGACTGCAATCTGTTTTTGCCATGACGAATTACAGCTGCGCTAATCTCCTCTCCTATGTCTGCTTCTTCTTCGTCTTCCGATCTAGAGGGATTTTTTGTTAATGAGAGAGAAGAGAGGATTTGAGGGAAGAAGATGCATTTCTGCAAGATCGATTCCACGTACGCCATTGATGAAAGTGGAGGAAGAAGATGAAAGTGACAATTGGAATGAATAATTTATGATTTTATTTAAAAAAATAATTTTGATGATTAAATAATTAAAAATTGTTTAAGTTGGTCAAAATTGTGATTAAAATCGTTGACCGTTAAATATTAACGGAATTGTTAACGGAGGACCAATTGTGATCCGATTTAAAATGTACAGGATCAAAAAATTCAAAAGATAAAGTTTATGACCAAAATGATAAAATGAGCATATATTCAGGATCAATTTTGACATTTACTCTTTATTCTATTTAATGACTGTAACACCTTCTGATTCGAATAAATTTGAAATTGACGCTAGATCTGTGAATATATGTTCCTTTTTTTATTGAAGAATCTCAAACATATTTCCCGCTCATCTTTGGCCGTTGATGAATTGAATATATTTAGGAGACAAAGACTCTAATTAAGTCCACGTCGACATAATATGATATTGATGGCGTTGCAATTATTTGGATGTAATCACGATGCACCCGTGACGAATTTTTTATAATGGGCCCAATTTCCTTTTTCTCCTTTGAAATAGTTATAATTAGGTTTTATACATCATTGCATCATCACACCATATCATTTTGCACCCCACTACCAAATTAAATTTATATCATATCAACCTTTTGAATTACTCTATAAAGTGTTGGAGATAGACGTGAATGTACACACCTTATGAGTTATGATTTAGTTAGATGTTTTTGTTTGAATTTAGTTAAATAAGTTGGTGATTAATCCGCTATTTATGCGTGAGTTATAAAATCAGAAGGAAGACGTGTTTTAAGGGGATTTCAAGTGGAAGTAAGTCAAATTAATTATATTTTCAACGGCTTTGAAATGCAGGTCATGTGGACCTTAATTTGTGGCAGTTGACTTAAGTAGATTAAAAAAATGATAGCAATATGGACTTCTTTACCATTAACCTTAACCATGTAGATAAAAATCCGATCATCAAATTAATCACTCCATATTTAGGGTAATCGAATTCTATTGTATTATGATTTTTGTGTGTAAATATTATGGAGGAGTTCAATTCAATTTCTCCTCCTAATTTAGAAGGCGAAATTTAATTTCATTTAATTGAGATGAAAACTATATCATTTACTAATAATATGAAACTGCCTTATATCATGGCGAAATTCAGCCACGTTTGATAGAAATTTAACAAATTGCACTAGGAAAGTCGTCCAGGAGTATTTTCACGATAATTATTAAGAATACAAATATAGGAAGATAATTGAAAATATTACTACTATATTTATATAAAAAGAAAAATATAAAAGAATTGTGATTTACTATATTTTTATAGAAAAAGGTGTTGTGATTTATACAGAGTCGGTTACTAATTAAATCAAAGAAAATTTAAATTTTGAATCGATCTCATGAAATCATAAGGTCGGCCATAGTCATCTTGCATATGTTATATGTTTGCATATCATTACGACATAAAAACAAAAGAAACAAATTATTACTACTAAACTAACCTGTGAAATTTGATTAACGGCAACCGAATAATTTTTTTTTAAAAAAATGTTATTTGATTGCATTGTTTGTTAGGAGTAGTATCTTTTTTAAATTGTAAATCGTCTGTTTATATCGATTAAAAATTTAAAAGACTTTTGTTGCAAGTCTCTGTCTACTTTTTCTAGTAAAAGCAATACTCTCTAGCATATGGAATGGGGCACGACGACGTGGAATTTAATTCCTATAGTTGTGGGCTTCTAACATAGTTTGTTGGACAATTAGCAATATGACAAATCATGAAAGCACTAATCATGGAGAAATTGTCAATCCAGTGGAGTAACAAAATCCAATTATTTTTGTCTACTTTATATTAAGTGGCCCGAATTCCCACTACTTCTCATCATTTTCTTATATAGTTTAAGACCTTAAGTTGAATGCTTATATAATTGATGATTTGATTCAGTTCAGAACAATACATTCCAAGAAACATTTACCGACCCACGCCTTTTTTAACGACTTTATGTCGACAAGAGATTTTTATGTTAGGCACCTACAATATTTTTATCTACTCGATTAATGTGTAAAAGAAAAAAAATGAAGAAAACAAACATTGTGCTACTAGTCTTATAAGATTACCATTTTAGTGGAAAATTTATTTATTGCCTAAAATCAAAGGCAAAAATTATTAGTCAACCCTTTGTCCATTACTACAATGCAAAATCATTGGCTTTCCAAATAAATTTTGAAAATAATGAATAATTCATTTTCTAAACTATTTTCGGTCAATTACAATTTAAAAGTTTCAAAGTAATAAAAAGTAATTGATGCATTGAAAAAAAAATCAGTAAATTTTCCTCCATAAGTATTAGTAATTTATTTATTTTCATAGATTTATAGATACATTAGATTATGTTTCGGTATAGAAGTTTGTTTTTAAAATGTGATTGCTCTGTTTGTAGTAGAGATCCAAAGTGTTTAATCGACATGTATGTTCATATTTGTTTAGTTTCAAACTTATTCTATTTTATATTTATAGTTTTTTCAATAAATCAATACTATTTTTTTAATTGTTACTACACTCTATGTAATGCCATTTTCTTATTTTAATAAATAAATGACAATATGAAAATAATATGGTGAAAATAAATTGAGTCTTGCATCTCACTAGGGTTAACACTAGTCAGTAATAACATCATCCAGTTATATCTCTTTTTTTTGTATCGATGAACATAATTTCTTCATAAAATAGAAGGCTAATGATTTAAAAAATATTAATGGTCCAAATGTCGTGCACATAAAAGTCAAATTAAATTGTTTTTCTCCTTTTTTGATTAATTCCTCTCCTTTTCCCAGTACAGTGTTTAATATTGTTAAAGTAAAGGTTTTTTTTTGCTTTATTCAATTCCAAACATTTTGAGAATTTCATAGAAAATAAATCAGATTAAATGATTAAATCTATATAGGCGCGGCGCTATTCAAATAATCTTATCCAACATTAGCATACCTAATTAATGATTAGGTATGCAGCTAGCTAAAGCTAAATGAACGGTAAAAAGTGGGAAACACAAAGCATCATATTGTTTGTAGTAGTACGTAATTAAGATGCCAAACTATGTTAAAAAAAGGTAATTGACGTTTACATTAACAAAAAGACGAAGAAAAGATGGTTATTTTTGCATGGGGCAAACCTAAAAAGCAGGCATAATCAACTTTACCCAATATTAGTTATTCGAAAATACTACTCCTAAATAGTCGCTTTTCTTCAATGTTAGGATCTTATAGTAAAATTAGGTATCCACTATTCCAGCTGGAAATAAATATACACCGCACTAACGATATCAACAAATCTGCAATATGATACACACACAAACACAAACACAAACACACAAAAATGAACTTTTATTTTTTTAAATGAAAAAACTATCCCCTACAAAACTTTTGAAATCAAATGAGAAAAACTAAACATTACTGTAGTATTATTTAATAGCTATATAGCACTCACAAACAAAACAGAACTTTTATTTCAAAATGTCGTTTACAGAATCTAAAAAAAAAGAGGACAGTATAATAAATAAAAATGTGTTAAACCATTCCCGTGAGCAATGTGAAAAATCATTCACAAATTATCTAAATTCCAAAAATGGAAACCCCAAGCATCGCACAGATCCCAAACACCCCCAATCCACTCCCCCACGCGCTCTCGCCTCCGCTAACATTTCCGCTCTGTCCTGCTCCGGGCGCCGCCGCGAAACCCGGCGCAGGCGCCGGGGCACCCCCCTCCGCCTCGGTGGCGAGCTGCAGAGTGCTCTTGGAGGCCAGATTATCGGGTGCGAAGGCGTGCTTGGCCGGGACGCCATCGACGACGGCCGATCCGACCTGCCAGACCTGATTGAGCGCGGCGGGGCCCTCCGGCAGCGCCAGCGTGGCGAATATAGTGATCGCGCCTTTGGAGGACTCGGCGCTCTTGGCGAGCACGCGGTAGGAGATCGGGGACTCGGAGATCGGGCCGTAGGAGGAGATGTTGTACGTTTTGACTATTGTAGATCCGTTGGGGGCGGCGAAGGCGACCAGAGACTGGGCGCCGACCATGCCGGTGGCGGTCGGGTTGAGGGCCCAGGCTACCCAGCCGTCTGGCTTGGCGGGCGGGGCGGTGAAGGCGACGGAGAGCGTCTTGGCCGCGGCGTCGTAGTTCCAGTGGAGAGAGGCGTCGAGTGTGGAGAGGTCGGTGCAGTTGGGGAATGTGAGGTTGTGTTTGGAGAATGGTTGAGTTTTGCAGGTGAGGGACAATGCCGGAGAGGAGAGGAGAGAGACGGTGGCGACGAGGAGGAGGAGGAGAGAGGCCATGGCTGGTTGTGTTTTGTGGAGAGGAGAGATATTTACGGAAGGGTTTATATAGAGACTAAATTCCAATAATTCTATTTTTTAAATTGCTAATAATTCATATTCCATATTTTGTATACAAGGTGGGAAAGATTCTGTTCCCATAAGAATTTGAGAATGGAACATATGGTCATTCACCTTCTATAACTAAAATAATCTCACAATTTATAATTTCACAACTTAATCCTAAATGGATTTGAGAATGGAACATATGAAATATGTAACTTATAATTTAATCGTAAATGGATAATTATGTGCTAATTAGTCATAGTCACCTTCTACAACTAAAATAATCTCACAACTTAATCATAGATGGATTATCGTATAATAATTAATTATGGCAACCGAACAACACCTAAATATACAAGTTTAGTGTTACTTCAATTAAATTTTATGTAAATTGTAAATATAAACAATATAATAATTGTCCCGAACTATTTAATCATATTTACATACATATGCAGGATGCTATTGCTAAGTATAATTAAGTGAGCACAAAGTCAAGTGAGAGTAATTTCTTTCGTCATACCTACAGAAATCATATTATTGAAAACGCATTTATGAATATCAGTTGGGAGGGTAGAGAATTTGTTAGGAAACAAATGTAGTAGACCAGAGATGTAATAAATTAAAGTTAAAGTGTGTGTATACAGAAAATGTTAATTTTATATAATCAGGGCGTGGTTTTGGTTATACGACCTGCGACCATAAATCATACGTATACTTAAAAATGAGGAAAAATCTTTTTTTTTTTGTTACGGAGGGATGTTACACGACGTTGGCAGAATGCACACTTACAATATGTGAATGGGTATTTTTTGGATTAAAAAAAGGTGAAATAATCGAGAATAGAAACACATGAGTGAATGTGTGTTCGCGGAATGGAATCCAAATGGCACTTGATGAATTGGGTTTATTAGTGTTGGTTTTAAGAGTGGCAACATAAAAATAAGAGCTTCCACAATAGCGCCTAGCGCACCGCCTAGCGATTTTCGCGAAAAAAAACCGTCTAGCGCTCGGCGGCTCCGTGGCGCTAGGCGGTGCGCTAGGCGATCCGCTAGGCGCTATTGCAGCGTCCGGATCGCCTAGTGCACCGCCTAGCGCGAATTTTTAATTTTTTTTTATTTCCGAAACACTATATATACGCGACTTGCCCGTCATTTTCATTCGCACCACTTGTATTAACGAGTACTCTATCTATCTTAATTTCTGTACAAGATCAACACCTAGAAATGAGTAACGCCGGTGGTAGTGGTGGGAACGGTGGGGATGCTGAGGAGTACGAGCGTATAATGAACGAAGCGCTAGAGGCCTATACGAACCGTGAGATTGATCAATGGATGCAGAGGGCCTTGCAGCCGGCGGTACCTCGACCTCGACCAGTGGTACACCGCCGAGCGGTGATTGATCGTGATCACGTAGCTGCACATCAGCGCCTATACGAAGACTACTTCGCACAGGAGCCGCGGTTCAACGCCAACCTTTTCAGGCGCCGTTTTAGGATGAGCATGTCCCTGTTTATACGTATTGTTAACGGATTGGAGCAACGATATCTGTATTTCCGCTTTAGGCACGATGCGTCTGGCAGACCCGGCCACACTCCTATTCAAAAGTGCACTGCGGCAATCCGGCAGTTGGCCTATGGAGGCGCTGCAGACATGTGGGACGAGTACCTCCACATCGGTGAGACGACTGCCCTGGAGTGTATGAAGTATTTCTGTCAGGGCGTGATTGAAATATTCGGTGACCAGTACCTTCGAAGCCCTACCCCTGATGACTGCCGGGATCTGCTGCGGATGCACGGGGAACATCATGGGTTCCCAGGGATGTTAGGCAGCATAGATTGTATGCATTGGGAGTGGAAGAACTGCCCCGCCGCCTGGAAGGGGATGTACACTACCGGCTACAAGGGAAAGAATCCCACGATGATCCTCGAGGCCGTAGCTGATTACCTGCTGTGGATTTGACATGCGTATTTTTGGATAGCCGGTTCGAACAACGACCTCAACGTCCTCAACTCGTCGCCACTTTTCAACGAGCAGTGTCAGGGTGTCGGTCCGGCCATCAGTTTTGTCGCCAACGGCAACCGACATGATATGGGCTACTACTTGGCGGATGGGATATACCCTAGGTGGCCCGTCTTTGTGAAGACGATCCGATGCGCATCAGATGAGCGGAAGCCCTACTTTGCGGCACGACAGGAGTCGGCGCGCAAGGACGTGGAGCGCGCATTTGGTGTGCTCCAGTCTCGATGGGCGGCAGTTAAGGGGCCAACGCGTTTATGGCATGTCGACTGCATTGCAGATATAATGTACGCATGTATTATCATGCACAACATGATTGTCGAAGATAAAGGTGGACAACTGACTGATTGGGCCAACGATGATAATGAAGCCGGTCCAAGCCACGGCGTGGCCGCCCCCAACGTACGGAGTGGAGTACCTCACGATGAAGACGACCGCCTCCAAGCACATGCCGACATGCGCCAAACGGAGGCTCATATTCGACTCCAAAAGGATTTAATTGAAGAGTTATGGGCGTGGAGGACTGCACGGCAGTAGTTTTTTTGTTAATTATGTAATTTTTTTAATTAATGTACTTTTTAAATTTTAATAATATTATTGAATTTTTTCGTATATGTATCGTAAATTAAATTGCGTATTTTGTGTGATTGTTAATTATTTGTTTTATATATTTTTGAGTGATGTGGCTATTGATGTGGCTGGGCTATTTATGATGTGGCTAGGCTATGGCTGAGCTATTTATGATGTGGCAGGAGGATTTTTAGTGTTGATGATGTGGCAGGAGGAGTTTGTGGCTAGGCTATTGCTGGGTTATTCCTATTGTGGATGGCCTAACAGATTTCTGTATTTTTACAGATAATGGACCTTCAGAGAAAGAGAAAGGGAAGTCATTTTTGGGGAGATGGTGCGTTTGGCACACGCATACACAAACATGACAACGTGAGGAGTAGAATTTGGAGGCATGCGCACGATGCGTGATGCTTCTTTCTTTTTTTTCCAAATATTATTACTATTATTAAATCTTAGTCTCCTAGAATATGCTACTTTTGATTTTCGT
Organism: Salvia splendens; assembly: GCF_004379255.2. Lineage (NCBI taxonomy): Eukaryota > Viridiplantae > Streptophyta > Magnoliopsida > Lamiales > Lamiaceae > Salvia > Salvia splendens. The sequence goes on from NC_056033.1 coordinate 13,575,579, forward strand.
CATTCATTCCATCACAAAATAATTTCCTTGGTTAAATTGGACCCAAATAGCTGCCTATAATTATAAATTTATCACTTTTTAAATACTCCCTCCGTCTCAGTTTAAGAGTCATATTTTGCTATTTCCGTCCGTCCCAATTTAAGAGTCTCATTTAGAATTTACCATATTTGGACATAAAATGTAATCTCATTGTTGATGAAATTTACACTCAAATGCCATTACTTTCATAAAAAATAAAACAAAACAAAATCCTAAACATACAAAAAGTCAAAAGGGTCTCACTTTCCACTGCATCACTTCAATTATTACACACTCTAACAATCACTACCTCACTTCAATTATTACACACTTTAATAATTTCTTAAAACTCGTGCCCTAACTAAATTGCACTCCTAAACTGGGACAGAGGAGGGAGTATAAAAGATGCACTATTACTTATTTTTGACAAGGCAAAGGGTTTTGTGTACACACCACCCTTCTCTAGTTCTCCCTCTCCTCCATCATCGCTTATGCCTCCCTTGTACTGTTTGAGCGTGCTATGTGCGCGCACATGAGACTAACTCTTTTAACAAAATGCATATCATTATAATATACACTTTTATAGCTTCTGAATTTCGGACTTCGACTTTGCAGCTATAAGCATATCATCCACGTAGGAATAAGATAGATCATGGAACCATATCATCCACACCTTTCAGCTGAAGAAGTCCTTGTATGGACTAAAGCAGTCTCCAAGGCAATGGTATAAGTGATTTGACAGCTACATGGTTCAGATGGGATATATCAGGAGTTCGTATGATTGTTGCGTGTATCACAACAAAACTGATGATGGTTCCATGATTTATCTTGTTCTGTATTTGAGTATGCCTTGAATCTGTATGATGGTTCCATGATATGTTTCTATTTTAGGCCCTAATTGTTATATTGGGCCTAGCCCGTCGTTTGTGTGCCTATTTACATAGAAGTAGGGCACATTGAAAAATAATCTGAAGAGTAAAGGCCAAAATTGGTCCTGAACATATGCTCATTTTACGATTTTCGTCCTATACTTTATATTTTGAATTTTTGAATCCTGAACATTTAAACTCAGATCACAATTGGTCATGCACTAACTGTTCCGTTAGTTTTTAACGGTCAACGGGTTTAATTCCGATTTTGACCAAATTAAACTGTTAATTATGATTTTTTACTCCTTAATTATTTGGTTGAATAAAATTATCCGGTCACCTGAATAATCCCGAAGCTCCGCCAGAAAGAATAGGCGGTGAGTTTTAAGGCTCTCTTCTAAATTCAATTATTTCACTCTTTCTCAATGCGGAAACACTAGAGATCTGATTAGTGCATTTATCAAGTTTATTTTAGTTAGATTTTTCGAAGAAATGCCGATAAATATGTATAGATCTTTGTCATTAACATCTTAATGCTTCAAGATTGTGTTCCTCTTTCCGATTTTAATCAAATGTTATACGCTTGTACCTTTGTTTAGTCACATTCTTTTTTTTAAAAGTGATGGGTATATTACAATTCTCTAAATCCAGTGAATTATGGAATTGGGGCTCTAGGGCTTTCTTCAGTCCAATCGCCACCGCCGCCGCCGGTCTTGACTCCGGCAGCGGCGTCGAGCGACGCGGCGGAGGAGTTTGAGGCGTCGGAGAGGATTAGAAGCGGGCTGTTGGAGGATTTGTTTGGGGAATCTCGAGCTTATTGTGGGAAAAGGAAAGAGGGTTTTATTGGAGATTTGCATGATGATGAAGAAGAAGGTTTTGGGTTTGGGTTAATTATTTTATTTAGAATAAATAATTAAGGATATAATTAGGTAGTAAAAAATTATAATTAATAGTTTAATTTGGTCAAAATCGGAATTAAATCTGTTGATCGTTAAAAACTAACGGAACAGTTAGTGCATGACCAATTGTGATCCGAGTTGAAATATTCAGTATGCAAAAATTCAAAAGATAAAGTATATGACCAAAATCGTAAAATGGGCATATGTTCAGAACCAATTTTGGTCTTTACTCTAATCTGAATACAATTTGTTCTATGTTTCTTTCTCGTGGACGTAGCCAACATTGAACCATGTAAAGTATGTATCTCTTTACGTTTCTGTTTATCTCGATTACATAATTGTTCTATTATATCACAACACAAAGTCGAAGCAAATATTGAATGTCACTACGATATACTTATAATCCAACCAAGTATTATACTGTATCTAAAATGAGCTAAGCACCAGTTGGTCGGTGTTAATTTTGGTGAGTTTCATGAATATCGTGTAAGTCGACATAATTTGCCGACGACAACAAAAAGTAACTAGGGAAGAATGCATTTGAAAACAAAATGGGTCAATACAATAGTTTGGTGAATTCACGCAGTCAATACAAAAAGTAATCTAAACTGCTAAATCAAAGGCCTATTTTCACCCAAAAAAAATTTAATCAGCAAAACATAATCACTTACACAATACTTAAAGTAGCTTATGTATAGCCGAAGCCTTATCAATAGTAGAATATTAGTTTTGCCTTATCAATAGTAGAATTTTAGTTTGACTATATGAATGAATCACATTGGCAAAAGTTAAGCAATACCCAGCACACGTGTGAAGGAAAAGTGAATGGCATTATTCAATTGGCTGCAAAAAACAGCAAACCACTTATCTTTTTCATTCCAAACAAAGGCGGCTACGATGTCTTGCCGCTTTTTGGAAAATAGGTAACCCATTTTAACATTTAATATTTTACGTTATCATAAATATCCATAAAACCACTGACTATTGATCATGTTGTTTAAATAAAATATTATCGATTTTTCATAACATTATGAACGCAGCATGATATTTAAAATGAAAAAAAATAACAATATCACTACAAAATACTATGTGAATAAGAGGTGGAAATTTCTGCAGGAACGTCAAATGATCAGTTGGTAAAAATATGTAAAAAAAAACTGAAATGTTTCTTTTGGAACTCATGGGTGAAACTGTGAAAGTGCGGTAAGCATCACCTAATCCTTTTCCTAATACATTTCCTATTCCTCACTCACAAGCATGAGTAATGGACTCCATCATTAGAAGTAAAATAAGAAAGAGAATAGTATAGAAGAGAGTCGTATATATATTATTATTTTTCTTATTTTACTTTATCTCTACTCTAACTATTTATTATTATTTTTGTAAAACAACGTCCGATTTGAAGCGCCTCACTTGTAGCGGGATGAAGGGTTATGTTTGTGAGGGGTGGAGTAGGAAATGTATTAGGAAAAAAGGATTAGGTATGTGTAAACTGTTTACTCATAATAATTAAAAGGTACTAATTGATTTTCGTGTACATATAGATGTCTCGCTTAATTCATTTCAATATTGGTTGATGTAGTGTGTATATATATATATATATATAGAGAGTTGTGATCATATGATAACCCCTAAATATCGTAATAACCCTATAACCAAATTTGGACCACACATTTTTAAAATCACGCGGTTGAGATTAAAACTTAGATTTACTTCACAAAAAAAAAGCGCGGGGGTAAAACTGTCATTTCCCTCATTTAATTTATGAATTTCCCCAAATATCACGTAAAATGATAAAATGATATGTTTATTGCATAGAATGATAAAATGATAAAATGATATGTTTATTGCATAGAATGATAGTTTTGAGATTCAAACTTAGATTTACTTCATAAAAAAAAGGGCGGGGGTAAAACTGTCATTTCCCTCATTTAATTTCTGAATTTCGCCAAATATCACGTAAAATGATAAAATGATAAAATGATAGATTTATTGCATAGAATGATAGTTTTGTCGGATAGAATGATACTCTAAGTTGATAAAATGATACTTTTGACTGACTGATAAAATGATAAAATGATACGTTTATTGCATAGAATGATAGTTTTGCCGGATAGAATGATACTCTGAGTTGATAAAATGATACTTTTGACTGACTGATAAAATGATAAAATGATAGGTTTATTGCATAGAATGATAATTTTGCCAGATAGAATGATACTCTGAGTTGATAAAATGATACTTTTAGCTTATAAATGTTAGGTTTACTGCATAAAATGATAGTTTTGCCGGATAGAATGATACTTTCAGCCGATAGAATGATAGTTTTGCCGGGTAGAATGATACTTTCAGCCGATAGAATGATAAGTATTTTTGGTGTATAAAATGACATTTTTGTTTAATAAAATGATACTTTTACCTGATAAAATGACAGTAACCTTATAAAAATGATACTCTGAGTTGATAAAATGATACGTTTACTGCTTTGTAAGTGTGTATATTATGTATTGTGCCGATTATATTAGGTTTATTGCATAGAATGATAGTTTTGCCGGATAGAATGATACTCTGAGTTGATAAAATGATACTTTTGACTAACTAATAAAATGATAAAATGATAAAATGATATATGTTAGGTTTATTGCATAGAATGATAGGTTTGCCGGATAGAATGATACTTTCAGCCGATAGAATGATAGTTTTACCGGATAGAATGATACTTTCAGCCGATAGAATGAAAGGTATTTTTGGTGTATAAAATGACATTTTTGTTTAATAAAATGATACTTTTACATGATAAAATGATAATCTAAGCGGATAAAATGACAGTAACCTTATAAAAATGATACTCTGAGTTGATAAAATGATACGTTTACTGCTTTGTAAGTTTGTATATTATGTATTGTGCCGATTATATTAGGTTTATTGCATAGAATGATAGTTTTGCCGGATAGAATGATACTATGACTTGATAAAATGATACTTTTGACTGACTGATAAAATGATAAAATGATAAAATGATATATGTTAGGTTTATTTCATAGAATGATAGGTTTGCCGGATAGAATGATACTTTCAGGCGATAGAATGATAGGTTTGCCGGATAGAATGATACTTTCAGCCGATAGAATGATACTTTTGCCGGATAGAATGATACTTTCAGCCGATAGAATGATAGGTATTTTTGGTGTATAAAATGACATTTTTGTTTAATAAAATGATACTTTTACATGATAAAATGATAATCTAAGCGGATAAAATGACAGTAACCTTATAAAAATGGTACTCTGAGTTGATAAAATGATACGTTTACTGCGTTGTAAGTTTGTATATTATGTATTGTGCCGATTATATTAGGTTTATTGCATAGAATGATAGTTTTGCCGGATAGAATGATACTCTGAATTGATAAAATGATACTTTTGACTGACTGATAAAATGATAAAATGATAAAATGATATATGTTAGGTTTATTGCATAGAATAATAGGTTTGCCGGATAGAATGATACTCTGAGTTGATAAAATGATAGTTTTGCCGGATAGAATGATACTTTCAGACGATAGAATGATAGTTTTGCCGGGTAGAATGATACTTTCAGCCGATAGAATGAAAGGTATTTTTGGTGTATAAAATGACATTTTTGTTTAATAAAATGATACTTTTACATGATAAAATGATAATCTAAGCGGATAAAATGACAATAACCTTATAAAAATGATATTTTGAGTTGATAAAATGATACTTTTGACTGACTGATAAAATGATAAAATGAGCGAAATTAAGAAATTAAATGAGCGAAATTTGGATACGTAAATTTTATCATGAGCGAATTGACATATTTACCCCGCGCTTTTTTTTATGAAGTAAATCTAAGTTTGAATCTAGACCGCGTGATTTTATTATGTTTGTGAGGGGTGGAGTAGGAAAAGGATTAGGTATGTGTAAACTGTTTACTCATAATAATTAAAAGGTACTAATTGATTTTCGTGTACATATAGATGTCTCGCTTAATTCATTTCAATATTGGTTGATGTAGTGTATATATATATATATATATATATATATGATTGAATTTTTTTGTTTATGTACGTCTATTTTTTAATATCCTAAAGTTTATAGATTTTCCCAATTACACTAAATTTCAAATTAATCACAATTATCATAAGCATTACCCTTAAAGAGGAAAGAGAACCACAATCCATTCTTCCAAAAAAAACATCAATTCACGACTTAGTTTGAAATTAAAATACAGCCCACTTGAATATCAGCATTTTTTTCGAAACAAAGGCCCAAATAAGATTCGCTAGTTTAATTTTATTTTCAATGAGAATGGGCAAGAGAATCTGACCATTTTGATTCTAATGCTACAGATGCATAAAATTTATCCATGGGGAGCTATTATTAAAATTTTGTATATGCATATAAAAAAATAAATTGATTTGGAGAGTTGCCACATCCACAGAAATAAATAAAAACTATTATTGAACTGAACAAATGACAATAAATGCATTCGAATGCTTCGATAGTAGTAAGTACTAGTATATACTGATTTCGAATTTAAAACATCAATTATAAATGGATGACCTTTTAATTGGTTCAATAACAAATTGGGCTAACTCTATGGTAGTAATAATTAAAACTTAAAAACATTCTGAAATGTATTATGAAATTCACGTTATGCGCTGCAAAGTGGGCTTCACTTTGATTGGGCATTCTATTATTAAAACTCAAGTAATTTTGTCTCCATCCTCAACGACAAAACATTTTGCATAAGATATCAATTACATATAATGATATGAAAAAAAATATTTCCATTTCCAATAGCAGTTACACGTCACACGACCCACGATAAATTTTTGGGAAAAAAAAGGTTTGCAAATTTATTACTCCATGTAAAATAATTTTGAAACAGCATAGGGAGGGAGCCATATGTGCACAAAAAGTTAAAAAGCTCATTTTTGCAAAATGTGAGGAAAATGAAGTTGTGCAGTCACACATGGTAGACCCCTTTTTTTCTTTCCCATCAATTTAATCAGTGGGTGTCTCTGAAAACAACAATGGCAAATTATGTGACACCTATTTTCTCTTGCATTATCGACTTCATTATTTTCCTTCTTCTTATGTGCAGAATGAACACGTTGCCAAAAATATTCTATTTCAAACACTGAAAGCATAACCATAATAATTTTCATTTTCATTTTCATTTTTGTTTTTGTTTTCTTTTTTTGGCGCAATATCATTTTTTTGTTTTATTATCTGGATGAGTTGTCCTGTTTTGGGAAATAGCGTTAAATACCCATATTTTGGAGAGGTTCCATTCCACCATATAAGGAGCTCTTTGACATTGTCGGATATTTTATTTATTTTAATAAAAATGCAAATTAAAGTTCTTAGCAAATTATGTGATTTTCACTCAAAAGAAATTATTGTGGATACACACACTGACTCCACCTATTTTCCTTGTTAGCTCTGAGGTGGCATAGTTTGTCTATTGCGACTGTGATATGTGTATTAGTACTAGTATTATATTTATGAAATAGTAGAATTAATATACATGCACTAGTTATACCCAAAATTCATAGTGACCAAAACACAGAAAAGTTTGGTGCCATTTTGATGGACCACGGAGCAAGACAACACACGGCCATTCAATGTGCCCACATTACTCTCGTTGGGAGGGCGTTAGCAGATGACTAAACACCCTCCTAGTCGGTGACGAACCTGTTCAATACATCACCAAGTGTAGCAAAGGAAAGTAGTGTAGCTCTTGTGATACATCTAATCACGTTGAGCTTATCAATTACTACTAAGATTTCAATCTAAGCAGGCATATACTCCCAAACCCATTGACCACGGTAAAAAACTTGATATTGAAATGAATTATTCACAACTATATCAAAACCTTTCTCCAACGCGAATATACACAAGGGGTAAAAATGACCACGAGATACCTCAAGATCGTTTTCAAAAGCAGGGTTGTCACCAGAATTTACAGAATATATGTGCTCACATTTATGCGCTGTGGTTGATGTTGACAGCTCTGTTCATCCTATCAAGAATGCCATTGGCCTTCCTCTTTGCCCTGGAAGTGCCGTCTCGAACGAGCTGAGATAGCGTGCAATGTCTGTTCTCCTCTTCTCTCATGTCCCTCCATGTACTTGAATCACTGTAGCAGATTGTATGTAAAATGGCCACGCAGTTCTCCTTATTGCGGGGACAAGGATTCTCCCTTATGATGCGGAGCAAGCAAGGGACTGCACCCATGTCGATCATCATCTCAACCGACTTCTGGTTGGTCGAAAGCATAGCAAGGATGGCCAACAACTCATTCACATGTGTTCCTTCCTTGACCTTTTTCACAATCACTCCAACCGCGCCATCTTTTACAGCTTGCACCTTATTCTCATGGAGGATACACAGGCTGAAAATCGCAGAGGCAGCATCTTTCATTGCCAAATCATGCCCTTCGTCCAGCAGCGTGATGAGGGGCTTCAAGCCGCCCAATTTCCCAATCATTTCCTTGTTTGAGTCTAGGGCGCTCAATGTGAAAAGGGCTGCAGCTGCATTGGTTCTTATCCGCACAGTCGCAGTCTCTGGCCTCACAGCATTAATAAGAATCTGAATCACATTAGGCGTCTCTGCAACGCGCCTCTTGTTATTGTCGTGGATGGAGATGTTCAAGATCGTCGTGATGACATCCTCTAGCAGGCCTTGATGAATCTTGGTATTCACTCGAGAGAGCACAGACACTAGCTGTGGAACGGCCTTTTCAGATTCAGCAAATAACGCGCGAATGGAAGGAATTTGTTTTGTCAATTGGCGCAGCCTTTTAGCAGCTTCTATCTGATCAGATAATAACGTGGACGACAACTTGGACAGGTGATGATGGACTTCCCGTGTGTCTGCCTCGGACAAGGCCTCCCCGTCATTGTAATTACATTCTGGCAGTTTGATCCCACGAATCTCGCACCAGTTCGTTATCATGTCACGGATCAAATGGTTTGGTACGAGAGCAGTGTGTGACAGCACCTGCTCGGTTTGAGGGCACATCCTCTTCCCAGATTTAAGCCAGTTTTGAATGTAGGCACGATCATATGTCTGCCAATATTCAACAAAACAGATCCCCTTTAAACAATCGACACTCAACCAAATCTAACAGAGAAATTCAAATATATTTAGAAAAACAGTTAAAAACCAAAAGATCAAGTAGGGAAAATTCAATCTGGAAAAAAGGATCCAATCAACCGTATAGGAATTTCCCTCTTTTTGAGAGAAGCAACATTTTAAACTCCCCAAAAATCCCCACAATGATCGGAGCCATCACATAAACAGACCATATTTTTTCACACACACAATTGAGCCAATTTAACCGTCGAAATACATACATTGACAGAGCATAATTTCACACACACACAATTGCAACCAAATTCATAACCTAAAATGAAGATGAAGAAAGAGACACACAATTGCAACCAAATTGAGAACCTAAAAAGAAGAAAACAGACCATAATTTCACAGAGAGGGAGAGAATGGAGAACGAACCAGTCCGGTGCAGAGAATGACGGGATCACTCATGAGTTTCTTAGAGAGAGGGCACTTGAACTCCTCCGGTACAGCGACGGGGATGGAATCTTGGCATTGGAGCTCCAAATCAGCAGTCTTCTTCAGTTTCAAATCCTTCAACACAGAGAGCATTTGCTGCGTCCTATCGACCGTCTTGAGATTGAGGTCTTCATCCTCCACAATCACCTCCAACAGCTTCTGCAGCTCTTTCTTCAACTCGATTGCTTTCAGCCTGATCTCTCCATCCCCTTCGCTGTTCGCCATATTATCAGCTCTAACCCGCAAAATTCAATTGCAGTTCGAGTCATACAGAATCTCCACTCGCCGCAGCATATAATTCGCAATTGAATTCTCTCTCTCTCTCTCTCTCTAGAAAGGGGGCTGTACCTGTATTGTATGTGATGCGAGTGAAGTGTGCGATACGAATAAGTGCTCTCTCTGTGTGTGTGTAGGTTTGGTTTGTAGAGAAGAGAAGGCGTGGTGGGGACGGTTATCAAGCAATCAGTGAATCCATGGCTGGACAGCTGGCACAAGGGCGTTTTCTCAATTCTCATGCACAATTACTGGACTAATTAATTACCACCTAATATTTCAAATTAATTCACTATTTCTTAAGAATTTCGTTTTGAAATTTTATTAATAATTATGGACATTCATATTAGTGTTGTCATAGCGCAGTAAGTAAGTTGTAGCACAAATTAATATATTTGTGCGTTGTATGTTACATTTGATATGTTTTACTCATTAGCATTGATTGTGAAATTGTGACTATGTGTCACTACGTGGATGGTTTTGGGGTTTCAATTGTTTTAATTTTGGGTTTTGAGACTAAATTATTTTGTTAAATGTGTCAGCAGGTTTGAAGTCACAGAGTATAATTAATTATCAATTTGGTAAAAGGCTAATTTCTTAAGTTTGGAGTAATAGTAATTAGAATTGACTATTTTAATTTGTTCAGATAGCACTACTAATTAATCTCATAGATGAACATGGTTTCACTGTAATTTCTAAAATGCAAATACACTTTTTCACATTGCGTTTTCAGAGTGTAATATTACTACCGAGTGCAATTATTTAATAATATTTAAAACTTATAAATGTGATTATGTGTTGTAGTGTACAATATGAGAAAATTAGGCATCGCAAAGAAAAATTAGTATTTATTTAATTAATTAAGTGTACTAGTTTTGCATGTGATGAGAGGGATCAAAAGGGACATGTGTACTAGTTGAAAATGATAAGAGGACATGTGTGATGTCCTTTTTATTATTTTTGTGCTTTTCTATTGTCTAAAAAATAGTTATTGATTACATATATTCAAAATAAGTAATATAATAATATTATTTAAATAATGAAAATATTATCGAATTTACACTCTTTTTTTGTATTGCAACGGTGAATTTCCCTAAATTTACTAAATTAATAATGATTTAATTTTATGCAAGTGTAACCCGAAATTTATGAAAATATTATACTCCATCAAATTTAGTTGGATATATATATATGTGATGATACGATGATGTTGTGGACGAGTGAAGAGAAAATAAAATAGGTGAGAAAATAATATAAGTGAGTGTAATTATAGTAAAATTTTTCAAACAAAAAATTGTCTTATTTTAGGTGGGCGTCCAAAAGAAAATTTATATTGTCATGGCACGGATTGAGTATTATATTAAAAAAATTTATTAACGGAAGTAGTTTTATTTTTAAGAGTACTATTTTATCGAAGACTATCATTTTTAAAAGTATAGGACAAAATTCATGTCATGATAAAATGAAAAAAACCCAAAATAAAATATGCAATGTCTATATAAAAAATAATGCAAAAATGTGATTCAACTCTGCATATAAACTTTATATCCGTTAATGAATAAAATAAATGTATATAAATTGTATATACACTCTAAATTTTCAATTGAACAGAACAAATTTCTTTTAGACATACTTTATTATTTAAAGTATTTCTTTACTAAACACCTAATGTCCTATTAAATTTATAGCTAATTATACATATATCGAGTTCAAAATTAGTCTTTTCATTCATTACTTATTATAGAAAGATAAACATATTAATCTTCATCAATCGTTTTAAACTATTTGATTTATAAAAGTTTGTGTCGTATATTTAAGAAAATTGAAATTCATTGTAGAGTGTAGACCACCTAATTACTGCGAAAATATGAGATTTCCAACGGAAGAAGAAACATATGTTCATTGCCATGTGAATTTGAATAACAGATCACCGAAAAAATCATAAATAGGTTTTCGGCAGTAAACTACAAAATTAAATCTAAAACGTAAAATAATTTGTATAAATGTTAAACCATATGTGAAATTTCAATTATTTTCAATTGACATTAGCAAAAACAAGTCATATCAAATAAATCGATCTCATAAACCCAAATTGAAATATTGTACACGTCAAGTATCACAATGAAATATTACACCTAAATACTCATATTTAATTATTCATTTATTTGTCTCTCATTAGACAGAAGAATTAATTAATTTAACTAGTGGAAATTTGAGTAACAGCATAATCGCACCGAGAGAACTGCGGTGGAGCCGGGTTTTATTCAGCTTTCTCTTTATGGTCATTTTTAGATAGTTGAATTAAATAAATCAACCGACATTAATTACATCTCGCAAGTCAACATTTATCTTTAGACTCATTCCTTATTTATTAAGTAGTAGTCCATCACCCTCCAAAGAATATGCACTTTGATTTCGGCACGGGTTTTAATGCAAAATTAGTAATAGAAAGAAAAAGTAAATAAAATATTGTTAGTGGATAATGAGTCTCACCTCATTAGAGAGGAAAGAGATTCAAAAATTAGAAAGTGCATATTCTTATGGAACGGACTAAAAAGAAAATAGTATATATTCTTGTGGGACGGAAGGAGTACTTTTTATTCATTGTATAACCATAGTGTATCAGCGCATGATTATTCCTTAAATATGAGGATATGAGTTCGATCCTTGCTTTTATAAATAAAGCAAACAATTCAGTTAGTCTTCGGTAACTTGGGATATGATCTGTTTGTAATTTGCTTAAATTGATAATTAACAATTATGTCAACCATTTATTTTATAGATGTTAACATGTAGGCATTTGTATGTCAACTAAACGCATGTGTTATTTAATATTATTTAGTTTTATTTTATAACTTATTGCTATAATTGTTAAGATTTAATTTGATCTATTTTAGAAGTTAATTAGGATTTGATTTGGTAGGTACTAAGATAATAAGCATACAATTTAATTGTAAGTTAGTAGTAATGTAATTTTACTAAAATTACTATCTAATTGAATATAGAATTAATTTTAGTGCAAGGGGAAAAGAAGAAATCAATTTCATTACGATATAATTACTCTATAGGAGTATTTTTTTTTCTTTTTGTGTTTGTTAAACATAGTTCAACAGCTAGAATTAGAACAGTGAATAATATTCTTTTGAGCGTGGAATATATTTCTGTTGATTTGTGACCCATATTCAAAGGTAGAAAGGATTGCCGAAAGTTGAAGAGATCTCACAATTAGGGAATTTGATTACCGCAATTTCCGTAATTTTATTACTGTCACACTTCTCCATAGAAAACTAGAAAAATGCAAAAATCACGAGTCTTTCATGATTGTTTTGTTTCCTAAATCATAACACATCGTTTACTTTTTAACGCGTCGGATTTATTTATACAACTCGTTGTTCGGATTCATAATTACTAAAATTTCAAATAATCGACAAATTACATTGTAAAATTCAGAATAAAATATTAAAGACTGATATGCCAATATAATATCGCAATCAATTTTGTTATAAATACGTGAACAAGCATGCACAATGATGAGATATTTTTTTTTTTTACTCCTAAGTGTAGTTGTACGTACACAATTTATTAGAATCGGTAATAATGAGTGTTCAATAGATCAAGATTCATCAAAATTGAATCTAAACACTACTAAACGAATAAAAAATTATTTTGTTTTCGTATTCTATCTTTCCATCATTTTGTACAATCCTAAAGTTGACATATACCAATAAAGATATTAATATATAATATAATACTATAACAAAATGAAATGGTTAACTATACAGTCAGGAGTCGACGTGAAGGGAAGGTGCAGAATATTTTTATGAAGATATACTTTTTCTATGTATTATACGTGTTTGATACGAATGCAATTGGGTCCTCGTTAATTAAGGAGTAATTAGGGAGGAGTTCAACTCACATGACTTAACAATTTTGCTTCCGTTTTTTTTTTAATTTCTCTATTTTAAAATCTTATTATTAATTTGTGGTGAACCAAATCAAGAAAACACATATATTTAGATTTTTTTGTAGGCCACCGCCAACCATATTTCTTTTGGCGGTGGTAGACTATGTGAATATTAGTATCAGGTAGTATAATAAGATATTTATAATTACTTGACAATTTCAATCCAAATTATTCAAGATAACAAGCACATTACTATATAACGCATGATACCTTTTTCAGAGTGTATGATAGACATTAAAAAATGAAACTCCAAATAGTTGTAATTTTCACTAAGTTGAATTTCAATTTTTTAACCGAATCAATTATATATCTCCCATGGTATGTGTCAAGTGGAGATTGAATGAAAAAAAACGTTGATCTGAATCCCATGTTATTATTTGCGTCTACAAACTAAAACTAAAACTATGTACACATTAAATATATGTAAGATCTCACATATTCCATAGTTTGGCTTTGAATTACATGTGATTCAAATCAGTAATAAAGATATGTCGAATGTTTCAAGGATTTAGTTAGTCAAGTCCAATATTGATGATTTTAATTATGGATTTTATATCAATTGGGCTTAAATCAGACCATCAAGATGCCCAACTATTTGAAATTTATGATAATTGGTACTCCTTGTACTTGTTTTTGGTCCACCTCAAAATTAGAATATGATTTGTGCCGGTAAGTTAGGGCATTATGAAATATAATTTCCTTGCTACTCCAAAAATCCAGCCAATAAATCATGTTTCCAGTTAAATTTTATTGTTATGCATCTAGCAAACAGACAGTATACTATACACCATATATATGGACTAATATGGTTGAAAAAAAAAATCGAGAATTGTATAAGAAAACCCATTTCCGTATATCTTTTACTTTCTATACCTTGTATTGCTTCAATTTTTTAAACGTATTTAGTAGCAACGTAGCAAATTCTTGTCAATATATTAGTGAGTGCACTAACTGATACTATCGGTCGACCTCTCCAACAAAAAAAAATCCATGAAAAAGGTTTTTTAATTTAGTTAAAGACGCTAGTTTATGTTTTAAAATATGCTCCCACCAACACCTAAAAAATCGTTGTTATTATTATTGTCCCAACTAAAATTAGAGAATGCAAATGGAAGCATCCTATAAAAGTAAAATATTAATTTAATTTATCCTTAATTTAGGAACATTTTCTTTTGCATCTTAAATTATTTTATTTTAAAAAAAATTTCAACGCACTCGATTTTAGAGTCTTTAAAAATTATAGTAAGTTTTTTTAGTGGACGTGACAAAGTTTGAATGGGGTAAATAAGAAAAAGGGATCGAAGGATTATATGCAGAATAGTAGAAATTATTTTGCGTGGTCACAAAGGCTGATTGTATACTTTTTTTAAAAATCATATCTAGTACAATCTTTGTAGATTAATAACGGAATAGTTAAAATATATTCGAGATTTTGCGTGGTCACAAAGGCTGATTATATAATATTTTTAAATCATACAATCTTTGTAGATTATTAGCGGAATAGTTAAAATTTATTCGAGATTTTGCGTGGTGACAAAGGCCTTTCCTATATATTTTCCATTTAATTTATGAAATTTTATACTAGTGTATTACCATAAAATCCATTCTCGTGCATATATATACAGATATTAATCTATACATTTGAGACGTGGTAGCAGCCGTAATGGCGGAGGCGGCAAGAACGCCTTTTCGGCTTTAGAAGGCGACGAAGCCGACGCCGAAAATTTACTCGTCGTCGTCTCCACCGCAAAGGCGAAGAAAAGGAATGACAGTAACCACTTGTCGTCTTCTCTCAATCGTGGTATATTTGCTTATGATCTGTTTTTTAGATTATTTTACTTTCTATAATGAAAACTGAAGAGCGGAGGGTCGCACTTGACACAGACTTCTATTCTATGCATATCATTGCAAAGAAGAGTGAAGAAGAACCCAATTTTGTTAGTCTTTATACTATTCAATTCATCCAATTTTTATCAACTCAACTTTATATATTCCCTCCATTCATTTATCGTGCATGCTTGTGTTTATTCAGATCTCTTCTGGTGACAAGCTGAAGAAGACGATTCGTTCGTCTTCCTCATCTTCATGTTCGTTTAAGGCCAAAAAGATTATGCTGCCGCAACCACCACGGAGGCGTCCTAGACGAGAAAATGGTTCTAGAAACCAACCCGATGCCTCTCCGAGAGTCGGAACTGTTGTTATTTTGCCGCCACCTTCTTTTGAAGATGTCGAACAGTTTCCAGCTCTTGCTTGATTGCTATTGTATTGAGCTTTTTTGGTAGGGAAGTGTTTAGCATAAATTCAACATCATTTTGGTGGATATTGTTGGCTTTTTTAGTTAGTCCTACATTTTTTTATTATATAATTAAATGCATAAACTGTTTTAAATAATACTAATATATAAAAAGAAATACTATATTTTAATTGTGCGAAATATAAAAATAACATGGCTAAACCATTGATTATATAAAATTGAAACTATCACAACACAACACATTATAAATAAAATACAATACACAAAAACACCACTGACTAAAACTTGGTCTGGACTCTGGATGATTTGGATAATTAAAAAAAACATCAAAATTTTGCAAAAGCGAATGATTCTATATTTTGAAAAGGATAAATTAGAATTTTGTGATGCAGAATTTGACGAGTGGAAGATCCAACAAATTTGGAAAGCTACTTTTTAAAATTTTGAGATTCACGAAAATGAGGAACATATTAGATTTTGAAATGATCAATTTGCACAAATGAGATTGGATCAAAATGTGTATTTAAAGAGGAAAATGGTAAGTAGCAGTTTAAAATATAAAAAAATGGATTTTTAAAATTAAGGGCATTTTTGACCCTTCAAGCCAAAATTAGTCAACTTTTATTGAAACTTCAGCGACTAAATTGTAATTTCGGCTATATACCCTTCGACTCAGTTTGGTACATGAAATTGGAATTGGAATTGAAGTAAAACTGAAATTCTATAGAATGGAATCCTATGTTTGATAAAGTAAAGTAATTCATATGAAATTGAATTTAAATAATTTATGCACACATTGTACACAAAATACACACTCACACACACTTCACACAAAATACATATACTATAAACACATACACACACTTCACACACATTGCACACACTTCACACACATTGCACACACTATACATAGAATACAAACACTGCATACAATATACACACTACACACATTATACACAAAACACGCTACACACTGCACACTATACACAAAATAAACACACTACATTCACTATTATACAAAATACACATACTACACACATTACACACAAAATACACACACGACACAAATTTTACACAAGTACACACACTATTCACAAACTAAAATTTCAAATTTGGTTCAGTTTAACTTTTGGAAAATTTCAGTTGTTTGATTCAGATCGGAAAAAAATATAAAACTGAAAAAAAAAATCTAAAACTGAAAAAAAATAAAAAATTGGATGTTTGAAATATGTAAAATGTGTGAAATGTGTGTAGTGTGTGAAATTTGTGTAGTGTGTAGTGTGTGAAATATGTGTACTGTAGTGTGTGAAACTTGTGCAGTTTGTGTAGTATGTGAAATGTGAGTAGTGTGTGAAACTTGTGTAGTTTGTGTAGTGTGTGAAATGTGTACTGTAGTGTGTGAAACTTGTGTAGTGTGTGTAGTGCGGGAAATGTGTAAAATTTGTGTTGCGTGTGAAATGTGTGTAGTGCAGGAAATATGTGAAATTTGTGTAGTGTGTATAGTGTGTGAAAGGTGTGTAGTGTGTGAAAGGTGTGTAGTGTGTGTAGTGTGTGTAGTGTGTGAAGTGTATGTGAAATGTCTGTAGTGGGTATATGGTGAAGCTATCTAATTTGATGACTATTTGGAATTCCAATTTTCTAATTTTGATATGGAATTCAAATCATGAAATTGAAAAACTTAGAATTATAATTCAATTCCAATTCTATATATTTTTGTGATACCAAATAATGGAAATGGAAATGGAAATGGAAATGGAATTGGAATTGGAATTGGAATTGGAATTGGAATTGGAATTGGAATTGGCAATTCCAATTCCAATTCCAATTCCAATTCCAATTCCAATTCCAATTCCAATTCCAATTCCATGTTCCCAGCACCCCCTTCGCTATATTGAAGCCCGTTAAATGATCCATTTTTTAATGAGCACGTAAAGCCCGATTTTATAATGAAACTGGACCAAAAGTTTTTTGTTCAGACGAAGTCGTACATTTAATGATTTCATTTGATTTCATAGTTAATTTATGTAACAGAAAAAATTCATTTTGTACGTCAGGAACAACCATTTTATTATCCATTAGTTTTCATGCCGGTGCAATCGGTCCAATTTATTTTCCTCGTATTAATTTTACATTGTCAGTTAACCAATTAAAATAAAAAAATAATGCTAATACACAAAATATACTACCTTAGCCTCTTTCATCTTTGAGTTCCCCAGTTTCACTACATATAGAAAAATTCAAAGTTTATTTAATTACATTCAAAAATAAAAATTTATGGAAAAATTAAAAAAATATTAAAAAGTTCACGTATTTATAGATAAATAACCATTGTTATAATTAACTCGTTGTTATTTAATACACATCAATTTTCAGTACATACATAAAAAAATTCAAAATTATTAAATTTCATCACAATAATATGGAGTACATAAATTTAGCGAATATTTTATAACCAACAATAGTGATATTACGTAAAAAAATATTATCAATATCGTTACAAATACGAGTAATAATTTTATTGTACATATGCTTATATAGTATAGTATATCAATAAAGGCGCATAACAACAATTTAAATTCTCTCACAATATATTTGATTTACAAAATAGCAATAAAATAACAAAATATACCTATAACATTTAAATTGTAAGTATTTATTAAGATTTTTTTTCTTTTTGCGTACTAATTTTTTAATAAAGGACTATCAAATTATAAGATTGTTTTTCCGCGTATTACTTTTATTAATATTTGTAATATATCATACTAATGTTATTTATTATTTTATATATATTATTTTATTTATGTTTTTAACTTTAAATGTAAATATAACTTGAAATAAATTCTTATCAACAAATGATACTCCCTCCATTCATTCGAGTATGCACACTTTCCTTTTTAGTCTATCTCATAAAAGTATGCACTTTCTAAATTTGAAAACTTTTTTTCTCTCTATTAAGATAGGATATATTCTCCAATAATAATACTTTAATTATTTTTTTTATTTCTATCTCTTTCTTACTTTTTCAACTGTGCATTAAAATCTATGCCCAACAAAAAATGTGTAATCTTATGAAACAGATGGATTACTAATTAACATTTTTTTAAAATATATTATCAATAGCATGAAATAAACAATTAAATTCACATTAAAGTATGAATAAATTAGATTATACTAGATGTTTAAATTTTATTTGAGAAGTCAACATCTCTATATTTTACTATTGGATAATAGTGATGTCTAAGTCTTCTAATTTTTGCCAAATAGTCAATTCCCCTTAAAATGGTGTTTGTATATATGGTTTTAAAACTCTCCTTTAATATTAATGTAGATATAGATATAGATTGTGCGATCGTCTTTAATTTGTTGTATTAAAATTATAGTCGAATCCTATAAAAAATTCCATAAATTCATTTTAGACGAAGAAATAAAAGTAGAGTAAGACATTCGTGTGTCCATATTTTACTTAATTCTTTTAATTTTGTTGTTTTCTTTTGGATGACAAAATTTTACAGAATATATATATATATATATATATATATATATATATATATAAAAGATATAGAGTTGTGATCATATGATAACCCCTAAATCACGTAATAACCCTATAACCAAATCTGAACCACACATATTTTCTAATCTTGTGGTTGAGATTCAAACTTAGATTTACTTCATAAAAAAAAGCGCGGGGTAAATATGTCATTTCCCTCATTTAATTTCTGAATTTCGCCAAATATCACGTAAAATGATAAAATGATATATGTTAGGTTTATTGCATAGAATGATAGTTTTGCCGGATAGAATGATACTCTGAGTTGATAAAATGATACTTTTGACTGACTGATAAAATGATAAAATGATATATGTTAGGTTTATTGCATAGAATGATAGTTTTGCCGGATAGAATAATACTCTGAGTTGATAAAATGATACTTTTGACTGACTGATAAAATGATATATGTTAGGTTTATTGCATAGAATGATAGTTTTACCGGATAGAATGATACTCTGAGTTGATAAAATGATACTTTTGACTGACTGATAAAATGATAAAATGATATATGTTAGGTTTATTGCATAGAATGATAGTTTTTGCCGGATAGAATGATACATTGAGTTGATAAAATGATACTTTTGACTGACTGATAAAATGATAAAATGATATATGTTAGGTTTATTGCATAGAATGATAGTTTTGGCGGATAGAATGATACTCTGAGTTGATAAAATGATACTTTTGACTGATAAAATGATAGAATGATACTTAAATAAGATTTTACGTATTTAAATGAGCGAAATTTGTATATCATGGGAAATAAGATTTTACGTATAACTTAACCTCATACATACGTGTAACTGAACCTCATGCATCTGTACATCATGGGAAATAAGATTTTACGTATTTAAATGAGCGAAATTTGGATACGTAAATTTTATCATGAGCGAATTTCAGAAATTAAATAAGCAAAATGACATATTTACCCTCTGCGCCTTTTTTATGAAGGAAAGCTAAGTTTGAATCTAGACCACGTGATTTTAAAAATGTGTGGTCCAGATTTAGTTATAAGGTTATTACGGAAATTGGGGTTATCATTATAATGCACCCTTATAAATATATATATATATATATATATATATATATATATATATATATGATGTAATCATGTCAAATTTATTTAATTCATAACTACGTGGTAAATAAATTTATGCGAATTATTTTTTTATTAAAGACCTGTTTGCATTACTATATTATCTTGCACCGCCCCTAGATTTCACAAAACCAGAAACAAGGGGAACAACTAGCACCGACCATTGATTAAATTAATTCAGTAATTCACTAATATAATAAGAAAAATTTAGTCCAGTAATACTACTAATAATTACTTAATGCAACAATTATGCGTTTCTCCTTCACTTTAAAATAAACTCACCAGCTCAGCATTAAACTTTTAACACTTTTTGGTTTTGACGTTAACTGGGTTTATTTTGTGATCATTTAGTGTCTATAATTAACTATTTAAAACTATATTGCTTTCACTCCCGAGTCCCATTGACACATTTTCTTTGGACATGAAATTTAAGAATGGGAATAGTAAGCTCAGTGCGAGAGAATAAATTAGAGAAAGAATACAATAGATAATTGAATATAGAGTAAAATAGAATAGAAACTAAATGTGTTGAATTTTGATATAAAGAAAAATGGCTCTATCTATAGCAAGAACAAAATAGAATTGTGATTCAACTATACTTTCTTCCCATTAATATCCAACGTGTTGTGATGGTAAGTGAAATGTAGTCGGAGTTGTCATTGGTGATAAAAATGCAACAACTATATAATTTCGTAATATTATTTAAAATTCACGTGAAAAAATAAACTTTTTCAAAGTTAATATTGCCTATTTTTAAATATGCCAACTCAGTTCAAATTTAAAACTATTATTTCTATAATAAAAACATCAGAAGATTACATATTCGTAAGGCAACGTAACTTCTTATCAAATTTGAGTCTGAAAATGATAACCAGGAAACCATAACTGAGACTTACTACATCAGACCTTTAAAAATGAAAATTATATTCATGTTTGGTCATCGTTTAAAAATAGAAATTTTGTTAATTTTTTTTATTTTAAGGCGTGAACCTCACAATCCATTAACACTACTGTTTTCATTATTTTTTCTTTTTCTGTCTTATTTTACCAATATTTTTTTTCCGCTCTTACTTTATCAATTATATATTAAAATTCATATTATTTTAAAATAATTTATTTATTAAGGATGGAGGTGGGACTAATTTAATTTATTTAAATACAATGGCACTTTTCTGCCTTTTTACCCTTCAGATAAACTGGATTCTAATATATATATTTATAATTAAAAAATATAGTAGTAGAGCGGTGCCTCAGTTCCTGGATATTAATTAATACTCCATGTACTAATATTACCGTAGCATTAAATATTGATGGATGAATGTTTCTGATGATTCCGCGAATTTTTGATGATGATAAATGCTCGTAAAAATAAATCACGACACAGAGAATTTAACGTGGTTCGATTTACTGAGGTAAATCTACGTCCACGGGGAGAAATGGGGGCAGGTTTGTATTGCTTGATCTGCCAAATACAGCTTACAACACAGACTTGCTATATGATTGTTTCTCTAGAGAGATTCTAACCTCTTCTATCAGATCTAAGTTCTATTTATATAATGAACTCAGATCATGGCTTGCATCACCACCCTAAGTCGTGGATGTCGTGTAGGTTATGGCCTAAGATCGTGGGCGAAGCGTAGGTCATGGCCTACGATCGTGGCCTGAACTGACATCACGTGGTAGTGGGTGTGTTGGACATCCTGTATGGGTCCACTAACTCCTTGTTCGGCCGAATACCGAGACCGAACTGCTTTGGTTGCCGATCTGAGAGTAGAGCTTGATGCCGACCTGAGAGCAGAGCTTGATTGGTTGGCTTTTACCGAGCTGTAGGCTGAGGCCGAACTCTTTGGTAATGCCGAACTGAACTCTTGGGCTTTGGGCTGGCCGAGCTGTCACTGCTATTGGGCTTGTTTAGTACGTACCCCATCACTACCCCCCCCGAAAAGCGAAGTGATTCACTTCGGCGAAGCGAGTCACTTCGGCATTCTGGAAAAGGGTACGGGGGAGGCTGAAGTCAGGGGACGTGCCCTGCGCGTGACTGCATTAAATGCGGCATTAAATGCGACAGTAAAATCCGGCCGTTGAATCCTGAAAAGGTGGGATATGAAACGGTGCGATGATTTGAAATCTTTTCCAAATCTGATAAATACCGTCTTTCTTCATCATTTGAACACCTTTGCTATTGGCTTCTTCTGCACTCTCTATCTTCTGCGTGAAAAATTTCCTTCCGCTTTCAAAAATTTCTTCAGACTACCTTCACCTTCAAAAAGTAAGAAAAATGTCTTCTTCTTCTTCTTCGGAGTCGGGTAGCGTTAGGAAAGGGGGTAAGGGGTCTTCTAGCCGGAAAGAATCCGGGGAGAAGACCGTAGAGTATTTTCACAGTATCTTGAGTAAGGATACTGTGATATCCCTTTACGAAAAATACTCTTTTCCTGGGGGGAAGGCGGTGGTACCTGACGGTGATCACAGGGCTGACTCCCCGCCGGAGGGTTACGTCACCGTGTATGAGGCCTGCTTAGAATGCGGGCTTCGTTTCCCCCTCCCTTCTGCCTTTATAGATTTACTAGATTTTTTTCAGCTTCCTTTAGGCCAGGTGACTCCGAACTCTTGGAGGCACTTGTCGGCCTTCGCTGCCGAACTCCGTAGGTTAGGAAGGGATTTGTCTTTGAAGGCGATCCTTAAATTCTTTCAATTTAAGAGGAAGGGGTCTTGGTTTTACTTGATCCCTTTACAGCCCTTTAGGGCCTTTTGTAAAACGAAGTGGCCGAAGTGGCAAAATCGCTTCTTCTACTATGATAGGACCGCGGCTCCTAGTTTTCCCTGGAGAGGGCCGGAGTCCGTTATCCGTCACCCTCGGCCTGAACCGTTGGACGAGCTCGATGGCGAGCTCAACAAGATTCCCATAGTTAGGAAACAATACACGGAGTCTGAGCTCGTCAAGGGCGACGTCGTGTTCGACATCTCGTCTTCGGACGAAGAGGCCGAGGGTGAGGATTTCTCTTTATCTTTATGCTCTACTGCTTTAACGAAGAAAATCTGACTTTGCTTTCTTGCTTTTTGGCAGTGTTCATGTTGAATAAGGCTATCAGAAAGTCCTCCGAGCTTGTGGAGCCGGAGAGAGAGAAGGCTACCAGCTCGGCGCCTGATGCCGAGAAGAATCCGAAGAGGCAAAAGACCTCTTCGGGTCCAAAGAAGCCGGAGTCGACTTCGGCAAGCAAGAAGGGGAAGACCCAGAAGCCCCCAAGGGCGCCAGAGAAAGACGTGGTCTTGGCGCCTCCTTCGGAGCATATCTGTGAGCCATTTTTATGGCCCACGGACTTCGCCGAGGTGAATTGTCTTCTTGATTCCTTGGCTTGGCTTGTCTTGTATTTTTGGTGCCCTCTGTTAACTTTTTTCCTTATCCATTTTCAGAGGAATGATATGCTCTCCAAGCTCGTCGCCGTCGAACTCTCCAAAGCGTCCAACGACTATGCCGAGATGCAGAGGAAATTGGCGGCTGCTTGTCACCGGGCCGAGCAGGCTGAGGCAAACTTTGAGAAAGCCAGGGCTGCTAGGATTTCGGCCCAGGATGAAGCTCAGTTTGCCAAAAACCAGCTCGTCATCCAGCGAGAGCAGACGAAACGGAGGGATGCTGCCGCCGTGGTTGCCCAAGGAGAGGGTCTCCGTGCCTACACGGAGAGACTCTTTTTGAGCAGCCAGTTCTCGGCCTTTGTCGGTAGTCTGGTAAGGCTAATTGCCGATAAGGGCGAGCAGGGGCCCGACGTCGTGCTGCCTCTGTACAGCCGAGAGATAGCTGCTCGGCTTCAGAATCTGCCGCTCCTTGAGGAGCTCGCTTCATCCTCGGTCCTGCTTTCTGCAGACCGAGTCCGGAGTTGTCGAGCTGATCGGGACGAGAACCTGGAGGCTATCTTTGCCTCCGTGGGACCCGTTTCACCCGCTTCGACTTACAACGGAGAGGGTGAGGCCGAGCCGCTGGAGCGGGAGGCCGAAGTCGATCAGGCCGGGCATCCGGAGAAGGAGGCCGATCAGGAGGCGGAGGCGAGGCCGGCAGGAGGCGAGGCCGAGGCTGAGGTAGCCCAGGAGAAGGAAGCTGTACCAGACCGAGGAGCCGGAGACGAAGCAGGCGGAGTATGATTTCGTCTCCCTTCTCTTAGTCTAGTTTCTTCCTTGTAAAATGGCCTTGAAGCCCTAGTGTAAAAAATTTTCCTTGTGAATGAAAAATTCTCTACATTTGTCTTCGTATAGCTTTTCGTACTCGCCTTTACTCCTGTTGTATTTTACTACCTGCTCGGTACAGCTGCCGAACTAATATAGCTGCTTTGTACTCAAGGAGATGGAGATACTTCACTGGAAACGGCTGTACTCTTCGGCTTTAGACGAAGCTGAGAGAAGAGCTATAGCCGATCAGACGAAGAATGACGAGCTTCTGGCTCGTTTAGTGAAGCTGGAGGCCGATAATAAGGACTTAGAGTCCGATAAGAAGGATCTGGAGGCCGAGCTGAATACGACCATTGCTGAGAGGACTGCGTACGAGGATTACATCCGTGTGCGCGGGGGATTGACCATCTCAGATGTTCAGAGTCGAGTTGACGAACTGTGGGAGGAATATCTTGTACTCCGGAGGAACAATGCGCTGGAGAGCTCGGCTTGCCAACAAGTTGTGAAATCATTACGGCGCTGGGCTTCTCGGTACGACATTGTCCTTTCTCGGCGCCCCTCCATAGAAAGATTCCTTCGGCATATCGTGCCAACAGATGCTCGCACTCCAGATCAAACCTCTGGTTCCCTTGTTCAAAATCCTACTCCCAGCCAACAACGAACTCCGGAACAGCCGGAAACGTCAAGACGAGAACGGGCTCAGGAGCAACCGGAATCGTCAAGACGGGGACGGACTGAAATTCGCCGAGGAGTTGTGACTATGAGCGAGCAAGATCAGCAGATGCTTATTGCAGAGACTCTTCATCGCCGAGGTGTTAGGACTTCTCGGGCTCGGGGAAGAGGCGTTGGGTCGAGGATAGCATCTCGTCGACCTGCTTATTCTTCATCTGCTCGGAACAACCGAACTCGGCTTCCAGAGGATTTTGCAGATAGGTGGCTTAACTTCAGCAACCCTGGACGGTAGAATAGTCCTTTGTAATAGCGTAACGCCATTTTGTAGGGTAGCGGAGTTGTATGCCGAACAAGATTTGATAAATGAAATTTTGTTTTCGCTTCTAACACTGTATTTACAGCTTAGCGAAAAAATTTCATCGTACTTGTCCTCGGTCTTATGAAGTAAACTTCTTTGACCGGACTTGGTCCTTGGTCTGATGAAATAAACATCTTTGACCGGACTCGTCTTTGGTCTGATGAAATAAACACCTTTGACCGAACTCGTCTTTGGTCTGATGAAATAAACATCTTCGACCGGACTCGTCTTTGGTCTGATGAAATAAACATCTTTGACCGGACTTGGTTTGTGTTCTAATTTTGCGATTTTTGTCGCCGGGATCGAACTTTCCCTTGTCCTAATTCGGCGAGTTTTATCGCGTGGATCGGACTTTCCCAGTTAACCGAAGTGGTCTTATGCAGTAAACCTCTTTGACTAGACATGGTCGTCCTCGGTCTTATGAGGTAAACTGCTTTGACCGAACTTGGTCGTCCTAATTCGGCGAGTTTTATCGCGTGGATTGGACTTTCCCTTGTCCTAATTCAGGCAAGTTTTATCGCGAGAATCGGACTTTTGTTGCAGTTCGTTTCAGACGAAGTGCTTGATTCTTAAGCAGAATTGTGGTCTTGTATCCTCTTTAGAAGCTTTGACACACAATCGTGGGCTTGTTGCAGCTCGTTTCAGACGAACTGCTTGTTTAAGCTGAATTGTGGTCTTGTATCCTCTTTAGAAGCTTTGACGCGCAATCGTGGGCTTATTGCAGTTCGTTTCAGACGGACTGCTTGTTAAGCTGAATTGTGGTCTTATATCCTCCTTAGAAGCTTGGACTCACAATAGTCTTTAATAATCGATCTAAAAAGGGGATCAGTCTTTAAAGAACGATATACCTTGGTACCATTTGTAAGAGACGACAAGCACATAGGGACAAAACACATAGAGAAAAAATGAAAAAGACGAAAGAAAAAACTTTAAACTTTTTATAAAACGACAAGTAAAAGGTGCAAGTAAAAAACAAACAAATAAAAACACATACCCCTATGACCGAACTAGACACGAGACGGACTGACCGGACTTGTCTCTTACAAGTGGAACTTCTTGAGGTTGGAGACGTGCCATGTTCGGGGTACTTGTTCTCCTGACATGTGAGTCAATTTATAAGACCCTTTGCCGAGGACTTCTGACACCCGATATGGACCCTCCCATGTGGGTTCGAGTTTGCCCAGCTTTTCTGCTCGGCTTACTTCGTTGTTTCTCAAGACGAGATCTCCCACTTGAAATTGAAGCTTTTTCACCCTTTGGTTATAATACCGGGCTACTTGCTCCTTATACTTGGCTGCTTTTATGCACGCCAATTCTCTTCTTTCTTCGGCGAGATCTAGTTCTGCTCTCAGTCCGTCGTCATTCATTTCTGAGGAGAAATTTAGAGTTCGGGGACTGGGTACGCCGATCTCCACCGGAATTACGGCTTCAGTGCCGTACACCAGACTATACGGAGTTTCACCGTTGGAGGTTTTGGGTGTAGTTCGGTAGGACCATAGGACTTGAGGGAGATTTTCTACCCATTGTCCTTTGGCTTGTTCTAACCGAGCTTTCAACCCTTTCACCAGAATCCGGTTCGTTACTTCCGTTTGTCCGTTTGCTTGGGGATGGGAGACCGAAGTGAACCGCTGTTGTATGTTCAGCTCTTGGCACCAATTCTTGAACGTCTTGTCGGTGAACTGAGTCCCATTATCCGAGATGAGGATGTGGGGTATGCCAAATCGGCACACTATGTTCTTCCAGACGAAGTCCAATGCCTTTGAGCTCGTTATCGTAGCTAATGGTTCAGCCTCCACCCACTTCGTGAAGTAGTCCACGGCAACGATAAGGAATTTCATTTGCCGAGGAGCTTGAGGAAGTGGTCCCACTATGTCTATGCCCCATTGCATGAAAGGCCAAGGGCTTTGCATAGTGTATAGATCGGTCTGCGGCATCCTTGGGACATTTGCATGAATTTGGCACTTCGTACACTTCTTGACGAGCTGCACTGCCTCTTGTACCATGGTTGGCCAATAATATCCCCATCTCAGAACTTTTTTAGCTAAAGCTCTGGCTCCGATGTGGCTACCGCACGATCCTTCATGAACTTCTCTGAGGATGTAGTCCGTCTCTTCTGGTCCTACGCACCGCAATAACGGCTGGAGGTAAGACTTTCTAAAGAGGACTCCTTCATGAAGTTCGTACCGAAGAGCTCGGCACGTGATCTTCCGAGCTTCTCTCTTATCCTCGGGCAATTGTCCATGATCCAGATACTGCAAGATCGGCGTCATCCAGTTCGGCGAGCTGGATACAGAATGTACCTCGGCTTCATCAATGCTTCGATGCATTAATTCTTCCGCCTTTGAGCTCGGATCTGAGGCCAACTTACTTAAGGTATCTGCTCGGCTATTTTCCGCTCTGGGAATGCGGATTATCCGAAAATAGGAGAAACTTCGGCTGATGCTTTGCGCTTTGTCCAAATACTTCTTCATTCTCTCGTCACGGGCTTCACTTGTACCCAACATGTGATTTACTATGACTTGTGAATCACAATGGACTTTGAGAGATTTGACGAGTAGACTTTGCGCTAACTGGAGTCCGGCCAGGAGGGCTTCGTACTCGGCTTCATTATTAGTAGTGGGGAATAGGAAACGAAGTGAGTAGGTTACCTCGTGTCCGTCGGGAGCGACAAGTAAAATACCAGCTCCACTTCCCATCTTGTTTGAAGCTCCATCTACGAATCCGCTCCAGCAGTCCGGCGGCTCTACTTCGGATTCCAAGGGTTGTGCTAGTTCGGCATTGGCAGAATTCTTCTGTTCGGCAATAATAGGAATTGCTTGATCGAACTTCGCTTCTGCAAGAAAATCTGCCAAGGCTTGTCCCTTGATGGCTTTCCGAGGTAGATATTCAATTGTGTGCTCTCCCAACTCTATAGCCCACTTGGCGATTCTGCCCGATGCTTCTGGCTTGGTCAAAACTTGCCGAAGAGGTAGATCGGTTAAGACGCATACCTTGTGAGCATAGAAGTATGGCCGCAGTCTCCTTGCTGCATTTACTAACGCCAGAGCAATTTTTTCCAGAGGTTGATACCTTGTTTCTGGACCTCTTAATGCTCGGCTTGTAAAGTAGATGGGAAACTGCTTTAGGCCTTCTTCTCGTACAAGCACCGCGCTGATGGTTTGATCCGATGCCGCTAAGTATAAGAATAGTACTTCGGCTTCGGCTGGAGCAGAGAGAATAGGAAGCTCGGCTAGATAACTTTTGAGCTCGTCAAAGGCCTTTTTCTGCTCGGCTCCCCACTCGAACTTTGGTGCCTTTTTCAACACCTTGAAGAACGGCAGTTGCTTTTCGGCTGCTTGGGAAAGGAATCGACTCAGTGCGGCTAGACATCCGGTTAGCCTTTGCACGTCATGTATGGACTTCGGCATTGCCATGTTCTGAACGACTTGAACTTTTGAGGGGTTTGCCTTGAGTCCGTCTTTTGAAACCCAACAACCCAGAAACTTTCCCGAATCTACCAAA
The DNA here is from genome assembly GCF_004379255.2 of Salvia splendens. Taxonomy (NCBI): domain Eukaryota; kingdom Viridiplantae; phylum Streptophyta; class Magnoliopsida; order Lamiales; family Lamiaceae; genus Salvia; species Salvia splendens. The sequence continues at coordinate 13,604,795 of NC_056033.1, forward strand.
AAGGTACACTTTTGGGGATTAAGTTTGAGGTTGGCTTTCTTGAGCACGTTGAGAGTGGACTTGAGGTTGCGCTCGTACTCCGAGGTGCTTTTGCTCTTGACGACTATATCGTCAACATATACTTCGACTTCCTTTCCAATCAGGTGCCGAAAAAGCTTGTCTACCATCCTTTGATAAGTGGCTCCGGCATTCTTTAAACCGAATGGCATCTTTTTATAAGCGAAAATGCCGAAATCAGTAATGAAGGCCGTTTTTGAAGCGTCAATCTCATCCATTAAAACCTGATGGTATCCTTTGTATAGATCAAGAAAACAAAAAATTTCAAAGCCTATCAGAGCTTCTACTTTTTTATCTATGTTCGGAAGGGGATAGCAATCTTTGGGACAGTGCTTATTTAGATCGGTGAAATCTATGCACATCCGCCATCCTCCTTCCTTTTTCTTGATCATGACAGGATTGGCCACCCACGAAGGATACTTCACTTCGAATAACACATCCGCCTTCAATAATTGACGGACTTCGTCATGGATGACTTGACTTCGTTCTGCCGCAAAGAGTCTTTGCTTCTGTTTTATCGGCCGGACCGAAGGATCAATATTTAAACGATGAGTGATTACCTCGGGGGGCACTCCGGTCATGTCCAACGGAGACCATGCAAAGACGTCTTTGTACTCCTTGAGGAGCTGGATGGTTTTTTCCCGAAGTAGAGGCGTTCCCGCGAAGCCGATCTTAACCGTTCTGGATGGATCGTCTTCGTACAGCTGAACTGTCATCGAGTTCGGCTCCGGTATGACTTCGGTCATCGCCTCTGACTCCGGCTGCTGTGATTGCTATGCTTGGTGGTGCCGATCTGACTGCTCGGCACTTCTAAGCGCAATTTGCAGGCATTCCTTTGCTCTTTTTTGGTCACCTCGGATGACCGCTATCCCTCCTTTAGTAGGGATCTTGATGGTGAGGTGATAGGTGGAGCAAACGGCCCGAACTGTGTTGAGCCAGTCTCTTCCCAGGATGACGTTGTACGGGGACCGAGCTTTTACCACGAAAAACTCAATCATCGTACTGGAGCTAGTAGGCGCTTTCCCCACCGTGATCGGAAGGCTGATAATACCTTCAGGGCGGGTGTCCTCCTGGGCGAAGCTCTTCAGGGGAAGCGGAGCCGGGCTGAGCCGAGCTGGGTCCACTTCTAGTTTGTCGAAGCACTCTTTAAAAAGAATGCTGACTGACGCTCCTGTATCCACAAACACCCTGTGGATCAGTTTGTTTGCCACTCCGGCTTGGATGACAATGGCGTCTTGGTGAGGAGAGATGGCCGGGACGGGATCAGCATCCGAGAACGTAATCACTTCGTCCTGCTTCAGCCTTTTATGCGTTGGCTCCTCTCGATTGGAGCCCCTGCGCTCTGACTTCAGGGACGACTTGGTCTTCCCGGCAGGGAGAGCGTCAATAGTCAGGATTACTCCATCATATTGCGGCTCGTCATCGTCTTCGGGATCCGGCTGCCTTTTCGGATCCTGAGGAGCGCAGTTCGCACCTCTCTGCTTCTTATTCTTCTTCGACTGCTTGCTTTGGTATTTTTTCAATGTCCCTGCCCTCACAAGAACATCGATACCTGCAGCCAAGTTTCTGCACTCCTCGGTATCGTGACCGTGGTCTTGATGGTAGGAGCAGTAGTTATCCTGGGGTCGGCGCGCGGCAGATTTCGTCATCCGCTTTGGCTTTTCGAACAGGTCGGAGTGTAGTTCGAAAATTTCCGCTCTCGGCTTGTTCAGCGGTACGAACTGAGCGGGCGGCTTCTCGGGATTGAGACGGGGTCCCAATCTGTCTTGCACCGGAGTCCTTTGAATCCTTTCAAAAGGAGTTCGGCGAGGATGTCCCTGATCGCCAAAAGGAGTTCGGCGAGGATGTCCCTGATCGCTATGATCGGGCTTCCTCCTGTCTCCTCGGGACGATGAGCTGTCTAACGACCGTTTGCGACGGTCTGCCTCATCGGCTCGGGAGTACTGGTCCGCAATGTCCCACATTTCCTGAGCTGTCTGCGGACCGCACTCAACGAGCTTCCTGTAGAGAGCTCCGGGCAGGATTCCATTTTGGAATGCCGAGATGACAAGCAGATCGTTGAGATCGTCCACTTGCAGGCATTCCTTGTGGAATCTTGTCATAAAGTCGCTGATTTTTTCGTCGCGACCTTGACGAATGGAAAGCAGCTGAGCCGAAGTGATTCGGGCTTCCGCTTTCTGAAAGAACCTCCTGTGGAAGGCATCCATTAGATCTCGGTAAGATCTGATGCTGCCCTGGGGGAGGCTATCGAACCACCTTCTCGCGTTCCCGATGAGCAGCTCGGGAAATAGCTTGCACATGTGGACCTCGTTGAGACCCTGGTTCGCCATGTTATATTGATAGCGCCCCAGGAAATCGTGAGGGTCCACGAGCCCGTCGTAAGTCATCGACGGAGTTCGGTAGTTCTGTGGTAGGGGAGTTCGGGTGATGTCGTCCGAGAACGGAGTCTTCAGTGCTCCGTACACGGCGAATCCGATATCTCGTCGGTATGGAGGAGATTGAGTTCTCCTGTGATTCCGGTACCGAGGAAGATCAGGAATATGTCGGGGTTGAGGATTCTTCTTCCTGGAAGACACGGCACTACTGCGGTAGTGACTTTCATGTCTGGATGAGGAAGGAGAATCCTCCGTTTTCGTCTTCGGCTCTTGGCTCTTTTGCAGGAAGGCTAAAAACTCATCCTGCTTCTCAGCCAAGAACAGCTTGACAGCCTCATTCAAATCAGGCTGCTGGGAAGACTCAGTGGGACGATTTTTGGAGCGGCCTGTTCCTTCGCCATGAGAACTGGTGGTGGATTTATCCCTAGGCTGTTTTCCAGACCTATGGGATGGATTGGCTTCCTCCGGGTTCTCACGGGCAGGAATGCGGGTATTCTGCGATCTGGTATGCATTTTTTGGGTGGAAAAAATGGATCAAAAATTCGCTTTATCACAAATTTTGTTCTTGATCTTCCCACAGACGGCGCCAGTGATGATTCCGCGAATTTTTGATGATGATAAATGCTCGTAAAAATAAATCACGACACAGAGAATTTAACGTGGTTCGATTTACTGAGGTAAATCTACGTCCACGGGGAGAAATGGGGGCAGGTTTGTATTGCTTGATCTGCCAAATACAGCTTACAACACAGACTTGCTATATGATTGTTTCTCTAGAGAGATTCTAACCTCTTCTATCAGATCTAAGTTCTATTTATATAATGAACTCAGATCATGGCTTGCATCACCACCCTAAGTCGTGGATGTCGTGTAGGTTATGGCCTAAGATCGTGGGCGAAGCGTAGGTCATGGCCTACGATCGTGGCCTGAACTGACATCACGTGGTAGTGGGTGTGTTGGACATCCTGTATGGGTCCACTAACTCCTTGTTCGGCCGAATACCGAGACCGAACTGCTTTGGTTGCCGATCTGAGAGTAGAGCTTGATGCCGACCTGAGAGCAGAGCTTGATTGGTTGGCTTTTACCGAGCTGTAGGCTGAGGCCGAACTCTTTGGTAATGCCGAACTGAACTCTTGGGCTTTGGGCTGGCCGAGCTGTCACTGCTATTGGGCTTGTTTAGTACGTACCCCATCAGTTTCCAAAGTAAATCATTTTAAAAAAATCTTGATGAATATTTAGATGATAAGACAGAAACCTGATATAAACGTATATTAACACTAGAAAATTCAAGATCGGATTTGAAGCTGCGTTTTGAAATTTTATAATATTTACTATTAGAGTACTATTAGTTACCCTATTCCCAAATAAGAACTAAATATCTCGCTAGAAAATTACTACTTATGTCTAATTGGATCCACAAATTTTTCGATAAGAGCCGATCATGTTGTAAATTCACCAATTTCATCACTAAACCCCTGAGTAACATAACCCCAATTTAATTTGTATTACTACTATGTGATATAGGTAGTAGGCAAAGCCGCAAAGGAAACATTCACGATTTATTTAAGCTGAATATATGTATATAACTCCTTTTCGAAGTTGACAAACTGATCACGAAAATATGGAGTATGTCTTCTTGCTCACTATTTAGGTTCCTACTTCCTAGTCACTTTCATTGTCCCACCCTATTTGTAATAATTTAAATAATCATGTCTAGAGTTATTAAAAACTAATAGGCTCTAAATATTTTGATTTAGTTCAATACAGAACAATCGTATAAAATGGTGCCATTTATGGTAGAGGCAGAATTAGACGATTACTAGTAAATTCAATTTAAAATTGAGTTTCTGAGTGAGATTATGGCAATACCATAATTGGATGGGAATGCATTATGTTGCTAACTTTGCTAACTCATCAATGCAGTGTATTAAAAATGTCAATACGTTGACATTAAAATATCAAAACAGTATATTGGAATGTCAACAAAATTATGTGTTGATATTTTAATATCATGGTGTTAACATTTTTAATATACTACGTTGATGATTCAATAGAGTTAACAATTTAAAAAATTAGCAATTGATCACGTCCCTATTAGTTCCAGGGAACTAATGTATCCTGATTTTGCATCTTTGTGTAGGTAAAAAAAATCTGCACGAGATATAACGATTGTAAAAAGAAATCAAAAGGCCGCATAGAATCAATAATTTTCTGACATAAATCTGTAATTTCCCATCGCATAATTTGTCGTGATTGTATATATGGCTAGGGGTAAAGAGTCCGTGACAAATTGGAATATTATTAAATCATAAACAAAATTATTAATTCCGAATATAATACCTGGTGATAAATTAATTAATTAATCACATACCCCATCACTTCAATTGTTATATTAAATGCATGAATACAACATTCCAGATGAACTCTTACAGCTCTGCTATTGTTCATAATCTTGATCAACATGTTATAATAATTCTTTTAATGAATAGGAGTAAACTGCTAGGTTGTTTTTTATACTGTCAACTGTTCATGTTGTTCTATTAAATAGTGATATTTTTACCCTAAAATAAGTAAGTAAATTCATAATTGGTCATTCGGCATAGGAGTCCGACCAAACCCTCTTTAGGCGGACACAGGATAGAATCTGTGCAATCATTGACCTGCTCATATCACGTTTACGTTTTTCAAATTTCAAATGATTTAAATGATGGCCTTTCAACTTATTGATTTCATTTTTTACTAAAAAAAAATATACTTCATTCGATTTCTATTAGGTGTCCCATTTGAATTTAATACGAGTTTGTAAAGAAAAGTGTACGAGAAAAGATAGTTGAATGTGACTTATTAGTTTCATACTCCCCATCCAAGAAAAATAGAATACATTTGTCATTTTTAGTTAAAAATGAAAAGTTTTTCACAATTAACTTATCTCTTACTCCCTCCGTCCCTCTGTAGCTGAGTCATATTCCTTTTTTGGTTATCCCAATGTAGCTGAGTCATTTCCTATTTTAGCTAAAAGCACACCATTTTCTTCTCTCTTATTTTACTCTCTATTACTTTATTATCTCTGCATCTCTCTACTTTTTTCCTTTTCTACTTTATTCTCCCTTCACTTAACTCACTTTTAACACAATTTCGTAAATCACGTGCCGAAAAGAAACGTCTCTACTACAGAGGGACGGAGGGAGTACCTTTTTCCCCCTCTCTTACTAATAATATGGACCCCACATTCCACTACCACTACTTCTCTCATACTTTTTCTCCTTCTCTCTTACTTTACCAATTCCACACTAAAACCCGTGTCATTCATAATATGTCCTATTTTTCGTGGACGTAAGGAGTAATAGAATGTGTGTAGAATGAGTTAGTGGAAATTGAGGTGTACCTACTATTTTTAGTAAAAGTGAAACGGAATACCTAATGGCGGACGGAACGAGTAACACTTTAATTTCTTTATTTTATCTTTGTTCTACTTTATTTTTTTTATCTCTCCTATTTTATGTTCTCTCATATTTTATTTTATTTATTTAACTCAAGTTGATCACTTACATGAGACAGATGGAGTATTAAATATTTTCATATACATAATTCATCCATCCATCATTTAAAGAGTCACTTTGATTCGCATTAATTTTTAAAAATTGTTTGACTGTTAAAGATAAAAGAACAAGAAAAAGTTAAAAGTTACTCCCTCCGTCCTAAAAGTATGAACTCTTTCCTTATTAGTCATTCCCTAAAATAAGTACTCCATCCATTCAAAACTACTTGACACATTTCTTTTGGATATGAGATTCAAGAAATTGATGTTTAGAGTTTAACTAAAAAAAGAGTAGTAGAAAATAAAGAAAAAATAAGAATAAAATTTTTGTACTCTCCATCCAATAATAGATGTCATACTTTCCTTTTTTGTTTGTAGAAAAAAATGATACATTTTCCTTTTGGAAAAGTTTTCTTTTACACTAATATAAATATAGTACGCTAATATTTTCTATATCCACTTAACATACATAACATCTCTTAAAATCCTATGTTATTATATAAGTGTATCATCTATTATTGGATGGAGGGAGTGAAAACATATACTCCCTCCGTCCCATGTTACTTGCACTCTTCCATTTCGGCTCGTCACAAACTACTCACACTATTTATAGTTTAAGTTAGAATTAATGTATTTAATTAATATGTTAGATTAAGTTAAGAGTGTTGGCAATTGAAACTAAAAATATAACATATAACTGTCCCACATCGGTGTCAAGAGAAAACTGAAACTAGTATATAAGTCTCATGGGCCCCTCCTCCTATCACCAATTGGTTTTAGGATGGAACCCATAGATTTCTATCATGATATCAGAGCGGGTCGCCGACTGTGGGTCAAATTTAACTGACCCAGCAGTATATCTGGGCCGAAACTGGAAAAATGACTGACCCAGCAGTATATCTGGACTTCAAAAAATTTGGGCCAAGTGGTCCAACCGATCGAAAAAAAAATTGGGTTGATTGTCCAATCGATTAGAAAAAAGTCCAACCCCTCCAAGGTTCACCTTGAAGGGTTTGAGGGAGGGTGTTGGCAATTGAAACTAAAAATATAACATATAACTGTCCCACATCGGTGTCAAGAGAAAACTGAAACTAGTATATAAGTCTCATGGGCCCCTCCTCCTATCACCAATTGGTTTTAGGATGGAACCCATAGATTTATATCAAAGAGCTCCTTTATTAAGTGATATCTCATTACACTAAAAATTCTAATTTAATTACATTAAAAAATTAATTCCAAATTTACGGTCTAAAATGAAAAGTGCGAGTAACACGGGACGGAGGGAGTACTTTCTTCTTCCACGATTTCAAGTTCCACTTTGACTCGGTGCGGATTTTAAGAAAATGTGAAAGAAAGTGTGTTGAAAAGTTAGTGAAATGTTAATCTCACTCTATATATTGGTTTTGTAATAAAACGTGAGCTTAATAATTTAGTGAAAAATATAGTCTATTTACTAAAAATTACTCCCTTCGTCTCATATAATTGTCACTCTTATTGTGAGCACACGTTTTAAGAAATGTAAATAAAAGTTGGTTGGAAAAGTTAGTAGAATATGAGGCCCATTTTTTTAATATTGGTTTTATAATAAAATGTGAGTGAAGTGAGTTAATGGAATATGAGACCTACTTATCATTTATGGTAAAAATGAAGTGTGACAATTATTATGGGACAGATCAAAATAGAAAAGAGTAACACTTATTGTGGTATGGAGTGACTAAAAAATATAAACGGATTAAAATAGTAAATATGGACATTTTGTAGACGAAGAGCGTAACAACTAATAATATTAATAAAAGTAAATAAAGTGAGTAGTAAAAACATTAAAAAAAAATCCGCAAACATTTTTTTTTACATTCTTTGAATTTAAGCTCAAGCGACAGCTTCAGTTGACTCCAATCATTGAGTATTTTAAACTGCAAATGGCCACTGAAATTAGTGGGCTGCGGCTGAATCAAAAGCTGCAAATATTTTGTGAATTTCAAGGTCCAGATTTCTGCAAGACAGTTTCTTCTATTTCTAGAAATATAATATACATAAATAATAGAGTGGTGCTAAATGGTCATAATATGGCAGACCATAAAGAGTAAATTTAGTCCATTTACATGTATAAAAAATTAGAATTACCGATATAAATTTATATGTGTGTGAATGGACTGTGAGTTGATACTTATCTTTGAATTCCATTACGTAAAACACATTAATATCACGAATTACTGTATACGTTGAGCAACAATCAAGAAATGACAGTAGTAATAAGTTGAGCAAAAACTACGAAAGAGCAACACTAACATGTTGAGCAACATATAATGAAGATGATATAAAAGTAAAATCAAGTAGTATTAAACCAAAAATTTGAAAAAAAAAATCAAATTTTTTGTTATTTAATTAATTTATGGCTGGCCATAATGTGGCCGCATAACATTATTCTAAATAATACTCCCTCCGTCCCGATTTAGGAGAGTCGTATTCTTTTTATAAATGTCCCAATAAATTTGAGTCATTTCCTTTTTTGATAAAAACAAAACATTCAATCAGTCTTATTTTATTCTATCACATATTTTACTCTCTTTATCTTTCTTACATTATTCTTCTCTCATACTTTTGAACACAATTTCTTAACATCCGTGCCAAAAAGTTTTGTATCAACTTAGTTGGGACGGAGGGAATACTCAATCCGTCCTATTAAATATGAAACATTAGAAATCGACACAAGATTTTATGTAGTATTGTTCTATGAGTTAATGATGAGAGAGTAAAGTACGAAACATTTTTTTGACAAAAAAAAAACAAAATATATTTAATCACTTGTACGTTATTCCATAATCTACTTTACTCTCTCTTTATCTTTCCTACTCCTATTTTTTATACTTTTTTAGTATCTGTGCCCAAAAGCTTTGACTCAACTTAGTTAGGACGAAAGAAATATATCTGTTTTAGGAAAGATTGACTCTTTTTTTGTGCTACACGAGATTTTATACAATTTATTTTGTCTTAAGTGGAAAGAATAAAATTCGAAAAGTAAATAAAATTAAGATAAATATATTTCTATTTTTAATAATAAGTCATCATCCTGATTTGAGATAAATTATATACATAGTAAATAGGTAGGATATTATTTCATGGATAGGGAGAATAATTGTAAAATATCGATGCCGATTCCACTCAACCATAGTAAATACAAGAAAAATAATTCCTGATATGTAACTACTCTTCCGAAGTGAATAACGTAAGCATGTCATCAATCATGATATCATGAAACTTACTATTTCTTCGAAATAGTACTACAAGTTAGTTACATGTAATATCAAAAGTTTCGTTTTTTTAACCATTATATATACTGTATTTAATGAGAGTGGACACACGTTTAGTGTAATTTGGTGTGGTAAATATAATGATACAAAGTTTTCATCAATTTGGTAATTTTATTCTATTTATAATAATGAATAATCTTGATAATAACTTTTTTCAGATCTTGCTACTTTTTCCAACATATATAAACAAAATTTGGTCATTTAAAAAAGGGCCCAATTACATTTCTATATAAACGTAAAAGATTCTACAAAATCCATAAAGTAGAAGTTCAGTATCCGAAGATAAGTTTCACAAAATCTTTGTTTTTTTCTCTTTTTCTGGAGTATTTTTCCATCTATTTTAGATATTTTTTCGTAAAAAAATATTTATTGAAGTAGTATAATTTGTGTTTCCCTCTCTCGGACTAAGCAGCAATCTATTTTGACACTCTTGCCTCTGCCTGCCCCAAAACTAGAAGGCGTTTTTAGCAACAAAGTTGCAACTTTTCCCAATAATATATAAACAATCATAAAATAAGTTCTCAATCTCTTAAAAGCTGTCACCTCATTCTTTAACTTACATTTAAAACTTTTATCGTCACACATAACACATATTGCCACTATTTTTACTTTATCACATAGTAGTATAAACTAGTAGTATTTGAAAATTTTGAGGTGTAACTAAGCTATGAATTTTGAGAATCTTGTTTTTTTTTTAATTCATCATAAATAATTTAAAATAAAGAAAATAGGAAGTATGCTGCAAAACCAATTATTGAAGATGAATTTCATTGTAAAAAAAAGAAACAAAAGCTGTCGTTGAGAAAGTAAAATCGGCAAAGTGTCATTAACAAAGAAATACTAAAAAAGAAGAAGTACTTAAAAGACGTCTGACAGCGCCCACAAATTGCGAAAGTATCAAAACGCAACATTCGTGATTGCCATACCACCAAGCTAGAAGCAATTCTTTTAAGAAAAAGTATTACCAAATAATTAAATATCTAAATACGGATTCAATAAACACAACAGGCAATTTGTTGAAGACCATCTTGAAAAGGGGTAGTTTCAAGAAAGTGCTGGTTTGACGTTCAAGGCCCGCCGTTAACCCTTCCACCGCTTTTAACGCCTCCAATGCTCACTCAATATTCTTAATTTAATAAACATACACTTCCCCCTTTTTTCAATAATAAATATTGTATTTTTAATTTTTTTTTCTTGTTAATGTTTCGATGGTATGCTCATTATAATATAGAAAAGGTCAAAATAATTAATTTTCCATTTGTGCTACATAACTCGATCCCGATCGTCACTTTTCATTCCCCTTCCCCTAAACCTCCCTCTTCAATTTCATACTCTCTCTCTCTCTCTCTCCTTTCTTCGTAAGATATTTACATACATGTGTGTGCTTGTACGTGTATGCTTGTCTGTGAAGAAAAAGAAGAACAACACTAAGCCTTGAAAGGGAAAGCCAAAAAAACTTGATCTGGGCCAGCAAAAGTTTTCATTTTGTGGCGGTGCTAACAATCTTGAACAATGGATAAACAACATTACTTGATGAATGCCGGAATTCCACTCCAAATTGAAGCCTCAATGCCAATTCCATGGAGCTCCGATCAATCCTTCTTCAACCCCAATTCTTCCGTGGATCACCATTTTGACTCCGACGCCTTCGCCCTCCGCCACCTCATCGGGAAACTCGACCGCTCTTCCCCGGCGGCGCTGCCATCGCTCGCCGCCGATCCTGGCTTCGCCGAGCGGGCTGCGAAATTCTCCTGCTTCGGTAGCCGGAGCTTCAACGGCCGGACCTCTTCGCCGCCGGGCAGCGCCACCCCCGGCCAATCTATGGTGGCGCTGCCGCGCGTCGCCAGCAGCCCGTCGCTGAAACTGAACGGATCGCCGCCACCGCGGAACAGGAAGCTTCCCGGCTCCGGCGCCAACTCCAACGAGGAATCCTCAGTCTCGGAGCAGATACCGAGCGGCGAAACCGGCTCCAATTCCAGGAAAAGAAAGTCAGCTTCAAGAGGCAAAAACAAGGATCACAGATCCAATTCACCTAAGGTTAATCTTATTTTCTTATTTAATTAATTAATTCCGCATCAAGTTTATTCTATGTTGATGTTTTTTTTATTTTTTAATTAGGAAGCCGAGGAAGATGAAAACCTGAAGCGATCAAAGCAAACGGAAAATTGCGAAAACGAACAAGAATGTAACGAAAATAAGACGAATCAAAAGCCGCCGGAGCCGCCCAAAGACTACATTCATGTCCGGGCCAGAAGGGGCCAAGCCACTGACAGCCATAGTCTAGCAGAAAGGGTAAAAAAAATTAAAAATCATTCTCTTTTCTACACCTCAATTTTAAGCAGAGTTGGATTTGTAATGTATTAGGTGAGGAGAGAGAAAATTAGTGAGAGGATGAAGCTTCTCCAAGATCTCGTACCGGGTTGCAATAAGGTTCGTACAAAAATTGATTCACCTTTGGTGGAAAAAAATTGATTCAAGTGTAATCATTTTTATATAATTCAGGTTACTGGAAAAGCACTGATGCTCGACGAAATCATAAACTACGTGCAGTCATTGCAGCGACAGGTCGAGGTAATTAACACGGTTAAAATTCGAAAGCTGCCGCTGTCACAAGGATTAATTAACGACCTGTCTTTAATTTTTTCTGACTAATTTTGTGTTTCTCAACAGTTTTTGTCAATGAAGTTGGCATCAGTGAATCCAGACATGGAAAACCTTCTCTCCAAAGATGTGAGCCTCTCTCTCTCTCTCTCTCTGTCTCTAAAATGTTACTCGACCACACAATTTGGTGGAGGAATGATTTGATGGGTCCAATTTCGATTCGCAGATGTATCAACAAAGCACGAGTCTACCACAACAAATGTACCCTTTGGATTCCTCTTCCCCAGCATACTACCATCATCATCAGAATGTACAACAGCAACAGCTTCACAGTACAAACATCTCAAGCGTGGACCCTCTACCTCTAGATGCTAGTTTAGGAATTCAGATTGATGGATTCGCCCAAAATTTACCCCAGGTAAAAAAAGATAGCACTTCATCTTCGGATGAAAAAAAGTTATACTACCTAATTAATATTCCGATCTAAACATTTGTCTAAATCTAAATAGCAGTTTCCAGCATTCACTGAAGATGATCTGCACAGCATTGTCCAAATGGGATTTATCCACAACACTGGTAATTAATTGAACGTGCGTGGCAGTAAAAAATAAATTTACCATGTAGAATGTTGGCAATTAATGTTTCTTTCTTGTTTTTATTTTTGGCAGTTCAAAATCAAACCTCAAACATGAAAGTTGAGCTTTGACAGCGCATGATGATTCCTGAAAGAAAAGGCTCTGCTGTATATAACTGACATGGATTTTAAATCAATTCTTACAGCCAATCCAACAATCTTTTCTTTTCTTTTTCCTTTTTTAGGGGTTTTTCTTATCATTTAAAACATTATGTAATTCTGTTTTTTTTAATTCAGATTATTTAGTGCCCTTTTGCCTCATTTTTTCTGGTGCAAGTCTTGATTCACAGCACCAAAAATTTGTAATATATAGGATGTAATTAACTATTACACTACTACTAAATTAGTTTCTCCCTACTTGCAACGGAATTGCTTGCTATTATCCACGTGTACATACAATAGTTATTGATAAAAATTCATGATATCCTAAAACCAATTGGTGATAGGAGGAGTGACTCATGAGATTTATATAGTGGATTAAGCTATAGGAGGAGTGACTCATGAGATTTATATAGTGGATTAAGCTCTTTGTGTACACCGATGTGAGATATTATTATATTCATTTTTATGTTTCAATTGTCAACACCCTCCCTCAAACCCTTCAAGGTGATTCACCTTGGAGGGGTTGGACTTTTTTATGATCGGCCCAATTTTTTTTCGCTCGGTTGGACCACTGGCCCAAATTTTCAGCACAGTTATACTGCTGGGTCAGTTAAATATGACCCACAGTCGGCGACCCGCTCTGATACCATGATAGAAATCCATGGGTTCCATCATAAAACCAATTGGTGATACGAGGAGAGGCCCATAAGATTTATACAATGAATTAAGCTCTTTGTGTACATCGATGTGGGATATTATTATATTCATTTTTATGTTTCAATTGCCAACCGTTATAAAATCAAACATGAAATGAGTTTACACCGTTTTTTTAATTGACTTTTGTTAAATTTTTATCGTGCTTTGTGCATCAATCAATCTTGTAATTTTAATAATTTTACTCCACACTAAGGTCAAATTGAACAGTAATTAAATCCTTTTTTCTGGTGCTTATGATTGTTGTACCAGCCAGCTGTCAGGGGAGGGAGCATTTTTTTTTTCATATTTCAAAGTCTTAATACAAATAATAATGGTTCCAATTAATCTTTTAGTTGTAATCAATCGCAATAAAATCTGGCACATTTCTAGGAAGAGGGCCCTGCAAAAATTTCTACAGGTTAACCATAAACTGAAGAAACTTCCCTACCTCAAATCCAACAAAATAATATCTTCGCATGCTCTCATAAGTGCTACCCTGGGTGAAATATTAAATATTTGTTTTCAAGATTTTTTTAAAGTAGGATGTTTGGTAATATAAACATACCTAAGTAGGTATTTTACATAATGTATTTACATAATGGAGAGAGTGAGAGAGAATCCCAGGTTGGCAATTGTTGAGTTTCATGACTAGACCCAATGAATCAGGGATTAAAAGAAATTTGGATAATAATAAATAATGATATTTACAAAAAAAGATTTTAGGAAAAGGTTAAGTAGTGGGACTGTGGGAGTTCATTTTGAGATTTTTTTAATAATTGAAAGGTATGAAAAGATGCTCTTAAAATATAGATTAATCATTTGATGAGAGGTGGTTAGCGAAAATAATACTAATAATAATCAAAGATTTCTGCGTTTGCAGCCTTTGGTTATAATATTAGCTGAGGGTTTCATTATTGATGAGTGATGACAGTGAGTTAACTCTCTGAATAATATTTAAAATGGTTTCTTTTGTATGTATAAATTAAGATCAATAATAATAGTACTATACATTATAATATGAAGCTTATTAAAAGGAGTTTTGGTTGATTATAGAGCTGTCTCCTGAAAATAATAAACAATAGGCAATCATGGTAGGAAATGGAGTCGGTTAATTTATATACTAACCTTTTTATCTTTCTCAATATTTTACTTTGATGTCGATTTTGGCCATAGACCGTCCCTTCTTGTCTAAGCAACCTTACAATAATTTACCAATAACCTTGTCCTACTATAATTTGTAGAATCATAGAGAATTAGGGACTATTTTTTACTTCGAATAGTTCATGATTTGGTTGATTTTAAATGCAACAGTTAATGGTAATTAATAGCGCTAATGAATCCATTCGTACTAAATCATTAACCTTATTTAATCATCATTAAATTGCAACCTTTACAACGAAGAAGAAGAAAAATATATTCCCCCATGGCCAACATGGTATTCAAGATTAAAAAAAATTACTACTAGTCACCATTATTTATTTTCGTTTTATTTAGTACAAATTATCCCAAAATAATGAATGGGATTTATTTTCCTTTGTAATTATAGTAGCAAGTTTAGATTTCAACTTTTCAGGTTAGTGGGAATTTTCGATTAAAAATGTATACTTTTTAAAGTTCTGGAATTACTATGAAAAATAAAATGGTGAAATGGACTTGTCTTCCACTTATAAAAGCTCACCTTTCTCTTTTTTTTCTTCTTCCAAGTATTTGATTACCAGTTTGTGATTCAAAGTATTTATTGAGGATATATATAATTGATTTGCTATTAGATTTAATTTTAGTTTAGGTTAGATTTCTTGTCTTCCACTTATAAAAGTCCACCCTAGACCATGTTTGATTGTTAGAATTATGTCTGGATTTTTAATCAAACTTGAAAAGTAATTAGAATCCTGAAAATAAGGAGTATATATTACCTTTTAGGATTCTGAATCCGAACTTTTAATAGTTATTCTTTATCCTATTTTTAAGATTCTTACATATTTATATATTCAATGAAATATAATATAATATAATTTTATTATGATTATTCTTCTTCTTCTTATTATTATTATTCATAATGGTTATTATCATAATAATAATTAATAATTTATTAAATAATGATAATATAATTAATTATATTATGAATAATATAATGAAAATGATAATTATTATAATTATTTAAATTAATAATTAATCAACAAAATCATAGTTTTACTCCATTATAATATCAGTAAATAACTATAATTATAATTATATTATTATACTCCACTATTTATTATTATGATGGGTAATCCATATTTAAATTATTCATCTTAATAATAAAAATAATAATAATACAATTATTATCATTATGTTTTTAACTAATAATATATTAAGAAAATCTTAATATATTATTAAGTATTATATTTTATTATATCAATAAAAAATAATTATTAAATTAAATATGAATTCCAAAATCTTAGTAATATTTTTTTAAATACAAATAAAGCTATTAGGAATCATATTCGTAGAATTTGTTTTTTAGAAATCATTTTTCTTGCCAACTTTTCTTTCCGTCAACTAAAACATGAATATATAATGTATATAAATATATATTGTAATTGATGGGTGGCCATCATTAAAAATAAAGGTACACATTTATATCTATAATTACCATAAAGATTATGGAACAGCAAAGGACTTATCAAATAATGGAGTCACTGTCTGATTAGCATTTTTAATCCACCTACACGACAAAATGTCGGCAGATTTTATTTATTATAATCTTCGTATTAAGCTGGATTTAAAAAAAATGTGTAATATGCTTTTAAAAGTGTAACAGTTGAAATTCAACGAGTTTTAATATAAATAAGTACAAGGAGGTGTACTCCATATTACAGTGCCTGGCTCTGTTATTGGAACTTAAATTTTAGATACAGAGTAATGAAACATAATAAATTATTTCATTTTAGTTTTTTTCTAAATATCCATTTGATTTTAATGTGTTGATTAACGCATGGGAAAAGCAATCTAGTCCGCCTTAATAGAGAAGTGTATGTATGCAAGCAACATTTAGAAGGGTAAAACTTAAAAGGTAAAAAAAACTAGTAATATTTGGTCAAATTTCGGTCTATATGTAACTTTAGAAAATAACTATTTTTTCCACAACTTTGACTTTTTCTCAATTGTCTCATAAGTCATTAATTTAGGGAAAATTATATATGCTTTTTATAAACAAAAAATATCATGTGAACAAAACATTCGGCTATATAAACAATGACATTTTATATATGTAGTTAATTATATCTTTAATTTTTCCATATTTATGCATTACGTTGATAAATTTGAAAACATAAAATGATCAAAGGTATGATATAATTGGTCATTTTTTTAAATTGTGGGATAGACTTTAATTTAACCAAGCTTCATAATAATTTTTTTTTTGCTATATACCCTATTTAGAAATGGATGAACATCACTTCTTCAGCTACAAACACTTTAATATTCTCTTGTATTTCTATTGCGATCAACAAAATATGTAATTTTAATTTCTATATAAAGATATGTGCGTATAGTTTTATTTGGTAAGATGATAATAGTTACTTCCGATAATACCAATATCGAAAAATACTCCTCTTGGATCTCTGTCATTAAAATTGTAGTTAAGTCGGTATTTGGGTTCGTAGCCCGTTGCGTTGGTAAATGAATCGCGACAATTTTATAAGAAAGAAACCATGTGTATTTACGTATACAAACATGGACCCTGTTTTTATTTATGCATGAGATAACTAAAAATGAATTTTAATTACGAAGCTACGTAATTTTATTCCATACAGTATTATATATGGAATATTAAAGAAAAGAAACTCTGTTTTCTTTTTCTTTTTTTTAATCGTCAGTGGCAATATATTCTTTTATCTGTATATATATTTCAACTTGACTTCTTGCCTTCTTAAACCACAAAAATGTACCAGCTCATTCATGATTCATCGATCAAACTAAAAAATGTACTAGCTCATTAATGATTCATCGATCAAACTAATGAGGTTGGACGAACTTTATCGATGATAACTATTTAAGAGTATAAAAATAAGAGTATGAACACGAATTGGACGAACATTTTCATTTTCACTATAACTATTAATTAATTCTATACCTCATTGTAATATTTTTCGAATATTATAATAGATAAATTTGAAAGTCAAAGTTAGCTAGATCTGGATCCACCCGAGATATTTTCATCC
This sequence comes from Salvia splendens, assembly GCF_004379255.2. Lineage (NCBI taxonomy): Eukaryota > Viridiplantae > Streptophyta > Magnoliopsida > Lamiales > Lamiaceae > Salvia > Salvia splendens. The sequence continues at coordinate 13,622,311 of NC_056033.1, forward strand.
TCAATTCATCAAATTTTAAACAAAATATTTATACATACAGAACTCGAATTAAAGTAAAGAAAAAACATTTTTTTTCACGTTCATGACGCATACGTTTACAAATTAAAGCACTTGCAATTTTTTTCTCTCACCTAGGGGATGCTCATTGTTAACCTAATTTGAGGCTACATAATTTGTTGTTTTTCTAATCCCTCTTTATACTAGTTTTGTATAATTAGTGCATACCACTTTATCTCGGCATAAGGGTTTTTTTTCATACTTTTTCATTGATGGAGTACGTACTAAACAAGCCCAACAGCAGTAAAGCCCATCAGCCTAAAGCCCAAGAAAGAGTATCAGTTCGGCATGACTAAAGAGTATCAGTCCGGCATGACTAAAGAGTTCAGTTCGGCACAACCAAAGAGTTCGGCCCCAGCCTACAGCTCGGTAAAAGCCAACCAATCAAACTCTGCTCTCAGGTCGGCATCAAGCTCTACTCTCAGATCGGCAAAAGCTGCTCGGCAATAATTCAGCAGTTCGGTCTCAGTATTCGACCGAACTAGGAGATAGTGGACTCATGCAGGATTTCCACCTCCACTACACCCACGATCTATTTAGTGGTGTCAAGCAGTCGTTAACTCATGCAGGATAGTGGACCCATGCAAGATCGCCACGATCTCCACGACATCCACTACCTAGTAAATGGTGCTGCATGCCACGATCTTGGTCCTTTGTATAAATAGAACCTAGATCAGATAGATAGGGTTAGACTCTCTCGCTTTCTAGAGATCAAATACAAAATAGCAAGTCTGTATTGTAAGCTGTAAGAAAACAGATCAAGCAATACAACTCTGCCCTCATTTCTTCCCGTGGACGTAGATTTACCTCAGTAAATCGAACCACGTAAAATCTCTGTGTCGTGATCTGTGTTTTCCAGCATTCTTCACCATCAAAAATTCGCCGATTCATCACTGGCGCCGTCTGTGGGAAGCAGAGAACCAAATTTGTGATAAAGCGAATTTTTGACCCTTTTTCCACCCCAAAAAAATGCATACCAGATCACGTAACACCCATAATACCGTTCGTGATAACCGTGAGGAAGCTAGTCCAGCTCGCAGGTCTGAAAAAAGGCCTCGGGAGACATCTACCTCCGGTTCTCACGAAGAAGGAACAAGCCACTCCAGGAGTCATCGCACCGAGTCTTCCCAGCAGCCCGATTTAAATGAAGCTGTCAAGCTGTTCTTGGCCGAGAAGCAGGAGGAGTTCTTAACCTTCCTGCAGAAGAGCCAACAGCCGGAGAAGACAACGGCGGATTCTCCCTCCTCATCCAGACATGAAAGTCACTACCGCAGTAGTGACGTGTCTTCCAGGAGAAAGAATCCTCAACCCCGACATGTTCCTGTTCCTCCTCGGTACCGGAACCACAGGAGAACTCCATCTCCTCCGTACCGAAGAGATGTCGGGTTCGCCATGTACGGAGCATTAAAGACTCCGTTCTCGGACGATATCACCCGAACTCCTTTGCCGCGGAACTACCGAACTCCGTCGATAACCTATGACGGACTCGTGGATCCTCATGATTTCTTGGGACGCTATCAATATAACATGGCGAACCAGGGTCTCAACGAGGTCCACATGTGCAAGCTGTTTCCCGAGCTGCTCATCGGGAACGCAAGAAGATGGTTCGATAGCCTCCCCCAAGGCAGCATTAGATCTTACCGAGATCTAATGGATGCATTCCATAGGAGGTTCTTTCAGAAAGCGGAAGTCCGAATCACTTCGGCTCAGCTGCTTTCCATTCGTCAAGGTCGCGACGAAAAAATCAGCGACTTTATGACAAGATTCCACAAGGAATGCCTGCAAGTAGACGATCTCAACGATCTGCTTGTCATCTCGGCATTCCAAAATGGAATCCTGCCCGGAGCTCTCTACAGGAAGCTCGTTGAGTGCGGTCCGCAGACAGCTCAGGAAATGTGGGACATTGTGGACCAGTACTCCCGGGCCGATGAGGCAGACCGTCGCAAACGGTCGTTAGACAGCTCATCGTCCCGAGGAGACAGAAGGAAGCCCGATCATAGCGATCAGGGGCATCCTCGCCGGACTCCATTTGAAAGAATTCAAAGGGCTCCGGTGCAAGACAGATTGGGACCCCGTCTCAATCCCGAGAAGCCGCCCGCTCAGTTCGTACCGCTGAACAAGTCAAGAGCGGAAATTTTCGAACTACATTCCGATATGTTCGAAAGACCAAAGCGGATGACGAAATCAGCCGTGCGGCGACCTCAGGATCAATATTGCTCCTTCCATCAAACCCACGGTCACGATACCGAGGAGTGCCGAAATTTGGCTGCAGGTATTGATGTTCTTGTGAAAATAGGAACGTTAAAAAAATACCAAAGCAAGCAGCCGAAAAAGAACAAAAGGCAAAGAGGTGCAAACTGCAATCCTCAGGATCCGAAAAGGCATGAGGATCCCGAAGACGACGACGAGCCGCAATATGATGGAGTAATCCAGACTATTGATGCTCTCCCTGCCGGGAAGACTAAGTCGTCCCTAAAAGCAGAACGCAGAGGTTCCAATCAAGAGGAGCCAACACATAAAAGGCTGAAGAAAGACGAAGTGATTACATTTTCAGATGCCGATCCCGTCCCAGCCATCTCTCCTCACCAAGACGCTATTGTCATTCAAGCCGGAGTGGCAAACAAACTGATCCACAGAGTATTTGTGGATACAGGAGCGTCAGTCAGCATTCTTTTTAAAGAATGTTTCGATAAAATGGAAGTGGATCCAGCTCGGCTCAGTCCGGCTCCACTTCCTCTGAAAAGTTTCGCCCAGGAGGACACCCGCCCTGAAGGTATTATCAGCCTTCCGATCACGGTGGGAAAAGCGCCTACAAGCTCCAATACGATGATCGAGTTCTTTATGGTGAAAGCTCGGTCCCCGTACAACATCATCCTGGGGAGAGACTGGCTCAACACAGTTCGGGCCGTTTGCTCTACTTATCACCTCACCATCAAGATCCCCACTAAAGGTGGGATAGCGGTCATCCGAGGTGATCAAAAGAGAGCAAAAGAATGTCTGCAGATTGCGCTTAAAAGTGCCGAGCAATCAGTTCGGCACCATCAAGCATAGCAATCACAGCAACCAGAGTCAGAGGCAAGCAAGATAACCGAAGTCACTTCAGAGCCGAACTCAATGACCGTTCAGTTATACGAAGATGATCCATCCAGAACGGTCAAGATCGGCTTCGCAGGAACGCCTCTACTCCGGGAAAAGACCATTCAGCTCCTCAAGGAGTACAAAGATGTCTTTGCATGGTCTCCGTTGGACATGACCGGAGTGCCCCCCGAGGTAATCACTCATCGGTTAAATATTGATCCTTCAATCCGGCCAGTAAAACAGAAGCAAAGACTCTTTGCGGCAGAAAGAAGCCAAGTCATCCATGACGAAGTCCGCCAATTACTAAAAGCGGATGTACTATACGAGGTGAAATATCCTTCTTGGGTGGCCAATCCTGTGATGATCAAGAAAAAAGAAGGAGTATGGCGGATGTGCATAGATTTTACCGATCTAAACAAGCACTGTCCTAAAGATTGCTATCCCCTTCCGAATATAGATAAAAAAGTAGAAGCTTTGATCGGCTTCGAAATTTTCTGTTTTCTTGATTTATACAAAGGATATCACCAAGTGTTGATGGATGAGAGTGACGCTCCGAAAACAGCTTTCATTACCGATTTCGGCATTTTCGCTTATAAAAAGATGCCATTCGGTTTAAAGAATGCCGGAGCCACTTATCAAAGGATGGTAGACAAGCTTTTTCGGCACCTAATCGGAAAACAGGTTGAAGTGTATGTCGACGACATAGTTGTCAAAAGCAAAAGCACTTCGGAGTACGAAGACAACCTCAAATCCACTCTCAACGTGCTCCGAAAAGCCAACCTCAAACTCAACCCCCAAAAATGTACCTTTTTGGTAGATTCGGGAAAGTTTCTGGGTTGTTTGGTTTCAAAGGACGGACTCAAGGCAAACCCCTCAAAAGTTCAAGTCGTTCAGAACATGGCAATGCCGAAGTCCATACATGACGTGCAAAGGCTAACCGGATGTCTAGCCGCACTGAATCGATTCCTTTCCCAAGCAGCCGAAAAGCAACTGCCGTTCTTCAAGGTGTTGAAAAAGGCACCAAAGTTCGAGTGGGGAGCCGAGCAGAAAAAGGCCTTTGACGAGCTCAAAAGTTATCTAGCCGAGCTTCCTATTCTCTCTGCTCCAACCGAAGCCGAAGTAATTTTCTTATACTTAGCGGCATCCGATCAAACCATTAGCGCGGTGCTTGTACGAGAAGAAGGCCTAAAGCAGTTTCCCATCTACTTTACAAGCCGAGCATTAAGAGGTCCAGAAACAAGGTATCAACCTCTGGAGAAAATTGCTCTGGCGTTAGTAAATGCAGCAAGGAGACTGCGGCCATACTTCTATGCTCACAAGGTATGCGTCTTAACCGATCTGCCTCTTCGGCAAGTTTTGACCAAGCCAGAAGCATCAGGCAGAATCGCCAAATGGGCCATAGAGCTGGGAGAACACTCAATCGAGTACCTACCTCGAAAAGCCATCAAGGGACAAGCCTTGGCAGATTTTCTTGCAGAGGCCAAGTTCGATCAAGCAATCCCTGTCATTGCCGAACAGAAAAATTCTGCCAATGCCGAACTAGCACAGCCCTTGGAATCCGAAGAAGAGCCGCCGGACTGCTGGAGCGGATTCGTAGATGGAGCTTCAAACAAGATGGGAAGTGGAGCTGGTATTTTACTTGTCGCTCCCGACGGACACGAGGTAACCTACTCACTTCGGTTCCTATTCCCCACTACTAATAATGAAGCCGAGTACGAAGCCCTCCTGGCCGGACTCCAGTTAGCGCAAAGTCTGCTCGTCAAGTCTCTCAAAATCCATTGTGATTCACAAGTCATAGTGAATCACATGTTGGGTACAAGTGAAGCTCGTGACGAGAGAATGAAGAAGTATTTGGACAAAGCGCAAAGCATCAGCCGAAGTTTCTCCTATTTTCGGATAATCCGCATTCCCAGAGCGGAAAATAGCCGAGCAGATACCTTAAGTAAGTTGGCCTCAGATCCGAGCTCAAAGGCGGAAGAATTAATGCATCGAAGCATTGATGAAGCCGAGGTACATTCAGTATCCAGCTCGCCGAACTGGATGACGCCGATCTTGCAGTATCTGGATCAAGGACAATTGCCCAAGGATAAGAGAGAAGCTCGGAAGATCACGTGCCGAGCACTTCGGTACGAACTTCATGAAGGAGTCCTCTTTAGAAAGTCTTACCTCCAGCCGTTATTGCGGTGCGTAGGACCAGAAGAAACGGACTACATCCTCAGAGAAGTTCATGAAGGATCGTGCGGCAGCCACATCGGAGCTAGAGCTTTAGCTAAAAAAGTTCTAAGATGGGGATATTATTGGCCAACCTTGGTACAAGAAGCAGTGCAGCTCGTCAAGACCTGCCCGAAGTGCCAAATCCATGCAAATATCCCAAGGATGCCGCAGACCGATCTATCCACTATGCAGAGCCCTTGGCCTTTCATGCAATGGGGCATAGACATAGTGGGACCACTTCCTCAAGCTCCTCGGCAAATGAAATTCCTAATCGTTGCCGTGGACTACTTTACGAAGTGGGTGGAAGCTGAACCATTAGCTACGATAACGAGCTCGAAGGCATTGGATTTCGTCTGGAAGAACATAGTGTGCCGATTTGGCATACCCCACATCCTCATCTCGGATAACGGGACTCAGTTCACCGACAAGACGTTTAAGAATTGGTGCCAAGAGCTGAATATTCAACAGCGGTTCACTTCGGTCTCTCATCCACAAGCAAACGGACAAACGGAGGTAACAAATCGTATCCTGGTGAAAGGGTTAAAAGCTCGGTTAGAACAAGCCAAAGGACAATGGGTAGAAAATCTCCCTCAAGTCCTATGGTCCTACCGAACTACACCCACAACCTCCAACGGTGAAACTCCGTACAGTCTGGTGTACGGCACTGAAGCCGTAATTCCGGTGGAGATCGGCGTACCCAGTCCCCGAACTCTAAATTTCTCCTCAGAAATGAATGACGACGGACTGAGAGCCGAGCTAGATCTTGCCGAAGAAAGAAGAGAATTGGCATGCATAAAAGCAGCCAAGTACAAGGAGCAAGTAGCCCGGTATTACAACCAAAGGGTGAAGAAGCTGCAATTTCAAGTGGGAGATCTCGTCTTGAGAAACAACGAAGTAAACCGAGCAGAAAAGCTGGGCAAGCTCGAACCCACATGGGAAGGTCCGTATCGGGTGTCAGAAGTCCTCGGCAAAGGGTCTTACAAATTGGCTCACATGTCAGGAGAACAGGTACCCCCGAACATGGCACATTTCCAACCTCAAAAAGTTCCATTTGTAAGAGACAGTCCGGTCAGTCAGTCTTGAGTCCTGTTCAGTCAATGTGCTTTATTTGGTTTACTTGGTCTTTATTTGTCTCTGTGCGTTTTGTCTGTGTGTTTTGTCTGTCTCTGTGCGTGTCGTCTCTTACAAATGTTACTGAGGTATCTTGTTCTTCGAAGGCTGATCCCCTTCTTAGAACATATACAAGCCAACGATTGTGAGTCAAAGCTTCTACAGAAGATACAAGACCACAATTCAGCTTAAACAAGCAGTTCGTCTGAAACGAACTGCAATAAGCCAACGATTGTGAAGTCCAAGCTTCTAAAGAGGATACAAGACCACAATTCGGCTTAAAAATCAAGCACTTCGTCTGAAACGAACTGCAACAAAAGTCCGATTCACGCGATAAAACTTGCCTGAATTAGGACAAGGGAAAGTCCGATCCACGCGATAAAACTCGCCGAATTAGGACAAGGGAAAGTCCGATCCCCAAATTAGGACAACGGAAAGTTCGATCCGAGCGATAAAACTCGCCAAATTAGGACGCAAACCAAGTCCGGTCAAAGAAGAGTTCACTTCATCAGACCGAGGACAAACATCAACTTACCCCGTACCTTTATCCAGAATGCCGAAGTGATTCACTTCACTTTTCGGGGGGGGTAGTGATGGAGTACGTACTAAACAAGCCCAACAGCAGTAAAGCCCATCAGCCTAAAGCCCAAGAAAGAGTATCAGTTCGGCATGACTAAAGAGTATCAGTCCGGCATGACTAAAGAGTTCAGTTCGGCACAACCAAAGAGTTCGGCCCCAGCCTACAGCTCGGTAAAAGCCAACCAATCAAACTCTGCTCTCAGGTCGGCATCAAGCTCTACTCTCAGATCGGCAAAAGCTGCTCGGCAATAATTCAGCAGTTCGGTCTCAGTATTCGACCGAACTAGGAGATAGTGGACTCATGCAGGATTTCCACCTCCACTACACCCACGATCTATTTAGTGGTGTCAAGCAGTCGTTAACTCATGCAGGATAGTGGACCCATGCAAGATCGCCACGATCTCCACGACATCCACTACCTAGTAAATGGTGCTGCATGCCACGATCTTGGTCCTTTGTATAAATAGAACCTAGATCAGATAGATAGGGTTAGACTCTCTCGCTTTCTAGAGATCAAATACAAAATAGCAAGTCTGTATTGTAAGCTGTAAGAAAACAGATCAAGCAATACAACTCTGCCCTCATTTCTTCCCGTGGACGTAGATTTACCTCAGTAAATCGAACCACGTAAAATCTCTGTGTCGTGATCTGTGTTTTCCAGCATTCTTCACCATCAAAAATTCGCCGATTCATCATTCATCGGAATATAATTTAAGTCTTAAAAACTTTTATGTATTAGTACATGTTAAATAGCAGTATATTCCGGTTAGCTTACAGATTAATATAAGAGAAGGTATATTTTTAGAATTAATAGTATATTTTTATTGAGAAATATGTAACGCTGGGTCGATGATAAATTGATTATGGTCAATTCCACTCCTAGAAACCGGCCGTACGATATGTGATTATTTTTCCTTTTTTATGTATGTAAAGGGTTCCAAAGCCTAGAGAGAACATAAAACAAAAGAAACGTGTCTTTGTTAAATTGTCTTAATTGATCTAAAATTTCATCTAATAAAGGTAAAAAAGGCTTCCAAAAACAGCAAAAGAATCTAATTTGTCACGAAAATGACACGTGTGAAATTCTAGTCTAGACCAAGAGCCAATTCATCAATTGAGAGGTCAAATTGATGAGTACGTTACATGAATCTGTTGAATTTGATTGCTGTTTATATTCAGACATAGCACTTAGTAAAGATTTAAGTACTATGTTTGTCGATAGATATAAAATTAAAGCTTGTATCTAAATTGCTACTGTTCTGACTTCTGACTCACATTACACCTTAATTATTCTGTCGTTTTCAATCTTTATTTATATTGCCCATTAATTCAATCATTTTTGTAACATGTTTGAGTATTTGAAAGCCCAGACGATAATTCTTGATAGTTTAACGAAATAATTAATACTAGTTGTATTGTAAGTAACTATAATAATACTATGTGTTTGATCAATTTATGGTTGAGTGCTATTTTCCAGCAGTATGCTTCTGATCAGTCATATAATTCAAGATTTCAATTATTTTTCCTTAATTAGTGGATCTACAGTTGTAATGTCGTTTTTCTATCCTTTTAGTTTGCCCACTTTCTGACTTGGTGGAAATTCTTTTTGCAGGCCTGAATATCAGTATGCACTCGTAGTCAAACTATGTATGGCATTGAGATTGTTCTACGAAATGCACGTCACAATTTTCTTTGCTACATTTCGTATTTATTTTATTAAATTAAATGTGCTCGTCTATAGCGGTGTCTTCTCATCTTCACTATCCTAAACTATATATATATGATTCATTATTATTTAATTAAGTCGGCGGAATTATTTTAGTTGGTGAGGTAACTCTTCTTATTATCCATTTGTAATATTATTATCTTTTATGATTAAGTTGTAAGATTCATGAATCAAACATAAAATATATTTAATTGTTAGATTTATTCTTGCAAACTAAACAATCTCTAATGAATAATATGGATAGTTATAATAAAATTTTCATATAAAAGCCCAACGAAAATTTAAAGAATTGTACTCCCTTTGTTACTCATTAAGTGTCCACTTTATTTTTCGCCACTAGTTAAAAGATGTAAAGAAAAATGAATTGAAAAAGTTAGTGGAATATGAGTAATACTTTTATACTCCTATTACTTCCTCCATCCCCATTAATGTGTCCCAATTTTTCATTTGGTCGGTCCCTTATTAAATGTCTCACTTCACTTTTACTACTTTGGTAATGAATCTTTCATTTCACTAACTCATTTTCCCTCATGTTGTGTTATAAAAATAATATATAAAAGTATGACCTACATACCACAAAAATTTTCAACTCACTCTTTTTTACATTTCTTAAAACCCGTGTCGGATCAAAGTGAGATTCATATTAATGGACGGATGGAGTATAATAAAATATGAGTTAAATAAATTAGTGGAATATGAGATATACTTACTCTTTATAATAAAAATTGAAAAATAACTCTTACCAAAGATATATCAAAATGACAAAAATGAACCATTAATGGAAAAAAAGAATAGTACGTTGTAATTTTATTATTGTGTTGGTTGTAACGACTAATTACAACTACTTGAAACATCAAAGTTTCATTAATATTCATAAACACACAATACTCGGCGCAAGGCAACATATGTGCATGGCCTAAAAAAATTGTGTTATAACGGAATTGTTACTACAATATTAATCTTTCTAAATTTTAACATCCAAAAAACTTTTCTTTATTTTAAATTGCTTAGTATTCGAAGACCATTATAAGTTTTCACTACCTAGAATAAATCTGAAAGCACTGCAATATTGTACTCTACACATAATTGGAAGATGAAATAAAATATGTGTTGTACATCTTATTTGATAATATTCAAAATATGATTTACCAAAATATTGACGAAGAAAAAGATGCATTTCACAAATTACTAATTATGAAGAAACAAAATCTAATAACTTTTTGGCAAATGGGCGAATGCTCGGCCTTCAAGATTGATATATGGTTTTATGTTACGACCCAAATCATTGCAGCCCGTTATAAGATAAATCGAAATACGCCCTCCATATAAGTAGGCCAGTATGTCTTATATACATAAGCAAATATTTGCCCAAAACTTCACTTATTATAAAATTTGTTAAATACAAATACTAAATTTAATAAATTGAATAATAGTTATATTTGTTAGGATTAATACACAAGACTTTCTCACCCTAGAGTAGATCACACACACTCACAGTTGTATGATAAATCACACTTAGCAGAAACACACACACTCACACTTAGAGTAGAGAAGATGAAATCTTGGAGAGAAAACTGGAAAACTCTTTATTGAATGAATACACTAACTCTACATACAATCGGTATTGAGCTATTTAAAGCTCTACAACCAAGTAGCAACTGCTACTAACTAACTAACTACAAGAATCAAGAAAGCAACAAAGCTAACTGTTACATTCTAACAAACTAACTGCTATTTTCCAACGGCTAGTTCTTCTAGCTTTCTTCTTCCCTTCTTGCAACTGAATGAGCACTCCCATTCTTACAATTCTCCACCTGAGGGCTCACTTCAGTTCTTATAGCAAACATTGATCAATTCCTTGCAATGATCAAACTTATCTCTACTTAGAGATTTAGTTAGCATATCAGTCGGATTGTGCAAGGTGTTAATCTTAATCACCTTCACCCTTCCCCTTTCAATCTCATCTCTAATAAAATGTAGCCTAATATCTATGTGCTTGCTCCTCTCATGGAAAAACTGATGTTTAGCCAAGCACATAGCTGAGCTACTGTCACAATGAACCACCATTGTCTTTTGGTCAAAACCAAAATCAGAAATCACTCCCTGGATCCAAAAGCTCTCTTGTACAGCTGCAGTGAGAGCCATATACTCTGATTCTGTTGTTGAGAGAGCAACAACACTTTGTAATCCTGATTTCCAGCTGATTACAGTTCCAAACATGGTGAAAAGGTAACCTGTTTGGGACTTTCTGTTGTCCAGGTTTGCAGCAAAGTCTGCATCACAGTAGCCCTGAACAACCTCATCAGATTCACCTTCCCAGCTATTGAAAACAACTCCCCAGCCACTGGTTGATTTCATATACCTCAGAATCCACTTAAGGGCATTCCAATGCTCCTTCCCCGGGTCTACCATGTACCTGCTGGTCACTGAAATAGCATGTGCAAGGTCTGGCCTGGTGCAAATCATGGTATACATGATGCTTCCAACAACACTAGCATAAGGAATAGACTCCATCTCCTCAGCCTCTTGCTTAGACTTAGGAGCCTGCTCCTTAGATAGTCTAAAACTCTGGGACAAAGGAGTTGATGCAGATTTAGCATTCTCCATCTTGAATTTCTGTAAAACTTTTTCAATATAATCAGTTTGCAGCATCCACAGCTTCTTGCAGCCTCTGTCTCTCAGAATACTTATGCCTAGGATCTTTCTTGCTTCTCCTAGATCCTTCATTTCAAAACTGGACTTAAGATCTTCCTTAATTTTCTGAATTTCAGCCATAGAAGGTCCTGCAAGTAGCATATCATCCACATAGAGTAATAGATAGGCAATATGAGTTTTGCCTGCCTTCTTTATGTAAATGCAATCATCATACTCTGACTTGGTGAAGCCAATTCTCTTCATCTGTGCATCAAACTTTTTATTCCAATGTCTGGGGCTTTGTTTAAGCCCATAGAGGCTTTTCTGTAACAGGCACACCTTGCTTTCTTCTCCAATCTTCACATAGCCCTCTGGCTGTTCCATGAAGATAGTCTCTTCTAGGTCTCCATTTAGGAAAGCAGTCTTCACATCAAGCTGCTGTAGTTCCCAATTTAGCTGGTTCACAACTGCCAACAAGATCCTAATTGAAGTGTGCTTAACAACTGGAGCAAACACTTCATTAAAATCAATTCCTTCTTGCTGTGTGAAGCCCCTAGCCACCAGCCTTGCCTTGAATCTTACTCTATCTTTGTCAGTGGTCTCAATCTTTCTTTTAAACAACCACTTACAACTTACCAGCCTCCTTTCCTTACTATCTGTCATCAGCTTGGATTTGTCCACCAAAATCCATGTTTTGTTCTTGAGTAAAGACTCTATCTCCTCATTCATGGCTTCAATCCACCTTTCTCTGTCTTTACTCTTCATGGCTTCTTTATAAGTGAGAGGGTCAACACCATCAACGCTTTCTGCAGCACATAGGGCATAGTAGACCACATCAGAGAACTTTTCAGGTGGCCTTGCATTTCTTCTGCCTCTATCCCTTGTAATTTGATACTCCCTGGTGGAGTCAGATGTAGGCTCACCATCCTTCTGCCTGCCCTGAGCTGGAGCCTCATCTTTCTCTGAGTCAGACTCACTTCCTGAGTCAGTAGCTCCACCTGCTCCTAGGCCAAGCCTCATAGGCTCCACCTTGAAGGAATCACTCTCAGTTTCACTGGAGTCCAGCCTTTCTTTCAAGTATGGCATCTGATCCTCCAAGAACACCACATCCCTGCTCACCAACACCTTCTGCTTACCATGCTCAATACACCAGAGCCTATACCCCTTAACTCCCCTCTGATACCCCAGCAATATACATTTCAGAGCCCTAGCTTCAAGTTTACTTTGCCTAGCATGAGCATAGGCTGCACACCCAAACACCTTGTATTTTGAATAGTCACTATGAGCTCCATGCCATATGTAATCAGGAGTCTCAGAATTAAGGGCAGTAGATGGACATTTATTGATGAGATAAGCTGCTGTATATACAGCCTCACCCCAAAACCTGCTGCTCAGACCAGAGTCAAGTAATAAGCACCTTACCCTCTCTAGGATAGTCCTATTCATCCTCTCTACAACACCATTTTGTTAAGGATTATTAGGAACAGTCCTGTGCCTCTTCATACCCTTTTCTTTGCAAAACATATCAAATTCAGCAGACAAGAACTCTAGGCCATTGTCAGTTCTTAAGCATTTCACACTCCTTCCCTTCTCTAGCTCCACCTCCTTACACCATATCTTGAACTTTGTGAGTGTTTCTGACTTTTCTTTAAGGATATACACCCACAGCTTTCTAGTATAGTCATCAATGATAGCTAGATAATACTTTCCTCCACCAATTGAACACACAGGTGAAGGCCCCCAAAGATCATTGTGTATATAGTCTAAAGGGGCTGTAGATGAGTGAATACCTGTAGGATAGGGTGCCTTCTTTGCTTTTCCAAGTATACACTGCTCACAGGGGTCCATTTTGCTGAGATCTCCAGAGATTAGGCCTTTCTTGATGAGTTCTTTTAAGCTCCCTTCAGCTGGATGGCCTAGCCTCTTGTGCCATAGCATTAGGGAGTCCTCTGACACTGCATTGCTCTCTCCATCAACAGCCTTAGCCTTTAAATAATAGAGGATGTGCTCTCTGTCAGCCTCCATCATCACTGCATCTCCAGATTTTACAAACAATTTTCCTTGATTCATTAATATAGTGAACCCCTTCTGCTCTAGCATTCCCAATGAAATGAGGTTCGTCTTCACTTCTGGAATATACCTCACTCCAGTCAGGATCTTCACAGATCCATCTTGTAGGCTTAACTTTACTTTCCCTATCCCTTTAATCTGACAAATATGGTTATTACCTAGCACCACAGTACCTGATGCTTCTTGAAGATCATGAAACCAGCTTCTATTGGGGCACATATGGAAGCTACACCCCGAGTCCATAATCCACCTGTGACTGACCCCATTGTCACTAATATTCATAAGTTGAGCAGGGGGGTCAGCACCCTCCACAAAATCAGATTGGTTGTGGCCCTCAGATGCTAGCTTTCTCTTCCATGCATGACAATCTTTCTTCAAGTGCCCAGGTTTCTTGCACCAAAAACATACCCTGGTTTCCTTATGAGCATCAATGCTTGAGGGTTTTGAGCCCTCAAATTTCTTCTTGAAATTCTGCTTTTTGAACTTCTTCACATTCAAGGCCTCTGCAGCTTGAACATTGGAGCTTGCAGAACCTCTGGTGATAGTCTTCTGGAGTTCTTTGGCCATCAAGGCTGAATAGACTTCTGCATAGGTAATAGGCTTATCTCTGCCATAGATTATGACATCACTCAGCTGATCATAGGAGCTAGCTAGGCAAGGCATTCAATGTGAGAATGGCCTTGTCTTCATCTGAGATCTTGACATCAACAGATCCCAGATCATCAATGATCTTGTTAAACTCCTCTAGCTGCTCAATGATGGATTTCTCTCTAGAAAAACTATAGGCATAGAGCCTTTTCTTGAGGTACAGTCGGTTAGCCAAAGATTTGGCCTAGTAGACTTCATCCAGCCTGTCCAAGATCTCCACCGCAGTCTTGGCTTCTTGGACATCCCTCAAAACCTTGTCTCCAAGGCACAAAATCACTGCGGAGTGTGCCTTGAGTTGCATCTCCTCCATCTTTGCCTGAGCTTTATCATCAAGCATTGTAGCCTTTCCTTTCTCCTCTGGTTTTGCAAGGACTGCAGCTAGGCCTTGTTGAATCAAAACCGCCTTCATCTTCATCTTCCACAGGCCATAATCATTATTGCCTGTGAATTTTTTTGCATCAAGTCTTGCTGCCATCTCTGAAACCGTTTGAGCTTCTGCAAATCAGACTTAAATCCTTCCCACAGACGGCGCCACTTGTTAGGATTAATACACAAGACTTTCTCACCCTAGAGTAGATCACACACACTCACAGTTGTATGATAACTCACACTTAGCAGAAACACACACACTCACACTTAGAGTAGATAAGATGAAATCTTGGAGAGAAAACTGGAAAACTCTTTATTGAATGAACACACTAACTCTACATACAATCGGTATTGAGCTATTTAAAGCTCTACAACCAAGTAGCAACTGCTACTAACTAACTAACTACAAGAATCAAGAAAGCAACAAAGCTAACTGTTACATTCTAACAAACTAACTGCTATTTTCCAACGGCTAGTTCTTCTAGCTTCCTTCTTCCCTTCTTGCAACTGAATGAGCACTCCCATTCTTACAATATTGTTGTGTGTCGATTTCAGTTTTATATATTGAATTTTCATATTAATTTTGGATTTAAAATATATTGTTTCAATGAATTAGTTTAATTTCATCTTACATAGTTTGGTAAATTAGTGAAACAATCCTAAGTTAAATTATCTTTATATACAAATTATCTTAATAAATTTGATTAATAATCTATTCTACACGTTTGGTAGACTATAGGAAATATTTGTTTTATTTTTTATGT
Source organism: Salvia splendens (assembly GCF_004379255.2). Lineage (NCBI taxonomy): Eukaryota > Viridiplantae > Streptophyta > Magnoliopsida > Lamiales > Lamiaceae > Salvia > Salvia splendens. The sequence goes on from NC_056033.1 coordinate 13,637,560, forward strand.
TGTTTGATAGGATTCCAAAATAATAGAATAAAATAAGTAAAAGACAATATAATCCTTTTAATTAATTTTTATAATAATTAGGGTTATTTTTAGAATTAGATAAAACGATGTGTTTTAGCCTTCATCTCCGTTACACAGTCTCCTTCTCCAATACTCCATTCTCTCAACTCTTAAGTCTTCATTGCTCATTTCTAAATATAATAAAGAGAATCGTGACTCCTATTCACGGCGGACTGAAATGATAAAACAAGACTCATATTCGCATACGAAAGGAGTACTTTGCATTGGTATATGAAAACACATTTTATTAGCCAAGGGATCCGAAGGTTTAAAGAATGCAATAATGAATGAGTTATGAAGTTGTTGGTGATTTTAAAAATTTTCGGATGATCAGTTGAAGACTTGAACTAATCTTACATAGATCATAGCCCAACATATGTGAAACAAATCTTGAGACTCTTTTGCATACGAGTATATCTCCTTAAAAAATAGTACTCCGCCATTTAATTAAATAAGTCAATAAACTAATTTATATAAAGACTATTCATAGCCCACTACTAGAAAAATTGCTTCTCACTACACTTTTTTTATCACACTTTATAAAAAGTGCCAGCATAGATGTACTATCTACACACTAGCTTTTCACAGCACTTATATAATATATTGTTACTGCACTTCAACATAAATGTCATATTAAAATTCATTTCCTTGCACTTCTATTCAGTGTAAAATTTTACAATAATTTTTTTTTAACATTAATAAAACACTTAATCACACCCAAACTGCCATTCACATACACACACCGTGACACACGCGCACACACAACCTCCGCCGGCGACGCCGCACCTCCGCCGACCACCGCCCTCCACCGAACGTGGAAGCTCTTCCTTGTCTCCCTCTCTGTCTCAACACTTCTCTCCCCCTACACACGGACACATACATTCATCTCTGTATAGCGGCTGTCCTGCCGATTTTGCCGCCGCCATCGCTGGACTTCGGATCTCTTGAATAGTCTTGTCTATCCTCTACGTAAGTAACCTTCCCACACCTCTTATTCATCCAATTTAAGATTCGAATTGAAGTTAGGGTTTGTATTCAAATTCTTCTCCAATTCGAATTGAAGTAAAATTAGGTGGAAATCCGCACATGTTCCTTATTTGCTATAAGTGAAGCAGCAGTTGTGAAGAAATGTTTTGTGCTTATTTTTTTGAAACCTAATTTTTTTGAATCTGCCTCAGGTTTAGTATTGCTTTGTCGCAGTTATACCTGATAATCTATTACTGTCTGAGAAATGGAGAAAGATGATAGGGGTTGGAGGAAGTGATTGGAACCATTATGTTCGAAGGAAAACCCATGTTGTCAAAAGGAGAATAAGGAAAGGAATTCCTGATTGACTAAGAGGACTTGTCTGGCAACTGATATCTGGAAGTCGTGACCTCTTGCTCATGAATCCAGGTGTTTATGAGGTTAAACTATGTGACCTTTTATGCCAATTATACATGGAATTTTTAAGAGAATATAAAGTTAAAAACCCTTAAGATGTTATGTGATACCCTTGAATTAGTTGTATGATATCGAATGTAACACAAGTAGGTGTTGTCAGTGATCTGCATCCGAGTTTACCATCATAGGGTGTGACCAAATCAACAGTCGGAATGGCACGGGGTGATTGGAGTGGAGAAGTGGATGTTAGCTGTTTTATTTATATGAGTGCTCCCTTGAACCAGTGCCATTAGTTGACGTATGAGAAATAAATTTAGGATTTCACATAATTGCTAATTTGCTAGAAACGTGCAGTTATACCTGATAATCCATTACTGTCTGAGATATTTTTGTCCCGTCTAATAAACTATCCATCCCTCAAATACTTTTAGTTATGAACAATCCATTTAATTCATGGCATGACATACACGTACTCTGTCAACTTGTGTAGAGAAGGATATCTGGTTGTTTATAGTTACATAGTAGCTCCTTTATATAAATGGTGGCTGGATCACCCAATCGATCTGAAGCATTGGGCGACGTCTTGTGCTTCTTAATCTTAATTTCTCAATGTTTGTGCATTTTGAACACCTCATTGTAGTTTGATTTACTTCACGTGAAAGTTTTAGAATTGTCATCTTCTTTATGATGCTTGAATGCTGGACAGCCTGGAACTATACTATTTTTCCATGTCTCTTTATTATTTTTAATGAACTTGGTTCTGTTGGATTACAATTTTCTCCATGCCTCTTTGTTGTGAACTGATGAATGTTATTTAAGCAAGTCTTTATATTAACTATCCAATCATACTGATTTGTTTATTTTCTCTGCAGCAACTAGTCATATATGAGACGTCTGCTTCTGAACTAGATATTATCCGAGATATTTCTCGTACATTTCCTTCACATGTTTTCTTCCAGAAGAGGCATGGTCCAGGTCAAAGATCTCTTTATAATGTTTTAAAAGCTTACTCTGTATATGACAGAGATGTTGGATATGTACAGGTTGGTATTATTTTCAGCTTATCAACATATCTACCAGTTTTTGTTTCTCACCGTATACAAATTGTGTTTAATGTAGGGCATGGGATTTATCGCAGGTCTCTTGCTTCTTTAAATGAGTGAAGAAGATGCATTTTGGTTACTGGTAGCACTTCTAAAAGGAGTCGTGCATGCTCCGATGGAAGGAATGTATTTGGTAAAGTTTAATTAAGTACTTTCATCATTTCATTTTCAGCAACCTATTTCATATGTCATAACCTGAGAATGAATGTTGGGTGTGTGTTGGCAAAAGTCCTTTTAGAATATCATTAGGCAAAATGAATAAACAATTTCCAATTTTTCACAACTTTTATGTGTTCATGCCATTGGAGATTAAATAATAGTGGTAAGTTCTTGAAGAGAATGTTATTTAGAAGAGAAGGTTTATGTGGTGCCCCACCCCATGTATTATTAAAGACGTAGCCAGTTTTTGTCACTCCTGCTGAACCTATTTGACCCCACCTCAAATATCTCTGTTCACGCTTGCAGTTGTATTGATTGGGGCTTCATTTTCAGTTACATTTGCATTTTCCTGTATTTTAGTTGATAAGTTTCTGAAACTCATGCCTTGCATGCCTTTCATGGCAATATCTATTATTATTTCTTGAATTAATGTGTTGTGCAATGTAATGCATAAGTAGTTAACTCAAAAATATCAGGGCTAAAAATATATTACTATTATATTTTGTTTGATCGAATTAAAAGTTGTATGGGAAGTCGAAAGATTATGGAGGGAAGGAAATACATATTGCCCTACCTTTTTGGGGGGAATATGAATTCACATTCTTTAATCTGTTTTTTATTTGAATGGTCACAATAATTTTGACATATTGATGAAATTCATGCATTTATGCAGGTTGGTTTGCCGCTTGTGCAGCAATATCTTTTCCAGGCTGCAAGGGATGATATAGCTGGAAAAGAGAAGGCCGACGAAGGAAACACAGTGATTAGGACATCATTTTTAGTACTAGTATTGTTTTTACAGAAGTAAAAGATGACCAACACTTGTGTTTAGTTTGTGTGTTTAAACACATTAGATTTGGTGTAATATGATTTGATACTTTGGATATTATTACATTTTGCCATATTATTTGAATGAGTTAGTTTATTAAATTTTGTTGAATAATAAAAAATAATTTGATAAATTTTGTAGATTGAAAGAAAAATGTAAATAATTAGTATTTGAATGATTGAAACATAATTAATAAATATTTGAAGAATAAAATATATAATAAAGTTAGGGTTAAATTGTAATAATAAATATTTATTGGGGTATTTTGTAAATTTTCGTTCAGAAGTTAATGTAGTTTAAGAGTATATATTGTGGCATTTTCAAGTGACATTACACACCATGTTTCATGGCACTCTTAAAGTGCAGTAATACACAATCTGTTCTTACACCTAACCTCTTACTACAGGTACCCGGTGCTGCACTTGCATCAAATGCCATTATAGATGAAGTGTCAGCACAGTAATTTTCTAGTGACAATTTTAAGTGCCATTACAAGCTAATTTTCTAGTAGTGCTAATGTATGCTACGGTCATTAAAATAATGTAAAATAATTTTTCATGAAATTTAAAATGAATTATACGGATTTAGAGAACTACAAACAAAGGATATTTATGTAAAAAATATGTTAATATGAGGGTATTTGCGTAAGAAATAGATTTGTCAAGTTTTAAAATTGATGGAGACAAATAATCAGACTATGGAGACAAGATTATTTATCTATAATATAAGAGTTTATTATATCAGATTCATCATTAATCATAAGCTTTAGAAATAAATAATTTATACTATCAAATAATTAATAATGTAGCTGAAATAGTTTAATCTACCAATATCATAGCTACAAACTAGGAGAAATCAAGAATGGGAATGGGAATGGGAATCGCAGTGTAACTTGTTCTGCCGGCGGTGGGAACGCCTAAAAATGGCCACCGTCGCAGTAGTAATAAAAACTGAAAAGGAAATAGAGTTAAAATAAAATTGTAAAAAAAGAAAAATACTACAACTTGGTGAAAAACCGTTCTTCTGCTCATCTCTCCCTGTCTTCGGATCTCGGCCAAATTCTACAAAACTACCTCCTGGGAGCTAGTATCAGCCGTTTGTACCCGAAAAAAAAATATTCCGGAGAGGGGAAAGATGCGAGAGGCTCTTGTGTGTTTTAAATGAAACACGCATCTTTCTCATGCGTGTATTATTAATACACGCATCACTCTGATGCGTCTATGCCTTCAATACTGATCCATCAACTGCTTCTGCTCTCTCACTCTGCGCGACGCCCCTCGCTCCCACCGTCTCCAGCAGGCGAAAATCAAAGTTAATCCGACATCTAGCTTCTTAGTTTGAAGTAGCACTATGTCAAAATCATCGATGAAGTTTGATGTAAACAATCTCAAAACAATTTTCTTGTTGTGCTTTGATGAATCCGCGAATTTCTGATGTTTGTAAATGCTGGTAGAAGATAAAGATTACGACACAAAGAATTTACGTGGTTCGATTTACTGAAGTAAATCTACGTCCACGGGAAGAAGGGAGGGCAAGATTGTATTGCTTGATCTGGGATTACAGCTTACAACACAGACTTGCTATATGATCTTTTTATCTCTAGAGTTAGTAAATCCTGGTCTATCAGATCTAAGTTCTATTTATATATTGAACTGAGATCGTGGCTTGCATCACCACCCTAAGTCGTGGAGGTCATGGAGGTCATGAGATCCTGCATGGCCACTGACTAGGCAGTGGCTTACATCATCAGTAATTATGTCGTGGATGTCGTGGAGGTCATGAGAGCCTGCATGGGTCCACCACTAGATAGATCGTGTAGTGGAGGTCGTGGCTCCCAGTTCGGTATTGCCGAGCAGCTTTTGCCGATGCTGAGACCGAACTGCTGAACTATTGCCGAGCAGCTTTGTAGAGCTTGATTGGTCGGCTTTTACCGAGCTATAGGCTGGGGCCGAACTCTTTGGTAACGCCGAACTGATACTCTTTCTTGGGCTTTAGGCTGATGGGCTTTACTGCTGTTGGGCTTGTTTAGTACGTACTCCATCACTACCCCCCCCGAAAAGCGAAGTGAATTACTTCGGCATTCTGGATAAAGGTACGGGGTAAGTTGATGTTTGTCCTCGGTCTTATGAAGTGAACTCTTCTTTGACCGGACTCGTCTTTGGTCTGATGAAATAAACATCTTTGACCGGACTCGTCTTTGGTCTGATGAAATAAACATCTTTGACCGGACTCGTCTTGTGTCCTAATTTGGCGAGTTTTATCGCTCGGATCGGACTTTCCGTTGTCCTAATTTGGGGATCGGACTTTCCCTTGTCCTAATTCGGCGAGTTTTATCGCGTGGATCGGACTTTCCCTTGTCCTAATTCAGGCAAGTTTTATCGCGAGAATCGGACTTTCGTTGCAGTTCGTTTCAGACGAAGTGCTTGATTCTTAAGCTGAATTGCGGTCTTGTATCCTCTTTAGAAGCTTTGACTCACAATCGTTGGCTTATTGCAGCTCGTTTCAGACGAACTGCTTGTTTAAGCTGAATTGTGGTCTTGTATCCTCTTTAGAAGCTTTGACTCACAATCGTTAGCTTATATATGTTCTAAAAAGGGGATCAGCCTTCGAAGAACAAGATACCTCAGCAACATTTGTAAGAGACGACACGCACATAGACAGACAAAACGCACATAGACAAAACGCACATAGACAAAAAGACCAAGCAAACCAAAGAAAGCACATTGACCGAACAGGACTCAAGACTGACTGACTGACCGGACTGTCTCTTACAAATGGAACTTCTTGAGGTTGGAAATGTGCCATGTTCGGGGTACCTGTTCTCCTGACATGTGAGCCAATTTGTAAGACCCTTTGCCGAGGACTTCTGACACCCGATACGGACCTTCCCATGTGGGTTCGAGTTTGCCTAGCTTTTCTGCTCGGCTTACTTCGTTGTTTCTCAAGACGAGATCTCCCACTTGAAATTGCAGCTTTTTCACCCTTTGGTTATAATACCGGGCTACTTGCTCCTTGTACTTAGCTGCTTTTATGCATGCCAATTCTCTTCTTTCTTCGGCAAGATCTAGCTCGGCTCTCAGTCCGTCGTCATTCATTTCTGCTGAGAAATTTAGAGTTCGGGGACTGGGTATGCCGATCTCCACCGGAATCACGGCTTCAGTGCCGTACACAAGACTGTACGGAGTTTCACCGTTGGAGGTTGTGAGTGTGGTTCGGTAGGACCATAGGACTTGAGGGAGATTTTCTACCCATTGTCCTTTGGCTTGTTCTAACCGAGCTTTTAACCCTTTCACCAGGATACGATTTGTTACCTCCGTTTGTCCGTTTGCTTGTGGACGAGAGACCGAAGTGAACCGCTGTTGAATATTCAGCTCTTGGCACCAATTCTTGAACGTCTTGTCGGTGAACTGAGTCCCGTTATCCGAGATGAGGATGTGGGGTATGCCAAATCGGCACACTATGTTCTTCCAGACGAAGTTCAATGCCCTTGAGCTCGTTATCGTAGCTAATGGTTCAGCCTCCACCCACTTCGTGAAGTAGTCCACGGCAACGATAAGGAATTTCATTTGCCGAGGAGCTTGTGGTAGTGGTCCCACTATGTCTATGCCCCATTGCATGAAAGGCCAAGGGCTTTGCATAGTGTATAGATCGGTCTGCGGCATCCTTGGGATATTTGCATGAATTTGGCACTTCGGGCATGTCTTGACGAGCTGCACTGCCTCTTGTACCATGGTTGGCCAATAATATCCCCATCTCAGAACTTTTTTAGCTAAAGCTCTGGCTCCGATGTGGCTACCGCACGATCCTTCATGAACTTCTCTGAGGATGTAGTCCGTCTCTTCTGGTCCTACGCACCGCAATAACGGCTGGAGGTAAGACTTTCTAAAGAGGACTCCTTCATGAAGTTCGTACCGAAGTGCTCGGCACGTGATCTTCCGAGCTTCTCTCTTATCCTCGGGCAATTGTCCTTGATCCAGATACTGCAAGATCGGCGTCATCCAGTTCGGCGAGCTGGATACTGAATGTACCTCGGCTTCATCAATGCTTCGATGCATTAATTCTTCCGCCTTTGAGCTCGGATCTGAGGCCAACTTACTTAAGGTATCTGCTCGGCTATTTTCCGCTCTGGGAATGCGGATTATCCGAAAATAGGAGAAACTTCGGCTGATGCTTTGCGCTTTGTCCAAATACTTCTTCATTCTCTCGTCACGAGCTTCACTTGTACCCAACATGTGATTTACTATGACTTGTGAATCACAATGGACTTTGAGAGATTTGACGAGCAGACTTTGCGCTAACTGGAGTCCGGCAAGGAGGGCTTCGTATTCGGCTTCGTTATTAGTGGTTGGGAATGAGAACCGAAGTGAATAGGTTACCTCGTGTCCATCGGGAGCGATAAGCAGAATACCAGCTCCACTTCCCGTTTTATTCGAAGCTCCATCTACGAATCCGCTCCAGCAGTCCGGCGGCTCTACTTCGGATTCCAAGGGCTGTGCTAGTTCGGCATTGGCAGAATTTTTCTGTTCGGCAATGACAGGGATTGCTTGATCGAACTTGGCCTCTGCAAGAAAATCTGCCAAGGCTTGTCCCTTGATGGCTTTCCGAGGTAGGTACTCGATTGAGTGTTCTCCCAGCTCTATGGCCCATTTGGCGATTCTGCCTGATGCTTCTGGCTTGGTCAAAACTTGCCGAAGAGGCAGATCGGTTAAGACGCATACCTTGTGAGCATAGAAGTATGGCCGCAGTCTCCTTGCTGCATTTACTAACGCCAGAGCAATTTTTTCCAGAGGTTGATACCTTGTTTCTGGACCTCTTAATGCTCGGCTTGTAAAGTAGATGGGAAACTGCTTTAGGCCTTCTTCTCGTACAAGCACCGCGCTAATGGTTTGATCGGATGCCGCTAAGTATAAGAAAATCACTTCGGCATCTGTTGGAGCAGAGAGAATTGGAAGCTCGGCTAAATAACTTTTGAGCTCGTCAAAAGCCTTTTTCTGCTCGGCTCCCCACTCAAACTTTGGTGCCTTTTTTAACACTTTGAAGAATGGCAGTTGCTTTTCGGCTGCTTGGGAAAGGAATCTATTCAATGCGGCTAGACATCCAGTTAGTCTTTGCACATCGTGTATGGACTTCGGCATCGCCATGTTCTGAATAACCTGAACTTTTGAGGGATTTGCCTTGAGTCCGTCCTTTGAAACCCAACAACCCAGAAATTTTCCCGAATCTACCAAAAAGGTACATTTTTGGGGGTTGAGTTTGAGGTTGGCTTTTCGGAGCACGTCGAGAGTGGATTTGAGGTTGTCTTCGTACTCCGAAGTGCTTTTGCTTTTGACAACTATGTCGTCGACATACACTTCAACCTGTTTTCCGATTAGGTGCCGGAAAAGCTTGTCTACCATCCTTTGATAAGTGGCTCCGGCATTCTTTAAACCGAATGGCATCTTTTTATAAGCGAAAATGCCGAAATCGGTAATGAAAGCTGTTTTCGGAGCGTCACTCTCATCCATCAACACTTGGTGATATCCTTTGTATAAATCAAGAAAACAGAAAATTTCGAAGCCGATCAAAGCTTCTACTTTTTTATCTATATTCGGAAGGGGATAGCAATCTTTAGGACAGTGCTTGTTTAGATCGGTAAAATCTATGCACATCCGCCATCCTCCTCCTTTTTTCTTGATCATCATAGGATTGGCCACCCAAGAAGGATATTTCACCTCGAATAGTACATCCGCTTTTAGTAATTGGCGGACTTCGTCATGGATGACTTGGCTTCTTTCTGCCGCAAAGAGTCTTTGCTTCTGTTTTACTGGCCGGATTGAAGGATCAATATTTAACCGATGAGTGATTACCTCGGGGGGCACTCCGGTCATGTCCAACGAAGACCATGCAAAGACATCTTTGTACTCCTTGAGGAGCTGAATGGTCTTTTCCCGGAGTAGAGGCGTTCCTGTGAAGCCGATCTTGACCGTTCTGGATGGATCATCTTCGTATAACTGAACGGTCATTGAGTTCGGCTCTGAAGTGACTTCGGTCATCTCGCTTGCCTCTGACTCCGGTTGCTGTGATTGCTATGCTTGATGGTGCCGAACTGATTGCTCGGCACTTTTAAGCGCAATCTGCAGACATTCTTTTGCTCTCTTTTGATCACCTCGGATGACCGCTATCCCACCTTTAGTGGGGATCTTGATGGTGAGGTGATAAGTAGAGCAAACGGCCCGAACTGTGTTGAGCCAGTCTCTCCCCAGGATGATGTTGTACGGGGACCGAGCTTTCACCACAAAGAACTCGATCATCGTATTGGAGCTTGTAGGCGCTTTTCCCACCGTGATCGGAAGGCTGATAATACCTTCAGGGCGGGTGTCCTCCTGGGCGAAACTTTTCAGAGGAAGTGGAGCCGGACTGAGCCGAGCTGGATCCACTTCCATTTTATCGAAACATTCTTTAAAAAGAACGCTGACTGACGCTCCTGTATCCACAAATACTCTGTGGATCAGTTTGTTTGCCACTCCGGCTTGAATGACAATAGCGTCTTGGTGAGGAGAGATGGCTGGGACGGGATCGGCATCTGAAAATGTAATCACTTCGTCTTTCTTCAGCCTTTTATGTGTCGGCTCCTCTTGATTGGAACCTCTGCGTTCTGCTTTTAGGGACGACTTAGTCTTCCCGGCAGGGAGAGCATCAATAGTCTGGATTACTCCATCATATTGCGGCTCGTCGTCGTCTTCGGGATCTTCATGCCTTTTCGGATCCTGAGGATTGCAGTTCGCACCTCTCTGCTTTTTGTTCTTTTTCGGCTGCTTGCTTTGGTATTTTTTTAACGTTCCTGTTTTCACAAGAACATCAATACCTGCAGCCAAATTTCGGCACTCCTCGGTATCGTGACCGTGGGCTTGATGGAAGGAGCAATATTGATCCTGAGGTCGCCGCGCGGCTGATTTCGTCATCCGCTTTGGTTTTTCGAACATATCGGAATGTAGTTCGAAAATTTCCGTTCTTGACTTGTTTAATGGTACGAACTGAGCGGGCGGCTTCTCAGGATTGAGACGTGGCCCCAATCTGCCTTGTACCGGTGCCCTTTGAATTCTTTCAAAAGGAGTTCGGCGAGGAAGCACCTGGCCGCTTTGATCGGGCTTCTTTTTTTCTTCTCGGGATGAGCTGTCTAAAGACCGTTTTCGACGGTCTGCCTCATCCGCACGGGAAAACTGGTCCGCAATGTCCCACATTTCTTGAGCTGTTTGCGGACCGCACTCCACGAGCTTTCTGTAGAGAGCTCCGGGCAGGATTCCATTTTGGAATGCCGAAATGACAAGTAGATCATTGAGATTATCTACTTGTAGGCATTCCTTATGGAATCTCGTCAGGAAGTCGCTGATCTTTTCGTCGCGACCTTGACGTATAGAAAGCAGCTGAGCCGAAGTAATTCGGGCTTCCGCTTTCTGAAAGAACCTCCTATGGAAAGCATCCATTAGATCTCGGTAGGATCTAATGCTGCCTTGAGGAAGGCTGTCGAACCACCTTCTGGCGTTCCCGATGAGCAGCTCGGGGAACAGCTTGCACATATGGACCTCATTGAGACCCTGGTTCGCCATATTATATTGATAGCATCCCAAGAAGTCATGAGGATCCACTAGCCCGTCATAAGTCATTGACGGTGTCCGGTAGTTCCGCGGCAAAGGAGTTCGGGTGATATCGTCCGAGAACGGAGTCTTTAATGCTCCGTACATGGCGAACCCGACATCTCTTCGGTACGGAGGAGATGGAGTTCTCCTGTGGTTCCGGTACCGAGGAGGAACAGGAACATGTCGGGGTTGAGGATTCTTTCTCCTGGAAGACACGTCACTACTGCGGTAGTGACTTTCATGTCTGGATGAGGAGGGAGAATCCGCCGTTGTCTTCTCCGGCTGTTGGCTCTTCTGCAGGAAGGTTAAGAACTCCTCCTGCTTCTCGGCCAAGAACAGCTTGACAGCTTCATTTAAATCGGGCTGCTGGGAAGACTCGGTGCGATCTCTCCTGGAGTGGCTTGTTCCTTCTTCGTGAGAACTGGAGACAGATTTCTCACGAGGCTGCTTTCCAGGCCTATGGGCTGCTGGATTAGCTTCCTCATGGTTATCACGGACGGAGGCACGGGTGTTATGTGATCTGGTATGCATTTTTTTTAGTGGTGGAAAAAGGATCAAAAATTCGCTTTATCACAGATTTGGTTCTCTGGTTTCCCACAGACGGCGCAAGTGATGAATCCGCGAATTTCTGATGTTTGTAAATGCTGGTAGAAGATAAAGATTACGACACAAAGAATTTACGTGGTTCGATTTACTGAAGTAAATCTACGTCCACGGGAAGAAGGGAGGGCAAGATTGTATTGCTTGATCTGGGATTACAGCTTACAACACAGACTTGCTATATGATCTTTTTATCTCTAGAGTTAGTAAATCCTGGTCTATCAGATCTAAGTTCTATTTATATATTGAACTGAGATCGTGGCTTGCATCACCACCCTAAGTCGTGGAGGTCATGGAGGTCATGAGATCCTGCATGGCCACTGACTAGGCAGTGGCTTACATCATCAGTAATTATGTCGTGGATGTCGTGGAGGTCATGAGAGCCTGCATGGGTCCACCACTAGATAGATCGTGTAGTGGAGGTCGTGGCTCCCAGTTCGGTATTGCCGAGCAGCTTTTGCCGATGCTGAGACCGAACTGCTGAACTATTGCCGAGCAGCTTTGTAGAGCTTGATTGGTCGGCTTTTACCGAGCTATAGGCTGGGGCCGAACTCTTTGGTAACGCCGAACTGATACTCTTTCTTGGGCTTTAGGCTGATGGGCTTTACTGCTGTTGGGCTTGTTTAGTACGTACTCCATCATGCTTAGCTATGTGGAGTTAGAGGCGGCGGGAATGCTGCAGCAGGCGAAAGCAGGACATTCCTTCGTACTAGCATTTTAATCGGAGAGAGAAAGAAATGCAGCGTGGACTGGGTTTTCGTGTTCGGCGAATGACAGGCAGAAGCAGCGTGGGCTTTTTGTGTCCAAGGCAAAGACGCATTTGCCTAATGCATGTATCATTAAACACGCATTCCTCTCATGCGTGTATCATTTAAACACGCAAAAGGCTCTCGCGTCTTTCCCCTTTCCGGAAAATTTTTTTTTCGGGTACAAATGGCGGATACTAGCTCCCAGGAGGTAGTTTTGTGGAATTTGGCCATCTCCCAGTCCCAAATTCACACACACCAGCACCACACACTGCGTGCGGTGATCCGCCATTGATACAATCCACGAGCAGATCCTCTCCACCGATCTATACGTACACGCAAGCTTGCATCTACAAGTCTCGTCCACCGAACTACGAGTTTCAGGAATGGTGGAACAAGCAGCTCGCCAAGGAAACCGCCGTCGACCACTTGCTGCCTTCCTCCGCCTCCGAAGTCTCCAGATTCCAATCCGTCGACATCCACGGCCCCGCGTCACCCGCCGCCGGGAAGGACCGCTCGCGCAGCGCGCGGCAGCTGTCGTGGATTTACCTCCTCAAGCTGCACTAAATCGCGCACTCGTTCGCGTTCCTCATGAGCGACTGCATCACGCTCGTCCGCACGGAGCGTCGGCGCATCGCCTCCGCGCCTGCGGCGAATCGGACGGAATCGAAGCTTTATAAGGTCATCAAGCTCTTCCTGGTGCTGACCGTCTTCCTCCTCTCGTTCGAGCTGGTTGCGTACTTCAAAGGATGGCATTTCAGTCCTCCTAGCTTGGAATCTGAAATTGAGTACTCAGTGGAGTATGTTTATGCCAAGTGGTTGAAGATTAGGGCTTATTATCTGGCGCCGATGCTGCAGAACTTGACGAATGCGTGCATTGTTGTGTTTATGATACAGTCTGTCGACAGATTCGTTTTGGTGCTCGGTTGTTTCTACATTAAGATTAGAGGATTGAGACCTGTAGCAGAGACGGATTATAGCGTAGGTGATGAGAAGGAGGGCACGGGTTTGGAGAGCTATCCGATGGTAATGGTGCAGATTCCAATGTGCAATGAGAGGGAGGTAAGAAGCTGTAGGTTTCATATCCCTACTGAAAATTTAGTCATTTTGTTTAATTAATTTAGGAGTCTTACTTGTTGAAGTAAATATACATTGTTTATCAACTTATGCGTCTGTTAGTAGTAAATGCCTGTTTGTTAAGTTTGATTAGAGAGCTTAGGTATACCAACAATCTATTGGAGCAGTATGTGTCCAGGATTGGCCAGAAATGGCAACAAAGAGGCGTGCACATAATTTATAGACATCGTCTCATTCGTACAGGCTACAAAGCAGGGAACCTTAGATCTGCAATGAGTTGTGATTATGTGAAAAATTATGAGTTTGTAGCCATCTTTGATGCGGATTTTCAGCCGGGACCAGATTTTCTGAAGAAAACTATTCCGTACTTTAAGGTAATCTTTTCGCCTCTTGTTAAATGAATTCAAAAACTAGTGTAGCAAGGAAAGAGTTAGAAATATCTATAGCGTTAAATTTGTTTCAATATTGCGTCATGAAGTAACTGCATGTTATCTACTTAAGAGCTATGTAATGCTGGTAAAAAAATCATAATGCATAGGGTAACTATCTTTGAAGGCGTGATATTTTAGGAACATACTTTTATCCTCCTTTGCAATGTGTTTGCCACACATTCCGAGATATCCATCGTGCTTTGTAATCTGCGCTGAACTACATTTCTGTTTGCAAATAATGAGGCAGCATGCACATGATTTTAGTAGTTCAAGCCTGTTAAATGAGCTCTCATTAGTCATGGATTATGAAGGGCAAAGACGACCTCGCACTGGTACAAACCAGGTGGGGTTTTGTCAACAAGGATGAGAATCTGCTTACAAGATTACAGCACATAAATCTGGCCTTCCATTTTGAAGTAGAACAACAGGTTAATGGGTGATTCATCAACTTTTTTGGTTTTAATGGCACTGCTGGTGTTTGGAGAATTAAAGCCCTAGAAGACTGTGGTGGCTGGTTAGATAGAACAAGTGTTGAAGACATGGATATTGCTGTTCGGGCCCACTTGTGTGGTTGGAGATTCATTTATCTAAATGATGTTCAGGTTTATTTTGCCTTCACAAGAATAATCAATAGTTGTTATTGCACTAGAAGCTGTTGTAAATTGTAATTGTGCATGCTCATTTCTTCTGCAGTGCCTCTGCGAACTTCCTGAGTCGTATGAAGCATACAAGAAACAGCAATATCGGTGGCATTCAGGACCCATGCAATTATTCCGTTTGTGTTTCAAGGTTTGTAGTTCTATCCAGCCTCGTCTTCCATATGATAAACTGAAACATCCATGCTAAATTAATGGGAAAGAAAGGAAATGGTGAATTATTTTGGATGTTCTCTCATTCTGTATCGCTCTACCCATTTTTAGGTTTAGATAGCTGAAACAGTTATTTGGAACATTTACATAGTATAAGAGGAGGCATAATTGAACTTTATTAACTCTTAAGTAGTTAACCTTTTTGGCTACGAACTCATTCCTCTAAAGCTATCCGATCAGTCTCCCATGTTGTGGATATTTTATTCATTTGTTAGATAAATGCTTCAAGGACTAAATCAGCCAATTATACATGGAGAAGAGCCATACAAAATTATATTGGAGTACACCTCTCACACGAAGACGAGGCTCTAGTGCAATTCATTAGCATTTTCCTTCTATACACTTTCTTTCCCCTCAAGTTGGGAAAACGAACCCACCACTCTGCATAAGTCCTCCTCTGACTCGAGTCTAGCTGAGATGACAAAGAAAAATGGGAAGAAAAAAAGGAAATCGTCTATACAGGAAGGAACTCGCCCTCGCAGTTATCTTACTTGCTGCCTCGGTGAGAAGCTTGATGTCTGCCCAAGGAATTCACTTCTATTTCCTCTTGTTTCAAGGGATCGCTTTTCTCGTCGTTGGTCTTGATTTGATTGGAGAGCAAGTGAGCTAATTTTACCAAACCTTCTTTAACACCTCGAAGATAAGTGTTGTATTTTGATCTGTGCTGTGGCGATGAACCTGTCTTTCGGAGGCGGGTGCATTTATCAAACATTTGCTCAACGTGCAGAAGTATGAAGCATTGTGTTTCGATGTATAAATATTCATCCCAGAATTGGGTACAGGTTCGTTACTATATGCCTTATTTTAGGTTTGAAAATGGGGTTATGAGAATAGTACTTGTGGATAGCGGGAATAGTTGGAGTCATTTATAGAGTATATTGTTAATTGGGTGTAATTATAGTTTTGGGCGAGTTGAGGGACTATTTTTCTAAGTAAGATCTCGATATTTATCCATTCTTTAATGTAGTAATTGGCGGATGATGTACAATTATTTGTAATTTTTCAATTGAAAATGAAACATTTTCACTTGGATGAACATTTGCTCATACGATGTCTATTGTATATGAAAATCGTATCTTTTCCTACGCGTCTACAAAAATATCCTCCCATCCCCAAACAACAGTTTCATATGATCCCCCACTTAGATATTATTGTTCCATTTCTAACTTACAGGATGTTGGTAATGTAGATAGTTATAATTTCATGGTTAAAATAGCCATCAATTAGCTTTAGTTCAACGTCGATATTTCAGGATTTGGTAGTAATGATTGTGAACACGGCAAATTAAACAGCAGACAGTTAAAACACAGAATTTCGGTGAATGTATCCATCACATATTACCAATTTACCTTTACCTAACTTTGAAGTTTGAAGTACTATTTTTTTTTATCTGATCCTTGAATTATAGTACTAGAGTATTGTTTTTAAACTTTGAATAAGTCCATATCTATGCTGCTATGCATCACCTGCGGCCTTGCCCTTCTTCTTCTGGGATTTCATGTAGAACTCTCTATTTCCAAGCCACAAAAATGAGCTCAATAACCCATCACTACTATTGGAAAAGTAGATCTGGCACAGGACAAAATAATAATCCGTACTTCCTCGGTCCTGTGTGTAGTACATACGAGATTTAAGAAAACTGTGTTATTAGTAAGAGATATGAAGAGAAAGAATAATGTAAACTTTAAACCAAAAAAAAAAAAACAATATGTGAATTTGAAATGCTTCTACACAAATGGAGTATGTGAAAATGGTTTTATCTTAAGCGAGAATATATCAATCCGAGAGCAATGCAATGGCATCGGGGGAAATTTATGTTGGAAAGAAAGCTTGGCTCCACTTGACGATACATAAATTCGATAGAAATAAATGGAGTGTTGTTGATGACATATTGACATGTAGTAACTAGATAGTCCCTAGTCGCAACACCAATCAATCACCATACTCGCCACAAGACACTTTTCCTGTTTTGTTTTTAGGATAAGGACAAACTTCTTAAGAATGAAAGGCATGAGCCAGACGGGAATGCTTAAAAAAGATGACGCGCTTACTGTTAGGAATTCTTGTATTCATCTAATGAGCGCAGCGGAAATTGCAGACAAGAATAACAGATCTAGATTAATAATCATATTTTTCTTCAAAGATTGTGTCCTGCAAGTTGAATCCACTACTATTGAGGTCCACGTGTATTCTGATCCGATGCAGGAACAATTCCTCGATACAATCGTTCTATAGAGAAAGCTAGGAAATATCTTGTGAACGTAGCGCCGCTTTTCTCTCTTAGAGAATTAGGTTTTTCTGTTTCTCCTATTCTCTACAATAGAGTATATATATAATAGAATAAATGTAACATTGGACCAAGTCCAATAGAATTATTTCCTATTAATCTAATCTAGCCCATTAATCTTTCACTTACTACCTCCTGAAGAGACTTTTGCTGGAATGCAGAGAACTTTGTGAGCGATGTATATATGCTCGATGACAGCTGACTGCAGCGCTTTCTGTGCTCCTTTTTTGAGTAGGAGAGGATGCTTTCATACATTGAGGTGATGTATATATTTATATTTTATGCTACACGTTAAACAATAGATTCATATCTTACTTTTATCTACCTCATTAATTCTAGAATCTGCTATGCTAGTATTATTATTATTAACATAGTTTTCTGCCAGTCATTCATCAACCTCAATTTTTGTTAAGAATAGATTCTCCACTTAGGAAATTAATTTCCTTGATGACTTTGAGTTGTTAATATGTGAGGACAACAACTACCCCTCTAAAAATACATACATATCATCACCTAAACTCAAAATTCAACGCTCATTTCAAGAAACTCCCTCTCCTCCTATCATCAATGGCTGTGTTCCTCCTCAAGCTCATCTTCTCCCTCGTGACCGCCCTCTCAAGCCTGCTGACGCGCCTCATCTTCAACGGAGCAGCCCACGTGGTCGTGCAGATGATCCAAGCTATGAAAGTCCAAGGCGAGAGCAGCCAGCGCCTTCTAGATCAAGTCAAGGAGCTGATCACGAAATGCATGGAGATGTTGATGAACCTCATAGTCGATGCAGTCGTCTCTGTCTTCTCCTCCTTCTTCGATCTTGTCAAGGAAGGCCTGTTTTCCTCTTCGTCTGGGCTGGCTGCAGCCGTGGCCGGGCTGTTGGAGAAGTCGAAAACGTCGTTTGAAGATGCGTTGAAAGATGTACCGGAGGTGTTGGACGCGTTCACAGAGATGCTTGGCAAGATTCTCGCAGATTTCGTCAACAACTGCAGTCAGGCTGTGGCTTATGTTGCTGAGAATGTTTTTTAGGGACAATTCTTCATTTTTGTTTCTTCAATCAGAATAGTTGGATTAGTGATTTTTTTTTTTATTGTGTACAAAGTTACTTGAAGTATTGTTGGTGCACACAAAGTCAACTTTCTCGTTCTAGCGATTGTTAACTCATATTTTTTGGATGAACATGCATAAATGGGAGAAAACGCGTTGTATTGGATGTCAAACACTTTGGTTGTTGGAATGGTTCCATGATTGAGACTGTTTCATTTGCCCATCACGTAATAATATGCCTTATGAAACAAGTTATCAGCTTTATTAAATGCATTCTTTGACTTGAAATGAGAAACCAGTGAATGAAAGTTGCATAAGATTTACAGCATCCACTAGGCGTCCCGCGCGTGGCTCGCGTTCCGCCCCGGGACGCGTTGCAACGTTCGTCCCGTCCCGTAGCCCGTCCCCAGCCCATCCCGTAGCCCGTATCCGCGAGACAAGGGACGCGCCGGCCCATCACGAGCCCGGGCGACGTGGCGCGCCCCCGATGCATGCGTGACGCCCACTCACTGGCCCGCGAGTGGGCGTCGTCATGGATGATGCAATAATTCATTTTTTTAAAAAAAATTATTTTTCAAACGGTAATGTTACCGTTAATTTTTTATTTTTATTTTTTAATTTTTTTCTATTTATTTACTCTATAAATAATCCTATTTCATACTCATTTCACACACAAACACACATCTATTCCTCTCAAATCCTCTCTATCACTCCAATTTCTATCTTAAATCAACTCAAACAAATGGATCCTTTTGAGCAAATGCGTCAATTAATGGAACAATCACTTGAAGAAGATCAACGACGAGAGGCGGAGAAAGCCGCGCCACCCCCACGACGCTCCCGGAAGTACATCAATCGGAACCGAGAGGAAGTCGCCGCACGGTTAGTACGCGACTACTTCTGCGATAACCCGATTTGGGGAGATACCTACTTCCGTCGCCGTTTCCGGATGAGTAAACCGCTATTTCTCCACATAGCGAATACTTTGCCGGCCCGGGAAGAGTTCTTCCGAGAAGGGTTCGACGCGGTCGGCCGTCCCAGCCACACGACGCTGCAGAAATGTACTGCAGCCATCCGTCAGCTTGCGACTAGACAAACGGCCGACATATTCGATGAATACCTCCACATCGGAGACACCACTGGGCGCATGTGCTTGCTCAACTTCTGCAGAGGCGTCCGGGCAGCCTTCAGTGACGAATTTCTCCGGAGGCCAAGCACGGACGATTGTCAGTTCCTCCTCAACCTGCACGAACAAGTGCACGAATTCCCCGGGATGCTTGGCAGTGTCGATTGCATGCACTGGCAATGGAAGAATTGCCCGGTGGCTTGGAGGGGGTCCTACACGAGCGGCCACAAAGGCACCCACCCAACCGTTGTACTCGAGGCCGTTGCCGACTACCGGCTTTGGATCTGGCACGCGTACTTCGGGGTCCCTGGCTCGAACAACGACGTAAACATGCTCCACCAGTCCGATCTCTTACCGAAGTTTTGGATGGTAAAGCTACTGGGGTTTGGAGCCCCTTGCACAGCGGAAGTCATGCATTCACAAATAAATCAGATCTACGGATCTATTTGACCGATTATGGGATTAATTAACTACATGTTAAACACAGAATTGCATCCAAAAACGCACATAAATCATGTAAAAGGAATTAAAACCTAAAACATGAATTTCCTACGGATTAGAATTACCGATCTGATTCTCCAAAGAATCGACGATTGCTTGCGCCTTCTCCACGTGATGTTCTTCGTACTCAACCACGAACCTTCTAATCTGTATCCCGAACTCAGATAATGACCTTTGGGTGGGCAAAGTTTGTCAGAATCTAAAAGGGCTTGATTAGAAAGAAGACTGAATATCAGTTTTCTCAAAAACCGATTTTTCGTCCACTCCCACAGGGGAGCACGAAAATTAATGATTAATTTTCTCATAATCTCCTTTATAATCTCCTTTTATATTGAGTTATAATGGGCCAGATTAGGGATCCATGGAGGTTGGACTTGGGCCAAACCTGTTGGACTTTTACTAATTAAATTGAGCCCCAATTTAATTTAAATCCAAACAGAATATTATTATCATCCACTATAGTATAATAATATTGAC
Source organism: Salvia splendens (assembly GCF_004379255.2). Lineage (NCBI taxonomy): Eukaryota > Viridiplantae > Streptophyta > Magnoliopsida > Lamiales > Lamiaceae > Salvia > Salvia splendens. The sequence goes on from NC_056033.1 coordinate 13,657,862, forward strand.
TGCCCGTCCAATCCCAAATTACGAGTAATCCGGGCTTTACCTCTTTAATTTATTATTTCCCGTGTTTAAGATATAAATATCCATTAATTAATTTAAGCCTGCTATTTGACTTTAATTAATTAATATCTTTTTCCAAGAGTTGTCTAGTTCAAAATCTTTATTTATTATTCTGGAATAAATTCCAAACGGCCGGGTTTCTGAATAATAAAACTTTTTTCGAACACCTCTTGAGGATATTATCAAACTGGACTCACCCAGCACACGATTCATTGCAATAACAATACTAGCACCTCTAGACATTAATCACCACTACCCAAGATATCAGGATTCTTGGATTGCGAAAAATCCGCACCATTTGATAAATCAAAGTAGTGCATAATCAATATCGTATGCTCAATGTTATATCAACAATGATTAAGAAATAATAATCACCGAGACCTCGTCTTTCAGTAAATAGCAAGAAAGACTTATCTCAACTGTTAGATCCTTCAGTGCTATACCACACCAGTGTCGTTTATTTCCTAAGGTAAGGAAACATGCGGACTGAAACTGCAACCTTTCACGATAGGTAGCCAATGCCTATCTAGGTTGTGAAATTCTATTTCTCTTCTACAAAGGACCAACTGCGTCACCTTCTGTGAACGTCGTTCACGACCAGTCTACTATGCAGAAGAATTAGGCTTATTTGCTTCTTATACATTTAAATGTTTGAGATACATCTTATAAATGCACAAGCAAACATCAATGCGACAAAATTACTTCTTCTCGCCTTGGGATAAAAGTGGATTGTAGAGTTTATTGTATACAAGCAATTCTATCCGTGCAACATGCTCGAAATATGCTTTTCAGTATACCAATTCTAACAATCTCCCACTTATACTCAAAATCATGCTTTCGAGTATACCCACTGCCAAAACTCTCCCACTTATACTCTAAGCAGGTCTCGGGCCATGATACATCGAACTACCGTACTTTTCACCTCATGTGTAAAACATGTTGCCAAATAGGCTTTTTGTGAAAAGTTCTGTCAGGTTGTTCTCTGATGATATCTTGGAAACCATAATGTCTTGTTGCGCACTTAATCCTTAATTAATTTCATACTTCATCTCTATGTGATTGCTTAGCTTTATCAGATCGTGTTTCCCTCGAGTTAGACATTTGACTGGAGTAATTATAACAAAATATAATACTCATACACATACTCGGAATCACGGTCAAAGCTATTAGGAAGTTACTGAGATTAACAACTAACTTAGTAGTTTCTGATGAAACCACACTTGTAATTTTCATGATAGAGTCTGTGATGTAATCACACTCCTTCATGACTCAGTTTTCAACTCCTAACGTTAACACATAGCCAGAGGATAACTCGATCATCAATCAATTATAAAATCGAGTCGATGTAACCTAAAGGACATAACATGGATGTCTGGTAAACTAGAGCATACCGTTTAGTCTTCTTCAAGTACTATAGTATATTCTTTACCCAATCCAATGTCCTTGGCCATGGTTTAAAATGATATCATGCTTCTATGCCAACGGCATAGCTAATATCTAACTTAATACACATCATAGCATATATGAGACTTCCAATTATGGAACTTTTCTCATTCTTCTTGATCTCATTCAATGTCGAAAAACACTTGACTAGAGACAAAATAATTTCGTCTAGAAAAAGAAAAACTTTTTCTTGGAATTTTCAATGCTAAAGTGTCTAAGTATTGTGTAGATGTAGGATTCTTTAAGAAAACATACATTCTTTTTCTAGCAATCTAATGACACAGATGCTTAGAATGTAACTAGATTATCTTAAATCCATCATCCATAAACTGGTTAGACGACCAGTTTCCTACGCTAGATAACCCTCTTAGTTGTTTATCAACTTTTATAGATGTCATCATCGTAGAGTACCAAGAATACCAAATATAGTGCACTTTCAACTTTCTTGCCCTGTATTACATAACCATTAAGATGTTCCATGCAGATGATCTCCTCAAGGCTTCTACTTAAAGAAAACTGCCTTGACAATCATAGTACATACATCCTAATTTATGTAGGCTACAATAGACAATACACAGATCGACTTAGGAAAAAAATGTCAGGCGAGATTATAATTCCCTCTGGGTATAACCCTTTGCCATTATTCTAGGCTTTTGAGATCCATGCTTACACTTGCAGGTCCACTAGCTCCCTCTGACTGAAATAGTCTATGGGTAGTATCGCAAGTCTTGCAAACATTCTTGTCTATTTAAGATTGTTATTCAGAATCTATCATCTTATCAAGAATGATTATCTGAATAAGTCATTGCGTCCTTATAGTTACAGGGATTATGTTCAAGTTGATCTAAGACTGAGTCTTAAGACTCTTTTAGACCCATGAACTTGTTATGTTCGCAAAGAACGCTCCCACTACGACACGACTCTTACAATCTTAGGTACAAACGTTGATTTTCTTAGTGCATAAGTTTCTAATGGTATGACTTCTTGGTTAAGATGGAAAATAGATATTCTCATTATCTTGAGAATTATCATGTTTGTTAGGCTTGTAGTTCTCCTCATAATCTTCATCAAAGAAATCTAGCATTCGTGTAAACAAACACATATCTTGCGTGAAGATTATAGAACTTGTACCTTTTCTATCATTTGAGACAACCTTAAAACATACCTCAGTACACAACTCCAATTACTTGGATACCTTTTCCAAAACATGTCTTGGAATAACTCCACACCTTGAGATGTGCTGGACTAAACTTACCTCTAGTCCACAACTCGTGTGTTGTAGAAGGTATGATGTTATGGTAGTTTCTTTAAGGTATAACTCGTTGTTTCCAACGTATATCCCATCAATGATAAGGTGTTATTGAGTAAAACTGTTCACTTATCGAACTTGTCTTCGAGAGACTTCGATATCTTCTTATATGACTATCCCATTCTTTAGAAGAATGCTTGGAGTAGTCAACTAGGATTTAGCTCCCAATACTGATCTTAACTCATTTCTCGTCTCCTATGGTATAAACCATTAAGACTTGCTAGTCTTTCTATGTCGCACCTCTATAAGTATTCTGAATCCCTTGAACCACCAAAAGATTCTAACTTATAGTGCATCAACCAGACTTACTTGACCTTTAAGCTATTTAACAAACAAGATGTTAAAATCTTGATAGTCACTTGAGTTAGACAAAATTAGTTTGAACAATTACTAAGTATTTTCTTGGCCTTATTTTTAAGTGCCATAAATACTTTATCGTTCATTATTTAAAAAGTTTAAACCGCCGTGTTAAACTCAATCTTGTTGCATTTATATAGTTTAGGTACTATGATGTATAATTTGTTTTTCTATGGTACTATGATAGATATTCGATCCACATTTCTCAACAATGCACACATTATCAAATGACATCGAACATCGTTTAATCATTAACAAGTTTAGAAACTGAATATAATTCATTCTAAACAAGACTGTACCAGTAAAACAAAATCTCTAACATCAAAATAAAACAATAAAGTGAGCATAAATAAATAGCTCCCACTGCAACAACTGCCCAACTGGATCTAGATCTCTCTTTTAGAAATTGCATTGTTATCTAAGTCATTGACCTTCTGTGGAAGAGGTCAATCCGACTCACAATGCATCTTCTCTTTGCATTCACCAAAATTTTTCTTGTCTTTCTTGTTTTCAGCAGACATTGATGACAATTCGGCTTTTCCCTCTTTCCATTACTAGTCTTCTGTTCGATTGAACTAAGACATAGGAAAGATGCAGCTTTAACGAATTTGTCATCTATCATGTTATCTTCCTCTATTAGTAATAAAGTGAATATCATCTAGAAGGTTTCCAACTATTAAGTAACAACCTTCATATAATCACTTCCTATTATATTTGCGATGAACTGAGTGTAGAAACTATTTGAGTAACTGAATCAGAAGCTTCCTCAAAATATTCTAACTCTCTTGGATGTTTCAACAGAATCTGGACAACGTCCTCATTGGATATTCCTTTATCATCGGTATAAACCAAGACTTGTCTCACTACTTAAAAGAAAGTAGTTTGACCTTCTTCCTCAAAGAACTTATCGAGTACATGCATAAAATGCATTCTCAAACTTTCTTTGTAGAATTTTGTCGAGGAATGGAGGACATGAATTAGTGAGTACCAAACTTTAAGTTTTCAGCAATGAGAATCTTATCCATTTAATATTTCCAGTCTACATAATTTTGGCCTTCGAGTTTGATTTCTTTAAGGTTCGCAGACATTATTAAGAATTTGGCTGAGAAGAAATAAAACTATTTATCACATACTATGCTTAATACATAATCGCAAACAACCACAAAACAATTTATGTATCTCGCAACCGTGAAAACCAAAATAAGTACGCCTCTAAGGAGGTCATTACAAATTTGGATTCCAACAATTTCCTGGTCACAATACCGACGGATAGTCCAGAGGACCACTAAGGTGGCATGGCCGCAAAATATTGCCTAAGCATTTACCATAAATATTTGTATCTAGGAATTTCATTTCTGTTTTGATACTCCTTCTAGGGAAGGTCGTACGCCACTAACAAAATTCCATAGCTATCTTATAAATATGCCTTAACATACGAACTTGCAATTTCGTAGGATTATGGCTCCCAGTAGGGTGGGTCGCGATAATATTAGAAACATGCTTCCAGTTTAAACAATAGAGTATATTTGTTAATTGGGTGTTAATTATAGTTTTGGGCGAGTTGAGGGACTAATTTTTCTAAGTAAGAATCCTCGATATTTAATCCTTCTTTTAATGTAGTAATTGGCGGATGATGTACAATTCTTTGTAATTTTCAATTGAAAATGAAACAATTTTCCTTGGATGAATTTGCTCATACGATGTCTATTGTATATGAAAATCGTATCTTTTCCTACGCGTCTACAAAAATATCCTCCCCTCCCCAAACAACAGTTTCATATGATCCCCCACTTAGATATTATTGTTCCATTTCTAACTTACAGGATGTTGGTAATGTAGATAGTTATAATTTCATGGTTAAAATAGCCATCAATTAGCTTTAGTTCAACGTCGATATTTCAGGATTTTGGTAGTAATGATTGTAACACGGCAAATTAAACAGCAGACAGTTAAAACACAGAATTTCGGTGAATGTATCCATCACATATTACCAATTTACCTTTACCTAACTTTGAAGTTTGAAGTACTATTTTTTTTATCTGATCCTTGAATTATAGTACTAGAGTATTGTTTTTAACTTTGAATAAGTCCATATCTATGCTGCTATGCATCACCTGCGGCTTGCCCTTCTTCTTCTGGGATTTCATGTAGAACTCTCTATTTCCAAGCCACAAAAATGAGCTCAATAACCCATCACTACTATTGGAAAAGTAGATCTGGCACAGGACAAAATAATAATCCGTACTTCCTCGGTCCTGTGTAGTACATACGAGATTTAAGAAAACTGTGTTATTAGTAAGAGATATGAAGAGAAAGAATAATGTAAACTTTAAACCAAAAAAAAAAAACAATATGTGAATTTGAAATGCTTCTACACAAATGGAGTATGTGAAAATGGTTTTATCTTAAGCGAGAATATATCAATCCGAGAGCAATGCAATGGCATCGGGGAAATTTATGTTGGAAAGAAAGCTTGGCTCCACTTGACGATACATAAATTCGATAGAAATAAATGGAGTGTTGTTGATGACATATTGACATGTAGTAACTAGATAGTCCCTAGTCGCAACACCAATCAATCACCATACTCGCCACAAGACACTTTTCCTGTTTTGTTTTTAGGATAAGGACAAACTTCTTAAGAATGAAAGGCATGAGCCAGACGGGAATGCTTAAAAAAGATGACGCGCTTACTGTTAGGAATTCTTGTATTCATCTAATGAGCGCAGCGGAAATTTGCAGACAAGAATAACAGATCTAGATTAATAATCATATTTTTCTTCAAAGATTGTGTCCTGCAAGTTGAATCCACTACTATTGAGGTCCACGTGTATTCTGATCCGATGCAGGAACAATTCCTCGATACAATCGTTCTATAGAGAAAGCTAGGAAATATCTTGTGAACGTAGCGCCGCTTTTCTCTCTTAGAGAATTAGGTTTTTCTGTTTCTCCTATTCTCTACAATAGAGTATATATATAATAGAATAAATGTAACATTGGACCAAGTCCAATAGAATTATTTCCTATTAATCTAATCTAGCCCATTAATCTTTCACTTACTACCTCCTGAAGAGACTTTTGCTGGAATGCAGAGAACTTTGTGAGCGATGTATATATGCTCGATGACAGCTGACTGCAGCGCTTTCTGTGCTCCTTTTTTGAGTAGGAGAGGATGCTTTCATACATTGAGGTGATGTATATATTTATATTTTATGCTACACGTTAAACAATAGATTCATATCTTACTTTTATCTACCTCATTAATTCTAGAATCTGCTATGCTAGTATTATTATTATTAACATAGTTTTCTGCCAGTCATTCATCAACCTCAATTTTTGTTAATAGATTCTCCACTTAGGAAATTAATTTCCTTGATGACTTTGAGTTGTTAATATGTGAGGACAACAACTACCCCTCTAAAAATACATACATATCATCACCTAAACTCAAAATTCAACGCTCATTTCAAGAAACTCCCTCTCCTCCTATCATCAATGGCTGTGTTCCTCCTCAAGCTCATCTTCTCCCTCGTGACCGCCCTCTCAAGCCTGCTGACGCGCCTCATCTTCAACGGAGCAGCCCACGTGGTCGTGCAGATGATCCAAGCTATGAAAGTCCAAGGCGAGAGCAGCCAGCGCCTTCTAGATCAAGTCAAGGAGCTGATCACGAAATGCATGGAGATGTTGATGAACCTCATAGTCGATGCAGTCGTCTCTGTCTTCTCCTCCTTCTTCGATCTTGTCAAGGAAGGCCTGTTTTCCTCTTCGTCTGGGCTGGCTGCAGCCGGGGCCGGGCTGTTGGAGAAGTCGAAAAACCGTTCGTTTGAAGATGCGTTGAAAAGATGTACCGGAGGTGTTGGACGCGTTCACAGAGATGCTTGGCAAGATTCTCGCAGATTTCGTCAACAACTGCAGTCAGGCTGTGGCTTATGTTGGCTGAGAATGTTTTTTAGGGACAATTCTTCATTTTTGTTTCTTCAATCAGAATAGTTGGATTAGTGATTTTTTTTTTTATTGTGTACAAAGTTACTTGAAGTATTGTTGGTGCACACAAAGTCAACTTTCTCGTTCTAGCGATTGTTAACTCATATTTTTTGATGAACATGCATAAATGGGAGGAAAACGCGTTTGTATTGGATGTCAAACACTTTGGTTGTTGGAATGGTTCCATGATTGAGACTGTTTCATTTGCCCATCACGTAATAATATGCCTTATGAAACAAGTTATCAGCTTTATTAAATGCATTCTTTGACTTGAAATGAGAAACCAGTGAATGAAAGTTGCATAAGATTTACAGCATCCACTAGGCGTCCCGCGCGTGGCTCGCGTTCCGCCCCGGGACGCGTTTGCAACGTTCGTCCCGTCCCGTAAGGCCCGTCCCCAGCCCATTCCCGTAGCCCGTATCCGCGAGACAAGGGACGCGCCGGCCATCACGAGCCGGGCGACGTGGCGCGCCCCCGATGCATGCGTGACGCCCACTCACTGGCCCGCGAGTGGGGCGTCGTCATGGATGATGCAATAATTCATTTTTTTAAACAAATTATTTTTCAAACGGTAATGTTACCGTTAATTTTTTATTTTTATTTTTTAATTTTTTCTATTTATTTACTCTATAAATAATCCTATTTCATACTCATTTCACACACAAACACACATCTATTCCTCTCAAATCCTCTCTATCACTCCAATTTCCATCTTAAATCAACTCAAACAAATGGATCCTTTTGAGCAGATGCGTCAAATAATGGAACAATCACTTGAAGAAGATCGACGACGAGAGGCGGAGGAAGCCGCGCCACCCCCACGACGCTCCCCCGCGAGTGGGCGTCGTCATGGGATGATGCAATAATTCATTTTTTTTTAAAAAATTAATTTTCAAACTGTAATGTTACCGTTAATTTTTTTATTTTTTTTTAATTTTTTTTATTTATTTACTCTATAAATAATCCTATTTCATACTCATTTCACACACAAACACACATCTATTCCTCTCAAATCCTCTCTATCACTCCAATTTCCATCTTAAATCAACTCAAACAAATGGATCCTTTTGAGCAAATGCGTCAATTAATGGAACAATCACTTGAAGAAGATCAACGACGAGAGGCGGAGAAAGCCGCGCCACCCCCACGACGCTCCCGGAAGTACATCAATCGGAACCGAGAGGAAGTCGCCGCACGGTTAGTACGCGACTACTTCTGCGATAACCCGATTTGGGGAGATACCTACTTCCGTCGCCGTTTCCGGATGAGGTAAACCGCTATTTCTCCACATAGCGAATACTTTGCCGGCCCGGGAAGAGTTCTTCCGAGAAGGGTTCGACGCGGTCGGCCGTCCCAGCCACACGACGCTGCAGAAATGTACTGCAGCCATCCGTCAGCTTGCGACTAGACAAACGGCCGACATATTCGATGAATACCTCCACATCGGAGACACCACTGGGCGCATGTGCTTGCTCAACTTCTGCAGAGGCGTCCGGGCAAGCCTTCAGTGACGAATTTCTCCGGAGGCCAAGCACGGACGATTGTCAGTTCCTCCTCAACCTGCACGAACAAGTGCACGAATTCCCCGGGATGCTTGGCAGTGTCGATTGCATGCACTGGCAATGGAAGAATTGCCCGGTGGCTTGGAGGGGGTCCTACACGAGCGGCCACAAAGGCACCCACCCAACCGTTGTACTCGAGGCCGTTGCCGACTACCGGCTTTGGATCTGGCACGCGTACTTCGGGGTCCCTGGCTCGAACAACGACGTAAACATGCTCCACCAGTCCGATCTCTTTACCGAAGTTTTGGATGGTAAAGCTACTGGGGTTTGGAGCCCCTTGCACAGCGGAAGTCATGCATTCACAAATAAATCAGATCTACGGATCTATTTGACCGATTATGGGATTAATTAACTACATGTTAAACACAGAATTGCATCCAAAAACGCACATAAATCATGTAAAAGGAATTAAAACCTAAAACATGAATTTCCTACGGATTAGAATTACCGATCTGATTCTCCAAAGAATCGACGATTGCTTGCGCCTTCTCCACGTGATGTTCTTCGTACTCAACCACGAACCTTCTAATCTGTATCCCGAACTCAGATAATGACCTTTGGGTGGGCAAAGTTTGTCAGAATCTAAAAGGGCTTGATTAGAAAGAAGACTGAATATCAGTTTTCTCAAAAACCGATTTTTCGTCCACTCCCACAGGGGAGCACGAAAATTAATGATTAATTTTCTCATAATCTCCTTTATAATCTCCTTTTATATTGAGTTATAATGGGCCAGATTAGGGATCCATGGAGGTTGGACTTGGGCCAAACCTGTTGGACTTTTACTAATTAAATTGAGCCCCAATTTAATTTAAATCCAAACAGAATATTATTATCATCCACTATAGTATAATAATATTGACTGCCCGTCCAATCCCAAATTACGAGTAATCCGGGCTTTACCTCTTTAATTTATTATTTCCCGTGTTTAAGATATAAATATCCATTAATTAATTTAAGCCTGCTATTTGACTTTAATTAATTAATATCTTTTCCAAGAGTTGTCTAGTTCAAAATCTTTATTTATTATTCTGGAATAAATTCCAAACGGCCGGGTTTCTGAATAATAAAACTTTTTTCGAACACCTCTTGAGGATATTATCAAACTGGACTCACCCAGCACACGATTCATTGCAATAACAATACTAGCACCTCTAGACATTAATCACCACTACCCAAGATATCAGGATTCTTGGATTGCGAAAAATCCGCACCATTTGATAAATCAAAGTAGTGCATAATCAATATCGTATGCTCAATGTTATATCAACAATGATTAAGAAATAATAATCACCGAGACCTCGTCTTTCAGTAAATAGCAAGAAAGACTTATCTCAACTGTTAGATCCTTCAGTGCTATACCACACCAGTGTCGTTTATTTCCTAAGGTAAGGAAACATGCGGACTGAAACTGCAACCTTTCACGATAGGTAGCCAATGCCTATCTAGGTTGTGAAATTCTATTTCTCTTCTACAAAGGACCAACTGCGTCACCTTCTGTGAACGTCGTTCACGACCAGTCTACTATGCAGAAGAATTAGGCTTATTTGCTTCTTATACATTTAAATGTTTGAGATACATCTTATAAATGCACAAGCAAACATCAATGCGACAAAATTACTTCTTCTCGCCTTGGGATAAAAGTGGATTGTAGAGTTTATTGTATACAAGCAATTCTATCCGTGCAACATGCTCGAAATATGCTTTTCAGTATACCAATTCTAACAATCTCCCACTTATACTCAAAATCATGCTTTCGAGTATACCCACTGCCAAAACTCTCCCACTTATACTCTAAGCAGGTCTCGGGCCATGATACATCGAACTACCGTACTTTTCACCTCATGTGTAAAACATGTTGCCAAATAGGCTTTTTGTGAAAAGTTCTGTCAGGTTTGTTCTCTGATGATATCTTGGAAACCATAATGTCTTGTTGCGCACTTAATCCTTAATTAATTTCATACTTCATCTCTATGTGATTGCTTAGCTTTATCAGATCGTGTTTCCCTCGAGTTAGACATTTGACTGGAGTAATTATAACAAAATATAATACTCATACACATACTCGGAATCACGGTCAAAGCTATTAGGAAGTTACTGAGATTAACAACTAACTTAGTAGTTTCTGATGAAACCACACTTGTAATTTTCATGATAGAGTCTGTGATGTAATCACACTCCTTCATGACTCAGTTTTCAACTCCTAACGTTAACACATAGCCAGAGGATAACTCGATCATCAATCAATTATAAAATCGAGTCGATGTAACCTAAAGGATATAACATGGATGTCGGGTAAACTAGAGCATACCGTTTAGTCTTCTTCAAGTACTATAGTATATTCTTTACCCAATCCAATGTCCTTGGCCATGGTTAAAATGATATCATGCTTCTATGCCAACGGCATAGCTAATATCTAACTTAATACACATCATAGCATATATGAGACTTCCAATTATGGAACTTTTCTCATTCTTCTTGATCTCATTCAATGTCGAAAAACACTTGACTAGAGACAAAATAATTTCGTCTAGAAAAAGAAAAACTTTTTCTTGGAATTTTCAATGCTAAAGTGTCTAAGTATTGTGTAGATGTAGGATTCTTTAAGAAAACATACATTCTTTTTCTAGCAATCTAATGACACAGATGCTTAGAATGTAACTAGATTATCTTAAATCCATCATCCATAAACTGGTTAGACGACCAGTTTCCTACGCTAGATAACCCTCTTAGTTGTTTATCAACTTTTATAGATGTCATCATCGTAGAGTACCAAGAATACCAAATATAGTGCACTTTCAACTTTCTTGCCCTGTATTACATAACCATTAAGATCCTCAAGACTTCTACTTAAAGAAAACTGTCTTGACAATCATAGTACATACATCCTAATTTATGTAGGCTACAATAGACAATACACAGATCGACTTAGGAAAAAAATGTCAGGCGAGATTATAATTCCCTCTGGGTATAACCCTTTGCCATTATTCTAGGCTTTTGAGATCCATGCTTACACTTGCAGGTCCACTAGCTCCCTCTGACTGAAATAGTCTATGGGTAGTATCGCAAGTCTTGCAAACATTCTTGTCTATTTAAGATTGTTATTCAGAATCTATCATCTTATCAAGAATGATTATCTGAATAAGTCATTGCGTCCTTATAGTTACAGGGATTATGTTCAAGTTGATCTAAGACTGAGTCTTAAGACTCTTTTAGACCCATGAACTTGTTATGTTCGCAAAGAACGCTCCCACTACGACACGACTCTTACAATCTTAGGTACAAACGTTGATTTTCTTAGTGCATAAGTTTCTAATGGTATGACTTCTTGGTTAAGATGGAAAATAGATATTCTCATTATCTTGAGAATTATCATGTTTGTTAGGCTTGTAGTTCTCCTCATAATCTTCATCAAAGAATCTAGCATTCGTGTAAACAAACACATATCTTGCCGTGAAGATTATAGAACTTGTACCTTTTCTATCATTTGAGACAACCTTAAAACATACCTCAGTACACAACTCCAATTACTTGGATACCTTTTCCAAAACATGTCTTGGAATAACTCCACACCTTGAGATGTGCTGGACTAAACTTACCTCTAGTCCACAACTCGTGTGTTGTAGAAGGTATGATGTTATGGTAGTTTCTTTAAGGTATAACTCGTTGTTTCCAACGTATATCCCATCAATGATAAGGTGTTATTGAGTAAAACTGTTCACTTATCGAACTTGTCTTCGAGAGACTTCGATATCTTCTTATATGACTATCCCATTCTTTAGAAGAATGCTTGGAGTAGTCAACTAGGATTTAGCTCCCAATACTGATCTTAACTCATTTCTCGTCTCCTATGGTATAAACCATTAAGACTTGCTAGTCTTTCTATGTCGCACCTCTATAAGTATTCTGAATCCCTTGAACCACCAAAAGATTCTAACTTATTGTGCATCAACCAGACGTACTTGACTTTCAAGCTATTTAACAAACAAATGTTAAAATCTCGATAGTCAATTGAGTTAGACAAAATCAGTTTGAACAATTACTAAGTACTTTCTTGGCCTTATTTTTAAGTGCCATAAATACTTTATCGTTCATTATTTAAAAAGTTAAACCGCCGTGTTAAACTCAATCTTGTTGCATTTATATAGTTTAGGTACTATGATGTATAATTTGTTTTTCTATGGTACTATGATAGATATTCGATCCACATTTCTCAACAATGCACACATTATCAAATGACATCGAACATCGTTTAATCATTAACAAGTTTAGAAACTGAATATAAATTCATTCTAAACAAGACTGTACCAATAAAACAAAATCTCTAACATCAAAATAAAACAATAAAGTGAGCATAAATAAATAGCTCCCACTGCAACAACTGCCCAACTGGATCTAGATCTCTCTTTTAGAAATTGCATTGTTATCTAAGTCATTGACCTTCTGTGGAAGAGGTCAATCCGACTCACAATGCATCTTCTCTTTGCATTCACCAAAATTTTTCTTGTCTTTCTTGTTTTCAGCAGACATTGATGACAATTCGGCTTTTCCCTCTTTCCATTACTAGTCTTCTGTTCGATTGAACTAAGACATAGGAAAGATGCAGCTTTAACGAATTTGTCATCTATCATGTTATCTTCCTCTATTAGTAATAAAGTGAATATCATCTAGAAGGTTTCCAACTATTAAGTAACAACCTTCATATAATCACTTCCTATTATATTTGGCGATGAACTGAGTGTAGAAACTATTTGAGTAACTGAATCAGAAGATTCCTCAAAATATTCTAACTCTCTTGGATGTTTCAACAGAATCTGGACAACGTCCTCATTGGATATTCCTTTATCATCGATATAAACCAAGACTTGTCTCACTACTTAAAAGAAAGTAGTTTGACCTTCTTCCTCAAAGAACTTATCGAGTACATGCATAAAATGCATTCTCAAACTTTCTTTGTAGAATTTTGTCGAGGAAATGGAGGACATGAATTAGTGAGTACAAACTTTAAGTTTTCAGCAATGAGAATCTTATCCATTTAATATTTCCAGTCTACATAATTTTGGCCTTCGAGTTTGATTTCTTTAAGGTTCGCAGACATTATTAAGAATTTGGCTGAGAAGAAATAAAACTATTTATCACATACTATGCTTAATACATAATCGCAAACAACCACAAAACAATTTATGTATCTCGCAACCGTGAAAACCAAAATAAGTACGCCTCTAAGGAGGTCATACAAATTTGGATTCCAACAATTTCCTGGTCACAATACCGACGGATAGTCCAGAGACCACTAAGGTGGCATGGCCGCAAAATATTGCCTAAGCATTTACCATAAATATTTGTATCTAGGAATTTCATTTCTGTTTTGATACTCCTTCTAGGGAAGGTCGTACGCCACTAACAAAATTCCATAGCTATCTTATAAATATGCTTAAACATACGAACTTGCAATTTCGTAGGATTATGGCTCCCAGTAGGGTGGGTCGCGATAATATTAGAAACATGCTTCCAGTTTAAACAATTTACCATTAAGAAGTCTAATCTTATGAACTTGCTATTTCGTAGGATTATTGCTCCCACTAAGGTGAGTCGCGATAATATTAGAAACTGCTTCATATATAGACCAATTTATGGAGACCATATACAACGCACTGTTGTAATTGTCGCTTAGTCATTTTAAACATGATTTTTGCATAATTATCACATAAGTAGATAAGACAGATAATCCACGTAAAACATATTAACACCAAATAAGTAGATAAATCCATTTAATTCATGGTGATTAATCACACTGGATAATTATTGAAATTATTTAATAAATCTAGGGAGATTTATTTAAATAATTATTTCCTTATCTAATCCAAAATAGGAATTTCGGATTTGATACGATTTATTTGGACAATGGCTATCCAAATTAATTTAGGATTTATCTAGATAGAATAGAATATATCTAAATCCTCTTAGGATTATTCTAGATTTTACATGGATAAAATCAAATCCTAATATTCAAGATAAAATTGACCTTGGATTATCATTATCTAAATCATACCAGGATATTTCAGGATAAAAACAAGTTTCTCCAAATCCATAAGACGAAGATAAAATCCAATCATTCTAAGATTTAAACAATCTTAGATTATTTATAATAAGAAACTAGAATTATCATATCTATTAGGATTCATACTAGATAAAATTAATTTTATCAAAATCCAATTAGATTAGGATTATCTTGTATTATCTTTATCCAAATTTATCTAGGATATTTTCTAAATAGAAATAAATCTATTTATATCCATAAAATTACGATAAACTAGAATTAATAATAATTAATTCATCTAGGATTTAACTAGATATAACTAAATCTATCTTAAATCCAAAAGATAATTACAATACTGGATTAACAATTATTTAAATCTCCTAAGATATATTATAGATAGATATAAATCTATCAATATCTATAAGATAGAGATACATTTAATTATCTAAATCTACTAGGATATTTTCTAAATAGAATTAATTTTATAAATATCCACATAAACATGGATTTTAATTATCCAAATCTACTAAGATATATTCTAGATAGATATAGATCTATCAATATCTACAATAAATGGATAAACTTAATTAATATTTATCTTAGTCAATCAAGGATTCAACAAGATAGAATAAAATCTATCTAAATCCATATGACATAAATAAATTTAATTATTCATCCAAATTTAACTAGGATTTATCTAGATAGAATCAAATCTATCCAAATCCATAAAATAAGGATATAATCCAAATTTAATTAATTTATCTAGTCTATCTAGGATTTATTTACATAGAATTAAATCTATATAAATCCATAAGACAAAATAAAATTAATTATAACTATCCTAATTTATATAGGATTTATCTAGTAGAATTTAATCTATCTAAATCCATAAAATAAGGATAAATATCCAATTAATCCATAATTTAATTAAAAATTAAATTTTAGATAATCCATTTATAGAGATATTCAAATCACATACTAAATAAAATCTTGAAATATATCCAAAACTGATTTTGGAAAAATGGCATCTTAGAGGCCGAAACTGTCGCAGCACGTCTCCACTCAATCCGCACCCCTTGAGCAGCTCTCGGCTGAAACGGAACTCCCCAGCCTGTGCTCAAACTGCCCTAGTCCAGATCTTGCCTAGTTCGAGGCTGTTACTGCAGCGTTTCTGTAGCCGCCAGCGCTGCAGCGTCGTCACACCTGTCGCTGCCGGTGCCGCTGTGTCGACATCGCCTTCGCAGCGGCTGCTGCCCGGTGCACGCAGAGCTTCTACTGCTTCAGCGTTGTCCACCTCGAGACCGGGATACTGCCCACGAAGGGCTCCCACTCGAACCCCACCGCTGATGCAGTTTCTTGGAACAGATTGCAACCGTCAATTGCTACGTCGTCTCCGTCGCAGCTATGGTGACAGCTCCTTGAACTCCAGCGAGCAGCGTATGAAATCCCCTCAAAAGTGTATTGACTCGAAATGATTTACGGCACCGAATCCATTTAGGATTAAAGAAATCATTGACTCAACGCAATGATTGCAAAAACAAATCACATTACAAGATTCACCGTAATCAATCTTACAAGTCATGCAATTAGGTGAGATCACGAGTTCACGCAGTACTAGGATATTCAAAGTTTACGTGTTGTAACACATAATCCAACAACGAAAACACATCTGGTCATGCATTTAAGCAATTCACATAACATGAAATTAATCCACATAATCAGAGCCAAAAATTGGCTCTGATACCAATTGCTGGGGTTTGGAGCCCCTTGCAAAGCGGAAGTCATGCATTCACAAATAAATCAGATCTACGGATCTATTTGACCGATTATGGGATTAATTAACTACATGTTAAACACATAATTGCATCCAAGAACGCACATAAATCATGTAAAAGGAATTAAAACCTAAAACATGAATTTCCTACAGATTAGAATTACCGATCTGATTCTCCAAAGAATCGACGATTGCTTGCGCCTTCTCCACGTGATGTTCTTCGTACTCAACCACGAACCTTCTAATTTGTATCCCGAACTCAGATAATGACCTTTGGGTGGGCAAAGCTTGTCAGAATCGAAAAGGGCTTGATTAGAAAGAAGACAAAATATCAGTTTTCTCAAAAACCAATTTTTCGTCCACTTCCACAGGGGAGCACGAAAATTAATGATTAATTTTCTCATAATCTCCTTTATAATCTCCTTTTATATTGAGTTATAATGGGCCAGATTAGGGATCCATGGAGGTTGGACTTGGGCCAAACCTGTTGGACTTTTACTAATTAAATTGAGCCCCAATTTAATTTAAATCCAAACTGAATATTATTATCATCCACTATAGTATAATAATATTGACTGCCCGTCCAATCCCAAATTACGAGTAATCCGGGCTTTACCTCTTTAATTTATTATTTCCCGTGTTTAAGATATAAATATCCATTAATTAATTTAAGCCTGCTATTTGACTTTAATTAATTAATATCTTTTTCCAAGAGTTCTCTAGTTCAAAATCTTTATTTATTATTCTGGAATAAATTCCAACCGGCGGGTTTCTGAATAATAAAACCTTTTTCGAACACCTCTTGAGGATATTATCAAACTGGACTCACCCAGCACACGATTCATTGCAATAACAATACTAGCACCTCTAGACATTAATCACCACTACCCAAGATATCAGGATTCTTGGATTGCGAAAAATTCGCACCATTTGATAAATCAAAGTAGCGCATAATCAATATCGTATGCTCAATGTTATATCAACAATGATTAAGAAATAACAATCACCGAGACCTCGTCTTTCAGTAAATAGCAAGAAAGACTTATCTCAACTGTTAGATCCTTCAGTGCTATACCACACCAGTGTCGTTTATTTCCTAAGGTAAGGAAACATGCGGACTGAAACTGCAACCTTTCACGATAGGTAGCCAAAGCCTATCTAGGTTGTGAAATTCTATTTCTCTTCTACAAAGGACCGACTGCGTCACCTTATGTGAACGTCGTTCACGACCAGTCTACTATGCAGAAGAATTAGGCTTATTTGCTTCTTATACATTTAAATGTTTGAGATACATCTTATAAATGCACAAGCAAACATCAATGCGACAAAATTACTTCTTCTCGCCTTGGGATAAAAGTAGATTGTAGAGTTTATAGTATACAAGCAATTCTATCCGTGCAACATGCTCGAAATATGCTTTTCAGTATACCAATTCTAACAAAAGCGCCGGCCATCAACTTCGTCGCCAACAACCGGCTGTATAAAATGGGGTACTATCTCGTCGACGGCATCTACCCGAAGTGGCCGACCTTCGTGAAGACGTGAAGCAGGCCTGCGAATCCAAAGCAGGCTCTTTTTGCGCAGAAGCAGGAGGCTGCGCGCAAGGATGTGGAGAGGGCGTTCGGGGTTCTCCAAGCGCGCTTCAACATCATCAAAGCCCCGGCTCGTTCGTGGTTCATGGAGAGCATGGTCGACATCATGTATACGTGCATAATCTTGCACAACATGATTGTCCGAGACGAAGGACCCGATGCGGGAAATTGGTTCGACCCCGAATCCCCCGGAAGCTCAACCGCAAGTAGTCCGCCGCGAAGTGGAGCGCATCCGTCTATACAAGAACGGTTGGCTATTCGGGCAAGGACACGCGACTCTAGTGCCCACACCCAACTCCAAGAGGATCTAATTGAGCACATTTGAGAAAACTTTGGCGGAGAAGATTAAATTATGTCATTTTTATTTTTTTAGAATTTTAATTATATCTTTTTTTCTTTTTTTTAAAGTTTAAGTTGTAATGTTGTTTTAATTTTAATGAATTGTATTTGTTTAAATTTAATTGGGTTGTAAAAAAAATAAAAAATGAAATTGAATGAATAGTAATTAAGGGACGGAATAAGGGACGG
This sequence comes from Salvia splendens, assembly GCF_004379255.2. Taxonomy (NCBI): domain Eukaryota; kingdom Viridiplantae; phylum Streptophyta; class Magnoliopsida; order Lamiales; family Lamiaceae; genus Salvia; species Salvia splendens. The sequence continues at coordinate 13,676,505 of NC_056033.1, forward strand.
TTAAGGGACGGAGCGTTGCAGGTTCCGTCCCTTAGTTAAAGGATGGAGGAAAAAAGGACAGTGGGGCCCTCAAATAGTGGTCAAATAGTAGTTAAAGAACGGTTTAAGGGACGATATAGAGACAGCGTAGTGGATGCTCTTATACAATCTATTCAAAATTATTTTGGTTCGGGCAATTCACGGCTCTAAATGAAAAAGAAACAGCTTAGGTATTAAATGCGGACCCGGATTGGGCTTTTAAATGGTTTTAATGCTTTTGGGCTTGCACATTTTTATAATGGATTGATGATTTGTGGGGAATGGGATGATACAAAGATGGAGAATCTTGTGTTGTTCTTTACAATCTAATGTCTAAATCTATTATTCGCAATAACATAGACTTATTTTCTATACTTTCATCTGAACAAAAACATTTAATTTTTTGCGATGGCGTAAAAATTCAATCATATTATTTGTAATATAAATCTACAACATTTCGGAAATTCTACTTCCAAATCTTTACGTCTTGTACACTTAATTGATACTCCCTCCGTTTTCTAAAAATAGAAACATTTTAAACGGCACAGGTTTTAATGCACAATTTGGTAAAGTAAGAGAGATGGAGAGAAAAATTAGTAAGGTAAAAGAGAATGAAAGAAAAAAGTGGTAAAGTAAGAGATAGGGATAGAAAAATTAATATTAGTGGATTATGGGGTCCACTTTATTAATGGTATAAGACTATAAGTGGTAAATAAATTAATGTATATGAAGTCCGTTTTTTTTATGAATCAATGAATGTTATAAAAGAGGGAAACAAACAACCAATACTCGGGCATACCCGAGGGATACAGCCAACTAGCCTAGGCTAGCGAGCCGGGGAGGGAGAAGTAGCGAAATACACACGAACTTGGGCATACCCAAGGGCTTGTACTAAGCCAGATTACAATAGCAAACATGAAAACCCAGAGGTTAAGTAGAGGACCCTAGCCACCCTAATGACTTAATCAAACGTCCTTGCCATGGAAAGTTTACACAGAAACATAGGCATACCTATGTGGAATAGTCCGGGTCTATCCTGAAACCACAACAAAGACCCTCCATCGGTAGAGGGCGGTCCTTATTAAAACCTCTTGAGGCAAAACCCAAATTGGAAAAATCTCTAAGAGGAAAAAAGAGTACCCTAAAAGGAGAGAATGGGGTGAGTGGATCGCTTGAAGAAAGTATGAAGCTCACGAGCCAAAACCTTGAAAACTTTTGTTTATCGTACAGGACATTACCATACCTACGGCCATGGGGTAGAAGGGACTTAAAGATGTAGGGTTGGCTGAAGTTATGAGATGGCTCGAGAAAAAAGTCTCGTGGGGAGTCCTATTATGGAGTAACTTGCATTAAATTAGCTGTACTAGTATTTAGCAGAGGTGTTTGGGTTGATTATGGTTGAAGACATCATTCTTCAAACAAAATAAATCGACCAAAAGATATTGATGTTGCCTGAATAATAATCTCGTAGGAATTTTCCACACACATTGTTGAATAATCAATCCGTCAACTTGAGACTTTTCTGGAAAAGTGAAATTGCTCACAACCACTAAAACATACGCATCGCAATTAGTGCTGTCGAATTTGCCACCAAGGCTTCAAAGAGAGCATTTCCGTCATTTCACCCAGTCAGACCAAATTAATCATTCTTCATAAAATCAAGTCATCTTTTTTAGTCATTCCATTAAAATATTGGCTTCTATAGTTTGTTAAGAGTAATTTTTAAATTTGTTGAGACATGGCTAGGAGGCTTATGCACGCACTTGTTTACGGTGGATTCGTCGACGGAGCAGTCGGTTTGAAGGTAAATCTTCAGGGCATCAACACTGGGGTGCCCTATAGTCCGCCACATCAGCATTTCATCCTCCTACCTTTCCACCTGCAGTGGGATACCCTATAGGCCGCCCTAAGCATTTTATTTATTTGAATATTTAAAACACTATAAAATTTTGAAAAAAACTCCATTTCATTAAAATTCAAACATTACACTACGAAATAAAAAAACTACAAATTCTCAACGGCGGTTACAGTCCCAAACTTCTTCAATTATGTCGTTCATGAGCTGAGCATGATCTTGTTGGTTGCGCATTGAGGCCTGTCCAGATAGAACCTCATTGAAGCCCATCGGTAATCCTCGAACGTGGGGTGGGCCGTCGTGCTGGAGCTAGATTCACCTTCATCATCGCCCCAATCGGTGACTCTTCCACCTTCGTGTTCGACTATCATGTTATTCAAGATGATGCACGCATACATGACATTGGCGATGACGTCCTTGTACCAGAACCGCGCCGGACCCTTCACTATTGCCCACCGCGCTTGGAGCACACCAAATGTCCGCTCCACATCCTTCCGCACAACCTCCTGCTTTCACGCGAATAAAACTCTCTTCTCACCTATTGGGCAGCTGGTCGTCTTCAAAAAAACAGGCCACCTCAGATATATGCCATCGGCCAAGTAGTACCCCATATGATATTGGCCTCCGTTGGCAGTGAAGTCGATGGCCGAGCCGTTGCCATTGCATTGCTCGGTGAAGAGGTTGGATGAGTTGAGGACGTTGATGTCGTTGTTCGACCCCACTACACCGAAATAAGCATGCCAGATCCAGAGCCGATGATTAGCGACGGCTTCGAGGATCATCGTCGGGTGGCTGCCTTGTATCCACTGGTAAATTGGCCTATCCATGCCGTCAGGTAGTTATTCCACTCCTAGTGCATACAATCGATGCTCCCTAGCATTCCAGGAAAGCCGTGCGCCGTCTCGTGCATCTTCAGCAGGGCCTGGCAATCCTCAACAATCGGCTTTCGCAAATAGGTATTGCTATAAGCCTCCACAACTCCCCTAAAAAAATTCTTCAGGCACTCGCGGCCAGTTGTCTCCCCGACGTGAAGGTACTCGTCGAACATGTTCGCCGTGGTGCCGTAGGCCAACTGCCGGAGCGCAACCTTGCACTTCTGCAACGGCGTAAGTCCGGGTCTGCCGATGCCATCTTCTCGATACTGGAAGTATTCATCACGTGCCTCCAACGTTTGGACAATGCTGAGAAAAAGATCTCGCCACATTCTAAAACGGCGGTGAAAAACCGTCGGGCCCCACCGTGGTTGCTCGTCAAAATAGTCTGCGAACAGACGTTGGTTAGCTACGTCGTGCTCGCGGCGGACAAACGTCTGACGTCGAATAGGACGTGGGATCCGCACCGTCTGGGCCAGCTCCGCCGCCTAGGTCTACTCCGCCGCTTCGCACTCCATTTCGGCCAAGCATTCCGCCGCAGCCTCATGAACGCAATCGAATAAGGCCCGAGTAATGCCCTCCGAGGTACTCCAGTCGTCGCCGAGTCTCATTTTTTTTCAGTGAGAAAGATTGGGAGTGAAATATTGGTGTGTGGGGTAAGTGAGAAATGAGAGGGAATTATTGGTGTGGGAAATGGAAGAGAAATAGGGGTTTAAATAGATGAAAATTTCGAAAAAATAATAAAAAAAGGAAAACGCGTTGCATCGTCCGCGGTATCGTCCGCGTGACCCGCAGTGGGGCGGACGATACCGAGGACGATGCGTGTTCCGACGCCATTGTCCGCGGACGATGCATCAGAAATCGTCCACATGGCTACAGTGACGGACGATAATGCATTCCGCCGCACTGTGGATGCTCCCATCTCATCTCTAACCAGCAGAATTAATTATGCTTTTAATGTGGTAGTGAATTTGTATCTATGTTGATTTGCAGCATGTTGAAGTTCTAATTCCAAAAGCACGAAAAAGGTGAAATTGTGATCAAAGTGGAAGCAGCTAGCATAAATCCACTGGATTGGAAGATCTACAATTTGAGATTGCTGGTTCGCCCCCTTCTCTCCACAGTCTCCCACCCTCCCATTCCCGGTATGTTATTTATTAATTCAGATTGTCACAAAAATTAGTACTCCCTCCGTTCTAGCTGAGTCGTATGTCTTTTTGGGTTGTCCCACTATAGTTGATGTTGAAAACGTGTAAAATTTGAAAAGGCTAGGCCTTTGGCCTTTCTTCTCCAAATACATTATGTGATGCCTTAATGCCATGACTCTTCATGTAGGCTCACATATCCTATAAATAGATGGAGTTTTAGGAGGAGAACACACAACCAACAATCATTCCCTCTTCTCTCTAGCTCAAGCATTCTAGTTCGCATCTTAGGAGCATCGCATTGCTCGGTTCTCGCATCCAATTCAAGTTCGCCGGAGCCTACGAGTCTGAGGTGCTTCAACTCGATAGGAGGAAAGTCGTTTCATCTTTGGGGACATTACGCCAATCCGTGAGCACTAGCCGGGGCGTATTTCGTCTTGCGGAGAGAGGGATACCTCGACTCGACTTAAAGAATATTATAGTTTGTATCTTGTTCCTTTTATTGTATTTACTTTGTTTTACTTACCTTCCAGTTTTTGGTTCTTTTGTAATAGCAAGAGTTTGCCCGTCTAAAAGGATGCAATATTTCCAACAGTTGAGTCATTTATTTTTTTGACAAAAAGTATTTTACTCTATCTTCATCTCTCTACCTTTTTTTCCTTTCTACTTTATTCTCTTTTTATTTAACTCATTTAAAACAATTTTTCTTAAATCTCGTGCCGAAAAGAAATGTATCTACTATAGAGGGACGAAGGGAGTACTAATTAGTTACACTAATTTTCAATATTTTGGGTAATCAATCAGGTAACGATGTGGCCGGAGAGGTAGTCGAGGTTGGATCCGGAGTCCAAAAATTCAAGCCTGGTGATAAAGTCATTACTGTTTTGAGTGTTTACGTAAGTGCTCACAAATATAATTAAATTAATTTCCCTTTGATTAATTACTAATAATGTTTTATCAAAACAGACTGCTGGAGGCCTATCCGAGTATTGCGTGGCAAAGGAAAAAGTGACGGTTCTGAGGCCGGCGGAGGTGTCCGCTGCCGAGGGGGCAGGCCTCCCCATCGCCGGCCTCACTGCCCTCATATCCCTCACGCAATACGCCGACCTCAAGCTCGACCAGCCCGGCAGTGGCCCTCAGAAGAACATTCTGGTGACCGCCGATTCGGGCGGGGTCGGGCAATACGCCGTCCAGCTAGCAAAGCTAGGGAACGCGCACGTGCTCATCCACTACAAGGCCGTGGGCGAGGGGGCGGCCTCGCTCAGGAGCCCCTCTGGGAGGAAGTACGACGCGGTGGTGCATTGCGCGCCCACGGTTGCGTGGTCGGTGTTCGAGCCAAACTGGCCGAAAACGGCATCATAATCGATTTGATTCCGAGTGGTGGAACTATGTGGGCTTCCGCGGTGAAGAAACTGACGTTCTCGAAGAAGAAGTTGTTCACTTTTATGCTGACTCCGAATGATGATGAAGGTTTGAAGTTTCTTGTGGGATTGATGAAGGAAGGGAAGCTTAAGACGGTTATTGACTCCAAGCATGCTTGGAGTTAGGGGTGTCGAAACAGGTACCCGCAGGTATCTGCACCCGATTTTGCGGGTACCCGACCCTGAAATTTAAAAATTTTTCTACCCGAAACCCGACCCGTAGGCATGCAACTTACCAGACTTACCAATTATCAATATTTATAAGGATTATGGTTATATCTCTTGCGTCTATCAGCCGATGTTTTCTGAAGCTTCCTGCCTAATACCTAGACATGCACAAACCGAACCGGACCACCAGTTAACCGGTGGTTCACAAACCAGAACCAGAAGCGGAACCGGCGGTTCGGCGGTTCAAGCAGTCCGGTTCAGGTTCAAAAAAAGCGTGAACCATAACCGGTGGTTCAAAACCGATGGTTCGTTGGTTTGAACCGGTGCTTCAGCGGTTCTAACGGTAGGATTCCGGCTAGAGCATAGGTTTTCAGGCTAGGTGTGCAGAAAAATCGGCGGTTTACATCAGAAACCGGCGGTTTCTAACGTAAACCTCCAGTTTGAACCGCCGGTTTCCGATGGTTCAGCACCTTTTTCAGGTGGCAGTGTATAGGCCTGAAAACCGGTCAGTGTAAACCGGCGGTTTCCATCAGAAACAGTGGACTGAACCGCCGGTTCAGGAGGTAAACCGGCCGAAATTTGAAATTTGAATTTTTTTTATTTCTTCCAATTTTACTCCTATAAATACCCCACTTCCCCCATCATTTTTACTCACCCCATTCTTGTGTTAACAAGGATTTCCTTCTCCATATCAATTTCTCTATTCTCTATCCTCATTCTCTCTAATTGCTCACGTTGTTTACTACTATATTTATTCTTGTGTTCGTAATTTACCATTTATTCAATACTCTATATTACATACTACTTTCATTTACCGGGATGTGGTGATCGGGGCAAAGGAATTGCCCAAGATCAAAGTAGTCGTCCCCAAAGATCAAAGCGACCTAGTCGTCGAGAAGTTATGGAAGAGGTTTCCCGAGTGGCGGCTGAATGCATGCAAGTAAGTTCTAAAAAATAAAATTATTTTTACAATTCATAATTTCATAAGATTGAGTTTTTTTTTAAAAATTTGGTCCTAATTAAAACTTCAACTTATATAATATTTATAGATAGAAGAAGATCATAGGATATCCATGCTACTCGCTGAAATGCATCAAGGTGGGGGGAGGGGCAGTGGTACTTCCCAACAACAAGATGAACAGGACGACGTGTCTATATCGTCGGACTCGGACAACAATGATGATAGATCTCATTCTCATATTCCGTCTAGCACAGGCGGAAATGAGGACATGCCTCCCCCTCGGCCCACTAAAAAAGCATTGAAATCTGATATTTTTGTTAAACACTACAAGAAGGTCCCGGTGGTAATTCCAAGTCATAATGATCCGCTCTCTCAAGAAGAGACATCGGCGTTTCATGCATATTGTAACTATTGTGATAAAGTCTACAAATTTGCGAGTGGTGGGGGATATGGCACCCTCCGTCGTCATTTGGTGACAAAGCATCCGGTAGAATGTGGCACTGCCTCTACCCAAACCCAACTAAACTTCCAACCCGGTGGCTCAGGTTCGTCAGGTACGCCTCTTTTTAAATATGATCCTAAAAATTTTGCTGACGTTATGACTAGATGGACTGCAATGAAGCATTTTCCTTTTAATGTTTATGATGACAAAAAATTTGAGGTTATTATGCAAAGTGGTTTGAACGTAGCTGTCAAAAGAGTAGGTCGAATGACCGTTCAACTATCTACCGTTCGACAATGTTTGGAGAAAAAAGTTGAATTATCACGGTATTTACTCAACTTGGGACACAAAGTGAACATTTGCTCAGATGTATGGACTGATTGTTTTAATAGACATTCATACATGGGCATTACGGTTCACTTTGTGGACAATAGTTGGACTTTGAACAAGCATTTGATTGGGTTTAGAGAATTTGAGACACCACATACTGCACCCGAAATTGTTTATTTAATTATTCAAGTTTTGAATGAATTTCAATTATGCAATAAGATATTTTCTGTTGGTTTTGATAATGCAACTGCTAACACTGCAAGTATTAATGACTTGATTGCGGCTTGTGCTCCGGTTATTGGTGGTAAGTATTTTCATCAAAGATGCATATGTCATATTTTGAATTTATGTGTACAAGATGCGCTTGAATTATGGCAAAAGCATGTTAGTCCTATTAGAACTGCAGTTAGATTAATCCATCAAAAGCCGCCTATTGACAAAGCTTGGAAGAAGTATTGCCATCAAAAGAAGGTAAGATATACAAATTTTACCATGGATGTGTCTCATAGATGGAATTCGACATATGATTGTCTGAATTCTACTTTGACGCATAAAGATTCTTTGTGTGATTTTTTTAGAACCTATCCCATTTCTGATTTATATCTGTCGCATAGTTGTTGGGATCATAGCGTGGCTTTATTTAAATTGTTCAAATATTTCAAAAATGCGACTGTTGAATTATCGGGTGTTTATTATTGCACTCTTGTTCGTGTTTTAGAGCATTGCATGTTTATATCACTTGGTTTTAAAACTGCGATGAAAAATGCTTCTTCTTCTCCTGAATTGATGTGTGTTTTATATTATATGATTGAAAAATGGCTTAAGTAGTTCAGTGAGATTCCAACGGTGTTTTTGTTTGCAAAGGTCTTGGATCCAAAATGGAAATTAGCCGGTACACCTCTAGGATTTTAGATTTTTATTATAACAATTTGAGTTCTATTGATTTTGTTCCACTTCAAGCATTGCAAGCGGATACCAATGACCAATGGGGAGTAAACCTAACCGAAACATTTCAAATAAACCTCCCGAACCGGTCAATTATCCAACAAACCTTCGAGTTTAACTTGCGTGCTCGCTACACCGAATATGAAACCAAGTATAACAGTACCCACCAAGTCAGAAGACCTACCCCTCCTCAACAACATAACTTTGGCTTCGCATTTCAAACCGGTTATGATGACCCCGATGCGCAATCCCAATTAGCCAATCTATACAGCTACAACACCGGCGAAAGGTCGTCCTCAGGTATGGTAAGTGAGTTAGATTTATATTTCGATTCACTCTTTTCCTTTGGTGATGAAGGTCCTACTCCTCCCGCCCAAATCGACGTCCTCGATTGGTGGGGAACACGCGAGAAAGATTTTCTCATACTTGCGTCAATGGCCAAGGAGATTTTTTCGGTTCCGGCTTCCACTGTCGCCGTCGAGTCCGATTTCAGTGTTGGATCACGTGTGTTGGATGAATCAAGAAGTAAGCTCTCAGCGAAAAATATGGAAGCCGTGATGTTACTTGATGATTGGGCCAAAGCTGACGTCAGAGAACAAGAAAATGATTGGGATGATCGCCAGGAGGAATCACAAGAAGAATTCACCGGGGATGAATCGTAGGCCAACCGTCAACCGTCGGCCAACCCAAATAGGTATGTAAGGTAAGAGAACTACGTGGACTTTGATTCCCTAATGTAAATGAGCATTAGGGATACGCAGACACCTCAACTTAAATTTTAAATTTAAGTTGACATCAAGTCCTTTTTTCCTTTATTTCTTTTTTTTTCCATTTATTTCTACTTTAAAAATATGCAAATACAATTAAATAATTTTATTTGTATATATTCTAGTCGGTGAAATAGATTTCTCTATAAGGCTAAATCCGTGAAACTTTTGATAATTCTACTATAATTTATTTTATAATGAAATATGAGTGAAATATGAGTGAAATGCAGTTAGATCCATTACTAAAAGTAGTAAAAAAAATAAGAATATTCCATTACGGAGTACTACTCTTTTTTTAACAGAGATTAAAAAATGAATAATTAATAAATTAAGTGAACAAAAGAACTCCATCAATTATTCAATTAGATCAGCCGATTGAATTTGAAAGCGAAAGCCATCCCATCTTAAATTGTTGTTTCCATTTTATACTCCTCGAAACACGTTTCTCTCTCATGCCTCTTTCTCTCACATCATTTTATGACCCTTCTTCCGCTATAAATACAAGCCTCGCCCCATCTCATTTTTCTTCTTTTCTTTGGGGTTTCCTTTCCTCTCTCAGAAAAACGAAAAAAAAAGAGTTTAAAAATTGAAAATCCTGCCAGGATCACGAAGTGAACACAATTAGTAGCAGAAATCACCACAAATTTATTATGCTTATTTATTTATACACAAACAATTTCGCAGAGAACGATAGGTATGGGATGAGAGAATTCCTTCCTCTGATTTCTCTCTCTTTTTTTAACACAAGTTTAAACCAACTCTCGATTCATATTTCTAGTTTTCAATGTGGCTAATCGTCACCTTTTTTGTACAAATGTACAGCCAATCAACAGCTGTCCTATCTTCTTTTTCAATCAGTTTGTTGAAGTATTTCTTTTATTATATGTACTGATTTGATCTGCATTTAGTGCCTGATTATCGTTCCCAAAAATATCAAGGTGAATGTCAACATTGTTTGGATTTTTAATGTAATTTGGTTGCTTTTGAATTTTGATGGTTATATAGCTCTGTTTGGTCGCAAAAATATTATTGATTGAGATGGAATTCTAGGGTTGGAATTAGAGAGTCTACATTTGAGTGCTACAACGTCTTTGTTATTTGTGATTTTGGATAGTTATGGCGGAATTAATAGAGTTTTGCGTCATGGGAAGGTTTCTGATGCATTTATGTTATGCTATAGTTGGTTGAAGCTTGGGACATTTTTTTCAGGTGATCTTCTTATGTGAACTGGCATTGTTATTGGAGTTGAAATCAGTTGATCATAATGATTATTTTAAGTATATGCGCTGTCTTGTTTCCTTGTCCAGCAATATCTGTTGCTGAGTTTTGGATGTTTGACAGTGAGGGTGTGACGGGATACGGGAAATGAGTTTAAGGACATGGTGCTTCGGCAGCATAGTTCAATCTGGTCAGCTCCTGCATTGGCAAGTTCTGGCCAGAAAATAGGAAATCTGTACTTGTATAAGTCACAGGATCTCCTTTCTCGTCAATTGCAATGTCTCGCTGTTTTCCCTTTCCGCCGCCTGGATATGAGTTGAAGGGTAGACCCGATGATGTGGATGCGATCATAAAGGTTTGTAGTTTGTGTGGATGATCTGATCAAGTAGCTGTATGTTGAACAAATTATTTGGATTTCAACTTTTGAATGATGTTGCTTTGTTGAGATGCGGTGATTGAATCATTGAAGTTTCTTTTGAAACAATGTGAGGATAGTGTTGTGACTATTGAATCTAGAGTAAGCTAGTTGGCATGATTGATTCACAGATCAGTAGAATAGATTAGACAGCTATGAACTTGTATAGTTTGAGCAAATTTAGGATAATAGTTGGGATGATTTATGGTGAAGCATTTAAGATGGTAACTATAGCGAACTAAAAAGATGCAAGTTTATTCGGCACTAAGTAATTTCCCGGTTGGGGGATTTCCTTCGTTCTTTTGCTTCCCTATCTGTCTGTTCTGTCTATATATTTGTTCTTATTCTGTTGAAAGTTCCATGAAACATAATGGTTAGATGTTTTGCGAAATGTGTTAGACCTTATTTAAATATTTCATGAATTTTTCCTGTATCTTGGGATTTTTTTTCCAACTGCTCTTCAAACACTAAAATATATAGAATGAGTTAGTTAGAAATCATTGGACTCCTCCTTTGAAGTTATATAAAAATCGCCTTTCGATTTCAGTTCTTGTTTCATTATAAGCTACTTGCTGTTTTCTCTAAAGTGCTATCACGTAAATCCTCACAGGGGAAACAAAAGCACAAGAAGCACAAGGATGAGAGGGGGAAGAATGATAAGAAAGAAAACGGTGAAAGAAAGAAAAAGGAGAGAGGCGCAGAGAAACACAAAGACAAGAAGGATAAGAAACGAAAGCGGGAGAAACACAGAGACAAGAAGGATAAGAATAAAGATAAAGAAAAGAGTGTAGGGCCCTTGGAGAGCCAAAATGATCATATGCCTGTTCCAGATAGTGAACCAACGGATAGAATCCAGGGCGAGAGAACTGCCGTCAAATTGGGAAATAGAGTTAAAAATGACGGATCAATGGGTGTCCAAATGGTTCAGAAAGTCACAATTTTGGAAAGGCAAAAGACCAACTTGTCAGATAAGGTGCAAGAGAATGGTAATGTCAGGTTGGGTATTAAGGATCTGAGAGATTGCAGCAGAATGGCTGATTGTCAAAGTTTCCAAGTTGATTCAAGAAGTTTGGAAAATGGCAGGAATAGTTATGGAGAAAATCAAATTAAGGTTGAGGAGGGAAAGGAAAGAAATGAATACGGATACAGGATTGGCACAGGTGAAGGGGGTACTAGCATGAATGCAGATCGAAATAAGAATGAGAAAGTAAAGGGCAAGAAAGGAAAAGAGGAGTATAAAAGAGAGTTAACTGGGTTTATGAATTGCAAGGTCAAGGAAAATACAAGTGATGTTAATCTTCTACATTTTCCCTCAGATCTTCTGAAGGAGAACATTGACTGCCAGGGAAAGCTTCCAAAGCTGAAGGAGTTGAATGGCTTCTTACATGGTGAGTTCTTTTCTCTTTTGGACATGCGAAAGTTTCTTTCTTTGTGTTTTTGCAGTGATTGATAGGTACGGAAATAACTTTCCTGATTGCTTTACATAAATATTCTTTAAAGTTTGTTTCTATAGGATGTTTGTTGTGCTTTTACCTAATATATTTTATGCTCTCTTAGCCAAAGACAGTGGAGTTCGTCTCATCGCGTCTGATCAAGTTGATCAAACCGGAACTAGTATTCGTCCTTGTCAAAATACTATTAACATAGGCGTGGTGGGTAAAAGAGCTGTTATTACAGATGAGAAGAAGGTGAATGGCAAGCTTTCATCCCCTCAATCGGTGATTGATAACGTAAGGAATATTGGACCTTGCCAGGCCGCAGCATATAACAGAAAAACCGAGAATGGTAGGGTTCATATTAATTCTCATGTTGTGAGTAATGGCGTTATCTCCCCTCACATTGTCCGTATTCAAAGAAAGATGGAACCATGCCAGACTAGCAAGAACGTTGCAATGGCCAAGCAGATCAATAGCAGTTTTGACCAAAAAGTTCCATCCTCACATCCACAAGTGGAGATTGGAGGAAAAATGGCTGTGCAAGCGCTAGATGCTAGCCATATGAGGATGCATACAAATGAGTCGAGTATTAGTGGTTCTTTAGAAGGTAAGAAACACTCTTCATCAAGAAAGCTGAAGGTCACCACCACCACCAACACGAAGCCTCCTCACCCTGACGTGAACTACTTGAGCCAGATACTAACTGTTCCTGAGGTAGAATGGCCACAAAGCCATGATCAAGAATGGTTGTTTGACCGCCAACATTCAGAAACAAAGAGGCCCAAATTAGCATCCCCGGAGACGAAACATGTCTGGTCAGAAGCCATACATTTGAAGTCTTCAGATGTGCCCGCGTTGCCATATGTCACTCCTTACTAGATGGGATCAAGAAAATTTGCTTCTTTTGATCACCTCAAATTGTCGAAGAGAGAGCATCTGCACTGCACCGGATTTTGGGTGAGTTGCGTTCATGGTTTCTGCTGTGCTGTTAACTGCTAATGTTAGGTGAAGACTGGGAAGCAGTCTTGCCATTTCTGACATGCTACATCTGCATAGACAGATCCAAGTGCCCATTTCTAAACTCTCATGTTCTTGAATCTTGGTTATGGGAGGAGCTCTATTTGCTGTGAATTCTTGGCAGAAGCGAGTTAAGAGGAGCTATCGATGGATGCAGTGGTGGAGTTGTGCCAGCTGGACCGTGAGGAAACCGGAGCTACCTACCCAGGCCGCCGGCAATTAGTAGGGCCAATACATAATACTACTTACATGTACTATAATTTATCAATATGGTTAGAAAACATGTGTGTGATGATCGCTTGTTGATTGTTGTGCTAATACTAGGTTTTAGCCTTGATTTTCTTAAGTTTTTTCGGTTCACAACCGGAATAAAGTAGTATAGTATAGAAAATCATTGATGAAAAATGAGGAAAAGAAAATATTTACCGTAATATTCTTGACATACCGAAATTAAATCGTTAAAATGGAAAAAGAGAATACAACTGTTAAAACTAAAAAAGAATCAAGTAATAAATCACAATAACATTGCTTCTAATAACATCCTCACTCAGTACGAGGAAATATTCAGTGATCTACGGTCTACCTGAATATTCATTAGTCCACATTTTGTGAAGTGGATACGGCGTAGTGTTTTGATTGATGTTATATTATGGAGTACAACATTTGGTAGCAAATTTGCACCATTTTAATCCAATAATTCGAGTCAATGTTAAAACTCGTGACACTCCATTAAAGTAGATTTCTCAATATACGAAACTTAATGAATGCCAAAAACATTTTAGCAGCCAAATTCTTGCTACAGGCTGGGAGTAAAGAGAGATACAGATTGCTTAGAAAGAGAGAGAGAGAATTGCTATCAAGAAAAACGGAAAAATGGTATATAGACTAAAAACACTTTCCTAATGCAAATCAAGAACACAATCAAGCTGAACTCGGAATTATCTGCAAAAATTTGGCCCTCGCTGTGGGATCAGTGGAGAATCGACCTAGTACAGCAATGGTGGCAGTGCTGCTTCCTAGCTTCTCGATCCCTCGAGATATCATACAAGTATGACTAGCTTCAACGACCACGATCACGTCTTCACCTAAGATCGAAGAAGCTACCTCGGCCACTTGTCTGGTTAGCCTCTCCTGCACCTGCAGTTTGAACCCATAGAACTGCACCACTGACTGCAGAAGCGATTTCCCCACGTTACTGATGACACGGCTCGAGCTGTAATACCCTATGTGCACAACGCCGTGGAACGGGAGCAGATGGTGCTCGCATTGTGACCAGAACAGCAGGTTCAGCTCGGAGCAGATGTGGCTGAAATCTCTGGGTGGTGCTAGAGACGATTCCCTCTTGCTACCTCGTACGAACCCATTGAGCTTCATGTCCACATTTGAGTTCTTGAAGTTCATCAGCCAGTTGACGAATCGAGCAGGGGTGTCCACCAGATCCTCTCTCAACGGGTCCTCGCCCAGGGCATACAGGATTGAGGAAACTGCGGCAAGCAGAGGCGGGTCTGATGCAGCCATCTTGCAGATGGTGCGAGAAGGGCACCAGGATTTGTCGAGCGAGCCTCTGGAATGGGCGTCATCTGCAGTTAGGCCTCTGAATCTGAGAAGGCCAAGGAAATCGGTCCAGATACTGGCCTTCTCGTCGTCAAACGCTCCTGATCCTGACATAACCGATAACTTCACACATCCTTGGTGATTCGGGTCGAATAGGGCAGTCTGGAAGTTCGGGAAATGGATGTGGGAGCACTGGAGAACGACAGCAACGCCCGTTGGCTTGATACTGTGCTGCAGAGCTGCGCAGATTTCATTGGCCAGTCGCTGTGGATCTTGAAGGCGCTTGGCGAAGACTTCAGCAACCCGAGAAAGCTTGCTCAGCCCCACAACACGCTGGCCAGATGGGATGTAACCTACATGGCACTTGATCTGGAACGGAAGCAAGCAAGACTCACAATACGAGAAGAGATCAAGATCCCGTACAATGACAAGCCCGCCTGCTCCGCCAGCAGAACCAACACTGCTTTCCAACCCAGACTCGGGAAACAAAGCGCCGCTGACAATGTCCTTCACGTTCTGAAGATAGCCTGGACATGAATCAGAAAGCGAGGATTGTGTTAAAAACAAGAAACACACACGGTAGATTGTGTTCGAATCCAATAACAATGGTCACATCTTCAAGATGAGTTTTCAAGATCAACAGATCAAAAGTGTAAGAGATGTGCATCAAAATCAGCTGGAGACAATGAGGACTGCAGATATTCCATATAAAAGCAACCTCAGATCAAACAAACCGTATGTATTGTAATTATTGTATCTCAATTTGATTTTCCAAGGCAAATTAACTTGATGGATCACATCCAAGCCAAGATATGACCAGGGATTTGTTATTAGCCACACATAAAAATAAACTTGAATTTCATCCTGGAATCAATAATCTTATTACAATCTCCTATACTAAAAAAATATGAGTTCTACTCCCACCAACACCTCTAGTGCAAAACGCATGCTTCCAACTGCTAGTAAAACAGTTTGAAAGCTCATTCTTCTACATCAAAATCCAGTTCTTTCAATGTTCCACAGTTACAAAGGAAAACACAAATACCAGAATCTAAGAAACCGTTAGAAAACAATAGATGCAAAAGAGCAATGAAGATTGATTGACCTCGAGTCCCATCTCTGAGGGCCTTGGCCACACGAAGAGGCGTCTTACGAAGACCTTCGCGATTGATATCCTCACCCAAGCCCAGCAACAACACTCTCACAGCATCCTCAATGGCCACAGACCCAACACTCACTCTATTCTCTACTCCCACGTTGTAATGGCATTCATCTAAAACGCCCATTGACAGTTAACACAGCGAATATGAAGACAAATACCCCAAACCCACCTCAAAACTCGAGATCCAAGACACAACAGTTCAGATTCAACCCAAAGATGCAGCTTTTGAGCACCAAGATTCAAACTTTAGCGCACCCCAGATCAGAACAGTGACCACAACAGAAATGGAGCAAATCCGAGAAAGGGTAGAGATAATTACAAAAGAAAACGTTCAAACAAAAAACCCACCTACAGAAATCAGAGAGAGGGAGAGAAGTGGAGGGCAATCACGGAGAGGGGATGAAGAAGAGGTGGTGGTGATGAGGGATATGTGCTTGCGAATTGTTGAAAGCACTGTGTGTGTCGTGTGTATATATTTAGAAGGGATATATAAAAGATTAAAGGCCAAAATTGTTCCCGAACATACGATCATTTTACGATTTTTGTCCTATACTTTATCTTTTGGATTTTTTGGTCCGATAAATTTTAAATCGGATCACATTTGGTCCTGGACTAATAGTTCCGTTAAAAACTAACGGTCAACGGGTTTAATCCCGATTTTGATCAAATTAGACTTTTAATTCTGATTTTTTACTTCCTAATTAATTCCCTAATTATTTTAGTGAATATTCATTTAAAATATCAGAAATAAATAATAGATTAGAGCTTATTTCATCTTCCTCACATCGCTCCTTTTCTTTCATCTTTTCCTTCCTCTCATCTTTCATCTCCTTCCTTCCTCTTCCTCTCAAACCCTAGTTATGGAGATCAGAAACAAGTGTTGAGAGAGAGATCAGAAATGCTACGACACTTTAGCTAGAAGAATTCAGTTACCGGCTTCGAGCCGATCAATTTCACGGCGGTGGAGGCAGAATTTGCCCCTCTGCCCGTCCCGATACTTTTGCTCTAGCAGTGTACTGCCCGATACGCTTGACTAGAACTCCGACTCCTATGCCCGCAACTCTGAAGCCATGGAAAGCCTAATTTCTCAACTACACTTGTTTCTGACCAAAAAAATAAATTCGCGCTGGTGTCGCGGCAGGAGCATTTCTCCGAGAGCGCGGTGTACTCGACAAAGGCGAGATTCAGCGAGGGCGGCGGCGCGCACGATGTCTCGATCTGGTGCGGCGGAGGGGAGATGGAGCAGAATCCGATTTTGTGGGTGTGCATGGATAAGAAGACGGTGATGAAGGTGAGGAAGGTGTAGTGGAATTTCAGGGGAATCAGACGATTTTTGTGGACGGAATGCTGGTGGATTTGCTGTGGGAGCCCTAATCTATTAATTTATTTCTGATATTTTAAATGAATATTTACTAAAATAATTAGGGAATTAATTAGGGAGTAAAAAATCAGAATTAAAAATCCAATTTGGTCAAAATCGAGATTAAACTCGTTGACCGTTAGTTTTTAACGGAACTGTTAGTTCAGGACCAAATGTGATCCGATTTGAAATGTATAGGACCAAAAAATCCAAAAGATAAAGTTTAGGACCAAAATCGTAAAATGATCATATGTTTAGGACCAATTTTGGCCTTAACTCTATATAAAAATAACAAAAAAATTGTAGGGTTGCGGTTAAGCGTTGGAATGTGGGCGTAGGGAGTATCCTGTTTTACCCTTTTCTCCGAAAATGAAAAGGCTTCATAGATTTGATGGTGACGTTGCTTTGTACCACCGCCGCTGGATTTAGGTTGGTGAAGTGTAAGAGCATCCACATCGGCGAGCATGCAGTCGTCCGTCCATCCGTGCCAACGGCACGGAGACGCTGTCGCTGCGCTCGCGCCGCTGGCACGGCGCTGCTCGATGCATCGAGCACGTCCGTGCCAGCGAGTAGGCGACGTGGCGCGTTCTGATTGGCCAACGGCATATCCGTTGGAAAATCATTTATTTATTTTTTAAAAAAATCTAAAATAATACCAAGAAATAAAAAAAAAAATCACAATTCCCAAAAATGGCCATTTTTTTGCCCATTTTTCTGTATTTTTTTAAATTTTTTCCCCCAAAATCATCTATAAATACACACATTCATCATCCATTTTTCACATCAAATCATCTCTCATTCATATTTTTCGTACAACTTATCTACACCTTCATCTCTCATTCAAAACCTCAAATGGATTTCACCCATCTCATTGCGGAAGCGGAGCACGAAGAACAAGAATACTACGAACAACATCGTGCCGCTTATGAAGCATATGTCGCAGCGAATACCCCCGCCCCTCCTCCTCAACCAACTAGATCAACTCGCCGCTACATTCATCGTGACCGGGAGGGAGCCCACGAAAGGCTCGTTGCCGAATATTTTTCCGACCAGCCGCGGTTTCCGTAAGATTACTTTAGGCGCCGTTTTCGCATTTCAAAGCGCTTGTTTATGCGTATTGTCAACACATTGTCCGCCCGTGTTGAATACTTCCAAACAGGTCCAAATGCAGCCGGTCAGCAAAGTCTCTTGGCGTTGCAGAAGTGTACCTGTGCCATCCGACAACTCGCTACTGGGCAAACGACCGACCTCTTCAACGAGTATTTGCATGTCGATGAGTTCACTGGAATCCTTTGTCTTAAAAATTTTTACGAGGGGGTTCGTTCAGCTTTCGGTGATGAATTCCTTCCTGCACCCACCACCGATGATTGCCAACGGTTGCTTCCTCTTCACGAAACAGTCCATGGCTTTCCCGGTATGCTTGGCAGCATTGACTGCATGCATTGGAGGTTGAAGAATTGCCCGACTGCTTGGAGGGGGCAACACATAAGCGGCCACAAAGGCGGCGGCCCAACACTTATCCTTGAAGCGGTCGCCGACTACCGCATATGGATTTGACATGCATATTTCGGTGTTGCCGGATCCAACAACGACTTGAACGTGCTCTATTCTTCACCCCTCTTCAATGATGTGTTGAATGGTGTAGCACCGGCGATCGACTTCACCGTCAACGGAAATGTATACCACATGGGTTACTATCTCGCCGATGGTATCTACCCAAGGTGGTCGACTTTCGTGAAGACGCTCAGCAACCCGCAAGACTCGAGACGGGTTCTTTTTGCGCAGCGTCAAGAGTCCGCGCGGAAAGACGTCGAAAGAGCCTTTGGGGTCCTTCAAAACCCCGATTCAACATTGTTAAGGCCCCGTCTAGGCTGTGGTACGTGAAAAATATCACCAAAATCATGTACACGTGTATTATCTTACACAACATGATTATAGCCGACGAAGGACCGAGGGCGGCTAGCTTTTACGACGAGGATGAAGCCGGAAGCTCAAGCGCGAGGTCTCCCCCACGCCGAGGTGTGCATACGACAGTGGGTGAGAGAATCGAAACAAGGCACACAATGCACGATACTCGAATCCACGTTGAGCTACAAGAAGACCTAATCAAACACATGTAGGCGAAATTCGGCCACGAGTAGTGGGTTTTTAAATTTTATGAATTTAATTATGTAATTTTTAATTTTTAGGAGTTTAATTATGTAATTTTTAATTTTTAGGATTTTAATTATGTAATTTTTATTTTTTAGGATTTTAATTATGTAATTTTTAATTTTTAATGTATTTTGTAATATTATTCCGAGTATTTTTAATGCATTTTAATTTTGTGGAAATGTTTTTATTTAAATTGAATAATGGAATGGTGGGACCCTTGTGCTCGTCCTTGCGGAAGAGCACGGATGTGGGTGTTGTGCTCATACCTAAGAGCAGGCAGAAAAAGTGGGGTCGGGCCCACATCCATACTCGTTGGCAAGAGCACAGATGTGGATGCTATAACACTTTTGTTGGCGCTCAAAAATAAAAACAAAAATAAAAATCAAAATAAAAATAAAATAAAAACGGCTAATCACTAGAGAGTTTGTATCATGAAGTTAATTGGGGCCGAGTAAAAGTACTTTTAGTTCTACTGTTGCTTTAGGATTTTAACCACTATTAAATATTTTTCGTATACCAAATACGTCCCGGAAAATTTATCACATTTTTCTATTTTCGCCCGTCCCACAAATTTTGTCACATTTCACTTTTTACTATTTTTGGTAATGGACACCACATTTCACTAACTCATTCATACTAACATTTTATTATAAAACTATTACTTTAAAAGTAGGACCCACTGTCTACTAACTTTTTCAACTCACTTTCTGTTACATTTCTTAAAACTCGTACCCGATCAAATTATGATAAAATTTAAGGGACAGAGGGAGTAACTTATATCACAAAAATAACAAAAATATTATGAAATTTTAATACTTAATCACAACAAGTATGACGAGGGATTAAATTTGGAGCAAGCTTATGACAAATTTATATGATTAATGATCTGAGAGTCTCTATTTATTACTTTATACACTTTGAGAGCATGTATTCATTTCAAAACACTTGGGATTGTGAGTGCATGTTTTCAAGGTGATCAACGAGCTGATAATGAAACTGTACTAATAACCTTACTTGATTTTATTTGTGTTCTGTTATGCTCAATTTATTTATCCATGTTTCCGGGGAAACAAGGAAATCTAGTCTTTAGCATCCGTGTTTCGTGTTTTGTTTCTCTCATGTGTCTGTTTGAGAACAAACAAATAGTTAAGTTTGAGGTTTTTGCATATTTTTAAGTCATAGATTTGGTTGGTTTTGAATGTCAATTATGTAAAAATGTATCCTTTTTAATTGCACTATTGGTACAATTTTGTATTTTGACGTCTTTGTAAGAAATGTGCAAAATAGACTAAGAAAATGCAAGAAAAGGTTGAAATTGAAACTCGGAGGATTCAGACCATGTCAGCACTCTGCTAACCCAAAGCTAGTGGCCGCTGAGCGTGCCAGCAGTCGATGGAGGTTCAGTTGCCCATTGCAAAAATTAAGCCAGAGTCGACCTCCCACCAAGCAGTCCGCCGAGATGTAGTCAGCGGTCCACTTAGCTCAATGCTGAGAGTCCAGTAGCAAGTCAACAACCCGCTGAGACAACGTCAACGGTCAGCTGAGTTCGTGCGACAGATGCATTGAGTTCTAATTCTCCCCAAGACCTACCTTTCTAAGCCTAAAGGGTTTTTACTATTAATTTTTCCTTATAAAATAATTATAAATAATTGTAGAAAAAGTTTTTTATAATTAAATTGAAAAAAATTAAAGGAAAAAACTAAAAATTACCAACAAAAAGAAAATTCCAATTAAGGACTAAACTGAAAACTTGATTTGATAGTGGAGTATCAAAATAATTTTGTGAAAAGACCACGCCTCATACAACTACTTCAATATTAAATATTTGAAGTAAAACTGGCATATATTAACATCTGTGTCATCTCAAAAGTTCTTATTTTTAGGAAATAGGAAATAAATGAAGTAATATTTTGAATACTCACATGTAATATATTCTAAATCATAATTGTGATAGAAATATGTATGTACTACAGTGTAAGATTTTAAGATATTTTAATTGTATCACTCTAATAAGATTTGAAGATATTTTGGTTATTTTTATTTATTACTAGAATTAACTCCTATTAGTTAAATTTACTCACGTGTAATGTAATATTATAAATTATGTAATAGCCATGTATATTGTAAATACTCCATAAAAGTTTAGTATTTCAGCTCTTCTTTACAAACTATATATATAACCATAGCTTCCATTGAAAAGATATTTCAGCCCTTACACACACTGTAAGCTACTGTATTCTTGTATGTTGCAAGTGTAGTTCTTTTCTAGCAATTTTCAATGGAAACAACAGCAGCTATGGGGATGAACAAAATGAGTATGTTTTCAGAAGCAGAGTACCTCAAATACAAAGACCCCAAACAACCTTTAAATGTAAGAATCAATGATTTGATGCAAAGAATGGCTCTTGAAGAGAAGATTGGACAAATGATACAACTTGAAAGGAATGTAGCCGCCCCCGAAGTAATGAAGCAATATTTCATAGGTATAATGATGCATTTTTATTTTTGTCAAGTTCTTATTTTTGTTTGTCTCATTTATTGCAACATTGGAAGGAATTTTGTTGTGCAGGGAGTGTGTTGAGTGGTGGAGGAAGTGTTCCAAAGCCTAAGGCTTCTCCTGCAGATTGGATGGAAATGGTGAATAATATTCAAAAGGCGTCTCTTTCAACGCGGCTTGGGATACCTATGATTTATGGGATTGATGCTGTTCATGGCAACAACACTGCCTATAAAGCTACCATTTTTCCTCACAATGTTGGCCTTGGTGCCACCAGGTATACATATATACATAGATAGTTAAGGCATTGCATTTGTGTGTAAGATTGCATCTATAAAGCGACCATTTTAGTCTTTATTACATCACTAATATTGGTACCTGTAAATAGGGATCCTGAACTTATAAAGAGGATTGGAGCAGCTACTGCACTTGAAGTTAGGGCCACCGGAATTCAATACGCCTTCTCTCCCTGCATAGCTGTAAGCTGAGCATTGCCCCTCTCTTATCCACTGCTTCTATATATTCAGTTTTATCGTGTTTCTTGATTTGTGGTCTTTTGTATAATTTAATAGGTCTGCCGGGATCCAAGATGGGGCCGTTGCTACGAGAGCTACAGCGAGGATCACACGATTGTTCAGAGCATGACCGAGATGATCCCCGGTTTGCAGGGCGATCCCCCAGCTGACTCTAAGAGGGGCATTCCATTTATTGCTGGAAAGTATGTTTCCTTTTCTTCTTCTCACTATTTATCTTGCAAATTAGCTGACTAAACTTCATCCTCATTTCATAGGGAAAAAGTTGCAGCTTGTGCAAAGCATTTCGTGGGAGATGGAGGCACAACGAGGGGAATAGACCAAAGCGACACTGTCATTGACGCCAAAGAACTGTTTAGCATCCACATGCCTGCCTACTATGATTCCATCAGTAAAGGCGTTGCCACAATTATGATCTCTTTCTCGAGCTGGAACGGAACGAAGATGCATGCTAACCGCGATCTCATCACTGGCTTCCTCAAGGACATACTAAAATTTGAGGTAACTATCAAAATTTTATCAACTTCCCTAAAATCATGATGAAACAATTTCAAATCACCTACTCTGATTGCTCATTGCAGGGCTTTGTCATATCAGATTATGAGGGCATTGATATGCTCACAAGTCCACCCGCCTGAACTACACTTATTCTGTTCAAGCCGGTGTTCTTTCTGGAATCGACATGGTTAGTTTTACATCCAAACAATGAAACTAAGAAGAACTCCATTTCACAGTTAAAAGCAGAATTACAGAATATATCGTCAATTTAAAAGCAATTAAAAAAATAGGAGATGAAAATTAATCGGAAAGAAAAGTAGCTGGGCATGGCCTACGGCGAGATTCCTATCATAGAGAGCTTTCCTCTGCGGATTGGAGAGAGTCTCGTAAGCCTTGTTAGCCATCTTTCGATGCTTTACCGATTTAGATAATGAAATCTAATTCTAGATTTGAATTAATTCTACCATAACATTTATACTATAAAGTGGGGATAGAATCACCAACCTCCGTCCATGCTTATTAATTTGATGTAGGGTTGGATCCACTATTTGATGTTTCCCCTTAAGCTGCTATTGATGTTTATCCTCTCCTTGACCTCAAGCCTTCTATTTGATCCCTTTAATGGATAAGGAATCAAGAGCACTTTGTATATATATGTGTATAAATATGTGTAATGCTAACTGTACACTGTAAGCATTTGTTGATGATGTTTATTTCATGCACAGACCATCTCTTTATATAGGCGAGAAGTGACTCTTCGTGAAGGGATCAACGGAGGTGTCTTTCCATTTGGAAACTTTACTGATCTAATATGGAAATCGACACATCGATTCGGTAGAATCAGTTTTTGAAACTGATTAGAAACTGATTCCTCACATTACACATATGCACGTCTATATACATTCATATACATGCAATACTTATACATGTATTACAGTTAATTCATAATTAACTGCCATAATTATGGTCAACTTAATGCATGTACGACAACACACATATATAATCAACTCATTTATACATACATATACTTATTCTATTAGTATAATATATATATATATATATATATATATATATATATATATATATATATTATAACATTATAATTAGAGGTAGGAGAGGAGGGTTATCAATACACCCGATTCTAATTCTTTAATCGAAACCGATCCATCACAGTATCGTCTTTTATATTAGAATCCAATTGATATGTTTTGAACTTAATCTTTAATATTAAACCAATATCTACATAGGTCACATATAGGAATAAATATTCCTACATTCTCCCACTTGACCTTTGTAGCTTTAAATGGTTTAATAATCCTTTATGCGCACTTTACAATCAAGTTCATATATCCTTTAAATACCTATAAGCTAGACTTGATTGAATCATGGCGGTCACACAATCATTTAGTCGACATGATTCCTTTCATGTATCACAAATCAATTCTAACTTTATATGAATAAACCTTTCATTGAGATGAACTTTAATTCTCAATTCAACATATGTTATCTAAACATCCATACTGTATACAAACTTTAATGATAACATATAAACAAGCAGAAACATAACTTTTATTGAATTCACAAGAGTGTTTTACAATACATGAGCACATATCTAAAATAGCAAAGCTTTATCTATAATACCCATACGCTCTACATGGCCAATAAACATACTGGGTGGTAGTCCTTTAGTTAACGGATCCGCTACCATCATATCCGTCCTAATATGCTCAAAGTACACTCTTTGTTTCTGCACTTCTTCTTTAACCGATAAGTATTTCCACTCCATGTGCTTAGCACCCTTCGAGTACTTATCGTTCTTTGAGAAGAAGACAGCTGCGGAATTATCACAATAAATTTTCAGCGGTCTAGCTATAGAGTCGACAATTCTAAGCCCTGAAATGAAGTTCCGCAACCATAATCCGTGAACAGTGGCCTCAAAGCATGCCACAAATTCGGCCTCCATAGTGGAAGTAGCAATGACAGACTGTTTTCCACTTTTCCATGATACTGCTCCCTCTGCTAAAAGGAACAAATAGCCAAACGTTGACTTTCTACTATCAACGCACCCGGCATAGTCTGAATCTGAATATCCAATGACCTCTAGATGATCGGATTTTCTATACGTAAGCATGTGCTCTTTGGTGTCTTGCAAGTACTTGAGGACTTTCTTTGCAGCCTTCCAATAGTCCATTCCGGGATCACTTTGATATCGACCCAACATACCAACCGCAAAGGTGATATCTGGTCGAGTACATGTTTGAACATAGTTCAAACTCCCAACCACTGATGCATAGGGAATCTTTTCCATCTCCTTACGCTCCAATTCATTTTTCGGACATTGCATTTTACTAAATTTATCTCCCTTCTGAATTGGAGCAATTCCTGCGGAGCATTTGTCCATTCTATATCTCTCTAAGACTTTATTGATATAACTTTTCTGAGACAAACTTAATAATCCTTGTGATCTATCCCGAAATATTTCTATTCCGATCACATAAGATGCCTCACCCATATCCTTCATTTTGAAGTTCAAAGAGAGATACTTCTTTACATCATGTAGTAAACTCATGTCATTTGCAGCTAGCAAAATGTCATCAACATATAGGACCAATATAATAAACTTGCTCCCACTGATTTTAATATAGATACATCTATCAACGATGATCTCTACAAAACCAAATGAAACAATGATATCATTAAACTTTATATACCATTGTCTAGAAGCTTGTTTGAGTCCATATATTGACTTTCTCAACTTACATACTAAACCTTCTTGTCCTTCTATCATGAATCCTTCGGGTTGTTTCATGTATACCTCTTCTGCAAGTACTCCATTTAGGAAAGCCGTCTTTACATCCATTTGGTGAAGCTCTAAATCATAATGAGCCACCAAAGCCAACACAATTCTTAAAAAATCATTCTTTGAAACTGGAGAGAAGGTTTCTTTGTAGTCAATGCCATCCTTTTGAGTGAAACCTTTGGCGACAAGGCGAGCCTTGTACCTTTCAATGTCACCTTTTGAATCACGTTTCGTTTTAAAGATCCATTTACAACCAATGGCTTTAAAACCTTTAGGCAATTCTACTATGTCCCAAACATCGTTATCGCTCATAGATTTCATCTCATCCTTTGCTGCATTTAACCAATTTTCAGAATTGTCACTTTCCATGGCTTGTTGGAACTAGATTGGATCTTTATCAATGCTCAAGTCACATTCACTTTCAACGGAATATACCACATAGTCATCCGATATGGCCGATCGACGTTCCCTTACTGATCGCCTTAAAGGCTCTATTGGTTCATCATTCCGTTCTTGAATTATGACTGATTCATCTTCAATCTCAACAGGTGGGTTATGCACTTCATGTTGCTCAATAGGAACAACAATCTTAGGTGCAACAAAAGGTGGATGAACAACCTTTTCTTGAACTTCATTAAGGTCCACTTTTCGAGGTTCATCACTCCCACTAGTTTCATTGTTTTCAATGAATCTAGCATTTCCCGTCTCAACTATCCTCGTACTATGGTTAGGACAATAGAATGTATATCCCTTCGACTTATCTGGATAGCCAATGAAGAATCCACTGACCGTCTTTAAATCCAATTTCTTTTCATGTGAATTATACAACTTTACTTCTGCAGGGCAACCCCAAATACGTATATGCTTTAAACTCGGTTTCCTTCCTGTCCACAGTTCAAAAGGGGTCTTTGGAACTGCCTTACTAGGAATTCGATTAAGCATATACGTTGCAGTCCTTAATGCATAAATCCACAACGAAAGAGGTAAATTACATCCACTTAACATGCATCTAACCATATCCAAAAGAGTACGATTCCGCCTTTCCGCTACACCATTCTGCTGCGGAGTACCGGGCATTGTATATTGTGCACAAATGCCCTTACTTTCGAGGTACTTTGCAAATGGGCCCAGACATTGTCCGGACTCATTAAATTTTCCGTAGAATTCACCACCTCTATCTGATCTCACAACTTTTACTTTTCTATCTAATTGCCTTTCCACTTCATCTATGAATATCTTCAAGACATTCACCGATTCTGCCTTTTCACGCAATAGATATATATAACCATATCGTGAGAAATCATCAATGAATGTGATAAAATAATTTCTACCATCCCATGAAGGTGCATCAAAAGGACCACATATATCAGTATGAATTAACTCAAGAAGTTGAGAACTCCTTGTGGCTGGATTCTTTACTATGTGTTTAGTTTGTTTTCCCTTTATGCAATCTATGCACATATCTAGTTCACTAGAATCCAATTGAGGAAGAATTTCATTCTTTACCAACCTCATTATCCTTTCTTTGGATATGTGACCTAGTCTTTGATGCCACAAGTAAGCCGAACATTCACTTGACATACCACGTTTTATGCCTCTACTTTCAATATTAAATAAGGATTCAGAAAACTTTGCATCAAGATTGAAACTATAGAGTGAATCAAACAAAGTACCACTTCCATAGAAGTAATCATTTCTGTACAATGTGAATACACTATTTACAAACTTGATTTTAAAACCTAATCTATCCAACCTACTAACAGATACAAGATTTCTAGCACAATCTGGTACATAGAGACATTCCTTAAGATCTATATGACATCTTGTGTCTAAGATCAGTCTGTAGGTCCCGATGCCTTTAATTTGTGCCTTCATCCTGTTTCCTATGAACAAGTATTGTTCACTTCCTTTTATAGGCCGGATTGTATTGAATCCCTGTTCAATATGAGACACATGAGTAGTAGCACCAGAATCTAACCACCAAGTATTATTAGGCACTTCAATAAGATTCGATTCAAAGCAAACGAAACTGTTATGTTTACCTTTCTTATCAAACCATGAATTCTTTTCGGACAATCCTTCTTGAAGTGTCCCATTTCTCTACAGAAGAAACACTTCCTTTCCTTCTGGATCTTCTTTTCGGGACCTTTAGGATAAGAAGAATCCTTGCGTTTGTCCCTTTTACTTGTCTTTCCCTTACTGGTGCTTGCTCCTCCATGACCCATTAGATTCACAACTTAGCCACCCACCTTCTTTAGTCTCCCTTCCTCTTGTACCAACATGGCCTTTAGTTCTTTAAGGTCCCATTTATCTTTTATGGTGTTATAATTCACCTGGAACTGGCCAAATTCAATAGGAAGAGAGTTTATGATGAATTGAACCAAGAACTGTTCGTGAACCTCCATTCCCAAGGTCGAGAGCCTTGCTGCCAAGTTTGACATGTGTGTTACATGATCATGAATAGGCTGTGACCAGTCAAACTTTCTTGTAGTGAGTTCACTCATTAAGCTCCCTATAATTGACTTGTCGGTCAATTCCGATTGTGAACACTCCTTTATCTTTTCTATGAATTCCTTTGCACTCTCTGTCTTAGGCATAGATGGCTTAAAACTTTCCGCCATCGTCATCCTCATAAGATTGAGACTTAGCCTGTTAGAGCGCTCCCAAGTCTCATATCGAGACTTGTCCGTTTCGGAGCTCTCTTCCGTAATGGCTGCAGGCTCATCTTCCGTAAGTATGGCATGGTCAAGTGACATAACACCCAGTGAAAACCGGATCTGTTCTGACCATTCACCATAGTTCTGCCCATTGAACTTTACGACAGAGTTTGCAGATGCATATATATTAGACGAAGCTGCAACATTTACACATGCTTACAATTAGTGCTTTGAACTTTAAAACACCGATTCAGATAACTGTAATAACCTTTAAACAACATGCATTCAAGCAACCTTTGGGCAATACTTAAACACACATACTATCATCGATGCTAGAATATACTTTAATGATCAATTGTATCATACACATATCAAATAAGCATGTTGCCTTTGGGTATACATACTACATGTGATACTGTAGACAAGATTAATCCTTTTCGTTTTATTAACTTATATACAATGATCCACCTTTGGGTGATCTCCAAGTATATAGATAATAAAGTTATTGACCAATCAACTTTCATGTCATTTAGCATCCTTTAATCATGATCAATAAATAAATAAATTTACATCCTTTTCCATAATCATAATATTATATAACAAGACCACTTTGGTGATTAACATGTCATATAACATCAATATGCAACTTAAAAGGATTAAAAATAACATGTACGGAATTGTTATTGGTGAGTCCAGAGAGTTCGCCCGATCGGGCGTTTTTATACCATCTAAACGCCCGGTCGGGTGTTTAGCATCGATGATTCCAGAAAGTTCGCCCGGTCAGGCATTTGTATACCGTCTAAACGCCCGGTCGGGCGTTAGCATCGATGATTCCAGAGAGTTCGCCCGGTTGGGTGTTTGTATACCGTCTAAATGCCCGGTCGGGCGTTTGTAAACCGACGCATTTTTTGACAACGCCCGGGTCGGGCGTTTTCTCTGTATTCTGAATTCTCCCTTCGATTTTCATGTTTCAGCATTCCATGAAACAATCACCCAATGCGCAGCGGAATCAAATAACATCAAAACGAAATAAAGACATTCATATTTCATTTTGAAACACTTAAAAATTGGTGAATTAACCAAATCTAGATTGGCTTTGATACCAATTGTTAGCCATCTTTCGATGCTTTACCAGTTTCGATAATGAAATCTAATTCTAGATTTGAATTAATTCTACCATAACATTTATACTATAAAGTGGGGATAGAATCACCAACCTCCGTCCATGCTTATTAATTTGATGTAGGGTTGGATCCACTATTTGATGTTTCCCCTTAAGCTGCTATTGATGTTTATCCTCTCCTTGACCTCAAGCCTTCTATTTGATCCCTTTAATGGATAAGGAATCAAGAGCACTTTGTATATATATGTGTATAAATATGTGTAATGCTAACTGTACACTGTAAGCATTTGTTGATGATGTTTATTTCATGCACAGACCATCTCTTTATATAGGCGAGAAGTGACTCTTCGTGAAGGGATCAACGGAGGTGTCTTTCCATTTGGAAACTTTACTGATCTAATATGGAAATCGACACATCGATTCGGTAGAATCAGTTTTTGAAACTGATTAGAAACTGATTCCTCACATTACACATATGCACGTCTATATATATTCATATACATGCAATACTTATACATGATTACAGTTAATTCATAATTAACTGCCATAATTATGGTCAACTTAATGCATGTACGACAACACACATATATAATCAACTCATTTATACATACATATACTTATTCTATTAGTATATAATATATATATATATATATATATATATATATATATATATATATATATATATATTATAACATTATAATTAGAGGTAGGAGAGGAGGGTTATCAATACACCCGATTCTAATTCTTTAATCGAAACCGATCCATCACGGTATCGTCTTTTATATTAGAATCCAATTGATATGTTTTGAACTTAATCTTTAATATTAAACCAATATCTACATAGGTCACATATAGGAATAAATATTCCTACAAGCCTCTTTCACCATAATAAATCTCCGACTGTTCTCGTCCACTCGCTCCGGTTCCGAAACGTCCGGATGGTACTTTCTGGCCATTTTCTTGTACGTTTTTTTATGTCGGAAACCGAACTCACGCTCTCTCCAATTCCCAGCACTTCGTACAGTGACTCTGCGGTTACTGCGCTGGACGCCTCGATGCGGGCCTGGATTTGGGCCCTGTTCAGCCCGCATGAGCCCTTGATGGCCACTCTGGCGCTCGATACCTGTGAGGAGAAGGAAATGCGGGCTTCGGTCGATTGATTGGGCTTTGGGAGTGTGTAAATGGCTGATTTCTGGCCTGATGCTAAGATTTTACACTTCATTTTCTTGTGTGGATTGTTTTTGTGGGGGCTTTTATTATTTATTGGGCTTACAAAATTATAGGATAACTTAATTTTAATTTTGTTTTGATTTGGAAATTTCTTCAATTCTATGGGTGTAATAATGGTGTGACAGACAGGCTTGTTTCCAATATTCTTGTACACGCGTTTTAATTTTATTATTCTCTAGCAAAAGAAACCAACAAACTTATCACACAGTTTCATGAGAAATGAGACCAATGGCGCAATCAATTTTTTCACATTAGTATAATTAATTAATGCACAGTTTTATGAGACCAGTGGCGCATGAAACTGTTTGAGATGAGACCAGTGGCCATGCAATTGAAAACAAGGGGTGTCCATTCATGTTTTCAATATAATTCTCGAATATCATTTTTTCAGTTCTCTAAAAAGAAAATAAGATGAATTTCACAAGAGTTTGCACTGGCAGAGGCTAAGGACGTGTTCACTTTCCTTGTTAGGGAATGAAAGAGAAATAATGGTCTGATTTACGTGGGTATGGCCCACTGAATTGAAATTGGGCATATGTGTTCACTTTGCAAGAAATGAACGCAGCTTTAAGAGTTGCAAGAGTGTGTGAGGACAAAAAATCCCTTATGAAAGAGAAAGGGGAATAAGGGGAATTGAAAAAGAAATGGGTAAAAAAGTAATCCTGCACTCAATTCTTGGTTACAATAAAGAACACTGATTTGAAAACCACCCTTTTTGAGAGAAATGTATCATGTGTAATTCTGATGAACAGTGCGGGCCCTAACTTTTTTCTAGGGCCACCAAGAAATATATAATGCAAACTGAACACGGTAAAATGCATAGAATTGGGGTCAATTCTGCTCATTTCTTGAATAGCGAACATGCCCTAAGTGTTTGATTCTAGATTTTGACTTATTATACAATTGACCACGTCAATAGATTTAACCAAGAGTGATGCCTAATAGCCATAACGTGGTTGGCCATAAAAATAAACAAATTTAGTAAAAAATAGTACATTAAGGACTTGTTCTGTTTGTCCAATAGGGTTTAGGGAAGATAAGGAGAGGCCAGATAAAAAAGTCACAAATTAGAAGTTGGGTTATTCATTACAGCTGTTTGGTTTGCTGTAAATCAAATACCACAATACCCAACCCTAAATTGGAGAACATATATTACAACTCATTTCCGCCTCTCTTCCATTTCAGCGTTCCACACTCGCCTCGCAAATTCCGTAGAAGCTATTTTCACTTTGTCCTGTTGAAGATGTCTGACTACATGCGTTCAAGGTTCACTTCTGCTGATGTGCCGAGTTCGCAAGGTACATATAGCTATCCCAGAATTTAATCAAAGAGAGTTTATTTTTGTAGGGTTCAACATCATTTCGTTTGGTAATTTATTTGAAAGCACCAGTGAATTCGCATTTCGTTCTTAGATCTTGCGGTGCTTTACAGTTTCAATTGGGTGATTTTTTTGTGGTTTAGTGAATTCCCGCCTTGGACGGTCAAGGAGAGGCAACGGTGACCGAACCCGCCGAACTTGGTCATACCGTGAGGAGGAGATTCTTGTGGTTGCGCTGAAGGACCTCGTCGTCACCGGATGGAAAGCCGATAATGGATTTCGGACAGGGTACCTTGGCAGACTCGAGGAAGCCCTAAAGAAGCATTACCACAACACTGACATCAAACCAACTCCTCATATTAACTCAAAGCTCACTTCCTGGAAAAGATTCTACAATTCTTTGCGTGGAATCTTGAGTCGTAGCGGTGTGGGGTTCAACCTCCACGACGACTACAAGATAGATTACGACGACGATCAGTGGTCGCAAATTGTCAAGGTACAAAATCTCGTTCTAATGGATATCATCATGTTTTCAAGTTAGTTTTAAAAATAATACTCAATATGTTTGCTTCACATTGGCAATTCTGATGGTGTACGTTATGTTACGAATTCCTATGTACAGCAAGACCCCCATGCTCGCTACATGAGGGATAAGAGCTGGCCATTCTGGGACCATTGGCAGGTCATCTTTGGTAAGGATAGGGCTGATGGGGGATCAGCTACTGGTTTGATGGATGCGGTGACACCGCCTCAGGCTCAAGCGATGGAGGTGGGATTGGCCACTCTGTTGGCTCTACTGATGTGCCCACTTCTCATCCACTGAGTCAGACCAACACTCCTCCTAATGCTCCGGTTGAAAGCTTAGGCAACACTAACCGTGAGAAAGCTGCTCGGACTACGGGTGGGAAAAAGAGAAAGGCTGACCATTCTATAGATGGTCTCATTGAACTGTTGGGGAAAATGAATGATGCCACCAATGCGAGGTTGGAGAGTTTATCCCACCGCATTGGTTATGAGTTCGATCTGAGCAAATCACAGAAGGAAGTATTTGCGGAACTAGGCCGCTTGCCTGGACTAACAAGGGAGCAAAAGTTTGATGCAGGGGAGATTATTCTGGAGAAGGTGGAAAGGTTGGATTTCTTTCTTGGGATGCCGGATGATGACCGTATCGCGTTCCTGTTTCGTGTGCTTGCGAAATATGGTTCGGGCTAGATGGGAGAATCTACAACGAGTGAAGGGGTGGCGTAGGTCGATGGCTTGCCTGATATAATTTATAAAGCCTATTTTCTGTCTGAAATTTTTTTTTTGGAAGCCCCTCTTCAACGTTGGCCTGTTGCAATTGTCTGTAGATTATATTATTATCTATCATCTTTTGTAGGAAGAATCATGTTCTTGAACAACATTTGGAGACAATGCCCTACCTACTGTGCATTTGGTGTTTTTATATTCCTTTGAAAGCATATCCATGTTAAAAAATTATCAAAGTTCTCAAATGCTTGAAATGTATAAAGCGAAACATCTGATTAATACATTGAACTCTTGTGCTAGGTGGAAGCTTTAATATAATGTAACAACGTAACAAATTTATAAAACCAAGAGACTAGCACAAAAAAAGAATTTGGGTATGCAGCTGCATTTGAAGGAAAACCTTAATCAGTAAACGATTTCCTAGTATTCCTAAATCAGCTGCATTTGAAGGAAAACCTTAATCAGCAAATATTGATCACATTGATTGAATTTCCACATAGATATTCCAACAAAACCTACACAAGATAGATCACATACACAACCTAGCTTAATAGAGTAGAACGAAGACAAATACAACATAAAACGTGAATTAGAAAATACAACAAAATTTAGTTTGAACAAACAAGGTCGATTATAGCCATCAATACTTGTAGGTGTTCGAAGAGCCACATGAACTTCCATGTGGCGAACCTAAATTGCTTGGAGGAAATTTCTTCGGCTTTGGGGGGTATTTCTTCCCCATACTCGGGTCCATATCCACGTTATTGGACTGACTACCCACAGTCGTGAACCCGTTTCCAAACAAATTGCGTTTCATCTTTGGCACTTTGGGCATGGGAGGAGAAGAGACGGACACGCTTAGCTCTGCGGTCGGTGCCATTCCAACTCCATCTAATGGCTTATACATCCGATTGAGATCCTCTACGGGCACGGTAGTGTCAGAAATATTGAATATCAGTGGTGCACTCTCCTGCTTAATATCTTGGTGCCATCAAGAGCACCAAGACACCCCTGTATGCACAAGAAGTAGCCACACACTCACGTAGTGAAATGCTGAATATATAGTTTATTCCAAAAAGAATAGTCTTCGCAACTAAAATATAAAACATACCTGAAAACATTTCCATCGCCAATCTACACAATCTTCGCGAATTGGCTCGGGTTTGACCAAGAACAAGGAATGCAACTTTAATACTGCTACAAGGACCTCATGAACGTAGAATGAAACTGTGTTCCCTGATCGCCAATGTTCAAATCAAACCATACGGTTTTTCTTGTGATGTGCTATGACACCTAGAAAAATGGCGACTTGCTCTTCTA
Organism: Salvia splendens; assembly: GCF_004379255.2. NCBI lineage: Eukaryota > Viridiplantae > Streptophyta > Magnoliopsida > Lamiales > Lamiaceae > Salvia > Salvia splendens. The sequence continues at coordinate 13,710,969 of NC_056033.1, forward strand.
TCCCTACGAACCTCCGGACGCGTAACATTCCCAACTCTGTAAACAATGAGCACAACCTTCCAAACGTATTCCGGTCCATCCTACAATTAACTAGACAATCTGTGTCAGTTACCCCAACCAGTCTGTTTAGACGTTGAATCTGCATCGGTACTCGATTCAGAATGTCGTAAGCCAACGCAAATTCAGCTCGCCTCCTTTTCTTCGAAACTTTGCGAAAAATCATGTACAAGATACAAATTCGCGCCACCGTGTGAGTCCACATTATGTCCTCAATTATTTGCCTCACATAAGCATTTTGCTTCTTATGTTCCCTCATCTGTGAATAAAAATACAACTAAGTTTCAATTCCAACTAATCTTTCATTATTCTAATAAAGGAAGCTTAGTTTCTATTCAACTACTCTTTCATTTTTCAAATAAAAACCACAAATCTGTGGATTCTCTACATCACAAATTGTACGATGCAACATCAATATTAAGTTAATTCACACAACAAGTTGCTGAAATTATAGTATATTTCTCACACTATATTTGTGAATCGATTGGATTCAAAATTACAAATTCAAAGTAAGCAATTGGATGAGAAAAAATTAATCAATTCACCATTGCAGTGGAAAACTTCAAAATTCCCATTTTTCTCACTGAGTTCAACCAAAATTCAGCATCTTTAATTCTTTATCTTTAAACCAGACATCTCAATTAACATCTATTTCGCGGTCTCATATGCATTCAAAACCCCCAAATCACACGTCGAGACGCACAAAACGATTCAGCCACGTAATTCTACAATCCATATAACCTATAACACCGGATTGCATTCGAAAATCGCCAAATGAATTAATCAATTCGTTTGCTACATTAACTGAAAGGCAGATTCAAAATTAATTCGATCTAGGTTTTTTAGCCTCCAAAAAAATTCAAATTCAAATGAATTAATCAATTCGATTGCAAAATTCACTTAGGTTGGATTCAAAATTACAAATTCAAATTATTCAATTACAAGGGGAGATTCCATGGGTTTTGTAGCCTTCAGTTAAAAATTTTGGGAATGAATCGGTATGAGGATTAATTCAAAATTACAAATTCAAATTGGGTTTGTAGCCTTCGAAAAAATTAATCAATGCAAACAAAACAAAGAACAAACTCACCTGAAATCTCTCGTTGCGGTGGGAGTGTCGCTTCTCTTCTGCACAGATTTGTTCAAAGGGCTTGTGTTGGTTTGGGAATGTTATGTTACAATTCCCCCAATTTTCTACTCATGTTCAAAGTGGCGTTATTGGTTTACCTCAAAGCCTGTTACACGCCTAATATGTATCGTAGGGCTACACCCCGATACACTAACGCCATTATATGGCCAAAAAGAAACGGGCCAAAGCCCATTTGTAGGGCTGTGCATTTATGGTGTATGTCAAACAGAACACATGATAGGCACATATACATAATTTAAATGACCTCTATATGACAAACAAAACAAGTCCTAAATGCTAGTTTACTTGAAATTAGTTCATCTTAAAAATATCAATTTTTCTGAGACTAATATACCCTTATGCACAAATAACAAACTAATTAATTAAATAGAGTATCTTGAAAAAATTAAACTTTAAATACTCCATATAAATCCTTTTCGTTTCTTTGATCTTTTTCTATCTTTTTTTTACTTTTATTTATTATTTTATACTCCATGTTATTATTTTAATTGCTTAGTATGTATAATTACTTTACAAATCAGAATATAATATGTTTCTTTTATGTTTGCTTTATTATTTTAATTGTTTAATATGTATAAATAACTTTTGAAATCAGAATATAAATATCTTCATGATATTAAAATTCTATAAATATTTGAAGTATACTATACTACTTAACATTAACATTTAAATAACTTATAAATAAAATAGATGTAAACATTAAACTATACAATTATTTTTAGGAAGATATTTTCAATATTAAAAGTATATGTAAAAAATATAGTATTATTCTTAATGAAAATATAAAATTGATGGCAGAGATAGATAGGCCAAAACATAAGCAATTGGATCTTATATTCTCCCTCCGTCCTATTCAGGGACGGAGATACAGTGGGCCAAGCCGCCGCTCCAGCGAGGGCTTGGCCGGTCTCGGTCGTAGAACTTTCACCATGGTCGTCACTGCTTTTGTTTCAGCTGCGGCTAGTTTTAATTTTATACAGACAGAAGAGGGGGGGAGGAGAGAGAGTGAAAGCCAAAAAAGGGAAAAGGAAAGGGTTAAATTTAAAAAAATAATTACGCATTTTACTTTACAGCTGTCACGTGGGGTCCACTTTCCATTTTGTGTGTACGTATATTTCTTAAATAAATTAAAACAATGATATAATCGAAGATGCACTCTTTTTTGTTGAATAATAGTATTAATATTAAACACTAATAGTGTGTATATATTTAACAGATTAATTTGCATGTTTCCATAATACTTATTTATTTATCTCGAACTTAGTATAATAAACTATGAATTTTTTTTTCTCAATCATCACATACATGTACAAAATGTTTTTTTTTAGGTATTGAAGTGTACAAAACTATGTTTTTATTATAATAAGCATCTTTCTTTATTTATTTTCTTTTTTATCTTTTTCAAATAAAAACTATCGTTTTGAACGCCAAGGATGGAAAATATTTATTAAATGCATTATTTTGATACTGATTTGAAATTAAATGCATATGATTTTTAACAGTAATTTGATTATCATATCCAAGGATGGAAAATATATATTACTTTGTTCATCAAATGAAATACTATCTTTAGTAAAATTTAATTCATTTTGTTGTTTTTTATCTATGCTCAATTAGGTAGTTTACTAATTGGCTCGGAAAATGAATTATTAATATTATTAATAATTTTTATTTTTCAGCACCGGCTTACCTAAATTTCTAGTTCCGTCCCTGGTCCTATTAGAAATGAAACATTTGTTTTTTGACACGAGATTTTATGTAGTGTTGTTTTTTGAGCTAATGAAGAGAGAATAAAGAAAAAGAGATGAAAAAGTAGAGATGGTGTTGTTTCCATTTTAAGAAACGTTTTGTTTTTAATGGGATAACTCAAAAAGTAAAACGTTTCATTTTTAATGGGACAAAGGGAATACTTTTTTGCTAGTCTGCACTCTCGCTCTATGTTGGCCAACTTTTAAGACATTTGAAAATCAAATTCTTAAACACAAAAACCAAAACAAATACTCCCTCCGTCCCATTAAATATGCAATATTTGGGAATAGGATTTTATGTGGTGATGTTTTGTGAGTTAATGAAGATAGAGTAAAGTAAGAAAGATAAAAAAAAGTAGAGATAGAGTTGTTTCTAGATTAGGAAATGTTTTATTTCTAATTGGGCAATTCAAAAAAGAAAACGTTTGATTTTTAATGAGACGGAAGGGGCATAAATTTTTATTTAAAAAAATATTTTAAAAATAAATAAACTATACGCAATAAATTGTTATTTAAATGTACAAGGTATTACATTTATAAATATTAGTATAAAGTATGATACTATAGACCCCTTCAAAGTAATGAATCTTTATTGGAGAGTACAGCATATTGAGACACAATATATTATTTTATAGTTCAATTGTACACAAAAATATAATGATAATTTATAATAATTTATAGAATTTGTGTTATGAACGAGTCTCAGTTGATATTTATTCAACGGGGGATTTCCAATATTTTTTGTAATTGTTCTTGAATTTAATAGTAGCAAATTTGATTAATAACAAATTTGTTTGAATAAATAAAAATTTATAAATGCTAAATTATTAAATAATAATATTATCAATTTGCATACTGATTAGTATATACACCACTATTGTAACACCAAGAGGTACCGTACACGGAGTGTCACGTATTCTGTCATCTTGATTACTCATGTATTCCTCAAATATAAAACACATTATGCAAATCATGTAATTTGTAGAGCCCGTGTAAGGCAGTGTCACATCAAGTAAATCATTTGCAGGTGTCAATTATCAACATCACATCTTTTCTCACATTCGTCTATGCTTGACTCCTGAACTTCTTGTTTAATCGCATATCTTTCACAAATCATATGGTTGGGGCTTAGCAATACTCGAACAATGGCCCAAGGGACTAGTACGAATCTTAGTTGTCTTGCACGATGGCACGGTAGCCTTGCATGATAGTACGATGGTCTAACACAATGGCACGATGGACTTATACGATGGCTCGATGGCCTGGCATAATGGCTCGATAGCCTTGCACGATGGCTTGATGGCCTTGCTCAATGGCTCTATGGCCTAGCACGATGGCCTGGCACGATGGCTCGATGGCCTTGCACGATGGCTCTATGGCTCGATGGCCTAGCACGATGGCTCTATGGCCTGGCACGATGGCTCTATGACCTAGCATGATGGCTCGTGCCATGCCCGGTGGCCTTGCATGTCTCAGCCCATGGCCAAGCTTTTGGGCATAGCTGGCGCGGTCTGGCTGAGTCTCACCCCTCCTCCCACACAAAAATGTCCCTTTGGACCCGTATCGTACGCTATAGGTATCTTTTGCATGATAAACAAAATTTTCCAAATTATATGATTTTCACCGTTTTTCTTATATACTCTTGTTTTCTTATCATATAACAATTATAAACAACACTTCTTTATACTATCGTGAAGTTTGAGACATTTCTTTTAATTATTTCGTATCGAAAGATCATATTTAATCTAAAGCCATGTACCGGGATATTACAACTATATAGTGTAATTAATATACTATCCATGAACAATATTATAGTATATATATACTACTCCCTCCATCCCAAGTTACTTGAGTCATATTCCTTTTTGAGTTGTTCCAAGTTACTAGAGTCATTTCTCTTTTTGGCTATAAACAAAACATCTAATCACACCTACTTTATTCTTTTTCTTACTTTATCCCCTCCTCTACTTTATTTAACTCACTGAATATAACTTTCTTAAATCTCGTGCCGAAAAGATTCGCCTCAAGTAACGTGGGACGGAGGGAGTATAATATTAAAATATGATATTGTATTAATATTAAAAACTAAGTAGTATAATATAGTGTTATAACTTAATTCATAAATTATCTTATAATTCAAAATGGTGCTATAAAATATTAAAAAAGAAATAAATTAGGCTAAACTAGAGATGAAATCAAATTCGAATTGTACACCAATCTCCAGCTCCACCCATTCACCAGACGCCATTTCCCCATAAATCATACTCCCATTTAAGGATTTAATATTAATTTTATTGGTGAAGGTGTTAGAGTTTAGTATACTGAAAGCATCTTTCGAATGCATGTATATGTAATAAATTTTTTATCCATTTAATGAGAAAGAATATTTTGTTACAATGTATTTTGCTTATGTATTACTTATTTATTTATGAGATGTTGAAATTTGATTTCCATTTAAATACATAGTTTAAGCAAAATGAGTCAGAGTCTTCTCCACAGTAGACAAGTTGTGAGTGGCGTTCACAGTAGGTAACTTGTCGGTTCTTGCAGAAGGAAAATTGTTTCACAATCTAGATAGGCTTTGACTACCTATCGCGAACGACGACAGTCTGAAAGTTTCCTTACCTAAGGAAATGAACGACGTCGGTGTGGTATAGCACTGAAAGGATCAATCAGTGAGATAAGTCTTTCTTGGCTATTTACTGAAAGACGAGGTCTCGGTGATTGTCTTTTCTTAATCATTGTTGACATAACATTGAGCATACGATATTAATTGAAAACTACTTTGACTTATCAAATGGTGAGGGTATTTCGTTGCCCAATAATCTTCATAGATTGAGTAATGATCATTAATGTCTAAGTGGTGCTAGTATTGTTATTGCAATTAATCGTGTACTGGGAGAGTCCAGTATGATAATATCCTCAAGATGTGTTTAGAAAAATGTTTTATTATTCAGAAAACTGGCCAGTTGGAATTTATTTCATGAATAATAAATAATGTTTCTAAACTAGACCATTCTTAGAAAAGGAAATTAATTAATAAAAGTCAGATGCAGACTTGATATTAATTAATGGATATTTAAATCTTAAACAAGTGAAATGATTTAATTAAAGAGGAAGTCCCGGAATACTCGTAATTTCGGTTTGGACGGCAGTCAATATTATATCTATAGTGGATGATAATAATATTTAAGTTTGGGCTTGTTTTAATTTAATTAGTGAAAGCTTGAACTGTGGCCCAATCCAATCCTCCATAAATCCCTGGTTTGACCCAAATTATTAACTCTATATAAAGGGATAAGACGAGAAGACAGATTTAATATTCTACCGATATTATTTTCATTCTCTGCAATTACAGAGAGATTGAAACGATTTCTACGGTTCTTCAACCTAGAGATTTTTGTCTTCAATTTCTTCTCCAACTTTTGAGGATTTGACAATTTTTGCCCACACAAAGGTCGAAATACGAGTTGAACAGATCAGAAGATCCGTGGTAGAGCTCAGTTGAAGGAGTTCGAATTCAACTCTTGAATTCCTACGGTATAATATATTTAATTGCATATATTCAGTACGATTTGTGATTATATGCTTGTTTGAACATGTTTCTAGTTTACAATCGGACTCTGTGATTATATGCTTGTTTGAACATGTTTCTAGTTTACAATCGGATGAAAGCATATTTAGATGTAAATCTTTCAATCAAACTAAATAGATTTCTGCTGCAAAACCAACAGAAGAGTTATTTTGTAAAAATACACAAGACATTAAATAGAGCTATTGGATTTCTCTTATATATGGACGAAATACCCTCTCCGTCCAATAATAATTGTCACTTTTTTTCATTTCGGTCCATCCTACAATAATTGTCACATTTCATTTTTACCATAAATGGTAAATAGGTCTCACATTTCACTAACTCACTTCACTCACATTTTATTATAAAACTAATATAAAAAGTGGGTTTCACATTGCACTAACATTTCCAACTAATTTTTCTTTACATTTCTTAAAATCCATACCTAAAATAAGAGTAACAATTAATATGGAAAATATATTTATTTAGAAGACGGTCAATTTCTTGAGACGGGACAGAGATGAATAGTTCATAATTGTCTTCACGCGGAAATATCAATGTTTTTAAATATTCAATGTAGTCATATTTCACTGTTATATGTCAACCTCGATTAATTAGTTATATTTACCATTCTACAATATTTTAAGAGAAGATTAAAAATTTTAAATTGAATATTGCAGATTTGGGTAAAGATTAACTCTTCCATAGTATATCTTCATAATTATCTGTAAAAAAAAGTCTATATGTTGATTTTATCATTATCAGAAATTCTTCAAATCCATTCTTTTTTTTTGGCAAATTTTCCAACGGTGAACTGACTCAAAACTTTAAGAAACCAGTAGGAGTACTTTTTATCAATGCACCAGAATGTGTTCTTTGTTGTCATTCAAGATGAAAAATATCCTAATTTTTGCTATTAAACAGAGGTCAATAATAATCATCGAATAATATACATGTACTAGTTACAGTTGTATCAATATCCAATATCAATATCCAATGAATGATCAAAATAAAATAAAAAAAATCTTAAAATCTCATAGCGATAGGGTTTTGCTGGACACCAAAAAGTAGTCAAGTATTGAAAAAAATTCAGATACTAGCCAGTATACTACAACAAAAAATTATAAAATAGAAAAACAAACAAACCTACAATTACTATATTTGAGTCCATTGCAGAATACTTGAAGATTTGATTCAGAAATATGCACAATGTACTGATTCATTAGATCCGCAGACTTGAAGATTGGAGATTTGTTATTTAATTAACGTGTTTCATACTATATAATAAGATAATTTTAGTAAGTAGTAATTAATAGTATAATAATAATAAATTTGTTTAAATAAAACAAATTCTGTCCAATTAAAAATTTAAGAGTGTTAATTATGTAGATTTTATGTACTCCTATAACTATGGGAAATCCATAATCATCACAAATACTATTATTAGATCTATAGATAGATAAGTTGAACGGTGCGATCCATATAACAACAAAAAAGGCTCAAACATATGGGCATCGAAATTTATGGTAAATTGATAAGGTTGAAAATGACGTGTAGCAGATCGCGATATAGATTTGCTGGCCAAATTCTTACACTATTAATACTCCATGATTTTGATACTTCTAGAACTAAAGACGTGATCTGTTGTTAACTTTTCTTAAGTTGTTAACTCGCTAACTCATCAATGTAATGTGTTAGAAATATTAATAGGATGATAATGAAATGTCAAAATAAATTTAAGTTGGTATTTTAATAAATTGTGTTAAAATTAATATTTAAATGTCAACAACTATTAAAATGTCAACACATATTTTGACATTTTTAATACACTAATAATTTAGTAAATTAGTAATTTAAGAAAAATTAACATTATAACGCATGCACTAGAACTATTTATGCTACTATGGTGTAAATTAGAATTTGTCTACACAGAAAATTACTATCCTGCCTGCATAAAAAAACGAGAGAAATAAATTAAATAATCATGTATAATGCTTAAGTAAGCCAAGTTAGATTCTCACTATATTCATATCCTCTAGTTTGTTAGAGATTTTAGTACTTATAATTGAATTTAAGATTTTACTTTTAACATTAAGGAGTTTAGGTTTTCAGCTAATTCCATTCTGACCTATTTATTATTTTTAGCAAAATGCATAATGTATTATTTTTATCTAACAAAGCCTCCTCTGTTATAGTTTAGCTAACCATCTGAATACAAAAGTTCATCTGACGATTTGTTTTAATTTAATTATGTTTCTTTATTAGCTGAACTACAAGTCTCATCAATATGAAGGTTTAACCTTTTTTTTCGTCGTTAAATCTTTGAAGCAATCAAGCAATAGGTAGAGGTCCCCAAACCGAACCGAACCAGCCTGGAACCGTCATCGGCGTTTCGGAACCGGAACCGGAACCGTCGGCGGCGGTTCGAACCGTGACCGGAACCGCCGGTTCCAACGGGCCGGTTCAGGTTCAATTTTTGCGCGAACCGTAACCGGCGGTTCAGAACCGCCGGTTTCACCGGAACAGCCGGTTCGGAACCGGCGGTTCGGAGGTCCCCGATAACTTTTCAAGCCTATTTCCGACCTACCCCTAGCCTTTGCAGAAACCGGTTCAGAAACCGCCGGTTTTCGTCAGAAAATCGTTGACGAAACCGGCGGTTTATACAAAAAAACCGGCGGTTCCGCCGTTGTTTTAAAAAATTTGAAATTTTGAATCCATCGAAAAACCGCCGGTTTCCACCGAAAACCGACGGTTCCGGCGGTAAACCGGCGGTTCCACCGTTTTTTTCAAAATTTTGATTTTTTTTAAATTTAATCACAATTTTCTCCTATAAATACCCCCCTCCTCTTCATTTTTACTCACTCCATTCTTGTGTTAATAAGAATTTCTCTTCTCAATCTCAATTTCTCTATTCTCCATCCTTATTCTCTCAAGTTGTTTACGTTATTTGCGCTCATAATTTACTCACGTTGTTCACGTTATCATCTTCACACAATCACACAACTCTCTATTCTCCACTTTCAATTTCCATAAATATCATGTCTCCATTTCGTCGTGGTGGTGATCGGGGCAAGGGAATTGCCCAAGATCAAAGTGATACTCGTCGTCGACGTGCCCCTACTAGAGCACAAGTTGCGGAGGAGGTGGGAAGGCGAGCCGCTCTTCGAGCACAAGTAAGTTCTAATATGTTTTTGTTTTTTGTTAATTCATTTTTATTAAATTCATAATTTCATTTTTCAACATCTATGTGTCTATGTGTTTTATTTTTGTGTTAGTATTTTTTCTTAGTTGTATAACTTTCGTAGGAGGAAGAAGATCGAAATGCGGCCTTGTTACTTGCCCTCGCCGACGACGACCAACAAGGGGGGCATTTACATTCGTCTTCGCATTTCGAGTACGATGTGAATCTATCGTCGGACGAAGGCGATGATGGATCACATCAATTCCCCCCTTCTAGCACCGGCCAAGTTGGCGAAAATGATGAGGAGGCCGATGCTCCTCCTTCCGCAGGACGAGAAAAGAAGAAGATGCCTCCCAAGTTGAAATCTGATATCTTCACCAAACATTACAAGAAGGTCCCGGTGGTAATTTCAAATCCTAATGATCCGACCACTACCGTGGAGACAAGTGAGTTCAAAGCATACTGCAACTATTGCGATAAAGTCTATCCATTTGGAACCGGTGGGGGATATGGTACTCTCCATCGCCATTTGAAGACAAAACACCCCGTGGAATATGGGCATACTAAGTCCCAAAGCCAAATAAACTTCCCCGCCGGCTCATCGTCTCAAACAGGTACGCCTCTATTTAAATATGATCCCAAAAATGTTACCGATGTCATGGTAAGATGGGCGGCAATGAAACATTTGCCGTTCAATTTTTTTAATGACAAAAAATATGAAGTTACTATGCAAACCGCTTTTATGTTGCAACAAAAAGAATTCCCCCCTCAACTGCTCAAAGATCTAACAACCGGCAGTTTTTTGATAAAAAAAGAGAGGTTGGAAAATTTCTATCCAACTTGGGGCACAAAGTTAATATTTGCTTCGATATGTGGACGGATTCTTTCCAACGAAATTCTTACATGGGAATTTCATGTCATTTTATAGACAATAGTTGGTCTTTAAATAAACGTTTGATTGGTTTTAGACAATTTCCTTCACCACACACCGCACAAGCAATTGCATCTTTAATTATTCAAGTTTTGAATGATTATGAGTTTTGCAACAAGATATTTTCGGTTGGTTTTGATAACGCAACCGCTAACACCACAAGTATACCCGATTTAATTGTGGCTTGCTCCCCGGTGATAAGTGGTAAGTATTTTCACCAACGATGTATTTGTCATATATTAAATTTATGTGTACAAGATGTTTTGTCTTTATGGCAAAGACATATTCAACCTATTACAACAGTTGTATCCTTGATCCACTGGAAGCCTCAAATTGGCAAGGCATGGAAGAAGTATTGCCACTCGAAGAAAATAAGGTACACAACTTTTACTTTAGACGTGTCTACTAGATGGAACTCTACATATGATATGTTGCATTCTACATTAGAGCATATAGAATATTTGGTTGATTTTTGTAGAACTTTCCATGTTGATGATTTATATCTAACCTCTTCTTATTGGGATCAAAGCATGAGCTTATTTAAATTATTCAAAGGTTTTCGAAATGTCACCGTTGAGTTATCGGGTGTGTATTATTGCACATCCGTTAGTGTTTTAGAACATTGCATGTACATATCACTTGGTTTTAAAACTGCAATGAAAAATTCCACAAACAATCTTGAGTTAATGTGTGTTTTATATTACATGGTTGAAAAATGGCTCAAGTATTTCAATGAGATCCCAAAGGTTTTTTTGCTTGCCAAAGTTTTGGATCCAAAGTGGAAACTAGTTGGTACTTTAAAAATTTTAGAATTTTATTACAACAATTTGGCTTCTATTGATCTTGAACCACTCCGAGCTTTGCAAAATGACGAGGACGACAACTACATAAACCTAGCCCAAACATTCCAAATAAACCTTCCCCACCTCCCAACCCTCCAAAGAAATTTTGAGTTCGACTTGCGGGCTCTCTTTCACGATTACGAAGCCAAGTACAACAGTACCCACCAAATGAGACCTAGACCCCCCGTCAAACACATAACTTTGGCTTCTTCCAAGTTGATGACCCCGACGCCCAATCCCAATTGGCGGACCTATACGGCTTCAGCAGCGGAGGAAGGACGGCAAATTCGGCAATTGAGTTAGATTTATATTTTGACTCACACTTTTCATTCAATGAGGAAGAAGGAGGTCTCGTTCCCCAACAAATCGACGTCCTAGATTGGTGGGATCACACGAGAAAGATTTTCCCATCCTTGCATCAATGGCCAAGGAGATCTTTTCGGTTCCGGCTTCCACTGTCTCCGTCGAGTCCGCCTTTAGTGTTGGAGGCAACGTCTTGGACGACAGAAGAAGTAGACTCACCGGGCAAAACATGGAAGCCACCATGTTACTTGATGATTGGTGCTCCGCCGAAATTAGAGACCAAGAACCGGATTGAGACAATCAAGTAGTACAACCCGACCAAGACTACTTCCCCGACGAAGAAGAGTAGGCACCAATTCCTCCGATCAAGCCAAATAGGTAAGCAAGGTAAGAGAACTACGTGGACTTTGATTCCAAAATGCAATTCAGCATTGAGGATACGTAGACACTCAACTTAAATTTTAAATTTAAGTTGAGCTCAAGTCCTTTTCCTTTATTTCTTTTTTCTCCCCTTTGTTTCGAATATGTAATTTATAAATTGTAATCAAGACTTTAAGTCTTTTGTAATTTAGAATTTTTAAGTTGTAATTTGTAAATTTTAAGTTGTAATTTGTAATTTTAAAGTTGTAATTTGCAATTTTAAAGTTGTAATTTGTAATTTTGAAGTTATAATTTGTATCAATAAAATTGCATTTGTACATCGCTTTATTCTAATTTTATTTATGCAAATATATTTACATTTTTACTTGAATTACAAATTTACAATGTATAAAAAAAAATGAACCGGCCCGGAACCGGATATGCACCGGCGGTTCCTGCGGTTCACGTGAACCGGTGGTTCACAGTTCACGAACCGGAACCGCCGAACCTTGGCCTGGCCGGTTCAGGTTCACTCATTTCTTGAACCGGAACTGGCGGTTCCGAACCGTGAACTGCCGGTTCCCGAACCGTGGTGACGTCTAGCAATAGGTATTTTATCTTTTAAATCGCCGGTTCCCGAACCGTGGTGACGTCTAGCAATAGGTATTTTATCTTTTAAATTGGGCGAGGGCATGTTGATCGACTGAATCTATATCAGACCGTTTATTTGTTTGAAGAGGCAATAAATCATACATCTGCTGTGGGACACAGTATTGTCATTATCTAATTCTAATATTTTAAATTTAATATAAAATACACCTTTCGACTTTTGGGAAAAATAGACTTTGGGACCAGAGTTTATGGATAATTTGTAAACGTCTCATTCCCTCCGTCCCATTCAAGAATCAAGATGTCCATCTCATTCCCTCCGTCCCATTCAAGAGTCAAGATATCTATCTTTTTTTCTAAGTTTGTTTCATTTAAAATATTCATATTTTATATTTAAAAATAAATTTATAATATTAAATTATATTTTCCTCTCTACTTACTTCATTTAATTTTCCTTTTAAAATTTTGTGTCATTAAAAAATATGTACCTACATTGAGAAATCCTTTTAAAATTTTGTGTCATTATAAAATATGTACCTACATTGAGAAAAAAACCGTTACCAGATATAGAAATGAATTATTACTATAACACGAATCAATATTGAAAGATTTATTATTTTTTCGGAACGGAGAGAATATTTTATAAAAGTTATACTAGATTTATTATTTTTTCGGGACGGAGAGAATATTTTATAAAAGTTATACTATGTCAGTAGGTAACCGTGCACATCAACAAATAAATGAAGATTTTCTTGTAGTGAAATTACAATCATATTGCATCACTTCAAATTGATTTTATATTTATCGTAAATCAGTGTGCTCTGCTCTCTGTATTAATTGACGACAATCCATATTAAGCTATAGTTATGAAGTAAAAAAATAAAGAAAATCAATAGAGGGAAAAATAACTTTTTTTTTTCTTTCTAAAAAGTAACTACTAAAAAACAGCTTATACAATTCGCGACTTTGCAACTTGCATTCACACTACATATATTATAATCTACATAAATTAATTTGTAGTCCACTAATTAGTAGAATTTCGCATTCGAGCCCCCCACGACGACCTCTCCCTACAATTGCGTCGCTGCAGCAGTTGGTCCAATTGTGACTCCCAGCTGCTCCTCCACTCCTCTTTTTCCTCCATTCCCTGACCCAACACACACTCAAATTTAGCAATACTACTTTTTGAAGTTTGAATTTTACTAAATTGAATTGAGATAATAATTGATGGGGATGGGAGGTGTGTGTGTACCTGGGGAGAGAGAGAAAATCCACCACCGAAAGCCAAGTCTCTGTCGTAGAGAGCTCTGGTTTGGGGATCAGAGAGCGTTTCGTAGGCCTCATGTACCATAATAAACCTCCTCGTGTACTCGTCCACTTGCTCCGGTGGAGATACGTCGGGATGGTACTTTCTCGCCATCTGTTTGTACGCTTTTTTAATGTCGGATAAGCTCTTCACGTCCTCTGCAATTCCCAGCAGTTCGTACAGTGTCTCCTTTGTTTGGGCCGGAGCATACACGCCTGAGATTTGCGCCCTCGCCCTTCGGATTCTGACCCGCCGCGAATTGAATGACATTTTGTGTGTTTTGGTTTTGGGAGATTCGTTGGATTTTGAAAGGCCTGCAAATGGAATGCTGGTTGAGATCATTTTCGAATTCATCTTTATCTTTTCGTTTATGGATTGTGATTGTGATTGTGATTGTGATAATCTTAATTTATAGAAGGAGTTGTCAACAATAATGAAGAAGATTTATTATATTTCCACTTACCAATTATGTGTAATTAAGTTAACTATGACCTATCCTTCTCTTAATTTCATCTTCTTGTATTGTAGCACACGTCATTTCTTTTTTTTTTCTAGATATAGTAGAGCTTATCTACCACAAATTATTTATGCGGTGATTCTAGAATTTTTGGCAAACTTCCACAACTTTTTATCCTAAATCTATACAAGAGTTATATAATGAATTATTCTAAATTAAACAACCGATCATTGCATTAGGCCGATGATGAATCCGCGAATTATTGACGTTAATAAATGCTGGTAGAGAATGAAGATTATGACACAGAATTTACGTGGTTCGATTTACTGAAGTAAATCTACGTCCACGGGAAGAAGGGAGGGCAAGATTGTATTGCTTGATCTGGGATTACAGCTTACAACACAGACTTGCTATATGCTATTTTATCTCTAGAGAGCTTAACCCTTTTCTATCTGATCTAAGTTCTATTTATACATTGAACTAAGGTCGTGGTTTGCAGCCCCACTAACAAGATCGTGGGTGAGCAATAACTGCTCAATAACTGCTTCGTACCACTAAGTAGATCGTGGGTATAGCGGAGGTCGTGGAGGCCTTTCATGAGTCCACTAACTCCTAGTTCGGTCGAATGCTGAGACCGAACTGCTGGACTTTACCGATCAGCTCTTGCCGATCTGAGAGGAGAGCTTGACTGGTCGGCTTTTACCGAGCTGTAGGCTGAGTCCGAACTCTTTGGTCGTGCCGAACTCTTTGGTGCCGAACAGGTACTCTTTCTTGGGCTCTGGGCTGATGGGCCGTCACTGTTATTGGGCTTGCCATTAGGGTTTAGTTCGTACCCCATCACTACCCCCCCCGAAAAGCGAAGTGAATCACTTCGGCGAGGTGAGTCACTTCGGCATTCTGGATAATGGTAAGGGGGAGGCTGACGTCAGGGGACATGCCTTGCGCGTGCCTGCATTAAATGCGACAGTAAAATCCGGCCGTTGAATCCTGAAAAGGTGGGATTCGAAACGGCGCAACGATCTCGAAATCTTTCCCGTATCTAATAAATATGCTTTTTCTTCCTCATTTGAACACTTTTGCTGTTGCGTCTTCTATACTCTCTCTTTTTCGAGAAATTTTCTTCCGCTTTCAAGAGCTTCTTCAGACTTTCTTCATCTTCAAAAAGTAAGAAAAATGTCTTCTTCTTCTTCGGAGTCGGGTAGCGGTAGGAAAGGGGATAAGGGGTCTTCTGGCCGGAAAGAGTCCGGGGAGAAGACCGTAGAGTATTTCCCTAGTATTTTGAGTAAGGATACTGTGATATCCCTACCCGAAAAATACTTTTTTCCTGGGGGGAAGGCGGTGGTACCTGACGGTGATCATAGGGCTGACTCCCCGCCGGAGGGGTACGCCACCGTGTACGAGGCCTGCTTAGAATGCGGGCTTCGTTTCCCCCTCCCTTCTGCCTTTATAGATTTACTAGATTTTTTTCAGCTTCCTTTAGGCCAAGTGACTCCGAACTCTTGGAGGCACTTGTCGGCCTTCGCTGCCGAACTCCGTAGGTTAGGAAGGGATTTGTCTTTGAAGGCGATCCTTAAATTCTTTCAATTTAAGAGGAAGGGGTCTTGGTTTTACTTGATCCCTTTACAGCCCTTTAGGGCCTTTTGTAAAACGAAGTGGCCGAAGTGGCAAAATCGCTTCTTCTACTATGATAGGACCGCGGCTCCTAGTTTTCCCTGGAGAGGGCCGGAGTCCGTTATCCGTCACCCTCGGCCTGAACCGTTGGACGAGCTCGATGGCGAGCTCAACAAGATTCCCATAGTTAGGAAACAATACACGGAGTCTGAGCTCGTCAAGGGCGACGTCGTGTTCGACATCTCGTCTTCGGACGAAGAGGCCGAGGGTGAGGATTTCTCTTTATCTTTATGCTCTACTGCTTTAACGAAGAAAATCTGACTTTGCTTTCTTGCTTTTTGGCAGTGTACATGCTGAGTAAGGCTAGCCGCAAATCTTCGGAGTCCAAGGAGCCGGAGAGGCCGAAAACCACCAGCTCGGCGTCTGATGCCGAGAGGACTCCGAAAAGGCAAAAAACCTCTTCGGATCCGAAGAAGCCGGAGTCGACTTCGGCAAGTAGGAAGGGGAAGGCCCAGAAGCCCCCGAGAGCGCCAGAGAAAGACGTGGTCTTGGCGCCTCCTTCGGAACATATCTGTGAGCCGTTTTTATGGCCCACGGACTTCGCCGAGGTGAATTCTCTTCTTGATTTTCTGGCCTTGCTTTTTTCCTGTATTTTTTGTGGCCCCTTTGTTGACTTTTTTCTTTATTCATTTTCAGAGGAACGATATGCTCTCCAAGCTCGTCGCCGTCGAACTCTCCAAAGCGTCCAATGACTATGCCGAGATGCAGAGGAAGTTGGCGGCTGCTTGTCATCGGGCCGAACAGGCTGAGGCTAACTTTGAGAAGGCCAGAGCTGCTAGGATTTCGGCCCAGGATGAAGCTCAGTTTGCCAAAAACCAGCTCGTCATCCAGCGAGAGCAGACGAAGCGGAGCGATGCTGCTGCCGTGGTTGCCCAAGGGGAGGCTCTCCGTGTTTACACGGAGAAACTCTTTTTGAGCAGCCAGTTCTCGGCCTTTGTCGGTAGCCTGGTAAGGCTAATTGCCGATAAGGGCGAGCAGGGGGCCGACGTCGTGCTGCCTCTGTACAGCCGAGAAATAGCAGCTCGGCTTCAGAATCTGCCGCTCCTTGAGGAGCTCGCTTCATCTTCGGTCCTGCTTTCTGCAGACCGAGTCCGGAGTTGCCGAGCTGATCGGGACGAGAACCTGGAGGCTATCTTTGCCTCCGTGGGACCCGTTTCACCCGCTTCGACTTACAACGGAGAGGGTGAGGCCGAGCCGCCGGAGCTGGAAGCCGAAGTCGAGCGGGCCGGGCATCCGGAGAAGGAGGCCGATCAGGAGGCGGAGGCGAGGCCGGCAGGAGGCGAGGCGGAGGCTGAGGTAGTTCAGGAGAAAGAAGCTGAACCAGACCAAGGAGCCGGAGACGAAGCTGGCGGAGTATGATTTCGTCTCCCTTCTCTTAGTCTAGTTTCTTCCTTGTAAAATGGCCTTGAAGCCCTCCTAGTGTAAAAAATTTTCCTTGTGAATGAAAGAATTCTCTACACTTGTCTTCGTATAGCTTTTCGTACTCGCCTTTATTCCTGTTGTATTTTACTATCTGCTCGGTACAGCTGCCGAACTAATATAGCTGCTTTGTACTCAAGGAGATGGAGATACTTCACTGGAAACGGCTGTACTCTTCGGCTTTAGACGAAGCTGAGAAAAGAGCTATAGCCGATCAGACGAAGAATGACGAGCTTCTGGCTCGTTTAGTGAAGCTGGAGGCCGATAATAAGGACTTAGAGTCCGATAAGAAGGATCTGGAGGCCGAGCTGAATACGACCGTTGCTGAGAGGACTGCGTACGAGGATTACATCCGTGTGCGCGGGGGATTGACCATATCAGATGTTCAGAGTCGAGTTGACGAACTGTGGGAGGAATATCATGTACTCCGGAGGAACAATGCGCTGGAGAGCTCGGCTTGCCAACAAGTTGTGAAATCATTACGGCGCTGGGCTTCTCGGTACGACATTGTTCTTTCTCGGCGCCCCTCCATAGAAAGATTCCTTCGGCATGTCGTGCCAACAGATGCTCGCACTCCAGATCAAGCCTCTGGTTCCCTTGTTCAAAATCCTACTTCCAGTCAACAACGAACTCCGGAACAGCCGGAAACGTCAAGACGAGAACGGGCTCAGGAGCAACCGGAATCGTCAAGACAGGGACGGACTGAAATTCGCCGAGGAGTTGTGACTATGAGCGAGCAAGATCAGCAGATGATTATTGCAGAGACTCTTCATCGCCGAGGTGTTAGGACTTCTCGGGCTCGGGGAAGAGGCGTTGGGTCGAGGATAGCATCTCGTCGACCTGCTTATTCTTCATCTGCTCGGAACAACCGAACTCGGCTTCCAGAGGATTTTGCAGATAGGTGGCTTAACTTCAGCAACCCTGGACAGTAGAATAGTCCTTTGTAATAGCGTAACGCCATTTTGTAGGGTAGCTGAGTTGTATGCCGAACAAGATTTGAAAAATGAAATTTTGTTTTCGCTTCTAACACTGTATTTACAGCTTAGCGAAAAAATTTCATCGTACTTGTCCTCGGTCTTATGAAGTAAACTTCTTTGACCGGACTTGGTCCTTGGTCTTATGAAGTAAACTTCTTTGACCGGACTCGTCTTTGGTCTGATGAAATAAACATCTTTGACCGGACTCGTCTTTGGTCTGATGAAATAAACATCTTTGACCGGACTCGTCTTTGGTCTGATGAAATAAACATCTTTGACCGGACTCGTCTTTGGTCTGATGAAATAAACATCTTTGACCGGACTCGTCTTTGGTCTGATGAAATAAACATCTTTGACCAGACTTGGTTTGTGTTCTAATTTGGCGATTGTTGTCGCCGGGATCGAACTTTCCCTTGTCCTAATTCGGCGAGTTTTATCGCGTGGATCGGACTTTCCCAGTTAACCGAAGTGGTCTTATGCAGTAAACCTCTTTGACCAGACATGGTCGTCCCCGGTCTTATGAGGTAAACTTCTTTGACCGAACTTGGTCGTCCTAATTCGGCGAGGTTTATCGCGTGGATCGGACTTTCCCTTATTGCAGTTCGTTTCAGACGAAGTGCTTGTTAAGCTGAATTGCGGTCTTGTATCCTCTTTGGAAGCTTGGACTCACAATCGTTGGCTTATTGCAGTTCGTTTCAGACGGACTGCTTGTTAAGCTGACTTGTGGTCTTATATCCTCCTTAGAAGCTTGGACTCACAATAGTCTTTAATAATCGATCTAAAAAGGGGATCAGTCTTTAAAGAACGATATACCTTGGTACCATTTGTAAGAGACGACAAGCACATAGAGACAAAACACATAGAGAAAAAATGAAAAAGACGAAAGAAAAAACTTTAAACTTTTTATAAAACGACAAGTAAAAAGTACAAGTAAAAACAAACAAATAAAAACATGTACCCCTATGACCGAACTAGACACAAGACAGACTGACCGGACTTTGTCTCTTACAAGTGGAACTTCTTGAGGTTGGAGACGTGCCATGTTCGGGGTACTTGTTCTCCTGACATGTGAGTCAATTTATAAGACCCTTTGCCGAGGACTTCTGACACCCGATACGGACCCTCCCATGTGGGTTCGAGTTTGCCCAGCTTTTCTGCTCGGCTTACTTCGTTATTTCTCAAGACGAGATCTCCCACTTGAAATTGAAGCTTTTTCACCCTTTGGTTATAATACCGGGCTACTTGCTCCTTATACTTGGCTGCTTTTATGCACGCCAATTCTCTTCTTTCTTCGGCGAGATCTAGTTCGGCTCTCAGTCCGTCGTCATTCATTTCTGAGGAGAAATTTAGAGTTCGGGGACTGGGTACACCGATCTCCACCGGAATTACGGCTTCTGTGCCGTACACCAGACTATACGGGGTTTCACCGTTGGAGGTTTTGGGTGTAGTTCGGTAGGACCACAGGACTTGAGGGAGATTTTCTACCCATTGTCCTTTGGCTTGTTCTAACCGAGCTTTTAACCCTTTCACCAGAATCCGGTTCGTTACTTCCGTTTGTCCGTTTGCTTGGGGATGGGAGACCGAAGTGAACCGCTGTTGAATGTTCAGCTCTTGGCACCAATTCTTGAACGTCTTGTCGGTGAACTGAGTCCCATTATCCGAGATGAGGATGTGGGGTATGCCAAATCGGCACACTATGTTCTTCCAGACGAAGTCCAATGCCTTTGAGCTCGTTATCGTAGCTAATGGTTCAGCCTCCACCCACTTCGTGAAGTAGTCCACGGCAACGATAAGGAATTTCATTTGCCGAGGAGCTTGAGGAAGTGGTCCCACTATGTCTATGCCCCATTGCATGAAAGGCCAAGGGCTTTGCATAGTGTATAGATCGGTCTGCGGCATCCTTGGGACATTTGCATGAATTTGGCACTTCGTACACTTCTTGACGAGCTGCACTGCCTCTTGTACCATGGTTGGCCAATAATATCCCCATCTCAGAACTTTTTTAGCTAAAGCTCTGGCTCCGATGTGGCTACCGCACGATCCTTCATGAACTTCTCTGAGGATGTAGTCCGTCTCTTCTGGTCCTATGCACCGCAATAACGGCTGGAGGTAAGACTTTCTAAAGAGGACTCCTTCATGAAGTTCGTACCGAAGTGCTCGGCATGTGATCTTCCGAGCTTCTCTCTTATCCTCGGGCAATTGTCCTTGATCCAGATACTGCAAGATCGGCGTCATCCAGTTCGGCGAGCTGGATACTGAATGTACCTCGGCTTCATCAATGCTTCGATGCATTAATTCTTCCGCCTTTGAGTTCGGATCTGAGGCCAACTTACTTAAGGTATCTGCTCGGCTATTTTCCGCTCTGGGAATGCGGATTATCCGAAAATAGGAGAAACTTCGGCTGATGTTTTGCGCTTTGTCCAAGTACTTCTTCATTCTCTCGTCACGAGCTTCACTTGTACCCAACATGTGATTTACTATGACTTGTGAATCACAATGGACTTTGAGAGATTTGACGAGCAGACTTTGCGCTAACTGGAGTCCGGCCAGGAGGGCTTCGTACTCGGCTTCGTTATTAGTAGTGGGGAATAGGAACCGAAGTGAGTAGGTTACCTCGTGTCCGTCAGGAGCGACAAGTAAAATACCAGCTCCACTTCCCATCTTGTTCGAAGCTCCATCTACGAACCCGCTCCAGCAGTCCGGCAGCTCTACTTCGGATTCCAAGGGCTGTGCTAGTTCGGCATTGGCAGAATTCTTCTGTTCGGCAATAACAGGAATTGCTTGATCGAACTTTGCTTCTGCAAGAAAATCTGCCAAGGCTTGTCCCTTGATGGCTTTCCGAGGTAGATATTCAATTGAGTGCTCTCCCAACTCTATAGCCCACTTGGCGATTCTGCCTGATGCTTCTGGTTTGGTCAACACTTGCCGAAGTGGCAGATCAGTTAAGACGCATACCTTGTGAGCATAGAAGTATGGCCGCAGTCTCCTTGCTGCATTTACTAATGCCAGAGCAATTTTTTCCAGAGGTTGATACCTTGTTTCTGGACCTCTTAATGCTCGGCTTGTAAAGTAGATGGGAAGCTGCTTTAGGCCTTCTTCTCGTACAAGCACCGCGCTGATGGTTTGATCCGATGCCGCTAAGTATAAGAATATTACTTCGGCTTCGGTTGGAGCAGAGAGAATAGGAAGCTCGGCTAGATAACTTTTGAGCTCGTCAAAGGCCTTTTTCTGCTCGGCTCCCCACTCGAACTTTGGTGCCTTTTTCAACACCTTGAAGAACGGCAGTTGCTTTTCGGCTGCTTGGGAAAGGAATCGATTCAGTGCGGCTAGACATCCGGTAAGCCTTTGCACGTCATGTATGGACTTCGGCATTGCCATGTTCTGAACGATTTGAACTTTTGAGGGGTTTGCCTTGAGTCCGTCCTTTGAAACCCAACAACCCAGAAACTTTCCCGAATCTACCAAAAAGGTACACTTTTGGGGATTAAGTTTGAGGTTGGCTTTCTTGAGTACGTCGAGAGTGGACTTGAGGTTGTGCTCGTACTCCGAAGTGCTTTTGCTTTTGACGACTATATCGTCAACATACACTTCGACCTCCTTTCCAATCAGGTGCCGAAAAAGCTTGTCTACCATCCTTTGATAAGTGGCTCCGGCATTCTTTAAACCGAATGGCATCTTTTTATAAGCGAAAATGCCGAAATCAGTAATGAAGGCCGTTTTTGAAGCGTCAATCTCATCCATTAAAACTTGATGGTATCCTTTGTACAGATCAAGAAAACAAAAAATTTCAAAGCCTATCAAAGCTTCTACTTTTTTATCTATGTTCGGAAGGGGATAGCAATCTTTGGGACAGTGCTTATTTAGATCGGTGAAATCTATGCACATCCGCCATCCTCCTTCCTTTTTCTTGATCATGACAGGATTGGCCACCCACGAAGGATACTTCACTTCGAATAACACATCCGCCTTCAATAATTGACGGACTTCGTCATGGATGACTTGACTTCGTTCTGCCGCAAAGAGTCTTTGCTTCTGTTTTATCGGCCGGACTGAAGGATCAATATTTAACCGATGAGTGATTACCTCGGGAGGCACTCCGGTCATGTCCAACGGAGACCATGCAAAGACGTCTTTATACTCCTTGAGGAGCTGGATGGTTTTTTCCCGAAGTAGGGGCGTTCCCGCGAAGCCGATCTTAACCGTTCTGGATGGATCGTCTTCGTACAGCTGAACTGTCATCGAGTTCGGCTCCGGTATGACTTCGGTCATCGCCTCTGACTCCGGCTGCTGTGATTGCTATGCTTGGTGGTGCCGATCTGACTGCTCGGCACTTCTAAGCGCAATTTGCAGACATTCCTTTGCTCTCTTTTGGTCACCTCGGATGACCGCTATCCCTCCTTTAGTAGGGATCTTGATGGTGAGGTGATAGGTGGAGCAAACGGCCCGAACTGTGTTGAGCCAGTCTCTTCCCAGGATGACGTTGTACGGGGACCGAGCTTTCACCACGAAAAACTCAATCATCGTACTGGAGCTAGTAGGCGCTTTCCCCACCGTGATCGGAAGGCTGATAATACCTTCAGGGCGGGTGTCCTCCTGGGTGAAGCTCTTCAGGGGAAGCGGAGCCGGACTGAGCCGAGCTGGGTCCACTTCTAGCTTGTCGAAGCACTCTTTAAAAAGAATGCTAACCGACGCTCCTGTATCCACAAACACCCTGTGGATCAGCTTGTTTGCCACTCCGGCTTGGATGACAATGGCGTCTTGGTGAGGAGAGATGGCCGGGACGGGATCAGCAGCCGAGAACGTAATCACTTCGTCCTGCTTCAGCCTTTTATGCGTTGGCTCCTCTCGATTGGAGCCTCTGCGCTCTGACTTTAGGGACGACTTGGTCTTCCCGGCAGGGAGCGCGTCAATAGTCTGGATTACTCCATCATATTGCGGCTCGTCATCGTCTTCGGGATCCGGCTGCCTTTTCGGATCCTGAGGAGCGCAGTTCGCACCACTCTGCTTTTTATTCTTCTTTGGCTGCTTACTTCGGTATTTTTTCAATGTCCCTGCCTTCACAAGAACATCGATGCCTGCAGCCAAGTTTCTGCACTCCTCAGTATCGTGACCGTGGTCTTGATGGTAGGAGCAGTAGTTATCCTGTGGTCGGCGCGCGGCTGATTTCGTCATCCGCTTTGGCTTTTCGAACAGGTCAGAGTGCAGTTCGAAAATTTCCGCTCTCGGCTTGTTCAGCGGTACGAACTGAGCGGGCGGCTTCTCGGGATTGAGACGAGGTCCCAATCTGTCTTGCACCGGAGCCCTTTGAATTCTTTCAAATGGAGTCCGGCGAGGATGCCCCTGATCGCTATGATCGGGCTTCCTTCTGTCTCCTCGGGACGATGAGCTGTCTAACGACCGTTTGCGACGGTCTGCCTCATCGGCCCGGGAGTACTGGTCC
The DNA here is from genome assembly GCF_004379255.2 of Salvia splendens. NCBI lineage: Eukaryota > Viridiplantae > Streptophyta > Magnoliopsida > Lamiales > Lamiaceae > Salvia > Salvia splendens. The sequence continues at coordinate 13,734,994 of NC_056033.1, forward strand.
GCAATGTCCCACATTTCCTGAGCTGTCTGCGGACCGCACTCAACGAGCTTCCTGTAGAGAGCTCCGGGCAAGATTCCATTTTGGAATGCCGAGATGACAAGCAGATCGTTGAGATCGTCTACTTGCAGGCATTCCTTGTGGAATCTTGTCATAAAGTCGCTGATTTTTTCGTCGCGACCTTGACGAATGGAAAGCAGCTGAGCCGAAGTGATTCGGGCTTCCGCTTTCTGAAAGAACCTCCTGTGGAAGGCATCCATTAGATCTCGGTAAGATCTGATGCTGCCCTGGGGGAGGCTATCGAACCACCTTCTTGCGTTCCCGATGAGCAGCTCGGGAAACAGCTTGCACATGTGGACCTCGTTGAGACCCTGGTTCGCCATGTTATATTGATAGCGCCCCAAGAAATCGTGAGGATCCACGAGCCCGTCGTAAGTCATCGACGGAGTTCGGTAGTTCTGTGGTAGGGGAGTTCGGGTGATGTCGTCCGAGAACGGAGTCTTCAGTGCTCCGTACACGGCGAATCCGATATCTCGTCGGTATGGAGGAGATTGAGTTCTCCTGTGATTCCGGTACCGAGGAGGAGCTGGAATATGTGGGGGACGGGGATTCTTTCTCCTGGGAGATGCGACACTACTGCGGTAGTGACTTTCTTGTGCGGAGGGAGAAGGAGAATCCGTCGTTTTCGTCTCCGGCTGCTTTTGGCTTTTTCGCAGGAAGGTTAAGAATTCCTCCTGCTTTTCAGCCAAAAACTGCTTGACAGCCTCATTCAAATCGGGCTGCTGGGAAGACTCAGTGGGACGATTTTGGAGCGGCTTGTTCCTTCGCCATGAGAACTGGTGGTGGATTTATCCCTAGGCTGTTTTCCCGACCTATGGGATGGATTGGCTTCCTCCTGGTTCTCACGGGCTGGAATACGGGTATTCTGCGATCTGGTATGCATTTTTTGGGTGGAAAAAATGGATCAAAAATTCGCTTTATCACAAATTTTGTTCTCTGCTTCCCACAGACGGCGCCAGTGATGAATCCGCGAATTATTGACGTTAATAAATGCTGGTAGAGAATGAAGATTATGACACAGAATTTACGTGGTTCGATTTACTGAAGTAAATCTACGTCCACGGGAAGAAGGGAGGGCAAGATTGTATTGCTTGATCTGGGATTACAGCTTACAACACAGACTTGCTATATGCTATTTTATCTCTAGAGAGCTTAACCCTTTTCTATCTGATCTAAGTTCTATTTATACATTGAACTAAGGTCGTGGTTTGCAGCCCCACTAACAAGATCGTGGGTGAGCAATAACTGCTCAATAACTGCTTCGTACCACTAAGTAGATCGTGGGTATAGCGGAGGTCGTGGAGGCCTTTCATGAGTCCACTAACTCCTAGTTCGGTCGAATGCTGAGACCGAACTGCTGGACTTTACCGATCAGCTCTTGCCGATCTGAGAGGAGAGCTTGACTGGTCGGCTTTTACCGAGCTGTAGGCTGAGTCCGAACTCTTTGGTCGTGCCGAACTCTTTGGTGCCGAACAGGTACTCTTTCTTGGGCTCTGGGCTGATGGGCCGTCACTGTTATTGGGCTTGCCATTAGGGTTTAGTTCGTACCCCATCAGCCGAGTTTGGTAATTACAATTTTTTTAAAAAATATTTAAATGGTGTGTAGCAATATTTTATAATTATTTATTGTATTTTGTTATTTGGAGGATGCACGACACTAAATTGTGCAAATGTAGAATAGTAGGTGATGGGGTACGAACTAAACCCTAATGGCAAGCCCAATAACAGTGACGGCCCATCAGCCCAGAGCCCAAGAAAGAGTACCTGTTCGGCACCAAAGAGTTCGGCACGACCAAAGAGTTCGGACTCAGCCTACAGCTCGGTAAAAGCCGACCAGTCAAGCTCTCCTCTCAGATCGGCAAGAGCTGATCGGTAAAGTCCAGCAGTTCGGTCTCAGCATTCGACCGAACTAGGAGTTAGTGGACTCATGAAAGGCCTCCACGACCTCCGCTATACCCACGATCTACTTAGTGGTACGAAGCAGTTATTGAGCAGTTATTGCTCACCCACGATCTTGTTAGTGGGGCTGCAAACCACGACCTTAGTTCAATGTATAAATAGAACTTAGATCAGATAGAAAAGGGTTAAGCTCTCTAGAGATAAAATAGCATATAGCAAGTCTGTGTTGTAAGCTGTAATCCCAGATCAAGCAATACAATCTTGCCCTCCCTTCTTCCCGTGGACGTAGATTTACTTCAGTAAATCGAACCACGTAAATTCTGTGTCATAATCTTCATTCTCTACCAGCATTTATTAACGTCAATAATTCGCGGATTCATCACTGGCGCCGTCTGTGGGAAGCAGAGAACAAAATTTGTGATAAAGCGAATTTTTGATCCATTTTTTCCACCCAAAAAATGCATACCAGATCGCAGAATACCCGTATTCCAGCCCGTGAGAACCAGGAGGAAGCCAATCCATCCCATAGGTCGGGAAAACAGCCTAGGGATAAATCCACCACCAGTTCTCATGGCGAAGGAACAAGCCGCTCCAAAAATCGTCCCACTGAGTCTTCCCAGCAGCCCGATTTGAATGAGGCTGTCAAGCAGTTTTTGGCTGAAAAGCAGGAGGAATTCTTAACCTTCCTGCGAAAAAGCCAAAAGCAGCCGGAGACGAAAACGACGGATTCTCCTTCTCCCTCCGCACAAGAAAGTCACTACCGCAGTAGTGTCGCATCTCCCAGGAGAAAGAATCCCCGTCCCCCACATATTCCAGCTCCTCCTCGGTACCGGAATCACAGGAGAACTCAATCTCCTCCATACCGACGAGATATCGGATTCGCCGTGTACGGAGCACTGAAGACTCCGTTCTCGGACGACATCACCCGAACTCCCCTACCACAGAACTACCGAACTCCGTCGATGACTTACGACGGGCTCGTGGATCCTCACGATTTCTTGGGGCGCTATCAATATAACATGGCGAACCAGGGTCTCAACGAGGTCCACATGTGCAAGCTGTTTCCCGAGCTGCTCATCGGGAACGCAAGAAGGTGGTTCGATAGCCTCCCCCAGGGCAGCATCAGATCTTACCGAGATCTAATGGATGCCTTCCACAGGAGGTTCTTTCAGAAAGCGGAAGCCCGAATCACTTCGGCTCAGCTGCTTTCCATTCGTCAAGGTCGCGACGAAAAAATCAGCGACTTTATGACAAGATTCCACAAGGAATGCCTGCAAGTAGACGATCTCAACGATCTGCTTGTCATCTCGGCATTCCAAAATGGAATCTTGCCCGGAGCTCTCTACAGGAAGCTCGTTGAGTGCGGTCCGCAGACAGCTCAGGAAATGTGGGACATTGCGGACCAGTACTCCCGGGCCGATGAGGCAGACCGTCGCAAACGGTCGTTAGACAGCTCATCGTCCCGAGGAGACAGAAGGAAGCCCGATCATAGCGATCAGGGGCATCCTCGCCGGACTCCATTTGAAAGAATTCAAAGGGCTCCGGTGCAAGACAGATTGGGACCTCGTCTCAATCCCGAGAAGCCGCCCGCTCAGTTCGTACCGCTGAACAAGCCGAGAGCGGAAATTTTCGAACTGCACTCTGACCTGTTCGAAAAGCCAAAGCGGATGACGAAATCAGCCGCGCGCCGACCACAGGATAACTACTGCTCCTACCATCAAGACCACGGTCACGATACTGAGGAGTGCAGAAACTTGGCTGCAGGCATCGATGTTCTTGTGAAGGCAGGGACATTGAAAAAATACCGAAGTAAGCAGCCAAAGAAGAATAAAAAGCAGAGTGGTGCGAACTGCGCTCCTCAGGATCCGAAAAGGCAGCCGGATCCCGAAGACGATGACGAGCCGCAATATGATGGAGTAATCCAGACTATTGACGCGCTCCCTGCCGGGAAGACCAAGTCGTCCCTAAAGTCAGAGCGCAGAGGCTCCAATCGAGAGGAGCCAACGCATAAAAGGCTGAAGCAGGACGAAGTGATTACGTTCTCGGCTGCTGATCCCGTCCCGGCCATCTCTCCTCACCAAGACGCCATTGTCATCCAAGCCGGAGTGGCAAACAAGCTGATCCACAGGGTGTTTGTGGATACAGGAGCGTCGGTTAGCATTCTTTTTAAAGAGTGCTTCGACAAGCTAGAAGTGGACCCAGCTCGGCTCAGTCCGGCTCCGCTTCCCCTGAAGAGCTTCACCCAGGAGGACACCCGCCCTGAAGGTATTATCAGCCTTCCGATCACGGTGGGGAAAGCGCCTACTAGCTCCAGTACGATGATTGAGTTTTTCGTGGTGAAAGCTCGGTCCCCGTACAACGTCATCCTGGGAAGAGACTGGCTCAACACAGTTCGGGCCGTTTGCTCCACCTATCACCTCACCATCAAGATCCCTACTAAAGGAGGGATAGCGGTCATCCGAGGTGACCAAAAGAGAGCAAAGGAATGTCTGCAAATTGCGCTTAGAAGTGCCGAGCAGTCAGATCGGCACCACCAAGCATAGCAATCACAGCAGCCGGAGTCAGAGGCGATGACCGAAGTCATACCGGAGCCGAACTCGATGACAGTTCAGCTGTACGAAGACGATCCATCCAGAACGGTTAAGATCGGCTTCGCGGGAACGCCCCTACTTCGGGAAAAAACCATCCAGCTCCTCAAGGAGTATAAAGACGTCTTTGCATGGTCTCCGTTGGACATGACCGGAGTGCCTCCCGAGGTAATCACTCATCGGTTAAATATTGATCCTTCAGTCCGGCCGATAAAACAGAAGCAAAGACTCTTTGCGGCAGAACGAAGTCAAGTCATCCATGACGAAGTCCGTCAATTATTGAAGGCGGATGTGTTATTCGAAGTGAAGTATCCTTCGTGGGTGGCCAATCCTGTCATGATCAAGAAAAAGGAAGGAGGATGGCGGATGTGCATAGATTTCACCGATCTAAATAAGCACTGTCCCAAAGATTGCTATCCCCTTCCGAACATAGATAAAAAAGTAGAAGCTTTGATAGGCTTTGAAATTTTTTGTTTTCTTGATCTGTACAAAGGATACCATCAAGTTTTAATGGATGAGATTGACGCTTCAAAAACGGCCTTCATTACTGATTTCGGCATTTTCGCTTATAAAAAGATGCCATTCGGTTTAAAGAATGCCGGAGCCACTTATCAAAGGATGGTAGACAAGCTTTTTCGGCACCTGATTGGAAAGGAGGTCGAAGTGTATGTTGACGATATAGTCGTCAAAAGCAAAAGCACTTCGGAGTACGAGCACAACCTCAAGTCCACTCTCGACGTACTCAAGAAAGCCAACCTCAAACTTAATCCCCAAAAGTGTACCTTTTTGGTAGATTCGGGAAAGTTTCTGGGTTGTTGGGTTTCAAAGGACGGACTCAAGGCAAACCCCTCAAAAGTTCAAATCGTTCAGAACATGGCAATGCCGAAGTCCATACATGACGTGCAAAGGCTTACCGGATGTCTAGCCGCACTGAATCGATTCCTTTCCCAAGCAGCCGAAAAGCAACTGCCGTTCTTCAAGGTGTTGAAAAAGGCACCAAAGTTCGAGTGGGGAGCCGAGCAGAAAAAGGCCTTTGACGAGCTCAAAAGTTATCTAGCCGAGCTTCCTATTCTCTCTGCTCCAACCGAAGCCGAAGTAATATTCTTATACTTAGCGGCATCGGATCAAACCATCAGCGCGGTGCTTGTACGAGAAGAAGGCCTAAAGCAGCTTCCCATCTACTTTACAAGCCGAGCATTAAGAGGTCCAGAAACAAGGTATCAACCTCTGGAAAAAATTGCTCTGGCATTAGTAAATGCAGCAAGGAGACTGCGGCCATACTTCTATGCTCACAAGGTATGCGTCTTAACTGATCTGCCACTTCGGCAAGTGTTGACCAAACCAGAAGCATCAGGCAGAATCGCCAAGTGGGCTATAGAGTTGGGAGAGCACTCAATTGAATATCTACCTCGGAAAGCCATCAAGGGACAAGCCTTGGCAGATTTTCTTGCAGAAGCAAAGTTCGATCAAGCAATTCCTGTTATTGCCGAACAGAAGAATTCTGCCAATGCCGAACTAGCACAGCCCTTGGAATCCGAAGTAGAGCTGCCGGACTGCTGGAGCGGGTTCGTAGATGGAGCTTCGAACAAGATGGGAAGTGGAGCTGGTATTTTACTTGTCGCTCCTGACGGACACGAGGTAACCTACTCACTTCGGTTCCTATTCCCCACTACTAATAACGAAGCCGAGTACGAAGCCCTCCTGGCCGGACTCCAGTTAGCGCAAAGTCTGCTCGTCAAATCTCTCAAAGTCCATTGTGATTCACAAGTCATAGTAAATCACATGTTGGGTACAAGTGAAGCTCGTGACGAGAGAATGAAGAAGTACTTGGACAAAGCGCAAAACATCAGCCGAAGTTTCTCCTATTTTCGGATAATCCGCATTCCCAGAGCGGAAAATAGCCGAGCAGATACCTTAAGTAAGTTGGCCTCAGATCCGAACTCAAAGGCGGAAGAATTAATGCATCGAAGCATTGATGAAGCCGAGGTACATTCAGTATCCAGCTCGCCGAACTGGATGACGCCGATCTTGCAGTATCTGGATCAAGGACAATTGCCCGAGGATAAGAGAGAAGCTCGGAAGATCACATGCCGAGCACTTCGGTACGAACTTCATGAAGGAGTCCTCTTTAGAAAGTCTTACCTCCAGCCGTTATTGCGGTGCGTAGGACCAGAAGAGACGGACTACATCCTCAGAGAAGTTCATGAAGGATCGTGCGGTAGCCACATCGGAGCCAGAGCTTTAGCTAAAAAAGTTCTGAGATGGGGATATTATTGGCCAACCATGGTACAAGAGGCAGTGCAGCTCGTCAAGAAGTGTACGAAGTGCCAAATTCATGCAAATGTCCCAAGGATGCCGCAGACCGATCTATACACTATGCAAAGCCCTTGGCCTTTCATGCAATGGGGCATAGACATAGTGGGACCACTTCCTCAAGCTCCTCGGCAAATGAAATTCCTTATCGTTGCCGTGGACTACTTCACGAAGTGGGTGGAGGCTGAACCATTAGCTACGATAACGAGCTCAAAGGCATTGGACTTCGTCTGGAAGAACATAGTGTGCCGATTTGGCATACCCCACATCCTCATCTCGGATAATGGGACTCAGTTCACCGACAAGACGTTCAAGAATTGGTGCCAAGAGCTGAACATTCAACAGCGGTTCACTTCGGTCTCCCATCCCCAAGCAAACGGACAAACGGAAGTAACGAACCGGATTCTGGTGAAAGGGTTAAAAGCTCGGTTAGAACAAGCCAAAGGACAATGGGTAGAAAATCTCCCTCAAGTCCTGTGGTCCTACCGAACTACACCCAAAACCTCCAACGGTGAAACCCCGTATAGTCTGGTGTACGGCACAGAAGCCGTAATTCCGGTGGAGATCGGTGTACCCAGTCCCCGAACTCTAAATTTCTCCTCAGAAATGAATGACGACGGACTGAGAGCCGAACTAGATCTCGCCGAAGAAAGAAGAGAATTGGCGTGCATAAAAGCAGCCAAGTATAAGGAGCAAGTAGCCCGGTATTATAACCAAAGGGTGAAAAAGCTTCAATTTCAAGTGGGAGATCTCGTCTTGAGAAATAACGAAGTAAGCCGAGCAGAAAAGCTGGGCAAACTCGAACCCACATGGGAGGGTCCGTATCGGGTGTCAGAAGTCCTCGGCAAAGGGTCTTATAAATTGACTCACATGTCAGGAGAACAAGTACCCCGAACATGGCACGTCTCCAACCTCAAGAAGTTCCACTTGTAAGAGACAAAGTCCGGTCAGTCTGTCTTGTGTCTAGTTCGGTCATAGGGGTACATGTTTTTATTTGTTTGTTTTTACTTGTACTTTTTACTTGTCGTTTTATAAAAAGTTTAAAGTTTTTTCTTTCGTCTTTTTCATTTTTTCTCTATGTGTTTTGTCTCTATGTGCTTGTCGTCTCTTACAAATGGTACCAAGGTATATCGTTCTTTAAAGACTGATCCCCTTTTTAGATCGATTATTAAAGACTATTGTGAGTCCAAGCTTCTAAGGAGGATATAAGACCACAAGTCAGCTTAACAAGCAGTCCGTCTGAAACGAACTGCAATAAGCCAACGATTGTGAGTCCAAGCTTCCAAAGAGGATACAAGACCGCAATTCAGCTTAACAAGCACTTCGTCTGAAACGAACTGCAATAAGGGAAAGTCCGATCCACGCGATAAACCTCGCCGAATTAGGACGACCAAGTTCGGTCAAAGAAGTTTACCTCATAAGACCGGGGACGACCATGTCTGGTCAAAGAGGTTTACTGCATAAGACCACTTCGGTTAACTGGGAAAGTCCGATCCACGCGATAAAACTCGCCGAATTAGGACAAGGGAAAGTTCGATCCCGGCGACAACAATCGCCAAATTAGAACACAAACCAAGTCTGGTCAAAGATGTTTATTTCATCAGACCAAAGACGAGTCCGGTCAAAGATGTTTATTTCATCAGACCAAAGACGAGTCCGGTCAAAGATGTTTATTTCATCAGACCAAAGACGAGTCCGGTCAAAGAAGTTTACTTCATAAGACCAAGGACCAAGTCCGGTCAAAGAAGTTTACTTCATAAGACCGAGGACAAGTACGATGAAATTTTTTCGCTAAGCTGTAAATACAGTGTTAGAAGCGAAAACAAAATTTCATTTTTCAAATCTTGTTCGGCATACAACTCAGCTACCCTACAAAATGGCGTTACGCTATTACAAAGGACTATTCTACTGTCCAGGGTTGCTGAAGTTAAGCCACCTATCTGCAAAATCCTCTGGAAGCCGAGTTCGGTTGTTCCGAGCAGATGAAGAATAAGCAGGTCGACGAGATGCTATCCTCGACCCAACGCCTCTTCCCCGAGCCCGAGAAGTCCTAACACCTCGGCGATGAAGAGTCTCTGCAATAATCATCTGCTGATCTTGCTCGCTCATAGTCACAACTCCTCGGCGAATTTCAGTCCGTCCCTGTCTTGACGATTCCGGTTGCTCCTGAGCCCGTTCTCGTCTTGACGTTTCCGGCTGTTCCGGAGTTCGTTGTTGACTGGAAGTAGGATTTTGAACAAGGGAACCAGAGGCTTGATCTGGAGTGCGAGCATCTGTTGGCACGACATGCCGAAGGAATCTTTCTATGGAGGGGCGCCGAGAAAGAACAATGTCGTACCGAGAAGCCCAGCGCCGTAATGATTTCACAACTTGTTGGCAAGCCGAGCTCTCCAGCGCATTGTTCCTCCGGAGTACATGATATTCCTCCCACAGTTCGTCAACTCGACTCTGAACATCTGATATGGTCAATCCCCCGCGCACACGGATGTAATCCTCGTACGCAGTCCTCTCAGCAACGGTCGTATTCAGCTCGGCCTCCAGATCCTTCTTATCGGACTCTAAGTCCTTATTATCGGCCTCCAGCTTCACTAAACGAGCCAGAAGCTCGTCATTCTTCGTCTGATCGGCTATAGCTCTTTTCTCAGCTTCGTCTAAAGCCGAAGAGTACAGCCGTTTCCAGTGAAGTATCTCCATCTCCTTGAGTACAAAGCAGCTATATTAGTTCGGCAGCTGTACCGAGCAGATAGTAAAATACAACAGGAATAAAGGCGAGTACGAAAAGCTATACGAAGACAAGTGTAGAGAATTCTTTCATTCACAAGGAAAATTTTTTACACTAGGAGGGCTTCAAGGCCATTTTACAAGGAAGAAACTAGACTAAGAGAAGGGAGACGAAATCATACTCCGCCAGCTTCGTCTCCGGCTCCTTGGTCTGGTTCAGCTTCTTTCTCCTGAACTACCTCAGCCTCCGCCTCGCCTCCTGCCGGCCTCGCCTCCGCCTCCTGATCGGCCTCCTTCTCCGGATGCCCGGCCCGCTCGACTTCGGCTTCCAGCTCCGGCGGCTCGGCCTCACCCTCTCCGTTGTAAGTCGAAGCGGGTGAAACGGGTCCCACGGAGGCAAAGATAGCCTCCAGGTTCTCGTCCCGATCAGCTCGGCAACTCCGGACTCGGTCTGCAGAAAGCAGGACCGAAGATGAAGCGAGCTCCTCAAGGAGCGGCAGATTCTGAAGCCGAGCTGCTATTTCTCGGCTGTACAGAGGCAGCACGACGTCGGCCCCCTGCTCGCCCTTATCGGCAATTAGCCTTACCAGGCTACCGACAAAGGCCGAGAACTGGCTGCTCAAAAAGAGTTTCTCCGTGTAAACACGGAGAGCCTCCCCTTGGGCAACCACGGCAGCAGCATCGCTCCGCTTCGTCTGCTCTCGCTGGATGACGAGCTGGTTTTTGGCAAACTGAGCTTCATCCTGGGCCGAAATCCTAGCAGCTCTGGCCTTCTCAAAGTTAGCCTCAGCCTGTTCGGCCCGATGACAAGCAGCCGCCAACTTCCTCTGCATCTCGGCATAGTCATTGGACGCTTTGGAGAGTTCGACGGCGACGAGCTTGGAGAGCATATCGTTCCTCTGAAAATGAATAAAGAAAAAAGTCAACAAAGGGGCCACAAAAAATACAGGAAAAAAGCAAGGCCAGAAAATCAAGAAGAGAATTCACCTCGGCGAAGTCCGTGGGCCATAAAAACGGCTCACAGATATGTTCCGAAGGAGGCGCCAAGACCACGTCTTTCTCTGGCGCTCTCGGGGGCTTCTGGGCCTTCCCCTTCCTACTTGCCGAAGTCGACTCCGGCTTCTTCGGATCCGAAGAGGTTTTTTGCCTTTTCGGAGTCCTCTCGGCATCAGACGCCGAGCTGGTGGTTTTCGGCCTCTCCGGCTCCTTGGACTCCGAAGATTTGCGGCTAGCCTTACTCAGCATGTACACTGCCAAAAAGCAAGAAAGCAAAGTCAGATTTTCTTCGTTAAAGCAGTAGAGCATAAAGATAAAGAGAAATCCTCACCCTCGGCCTCTTCGTCCGAAGACGAGATGTCGAACACGACGTCGCCCTTGACGAGCTCAGACTCCGTGTATTGTTTCCTAACTATGGGAATCTTGTTGAGCTCGCCATCGAGCTCGTCCAACGGTTCAGGCCGAGGGTGACGGATAACGGACTCCGGCCCTCTCCAGGGAAAACTAGGAGCCGCGGTCCTATCATAGTAGAAGAAGCGATTTTGCCACTTCGGCCACTTCGTTTTACAAAAGGCCCTAAAGGGCTGTAAAGGGATCAAGTAAAACCAAGACCCCTTCCTCTTAAATTGAAAGAATTTAAGGATCGCCTTCAAAGACAAATCCCTTCCTAACCTACGGAGTTCGGCAGCGAAGGCCGACAAGTGCCTCCAAGAGTTCGGAGTCACTTGGCCTAAAGGAAGCTGAAAAAAATCTAGTAAATCTATAAAGGCAGAAGGGAGGGGGAAACGAAGCCCGCATTCTAAGCAGGCCTCGTACACGGTGGCGTACCCCTCCGGCGGGGAGTCAGCCCTATGATCACCGTCAGGTACCACCGCCTTCCCCCCAGGAAAAAAGTATTTTTCGGGTAGGGATATCACAGTATCCTTACTCAAAATACTAGGGAAATACTCTACGGTCTTCTCCCCGGACTCTTTCCGGCCAGAAGACCCCTTATCCCCTTTCCTACCGCTACCCGACTCCGAAGAAGAAGAAGACATTTTTCTTACTTTTTGAAGATGAAGAAAGTCTGAAGAAGCTCTTGAAAGCGGAAGAAAATTTCTCGAAAAAGAGAGAGTATAGAAGACGCAACAGCAAAAGTGTTCAAATGAGGAAGAAAAAGCATATTTATTAGATACGGGAAAGATTTCGAGATCGTTGCGCCGTTTCGAATCCCACCTTTTCAGGATTCAACGGCCGGATTTTACTGTCGCATTTAATGCAGGCACGCGCAAGGCATGTCCCCTGACGTCAGCCTCCCCCTTACCATTATCCAGAATGCCGAAGTGACTCACCTCGCCGAAGTGATTCACTTCGCTTTTCGGGGGGGGGTAGTGATGGGGTACGAACTAAACCCTAATGGCAAGCCCAATAACAGTGACGGCCCATCAGCCCAGAGCCCAAGAAAGAGTACCTGTTCGGCACCAAAGAGTTCGGCACGACCAAAGAGTTCGGACTCAGCCTACAGCTCGGTAAAAGCCGACCAGTCAAGCTCTCCTCTCAGATCGGCAAGAGCTGATCGGTAAAGTCCAGCAGTTCGGTCTCAGCATTCGACCGAACTAGGAGTTAGTGGACTCATGAAAGGCCTCCACGACCTCCGCTATACCCACGATCTACTTAGTGGTACGAAGCAGTTATTGAGCAGTTATTGCTCACCCACGATCTTGTTAGTGGGGCTGCAAACCACGACCTTAGTTCAATGTATAAATAGAACTTAGATCAGATAGAAAAGGGTTAAGCTCTCTAGAGATAAAATAGCATATAGCAAGTCTGTGTTGTAAGCTGTAATCCCAGATCAAGCAATACAATCTTGCCCTCCCTTCTTCCCGTGGACGTAGATTTACTTCAGTAAATCGAACCACGTAAATTCTGTGTCATAATCTTCATTCTCTACCAGCATTTATTAACGTCAATAATTCGCGGATTCATCAGTAGGAGTATTAAAAAAATGGCTGACCTGACATCAAATTTGTGGTCAACATTTTCCAAGCGAGTAGTTGTAATCCTTGATTTTTAAGTCCAAAAAAATTGCAATCCTTAATTGCTCTACTAATCTCAAAGGCTATAGTTGAATGTGGTTTGGTTGGCGTGTCAGTTTCTAATTTTCCATGGAGATAAAGTTTCTTCAGAATTATCTCTTCCCATTTAAGCGCTATTAAATTGTACAGATAAGCGTTATTTAGTTGGGTGGGGTTACTAGTTAATACTCTATATCACATATATATGCGTTGATTCTGCTCATTGTTATATCGTTCTTTTACGCCTTTTTGCATTTAACAAAATAAAATGATTGTGCTGGATTTAATTTATACTCTATCTGCATTTCAATGGTCTGGAGTTTTAATTACATAGAAGGCATTGTTGGGTTACAAAAATAAAATTATTATAAATGATACTTAGTACTCTATACAGAAATAAAAACTTTATATGATGGAGTATATAAGTACAGTTACTTTATAGATTTACATGTAAAAATCTTAAACAAAACAAATTTATTACAACCAAAATCTTAAAAGTTTATTATACCAAAATGTATACCAACTTTCTTTATAATTTTAAAGTTCAATTCAACGTTGGTAATTTAGTAGAGTACATAAATTGTTACACCTACCAATTTCCTTTCTTAAAGTAATTAAATATTTATAAATGATAGTCATAGTAAATAAGAAAGTATATATTGAAATTAAACATGGTAGCGGTGGGCAGCACCGCCCCTAGGTTCAATCTCGGAAAATTGTCACGCGCTGTAAACGACGAAATTGTCAATGATTTAGGTGCGCTAATACATAATTAGAATTAATCTTTAAAATCTTATTATATTAAAGAGTCAAAGCAGCGTTATGAAACTACGAAAGAGTTGGGGTTTTGGCAAGCACAAGTTATCGAACTACATTTACCAAACACCAACACAGCCACTAGTTTAAATCACGGAGCACTCAAGGTTAACGTGTATTCATTGGATATGGATCACTTATTTGTATAACAAATGAATTTGCCTTTGTATCTTTGAATAAATAATTACTACTACTACTATACAAAAGTTCATGCATACTCGCTGACTCACATCATAATAAGTATGTTTGTGTAATCTTATTTGCGATAGCTTACAATAACGTGTTCGATATGATTTGATAAACTCACCGACAGCCCTATTTAAAGATATATGAATTCTAGGTGTCATATTCTATTTAATTACTAAAATTTAACACAAAACTATGATTCTGTGAACAATACAAACATATAACATGTGAGCAACTAAAAAATTCCGCATTATTAATTTATAAACAAAGGTAAAATGTACAGTAAGTTTTTATTTTGTTTATAAAATGTGACATTTATCTGGGGTTACATTTTATTTGTGAATAGAACACTTTTATAGTTGTATGAGGATGGAGAGACTACAATTGGAGAAAATAAAAAATACTAATAAAGTTCTAAAGTTACCTAATTTAATGAATTTTCAAATTATACTTTATACTATTAAAAAACTTCTGTTTTTATTTTGTGAATTTGTATTTATGTGATATCTATTTACTGTTGTTTATGTGATTAATATTCACGCGGAAAGAGATTGAAAACCCAAAAAATCAACTTAACATTAAGTAGGAGTACAAAAGATAAAGGTAGTAGCATTGTCCCCAGACTAATTGTTATGCTATTGCTGCAGCAATCGACAGCACACCATATTTAAAAAGCAAAAAACGGGTGTAGGAGTAATTTTAAAAGGGCTTTTTTTTGCACCCTGATTTTTTTTTTTCAAATTATCATTTAATTAAACTAGGAAGAGAAGTTGTACTTGAGATCGAACTTCATATATAGAATCCGTTACTTAAATCCGGGACAACGTCACATCCAATTTGTCTTAGTTTATAAATTTTGGACTAACCACAATGATAAAACTAAGCTTGAAATAATTCATTCTGGAATAATTTCATAATAAGTTAATCTTGAGTGTTTCTTAAAAGTATTGCAAATGGTTCCTGTACATAGACTATCATTCAACCAATTAATAAATATGTATAAGTATTTCAAGCATGAAACCATATATATTAGAGCATTTAATAGATAAAAATGATTGTTCTTAGAAAATGTTAACCTTTTTTAGTATAATCCAACTTCATGGTGCATGCATTCACTTGATTTGTTTGATATGATTAGTTGAAAATTATTATCCTGGCTGCCAAAAACATTGTGTTTCACACTTAACCACCCAACTTGTTTCCATTGACAAAGGCGCCAATCACCCATTAAATTATTAAAGATATGCACAATAAGATTAAAAAGTAGTCTGAATTGGGCAATAGGCTGAAACCACGCCTATAACTATAAACTTTTTTGTTTTTTATTTTATTTTATTTTTGGAATGAACAAAAAAGTGCTTAACATAACTAACGCCATTGCATATTAATATTATTAAAAATCCCACTCGTACCCTTAAAAATCCTTATAAGAAGAAAATTATTCATACTTAATATAAGATGAATCTCATTATTCACAAATCCAGCCTTAAAGACCGAACTAGAGATCAAATTTGGGCCCTTAGATCTTAAATTTGATGGATTAGATGAAATGTTGTAGTGTTAATTTTCACAGTTCAACGTACACAAATTACTTCAACACGAGGGTATTTACGTCATTTTGCATTGGGGGTAAAAAAATTAGGGTTAAACACATCCAAACAATTTACTCTAATTCACATTCACGCCTCTTCTTCTTCCCAGAATCTCCAAATCGAGAGCTGATTCATCTCATCTTCAAATCTCCAAATCGAGTTGCCGAATTTGATGACAACAGTCACTGAATTCAACAACTACATCAGCGAATTCATTTCCATCTTCAAATCTCCAAATCAAGTTGGTGAGTTCGACAACTACAGTCGCCGAGTTCAACAACTACAACAGCGAATTCATCTCCATCTTCAAATCTCCAAAATCGAGTTTCCTGAGTTCGACAACTACAACAGCGAATTCAAATCCGACACATTGAAAAATGGTTGAAACACGCAACTCGTCGAACGAAGGTTAAGGACGCCGATTAATTTGTTTTATGATTCTATTCAATTAGTTCATGAAGCAGAGCGGAGGAAGGTCAACGTAGGCGTCAAATATACTCGTAGGCCAGTGGCTAAATCACAACCGATAGATAAGTCAAATCACAAGGAAAGTTTGTCTAATGTTCAGCCGGAAGCAAGTACTGCAAGCCAAATCCCTACGCAGAAGGTAAAAATGAAGTTATGACCTAGTCATAATGAAATAGTAAATTCATACGATGAAGTTAACTGTGTTGTATGCATATTTGTGAAAAAAATAACAATTGAATGAACTAAATAACCTACGTGATAAAGTAATAACCTCATGAAATGAACAATATAAACTGACATGCTTTGTATGCATATTTTACTAGAAATTACATTGAATGAACAAACTAACCTACTTGATGAAGTAACAATCTCATGAAACGAAAAAGTATAAATTCACTGTTTTGTATGCATATTTTGCTAAGAAATTACATCGAATGAACTAAATAACTTAATTGGTGAAGTAATAACCTCATGGAATGAAGTCATATAAATTGACCTATTTTGTATGCATATTTTAATGTGAAGTATGTTTGTAATGAACTAAAGAACCTAAATGATGAAGTTACAAACTATTTTAATGAGGTAATATAAACTATGTTTCAAATGCTGAATTGTTGTTATGTGTTTCTTGTATATAGGTGAACAAAATGTTAGGGAAAAATCCTCTAACTCACAGCTGAATGAGAAATCAAATCGAAAGAGGGGATGAAGAGTTTCTAGAAATGTAGTTGAGGCACTATTGATGAGGACATTTGTGCAGTCGCTGAATGGGCTATCTCCATGCCTAATAAATGGGCGATGGCCAGAATCATGGCTCATCCCATTGAGATGCGTTGGTGTGTCATTTTTGGATGATTTATTGTATTGGAAAAGTTTGTGTTTTTCTTTTTTGTAATTGAGAGTTTGTATTTGGTTATGGGATTTATATAGTGAGCATGGTGTGGTTTACCAACTTTCTCCTACTATGGAAATAGTTGGCTATTTTGGAGAAAATTCAAACGATTTTAGTTCACACACATTAATAAATTACTGGAATGAAGTAATAAACTAGTGGAATGAAGTAATAAACTACGACAATGAAGTATTGAACATACAAGAATGATTAATAGGCAGGTTCAGTCTTAGCATACGAATACATCATAATAAAGAATGAATACTTCATTAATAAAACACTTCATATAGTCTATTTGATTTAATGTGTGCCAAAAATTTAAATAAATTCAAATTCAAAGTGTAGTGAAGTAATAAACAACTGGAATGAAGTAAATAACTGATGTGTAATTTTAGGTTTATTACAAAAAGATAATATAGCACTCAAGTTCAATTAATTAACCCAAATATTACCACTTCGCTGCAAGATTACAACTTCGTGTGTAGTAATTTAAGGTGTCGATCCACAGGGAAGGAAAGATTATTTAACTCTAAAACATAGAAAACACATACTAAAGAGGATTTTAATTTGAAGATTTTGATTAAAGATCATGTAACAACAATTACAAGAAATTAAATAAGCTAGACGAATGAAGAGAAGAAATTGTTACTCCAAACATTCACGGATAAAACATTGATTTATTCTAATATCCAACTCTATCTTATGAATTATGGGACTATGAAATCAATTCTCGATGCTAGCACCGAATATGCTCGACAAACAATAGTTTAAGAATAGTTGAACACATATTCTATAAACTAATTTTCATTAATCTATGGATCCTACGGAAGCGCGAGACTCAAAGATCAATTACTATAAGCACAAGAAATCCATTATCAAATTATCATTTGAACAAATCTAATTGATAATTCATCACCACAAGGATCTATCCTATTCAAAGTTAAAGAGACATTTGATTAGGATTATGGAACTACTACTAATGATGCACCAAAAGTAATAGATTCAAACAAGGAAATTGTGATGAAGACGATCATAAGATAAAGAAGAACATAGCATAAATCACATGAATAATTTATTCGTCTACATGTTTGGAGCAACACTAAGATTTTTAGCCAATCATAATCAAACTAGGAGCAATTACAAATGGAAAGAAAATCCTTTGAACCATGGAGCTTAGAAGAGAATGAAGCTTTGACTTGGATAATTTTCTCAATTTCTTTTCCCAAGCTCTTGACCAAAAGTACACGTCACTTTCCCTTTTGCTTATCTTCTCCAATTCTCCAAAATTCCTCCTACTGATCACTCATCTCAATTTTGATAAACTTGAATTTCTCTCCAGATCCGTCTCGATCTCTCAATTCTCCCTCTGTAAAAACATGTCTCCCCCCATTCCTTTTTTCTCAAGTCGTCCTTTTATTCTTCTCCAAACCCTCCAAAAACTGACGAGAAACTGCCTAGTTGCGTTAGAGTTGAACTACCCGGACGGGTGGAATTTTACAACTACAATCTCACCCGCCCGGGTGGATTTTTCGGTGCAAAACTCACCCGGGCAGGTGATACGTTCTGGAGTTCTCACGCCTTGAAGAAATGACCCGGGCGGGTGGTGCGATGGCTGCTGTAAAACTCACCCGGGCGGGTGGTTGCTGCTGCTGCGAAACTGCAGCTGTTCGGAGCATTGGGTGTTCATTTCCAGCGGGATTCCGGCAAGACTCTGCCCTCCACGTTGCTGCACTCCTCTAATTGATTGTCCACAACTTATGATTCAACTTTGTGTGCTATCCTTCTTCTTTTGCAGCCAATGGAAACTTATGTGGATGATGAAGCAAAATTGACTCTTCATGGGCTTGTACAGGTACAGTGACATCAAGCTGACAGATATGGAGAAGAACCGGAAGTTAAATGACCTTCTTGATGCCTTGGATTTCAAAATTGAAGGCGTAAAAATTGAATATTTGATTTGCATCAAATACCCCTAAACTTAAGTTATTGCTCGCCCTCGAGCAAGGCACATTTTAAGCACACAAACTCAACCAAATCTATCCCGCAAAGATTTTCATCACAAAGAATCATGTAGGGACGTGAATGACAAAATCTAAACCCCCAACATTTCCAATCTAGATTTCCCACTCTCAAGAACAATCACTTATCAACCTAGAACTTCAAGTCAAGGTGCATTTCAAAGTCAGTCCAAACATGTGATCATACAACTCAAACCGTCATCATTGACTCGTCAAGCATTACTTACCACATAGACTCGCGGATTTCAAATCAAACTTCATTAACTCTACCAAGTTATTTACAAAACATCCACAAGCATCAACAATAAGGTCCAAGGTCTTAATTCAAGGTTATAATGGGGCTAGGGATGAGATAGGATAAATATGGATAGTGAGCTCAAAGGCTACACATTTGAGTCCAAATTCTTCCCTCCTACAACTTCCTTCCAAAGATCGAACAACAAAATTTTACAACCAAACTCACACTCCCCCAAACTTGAGATCTATTCTAGACAAGATTACATTATACAAATATAGAAGCTCTATCTTTATTTCATCAAACTTTTTCTTTTTTTTTCTTTTTTCTTTTTTTTGAAAAGACCTCGACTTTTACAAATTTGGAGGTCGTCTTTTTCTTTCTTTTTGTTTCTCTAAGAACATCATTCTTTTCACCTATACATTACATCAAGTCTAAAAATGTCTACACTTTACAATTCACCACCCAACATTCAAAACTCAAATCACCAAAGCTCAAACTTGTTTTTAGCACCCAAATAGTAGCAATATCCATTGATGAGGCTAAAATGAGGCTTATTTAAGTGGCTAAGTGATTGGCTAAGTGTTTACACAAATAATAGGGAATTAAGCTCAAAGTGGCTTCTAGGGGATCATGTATAGGACTAGGCATGTGATCATTTGGCCATGGAGTTCATCCTAGTGCCTTATCCTCCCAAATCGTTGACACACATGAATACAAGCACACAACTCGATAAAACAAACCAATCCAAAATAATTTCCACAAGACAAGCGATTTTCATACTCTCCTCAACTCAAGAAATCGATTGTGCTCACAACATGCTCTTTCAAATAAATTCATGCACCCATTCCATTCATCCTAAGCTTCAAAGTTCAAGTAAAATCAAGCAAGATTTCCCAACCAGAAAGCCGAAGATCTAACATGTACCCGTCAACTACGTAGATTCAACACATCTTTCACAAACTACACCCAAAAAAACAATTTAACTTCAAGCAACCCCCCAAACTTGAATGCGTCATTGTCCTCAATGCATGCAAAGAAGAACAAATATAAAGTAAAGGGAAAGAGAACTCCCCCAAACTTGGCATGAAGTCCATAGTGCAATGGGGTGGGAGGGCGGGTGTAAGTTCCTTTGTGGGTGTGGTTCTTCCTAAGCTCCAACATATGTCACATCTCCATGTTGCTCCTACAAAAAGAAACAAAACCTACAAAAAGAAACACTCAATTCAAAATAAATGTTAGAGGATAGAATTGAGCAAACAAAACCTCCAACATAAGAAAACAAAAATAAAAGAGAAAAAAAAACATGGGTTGCCTCCCAATCAGCGCCTTTGTTTATAGTCGTTGGCTCAACTTTCCTCCTCCTTGCTCTACACTTTCGGCTCCACTAGAGAAGCCACTTCTCTTGCCTCCATGCCACTTTCAACTCCAACATAAGCCTTCAAGCGTTGGCCATTCACCTTCCAAATAGAGTCACTCTTCTGATCTCGAATGTCCACAGCACCATAGAGGTACACCTTGTGCACCACATAAGGACCCCACCATCTTGACTTGAGCTTGCCCGGAAACAGTTTTAGCCGAGAATTATATAAAAGGACCAGTTGTCCTTCATGGAAATGACGAGGCTTGATGGCTGCATCATGAATCTTCTTCGCACGCTCCTTGTAGAGATCAACGCTCTCATAAGCATGTAGCCTAAACTCATCCATTTCATTCATGTCAAACATTCTCTTCTCGGCTGCCGCATCATAATCCAAATTAAGCTTTTGCAAAGCCCAAAAAGCTTTGTGCTCAAGCTCTACCGGCAAATGGCAAGCTTTTCCAAAGACCAATTTGTACGGCGAAGTTCCAATCGGGGTCTTATATGCCGTTCGATATGCCCACAAAGCGTCATCTAGCTTTTGAGCCCAATCTTTTCGGGACGGATTCACAACTTTCTCAAGCACCCGCTTAATCTCACGATTGGAGACTTCAACTTGACCACTCGTTTGTGGATGATAAGGGGTAGCAACCTTATGTTGGACACCATACTTCCCTAGGAGGTTTTCAAACAACTTATTGCAAAAATGAGTTCCTCCATCACTGATTATAGCTCGCGGTGTCCCAAAGCGGTTAAAGATGTGATTTTTGATAAATTTCAATACCACTTTAGCATCATTGGTTGCCGAGGCCACTGCCTCTACCCATTTGGACACATAATCAACAGCTACGAGAATGTACTGTTGCCCATTAGACTTGGGAAACGGTCCCATGAAGTCTATTCCCCAAACATCAAAGAGTTCTACCTCGTGGATGTTATTCATCGGCATTTCATTTCTCCACGAGATATTGTCGGTTCTTTGGCAACTGTCACATCTCTCTACATAGGCTTTTGCATCCTTGAAGATAGATGGCCAAAAGAATCCGGACTGAAGCACTTTAAATGTTGTTCGACGTGCTCCGAAGTGGCCGCCATACTTGGAATCATGGCATGCAGACAAAATCTGAAGGTGCTCATGCTCTCCCACACACTTTCGAATCACCCCATCACTACAAATATGGAAGAGAAACGGATCTTCCCAAACATACGTGCGGGTGTCACTCAAAAACTTCTTCTTTTGGTTAGATGACAATCCTTCTGGTATAATGCCCGTGACAAGGTAGTTTGCCAGATTAGTAAACCACGGCACACATGTTTCCCGAGCTTCCACTTGCAACACTTGCTCGTCGGGAAATTTTTCGTTGATCCTTTTCTTTCTCTCATCTTCCGTCTCTTCCAATCCCTCTAGTCTAGAGAGATGATCAGCTACCAAGTTCTCGGTCCCATTTTTATCTTTAATCTCCACGTCAAACTCTTGTAGTAAAAGAATCCATCTCACCAACCGAGGCTTTGCATCTTTCTTATTCATTAAATACTTGATAGCTGAGTGATCCGTGAACACTACCACCCTCGTGCCATGTAAGTAAGCACGAAACTTCTCAAAGGCATACACTACTGCTAGCATTTCCTTTTCCGTCGTGGTGTAATTCAATTGAGCTTCATTGAGTACTTTACTAGCATAGTACACGGCATGTAGGACCTTATCTCTCCTTTGGCCTAAAACGGCCCCCACAGCGTAGTCCAAAGCATCACACATCAACTCAAATGGTTTCGACCAATCAGGTGTGATAATAATAGGAGCTTCAACTAGCTTTTTCTTAAGCAATTCAAATGCCTCAAGGCATTTATCATCAAAGACAAACTTGACATCCTTCTCAAGTAAGTTGCAAAGTGGCTTTGCAATCTTTGAAAAATCTTTTATAAAACGTTGGTAGAATCCCGCATGACCAAGGAAACTACGGATGCCCTTCACATTCGTTGGGGGAGGTAACTTCGAGATCACATCAATCTTCGCCTTATCCATCTCCAATCCCAACTCCGAAACCTTGTGTCCCAAAACTATGCCTTCCTTGACCATGAATTGACACTTTTCCCAATTAAGCACGAGATTCGACTCTTCACATCTTTGTAGGTCCCGTCTCAAGTTTTCTAAGCAGAGGTCAAATGAGGATCCAAAGACGGAGAAATCGTCCATGAAGATCTCCATGATGTCTTTATTCATGTCGGAAAAAATCGCCATCATGCAACGTTGGAATGTAGCCGGTGCATTGCACAACCCAAAAGGCATCCGGCGGAAGGCATAAGTACCAATAGGACATGTGAATGTCGTCTTTTCTTGATCTTCCGAGGCAATTGCAATCTGATTATACCCCGAGTATCCATCCAAGAAGTAGTAGTGAGAATAACCCGCAATTCGATCTAGCAACTGATCGAGAAATGGCAACGGAAAGTGATCTTTTCTTGTCGCCTTGTTCAGTCTTCTGTAATCCATGCAAACTCTCCATGAGTTTACCAATCGAGTTGCTAACACTTCATTATTTTCATTGACAGTCACGGTTATTCCTCCTTTCTTCGGTACACACTGCACCGGGCTAACCCACTCACTATCGGAAATAGGATAGATCATCCCAAACTTCAACAGTTTCTTCAGTTCCTTTTCCACCACTTCTTGCATAAGTGGGTTTAACCTCCTTTGTCTCTCTTTTACCGGCTTAGCTTCATCGTCCATCAAAATCTTATGCATACAAATTGCGGGGCTAATTCCTTTAATATCGGCAATGGACCATCCTAGAGCTTTCTTGTGTGACTTCAGTAGCTCTATTAATTTGAATTCCTCTTCATCATTCAACATCCCCGATACCACAACCGGTAAAGTTTCATCTTCGCCAAGGAAGACGTATTTCAGATTTGTCGGGAGTGGCTTTAATTCTAGCTTTGGTGGTACTTCGATTGAAGGTTTCACATCTGCCACAAAAGTATCCACAACACACTCATTCTCAAGACTTGGTTCATCAACTTGAGAATCTTCTATTTTATCAAAATCGACTTTAAGTGTCGAACCATAGTCTCTCTCCAAACTCTCTTTGTCATATACACTTCCTTCTATTCTTGCCGAGCAACACATCTTATCAAAAATGCACTTATCGAGGACGTCAACTCTAAAGCACGCTTTTGCATCATTATGGTGTTTCATTGCCTTTTCTACATTAATGGTCACCTGCTCACCATTAATTCTGAACGTGACAGAGTTGTCTTTAGCTCCAAGCAACACATACCCCGTGGCGAGGAACGGTCTACCAAATAGAATTGGTACCTCTTTGTCCTCGGCCATGTCCAAGACTATGAAATCAACGGGGATAACAAATTTATCAACCTTGACCAAGACATCCTCTACTATTCCAGTGGGCTTCACGATGGAATGATCAACCAATTGTAGAGCAATGTCGATGGGTTCCATCCTCTCCTCTAATCTAATTGCTCTAGCAGTTTTCAAAGCCATAAGTGAGATCCCCGATCCTTGATCTAATAGGCATTTTGTGAAGACTGTATTCCCGATCTCACAAGGAATCACACAACTACCGGGATCCCTCTTCTTTATTGGCATCATTCCCGATATCAGTTGTGAGCAATTCATGCTCAAAGCCACTATCCTGTCGTCTTGAAGTTTCTCCTTATTTGCCATCATGTCTTTGAAGAACTTGGAGAACTTGGGAAAGTTCGTAAAGAGGTCCACTAACGAGACATCCACATTCACTTTCCGGATCACGTTCATCATCCACTCAAAGCTTTTCTCTTTTGGAGCCCTCTTCTTCCTTCTGGGTGGATATGGTGGAGGAGGAATATGATCGGGGAAGTTGAACTTGCTTTTCGGATCTAATGCTGGACTTGTCAACATCTGTCTCTTTGATTCCGTTTCCACTATCTTCTTACCTTTCTCTTCTACTGAACACTTTCCACTTGCATCGGATTCTTCACCATGTTCCTTGCTGCCGGATGCAGCCTGTTCTTGACCATGTTGGGCCCCCTGCACCAACGCGGGACTTCCCTTACATGCCTCGTCCGCCCCTGTGTGCGAGGAATGCAAGCCTAACATCTCATCCGCCCCTGCGTGTGAGATGCCGGAAGTACCTTGGCCGTCCATTAATGGTGTCGAATCCAATTCACGACCATTTCTAAAGACCACTGCCTTACACTGTTCATTGCCTCTCGGGTTGGGTACAGTATTACTTGGGATGGTGTTAGGAATCCTCGTATGTGATGCCGTAGCTAGCTGTCCAATCTGAGTCTCAAGATTCCTCATTGTAGCATCGATCTGCCCAAACTTTTCCACCGTCTTATCTTTAAAGTTTTCATTCTCCTTTTGACTCTTAGTCATGAAAGAGAGAATCTGTCCCAATTGATCCTCTACCGATGGCTTCTTCTCATAACCCGGAGGTTGAGTGTTGTTCCTCCATTGAGTCCCCGAACTGTTGCTAGGACCAGCTTGATTCCAGTTTGCTTGTTGAGGTCTCCAATTCTGTTGATTGTTGTATTGGATGCCTTGGTTGAACCCTTGTCGATTGTTACCAATGTAGTTCACATCCTCCACTGGTGGTCCTTGAAGACTTGGACATTGATGCCCACCCTGGCACAACCCACACTTCATCACTGTCACTGCTTGAGGTTGAGGAGTCAGTTGAAGAGATTTCACTGCTTTTGTCATTGACGACATTTGAGTGCTTATATCCGCCAATTGGGCTTCTATTGCTGTCACTCTTTCCGCATCTTTGGTAGCACCAAATGTATCTCCTACCTTCTCAGCTGCTCTTCTTGGATTATGCCAATTCCTTTGATTATTGGCCAACCTTTGAAACAAGGCTCTCACTTCATCATGTGTTAAATCATCCAAGTTCCCATTCGAGCCTGCCGTGACTAGTCTCGTACCTTCATTGTTGAGCCCCTTGTAGAATTTCAAAAGGTCATGCCCCGGAGCTAAACTATGACTTGCGCATTTCCTTAGCATCTCTGTGAATCTCTTCCATGCTTCTGCAAAAGACTCATCATACTTCTGTCGGAATGAGGTGATCTCCTCACTCAACTTCTCGATCTTCATTGGGGAGTTATATTCCAAAAGGAACAATGTCTTCAGCTCTTGGAATGTTGCTATGTTGTAGCCCGGTAATGAATCATACCACCCTCTTGCTTTCTCCCTCAATGAGAACGGAAACAATGCCCTCTTAATCCGATGGTGCTCCACATTTGGAGGTCTATGAGAGTTGGTAAGCTCATAAAAGGCATTGAGGTGACTCACCGGATCTTCATCATCCCGTCTGTGGAAAAGATTTCCTCCGTTCACCAAACTAATGTAGTGAGGTGGAATGTTGATGTTATCATTTGCATAAGCGAACTCCCCCGGGTACTCAATTCCCGATCTAAGAGTGTCGCCAAACCTTCCCACATGTGGTGGTATCTCATTGTTATTCTCTGCCATTGATTCAGTATCCGACTCTTGATCTCTTTCTGCACTTAACCCAAAGAGTGAGTTACTTCTGATTGGACTCGGATAGTCCAGAAAAATCTCAAACTCTGAACCTCTGACCCTTCTTCTTCTTTGATAACAGAGTAGTCCAAACGGTGGTGTACCCTGTGACCGTGTGTGCATTCACTGTTTTTTTTTATTATTTTTAAAACCTGCGCAACAGAAAATACACCAAGCATAAACACACTATATTTCCCTATTACCGAAAGCGAGACCTCTCGACAACTTCGAGGTAAGTTCTATAAACAGTGTGTGCTTAAGTGAAACTAAAAAAAAAACTAAACTATCTAACCTAAACTAAGAGTTAGAAAAATGTCACCTAAAAAAAATATACTCCTTCGTCTTCAAGTACAGACGTGGTAGATGGCTATCACCTCTCAAGAACACGAAGTAAGTACCTACAAGAATAAAAAGAAAGATCAAATAAAACACAAAACACAAGCTTGAAGTTAAACAATCTATTGCCTTCCCCGGCAACGGTGCCAAAACTTGATGTGTAATTTTAGGTTTATTACAAAAAGATAATATAGCACTCAAGTTCAATTAATTAACCCAAATATTACCACTTCGCTGCAAGATTACAACTTCGTGTGTAGTAATTTAAGGTGTCGATCCACAGGGAAGGAAAGATTATTTAACTCTAAAACATAGAAAACACATACTAAAGAGGATTTTAATTTGAAGATTTTGATTAAAGATCATGTAACAACAATTACAAGAAATTAAATAAGCTAGACGAATGAAGAGAAGAAATTGTTACTCCAAACATTCACGGATAAAACATTGATTTATTCTAATATCCAACTCTATCTTATGAATTATGGGACTATGAAATCAATTCTCGATGCTAGCACTGAACATGCTCGACAAATAATAGTTTAAGAATAGTTGAACACATATTCTATAAACTAATTTTCATTAATCTATGGATCCTACGGAAGCGCGAGACTCAAAGATCAATTACTATAAGCACAAGAAATCCATTATCAAATTATCATTTGAACAAATCTAATTGATAATTCATCACCACAAGGATCTATCCTATTCAAAGTTAAAGAGACATTTGATTAGGATTATGGAACTACTACTAATGATGCACCAAAAGTAATAGATTCAAACAAGGAAATTGTGATGAAGACGTTCATAAGATAAAGAAGAACATAGCATAAATCACATGAATAATTTATTCGTCTATATGTTTGGAGCAACACTAAGATTTTTAGCCAATCATAATCAAACTAGGAGCAATTACAAATGGAAAGAAAATCCTTTGAACCATGGAGCTTAGAAGAGAATGAAGCTTTGACTTGGATAATTTTCTCAATTTCTTTTCCCAAGCTCTTGACCAAAAGTACACGTCACTTTCCCTTTTGCTTATCTTCTCCAATTCTCCAAAATTCCTCCTACTGATCACTCATCTCAATTTTGATAAACTTGAATTTCTCTCCAGATCCGTCTCGATCTCTCAATTCTCCCTCTGTAAAAACATGTCTCCCCCCATTCCTTTTTTCTCAAGTCGTCCTTTTATTCTTCTCCGAACCCTCCAAAAACTGACGAGAAACTGCCTAGTTGCGTTAGAGTTGAACTACCCGGCCGGGTGGAATTTTACAACTACAAAATCACCCGGCCGGGTGACAGAAATTCGACCCTTCCTGGACTCCTTACGCCTTGCGAATCTCACCCGACCGGGTGGATTTTTCGGTACAAAACTCACCCGGGCGGGTGATACGTTCTGGAGTTCTCACGCCTTGAAGAAATGACCCGGGCGGGTGGTGCGATGGCTGCTGTAAAACTTACCCGGGCGGGTGGTTGCTGCTGCTGCGAAACTGCAGCTGTTCGGAGCATTGGGTGTTCATTTCCAGCGGGATTCCGGCAAGACTCTGCCCTCCACGTTGCTGCACTCCTCTAATTGATTGTCCACAACTTATGATTCAACTTTGTGTGCTATCCTTCTCCTTTTGCAGCCAATGGAAACTTATGTGGATGATGAAGCAAAATTGACTCTTCATGGGCTTGTACAGGTACAGTGACATCAAGCTGACAGATATGGAGAAGAACCGGAAGTTAAATGACCTTCTTGATGCCTTGGATTTCAAAATTGAAGGCGTAAAAATTGAATATTTGATTTGCATCAATAACTACATGAATGAAGTACGAAACCTACTGGAATGAATAATTTACTATAAGGAAATAAGCTCATCAGTTCTTCTTCTTCTTCTTCTTCTTCTACTTCCATATCTTGTCGCAATTCCTTGAATCAAGCCGACCAACCTCGCCACATTTGACACATTTACAGTCGGGCTTGGACATATTCTTTATTTCTTTCTCAAGTCGTGAAACTTTCTGACTACTTCAACCCTTGGCGCTATTTGAATGAAGTAATAGAACAGAAAATGAAGTAATAACCTAGTCAAATGAAGTAATAACCCAGGTGAATGAAGTAATAATCTAACTGAATGAAGTTATAGCCTAGGTGTTTGAAGTAATATATAAATCTAAATAATGACGATTTCCAGACTTTCTTCTCCACTCAAAAATGCCTCAAATCAATCGCAACGACTGAAGAAGGTGACGCTGCTCTGTAGCTTCTTCCTCTTCTCAGCCTCTGACGGCAACTCGTCCAGCATCCCCTCCAGCCTATTCTCATAACCTCATCAATTATCTTCTTATGTACCACCTTCCCTATGCTGAACAGCAAGTGCAACACCATGTTATCTACCATCCTCTTCAAAATGTAAATGAAGTAAGAAACTACATGATTGAAGTACAGAAGTAAGGGAATGAAGAACATAATTATCCGAATGAAGTAAATTTGGAACAGAACTACTTGAACTAAATAGAACAACTAGCCTCAACATCGAATTTTCCTCTTTAAATGTTGTTCAATATTAGCCTGTAATACTGCATTGGGTACCATATTTAGTTAATTTTAGAGATCTTAGTTCATTTTTGAGATCTATTGATTATTGATAAGTGAATGAAAAATGGAAAATAAGTCATTATAAAAACACTATAATAAAGAAAAAATAAGTCATTATAAAAACACTTCAGTCTATTCTCTTTAAGCTTGCAAAAAGTTTTAACAAATTCAAATTCAAAATGTAAATGAAGTAAGAAACTAAAGGACTGAAGTACAGAAGTAAGAGAATGAAGAACAGAAATATCCGAATGAAGTAACAAAACAACCAGCTTCAACATTGGTTTCTCCTCTTTTACTTGTTCTTCTCCTCCTGTATCTTGTCACAATTTCTTGAATCATGCCGACCAACCTCGCCACATTTTCCACATTTCCGACCAGGCTTGGACATCTCTCTCATTTCATTCTCAAGCAGGGAAAGACGTCGACCGGAACCTTTGGTTCTGACGACATCTGGCGGATGAACATCTATTTGACTAGGGACGTGTGATCCATAAAACTTCTCAATCATTAGTCTCTTTTCACTAATTGACAACACATTTCCCTCACCAAGTACTTCTTTTCTCCCTTCAGCCATAATTTGTGTAAATGTTCGACTTTTATCACCGTCTCCTTCAATAAGTCGTGCAATATTATAAAAATCTCCATGCATATCCCTATACTCCTGCTTCGTCTCATCGACAACAATAAATGTTTCAATATCATCATCAAACCCACAATGCACAGCCTTGACAAATTTAGACTTCAACCAACGTCCTCCATGTAATTCATTAGGGATTAATTTCATTTTTTTGTTTCTTAAGACCCAAAAATGTGACTGCATACAAGCCCAATCCTCCCAAACATCTTACAACTACATGCATATGAATCAAAAGATGTGGAGTATGACACAGTCCAGTTCTTCGAGAACTTGTCATTGACTACATAAATCTCATTCTTACCAATGATTGACACTGTCACCAAGTGACATTGTCAACTGCTTCCTCAATCTCACTTTGAATTAGTTTGAAACCACTATCACTATATATTGTCGAAGCATGCTTCTCGATGGCTGAATTTGTTTTCAAAGTTGGAATTGTGTTAAAATCCAAGTATTCTAGCCTATTGTTGTTGCTCCTTTGGCCATCCAATGCATTGTTGTAATTCATAAGAAATTCAACAAGATTAGAACGAAACTTGGAGTACCTCTTGAAGAATATGTTCTGAGATTCAGATATTGATGTGGTCTTTATTAGTGAACTCATTGGAAAATCCCTAAAGAATGCAGACACCTGCAGTTCATTAGTTAACAAATATGCTTCAAAATAATGACAGAAATGCTTCAGCGTATAGAAAATATGTTTCCAAAGAAGGATACATACCCAAAATTTTCGTGAGGCAAACATCGAGGATAACCACTCATTGTCCTTAAGCCCATATTTTTCCATTACTTTATTCCATTCTTCATCAAATTCTTCAGGCTCTATCAACTCAGACCACACACAATTGTTTAACTCCTTTTTCAAGTCTTCATTGCCAAGTAGATTCTTTGGTAACTTTTCCATAACCTTAAACACGATGTGCCACATGCACCATCGATGTCTTGTATCAACAAGGACTCTTTCCACATCAACCTTCATTCCCAAATCCTGATCAGTAATGATCAATTTTGGTGCAGAACCCATACATTTGACAAAACGTTCAAACAACCATGAGAAGGAATCAGCGTTTTCTTTAGATAATAAGCATGCACCAAATGCTACAGGTCTCCAATGGTTGTCTTTTCCCGTGAACGGTGCAAATATCATGCAGTACCTGTATTACAATTCATCAAAAAGGAGGTTATAAATAGTTCATTCTGTAAGGTATATACTTCAGACATTAAGAGTTTTATTACATCCCAGTAAGAATTCTAAATACTTCTGCACTCACATCATTCCAGTGGACTATTAATTCATTATTGACTATTACTAGTACATTCTGTTGAGTTATTGAAAGAAACATGTGTTGAATCATGTGAAACCTATTGGAATGAACTAAAATCCTATTTGAATTAAGTAATGACACATTTGAATGAAGTAATAAACCTATTGGAATAAAGTAAAAATATGTTCATTTCCAATTTATTACGTAAGATGGAATGAAGTAATACACTTACTTGAATGAAGTATAAACGTACTAGAATGAAGTAAAAATATATTCATTTTAAATTTATTACGTACTGGATTGAAGTAATAAACCTATTGGAATGAAGTAAACACCTACTAAAATGAAGTAATACCTACTGGAAATAAGTTCTTCACTGGTATTTTTCAATTTATTAGCACAATATGTTATACGTCAATATTAATAGTCATTTGATTCTTTTCATTTCTAATAGTATTATTCATTCATTATATATTACTTCATTTAACCAAGCTATTACTTAATTCAGATAGTTCCATCACTTCATCTATTAGTTTGTAATTTATTACTTCATTTATTTGTTTTCTGACAATATAATGATACATTTATTTGTTTGTAATTTGTTACTTCATTCCAGTAGTTTTGATACTTCATTTCAGTGGTTAATTACTTCATTACATGTGGTTATAACTTCATCAAGTACGTTATTTAGTTCATTACAAATATAATTTTTCGCAAACTATGCATACAACACGGTTCAATTCATATTACTTCTTTACTTGATGTTATTACTCCATCAAGTGCATTATTTAGTTCATTAAAATTATAATTCTGAACAAACTATGCATATAATACAATTATGTTCATATCACTTCATTATTTGAGGTTATAACTTTATCAAGTACGTTATTTAGTTCATTACAATATTAATTCTTCGCAAAATATACACACAACGCAGTTCTCCAACTGTTCTTCTCCACTCCCCAAAATTCCTTCAATCTACAGCGACGATTTCCACCAGAAATCCTTCAAAATCAAACCGGATGACGATAAATTGTTCTTGAAGCTTCTCTAGCCCGAATCAAGCAATATATGCATTTCTTTTTGGAAAATTCTCCCAAGGAGTATCTTTATTTTGCACTGTATGCTTGCCAGTAATCTGCATCACAACTAAACAATATGAAACAAGAAGAAACACACACAAAGATTAACACAACCAATCATATAACTCAAATGTCGTGGATTTGGCAGAATTATTTTCTCACTATTATTCAATTCAGTCAAAAATATCGAGCCTCCTCGTGATGGAGATTTTCCAGTGCTAAATTGGATAAACTAATTAAGGTTGAAAGCTGCTAAAGTGGAATATGCACAGCTCAAAACAACAGCCAATTTGGCTAAAATTCAGAAACTATAAAACAAATTAGGATTCAAACAAAAGCCCCAACGTTTCAGAGAAAGAGATAGATAGATAGAGATAGAGAGAGCAAAATTCTTATGGAAGTAATATTCAAACAAATTTCATAATCTGCAAACAATCGAGAACCATAGATGTATAACTACATCATAGTTGTTGTTTGCCCTAAATATGTGACTTAGGTGAATGACCTAGTCAAATGAAGTAATAACCTAATAAAATGAAGTAATGACATAACCAAATGAAGTAATATAGAAATCTAAATAATGACGATTTCCACACTTCTTCCCCATTCTTTCTTGCCTTCAATCAGCCTTCTCCACGCTGCTCTTGCAGCTTCTTCTTCTTAGCCATCAATGACAGCTCGTCTGACATCCTCTCCAGCCCATTCCTTATGGCCCCATGACCTTATCAATTATCTCCTTTTGCATCTCCTTATTCACAATCTTCCATGTGCTGAACCGATAATGTCGACGTTGTCGGAGTTGTTCTCTGTCAATTCCTCGATGATGTAATCTCGATTTCGTAATTGATCGATTTTCCAGCGGAGTGCTTGGAGGCAAGCAACTTGAGGGATCCGTAGGGAAGTCTCTATCTGAAAAACGAGAGGAACTCCTGATTGACAGCACCAGTGACTCCGGCGATGGCGACGGAGGGGTTGTCCTTGCAGAGAGACATGCTGAAGGCAAACGAGGAATTGGGGTAGGGGACGGTGAGAGAGAATTGTAGAGATAGAAGTGGGTTAGATTTGGGAAGGGATGAAGAACTGCATATTCCGGAAATACCTTTTACCAATTTAATTAAATAAAAAAATCAGATAAGGTATAATTATTAATAACCATTAGATGTGATTAATGAGTGGATGAGATTTGGTATCTAGTTCGGTCTTTAAAATTGGTTCGACATTGATCACAACTCTAAGATGATAATCTCATATATAAGATAAGATTTGTATATTTTAACACACATTTAAACATATAGACCGAAATAAACGTTGCATCTCCACACGCAAGGTAACAAGACAAGAGATAAGACATTAATAATTGATGTGAGTCGGAATGAACATTAAATTTTCATTCGTGAAATAGACAATACAAGAGATAGACTGAACATCACCGACTTGGTATTACTCTAATACTCCATCTGTTCCATTGTAATGGAGGCGTTTCTTTTCGGCACGTGTTTTAAGAAAAAATGTGTTAAGCGAGTTAAGTAAAAGAATAATAAAATATGAAATGAAAAAGGTAGAGAGATGAAGAGAAAATAAACTTAGAGAGAGTAAAGTAAGTAAGAATAAATGTGTTGACTTTTACTAAAAAGAGAAATGACTCCACTATTATAGAACGTACCAAAATGTCAAAATGACTCCACTACTATGGGACGAATGGAGGACTATATTAGAAATATTAGTAAACCCTTTGGCCCTAAGAGCATTAGCAGTGGGGAGCCCTAAGGGACGCCCTAAAGCCCGCCCTATGCACCGCCACGTCAGCATTTTATCCTCCTACCCTTCCACCTGCAGTGGGGCGCCATAGAAGCCGCCCTAAAGGCCGCCCTATAGGTTTCACTATTGTTTTGTTAATTAATTTAAATGTTTTCAAATATGTCAATGCAAAATAATTAAAAAATACCACGATTATTTAAAAACGGCAAGTCCTACATTGATTAAAAAAAAGTTTTACACGAGTTAGAAATGAAAAAAAGTTGACTACTCTACAAAAGTCCCAACTTGCGGCGCAGCTGATCGATCATCCCCTGGAGGTATTCGGCTTTGGCCGGGTCTTGACATTGCATGAGGGCGTTGTGCGTGTCCAACAACGTCCTCCGGTTGGTGGCCGATGCCAACTCTGCGTAGGCAAGTGCCGCCGGGGTCGGGGTCAGGATCGGCGATGGGGGGCGGCCGCGGCTTGCGAGGAGGATGTCACCTTCACCTTCCCCTTGTTCTTCGCAGCCTTGACGCCAATGGGACGTCGAGAAGACACCGGTGTGTCGAAACTCTCCTCCTCCTCCTCGTACATCGTCCGGTTGAGGTCTACCGGATATGCGCTGCTTTCGCTGCTTGTGTAAGCACCGGCTTCGGTGGTCCTCGTCCTTTTTGGCGCAGCCGATGGCAGAATCCCGCCCTGGAACTTCTGTTTGTCCTTCAAGAGCGCCCAGATGTTGAAATGCTTGAAGTCGCCGTACATTGACTGGTACGACAACAATGCTCTATCGCGCACATCGCTCAAGCTCTCGCCACTTCCCTGCTCCCTCGAGCACTTCTCGTACTCCGCCGAGAATAGGTTGACTTGCTTCTTCACCTGATCCCAGTGCTTGCGGAGCTGCTCCCTATGGCACTTGTACGCGCTCGGTGGCTTCACCTCATTGTAGCGCTCGGCGATGCGCTCCCAGTACGCAACCTGCTTTTGGTTGTTCGCGAATACCGGGTACTCCAAAATATCCACCCAACACCTCGCTAAGACGAGGGTTTCATCCGGTTGGTAGTTCGTCCTCCCGGGGGCATACTCTTCATTCGTTTCCGGAGGTGGCACCTTGTACGCCCGGTGCCGGTTCCGCTTCTTTCTGGAGGCGGTGGAGGGGGCGGTAGAGGGCGCGGTGGGAAGGGGCGACGGGGCTAGTTGGAGACGGCTCAATGTCAGACAGACTGTAAGAATCCGTACTGAATTCGGGATCGTACTGCGTGTTGGAGTCGGACGGCCGATATTCATCAGGGTCTGTACCCGGCCAACATGCACCACCCCCAAACATCGGACTATTCAGACTTGGGTATTCACCGTAATCTATTTTATAGTGTAATTTGAGTGTGGAAAAGTGAATGGAAAGGTTACAAATGAAGGTGGGATATGAGGTATTTATATAAATAAATTTTTCGGAATAAAAAAAACATGTTGCATCATCCGCTCCATCGTCAGCGTATCGTCTGCGGACGATGCATCGGGCATCGTCCGCGCACCCACAGTGAGCGGACGATGGCGCGCCCAAGGCATCGGGCGGCCTATCGTCCGCCCCATTGCGGATGCTCTAAAAAGGTGTTACTATAAACTTCTGGTTGACCACGGATTTTAATGCAGTATGTAAAGTAAGCGAGGAAGAGAAAAGTAGTGGAGAGTATGGTTAACATTATTAGTAGTGTTGTTTGATTTACAAAATTATAAAGCTTATACTTTTCAGGATCAAAAGGGAAAATAAGTTAATATCTATAAATCTTATCTCACATCAATTTGACAATGATTATGTATCACCTATATAAATATAGATAACCTTAATTCCCCACCTTTAAGGCCTTTTAAGGAAAGCGTGTAGCTCATTTCTGATTAATATATCCACAAAAATCTATCCTCGTTTATTTTCAATAAGATTTTTTATCAAATAAAATGAAATTCATTTTTGACTGAGTATTATTTATTTTCTATCTTCTCATACTTTTTTGCAAAAACTATCAAATAAATATGCTAGTACTCCCTCCGTTCATGATTAATGTCTCATATCTAACCAACATGGATTTTAAGAAATTATTTGACTTTATAAAATGAAGTGAGTAGAAAAGTTAGTGAAATGTGTGTCCTACTTTTATATATTTCCTTCGTCCGTGAAATGTTGTTCAGTTTTATCGTTGTAGACCGTCCGTGAAAAGTTGTCCACTTTGTTTTTTTTACTATTTTTGGTAAATGGACCTCACTTTCCACTAGCTCTTTATACTCACATTCTATCATAAAACTAATATATAAATGCGGGATCCTTATTGAGTCATTTCTCTAACTTCTTTCAACTCAAGTTTCTTTACATTTTTCAAAGCTCGTACCGAGTCAAATTTGGATAATATTTCCTGAACGAATAGAGTATTGATTTTATAATAAAATGTTAGTAGAATAATTACTTGAATGTAGGGTTCACCTACTAAATATAGTAAAAGTGAAATATGATATTTATTGGAAGGACAGAAATGGGACATCGAGTACTTTGTATCGAAATAGTAAAATAATCATAAACTTTACTCTTTATTATTTTCATCTAATATTATAAATGAGTCACTCATCCCTTAAAAGGGCTCATAAGGGGGAGGGTTATCCACACTTATATAGAAGAGATATGATCATCGGGTTATCCACACTTATATAGAAGAGATAAGATCATCACCAAGCCGATGTGGGACAAGATATTAGAATTTTAACACGCCCCCTTATGTGTGGGCCGGAATGACACATCGGACTTCCATCACGTGGATAGGCAAGAGAAGAGATAAAGAAAATAAACTCCATCATCGACTTTGGGCCGGAATGACACATCGGACTTCCATCACGTGGATAGGCAAGAGAAGAGATAAAGAAAATAAACTCCATCATCGACTTGGGCCCGCTCTGATACCATATTTGAAATGAGTCACTCACCCTTTAAAATGCCTCATAAGGGGGAGTGTTATCCACACTTATATAGAAGAGATATGATCACCACCAAGCCGATGTGGGACAAGATATTAGAATTTTAACATCTAACTCAAAAAATTGAAAATCTATTCTAACGTCTATATTTTACAATACGCGCGTATCTCTTTGAGAAATTAGTACTAGCATTTTCGCATTCGAGAACCCCACGTCGACCTCTCCCTACAGTCACGTCGCTGCAATTCGTCCAATTGTGACCGCCATCCACTTCTCCACTCCTTTTCCTAAAAAAACTTAAAAACATTAGCATATTTGACGATTACATGGACGAAATGTCTGAAATCAAATCGATATGATTTGAGAAATAATTTGCCAGTATATAAAAAATGCAAGTTCAGACAGCAATTGAGGGGTACCTGATGTTTCCTTGGAGGAGAAGAAAAACCACCGCCGAAGGCTAATTCTCTGTCGTAACGAGCCCTAGTTTGCGGATTAGACAGCGTTTCGTAGGCCTCATGTACCTTAATAAATCTCCTGGTGTACTCGTCCACTCTGTCCGGAGGGGAAACGTCGGGATGGTACATTCTTGCCATCCGTTTGTAAGCTTTTTTAATGTCGGAAAACTTGTTCACGTTCTCTGCAATTCCCAGCAGTTCGTACAGTGTTTCCTTGGTTTTGGCGGCAGATATTTGGGCCGTGGAGCAGGGCCTCGGCGCCCCGATTCGGTTTCGCTCCGAACTGAAGGAGATCTGTTGGGGGAAATGTATTTTGGGAGAGTGCTTGGGTTTTGAGTGAATGCAGACCGTTGGATTGGTGCTTGAGATAATAATTGTCGAACTCATTTTTCTTTTTTTGCTGTGAAGTGTTTTTTTATATTTATTTATGGTAATACTTCATTTATTTAGGGAAGTATTTATAGGAGAAAGAGAGCGAGCAATCGCGGTCCGGGCTGGGCCTGGCCCGCATTTATGCCTATTGTTTATACATTTCTATATCTATGTCTAATTATTCATGTATGGACCACATTAATTTATCTCATTTGTCAATACACGTACGTTACTTTAGATTTTAGATACAGCCTGGGCTGGGTCACACGTAACAGCCCATTGAATTTCTGATCAAGTCTTATTCAGCCAATTGATTACTAACTCCGTCTCATAATAGGAGTCACCTCTAGTATGCGCATGAATTTTAAAAAATATTAAGAAAAGTGGTTGAGAGAAAGTTAGTGAAATATAGATTCCATTTATAAATATTAATTTTAAATGATATGTTAGTGGAATGAGTTAGTGGAATGTGTGGCCTCTTTACCCTTTATGGTAATTATGAACCGGGATTTCTATTCGCTAACGGAGGGAGTACTATACAAAGAATATATTACTACACTCCATCCTCGAAAAATAATCTTATTTTATCATTTTAGAATACTCATAAAATTTATTTTTAAAAATAAAAAAAATTTATCGCATATTTTACATACTTTTTTTCTTTTTCTTTCTTACTTT
Source organism: Salvia splendens (assembly GCF_004379255.2). Classification (NCBI taxonomy): domain Eukaryota; kingdom Viridiplantae; phylum Streptophyta; class Magnoliopsida; order Lamiales; family Lamiaceae; genus Salvia; species Salvia splendens. The sequence goes on from NC_056033.1 coordinate 13,772,812, forward strand.
ACTTATTTTTCTCATTCTCTCTTATTGATGTAGTAATTTCTCATTAAAACTCTATTATTTACAAATATAATTATTTTTTATAGACGATATGAACTATTCAAATTTGCATTGCTAATATGAAAGCCTAGTTTGTAATTCAGAGCCCTACTTATCCGTAATTTCGTTGTGCGATGATAATTCGATCTTACTGATATGGAGTAATTAACAGTGGTACCTTTTTCGTATGAGACATCGTAATCCGTAATTACTCTGCAAATTAAATAATCTTAAAGGCTATAGTTGAAGTATAATTTGGTTGACATTGACATTTTATCGATAAGGTTATTGTGATCAAGATAGAACCATTCTTAAACGTAGAATCATTCTTAAACGTAGAACAAATGCCAAACGGAGGTCGTTAGATCTTTTAATCCAATGGTGTTGATTTGCACAACAACTTCTCATTACAACCAAAACTATTATTAATTGGTGAATGCAGATAAGTGAAAAAATAAAGCATGCATGGACTCTTCTTCATTTCATTCATTCTTCCATCAACATGTGAGTTTTTTCACATGTTGAGTCCGGAATGTCGTGAAAACATAGTCTAATATGTATGATTTTTAATCTTGACCGTCATTTTTTCCTCATCCAATGAATAAAATATGTAGAGTTCTAGGTTCTACACTTAAGAATGGTTCTATCTTGATCACAATCCTTTATAGTTATCCATCCCATTTTATTTGTTATTAAATCATGCGAGTAGTTTTTTTTTTTTACTTTTTTTGGTTGCTTTCTTGTAGGCTCACATCAATTAAGGGTTTTATTTTATGATTTTTCTGTTGACATTTTGTTTTATGATTTTTCTGTTGACATTTTGATTGTCTGATTAATATTTTATTATTAGTGACTAATTTAATCGGGGAAACAATTTTTTCTAATCTTTTATAGTTAATACTGTAATAAAATAACACATAGTTTGATTTGATGTGTCCCCTGTTTTTAATGGTAAAATGGGTTTAGAAAGTGGTTTTAAGGGTAAAACAAATCAAATAATAGTAGATGATTAGACAACTAATTCAAGTAACTAAATTTATACTCTCTTCGTTCCACAAGAATATGCCTTATTTCCTTTCTATTTTGTCCCACAAGAATATGCACTTTCTAATTTTAGAAAGTTTTCTCACTCTAATGAGGTGGGACTCATTCTCCACTAACAATACTTTAATTACTTTTTCTTTCTACCTCTCTCTTCTTATCAATTTTACATTAAAACTCGTGCCGTTCCTAAAGTGCATATTCTTTGGGGACGGATGGAGTATAAAGTATTCCCCCGTCCCATAAAGATATGTGCACTTTCTATTTTCGTTCGTCCCACAAAAATATGTGCATTCCATTTCTAGAAAGTTATATCAATTTAATAATATAAGTCTCACTATCCACTAACAATACTTTGACCATTATTCTCCTATTCTCTATTACTTTACCAATTTTTTTTTAATTCTCATGACATCTCAAATACACATATTTTTTTGGGAGAGAAGGGAGTATATAAAGTTGTACATGCACATGATGTCCCTAAATTTTAATTAAATTGAATTAAACTTGTCATATCTTACATTTTGACAAATTGTTTGAAAGGTTGTTTTTTTAATGGTAATCTTACATCGATTTAACTTAAATATGGCAAGAGGTAAATTAATTACTAGTAGTATGTTTTACCTAATCTTTCGGCCGTTTCTAAGAAATTACCCACCCAGCACATTGTTTAGATTTTATCCCCCTCTCAGATATAAATGTTAGTTATTGGTCATTCTCAAAATATTGTTCTATTGAAAATTATGTCTACATCAATAAATAATTTTAAAGTATGAGTACCACCTTCAATTTTTAGTCCTTCACTTTTTCATAATATCATTTGTGACTACTATTCTTTGAAAATATCATCACATATTTTTAAACTTTGATTTAATATAGATAAAATGACTTTTGCACTTTTCAGATAAAAAATACTCTTCAGCCCTTAATTTTATATTTATCAAATTATTAGTGGTATTATTTCTTCTTTAAAAATAGAAACATTATGGTGCCATCCATGGTTTTAATACTCCATAGTTGGTAAAATAAGATAGAGCAAGAGAAAAATAGATAAGAGCAAGAGAAAAATAGATAAAGTAAAAGAGAATAAAGAAAATGCAGTAGAAATAGTAAAAGAGAATAAAGAAAATGCAGTAGAAATGATGTCAGTGAATTATGAAATGCATATTATTAGTTGTGTTTTAATGATAAAAATTGTAAATAAATTAATATGCAGGGATAGTATGTTCAAAATTTTCCTAAAATATAGTAAATTTTAATGTTTTCAGCAATTTTAAAGACAATATTAAAATAGTTTTTATTTTTAAAGAAGAAGGATAACATCATTTTTTCTAATCTCCCTTCTTTTCTTTACTAGTATTTCTTTTTCATCCCTTCTTATATCTTCTCTCTCTTACTCTCATTTTTCTCTCTTTTATTTTTCACTCCTTTGTTCTCTTTGTTTTCTGTTTCTCGGTAATTTTCCTCACATCTTCCAATTCATTTTGCCGAGAAAAAGTTTCAAGTAAATAAATATATAGATGCATTAAATACTGTGAACAAATAAAATAAAAGGCAAAAAAATGTCTTTGTATTAATACATTTTGTTTCATTAGATTCTTTTACAGTTTTGGTTCATCAAATCCTTATACCAATGTATTTTGTTCATTACATATTTTATAATTTTTTTTGTTCCATAAGATTCTTATATTAATGCATTTGATTTAAGAGGTTTTTATACTTCTATTTTAAATGTAGTTGGATCTTTATATGATACACTTCAAAATTTAATTAAATTTTTTGGTGTTAATTAAATTTATTTTTTTTCTCGAATTTATTTTGAAAATTAATTCAGTTGGAATATTAACTTAAAAATCATTGAAAATTTAAAATTTTATCGATATCCCTCATTATCAATTAATAAATTTAACACTTTCCCAATTATTTTTGAATCGACAAAAAATCGCTTAAAGACATGTGGCGATATTTTGAATAAATAAGGGTCGCGAATAATATTATAGCAAAATTCGAAGCCAAAATGTTGTTATCTCAACAATTTCATAAAGTTATATTCCCTCCGTCCCACTTAAGATTTCCATTTTTATTTTTACTTTGTCGCACTCGTGAAGTCTATTTTTTTATATTTATAAATAAATCCCTCTTAACTTATGTGGTTGTTAAAATATTAACTACCTTTTATTCACTACTTACTCTACTTAATAACTCATCCTAAAATCTTGTGTCACTCAAGAATGTGAATATCTTGAGTTGGACAACGAGAGTATTATATTTTGCGTATATGTATCGATTTTTTACACTCTGATATTCATTAATTGTTTGTTCAATGTCTTTTTGTACTCCCTCATTCCCTGAAAATTTGTCACTTATTTTCATTTTCGTCTGTCCCTAAAAATTTGTTACCTTTCACTTTTACCATTTTTAGTAGTGGACCCAATACTCCACTAACTCATTATCACTAACATTTTATTATAAAACCAATATATAAAAGTATGACCCATATCCTACCAACTTTTTCAACTCACTTTCTATTACATTTCTTAAAACTTGTGCCGGGTGAAATGGCGACGAATTATGGGGGACGGATGGAGTATTAATTACACGTTAATTGAGATATAATACATGTATTCAAATCACAACTGTATATGAATTGACATTTATGCATTAATTACACATTAATTGAGGTATGCATTATTCAAATCACAACCATATAGAGATTGATACTTATTCTTTTGCTAAGAACGTGTTAAGGGAAAAATAAATAAATTAAGAAGGTTTATTTTACCTTTACCATCTCAAAAAGGTAATTATACTACCTTATTAAAAAATAGTGGACTTTAAGAAATGAATGTAAATTAAAAAGGCAAATAAAAATAAATATTTTTTTACATTTTGTGCCAAGAAGAAGTACAGATGTCTTACCAAAATGAAAAAAAAAAAGGAATAATACCTCATCAACTACCATTTACACTGGTGCATGAATTTTATGAATAAAAGGTAAATATGATAGTTATTTCTTTTTACCTCCTCATTTATCATTTCCCTTAGAGATGTCATCAGTATGACCAGGATTGTTCAATTCCGATGCGGTGGGATTAACAGCATGCACAACGGTGCGCTAAGACTATGCCTAATTCCAAAAGCACGTTGCGCGTTTAACTGCTAAGGGCTTGTCTAGTAGCCTTGAAATGGAGTGAAATCCCAATTCCAACACGCCTATTCCACCGTTTGGTACGCTGAACACCAAACGGCCGACCTGGGAATCATCCGCCGGGTTTCAGCCTTACATAGACTACTATCGGTGAATCTGTGTCAACTCTATCAAGGTGAGGAGCTGGTATTAGATTTGGGAGTCCGTCGATTAGGCTGAAAATTGCACAATTGTACCAATTTGCCCTCCGAAGTCGGTTCTTCCTCTCATTTTGGTTACCGTTGGCAGCTCAAATTCCGTCGTCGCGACTTCACCGGTCTCCAACTCATTTAATTTCCGGTTCCGTCGTATTACCATCGTCCGGGTATGTCTATTTGTAGTGTTTTGTTGTTCGATCTGTTTGTTTATACAATGAAGATGTATTTGGTGTTGATGTTTGAATTGGGTCCGATTTGAACCAATTAGTTTCTGCATATGTAGCTTAGTAATTTGCACTGTCGAATTGCAGTTTTTGGAAGGACGATCTGTTGGTTTATGTTTTGAATATGGATTTAGTCTGGTTGTGATGTTGCATTCGTTCTGCATTTGTGCCAATTTTGCGAATTTGTCTTCAATAAGGCTGAGTTGCATTATTGATTTCGTCCTGCAAAAACCATTGTTACTCATTTTTAGATAGATTGTTGTGCATCTAAGTTGCCTTTCCTTACTGCCGTATTAGTTCGAATTTGAGGTTTATTGGATTTTGATCTGTTGGTCAGATGGGGTGTGCGACGCTAATCAGATCCCAGACCTGAGAGGGTAATTTAGTCAGATGACATTTTGTTTCCTTCACTCTCTTGTTGAACCAAACGCTGGAAATAAGCCCAGACAACCTACATGGGCTGAACCAAACAACCTACTATCCTATCCACCAAATCAAGAAAGCCCATTAACCATGAAAACATGTTAATAGTTGTGGTGGCTACCAGACGCCCCCTAAGAACAGTGTTGCGATGAGTGGTACGCGTATGCAGTGCAAAGAAGCACCCAAGAGCACGCAGGAGGGTGCCTATGATTCTACATAATTGAATTGAAAGGAATTAAATTATAATTCCAATCATTAAAGGTTATGTAATTAATAGCATAAAATTTAAATTTTAAGAAAATTTGCATACACACACCGAAAAAACACATTGAAAGCATAAACACACATTGCACTACACACACATACACAATTCACACACATGCATCACACTCAAAATCACTGAAAACACACACTGCCCTTTAACTCACTGAATGCACACTCATGTTAATGCACTAATTTCCCAGTCTCTACCTTCTCTTATTTTTTTCTGAATTAATGATTCGTAGCATTTCAATTAGTACAAGATCATAGTATTATTTTTTTACTTTAATTCTAATACATCGTAGTATCAAACCACCTTCGTCTGCATCAAACTTATTCAACGAAAATTTATGAATAGTACTTTATCTATGAAAAACAAATCGAGACATATTTGTGTGGGCCTAGAGAAAAATGTATTATTATTTGTGGGCTTATCATCTTGATTGGGCTATGTATTTATCATTTTTTATAAGCTTTATAGACTGTTTATAACAGATCAAGCAAATCATTTAACTAGTCATTTTTATTATTTTTTCCTTATTTCACATTCTCAATATTTTTCCATCTTTACCTGACCTTTCTTTGGTAATTTATTAATGGCCATCCAATTCACTCATTTTTATTACTAATTTTTAATTATTTTTTCCTTATTTCACATTCTCAATATTTTTCCATCTTAACCAGATCTTTCTTTGGTAATTTATTAATGGCCATCCAATCCAATATTATATACTTTCTTCGTCCATAAAAAATAGTCTTATTTTCTTCTTTTTGTGTGTCTATTAAAATTAGTCTTTTACTACAATAAAAAGAGTGAACTTTAAATTTGATCCATGAAAAATGCATTTACACCTTTTAGGTCTCTGTAAAACGCAAAAATATCATTTGAGATCATTTTTCCCCTAAGCCTTAAAATCGCACAAATGTCAAATTCATTTATCTAAATTCTAAACTCACTTTTTCTCTCGTTCACCTCTCTTCTCAGTTCTTTCTCATCAATTTTCATGTTACTATTTGTTGATTTTGAGTTGTGGTAAATTACCAGAATTTATTGGAGCAGCGCGAATATTTTATAATCTTCAAGAATTTATGAGTATTCTTAATATATTTTACATAATATACGCACAAATGTTTTGTATATTTTTAAATAATAATAAAGCATTTCTATTTTTGAGAAAACAAATACTCTGAAACATGTACTAGAATATACTCTTAACCAGTAGTATAATTTTTTAGTTTTTAGTAGTCCTATTTCATATATATTTTGCATATAAAACGTGCATCATTACTTCAACCTATGAATCCTTCAAAATGTAATGGTATATTTCAAGATTCAATCATATAAATGAACATAGCTTTAGTTTTACGAAGTTTTTTGTGCTTTTACTCAAGCTTTACGACTCACGTAGCATATAAATGGATTGAAGTTCAAGTTTTATGAAAGCAAATGTGAGCTTATAGAAGGGCTGGCATAATCAATGTCCAAATTATATAGGCTACTGTTTGTGGTAAAAACCCATGGCTAATGCATGAAATAATTTAATTTTTATGAGTTTGGTTAGTTAGGTAGGCCGTAGGTCATTTCTGAAAGTAACAACTAAAAGGTTACAGAAAAAATAGAGAGAGATAATGAATATTGACATTTGTTCTTTTTAAAATTTAGTGAAAAAAGGGAAAAGAAGACTTTAACCGTATGTTGCATTTTTCAGAAATTTGTAGCAATATTATTTAAGTCTAAGAACCAAATTTGAAGTTCACTCTATTTAAAATGGAATGAGTAGTTAAATTTATTTAAGTACACAAATTATACTTGAAAAACAAAATTTTACAAATTGTATACCATACTTTTGAATTAGCAACCATAATTATCAATTTATATATAATAAAGTAAAATTAAATTAGAATAAATTAATTATATATCCTAATTAGAATAAATTAATTATATATCCGTTGCTAAGGCGTGATACTTTATTCCTTAAATTCTTATCTCTTTTTAATTATCTGCTCCAATTAGAAAATTCAAGATTTTGATGTATTAATTTGCTATACATTAATATAATACATTAATATAACGAGGATGAAGCATAAAACTCATATTTATAACGAGGAAAGCGCTTTTTTCTCATTGGCAAATAAATATAAATTTTAAAGTGTTAAGTTAACTACGGCTAAGGAGTTGCTTGTTGGAACTAATTAAATAAAGAGTTAGAGTTATTTGCTAAATTGACTCATTTTCTTAGCAAAAATTATATTTTATCCTCTTCTTTTTTATTCTCTCTTCTATTTTATTCTTTTATTCATGTCTTTATTTAATCTCATCTAAACCATCCATCATTATTTTCTTAAAGTTTGTGCCTGAACTTCTTTTACATCTTTTACTTATATTAATACAAGTGATATGAAAAGTCTACAGAAAATAATAATTCTGCAAAATAGAATAATTTGGTGGTTTTGTTATACGATAGATTTATTATATTCAGGGACATATTTCATTATTAAATAATTAAAAATATATTTATGAACAAAAAGGAAAGAGTAAATAAAACTTTTTGAAGAATAGTTTTAAAAAATTACTATACTAAATTAAGATTCAGTGTTCCACTAATGATATCATATTCATTGGAAAGTGCATTTATTTAATTATAGTCAAAATAAATAATATTTACCTGAAAATATAAAATGATAGTAAAAATTATATACCATACTTTTGAATTTATCAATCTCAATTATAAATTTATATTATACTATAATAAAGTGAAACTAAATTAAAAAAATTAATCATATACTCCATCTGTCTCACAATATGAGTCACATTTTGTGTGGACATGAGTTTCAAAAAATGTAAGAATAGTAGATTAGAAAAAGTTTGTGGAATATGATGCCACTTTTTATATTGGTTTTATAATAAAATGTGAGTCAAGTGAGTTAGTGTAATGTGAAACCTACTTGGAGTAGTAAAAGTGAAATAACACTCTTACTATGGGACGAAACGAACTGACAAAATGTGATTCTTATTGTGGGATATATGGAGTATCTAATTAGATATAATTAACCCATTATCGTAATTATAACATAGGGTCCTATTGTACTGCAAACTACTACATCTTTCTGTTACGGATTCAATGATAAGTTCTCTTGTTTGGTCTCTAACACTTTCCTGCAAGCTACAAACTAAAATCTGGATCTTGAACAATTGAATCTGAAGTCCAATAAAACATGTAGAAAAGAAAACATGATGCTACATTTGTTACAGCTCCTGCCGCCATGCATTTCGTAGCATCATATATGAAATTATTGAAGAAGAAAACTGATACGTTCGTATCTATACGAAGATCCTCATATCTTTATTAATTGGTTAATTAGTGATTTGTGATATTTTTCTATATATGTTTAGGATATTTTCTTGTCCTTAAGTTGATTTATTCATGTCATCCTTGATGAGGGGTCATGCTAATCTTCTCTGTATCATTCCAATTTTATTAAATGTCCCCAAAGGGACTTCTCCTTAAGTTAGGGTAATTAACATTATAAATATGTGTCATTGGTATTCATCTCAATCAACGAATGAATGAATATATGAATTTACTTCTCTTTCTATTTTATTTTATGCTCTTTGTTTAAGTTTGAGTTGTCGATGAGATCCCGCCTCCCGGTACTTCTCTTTTATCTCTTTTATCGTCTTTGGCATCTTGATAAGGGTAATAAGGGAATTACCCTTATCAAATTGGTGCTTTCATCCTCGAACTCTTGGCCGAAGTCAATCTTCGTTCATGGCCAGAGATATCGCAAGCATCCGAAAACTTGCAACTGAATTCAATAGCTGCAATGTTGAAATATATCCTCGGTTGGCATGCCAGACTAGAGACCCGATTGAGTGAGCATGAGCGTAGGGCAGCAGCCACGCTCCCTCCGTTGCAGCCCGAACCTGATCCACCCGACCGACCGATGTTGTACGTTGCCTCAAAGCCGCAATTCCAGTCCACTTGCCACCAGCCCCTATACGTCGACCACGGGTACAACACGCCAACGTCGGCCACCACGACACAGTACTAGATTGCTTGGTCGGGTTATCAGCAGAATTGCCCACCGCCACCGTACCTGACTGTACAGATAACTCCGCCCTACCAGACAGACAAATACCAGCAGCCGTCGATTTACCAGCCATCGCAGCCGGTCCAACCACAACATTCAACCTTCTGGGACCCGCCTACTTGCTGGGAGACACCGGGATAGCGCACTTTCCTCGAGTCCTCGGCATATGATCAGCTACCCTATCATTCAAACGCGCGCCGCAAAATCCCTAAGTTGGATAACACCCGGGGCAGCTTCAATATCAGCCCCCGTCCCAGCCCTTGCAACCGTGGCTGCATCTAGATCGCTCGTTGCAGTAGCCTAGTCTAGCACAGCCGGACGCTGCCTTCGGACTGCCGTCGTACGCTGCATTGGATACCTACGCCGCCCCCTCTTCTTATGTGCTGCTCAAGAATTCATCTTGAGATGTTTTGGAGTGTGCCCAAAAAGAGAGTTTGATTGTTGATTGTGATCGAGTTGGGGAAGGATTTGATGATTCTACTAAGAAGTTTGTACATTCTTCTGCTCATTTTTGTGGCTTTGAAAAGGTTGATATTGATGGGAATTTGGAAGCAAGAGAAGATGATGGTGCGGAAGAAAGGAAAATTGTTGAAGAAGATGCAGTTCCACCTCAACATTTGGAGTGTTTCTTGGATAACGATGGTCACATTGTAGTTCCAATTGAATTGGTCGATTCATTGGCGGGTAAGCATCTTGACGAGGGGAATGATAGGATTGACGATAATGGTGAAAACCAGGACCGAGACCAAGTTGATGAGAGAGAGTCGTTAGTTCTTGATGTTGATATCATTGAGGAACCTATGTATATAATGCTTGAAGTCATGGAAATGGTAGAAGATGAAAACTCTCTTATGTTCCATGTGAATGGTTCTCATTTTGAGACCATGTTGCCCCTGTCACGGTGGCTTTTTATGAAGCCAAATGAAGTATATAATTGGACTGGTCAGTCTTGTATATTTGACCCAGGAGGATTTCTCGACGCTCATCGTTGCTTCATGGTTCCCACCTTGATGACAATGTGGATTTTAACCGCGGGGGAGTTGATACGTGCATATCTATACGAAGATTCCCATATCTTTATTAATTAGTGATTTGTCATATCTTTTCCATATATGTTTAGGATATTTTCTTGTTCCTTAAGTTAGGGTAATTAGCATTATAAATAGGTGTCATTGTTATTCCTTTCAATTAATGAATGAATATATGAATTTACTTCTCTTTCTATTTTATTTTATGCTCTTTGTTTAAGTTTGAGTTGTCGACGGGATTCCGCCTCTCGGGACTTCTCTTTTATCTCTTTTATCATCTCCGGCATCTTGATAAGGGAATTACCCTTATCAAAAACACTAGAAATATAATCGAAAAGGGAAAAGATAATAGCGAAGCAAATGATATCAGTGAATCCCTCACTCACTCTACATCAGTATCTCAATGGAAACTCCCCTCCGATTTTGCGGCTTCTGATACATCCCGTACACATAGGAACAGAACCCCCAAACGCACAGCACCGTCGCCACCGCCTTCACTCCCCCGAACTCGTCCCCGTAAACCACCACCCCGCTGCCCACATTGAGCGCCAGCAGCGCCGTCATGCATATCCCGCTCGTCAGCGACGTCGTCAGGAAAACCATCCCCGCCGTCCCCATGAACGACATCTGCCACGTCACCGCGCACCCGGAGATGGTCATCCAGTACGCCGCCGCCCGCCGCCATCCCCACGCCGGCGAAGGCCGTCCCTGCCATGCCCACCAGCAGCTGCATCTCCGCCACCATCGCGTAGCCCCGCACCCCGCGGTAGATCACCTCCATCACCGGCAGGTACACGGCGAACGAGATCCCCCTGCCTCTTATTGATGGTAATCGAGAGAGGCGATATTGTGGCAATGCATATTGAAGAGAGGAAAAGATTTGAGAGAATGAATCGGTAATTCTTATTGCTTGATTGTATGTGTTACATATCTCCCAATATATAGGACAATATAATTCCAAACTAAGGAAAAACAATTAATGGCATATCAATCTATTTTAGGGTATTGTATCAATCCCCTAATCTTCTCTCCTTGATTCTTGTAATTTGACACTCCCCCTCAAGTTGAGTAACGGTATCTCTGATATTCAACTTGCTCAATATTTCCTTGAAGATCTTTGGATGGACTGCTTTGGTTAGTATGTCAGCTAATTGTTCTTCAGATCTAACAAACGGGAACTCTATAGTACCCATTTCGAGTTTTTCTTTGATGAAGTGGCGATCGAACTCCATGTGTTTAGTTCTGTCGTGTTGTACTGGATTCTCTGAAATGCTGATTGCTGCTTTGTTGTCACAAAATAGTTGACTTTTCCGTGTAGGTGGGAAGCCAATTTCTGTCAACAGTCTCCTCAACCATATTATTTCAGTGAGTCCGCTCTTGATTCCTCGAAATTCGGCTTCAGCACTGGATAGAGCTACTACCTTCTGCTTCTTGCTTCTCCAAGTGACGAGGTTACCTCCAACGAATGTGAAGTATCCCCCTGTCGACCTTCTATCTATTGGATTGCTTGCCCAGTCAGCGTCAGTGTATCCATGGACCTCCAGGTCTTTCCCTTTTGCTAGGAACACTCCATACCCCACAGTTCCTTTCAAATATCGAACGATTCTTAAGGCGGCCTCCATATGATCAACCTGTGGTTTGTGCATGAACTGACTAATTACGCCAACTGCATATGTGATGTCCGGCCGGGTATGTGAAAGGTAAATGAGCCTCCCCACTAATCGTTGATACCTTTCTCTGTCAGCTAGATCAGCTCCTTCTTCTATTTTCAATCCATGGTTTGAGATCATGGGAGTTTCTGTGGGCTTACACTCCAATAAGCCTGTTTCTACCAACAGATCCAAGACATATTTTTTCTGCCTCAAGAAAATCCCGCATCGGGACCTTAACACTTCAATTCCAAGGAAGTACTTCAGTGCTCCAAGACCTTTCATCTCGAATTCTCTGAACAAGTTCTCTGTTAGACTCTGGATTTCTTCAACATCATCTCCAGTGATGATCATGTCATCGACGTAGATGATCAGACATGTCACCTTATCATCTCTCTTCTTTGTGAAGAGTGTGTGATCGGACAGGCTTTGCTTAAATCCTAGTTTGAGCATTGCTTGGCAGAATCTTCCAAACCAAATCCCCGGGGACTGTTTTAGCCCATACAATGTTTTCCTCAAACGGCATACTTGTCCGGTTCCAAATTCAGCTGAACATCCTGGAGGGACTTCCATATATACTTCTTTGTCTGCCTCGAGTTCTCCATGAAGGAAGGCATTTGTAACATCGAACTGGTATAGGGGTCAATCCTTGCATGCTGCTACAGACAGTAGAGTCCGAACGGTATCCAATTTTGCCACTGGGGAAAAGGTTTCGTCATATTCTACCCCATACACTTGTGAGTATCCTTTGGCCACGAGTCTCGCCTTGTACCTCTCAATTGAACCATCAGCTCTTCTTTTGATTGTAAATACCCATCGACATCCTACTGTCTTTTTACCTTGAGGCAATGTACACTTCTCCCATGTTCCATTTTTTTAGAGCATCTATCTCCTTTTTCATGGCTTCCCTCCAATGTTTATGTTTTACAGCTTCCTCGAACTTCTGTGGGATTTCTTCTTCCTCATACAGTGCTGCTTCGAATGCCCTGGCCATTTCTGAGAGTTGTCCCTGTGCAACATTAGTTATTGCATATTTGGCCTTTCTTCCCTTCCAGTCCGGTGAATACCTTCGGGGAGGAATTCCCCTAGTGCTCCGCATGGGCAAGTCATATGATTCCCTATTTCTCCCGCTAGTTTCACCAGCGTCTCCATTGTTCCTGGTTTCATTAGTATTCTCAGGAAGTACAATATCCATATCAGAACTGTTTACCTCAGGAATCGAAGACGGGGTTGACTGTTGATCGATGTCATCTAACTCCACGTTCTGACTAGTGGGATTTGACGGCCCGGCGGTGCTGCTAACTTCCTCTGTTGGACCGGCATCTATGACAGGGTTTGGCTCTGGCTGTTCTTCTCCTATTCGGTTTCTCCCTTGAGTGGGTAAAGGTAGCCAATTTAGTAGGTCACTATCGGGACTATTGTCTGGTTGGTTCTCCCCCTGAGCACTAGATTGGCTATAGAAGTACTCTCCCTCAACAAAGTCGCAGTTCATGGTGGTATGCATACGTCGAGTGGCTGGGTCATAACATCTATAACCTTTTTGGTTTTTTCCATAGCCAAGAAACACACATTTGAGGGCACAAGGTGAAAATTTGGTACGTTCCTATTTGGGGATGTGGACAAACACTAAACAGCCAAACACCTTAGGTTCAAGAGACAAGGATGATGGAAGTTCAAAATGTTTGAAGAAAACATCAAAAGGAGTTTTAAACTCAAGAATTCCAGTGGGTAAACGGTTTATCAAGTACACTGCAGTAGCTATAGCCTCAGGCCAAAAAGTTTTTGGTATTTTGGATTCAATTAGAAGGGCTCGGGTTATTTCTAGGATATATCTGTTTTTCCTCTCTGCTACCCCATTTTGCTCCGGAGTATAGACACAAGAGGTTTGGTGAACTAAGCCTTTATCCCGAAAGAAATCTCGCATTTTTGTATTGACAAATTCCCCCCTATTATCTGACCTTAGAATTTGGATGGAGTGATTATACTGAGTTTGGATTAGGCTATAAAATTCAGTGAATTTTTCAAAAACATCAGACTTATTTTTCAAAAAATAAACCCAAGTCATACGAGAATAATCATCAATGAACAAGAGAAAAAAGCGAAAACCCTAACCCCCAGTAACCGGGGCAGGACCCCAAACATCAGAATGGATCAAAGCAAAAGGAGATTTCATACGAGTATTGTTCAACATGAATGAATGTATGTGGCTCTTGGCCAGTAAACAAGTTTCACAATGAAAAGATTGCATAGATATACCTAATTTAGGATAAAGAAGGCGAAAATATCCTATGGATGGATGTCCTAACCGACGATGCCAAAGCCAAGCCAGTCTGTCTGCCAGTCCGTGAGAAAGCATCGCAACACTCTGTTGGGTTATCTCAGTGCCACGCCCAACTATCGTCCCCGTCTTGATATCCTGTAACATGCAAAAATGAGGTTGCATTAGTAATTTACAGTTAAGCTCTTTGGTCACATGACTAATGGATAGAAGCTTATGTGATAATGTAGGAACAAAAAGACAGTTAGATAGGCGCAGAGTTGGCGAAACATTGATTGTGCCTGCCCCTGAACTGGAGCGAGGTCCCCACCGGCGGTTTGGACAAAGGTTTTATTTGATTTGGATATGGTTACGAAATCAGAGGCTTCGAATGACATTGTGTCTGTAGCCCCACAGTCAAAAATCCAATGTGGATCCTTTGGATCGGATGTGGAAGTGGATGAACAGGCTAAGGTGTCAAATGAATTTTGAGTCGGGATTTGAATATGGAAAGATATAGGATTGTGGGGTTCAATTTGCAAGGTCTTAGCAGCTTGGGGGTTATTTTGGGTATTTTTAGAATTTTTGGGCCCTATTTCAGATATGTAGGTAGGGTAGGGGTCGGTTTGAAATTTGTCGAAATCTGGGGGTGTATTTTCGAAGGCTTTTTGGGAATGGGGTATTTTTGGTGATTTGGGGTGTGTTCTGGGGTCAGATTGGAATTTCCAGGGAGTATGGGGAGTATGGGTGTTAATAGATTGGAAATCCTCATTTGAGGATTCCGTCGCCGCTCCCCCCTCACAAACCCTCGCCGCCCCCATCTCACAAACCCTCGCCGCCATGGGAACCGTCGCCATCGGTAAATCATCGCCGGTGGTGTTCGATTCCGTTGTCTCACCTTCGGACCATGTTCTAGCCACCGAAACCGAGGCTATAGCCTTCTCCTCCGATCTGTTCTCGCCGCTTGCGGTCGATAAGCCTTTGCTGCCCGCCGGACTTTCGGTGTAGGTAGCTTGGTTGCCGACCGTGATCGCCGCTGCTGCCCGTCCGCCGCTGCTGCTGTTCCGATTGGCATTCCGGGCCTGTCGGGCCTTCTTCATATCCTCGTACCACTCCGGAAATCCGTGAATATGAAAGCATGTATCTTTCGTATGCTTTTTGCCTCCACAATGGGTACACACTAGCTTGCTTTTATCTTCATCCCTTCGATAATTTGAGTTCCGGGACGGTGGTGGTGGCGGTGGAGGTATCTGTGTTCGATTTCGGTCGAAAGCCCCTAATCCAACTCCGATATCGGTGAGGGCTGTTGGCTCTGGATTCATCAATTTGTCATTCACAGTCTCTCGTCTGACCAGGCTGTACGCTTTTCTTGCTGTTGGAATTGGCTCCATGTTCAAGATTTCCCTCTTGATCTTGTCGTATTTATCATCGAGAGCCCATATAAATTGATACAATCGGTGCCTCTGGGTATTTTGATTGTATCTCTCGATGCTCCTTGGTGAATCCATCGGATTTGGATCTCGGCTATCTATGGAGATCCACAGATCTTGAAACTTATTCCATAAAGCTTCTAATGTCATATTACCTTGTTTCATTCCATATGCTCGTCTGTGCAGATCAGAGATTTGGAATGAGTCCGCTCCACTTCCATACGTGGTTGCTAGACCTTCCCATAGGTCTCTGGCAGTCTCGTACTGTGAAACCTCGTTCACAAGGCTCGTCTGGATGTTGTTGATGATCCAGTTGAAGCAGCAGTTGTCTCGTTGCTCCCACTTCGGGTAGCTTGGATCGGTGGATGCTGGAGGGTCTGAAACTCCAGTAATGTGAGACTTCAGACCCTTTCCAGTGATTGCCCGTGTCATTAGCTTCGCCCACAGGGAGTAATTATCTCCGTCGAGCTTGGTTGACACATGAACGTCACCCAGTGATTCAGGTTGGGTTGACGGTGGTTGATTTGGTGGTTTTTGAGACATACTCAGTCTCATGAATTCGGCGAATTGCGCCGCAAATTCGGGTGTGAAGTTCACACGGCTATTGGTTTCTGAATCGGATTCTGACATCCTCTTCTCCTTGTTGTTTTGCAGGATCTAAAAGGTCGGGAAAGGTCGAGACTATGATGATAATTTTCTGAGTCTCAAACCAAAACCTGCTATGATACCATCTTATCGATGGTAATCGAGAGAGGCGATATTGTGGCAATGCATATTGAAGAGAGGAAAAGATTTGAGAGAATGAATCGGTAATTCTTATTGCTTGATTGTATGTGTTACATATCTCCCAATATATAGGACAATATAATTCCTAACTAAGGAAAAACAATTAATGGCATATCAATATATTTTAGGGTATTGTATCAATCCCCTAATCTTCTCTCCTTGATTCCTGTAATTTGACACCGCCAGGGTCGCGAAGAACCCGATCAGATACTGCCGGTGCGTCAGCCCCGCGGGCCGGTCGCTGCTGGCGCTCAGCGTCAGCAGCACCGAGCTCAGCGTCAGCAGAATCACGCAGTTGAGATTCTTAAACGTGATCTTGTTCTTCGCGATGGCGGCGGAGAGGATCAGATTGAACGCCAGCTGCGACGAGAGCAGCAGAGATGACGTTGAGACCGGGAGGTAGGAGGTCCCCAGGAGAAGAGGAGGTTGGAGACCCCAATAAACACCCCCACTAGAAGGGACAGAATCGTCAATTTTGTGGTGTACAGTGGGACAGAATCGTGAATTTTGTGGTGAAGCGGCGGCGAGGGGTGAGATGGAAGAGGTGGTAGGGGAGGAACACCGAGAGGAAGAGGAGGGGGAAGCCCGCGGATTGGACCCACGTGGAGACCCAGCGGCTGGAGCCCTTGTGGATGAAGTAGAATTTCGTGAGAAGCGTTGCGCCGATGGACCCCACAATTAAAACAGCGATATTGATGGTGAGGAGGAGAGCTTAGTTCTTGTTGCTTGATTCATTAGGGTTTGCTTCGGTTTCGGGATCTAATGTTATGGTTTTGTCGTCATGGCAGGCCGGTGGGGATATGCGGCCATGGAGGGTAATAATCAATTTGAAGCTCAAGTGAGGATTTAAGAGACTTATTTTATATTGTTAGTGTAATCTTTCTTTCGAGTGTAATCATTATTATAGTTTACTTGTTTTATAAATGAGATACATGAATTTATGACTCCTTTGTCTGCCAAGTCATGTAAACCAAAAAAGCCAAGTCATGTAAACCAAAAAAGCACGTTCTTTCCTAATGAGACAAACTAAACTTTTCTTTTTGCCAATTTTGTAACTGAATGTGATTATTATCTTTATGAATGTTAATTAGATTCAGTGCTACAGTTTTCGAGATTTGATATTGAGATATATTGAAATTACATATCTAAATGAAAATTACAGCACGTAACCAAGGATGATATCGTCTGTGATTCCTATTCAAAAGAGATAAAAAGTAGGTTTAATTTGGTCAATGCTCATGAGAAGATCATGAACAGAACTGAAATAGCTGTAAAAATAAGTTAGTTTAAGTGCACGAGAAGTGTTCAAAGTAAAAAAAGTAAGCTGAATTACATTTAATGCAAAAGTTTAATATCGGTAAATGATATGTGCTTCAGATTAGATATCATTTTAAGCTTATACTAATGTACTATAATTTACATTTTAGAAGTGTTTTTGTGCACGAAAAGTGGGGCAACTGGCCAATAGATGTTCAAAGGCAAAGAGAAGCGGGAATGATGCAAAAGGAAGAATTTCAAAGCATTTGGCGGCTACATGGCTCGAGCTTTACCGTAGTGTCCAACTGTCACAAGCTTTCGAGCTGAAAGTATTGTGCGGCGACACTAGACGATAAGATTGTATTTTTTGGACATGTTTAATGTTAATGTCAATAGTTGAACTGTCACAAGCTTTCGAGCTGAAAGTATCGTGCAGTGACACTAGACGATAAGATTATAGTTTTTTGACATTTAATGTTCATATCAATAGTTGAACTGTCACAAGCTTTCGAGCTGAAAGTATCGTGCGGCGACACTAGATTATAAGATTGTAGTTTTTGGACATTTAATGTTAACGTCAATAGTTGAACTGTCACAAGCTTTCGAGCTAAAAGTATCGTGCGGCGACACCGACGATAATACAGTAGTATTTGGACATTTAATTGTAATGTCAATAGTTGCAACTCAATAGACAAAAAGGTTATTTTGGGAGGAAAATTGTTGGAAACATAGGAACTTAAGTTACAAGACTGTAGTAGATCCTACCTTTTATATACTCCCTTTGTCCATTTATACACTTTTGAAGGGGCATAACTTTTAATGCACAATTGATAAATAAGATAGAGATAGAAAGAAAAGTGATCGAAATATAAGTAATAGGTGAAGAGAAAAAGTAGTTGAAATTGTGTAGTGGATGGAGGGGGTCTATAAATGACAAAAAAAAGGAGAAAATTGTTGTCATAGATGTATGAACTATTTCTATGAGACGGTTGAAAAAAGGAAATATGACTCATTTCTATAGGACGAGTGGAGTAATAATTACGAATAGAATGAGTAAGAAAAACAAGAAAGATGATTTAAACTACTATATATTTAAAACGAACGAAGACTAAATTCATACTCTCTCCGTCCCACAAGAATATGCACTCTTTCCTTTTTAGTCTGTCCAACAAGAATATGCACTATCCAATTTTGGAAACTCTTTTCACTGTAATGAGGTGGGACCCATTCTCAACTAACAATATTTTAATTATTTTTTCTCTCTACCTCTCTCTTACATTACTTTTTCTCTCTACCTCTCTCTTACTTTCTCAATTTTGCATTAAAATCTGGGGACGGAGGGAGTATATATTATTAGTATATTATTTTCATTAATTAATAAAAGAAATCAGTTATATACTATATATTTGAAGAAAAACAAGAAAGATGAAAGTAGATGGAAGAACAAATATGGTTAATTTGATTAACCTAATGATAATTAATAAGATTAATCAAGTTATTTAGATGAAAATTAAGTGCTGTATTATTTAGGATCAAAATAGATTAGATATAATGTAAATTTTTTAGGACAAATGTAATGGACCAGACTTAAGTAAAAAATAAATCTCAAAGTCCAAAGATTAAATAAATTTATTAAAGCCTATTTAATTAGACATGGGTTCTAACATTATTTTATTTCTAAGTGTAAACAAATATGAAGCCCGACAAGGAATTAATTGATTAGGCCAGTGCAATTAATTTAGCCCATACCATTCGGATAAAATCGGCCCGGTTTAATAAAATTAAAATTACCCCCTACATATATGTGACTTGTGAGTTTGAGTACCAAGCTTTCCAATATTTTATAGGTGCAGCTCATGAAATATTATTAACATTTGGTGGTAGTAATTCATTTGTGTAGTGATATAATAGCACTTCTTTTTTAGATATCAATATAATTTTAATTTCTATATCCAATTGTCGAGGGTTTAGGGTTTTAGTAGATTTAGAAATTACCTTCAAATTTTAACAACGCATCTTGTTTCGCATCATTGTTAGAAGTCATAATTTTCGTTTTTCTCAAATCTTCCGTCAGAATAGCTGGGCTCTAATCTTTCCGCCACCGTCAACCGCCGACGCCGGAGCTACTCGAATCGCCTTCCAAGTTGATGAATTCATCTGCCTTGTCGACGAAGTATGTGCTGTAGGTTACTTTATTCTCACCTGTTATCGCTATAGAAATTAAATTTTGAGCGTTTTCATATTTCCCGAATCAATTTATCAATGGCAAGAGCTGCGGCCAAACGCCTCTTTTCTCTCTATTCCTGCAAGACTAGATATTTGTTTGCGGCGAGGAATTTATTCCATCATTGCCGTCCTGCCCTAGCTTGTAGAACTGCCGCGTTACAAATTCCTAGCCATGGACAATTGCCGCAGCGCGAGCTCATTCTGTTTACGAAATTTGACGTTTTCCCCTATTTTCGTGGACATTGCTTTTGCTCCTTGTCGGAAAATGAAAATCTTACCCTCGATTCAACTCAAATTGTTGAAAATAAAGCGGAAGCGAATGGTCTTGATGGAGAAGAAATGATAATTGAGTCTGAAAATGAATGTACGGGGCTGGAGGAAAAAAGATCAAATTTTGTCGAGATATCTCTTAGGGATCCATTAGACATATATAAAGAGCTGAAAGATGCCCCGGGTTCTAAGATGCAGTCCCGCAGTGATTGGGATACCGTGAACGAGATTTTTAGGTGTTTTTGTCAGTCTGGTTGGGCCTCGAACCAGGCTCTAGCCGTTTATATTGGTGCCTCATTTTTCCCCCTTGCTGGGAGAAAGTTTGCCGCTTTTTTCAAGAAGAAATGTAGCAATGATTTGGTTAGGTACTTGGTATCCGTCGGCCCTGGTGATCAAGCTGATAAGTTTTTGTTCCCAATCTTTGTAGAATATTGCATGGAAGAGTTTCCTGATGAAATTAAGAGGTTTAGGGAAATGGTGGAGTCTGCGGATATGACTCAACCGCACACTTGGTTCCCATTTGCTAGGGCAATGAAGCGGAAGATTGTTTATCATTGTGGTCCTACTAACAGTGGCAAAACATATAATGCACTGCAAAGGTTTATGGAGGCAAAGAAAGGCGTCTACTGTAGTCCTCTTAGGCTGTTAGCCATGGAGGTTTTTGATAGGGTGAATGCATCTGGGGTTTATTGCAGTCTAGTCACAGGACAGGAGAAGAAGGAATTTCCTTTCTCGAACCATGTTGCTTGCACTGTTGAGATGGTATCAACAGATGAGCTGTATGAAGTGGCTGTTATTGATGAGATTCAGATGATAGCTGATCCTTGCCGGGGTTATGCATGGACTAGAGCATTGCTAGGCCTGAAGGCTGACGAGATCCATTTATGTGGCGATCCAAGTGTTTTGGATGTGATTCGGAAAATTTGTTCAGATACCGGGGATGAACTTGTGGAACAGCGCTATGAGAGATTTAAGCCTCTTGTGGTTGAGGCAAAGACCCTCTTAGGAGATTTGAAAAATGTGAAGTCAGGAGACTGTATTGTTGCATTCTCGAGAAGGGAAATATTTGAGGTTAAATTAGCAATTGAGAAATATACAAAACACCGTTGTTGTGTGATCTATGGTGCCTTGCCACCAGAAACTCGTCGCCAACAAGCGTCTCTGTTTAACGAGCAAGATAATGAATATGACATCTTGGTAGCAAGTGATGCTGTGGGCATGGGGTTAAATTTAAATATCCGAAGGGTTGTCTTTTATAACCTCACTAAGTACAATGGTGATAAAATGGTCCCAGTTCCAGCATCACAGGTGAAACAGATCGCTGGAAGAGCTGGTCGGAGAGGCAGTGTGTATCCTGATGGACTGACCACTACCCTTCATCTAGATGATTTGGAGTACTTGATTGAGTGCTTGAAGAAGCCTTTTGATGTGGTTAAACGAGTCGGCCTTTATCCATTCTTCGAGCAAGTTGAGCTATTTGCAGCACAACTTCCTGATCTTAAATTTCCCAAGCTCCTTGAGAAATTTAGTGAGAACTGCCGCCTTGATGGGTCTTATTTTCTGGCTCAGAATCTGCACATAAGGAAAATAGCTAATATGTTGGAGAGGATTCAGGGGTTATCACTGGAAGACCGATTCAACTTTTGCTTTGCCCCAGTGAATATCAGGGATCCTAAAGCAATGTTCCATCTGATGAAGTTTGCTCATTCATACGCTCAGGAGCTTCCGGTCAATATAGCTATGGGTATGCCCAAATGTGCTGCTCGTAATGATGCAGAGCTTTTGGATCTTGAGACTAGGCACCAAGTGGTGTCAATGTATTTGTGGTTGTCTAATCACTTTGAAGAGGAACAATTTCCATATGTTAAGAAGGCTGAATCAATGGCTACAGATATCGCTGAGTTGTTGGGTGAGTCGCTTCTCAGGGCATGCTGGAAACCAGAATCAAGAGGTGCACCAAAACCAAAGCCACAAGAGAAGCAAGATGGGAATGCACAAACATTGAAGGCATTAGAGAAGGAAGATGGTTATCAAAGGCCAATGTCAATCATCAAATTACGTGAACAGTAAGTCATTCAAATTGTTTGCTGTAATGTATAGCCAATCTAGTCAAGCATTAAGTTATGTGAAAAGTAATTTACTTGATTTGTTATGGTATGATAGTCAATTCTATGTGTGTAAATGCCTAGGCGATCAAGATGGAGCTCTTATTGAAAAGCTAACTCAAATGTGCTTAGTTTTTTATTCCCATAGGTTCATCTCAAAGGTTCTAATCCTGGGTTGAATATTCGGTATTTGAGTTCACCTAGGATATGGAAATACATACTGATGGCATGGATTGGCACTAGGCATTTCTTTATCTGTTAAGATGGATTCTGATTGATGTGCTAAACCATTTCGCAAGCAGATTCTCAGCTCATCTTTTTTTTCCTGCACATATAGGGATGGGAAATCTCAAACTATACAGAAACTGGAGAAAGTAACAGCATAAATCCCGGTTATGAGGTAATGTAACTCTCTTGTATCACAATATATTCTGAATTTCTGATTAAAACTGTCTTGTGCAGCCTCCCAATAGTGAGTAGATAATTACTACATATGTTCAGATTACTTTTGGGGGAATAATTGTAGCTCGAGTAGAAATTGTTTTTTGCATGTTTAAGTGTGATGCCATGAGAACCTAAGTTTTGATAGTTATGTGTTCTTGTCTTATGAAGTTGCAGTTTGAGTCGATCTAAATTCCAGATGTAGGTTAATATACCCCTCAGAAATGAGGTAGAGTTCACTTACTGCTCTCGTTAGTCCTTTGAAAGTAAAGATGCTTCCATGATTGGAGCCATACCACATTATTAACACTTGTGTGTCTATTCTGAATTTCTTATGTCTTTCAGCTCAGACCATCTAGCGCTGAAATCTTAGCGATATAGTATATCAGGACTTCACAGAAATATCTGAGTTCCCTCCTCTGAATCAACATTCTTTTGCTGTGTATTTATATTCCAGATCACGTTAGCCTTCGCTGCTAGGAACTGTAAATTTGGAATGCAAGATCGGAACTGCAGCGAAGCGAATACAACAGATTTATGAGTGTTGTGATTGACTGAGAGTAGTAGCAGCACTCATGTCCCCCTCCATGCCATGAGCTCTGTTCTTATTTATCAGTTGCATCATAAATTTAAAGGACAAAAGTTCAAGTTTGGAAGACAAACTCAGGTAGTCATCCCTCTCAAGTTCAATGTGTAAAAAGAAAGGGATGTGAGTGACTAGAATTGTTAAATTTTTTAGTTATCTTCTCCTTTACTTTATGGGGTGAATCTTTTCTTAATTTAGGGGAAATTTTGGTGAACGAGAAGAGTATTTTTGTGATCTGAGTAGGGGGGTAGTGAAGCATGTAGCTAAAAATAGCATAGGAATTACCTAATTATATTTTGTACTCGATCAAGTTTCATATTTGACCTTATTAGAATCTACATGACCTAGGTTGTATCCTTTAAATTTGAGATTTGACACTTGATAGATTGTAGTTTGGCAGCCCTATCTCTGGAATAAATGCTTATAAATTTTTATAGTTTACTAATGTGCAGTATTAATATTTTCAACGGAAGCAATTACTAATACACTCCACCAACTGCTATCTGAATCGAATTAATCATTTAAACTTTATAATGACAAAAGCCCAAATTTCTATTTTCAATTATTTTTTATGATTCTTTATTTATTTATTTATTTATTTATCAAAAATGACGTAACTCAATTATTTTTGGTATGCTTCAACATATAATTTCCGTCAATTAGTAAAATAATTTTGAAGAGAGCGTCATAGATTTGTTGGATAGGTTACCAAAGTTTCCTTGTTGGTGACTTAGTTGCAGAACTAATTGCCCCTCAACCGTTTATTAACAACCAAACTCTGAATAAATGTATTTTTTTTTTCAAATCAAACAATTATGCTGCTAGTGACACATTAGGGTTGGCAAGTGGATAATTAATTAAGTTTGCCAGCAGACGAAAGCTTTGATCATTCCATTTCCAAAATAATATTTTAGTAGTAATTTTGAGAACTAGGCAGATGGCCAAAGAAAGAAAGCATTAAATAATAATAATAATAGTCCATACCGTAAGAAGTCGGTTACGGACAGCGTGGTTAATCCATTGCATGTCCTCTTCGTGTCACCTGAAACTCAACGCCTTCTTTCTTTACATACACGTTCATTTCCGATAATCTCCACCTTTTTTTTAAAATAAAGTAAATAGTAAAATATTTGCGATGGGGAGGAAGAGGAGCGCGCCGCTGAACAAGCTGTTTGCGTTGGTGCGGCGGCAGTCCACCAAGGTCAAGACTTTCGTGGCCACGGTGTCGATACTGGCGGCGCTGGTGGCGCTCAGGTTCCTCGTCCATGACCACAACCATTTCTTCGTCGCCTCCGAATCCATCCATTTTGCCGGGATTTTGGTCCTCATCTACAAGCTCACTACTAAAAAATCTTGCTCAGGTACATCCATCTCTCCTCTTCATTTTTTCCCTTTAAGCCAAAATGACAATTTTGAGCCACACCGTCTTCATTTTCAGACATTGATTTGATTACTAATTTTACATTTTTTCCCCATTTTTTATTAATTTCATGATTTTTTAAGACATCTATAATAATATCTAGTCAGTACTTTTTCATTATTTTCCTTCTTCGTTATTTAATATTGAAATCATTTTACTCTTTTGCTATTTGAGGTTTTATATATATATATATATATAATGAATTCAATTGATCATTTTCTACTATAATTATGAAAGATTTGAATGTTATTTATTTCAACTGGTTTGACGCTTATTTTATTGCGGAGCTACTCTTATTCAAACTATATTTGAATTAATTCGAGATTTAATCATTTATAATTCAAGCATCAAGCTCCATTTCAATGTTTTTTAGATTGATTCATTTATACAATCAAATTAGAAGTATTTCAGAATCGAAATAAAATATTTGAATTTTAACAGTAGAAATAGAAGGAAATTTGGTTAATATTACTTGATTTGATCTTGGTTACCGGTTTAGTGGTTTACCACATCTGAATTCTGAACGAGCTGGATTTACATAAATTTTTCTTCCCTTTGAGCCAATTTAAAGGCATTTACATTTAACCAATAGTTATCAAATACGTCATCAATTATTTAAATTAAAACTGCTAATAAAAATGCATAAATGCTTATATAATTCATACAAAAAAAGGTTGGAGCCCCTACCCTAATAGTACGCGGCATATCTCAATAAAGTAATTATATTATCTTCTAACTCACTCTTTGTATAAATTCTTCAATTTTATATAATCCTAAAGAAGGGTTTAAAGACTATGAAATTAGGTAAGTCCTTATTCTAATTAAATAAAAGAAATTAAGTTACGTCACAGCAAACTCATGGGATACAAAAAATTACTCTTCCAATGTCCACAGAACTGGAAGAGAAGAATTAGAAATTTATATAGATAATTTATAAATATAATTATGAAATAAAACCAAAATCATAAATAGTAAAAACTGATTTTTAAATATATAGGAATTTTATTACATAAAAAGGTGGTTTTTAAGTTCTTTAATCAACCGAGTATCATTAGTTCATTGAATGTCATATAAATTGAAATAATGTTTAAAAAAATCAACAGAAATTAAGATCTGTCCACATTTATGAATGTTAGTTCTTTTCTCATAGTACTGCAGTTTCTTAAGAAAACTGTTGTTGTAGCAATGTAGAGAATGTGCAAATTTGTCATCTGAGAACTTCAAATATAGAAATCTTTTATTTTGTTGCAAGTCTTTGATGAAATCTTGTGGCTTGTAGGGCTGTCTCTGAAGACACAAGAACTAACTGCCATGTTCTTGGCTGCAAGATTATGTTGCAGTTGGTTCATGGAGGGCGACATTCACACTTTTCTCGATTTTGTAACGCTCGTGGCAACGCTGTGGGTCGTATACATGATGAGGTTCAAGCTGAGGTCGACCTACATTGCAGACTTGGACAATATGCCCTTGTATTATGTGGTAAAACTAACTTGTTTGCTATTCACCATTTCTCTTTACATTTTTGGATTTGAGCAACATTTGTTATTTTTTGGGAACGTGGAGATCCTTGCAACGCGATAAGATGTTTCGTCTCTTTTGTAGGCGGTGCCTTCTGCAATTCTAGCCCTGTTCATCCATCCTTACACGCACCACGCTCATGCTGGCCGGATGCTGTGGGCCTTCTCTGTATATGCGGAGTCCATCTGCGTATTGCCACAGCTTCGGATGATTCAGAACACCAAGGTAGGTCGACCTACTACGCAGGTTGCTATCTATACAATATCTGTCTAACTCTGGTTCAATTCCATTTCAGATGATTGAGCCATTTACAGCCAATTACGTATTTGCACTCGGTGTTGCAAGATTTCTAGGATGTGCTCATTGGATCATCAAGGTGAGCATGTGAATTTTGAGTTTTCGGGCTCTGCCAGTCCAGGCCATATTGATCTCATGAATTTTGCAGGTATATGATTCGGCTGGGGCGTACTTGTTCCTGGTTGGAGCTAGCTACGCGTGGCTTCCCGTGGTTCTGCTAACAGAAATTGTACAGACATTCATCTTAGTCGATTTCTGTTACTACTACATCAAGAGGTAATACTCCGAGCTCTTGGCCTCTTCTACATCGTTATAACCCGATTTCTCATCTCGTTTATGCATCTGATTTTGGGTTTGCAGTATGATGAATGGCCAACTCCTTGTCAGCCTGTCGTCCCCTGTCTAATAATTTTCAAGCCCGGGGAACGTTTTCAATGGACATCATGTTTGTGGATATAAATATTTTCATGCATGAAAGGGATGGATATTATGTACTATTTCCTTGTGTCTAATCTTGGATTTTGATAAATTGCATCATCCTGTCTAATTTGAGCGTTCCCATCATAAAATGTTTGGACTCTGTTATTCATCAATGACACACTGTGTTAGGCCCGATTTGGAGCAATCCTGATTTATTCACAACCTCTGGGTGGGTCGGTTAGTACGGTAGTACCCTTGCAGCCCCTACACTTACGGCGGATTCAGCATGGGCCAAGCCACCCCTCCAGCGAGGGCTTGACCTGCGATGGCCCCTGAATCCCCTGGCTATGCTTGAGCATTTAGATCCATTTCGAGAAAATTTTAAGACTTGGAATGAAAAATGAAATGAAGTTGTGGGTATTTATAGAGGAAATTAATATGCTCTCTTCGTCCAATAAAAATAGCTCATTTTCATTTATGGAAAATTCTGCCTAACTCATTATTCATATTGATCAGGTGGTGGAGTGGTAAAGGTGTTGGTATTTAGAGATTAGGTCATTGTTTGAAAAAAATATTTTGGAAAGTTAAAATCGGTTTATGGTTCACGGTTGGACCAATTCGACGAGTTGGTTCCGCCGGTCCCCGGTGCTTTAACATGCTAGTGGTTTTTGGAGGTGAATCAGACCGGACTGCTTGCCGATTTGCGGTTGATCGATCGAACCGACCGTCCGGTCCCCATTTTTAAAACACTATTTTATCCTATGGCATTTTGTTTAACCTTTTAGGTTAATTTCCTTTTAACTTCTTAAGTGATATGAAATGCCACATGCCATTAGAGAATTCACAACGGATGTTCTCTGTCATGTCATTATTCTTTTTTTTTGCCCTTTGGACTACAACTCCCATGATAGAAGCCTCTTTTCCCACCTCTCACACTAGTTTACACTATTCATTCAGCATACTTATAAATGCATAATTAACTTTATTATACCAATTAAAATACAATTTAATTAATAATAGTAGCACATAGTTAATCTAATATTATTATATTAATTAATAATTACTACAACATAAAATATACTCTATCCCTCCTATACATACAGAGACTTTAAGGATCATCCATATTTTAATACAAAATTAGTAAAATAAGAGAGTGATATAGATAATTAAAAAAAGGGAACATTTTTTTTAGTACATAAACTATTCCAAATGAGCAAATTTGGCTCATAACAGTTCATAATACCTTTTAAGATCCATCAACTATAAGTTAATATTAATTCAACTACTTTTTGGCTATTTCCAAAATTTTCATGACCAAAATACCCTTAAGGCCATGAAGGACAATTCAATCTATTTACCCTCTCATTTTCATTAAAGTATGTAATTTGAGATACTTGATGTACCAAAAAAGATGTTCCATCTAATTTTAATTTCAAAATAAAAATATCTTAATGATATTAATATTTTATTACTATTAATTATTTACGTTTAGTTTTACTTATTTATAATATTTTAAATCATTGTACTATATTTAATATTAATAGTGAAATAACTTAGACATAAATGTATGTAAACATTATACTTATACAATATTTTTATATAAAAGTTGTTCAATTTATTAGATGGAATATTAATTTTTCAATCTTAAAGCTATACATAGAATATGTTATTTTTAAGTGCAATACAAAATTGATGATTAAAAATAAATTAAAATTTATTAACATACATAGAATCTTAAATAATTCAAAGAGCTAAGTGTTATTTTATCTACTCTTACTCTTATGTAGTAATTGTAGCCTAAAAAATAGTTGAAATTATCAATAATCAATTTAATAAAAAAGACAATGACATTCTTAGTTGAATATATGATTAATTTAAATCTATGATTGTTTAATTAAATAAAATTAATAGTTGCTATCAATTGTTTAATATCACAATGTCGCGTCTTAATATTATCATTAGGTCATTTACAACATCATGAAAATTGTTCATAGTTCTCATATCTATTCTCTTGACTATTCATGAATCATATTTTTTCTACTTTATTAAATTTTTATTTCAATGTAGTATACATTATATATTACGATTAACTTAAATTTTCAGTTTAATAAAATTACAAGATTCATTAAAATAAAATATTTATCTTAGTTTTATCTAAATAATTGAGAATGTAACCATATAAAAGTATTAACTAGCACTATAAAATAATATCATAATATTCAAATAAGGTATGGTATATATTAATAATAATATTATAAGATCTATTAAACTTAATCCCAAGTAAATTAGAAGAAAGAAAAAAGTGGATGAATAAATAGATTGAATTGTCATTCATGGCCTTAAGGGTACTTTAGTCATGAAAATATTGGAAATAGCCAAAAAGTAGCTGAATTGATATTAACTTATAGTTAATGTACCTCAAAAGATATTATGAAATATTACGGACCAAATTTGCTCATTTGGGATAGTTGATGTACTAAAAAAGATGTTCCCTAAAAAAATTGATTGAAATATTGTCAGTAGAGAACAAGATTCACTTTATAAAAAATAGAAAAATTTGCTTAAAATGAAAATGAACTAATTTTATAGGACCTTGACTCATGCTAATTTAGCAATCAAAAGCGTCACCCACAAGTGTACGGGGTAAGTAGCACGTGGCAAGCTAAAATTATCGATCCACGAAAACTAAAAGCCGGTTTGAGTACTATGATGCAACTTTGAACACTATCTAGACTAATAAAAGGGGTTTTTGGTTTTCTTAACTAAGATCAAAGAACAAATAAGCAATAAAGACAAATAACTAGGCAAGACAAACAAATGATGGCTTTTCACACAAATTCGGAAAGGTAGGGATATGGATCCGTTGGTATGGATCACGGGTGTCACCTAGGGATGTTGCTCATCTATTGGGTCTCATGCATGGTTAGGAAGGTCCGGACGATTGGATACACCCCTCTTGGGTGCATCTAACACGTTGATCGGACCCTAATGTTGGAGTCTCCTCCCAACACTTCAAGTCTGACTCCCTAATTCTATGGACCCAAGCCCTCTCTCTAGCTATGCATCTCTCGATCACATAAAACGCACGGAGTTGTTGGTTATTTAACAATCTTATCAAGCATTTCTCAATGACAATAATTAGAACAAGATATATCAAATTGGTAGCTAAGCAATTGGATAATAAGAGCCCAGTAACCAACAAAACCACACAAAGAGATAGATAAACATAAATCAAGGTTCAACCCATGGATTCCATACAAACTTCACCACATCCCTAAGGAAAATCTAGCTACTCATGTTCAAAGATGAAACAAAAAGGAAAACAAAGCAAATGGAAAAAGACATGGATGGAAAATGAAAACTAGAACTCCCTATGGTAGAATTGATGTTGGGGAGAGTCTTCTTCTTCAATCTCTTGAAGATGGAAGCCTCCTTGCCTTCAATCCTCTTGAATCTCTCGATTTCTCTCTTGATTTTGCAGTGTGGGAGGTTAGGGTTCGAAAATGAGTGAGAACCCTTTTATATCCGGAGTGAGAAAGGGGCAAAAGTGGGCATCAGTAGGTATCGCCCGGCCGGGTGATTTGTAAGTGGGAAAATGTCCGGCCGGGCGTTCTGGGACAATCGCGATGTAGCCTTCTGATAAACTCGTGGTTTAGCAAGTATTTTGGATGTTTAACGTGAACATTTCAGTGTTTTTGTAGCATACTACTTGAGTTTACATCCATTATCCACTACATAAGTGTTTTGACGAGTTTGTCGAGTGTTTGGAGCTAAAACAGGTGAAAATGACTTGAAAACGAGCTTGAAGGAAGAATCGCCTGACCGGGCGCGCTTCAATGCGCGACCTTCATATAATAGCCATAACTCTCTCATCCGGACTCCGATGGGGGCGTGCAAGATACTCACGCGAAGCCATTTCGAAGACGAAGACAATGCTTTCGGAGGATTCCAGAGAAAACGCCCGACCGGGTGATTTTTAAGGGAAAAACGCCCGACCGGGAGTTTTGGTCGCGAACTCCAAAAAGTTCGCCCGATCGGGCGTTTTGTCGACTTAAAATCGCCCGGCCGGGCGATGTGTTCTGCGAGAATATTTCCGCCCCGGGTATAAAAGGAGACCTAGGTTTTCGACCCCGGGAGACCATACACGCCCCATAGCAGCTTTTGAAGGTTTGGAGAGTGGAATTGAGAGGAAAGGAGTCCCAATCCTCAACAAGATTGAAGACGAAGACGAATTTCCGTTCAATCCACCCTTGGGAGTATTTTCATTGGTTTTCATGTTTTATTCAATGACTATGGTTTATTCTTATGTTTTTGAGTTGAATATGAGTAGCTAAATCATTTGTAGAGTTTTGGTGAAGACTACAATGAATACTTGTGATTGATTCAATAGCTTTTGATTACCTATGCTCTTGTGATTATTTTGTTTCATTCTTGTGCCTTTCAATTCAATTGCCTAGCTACCAATTGGATATATTGACCTAGTTTTGAGTAATCGAGAGATACCTAATTAGGATTGATAAAAGAATGAACAACACCTAGATAATTTGCATTCGAGAGAAGGAATTCTAGAGTGAGGACTTGAATCTTTTGAGTATAGGAGTTAATTGTGAAGTATAGAAGGAGACTTCAATATTAATAGTTAATCAACGGGTTGAGTGCATTCGAGAGGGGGGCTTAGCCTAGAATAGCGATTGTCCTTCTAATCCTAGAGACTTTAACGGGTAATCAAAGTTGTTGAGTTGTTTACATTGTGGGTATTGTAGTCGGATCCAAAGCTCTACCTCGTTCTCTTATTTGAAACCTATCCTTTGTTGCGTGCTTTTAACTTGTTTATGTTTAATTGTTTTTCCAAGAATCAACCAAACCTTTGAATCGTCTAGATAGTAGTTAAAATCGGTCCGTGGTACTTGAGTTTATACATTTTGTCTCTGTGGGATACGATACTCTTGCTTGCTTTGTGCTACACTAGCCCCGTACACTTGCGGGATTTTCTTGTGTTAAAATAAGTTGAGTCAAGTTTTTGGCGCCGTTGCCTTCAATCTCTTGAAGATGGAAGCCTCCTTGCCTTCAATCCTCTTGAATCTCTCGATTTCTCTCTTGATTTTGCAGTGTGGGAGGTTAGGGTTCGAAAATGAGTGAGAACCCTTTTATATCCGGAGTGAGAAAGGGGCAAAAGTGGGCATCAGTAGGTATCGCCCGGCCGGGCGTTCTGGGACAATCGCGATGTAGCCTTCAAACGCCCGACCGGGCGTTTCGTCGGATGGAAAACGCTCGGTCGGGCGAACTTTCTGTTTCTCTTCTTTAAACGTCCGACCGGGCGTTTTGTATATGGAAAACGCCCGACCGAGCGAACTCTCTGGAATCAGTCCGTTCGCTCCGTTTTGCCCGTTTTAGACCTGTTTTTGCATCAAAACTCTGACAAACTCGTTAACTCCAAAAATAGCAAATAAGTGGATGAAACCTAGACTTTATACCTCTAAAGATTCAACAACATGTGTTAATCTCCCATCTAAACATCCTAAACTATGAGTTTGTCAACTCCCCCAAACTTAAACACTTGTTTGTCCTCAAACAAGAAGAAAGAAACAAGACTTATCAACTCATGTAAGGATGTGGAGTGTCATCATTGCCTCAGTAGAACTAAAATATAACAAGTATCAATGGCCTCGTATGCGTGTAAAGTATTATGAAATATAGCTTCAAGTTACTATCATGTACTCAACCTTGCCAATTTTCCCTCACAAGGAGAAAATGCAATGTGCATTTTAGAAATTTCACTCACTCTCAAAGTGTATAAGCTCATGACATAACTCTCAAATCATCAAAGCATGCATAGTTTACCATAGGTTTGCTCGAAATCTACACTCTCATCTACTACGGTGTGATTAAAGATCTAAGGTCCGAAAGGTCTTCTCTATAGGTTGTAATGTAGGCTCTTTGGATAGGTGAGATAATTTATGGCTAAAGTGACTTTAATCCCCAAGATCTAACTTATTCAACTTCACCAACTTTCTTCCCCAATCTTAGCTAGTTCTAGGCTTTGCCTAGACTCTTCTCATCTATCACCATTCCACTTTTGTCTTTCCCAACCTTCAAGGCACTCTTTTCACCAAATGTCAATTATTTACTATTTTTCTCTTTCATTTTTTTTCTTTTCTTTTCTCTCTCTTTTTTTTTCTTTTCTCCATGATTTCATCACTATTCTTTCTCTTTTTCATTTGTTTTTCTACCTCAATAAGCTTCTATTTCATTTGCTAATTCCCCTTCAAACTTCCTTTTGATTTTTCATAAATAGCACACAAGAAATCCAACCCCATGGTTTGTCAAAGAAAAAGTTTATTGGCTCAAAGTGGGCTAACAAGGATTATTAACATGATAACGGGTAGAAGTAGGATTTGGCTAACAAGGATGGCCTAACGTCCTCCCTTATCTCTATAACCACTATGTAGACTCAAGGAGATCGCGAGCAAGTTCTAGAAACATATGACATGCTTGAGATAAAACACACATTTAAGAACAATATAGGCTTAATTCTCACAAGGTCATTTTAGCAAAAGATAAGGCACCATGCAATTCACTTTAGGCAATTTGAAATGAAAAGTCACATGTTACTTAGCCATATCAACAAGGTTTTCGAATTTTTTTACACAAAATCATTATTGGCAACTCCTCCAACGTGTCTCACACTCGTTCAAACTTCAACTATCTCACCCTATTATCATCATACCCAAGGGAGATTATTCAACACAAAAAAAAACATTCCTAAAAAGAAACATAAACACAAAACACAAGTGGAACAAGGAAATCATTCCCCAAAATCCAAAATCAAAGATAATAATAAGTTAAGGTTACATGCCAAAATGTCATCATCAAGTATATGCAAAAGAATAGGGGTACAGGCCGGTGGATCATCAATCAAATGGATAAATTAATCACGAGAGAGAGAGAGAGGTAAAAGGGAATCCACTAGACATCCCCAAACTTATTCCAAGCAAAGCAAGGATAAGTTTGAAAGAGAGTGGATCTCCCATGGATCTTCACTGCGGCGGAGGGGGGGATGTTGCCAGTAGCCGCGGAACTCATCAAGCCGGGCATTGAGGCTGCCCATTGCGCGTTGTTGAAATCAGTGAATTGATTCCAACTTATCTCGTGCTGCTCCCAACGGGTTTCATTCCGAGCCCAATACTCCTCTTGACTAACCTTCATCCGCGCAAACCTCTCATTGAGGGAAGCATAGTCCCCCTTCTCGCGCTCTTGGCGGCTTCGTGTTCTTTGGGTGCTCGTCCCTGCACCATCGCCACCATGCGGTGGGATTTCTTCTTCGACCTCCTCCTCGTGCTCTTCCTCATCTCCCACTCCGTCTTTCGGTTGCTTCACCATCAAATGCTCGGGAAACTCCGCATGCTCAATGTGAACATTTGGGTCCGGGCTCATATCATAGAACCTATCGATCGAGTGGGCGGCCACAATGGTTTGGTGGACGGGGGAGTTCATCTTCCAATTCCTCTTATCAGTGGACCCCCTGATATATGTATTGATAGGGTACGGAAGAGGAAAGTGATCATTCGCTCTTTGGAGGAAGTAAGCATGGCGACCCAACGACACTCCAACGTCATGAGATCTCCGGAGGGACTCGATATCTAGCAGGGTGGGACCCTGATCCGGTTGGAAGCCCCTTGTGTTGACCCCCAAATGGCGCGCAATTGCACCCACTACAGCTCCACAACAAATAGTGTCCACCGTCCTCCCATGGACGAGGTACCATAGTAGGAATAGTTCATCTTTTTGTACACTTCCCATTTCAGCTCGGGCAAAAGGGTGACTATTGCACACCTTTTGGATCATGTGGAGGACTAGGTTGTGGATCATGGAGCTCTTAGCCCGGTTTGCCATGAACCCATCGGTCTCAAGGGTGATCTCGTTCCAAAATGAGCTATTCCTGAACTGCCAAGGCATCTCGAATTCATCCGATGTAATCCCATAAATGTCCTTCAACTCTCCCATGGGTAGCTCGTATTCCTCATTCCTTAGTCGGAACTTGATTAATACGATCGCCCTTCTGTTCATCACCACCTCTAACGTGGTCAAGAATTCCAACGTTAGGCGATGGAAGGAGACGATCTCTCTAGTGAAAATCCCAGTAAGCTGCCCCACCTCGCATATTTCATCGAAACATTAAAGTAGACCAAGCCTTTGGAGCAAGTCCCGGCATGTTTGCTTGGCAACCTTGTAATCTAGCTTGGCCAAGGCCTTCCAACGGTCAATCTCCTCCTCGCTTCAAAGGTTGACACCGCATGTCCGTGCATTAAGAACCATTTTTGTACCTTTGGGTTTTAATTGAAGTAGAATTCGAAAATTAGGTCCTTGCCTTGTTCTCACCAAAATTTCCACCGATTAATCGGTTTAAAATGTGTACAAAAGGGAGTAGAAGAGAGATTAGAGTGTAGAAGTGAGATTGGAAGGGAGGTATTGAGAGGAATTTCGAATTTGGGGGCTAGGGTTTCGTCTCTCCTGGCGAAATTGGGGAAGAATGCCGCTGGAACCGCGCGGCTGACCTATATACGCGTCGAAATGCCCAGTAGAATTGATGTTGGGGAGAGTCTTCTTCTTCAATCTCTTGAAGATGGAAGCCTCCTTGCCTTCAATCCTCTTGAATCCTTTTATATCCGAAGTGAGAAAGGGGCAAAAGTGGGCATCAGTAGGTATCGCCGGGCCGGGCGATTTGTATGTGGGAAAATGCCCGGCCGGGTGTTCTGGGACAATCGCGATGTAGCCTTCAAACGCCCGACCGGGCGTTTCGCCGGATGGAAAACGCTCGGCCGGGCGAACTTTCTGTTTCTCTTCTTTAAACGTCCAACCGGGCAAACTCTTTAGAATCAGTCTGTTCGCTCCGTTTTGCCCTTTTTAGACCTGTCTTTGCATCAAAACTCCGACAAACTCGTTAACTCAAAAAATAGCAAATAAGTGGATGAAACCTAGACTTTATACCTCAAAAGATTCAACAACATGTGTTAATCACCCATCTAAACATCCTAAACTATGAGTTTGTCATACCTAACAAATAAAATACTCCATCTGTTCCATAGTAGTAGAGTCATTTTGTCATTTTGATACGTTCCATAGTAGTGAAGTCATTTCATTTTTCAGTAAAAGTTAACACATTTCTTCTCACTTACTTTTTCCTATCTCTTACTTTCTTCTCTCTATTTTTCCCTCTCTCATACTTTATTATCTTTTTATTTAATACATTGCACACATTTTCCTTAATCTCCGTGCCGAAAAGAAATGTCTCCACTACTATGGAACAGAAGGAGTATAAAATTGCATTAATTTAAAAAATTAAATGCACATAAACTAAATCCACCCCTTTCTCCCTCTTCTTCCTCGGAGCGGATCACCTACTCCACAAATGGTGCACCACTTCTACTCTACACTCACACCAAAATAAAATGGACCCACCATCACTTATTAAAATGGACCCACCATCACCAAAATAAAATGGACCCACTTCTACTCTGTTCCTCCTCAGTTCCTCTCGTTCTCTTCTTTCCCTTTTTCTTTTCTTACCAGGGAGTGTAAATCAAACATGACTTTGAGGGTACGCATCCACATGTAGTCTCACACCTTTAATGTGCACCGTTGATGTGGAAATTGTGGCCGAAGTCGTTGCCCTTGCATTTCAAATTTAACACTACCTAGCCAAAATGATCTTTTAATCCAAATGTTTAAAATATACTCCCTCCGTCCCAAAGAAGATGGCACACTTGAGAAATAACACGAGATTTTAGGAGATGTTGTTTTGTGTGTTAAGTGGTGAGAGAAAATATAATTTTATAATTGATGTGAGAGGAAACTTTTTCCAAAAGAGGAAATGTGACATCTTTTGTTGAGCAAATTAAAAAGGAAAGTGTGACATCTACTATGGGACGGAGGGAGTACTAATCGTTTGGTGACAAAACAAATGAATTTGAGACATTTTATTGGTTTTCCTATATCTTATTAATATACTCCATGATTTATAGTTCTCTTTTACATGCATTGGCACAATATAACCATAGTTTAATATATTTATATATCTTCTGATTATTATCATTAATTGCACCATATACATAAGTAAATATAAATATAAATATAGGGGTGTCTTATGGTAACACTATAGTTAAAATGACAACCTAGCTATGCAAACAATCAGCGATACATAAGCGAGCAATTTATAATACATAGATTAACAACTCGACTTATGGTTCCAACCAATTTGCGATACGAAATAAGAGACAATTAAACAATTTGAGATACATAGACAATCAAACATGCGGTTGAATCTACTTCTAAATCTAAGAGTCATTACTGGTGGTAGATTGTCATTTTAATTTGAATTATCATTTTAGTTATAATCCTATAATTATAAATATAATACTCATTCTGTCACATTAGAAATGAAACGTTTTCCTTTTTGTTAGTCCCATTAAAAATGAAAGACTAAAGGCTCATTTTGGTCCTTAACATATTTTAATTTTTTTTTATTTTGGTCCGAAACATTATCTTTTGAATTATTCGGCCCCTCACAAATAAAAACGGGCCACATTTGGTCCATTTTGGACGGTTCTGTCAAAAATTTAACGGTCAACGAATTTTAATTAAATTTTGACCGGATTAAGTTAATAAATATATTTTATTAATGTCTAATATCTAATTAAGTTAATTATATTCTTCCATTCTCTTCTTCATCTTCTTTCATCTCTATAAATCATCAATACAATCATCTGCGCCACAAAATCGTTCAATAATGACGGATGCCGTCATGATTACTAAGAAGCTCGGCTTCGACGAGACTGAGTTGCGCCTCGGTTTGCCCGGCGTCGGATACAAGAAGCGAGGGTTTGACGAAACCGTCGATTTGAAGCTCAATCTCGACGTTCTTT
This sequence comes from Salvia splendens, assembly GCF_004379255.2. Taxonomy (NCBI): domain Eukaryota; kingdom Viridiplantae; phylum Streptophyta; class Magnoliopsida; order Lamiales; family Lamiaceae; genus Salvia; species Salvia splendens. Next base: position 13,810,846 of record NC_056033.1, read on the forward strand.
CCGATCACACTGATTTTCAGGGGAACAATGTCAACAAGACGGATTCTCCTAAGCCTCCTGCTAAGTACGCCCCCCTCTCTCTCTCTAGTTTTAGGATAGATTTTCGAGTTTTTTGGGGAAATTTTGCTGAGATTTAACTCGTACGATTTTGAATTAGGGATTTGAGTTGAGATTGGTAATGAATGAAGTTGTAAACAAAATTGCGATGATTAATTCAGGGCACAGGTGGTGGGGTGGCCACCGGTGCGGTCCTATCGGAAAAATGTGATGTCGGTTCAGAAGAGCGAGGCGGAGGAGAGCGGCGGCAGCGCCTCGGTGAAGAAGAGCATGGATGGCGCGCCGTACCTGAGGAAAGTAGACTTGAAGATGTACAAGACTTAGCATTGGGCAGAATATTCAGTTCCTTCACTATTGGTAGTTTATTTGTACAAAGAAAAGTACTTATTTGAGATGAAAAATTAAAGTGATGAAGTGAAAATTGAAATAGGTAAATGTGAGACACAAGGAATGTTGGACTTCATGAATGAGAGGATCTGCGGACACACTTCGTCGGAGGCGTCAATGGAGATGTCGTTGCGAAGGAGGAACTGCAGTGGCTTTTGAATTTGGAAATGGAGCGCGAAATGGAATCTCGGAGAGTGAGGGGGAGAGTGGAAATTAGATCCGACGAGGGTTTGATTAAGGTGCTGACCGAGCTTTTGATGGCGGCTTTGGAAGATTTAAGCGGCAATTTGGTCACGACAGAGAGGAATTCTTCGGCGGAGGATTGCAGCGACGAACGGAGTCGTTTCTCCATTGATGTTTCTTTGTGATTTTCCGGTCTGCTTACGCTTCTTATTGCTGCACCGTTGCTTTAGTTAAGGTTGAGTTGGTCACTTTGTTTAGGACCAAATAGGTAGAATACATTATTGTGTTAAAATTGTTAATCCAGTCAAAATTAAGTTAATTGGCGTTGACCGTCAAATTTTTGACGGAACCGTCCAAAATGGACCAAATGTGACCCATTTTTATTTGTGAAGGACCGAATAATTCAAAAGATACTGTTTTGGGCCAAAATAAAAAAATCTCAATATGTTAAGGACTAAAATGAGCCTTTAGTCAAAATGAAACGTTTCTAAAAATAGAAACATCACTCTCTCTACTTTTTCCTCTTTCTTTATTGACTCACAAAACAATACTTCCTCCGTCTCACATTACTTGAGGCGTTTCTTTTCGGTACGGGATTTAAGAAAGTTGTGTTTAGTGAGTTAAAATAAAGTAGAATGGAGAATAAAGTGAGAGAAGAGAGGGTAAAGTAAAAAAAAGAATAAAGTAAGTGTGATTAGATGTTTTGTTTTTAGATAAAAAGATAAATGACTCAAGTAACTTGGGACAACCCAAAATGAAATACGACTCAAGTAACTTGGGATGGAGGGAGTACTACATAAAATCTTATGACGAAACTAAATGTTGCACATTTAATGAGACCCATGATAATATAAATCAATTACAGTAAATTATACAGCTGTTTGATAAAAAGGTTCATCTGCACCAGCAAGAAAAGTCTATGTCATAGATTTGGAGAAATGCGTTAACTAGATTAGCGGGCCCCATGACACGTATTTGCACTTTAATCCGCTACGTTGCCTTCACAACTGACAACGAATGCGACAGCCCAGATACGCATGGGGCATCTAGATTCTTCCACGTTTCCTTGTTCCTCAAACCACACGCAAAACGAGGTATATATGACACGTGTCCTGCAGAGCAAAAAATGTTGAATAATAAGATCCACTAATTCGGCTTTAATCATCAATAATCAATTTGTAGAATTGAAACTGATTTTGAGTTTAGATGTTCTATTTATTCGACTATTATGTTCAGTTTTAATTTGTAGTATATTATTCACAACTACATATTTATAATTTAATTAATTAAAATGGTTATAAAAGCTCCTTGTAAGTTGTAAATGTGGAATCTTTTGATTTTGTAGGAGCAGCTAAGAACATCTGCAATGGGGCAGAAGATAGGTCGTCCGATGCCTCGGGCGCATCATCGTAAGCCACTGCGGGTGTGCGGATGATGCCCGATGCATCGTCTGCGCCCTATAGATCGTCTGCCCACTATGGGCGACGGGGACGATGGCGCGGACGATGCAATGCGTTTTTAATTTTTTTTTAATTCGAAAATTATTTTTATATAAATACCCCCTACCCCACATTCACATTTTTAACATTTCCACTCTCAAATTACACTATAAAATGGATTCCGATTAATACCCAAGTCCGAATAGTCCAATGTTTGGGGGGTGGTGCACGATGGCCGGGTACAGACCCTGACGAATATCGAACCTTCAACTCCAACACGTAGTACGATCCCGAATATTTTACATTGACATATTTGAAAACATTTAAATTAATTAACAAAATAATAGTGAAACATATATGACAACTTTTAAGGAGGCTTATAGGGCACCATACTGTAAATGGAAGAGTAGGAGGATAAAATGATGACAGGTGGATAGGGCTCCCATTGCTAATGCCCTTAATTGATAGGGACTAATTAAAAAGTAAAATCCGCACTTAACTCCGAACCTAGATACCTTTTTCTCCTGTTGCGTGTCAATAACCGCCCTCTCCACTTCTGTAATCCCTCCACGTGGCAGAAGCCCGTTTACCCTCTCTCATTTGGTTGCACAATTTATGCTTGTTTCCGCCTCTTTATATAACCATTCAAACCTAGTCAAAACACAAGATTGACATGCATACCAACGACAATGTCGTAACATTTGAATAGCGCAAGATCTAATTAGATGGGGCGAGAAATGGAAAGCGAAATCGAGCTGAGTTTGGAGCTATCCATCGGGGGTTGCTACGCCAAATCAGAGAGCAAGACTAGTTTAGAGAGGGAAAAAGGGAGCCTCTCCGACGAAATTGAGAATGCTCAAAACGACGCCGCGGCGGAGAGTGGGTGCGATCTGCAGAGGAGGAGAGAGATGCAGGCGATGAAGAGGAGGGAAGCTCGGATGAAGAGGGAATTCAAGAAATCGAGAGGCGTGATGATGAACGGCTGCCGGCAGGATAAAGTGGAGGAGGAGAGAGAGAGGGAAGGAGCAGCACCGGTGCCCAAGAGAGAGAAGAGCTCTAACGCCTCCTCCTTCAGAGAAAACAAGGTTTCGTGGGGTCTGTCGACGCCGATCGGAAACGGCTTTGCATGTCCCTCGGTGGGAGAGGGAGGTGACCCGAATCACGGGCAACAGCCGCCGCCAAGTTCATCGCATCATCGAAGCACGTCCCACAAAGGTGAGTGTGATGATAGTTTTATCCTCCTCCTTCCAACTCTGCCCCTCTGGAACCAACTCTGCCCCTCTGGAACTAACTGTGCTATTTAATGAATTTTTTCGCACTAGTTCTACTTTTTCTTTTTCTTATTTAATTTTAACGAATGCCATTTGATGTTAATTGAGATTATTCATTATTGACAAAACAAATCCCACTTATTATGTTGACGAAATTCTTATACAGTCTGTTCTTATAGGTTGAACAGAGACACTAAATGCGTCCATATTCCAAGTAATGTAATGTAGGTTCAGTTTATTCCTCAATTAGCTAAATGACCTTATATATTCCAACATTATGATATTGAATAGTATAGTTTGTATGAATAAAACAGATTGTTGGTTGATTATATATGTATAGTACTCATTCTTGAACATGAATGTATCTTTGCGGCATTGGCATTGTCCAAAATTTAGAATAAACATTTCTAAGCCCTAAAATACTTGTTATGTATGTCGAGATGAATTTTCAGGGGGAAGTAGTAGTGATACTGGGAGCCACTCGAGTAGCTTTGGCACACACCAAAACGACTCGTCATCAACAACTCGTCAATCAGATGCAGAGCCAGCATGCCAGTTTCAAGACCAGAGCATGAAGGCGTCATCCATTCAACGGCCACAATCGGACACTACTTGCTCAACGACAGACGTGATCAACCCACCTCCGAAGGTGGTCTCCAACCCTGGCCGAGATGGGGCCGCTTCAACTCTACAGATGCCTTGCGTTTCCGCCACAGGCAACGGCCCCAATGGCCGGACCATCACTGGATTCTTGTACAAGTACACGAAATCTGAGGTGAGCATCATGTGCGTGTGCCATGGCAGCTTCTTCTCGCCTGCCAAGTTCGTTGAGCACGCAGGAGGTGTGGACGTCACGCATCCTCTCCGGCATATCACCATCGTCTCCTCGGCCATCCGGTGAAGCTAACTGCTTTTCTTGAATGTCTCTTGCTAGTTAAGTAGAAGGCTTAGACTCGTGACAATTTTCTTTTCCTACATCACTTGTAGAACCAAAGGGTTCCATTTGATTATCTTGGGCATCGTTTTTCGAACACTAATTAGAGATAGATAGAGTATGTTGACTCCGTTGAAGTTATTTGTTGAGTGCTTTTTAGTTGTGGAAGTTAAATTGTTCAAAACTTTGCAATCCTAACTTTTTTGTATAGTATATGCTCCAAATGTGAATTCAAATGGTAAAGGCAAATAAAGTTTATTTATAGTACTACATGTGGTAGACATTAAGCTCAAAAGTATATTGGAAGTCTATTCGTATTTATTTCTCAAACACAAAATATCTACAAACATTAAATCAATATGGATGAATCCCATGGGCCTGTATTAGAAAAGTAAATATTGACAAAAGAAATATGCGACTACTTGGCCTTATTTAAGTGGACGGCGTGTTCTATATCTTGTGGATGCAGTCCATGACGGTGTTGAAGTCCGATTTACCAAATGACCCATTGTCATTTGTTCTTTAATTTGTTTTGAAATGATATATTCCCTCATTCCTGGGATACTTGGAATGACACGAGAATCATGATTGGTAAAATAAGAAAGACGAGAAGAGAGTAGTTAAAATAGTGTCATGATTGGTAAAATAAGAAAGACGAGAAGAGAGTAGTTAAAATAGTGTTCATAGTGAGACTTCAAACCCTTTTTCATCTTATTAGGACCTATAATTTATATATTGAATAAAATACCATTCTTATCTATTGAAACTTAAGGAATTAATTAACTTTTACTATTAACTTAGCCTCGTCTATAAAGATATTATCTTTTTTACCCAATAATTTTAACAAGTTGGAGAAATATTAAAGCTTTAACTGTATTAAAATCGTAGCTTTTGGAAAATAACTATGCGAATTTTCAATCGATGATTTATATTTTAAAAAGCATTAATTTGTATTGAAGTATAAGTTTCGTTGAATATTTACAATCATAGGCTAAATTGGATAATGTAAAATGGAAAAAGGTCATTATGTTTAAATAAAATTTTTATGTTATTCAAATTAAAATTAAAAAAAATTAAATGACCTGCTAAAACAAAAAAATTGTACAAAGATCGAATGAAAAATATAATGCCTAATAAAATGAAAAAATTATACGAATATAATGATATTTTGTAGTGAAAATATAAAGATGAAAAAAATGTATGAGGATCTAATGAAATTAAAAAAATATATAAAGACCTAACATTTTGTGTATTAAAAATAATCGTAATTATGTTTTCATGAGACATAAACAATTGGAGTTAGTCTTTAGCTAATGGAAAGTTCTAGAGATCATATAAGTATTTTAATTACAGTACTATTCTATAATCGGTCTTATATAATGGAAGAAATATTATTATACATCACGCAAAGATTTCCCTCTTTCTCTCTCATTTTTTTAGAATAAATCCGTAGAAACCCTTTCTTTACCTCATTTTCCGTCTCGCTCCCCACTGCCCGCGCTCTCTCCTCATCGAGATCCACCGTTGCGGCTTATTTTCGCCATCCAAACCCTAGATTCCGTCACCGGAGCTGCGGCGCCCTATCAGAGTTAGTAGACAGTCTTACGAAAATCCGGTTCCTTTCTCGCGCTCTCTGCAGTATTACGATTTGCTTCCAGGTACGGCCACGATCTGATTCCGCGTATTGTAAGAATTTTGTTTGATTTAATTGCTACGGAAAAGATCCATAAGCGGGGTGGAGCGTGCCTTTTTGTTGACATGTCTTGGGTTGTCATAGCTCGTTTCGTGAGATCGGAGATGGCGGCGGCAGCAGCAGAGGTAGCAGCTCAGCAACCAGTTACTGCGCAAATTGTAAGATTTTTTTTTTGTTTTTTTTATTTTGTCCTTGATTCCATGGTATTGTTAATTTAGCTCCTTTTTTGGGGATAGGTTGGGAGCGCATTTGTGATGCAGTATTATCATATTCTGCATCAGACGCCGGAACATGTTTATCGGTTTTATCAGGATATAAGTAAGCTTGGTCGTCCACAGGAGGATGGCACCATGACCATCACCACCACTATGCAAGTAATTCCACTCCTTCTACCTCTTATTTACTCTCTTTTTGAATTGTTGAAATTGTTATCTTTTGAGGCTTAATTTTCAAGTACTAGTAGTAAATGTTGATTATTGATAAAATATTTGAAAGTTGAAACTGTTAATAGATTTTAAAAGATCTCTGATGTGATTACTCAGGCCATAAATGAGAAGATTCTTGCCCTCAAATCTCTTGATTTCGTAGCAGAGGTTAAATCAGTAGATTCTCAAGAGTCCTTTAGTGGTGGAGTTCATGTTCTTGTAACTGGTTATCTGATGGGGAAGGACAAGTCATGCCGCAGTTTTGCGCAGTCCTTTTTCCTTGCCCCTCAGGACAATGGTTATTTTGTTCTGAATGATATGCTTCGGTACCTGGATAGTGCCCCTGCGAACCCAGCTGTGCTCGATGGCACTGTGCCAGGTAACCTATATACCTTACTTTCATGCTTATCCTATTCATTGCCAATTGTAAACTGATAAACCTCCTGTGCTCTTTTAGTGCCTGCTGCCCCAGCAACAATTGTGGACAATCATGTCCCTGATTCTGGGGATAGCCAGAGGCTCTCGGAGGATACCGCACCTCCCGCTGAAGAAGTTGTGGCAGGAGAAGTTTACAATCCACTTGAGAATGGTGATGTGCCAATCCTTGAAGAAGAAGTCCCGGTGGCTGAGGTGGTTGATGAAGTGGAAAATGGCGAACAGATGATTGTTCAATCCAGTGCCAAAATTGAGGAATTGCCAAAGAAATCTTATGCCTCTATTGTAAGTTGGATACGAGTAATGGAGTTTAGCTATTCATCTTTTGTCTCATAGTTCTCGTGTTATCATGATGGAGAAGTGGTGATTGGACTCTTGTGTGCATGGTTTGTTTAGGTTTATGCAGCTCCTTATTTCTGATGTTTGATAGATTACATAATGTTCAGGTGATGCATCTCAAGGAAAGTGCTGCATCTTCCCCACCTCTCCAAGTGGCTCCTAGGAAAGCTCCACCAAAGATTGTAGAGCCAATGCATCCATCTTCTTCCCCAGTAACCAATGGACCTATTTCTGGTTCAGAAGCTGTTGATAATGGAAACAACGCAGAGGGTGAAGGCATGATATTCTATTTTTTTCATTTCCTATAAGAGAACTGGTTGTCTAGGCTTGAGTCGTGCTCTCTTCTATTGTTCTAACACACCAGTCCTTTCTTTATCCAGCTGATGGCTACTCAATATACATAAAGGGTCTCCCTATGAATGCTACTGAGAGCTTACTTGAGGAAGTATTCAAGAAATTTGGTACCATCAAGAGCGATGGAATTCAAGTTAGGAGCAACAGAGTATGTTCAAGTCTGACTAATGTTTATGATTATTTATGAAACATGCTGGGATGGTTATTATGGTGTCATTCTTTAGAGATGCAAAATAACAATCCTAACTATTCTTGACACAGCAACAAGCGTTTTGTTTTGGCTTTGTGGAATTTGAGGATGCAAGCTCTGTACAAAAAGCTCTCGAGGTATGTATTTTATGCTATAATGCAACATGAAGTATAAGTTTGTTTTGGATGTGGACTAATCTTTTCATTGCTATCTAATTAGTTTGTTTGTGCCGGCCTTTATTTCAGTGACCTCTGTGCTCAACCTTTAGTTTGAGCTTATTTTCTTACTTTTTTGTTGTACTACTGTAATTTTCTGTGTATAATGTGTCAAACTTCTTCACCTGTGGAGACATGGCTTGTATGAATGACAAAGCTTCCTCTGTGTTTACTGAATAGGCTTATTCATTTCCATTTGGTATATGACCTTATACATTGAAACAACTCGTTAACCATATAGTGCTTCTTCATAAGCCCGTGGCTAATCATTGAGTGTGATTTACAATTTTTTCATCGACCTGATGTTTCAGGCTTCTCCAGTGACAATTGGTGCTCGTCAAGCATTTGTTGAGGAGAAGAGGTCTACTAACACTCGAAATTCCAAGGGGAGATTTCAACCAGGAAGGGGTTCTGGATTCAGATATGAAGGAGTAAGAGGACGTGGGAACTATGGAGGTGGGAGGGGATACGGGAGGGGTGATTTTAATGGCAGGGGTGAGTTTGGCGGCAGGGGTGGCAGGTCCTCAAATCGTGATGGATATCAGAGGTCTGAAAACATGAGTAGCAATGGAGGCGGTCGCATGAACCGTACAGGTGGCCTCACCAATGGTAACACAAAGAGTATGGCGCCTCGGGTTTCCGCTACTGCTTGAGCGATGAAAGGTAGTCAGTTTTGTGGCTTCAACTAGGATTTATTTTAGTTATAGGATTTTTACATCCTCAAAATTATTTTTGTCCAACAGCTAACACCACTTTGCCGATTTTGTTCACAATTTTCCCATTTAGGGTATAATTATTTATCAGTAGGTTGAGATTAAGTAGGTTCCCTTTTTTTCTAAAAAAAATAGCCTATTCATTGGAAGGAAACTGGTTTTCTGGTTGGATTTATTGCTTTTGACAATGGTAATGTTATGCTATTCTTTCAGTGTGTTTCTTTATGGGAATTAGTTGTACTGACTGCACTACACTAACTAGCATATCAATTTTGTTGTTACTCCCACCATTTTTTTCTTCAATTGACAATTCCTTCACCACTCAAACACAAGTTTAACTAGAATGAGAAGCAAAGCTTGGAAGTATTAATTTGATGAAAAGAAACCATAATTCATTTTATCAAAATGTGAATGAAATGAAACACATGGGTTACATATTTATTCATGACACTAGTGCATAACCAAAAATAACAACCACCAAAATAGAACAACAGGATCAGCTCGTCGGTTTACTTAGTAGGCCTCGCCACGGTAACAACCAACACGTTCGACTGACGTAAACAGTCCAAACTTGAGCACGTACATTTCGATGCTATACCCCACCGCGTATGCGATTCCACAGGTAACAAATGAAATGATAAGATAGTTGCGGGCTGGCTCAACATAGGAACGGAGTAAATGTTTGTCTTTGCTAGTTGTATAAACTATTGGAAAAAAAGTGTAAAATGAGGGAAACTTTTGATGTGGCCAAACCTTTGGCTTTTCATCTTCTGTAACCTCCAAATGCATTATGGGATGCCTTAATGTCATGACTCTTCATGTAGGCACACCTATCCTATAAATAGATGAAGTTTTGGGAGATGAGAACACCAACAACAAATATTCTCTCTACTCTCTCTAATCTCTACATTCTAGTGTGCATCTTAGAAGCATTGCATTGATCGGTTCTCGCTTCCAATTCAAGTTCGCCGGAGCCTACGAGTTTGAGGTGCTTCAACTCGATAGGAGGAAAGTCGTTTCATCTTTGGGGACATTACGCCAATCTGTGAGCACTAGCTGGGGCGTATTTCGTCTTGCGGATAGAGGGTCACCTCGACTCGACTTGAAGAATACTATAGTTTGCATCTCTTTACGTTTGTTGTAATTTACATTGTTACATTTATCTTCCAGTTTTATTCTTTTGTAATAGCAAAGGTTGTCCGTGTAAAGGCTACAATACTTCCAACAATCGCAAGACGAAATATTGTACTCTTGTTGAAATCACGTCGACCGAAGCTGGAGGGAACGGAAACAACACCTTTGGATCGTCTTCTGCTGCCGCTAACACCTCAATGTTGGCACCTGTTGCGACCTCAAGGGTTATGACTCAAGCTGAGAAGCCTGAAAAATTTAAGGGCTCAGAATTCAAACATTGACAACAAAAGATGTTGTTCTACCTAACTATGTTGGGTGTTGCCAACTTCCTCAAGGAGGATGCTCCAACTGTACCTGAGGAAGAGACAGACTTTAATGTTCGAGCTGCCTATGATGTTTGGCATCAAGGAGATTTCTTGTGCAAGAACTATATCTTGAACGACTTAGAGGATAGTCTCTATTCTATCTTTGCCGGGGCTAAAACCTCCAAAGTATTGTGGGAGGCTCTTGACAAGAAGTATCGCGTCGAGGACGCCGGTACAAAGAAATATGTAGTCGCAAAGTTTTTGAACTATGAGATGGTAGACTCTCGTTCAGTGGTGGCGCAAGCTGAAGAGTTGCAAATCATAGTCCACAATGTCCACGCTGAATGGATGGCCCTACCAGACCAGTTCATTGTTTCTTCAATGATCAAGAAGCTTCATCCGTGCTGGATGGATTTCAAGAACTATCTAAAGCACAAGAGAAAGGAGATGACGACAGAAGACCTAATAGTCTGTCTTCGTATTGAAGAGGACAATAGGCGCTACCATCAGAAGTCGGGAGGGCAAGAAGTCGCCAAGGCAAATCTGATGGAGAAGGGACAATTCTCCAAACGTCCCCGCCCGAGCGCAAAAGATAAGGGCAAATGGAAGGCAATTGTTGGCCGAAAGTTTGAAGGCAACTGCTTCAATTATGATAAGCCGGGCCACATGGCGAAGGACTGCCTAAAACCTAAGAAGATGAAATTCAAGAAGAGTGCCCAAATGGTCGAGAGAGATTTCAACGATGATGATCTAGCTGCAGTGGTTTCTGAAGTGAACCACATTGACAATCCGAAGGCTTGGTTTGTTGACACCTGAGCTACTATCCATGTGTGCTCCGATCGTAGCCAATTTTTGACCTACAAGCAAGTCGTAGGGAAGAAGCTCCACATGGGCAACCAAGACTCGTCTGAAGTCGTTGGCATGGGTGAAGTGAAGCTTTTAATGACATCTGGTCGTGAGTTGAAGCTGAAGGATGTGCTGCATGTCCCAGACATCCGTAAAAATCTTGTTTCTAGTAGTTTGCTTGTTAGTCATGGCTTTAAGCTAGTGTTTGATTCTGACAAGTTTGTTTTATCCAAGTTTGGTACTTTTCTTGGAAAAGTCTATCTTTCCAATGGTTTGTTCAAATTCAATGTAATGGCCAAGGGCCGTGTACCGAATCAAGTGAATGATAATAAGAATGCTTCTTCTTCTTACTTTGCTTGAGTGCTCCGATTTATGGCATTGTAGATTAGGACATGTAAATCTAAATGCTATAAAAAGATTAGTGAATCTTGATTTACTAAAAGTTCACGAGTTTAACTCACAAAAGAAATGTAAAGTCTGTGTTGAAGCAAAAATGACCAAGCTACCGTTTCGCTCAGTAGAACGGAGCATAAAACCTCTAGAGTTAATCCATACAGACGTATGTGATTTAAAATTTGTGCAAACTAGAGGTGTTAAAAAGTACTTCGTCACATTTATAGATGATTGCACAAGGTATTGTTACCTTTACTTATTAAGAAGTAAAGATGAGGCAATTGAAGCGTTTAAAGACTTCAAAAATGAAGTCGAAATCAACTTAATTGTCGAATTAAGTGTGTTCAAAGTGATAGAGGTGGTGAGTATGTAGCCCCGTTTGCAGAATTATGTCATGCAAGTGGTATAATTCACCAAACAACGGCTCCATATTCTCCCCAGTCAAAAGAAGTTGCTGAACGAAAAAATCAAACACTTTATGATGAATGCTCTGTTGATTAAATCTGGTTTATCCCATAACATGTGGGGGGAGGCTGTGTTAACAGCGAATCATATCCTGAATAAAATTCCACTCAAAGAAAGGGATGTGACTCCTCATGAGTTGTGGAAAGGAAAGAAAGCTTCATATACATACCTTAAAGTGTGGGGGTGTTTAGCGAAGGTACAAGTGCCGCCTCCAAAACTAGTTACAATTGGTCCTAAAACAGTGGATTGTATCTTTGTTGGATATGCACTTAACAGAAACGCCGGTCGTTTTTTAGTTCATAAGCCAGCTATACTTGATGTAGCTGAAGGAACGATAATTGATTCTAGGAATGTTGTATTCTTTGAGAATGTGTTTCCTTGCAAGAAGCAAGATGATCGTTCTAGTGATAGAATGGTGGATGAAGCCACTAGTTCTATTCTCCAAAAGAAACGAGGTCAAGTCTTGAGAATGAAGAACCAAGACGTGGTAAAAGAGTTAGATTTGCTAAGACTTTTGGTCCAGAATTCATAACTTTCATGTTGGATGGTGAACCAAAGTCATTGGCAGAAGCTTTGTCTGGCCCAGACGCAGCGTGGTGGCAAGAAGCTATCAACAGTGAAATTGAATCTATCATGAAAAATAACACTTGGGTGTTAGTAGACTTGCCTGAAGGCTGTAAGGCTTTAGGGTGCAAGTGGATTCTGAAAAAGAAATATAAGCCCGATGGTACTATAGATAAGTACAAAGCTCGCCTAGTTGTCCAAGGCTTTAAGCAGAAAGAAGGGTATGACTTTTTTTATACCTATTCACCTGTTACGAGAATCACTTCCATTCGGGTGCTTCTTGCGATTGCTGCTTTGCACAATCTTGAGATTCACCAAATGGATGTGAAAACTGCGTTTCTGAATGGTGATCTGGAAGAAGAAATATATATGGAACAACCCGAAGGGTTTGTTGTGCCTGGGCAAGAGCGTAAAGTATGCAAACTGATAAAGTCATTATATGGGTTGAAGCAAGCACCCTTACAATGGCATTTGAAATTTGACAACGTGATGTTGGCAAATGGATTTACTATCAATGAGTGTGATAAGTGTGTTTACATTAAGAACACAGATAACGGGTTTGTTATTGTGTGTCTGTATGTTGATGATATGTTGATAATGGGCAGCAATAGTTCCATTATTAACGAGACAAAAAACATGTTGAAAAGAAATTTCGATATGAAAGATATGGGTCTAGCTGATGTGATTCTTGGAATCAAAATATTGAGGACTAATGAGGGAATTACCTTAACGCAATCTCATTATGTTGAGAAAATGCTTAAGAAATTCAACTCGTTTGATTGTAAGCCAGCAAAGACTCCTTTGGAGCTCAATGTCCATCTGAGCAAGAATATGGGTGATTCTGTTGCTCAAGAAGAGTATGCAAAGGTCATAGGAAGTTTGATGTTTATCACAAACTGTATTCGACCTGATCTTGCTTGTCCTGTAAACAAGTTGAGCCGATTTACGAGCAACCCAAGCAAGGAACATTGGAAAGCTCTGTGTAGAGTTTGAGATACTTGAAGTATACTATTAACTTTGGGTTGCATTACACAAGATATCCCCAAGTACTTGAAGGGTACTGTGATGCAAATTGGATCTCTGATTCAAAAGACTCATTTTCGACAAGTGGGTATGTGTTCACTATGGGGGGTGGTGTTGTCTCGTGGAAATCAACAAAACAGACGTGTATTGTTTGTTCCACCATGGAATCTGAGTTTATCGCATTGGATAAAGCAGGGGAAGAAGCCGAGTGGCTCAGAAATTTCCTAGAATGTATTCCATGTTGGAAGAAGCCAGTGCCCGCAGTATTGATACACTGTGATAGCAAAGCAGCTATAGGTAGAGCACAAAGTGACTTTTATAATGGTAAGTTTCGACATATTCGTCGGCGACATAATACCGTAAGGCAGTTGATCACAAGTGGCATTATCTCAGTTGACTATGTAAAGTCAGTGGATAACTTAGCGGATCCGTTAACGAAAGGTTTAAACCGTGATCAAATGCATAAATTGCTAAAAGGAATGAAACCGAAAACCACATCTTAAAAAGATGATTATAGTGGTAACTCAACCATACGATTGGAGATCCCATGGGCTTGGTTCAATGCGAAAACAAAGCTATATGAATCTAGCTATAACACTTGGAAGATTTTAATCTTCGCCCATTCTTTAAAAGCACTGAGTGTTGTAACTTGTACGTGGTAAGAGGTTAAGTCTTTGACTTTTAATGATTCTTGAAATCTCAAGGAGATGTAGTATGACAGGATACTCATGAAAAAATCACCTATATAAGTGAGAAGCGGGGCCGGGGCCGCTTCGTGTGTGTGTCACTTATGAATTCCAAATAGGTGTTCCAAGGCCGAAATGGACACAAACGTGAGAACTGATGGAGTTGAGACAATATTGTGTTGATGCTATTGACTAGGCATACACCAAGGATGAATAGTTCAAGGCATCGCGTCCACTCGCCCGCTGGTATGTCCGATAGTGTTGACTATGGAAAGTTCAAAATCACAAGTTACCTCTCCAAATGCAGTATCGTTTCTCGAGAACTAAGCAAAAGAGTCTGCATGCATGCATACACGTCTTGTGTTGGTTTGAGCTTGCAGTGCTCTAACCAATGTGGGGGATTATTGGAAAAAACGTGTAAAATGAGGGAAACTTTTGATGTGACCAAACCTTTGGCTTTTCATCTTGTGTAACCTCCAAATGCATTATGGGATGTCTTAATGCCATGACTCTTCATGTAGGCACACCTATCCTATAAATAGATGGAGTTTTGGGAGATGAGAACACCAACAACAAATATTCTCTCTACTCTCTCTAATCTCTACATTCTAGTGTGCATCTTAGGAGCATTGCATTGCTCGGTTCTCGCTTCCAATTCAAGTTCGCCGGAGCCTACGAGTTTGAGGTGCTTCAACTCGATAGAAGGAAAGTCGTTTCATCTTTTGGGGACATTACGTCAATCCGTGAGCACTAGCCGGGGCGTATTTCGTCTTGCGGAGAGAGGGTCACCTCTACTCGACTTGAAGAATACTATAGTTTGCATCTCTTTACGTTTGTTGTAATTTACATTGTTACATTTACCTTCCAGTTTTGTTCTTTTATAATAGCAAGGGTTGTCCGTGTAAAGGCTGCAATATTTCAAACATAAACTTTGGCAATCACGAGGATGAAAATGCAAGAAAAACCAGCAGCAGCCGTAGCAAGAATCTTGGCGTACTTGTCGACAAAGGTGAAGGCGAAAGTAGAGGGGGCTACCAGCCCGAAAACGAGGTATGATAGTATCACTAATGTGGAGTGAAATACAAACTTCTTACTACTACCACCAAGTTGCTCCTTGTAATGTTTATTTCCACCCCTCTTTAAGTCAGCAAGCTGTAAATACCAAAAAATTTACAAAAAAATCAGAGTCGGATCATAATACGTGGGGTGCACGAATGATATTCCTTACCTTACTGCCAATAGCAAAGAGGCCACTGGATAGAGTGCCAATCCAATAGCAAAGACATTCACTGTCATGTCATCAAGAAATAATTAATTTACTAATATGTTGTAGTTTTGTATATATGTCGTGTAGTATATTTGAATGAATGTAAAAACTTAGATGTAGAGGCATCTGTGGCGGCCCCAGAGGCGACGATGCTCAAGCTGGTGGTGGACTCGATTAGACCCCCCTACACAATGCATTTTAAGATCTCCACTGTTTTTAGACGACCACAAAGTCTTATAAGTAATTCAATAATCATCGGTTTCACCTCCTCCTCCTCCTCCCCATCATCTGCACACTTTAAATTAGTAACCACGCAACAATTTCTTCCTAAAATGTCTAATAAACAACATGTCGTCCTCGCATTTTTTAAGTTAAAGTCACCAACATTATTGTTTTACCTTTTTCGTAAATTTGGTTATAGATATGCATATATATAGTGTTGGAAATATAGTGGCCTTTTACACGGGTAACCCTTGCTATTACAAAAGAACCAAAAAACTGGAAGGTAAATAAAACAAAGTAGATACAATAAAAGGAACAAGATGCAAACTATTGTCTTCTTCAAGTCGAGTCGAGGTGACCCTCTCTCCGCAAGACGAAATACGCCCCGGCTAGTGCTCACGGATTGGCGTAATGTCCCCAAAGATGAAACGACTTTCCTCCTATCGAGTTGAAGCACCTCAAACTCGTAGGCTCCGGCGAACTTGAATTGAAGGCGAGAACCGAGCAATGCAATGCTCCTAAGATGCGAACTAGAGTGCTTGAGCTATGAGAGAAGAGAGAATGATTGTAGATTGTGTTGTGTGTGTTCCATCTCTCAAAACAAGCCTATTTATAGGCTAGGAGTGGCCACACGAGAGGTCTCGGGTTTAAGGCACCTCATAAACACATGGACGTTGAAAAGCCAAAAGACTTAGGAAATGAAAGGTTTTGAGACCTTTCTAATTTCCCACATGTTACATGTTTTTCCTACAATCCCCCACATTGGTTAGAGCGCTGCAAGCTCAAACCAACACCAGACACAAATGCATGTATGCAGACTCTTTGCTCAGTTCTCGAGAAACAATACTGTATTTGGAGAGGTAACTTGTGGTTTTGAACCTTCCATAGTCAATACTATCGGACATACCGGCGGGCTAGTGGACGCGATGCCTTGAACTATTCCTCCTTAGTGTATGCCTAGTCAATAGTATCAACACAATATAGTCTCAACTCCATCAGTTCTCACGTTTGTGTCCGTTTCGGCCGTGGAACACCTCTTTGGAATTCATAAGTGACTTACTCTTACGAAGCGGCCTCACTTCTCACTTATATAGGTGATTCTTTCATGAGTATCCTGCCATACTGCATCTCCTTGAGATTTCAAGAATCATTAAAAGTCAAAAGACTTAGCCTCTTACCACGTGCAGGTTACAACACTCAATGCTTTCTAAAGAATGGGCGAAGATTAAAATCTTCTGAGTGTTACAGCTAGATTTGTATAGCTTCGTTTTCCCATTGAACCAATCCCATGGGATCTCCAATCGTATGGTTGGGTTACCACTATACTCATCTTTTAAGATGTGGTTTTCAGTCCCATTCCTTTTAGCAATTTTTGCATTTGATCACGGTTTAAACCTTTTGTTAACGGATCCGCTAAGTTATCCACTGACTTTACATAGTCAACTGAGATAATGCCACTTGTGATCAACTGCCTTACGGTATTATGTCGTCGACGAATATGTCGAGACTTACCATTATAAAAGCCACTTTGTGCTCTACCTATAGCTGCTTTGCTATCACAGTGTATCAATACTGCGGGCACTGGCTTCTTCCAACATGGAATATCTTCTAGGAAGTTTCTAAGCCACTCGGCTTCTTCCCCTGCTTTATCCAAAGCGATAAACTCAGATTCCATGGTGGAACGAGCAATACACGTCTGTTTCGTTGATTTCCACGAGACAACACCACCCCCCACAGTGAACACATACCCACTTGTCGAAAATGAGTCTTTTGAATCAGAGATCCAATTTGCGTCACAGTACCCTTCAAGTACTTGGGGATATCTTGTGTAATGCAACCCAAAGTTAATAGTATACTTCAAGTATCTCAAAACTCTACACAGAGCTTTCCAATGTTCCTTGCTTGGGTTGCTCGTAAATCGGCTCAACATGTTTACAGGACAAGCAAGATCAGGTCGAGTACAGTTTGTGATAAACATCAAACTTCCTATGACCTTTGCATACTCTTCTTGAGCAACGGAATCACCCATATTCTTTCTTAGATGGACATTGAGCTCCAAAGGAGTCTTTGCTGGCTTACAATCAAATGAGTTGAATTTCTTAAGCATCTTCTCAACATAATGAGATTGCGTTAAGGCAATTCCCTCATTAGTCCTCAATATTTTGATTCCGAGAATCACATCAGCTTGACCCATATCTTTCATATCGAAATTTCTTTTCAACATGTTTTTTGTCTCGTTAATAATGGCACTATCGCTGCCCATTATCAACATATCATCAACATACAGACACACAATAACAAACCCGTTATCTGTGTTCTTAATGTAAACACACTTATCACACTCATTGATAGTGAATCCATTTGCCAACATCACGTTGTCAAATTTCAAATGCCATTGTAATGGTGCTTGCTTCAACCTATATAATGACTTTACCAGTTTGCATACTTTACGCTCTTGCCCAGGCACAACAAACCCTTCGGGTTGTTCCATATATATTTCTTCTTCCAGATCACCATTCAGAAACGCAGTTTTCACATCCATTTGGTGAATATCGAGATTGTGCAAAGCAGCAATCGCTAGAAGCACCCGAATGGAAGTGATTCTCGTAACAGGTGAATAGGTATCAAAAAAGTCATACCCTTCTTTCTGCTTAAAGCCTTGGACAACTAGGCGAGCTTTGTACTTATCTATAGTACCATCGGGCTTATATTTCCTTTTCAGAATCCACTTGCACCCTAAAGGCTTACAGCCTTCAGGCAAGTCTACTAACACCCAAGTGTTATTTCTCATGATGGATTCAATTTCACTGTTGATAGCTTCTTGCATCCAACATAAAAGTTATGAAGTCAGGACCAAATGTTTTAGC
This sequence comes from Salvia splendens, assembly GCF_004379255.2. Classification (NCBI taxonomy): domain Eukaryota; kingdom Viridiplantae; phylum Streptophyta; class Magnoliopsida; order Lamiales; family Lamiaceae; genus Salvia; species Salvia splendens. The sequence goes on from NC_056033.1 coordinate 13,829,253, forward strand.
AACTTTAACTCTTTTACCACGTCTTGGTTCAACATCCTCAGGACTTGACCTCGTCCCTTTTGGAGGATTAGAACTAGTGGATTCATCCATCATTCTTTCACTAGAACGATCCTCTTGCCTCTTACAAGGGTAAACATTCTCAAAGAATATAGCATTCCTTGACTCAATCGTTGTTCCTTCAGCCACGCCAGGCACAGCTGACCTATGGACTAGGAAACGATAGGCACTACTATTAAGTGCATGGCCAATAAAGATGCAATCGACTGTTTTAGGGCCTATTGCAACTTGTTTCGGAGGTGGCACTTCTACCTTCGCTAAACACCCCCACACTTTGAGGTATGAATATGAAGGTTTCTTCCCTTTCCACAACTCATAAGGAGTCACATCCCTATTTTTTAGTGGAATTTTATTCAGGATATGATTCGCTGTTAACACAGCCTCCCCCCACATGTTCTGGGATAAACCAGAATTAATCAACAGAGCATTCATCATCTCTTTAAGTGTTCGATTTTTGCGTTCAGCATCACCATTTGATTGAGGAGAATATGGAGCTGTGGTTTGGTGAATTATACCACTTGCATGACATAATTCTGCAAACGGAGCTACATACTCACCACCTTTATCACTTCGAACACACTTAATTCGACAATTAAGTTGATTTTCAGCTTCATTTTTGAAGTCTTTAAACGCTTCAATTGCCTCATCTTTACTTCTCAATAAGTAAAGGTAACAATACCTTGTACAATCATCTATAAATGTGATGAAGTACTTTTTACCACCTCTAGTTTGCACAAATTTTAAATCACATACGTCTGTATGGATTAACTCTAGAGGTTTTGTGCTCCGTTCTACCGAGCGAAACGGTAGCTTGGTCATTTTTGCTTCAACACAGACTTCACATTTTTCTTGTGAGTTAAACTTATCTACTTTTAGTAAATTAAGATTTACTAATCTTTTTATGGCATTTAGATTTACATGTCCCAATCTTTTATGCCATAAATCAGAGCACTCAAGCAAATAGGAGGATGCATCATCTTCCTTATTTCTTAATCCTTTTCCACGGTGAATGACCGTAACATTCAGCTCAAAAAGCCCATTCACTAGGTGACCTTCACCTATGAACTTTTCATACTTGGTCAATATAACATTTTCACACTCAAATTCTAGTGAAAATCCATGATTTACTAGAAGAGAGCCTGACACCAAATTATTTCGGATGTCTGGGACATGCAGTACATCCCTAAGGGTAAGAACTTTTCCAGATCCTAATTTTAGGAACACATTACCCACACCAACCACCTTAGATGAGGCTTGGTTTCCCATACGTACTTTTCTACCTCCAACAGATTTGTAGGTAGAAAAAGCGCTTCTTTCGGAGCACACATGACATGTGGCATCTGTATCAACAAACCATTCATTTGGATTGTTACCATGGTTCACATCGGAGACCATTGCGATCACCTCGTGATCTTTGTTGTTTATAACAACACGTTCAAATAATTTGCACAATATTGTCTCCAACAATAAGTACACAATTATATTGAACCATATGTGCATTGTTATATTCAACAACCCATGCATCCCAATTATTACTACCAAGTCAAAATTGGTCTTGCTTGTCAAATGACAAACGATAAACATCATTCTCAAGAGAATAGATCTCAAGGAATTAACCACTCCATAGCGCATCGACATTGCGACCGTTCGTTGCTTTATTCCAGCTTTGACTTTCATGTTTCCTCCAGCATCGGTCGACATGATTCAGCAAGAGTACAATATTTCGTCTTGCGATTGTTGGAAATATTGTAGCCTTTACACTGGAAAACTCTTGCTATTACAAAAGAACAAAACTGGAAGGTAAATATAATAATAGTAGATACAATAAAAGGAACAAGATGCAAACTATTGTCTTCTTCAAGTCGAGTCGAGGTGACCCTCTCTCCGCAAGACGAAATACGCCCCGGCTAGTGCTCACGGATTGGCGTAATGTCCCCAAAGATGAAACGACTTTCCTCCTATCGAGTTGAAGCACCTCAAACTCGTAGGCTCCGGCGAACTTGAATTGAAGGCGAGAACCGAGCAATGCAATGCTCCTAAGATGCGAACTAGAGTGCTTGAGCTATGAGAGAAGAGAGAATGATTGTAGATTGTGTTGTGTGTGTTCCATCTCTCAAAACAAGCCTATTTATAGGCTAGGAGTGGCCACACGAGAGGTCTCGGGTTTAAGGCACCTCATAAACACATGGACGTTGAAAAGCCAAAAGACTTAGGAAATGAAAGGTTTTGAGACCTTTCTAATTTCCCACATGTTACATGTTTTTCCTACATATAGTTCAAAAACATTAAGTAATTCTATTTTATTACCTCCATTAGGCCCATCTTCATTTTTGTCTGCTTGGTCGATTGGTGGAAGTTGATCACCTTTTCCACCTTCTTCCTTGTCTTTTATTTCGTTTTCGCTTTCGCTTTTTTCAGTATCTCCTAAAGAGAAGGGAGAGCGCATAAATATATTAATAAATGCATTTATCTTCAATAAAGAAAAAAGGTCATCATCTTAGTTTTTAGGAAAACTATTAGATTAAATCTCAATCTATTTTTTAGTTTCAATAATATTCTCAAGCTATTAACATTATGCATATAATATGAAAACTATCCTCGCTGTTATAATTATGATAGTGAGCGTAATTTTAATTCGTCCTAGTTTAATTACTATCACGATTGTTTTGACATCTTCATATCATGCATATATGGATCACAAAGTAGTTTGATTTTAATACCTCTCTTAGGTTCACTTTCATTTTTGTTTGGTAGGTTGATTGTTGGAAGTAGACCTTTTCCATCTTCTTTCTTGCTTTGTTCTTTGTTTACACTCTTTTCAGAACCTATTGAAAAGAGAGAGCACACAAATTTATGATTTATTCAATTAGAAAAAGAAAATTAATTGACTTGATTAACACAAAATAAGGCAATGATGTTAATAATGTGATCACCTGCAGGTTCCTCTTGGTTGGATGGATTGAGATCCTTTTTCCCCCAAATCAAAACGATGAAAAACTCAAACCATATCACAAACCAATATTTTTTATTCGGATTGGGATTGGGATTCGGATTCGGATTCGGATTGGGTTTCGGGTCAACAATCTTACGACGAAGAATAAGTTTAGTAGCTAGATGGTCACAGTTGTGGCAGTGTGGAGCATATCTCTTGAACTTTTCCAATTCCAACACCAATTCTATCTCTTTTTCCCCATTGTCCACATATTTCACTTCAAACTCTATTGTCTCATTTATATATCTCTCTACATCTTCTTCTGCTTGTGCACTACTCCCCTTTTCTAATTCATTCCTCTTCGTTTTCTCACTACTCTCCTCCTCTTGCTCTCCAGCCTCACTTTCTGCAACAAATTAATTAAATTTTGTACATTATAAAATAAAAACTTGAATTTTTAAAGGCATTCTTGATTATAGATATGGGATTAGACCCTATCTTCTCGCTAAGGAGAGTGTTATTAATTATGTTTATCTTCTCACCAGTTCCACCTTGAAAGTGCAGTGCCATCGTACCCCCGAAGGCCGCTACCTTTTTCACCCAGCTTTCGTCGTCGTCTCCATCTCCGTCTCTTGCGCTTCCGCCTCAGCTTTTGCAACAAATTAAATTCAACGTTTTTCATATTACCATACTATTCATGTTTCAATAGGACAAAGTATATACTCCACTAAAATATGAACTTTTTAATCTTGTCTAGGCATAGGCATGTGTTATATTGCTAATTCATCTTTAATTGCTACCTACTATAACTAAATGATAGACATAGGATCATTAAATCAAGGCACAAAATTATTTAGCCACATAAGATTATTTAGTCACGAGTGTCAATGCAGTGTATAAAAAATGTCAATTATGGGTATTATTGTCAATTAACAAAAAATTAGTTATAACTAACTTTTAAAAAATATCTATAAACTTTAAATGATTATAACTATCTCAATTTAAATTATTTTTTTCAAAACAACATATATCAAATTAAAGATAATTTTATAAGGATTCCAACAAGATCTCAATTACATATGTTTCGATATCAAAATTTGAAAAAAAAACTTCATGAATTTTCGTATTTTTTGACAATCAGATAATGTCGGCATAACGATCATAATATGTCAATATAATATATATACAATGTCAATGCTAAATTGTGTTGACATATTCAAGGAATTGTATTGATATTTTTTATACAATATATTGACAGTTTCTAAAACCTTCTTATTTTTTTGAATTTTAAATAATAATAAAATGAAATTACACATGACAATTTTATAGACCACTAGATCTCTACAAATTATATGGTTTTAAATTAGTTGTAGTAAACAATTAAGAGATGAGTTAGCAATTGATCACACCCCGTTATACATATGTGTATAAAAAATTTGAGTTTGATTTTTGTATAGTACTCTATTCGTCTCATAAAAAGAATAACACTTTATATTTCCATCTTATCCCATGATAAGAATATGGACATTATAGCTTGGACACTTTTTTTTAGAGAAGTTAGGCCACCACTTGATTGCAAAGATAAATTAGCGAGCATAAAAAATACCAAGTCTATCGTGTAACATCCAAGTACCAGGCCCTATAGCTTGGTCACTTCAATTAGTTAGTAAAACGATATGCAAGGAACATTACAAATAGCACAAGCAATTAATGTTTGAGCAAACGATGTTTAATTAGTTATGTACTTATGTTACCTTTGTTTTGATCCACCAGCGCCGTATCATTAGCATCGTCCTCAACCAGATCGGTGACGTCTGAAGCCGCCGCCGCCGGCAGCTCCTCCTTCTCATTCACTTTCTCCATACCTGCCATTCTATGTCACACAAAATCAACTTATAATCGACTTCAATTATTGTATGATGCAAAATCATAATGTCGCCTACTCCTATATATAGCGATTAAAACATGTTACTATGTTATACCAAGTCTATGTCTTGTAGAATTAAAAATTCTATGTATATGCTGAACGAGTAAATATTGTGTCTAACAAGAAACTTATGGTTAGACTTGTATTTGTATTAATTAACTTCACATGTTTGCTTAGCATAGATCTGCAATTTAAAATTTAAAATTAATGAATTAAATAAGTAATAGTACTACAAGAATTATGATTGGGTTGACAATGGAAATTACAAAACCACTTTTTGTAACAACTTGTAGACTGTGCACTAGTGACAAACTAAGGTTAATTTTTTAAAAAAAATTGTGCGACGAGGTTGGTCTAATTAATGAGTTTTCTCTATTTGTTTTAATCTGTCCAATTTTTACAAATCAAAATTATATTTTAACAAATTATGATCAAATTAATACGAAGTGTAATTATAAAAATTGAGATAAAAAACTTGTGAGTACACTTGTGTCTTTTTACATATAGTTATATATCATTTGATTGGATGTAGTGGAATGGTTGTGGTTTTGTGGAGATTGTTAATTTGTTTTACAGTTATCATACATATGTATTTGACACCATATTTTTTATTGCATGAAGTGAAATAAAAGTAAAGCTTAAATAGTAACAAGTGTATTTTTAGTTGATTAGAACATCATTTTAAAGTACAGATAATCATAAAAAAGTAATAAATAATCTTTCTAATTATACTTCTTACTACTATAACCCTATAATAGACTAACGTTAATCAATTAAACTAAACACGCTTATATTGCTTGTAAACTACAAAGACCCACAAAATTAACCCTAAAATGCATTAAAATGTCAAATTTGTAACCTACAAAGGTAAACTAACACAGCATTAGGACTATAAAATACTTAAAAATCCATTCACATGGTAACGCGATAAATGACAGCTTGTTGGTGACCCTAAAATGAATTAAAATAAAATAAAGTGTTCACATATAACCACCCATGTTTGTTTGGAGGAAATCGTGGTATTACCACATTACTTAATTGGTCTACTCATGATGCCAAATTATGACGATAGATATATTTCATAATGCTCACATCACCTTTGACAACTCTAATTAAAAATTTTGCATCTTAACAAACTTGTCATTCTCAATTGATTTATTTAATGTTCTTAGAGAACAAAAGGATTTATTTAATTGAAGGTCACGAAAAGTTGAAGCTACTCTTGAATCTGGAAGCAAGCCCTAAATTAGTAAATTCTTATAAAATGTAAAAATATGTAAATAGTAATAATAGTAATTACTTGAACACCAGTGACTTGTTTATAAATTGATACTGTTTCATAATTCCTTCTATACTAATTACATGAAAATTGACAGATCGGTATACTACTTTTCTCTTGTAATGAACTTTTTAAACAAAAAAAAACGAGCAAAAAATCGTAAAATACTAGAGGGAAGTTGAATAATTAAGAAACCCAAGAATTAATAACCCTAGAGGTGACAAAATAGTCGGGTCGAGACGGCCCGACCCATCAAGTTTTGTAGCTTTATCGGATCGGATCCTACTTGTCAACAGACGAAAATTAACCGAGCGGAAATTTTACAGACCCAATTCATTCGTTCCATAATTCCAATCACCTAAAACTGATTTAAAGAAACCCCTCAAGAGAAGAAAGAATTACAGAAAGATGTTGTGACCCTAATTTTATTGATTATTATTATTTCTATTAAAGAACGTCCCCCTCCTAAAGAAACTAAAATTACTATTTTTGCAACTTCAGCGTATAGATTAATTTATAACTTCGGCGTAAAGTTATGTAAAAAAACAATTTATATATGTAATTTGTACCTAGAACAATGATTTCTTACGCACTAAAAAACACATGGCACTGTATCTATTAATTTTGTAATTACTTAATCTCAATTTTATAATACATATTTACTGTACTTTATAAATTTAGTAGTACAAATTAACACGTAGAAATAATAATAATAATAATATCAATAAAATTATGAAAATAATTAAACTTTAAAAATTGGACGTGAAAAAAAACTATGATTTGAAGGACAAAAGTCAAGAAAAAATAGGAGCACAAAGAAATTGAAAAAAATCAGATTCTTAACTGTTCACATTTTAATGAAAAAGATATTTAGAAACTTGTAAATCGAATTTGAATTCAACGTGAGCACGTATAACGCAGTATTGTCATTTGATTGACAATTGAATAACATTTTATTAACATTAAATATATTTGGAAATTGAAAACTCTCCCTTTCCATAGTTTTAACTAGACATCGCTGAACTTGACCATAGACTGCTTTGGGTGGGACCGAAAAGAATAACAACAGTTCATGGTGAGGAAAAAAGTTGTACTCTGAATAATTCAATCAAATTATTTAATTTAGTTTAGACTGAATTTATTTATTGTATTTTCAAAATCTAATATTTAATTCCACTCCGATTATTGATTAACAATCGAAAAGTTTTGGATTAAAAAAATATTGTATTCAAATAATTCCAACCTAAAGAATTTTAAACTTTTAATTCTTTTTGGGATTTTTAAGATTATTTGATTTATAACTTTTGGATATTTTGGGACGCCCAAAATTCGAATTTGAAAAAAAAAATTGATCGAACATCCGAATGGCCAATCCCAATAATAATATTGATATTGATTCCCTCATTTTCCGAAAAAAAAACAACATTTTATTTCGAAATTTTGACACTACAATACGGACATGGCGGATCGTGTACATGAGGTCTGGTGAAGTTTATCCCTTTGGCTTCAGTTTTTCCGGCTACAATAATACTATTGTTGCCGCTCTCATTTGCACTTTGCCTAATCTTTATCTCATCTTCCTCCGACGACCTCTCTTTTGCTTTGTGGTTGTAGCCTGAAATTGAACAATTAATATTAAAAAATCTTTTATTTTGCGAGATCGTAAATAGCTATTGAAATCTTATATATACAACAAATCATGTAAAAGATAGGGTTTTCTTACCTTCATTTTTGTGGATAGTAGGATCCGGCGAGGGTAACTGCGGTGACCGCCGCTTCCCAAACAGATCCTCCTCCATCTCTTCTTGCATACGGTTGAGAAATTCGTCGTTCATTACGCTCTCAGAGAAAATATCACGCAATATTTGATGAAGAATTGTTGTTAAAGTCGCCTACTATTTATGGAGTAGAAAATTGGAAACATATGCTTTAGGTCAATTGGTAACACCGTCTCCAACCATTTACACCAAACTCAAATCCAATTTTAAGTATATGTCACACCAAAATGTAGTTTTACTCCAACCATTCATACCAAATTCAAATTTTACACCATTTTTTTTATTTTTTATCTCACAGAATTTTTGCAGTAACACCGTATATGGTGTTGTTTCACAAAAAACACTAAAAATGGATTTGAGTTTGATGTACGGTTAGAAAAGATTTCTACACCAATACTCATTTTTGGAGTATGGTTAGAGATGGTCTAAGTCTTTGTTTTTTAGGATTAAAATTTATTCATGCTACTTATTTTATGTTGATTAATCAATCAATTCCATAGGTAAACATAAAATAATGGGTTCACATGTAACCAACATATTGATGAGTCATAAACTTATAGTTATACATCTATCATGTGGCTGCCCTTTATTTTAAATTTTTTATATAGAAGTGAACGACGGGAATTCGAGAGATTGTAAAATTCGTAGTAGTATTTTATTAAATGTAATGTAATTCATTAACTTAGAATCATTAAATGATCAGTATAGGGGATTTAATATGTTACATTCCGATAACTATTTTCACCTTTCTTACATTAACTCTAATTGTAGTCTTGATTTTTGTCTTAATCATTTTTAATTTAACACTTTCCTCCGTACATTACATTATTTAACATGTGGCAATATTTAGTTTAATAAACAGTTTATACTCGTATTCATCGGTGGATCCAGGTGGGGTCGCGCGGGGTCGGCCGACCCCACCGGCGGTCCACCGAACACTGCCGGAAAACATCATCTTCGACCTTTGACCTGGTGCAGTTCCGTCTCCGACCCCACGGCCAGCTTCAACTCTACCCGAAGCCTTCCGCATTTTCCAAAAACTAAGAGGAGAAAGGAACAATACTAATAAGAATAGAGTAGAGATAGATAAGGAGAGGGGTTGCAGAAGAATTTGATGTATTCTCAACGAAGAAGATGAACAGAGAGGTTAATATTGATTTTTGGGCTGAAGAGTGGTTAATACTCCTATTGATTGTTGGGTTAGAAAATCTATAAGTAAAAAATCTAATTGATTGCCTCTGGTCACTCGCCGTTAATACTGCTTTTCATTTAATTCGTCTGCCAATAATTTTCTAAGCCATGTAGTATTAACTTTTTTTCTCCTTAATTTCCCACAAATTTACATAAATTCCTAATTTATTTAAGTTTATTAGTTAAAAAAATCAGTCAATACTGTCCTTTTTAAATAATTTTATCTTTATTACAAGAGTTACAACTTTCTTTATAAATAAAAATTCTATATTTCTACCCAATTATTATTTTGATTAAATAGAAAGTTATAGTAGGAGACTAAGATTAAGATTTTTGAGGGGCATAGGCTTTGCACAAAAAAAATTGGTGCGTTATTGATATTCTTTTAATCATGTTTTATTATTTTTTACTTTTATTTTGTTTATTTGACCTAATTTTTATGAATATAATAATTATATACTTATTTTTTTTATTATTGATTTTAATTACCATCCATATTAAATTAATGGATAAATTTATTTTAAAAATATCTTGAGTTTGTATCTGTTCTCATGAGTTTTATCTGTTCTTCTGGTGCTAATGTTGAACACAATCAACGACTGAAAGATATGTTTGCAATTATTTCCAATGATAAAATTTCGGCCAGCTTCAAAATATGAATATTCGTAAAAGTTAAAAATATGAACTCGTAAAAGTCAACTATCGTGATAAAACAAAGATAATTTTTTTGTAATGTATTTTTATAATATATTTAATATTATTATATTAATTATCTCGTCCGACCCCACGATTTTTAAATCCTGGATCCGCCCATGCTCGTATTCATGAGTGTTTCTATACACAATAATGAAAAGCTTTTTCAATTCATCAATGCTGGTTTTAAGTTTTGACATGTGTTATGAAGCTAAATCAAACAGTTTTGACTCGGAAGGAGTAGCTAATCTAAGCCGTTTTGCATACATTCAAGAACCACTTTATTTTGAATTGACAAATTCCACTCGCGTGAAGGATCCACTTAAAAATTTCAGTTGTTTTCTGTTGTATCAAACGTGTGTTTTGATATACAGGGACAAGGATTAAACTTTCAATTTAGGTATTATAATGAATGAGTTAATTAACAGTTAATTATTGATCATTAATCGCTCTAATACTATAATAGAAATTAGATGTCGATAATTAAAGATCAAAGTAATTGTAAAGATTACGTTGTATTATATTCGGATATCAACTCTATCACCTTCCAACTCTTTACATAGTGTTATATTTTACCTCTACAAAGATAGAAAGACGACTCACTTAGTAAGATTAGGTAATTTGTAGTTTTATTAATTAATTAAAATAAACAATTAGCTACCCTAGATCAAGGCTTCTAGTTATGATTAATTACAGCATTCACAGAAATTGTTTAATTCAATATGTAAATAGTAATGCATATGCTGATTAACCAATATTTTTAAAATTCAAACAAAGAATATCATATCAATTCAAACAAAAAGGCAGAAATAAAATAAAATAAAAAAACACAAAATTTCTACAATGTTAAATCCAAACGAACTCTAAAATAGAAAGCGAAACAAGCCTTGTCATTCTGATCTCTGAAACCCCAAATCTCCAACACATCCCCTTTGACCCCATTATTATTCGAAACCAGTTTCTTCCAATCCACAGAGTTGACGACCATCGCACCCATGCTCGCCCACTTCTTCAACACCAGCTCGTGATACACATTCCCAATGTCGTCAACTCCCACAAACCCCATCCCTCCGCTCTCCACCGCCGCCGCCTCCTCCTCCGTCAAAAACTCCAACACTCTCTTCCTCCCCGTCACCATCAGCCTGTTGTGGTGCGCCTCGACGTCAGACTTCTCCAGTTCTTTCTTGAACAAGAACACAGGCTCGCTCCCTCCCCTCGCCTCGATCCCCCGCAGCAGCCCCTGCGTAGGAACCAATTCTTCTCCGCCATCTTTATCTTTTTTAACCTTACGGCGCTTGCCCCTTTGATCATCATCCGCCTCGCCCTGCCTTCTTTTGTTGCCGGCAGCGGGATAGGCCCACCGGAGAGGCACCGCGTCGATTACCATGCCCGGATTCGGAGCAGTTCCACCGCATAGCCTCAATTCAACAACGCTTTTCTTGCTCTCCATAATTCTTGGCCAGATCAATGATCTAATGTATCCAACTACTGCTATTTATAGATGGGAAGTGTCCGTTTCCTTGTAGGGGAATGGATTAGATATCAATCTATCTCGGATGTTTATTTCCATCTATGCAACTCAATTCTATTTACTATCAACTAGTTAGTTTTTTTCTTTCCAAAATTACTGTAGTTTAACTAACGGATATATAATTAGAAGAAAAGGTGGGATTCAGGTTTTGCATTAATTATTAAATTTCACAATATTTATGTTTTTATAATTGGCGCTAGTTGTTATGAGAAATATGGAATTATCGATAGCCTCGAAATTATTAATTAACATTTAAAAATTTGTAATTCACTAATAACTTTGTGTGCTGATCAAGTAAATCACGAAGAAACAAATTACACTACTTAAACCAAGTATGGATCTCGACGATTATTTACTTTTAAATCTATACAAGTAACATTGAGTTTCTGGTACTAGTTATAACTCTCCTCTACTAATCTTAAACACAAAAATTAAATTAATAAAAAGGAGCCCTAATTTTTGGCTCAAATATTGCAGTGATACAATCAATACTACTCTCTCCGTCCCAACTACTGTAGTTGAGTCGTATTCCTTTTTTGACAAAAATTTTATCATACCTCAAAGTTTACTATCTTCCTCTCTCTTATACTCTTACTTTATTTACTCTTATATATTGTGCCCAAAAGAAATGCTCCAACTATCTTGGGATGGAGATGCAAGGTTTTGAAAGGATATTTACGCTAAGAAAACAAGTAAATACAGAGTAATTCATAAGATATCAAGAGCTGTCCAATACATTCATATATTCAGGTGATATAGAGTTGATCAAGACACACATCTCATGCCCTCTGCTATAAACCAATTCTGGAGTTGTATTGAAAAAAGAAATTATAGCCTGGAAGTATTCAATCTAGTTATTGAATAGTGGTAAATAATGTTACATGTAAGCTAAAAAACTATTTAGAGAAATCATTAGTCTAGCAGAACAAGAAAGACATTTATGAATTACAGAATTGCTGTTAAATGAAAAAAGACACAGTAAAACAAATTTGAAACAATGTCACAATTACAATAGTTTCTCAGTTAACCTGATCATGAATGAATTTACTGCAGCCGCCTCCAAGACTATCCATGATGATTCAAAGAGCTCGTGGAAGTACTCAGCTCCAGTTTCTTCAGCTGCACTTCTGAATGCAATTCCAAATGCATTTCCATTTCGTGCACCAAGCCGTGGCTTCCCACATATACCAACTATCAGCACTTCCTTCTGTTCTTGAGTGTAGCAAACACATATCAGAGGTTTCATTCTCGCTCCCTTCTCTCGTAGAGCATCCATCAGAAAGAACCCTAATTTAGTCAGAGCCTGAGGGTGACATAAAAGCTTTGAATCTGCAGAGTCTTCAAGCTTTACCCATCTGAATTTACTCCCACTTCTTATTGATCCCTTCTTTGTTATGGCCGTGCTTCCTTGTCTGAGAACAGCCCGTTGCACCTTAATGGCCTGTCTCATTCCCAGTCCCAGCTTCTCAACCTTGTTGAAGGACAAAGCATCATATGCCACACCAAACTGCCTCGAGCCAGAAGAGCCATCCGCCTCCACAAATGACTCTAGAAGAGCTGTAACCCCATACACCACATCTGCAGCAGAGACTTTTGAGCTATACCCCTGCAATAGCAGGAAGCCCCTATAGTAGAAATCCCTGAGCCCAATCTCAGGAAGGAACTTTTGAAACATATCCTTCATTCTCTGTTTGATCTCTACACTCATGTATTGGTATTTCTGTTTGCATTCTTCTCTTGCAAACCCCATCCGAGCCAAATGAAGCTGCATATTTTTCAACCCAGGGTCACTCCAAGTCTTCAGTTTAGTTGCAACGTATGATGAGCACAGCATTGAATCAAACAAGTTCCACTCTTGCAATAACATCAACCTAGGCTCGTCCTCATAAGCAATTCTGGAAGAATCGGGCACAGTGACCTTTGTGCCATCCTTGAGCGTGACTGATGTAATAGCATCCAAGTTTCCTGAGCTGTTAATATGCTGCTCAAGTTCCATAACCCCAGCCTGGTATCTCTCTTCAGTTAACCTCTCGTGTACAAACTGGTCAGTTAAAGCCACACAAGCCAACCAGAGCAACTCATTTGTGTTCTTCCTTAGGGAATGCGACAGCTCATACATCAAGCATCCTGATGGCTTCCCATGGTAAGTTCCCATATAGTAATAGTCTCTCTTCAACTTCTTGAACAACTTATCAGGGTTCCCCTCATTTTCAGAATCTCTCCTCCTCTTTCTACCTACTTCCCCACCCTCCTCAATATCACTCTCATTTTCATCCTCACTCTCCGAATCTTCTTCAACCTCGCCATCACTGTTCAATTCACTTGCATTTGCAACAGTGGACACGTCAAAATCATAAACCAGATCAGCCTGGTTCTCATCATCCCTCGTGTAAATCACTACCACGCAGTCATTCTGGTCACTCAAATTATGTAAATGAATTGGCCTATGACTATCAACGACAAAAATTCGAGCTAAGGGGCCAATCTGCAGGTCCCTCCTAAGATCCCTATGGCAACCCCAATTAATCAACAAAATGGTTATGGGCTCATTCGAGGATGAACTCAGGTTAGGCCCTGCATACTTGTGGATTTCCTTGAAACTCGAAACTGGGTAGCATGCATACCTAATTGAATCAGATTCAAGAACATTGCCTATAATTTTCAACGCACAGAGTGAATCAACATCTGACGTTGAAGGGAAAATTAGAAGAGGGGCAGATGAAGCTGAGGCTATTGCGGACTCTCTTAGCCGTGCGTAAAACGACTCAATACTTAGCTCCCTCATTCCCAATCAAAAACTGGAATTCAATACTACCCCCAAACAAAACCTAGATCCAATCAACAAGAAGGGGAATAAGAAAGAAAATGCATAAAACGAGAGAAAGGGGGAATTTTCCTAAATTGACAACCAGCAAATATCAAATTATATGAAACCCTCAATCAAACAACAAAAGAGGGGTTTATAACAATTGTAATCTACCCAGGGTTTTGCTAAGCCAAAGCACATTCGCGAAGTCCATGATTACAATCTGGAATCAAAATCCCACCGAAAAAAAAAAGACAAATCTTTGCGACCAGTTCCCATCGAATAGCGATGAGTCACCTCAGCTACGAGTCAAACCCGACCCAAAAAAAATGCACAAAATTTACAAAGCACAATCGATTATCTTGGGGCCGACATAGACACTGAGCTGACGCCGAAAAACACGACGAGAACTGATTCAGGGTTTCGCAAATTTACCTGAATTTCCCAGATTCAGGTGCGGTTGCTGCTTTTGGTAATTGGACATGAAAGAGAGAGGGAAGGAGAAAGTGGTTTGAAACTTTGAATTAAATTTGACTGTGGTTACTGTTAAGCTGGCTGTGGAGATTGGAAATTTGGAAATGTGTTGAAATTTCGATTTGCCTCCATAAATTGGCGCTGCATTTAGGATTTAAACATGTTTTGTTCGATGCTTCTCATTAAGGGTGAGCAAAAAAATCAGAAACCGAATATCCGAACCGAACCAAACCGAAATTTTGAAATTCGGTTCGGTTTTTCGGTTCGGTTCAGTTTTAAAAATAAAAAAATTTCGATTTTTCGTTTCGGTTCGGTTCGGTTCGGGCGAAGAAAAAAACCAAAAAACCGAATTATATATATATTCTATTAATTTAATGTATTATATTATATATAATATATATATTCTTTTAATATATTCTACTATATAATATATATTATATGTATTATTAATTTTATATTATATAAAAAAATTCTATTAGTATATATAAAATAAAATAAAATACACATATATAAATATATATTTATATTATATTTATTTTTTTCAGGTTTTTCGGTTTTTTTTTCGGGTTTTTTCGGTTTTGTTCGGGTTTTTTCGGTTTTTTAAGTTCGGTTTTCGGTTTTTCGGTTTCGGTTTTTCGGTTTTTCGGGTTCGGTTCGGTTTGGATTTTGAACTAAATTCAGTTTTTCGGTTTTGATTCGGTTTTGGCAAAAAACTGAACCGAAACCCGAATGCACACCCCTACTTCTCATAGTTCAGATCCTCAAATAGTCTAATTAAATACTCATTAAAATAATTGGGCTAAAAACTTAGTCATTGGAGGAAACTGACCCATCTATTTATTCATATTATTCATATTGGAATTGCATTTTTCCTACAAGAATTAAAATACAACTAAAACTCACCTTTATTACTAATAAATTATTAGAGAAAATAAACTTAAAATGGTGATAGTAAGGGAAATGTTATTAATAATAGTAAAGTAAAAAACATTAATATTACAAATGGACTAATTTGATAGACTAATAACTAATTCAAAATGATTAAACAAATTCATTTTTATGGAACGGAGAATATATTTATTCAAAATAATAAAACACAATTTAGTTTCGTCATTGAAGAATATGGTGTACATATGTTAAAATTTTGTAATTGTGTATATAAGTCTACTAAATAGAATATAAGTGAAATAATAATCTTTTGAAAATTTCACAAGATAGCTATAAAATTGTACGTGAATATTTAGTTTGAGCACATTATACACATTTAGAGCATTCACAATAGCGGACATCCCACTGCCTAGCGGCTCGTCCGTCGCAGACGTCCACTATTGCATGCGGCGAGAGGGTGACGGACACGAGGTCGTCCGTCGTAAAAGGCGGACGTCCGTCTCCTTGTCTGTGCGTTCGTCCGTTATTGTGGGCAGGCGACGGACAAGAGGTAGAACGTCCCATTTATTTTATTTTGTTATTTTTTTATTTTTATTTTTAATTTTTTTTTATTTATACTCAATATTTACAACTCATTGCATTGCATTTTTTGTATATTTGATAAACAACAACAATTAAAATGAATTAATCATAATTTTCAATTTAGTTTATTGGCTAGGGCGTCGGCTAGTCCTAGTGCTTGTCCACTATTGTGCAGTGGAATGTACTAGTGATGTGGCAGTGGAGCGAGATGTCCTAATGACGTGACATAAGGTGTTTTTGGGATGTCCTAGTGCTAGTCCGTTAGGATGTCCACACTTTGTGGATGTTCTTAACCATCTCTGATTTTCCTCGTCCATACATGATTTATAAGAACAATAATTTCTCTGAAATGGGAAAAAGGTACTCTTTTGTTCCATATAAATAGACATTTTTTTCATTTTAAGTGGTCATATAAAAATAGTCTACTTCTATTTCCGATAACTTCTTTCTCCCTAATCAAGTGGACTTCATTCTTCAACAAAATTTATGTCATCCCAAAAGTGTCTATTTTTATGGGATGGAAGGAGTAGCAATGCAATTCGCAAATGAGAACAAGGTACATAAACAGATAAATTGAAGTGCAATAACCAAAAAACGATTCATCTAATGATACAAACAACTCATATCTATTCCAAAACAAAAGTGATAAAGAATGAAATTACTAAAAAACACCTGAAAAAAACATAAACTAACACCACACCATATTTATTGCGGAAAGTTAACAAGAATGAGTAGAGGAAGCAAATGCTGAAGAATCGATCGTTGGTTTTTATCACCGAGGAAAGCAGTATTGCTACAAGAAAAAAAGCAAGAGATGAGACCAGAAGCACGTCAAAGGCTTGAGCACTAAATAGATTGATAGAGTTTGTGGTACGGCACCCCCGTCGGCTAGGCTCAAGGAGCGCGGGGCGTCGCAAGATGTGGAATTGGATGCCGACACCAACGTGCCGGCGAAGCAGCGAGGGACGGAAACAGCGCGAAGGGATCGAGCGGAGAGAAGGCAGACGAGAAGGCCTTCGCGCTATGGCGACTTTGTCATACGTTGAGTGCATATCACAAGATTATATTTTAAGTTAATTAGGCGTCTTTTATTTTTGGTAATTAAGTAGGAATAATTTAAGTTTATTATTTTAATAGTTGAGTGCTCGTTAAGCTCCTTTCCGGGTTTTCTTTGTTGATTCTCTCCCGCATCGGAGTCGAATCAACCCTAGGGTCCTTAGCTTATAAATAGGCGTATACTTTAATTTTTCCCTCAAGAAATAAAATCCTTTTTTACGCAATTTATCGTTTTTTTTTCCTTCGTGCACAAAGCACGAACCCTAGAATTTGACGCCGGATTGATCGACGGGCAAAGCTCCCGCGACGTTCGACGCGATTTCGTATCGCTTCGGAATTTTAATCATAACAAGTGGTGCTTTCATCCTGAACTCACGGAAGCATGTCGGAACGTACGTAACTGATGACTATCCGCGGTCTGGAGCCGCTGCCTCCGTCCACGAAACCAATGGACGTGGGGTCTATCGCGATGGAACACGTGCTCGCATCGTTGGCACGCATGGAGGCGCAATTCAAGGATTTAAAAGAGGGCATGCAGCATGATCGCGGCCCAGTCACGACGACCGCGCCCCAGCGCCCCGATCCAGAACCGCCGTCGGGGAGGTTCGGTCTGCCTTCCCTCGCGCCAGCAACCAGCGGGTCTCATCCTGGACCCTCGCTACCCATGCTGGGCGAATCTGCCACTGGCGGGTTTCTAGGGTTTCCTTCGAACCCTAGCCAAAATCTTGGAGTTCCGACGGCGTCGAGCGGAAATCTCCTGGGTTCCAGCCGAATCCTAATTTGGGGCAGCACACGCCTGCGTCAGGGGGGTATCCGGGGTTGCAGCAGCAGCCTACACTCAACCCGGGGATGGCAGCGTGGAAGGGTCCGCGCTCAACATCGTGGGATCCCCCGGGACTGAATTCGGAGGGGGATTTCCAACGTCAACCGACGAGTTGGGATAATCCTGCTGTACGCCAAAATTATGGTCATCAGCCCGAGTTCTCGAGACAGTTTAAGATGCAACAACCTCGATTTGATGGCTCGGATGCGGCAAACTGGATTTCGAGAGTGCAATACTACTTCGAGCACTTGCTGATGCCGGAGGATCAGCGATTGCACTATGTGGTGATGTTATTCGACCCCCAGCCTCATAATGGGTTTTTAACTATCGCGCGAATAACCCGCAGGTACGGTGGCCGGATTTTTTGGAGGATGTGCGTCGTCGATTCGATCCCCAGTACTTTCGGAACTTCATTGGCTTGATTGCCAAGTTGTGTCAAACGGGGTCCGTGGCGGAGTACCATACTGCTTTTGAGACGATGCTTAACAGGGTTCGCGGGGTACCGGAGTATATTCTGCTCCCGATTTACATCGAAGGTCTTCAGCAACCGGTTAAAAATCAAGTTAAACACCAGAATCTAGCTTCGGTGGCAGCGGCAATGGCTTTGGCGACGGAGTACGACAGCTGTTTGGAACGCCCTGCCCCGGCGACAGGCGGACAGCATCGTGTATGGCAGAACCGCGACCCGCGACCACAGGCACACCCACATCAACAGTTGGCTTTGCCGGCACCCCCCGTTCAGCCTAATCGGCCCCCTCTGGCAAAGGCCTCGGAGTATGGCAAGTTCCCGGTGGTACGATTAACAGCGGCGGAACGAGCAGAGCGATCTAAGCTCGGTCTATGCTGGTATTGTCCGGAGAAGTGGGTTGCAGGACACTCCTGCAGGGGCCGCTTCTTGGTATACATGGGGGCGGATATGGATTCCGACGAGGAGACAGAGGATTTCCAGGTGGGGCATGATGAGACGCCAGTTATATCTGCAGATTTATCTCACACCTACGCCCTGGATGGCCGGCAGAGAGAGGATGACATTGAGTTACGGAGGTTGATTGGTGACCGCACCGTGCGAGTGTTGGTGGACACAGGGAGCTCCCACAATTTTTTGCACCCTGATGTAGCGGAGGAATTGGCCCTTCCCCTAAGGCAGATACGACCCTTCCGGGTGTATGTAGGAAACGGAGAGTCCTTGTTGTGCTCTTTCGCCATCGTCCAGACCAGATTAGTGATTCAGAAACATGTATTCTTAGTCGACCTACACATCCTGCCCGTACACGGTCCTGATGTGATTTTGGGGAGGATTTGGCACAAACAGATGCGCAGGGTGACAAGCGACTATATCGACGGCACACTAGAGTTTACCAGAAATGGGAAGAGAATTTGTCTTAAACTTGTGCCCCCGTCAGGGAAGGAGGTCTCTTCGAGGACATTCTCGTCCTTGTTGACGCTGCAAGGGGGAGCGGAGTTGTATGAATTAGTACGGGCTCCGTCAGAGAATGATGATTCGGCGGCGGCTGACTGAGCAGTGTCGTTTCCCCGGGACATCCCGGATGAGATTCGGAGCGTGCTCAAATCGCACGGTGAGGTATTTGGTCTACCGACGGGCATCCCCCCTAGACGCCGCTTTGATCATAAGATACACCTATTACCGAACTCTAAACCGGTGAATGTGAGGCCATACCGTTATCCATATTTCCAGAAGAATGAGATAGAGAAGCAGGTGCAGGAAATGTTAGAGTCCGGTTTGATTCGCCCGAGCCAGAGCCCATTCTCATCCCCGGTTCGGTTGATCAGGAAGAAAGATGGGTCATTCAGGTTTTGCATCGACTACAGGGCACTGAATGCGGCAATGGTACCCGATCACTTTCCCATCCCCACGACGGACGAGCTGTTTGACGAATTGGGAGCAACAAGGTTCTTTACGAAGTTGGACTTGCGTTCAGGCTACCAACAGATTCGTATGAGCGATGAGGATATCTTCAAGACAGCATTTCGTACTCATGACGGCCACTTTGAGTTTTTGGTGATGCCATTCGGGCTGACGAACGCTCCCTCAACATTCCAGGCTGCGATGAATGAAATCTTCAGGCCACTTTTGCGGCATTCGGTGATAGTGTTTTTTGACGATATACTCATCTATAGCTCGTCGTTGCTTGCCCATGCCCGTCATATTCATGAGGTTCTGTCTATCCTCAAGACTCATCATTTTTTTGTGAAGATGTCGAAGTGCACGTTCGCTTGTTCCACGGTGGAATATCTAGGTCACCTTCTGTCGGAAGGTAATCTGAAGGCAGACCCGGGAAAGATTGAAGCTATGGTGGCGTGGCCGGAACCCAAGACTGTGAAGTAGTTACGAGGCTTTCTCGAATTGACAGGGTATTACCGTCGCTTCATTGAACATTATACATCCATCGCGGGCCCCTTGACAGAGCTTTTAAAAAAGGATAGCTTCGAGTGGACTCTAGCGGCTGCCGACAGCTTCGCGGCACTGAAACACGCAATGTCGTCCGCCCCCGTCCTTAGGCTTCCAAACTTTGAACGGACCTTTTACGTGGAGACTGATGAATCAGATTTCGGGATCGGGGCAGTTTTGCTTCAGGACGGCCATCCTTTGGCATTCTTTAGTAAGAAATTGGGTCCAAGGCGGCGAGTCACATCGACCTATCATAAGGAGTTATATGCCATCGTTGAGGCGGTGCAGAAATGGCGGCAATATTTGTTGGGCAGGGAGTTCGGCATTCGCAGCGATCAGAAGAGTCTAAAAGAATTATTGCAACAAATAATTCAAACACCAGATCAACAATTTTACGCACGGAAATTGATGGGGTACAAATTCCGTATTGAGTACAAGACCGGCGCATCCAACAAAGTGGCGGATGCACTGTCCAGGCGAGATGTCAACGTCACAGAGTGTGAAACGGCGTCCTCGGCAGACGGGGGATCGACGGTGGAGGCCGCGAACAACACCACTTCCGCAACTTCAGCGGATGATATCGGCCAGGCGCTTATGGCCATCGCACACCCGATTCCGGACATCTGGGATTTGCTGCGACGTGAGACCCAAAATACAGCTGACTTGATTGAGTTACAGGAGGCACTACAACATGGAAAGGCGGACCCAGCGATTTCCCTAGTGGATGGCTTGTTGTACTTTAACCGTCGCGTATATGTGAGCCGAGACTCCGAAGCCAAAATACCCATCTTACACGAACATCACTCGTCTCCAACTGCGGGTCACCCGGGCGTGGATAGGACGTTTAAGCGTATTGCGGCCTCGTTCTACTGGAAAGGGATGCGTAAGGAAGTTAAGAGGTTTGTCAACTCTTGTTATGTTTGCCAAACCACGAAATACTCTACTCAGAAGCCGGCAGGACTGTTGCAACCATTGCCGATTCATTTACAAGTGTGGGAGGATGTTTCGATGGACTTCATCACTGGGCTCCCACCGTCTCGCGGTTACACGGGCATCATGGTCGTGGTGGATCGCCTTTCAAAGTACGCTCACTTCGCTTTACTGCCAGTTTGCTACAATGCTTTGAAGATCGTGAACTTGTTCATCGAGACGGTAGTCAAACACCATGGGTTTCCTAAGACCTTGGTATCGGATTGGGACCCTGTTTTCTTGAATGAGGTTTGGGAGGAGATGTTGAGGTTGAGCGGCACTAAACTTTATTTTTCCACAGCATATCACCCACAAACAGACGGCCAGACGGAGGTTAGGAATCGAGGACTAGAGCAGTATCTCCGGGCGTTCACCGCAGATAGTCCGACTAAGTGGGCAAATTTTTTACCGTGGGTCGAGCTCGCCTTGAACTGTTTCCATCATGAGGGCTTGGGAACGTCACCTTTTGAGGCTCTGTACGGACGCGAGCCCCCTTCCTTGATTGTGGCGCAACACTTGGCACGGACTCCTCCTGATGTGGTAGCGCAGCTCCAGAAACGACGGGAGATTATCGGGTTGCTTCGGCAGAATCTAGATAGGGCGCAGCAGCGAATGCGAAAGGCAGCAAATACGCTTCTTCGCGAGGTGGAGTTTAACGTGGGGGATAAGGTTTTGCTCAAGCTTCAGCAATACAGGCAGCATTCCGTAGCAAAACCGTTGTCTTCCAAGTTATCTCAGCGTTATTATGGCCCTTTCGAGGTGCTGGAACGGATTGGTGAGGTGGCCTACCGCTTGGCACTGCCCGAGGGAAGCCGTGTGCATAATGTGTTCCATGTAGGGCTGTTGAAGCCGTTTGTGGAGAATGCTAGGGGGGTGTCTTCAGAACTACCGCCCGTATTCGCCATGGGTAGGCCAGTGGCACGGCCTGTGCGCGTCTTAGACAGGAGAACGGTTTGGCATGATGGCGCGGCGGTAGAGGAGGTTCGGCTCGAGTGGTCGGATGACTCGGGGGATAGCCCCACTTGAGAGCTAGCGGACTTGGTACGCAGAAAGTTTCCTTCTCTCCTTGAGGACAAGGAGCATTGCGATGGGGGGGTTGTTACGGCACCCCCGTCGGCTAGGCTCAAGGAGCGCGGGGCGTCGCAAGATGTGGAATTGGATGCCGACACCAACGTGCCGGCGAAGCAGCGAGGGACGGAAACAGCTCGAAGGGATCGAGCGGAGAGAAGGCAGACGAGAAGCCCTTCGCGCTATGGCGACTTTGTCACACGTTGAGTGCATATCACAAGATTATATTTTTAAGTTAATTAGGCGTCTTTTATTTTTGGAAATTAAGTAGGAATAATTTAAGTTTATTATTTTAATCGTTGAGTGCTCGTTAAGCTCCTTTCCGGGTTTTCTTTATTGATTCTTTCTCGGATCGAAGTCGAATCAACCCTAGGGTCCTTAGCTTATAAATAGGCGCATACTTTAATTTTTCCCTCAAGAAATAAAATCCTTTTTTACGCAATTTATCATTTTTTTCCTTCGTGCACAAAGCACGAACCCTAGAATTCGATGCCGGATTGATCGACGGGCAAAGCTCCCGCGACGTTCGACGTGATTTCGTATCGCTCCGGAATTTTAATCATAACAGTTGGTCTAACCTTAGGCTCGTTTGAGAGCGGTCCCGAGTGTATGATGAATGATGTTTTCAAAGTAGTTGAACTTTTCCCTGCTTTGCTATTTTGATCATCTCTCACTTTGTTGAATATGTGTGTGAAATTTTAAGAGGGTCGTTGTCATCTCAGTCCCCAAATCCTGGAAACGTCGCTACTTTTTCATATTACATCAATGAGAAGAGCTGTTTACTTTGAGGTGATTGACAATACTAGAGTGGAAATCATGTGTACAGGGAAATAAACTCTTAGGGCATCCACTATAAGGCGGACACTTCCAATAGGCCCCCTTTTTTTTTATCCACAACCCCAGTTTATTTGTCCGCGCTCATAAAAAAAAGTATCCACAGCTATAAGGTGGACACTTCCAATAGCCCCAAATTTAGCCACTTTTTATTTTATTTTTTTTCGTTTATTTTAAATCAATTATAATTAAAATTATCGGAATGTAAATAATTAGAAAACGAGGTAATTGGGACCGAATATTCGTTGTATTGGAAAGGGTAAAGTTATACAACGAACATTTTAAAATAATACAAATAAAAACACCACCGTCTACTCGGTGGGCGAGCCGCTGCCGCTGCTGTAGTCCCCGGCTATGTTGTGTCTAGTACGCTTCGTCCCATGAGCTCCTGTCCGCTCTTGCACACAGATGGCCTTGAATTTCGGACAGTGCTCGAGAACAAGATACTCCTCCCACATGGTGAACTTCGGCCAGCCTTCCGTGTTGAATTGGGTCATAGACAACGCCTTCACGTCGGCTTCGCTTCGGCCACTCTCGGCACTGAGCAGGTTGTTCTCGTATATGCCCGCGAACCGCTTAGTTGCATGCAGAATCCTAGACCACTTTTTGCGGAGCTATTTCCCGTCACGCGGTTTGGCGCCTCGAGGTTTGAACCCGTTGTATGCCAACAGGACGCGCTTCCAAAAGCTCCCATCGGTCTGATCGGTGCCCACTATGGGGTCCGATGCGACGGCATCCCACGCCCGCGCCACAGCAATGGACTCCGCTTTGGTGTAGTGCGTGGCTCGTCCACCGCCACCGCTGCCCTCACCGCCACCGCCGCCCTCACCGCCACCGCCGCTGCCGGCGCCGCTGCCACCGCCGCTGCCGCCTTTTCCGCCGCCCCCGCCGCCACTGCTCCCACCCACCCCATCGGACCCGCCGACTCTCGTCGGAACGGACGTATCCACTCGTGCTACCGGCGTATCCGGTATGCCCAGACTGAGCAGACCCATCATTGTCTCCAGTGCATCTCGATCTGCATCGGTGAAAGGAGATTGGCTGGAATGGAAAGGGGTCTCCGGTCGCGGATGGTTAAGCGCGTCCAGGTTGGGTCTGTAATCTCCAAATGCCGAGCGGCTCAAATTCCTCTGAAAAGGTTGGGGCGTGGGACTCGACCTCCACGGCTGAGATGGAAGAGGAGTTGGACTCGATCCCCACAGAGAGGGAGTTTGACTCCAACCCCACGGCTGGGAAGGATAGTCGTCATATCCCGATTCGTCAGTGTCGGGTGATTCGTCGTCTCCACCGTGCACTTTTTTAGATTGAAAGTGTAGAGAGTGAATTAATGGAGAGTGTTTGAAAATGGTGTAAAATGGGTGGTGGGGGGGTGGTATTTATAATACAATTTTCGAAAATAAAATAAAATAATAATAATTTCCGAGGGGCGGCCGGCGCGGCGAGGCGTGACCGGCGCGTCCTCGCACTCTTCTCGTCGGAGGGCCCTCCGCCCCAGAAATGGCGGCCGCCTCGGGGCGGACGCTGCCTGCACTATAGGCCGGCGGGGCGACGACGGAATGGGCCAGCCGGCACGCCGCCCCTATAGTGGACTGAAATCTTACAGGGACGGATCTAATGTGATTATGAGGGGAAAATGCCTTCGCTCAAAATTTTCATATTTATGTATGAAACATATTATTGAAAAAAATAAATATTGATTTCTTCATTAAATGCCCCTCCTCAAATACTTCAAATATATCGAAGATCATTTCCTGAGTCAATCCCTGAAATCTTACACTTTTATCCGAACGACCCAGTCTCAGGCGCAACCTAAAGGCGTGCCATGATTATTGTCATGGCTTCTAGAACCTTCCCAAATCGAAGATCGCCCCATAGCATTTCCTTGAGGGTGGGGACAAAGAGTCTAATACTATGAGCAGTACTCCTTCCGTTTACGAATAGGAGTCTCGTTTACTTTTTTACACTTGTTTTATAAAAATGATATTCTTCATGTCACGGGTTTTAAGAAATGTAATAGAAAGTGGATTTAAAAAGTTGGTGGCACGTGGGTCCTACTTTTATATATTAGTTTTATAGTAATAAAATGTGAGTGTGAATGAGTTAGTGGAATGTAGAGTCCACTATAAAAAATGATAAAAGTGAAAGGTGACAAATTTTTAGGGACGGACGAAAATGGAAATATGTGACAAATTTTCAGGGACGGGTGTAATAAATAGTTAAAGTGAAGAAATGATAAAGTAGACAAGATTCTTGTCTACATTATTCTCTCTTTTTCTTTATCATTTCTACCCTTAAACTATTTATTAGTATCATTTTTATAAAACAAATGCAAAAAAGAACAGAACCCCTGTTCGTGGAGGGATGTTTGCCAACATTCAAATTCGATCCCCACAAAATTGTAAAATCTGCATTTTGCATTTCCTAAAACCTTGTGATAAATTTCATAATTCTGTGTGCCAAAACCCAACAACTCAAACTATTTTGAGTTGGTGTATGAAAAGTTCACTACACAACTAGACGAATGGTTGAATTCACTCCCCAATAATAACTCCTCTTCTCCGCTGCCTCCCCCGTTGCCGCCGGCCGCCCCTGCCAAATCCTCATCAGACAAGCCTAGCCGGCGCTAGATCCGACTTATGAGTTTCCAGTATGATTTCAAATCTGTAATCTTGAATTGATGGAATAATAACCAGAGTCCAGAGAGAGAAGTGGGGTTTTACTTTCTTTTTAGCTTTGCAGCTCACTTTTTTTCACAGATCTGTTGCCTTAACCCCTCGCATTCAGCTGAAAGAGAAGTGGGGTTTTACTTTCTTGGAAGAGGATAAATAGGAATTCAAGATTCTCCTCCATCGCATACCACCTAGTTCAAAGATTCGATTTTTCTTTTTTTCTTTTCGAACACAGTTTCTTACTCGACTCTGAATAGATATCTAGAACGAAAGGGTTTTTATCAATCTAGAAAACGATTTGCTCTCTGTACTTCTTCTTGCCCGCACATTTCTTGAAAAATTCTACCCGACGGCGATGTGGGGTTTCCTTATTTTCCATGAAAATTGATCCCAGTTCAGAAAAAATTGAAACTTGGTTTAGCCTTTTGGGATAGGAGTGATTTTGGTTGTTACAAAGATGATTCCTTTGTTCTTTCTGGTTGTGAGTGCGGAGGGTTTGATCGCATTCCTTTTAATGGTGAAGATTGGTCCGTTTAGGGAGCTTGTGATAAAGGGTTTAGATCAAGTGAAGATGAGAAGGGCTACAGTTCTAACCATTGCTGGAACTATCTTTGCCATTTTGTTGTCTGATTTATATAGCATTCTCAATATTCAGAACAAGGGCGCCAAACATGGCACTATGACGCCAATGGATCAAGTTCTTTGGAGGACAAACTTGCTAGAGGCAACTCTTATGGGTATGGTTCTTGCATCCTTGGCTGCTTCATGGATCATGTTTTCTTGTTTTAGTTCTTGACTGATTCATGTATCCTTCCAATTCTGTATTGTTTCGTTAATGTCTATGTTAATTGTGTGTATGATGTAGTGAAATGTGTTGGTTTTGTGTTTACTGAGTATGTCTAGAATTACTCTGTCAGAACTAAATGCTACTAGGGAAAGACTCTTGAGTGGATGATACTCACAATATTTGTAAATTCGTAGCTTAAAGTAGTGAAAAGAGTTGGAATAAGCAAAGAAGGGGGAGGCAGTGAAATCATGTGGTGGAAAAGTGATAATTTTGCCTTCTTAGATTTTCACATTTTTTTGCTTATATTGTGAGGGCTTATCACATGATTTCCAGTTTGTTTGTGTGATTTAGTGTTATACTCATTCTCTCTTTAAACATGTAAACAACGATGATCATATCCAACCGGCTTTGCATTTGTAAGGGAGAGGGGAAAGATGAGATAGAAAGTGTCATTTTCATCTAAATTATATATTTGCTCATGGATAGCTGTGTGTAGTTTTACTGAATAAAAAGTTATGAGATGATTTTAGATTTTTGTTACTAATGGTAAACGAATGGACTCCCTTATGCCGTTGGCTCGCTGCAATGCAATACTGTCTCAACATTGACTGTATATGATCTTGCAGGCTTTTCTCTGTTCCTCGGGTTCTTGATTGATCGTATGCATCATTACATACAGAAATTGATAAAAGTGAGGAGCGACACCGGAGTTTCAAAGCAAGAAGTGGAGAATCTTGAGAAAGAGAAGCTGCAGCTGAAGGCCAAGGAAGAAAAAGCTTCTGCTGAAGCCAAGAAGATACGGAAGGAGATATCGAGTTTGACTGAGAATTTGAACAGGCTAAAGTCGGAGTCAGCTGAAAAGGACAAGAAAGTCGAGACTGCAGAAGGCCACGTTGCTGCACTCCAGAAACAAGCAGCAGATCTACTACTTGAATACGACAGACTTTTGGAAGATAACCAGAATATTCAGAACCAAGCTCTAGGTCACAGAAGTTGAGGGTTGGAATCAAATCTTGAAATTTCATTAAGCATCAGGAATTAGAGGCACGTTTTCGTGGAATAGATTGGGGATTAGTGTGTTCACATATTATTTTGTTCGTTTCACAGATTAGTTGTCAGTGTTGCTAGACTTCTGATTTTGCTCAAGTTTCTACTACCATTGTTCATTTGAGTTTTCACATTGAATCTAAGCCAAATAGAACCATTCTTGTTTTTATTACAGACATAAATGTATATTACTAAAGAAAAGAGGAAAAGACAAGAGATAGGCTATCAGGTCTCTGTAGCAGAACTCTTCATCAAAAAACGCCGTCTGTGGTAATCGAGAGCCCACGACCATGTGGTTAAAAGCCACGCGCTCTACCAGCTGAGCTAAGACGGCTTGTTATTCATAATAATTCTAAATAAATTATACGCGTCACAAATACTGATCTTGCCTATTAAGTGATCAGTATTAGTAGGTTTTTATTTCGTGTTCATCAGAAAAGTTTCTGCTGAATACATTGGCAATCGTCATGAAACAGACAAAATACTAAATTAAGGCCCTAATTAATACTCCCTAGTTCATCCGTCTCACACTCCCATTACGTACTTACTTGGTATTTATTTTTGGGTTATGTTATTATAGTTGAGTCATTTTTAGTTTGACATAAAAATTATCATATTTTATATAATTCTATTTTTAAGTTTATTTATTTATTTTATTCTCTCTCCTAATTTGTTCTCTCATCATTTATGCATTTTCACTTTTATATTTTACATTCTTTCTACTTAATTTACTAAATGCATCATTCTTTAATCTTTGTGTCCAAAAAAAACACTTCAACTATAGACAAATGGAAATAGCCCTATAAGAAATCAAAATCAAATTCGGTTGATATTACAAAAGTTTTTAGTGACTGATTGTACGGTAATGATAATCAGTAGTGTATTTATGTGTAAACAGGAAGGTATAATTGTCCCCACGAGTTTCTTATAATATTATATACGAAAAGTAGCGAAAAATAAAAAGAGAGTTGACTCTCACCACTCCTAATCTCCTATTGATGGCGATGCTACATGCTCCAACATGACATTATGTAATTATTTGTCTTAATTTAAAATCCAAAATTCTGGATATATCACTAATAATAACACAGCAGACTTGAATGATGAAAATAGTCAATTCCCAAAATTGTTCAAGAAAAAAAAATAGTCAATTCAGCTTTACTTGATCATACATCACACAGTATTAATACCCTCCTACATTAAACATAATTAAGTAATTTCAATAATGTGTATTTTTACGAAGAGTGATGATAAACAACCAAATTTCAATATCCTCCTAAACCCTAAATTTCAATAAACAACCAAATTTTGTACAATCAAAATAAAATTATATTAGTAATTTTGATGTATTAATTATATATTAAAATAATAAATGTAGTTAGTGGATAAGTTAAAAAGACTTTATTAGTCTTCGGCCTCATTTTTAATTTTTAATTTTTATATTTGAATTATCTCTTTATTATTTTTCAAATTTGAATTAAAGTACGCATTAATTACATTTTATGTTCTAAAAAAGTGAAAAAATTATACGCAAATCATTAATATATGACTATAATATTATACATGTTCCATGTACTATATATGTGTCCATATATTTTAATTAAATGCATAAATACACTAGTTTTTTTCTCAAATAAACTAGTTTTTTTTGTACAAAATTTGGTGACATAGATTTTTTGTTTTACAAAAGATAAGGCCATGACTGATACGAGTAGTGGTAGTTTGAGATTCCTCACACGTCTACGGTCTACCTATATATATGTATTGAGTTATAAAATTATAACTCACACACCCCACACTATAACAAGTTTTTATTGATTGAATATCATAGGATCATTATGCAACAAATGACCAACTGAACATCTAAAGGTTCGAATATATGATTTATATCTCGTTCAAGCCAAACTTTCACCAACAAAAACATGAAACTACAATAGATAACTAATTGCCATGGAAGTTGTAGAAACATAAAAAAAAATGAAAACCTTGCTTAGGGCTCACCAACAATTGATACGGCCCCTCATACTGCACTCAGGCCTCACGCTTCGACTCCAATTCCAGAAGTATTTTTTTTCTTGGACCCTGAAACATTAGTGGCAGAACTTGTGATATGACCAGACAAACTCTAGGGACAAAAAATCTCAGAATGCAAAGAACAGAAGCCTGAATGTAAGTATAACAAAACAGTGCGGTAAAAAATAGCCCCTCATATCTTGATAACAAAAGGGTAATCAAGGACAGCTGGAAAATGAAGGATCAGAAAATGTACATGAGGAGGCCCTCAAGAGACACTTTTACCTTTTGAAATGAGTTTTTATACTGTCAAATGTCTATGGCTTCCAAGCTCTACAAAGTTATTTAGATTTTCCTTTCCTTATAGTAGTTTACTAGAGCTCGAATAGCTGCAATTCTTACATCAGCAATGATGACTAGACAATTATTTATATTATTGTTAAGGAAAACAACCTGGCACCATTTAAGGAACCCTCCTCTTAATCTCTCTCATTTTTTATAGTTATGGTAGCACCACAAGAAAACACAATCAAACTAATATCGGACATACTCCTACTTAACAAGCAAGCTGGGACTCTAGAGTGGAAATAAGGAAGTGCTAATTAATAAGAAGAGCTTAATAGGAAATAATCACCATAGGAATTCCCATAGCTTTAAGATCTTCATCACTCATGTGTACTAGTGCTGCCATATCGACCTGTGAAATAAGAGCAAAGAACTAATTGAACAAACCAAAAACAGGACTGATAATTAAAAGGAAACAGAAATAAAATAATCGTACTTCTTCAGCCAGAAATGTAATCGAATATTTATCGAGACCCAAAGACTGCAGGAAACTCTCCACAGAATTGACCTGCATATAGAATACACCATTATACTTCTTCATCCTGACGGATAATACTCATGCCAAGTTACAAGAAGAAGCTGAGTGACATGCATCTCTCACACCCTCAGACAGTCAATGGATAAGATGATAGTGTTTTACCTTCTCCTGAACCTTTTTCTTTGATACAGAGCTAGAAACCTTTACTTCTTGTGCAGGGGCTTGAGATATGACACTCTTCCTAGGTGGTTTACTGGATTCGATTGCAGGCTTTGGCCGCACTGCTGGAGGCTTGTTCTCAACAGGACGAGAATAGAGTGCACCAGTGAGCTTCTCACGTAGATCCCTTCCACCTCCAGGTTCCCGCACACTTTGTGAAGGTTGATCGATACTCTTTCTTTGGAGCTTCAGGCGAAGATCTCTGGAACCAACCTTTCGACCTTTACAGGCCATGGATAAAAACCAGAGCCATATCAGCCAAAGCAACACAGCACTAACAAGATTTAATGAGGCTTTAACTAGAAAAAATATCCATACTTGAGACTAGGGGTTCATTATCCTCGTAAAGGTCATGTGCCCATTTGTCATCATCTTCTCTTTGTCTGCATGAAATAATTGAATTTGCTAAATAAGGGGCCTCATTTGCTCCAGGAAAGGAAAAACAGTGATCTTCTAGACACTTCTTCCACAAGAAAAGTTGCCCTGATTCATTCCAATTAAACAGATTTCACACTGAATCTTACAACATATTGTCATGGGCTCTCTAGATGCTACCAACTTCACGAATAGATCTGCACCTCTCGAGTTCAATGTCCTCTACAAGAAAGAGACTATTCTATCCAAAACCACCCAACCTCAACTCATAATTTACCAATAACACAAGGAAGTTTGGCATCTGAACTTATAAAAAACTACAAACAACGTAACTTTTATGCACAAACCTATCGAATTCTCCCAAATTAGTGCATAACATTTTCCAAAATCTAAAGTAATTCATAGCCACTAATCATGAAGTTTCACACTACTTCTAATTGAAAGAAAAACAGCTGCGCTACCACTGCAAGTCACGAAACTTCCATCTGCTAAGAGGAAGAGTAAGTGGAAGTTAACCTCTTGGCGAAGATAGGTTGGCGGCGGCCGGGACCAGCGGCTGAATTTCCTTCAAGGCGATCCTTGACCGACCTATGGCTATTAGCTTGAGCCTCAATTTGATCAGCGTACATTGTGCACTAAAATCGACAAATTTTCCTGCTCAAAAGCCCTAAACTCCAAATAGCCTAATCAAAAGGGAAAAGAGGGGGAATATATGTTTTTGCGATTTTAGTGAAAATGCATAAAATCTGATAGGCCAGGTGCCAGCCCTTTGGAATTAGAGCATCCGCAATGGCTTTTGCAAGCAATAGCTTAGCCATAGCCATAACCATAGTCAAGCCACAAACTCCTTCTGTCACATCATCATCACTAAAAATCCTCCTGTCACATCATCAGGACAAGCAAATAGCCCAGCAATAGCCTAGTCACATCACTCAAAATTATATAAGCTGAATAATTGACAATCACACAAATAACGGAATTAAAAAAAGTACATTTAAAAAAATTAAAAAAAGTACATTTAAAAAAATTACATAATTAAAAAAAAACTAATGTCGTGCAGTCCTCCGCGCCCACAACTCATCAATTAAATCCTTTTGGAGTCGAATATGAGCATTCGTTTGGCGCATGTCGGCATGTGCTTGGAGGAGGTCGGCTTCATCGTGCGGGACCCCACTTTGTACGTTGGGGGCGGCCATGCCGTGGCTTGGACCGGCTTCATTATCGTCGTTGGCCCAACTAGTCAGTTGTACACCTTCATCTTCGACAATCATGTTGTGCATGATAATACAGGAGTACATTATATCAGCAATGCAGTCGATAAGCCACAAACGCGTTGGACCCCTAATTGCCGCCCATCGAGACTGGAGTTGAACCGCGGCTCTTGTGCGAAGTAGTCTTCGTATAGGCACTGATTTGCAGCTACATGATCACGTTCAATCACTGTTCGGCGGTGGCCAACTGATCGTGGTCGAGGTCGAGGTACCGCCGGCTGCAAGGCTCTCTACATCAGCCAATCAATCTCACGGTTCGTATAGGCCTCTAACGCTTCGTTCATTCGACGTTCGTACTCCTCAGCATCCCCAACACTACCACCAACGTTGCTCATTTCCTGTTGTTGATCTTGTACAGAAATTAAGATAGAGAGAGTACTCGTTAAAACAAGTGGTGCGAATGAAAATAACGTGCAAAGCGCGTATATATAGTGTTTCGAAAATTAAAAAATAAATAAAATCGATCGACGATCGCTCGCCGGTCCGGAGCCTGCAATGGCGGCGAGTGGACCGGCGAGCGCATCGCCCAGCGCTCGCGGATCGGCGTGTGCTCACCGATTTTTTTGCCGAAATGGCGCTCGCCGGTTACAATGGTTCGGCGAGCGAACCGCTGAGTGCCGGAGATCTGCTAGCCGGTCCGCTCTCCGCCATTGTGGATGCTCTTAGATGCAGTATACATCTCTATGGATTTCAAATTAAAGGTATAATTTTTGCAACTTTTTATAATGGGTTGATTAAGATACCATAGTTTCCACCATGCATTTCACTATGAGTTAGTATTTGGTAAAAATTTAATGTGAAATATTAATATTTCTATCTCTTTAGTGGAGTAGTATTTTTTTAGAGCATCTCCAATGGTGGCGAGCGGACAGGCTAGCCGATTCCCGGCGCTGACCGGTCCGCTCCCCGAACCATTAGAACCGGCGAGCGCCATTTCGGTGAAAAAATCAGTGACCCGACGCCGATTTTCGGGCTCTGGCCGATCCGCTCGCCGGTCGGCTGGCCACCATTGCAGGCTCCCGAACGGCGAGCGATCGGCCATCTCAATTTTTTTTTCGAAACACTATATATATGCGATTTGCACGTCATTTTCATTCGCACCACTTGTTTTAACAAGTTTTCTCTCCATCTTAATTTCTGTACAAGAGCAACAACGTGAAATGAGTAACGCGGGTGGTAGTAGTGGTGGTAGTGGTGGTGATGTTGTGGAGTGCGAACGGCAAATGAACGAAGAGTTGGAGGCCTATACGTCCCGTGAGATAAACCGGTTGATACAAATGGCCTTGCAGCCGGCGGTACCTCGACCTCCACCCGTTGTCCACCGACTAGCAGTGATTGATCGGGATCACGTAGCTGCACATCAGAGGCTATATGAAGACTACTTTGCGGATGAGCCGCGGTTTGGGGCGCCTCTTTAGAAGCGGCTTTTTAGGATGCGTAGGGCAGTGTTTATGCGTATCGTTGATGCTTTGGAGCGTCGATATTTGTGTTTTCGGTTCAGGTACGATGCCGCTGGCAAATCCGACCACACACCTATACAAAAGTGCACTGCGGCAATCAGACAGTTGGCCTACGGAGGCGCGGCAGACATGTGGGACGAATACCTCCACATCGGTGAGACGACTGCCCTGGATTGTCTGAAGTATTTCTGTCATGGCGTCATTGAAATATTCCGTGATCAGTATCTTCGAAGCCCTACCCTTGAAGAGTGCCAGGATCTGATGCAGATGCACGGGGAGAAGCATGGGTTCCCCGGGATGTTGGGCAGCATACATTGTATGCATTGGGAGTGGAAGAACTGCCCCGCTGCCTGGAAAGGATTCTACACGACCGGCTACAAGGGAAAGAATCCCACGATGATCCTCGAGGCCGTAGCTGATTACCGGCTGTGGATTTAGCTTGCATATTTTGGGGTAGCCGGGTAGAACAACGACCTCAACGTCCTCAACTCGTCGCCCCTTTTCAACGAGCAGTGCCAGGGTGTCGGTCCGGCCATCGGTTTTATCGCCAACAGGAACCAGCATGATATGGGCTACTACTTGGTGGATGGGATATACCCTAGGTGGCCCGTCTTTGTGAACACGATCAGATGCGCATCAGATGAGAGGAAGACCTACTTTGCTGAACGGAAGGAGTGGGCGCGCAAGGGCGTGGAGGTCGCATTTGGTGTGCTCCAGTCTCGATGGGCGGCAATTAGGGGTCCAACGCGTTTGTGGCATGTCGACTGCATTGCTGATATAATGTACGTCTGTATTATCCTGCACAACATGATTGTCGAAGATGAAGGTGTACAACTGACTAGTTGGGCCAATGACGATGCTAATGAAGCCGGCCCAAGCCATGGCATGGCCGCTCCCAACGTACGAAGGGGGTACCTCACGATGAAGTCGGCCGCCTCAAGGCACATGCCGACAAGCGCCAAGTGGATGCTCATATTCGACTCCAAAATGATTTAATTGAAGAGTTGTGGGTGCGGAGGACTGCACGTCGTTAGATTTTTTTAATTAATGTAATTTTTTAATTAATGAATTTTTTTTAATTTAAATATTATTATTGAATTTTCCCATATCTGTGTCGTAAATTTAATTCCGTATTTTGTGTGATTATTAATTATTTATTTTTTATAATTTTGTTTATTGTGGCTAGCCTATTGCTTGTCCAATTGTTTATCTTGATGATGTGATAGGAAGAGTTTTTAGTGCTGATGATGTGACAGGAGGAGTTTGTGACTAACATATGGCTGACCTATTACCATTATGGATGCTCTTATACAAGAATGATTGAAATATGAGTACGGATGTCATAAGATAACTAATAGTCTTATATATTTGGGATTTCAAAGAATGCAATTGACAATTTAACGCATTGTGTATTAAAAGATGATACTTATTCTGAAAACATGACATCAGAAAATGGTTTCATTTTCATCCATCCTCGCTTATTTTGGAGTACTTAAAATTCGAGATTCAAATTTCACATTCATTTCATCAAATCAATATTATACTATACATCTATTTATATCAAATAGTAATAAAATAGATTCAAGGCCAAGTTATGCTGAGAAGAGTCCAAAGAAAGGATTTGTCAATGCATTATGCAACTCTGCCGCAGCAGACTTCAACAAGCTTCTGTCAACTCTTTCTCGAGCCAGAAACAGAAAGTTGCCTCCCTCAACTCTCTCAAACCCACAGAGCTCAAGAAACTCCACGCCTTCCTCGAATCTGCCGACTCTCTCCTGTTGAAAGGCCAAGAAACACACATCAACATCGCTATAACTGTTTTCCGTTCTCAAGAGAGGGAAATGGACCCCACCAGGGAAATGAGCAAGTTACCTGGAATGCAGGATTGCTGATGCGGATCTTTCTGAACTTCCCCTCATCAGGATCCTTGAAGACGTTTTTAACATAGATCAAGAGAGTTTGAAATGCTCTCATAGCTCGGGTATTGTCATCCTAGCATATCAGATGCAATTATATTTTGTGGAGTATTAGAAAAATGCATTAGTACTTCAGTCATTTGGAAAGGGAAAAAAAAGAAATAGGAGCAATTCATATCCCTTCTCTCAGTGTACAAGTAATATCCTCACATTGATTGGAGGGTTGAGATTAGATACCTTATTTTGATGTTTAAGAGTTCGTAAACATTCTCTCATGCACTCTCTTGCTGACGCAGGCATTTCGGGCAAAGCAGCAGGATCAACTAGCTCTGGGTTCTGCATTACAAATATGAATATGTAAGGAGCCACGAGACCTGCTAACTTAGCAGTGCTAAGTAGTACTAAAGGTGACACAAATTTAAGTGTTTCATACATTTGTTTGTTGTGGCGATTCAGTATTCACTGATGCAGGAATCTCCATAGGCAATCCCAGCATCCGGCGTCTTTCTAACTACCATATGGAAGGAAATATAGTATAAGAAATAACAACGTTTCAATTGGTAGGAAATCGATAATT
Organism: Salvia splendens; assembly: GCF_004379255.2. Lineage (NCBI taxonomy): Eukaryota > Viridiplantae > Streptophyta > Magnoliopsida > Lamiales > Lamiaceae > Salvia > Salvia splendens. The sequence goes on from NC_056033.1 coordinate 13,865,708, forward strand.
TTATAATCTCAGAGCTCAGCCATTTTGGTGTGGAAATCGATAATTTCATAATCTCAGAGTTCAGCCATTTTGAGTGAAATCATGAAGCAAACTCACAAAGCAATTTAGTGTGGTGAGGAGTATAATAAATTTACTAGTGTTCAATGTTCCTTTACTTTTTGCCCCTATATTTCTAGCTTCACAGTATTTATTTATAATGCAACGAACTGGTAGAAATGAGACTTTGTTAATTGCAGGGAGCCTGGCATGCAATAATTTGGGTGTACCTTGTCCTGCTGCAGTTTTTTACGAATTCTTTCGCGTGCTCTTTTCTCTTCCTCTTTATCTGCTTTTCGTTGTGATAGAAGCCTGAAACCGACTCCAAGCAAATGAAAGAAATATGGTAGGAACCAAAAGCACAAAAGACGAACATATGCAGATTGAAGACTGAACGTGTAACAAAAATGCAAACCTTTTCCTTTCACTTTCTTCCGCCATCCTTTTAGCCTCTAACAGTTCTTTCCCTGTTCGAATTCTTTCCTGCATATAGCAAAGGTATCTGGTGAGAGAATACCAAATAGATTGACTGAAGTAAACCCAATCATCTGAACTTGTAAGTCTATACTGTTGATCAGAGAAAGGAAGCTAAAACATATTGTGACTTCAAATGAAACAACAAGGCACAGATATAATGCCTATTTTACTCAAGATTCATGAAACATATTAATTAATAGAATAAATATAGGATCTATGAGCTTCTCTTTTATTATCTATCTTCCTGAAGTCCTCAACAATTGCTAAAGGACTATTTGACCAACAATTTAAAATGCTTCAGTACAACACGGAAGGTGATGTAAACTAGTCAGGGCCCATTCAGTGTGAAAGATTATATCTCATGATTGAATATGTATTATGTTTGGTTCATGAGATTGAATCTCCCAACTTAATCCCGGATGGACATTCATAGCCACCCCCGTTCAACTAAAATAATCTCACAAATCCTAAATGGATATATCCTAGATGGATGATCATGTGATAATGAGTCATAGCAACCGAACGGAACCTCAGTGTACATGTGCTAATATTGGGGCACCAATGTAAGATATAAAGAGAAGTTGTCTGTGATACCTTCTCCCTTTCTCTATCTAGTCTCGCATCTTGCTCAGCTCTCCTTTTACGTGCTTGACCCCTAAATTTAGATAAGTTCAGAACATGTTAAAAATATCAGAAAAGGAAAAACCAGTCTTCAAGTAAGAAAGTCTAACTAAGACTAAATATCAATCTTAGGATTGCAGAATCAAACCGTGATGCCACATGTTACCCATATTTAACTAAGCAAAACGTTCAAGGATAATTTTGCTACAATCAGTTATGATAACAAATTTTGACCAGATTCACGTAATTTGTGTATAATGATTTAATTTGACTTTGAAGATGATCAGCGAAAGCAAAAGGTGAAAAGGGTATACAGTACAGGGTCAAATATATATTTATCATAAAGCAAACTTCCTCATAAAGATTAAAGAGCACATAAAACTAACCTCAGCTCCTGCGCTCTCAACTTAACTTGTTCGGAAATCTGAATGGGGAGAGATGCTTCAATGACTATGTTTTCGAGAACCTCAGGCCCCTTGTAGCATATGAAGAAAGAGGTATGAAATGGTGTGATATTGCATAAAATGAAGCGCAGTTTTATACAAGACAGATCACGGGAATATGTAAAATCACAGGAACGCATACTAATAAAGCTCATACAAACTACAAAGAGATGTACAGGTAAAGGTTCACTCGTAGGTGCATCATCCTCATGATCAACAAGCCAATTAATAGCATCCTCAATACTTGAATTACCTGCAGAAATTTAGGAGTTAATTCATGAATGATAAAATATGCAAGCATCAAAGGAGGCCAAATGCAGATAGTTAATCCTCTTAACTATCAGAAAGATTCAACATTTATTTTTCTATTAGGATGCAGATATACCAGAAGAAGCAAGTGCCTTTGCGGCCAGTGCCTTGGAGAATCCCATCGCTTCGAGTTCACCCAGCATTCTCTCATCTACTTCCATTTCTAATATCCAGTATTAACCACAAAAGCAACAAACAACAATCAGCCACGTGAACTACAACAATCTAGGTGAAGAAAAATGGGGATATGATTATTTTTTCCATAAATGAAAATGATAGTAACTAACAGAGAGAGAGAGAGAGAGAGAGAGAGATTGCTTACTCTTTCCGACTCGCAGGGTTGAGAAAACAATTTTTCCGCGGCTGAAAGAATAGGCGGTGCAGGATGGTTTGTGAATGAGAGTCCGCCATTGGAAGCATTGAGATTCCGATTCCTTGCCCTAACTCCTAACCCAATTCACCTTCTTGATTTCTCCGGTCTCTTCTTTTAGTTCAAAACTTTAAATTCTTTCCTTTTTATTCTTGAGTTTTGTGAGGTTTTGGCAAATCTTTAATAAGAAATCCCATTTTAGATTTTTAGCAAATTTGAGACCAATAAAAAATGTAAAAATTTTGGGGACGAACATTCTGTAAAATAAAAGGTTGACACAACAATTTTTATCTGAAAGCGGAGAAAACGTGACACTTATTATAGGGTTAAGTTTTGTTAATTAAAATTAATAATGAAGCACATACAAATTAGTGAGTAGAAATCAAATTGTTTTCAGAATGAATTATTTACGTGAATCAAATTAATATTAATTTATGTTTAATGCATTTTTTGGAGTATTTTATGGACTCATATTTGTGGTAGTTTAATTAAGATTTGTTTAATTCTAGTACTATATTTTAATTAAAAAATACTAATAATTAAATTTGTTTGAGAAATTGAGATACTGTTTTAGACGATTCGAGAATGAAGTGAAAGCCAGAATCAAAACTCTTATCACACAAACTACAGCTTCTCTGTATAGAAGAGGCGATGGAAGGAGGAGAGAGAAGAGTAAAGCTGTATTGCCCATCCCTACCCAAAGCAATCGAAATAGTTGCAGTAGATGACCAGAAACTGGACCTCGGGTCCATAGCCCGCGCATTCGGGCTCGACCCGAACACCCTCAAGCTCAACGGCTACTTCATCGCTACAACCCCCCATCACATCGCTTCTTCTCTAACCTGGAACTCTCTTCTTCGTTTCTTCACCGCCCGTGGCTTGCCCTCCGGCGCTGCCCCTCTCCTCGTCCACGGCAAGATTTGCTCCAAAAGTCTGTCTCATACTACTTATTTTCGTCTTTCCAGATTGATTTATCTGAATTTTCCTTCTTTTTCTTGATTAGGATCCCACCAAGTTGAAGATGCTGCAGATGTCACCAGAGATAGTAAGAGGCACCATTGCAGCACTAGTAGCAATCCAGGTAATCTCAACAAATCTAGTGGGTTGTGTCTGAAGAGAGAGTGGGGGTTGGAAGACGAAAGTCATGTGAAGAGAGCAAGATCAGATGAAGGCCAGTTTTCGTGCAGTTTTATCAGCAGAAACTTGAAACGAATGCGAATTGATGAGATCGTTGCTGCTACACCTTTCAAGAAACTAAGATAAGTAGAACCTGAAAATTGCCAATTGTTTGCTTCTGTTGTAAAATGATGTGTGTGCGTGCTATGAAACTATCATCTTTTGATATATGACAACAAATCTATGGTACTGGAATATGTGTTAATCACAAGGACAGAAAACTGATCACTAACTGAATTAGGAAACAAAAAATGTACGAGGTTTCAAACTAGCTAATCCCTCTCTTCATGATACATGATCATACATGGGAGGTTGCTGCTGTCATTGAAAATAGAATTGCCAAGCAGCAGCTACACCGGCTACCAACACGACTTTTGCTAGTAGCTTATACTTTGAGGAGGACCTCCCAGACTCTGATTGTTTCGGAGGTTCCCATTTCTTCCCTCGCAACTTAGCAGAGAGTTTAGATATCATCAGCGTCAACGGGCCTGCCTTCCTTGCACCTGCAAGGAGACAATACCTCAAGCTTGTCAGAACTGTGCTGAAATGCCAAGAAACTCAAGCAGTAGCATATATGAATAGGACAATATGCGAGAATCAGCAGCAGAAATCGACTGTGTCAATGTTTCACGATACTAATCATCTTATCAGCCTAACTGAAAGTGTTTATTGATCAGGACAACTTTTTACTGTTATTCGATTTGTCAAAAACCTATCAATAAGTGATCTTTCTATCTCTTGGTAATTGATATTTGGTTACTGAATACTTCCTCTGTCCTTTACAAATCGAAACTTTTTAATCAACAAGAGTTTTAATGCACAATTGTAAATTAAATTTAAGAGAGAGAAAAAAAAGTCATTGAAGGAATGTTAGTGGGGAATGTGCCCACCTCATTAGAGAGGGAAAATTTTCCCAAAATAAACAGTTTCTAATTATAAGAGGTGGACTAACATGGAAATAGTTGCTAGTATATCAAGAGGAAAGTGCAACATTACCTTTTCCATTTAGAAGCCTTTCTTCCTCACCCACTCGCCTTCTTAGTGCATTCAGGAGTGATCCAAAGTATAAAGCAAAAACCGTGCATGTAATTGTTATCACATTGTAAGGCATGCTAAAATCTGGCGTTGTCAAAGGCACAAGGAGTACTTCTGTGTATGAGACAACTGGAACTTCTTCCTAAGAGGAGAAGCAATGAATTACATAGTGAACCAAACTATGAAGAAATACATTAAATGCAACCAATTATTTGTATCAGTACCTGTAACTTGGACAATATAGGTACTTGTTTTAAGGAGTCATCATGAAAACTCATGTTTGCTACAAAATCAGCAAAGTGTATCACTGCTGATGGAATGTCAAAGCCCTGATTTGCATCAGGAGGATATTCATCGATGTGAAGAAACCCCTGTCGGAACAGCAATAAGAATTAAACACAGGGAAAACAATGCTGAATAGAGTATCACCAAAGAGTGAGCTGAATTAAACTCAAATTAAAGAAATAAATAGTGGAAATAATAAAAAGGGATATTGGTCTCTAAAATCATGAACTTTGCCTAAAATTTGGTATTTCCCATGAACTTTGAAATTGGTCTATAATATCACAAACTTTGCATTTTGTTTGGTATTTCCCAAACTCACTCAAATAAGATTTTTTCATCAAAATCTGTAAGAAGAAGAGTGCTCATTCAGTTACTAATTCAGTTACTAGAAGAGAATCTAAAGGCTGATCAAGAAAAGAAGAAGCCTAGAAGAACTAGCCATTGGAGTAGCAGTTAGTATGTTAAGATGTAGCAGTTATTCTTCTTGTTTTCTTGATTCTTGATTAGTAGTTGGTTAGTAGCAGTTGCTACCTGATTGTAGAGCTTTAAATAGCTCAGATTCGAATGTATGTAGTCAGAGTAATTCATTCAATAAAGAAAAATCAGTTTTCTCCAAGAAACCATCTTCTTTACTACTCCAAGTGTGAGTGTGTGTTCTCTGCAAAGTGTGTGAGTTTATCATATTGTTGTGAGTGTGTGTGATCAACTCTAGTGTGTATGAGCCTTGAGTGCAAATCATAATAAGTGGCGCCGTCCGGTGGGAAGATTGAAGCTGGTTTGCAGAAGATCAAACGGTTTCAGAGATGGCAGCAAGGCTTGATGCAGAGAAATTCACAGGCAAGAATGATTATGGCTTGTGGAAGATGAAGATGAAGGCGGTTTTGATCCAGCAAGGCTTGGCTGCAGTCCTTTCAAAACCAGAAGAGAAGGGAAAGGCTCTAGTGCTTGATGATAAAGCCCAGATAAAGATGGAGGAGATGCAACTCAAGGCACACTCTGCAGTAATTCTGTGCCTTGGAGCCTTGGAGACAAAGTCCTGAGGGATGTTCAAGAAGCCAAGGCTGCAGTGGAGATCTTGGATAAGCTGGATGAAGTTTACTTGGCCAAATCTTTAGCTAACCGGCTGTATCTCAAGAAGAAGCTATATGCCTATAGTTTTTCTGGAGAAAAAACCATCATAGAACAGTTAGAGGAGTTCAATAAGATCATTGATGATCTGGGCTCGGTGGATGTCAAGGTCTCAGATGAAGACAAGGCAATTCTCACATTGAATGCCTTGCCTAGCTCTCATGATCAGTTGAGTGATGCCATAATCTATGGCAGAGACAAGCCCATCACCTATGCAGAAGTATACTCAGCTTTGATGGCCAAAGAACTCCAGAAAACAACCTGCAGAGGCTCTGCTAGCTCTAATGTTCAAGTTGCAGAGGCCTTGAATGTTAAGAAGTTCAAGAAGCAGAAGTTCAAGAAAAAGTTTGAGGATTCAAAACCCTCAAGCTCTGATGCTCAGAAGGAAACCAGAGCATGTTATTGGTGCAAGAAACCAGGGCACTTGAAGAAAGATTGCCATGCATGGAAGAGAAAGCTAGCTTCTGAAGGCCACAACACTTCTGATTGTGTGGAGAGTACTGACCCCTAGCTCAAGTCATGAATATCAGTGATAATGGGGTCAGTCACAGGTGGATTATGGACTCAGGGTGCAGCTTCCATATGTGCCCCAACAACGTCTGGTTTCATGATCTTCAAGAAGCATCAGGTACTGTGGTTCTTGGCAATAATCATGTTTGTCAGATCAGAGGGATAGGGAAGGTGAAGCTATGTCTACAAGATGGCTCCATGAAGATTCTGACTGGAGTGAGGTTCATTCCAAAAGTAAAAAGGAATCTCATATCATTAGGAATGTTGGAGCAGAAAGGGTTCACCATAGTGATGTGTCAGGGAAAACTGCTTGTGAAATCTGGGAATGAAGTGATGATGGAGGCTGACAGAGAGCATGTTCTTTACTATCTTAATGCAAAGGCTGTTGATGGAGAGAGCAATGCGGTTTCAGAGGAGTCCTTGGGGCTGTGGCACATGAGGCTGGGCCATCCAGCTGAAGGGACCATGAAGGAACTCATTAAGAAAGGCCTAATTCCTGGAGAAATCAAGAAGATGGATCCCTGTGAACGGTGCATCCTTGGAAAGGCAAAGAAAACTCCCTATCCAACAGGTGTTCACTCATCTACATCTCCCCTAGACTATATACATAGTGATCTCTGGGGCCCTTCACCTATAAGCTCAATTGGTGGTGGGAAATACTATCTTTCTATTATCGATGACTACACTAGAAAGTTGTGGGTGTATATATTGAAAGAAAAATCAGAGACATTCACAAAGTTCAAGATGTGGTGTAAAGAGGTGGAACTAGAGAAGGGGAGGAGTGTAAAGAGTCTTAGAACTGACAATGGGTTGGAATACTTGTCTGCTGAGTTTGATATGTTCTGTAGAGAGAAGGGAATGAAAAGACACCGGACTGTCCCTTGCAACCCCCAGCAGAATGGGGTTGCAGAGAGGATGAATAGGACTATCCTAGAGAGGGTAAGGTGCTTGCTACTTAGTTCTGGCCTGAGTGGCAGATTCTGGGGTGAGGCAGTGTACACAACTGCCTATCTCATCAACAAATGTCCATCCACTGCTCTAAAATCTGAGACTCCTGACTTCTTGTGGTATGGAGCCCATAGTGACTACTCAAAGTACAAGGTGTTTAGGTGTGCAGCCTGTGCTCATGCTAGGCAAACTAAGCTTGAAGCTAGGGCTCTGAAATGTATCTTGCTGGGATATCAGAGGAGAGTTAAGGGGTATAGGCTCTGGTGCATTGAGCCTGGCAAGCAAAAGGTGATTGTGAGCAGGGATGTTGTGTTCATGGAGGACCAGATGCCCTACTTGAAAGAGAAGCTGGACTCTAGTGAAGCAGAGAGTGATTTCTTCAAGGTGGAGCCTATGGGGCTTGGCCTAGGAGTAGGTGGAGCTATTGACTCAGAGAGTGAGTCTGATCCAGAGAGTGGTGGTGCTCCAGCTCAGGGTAGAAGGAATGATGAGCCTACAGCAGATCCTACTAGAGAGTACCAGATTGCAAGAGATAGGGGGAGGAGAAAAGCAAAGCCTCCAGAGAAATTTTCTGATGTGGTCTACTATGCACTTTGTGCTGCTGAGAGTATTGATATTGCAGATCCTCTCACCTACAAAGAGGCCATGAGAAGTAAAGACAAAGAAAGATGGATAGAAGCAATGAATGAAGAAATAGAGTCTATACTCAAGAACAAAACCTGGATTTTGGTGGACAAATCCAAGCTGAATATAGATGGAAAGGAAAGGAGGCTGATCAGTTGCAAGTGGTTGTTTAAAAAGAAGGTGGAGACCACTGATAAAGACAGAATCAGATTCAAGGCAAGGCTGGTGGCAAGGGGATTTACACAGCAAGGAGTTGACTTCAATGAAGTGTTTGCTCCAGTTGTTAAACACACATCTATTAGGATTTTGTTGGCTGTGGTGAATCAGCTAGATTGAGAATTGCAGCAGCTTGATGTGAAGACTGCTTTCCTAAATAGAGACCTAGAGGAGACCATCTTCATGGATCAGCCAGAGGGCTATGTGAAGAGTGGAGAAGAAAGCAAGGTGTGCTTACTACAAAAGAGCCTTTATGGTCTTAAGCAAAGTCCTAGGCAGTGGAACAAGAAGTTTGATGCACAGATGAAGAAGATTGGCTTCATTAGATCAGAGTTTGATGATTGCATCTACATCAAGAAGAAGGGCAGAACACCTATTGCCTATCTATTGCTCTATGTAGATGATATGCTACTTGCAGGGCCTTCTATGACAGAAATACAGCAAGTCAAGGAGGATTTGAAGTCTAGTTTTGAAATGAAAGATCTAGGAGAAGCAAGGAAGATCCTAGGCATAAATATTCAGATTTCAGAGAGACAGAGGCTGTAAGAAGCTGTGGATGCTTCAAACTGACTATATTGAGAAAGTTTTGCAGAGATTCAAAATGGAAAATGCAAAAGCTGCATCAACTCCTTTATCCCAGAGTTTTAAGCTTTCTAAGGAGCAGACACCTAAAACTAAGCAAGAGGCTGTGGAGATGGAGTCTATATTACTTATGCTAGTGTTGTTGGAAGCATCATGTATACCATGATTTGTACCAGGCCAGACCTTGCACATGCTATTTCAGTGACTAGCAGATACATGGCAGACCCGGGGAAGGAGCATTGGAATGCTCTTAAGTGGATTCTGAGGTACATGAAGTCAACCAGTGGCTGGGGAGTTGTTTTCAATAGCTGGGAAGGTGATTCTGAGGAGGTTGTTCAGGGTTATTGTGATGCAGACTATGCTGCAAATCTGGACAACAGAAAGTCCCAAACTGGCTACCTTTTCACCATGTTTGGAACTGTGATCAGTTGGAAATCAAGTCTACAAAGTGTTGTTGCTCTCTCAACAACAGAATCAGAGTATATGGCTCTCACTGCAGCTGTACAGGAGAGCTTTTGGATCCAGGGAGTGATTTCTGATTTTGGTTTTGACCAGAAGACAATGGTGATTCATTGTGACGGTAGTTCAGCTATGTGCTTGGCTAAACTTCAGTTTTTCCATGAGAGGGGCAAGCACATAGACATAAGACTACATTTTATTAGAGATGAGATTGAAAGAGGAAAGGTGAAGGTGATAAAGATTAACACCTTGCACAATCCAGCAGATATGCTAACTAAATCTCTAAGTAGAGATAAGTTTGATCATTGCAAGAAACTGATAAATGTTTCCTGCAAGAACTAAGATGAGCCCTCAGGTGGAGAATTGTAAGAAGAAGAGTGCTCATTCAGTTACTAGAAGAGAATCTAAAGGCTGATCAAGAAAAGAAGAAGCCTAGAAGAACTAGCCGTTGGAGTAGCAGTTAGTCTGTTAAGATGTAGCAGTTATTCTTCTTGTTTTCTTGATTCTTGATTAGTAGTTGGTTAGTAGCAGTTGCTACCTGATTGTAGAGATTTAAATAGCTCAGATTCGAATGTGTATGTAGTCAGAGTAATTCATTCAATAAAGAAAAATCAGTTTTCTCCAAGAAACAATCTTCTTTACTACTCCAAGTGTGAGTGTGTGTGTTCTCTGCAGAGTGTGTGAGTTTATCATATTGCTGTGAGTGTGTGTGATCAACTCTAGTGTGTATGAGCCTTGAGTGCAAATCATAACAAAATCTTATTTTACGTAGGCAACCGTAATACGTTTTATGATATATTAAACAAGTTCATAACAAGTAGGATAAAAGGTCACGTTGAAAACCACGTTGATTTAATTGTGTCAATTATGATAAAAATATCTCGTAAGTTAGTCAAATATAGTAATAGACATGTCGTGGGAAATACCAAACAAAGTGCAAACTTTGTGATATTATATACCAATTTTAAAGTTCGTGGGAAATACCAAATTTTAGGCAAAGTTTATGATTTTAGGGACCAATTTCCCTAATAAAAACTACTTTCGGACCATTTGAGAAGCACTCACGATGGTGAAAATAAGTTTTCACACTTAAATGTTTCTAAGTAATGAGTCAAAATAATTTTTTTGCACCTGGAATTAACTGTCAAGAGATTAATTGCATTAGCAACTAAGAGCTTAAAGGGAAAATGGCAAATAAAGGCACTATAGCTCCACGTTTCATTTCTTCAGTAGTATAAATTAGATCTCATGCATAAAAAAGGTAGTCTTTACATATAAAATGGTTGCTTTAAACTTAGTTAAATTTATTTCCTGAGCAGCACAGAGATAATAATTCATATAGTAACTAAAGAAGATATTGACAGAACATACCTTATCAAACTCCAATGTTAATGCCGCCGTATTAACACTACAGGGTAATCTCAAGATCATTTCCAGCACTCCAGTGGACACCTTGTCTTCAGAAGGTGAAACAAGTATTTTCTCTATGTTTTCCATGGAAGATTGAGGTTCTCCATCGAGAAACAATTTCAGCGTATGATAGTAGACCTTAACATACCAAGGTACCATTTGGAAGATGCCCACTCTGAGCCAACATTCATTCTCATCATAACTACTAGTTCTTTCTACATTGTTGCTCCTCGTAGATTTCATTGAGATAGCGATAGCTCCCCTTTCGTTCCCACTTCCTAATAAAAATCGGCTAGCTTGTAAGGGTGCCTGCGGGCATGACCAGGCTACAGGAACCTTCCAGTTTAATCCCAAATCAAATGGTTTGAATTCATTGGAATCCTCAACTGAAAATTCATAAAGGATAGAGCCTGCTTTCTGCAAGTTCCCTGATTCTTTTATAACCCTTTTTGGAGCAAGTGATAATTCAAATAGGGGATTATCTTCGAAGCCATCACCAACAGAAATAGCATTCTCCAATGCTTCTCTATCTTCCTTTAATTTATCCCCCTCAAATAATAAATTCTGCTCAAATTGCGCATAGACATTACTAGAACTAGAAAGAGAGCATTTCCTGCTAACTGACCTTCCAAATAATGAGCTCAAAGACCAACTCGGTTGCAGTGCTTTCCCAGAAAATGTGTCTGGTCGAAGAACAACTGTAAGGGTTTGTTCAAGCACCATTCCAGTACTCATCTCAGATGCACCAAATTCATCTGATTTCAAATGCAACCTCTGGGAATGATAATACCCTCGGTATATGGAAGGCCTGTCCATCAGTAAAGAAAGGCCAGCTTTGTCTCTGCAGGGAAGCAACTTCAACCACGGCGTGAGATTCTCTGTGCAAACAGCTTCACGAGGCAATGTGCCATACCGTAGTTTGCCTGAAGCCGATCCAAAACTCCACTGAGGTGCAGAGTAACTAGTCGAATGCTCCAAGAAATTGATTGAGGCGCAGAAGAGTCCCGAAAGAGCATGAGTCAAATTCTTCCATGATTCATCAACTTGATCTTGAGGAACATCAAACTCAGCCCATAGTTCTACTCCAGGAGGCTTTGCATTGCTGCTCGAAATCGGGTCAAATCCTCCCCATCTTTCGTAATTCCAGCGTCCTTGCGTGAATGAAAGCTCCATCTCTCGAACCTGGAATTTATGAACCTGTTTGTGCAAAACAACACTTCAAAATTTTGCACTTTTTACCCAGTTTTGATAAACTGGCCAGATGTCGCTAGTTCAAAATAATTTGTGGTCTAATTAATAGTTCGATCCAGTGCATCCATATCTATGTCTCAGCATTAATCAATCCAAATAATCCAAAATTCAAACACAAACAAAACAAACTCATTCCCGGGAACTAGCAATAGGTATTCGTGATAAACGAATCAACAAGACAAACAATTGTCCAGATATTAAATTTAGTGCTGAATTAGAAAAATTAGCTTTAATCTAACAAATTTTACCAGCTGGTAAATAGATTTGGGGAAGATGTGATGGTGGCGGCCATATGTTTTAGATGGCGGCGCACTGCTTCTGAAGTGGAAATGAGCCAAAACTTTTCGATCGGGCAGTGGCCTCAGCAGCAACGACTCCGTAAACTCTTCATTCAGCTCTTCTACATTTATCGATTGAGTGACCGAACACAGCGCGAGAAACATCAACAAGCAGGATTCTAAGCGGCTCATCGCGTCTCATCAAACTGCTAGAATATAACAGGATTTAAAATATTGTTAATTCGAATAACGAAGGTATGGTGACTGCAGTTTCCGCCATGGAAGATCGATCAGAGCTCGATGAAGTGCTCAATTAACCCGATTTCAAATTGGGAGATCCGGATCTAATGACCCGGTTTATGTATTACTTGCCCGGGTCAAATACATATCCGGTTAAGCTTATTGGGCTTTCAATATTTGTCGAGGCCTGAATATAATGGGCTCGGTCTTTTAAACAGTTTTAATTTTTATTTTCATGAATATTCGAAAATTAGAAATAATAAACTGCTTTTGAATATGAAGTATAACTAGTTTAAATATTACACTTCTTTATAACTAAAAACATGGGATCATGTTAGCATGCACCTAAAGTAGTTGAAAATTATGTAGTTCAGGTAAACTGCCATTTGGCATAAAATCTGTTTCTATGTGATTTGTCTTTATGTCATTGAATATTATACTAATAATTCAAGTACATATCAATTAATTTTTCAAGAAAGTAGATAATTGGTGGTACCTACTCCAAACATTTAGAATACGCCAAAAGAAAAAACCATATATTGAGTAAATATATTTTGCAGTATATTACAAAATGTTACATTATAAAATATGGGTTGGGTCCAGGCATCTTCACAGCAAAATATTGTATACTTTTTTTATTAAGTATTTTCTTATTTTACGTAACTGATGATAGATTGACAGCTTAATATTTGTGGTGAAGCATTGTTTTAATGTGGGAAAGTAGTTATCGATGAACAAAATGTATGATCAAACTAAGACGCTACCTTTTTCCTCTCTTTGGGCAGGGTCATTTTCACCATCCATTTTCTGCATCCATGAATTTACACTTGCATTTATTGTCACAACAAATTCTAACTAGAATGTCAGCATACACATTATTCCCATAAATTTTAATTGGAAAGCTACAAAATTAATTATATTCACATTGTAGTGATACATTTCACTTTCACTTTTACCTTGTTTCCTACCTTTTCTTTACGACAGACACTAAGAGCAGAGGGAGATGTAAACTAATATAACTATTATATTTAGTTTTTTTCATGAAAAACCATTCTTCAAGGGAGAGGTATTTGAGAAGGTATTATACATTTTCTCATTTTAAAAAGGTATCTTTACCTCCCCATCAATGAAGAGGTAAAATCTTATAACTATCATATTTGCCTTCTTTTCATGAAAAATCATTCTTCCTTTAATGCATTTTAAAAAGGTATCTTTACCTCCCCATTGTAGTGGAAAGGTATTTGAGAATGTATTATGTTTTTTAATGCATTTTGTACCATTATTTTATTTTTAAAAAATAATTTACCTTTCTACATACATTTTTTCCTTTTGGAATGTGTTACTTTTTAAAAGGGTATATTTCACTTTTTAATAGAGTAAATACATAATATACATTTTCTATATACCTTTCTCCTCTTGAAGATGATGCTCTAAACTAGAATTGCATCCGTTGTTCATTAACATAAAGGCTACATAATATGTGGGCCTACTTATTCAGCCGATCCCGTTTCTAATCGTACCAGTTAACCAATTGTGAAATTTTAGCATTCCAGGAAATGGAATTAGCTCAAAAATAATTTGGATTCATACATTAGTTGTGTGTAGAAACCAAGGAATTGTTCTTTTAATTCGAATTTATTCGGATAAAAATATTAACAACTCAGTGCGAAAAAAATTAACAATCAAACAACTAAAAATAAAATAAATCATGAATTTAATACCTACAAATTGAAATCAGCTAACAACAAAATGTACAAACCAACAATATTCATCATTCAATATCTCCAATACAATTTAATACCTAAGGGCATCCGTAGTGGTGCGGATGTCCCGGCAGACATCCCAAAAACACCTCCTGCCACGTCATACGGACTTCCCACTGCGGATGCCATGTCATACGGGCATCCCACTGCACAGTGACGGACATCCCCAAGGATATCCCCGACGGACTTCCCACATTAATAAAAATTCACAAATTCACAAATTAAAGAATTTACGGATTTAAACAATTTACAGAATTAAAAATTCGAAACGAATACGGAATACAAATTTCATTAATTAAAAAAAAGAAAAGTACATTACACCAAAATAAAAAAAAAATACATTTCAACAATTAAAAACTCCATCAACGACGACCCCTCCGCTGCCATACTTCTTCAATTATATCGTTCTGGAGTCGAACATGGGCTTGTTTTTGGCGCATGTCGGCGAATGCACGGACTCGATCAATATCGTCATGGGGTATCCCCATACATACATTGCCAGTGGTCACGCCGTGGCTTGGATCAGCAGCATCAGCATCATCATTGGCCCAATCAGTCAGCGTTGGATCTTCATCTTCGACAATCATGTTGTGCATGATAATACATGCTTACATGATGTCGGCGATGCTGTCAACATACCACAGCCGTGATGGACCCTTCACTGGTCGTTGAAAAGGGGCGACGACTGGAGGACGTTGATGTCGTTGTTAGACCCGGCTACTCCAAAATAGGCATGCCAAATCCACAACCGGTAGTCAGCTACATCTTTAAGGATCATCGTTGGATTCTTGACCTTAAATCCAGTAGTGTACATCCTTTTCCAAGCAGCGGGACAGTTCTTCCATTCCCAGTGCATACAATCTATGCTGCCTAACATTCCCGGAAACCCGTGTTGATTCCCGTGCATATCCAACAGAGCCTGACAATCTTCGGAGGTAGGCTTCCGAAGATACCTATCCTCGAATATCTCCCTAACGCCCTGACAAAAATACTTCAGGCACTCGCGGGCAGTCGTCTCGCCGATGTGGAGGTACTCATCGAACATGTCGGCCGCACCTCTGTATGCCAACTGCATGATTGCGGCAATGCACTTCTGAATCGGCGTGTGGCCGGGTTTACCAGCCGCATCCTCCCACACCCTGAAATACCTGTATCGACGCTCTAAAGTGTCCACGATACGCAGAAAGAGCGGACGATGCATCCTAAAATGTCGCCGGAACATGTTCTCCCCATATCGTGGCTTCGGAGCGAAGTAATCCTCGTACAACCGACGGTGTGCAGCGAGGTGGTTCCGGGGTACTATAGATCGAAGATGGATGGGTCGAGGTACCACCGGCTCCAAGGCCGCTTGTTCCTCCCTATCCGCTGCCTCCCGCACACGTGCATGAATCAGCCGCATCATGTGTTCATAATGCCCACCACTACCACTACCAGCCATTACGGATATATAAAAGAAATTTAGAGAGAGAGAAACTTGTTAAAATAAGTGGTGCGAATGAAATGAAGTTCAACGAGCCATATATAGACTTTTAAACAAAAAAAATTAAAACTTGGGACGTCCGCACGGACGTCCGTATATAGACTTTTAAACTTGGGACGTCCGCACGGACGTCCGTCATGTCTCCGCAATGGCGGACGTCGGCGGAACGCCGCGGAACTCCGATGTCCGCAGCGGACGTCCGTATCCGTCGCCACCTTGCACAATGGCGGGCGTCCGCAGGGACGGGCGCCATTGCTGATGCTCTAAAGAAAATCCAACCTTAACAAATTTCAATAAACCAATGCGTGGAATGTAGGGTTAGAATTTATGAATTTGAAATAGTGTCTATTAAGTTATTAACATTAGTAAAATATAAAAGTAAAATAGAAAATTGAAATTTAATATGATTTTTAGGTAAGAAATGATCGGCTCCGGTTAGAATCGAGAGTTGATTAAGTCAAAATCTTGTAACCGTTATCGAACCGAAAATCGATTTTCCAGTTCTCAGCTCTTCAAATAACCAGTTAAAACTAATTCGATTCTTAGTTAACCAAGAACCAAATAACCGAATAAGCACCCCTAATAATATGTATTGTAGTTTACATATCATTGGGTAAAAACGGGATTCGCTCAATGTGTACATTAGAAACGATTAGAAATGAATTATTTTCTTGCAGATACATAATTTTTTACTCCCTTCACCTTTTAAATTTTGACACACTTTGACCGGGCATGAGCTTTAAGAAATGTAATGGAAAGTGAGTTAAAAAGTTAGAAGATAGTGGGTTCTACTTTTATATATTAGTTTTATAATAAAATATGAGTTGGAAAGAATTAGTGGAATACAGGTCCACTACCAAAAATGGTCAAAAGTGAAATGTGACAAATTTTGTGGGACGAACGGAAATGGAAAAATGTGACAAAATTAAGGGACGGAGAGAGCAATATTTTTCTAAATTTTATTTTTTTTAATCTGAATATACGAATTTCACATTTTTTGCTCTAAATTGAAGTTGTCTCGTCCGATTGAAAATGTCATAATGGCAAAACAATGTCCATTAAAACAACATAGTTATTATATATATATATATATAAAAGATACTTGTAAATATATAAAGTTTTCAGATTATTTTTTATTTTCTCTAAATTTTTTAGATTTTTTATTTTTTTCTATACTAGATGTTTCTCTAAGATATTTTAATGTCCAACACTATGTTGAAACTAGGATATGATCAAGAGTATTATAATAATGCATGTTTCTAATATGAGTATAATAAATACACTTATTTATGTAGTAAAATAATTATTTTGAAGTAATTCTTCATTTAATTGAATATGAATCAAAGTATTCTTTCGCTCTATGATTTATATTCTTTCTCCTTTGTTCTTATTAGTTATTTCTCCTTTGTTCTTATTAGTTATTAAAGAATATTTTATGTAATTGCACCTTCCATTATTTCAACAAAAAATTCTTGTAAGTGCGTGTGAATTATTTAATTTAAAAAGCCGTTATCTATAAATTATTAAGAGCATCCGCAACGGTGCTCGCTGGCAAGGACGGCGTCCGTGCCGCTGGCGCGGCTGACCCCTGCTCGTCGTTGTGCTCTTGCCGCTGGCACGGCGCTGCTCGATGCATCGTGCACGTCTGTGCCGCTGAGAGGTGACGTGGCGGCGCCTGATTGGCCAACGGCAATGCCGTTGGCAATTTAATTTTTTCTTTTTAAAAAAAACGGATTTAATTTAAAAAATCTGAATTAAATAAAAAAAATTCTCACTTCCCAATAAATTATATCCGTTTTTATCCCCACTTTTAATTTTTTTTCAATTTTTCCCCCCAAAATTCACATTTTCATCTACAAATACCCTCACTTCCACACCAAAAATTTCACACTACACTACACAATTCTCATCTAAATTCTCTCATCTTCTCTTATCAATTCTCAATCTTTCACTCTTACTTACAAAAAAAAATGTCGGGCTTCGGCGATCACCCCTCCGACTCCTGCGGTTGAAACCACGAATGGTTCGGCTCACAAACATTTCCTAGTCCGGAAACGCAATTTTCAGCCCCTCCTCAAACCCAAGGTTCTCAAGTTCCGAGTGGCTACCGGCCTTACCCGGTGGACGACCAAGATGCCCCCGATGGTCGATACGGGTGGGCACCCGAACCCAGATCGGGAGGGAGCTGCGGCGGCGGCTCTCACACTCCTCCTCTTCGTACTCCTACTCCTCGTGGTGTCCGCACCCCGCATACTCCGGCAGAGATGGATCAATTATTCAAAGCCTATTTGATTATCTCCGAAGATCCGGAGATAGGCACGAACCAAAACGGGGATAAGTTTTGGTGGCGCGTCTCTCGCCGGTACAATGAAAACCGCCCGGCTGGAACCACCGAGCGCAATGAGAGTATGGTGCGCAATGTCATATTCAGAGCCAACGAAGAAATCCAAAAGTTCCAGGGGTATTACCTCCAGGAAGAACGGTCGGAGGGGAACGGTAGGAGCGAGCTCGACATCATCAGTGCCCCCTTGGCGACCTACCAATCCATAAATTACAAACCGTTCAAGTACCTCAGCGCTTGGCAGGAGGTGCGTGTGCATCCGAAATATAGGGGAGGCATATCATCCTCCTTCAGCAAACGGTCGAGGTCGGTATCCCTATCCGACGCCGGCGAGGATGAGGTGGCTAGCCAGCTCGCCGGAGCTAATTTGGGTAGCCCTACGCCGGCCCGAGCAGTTCCCAACGCCGGCCGCAAGGAAGGAAGAAGGCGACGACCAACCGTCGTCGCGCCGCGACTCCATCCGCCCCCGCTCCCGCTCCCTTTGTGCCACCTCAACCCCCCACCAACTCGTTGTGGACCCTTTTGGCCCAACTCAATTTGGCTGATAGGTCAAATATGACCCCCGAGCAACTTGATTCACATTTGGCAATGATACGGGGTCTCCGAAGAACATTGGGGATAGGGCCAGAGGAATAGTCTTCCACGGGGATATTTTTTAGCCTTTAATTATGTATTTTTTATTATTTAGGATTTTAATTATGTAATTTTAAATTTTTAGTATTTTAATTATGTAATTTTTAATTTTTTTTTTTGTAATTTGTAATAGTATTCCGGATTTTTTAAATGCATTTTAATATTGTGGAAATGTTTTTATTTAAATCGAATGATCTAATGGTGGGACCCTTGAGCATGTCCTTACGGAAGAGCATGAATGTGAGTGTGTGCTCTTGGGGCCCACATCCGTACTCTTTGGCAAGAGCACGGATGGGATGCTCTAAGGGCATCCACAACGCGTGGCGTAACCGGGCCGCGTTTCGTGATGGAGGAACGAAACCGCGGAGAAACACGTTGCAGCCGGCCATTTCGTCCCCAGTCCGTTCCAAGCCCGTCCCGAGACCCGCCACCACGAGACGCGGCACGCGACGTCTCGCCACGCGCCGAGGCGACGTGGCGAGCTCCCAGGCCATGCGTGACGCCCACTCCCTGGCCCGCGAGTGGGTTTCGTCACGATGACGCAATAATTCATTTTTTAAAAAATAAATCGAATTTAAATAAAAAAAACTTTTTACAACGATAATGTTACCGTTTTTTATAGCCGTTTTTCAATTTTTGTTTATTTCTTTACTCTAATACTCATATTTCATACTCATTTCACTCACAAACACACATCTATTCCTCTCAAAATCCTCTCTATTTCCACCCCAATTTTCATCTCAAATCAACTTTGTTTTTCTTCTCCCAAATTTAATCAAACTAATGGATCCTTTTGAACAAATGCGTCCAATAATGGAACAATCACTTGAAGAAGATCGACGACGGGAGGCGGAGGAAGCCGCGCCGTCCCAACGACGCTCCCGTACTTACATCCATCGTAGCCGGGAGGAAGCCGCCGCAAGGTTAGTACGCGACTACTTCTGCGATAACCCTGTTTGGGGAGATACGTACTTCCGTCGCCGTTTCCGCATGGGGAAACCGCTATTTCTCCACATCGCGAATACTTTGGCAGCCCGGGAAGAGTACTTCCAAGAAGGGTTCAACGCGGTCGGCCGTCCCAGCCACACGATGCTGCAGCAATCCGTCAGCTTGCGACTGGACAAACGGCCGACATGTTCGACGAATACCTCCACATCGGAGACACAACTGGGCGAATGTGCTTGCTCAAATTCTGCAAAGGCGTCCGGGCAGCCTTCACCGACGAATTTCTCCGGAGGCCAAGCACGACCGATTGTCAGTTCCTGCTCGACCTTCACGAAATAGTTCACAGATTCTCCGGAATGCTCGGCAGCATCGATTGCATGCACTAGCAATGAAAGAATTGTCCGGTGGCGTGGAGGGGGTCGTACACGAGCGGCCACAAAGACACCCACCCAACCGTTATACTCGAGGCCGTTGCCGACTACCGGCTTTGGATCTGGCACGCGTACTTCGGGGTCTCTGGGTCGAACAACGACGTAAACGTGCTCCACCAATCCGACCTCTTTACCGAAGTTTTGGATGGTAAAGCGTCGGCCATCAACTTCGTCGCCAACAACCGGCTTTATAAAATGGGGTACTATCTCGCCACAGCATCCACCCGAAGTGGCCTACCTTCGTGAAGACGTGTAGCAGGCCTGCGAACCCAAAGCATGCGCTTTTTGCGCAGAAGCAGGAGGCTGCTCGCAAGGATGTGGAGAGGATGTTCGGGGTTCTCCAAGCGCGCTTCAACATCATCAAAGCCCCGACTCGTACGTGGTTCATGGAGAGCATGATCGACATCATGTATACGTGCATAATCTTGCACAACATGATTGTTCAAGACGAAGGACCCGAGACGGGAAATTGGTTCGGCCCCGAATCCCCCGGAAGCTCAACCGCAAGTAGTCCGCCTCGAAGTGGAGCGCATCCGTCTATACAAGAACGGTTATCTATTCGTGCAATGACACGCGACTCTAGCGCCCACACCCAACTCCAAGAGGATCTAATTGAGCACATTTGAGCAAACTTTGGCGGATGAAATTATTAAATTGTGTACTTCTATTTTTTAGGAAATTATTAAATTATGTTTTTTTTATGAATTTTATGTTTGTTTGTTGTAAGTTTATTTTATTTAATGAAGTGTGTTTTTTTTAATTGAATTTGGTTGGAAATAAAATTAAAAAATGAAATTGAATGAATAGTAATTTAAGGAACGATTAAGGGACGGATAAGGAACGGAGTTAAAAAATACAGTAGGACCCGCAAATAGTAGTTTAAGGAACAGTATAACAACCGCGTTGTGGATGAACTAAGCATTGAGCAAATAGTGGCATCATGTACGGAGTAATTGCTGCTTGATGTCCAATTTAAAAGTAAGCGGTATATTTATCGATGCTCTTCAATAAAATTAATCCGTATCAATTATCAGATATAAAAAAAGTAAAAACTACAAATAACATTTTTAAATACTCCTTGCACTTGTACACACCGTAATTTCTCTATCAAGAAATCACCGACATATACGCTTTCAAAAAATAAAAAATGCAGAAAATGGTCCCATAAAAATCCTCATAAATCTACAAGAAGAATATACCACGAATGCCCTTTTTCATTCAAATGCAGGCTCATTTTAATCCACCTTTATAAGCATTTGCAAAAGCAGGCTCATAAATTTAACTCAGTTGAATTAATTTTGACATATTGAGTGTTTTTAAAATTTAAATTGTGTTAAATTTGTGAACTCTATTTTTTTCAAGTATTTAAAATGTTTACACCATTTGAATCGATAATTATTTCTCCAATACAATTCTGAAAAATTAACTACTATCAATAGCACATCATGAGTTTATTTTTCAGCTTATAAAAATACAAATAATTTCATAGGTGATGAATCCGCGAATTTTTGATGGTGATGAATGCAGGAAAATGCAGATCACGACACAATGAATTTACGTGGTTCGATTTACTGAGGTAAATCTACGTCCACGGGAAGAAAAGAGGGCAGAGTTGTATTGCTTGATCTGTTTTCTACAGCTTACAATACAGACTTGCTATTTTATATTTTATCTCTAGAAAGCGAGAGAGTCTAACCCTATCTATCTGATCTAGGTTCTATTTATACATTGAACCAAGATCGTGGCATGCAGCCATTTACTAGGTAGTGGATGTCGTGGAGATCGTGGCGATCTTGCATGGGTCCACTATCCTGCATGAGTTAATGACTGCTTGACACCACTAAATAGATCGTGGGTGTAGTGGAGGTGGAAATCCTGCATGAGTCCACTATCTCCTAGTTCGGTCGAATACTGAGACCGAACTGCTGAATTATTGCCGAGCAGCTTTTGCCGATCTGAGAGTAGAGCTTGATGCCGACCTGAGAGCAGAGTTTGATTGGTTGGCTTTTACCGAGCTGTAGGCTGGGGCCGAACTCTTTGGTTGTGCCGAACTGAACTCTTTAGTCATGCCGGACTGATACTCTTTAGTCATGCCGAACTGATATTCTTTCTTGGGCTTTAGGCTGATGGGCTTTACTGCTGTTGGGCTTGTTTAGTACGTACTCCATCACTACCCCCCCCCGGAAAGCGAAGTGAATTACTTCGGCATTCTGGATAAAGGTACGGGGTAAGTTGATGTTTGTCCTCGGTCTTATGAAGTGAACTCTTCTTTGACCGGACTCGTCTTTGGTCTGATGAAATAAACATCTTTGACCGGACTCGTCTTTGGTCTGATGAAATAAACATCTTTGACCGGACTCGTCTTTGGTCTGATGAAATAAACATCTTTGACCGGACTCGTCTTTGGTCTGATGAAATAAACATCTTTGACCGGACTCGTCTTTGGGTTGATGAAATAAACATCTTTGACCGGACTCGTCTTTGGTCTGATGAAATAAACATCTTTGACCGGACTCGTCTTTGGTCTGATGAAATAAACATCTTTGACCGGACTCGTCTTTGGGTTGATGAAATAAACATCTTTGACCGGACTAAGCTTGTGTCCTAATTTGGCGAGTTTTATCGCTCGGATCGGACTTTCCGTTGTCCTAATTTGGGGATCGGACTTTCCCTTGTCCTAATTCGGCGAGTTTTATCGCGTGGATCGGACTTTCCCTTGTCCTAATTCAGGCAAGTTTTATCGCGAGAATCGGACTTTCGTTGCAGTTCGTTTCAGACGAAGTGCTTGATTCTTAAGCTGAATTGCGGTCTTGTATCCTCTTTAGAAGCTTGGACTTCACAATCGTTGGCTTATTGCAGTTCGTTTCAGACGAACTGCTTGTTTAAGCTGAATTGTGGCCTTGTATCTTCTTTAGAAGCTTTGACTTCACAATTGTTGGCTTATTGCAGCTCGTTTCAGACGAACTGCTTGTTTAAGCTGAATTGTGGTCTTGTATCCTCTTTAGAAGCTTTGACTCACAATCGTTGGCTTATTGCAGCTCGTTTCAGACGAACTGCTTGTTTAAGCTGAATTGTGGTCTTGTATCTTCTTTAGAAGCTTTGACTTCACAATTGTTGGCTTATTGCAGCTCGTTTCAGACGAACTGCTTGTTTAAGCTGAATTCTGGTCTTGTATCCTCTTTAGAAGCTTTGACTCACAATCGTTGGCTTGTATATGTTCTAAGAAGGGGATCAGCCTTCGAAGAACAAGATACCTCAGTAACATTTGTAAGAGACGACACGCACAGAGAGACAAAACACACAGACAAAACGCACAGAGACAAACAAAAGACCAAGCAAACCACAGAAAGCACATTGACCAAACAGGACTCAAGACTGACTGACCGGACTGTCTCTTACAAATGGAACTTTTTGAGGTTGGAAATGTGCCATGTTCGGGGTACCTGTTCTCCTGACATGTGAGCCAATTTGTAAGACCCTTTGCCGAGGACTTCTGACACCCGATACGGACCTTCCCATGTGGGTTCGAGCTTGCCCAGCTTTTCTGCTCGGCTTACTTCGTTGTTTCTCAAGACGAGATCTCCCACTTGAAATTGCAGCTTCTTCACCCTTTTGTTGTAATACCGGGATACTTGCTCCTTGTACTTGGCTGCTTTTATGCATGCCAATTCTCTTCTTTCTTCGGCAAGATCTAGCTCGGCTCTCAGTCCGTCGTCATTCATTTCTGCTGAGAAATTTAGAGTTCGGGGACTGGGTATGCCGATCTCCACCGGAATCACGGCTTCAGTGCCGTACACAAGACTGTACGGAGTTTCACCGTTGGAGGTTGTGGGTGTAGTTCGGTAGGACCATAGGACTTGAGGGAGATTTTCTACCCATTGTCCTTTGGCTTGTTCTAACCGAGCTTTTAACCCTTTCACCAGGATACGATTTGTTACCTCCGTTTGTCCGTTTGCTTGTGGATGAAAGACCGAAGTGAACCGCTGTTGAATATTCAGCTCTTGGCACCAATTCTTGAACGTCTTGTCGGTGAACTGAGTCCCGTTATCCGAGATGAGGATGTGGGGTATGCCAAATCGGCACACTATGTTCTTCCAGACGAAGTCCAATGCCTTTGAGCTCGTTATCGCAGCTAATGGTTCAGCTTCCACCCACTTCGTAAAGTAGTCCACGGCAACGATAAGGAATTTCATTTGCCGAGGAGCTTGAGGAAGTGGTCCCACTATGTCTATGCCCCATTGCATGAAAGGCCAAGGGCTTTGCATAGTGTATAGATCGGTCTGCGGCATCCTTGGGACATTTGCATGGATTTGGCACTTCGTACACTTCTTGATGAGCTGCACTGCCTCTTGTACCATGGTTGGCCAATAATATCCCCATCTTAGAACTTTTTTAGCTAAAGCTCTAGCTCCGATGTGGCTACCGCACGATCCTTCATGAACTTCTCTGAGGATGTAGTCCGTCTCTTCTGGTCCTACGCACCGCAATAACGGCTGGAGGTAAGACTTTCTAAAGAGGACTCCTTCATGAAGTTCGTACCGAAGTGCTCGGCACGTGATCTTCCGAGCTTCTCTCTTATCCTCGGGCAATTGTCCTTGATCCAGATACTGCAAGATCGGCGTCATCCAGTTCGGCGAGCTGGATACTGAATGTACCTCGGCTTCATCAATGCTTCGATGCATTAATTCTTCCGCCTTTGAGCTCGGATCTGAGGCCAACTTACTTAAGGTATCTGCTCGGCTATTTTCCGCTCTGGGAATGCGGATTATCCGAAAATAGGAGAAACTTCGGCTGATGCTTTGCGCTTTGTCCAAATACTTCTTCATTCTCTCGTCACGAGCTTCACTTGTACCCAACATGTGATTTACTATGACTTGTGAATCACAATGGACTTTGAGAGATTTGACGAGCAGACTTTGCGCTAACTGGAGTCCGGCCAGGAGGGCTTCATACTCGGCTTCATTATTAGTAGTGAGGAATAGGAACCGAAGTGAGTAGGTTACCTCGTGTCCGTCGGGAGCGACAAGTAAAATACCAGCTCCACTTCCCATCTTGTTTGAAGCTCCATCTACGAATCCGCTCCAAGTCCGGCGGCTCTACTTCGGATTCCAAGGGCTGTGCTAGTTCGGCATTGGCAGAATTCTTCTGTTCGGCAATAACAGGAATTGCTTGATCGAACTTTGCTTCTGCAAGAAAATCTGCCAAGGCTTGTCCCTTGATGGCTTTCCGAGGTAGGTATTCGATTGAGTGTTCTCCCAGCTCTATGGCCCATTTGGCGATTCTGCCTGATGCTTCTGGCTTGGTCAAAACTTGCCGAAGAGGCAGATCGGTTAAGACACATACCTTGTGAGCATAGAAGTATGGCCGCAGTCTCCTTGCTGCATTTACTAACGCCAGAGCAATTTTTTCCAGAGGTTGATACCTTGTTTCTGGACCTCTTAATGCTCGGCTTGTAAAGTAGATGGGAAACTGCTTTAGGCCTTCTTCTCGTACAAGCACCGCGCTAATGGTTTGATCGGATGCCGCTAAGTATAAGAATATTACTTCGGCTTCGGTTGGAGCAGAGAGAATAGGAAGCTCGGCTAAATAACTTTTGAGCTCGTCAAAGGCCTTTTTCTGCTCGGCTCCCCACTCGAACTTTGGTGCCTTTTTTAACACTTGGAAGAACGGCAGTTGCTTTTCGGCTGCTTGGGAAAGGAATCGATTCAGTGCGGCTAGACATCCGGTTAGCCTTTGCACGTCATGTATGGACTTCGGCATTGCCATGTTCTGAACGACTTGAACTTTTGAGGGGTTTGCCTTGAGTCCGTCCTTTGAAACCCAACAACCTAGAAATTTTCCCGAATCTACCAAAAAGGTACATTTTTGGGGGTTGAGTTTGAGGTTGGCTTTTCGGAGCACGTCGAGAGTGGATTTGAGGTTGTCTTCGTACTCCGAAGTGCTTTTGCTTTTGACAACTATGTCGTCGACATACACTTCAACCTGTTTTCCGATTAGGTGCCGAAAAAGCTTGTCTACCATCCTTTGATAAGTGGCTCCGGCATTCTTTAAACCGAATGGCATCTTTTTATAAGCGAAAATGCCGAAATCGGTAATGAAAGCTGTTTTCGGAGCGTCACTCTCATCCATCAACACTTGGTGATATCCTTTGTATAAATCAAGAAAACAGAAAATTTCGAAGCCGATCAAAGCTTCTACTTTTTTATCTATATTCGGAAGGGGATAGCAATCTTTAGGACAGTGCTTGTTTAGATCGGTAAAATCTATGCACATCCGCCATCCTCCTCCTTTTTTCTTGATCATCACAGGATTAGCCACCCAAGAAGGATATTTCACCTCGAATAGTACATCCGCTTTTAGTAATTGGCGGACTTCGTCATGGATGACTTGGCTTCTTTCTGCCGCAAAGAGTCTTTGCTTCTGTTTTACTGGCCGGATTGAAGGATCAATATTTAATCGATGAATGATTACCTCGGGGGGCACTCCGGTCATGTCCATCGGAGACCATGCAAAGACATCTTTGTACTCCTTGAGGAGCTGAATGGTCTTTTTCCGGAGTAGAGGCGTTCCTGCGAAGCCGATCTTGACCGTTCTGGATGGATCATCTTCGTATAACTGAACGGTCATTGAGTTTGGCTCTGAAGTGACTTCGGTCATCTCGCTTGCCTCTGACTCCGGTTGCTGTGATTGCTATGCTTGATGATGCCGAACTGATTGCTCGGCACTTTTAAGCGCAATCTGCAGACATTCTTTCGCTCTCTTTTGATCACCTCGGATGACCGCTATCCCACCTTTAGTAGGGATCTTGATGGTGAGGTGATAAGTAGAGCAAACGGCCCGAACTGTGTTGAGCCAGTCTCTCCCCAGGATGATGTTGTAAGGGGACCGAGCTTTCACCACAAAGAACTCGATCATCGTATTGGAGCTTGTAGGCGCTTTTCCCACCGTGATCGGAAGGCTGATAATACCTTCAGGGCGGGTGTCCTCCTGGGCGAAACTTTTCAGAGGAAGTGGAGCCGGACTGAGCCGAGCTGGATCCACTTCCATTTTATCGAAACATTCTTTAAAAAGAATGCTGACTGACGCTCCTGTATCCACAAATACTCTGTGGATCAGTTTGTTTGCCACTCCGGCTTGAATGACAATAGCGTCTTGGTGAGGAGAGATGGCTGGGACGGGATCGGCATCTGAAAATGTAATCACTTCGTCTTTCTTTAGCCTTTTATGTGTTGGCTCCTCTTGATTGGAACCTCTGCGTTCTGCTTTTAGGGACGACTTAGTCTTCCCGGCAGGGAGAGCATCAATAGTCTGGATTACTCCATCATATTGCGGCTCGTCGTCGTCTTCGGGATCCTCATGCCTTTTCGGATCCTGAGGATTGCAGTTCGCACCTCTCTGCCTTTTGTTCTTTTTCGGCTGCTTGCTTTGGTATTCTTTTAACGTTCCTGTTTTCACAAGAACATCAATACCTGCAGCCAAATTTCGGCACTCCTCGGTATCGTGACCGTGGGCTTGATGGAAGGAGCAATATTGATCCTGAGGTCGCCGCGCGGCTGATTTCGTCATCCGCTTTGGTTTTTCGAACATATCGGAATGTAGTTCGAAAATTTCCGCTCTTGACTTGTTTAATGGTACGAACTGAGCGGGCGGCTTCTCAGGATTGAGACGTGGCCCCAATCTGCCTTGTACCGGTGCCCTTTGAATTCTTTCAAAAGGAGTTCGGCGAGGAAGCACCTGGCCGCTTTGATCGGGCTTCTTTTTCTCTTCTCGGGATGAGCTGTCTAAAGACCGTTTTCGACGGTCTGCCTCATCCGCACGGGAAAACTGGTCCGCAATGTCCCACATTTCTTGAGCTGTTTGCGGACCGCACTCCACGAGCTTTCTGTAGAGAGCTCCGGGCAGGATTCCATTTTGGAATGCCGAAATGATAAGTAGATCGTTGAGATCATCTACTTGTAGGCATTCCTTGTGAAATCTCGTCATGAAGTCGCTGATCTTTTCGTCGCGACCTTGACGTATAGAAAGCAGCTGAGCCGAAGTGATCCGGGCTTCCGCTTTCTGAAAGAACCTCCTGTGGAAAGCATCCATTAGATCTCGGTAGGATCTAATGCTGCCTTGAGGAAGGCTGTCGAACCACCTTCTGGCGTTCCCGATGAGCAGCTCGGGGAACAGCTTGCACATATGGACCTCATTGAGACCCTGGTTCGCCATATTATACTGATAGCGTCCCAAGAAGTCATGAGGATCCACTAGCCCGTCATAAGTCATTGACGGTGTCCGGTAGTTCCGCGGCAGAGGAGTTCGGGTGATATCGTCCGAGAACGGAGTCTTTAATGCTCCGTACATGGCGAACCCGACATCTCTTCGGTACGGAGGAGATGGAGTTCTCCTGTGGTTCCGGTACCGAGGAGGAACAGGAACATGTCGGGGTTGAGGATTCTTTCTCCTGGAAGACACGTCACTACTGCGGTAGTGACTTTCATGTCTGGATGAGGAGGGAGAATCCGCCGTTGTCTTCTCCGGCTGTTGGCTCTTCTGCAGGAAGGTTAAGAACTCCTCCTGCTTCTCGGCCAAGAACAGCTTGACAGCTTCATTTAAATCGGGCTGCTGGGAAGACTCGGTGCGATGACTCCTGGAGTGGCTTGTTCCTCCTTCGTGAGAACCGGAGGTAGATGTCTCCCGAGGCCGTTTTTCAGACCTGCGAGCTGGACTAGCTTCCTCACGGTGATCACGAACGGTATTACGGGTGGTATGTGATCTGGTATGCATTTTTTTGGGGTGGAAAAAGGGTCAAAAATTCGCTTTATCACAAATTTGGTTCTCTGTTTCCCACAGACGGCGCCAGTGATGAATCCGCGAATTTTTGATGGTGATGAATGCATGAATCCGCGAATTTTTGATGGTGATGAATGCAGGAAAATGCAGATCACGACACAATGAATTTACGTGGTTCGATTTACTGAGGTAAATCTACGTCCACGGGAAGAAAAGAGGGCAGAGTTGTATTGCTTGATCTGTTTTCTACAGCTTACAATACAGACTTGCTATTTTATATTTTAT
Organism: Salvia splendens; assembly: GCF_004379255.2. Classification (NCBI taxonomy): domain Eukaryota; kingdom Viridiplantae; phylum Streptophyta; class Magnoliopsida; order Lamiales; family Lamiaceae; genus Salvia; species Salvia splendens. The sequence goes on from NC_056033.1 coordinate 13,894,759, forward strand.
CTCTAGAAAGCGAGAGAGTCTAACCCTATCTATCTGATCTAGGTTCTATTTATACATTGAACCAAGATCGTGGCATGCAGCCATTTACTAGGTAGTGGATGTCGTGGAGATCGTGGCGATCTTGCATGGGTCCACTATCCTGCATGAGTTAATGACTGCTTGACACCACTAAATAGATCGTGGGTGTAGTGGAGGTGGAAATCCTGCATGAGTCCACTATCTCCTAGTTCGGTCGAATACTGAGACCGAACTGCTGAATTATTGCCGAGCAGCTTTTGCCGATCTGAGAGTAGAGCTTGATGCCGACCTGAGAGCAGAGTTTGATTGGTTGGCTTTTACCGAGCTGTAGGCTGGGGCCGAACTCTTTGGTTGTGCCGAACTGAACTCTTTAATCATGCCGGACTGATACTCTTTAGTCATGCCGAACTGATATTCTTTCTTGGGCTTTAGGCTGATGGGCTTTACTGCTGTTGGGCTTGTTTAGTACGTACTCCATCAATAGGATAGAAATTTAACTTTATAATAATAAATTTGATAATAATTCATTTTATATGCAAATATTTATTCTGTTTGTGAATAATTTATTAATTATTGCAATTCAATTTTAAAACTCGTTTTACAAAAAAACTGTCTACAGAAAGTATTCCATCTATAATTTAAAACAACCCAAAATACTGAAAGACAAACAGAATTCCTTTCCAAAATTCAATAATTTCCAGCAGTTAAAAGCAAAAAGAATTTCCGTTGACCACTAAAACCAAAAATTGAATGATAAAAAAAATAAAAAGAAAAGAGAATTGCAACAAGAAGATGTCAAGAATCCAGCAGAAAAGTGATCAAAAGATGTCAAGAATTTCAACAATGAAATTGTTGCAAAGAGGGCAGTTTCCTCTCTGTAGCCAAAGCTCCCGTGAGCACAGCCTGCAAAATGTATGCCCGCAGGGGATAAAAGCTGCCCCCTTATGCCTCACCATGCAAACGCAGCACTTTTCCAATTCCACGCCGATTTCCTCTTTTGCATCCTTATCACTCTCCTCCTCACTTCCCATCACGTACGCAGAGCTCTCATACCCCATTTGCCGATCATTCTCCGCCAGCAAAGCCATCAGGGACATCCTCACCGGCTGCTCCGCCGCCGAACCGTTGTCCTCCTCAGCTGTCGATTGCCTCCTCGGAGGCGAAATCGATGGCTCGAATCTCTCGCTCGCGGTCTCCGTTGACCGCCTAGGGTTTCTGAGTGGAATCGGAGCTCTGGACTCGGGCTGAGTCGACTCGCCCGAGTCGTCGGACCGGAAAGACTGGTGATGGCGGTTGTTGGCGCCGGCACCTCTGCGGCGGCGAAGGCGGAGTTTGTCCTTCAAATTCCGCCAACTCCTGCGGCTATCTCCCCGGCCGCGGCCTAGACTGATGGTTTGGTCCTCGCGGATGACGTCGAGCAGTGTCCGGTTCGACTCGACGCGCCGCAGCGGCTCCTCCTCGGCCGGCGGCGGAGGCTGGCCGATTTTATCGCTGAGAATGGCGCTTAGTGTCAGGCGGGAGGAGCTGCCGTTACTGGATGATGTGCCCTGGTTGAGATTCCTCCGATGATCTTCTTCCTTGATTCTCAGAAAGTCTCTCAGATTCTGAGAATAGAGCTTCTCGCCGGCGGCGACGATTTCCATTGCCGTGAATTAATCACCGATTTATCAGAAGAATCGATTGAATTTTTAGCGGAATTGACGCCAATTAATGAGGCGGAATTTCAAGAGAGAGAAACAAGAAACTAATAATACTTCTTCTTCCTTGGGAATTTAAGGAATTGAAGCTTCCTTCATAGGCAAACGCGAAGAGATTTCTCGAAATCTGAAAACTGCAAAAAAAAATCAATTCAGCCAAACAACAGAGAACAAGAACAGGTACTACTAAAAATCAAACAAACAGAGAAGCCTCAGATCTGAGAGAAATTTATGCAGAAACAAAACTGCACTTTACTGTAGATGGATGAAATTATAAACATAGGATACCTGAAAAATGAAAAATCAAATCAGTGAGACAGATCTGAAATGGCGAACAGCTTTTGCATGCTGCGATTAAATTTGCCCGCTTTTAATTATGATGAAGTTGAGGATGAAATTAGTTGCTTCTAATGATGAAATTTAGAGAAAGGGAAAAGGTGAAATGGAATAGGGATTGAGAGACAAAAATGAAGAACAAAGGTATAGATTGCCTAAATAATTGAGAAAGAAACATATAAATATGAAAAAAAGCACAAGTCAAAAAGACAAGAAAGTGATGAGTAGAGAGAGATAAGATGATGATTATATAATTTTTGTAGCTGAAAAAGGTCTTTATTTTCTTTTCCACTCTCTTTTTTGTTTTCCGATTTTTTTTTTTTATTTTGGAGTACCAGTTTAAATTGTATGGCCTGTATTGGATTAGTAGATTGCTCATTTTCATAAAATATCTTTTATGGGAAAATATTTATTTGTCTCTTTTGTTTGTTGAAAAGATTGATGTCATTATCTGGCAAAATTCGCAGTATCGTATGAATATTAATCCATATTAAAGGACAACATAAATGTGTAATTTGGCGTAGATAACTCGAAATTCAATTGCACAAAAAAATATTCAAATTAAGGAATTCAGTAAATTTTTTTATTTGGTGTAAATTTCAGTGAGGATAAGTAAATAATTTATCACCAATGATAGGTTATCATCTTGCGAAACATAGAATGTGGACTACTGCTTATTCGAATCCAACAAACATTTTGAATCAATATCAATTCAAACCATCAATTTTATTTTAATTACTATTAAAGTATCGTACATGTAATGATAGATTTAAATTTATGCATAATTAATAAATGTTTTACTATGATTGATAGTCAATATCCACTGGATGATATTCCGTACCTATTTGCTTAGGCCACCTGCAACGCGTCTCGCGGGTGGCTCGTATCTCGTCTCGCCGAGACGAGAGGGCGGCGAGACGCGTTGCACACCCCGTCTCGTCTCGGTCTCGCTGCGACGCCCGTCCCACCGAGACACCTCGCGGGCTATCTCCCCACATGCTTGCGCGACGTGGCGTGCTCCGAGGCCATGCGTGACGCCCACTCGTCGGCCCGCGAGTGGGCTTCGTCACGCTGACGCAATAAATATTTTTTTAAATTCAAATTTAATTTTTATATATATATATATATATATATATATATATATATATATATATATATATATATATATAATACACATCGTGACGCCCACTTCGTCGGCCCGACCGTTTTCCTTTTTTTACGCTATAAATACTCATATTTCATCCACATTTCCCACACAAATACACATCAAATCCTCCAAATCATCTCCATTTCCTCTCCAATTTTCATCTAACCTCTCATTACAAAATATCCGGCGACGGAAATTCTGGCGGTGGCGGCTCCGGCGGATTTGACATCAACGCGTTTGGCGACTGGGGGGCATGTACAACGTGTTGGGTGGTTCCGGTTCCGGTTTGTCTACGCCGGGCACCCAGGGCTCGTCGACGCCGGGGGGTACCAACCACCCCATTTTGATGTGGATGCATACGCTCGTCCCTCCGCCCCGAGGTATTCGCATGGATTATCCCAAATTCGGGAGGATTGTCCGGATGAACCCCATTCGGAAGGAGGACGAGGCGGTGAAAGCTCCAGGGCATTCGACGCCGTGGAGGAAGAGGCGGAGGCGACCGAGGAGGAGGAGGATGTAGGCCGGCATTAGTACAGCCGCAAGGACACGATGGCGGTGTACAACGCCTGGATAAGCGTCTCGTACGATCCCATCGTCGGGAATCAACAATCCCGGAAGTGCTTATGGGAATAGGTCACCGGGGCCTACAACGAGATCAAGCCAAGAGGGTCCCGCCGCCGCACATTGAAGATGCTCCGCGCTCACTTTGACCGAGTCGACATAGAGGTCAAAAAATTCTGCGGCATCTACAAGAACGAAGCGGCTCATCACCAAAGCGGAGCCACGAGAGCCGACCTTCTGAGATCGGTTTTGCCAGTCTACTTCGACGACACCGGTAAAGAATTCAGACATCGATGTCTGGGAGGCCGTCAAAGACAAGGAAAGGTGGGCCGACGGTGTGCGGTCCAGCTCGGGCTCGACCTTGAAGCGCACGAAGCACACGGCGGGTAGCCAATACTCGTCTAGTGGGGGCGGTTCGGGCAGCGCCGCACAAGAGGCTGCATCGCAGGAGGTTGAGGGCATGGCAGACGATGTCGGGGAGTCCTCCCGTGTGCGCCGTCGGCCGCAAGGGACCAAGGCGGCTAGAGGGAGGAAGGGCCGAGGCGAATCAAGCTCATCTTGACCGCCACGATGGCGGACACTTCCCGCAGACGCCTTCACAATACCAAGCTCATCTTGCCAGAATTGAGTATATGGCAAGACAAATTGGTATTCCGCCTCCAGGTAGCTTGAGTACACCGCCACCGCCTTCAGGAGATGATTCGCCGGCGGAGTAGTTTTTTTAATTTCTATAAAATTGTATTTTAAATTATGTTTTTTTTATTTTGCCACGAATTTAATTATGTATTTTTTAGGATTTTAAGTTGTATTTTTATTTTATTTAATGAAGTGTGTTTTTTATTAATTGAATTTGCTGGAAAAAAAATAAAAAATGAAATTGAATGAATAGTAAGTTAAGAGATGGTTAAGAGACGGATAACAGATGGAGGGTTGCAGGTTCTGTCTCTTAGTTAAGAGATGGAGTGAAAAGTACAGTAGACCCATGAATAGTTAAAGGATGAGACGGATAAGAGACAGCGTTGCGGATATATAGTCAATGGACAATTTGTCCTTAGAAAAAAAATAGCTAAAATGAAAAAATTGTTGGGCTGGCTCTAAGCTGGGTTGGCTCTCAGTTCCTAGTTCATATTTAAAGGCCCAATAATAAGTAATTATCGAAAAGCCCAAACTTGCTGACCCAAAAAAAAATCCTCCATTGATCAAGTCAAGCCTCCAAAATGTTTAGAACAAATAAAAAAACAAATTTATAATAATAATATTATTAAAAGATAACTACTATAGGGAATTTTGTAAGAGTATAGACAATAGACACCGTTACAGTGAACGGCTTTAAAATGTTTATCGAAAAATATACGGTACTACATCGATCACAATTCATACACATCTAAGATAATGTACCGCTGTGATTAATATCAAGGGCAATTATTGTCACTTGCACAATATGGAAATTCAATACGATCCAATAAATTAATCGTCGATTTATTACATTAAATAAACAGAATCCGAAATCCTTACAAAATTACCTATTTAGGAAATTGATGTTTGTCATTGTTTACTACCTTTACTATCATCAGTTTTATCCTTAGATATCATAATCTTTGAGAGGGATTATTCTACTAAGCATAAGAAGAGATGATGACATAATAATAATAATAATAATAATAATATTATTATTATTATTATTATTATTATTATTATTTGTGCTTCAGTTTATTAATGAAATATTGGTCGCTAGGGATATCAATGTAATCCGGAACCCGCGGGCCGACCAGAACAACCCGATAAAAATACAGGGTTAGGGTTGCAATTTCGCAGTCCGAATTTGAAATCGGGCTATTCGGGTTGACCCGGTCATGTTCCAGGTTGGCCCGAATAACCCGATAGGTTAGCCCAAAACCCTAAGGGTTAGGGTTAGAGTTGAACTTTTATAACCCGAATAGCCCGACAACCCGAACGGGTTGGCCCGAACCCGAACGAGTTGGCGCGATTGACATCCCTATTGATCGCAGAGCGCAATACTGCCACGTGGTTCCGTTTGTCAAGCATAAGTTAAATTCAATTATTTAATTGCGTATCATTTGTCATAGTTGGCGATAAGGTTAGTTATACTTGCACCTCAATTACCAGAACTCTAAACAATACTGGAGTACAATAATATACTAGTTAGGTATGCACACGGTTCGAAAACTGCCGGTTCCGACGTGTGCGAAAACCGCCAGTTCCGGTTCAGAACCGGCGGTTCACAGTTCAAGATTTCCTTGAACCTGAACCGGCCCGCCAAGGTCCCCGGCGGTTCCGGTTCCGGTTCCGGTTAAAAAAACCGGCGGTTCTGGCGGCGGTTCAAATCCGCCGGTTTTTGGCCGAAACAGTCGGTTCCGGGCCGGTTCGGCGGTTCGTAATTTTTTTCTTCACGTTTTAGTGTTTATTTCAACGAGACTACAAGTCACAAGTCACAACTTATAAGTTACAATTTACACTTAATGTTGGACTTGAGCCTTTGGATTGAAAAGATAGTGTATTAGATAATTCCCTTTTATAGCTACTTGTTCCTGGATGTGTTTCTCTTTCTTTCAATGTGAGATAAAACTCCTTATTTATAACTACATGATACATCTCCATCATCTTTGTTTATATTAGTTTATATCTTGACTATCTTCTATTATTACAACTTAACAACAAATATAATTACATAAAGTATTATTCTTTAAGTCTTTATCATTATCGATTTGTTTGTGTAAGTTTATGTGTATGTTAACTAATAAATACCATTATACACATTAAGAGAATAATTATTATACAAATTATATTAATCTAGTGATAACTATAATATGAATAATTATTTATATATATACAAATCATATTACTCAATAATTGTTTATTCTTATCTATCAATAATATATTCACAAATAATAATTTTATTTATATAAATTATACTACATCTATTAGAATAACAACTATTATACAAAATCATACTATTAGTTAGGGATGTCAATCGGGCCAGCCCACCGGGTTTCGGGCCAACCGTATTCGGGTTGCGGGTCAATCGGGTGCGGGCTAATCGGATTGTTATTTTTTCGGGTTATAAAAGTTCAGCCCTAACCCTAAAAGCTCGGGTTTCAGGCTACCGATAAAATTAACATGCGATCTATCCAATAAATAATGGTGAAAATTAGTTATATTTATAAAATGTAAAATATTTAATTATGATAAATTTGAGATATATGCGTAAACTCAAATATTAACATGATCAAATACTAATATTTGAGATTTATGCAACATAAAACATAAACATCAAGAAATTTTAAAGCATGTTTAGAAATTTAAATATATTTTTTTAGTGAAATTGAAGTTTCTAATTCAATTATCTATTATTATATTAATAAAAACTTAATATATAATTTATATATTTAATATATAAAATGGAAAGTTATTTTTTCAGTAATCTGTATTATAAAATAATCAATGAAGTGTCAAATTAGAGTCAAACAAATAGAACAATATAAATTTTATCGGGTTTCCGGGCCAGCCCATCGGGTTTTCGGGTCTGGCCCTAACGGGCTGCGGGTTAATCGGGTGCGGGCTAATCGGGCTGTAATTTTATCGGGCTGGAAATTTTCAGCCCTAACCCTATAAATTTGGCGGGCTATTCGGGTCAGCCCACGGATTGCGGGCTAAATTGACATCCCTACTATTAGTCTACTACTAATATATAAATATATAAACTATATTATACCACTAAACAAATCATTCTTTAGTTATCTATTTTTATCATTATTATACCAATTATATTAATTATTATTTTTTTCACGCTTTAATCAATATATTGAGAAAAATTAGCAACATATTTACATTTAAATCTAATTATTTGAACACGTCCACATTCTATAAATATACAAATAATTAGCAACATGCAACATTCAAATTTAATTAAACTATTCTAGTTGATGCTATTATTATCTATAAATTTGTCTTAGAAAAAGAATCATAACAAAAATAAAGATAAAATTAGTGAATAATAAAATGTAGTAAAAAATAAAGAAAAGTAGAAAACAAAAGAAAGTTTTGTATCCCACATTGGAAAAAGATGAATGAATAATCCAAACATGTAGTTATAAAAGAAACTTCAACATATTTTATCACACATTGAAAGTGAAACAAAAATATTCAAGGATGTCTCTATAAAAGAGAAACAACCTAGAATAGTTTCATAAATTCGCAAGTCCATCAAATATATATGGGCTATTATGAATTTCTTGTATTCATTTATTTGTAAAAATTATTTTTAAATATAAAAATCAATTTTTATAAATAAAAAATATTTTTTTTAAATTTCGGTTGAACCGCCGGTTTAACCGTTGAACCGGCGGTTCCGGTTTCGCATTTCGTTGAACTTGAACCGGACTGTGTGAACCATCGCGCCGGTTCCGATTTATGAACCGGCGGTTCTGAACCGGTGGTTAACCGCCGGTCCGATTCGATTTGTGCATGCCTAATACTAGTATTTGGAATAATATAACTTTTGTTCTCTCAACAACCCCACTAAAGTATATATTTGACTATTTCTAATATCTATTAATCTAAACCATAGTATTTATTGATCTAAACCATATTTATTCATTTAAAATGAAATTGTAAGATTATTTTACTTAGAGGGGATTATGACTCATACGAACCAAATATAATGCATATTATGCATGAGATATTATCTTTTAATTTTTAATTGTAATCAACTCCAACCATTTCAAAAAAATAAATAAAATAAAACATAATCTTTCAAATAGAATGGACCCAAAGGAATGAAATCAATTCATAACACAGAAAAAACTAAAGTATACTCATACTAAGTACTTCCCCATCCACCATTATTTGTCACAAGTTAATCACTAAGATTTTAAGAAATATTAGGGAACATAGGTTGATGAAATGAGTAGAATGTGTGTCACGACCGCCCTTTAGGGTTAATAAATACGGGCGATCGTGATTAAAAGAATTTAATAAATAGACGAAGAGAACTAGGGTTTTAATAAAGAGTTTGACCAATAATTAATATTTAACAACAAAGGGCCAAGAGGTCGACGTTATCCAAATAATTAGGTTCAACGCTAAAAGAATGGTGAGTAAAGACAATGTCTCAGCGGAAGCGTTCAAGAGAAAGAGTGACGTCATGTGTGGAGACACAACGACACTCGTAGTTCACAACTAACCAACCATGCTTCAATTTTAAACTGCTCAACACCACCAACTGCTCGTCGCCGCTCAACCTGCACATAGGGAAAACACATGCAGGGCTGAGTACTTAATATACTCAGTGGGCTTATGCCGAAAACATTTGATGAAAGTTATGTCATCCATACCATAGTGAACTCGAGTTTTACATTTAGAAAAGAAATATCATCGAGTATCACAAACAATTTCATAGACTGGCCAGTCAAAACAATCTCCCCACTTTCTCATCAATCATTCAATCACATCCTCTTTCCATCATTTAATCACATTCTCTTTCCATGGTGCGACGAAAGTGTGGCCACACTATTCGCCCACGAGACCGGCCGACTAGCAAGGACGGCTCACGATCTCACCTGTGTACACTAGCCTGATAGGGTTTTCGGCCCTACTCAGACCCGAATTCGTTTAACATAGCCCTATAGCCTAATGGAGCGAACTCACAAACTAGGCATCAGGCAACAATCTCAACATAGCCCTATAGCCTAATGGAGCGAACTCACAAACTAGGCATCAGACAACAATCTCATCATCAAAACAAACATGGCATGACATAACAATTTAAACCACCCTTATTCCACCATAATCATACTTTTGAAAACGTAAAATAGTTTAGTAAAAGAAAGCCCACCTCGAGTGCTTAATTTGAAATTACGTTCTTTCCTTTGCAATCACGATTCCCTTGCGATGATTCACCTTTAACAATTTATATAATAGGTAAATCAACACATTGTTTCAAACAAATAACTAAAAATGCATGCATTCAAATTAAAGTTATTTATCTCTCGTTTTTTTGATTATTCGGCGGCCGTTTGCGCCCAAAATTCCTCCGTTGGCTCCTCGTATTTTCTTAATGATATCGAATTAGATCCCAAGATTTTCTGAAGCACATGAATTAATCGTCGAAAATACCTTCCCTCGCAAATATATTTATTTCGAAACTTAGGGAAAATTATTTGTACATCGAATTATTCCGAGAATTAACTAAATAATTCCCTATAATTAATTTAATTATTACTAAAAGATTTAATTAGTTATTGGCCCAAAGATTTAATTAAAAGCCCAAGACTTAATTATTTCTCCACCTTATATCTTCAATTTAATTATGAAGCCCCAAAGAAAAAAAAAAGCAAGAGAGCCCAACTAACAAAACATCAATTTTTTTTAATGAGGCCCAATTTCCTTGAAATGAAACAAAAAGCCCAATATACTCATCCCTCCTTTACGCCTCATTCCTTATCTCCATCTTCACCATTTCACAAAAATCCCCAATTCACAACAAATCCCACATTCCCGTCGCTCCACCACAACTCCGCCAGTCGCCGATTCGTCCTCAGCGTTCATCCCGGAGCTCCGCCCTCCGTAGTGCACCGCAGCCGTCGTCGATGTCGGAGTGGAGGTATCTCTCCACCATCGCGTCGATCTTCACGCCGGCGGCCTCTTCCGTTTCTCCGTCGTCGTCGGTTCGGCCACAGCAGCTGCTTCCTCCATCGCATCGTAGGCATCGTTGCCGTCGGCAGTTGAAGCACACAGCCGTCGCTGCTGTTTTCCGCTGTACCCGACGCCGCTGCACAGAGCCGTCGGCTTCTGCTCGCCGGGGTAACGACGCTGTCGTCGACGTCTGTTACAAGCTGCGTTCGCTGCTGTGCAGCCCCCTCGCCGGGAAGGTGCCGGGAGACGCGACGCTGCTGCTGTCTCGCCGGGAAGACGCGACGCCGCTGCTGTCAGCAGCGTCCGTCGGTCAGTCTCTGCCTCTCCGTTGCCCCGATTTACCCCGAAACTGCCCCGACTCCTCCGTTACCAACCCGATTCGTTAAAGGTTAAATCTTTATTCGATTTTGTTTTGATTACCAGATTGTTAGATTGGTTACATAGCTTACGAGATGCACAAAGTTGAGGCTATTGTAGAGGGAAATAGATGTACCTTTGCAGATTGGGAACGAAAAGGCTCGAACAAAAGAGATTTCTGCTTCCGTTTTCTCTTCTCTTAATTTTTCAGTTTCTGACAGAGAAAATTGCAATGGTTTGATTTCCAAACTAGTAGAATAGTGAGAGGGAATGTTTTGAAGATTACCTTGAACTCGGCTAGATTGGAATGGAGAGAAAGGTAGTTTTGTCCTTGCAAGCGGCTTGAGTTCGAATTCGATCTTTGAGTTGCGGCTTGTACTCTATTGAGTGAGAGTTGCTTTGTTCTTGTGAGTCGCTGCAGAGGAATGAAAATAGGGAAGAATGATTGTGAACGAGTATTGTAGAGAGGGGGGTGGTTAATTGATATGGAGAGATTTAGGGAATTGGGAGAGATTCATGGGAGAGAGGGACGGTTTCAACGTGGGAAAGGGAGTGGGGCGATTTTTTTTCTTCTTTTCTTTCTTTCAAATTGGACGTTAGTTTACTTATTTTGATTTGTTTAATATTTTATTTGCAGATCACGGGGGAGGAAAATCTCATCACGGAGGAGGAATATCTCTGAAAAAAAATCTTTATTTAATATTTGAATTAATGTCGGTTGATGATCAATCAACACGGAGAATAAATATTTGATTAGATTAGTTTAATTCGCAGTCCATTGTATTTTATTTTTAAATTGTGCAGTTCACAATTTATTTATCACGGACTGGATTGTTATATTATTTATTCAATTTCTTCGATCCAGCTCGCGAATTGAGTCCAATATATATATACCTCACGGAAAGGAATTATTTTATTCCGCGTAATAATTTATTTCACAACACTCTAGTCCAACAACAATTCTACTCAACAATTAATTAACGGACTTCGCAATAAATATATCATTAATTGCAAGTACTTTAGGGTTCAAAGATTAGGTTTAGAAAAACGGGGCGTTACATCCTACCAACCTTAACAGAAATTTCGTCCCGAAATTTGTTACCCTCAAGTAAAGAATTATGGGTACAAATCCATCATTTTATTCTCATTCTCCCACGTGGTTTCTTCATGCCCATGATTTTCCCAAAGTACTCTCACACAAACAACATGTTTATTTCTCACATTCTGGATCTTTCGGTCCAAAAGATTGAGGTCTCTCCTCGAGGCTCAAATCTGGATTCAAGGCGACTTCTTCGAAACGGATCACGTGCTTCGGGTCGAACACGTATTTTCGTAATTGTAACACATGAAAAACGTTGTGCACATTTCCAAGGTATGGTGGTAACGCCAAACGGTATACAACGGGGCCCACTCTTTCAAGAATTTCATAAGGCCCAATAAATCGCAGCTTCAGTTTGCCCTTGACGCCGAATCGTGTTATCCCTTTTGACGGGGATACTTTCAGGAAAACTTTGTCGCCAGGTTGGAATTGTAAATCAGTTCGTCGGACGTCCGCGTATGATTTTTGTCTGTCTTGAGCTTCTTTTATCCTTTCACGAATTCGCCGCGCGATTCCCACCATTTCTTCAACTGCATCGGGTCCAAGTATTCTTCTCTCGCCAACTTCGTCCTAGTAGAGCAGCGATCTGCACTTTCTTCCGTATAATGCCTCGTACAACGCCATGTTTAACGTTGCCTGGAAGCTATTGTTATAGGCGAACTCGATCAGTGGTAGTGCTGCCTCCCAACTTCCTCCTCGGTCGAGTACCACGGCTCTCAGCATATCTTCGAGAGTTTGGATCGTTCTTTCGGGCTGTCCATCGGTTTGTGGGTGGAAAGTTGTGCTGAAGTTCAATTTGGTTCCAAGCTCCTTTTGTAGACTTATCCAAAATCTTGAGGTGAATTTTGGGTCACGGTCGGACGTGATAGTCACTAGGACTCCATGCAATCGAACTATCTCCCTTATGTAAATTTGAGCTAGTTTATTGGACCCATAGATGATGAGAATCGGTATGAAATGCGCACTCTTGGTAAGTCGATCTATAACTACCCAAATGGCAGTGTTCCCTCTTAGAGTCCTTGGCAAACCTGTCACGAAATCCATGGCGATGTGCTCCCATTTCCACTCTGGAATCTCTAGTGGTTGTAACTTCCCACACGGTCGTTGATGTAGAATCTTCACTTGCTGGCAGACTAAACATCTCTCGAAAAATGATGCTATGTCTCTCCTCATACCATTCCACCAAAAGGAATTCTTCAGATCTTGATACATTTTCGTACTTCTTGGGTGGGCGGTGTAAGGAGTCATGAAACTTCACTCATAACCTCATTTTTTAGTTCCTCGTTATCCGGCATGCATAGTCTTCCTTCAAAAGTAAGGGCATTATCACATTCTTCACTAAAATTCACAGATTGGCCGCTCGCACTTCTACATGAATTTCCCTCATTATCACATCCATCCGTTGTGTTTCCATAATTCTCAACCTTAGATCAGATTCAACAGCTAAGGTGGCGCTTCGCGCTTCTACTGTTTCAGGTGCTCTCACCACTTCCAAACGCATCTTGCTAAACTCGTGTATCAGGCTTTCTTCTCTAGTGAGAAAAGTAGCCAGTTGGGAATGGTCCTTCCGGCTCAAAGCATCTGCCACTACATCTGTTTTCCAGGGTGGTAGTTGATGCCACGATCGTTATCCTTCACCACTTCGAGCCACCTTCGTTGCCGCATGTTCAAATCTTTCTGCTCGAAGAAATACTTCAGGCTTTTGTGATCCGTAAGGATCTCACTTCGAACTCCGTAGAGATTATGTCTCCAAATCTTTAAGGCGTGTACTACCGCTGCTAACTCCAAGTCGTGGATTGGATAGTTCAACTCGTATGGCCTCAATTGTCGTGATGCATAAGCAATCACTTTGTTGTTCTGCATCAACACATTCAAGTCCCACCTTCGAAGCGCATGTGTATACCACGTAGTTCACTCCAGGTTCTGGCACAGCTAGAATCGGTGCACTAGTTAGTTTTTCCTTCAATAGTCGAAAACTTGCCCCACAGTCTGGGGTCCAATTGACTTTTACCCCGTTCTTTAGTTGTTGAGTCATTGGCCTTGCTATCTTAAAAATCCCTCGATGAATCTCCTATAATATTCCGCCAGTCCTAGGAAACTCCGAATATCGTTAGGTGTGGTTGGTGTTTTCCATTTCTGTACAACTTCCACCTTTACGGGGTCTACTCGAATTCCATCTGTGCTCACTAGGTGCCCAAGGAAATTCACTTCTTTGAGCCAAAACTCATACGTATTGAACTTGGCGAAGAGTTTCTCGGCCTCCAACGTATCTAAGGCAGTCCTCAAATGTTCTTCATGTTCCTCTTTGTTCTTTGAGTAGATAAGGACATCGTTTATGAAGAGTAAGACGAACTTGTCCAAGTATGGATGAAACACACGATTCATAAGGTCCATATATACAGCCGGGACATTTGTTAATCCGAAATGCATCACTATAAACTCATAATGACCATATCTAGTTCGGAATGCCGTCTTGGATACATCTTATCGGACTCTATTTGATGGTATTCAGATGTCAATTCCGTTTTCACAAACACACAAACTCCTCGAAGCTAATCAAACGCATCATCTATTCCCGTTAGTGGAGACATGTTCTAAAGTGTCATCTCGTTCTTCCCTCAAAAATTTATGCACACACTCAGCGTTCCGTCATTCTTCAAAAAATAGCATTGTTGCACCCCGAGGTGGCACACTGGCATCTTGAGTTCTTCCAACTCCTTAGTCATCATTTTGTATGTTGTCCTAGATATTTAGGGTTGATCATGGTTCCAAGTCAATTGTAATATACGACTGTCTATCTGTTAGGAAAGGTAATCCAACATGACTTTCTTTTTAACGGTCCTAATCTCATGTCTATAATAGAGACAAACTTATTTTGCCTTTTTCACTTTCGGTCTACTTTATCAAGATGTGAACATATCATTGTAAACTTTTTCCAACATTCCCTCCATCTTCCTCCTATGCGAAAATTCTTATAATAATGTTCCTAATTCTCTACTTTGGTTGAGGAGATGGTGGGGATACCATGCGTTTTTTTTTCGATTCATTTCCTACTCGACATATCTTGACTCGAACGTTTCTCTCTTTGTTGATGGTGTCACCTTGTTAACATACTCTATTTTCTCGACAATTGTCGTATTGTAGCAGTGATCTTTAAATACTCCATCCCTCGCTGCTCACTTAGTTTTATTCATCATCCTCGTATCGATCGATCAACTATTTTCACCTAGATCTTTACACCGTACCAGACGATCAGGCCCATGTGCCTAAAATTTTCTTAACATTTTTTCCTCCTCTCAAATATGTACATAACACGACATTCAATTTCTAGCTTATTACAAGCTGTTCGTAAATGCGAAATATTCCTCGCCTCGTTCTATTGGTCATGTCTACACTTCTGGTTGGTATATCATTTCAGTGTGTGTCGGTCTATAAAACTTATTTCCCTTGTGTATCTTAAAAGATCAAGCTTTTGCATTTCCCTACAATGTTGCATCAAGAACTCCGAATATGTATCAAGAACTCACAATTTAATCAAACAGTCTTAACTTGGATATGGACCGATTTCAAATTATAACAACACTGCTAAAACGTCTTTAAATTGGAAGAGTTTAGAAATCACTCAAGGAAATAAGAATAATAATTTCATCTCTTTTGCTTTAAATCTCCACACTAACTCGCAACAACTGGTTTGGATTATCCCCAACAAAGCTTGAAAGAACATAAGATAGGTCATGAAAATAGGATGAGATAGAAATAGATCTCAATTCCCGAAGTAGGCTACCAAAAGATAATTCAGTTGTCCAATCAATTTTGAAAGGTCCATACAACAATGGATAATGTCCCAAACATGTCATGGCCAGAAATGATAAGTTGCATGAGGATTTAGAAATGTAGGCAGTTTCCACGAAGCAACACTAATCATGGTTCAACGAAGATCAAAATATGGAATAATGATATCACATCAATGGATTCAAAGGTTTGCAACCAACGTGAATTGAACTTTTAGGAAAATAAGCTAGATCAAACACGTTAAGGAAAAAGAGAACACGATAGCCTTAACTTGGTGTTGCTGAAAGAAAAATCATTGAGCATGAAACAATATATGTATTGAAACTGAGCGAAAAAGAATTTCACTTCTGCGAGAAAGAACTTGCCGCCTGCATAGTTACGAAATAAAAAGGTGTACAAAAGTTCTAAGAAGAATATTCCTCATTTGAAGATACATATATGGGAGATGTGATCATACTGAAGGTCATAACTGCAAACAACTTTAGGAGTGAAGTTCAATGCCTGAAGCTCATAAGGTCAAAATATTGTCCTTACGAAAGATGAATCAATGAAGACTACTAATCAAGATGCCCAAAGTTACAAAGGCAAGCACTGATTTTCAAGAACTGAAAGGGAGTCATGACTCGATATACGGAAAAATAATGGACATTACTCGCAAAGCATGAGTCAACCAATGTGTTTAAATAGACAAGGGCTCAGGTTATTCAATATATATCGAAAAGAGTTTAGAATCCAAGTAAGTACTGTTGATTTAAAATCATTCATTCTAGCTACGAAGGTCGCACTCCCTAGTCCATTTTTTTTCACGAGCTTGAACATAGTAACATCGTTCTAAGAAAGCTTGGACTCCAAGTGAGATTCATCGTGTCATTACAACTAATATCAGTAGTCGAAAGCCATATCTTCATAATATTCTTTGCATGTTATAACAGTCATTCTCTTAAAATGTTGTAGTTATACTCGCGCTCTCAATCATGCGATAACGGTCGTTTTCGTCGCATCGCCACTTTTGACATATGATTGGATTTATCTTATTAAAGCGCATGTATGCTCTCTACCTCCGTTGTAGGGTTACCTCATTTCGCATCTCTTCTTGCCTCAAACATTTTCTCGTTTGGAACATCTCTTCAATTTGCACTTCTTCTTTTCTTAAACTCTTTATCATATACTACGTCTTTTCACATTCCCCTTGTTTTTGTCATTGAGGGAAAAACAATACTGAATGTGTAATCATTCAATAAAGTTCGAGTTCACACCACATATTTCCATTTGTCCTATCACTCGGAAAAGTGATATTGCAGTTATCAACAACTAAATTTGATATCGTTCAATCTAACATACTTCTTAGGCACTCTATGGTCGCATACAAAGTTCATAGCGTCATATTTCGCTCCCACCAACTATTTCATAATATACTTCATACTTCAACGCCAATAGACCATCAATTAATACATGTTTCACACATTAAGCTTGCTCCAACAGTTCGCGTCATTCCAAGAAATAGAAAGAAAGAAGAAAGAAAAAAACAAAAAAACTATTCCATGGTCCACTGACCTCCATCCCCACTCTGGATCTACTTGCCTCGTATCTTGACAAAATAGGGGTTCGCCCCAACTTTCGGATTCTCGTTACTTTTTCATTGCTCAGAAAAGTAATAGGTAAGTTTTCAACTTAGAACTACAGTTCGCACAGTCAACTAGGCCTACATCTTAGGCACTCTAAGTTCATAACACATTTCATCATTTCGTAGATAAAAACTCACATTAAAAGTCGTGCATACCCAGACAAACAAGTATTATAACACACAACATTTTCACATCTCAAAGCAAAACACTTTCACACTTTACATTAACATTCAAAATTTTTGAAATAAAATTTTCTTCAAACTCTCACACTTTCCTCAAACTTTCACTTCTCACTTTCAACTTTAGAGTAAGAGTTTTGACTCATACTTAAAGATCTACTTTCATCTTTCATATAAAACCAACAATCCACCGTTCCTCTTCACAACTTGCTCTTTTTTTTCAAACATCAGCAAATACTCTTCTCAACTTGAAATCAATCCCTAATGGAAAGATTCTACTTCCTCGTTCTTATTAAAATTTTCTCCTCTTTCTCAAAATTTTTCTCATCTTCCTTTCTCCAAAACCTTCCCATAAAAGTTTTTCTCACAAAAATATATTACCTCTTTCTTCGCGGTTGGGCATGACGAGTTGTGGTGTTGAGCCTTCGATGTTTATACCTTTAGTCAATTAATACAAGATTAGATTTTGACTCAAAAGACTCTTGGGTCCAGAGCGGAAAGAAACTGAGGCTCTGATACCAAACTGTCACGACCGCCCTTTAGGGTTAATAAATACGGGCGATCGTGATTAAAAGAATTTAATAAATAGACGAAGAGAACTAGGGTTTTAATAAAGAGTTTGACCAATAATTAATATTTAACAACAAAGGGCCAAGAGGTCGACGTTATCCAAATAATTAGGTTCAACGCTAAAAGAATGGTGAGTAAAGACAATGTCTCAGCGGAAGCGTTCAAGAGAAAGAGTGACGTCATGTGTGGAGACACAACGACACTCGTAGTTCACAACTAACCAACCATGCTTCAATTTTAAACTGCTCAACACCACCAACTGCTCGTCGCCGCTCAACCTGCACATAGGGAAAACACATGCAGGGCTGAGTACTTAATATACTCAGTGGGCTTATGCCGAAAACATTTGATGAAAGTTATGTCATCCATACCATAGTGAACTCGAGTTTTACATTTAGAAAAGAAATATCATCGAGTATCACAAACAATTTCATAGACTGGCCAGTCAAAACAATCTCCCCACTTTCTCATCAATCATTCAATCACATCCTCTTTCCATCATTTAATCACATTCTCTTTCCATGGTGCGACGAAAGTGTGGCCACACTATTCGCCCACGAGACCGGCCGACTAGCAAGGACGGCTCACGATCTCACCTGTGTACACTAGCCTGATAGGGTTTTCGGCCCTACTCAGACCCGAATTCGTTTAACATAGCCCTATAGCCTAATGGAGCGAACTCACAAACTAGGCATCAGGCAACAATCTCAACATAGCCCTATAGCCTAATGGAGCGAACTCACAAACTAGGCATCAGACAACAATCTCATCATCAAAACAAACATGGCATGACATAACAATTTAAACCACCCTTATTCCACCATAATCATACTTTTGAAAACGTAAAATAGTTTAGTAAAAGAAAGCCCACCTCGAGTGCTTAATTTGAAATTACGTTCTTTCCTTTGCAATCACGATTCCCTTGCGATGATTCACCTTTAACAATTTATATAATAGGTAAATCAACACATTGTTTCAAACAAATAACTAAAAATGCATGCATTCAAATTAAAGTTATTTATCTCTCGTTTTTTTGATTATTCGGCGGCCGTTTGCGCCCAAAATTCCTCCGTTGGCTCCTCGTATTTTCTTAATGATATCGAATTAGATCCCAAGATTTTCTGAAGCACATGAATTAATCGTCGAAAATACCTTCCCTCGCAAATATATTTATTTCGAAACTTAGGGAAAATTATTTGTACATCGAATTATTCCGAGAATTAACTAAATAATTCCCTATAATTAATTTAATTATTACTAAAAGATTTAATTAGTTATTGGCCCAAAGATTTAATTAAAAGCCCAAGACTTAATTATTTCTCCACCTTATATCTTCAATTTAATTATGAAGCCCCAAAGAAAAAAAAAAAAGCAAGAGAGCCCAACTAACAAAACATCAATTTTTTTTAATGAGGCCCAATTTCCTTGAAATGAAACAAAAAGCCCAATATACTCATCCCTCCTTTACGCCTCATTCCTTATCTCCATCTTCACCATTTCACAAAAATCCCCAATTCACAACAAATCCCACATTCCCGTCGCTCCACCACAACTCCGCCAGTCGCCGATTCGTCCTCAGCGTTCATCCCGGAGCTCCGCCCTCCGTAGTGCACCGCAGCCGTCGTCGATGTCGGAGTGGAGGTATCTCTCCACCATCGCGTCGATCTTCACGCCGGCGGCCTCTTCCGTTTCTCCGTCGTCGTCGGTTCGGCCACAGCAGCTGCTTCCTCCATCGCATCGTAGGCATCGTTGCCGTCGGCAGTTGAAGCACACAGCCGTCGCTGCTGTTTTCCGCTGTACCCGACGCCGCTGCACAGAGCCGTCGGCTTCTGCTCGCCGGGGTAACGACGCTGTCGTCGACGTCTGTTACAAGCTGCGTTCGCTGCTGTGCAGCCCCCTCGCCGGGAAGGTGCCGGGAGACGCGACGCTGCTGCTGTCTCGCCGGGAAGACGCGACGCCGCTGCTGTCAGCAGCGTCCGTCGGTCAGTCTCTGCCTCTCCGTTGCCCCGATTTACCCCGAAACTGCCCCGACTCCTCCGTTACCAACCCGATTCGTTAAAGGTTAAATCTTTATTCGATTTTGTTTTGATTACCAGATTGTTAGATTGGTTACATAGCTTACGAGATGCACAAAGTTGAGGCTATTGTAGAGGGAAATAGATGTACCTTTGCAGATTGGGAACGAAAAGGCTCGAACAAAAGAGATTTCTGCTTCCGTTTTCTCTTCTCTTAATTTTTCAGTTTCTGACAGAGAAAATTGCAATGGTTTGATTTCCAAACTAGTAGAATAGTGAGAGGGAATGTTTTGAAGATTACCTTGAACTCGGCTAGATTGGAATGGAGAGAAAGGTAGTTTTGTCCTTGCAAGCGGCTTGAGTTCGAATTCGATCTTTGAGTTGCGGCTTGTACTCTATTGAGTGAGAGTTGCTTTGTTCTTGTGAGTCGCTGCAGAGGAATGAAAATAGGGAAGAATGATTGTGAACGAGTATTGTAGAGAGGGGGGTGGTTAATTGATATGGAGAGATTTAGGGAATTGGGAGAGATTCATGGGAGAGAGGGACGGTTTCAACGTGGGAAAGGGAGTGGGGCGATTTTTTTCTTCTTTTCTTTCTTTCAAATTGGACGTTAGTTTACTTATTTTGATTTGTTTAATATTTTATTTGCAGATCACGGGGGAGGAAAATCTCATCACGGAGGAGGAATATCTCTGAAAAAAAATCTTTATTTAATATTTGAATTAATGTCGGTTGATGATCAATCAACAGGGAGAATAAATATTTGATTAGATTAGTTTAATTCGCAGTCCATTGTATTTTATTTTTAAATTGTGCAGTTCACAATTTATTTATCACGGACTGGATTGTTATATTATTTATTCAATTTCTTCGATCCAGCTCGCGAATTGAGTCCAATATATATATACCTCACGGAAAGGAATTATTTTATTCCGCGTAATAATTTATTTCACAACACTCTAGTCCAACAACAATTCTACTCAACAATTAATTAACGGACTTCGCAATAAATATATCATTAATTGCAAGTACTTTAGGGTTCAAAGATTAGGTTTAGAAAAACGGGGCGTTACAATGTGAATCTTATTTTTATACATTTGTTTTATTAATAAAATGTGAGTATAATGAGTAAGTCGGATGTAAAGTTTGTTTTTTAAAAAAAGTATTACTAGTAGTATTAGAGAATAGATTAAAAGGAAAATTAGTAATAAATAATGATGGAAGAGAGAAAACTAAGTATATTAGAGAATAGATTAAAAAGGAAAATTAGTGATAAATAATGATGATGAAAGGGATAAGGCCATCCGCAACGCTGTCTCTTATCCGTCTCTTAACCGTCTCATCCCTTAACTATTCATGGGCCCCACTGTACTTTTCACTCCATCTCTTAACTAAGAGACAGAACCTGCAACCCTCCATCTCTTATCCGTCTCTTAACCATCTCATAACTTACTATTCATTTAATTTCATTTTTTCCCAACAAATTCAATTAATAAAAAACACACTTCATTAAATAAAATAAAAATACAACTTAAAATCCTAAAAAAATACATAATTAAATTCGTGGCAAAATAAATAAAAAAATAATTTAAAATACAATTTTATAGAAATTAAAAAAACTACTCCGCCGGTGAATCATCTCCCGAAGGCGGTGGCAGTGCACTCAAGCTACCTGGAGGCGGAATATCAATTTGTCTTGCCATATACTCAATTCCGGCAAGATGGACTTGGTATTGTGGATGCGTCATGTAATAATGGAGTGCTCATTTCAGTTGGAAGAAGAAGAGAAGAAGAAGGAAGCTCGGCTTTGAGCTCGGCTTTGAGTTCGGCTTTGAGCCGAGAAGACAGTTGGTCTTGAGCCGAGAAGCAAAGGAGTTCGGTTTGTGTACCGAGAAAGGAGTTCGGTTTGTGAACCGAGAAGGGAGCTCGGTTGTGAGCCGAAGAGAGTGCTCGGTTGTGAGCCGAAAAGAAAGTTCGGTCTTGAGTCAAGAATAGAGTTCGTCTTGAGCCGAAAAAGAAGAAGCTACAGTTCGGTCTTGAACCGAGAAGGAAGTTCGGCCTAGGGAAACTAGCCGTTGGTGCAGCAGTTAGTTAGCCGAGATGTAGCAGTTATTCTTCTTGCTTTCTTGATTCTTCTTGTAGTTAGTTAGTAGCAGTTGCTACTTGATTGTAGAGCTTTAAATAGCTCAAAACCATGTACGTAGTTAGTAGTGAAAATCAATAAAGAGTTTTCAAGTTTTCTCTCCAAGATTACCATCTTCGATACTCTAAGTGTGAGTGTGTGTTCTTCTGCATTGTGAGTTATCATACAACTGTGAGTGTGTGTGTGATTCACCTGAGTGTGTGAAAGTCTTGTGCGTATTGAGTCCCAACAAGTGGCGCCGTCTGTGGGAAAGGGGATATTGAAGCTGATTTGCAGAGGATCAAACGGTTTCAGAGATGGCAGCAAGGCTTGATGCAGAAAAGTTCACAGGCAAGAATGATTATAGCCTGTGGAAGATGAAGATGAAGGCGGTCTTGATTCAACAAGGCTTGGCCGCAGTTCTTGCAAATACAGAAGAGAAAGGAAAGGCTCCAATGCTTGATGATAAAGCTCAGGCAAAGATGGAGGAGATGCAGCTCAAGGCACATTCTGCAGTGATTCTGTGCCTTGGAGATAAGGTCTTGAGGGAAGTTCAAGAAGCCAAGACTGCGGTGGAGATCTTGAACAGGTTAGATGAAGTTTACCTGGCAAAATCTTTGGCTAACCGGCTGTATCTCAAGAAGAGGCTCTATGCCTATAGTTTTTCTGGTGAAAAATCTATCATAGAGCAGTTGGAGGAGTTCAACAAGATCATTGATGATCTGGGCTCTGTGGATGTTAAAATTTCAGATGAAGACAAGGCCATTCTTACATTGAATGCCTTGCCTAGCTCGTATGACCAGTTGAGTGATGCAATTATCTATGGCAGAGATAAGCCTATCACCTATGCAGAAGTCTACTCGGCCTTGATGGCTAAGGAACTCCAGAAGACTACCAGCAGAAGCTCTGCAAGCTCCAATGTTCAAGCAGCAGAGGCCTTGAATGTGAAGAAGTTCAAAAAGCAGTACTTCAAGAAAAAGTTTGAGGGCTCTAAACCCTCAAGTTCTGATGCTCAGAAGGAAACCAGAGCATGTTTTTGGTGCAAGAAACCAGGGCACTTGAAGAAGGACTGCCATGCCTGGAAGAGAAAACTAGCCTCTGAGGGCCACAACACTTCTGATTGTGTAGAGAGTACTGATCCCCCTGCTCAACTCATGAATGTAAGTGATAATGGGATCAGTCACAGGTGGATAATGGACTCAGGGTGCAGCTTCCATATGTGCCCCAACAAATCTTGGTTTCATGATCTTCAGGAAGCATCAGGGACTGTAGTTCTTGGAAATAACCATGTGTGTCAGATCAAAGGGATAGGGAAAGTGAAGCTAAGTTTGCAAGATGGCTCTATAAAGATCCTAACTGGGGTGAGGTATATTCCGGAAGTGAAAAGAAATCTCATCTCATTGGGAATGCTGGAGGAGAAAGGGTTCACCATATTGATGAGTCAGGGAAAGATGCTTGTGAAATCTGGGAATGCAGTGATGATGGAGGCTGACAGAGAGCACATTCTCTATTATCTGAAGGCTAAGGCCGTTGATGGAGAAAGCAATGCAGTGTCAGATGATTCCATAATGCTATGGCACAAGAGATTGGGCCATCCAGCAGAAGGAAGCTTGAAAGAACTCATCAAGAAGGGCCTGATCTCTGGAGATTTCAACAAGATGGACCCCTGTGAGCAGTGTATACTTGGAAAAGCAAAGAAGGCACCCTATCCTACAGGTATTCACTCTTCTACAGCCCCATTAGACTACATACACAGTGATCTCTGGGGCCCTTCACCTGTAAGCTCAATTGGTGGTGGGAAATACTACCTTGCTATTATTGATGACTACACTAGGAAACTGTGGGTGTACATACTGAAAGAAAAATCAGAGACATTCACAAAATTCAAGATATGGTGTAAAGAGGTGGAGCTAGAGAAGGGAAGGAGTGTTAAATGCCTAAGAACTGACAATGGCTTGGAATTCCTGTCTACTGAGTTTGATCTGTTTTGCAAAGAGAAGGGTATGAAGAGGCACCGCACTGTTCCTGGCAACCCCCAGCAAAATGGTGTTGTGGAGAGGATGAATAGGACTATCCTAGAGAGAGTAAGGTGCTTGTTACTCAGTTCTGGTCTGAGCAACAGATTTTGGGGAGAGGCTGTGTATACAGCAGCCTATCTCATAAATAAGTGTCCATCTACTGCCCTTAAGTCTGAGACTCCTGATTACATGTGGTATGGAGCCCATAGTGACTACTCAAAATACAAGGTGTTTGGGTGTGCAGCCTATGCTCATGCTAGGCAAAGTAAGCTTGAGGCTAGGGCTCTAAAATGCATATTGCTGGGGTATCAGAGGGGTGTTAAGGGGTATAGGCTCTGGTGCATTGAGCCTGGTAGGCAGAAGGTGGTGGTGAGTAGGGATGTTGTGTTCTTGGAGGATCAGATGCCATACTTAAAAAGGAAGCTGGACTCCAATGAAGTTGAGAGTGATTTTCTCAAGGTGGAGCCAGTGGGACTTTGCCAAGGAGCAGGTGGAGCCTCTGACTCAGAAAGTGAGTCTGAACCAGAGGATGATGGTGCTCTAGCTCGAGGTAGAAAAATTGATGAGCCTACAGCAGATTCTGCCAGAGAGTACCAGATAGCAAGAGATAGAGGCAGAAGAAATACAAGACCACCTGAAAGGTTTTCTGATGTGGTCTACTATGCACTTTGTGCTGCTGAGGGCATTGATATTGCAGATCCTCTCACATATAAAGAAGCCATGAAGAGTAAAGACAGAGAAAGGTGGATTGAAGCCATGAATGAGGAAATGGAATCTTTACTCAAGAACAAAACATGGATTTTGGTGGATAAATCCAGACTGACTACAGATGGAAAAGAAAGGAGGCTGATCAGTTGTAAGTGGTTGTTTAAGAAAAAGATTGAGACCACTGATAAAGATAGAATCAGATTCAAGGCAAGGCTGGTGGCTAGGGGCTTCACACAGCAAGAAGGAATTGATTTCAATGAAGTATTTGCTCCAGTTGTTAAGCACACTTCGATTAGGATCTTGTTGGCAGTTGTGAACCAGCTAGACTGGGAGCTACAACAGCTTGATGTGAAGACAGCCTTCCTCAATGGGGATCTAGAGGAGACTATCTTTATGGAACAGCCAGAGGGCTATGTGAAGACTGGAGAAGAAGGCAAGGTGTGCCTGTTACAGAAAAGTCTTTATGGACTTAAGCAAAGTCCTAGACAGTGGAATAAGAAGTTTGATGCACAGATGAAGAAGATTGGCTTCTCCAAATCAGAATATGATGATTGTATTTACATCAAGAAGGCAGGCAGGACTCCCATTGCCTACCTATTACTCTATGTGGATGATATGCTACTTGCAGGCCCTTCTATGACAGAAATTCAGAAAGTTAAACAAGATCTGAAGTCGAGCTTTGAAATGAAGGATCTAGGAGAGTCAAGGAAGATCCTAGGCATACATATTCAGAGAGATAGAGGCTGCAAGAAGCTGTGGATGCTGCAAACTGATTATATTGACAAAGTTATGCAGAGATTCAGAATGGAGAATGCTAAACCTGCCTCAACACCCTTGTCCCAGAGTTTCAGATTATCAAAGGAACAAGCTCCTAAAACTAAGCAAGAGGCTGATGAGATGGAGGCTATCCCTTATGCTAGTGTTGTTGGGAGTATCATGTACACTATGATTTGTACAAGACCAGATCTTGCTCATGCTATCTCAGTGACTAGCAGATACATGGCAGACCCGGGGAAGGAGCATTGGAATGCTCTTAAATGGATATTGAGGTACATGAAGTCAACTAAGGACTGGGGGATTGTGTTCAATGGCTGGGAAGGTGGATCTGAGGAGGTTGTGCAGGGGTATTGTGATGCAGACTATGCTGCAAATCTGGACACCAGAAAGTCTCAAACAGGTTATTTGTTCACCATGTTTGGAACTGTGATCAGTTGGAAATCAGGTCTGCAGAGTGTAGTTGCTCTCTCAACTACAGAATCAGAGTATATAGCTCTCACTGCAGCTGTACAGGAGAGCTTTTGGATCCAGGGAGTAATTTCTGATTTTGGTTTTGACCAAGAAACAATGGTGATTCATTGTGACAGCAGCTCAGCTATATGCTTGGCTAAACATCCGGGTTTCCATGAAAGGAGCAAGCATATAGACATAAAGTTGCACTTTATTAGAGATGAGATTGAAAGGGGAAGGGTGAAGGTGGTTAAGATTAACACCTTGCACAATCCGGCAGATATGCTAACTAAATCTCTAAGTAGAGACAAGTTTGATCATTGCAAGAAGTTGATCAATGTTTGTGCGAGAACTGAGATGAGCCCTCAGGTGGAGAATTGTAATAATGGAGTGCTCATTTCAGTTGGAAGAAGAAGAGAAGAAGAAGGAAGCTCGGCTTTGAGCTCGGCTTTGAGTTCGGCTTTGAGCCGAGAAGACAGTTGGTCTTGAGCCGAGAAGCAAAGGAGTTCGGTTTGTGTACCGAGAAAGGAGTTCGGTTTGTGAACCGAGAAGGGAGCTCGGTTGTGAGCCGAAGAGAGTGCTCGGTTGTGAGCCGAAAAGAAAGTTCGGTCTTGAGTCAAGAATAGAGTTCGTCTTGAGCCGAAAAAGAAGAAGCTACAGTTCGGTCTTGAACCGAGAAGGAAGTTCGGCCTAGGGAAACTAGCCGTTGGTGCAGCAGTTAGTTAGCCGAGATGTAGCAGTTATTCTTCTTGCTTTCTTGATTCTTCTTGTAGTTAGTTAGTAGCAGTTGCTACTTGATTGTAGAGCTTTAAATAGCTCAAAACCATGTACGTAGTTAGTAGTGAAAATCAATAAAGAGTTTTCAAGTTTTCTCTCCAAGATTACCATCTTCGATACTCTAAGTGTGAGTGTGTGTTCTTCTGCATTGTGAGTTATCATACAACTGTGAGTGTGTGTGTGATTCACCTGAGTGTGTGAAAGTCTTGTGCGTATTGAATCCCAACACGTCATGCGGGAAGTGTCCGCCATCGTGGCGGTCAAGTACATGGACAATAGGGTGTTCGAGCCCGAGCCTGCCTGGCTTGATTCGCCTCGGCCCTTCCTCCCTCTAGCCGCCTTGGTCCCTTGCGGCCGACGGCGCACATGGGAGGACCCCCCCGACATCGTCTGTCGTGCCCTCAACCTCCTGCGAGGCAGCCTCTTGTGCGGCGCTGCCCGATCCGCCCCCACTAGACGAGTATTGGCCACCCGCCGTGTGCTTTCGTGCGCTTCGAGGTCGAGCCCGAGCTGGACCGCACACCGCCGGCCACCTTTGCTCTTCTTTGACGGCCTCCCATACATCGACATGTCTGAATTATTTGTCGGTGTTGTCGAAGTAGACTCGCAAAACCGATCTCAGAATGTCGGCTCATGTGGCTCCGCTTTGGTAATGAGTCGCTTTCTTGTAGATGCCACAGAACTTTTGACCTCCATGTCGACTCGGTCAAAGTGAGCGCGGAGCATCTTCAATGTG
Organism: Salvia splendens; assembly: GCF_004379255.2. Classification (NCBI taxonomy): domain Eukaryota; kingdom Viridiplantae; phylum Streptophyta; class Magnoliopsida; order Lamiales; family Lamiaceae; genus Salvia; species Salvia splendens. Next base: position 13,922,397 of record NC_056033.1, read on the forward strand.
CGGCGGCGGGACCCTCGTGGCTTGATCTCGTTGTAGGCCTCGGTGACCTTTTCCCAGAAGCACTTCCAGGATTATTGATTCCCGACGATGGTGTCACGACCGTACTTCCTAATGATAGAAAGCACAGGGAAATCACGACCAAGGAGAGGGAGTAAGAAGCGGGGAAGAAAGTGGAAACAATCAAGGATACGACATATAGATCCAAAGATGAAACTTTATTACCAAATTATAGTCTGAAATCACGAAGCAACAAAGTTTGTATGAAAATAGTCCAACAGATTAAGGAAACATAAGAGTTTTAAAACTTGGCGTAGCGGAAGCATTTGAGAGTTTGCTACTACTATGTATGAAGACACAATAGCAACCGAAACATTTATTGAATACAGCCTTTGTCAAAATGCTCAACATCCTCCGTCCTCGTCAACGCTCAACCTGCACATAGGGAAAACACATGCAGGGCTGAGTACTTGATGCACTCAGTGAACTCATGCCAAAACATATTTTACCAATAAAGTTATGTCAAGCCATAGTTGAGTGAAACTCGGGTTTTACTTTAAAATGCCGAGAAACACTAAAATCATTTCCATAAATAAAAGGGTGTCTACGCAGACAAATATCATCGTCATCCTCAAGAAAGAAAAAAAAACATTTAGAATGCATGCACTATAGTTAAAGTCTTTTATCTTGTTTCTCGGTTTTCGTGCATTTTCAATTATTCGACGGCCGCCCAAGGTGTCGCGTGCGACGCCGGTCGGCCGCTTACACCAATACTTCCTCCGTTGGCTCCTCGTATTTCCACCACGATGTCGGAATAAATTCTCAAAATTATACAAGCGCATAATTAAATTATCGCAACTATTTCCCTTCGCAAATATACTTATTTCGTACTTCAAATTAATCCGAGAATTAAATAAATAATTCCTCACGATTAAATTATCAGCCCAATGATTTAATTAGAAGGCCCAAGACTATTTTATTTCTAGCCCAACTACTTTCTTCCATAATCAAATTAGTGAGGCCCAAGAGACTATCATTTCCCCCCTCCACTTCTCGGTCAACCCCTCTCTCTCTCTTCAACTCACTTCATTTTCTCCCAAATTCAAAGAATCCCCAAATGAAGAACACCGTCGCCTCCTCAAATCCTCACTCAACGCCGCCGGCTGTCACACGATTCCGTCACCGCTGTCGGCTCCTTACCACATGCACACCGGTCACCGTCTCCACCTCCTTCGGACAACACCATTGCTGTTCTTCGGGAGAAATCGGCGTTTAACCGCTGCTGCCGTTGCCGCCTCTGTTCGCCCCTCCGTTGCACGCTGTTGTACCATCGGCGGTAGCGCCGATTCGCCGCCGTGGAGTCACCACAGCCGAACAATAGCGCCGAGTCAGACCGCGGCAGAAAACGCAGCGCCTTCGCCGTCTGCAGTCCGCCTCTGCCGTGGTCCGCTCGCTGTTCGAACAGTCCCGAAACGACACCGCTTAGCCCCGAAACCAACCCAAACAATCCCGAAAGATAACTGAACGGCCCCGAAACAGCCTCGTTTACATTCGAAAGATCAGTTCTTTTACAAAGCTATGTCCTTTCGATTTCAGTTTTCAATTAATCTGTTGTGGGTGTTCAATTGGTTATGTTTGATTGATGTTATTGTTTGAGTTGTTCATGTGGGAGTGAGTTTGGCAGATTGCATATTCTATACCAATGAATGATATGTATGTTTGTGAATGGAGGATGGAAGTGAGGAGTACCTTCTGTAGAATAACTGGTGAATGGGTTGATTGAAAAATCTAGCAGCTCCTCGACCTCTCTGTCTCGGCCGTGAATTTATGTGAACGAAATGAGTTCTTGATTGAGATCAATAATTGGAAATCAAAGGGAAAAGAATGGGTATTACCGTGACTTGTGGTGGTAGAAACTTGAAGACCAAGAGCTCATCTCTTCTCTTTCTCTCTCGGTTCTCTCTCAATTTGTTTTTTTGCTAGTGGTTGTACATTGTGTTAGGGAAGGAGAGAAGTGAATAAACTGATGCATTTAACTTGTGTGGCCTTTGATTGTAGAATTGAAGATGGAAGATGGAAGGTCACCTTGGAAGATTGGGAGTCTCAGGAGTTGAGGAGTTGGCGTTAGGGAAGGGAGGAAAGAGCCAACCACCATGATTACGAGTTACTTGGTGGTTTATTTTGCAGGTAATTGCTGCAGAGTGGGGTGCAAACCGATGGGGAATCTGCCGTGAAGAAAAGAAATAAGGAGTGGGCTCAAAAGATATCTCTTTTAATTTAAAAGCCTAAAGCCAAAATGTAAAAAAAACATTGGACTTTATTTAATTGAGAAGCCCAAATTTTACTTTTCACATATCTTTTTATTAATTAAAGTTCACGGAAAACTTTAATTAATTTCATCGTTCCCAACTCCAACAAAGATTAAAATAGCTCATTGCAACAATTAATATTTAGTGTTGTTCTAAATATTAATTCTTCAAAATCGACCCTTGATTTCCAAACACGCTGCGTGCTACAAATATCACTTCCAAAAAAAGATTCCACGAAGACCGAAAGTATTCCTCTACACCAAAAACAATTCACACTTCGCAAGTATGAATATTAAAATTGTCTCGTAGTAACTTGGTGTTATTCCAAGTACTATAAAATCCATCTCAACCATCTCATTCAATCATGCCAAGTATAGCAACATCAACGCCATTACTTCAACGAGACTTTCAAACACGTCTCCTGGAAAACTCCATTATTTAAATAAAAGTGACATCTCCTTTCACACCAAGCACATAAATACTATACTCCATTACAAAGAAAATAACGAGAAGCATAGCATGACGACATAAATTCATTTTAACTAATTCACGACAAAAATTAATTAGTACTTAAAAAGTACGGGCGTTACAGATGGGATCGTACGAGACGCTGATCCAGGCGTTGTACACCGCCATCGTGTCCTTGCGGCTGTACGGATGCCGGTCTACATCCTCATCCTCCTCGGCCGCCTCTGCCTCTTCCTCCACGGCGTCGAATGCCCTGGAGCTTCCACAGCCTCGTTCTCCTTCCGGATGGGGTTCATTCTGATAATCCTCCCGAATTTGGGATAATCCCTGCGAATACCTCGGGGCGGAGGGACGAGCGTATGCATCCACATCAAAATGGGGTGGTTGGTACACCCCGGAGTCGACGAGCCCTGGGTGCCCGGCGTAGACGAACCAGAACCGGAACCACCCAACACGTTGTACATGCCCCCAGTCGCCAAACGCATTGATGTCAAACCCGCCGGAGCCGCCACCGCCAGAGTTTTCGTCGCCGGACATTTTTTGATGAGAGGTTAGATGAAAATTGGAGATGAAATAGAGATGATTTGGAGGATTTGATGTGTATTTGTTTGTGAAATGTGGATGAAATAGGAGTATTTATAGAGTAAAAAAATAAAAATAAATAAAAAATAATTAAAAAAGGAAAACGGTCAAAAAACGGTAATATTACCGTTTTCGATTTTTTATTTATTTATTTTTTAATTAAATTTGAATTTTTTTTAAAAAAATGATTTATTGCGTTAGCGTGACGAAGCACACTCGCGGGCCAGCGAGTGGGCGTCACGCATGGCGCCGGAGCGCGCCATGTCGCGCAAGCGTGTGGCTAGACAACCCGCGAGGTGTCTCGGTGGGATGGGCGTCTCGGCGAGACCGGGACGAGACCGGGCGCTGCAAAATTAATATGTAGAATCATGTTGGAGGATCTTTTGCACTATTATTGAACATTTTTATCCTTTTAGCTATTTTTTGAATTTGACAAAATTATGCATTGACTATATATCCATTAAATTGGATCATTCAAATGGTATAATCACAGGGACTTTTGCACTATACCAACTTGTAATCTTGAACTAATAACTGGTATAGCCCTGCAAAAAAATCATGATCAAGACCATTTGAATTTGGAGATTTGTGTCATTGAAATATTAGTTGGATTGCCAATCTATCTGATTTAGCATCTGCTATAAACTAGGGATCTTGTTAATGTCTTAATGATGTATGTTTAATTATATATGAGGCCATTTAGCTTTCATGCCTTGTATTAAAGTCAAAGAAAAAAACTAAATTATGACGACTTCTAATTGCTCCGATAGTTATGTGAAATCTGGAAAAAATACTCCATTCGTCCACGAATACGAATCCTATTTCTTTCTGGCACGAGTTTTAAGAAAATGTTATGAAAAGTTGGTGGAAAAAAGTTAATGATATTATGGTATATGAATCTCACTAGTATTTATTAATTTTGAATGAAATGAGTTAGTGGAATGTAGGGCCTATATAACAATGAAGGTGCTCCGCAAATTTGCTAGCATAATGGAGGCACTCGCAACTTTGCGAGCACAATATAGCTAGGCCGGACTTCGCCTTATTTCTAGCACAAAGGTGCTCGAAAAGGAACTTTTGCTCGCAAATGTCCTCACAAGTTTGCGACGAACGTTATAGCTAGCACGCATGGTGCTCGAATTGTGCTAGCAAATGAGTTGTTGCGAGCACAATTGCAAGCTTTTTGCTAGCACGAGGGTGCTAGCAAATGATCGCATTTTTTGTAGTGTATTGCCATTTATATTTTAAATGAACCGAGACTCCTATTTGCGGACGGACTAAAAAATAGAAAAACGGACTCCTATTCGCAGATGGAGGGAGTACTTAATTAAAATATGTATATAAATGCAGTTCAAAACTTGACCCTAACTTGAATAGTCCGATTAACTTATGCACTAGCTCGAAATCTGAATGTATGATTTGTCTATCACATATTCAATTAAAATGTGTATATAAATGCAATTCGGAACTATGCCCTGACTTAACAAGTTCGACTAACTCATGAACTAGATCGAAATCAGAATGTTTGATATTAAAGATCAAAAATTTTAATTGGATAAAATTTCAATCGAATTAGCCCGAAATCAAAATAGAATCTATATATGAATTCATAGACATTTATATATATATATATATATATATATATATAGGGTCATGATCTATGGCAAACACCTCTTAACCATATAACTAGAGAACAAATAATAGCCACAAGATTAAAAAAATCAAGGGCTAATATTAATTTTCGAATTTAATGAGATATTAGCTCCCTCAATCACAAATTTACTCCATAATAACAAGTCAGGGGTATTATTGTCATTGCAGATCGAATTAAATCCAAAATCATGTTAGGTGCGAAATTGAATTCATTGAGAAATTCATTGAGAAACGGCGATGAGAGGGAAGGCAAGTAGGAGGATGAGGCTGCGGAGGAGGCTGCTGACCTCGATCGCCACGAGCATGAAGTAAGGGAAGGAGGAGCGGGAGATCAGGAGCGTTCCATCGAGATCCGCCCCATTGAGTGGCGGTTCGAGCTGTAGGTGGTGGAGCCGTAGACGATGGAGGTGCAGTCGGCGTAGACGGTGGCGGCTCGCTCGATGAAGCTGATCGGCGTCAGCGGACTTGGCTTCAGCTGATCCATTTGATTTTGGTTTCTGCGAAAGCTGTGTACAAATTAGTTTTTAATTAATATCGTAATAGTATTGTTGATACGCTTAACCATATTGTAATTGAAGTCACTTTAGCTATTCATAAAAAAACATGAAAAACATAAAAAAAACACCAGGTGCGAAGAAGCGAAAATCTGCCAAGAAGAAGAAGGAATATCAAATTCATTCCCACAATCACTTTTGTAAACAAGAGTGAAGTAAAATCACAATAAGAGTGATGTGTTTTGTAAACAAGAGTGAAGTAAAATCACAATAAGAGTGATGTGTTTTGTAAACAAAAGTGAAGTAAAATCAGAATAAGAGTGATGTGTTTTGTTAACAAGAGTGAAGTAAAATCAGAATAAGAGTGATGTGTTTTGTTAACAAGAGTGAAGTAAAATCACAATAAGAGTGATGTGTTTTGTAAACAAGAGTGAAGTAAAATAACAATAAGAGTGATGTGTTTTGTAAACAAAAGTGAAGTAAAATCATGCTAAGAGTGATGTGTTTTGTAAACAAGAGTGAAGTAAAATCAGAATAAGAGTGATGTGTTTTGTTAACAAGAGTAAAGTAAAATCAGAATAAGAGTGATGTGTTTTGTAAACAAGAGTGAAGTAAAATCAGAATAAGAGTGATGTGTTTTGTTAACAAGAGTGAAGTAAATCACAATAAGAGTGATGTGTTTTGTAAACAAGAGTGAAGTAAAATCATTCGAATAGTGATGTGTTTTGTAAACAAAAGTGAAGTAAAATCATGCTAAGAGTGATGTGTTTTGTAAACAAGCGTGAAGTAAAATCAGAATAAGAGTGATGTGTTTTGTTAACAAGAGTGAAGTAAAATCATAATAAGAGTGATGTGTTTTGTAAACAAGAGTGAAGTAAAATCAGAATAAGAGTGATGTGTTTTGTTAACAAGAGTGAAGTAAAATCAGAATAAGATTGATGTGTTTTGTTAACAAAATCACAATAAGAGTGATGTGTTTTGTAAACAAGAGTGAAGTAAAATCACAATAAGAGTGATGTGTTTTGTAAACAAGAGTGAAGTAAAAATTTTATACTCATTCATGTGGCAGAGCAAAAATCCATAATTGGATTTATATTTCTGATCCTAGAAAACAAAATAATCCAAAAACACATTGGAAATGTTTATACTTATCAATTACTATCATCAAAATGTTGTGTTTAACCTAATATGTCAATAAACCCAAGTACCCAACTACTGATATATTCTCAACAACCAATCTTTCAATGTTTCTCGATTTTACATGTTACATTGAATTGAACAGCAATAATTCAATTCATTTAAGGTCCATCCTCCAGTGTTGATTGAACGAAGATCACATTACAATATAACACAGTTAGGCTTGCGATTGATATGTTCTTGAAGCTCCCAGCTGCGATGAGAAGCTTGGCTTAGTCGCTCCCTCAATTCGTTCAACTCATGCTCTGCCTTTGCCATATCTGCCAGCGACTTCAGTTGCGCCTCCATGCTAGCAGCCCTCTCCTCAGCCAACGCCTTCTCCAGATTTGAAATACTCTCCTTCAGCCACGACTCATGGCGATGGTTTACTGCAAGTCCGACGGCGCCGCCCTGTGCCTCAATTGCGACAGCTACGTCCACTCCGCTAACGCCGTCTCGCTCCACCACCTCCGCTCTCTAATCTATGACCGCTGGGGCAGAGCTGACCGCCGGAATCCCCACTCCTCTCCGTTGGGATCAAATCACGTAATTTGATCGCTGATTTAAATTTGATAATGTACCTTCCAAAAATACCCTTGGCCAATTTTGTATTATTAAAATAAATAATATTTGTTCCATTAAGATGTGTGGCTGAGATTTGTTCTCTAGCTATACACTTAAGATTAGTTATATCTTGATCACTATCCTATATATATATATATATAATAAAAATAATAAATTGAGTTATTTAACTGTTCAATACTCCATATTTTCAAATTTGGAATGTATGGTTTTTGCCTATTGGGGATATTATTCTAAGAAACAATTTATTTTATATATATAAATAGGTTTAATCCTTCTTTAATAAGGTAAAAGCTTTCAGTTCGGATAGTAAAGTAGTAAATTAATAAATATAATTCCATATATTACAAATTAAGGAGCAGATTAACATGAAAGATATAATCTTCCAACACAAATTATTATACCGTTAGTTTGAATAAGGTAGGTAAGATCAAAATTTCCTTGGATACATTAGTTACGGAGTAGTTTGAATAAGGTAAGTTTCTCTTATATATAGATGTGCAGTTCAATCGATCACAAAGCAAAATCATAAAATCAGAATTATCGATCACAAAGCAAAAGCAGAAGAGAGAAATCAGAATTATGGATGTGGTAGTAAGAAAGGTTTGGCAAAGCAATCTGGATGCCGAATTTCGTTTGATCAAAGGGTGTTTGAAGCAATTTAGGTTCGCATCGATGGACACCGAATTCCCGGGCACCTTCTTCAAGCCCGAGGGAGCGTCTCGTCTCTCTCAGCCGCCCATCTTTATCTGTTGATGAAGAAAAACGTCGACGTTTTAAACATCATCCAACTCGGCCTCACCCTCTGCGACGCCCACGGCAACCTCCCCACCCTCGGCACACCGCACACATTCTACGTCTGGGAGTTTGTTAAGGACCGTCCTCCTTAACGTCGATTTCCACACAAACTCAAGAAACGAGATGTCGTGTTTCTTGATGTCGTCGTTGTCGAGCGCCCAACGTTGGGTCGTGACTTGGACGGCAAAAAAGGGGCGGTTGAGCGCGAGATCAGCCTCGTCGGCAACCTTAGGACATGTTTCTTGTTTGCTCCTCAATTGAGCCAAATGAATGATAATTTCATATATTGATTGAATGAATAAAATGATAACAATCTATCTTATTTATAATACTAGAACTACTACCCTAACTTAATGAACAAGAAACAAATATATGAAAAGATATGCAAATACCTAATATATCTAAACAAAATAATAATAATAATAATAATAATAATAATAATAATAATAATAATAATAATAATAATAATAATAATAATAATAATAGACTCGTATCAACTCCCCCAAGGTTAAAATCCACATTGTCCCCAAGGTGGAAACCACGAAGCAAAAAGGAGAGTTGAAATCAGAAGCTTCGGCGTGGCAACTCCTCCTGGATCAAACATACATCAAACAGCTGAACGTCTCCTTTTTCTTCACCTCCATAAAAAATCAACAAAGGTAGACTAATGTGGTCGTCCAAATTCAACGCTAAAATGGAAAGTTCTGCCACACAGTCATGAATGCTTAAACACGACGTGTTATTTCACAGAGGAATCAACCTTGGATCGGCGTCGAGCGATGTTGATCGTTGATTCAGACTTGTAACATCACCAACATTCAAATCCTTATAGACACAAGTACTTTCGTGGAAAACAGTGTAATCACCACCTTCTTCCTTACCCCAACAATTTTGAACATCATGGGGTGACTCTCGAGCAACATTAAATGATACTATGACCTTCACTTCACCAATAGAACCATCCTCCTCTTTATCTTCTAGCAATGTCTCCGCCTTTTCACAAATCTTCTCATCATATACCTCAACGAGCACTTGCGGTGACTCATTGTCGTTCTTCACAATCCCTTTGTTCTTGACGAACTCTCCAGGGGACTCGATGTTTGGAATATCAAGAGGAGCGCCATCATTGTGAACATCGGTAACGTCATTGGAAACATCATCACCGAATACTATCGTGGGAGTATTATCAGTTTTCTCTTCGGCTAAATTCTCATCTTGAATGTTCTCCTCAAACTCCTCCCCATCATCCGCATAACATAGAATGTGTTGTTTACACACATGTCCCCTCACCCATTTCTCGGGACTGTGCCAGCAGAGACCCAACCTGGACCGTTCTGACTTCTCCGCTTGGGAGACCCATATTAGCGGCATGCGTGGCTGCTCTGGAGTTTGACTAGTCACACGCGCGGGCTGACTGTACAGGTCCCGCGTTGGCTTTTCGGTGGAGTAGCGGGGCTGGTGGGAGGCGGACTGGACTCGCGCTCTCACCTCATCCCAAGGGCGAGGTCGGTCCCAGCACGTCTCCGAGCATCGGGGCCGGTCAAAGGTCGGATAGCCGTGGTCCTGCTATTGAGCCGGTGGGTCCCAGCACGTTGGGCGGTGCCAATGCGTTGCGGTTGGCGGGTAGCGATCAAACCCTAATTGGGTTTGATGATCTCCGCGATCAGATAGGTGGCCACCCCTCTCGACGTAGCCACTGCGGTGTCGGGGCCAGGCGTCTTGCGCGCGATCGCGGTACCCGATGGGCTGGTATCTCGGCCGTGGGCGACGATCAGGTGGATCCAAGTGGTGTGAGACCTAGGGTGATTCTGGATCAGGCCACGACGACGGACGGAGTACTTCCACCCGGCTGCTCGGAGGGTCCTAACTGGTTACACGGCGAGGTTGGGTCGGCTGGTAGGGACGGAATGGTTGTGTGGCCTGAGGGAAGTCGTATTGACGACGGCGATAGCCGGCGTAGTCGTATGACATGTTGACGGACTGAGGCTTGGCTGTGGTGGATGATGATCGTCTGACTTCGACGAGGCACGTGGGAATCCTTCCCGTCGGCGTTGCAGAAGTAGTGTTGTCCTGCGGCTAGAGCTCGGCGGACAGGCGGGACTCGACAGCCAAAGCAGTTGCTGTGCGCGGAATGTTTTCCGTCGGGCAGCGATTTAGCTTCGGTTCGAGATGGTGGGAGGGTCAGCTCTCAATTAAAGCACCAGTTGTTAAGGACAGTCCTCCTTAACGTCGATTTCCACACAAAATCAAGAAACGAGATGTCGTCGTTGTCGAGCGCCCAACGTTGGGTCGTGACTTGGACGACAAAAAAAGGGGCGGTTGAGCGCGAGATCAGCCTCGTCGGCAACCTTAGGAGATGTTTCTTGTTTGCTCCTCAATTGAGCCAAAAGAATGATAATTTCATATTGATTGAATGAATAAAATGATAACAATCTATCTTATTTATAATACTAGAACTACTACCCTAACTTAATGAACAAGAAACAAATATATGAAAAGATATGCAAATACCTAATATATCTAAACAAAATAATAATAATAATAATAGACTCGTATCATAGTTCAACTTCCGCGACTTCGACTCTGACTACGACCCCGAGTCTATCGCCTTCCTCCGCGGTCAGGGCATCAACTTCGCCGAGCACAAGCGCAGGGGTATCAACTCCCGTTTCTTCGCTGCCTACTTTCTCAAATCCGGCGTTGGAATGGGCCGGGCCTGGGTTACTTTCCACGGGCTCTACGACTTCGGGTTCCTGATCAAGATTCTTACGAGGGAGGCGCTGCCCGACCATCTCCAAGAGTTCATGGTGCTGCTGCGTCGCTTTCCGGGGATTCAGGTCTACAATTTGAAGCCCATCACACGCTCCTTATCGCTGCATGGTGGGCTCGACGCGGTGGCTCGGAGTTTGAGTGTCGAGCGGGCTGCTGGGAAGAGCCATCATGCCGGCTCAGATAGTCTGCTCACTATGCAAGTCTTCACTCGACTTGATGAAATAGTATATAGTAGTTTGTTTGAAAATGCATCTCTTGATGATTGCATTTGTGACAATTTGAATTGGTTTGATCCCAATCGTACCGTTTAATATGTTCTTTGAATTCATTTTTGTTGGTTCCAAAGTAGTGAATGGAAATATTCTCAATTTTCCATCAACGATTTTTTTAATGAAAATACAAATGCTCAAGCCACAAATCGGCGAGCTATAAAAGGCAACCCCCTACCTTCAAGAGTAGCTGACCTAAAACAAGCAAAAAATTGCCTAACACTAAGCAGTCCCAAAAAAGCAACAAACCAACCACCCCATTACCAAGCCAAACCCACAACAGTGCCACAAGAGAAGATAAAACCAACAAGAGCCAAGTATTCAACTGAAAATCAGCACAACATACCTCTTCGTGAAGCTCTTGCTCCTACTCGGCCTCTAAAAACCTTCATCTCATCCACTAACAACCCCGTTGCAAAGGGAAATTTCGGGCACCATCCTTTCGCTCAAGTTCCAAGACGCCACAAAAGTCACTTCTCTCGAACTCCCAGTTAGGTTTGAAACCTTAGAATGTCATTTTGTTTCTAATATCCTACATTGTCCACAGAACGACATATAACATGGCAATTCACTAGCGCTTATCAAATCTTTTACTACTAAAACATGGCGGTCCATCAACGATAATATCCTATTACGTGTGTTGTACCATGAAATTATTATAAATATAGGATCCTCGTTCAACTGACAGTACATTTAAAGTAATAAAATACTTGGGTGGAGAGAAAAAGATATATATATATATATATATATATATATATATATATATATATATATATATATATATATAGGGTCATGTTAAAGTCCTTTTCTATGCTTAGATTTAAGTTCCAATTTGATTTGGATCGTTGGATCTGCTAGATGAACGACGCTGATTTAAGTCCTACTTAAACATTCCGTAGTTCATTATTTCGTTTATTTCGTGCATTATGAGGGTGAATTAGTAATTTTACGTTCTAAAATCTGAAGAAAATGAGGAGCCGCGATTTTAGCGGGATACCCCCACTACTTTCCATCTACCGCCTCATTCATTAGAAACCGTATTTACTCCCGCTTCTCTCTCCAAAGCGTCTTCTCAAATTCCATTCAACTAGCAAACCCTAGCCGCCACCGCCATTGTATTCGCCGGTTAAACTGAAATTCAAGCCGTTTTACAGTCGATTTGCAGGCTTCGGTTCTGTTCTGAACAATACTCCATCGAGTTTTAAGAAGAGGTAGGGTTTTCCGATTGTTAATTTCGTGTTTCAATAACCCTTACTTCAAGATTCGCCAGAAACACAACACCCACACCACCATTCAGCCGATTACCACCAATCCGACGTATTTGTTAATAAAATCAATCTCCGTTTTTGTTTGGTTGGATTCCTTCGCAGATCTTAAAATGACAAAAAGAGGACAACCAACTAATTCACAGCAATCCCAGCAAGAGGGTGAGCTTTTGTCTGTAGGTTCAATTCGAATTGCTTTGTATGTTTGGTTTGTAATCCCACATGGAAAAACATAATTTGTACATTATTTGCATAATTGTGTGCATTAATTTAACTAATGTATCCATTAGTCGTATGCTGGTTGATTGTATTTGTATAAAATTATTCAATGTTGGCGTGTTCATTACTGTGATGGATATGGACATTATATGTGTATTTTGATGGTTTGAAGTTGTCGCGGAGTTGGTGTAATCTGTATATGTGCATTCCCTGTTATGATAAATGGTTTATAAAATCTGTTTGTTCATTACTTGATATAAACTGTACATTATTTGCCGATGTGACTACATTATTTTAACATGTAAATGCAGTTTGCTCATATCTTTTTTAATTTGTCAGATAACAAGTGTAATATTTGTATTTTTAGAATCTCAATCCATTATTGTTAATGTGTGAGTACATTGTGAATGTTGTTGGTTGGATTTTAGATTGTGAAAGAGTAAATTCAGAAACTGTTTGTTCATTATGTTATTTAAACGTTTCATTATTTGCCAATGAGACAACATTATTTCAGATTCTGAATGAATTATGGTCGTTTCTGTTTTAAATTGGCAGATGACAAATGTGATATTTGTATATTCATTAATTCACATATACTCTACATTATTTTTATATGTCAATGCATTATTTTCCTATATCCTTGAATTACCTGTATGAGTACATTGTGAATGTTGGTGGTGGGGATTCTGATTTTGAAAAAAGTAAATAGAAAATACGTTTGTTCATTACTTGATGTGATGTCTTCATTATTTGCCAATGTGACAACATTATTTTAATATGTGAATGCATTATGGTCATTTCTGTTTTAAATTGCCAGTTAACAAATGTAATATTCGCATATTCATTAATTCATATAAACTCTGCATTATTTTTATATGTCAATTCATTATTTTCATATATCCTTGAATTACCTGAATGAGTACATTGTGAATGTTGGTGGTGGGGTTTTAGATTTTGGAAAAAGTAGATCGAAAATCTGTTTGTTCATTACTTGAGGTGATGTCTGCATTATTTGCCAATGTGACAACATTATTTTAATCTTTGAATGCAATATGGTCATTTCTGTTTTAAATTGACAGATAACAAATGAAATATTTGTACATTCATTAATTCATATAAACTCTGCATTATTTTTATATGTCAATTCATTATTTTCATATATCCTTGAATTACCTGAATGAGTACATTGTGAATGTTGGTGGTGGGGTTTTAGATTTTGGAAAAAGTAAATAGAAAATATGTTTGTTCATTACTTGATGTAATGTCTTCATTATTTGTCAATGTGACAACATTATTTTAATTTGTGATTGCATTATGGTCATTTCTGTTTCAAATTGACATATAACAAATGAGATATTTGTATATTCATTAATTCATATAAAGTCTGCATTATTTTTATATGTCAATGCATTATTTTCATGTATCCTTGAATTACCGGTATGAGTACATTATGAATGTTGTTTGTTCATTACTGGATGTAATGTCTTCATTAATTGCCAATGTGACAACATTATTTTAATATGTGAAACCATTGTGGTCATTTATGTTATAAATTGGCAGATAACAAATGTGATATTTGTATATTCAATAATTCAAGTAAACGCTGCATTATTTTCATATCTCAGTGCATTATTTTCCATATCCTTGGATTATGTTTCTAATTCATGATGCAAGTTGCTGCTGCTTGACAGGGACCAAGCAACTACGAATGAACATAGAGGATGCGGTAGATGAGTTACTCCCCGTTGGAATTGCACAAAAATTCCGAGAGCGACTAGCTGATGCATCCACAAGTAGTGCGCAAACCGAGTCTGACGATAAAAAGAACAAGGGAAGGAAGGATGACTATTTATACTGCCGGCGTACACCAGCCGAGTTCTTGGCATGCTTGAAGAGTCTAACACCGCAGCAAAAGGGAGCTATGGCAGAACTTGGCATGCTTGAAGAGTTCTTGGCATGCTTGAAGAGTCTAACACCGCAACATAATTTGTACATTATTTGCATAATTGTGTGTATTAATTTAACTACTGTATCCATTAGTCGTATGCTGGTTGATTGTATTTGTATAAAATTATTCAATGTTGGCGTGTTCATTACTGTGATGGATATGGACATTATATGTGTATTTTGATGGTTTGAAGTTGTCGCGGAGTTGGTGTAATCTGTATATGTGCATTCCCTATTATGATAAATGGTTTATAAAATCTGTTTGTTCATTACAGGATATAAACTGTACATTATTTGCCAATGTGACTACATTATTTTAACATGTAAATGCAGTCTGCTCATATCTTTTTTAATTTGTCAGATAACAAGTGTAATATTTGTGTTTTTAGAATCTCAATCCATTATTGTTAATGTGTGAGTACATTGTGAATGTTGTTGGTTGGATTTTAGATTGTGAAAGAGTAAATTCAGAAACTGTTTGTTCATTACGTTATTTAAACGCTTCATTATTTGCCAATGAGACAACATTATTTCAGATTCTGAATGAATTATGGTCGTTTCTGTTTTAAATTGGCAGATGACAAATGTGATATTTGTATATTCATTAATTCATATATACTCTACATTATTTTTATATGTCAATGCATTATTTTCCTATATCCTTGAATTACCTGTATGAGTACATTGTGAATGTTGGTGGTGGGGATTCTGATTTTGAAAAAAGTAAATAGAAAATACGTTTGTTCATTACTTGATGTGATGTCTTCATTATTTGCCAATGTGACAACATTATTTTAATATGTGAATGCATTATGGTCATTTCTGTTTTAAATTGCCAGTTAACAAATGTAATATTCGCATATTCATTAATTCATATAAACTCTGCATTATTTTTATATGTCAATTCATTATTTTCATATATCCTTGAATTACCTGAATGAGTACATTGTGAATGTTGGTGGTGGGGTTTTAGATTTTGGAAAAAGTAGATCGAAAATCTGTTTGTTCATTACTTGAGGTGATGTCTGCATTATTTGCCAATGTGACAACATTATTTTAATCTTTGAATGCAATATGGTCATTTCTGTTTTAAATTGACAGATAACAAATGAAATATTTGTACATTCATTAATTCATATAAACTCTGCATTATTTTTATATGTCAATTCATTATTTTCATATATCCTTGAATTACCTGAATGAGTACATTGTGAATGTTGGTGGTGGGGTTTTAGATTTTGGAAAAAGTAAATAGAAAATATGTTTGTTCATTACTTGATGTAATGTCTTCATTATTTGTCAATGTGACAACATTATTTTAATTTGTGATTGCATTATGGTCATTTCTGTTTCAAATTGACAGATAACAAATGAGATATTTGTATATTCATTAATTCATATAAAGTCTGCATTATTTTTATATGTCAATGCATTATTTTCATGTATCCTTGAATTACCGGTATGAGTACATTATGAATGTTGTTTGTTCATTACTGGATGTAATGTCTTCATTAATTGCCAATGTGACAACATTATTTTAATATGTGAAACCATTGTGGTCATTTATGTTATAAATTGGCAGATAACAAATGTGATATTTGTATATTCAATAATTTTAGTAAACGCTGCATTATTTTCATATCTCAGTGCATTATTTTCCATATCCTTGGATTATGTTTCTAATTCATGATGCAAGTTGCTGCTGCTTGACAGGGACCAAGCAACTACGAATGAACATAGAGGATGCGGTAGATGAGTTACTCCCCGTTGGAATTGCACAAAAATTCCGAGAGCGACTAGCTGATGCATCCACAAGTAGTGCGCAAACCGAGTCTGACGATAAAAAGAACAAGGGAAGGAAGGATGACTATTTATACTGCCGGCGTACACCAGCCGAGTTCTTGGCATGCTTGAAGAGTCTAACACCGCAGCAAAAGGGAGCTATGGCAGAACTTGGCATGCTTGAAGAGTTCTTGGCATGCTTGAAGAGTCTAACACCGCAACATAATTTGTACATTATTTGCATAATTGTGTGTATTAATTTAACTACTGTATCCATTAGTCGTATGCTGGTTGATTGTATTTGTATAAAATTATTCAATGTTGGCTTGTTCATTACTGTGATGGATATGGACATTATATGTGTATTTTGATGGTTTGAAGTTGTCGCGGAGTTGGTGTAATCTGTATATGTGCATTCCCTATTATGATAAATGGTTTATAAAATCTGTTTGTTCATTACAGGATATAAACTGTACATTATTTGCCAATGTGACTACATTATTTTAACATGTAAATGCAGTCTGCTCATATCTTTTTTAATTTGTCAGATAACAAGTGTAATATTTGTGTTTTTAGAATCTCAATCCATTATTGTTAATGTGTGAGTACATTGTGAATGTTGTTGGTTGGATTTTAGATTGTGAAAGAGTAAATTCAGAAACTGTTTGTTCATTACGTTATTTAAACGCTTCATTATTTGCCAATGAGACAACATTATTTCAGATTCTGAATGAATTATGGTCGTTTCTATTTTAAATTGGCAGATGACAAATGTGATATTTGTATATTCATTAATTCATATATACTCTACATTATTTTTATATGTCAATGCATTATTTTCCTATATCCTTGAATTACCTGTATGAGTACATTGTGAATGTTGATGGTGGGGATTCTGATTTTGAAAAAAGTAAATAGAAAATACGTTTGTTCATTACTTGATGTGATGTCTTCATTATTTGCCAATGTGACAACATTATTTTAATCTGTGAATGCATTATGGTCATTTCTGTTTTAAATTGCCAGTTAACAAATGTAATATTCGCATATTCATTAATTCATATAAACTCTGCATTATTTTTATATGTCAATTCATTATTTTCATATATCCTTGAATTACCTGAATGAGTACATTGTGAATGTTGGTGGTGGGGTTTTAGATTTTGGAAAAAGTAGATCGAAAATCTGTTTGTTCATTACTTGAGGTGATGTCTGCATTATTTGCCAATGTGACAACATTATTTTAATCTTTGAATGCAATATGGTCATTTCTGTTTTAAATTGACAGATAACAAATGAAATATTTGTACATTCATTAATTCATATAAACTCTGCATTATTTTTATATGTCAATTCATTATTTTCATATATCCTTGAATTACCTGAATGAGTACATTGTGAATGTTGGTGGTGGGGTTTTAGATTTTGGAAAAAGTAAATAGAAAATCTGTTTGTTCAGTACTTGATGTAATGTCTTCATTATTTGCCAATGTGACAACATTATTTTAATTTGTGATTGCATTATGGTCATTTCTGTTTCAAATTGACAGATAACAAATGAGATATTTGTATATTCATTAATTCATATAAAGTCTGCATTATTTTTATATGTCAATGCATTATTTTCATGTATCCTTGAATTACCCGTATGAGTATATTATGAATGTTGTTTGTTCATTACTGGATGTAATGTCTTCATTAATTGCCAATGTGACAACATTATTTTAATATGTGAAACCATTATGGTCATTTATGTTATAAATTGGCAGATAACAAATGTGATATTTGTATATTCAATAATTCAAGTAAACGCTGCATTATTTTCATATCTCAGTGCATTATTTTCCATATCCTTGGATTATGTTTCTAATTCATGATGCAAGTTGCTGCTGCTTGACAGGGACCAAGCAACTACGAATGAACATAGAGGATGCGGTAGATGAGTTACTCCCCGTTGGAATTGCATAAAAATTCCGGGAGCGACTAGCGGATGCATCCACAAGTAGTGCGCAAACCGAGTCTGACGATAAAAAGAACAAGGGAAGGAAGGATGACTATTTATACTGCCGGCGTACACCAGCCGAGTTCTTGGCATGCTTGAAGAGTCTAACACCGCAGCAAAAGGGAGCTGTGCAAACTCTAATGTTTCGAACCTCTGACCAACTACAGGCTTTAATTGCTCAGAACATGCACGAATTCGCTGATTTAAACATATTGGGTCGTGCGGCTGAATTTCCAAAAAAAAATTAACAGCAACCAAATCAATACACATGGGAGAAAATTGCAATATTACCTTCTTCCATTGATACTGGAAACACCGGGGATGAACCGTATTTGTTAGATTTAGATTCAAAACAGTTGTTCACCAATGACAGAAACTTCGATTTGCAAAAGAAACTCGGCTACACGCGGGATTATGGACGCAATGAACTAAATCTGGAAAAGATTTGATGATAAACTGCAATCAGCGTGGAGGGAGGAATTCACGCCTCATACCATAACTAACTAGAAGAGAGAATTTCAATTTTACCCTTCACACGTAAAAAACGCATGCAATATGATAATTGGATCAACTTATTTTGTCCATTAGATCGGCTGAAATAAAGGGTGGAGATTAAGAAGGAAATTGAATTTAATAGGTAAAAAGGATTTGAATACAATCCTATATATATATATATATATATATATATATATAGGGGAGCGTTATTCTCCTTTTCACATCTTAGATCCTTTTTCCTTCTTAATATTACGCGTTAGATCTAAGGCATCAACGGATCAGATTGATTCTAGAAAACTGGTTCCGTGTTGCATTATAGAAGGTGGTTGTATGCATTATAGGGTTATTATTGACATTTGACGGAAAAGTAACTGCCACATTTTGGTATCTGCGAATAATGCACCACATGGTCACTAGTAATGCATATAATTGACTATATAATGCACATGTGAACTGCAATGCATACGAATAAGATGTACCATGTTATGATGTTTGGACACACGTTTCTTGTTTCCCCTAAGGGTTTAATAAGCTTAGGGGCTAGGGTGTAGTACGTAGACACGTATGTAATCTTCACATGGTAACGAGTAATGGATATAATTGACTATATAATGCACAATTTGTGAACTGCAATGCATACGAACAAGATGTGCTGTGTTATGATGTTTGACACACGTTTCTTGTTTCCCCTAAGGGTTTAATAAGCTTAGGGGCTAGGGTATAGTACGTAGCATTAATAACAAATTATAAAACGATACGAATAATTCACCAAATTGTCACGAGTAATGGATGTTATTAACTATATAATGCACAATATGTGAACTGCAATGCATACGAATAAGATGTACCATGTTATGATGTTTGACACACGTTTCTTGTTTCCCCTAAGGGTTTAATAAGCTTAGGGGCTAGGGTATAGTACGTAGACATTACTAACAAATTGTTGTTATTGGAATATACGTATGTGCATTATTTGGTTTAGGTAGTGCATTATGTAGCTGTTAATTGTCATTATCTCAGTATATTATGCATTATTAGAGGTATTGTGTATATGGGTTAATCAACGGATTGAAGATTACATACGTGCATTTAGTAATGTCTACGTACTATACCCTAGCCCCTAAGCTTATTAAACCCTTAGGGGAAACAAGAAACGTGTGTCAAACATCATAACATGGTACATCTTATTCGTATGCATTGCAGTTCACATATTGTGCATTATATAGTTAATAACATCCATTACTCGTGACAATTTGGTGAATTATTCGTATCGTTTTATAATTTGTTATTAATGCGTACGTACTATACCCTAGCCCCTAAGCTTATTAAAGCCTTAGGGGAAACAAGAAACGTGTGTCAAACATCATAACACCGCACATCTTGTTCGTATGCATTGCAGTTCACAAATTGTGCATTATATAGTCAATTATATCCATTACTCGTTACCATGTGAAGATTACATACATGTCTACGTACCATACCCTAGCCCCTAAGCTTATTAAACCCTTAGGGGAACAAGAAACGTGTGTCAAACATCATAACACAGGACATCTTGTTCGTATGCATTGCATTTCACATATTGTGCATTATATAGGCAATTATATGCATTACTCGTGACCATGTGGTGCATTATTCGTAGCGGTTTCCAGCCATTATTAGATTACTATTGTACCCTCATAATGCACAAAATAGGACAAATAATGCAACACGGGATTAATTACCCAATGTTGATCTTGACCGTCCATTTCTCTAATCTAATGGCTGATATTAAGAAGGAAAAAGGAGGAAATATAGGAAAAGGAAATGAATACATCCCTATATATATATATATATATATATATATATATATATATAGTAGTGGGCTTGTTCCTAGGCTTGAGGTGGATCAAGATAGATTGATTCAAGTAAATGAGCAAGATTGGTTTGGTGTGAGCCTCCATTTGCAAATTCCGCTTCACAAATCTTCCTCAATTTTGTTGCTTTTCTTGTAAGCTCTTGCCTCTGTGCACTCTCCAAATCCATAAACCTCTTGACAATCCCAGCAATCTCATCCCTCTTCTTCAAATTTGTGTCATCAAACTCCCTATCCAAAAACCTCCAACCAACTTTCCAATCTTCAACAATGGCCTTGGCATCAGAGGTCTGGTCCATAATGATAGGAAAAGTAAGAACAGGCACGCCCGCCAGCAGTGCCTCCTTAGTCTAGTTCCATCCACAGTGCGACAGGAACCCCCGACAGAAGGATGAGAGAGCACTCTTAGCTGATCGCACCACTCAACCAGCACGCCCCTTTCCCCACACATCTTCAGTGATGATTGCGCGAATTTCTGATGTTAGTAAATGCTGGTAGAGAATGAAGACTACGACACAAAGAATTTACGTGGTTCGATTTACTGAAGTAAATCTACGTCCACGGGAAGAAGGGAGGGCAAGATTGTATTGCTTGATCTGGGATTACAGCTTACAACACAGACTTGCTATATGGTATTTTATCTCTAGAGAGCTTAACCCTGTCTATCTGATCTAAGTCCTATTTATACATTGAACTAGGATCGTGGTTTGCAGCCCCACTAACAAGATCGTGGGTGAGCAATAACTGCTCAATAACTGCTTCGTACCACTAAATAGATCGTGGGTATAGTGGAGGTCGTGGAGGCCTTTCATGAGTCCACTAACTCCTAGTTCGGTCGAATGCTGAGACCGAACTGCTGGACTTTACCGATCAGCTCTTGCCGATCTGAGAGGAGAGCTTGACTGGTCGGCTTTTACCGAGCTGTAGGCTGAGTCCGAACTCTTTGGTCGTGCCGAACTCTTTGGTGCCGAACAGATACTCTTTCTTGGGCTCTGGGCTGATGGGCCGTCACTGTTATTGGGCTTGCCATTAGGGTTTAGTTCGTACCCCATCACTACCCCCCCCGAAAAGCGAAGTGAATCACTTCGGCGAGGTGAGTCACTTCGGCATTCTGGATAACGGTAAGGGGGAGGCTGACGTCAGGGGGTGTGCCTTGCGCGTGCCTGCATTAAATGCGACAGTAAAATCCGGCCGTTGAATCCTGAAAAGGTGGGATTCGAAACAGCGCAACGATTTCGAAATCTTTCCCGAATCTGATAAATATGCTCTTTCTTCCTCATTTGAACACTTTTGCTGTTGCGTCTTCTATACTCTCTCTTTCTCGAGAAATTTTCTTCTGCTTTCAAGAGCTTCTTCAGACTTTCTTCACGTTCAAAAAGTAAGAAAAATGTCTTCTTCTTCTTCTTCGGAGTCGGGTAGCGGTAGGAAAGGCGGTAAGGGGTCTTCTGGCCGGAAAGAGTCCGGGGAGAAGACCGTAGAGTATTTCCATAGTATTTTGAGTAAGGATACTGTGATATCCCTACCCGAAAAATACTTTTTTCCTGGGGGGAAGGCGGTGGTACCTGACGGTGATCATAGGGCTGACTCCCCGCCGGAGGGTTACGCCACCGTGTACGAGGCCAGCTTAGAATGCGGGCTTCGTTTCCCCCTCCCTTCTGCCTTTATAGATTTACTAGATTTTTTTCAGCTTCCTTTAGGCCAGGTGACTCCGAACTCTTGGAGGCACTTGTCGGCCTTCGCTGCCGAACTCCGTAAGTTAGGAAGGGATTTGTCTTTGAAGGCGATCCTTAAATTCTTTCAATTTAAGAGGAAGGGGTCTTGGTTTTACTTGATCCCTGTACAGCCCTTTAGGGCCTTTTGTAAAACGAAGTGGCCGAAGTGGCAAAACCGCTTCTTCTACTATGATAGGACCGCGGCTCCTAGTTTTCCCTGGAGAGGGCCGAAGTCCGTTATCCGTCATCCTCGGCCTGAACCGTTGGACGAGCTCGATGGCGAGCTCAACAAGATTCCCATAGTTAGGAAACAATACACGGAGTCTGAGCTCGTCAAGGGCGACGTCGTGTTCGACATCTCGTCTTCGGACGAAGAGGCCGATGGTGAGGATTTCTCTTTATCTTTATGCTCTACTGCTTTAACGAAGAAAATCTGACTTTGCTTTCTTGCTTTTTGGCAGTGTACATGCTGAATAAGGCTATCCGAAAGTCCTCCGAGCTTGTGGAGCCGGAGAGGCAGAGAGCCCCTCGCTCGGCGTCTGAAGCCGAGAAGAATCCGAAGAGGCAAAAAACCTCTTCTTCGGATCCGAAAGTGCCGGAGTCGTGTTCGGCTAAAGGGAAGGGGAAATTTCATGAGTCCCCAAGAGTGCCGGGGAAAGACCTGGTCATCTCCGAGGTGGTTGCAGACATCCCGGAACACGTCCCTGAGCCTTTTCAATGGCCGACGAATTTTGTGGAGGTAAGCTTTCTGACTTGGCTTCTTTTCCACATTTTTTGATGGCCATTCTGTTGAGTTTTTTCCTTGTTCATCTTCAGAGAGCCAAGCTCGTCTCCGTGGAGCTCTCCAAAGCATCCCACGACTACGAGGAGATGCAGAAGAAGTTGCTTCTTGCTCGTAGTCTGGCCGAACAGGCTGAGGCCAAATTTGAGAGGGCCCGAGCTGCTAGGATCTCGGCTCAGGATGAAGCCCGGTCAGCCAAAAACCAGCTCATCATCCTGCAAGAGCAGACGAAGCACCGGGAGGCTCAGAAGGAGGCTGCCGCCGTGGCTGCCCAGGGGGAGGCTCTCCGTGTTTACACGGAGAAACTCTTTTTGAGCAGCCAGTTCTCGGCCTTTGTCGGTAGTCTGGTAAGGCTAATTACCGATAAGGGCGAGCAGGGGGCCGACGTCGTGCTGCCTCTGTACAGCCGAGAGATAGCTGCTCGGCTTCAGAATCTGCCGCTCCTTGAGGAGCTCGCTTCATCCTCGGTCCTGCTTTCTGCAGACCGAGTCCGGAGTTGTCGAGCTGATCGGGACGAGAACCTGGAGGCTATCTTTGCCTCCGTGGGACCCGTTTCACCCGCTTCGACTTACAACGGAGAGGGTGAGGCCGAGCCGCTGGAGCTGGAGGCCGAAGTCGAGCGGGCCGGGCATCCGGAGAAGGAAGCCGATCAGGAGGCGGAGGCGAGGCCGGCAGGATGCGAGGCCGAGGCTGAGGTAGCTCAGGAGAAAGAAGCTGAACCAGACCGAGGATCCGGAGACGAAGCTGGCGGAGTATGATTTCGTCTCCCTTCTCTTAGTCTAGTTTCTTCCTTGTAAAATGGCCTTGAAGCCCTCCTAGTGTAAAAAATTTTCCTTGTGAATGAAAAATTCTCTACACTTGTCTTCGTATAGCTTTTCGTACTCGCCTTTATTCCTGTTGTATTTTACTATCTGCTCGGTACAGCTGCCGAACTAATATAGCTGCTTTGTACTCAAGGAGATGGAGATACTTCACTGGAAACGGCTGTACTCTTCGGCTTTAGACGAAGCTGAGAAAAGAGCTATAGCCGATCAGACGAAGAATGACGAGCTTCTGGCTCGTTTAGTGAAGCTGGAGGCCGATAATAAGGACTTAGAGTCCGATAAGAAGGATCTGGAGGCCGAGCTGAATACGACCATTGCTGAGAGGACTGCGTACGAGGATTACATCCGTGTGCGCGGGGGAGTGACCATATCAGATGTTCAGAGTCGAGTTGACGAACTGTGGGAGGAATATCATGTACTCCGGAGGAACAATGCGCTGGAGAGCTCGGCTTGCCAACAAGTTGTGAAATCATTACGGCGCTGGGCTTCTCGGTACGACATCATTCTTTCCCGGCGTCCCGCAATCGAGAGATTCCTTAGGCATTTCCCGCCAACAGATGCTCGCACTCCAGATCAAGCCTCTGGTTCCCTTGTTCAAAATCCTACTCCAAGTCAACAACGAACTCCGGAACAGCCGGAAACGTCAAGACGAGAACGGGCTCAGGAGCAACCGGAATCGTCAAGACAGGGACGGACTGAAATTCGCCGAGGAGTTGTGACTATGAGCGAGCAAGATCAGCAGATGCTTATTGCAGAGACTCTTCATCGCCGAGGGGTTAGAGCTTCTGGGGCTCGCGGAAGAGGTGTTGGGTCGAGGATAGCATCTCGTCGACCTGCTTATTCTTCATCTGCTCGGAACAACCGAACTCGGCTTCCAGAGGATTTTGCAGATAGGTGGCTTAACTTCAGCAACCCTGGACAGTAGAATAGTCCTTTG
Source organism: Salvia splendens (assembly GCF_004379255.2). NCBI lineage: Eukaryota > Viridiplantae > Streptophyta > Magnoliopsida > Lamiales > Lamiaceae > Salvia > Salvia splendens. The sequence goes on from NC_056033.1 coordinate 13,947,313, forward strand.
TAATAGCGTAACGCCATTTTGTAGGGTAGCTGAGTTGTATGCCGAACAAGATTTGAAAAATGAAATTTTGTTTTCGCTTCTAACACTGTATTTACAGCTTAGCGAAAAAATTTCATCGTACTTGTCCTCGGTCTTATGAAGTAAACTTCTTTGACCGGACTTGGTCCTTGGTCTTATGAAGTAAACTTCTTTGACCGGACTTGGTCCTTGGTCTGATGAAATAAACATCTTTGACCGGACTCGTCTTTGGTCTGATGAAATAAACATCTTTGACCGGACTCGTCTTTGGTCTGATGAAATAAACATCTTTGACCGGACTCGTCTTTGGTCTGATGAAATAAACATCTATGACCGGACTCGTCTTTGGTCTGATGAAATAAACATCTTTGACCGGACTCGTCTTTGGTCTGATGAAATAAACATCTTTGACCGGACTCGTCTTTGGTCTGATGAAATAAACATCTTTGACCGGACTCGTCTTTGGTCTGATGAAATAAACATCTTTGACCGGACTCGTCTTTGGTCTGATGAAATAAACATCTTTGACCGGACTTGGTTTGTGTTCTAATTTGGCGATTTTTGTCGCCGGGATCGAACTTTCCCTTGTCCTAATTCGGCGAGTTTTATCGCGTGGATCGGACTTTCCCAGTTAACCGAAGTGGTCTTATGCAGTAAACCTCTTTGACCAGACATGGTCGTCCCCGGTCTTATGAGGTAAACTTCTTTGACCGAACTTGGTCGTCCTAATTCGGCGAGGTTTATCGCGTGGATCGGACTTTCCCTTATTGCAGTTTGTTTCAGACGAAGTGCTTATTTCTTAAGCCGAATTGTGGTCTTGTATCTTCCTGAGAAGCTTGGACTCACAATCGTTGGCTTATTGCAGTTCGTTTCAGACGAAGTGCTTGTTAAGCTGAATTGTGGTCTTGTATCCTCCTTAGAAGCTTGGACTCACAATCGTTGGCTTATTGCAGTTCGTTTCAGACGGACTGCTTGTTAAGCTGAATTGTGGTCTTATATCCTCCTTAGAAGCTTGGACTCACAATCGTTGGCTTATTGCAGTTCGTTTCAGACGGACTGCTTGTTAAGCTGAATTGTGGTCTTATATCCTCCTTAGAAGCTTGGACTCACAATAGTCTTTAATAATCGATCTAAAAAGGGGATCAGTCTTTAAAGAACGATATACCTTGGTACCATTTGTAAGAGACGACAAGCACATAGAGACAAAACACATAGAGAAAAAATGAAAAAGATGAAGGAAAAAAACTTCAAACTTTTTTTTTAAAAAAACGACAAGTAAAAGGTACAAGTAAGAAACAAACAAATAAAAACATATACCCCTATGACCGAACTAGACACGAGACGGACTGACCGGACTTTTGTCTCTTACAAGTGGAACTTCTTGAGGTTGGAGACGTGCCATGTTCGGGGTACTTGTTCTCCTGACATGTGAGTCAATTTATAAGACCCTTTGCCGAGGACTTCTGACACCCGATATGGACCCTCCCATGTGGGTTCGAGTTTGCCCAGCTTTTCTGCTCGGCTTACTTCGTTGTTTCTCAAGACGAGATCTCCCACTTGAAATTGAAGCTTTTTCACCCTTTGGTTATAATACCGGGCTACTTGCTCCTTATACTTGGCTGCTTTTATGCACGCCAATTCTCTTCTTTCTTCGGCGAGATCTAGTTCTGCTCTCAGTCCGTCGTCATTCATTTCTGAGGAGAAATTTAGAGTTCGGGGACTGGGTACGCCGATCTCCACCGGAATTACGGCTTCAGTGCCGTACACCAGACTATACGGAGTTTCACCGTTGGAGGTTTTGGGTGTAGTTCGGTAGGACCATAGGACTTGAGGGAGATTTTCTACCCATTGTCCTTTGGCTTGTTCTAACCGAGCTTTTAACCCTTTCACCAGAATCCGGTTCGTTACTTCCGTTTGTCCGTTTGCTTGGGGGTGGGAGACCGAAGTGAACCGCTGTTGAATGTTCAGCTCTTGGCACCAATTCTTGAACGTCTTGTCGGTGAACTGAGTCCCATTATCCGAGATGAGGATGTGGGGTATGCCAAATCGGCACACTATGTTCTTCCAGACGAAGTCCAATGCCTTTGAGCTCGTTATCGTAGCTAATGGCTCAGCCTCCACCCACTTCGTGAAGTAGTCCACGGCAACGATAAGGAATTTCATTTGCCGAGGAGCTTGAGGAAGTGGTCCCACTATGTCTATGCCCATTGCATGAAAGGCCAAGGGCTTTGCATAGTGTATAGATCGGTCTGCGGCATCCTTGGGACATTTGCATGAATTTGGCACTTCGTACACTTCTTGACGAGCTGCACTGCCTCTTGTACCATGGTTGGCCAATAATATCCCCATCTCAGTACTTTTTTAGCTAAAGCTCTGGCTCCGATGTGGCTACCGCACGATCCTTCATGAACTTCTCTGAGGATGTAGTCCGTCTCTTCTGGTCCTACGCACCGCAATAACGGCTGAAGGTAAGACTTTCTAAAGAGGACTCCTTCATGAAGTTCGTACCGAAGTGCTCGGCACGTGATCTTCCGAGCTTCTCTCTTATCCTCGGGCAATTGTCCTTGATCCAGATACTGCAAGATCGGCGTCATCCAGTTCGGCGAGCTGGATACTGAGTGTACCTCGGCTTCATCAATGCTTCGGTGCATTAATTCTTCCGCCTTTGAGCTCGGATCTGAGGCCAACTTACTTAAGGTATCTGCTCGGCTATTTTCCGCTCTGGGAATGCGGATTATCCGAAAATAGGAGAAACTTCGGCTGATGCTTTGCGCTTTGTCCAAATACTTCTTCATTCTCTCGTCACGGGCTTCACTTGTACCCAACATGTGATTTACTATGACTTGTGAATCACAATGGACTTTGAGAGATTTGACGAGCAGACTTTGCGCTAACTGGAGTCCGGCCAGGAGGGCTTCGTACTCGGCTTCATTATTAGTAGTGGGGAATAGGAACCGAAGTGAGTAGGCTACCTCGTGTCCGTCGGGAGCGACAAGTAAAATACCAGCTCCACTTCCCATCTTGTTCGAAGCTCCATCTACGAACCCGCTCCAGCAGTCCGGCGGCTCTACTTCGGATTCCAAGGGCTGTGCTAGTTCGGCACTGGCAGAATTCTTCTGTTCGGCAATAACAGGAATTGCTTGATCGAACTTCGCTTCTGCAAGAAAATCTGCCAAGGCTTGTCCCTTGATGGCTTTCCGAGGTAGATATTCAATTGTGTGCTCTCCCAACTCTATAGCCCACTTGGCGATTCTGCCTGATGCTTCTGGTTTGGTCAACACTTGCCGAAGTGGCAGATCAGTTAAGACGCATACCTTGTGAGCATAGAAGTATGGCCGCAGTCTCCTTGCTGCATTTACTAATGCCAGAGCAATCTTTTCCAGAGGTTGATACCTGGTTTCTGGACCTCTTAATGCTCGGCTTGTAAAGTAGATGGGAAGCTGCTTTAGGCCTTCTTCTCGTACAAGCACCGCGCTGATAGTTTGATCCGATGCCGCTAAGTATAAGAATATTACTTCGGCTTCGGTTGGAGCAGAGAGAATAGGAAGCTCGACTAGATAACTTTTGAGCTCGTCAAAGGCCTTTTTCTGCTCGGCTCCCCACTCGAACTTTGGTGCCTTTTTCAACACCGTGAAGAACGGCAGTTGCTTTTCGGCTGCTTGAGAAAGGAATCGATTCAGTGCGGCTAGACATCCGGTTAGCCTTTGCACGTCATGTATGGACTTCGGCATCGCCATGTTTTGAACAACTTGAACTTTTGAGGGGTTTGCCTTGAGTCCGTCCTTTGAAACCCAACAACCCAGAAACTTTCCCGAATCTACCAAAAAGGTACACTTTTGGGGATTAAGTTTGAGGTTGGCTTTCTTGAGCACGTTGAGAGTGGACTTGAGGTTGTGCTCGTACTCCGAAGTGCTTTTGCTTTTGACGACTATATCGTCAACATACACTTCGACCTCCTTTCCAATCAGGTGCCGAAAAAGCTTGTCTACCATCCTTTGATAAGTGGCTCTGGCATTCTTTAAACCAAATGGCATCTTTTTATAAGCGAAAATGCCGAAATCAGTAATGAAGGCCGTTTTTGAAGCGTCAATCTCATCCATTAAAACTTGATGGTATCCTTTGTACAGATCAAGAAAACAAAAAATTTCAAAGCCTATCAAAGCTTCTACTTTTTTATCTATGTTCGGAAGGGGATAGCAATCTTTGGGACAGTGCTTATTTAGATCGGTGAAATCTATGCACATCCGCCATCCTCCTTCCTTTTTCTTGATCATGACAGGATTGGCCACCCACGAAGGATACTTCACTTCGAATAACACATCCGCCTTCAATAATTGACGGACTTCGTCATGGATGACTTGACTTCGTTCTGCCGCAAAGAGTCTTTGCTTCTGTTTTATCGGCCGGACTGAAGGATCAATATTTAACCGATGAGTGATTACCTCGGGGGGCACTCCGGTCATGTCCAACGGAGACCATGCAAAGACGTCTTTATACTCCTTGAGGAGCTGGATGGTTTTTTCCCGAAGTAGGGGCGTTCCCGCGAAGCCGATCTTAACCGTTCTGGATGGATCGTCTTCGTACAGCTGAACTGTCATCGAGTTCGGCTCCGGTATGACTTCGGTCATCGCCTCTGACTCCGGCTGCTGTGATTGCTATGCTTGGTGGTGCCGATCTGACTGCTCGGCACTTCTAAGCGCAATTTGCAGACATTCCTTTGCTCTCTTTTGGTCACCTCGGATGACCGCTATCCCTCCTTTAGTAGGGATCTTGATGGTGAGGTGATAAGTGGAGCAAACGGCCCGAACTGTGTTGAGCCAGTCTCTTCCCAGGATGATGTTGTACGGGGACCGAGCTTTCACCACGAAAAACTCAATCATCGTACTGGAGCTAGTAGGCGCTTTCCCCACCGTGATCGGAAGGCTGATAATACCTTCAGGGCGGGTGTCCTCTTGGGCGAAGCTCTTCAGGGGAAGCGGAGCCGGACTGAGCCGAGCTGGGTCCACTTCTAGTTTGTCAAAGCACTCTTTAAAAAGAATGCTAACCGACGCTCCTGTATCCACAAACACCCTGTGGATCAGTTTGTTTGCCACTCCGGCTTGGATGACAATGGCGTCTTGGTGAGGAGAGATGGCCGGGACGGGATCAGCAGCCGAGAACGTAATCACTTCGTCCTGCTTCAGCCTTTTATGCGTTGGCTCCTCTCGATTGGAGCCTCTGCGCTCTGACTTTAGGGACGACTTGGTCTTCCCGGCAGGGAGCGCGTCAATAGTCTGGATTACTCCATCATATTGCGGCTCGTCATCGTCTTCGGGACCCGGCTGCCTTTTCGGATCCTGAGGAGCGCAGTTCGCACCACTCTGCTTTTTATTCTTTTTTGGCTGCTTGCTTTGGTATTTTTTCAATGTCCCTGCCTTCACAAGAACATCGATACCTGCAGCCAAGTTTCTGCACTCCTCAGTATCGTGACCGTGGTCTTGATGGTAGGAGCAGTAGCTATCCTGTGGTCGGCGCGCGGCTGATTTCGTCATCCGCTTTGGCTTTTCGAATAGGTCAGAGTGCAGTTCGAAAATTTCCGCTCTCGGCTTGTTCAGCGGTACGAACTGAGCGGGCGGATTCTCGGGATTGAGACGAGGTCCCAATCTGTCTTGCACCGGAGCCCTTTGAATTCTTTCAAATGGAGTCCGGCGAGGATGCCCCTGATCGCTATGATCGGGCTTCCTTCTGTCTCCTCGGGTCGATGAGCTGTCTAACGACCGTTTGCGACGGTCTGCCTCATCGGCCCGGGAGTACTGGTCCGCAATGTCCCACATTTCCTGAGCTGTCTGCGGACCGCACTCAACGAGCTTCCTGTAGAGAGCTCCGGGCAGGATTCCATTTTGGAATGCCGAGATGACAAGCAGATCGTTGAGATCGTCTACTTGCAGGCATTCCTTGTGGAATCTTGTCATAAAGTCGCTGATTTTTTCGTCGCGACCTTGACGAATGGAAAGCAGCTGAGCCGAAGTGATTCGGGCTTCCGCTTTCTGAAAGAACCTCCTGTGGAAGGCATCCATTAGATCTCGGTAAGATCTGATGCTGCCCTGGGGGAGGCTATCGAACCACCTTCTCGCGTTCCCGATGAGCAGCTCGGGAAACAGCTTGCACATGTGGACCTCGTTGAGACCCTGGTTCGCCATGTTATATTGATAGCGCCCCAAGAAATCGTGAGGGTCCACGAGCCCGTCATAAGTCATCGACGGAGTTCGGTAGTTCTGTGGTAGGGGAGTTCGGGTGATGTCGTCCGAGAACGGAGTCTTCAGTGCTCCGTACACGGCGAATCCGATATCTCGTCGGTATGGAGGAGATTGAGTTCTCCTGTGATTCCGGTACCGAGGAGGAACTGGAACATGTTGGGGACGGGGATTCTTTCTCCTGGGAGATGCGACACTACTGCGGTAGTGACTTTCTTGTGCGGAGGGAGAAGGAGAATCCGTCGTTTTCGTCTCCGGCTGCTTTTGGTTTTTTCGCAGGAAGGTTAAGAATTCCTCCTGCTTCGCCGCCAAAAACTGCTTGACAGCCTCATTCAAATCGGGCTGCTGGGAAGACTCAGTGGGACGATTTTTGGAGCGGCTTGTTCCTTCGCCATGAGAACTGGTGGTGGATTTATCCCTAGGCTGTTTTCCAGACCTATGGGATGGATTGGCTTCCTCCTGGTTCTCACGGGCAGGAATACGGGTACTCTGCGATCTGGTATGCATTTTTTGGGTGGAAAAAATGGATCAAAAATTCGCTTTATCACAAATTTTGTTCTCTGTTTCCCACAGACGGCGCCAGTGATGATTGCGCGAATTTCTGATGTTAGTAAATGCTGGTAGAGAATGAAGACTACGACACAAAGAATTTACGTGGTTCGATTTACTGAAGTAAATCTACGTCCACGGGAAGAAGGGAGGGCAAGATTGTATTGCTTGATCTGGGATTACAGCTTACAACACAGACTTGCTATATGGTATTTTATCTCTAGAGAGCTTAACCCTGTCTATCTGATCTAAGTCCTATTTATACATTGAACTAGGATCGTGGTTTGCAGCCCCACTAACAAGATCGTGGGTGAGCAATAACTGCTCAATAACTGCTTCGTACCACTAAATAGATCGTGGGTATAGTGGAGGTCGTGGAGGCCTTTCATGAGTCCACTAACTCCTAGTTCGGTCGAATGCTGAGACCGAACTGCTGGACTTTACCGATCAGCTCTTGCCGATCTGAGAGGAGAGCTTGACTGGTCGGCTTTTACCGAGCTGTAGGCTGAGTCCGAACTCTTTGGTCGTGCCGAACTCTTTGGTGCCGAACAGATACTCTTTCTTGGGCTCTGGGCTGATGGGCCGTCACTGTTATTGGGCTTGCCATTAGGGTTTAGTTCGTACCCCATCATTCAGTAACCGAGCCGCCTCTCGTCTAGCCACCCACAAGAACCTAACACCGCTCTCGTGCAACCCTGCAGCAATCTCATCCATCTGGGCAGCTGAGATATGCAAGAAACTACATAGGGAGATGTACAACACTGAGCTTGGTGGCTGGTGGTCTAGCCATCTCAAGTAGTCATCGGCGGCTGCGGCCGCGCGACTGCTCGTTTTCAATTCTCTGAGCCTAGAATATACTGCAATGGGGCCCATGGTGTGGATTGATAATGAAGATTTCTGCCTCAGAGCACCGATAACTTGGGATTCTAGGTGGTAATAGGATGCGAAAATGAGGTGTTTTGCGTTGGAGTCTTTGGGTAATATTTGTATGAGATTTGGCATGGATTCCTGGTCTCTTATGACTAGTGGGAGATCAGCAACACGAACTGGTGGGAGCCCCAGAATATAGTCCACAACCGCTTCTCCATTAACTGTGGAAAATACATGATGTCAGTTTCTAGATTATTTGAGGACACTTTGACTCAGACAACTCTATAGATGAAATTTATAAAAAAGTTAGTCGAATGCCTACTACATCCCTCCGTTCCATTAAATATAAAATATTTTTGTTCTGTACATGTTTTAGGAAAATAATATTCTCTTTGTTTCAAGGAAGATGACCCCTTACTTGGCGACACAAGATTTTGCATGGTTTTATTTTTGTGTGTTAGGTATAGAGATAAATAAGTTTATATTTTTAGTAATAGATCATCTTGAGTGAGAAAAACTAAAAAAGAAAGTGGGTAATCTTCGGTGGAACAGATAAATAATAAATATGAGTAGTTAAAGTCGAGAAAAACGTAAAGTAAAAAGATAATAATGTAGAAGAGACTCTCCTCTACACTATTCTCTCTCTTACTTTACTTTTTCATCACTTTAACTATCTATTACTATCATTTTTCTAAAACATGGACAAATAGGAAATGTTTCATATTTAATGGACATATGAAGTATTTTTTATGTAGAGTACTAATTTAGTACTCCCCTCATTCCATAGTAGCGAAGTCATTTTACTATTTTGGTACGTTCTATAGTAGTAAAGTCTTTTCCATTTTTAGTAAAAGTTAACGCATTTCTTCTTTTTACTTTTCCCTCTTTCTTACTTTATCTACACTCTTACTTTATTATCTTTTTATTTAATAAATTACACATCATTTTTTAATCTCCTTATTGGAAAGAAATGTCTCCACTATTATGAAATGGAGGGAATAAAATGCGAATGTATTGAGTTAGCAAAGTGAGTATGAGGTGCATTTACTAAAAATATTAAATGTTTTTTAGGACGGAGGGAGTAGAGGGAGAAAATTTGTGATATTACTCTGTATTCAAATAATAAAATGTAGACTATAGATTGGTAGACAATTCAAAACGAAATACTCCCATCTTTCTTGCTAGTCTGAACTAAATTCATTCTTTCATCATCTTTGCTAATCAATCAATTAATCATCCCCCTTATGTCAACTTTCATCATCTTTGCTAATCAATCAATTAATCATCCCCCTTATGTCAACTTTATGATTTATTCTGATCTTCCAAATCCATGCTTATTTTCTATTCTGCGGCACTCACATAATTATATCAGTATACACATGAAATAAGAAATAACAATACTAAAACTTAATCGGAAACGAATAGTTATACTTGTATATGTTGAAAACGAGTGAGCAAAAAAATGAAACCTGACCAATCAACGGGGTAGTGGCCGTTCTGCACCAGAAGGTCAAAATGGTAAAACATAATTATATGCACTATCAAACTAAAGATCGTGCAAGTTAAGTGTCGAAAAACTCGATACTCAACTTGAGGGGGGGTGTTGGAATAAGGAAATCAATTAATTGGATAACAAGAAGGCAAGAGATGAAGTTATGGCAAGAATAAAGAAGAAAATCAATTAAAGATTATGGAAAATCAATTGAAAATGATATTAGTATAATTAGAATATATTTTCCAAGTATAGTTAGAATTAGAGCCTATAAAAGGTTGTGTAACTATTGAGAGAATTAATTCAAGTCATTCACAATGTAGTCTTTAAAGTTCTCCCCGTCTTTTACTTTCTGCAATAGTCTTTTATTTTCCGCATTGTATTTCTAACATGGTATCAGAGCAGCTAACGATCCTTCCTTAGTTTGTTCAAAAACAAAATCTTCCTTTCAATCGGGGGAACCCAAAAATCACAAAAAAGGTTGTGCCAAAGTTCTCCAGCTCATATTTTTGTTCAAGAAATCAAGAGAGAAGGAAACAATTCCAAGTTCCTATCAAGTTTTGAGAGAAATGGGCTGCCAAGACGAAGAACGTCTGGCAGCGGCTGCCCGAACTGATCTGGACAGCAGCAACAGGGTGACCTCAGCGAGGTCCAGCAGCGGTTGGACGTCCTCGCGCCTCCAGCGCTGGAAACTCCGGTCGACGGTGACTCCAGCAGCGGCTGCTCAGCTCCGACCGACGGCGAACAGTACCACGGATAGATGACGGCACAGACCGCAAACAACGTGATGATGGCCTCTCTTATCAAAACTGCGGAGTAGCCAACGAACAACTAGCAAGAAAGATTCGATTGGACGTCAGTGGGGCGCCGATAAGGAGATGGCAACGAGCAATAGAGATCTAAGAGAAGAAGGTAAGAAGACTCCGAAAGTGAAGATGTCGGACAGCCATAGCAGGCCAGTCTGTTTCTCCATAGAAGAGATGATGGCTCCAAAGATGGAGATAATGAATCATCCAGCCGAGGGGAGAGAAATCAAACAGCTGAACAATTCTTCTTCGAACAGAGGAAAGAACTGATGCTGTCAAAAAGGCCGCAGAGTAGCAGCCCAACCAAGCCATCTTTCACAATCTTACAAACATAAAAAATGGAAAAAGAGAATTCGATGAATCGTCTGGCGAGGGGGAGACGACAAATACTGGCAAACGATTCATCACGCCTAGAAGAATGCCGAGAAGAGAGCAGGACAGTATGTACCACCGAAAGAAGAGCCGAGGCTGTAGCAGCCCAACCAAGAGATCAAGAGTGTCCGAGATGGAGACGCCAAAAGGGAAAGAGTTTGTTGGCGGTCACCGATAGAGCGCCGCAGCCCAACCGCCGTCAAGAGAAGAAAACAGCGGAGGAGTTCTCGGTTTGTCCGGTAGAGGGGGTGAGGAAGTAACCTACCGGAAGATTCATCTCCAATTGAATGGCGTGAGAGAAGCTCGCAAGGCAAAGAAGTTGACGAATTGCCCGGCCAAGGAGAGTGTGTCTGACCGAACAATTCATCACCAAATTGAGTAGAGAATCTCTGTGATAGGAAAAAAGCAAATCGAAAAAGGAAACTCAAATCTCTTTTGAGAGACCAAACAGCATGCACGTGTCGGCTTCAAGTAGAATCCGTCACAGGGGGAGAGACTGTCACCGGAAAGTTGGGGACCGACCATGGTGGATATAGTACATTACAACCGAGAAGGAGTCGATAATAGGAAGAACCCTGTTGATTTTTGGAGAGATAAAAAGTTGTGGCTGTTGGTGTCGAGGAGGATGCCGTGATGGAGACGAGAGGAGAAAGGAGGCGGGTGTTGACGTCTTCTCAATTGAGTATTTCCAAAAAAAACAAATTGGGCATAGTGTTATTGGGCTCAAGAAGAAAAAAAATGAAAATAATGGGCTCATAGTTTGAGCTGGAATGGGCTGGGAATGGTCCTCCAAATTAAGCTTTGGGCTGCAAATTAAATTTAGTCCAAAGGTGAATGACCTCATCGACACGAGTAAAAACTGTCAGTCAGAAATGTGAATGAGCTCCTCGACACGAGTAAAGACTGTCAGTCATAAAAATAATGAAGTGGCTCCTTGATATGAGCAAAAACTGTCTAGATTAGCTCCTTGACAAGAGTCAAAACTGTCTGAATTAGCTCATCAACAAGAGTCAAAACTGTTTGAATTAGCTCCTCGACAAGAGTCAAAACTGTCTAAGATGGCTCCTAGATATGAGTTAAAACTATCTAAGATGGCTACTGGATACGAGCTAAAACTATCTAAGATAGCTCCTAAATATGAGTAAAAACTGTTTAGACAAAGCTCCCGGACACGAGTTAAAACTGTCTAGATTGGCTCCTTGACACGAGTTAAAACCGTCAACAAAAATTGAAGAGCTCCTTGATAAGAGCCTAAACTTTCAATGAAGAAAAATTGTAGAGCTCCTTGAAACGAGTCTAAACTTTCAATAACTCTTTGATACGAGTATATATTATCAATGATGAATTGAAGAAGCTCTATGATACAAGCATAAACTGTCAATGGAAATTGAAGAACTCTTAAATGCGAGTATAAACTATTTATCAAACTAAAGATCGTGCAAGTTAAGTGTCGAAAAACTCGATACTCAACTTGAGGGGGAGTGTTGGAATAAGGAAATCAATTAATTGGATAACAAGAAGGCAAGAGATGAAGTTATGGCAAGAATAAAGAAGAAAATCAATTAAAGATTATGGAAAATCAATTGAAAATGATATTAGTATAATTAGAATATATTTTCCAAGTATAGTTAGAATTAGAGCCTATAAAAGGTTGTGTAACCATTGAGAGAATTAATTCAAGTCATTCACAATGTAGTCTTTAAAGTTCTCCCCGTCTTTTACTTTCTGCAATAGTCTTTTATTTTCCGCATTGTATTTCTAACATGGTATCAGAGCAGCTAACGATCCTTCCTTAGTTTGTTCAAAAACAAAATCTTCCTTTCAATCGGGGGAACCCAAAAATCACAAAAAAGGTTGTGCCAAAGTTCTCCAGCTCATATTTTTGTTCAAGAAATCAAGAGAGAAGGAAACAATTCCAAGTTCCTATCAAGTTTTGAGAGAAATGGGCTGCCAAGACGAAGAACGTCTGGCAGCGGCTGCCCGAACTGATCTGGACAGCAGCAACAGGGTGACCTCAGCGAGGTCCAGCAACGGCTGGACATCCTCGCGCCTCTAGCGCTGGAAACTCCGGTCGACGGTGACTCCAGCAGCGGCTGCTCAGCTCCGACCGACGGCGAACAGTACCACAGATAGATGACGGCACAGACCGCAAACAACGTGATGATGGCCTCTCTTGTCAAAACTGCGGAGTAGGCAATTAACAACTAGCAAGAAAGAGTCGATTGGACGTCGGTGGGAGCGCCGATAAGGAGATGGCAGCGAGCAAGAGAGATCTAAGAGAAGAAGGCAAGAAGACTTCGAAAGTGAAGATGTCGGACATCCATAGCAGGCCAGTCTGTTTCTCCATAGAAGAGATGATGGCTCCAAAGATGGAGATACTGAATCATCCAGTCGAGGGAAGAGAAAGCAAACAGCTGAACAATTCTTCTTCGAACAGAGAAAAGAACCGATGCTGTCAAAAAGGCCGCAGAGTAGCAGCCCAACCAAGCCATCTTTCACAATCTTACAAACATAAAAAATGGAAGAAGAGAATTCAATGAATCGTCTGGCGAGGGGGAGACGACAAACACTGGCAAACGATTCATCACGCCTAGAAGAATGCCGAGAAGAGAGCAGGACAGTATGTACCACCGAAAGAAGAGCCGAGGCTGTAGCAGCCCAACCAAGAGATCAAGAGTCTCCGAGATGGAGACGCCAAAAGGGAAAGAGTTTGTTGGTGGTTACCGATAGAGCGCCGCAGCCCAACCGCCGTCAAGAGAAGAAAACATCGGAGGAGTTCTCGATTTGTCCGGTAGAGGGGGTGAGGAAGTAACCTACCGGAAGATTCATCTCCAATTGAATGGCGTGAGAGAAGCTCGCCAGGCAAAGAAGTTGACGAATTGCCCGGCCAAGGAGAGTGTGTCTGACCGAACAATTCATCACCAAATTGAGTAGAGAATCTCCGAGATAGAAAAAGAAGCAAATCGAAAAAGGAAACTCAAATCTCTTTTGAGAGACCAAACAGCTTGCATGTGTCGGCTTCAAGTAGAATCCGTCACAGGGGAGAGACTGTCACCGGAAAGTTGGGGACCGACCATGGTGGATATAGTACATTACAACCGAGAATGAGTCGTCGATAATAGGAAGAACCCTGTTGATTTTTGGAGAGATGAAAAGTTGTGGCTGTTGGTGTCGAGGAGGACGCCGTGATGGAGACGAGAGGAGAAAGGATGCGGGTGTTGACGTCTTCTCAATTGAGTATTTCCAAAAAAAAACCAAATTGGGCCTAGTGTTATTGGGCTCAAGAAGAAAAAAAATGAAAATAATGGGCTCATAGTTTGAGCTGGAATGGGCTGGGAATGGTCCTCCAAATTAAGCTTTGGGCTGCAAATTAAATTTAGTCCAAAGGTGAATGACCTCCTCGACACGAGTAAAAACTGTCAGTCAGAAATGTGAATGAGCTCATCGACACGAGAAAAGACTGTCAGTCATAAAAAAAATGAAGTGGCTCCTAGTTATGAGCAAAAACTGTCTAGATTAGCTCATTGACAAGAGTCAAAACTGTCTGAATTAGCTCCTCGACAAGAGTCAAAACTGTTTGAATTAGCTCCTCGACAGGAGTCAAAACTGTCTAAGATGGCTCCTAGATATGAGTTAAAACTATCTAAGATGGCTCCTGGATACGAGCTAAAACTATCTAAGATAGCTCCTAAATATGAGTAAAAACTATTTAGACAAAGCTCCCGGACACGAGTTAAAACTTTCTAGATTGGCTCCTTGACACGAGTTAAAACCGTCAACAAAAATTGAAGAGCTCCTTGATAAGAGCCTAAACTTTCAATGAAGAAAAATTGAAGAGCTCCTTGAAACGAGTCTAAACTTTCAATAACTCTTTGATACGAGTATATATTATCAATGATGAATTGAAGAAGCTCTATGATACAAGCATAAACTGTCAATGGAAATTGAAGAACTCTTAAATGCGAGTATAAACTATTTATCAAACTAAAGATCGTGCAAGTTAAGTGTCGAAAAACTCGATACTCAACTTGAGGGGGAGTGTTGGAATAAGGAAATCAATTAATTGGATAACAAGAAGGCAAGAGATGAAGTTATGGCAAGAATAAAGAAGGAAATCAATTAAAGATTATGGAAAATCAAATAAAAAGGATATTAGTATAATTAGAATATATTTTCCAAGTATAGTTAGAATTAGAGCCTATAAAAGGTTGTGTAACCATTGAGAGAATTAATTCAAGTCATTCACAATGTAGTCTTTAAAGTTCTCTCCATCTTTTACTTTATGCAATAGTCTTTTATTTTTCGCATTGTATTTCTAACATCACCACCACGGTTATGTGGACGTCGGAGCTCCGATCGGCCATGGCTGTGCACAGGCTGAGCACGGGTTGATGTGGTCGCACCCAAGGTACGGCATCACCACCACGTGGCGCGATGGGATTGGCTGGTTGCAGACCGGAGAGATGGTTGCGTCGTATCAAGCAATTACTCTGGCTATAACCTTATTGAGTGGGGGAATATAAAGGAGTTACTCTCTTAGTGCGGAATTGAATATCATATATATATATATATGGTTGTATTATATACCAAACTAGTTTTAAACAATAAAAGCCAAACACATCATTATATAATAATGCAGAGTTCATTACAACTTTATTTGTAGTTCATTATAGGGAATTATAAGATTTAAAAAAAATGACATCATCATGCATAATTTAGAAATCTGAAGTTCATTATATGTTTGTTATTAGTTACTCCATGTTATCATATAATGATGTTGTTCGGCGTTTAAGGTTTAAGAGTGGTTCGGTATTGATCACAATCCTATATATATATATATATATATACACATCATTATATAATAATGCAGAGTTCATTACAACTTTATTTGTAGTTCATTATAGGGAATTATAAGATTTAAAAAAAATGACATCATCATGCATAATTTAGAAATCTGAAGTTCATTATATGTTTGTTATTAGTTACTCCATGTTATCATATAATGATGTTGTTCGGCGTTTAAGGTTTAAGAGTGGTTCGGTATTGATCACAATCCTATATATATATATATATATATATATATATATATATATATATATATATATATATATATATATATAGGGTTTTGATCTATGCAAAACTAGATTTAAATACAGAAACGCAGAACAATATCATAATTAGGGCACTTTTAGGTCATAATTAGGTAATTTTTAGGTCATGCTAACAAAGCATGACCTAAAACGATCTTAACATGACATTAAACCCAAATATTATAATATGACCTAAAATTGCTTAATTATGGCCTTCCGTGTTTTTGGTTAATTATTGACCATTAGATCATCTAATCCTAGGGCCAAGATTTGGTCTGCATTTCTGGATTTAAACACATACTTATTTTGATCATCTCCCTATATATATAGGTCCATGATCAATTGAGATTTTTTAAGCTAATTGAGAAATGAGATGCAATCTCAGCCACTCATTTTTATTAAATGAGTGGTCTAGATTTTGCCACACAAAAAATATTTTTAAATTAATTTATTATGAAAGGGTATAATGGTAATTTTAAGGTAATTAAAATTCAGCAACTCTCATCTCTTGCTCTATGCTTCTCGATCTCTCTCTCCATCTCTGAGGGGTTCCTTCCATACGCTTCAGTACACAAAATTGCACCTCCAATTCGAGCCCCCTCTCATCTCATGATTGTATTCCTCCATCAGATTGAGAATTGGAGATCAGAAAATACAGAAAATTGAGAAGAAGATGAAAATTGAAACCCTAGGTAGAATCTGAACGCCGTAGAATGTGCAGCAGCTGCCTATCGAGATCGGTGAAACCGAATTTCCGACGAGTCTGGGTGCGGAGTACAAATTTGAAGGCGTGGAGAGAGGATCGGAGTCTGATAAGCTCGATTCAGGCGGAATTGGAGGCGTGAATGAATATTCGGTGCTGGATAATGTCAGCGGCACCGACGATTCCATGTGTAATAAGGAGAACGAGTGCGTTGCGGTGGCGAAATCGATGTTGAGTGCTGCTGAGATTAGTGATGGAGTGATTTTCGTGAAGCCGCTGGCTTCTGCGAGGTTTACTCACCGGTGCGTTTCGGAGAAATTTCGCTGATTTGATTGCAATTTCGCTTTACCTTTCTCAGCTGTTAGTAGTTTTGCTCTATTGTTTGAATAGTGGTTTGGCGATTGGCGAAAATGTGTATTGTTTGTGTAAATTGAAAGGCTTTCACTGCTGGAAATGGATTTTAAAGATTGAAGGAGAGTAACACTGTAGGGATGGTTAATTTCTTGTTGCATTTCTTTGAATTTTGATAGTTAATCACTTAATTATAGCTTTCTCCTTCAAGCAGCCTGTTTTGTGATATGCAACCATCTTTAGAATAGAGTGGTAGTTTCCTGCGGATTAGTTCTTTGTGTGTGAAGCTAATAAGCTGAAATCTTCTTAAATCTAAGAAAGCATTTACTTAGATCTAGGCGGAGACCGTAGAAATCAGATTCAAAGGTGGAGGAGGAAGGCGACGGTGGCGGAGGCAGAACGGCAGCGAAAAAGCAAGCGCCGAATGATGGGGAATCGATGAGCTTGAGTAAGAAGGCGGTGGGGCTGTATGTCGGCAAGAAAGGGCTGCTGTTTTGGCTCAACAAATTTGCCTATGCTTCCATCTTCATCGTGATTGGGGGATGGATTCACTTCTGGTTTGTGGGTCCCGCTTTGAACTCGTAGATGAATTGTGAAATATGTAGATGAATTTGAGAAGACGATTTATTTGACGTCCAACCATCAAGGTTAGTTTGTGAAATATATGGATACCGTTTTTAATTCGATTGTGTTGTTGGAATTTGTGAGTTGTGTAGATAAGGTGGTTGTGATATTGCCTAAAATATTATTGTTGACATAAATTATATAAGTTGTTGACATGAAAATGTTTGTTGTTGAGTACGAAAACAATGTCAACTATATATATACAATGTCAATTATATGTAAAATGTTGTTATTTGACATAATTTATACATACAATGTTGTTGTTGACATTAATTATATGTAAAATTATATAAGTTGTTGACATGAAAATGTTTGTTGTTGAGTACGAAAACAATGTCAACTATATATATACAATATCAATTATATGTAAAATATTGTTATTTGACATAATTTATACGTAAAATGTTGCTATTGACATTAATTATATGTAAAATTATATAAGTTGTAGACATGAAAATGGTTGTTGTTGAGTACGAAAACAATGTCAACTATATATACAATGTCAATTATATGTAAAATGTTGATATTTGGCATAATTTATACGTAAAATGTTGCTGTTGACATTAATTATATGTAAAACGTTGTTGTTGACATTAATTATATAGGTCGTTGACATGAAAATGTTTATTCTTGACATGAATTATATAGCTCGTTGACATAATAACGTTTGTTGTTGACATGAATTATTTAGGTCGTTGACATAAATTTTATGAAAAATGTTGTTGACATAAATTATATGTAAAACATTGTTGTTGACATGAATTATATGTAAAACGTTGTTGTTGACATAAATAATATAGGTCGTTGATATGGAAATATTTGTTGTTGACATTAATTATTTGTAAAATATTGTTGTTGACATAATCGTTTACATAAATAATGTTTGATGTTGACATGGTAGTTGACATAAATAACGTTTGATGTTGACATTGTAGTTGACATAAATAACGTTTGTTGTTGACATCGTAGTTGACATAAGATCAAGATGTTTTTCACTCTCTCTCACTCTTTCTCTCAAATAGATCAATATGTTTCTTACAAGAACCAAGAAGCTATGGAAATCTTAGCTCAAGAGGCAAACATAGAGAGAGATTACCTATGGTAAAATATCAAGACCAATAAAAAAATCAGCAGAATTAACTAAGACAACAACTCCATTAAGAACAATTTCAGCTCAAGAATAAGAAAAACAATCCACCAAAAAAATCCCTCATTTAAAAGAAAGGAAACATTTGCTAGAAAAACATAACACATTCAACCATCATTATAGACAAGAAAAAAGAACATTTAAAAGAAAGGAAACATTTGCTAGAAAAAAGGAGAGTAATACTGTAGGGATGGTTAATTTATTGTTAGGTTGAGATTTTTTAGCTTAATTGAGAATTGAGATGCATTTTCAGCCACTCATTTTGAAATGTCAACTACAAGTAGATTATATCAACTAAGGGTATTATCGTCATTTCATTTCAATAGCCAGAATATCAAATGTCAACAACTCGTATTAAAATGTCAACAACTAAAAAAAATTTATTTTTTTATTTTTTTAAATTTTTTTTTTATTTTTTTAAAATTTTTTAAAAAAATTTTTTAAATTTTTTTTAATTTTTTTAATTTTCACGCGATGTCAACTACGATGTGTAGCCTGCACATCAAATGTCAATAGCCCTGCACATCAAATGTCAATAGCCTGCGCATCAAATTTCAACAGGTTATAGTTGACATTATATGTGTATAGGTGATATGAATCGTATATGTAGTTGACATTATATATGTGTAGTTGACATGAATTGTATATGTAGTTGACATTATATGTGTGTAGTTGACATGAATTGTATATGTAGTTGACAAAAAAATAAAAATAAAAAAAAAATAAAAAATCGAAAAAAAAAATTTAATTTTTTTTTAAAAAATAAAAAAATATTTATTAAATAAAATGTATGATGAAATTACCATTATGCCCTTTCACAATTAATTAATGTAAAAATATTTTCCATGTGGTAAATTCTGGACCACTCATTTAATAAAAATGAGTGGCTAATAATGCATCTCAATTCTCAATTAGGCTAAAAAATCTCAATGGATCACAACCCTATATATATATATATATATAATGGTTGAAAATTTAAATTTATTTATAATTGTCGATTATCAACTAAGAAATTGTATATTAAATGCTAAATCGTGGCTATGGACAGATGAAAGGAAAAGCAAACGCAATTACTACAATCAATTAAGCACAGTAGCGTGTTGTGATTCGTTCGCGAGTTGGACTTTATATATGTCTTCCTATTAATTTAATTAATTTTGGGAAATTTTGTTGGGACAGGAGTTGTCATTTTGTTCTAATTTTCCACGCATGCAATAACCTTTTTCTCCCACAAATAATTTTCAAATGGCAAAAACTTGACCATGTGACTTGCTGCTTTGTGGAAGTTTGAATGCTGTGGGATGACTCCCCAAGTTATTAATGCAATTATGTTTAGGCGAAACACATCCTTAAGTCCTTCTACTTTCATTGTTTATTTTACTTGGTCCTTATACAATTTTTTTCGTTTTAGTAAGTCCTTGTACTTTTATATTATTTATATTTCAATCCTTATTTAACGGAACCGTTAACTTTTCCGTTATAAAATAACACATCATATGTTAATTATTTAAATATATTTTACCTAATATCCTAGTTGGAAAATATGAACATAGCATAAAAAAAAGATCTGCCGTCCGCTCCTCCGCCCAGATCCGCCGCCCCCACGACTTTTCCATCCTCGTCACCGGCGCCGTCGGCTTCGTCGGCTCCCAAATATATCATTGGAACCAAATATAAATTAATATTCGAACTTCAAATAATCAAACAACAAATTTATTTCAACGATTTGGAAATCTTTAATTTTTTTATTTTTATTTTTATTTTTATCTTTTTATTTTATTTTATTTATGTTATGTTCATATTTTCCAACTAGTATATTAGATGGAATATAATTAAATAATTAACATATGATGTGTTATTTTATAACGGAAAAGTTAACGGTTCCGTTAAATAAGGATTGAAATATATTGAATATAAAAGTACAAGAACTTACTAAAACGAAAAAATTGTATAAGGACCTAGTGAAAAAAACAATCAAAGTACACGGACTTAAGGTTTAAGGTTGTGTTTTGGCTTATGTTTATTAATCTTGGATCAGTTAAGATTGTGTAATTAGTTTAATTATTGTAGTTATAATTAAATATGGGTGGTATATGTACCACACATCCGGGTGGCTCTGTTTTGTTTGTGTTTCATCTCATTGTTGGGTGCATAAATAAAGTAAGTTGATAAAATGAAACAAAAGTTAGAAAACAATAATAGTCTCTAAAAAACCACGGTTTACTTTGCAAAGATTCCAAGCACCACTATGAACAACAATAGTCGGACTGATAAAATAATTGTGCACGTATCGAGCAAATTCATGATAAAATAATTGTGCACTTATCGAGCACATTCTGAGCATAGTCAACGTGCTAGGAATATGTTTTAGCAATTGCGAGCAAATACGGGGGAGCATCCTACGAACGTGATAGGAAATTTCCAAGCACCTACTAAGTGCTCGCAATAAATGAGAGATTCTGAGCACTTTTGTGCTCGATTGTATCCATTGTAGATATTATGCGATTTCCGAGCACCAAAGTGCTCGGAATATAATTTGGTGACTGTGAGCATCCTAAGAATGTGCTAGGCATCCCCGAGCACCTAAGGCCATCCACTACGCTGTCTCTATACCGTCTCTTAAACCGTCCCTTAACTACTATTTGAGCACTATTTGAGGGCCCCACTGTCCTTTTTTCATCCATCCCTTAACTAAGGGACGGAACCTGCAACGCTCCGTCCCTTAACCGTCTCTATACCGTCCCTTAATTACTATTCATTCAATTTCATTTATAATTTTTTTTCAACCCAATTCAATTTAAACAAACACACTTTATTAAAATTAAAACAACATTACAACTTAAAATTAAAAAAAACGAAGACATAATTAAAATTCTAAAAAAATAAAAATGACATAATTTAATCTGCTCCGCCAAAGTTTTCCTAAATGTGCTCAATTAGATCCTCTTGGAGTTGGGTGTGGGCGCTAGAGTCGCGTGTCCTTGCCCGAATAGACAATCTTTCTTGTATAGACGGATGCGCTCCACTTCGCGGCGGACTACTTGCGGTTGAGCTTCCGGGGGATTCGGGGTCGAACCAATTTCTGCAGCGTCGTGTGGCTGGGACGGCCGACCGCGTCGAACCCTTCTCGGAAGAACTCTTCCCTGGCCGCCAAAGTATTCGCTATGTGGAGAAATAGCGGTTTCCGCATGCGAAAACGGCGACGGAAGTAGGTATCTCCCCAAATCGGGTTATCGCAGAAGTAGTCGCGTACTAACCGTGCGGCGGCTTCCTCCCGGTTCCGATTGATGTACTTCCGGGAGCGTCGTGGGGGTGGCGCGGCTTCCTCCGCCTCTCGTCGTCGATCTTCTTCGAGTGATTGTTCCATTAATTGACGCATTTGCTCAAAAGGATCCATTTGTTTGAGTTGATTGAAGATGGAAATTGGAGTGATAGAGAGGATTTGAGAGGAATAGATGTGTGTTTGTGTTTGAAATGAGTATGAAATAGGATTATTTATAGAGTAAAATATATAAAAAAAATTAAAAAAACGAAAATAAAAATTTAACGGTAATATTACCGTTTGAAATTTTTTTTTATTAAAAGTCAAATTTTTTAAAAAAATGAATTATTGCGTCATCAGTGACGACGCCCACTCGCTGGCCAGCGAGTGGGCGTCACGCACGCATGGGGACGAGACACGTGTCGTTGGCGCGTGGCGGGACAGCGCGTCCCGTGTCTCGACGAGACGGGCTACGGGACGAGACGGGCGCGGGCTAGGGACGGGATGGTCGCTGCAACGCGTCCCGCGGAGGACCTGTCCCTCCGGAACGAGACGCGAGCCCGGCGCGGGACGCGTAGTGGATGGTCTAATATGTGCTTGTAATAAACGAATGGTTCCGAATAAATTGAGACAATTTATATTTGAGTAAATTTATACTATATAATAAATTATATTCCATCGATGGTTCCAATTCTAATATCATACTTCTAATTCAAGTAAAATAAAATGACAAATACAAATTCTAATGTTACACTTCCAATACAAATAAAATAAAATAACACAAACGATTGACGCAAGGCAAGACACACTGAAATAAGACGGTAGTTCAACATTAAGAATCAGAAGCAGCCAGCTGAATGTGATCAAGTAAAGAAGCGAGGTTGGTGAAAGAAGAACCTCCCTCCGAAACCGCTTGTCGAATTATCTCTCGAAACTCTCTGGCTCTTCCCACCATCTCCCTTCTCTCACTGCTATCTGCATCCATGAATTTCTTCACAATCTCAGTTATTTTCCCGCTCCTCAGTATTTCCCCGGGCGCCAAATCCTTTTTCGAATCCACTCCGATCTTCCAATCCTCAACCACATGTTTCCGGATTGTAGTTTGATCCAGGATTATCGGAAAGCAGATCATAGGCTTCCCACCGAACAGACATTCCACAGTCGAGTTCCATCCACCGTGCGTCCAGAATCCCCCGATACTAGGATGACACAACACTCTAAGCTGGTCGCACCACGGCACGACTCTCCCCGCAGCCTCCCCGCAACGTTGCTGCAACTGTTTCGCCTCCCCTCGAGCCACCCACAAGAAGCTCACCCCACTTGCCCGTAATCCATCGGCAATATCATCCATCTGCTCAGCCGAGACAGACAGAAAGCTCCCCAACGAGACGTACAGAACCGAACTCGGCGGCTGAGAGTTCAGCCAATCAAAATAGAGCTGATCGTCATCGCTTTTATTGGTTGAGAGAGCTGTGACCTTTTCGAGATTGAGATAAGGTATAGCAGGGCCAAAAGTGTATATAGGAAATGAGAATTCCTGGTTTAGGGCTTCCAATACTTGGGATTCCAGCTCGTAGATTGAAGAGATTAATAGGTATTGAGCCTTGGTTAAGTTGTGGAATATTCGACGGACTAGATTGATAAGGCGTTGGTCTTTCATGTAGGCGATTGATGGAATGTCGATCAGCCGGATGGACTCAATTCCTTCGATGTAACCTATTCGTTCCTCTCCCCTTTCTAAAAATAGTAATCCAATATTAACAAACAGTAGTGATCAATATTCACAATGACTATTCGAATTGCAAGATTATATCTCGAGATTAAATATGTAGTGTGTTTGGTTCATGAGTACGTGATAATTAGTTATAGTCATCCTTTCAACTAAAATAATTTCAAAACTCAATTTTGTCTAACAAATCTAAAGTCACTTGAAGTACTAAAAAGGGCGTGCTAACCTGAAACGTCAAAGGGGTGATCGCCATTCCGCTCGAGGAGGTCTAGATGGTAAAACAGCGAGAACACGGAAGCCGGCATCGGCCAGAGAGACGCCACCGGAATATTCCTCCGGTTTCCGAACTCAATCGCCCAGAACAGAAACGTGTCCGCGATTATGAAATGGATCGGCTCCGCGAGCCGGGCCATCAGCTGCTCGAACGGCTCGCCCATCTTAGTCTGTGTGGCTCCGACGAAGCTAGGCATGTCGGCGGCGCGCTCACGCTCCGAGGGGAGGACGTTGGGGATGGAGGCAAAGCGGATACCCGGCGGCTTCTCCTCCGCGCCGATCAAGCCGAGCCACTCCTCCGTCAGGACGACGGTGATGAGGAGATCTGGCTTCAAACTCGCCAGCAGTTTGCACAGATTCATCATGGGGTTGACGTGGCCCCTGCCGGGATATGGCACGGCCACCGCATGGCACGCTGTAATTGGCTCGCTCCTCGCAGCCGGCGCCATGAGTTCTTTTTTTTTTTTCTTTTTTTTTTGTCGTGTTGAATATAGGAAGTTCGTCGTATTTATAGTTAACGCCAATCTTAATACTTATTTTAATTTTAATTTCATTAATTTTTTACTGCCAGCTACCAACTCCATGCAATTTGTTTTACATTTATTTTGTTAATTTATTTCTAACCTGATTTCAACTTGTAACCTTTTGTTTTTGTCTCTTAGTAATCATTTCTAAATTCTAATAGCTTGGGGTTAGTTAATTTTCGTAAATCTGAATTATTGTTATTTCTAGTTTAAAGTTATCTTTTTAGTAATCATTTGTATTTACGGTTAATTGCTTCATAATAATATATTGAATTACTTTGCTTTGGAGATGGTCTTCAAACTATATTTGAAACCTACCAAAAGAGGAAAACCGAAAATAATGTTATTTTTAATAAAATAACTGTTTGAATAATATTTAATCGACTTGACCAACTTTACCTAGTACACCTACTTTGGTAGATTATACTCCAAAATTATATGACACCCTCATAAATAAACAACAATCCATTTGACCGTGTCAATCAAGTATGTAGTAGGTGGCGATTGGGCAAATCCAATTTGATATTTGCCACATTTACATTTATTTTCTTCTCTCTTTCATAATATGCCTATTAGAGTCATAAGTCATAACGGTTAGGATCGTCGACGACAACATTAGTTTGATATTGTCCGCTTTGGGTCAAGCCCGCACGGATTTATTTTTGGGTCACTCCCAAAAGGCCTCAAACTAATTAGGGTTGAACAGGAATTATATACACCTTCCAACTTCCCTCACTCATCCGATGTGGGATGGGTTTGTACCCCAACAAACCTCCCCTCAAACCGAGACCACATCGGGAACGCAGTCGACACGAACATGAGTCGTTCCAGCCCTGGCCCCTGGGTCATCCTTGGCCCGACTCTAACCCGAGTCTTTCAGGGCCCGACCCTAACCGGGGCTCATCCAGGCACAACCCATAGCCACCTGGGCTCTGATACCACTTGTTAGGATCGTCGACTGCAACATTAATTTGATATTGTCCGCTTTGGGTCAAGCCCGCACAGATTTGTTTTTGGGTCACTCCCAAAAGGCCTCAAACTAATTAGGGTTGGACAGGAATTATATACACCTTCCAACTTCCCTCACTCATCCGATGTGGGATGGGTTTGTACCCCAACAATAACATACTTCCAACCACGTACTATCATATAACATGTATGATGCAAAATAACAATAATATAATGCAAATAAATATTAATGGACACTATAATAGATTTACGCAAGTTGCAATATAAACTGTTTGTTTTGCATTATAGACAGCTTATGTTGCATTATAGACATTTACTTAAAGAATGCAACAAAAACTATATATAATGCAACCAGTCTATATATATTTTGCATTATAGACAATATATGATTACGATGCAAAATATATATGTGTGATGCAAAATTGAGAGAGTATTTGCATTATATGTGCCACGTTATATGTATGTTATAACTTTAAATTGAGTTATTTTTGAAGTGTTTCCATTGTGTATGCATATAATAATGGAAAATGCTTAATGGCTGATACAGATAAACGAACTTAGATGGAAACGGAGTTGAATCGACATAAATTCAGGTGGTTGGAATCTATATATGGAATGAACAGCGTGATAATGTGATAACTGAAAAGAGTTATTTTATTATTATTAGTCAAAATAAAAAATAATAGTTATATACTCTCCCCGTCACATAAGAATATGCACTATTTCCTTTTTGGTCCGTACCACAAAAATATGCATTTTCTAATTTTGAAAATTCATTTATCTCCAATGAAGTGTGACTCATTCTCCACTAATAATACTTTACTTAACACGTGCCTAACCTAAAATACATATTCGTTGAGGACGGAGGGATTACTATATAATCTACAAATTTGGTAAAAAAAAGTTAATTCCGATTATGAGAATTAAATGGGAGGGAATAGGGATAGTTTATCATATGTCTATTCAGGAATCGCGCCTGATTCATCTTATGAAATTATAATGACCAATATAGGATTGAGAAATGATGTCTTCATTTGCACTTACTAGAAAACATGACTGATCACCTCATTAGAAAAAAAAATTATAATAAAAAAAAATAAATACCTACTACTTTAGCATTAGCGATGTACTACCAAAATGAAAAAGTATGATTATTTTTCGGTGGCGGATGATGTACTCTAATTTTGAATCTAATTTTAAATAGTGAGTTTAATATTGAAGACTCTAATTTTAAATCTACACCCTCAATTCTACACTAATATTGAATCTAATTTAAAATAGTGAATTTAATATCGAAGACTCTAATTTTAAATCTACACCCTCAATTCTACACTAATGTTGAATCTAATTTTAAATAATGAATTTAATATTGAAGACTCTAATTTTAAATCTAGACCCTCAATTCTATTGTACCAAACATACCCTTGTAATTAATGAACTTAAATTTCTTATGATTATTTATTAGGCCAAAATGGACATGATAATTTTTTGCATATGGAATAAAGCCCAATAATTAAAGATAAATTAGGCTGTGATTAGAACAAAGGCCAATAATTTAAGATAAATTAGGCTGTGAGTTGAATAAAGCCCAATAATCAAAGATAAATCTGTAAAAATGAAAAGTTCTCTTATATTTCTGCGGGGTGCACAAACTCTTGTTGGCCTAAATTTCTGTCTTCATTTTATACCTGCTAAAGGCCCCAATGCGGTTGAATCGAAGTTGTTTCCATATTTTAATCAATTTAAGGGAATCTTCATAGAGGTAATTCTCCATTCGATGCAGATGAATATTAGTAACTTTGTGTGATAGCTTAGACAAATTAGAAATGATAAAGGTTATTTCGCCACATAAAAGTCGTCAATATTGTTACTAGTATTTAATTGCATCGTTGGTGAACTTTGAATTCTGTAGATGTCTAATCAGTAATTATCAAAATGTAGATGTTTATTAGTAAAAAATAGTATCAAAATTAAGAAACGAAATAAAAATCGGCCCAAATCTGAAATACAAAGACCAGTGTAGCCCACTATGTTACCGAGCGAGCGACACCCGAAAAATAGATCAGACATTTTTTTACAGAGAATAAAATAAATCCAAAAAAAAAAAAAAATATTGCAAATCCTTTTAGCGAAAGTGAAGAAAAACGAAGACGAAAGACCTCTAAACTCTAAACCACCATTGTTACATTAAATTCTCACGCAGAACACACACTGGCATATACATACACGTATTCTGCCTATCTATCAACCAACATATTCATATTTTCGGAATTGCTTTGATGATTTTCACGTATCTAGGGCACGAATAGTCCTTTGCTTTGAGTTGAGGTACCTTGTGCATCAAAAGCAAAACCCTAGAGCAGGACCAAAATTCTAAGAGGCCTCACGTTTTTCGAGCCCTAGATTGCAATTCGTTCCCGCATAATCGTAATTCAGGTAATATTTTCGCGCTTCTAGCTCTGGAACCCTAGAATTACGAGCTCTGCTCAAGTTCGTTCCAACCCTAGAAAATTTCCGCCCAATTCTTGATTGAATTTGGGGGGAGTAACATTTACGTCTTCCTTTACATGCATTTTGGTTGAAATGCAGTGCCGGCATGTGGTATTGAGTTGTGACATAACATACGAGCTCGTACAACTATTGGCATTCAAGCATTTATCTCTTTAGCGTATTGCATGCTGAATTAGTTGAATTCTGCTTTAACTGCGTGCGTTATGATTTTCCTGGAGCTGCAGTTGCTTGTTTGTGTAACTTTGAGCACTAGGGTTGGATAATACGGTCTGTGAGGTTTACGTTGGGAATATATTACTAGTTGATGTGTTTCTCTTTTGAACACATATGCATATTTTTGAGCTAGTGTGACACACAAGAGCCTCAGTATGATTTTGGTTAAATGATTCTAGATAACTTTGACTGGCTTTAGTTAAAGTTAGTCACCCAGCAGTATGCCATATGGCTTGATTTAATGACTGCCATCATCTTAGTTATGTAAAAGCAAATGAACATTTAATCATCACTTATGACACTTTCCATCTCGCTGCTCTTCACAATAGGTGTTCTGGAAGTCTTTCTTTATCTTTTTTAATTAGCAGGGAATGATATTGAATCTTTTATGTTCTTCTGGATATTCGGACGTGCATGATTATGCTTCTTGCCTCTTTCTTTGTTTGTGCCACCTGCCAAATGCTGTTTGCCTTTTATGGATGTACGTGCTAATTCTGCTGATAGTTAGATTATGCAATCAATTATTTTTTTTGCTGTATTCCTTTTATTAACTTGCAATATATTTTAATCTTCTTAGTAGGAGTTCTTTTCCATGATTATAATAGAGACCATGTGTAGCAGTTGAAGTGGGGAATGCATGGGATGTAGTTCAGCACATGTTCACATAGTCAATGCCGAAGTTGATTCTATGGGAGGTGTTGTTGAGGGTGGAGTTGGAAATGCTATCAAATCTTCTCCGCATAAAGTAGCAATCGATAAGGTTCAAGTGGAGCTCAGGTAATGCTACTATGGTGCTTTTACTTTTATATGGGGTGAAGCATGAGATGCTATTGTCTTGTTCTGGTAATAACATATTTTGTCCTACAGGAAAGAATGTGGCGTTCGGGATGAACGAAAAAGAGAATTGGAGTTTCTTGAGAATGTATGATGATTAACTTAATTGTCTTTACAATATAGTTCTTTGTAGAGTGCTTGATTCTTTTCTGTTGTCAGGGTGGAAATCCCTTAGACTATAATTTTGGGATTGTTGCTTCAGTTAGTGTTCAGTCTACTTCAATTACCGGCCAACATCCTGACCAGTTTGTGACCAGGTACCTTTTGCCAGATGCTTTTATAAGTTATGTAATCTAGTTTCCAATTTAGTTTTTCTATTTGCTCAGATTTTTGTTCTGAATTATAGTGAAGCAAAAGGCAGTCTTGCGTTTGCAGCATCACCTCATGGAGACTCTGTTGAGAGTGGTGATAGACCTGGGACAACTCCTTGTGATCCCAATAGTGCTGATAATCTCTTGTTATTTGACGCTGAAAACGAATTTTCTGAAGGTGGTAGGAGTTTGTGCCGTAGGAGTAGTGTTATGCAATCTGAACAATCGTTCCAAATGGATGGGGGTCTTAAAACTCAGGAACAAGGGGATTCAGCTATTTTTTCACTTCCTAGAAAAGCATATAAGAGAAGGAACAGATCCCGGTCCAATCGTGATGGAGCTAGGTCGAGTTCTACTGATGTAAATCCTCCTCAGGGGCTTCATGGAGCTCCACTACCTTATCGCCATGTCCCCAAGGATGCTGAAGTATTGTCATCTGATGCAGATAATAAAAATATAATGTCACGTCTGAATTTAAAACCTACAAGCCCAAGTAATGGTATCATCTCTAAGGCTGTAGCAATGGATTGTCAGGATATTGAGTTGGAAGAGTTGAAGTCTTCTAAATCAACAAAGGACCAGGTACAAGGTGTTCCCTTGGATGCTGCATCAGATGTTTATGAGAACCCTTTAAACGGACAACTTAACCAACAATCACTTTTAGTGGTCGCAGACGCTCGTAAACAGATAGATTCTTGTAGGCCTGAAGCAATCCAGATGGCAGAAATAACTTCTGCAGCTATTGAGTGTCTGCCAAGTGCTACTACTATTAAAGTCGAGAATCAATCTAGTTCATGCCAGTATAATGGTTTTGGCAGAAAGATAGGGGATGATACCATGACCGACACTCATAATAATGGTGCTTCCCATGGCCTAAAGGTTTTGGATTCTGAGTCATATTGCACACAGACCAGCCTAAGTATTGACGGGAACAATGAAAGTGAGATGTGCACTCCAGTGGGAAATCTTGACTCTAATGTGAATCTTAAAAATCAAACTCCACAAGATGGCATCACTGTTACAAAAAGTGACAAGTTTGGAAAAGAAATGAAAGATACTGAAGAAAAAAACAGCCATGATTTTGTGAACAAGGAGTGCACTTCTGCTTGTCATAGTAAGATGGATAAAGATTCATTACTCCCCCCAAAAAATGAAATAGATCAATTTGATTCTGTATTAGAAGACCAGGTAAAAGATCAAAGTACCACTGAGGGCATGGAAGCTCCTTGCACCACTCAATTATATTCTGAGGCAAAACCCACTGTTCCATTGATTGATAATCCTGGACAGCCCAAAGAAACATCTTCGACTATTAGGCACCAGGAAACTTTTAATCCCTCAAAATCAGAGCTCCCTGACCTTGCATTTTCAAATAGGGCTTCGGCTGTTCCTATTGAGGCTCAAACTTCTCCCGGAGCTGACTCAAAATTGGCAAGCAGAATTGATGAAGATTCAGTATTGAAAGAAGCACAAATTATAGAGGTTATCCTACAAGTATTCGTGTTTGATTTGTGTTGTCTATATGTGCCTTAAGAGTTACTTAATTCGTTTAGAAAAAGGGTCTAATGCAATTTATAAACAGGCCAAACGGAAGAGCATTGCAGAATTGTCTATTGTAACATCACCAGTGGTGATCTCCCAGAAATCTAAGTGGGATTATGTACTTGAGGAAATGGCGTGGTTGGCTAATGATTTTGCACAGGTTTGGTTTCATTTTAGCTCTTTATTCTCAGTGCGGATATGTAGCTACTCTCAAACTTTTCTTGAAAAGTCATTTTTGTAAACATTCATGCATTGCATCTTCTTATGTAGGAGCGTATTTGGAAACTGGCTGCTGCATCTCAAATATCTTACCGAGTTGCTGTTGCTTCCCGGTTGAGAAAACAAGAAAGCCGTCTGGGCTTGGATGCAAAGGTAGTTGCCCATTCATTGGCTAAAGCCGTCATGGAGTTCTGGCGCTCTATAAAGTTGCAAATTCACGTATGGACCTGAACTTTTATTGCTTCATTTCCTCTGATCCCGCTTACTGTTTAATGCGGTTCAAACTTTATCTATTTCACAATGGATTGGAGCTTGGAACTTGGAGCAGCTTCTTGTTTGTCCCTTATTTGCCAGAAAATTTTTATTGATGTTGTATAGCTTTCTTTTATTCAATTTGATGCATTATCTTTGATATGATATGATATGATATATGTTAAAGTTGTAAAGCAATCATTGATCCATGTCTTCTACAGTGGGTTAATTCAATAGAAATTTGAATCATGTAAACTAGGTGATAACATCGTTTTATCAGCCTTAGATTTCTTAGTATCTATGTCAGCTTCCTTCCGTGAGTATGTTTTCAGGCACAATTTGGTTGTGGTTAAATTCAGCACATTAACTAAGAATCAATGGATTCAAATGAAATATACATGTTTTTTTTGTGTGTGTTTAATTTGTGGTTTGCAGGATACAAGCAAAGAACTGGAGCAGCATCGTCAAAAAAACGGGGCACTTTCAATCCAGGCTTATGCAGCCAGTTTCTTGAAATGTGATAAACCAGATGTTTTATATAACCAAGCAGAGGTGCCATTAACACCAGATAGAATATCTGACTCTGGAATAGACCTTTCATGGGACGATAGCTTGACAGAAGTATGGATCATCACACTACATCTTTGTATATTTCCTGAGAATCTTCCCTCTCCTCTCTCACCCCGCAGACTCTTGCAGATAGTTTGTTTAATCTCTTTGATATTGCTATCAACTTGCTGTGTTTACTCATCTACTTACTATGTTTCCCCCATTATCATTCAGGAGAACCTTTTCTATGCAGTACCCCCTGGAGCTGTGGTGGCCTACAGAATGGCATTTAATTCCCACGTGGCTCAGTTTGAGGTAAACCTTGCTGCTGAAACTGTTTGCATCTATTGATTATATCATTATCTATATTTTTTTGCTTGCTGTATGTTTTGCAATATGGTTTATTCCTTTGAAGGGAGCAGTTACCATATTCTTTTCAGCTCTCTTCAATGGCTCATCAGTGATCAGAATATTACATGAAGAATATCTTATCTCTTTTAGCCTTTAGGTTTCTGGCCTTTTAATACTCACTTTCTTGAATTACTCTAATCCTCAGAGATTTGGGAGTTCTGCGCAAGAGGAAGTGGAGACATCTGCTTGTGATACTGCAGCAGGCAAATCTTAGTCAATTTCTACTTTTTTCCACTTTAACTTCTTATTATGATTTGACTGGAAGTTTATTTACCGCAGACTTTGAATCTCATGATAATGGATATGATGAGGATGAGGGAGAAACAAACATTTATAGCACGTCGATGGCCTTTGAAGGTACCAAATCTTCAAGATATGGCCAAAAGAAGCGTAAACACTTAGTTCGAGCATATGGTGCAAGGCCATATGAACTGGGCTCTGATTTGTTACCTATGCAGCCTTCGGAAAATAGATTAGTAATTCCACAGTTTGCTATATTGGCAAAACGACCAGGCAGCAATATAAATGTGTCAATTCCTACGAAACGGATGCGAACTGCTTCCCGGAGAGTTATAAGTCCTTTTGGTGCAGGGGCATCTGGATGCATTCAGGTTCCAAATAAAACAGATGCTTCAAGTTGTGATACAAATTCATTTCAGGATGATCATAGCACCCTACATGGTGGATTAACTATTCCAAATAGCTTGGAAGTTGAGTCAGCTGGGGAATTTGAAAAGGAATTGCCATTTGACTCTGCTGAAGTATCAACGAAACCTAAGAAGAAGAAAAAAGCAAAGTATCCGGTACACTATAATGCACTGTTAATATCATAATTCTTGTGAATGTCTCAAATTGTAGAACTCAACTTTGGTTTTTTGGCAGAATGCATCACATGAACAGAGATGGCCTAGTGATTCGAGTTTTCAAAATGAGCAGGTGAATCATTTTATGTCAGTGAATTCAGTTACTTTATTAGGTTGTCCGTTCTAAGTAGGCATGTTGGTGCACTTGACCTGATGAGTAGGTGTTCGTTTAGGGAAAATTATTCCCTCTGTCCCGGAATAGATGTCACACTTGGGAATGACACATGATTTTAGGAGATAATGTTAGTGTGTTAAGTGGAGAGAGAAAATACATTTAAATATATTGATGTGAGAGGGAAAATTGAGTTATAATGAAGAGAGAAATTTTTGATTGGATGTATTGATAATGATTTACTTTTTCCAAAAAAGTAAATGTTACATCTTTTGTGGGACAACAAAAAAGGAATCTGCGACATCTACCTTGGAATGGAGACATTGGGAATAATGGAGAAGTTATATGTTAATATGTTATACCTCAAAATTAGGTAGACCGACTTCTGTTATCTTTATGAGATTAAAGCATTGGTTGGTTTCATTGTTAAGACAGTGTCAACTGTGCATTATCTATATATCCTGATAGGATATTTATGATTATTTCCATCAGAAAGTGTAGGCATCTTCATATAAGCTTTAAATTAAAATTTCTTGCAAGAGTGCTTTCTTTCTTGGTCCTTTTTGTTGTATCTCTTATGTTTTCATGGGTCTCTATTTTGTCCACCAGTTTCATAGGGATCTTTATCAAAAGAGGACTGAGATTCATCATCCAGAGGCAAATGGAAATAATGGTAAAAATTGTATTATTAAAGACATTAAAGTGGTTGTAGATACACACTTCCTTATCCTTTTATATCCATTTGAAAGGGTTACTGGGTCAACACATTGCAAAGAAACCCAAGCTTATGCGGCAATCTCAAGATAACTCTTTTGACATCCCAAGTGCTCTGTCTGTTCCTTCTCCAGCGGGCTCCCAGATTAGTAATATGTCAAATCCAAACCAATTCATTAAAATGCTTGGTGGTCGGGATTGGGGCAGAAAACCTAAATCTCTGAAGGTATTTATGCAGATTGCCATCTCCTTTTTTCTGCTCCACAATTTTATGTACTGATACAACAGCATGTAGTACAAACTCTTAACTTGAGGCATTTTGATTTCTTTCAGATGCCATCTGGGCATTCAGTGTCAGGAAGTCTGTGGTCACTCTTCGAGGATCAGGTTGGTCTAGTCGCAGTATATATACTATGCGTGTATTAGCACACAGATTATTTTGTGCAGAAGCATGACTGTAACGTGAATATATTATTTATTCATGTTAGGCCCTGGTTGTCCTTGCACATGACCTGGGGCCCAACTGGGAGCTTGTAAGTGATGCTTTTAATAGCACTCTGCGTTTCAAGGTAGGGTTATTTGAAACTTCTCATTTACATCTTTCTTCAAAATACCTTTTGTAGTAAAAATTAATTATCTCCTTGTTTCATATGATTTTGTTTTTTCAGTGTATATTCCGCAAAGCTAAAGAATGCAAGGAGCGGCATATATGTTTGATGGATAAAAGTTCTGGTGATGGGGCTGATAGTGCTGATGAATCTGGGTCTTCGCAACCTTATCCATCTACATTACCTGGCATCCCAAAGGTAAAGTGCCAATTTCTAGATTCCTTGTTTGCTTTGGTAATCTAATTGTGACTACCATGTAGTAATATTTAATCTCAAATCCTTTTTATTGCCAAGCATCTTATTAACTTGCAGGTGATGTGATACGCATTTTTCTGTTTGCCTGTCATACAGGGAAGTGCCAGACAGTTGTTTCAACGTTTACAGGGGCCGATGGAAGAAGATACCCTGAAATCTCACTTTGAGAAGATAATTGTGATTGGACAAAAACAACTTTATCTTAAAACTCAGGTATTGCCATGAATATGCATTTTCTAGTTATAGCAAAATGTTGAACATGGGATGACATTCAAGATATTTATTGTAGTATGCCATTTGACTTTATATCAAGACCCTCGGCTGAGTTTTAGCATAATGTGGTCATCTCATAATTATCTGTGGTCTTTTTCCAAAGTGTTATCTTCTATTCTTTCTTATTAGAATATTTCATGTTATGTATGAGAGTTTAATCCACCCTTTAGCATTTCACTTATTCAATTATCATGGATGAGATTAAGCCTTTCTTCTAAATTAGTACAACGATTTGCTATGTTATTTTGTTTGATTTCCTTGATCTATCTTTTTTATGATTTTTTTTAATCATTACAATTTCTTTTTAGAATGATAATCAGGATCTAAAGCAATTTCAGCGCCCTCACAGCTCTCACACAATTGCTCTTTCTCAAGTGTGTCCAAATAATCCAAATGGAGGTCCCGTTTTAACGTAAGCCATGCAACTAAGTTGCTTCTATTTCTTTTCATGTTAAGTTTTGCATGTTTTGAAATTACGCAATTTGTATGCCGAAACTGGATCCCCTGTATTGAAGTACTCACTCTCACACATTTCACAACCCTTGATCTTTGAAGGCCTTTAGATCTGTGCGATGCAAACTTTTCTGGGCCCGATGTACTTCCTCTTGGGTATCAAGGGGCACATTCTAGTGGATTGGTTATTCCTAATCAGGCTACCATGACTCAAATGCTTCCTGCATCTGGTGCCACTGCTCCATTGCAGGGAGCCTCAAATATGAGTGGCAATAATTTCTCATCTTCACCGGGTCCCCATAATACATCTGCCAGGTAATTATGAAGGAGTCAAAGTGTTGCCATTGATTCTGTTGTTTTCTAAGGCCACATTCTTTTCTTCCTGCAGGGATGCTAGATATGGACTTCCGAGGTCTGGATCATTGCCTGCTGAAGAAAATCAGAGGATGCATCTCTACAATCAAATGATAGCTGGTAGAAGTATACCACAATCCAGTATCTCTGCTCCAGGAGCCGTCCCTGGACCTGATCGTAGTGCTCGTATTCTTTCTAGTGGCAATGGAATGGGTTCTAACAGAAACATGCCTATAGCAAGGCCTGGGGTGCAAGGAATTCCTTCGTCCTCTATGGTTAATTCTGGCAGTGCAGTTTCCTCTGGTTTGTCATCTGGAAATATGCACACTGGGGTAGGTGCTCTTCAGGGAAGCTCAATGGTCAGACAGCGGGTAAGCTTTGGACATTTTATACATGTAACTGGTTTATGACTTTTCAGAAAGGAAGCACTTCCACAGTTTACATCTTAGACAACTAGGTTTAGGATATGCTTTCCAACATAATTGCATTCCTGATCTCATTTCTGTCTTTCTTTCTCTGCCTCTAATAATGTATGATTGTTTTGGTCCCTGGTGATGCAGCCTGGCATGAGTCAAGATCCACATAGGCAAATGATGGCATCTGACCTTCAGACGCCCAGCAACAGCCAAGGAGTGTCTCACTTTGGTGGATTAAGTTCCTCTTTTACTAACCCAACAACTTCACCACCTGTGTCATCTTACCCTCTTCATCATCAGCCATCCCATCCGATATCTCCACAGCAGCCTCAAGTTCCTAGTCCACATCAGTCACATTTTCAAGGACCAGCAAATCATGCTCCCAACAACCAGCAGCAAGCCTATGCATATCGCTTGGCCAAAGAGAGGCAGCTGCAACATCGTTTTCTGCAGCAACAACAGCAGCAGCAACAGTTTGCTGCATCAAATTCTTTGATTTCAAATGTGCAGTCACTGACTCAACTTCCTGTATCGTCATCTCCAATGCAAAATAGTCCACAAGTACAACCCCAAACAAGTTCTTCAACGGTGCCACTTTCTCCATTGACATCCGTTTCATCAATGAATGCAATGCCTCAGCACCAACAGAAACATCAAATGCCAAATCAAGGAGTTTCAAGAAATGCTCAGTCTGGTGGTAATGGTTTAAACAATCAGATGGGTAAACAACGGGTAAGGCAACCACATCAGCCTTCACAGGCTAATAGGCAACATCCTCCGCAGAGACAGCAGTTACAAGCTCAGCAGCAAGCTAAGGTTGTCAAGGGAGTTGGTAGAGGGAACCTGATGATGCATCAGAATATCTCAACTGATGTTGTCTTACCGAATGGAGTTTCGCCAATTCCTGGGAACCAATGTTTGGAGAAAGCAGAACCTGTCTCCAATTCTATGCAAAGTCAAGGTTTGTATACTGGTTCAGCACAAAATTCTGTGCAACCATCTAGGCAATACATGGCTTCGCAACCCAATCAAACTCTGCCTCAGCAAAAGATGTATTCTGACCAAGCATCCCCATCACTAAAACATCCTCAACTGGCACCTCAGCCTGATAGTAGCAGTCCAAGTCATGGTCCTGCTACTGCTCCTGCTTCATCTGTGCAACAACCCAGTTCATCTTTGGCTGTTGCTGGGTCAACCAACCAGGCACCATCTCACCAGAAATTTGTGAATCAAAATCAACCGGCTCTCCAGAGACCTGGTCAACCAAATCGCCAGATTACTCCTGACGGATCAAGTAAACCCCAAAGTAGAGATTCTGATGTCAATCATCATCCAGCAAGTGGCTTTGCTGGAATGGATGCAATGACCACATCACCTCAGGTTTCTAAAATCGGTTCAAATGCAGTTCCAGTTGTATCACAGCCAAATTCTCATAATTGGCATGCTTCCGAACCATTAGTGGATTCGACTGCATTAAATTCACCCAAAAGCTTGGTCTCCAAGCCGTCTAACTCAAGTGAGCCTGTGCTACAAGCAGGCCAAGGGCTTGGCCATAGGCCACCTTCCAGCTTACCCATAGCTAGGCATGACACTATTGCTCTAAGACAGCAGCCGCAGCAATCACTACAGCCTCCTTCCCTGGCACCCCAACCTCAGCAGCCACCGAAGCCGGTACATTCTCAACCGAAGGCACAGCTTCTTCAAGCAGGAAGTCGCAATTCGTATGGTAGGTCGAGTGACACTAGATTGGAATGAATGAAGGCCACCCAACACTAAGTGCGACAGAGATTGGTCGTGCCCATATTGGGTCATCATACCCTTGCGATAGCAGTGTACAGGTATGCTATCTCAGTAACATTCATGCATGTTTCCTTGATCTAGATTAGACTGAGATTTTAGCTTCATTAAGATTGTTACATGCTTTTATCAATTCACATCTATATCTGGAACTTCTGTTTTCAAATGCAAATAATGCAAAAATAAACTAGTGAGTTTCTCCTTAATTGGGTTTTGAATTTTGTTCAGAAAAGCCAGTGGGAAGCAGAATGGTGAGGGGAAGATGACCACTGATCGATGGTAAGACTTCTATGTAAGTCAGAAAGATGCTCATCGATCAAATTCTTGTTAGGATGCTGTGTATATTATTTAGACAAATAGAGATAGGTGTACAGTGTCTCACATCCCTTTAGGCGGTGTCGATTTTTTTGTGCTCGTGTGAGGAGCTAATATTTGTTGACCCCTGTGTAGATGAGTCATGTATTATTGGCCGTAAGGCTCGTCAATCTCTTTCATGTATGGCCGAAGGCTGTGGAAATTTTGTGAATGATAGTCTCTCCTTTTGTATACCCTAAGCGCAATTTGTTAAAAATAGTTATTATCGTCTGTGCGCTTCAGTATCCCACGAACAAAACTGATCATTCTTATCGCTCATCTCTCCATTTGTTTGTTTATTATGCATATTACCAGGCGTTGTGTGTCGATGAGATGGAATATGTCGATCCCCGGTGGGATATATATGGGCGTTATGCATTAATGGGATTGGAATTGTAGATTTTATCAACAGGGATTATGCTACGAAATTTGTGTTCAATTTATTGGCTGACATAAAATTTGATATTTTGTGACACATCAGTCCTAAAGGAATATAGCTAAGAGTGAATGAAGTAGAGAATTTTGACAAAAATAGACCTTTTCGGGTGTGATTTAATAAAAGAAAAGTACTTTTGTTCTACAATATTTGTGTTCATGTATATGTACACAGCAAGGAATCCATTTAATTTAAAAATTGTTGCGTACCGAATTTGATTACATTAAAACAATCTTGTCTTCTTTATTGTAAAGGAGATGTAATTTGCCTAAACATATAACTCAGTATCAATTTTTGCTACTTTTTCAGTTTTTTTTTTATGTAAATATATGATCTATTTAACCTCTTATATTTCAAAATTGATTTTTCTTTAAATTGAAGCTTGATGTGTATATGCACACAACTAGTGGCGAAACGAGTGCAGGCCAAGTCGCTGCTCTAGGAGGGGCTTGGCTATGTCCAGTGTCGTCCATGACAGCAGCCCCTATGGTTCGAGTATGTGTGTGTTGTTTATTGTGAAATAAAAATATAACGGTGAAGAAGAGAAATGACAAAGATTGTATACATTTGAAGAAATGTGCTATATATGTACAATAGAAGACCAATAAAAGGGAGTTTAACAGTCCTCGAAATTATTTCTCTATTGTAACTCTGTTCAAACTATGAGAAATATGGAAACAAGTTTTTCCTATGTCCCAATAAAAATGAAACGTTTTCCTTTTTAGATTGTCCCATTTAAAATGAAACGTTTCCTAGAATTGAAATACAATCAATAGTAGTAGTACTTTTTCCCTCCCTCTTACTTTATTTTCTCTTCATTAACTCATAAAAAAACACTACATAAATTCCGTGCCGAAAAGCAAACGTTTCATACTTAATGGGACAGAGTAAGTATGTACTATCTCCAGATATTTCAATTGGAATCTTCACATTGTACTTATTAGCCCACAGCTCCAAGCTAAAAAATGGAGCAGGACCAAATTCTGAGGGCATTAACCAATGAACTTAGTACCTAAAGATAGAAAAAGCACATCCACAAATGCACCTGGATGTGCAGATAGAACGACACATAATGTACCTCAAGTTTGCTGATCCACCGAGCAACTGAATAACAGTGTTATTGCCACTAGTTTTCTGAACCACTGAGCAACTGAATCTCAGGATGTTAGAAAAGGATTGAGGTACAATACAAGGGTATATGGGCAGACTCTTCTTTGGTGTTAGTGCATGAATGTTAGGTTGCGCGAGGTAGAGACTTGCTGCTTCGTACCCAACAGCCTCTACTTCCCTGTCATTGGGATGGAAGTATCAATATCTCATGCATATCATTTTCTGTAGTTCAAATTAGTTTTATTAATGAAAAGAGAGCCAAGTCCACCGACTCACCTTTAGATTGATCTCCTTCAAAGTCTGCAATGACTCAGACAATTCCACTTGTTTTGATGTTGTGGCGAGAAGTGCCTGACATCAAATCAAGCATCGTGAGTTCTTGACAACAATTAATTCAGAAGCCAGTGTAGAAAATTTAAGAATGAATGTTTAAAGATTGTATTACAAACACAATATGTGTTACCTTTCTAGTTTTCAGCAAGTCATGCTCAATGGATTTGATGCGGTTTATAGATTCAAGTAAAATTTCATCTTTTTCTGGTGGAATTTTTGCTGGCCTTTTTGTAAGCTCATTTACCAAATTCTCCAAATGCTGCAACTTCTGCCAACACGGATGGATAAGCCCCTCGGGACTTCCACGGATGCCCTGTTCATCCGGAGAAACTGAATTCGGTAACTGAGTAGTGGGATTAATTTCTTTTAGTATCTCAGTGTTTTGCGTCTTGAAAAATATCCTGAACAGCCCCTTGAGCAAAAAACAAACGCATGCTAGAAATCTCAACAGTACATCGGTCACCTTGGTAAAGATCAATCCCTTCTGTGCCCTTTGTTCTGGGGCCAATGTGGTCAATTCTGGCAGGGATAAAATAAGAATATTGGTGGTACATACTTATGCCTTTCACATTAACAGGTAAAATTCTCTTTTCCTTTTTAAATCATTCTGACAAATTTTATGTACGGAATTATACTGTTGTGAGTTTTGATCTTCATAGTGATGATGTTTAGAGTTTAAACCTCAATCTTCTCATAATTTACTTCAATATACGTGTTCCGTATTCCCCCTACACATTCATGTATGCATGCTATGGAGGTGAAAGTAAACCGAGCAAAAACGATATGGTTACTTACTTGGTGGACAGTGATTTTCATCTCCGGAGCCAACTTTATATTGTTCTCCAAGAGACATTGTTTCCTGCTGCAAGGGCAAGAAGGAGAGGGATACGTGTGAATGATGTTTTACTAAGAAGATTTTATTTTGCTTATTATGAAAGTATAACAAAAGAAAATTAGAACTTCCAGCCTCCAAACAAACTTAGCTAGAAGTTCTCTTGAAATGCAAGTGATGGAATTTAAACCAAGGGATGCAAAACATTTAGCTAAGCACGTGAACAAGAAGTAATGCATATGTTATTACACATCAAGACGCATGAGGGTGACTAAGATGTTATATACTATTTGTTACCTTCATATCAATCAGCTGCATCCCAAAATCATCACTTTCAGAAAAACCAACACGAAAAATATCACTTCTTAAGCCCTGTTAGAAGAACAATTGTAGTGTTATTTTTCACTTGTATAAGGAAAAGATGTAGAATAAATAATCTCTCCAAATCAGTTTACCTTGTCAATTAGCTTAGTTTGAATATCATCATCGTCATAAAAGCTCATCTTTCTCGGATAAATCAACTCGCCATTCAGTAATGTGTGTACCAGCTGCAATTAGTTAGGTAGTTCAAATTAAGTGCAAACTTGACAGTGGGAAACTGATGCACCACATAAACAATATATAATCGAAGGTATGAATAAATTCACACCTTCATCAGTTGTGGATTTTGCCAGGGGCCCTTCTCAGATCTAAGACAACCACCTTGATTCAGGCATGAGCAGGAACCTCCAAGAAAATTGGGTAATTGACTGTGTGAAGAGAAAGTTATATACAGAATTGTTACAAGACTTGCTCTACCAGAGAGAGGTTCTCACCTAGCATCTATCACTTCCAATAGCTTCTCTTGAAATGTAGTCCCTAGAACCTGTAAGAAGTAACCTTTGGTAAATTGACATTCACAAAATCGAACTCAAAATATATCCAGTTTTAGAAAGATGTGGATCCTTTACAGTAATTTTCGTTGTTGTTCTTGGATCAAGAAGGCCTTTAGCCCAATTCCAAAGACACTTGAATCCACCACCAGCATTTACTATGTACATATGATGTAGAGTCTGTGAACATAATAAGAATAGTATATTAGTTCGACATAAACCATTAACAGAAGAATTGCCTCTCTGTTGAACAAATGGAAGCTGAGGTACCTCAGGATAGTTGCTTCCATCTATTCTCTGCATGTGCATAGCTAGATCATGTGCGACCTTCCCAAAACTCATCCAGTTCTGCATTAGATGTTCACATTTAGATCAAAACATTGACAAAATAATCGAAGCATAATAGAGCAACCAAAAGCTTAAAACATCTAGTTAGGAACAGACCAGGCCCTGTACATCCAAAATTGTCGTTGTTGAATCAATATGCCGTTTGGCTGCTATAGAACATGCTGGGAACTTTTCTACAAAAGTCATTTCAAAACCTTTAACATGATATTTTAAGAACCTATCCACAGTTGTGACACTCATAAGCTTGTTCGGTTCAATTTTTCCTAGTCTTTCAATATACAAAGGCCGCCCTCCTTTATCAATACCATGGTAACCATGAGGATAATAGTGCTGAACTTCTTCAAACTCTTCATAGACAAAATCCTGCAGATAAATTTGAAACAATACATTTATATGGATGGTATAATGAATGATACTATTTGAAAATTCAACACAGTATGCAATGTCCCATATCCGATGGGAAATGGATGTTGGAAGTCTAAAAGGTGGGTATAATGAACTTTCCTAGCAACGTGGGTAAACCAGAAAATGAGAACAATACCTGAAGAATAGAGTCTACTCCATTCTCTTTCCTCCACTTCAACATTTCTTCCCACATATGAAGGGTTTTGTGAGGGTCGAAGTTTCTAGCTTTCAAGAATCTGAAAATACATTCATTTCTTCATCAGAAAATAAAAAATAAATTATTATTTGCTTTGGGTAGGATTTTTTCTAGATTAACTTCTCCTTGATTAAGGTGACATTTTAGTTAGTAGACATCAATAAACCCCAGTTTCTCCACTGGTACTCATACATCTCATCTGGTCATGGAAAAA
Source organism: Salvia splendens (assembly GCF_004379255.2). Lineage (NCBI taxonomy): Eukaryota > Viridiplantae > Streptophyta > Magnoliopsida > Lamiales > Lamiaceae > Salvia > Salvia splendens. The sequence continues at coordinate 13,990,112 of NC_056033.1, forward strand.
TTAGATCAGCTACACTACCCTCAGCTCAACAAGCATCACTAAATGTCAATACATATGATATTGCGTGGAATACGAAATGTGACACTGTGATACAGCTTGAGGTGTAGTATGGCCTACTCGAGAATAGATGCAGTATTTTGTGTGTATCTATTTCAAGTCTCTCAGCCAAGGGTTTTATGTTACCGAAGAGTTTAGTCAGCCTTTCTCTCCGACAAATAGAAGATGAATAAGATGAGTTCTTTACAGCCAGTTGCTGCCACTAGCTACAGACATTTACACACTTCCATTAGTTCTAAATTGAGCTGACTTGCCAACTCTCAATGTAAGTAATCATGCATGTTTTCCCACCAGTCAGCAGCCACCACTTAATTGTTTCCAGTTATAAATATATAGATGGTGTTCGGTTTCCTAGATAAATTAATACCAAGATATAATCTAGGATTGAGTTGTGAGATTATTTTAGTCATAGAGGGTTAGCTATGACTAATTATCCATCTAGGATTGAGTTGTGGGATTGAATCTCATGAACCAAACACACTACATATTTTATCTCGGGATACAATCTTGCAAACCAAACACCCCCATAGTATATCAGATGTGAACAAAATCCATAGCTCCAATAACCAAAAAAATGCAAGCAATAGATAGTTCAGGCCAGTCTTATAACGCTTGTTAATTCAAAGAAATTGATGAAGTAGAGATCTTTCATCTGGAATTCTGGATAATAGTTAAAACTATGAATAATTTGGAAGGGATTGTTATTGTTAATAGTGGAGAAAAGACCCAAAATATCAACACACATACAAAATAGAAGGCAAAAAAGTTAGCATCAAGTCTTTCTCTGTTCACCAAAAAATAGAATTTATTTGTCCGAAAGTAGAAAATGAAGGCTTAGAAAATTGGAGATGATTATACCTCAATAAAGTATGGAAGTCATCTTGCCGCGCTGGAAGCAGGTCCCTTTCAAGCAAAACCTGACGAAATGCATTCACTGCCTTCTCTTCCTCCTCGTCAGGAAAGTCCTCTGTCGAAATTGAGGCGAAATGGCAATGCAACACATGCTTACTGCTATTCTTCAGAGAACTAGTGCCTCTTGTCATGGCCTTCCTCCTCAAAGATCTCATCCGACGACGTCTCTTGTCAACCTCAGGGATAATCTCAAGACCTGACCTTCTCCCCCTGTCATCTTCATGAACCATAGCTATTTCTGAGATTGAAATAAACAATTTGAACAGGAAAAATTAGCGATCAACACCTTGCTTCAATCACGAAATGTAACCGACTGAATTTCGAATTTGAGTAGAAGCAATAAAAGGACAAAAGCGAGTAATTCAATTTCAACTCAAATTCTGAAAATCCAGAGGCGCGGCGCAGTAACTCTGGGTAAAAAGATTTGTGGAGCCAGAAAAGCAAAGATTTCGTATCTTGGTGATTCTCAACTAATAGTCATTTTCCAAAAATTCCAGAGAGCTGATTACAAAATCCGTGAAAGCTTGATAGAGCAGAATTTAGGAAACTTTTTCAGGGGCTTTTCATAAAGTAAACCAGCATTCCACACATTCATGATTTATCAAGCGAATAAATAAAACAGAAAATCGTCATCAAAATATTATGTGGCTGTATCAAAATCTCCATATCGATCAATACCTTTAACTAATAGCTGCATCCGAATTCCAAACTCGATGAGCCAGAATAAATATAGATTAGAACTATAAAATTTGCATACCAATGTGTAGTAGCAGCTGAAGCTGCCTTCAGAATTCAGATCAGTCCGTTTGTTGGTTTCTCTTTCTAGAAAAACAAAATCATATTTGTATATGACAATTGGATTCCACTGGATAGTATATGTATATTATATATACACAGAGAGGAAGCGAGTCGCTTTCAAAGAATAGTATCGGAAGAGATTCTTAACGGCGGGAGCTGCTTTATTGATGACTCTTTGCTTTGGCGCAAATGAGAAACTGACGTCGCCGTTAGTGAGGCTCCGGAAAAGTGGAATAGTGTATGTTTTATCTTGAGTTCGTTACTAGGAAAATTCGCTGTCACTCACACTGCTATATGTTTCTAATGAATTCTATTGTATTAGTCATTCATCCGAAAATAAATACACCAAAATTTAATTACCATAAAAGTTGTGATTGTAACCTTTTCATATAGATTCGATAAAAGAGAGGCCTAAAATGTACTCCATTTATTTATAACTAATAGTAGTATATGCTTGTGTTTAAAATGGATGAAGTATTATTGGTCAGTGAGACAAAATCATATTTACAATGTTAAAATAGCAGATGGTGGAAATTCGGTTTTTGACTTGCCACGTGGAGACAAGCAATGGATCTTCCATTTACCCCACCGCCGACTTTATTTTTCTTTCTCTAGAAGTTTTTCTTTCCAGAATATCCTTTTTCTAGAAATTGTTCAATCAACTTTGAATTGTACTTGTTGCCTTTCATCGTTTAGAGTTAAGACATAATTATAAACTTGGCTTTTTAACTTTGAATGCAATTAAGTTATGCACTCTGTTTTATCTTATTTGTTGCACAGTAACTTTTTTAATGAGGAAAGTAAGGCACAATACTTCAATTATTTTCTTATTTGTTTTTATTTAATCTATTTTGCATTACATCTACTACTAAAATGAATTTTTGTAGACAGGAGGTACTATATATAAATTATCCTCACAGTTTGGATTATTATTTTGTATACATAGATAGTGTTTTGTTTCTTAGATAACAAGATACCAGAATTAATTTTAGTTAGAGATGTTTAACTATGACTAATTATCACATGATTATTCATTTAAACATAAGTGGTCGGTCAATTTCATAAATTAAACACAATATATTTTTAATTCCGAGATACTACAATTTTACAAAACAGTCCCATAATTGAAACTTGATGAAACATGCCAATTACACAAAACATGCGCCTCGAATCAAGGTAAGAGCTTCTGTTGTGCATTTGTCTTTCACCACGGACAATAAGTCTTGGACTTTCTTTTCCTTATTCAACATCAAACAAATATTTACAGGTATTTTTTAGGTAGCTACTATTCATAACTCAATCTAAAATATAGTATCAACAATATTCAAACTTACGATACTAGTATTTTTTTAGGTAGCTACTATTCATAACTCAAATCTAAAATATAGTATCAACAATATTCAAACTTATGATACTAGTTCCTATAACTTTCATAACAATCGAAGGCAATTTTCAAAGGGCACGATGCATGATTGCTTTTGTCAAATTGGATCCGACCCTATTACTAGATAAATTTAATAATTTTGCTAATGTTTTGACTCATATGAGCCTAATTATCTAATTCATGTTTTAGTGGAAGACATATAATTTTAAATTTTAACGCAAATATATAAATATGGATGTATTAAGATGACAACACCTTTTAAGGTGATACCATACCACCATTCCTAGCCAATCATTTGTACACATGGACGAATAACCAGCTGCCATGTGACAATTATAAAAAACGCTCAAGGGAAAATTTTCTCGGGCAGCAATATTCAATGCGTCAGACTGCAATTTTTGCCCGACTGCAATATCCAATACGCTAGACTGCAATCTATAGATTGCAGTGTAGCGTTTATAATATTGCAGGATACGTGATGTCACAGTGTCACTTTAAGATGTGTTATCATTTTAACGTACCCCATATAAATATATCTATTTATTTGGTTAAGTTGTTAAAAAAAAGAAAGACTCCACTGTGCTATTTCAATTCAATATGACAACCATATCCTTCTACTAATACTACTACTATACTAATAAATTTTGAATCGAATAGTTTTTGCACTAGAAGGCTTTCTACCTGTTTTACTTATGGGCTCAAATTTTTTCGATCATTGGAAAACCTAACAAGCCCATTACCTGTTAAATTTTATTTGGTTTATAAATATTATTGTTTCATAAATTCGAGTCAATCAAATAGTAACTCATAACTAAGTCTAACACCTATAATATTATCTTCCTACCATAGAAATTGCTTAAAATACTTAGCTTTTACAGGAATCACCGAATGGAGTATTTACAAAATTACTATTTAAACCTATTATGGCAATGCTATAATGTCAAAAATTCATTTCCCTCTATGAAAATCCCAAAGTTTATTGTTATTCGTGGAGCATAGAGTATTTCTGAAATGTTGCCTAAGATACTTAACCAGAGCTCTTAATTACTTTAATCCCAAAGTTTATTGTTATACGTGGAGCATAGAGTATTTATGAAATGTTGCCTAAGATACTTAATCAGAGCTCTTAATTACTTTAATCAAGAGTATTTATGAAATGTTGCCTAAGATACCTACTCAGAGCTCTTAATTACTTTAATCCCAAAGTTGATTGGTAGCATAGAGTATTCATGAAATGTTGCATAAGATACTTAATAAGAGCTTTTAATTACTTTTTCTTAGAGACGTTTGTCGGGGGTAGGTTTTGGATAATATGAGCGCCCCCTTCTTTTGGAAAAGAGTGTTAAGAAATTTAAAAGAAAATATTATGAAAAATTAGTTTCCCTCCATCTCAAAAAATATGCACTTTGATATCGACACAAGTTTTAATGTAAATTGGTAAATGAAGAGAGAGGTAGAGAGAAAAAGTAAATAAAGTATTGTTAGTGGAGAATGGGTCCCACCTCTAAAAAAACTTTCTAAAATTAGAAAGTGCATATTCTTGTAGGACGGACTAAAAATGAAATAATGCATATTCTTGAATGACGAAGGGAGTAGAATATAAAATTAATTTTTATATATAATTTTATAATAAAATATGAGTGAGATAAATTAATAAAATGTATAAATTAATTATTATTTATTATAAAAAGTGTAAATAAACTCTAATAGAGAACATAAAAAACAAAAGTTGATATGTACGTATAAGATAGAGAGTATAAGAGTGTCCACGATACAGCGCCGCAGCGGCCTATTGTAAGCCGGATGGGAGCTGCTGCGGAGGTGGAATAGCTGGGTATCTGGCGGAGGCGGGCGGAGGTATTTTGATTTTTTTTAAAAATTTTTATCTATAAAATATTTATTCCTAATTCATTTTTTTCATTCCATTCTATTTCTTTTTATCTAATTAATTTTGTTCTCATCTAATTAAAATATAGCAATAATTAAAAAAAATGTGAAACGTGGCTGGACAAATTTTTGTGGTTGTGATGTGATGACTAGGTGGACAAATTTTTCTATGGCCGTGACGTAACTGTTCCGGCTATTGTGGACACTTTAACGAAGGTTGAGCCTATTACAGCAGTATATACTACTCTATCAAGCACGTACAATTACTGCCTTCGTAATTCTTTATATATTCTTATTTCATTAAAATTTAAAATTTTCTTGGAAGTATCGAATTGAATAAAAGTAACAGGAGATCCGTCCAATCTATCAATACATAAAGTGACAGTTTTTTGGGATGCCACCTGACACGTTTTTGGTGGGAAAATGTAGTTTCTTTTCTATTCTTCTTTAATTAATTTTTGTAGGCTTTAATTTTTGGAAGCATATTTTAAAAAAAATTTGGACAGTTGTTGCGCAGTTAACTGATGTAAATGCAGTGTGATAAGGCCACCCGCAACGCGTCTCGCAGGTGGCTCATATCTCGTCCCGCCGAGACGAGACAGCGGCGAGACGCGTTGCAGCGCCCCGTTTCGTCCCGGTCTCGTCGAGACGCCCGTCCCACCGAGACACCTCGCGGGCTGTCTCGCCCGCGCTTGGCGACGTGGCGCGCTCCGACACCATGAGTGACGCCCACTCGCCGGCCCGCGAGTGGGCTTCGTTACGCTGACACAATAAATCATTTTTTTAAAAAATTCGAATTTAATTAAAAATAATAATAAATAAAAAATCAATAACGGTAATATTACCGTTTTTCGACCGTTTTCCTTTTTTTTACTCTTTAAATACTCCTATTTCATCCTCATTTCACAAACAAATACACATCAAATCCTCCAAATCATCTCCATTTCCTCTCTAATTTTCATCTAACCTCTCATTACAAAATGTCCGACGACGGAAACTCTGGTGGTGGCTGCGGCTCCGGCGGGTTTGACATCAACGCGTTTGGCGACTGGGGGGCATGTACAACGTGTTGGGTGGTTCCGGTTCAGGTTCGTCTACGCCGGGCATCCAGGGCTCGTCGACGCCGGGGGTACCAACCACCCCATTTTGATGTGGATGCATACGCTCGTCCCTCTGCACCGAGGTATTCGCTGGGATTATCCCAAATTCGGGAGGATTATCCGGATGAACCCCATCCGGGAGGAGGACGAGGCGGTAGAAGCTCCAGGGCATTCGACGCCGTGGAGGAAGAGGCGGAGGCGGCCGAGGAGGATGAGGATGTAGGCCGGCATCCGTACAGCCACAAGGACACGATGGCAGTGTACAACTCCTGGATCAGCGTCTCGTACGATCCCATCGTCGGGAATCAATAATCCCGGAAGTGCTTCTGGGAAAAGGTCACCGAGGCCTACAACGAGATCAAGCCAAGAGGGTCCCTCCGCCGCACATTAAAGATGCTCCGCTCTCACTTTGACCGAGTCGACAGGGAGGTCAAAAATTTCTGCGACATCTACAAGAACGAAGCGGCTCATTACCAAAGCGGAGCCATGGGAGCCGACATTCTGAGATCGGCTTTGCTAGTCTACTTCGACGACACCGGCAAAGAATTCAGACATGTTGATGTCTAGGAGGCCGTCAAAGATGAGGAAAGGTTGGTCGACGGTGTCGGTCCAGCTCAGGCTCGACCTCGAAGCGCACGGAGCACACGGCGGGTGACCAATACTCATCTAGAGGGGGCGGTTCGGGCAGCGCCGCACAAGAGGCTGCCTCGCAGGAGGTTGAGGGCATGGCAGACGATGCCGGGGGGTCCTCCCGTGTGCGCCGTCGGCCGCAAGGGACCAAGGCGGCGAAGGCAGCTAGAGGGAGGAAGGGCCGAGGCGAATCAATCCAGGCGGGCTCGGGCTCGAACACCCTATTGTCCATGTACTTGACCGCCACGATGGCGGACACTTCCCGCATGACGCCTCCACAATACCAAGCCCGTCTTGCCGGAATTGAGTATATGGCAAGACAAATTGGTATTCCGCCTCCAGGTAGCTTGAGTGCACCGTCACCACCTTCGGGAGATGATTTGCTGGCGGAGTAGTTTTTTAAATTTCTATAAAATTATATTTTAAATTATGTTTTTTTATTTATTTTGCCACGAATTTAATTATGTATTTTTTTTAGGATTTTAAGTTGTATTTTATTTTATTTAATGAAGTGTGTTTTTTATTAATTGAATTTGTTAGAAAAAATAAAAAAATGAAATTGAATGAATAGTAAGTTAAGAGACGGATAAGAGATGGAGGGTTGCCGGTTCTGTCTCTTAGTTAAAAGATGGAGTGAAAAGTACAGTGGGGCCCATAAATAGTTAAGAGATGAGACGGTTAAGAGACGGAAAAGAAACGCCTCAAGTAACGTGGAACGGAGGGAGTACAAATCTTGATTATCTTCATTAGCTTTTCAATCAGCCGGTTCTCCTATTGTGAGTCTCTTTTATGCATCTAAACCTGCAATTTAAAACAATTTAGAAGCCATAATTAAAAGTATAGTCTTCATTTTCCAATTGACAAATAAAAATTTAACACAAATCTAATTCCTACTATCCCTTTCCCTTCAAGCGTATCTGTCATCAAAATAAGTATTCCACTCCCCCATAACTGTAGAGTATAAACTTAATATGTTTCATAAGAGACAGAATGATAACATACATATTACATGGGCATAATTCTAAAACTAATCGAACTCTGTCAATTTCTGAAAATCAAGATTAGTAACACTATTTTGAACTGGCAATCATATATTCTGCATTTTTCTTTTCTGAAATCATAACTTAAAACGAAAACAAATTATATATACACTTTTACAATCTTTCTATTTCATAAAAGAAGTTATTGACAAAGTATGATATTGTATGGATGCAATTTTTGGGGGTGCTATTCTTAAATTTTTATTTGCAGAAAGTATCGAGTCTTATAAAGCATAAAACTCTAATAGCATATAACATATACTCCTATATGTTGGTTTTGTTTTGAACAAAGTATATGCAATTTTAGAAAAAGTTGAGCATAATACATTCGAAACAAATTTAAACCTAATTATATAATACAACCATAATAATATTTTTCAGGGATGATAATGTATATCTGATACTTTTTTATTGTGTTATTTGGAAGGTCCTTTCTATGATTATGTTTTTAACTTTTATGGGGAACATGCATACTTTTGGATTACACAACAGGCCCACCTTTTATCATGTAAGCTCACGTTTTTTTTCCTCTCTAAGGGCACCCATAGTGGGGCGGACGATAGGCCGCCCGATGCCTCGGGCGCGCCATCGTCCGCCACTGTGAGTGCACAGGCGATGGAAGATGCGTCGTCCTCGCCCGACAGATAGTCCGCGGAGGAAGCGCGGACGATAGGGCATCATCCGCGCCATCGTCCGCTCACTGTGGGCGACGCGGACGATGGCGCGGACGATGCTACGTGTTTTTATTTCTTTATATTTTTAAAATTCAAAAAATTCATTTATATAAATACCCCCTACCCCACCTTCATTTGTAACATTTTCATTCGCATTTTCACTCTCAATTTACACTAGAAAATGGATTCCGGTGATTACTCAAGTCCCAATAGTCCGATGTTTGGAGGTGGTGCACGTTGGCCGGGTACACAACCTGACGAATATCGGTCGTTCAACCCCGACACGCAGTACGATCCCAAATTCAGTACGGATGTATACGGTCTGTCTGACATGGAGCCGTCTCCAACTCGCCCCGCTGCCGCCGCTGCCGCCCCCGCCAGAAAGAAGCGGATCAAGTACCGGGCGTACAAGTTGCCACCTCCGGCAACGAATGAAGAGTACGCCCCCGGGAGGACGAACTGCCAACCGGATGAAACCCTCGTCTTGGCGAGGTGTTGGGTGGATATCTCGGAGGACCCGATATTCGCGAACAACCAAAAGCAGCCTGCGTACTGGGAGCGCATCGCCGAGCGCTACAATGAGGCGAAGCCGCCGAGCGCGTACAAGCGCCATAGGGAGCAGCTCCGCAAGCACTGAGATCAGGTTAAGAAGCAAGTCAACCTGTTCGCGACGGAGTACGAGAAGTGCTCGAGGGAGCAGGGAAGCGGCGAGAGCCTGAGCGATGTGCGCGATAGAGCGTTGTTGTCGTACCAGTCCATGTACGGCGACTTCAAGCATTTCAATGTCTGGGCGCTCTTGAAGGACAAGCATAAGTTTCAAGGCGGGATTCTGCACACCGGTGCGACAAAGAGGACGAAGACCACCGACACTGGTGGTTACACAAGCAACGAAAGCTGCGCATATCCGGTGGACCTCAACCGGACGTACACGAAGGATGAGAGTTTCGACACACCGATGTCCTCCCGGCGTCCCGTAGGCGTCAAGACTGCGAAGAACAAGGGGAAGGGGAAGGCAACATCTTCCTCGCAAGCCGCGGCCGCCCCCCATCGCCGATCCTGACCCCGTCGGCACTTGCCTACGCGGAGTTGGCAACGACCTCGATGGCACGGACGTTGTTGGACACGCATAACGCCCTCGTGAAGTGTACGGACCCGGCCAGAGTCGAATACCTCCAGGGGTTGATCGATGAGCTGCGCCGGAAGTTGGGGCTTTTGTAGAGTAGTCAACTTTTTTTTATTTCTAACTCGTGTAATTTTTTTAATCAAAGTAGTATTTGCCATTTTTAGTTAATCGTTGTGTTTTTTAATTAGTTTGCATTTATATATTTGAAAACATTTAAACTAATTAACAAAACAATAGGGCGGGCTTTAGGGCGCGCCTTAGGGCGCCCCACTGATGCCCTAAAACCTACTATTCTTCCAAAATTACTATAATTGAAACAAGCAATTGAAATATTAGGTAGTTCAGTCTTTTTACCTCCATATTCTTTCTTCCCAAATTTGTTCTCTTTAAATCTACTTTGAATAGATCTTCTGCATTCCATATTTTTAGTTGCCTCTTTTCGAATATGCAATATTCAAGCAGTAGCATTGTAGAATATTTATTTATTACATTGCCAACATTCACATGAACTCAATCGTGCAACTGAATATTGATCTTAGCTTGAGATTCTTTAGAGCATCCGCAGCGGCGGACGTCCTGGCGAACGTCGGACCGGCGTGCGGGACGTCTGCCATTAGGCGAGCGACCGACGGACGTGGACGTCGCTTGCGGGCACCGGAGTTCCGTGGATTTCCACGACGTCCATCGGGACGACCGTCGTGACGTCCGCCATTGCGGGTTCCCGACGTACGTCCCGACAGACGTCTTGATTTTTAAATAAAAAAAACTCTATATATACGGTTCGTTGAACTTCAGTTCACTCGCACCACTTGTTTTAACGAGTTTCTCTCTCTATAATTTGTCGAAGTTTGAGGTTGTTTTTTTAACTATGTATTTTTTAAAAATAATTATGTATGTTTTTTGTTTTAAATAAAGTGGTTGCATTTTCTCCGTATTTGTGTCGAAATTTTAATTCCGTAAATTGTTTAATTCCGTAAATTGTTTAATTTGGTTAATTTGTGAATTTTTATTATTGTGGATGTCCGACGGGATTTCCTTCATTGTGCAGTGGGATGTCCTTATGACGTGACAGGAAGTGTTTTTGGAAAGTCCGTCGGGACGGATGGATGCTCTTACCTTATTGTTTTATGCTTTCTGAAAAACTCTCTTGATCCTCTGCAGTGGATGTTTTTCATTCTAGGTTTGTTAAATTTTCTTCTCAAACCTGCAAGATACAAGAAAAGTTAACTGCAGGTAACATATTTGTCATTTGTGTTTGTTTTCTCCATGTTTCAGCTTAGTGATTCTTTCCTTTTTTGTTCTCGCTTTGTGATGCTTAGATTTCAGTTTGAATACTCATTTATTGCTCTTCTAAAATCATTTAGAACTGAATACTGATCTTGGCTTTAGCTTCTTTACCTTGTTATTCCTGAGACAGACTCTATCCCTTTTTAATGGATGTTCTTCATCCTATATAAAAACAGAAATTTTGGTTCTCAAACAAGATATAAGAAAAGTTAACTGCATAATTAACATATCTATCTTTTTTTGTTTTCTCTATGTTTCAGGGCTTGCCATGAAACCAGAAGTTGTGCAATATTTCAGTACCTTTCATATCCTTGCCATTGGAGGAGTAAGAATTTATTAGAACTCACTTCTTGCCTGAATGCATATCATATCAGTTCTTTGATTTTTTTTTTATGCTGATTCTATTACATGTACATGACATCTAATGAAAATTTAGTTGAACGGGAACCTGGACAGAAGGTGATCGTCACAGCCAAGGAAATCCCTACCCCGAATATTATTATTAATTTATTATTTGAATGATTTATATTAGAAACTTTTTATAAGAATTTATTTAGGATATACGTTATTATGTGCTCTCTTTCAAATTTTTTATTTGTTATATGGAAGGTCGTTCCAATTATTGTGTTTTTTATGGGAACCTGCATTGGTTCTTTAAATTGTAGGCTCACCATTCCTTCTCCTATAATTACTGCATATATTCCTATGCTATTTTTCTATTAGTATAACTTATTGTTCTAAATTTTTATTTCAAGTCCATTTAGTTAGGATCATGAATGAATAAGTTGGAGACAAAACAGCTATGAAATATCAATATTGCATGCATGTCACTGAAACAAGAAAAATCATTTTGTAAGGTCTACTGACTTACAGTTTTTACAGTTTTGTCGTGGAAACAATTCCTTAAACCAGAAGTTGGAAACAATTCCTTAAACCAGAAGTACCTACCAAGGAGAGCTTATTTCCCCTTTTATTTCCAAATGCTGTAGAGTTCTACTCCAATGTCCACAGCAGTCACTGTAAATCACACATTTAGCAACCAACCAAAACAAAATCACTCATACACAATTACATACAGTCATGAAACACTGAATATATCACCTAATTTCTAACTATTTTTTGTTCATGTGCAGTAAGTTTACAATTAGGAGAACATGTTAAGGTCATCTTGGTTTATGTGATTTTCAAAAGCTTTAAATTTGAAGTTTTTCCAAATTTAAGCTATACATTATCTCCTTTCAGTTTCTGGATTCACATATTCCTACTAAATTTGTGATACTTAAAGTTATGAATCTCAACTGTCAAGTGTCAACAGTTCCAAATTCAGGTAAAAAATATACCTTGCAATGGTCTTACTGTTGTCCTCCATATCTGTGGCTGTTTTTCTTCAACATTTTCGGTTGTACCTGTTCTTTCATGCCATTTGATAATTACCATCATACTAAAACCCTAAATATATACTACATATTTTATGCAATGATTTTTACAGATTAAGCTTGAAAAAGTATTTAACTTATCTTATTATCTCCTAAACATGAATGTTTTGTTCCTCCTTTTCAATTTTAAGGCCCTCTCCAATTTTCTGAACAACTGCCCTCGCACTTTCTAATTCAGCACAACTAAAAGATTGTTCTTTGTTGGAATCCAGCAGAATATAAGCAAATTAGAAAGATGTATATGCATTTAGAATTATACAAGTAGAGAATGCTTGAGAAAATTCACAAGCTTTTTCAATCCAAGTTTCTCTTGAATAAGTTCTCATTCTTTCTGAGTTAAAGTTAATAAGTTCTCAATCTTTCTGAGTTAATTTTACTACCAAAGCATCCACCTCGGAACGATAAGGCAACATTAAAAAAATTTAACTCAAATTTCTAAAGGCAAACTAATCAAAGCAAAAGGAAACAGTTGAACCAAGGAGTTCAAAAATATACTCCTTCCTTGCATCTCTGGGGCTGAACTTAAACTCTTTCCCTTCTGCCGCGTAGATGGAATCTTTATCCTTAGATATTCGCGGCTGATAGAGACCTTATCTCAGCCCCTCTTCGCCATTCACGATTTAGAGACACCGCTTCCTTGAATCGCTAAGGACATCGTACTCGCGACGAGATACCCCTCCTTCGCCAACCGGCTTATGTATCTCATAGCGCCCTACTCGCGCTGCCCTGTCGCAGTCCAATTACAGTAGCCCCGGTTCAAGTGAAAATAATTGACTTCCACCCGAAACGACTCGATCGCCTTCCCATCCTCTCGGCGGATGGACCGCTGGTGGTGCTCCTCCGTCTTTGAGATGAACGACTTCACGAATTCGATTCTGAACTGTATAAGAGCTAAATGAAGGAGACAGGAAAAAGGTGTCGCCGTCTAGGGTTTTTAGCTTCATGGCATCGCTGCATTTGGCTGGAGCGATAAAACCGTTAGAAATTCTTTTTTATATGGTGTGTAAAGTATGGTGTAAATGCCTAGCTTTATTAACTCTAACAGCATCAGCAATGGCGCCTGTCCCGGCGGAATTCCGACCGGCGTGCCGGAATTCTGCGGCGGACGTCCGCCATTGTGCATGGTATGCACGGATACAGAATTCCGCCGAGGACACCGCAGTTCAGCGGCGTTACGCGGAATTCCGTCGCGATGGGCGTGCGAACGTCCACCATTGCGTTGACTCCCACGGACGTCCGCGCGGAATTCCCGTTTATTACATTAATTTTTTTAATTGTGGGAAGTCCTTGGGGATGTCCGTCACTGTGCAGTAGGAAGTCCTTATGACGTGACAGTGCAGTGGGAAGTCCGTATGACATGACATGAGGTGTTTTTGGGAATTCCGCCGGGAATTCCGCGCCAATGCTGATGCTCTAATGGACTAAATTTCACGAAGTGAAGTGTTAGCATAATCGGCTTATTATATTTTATTTATGAATTCTGATTAAAAGTTTGGGTCATGTTTTAATTATTTTTGGGTTGTTATCTGAGCTGTTTTTTGGATAGTAATTAATTAATTCACAATTGGGCCAGTGATTTTAATTTATGTGGACAGTAATGTGATTTCATATTTTGGGCAGGTAAAATGGTTTTTTGCGGCCTATTTTTTTAATGTATTTGTATACTAATTTTAAATAATTTGAAATGTTTGTTTTTCAGTACTTCGTATATGATTTTTTTCCTCTTTTATCCTTAGTCACACGTGTCTTTTAGTTGTATATCTTATTCAATTAACTCATACTCTTTAATCCTTAGTTGCACATTTCCTCTTTTCTCTTTGTTGTTAATTTATTTTATTTTTTTCCACTCATATTAAAAATTAAAATTGCATAAAATCATTTGCCGAATATGAAATATTTCATTTAGAGTAGGGTGAGAGAAGTACATTTCTATTTTTTATTATTATTTATAATGTTTTTAAGCGTATAATATTATGAATACTTATTATAATTAATACATATTATTAACTATAAACATTATTATATTCTCTTTATCCTCTTTTTTCAATCTACTTACCTTAGAATTCATCTTCATTATTTGAAAATTTTATGTCCCGTGCATACCACGGGTGATAACACTAGTTCTTCCTAAATTACGAATTGAATAATCAAAAAGAGCCACGAGCCCACGACATTAGAGAGAAATTACCACCAATTATGAGGTACTCCTTTCGTCTCATAATTGATAACATACTTAGGGAATGATACATAATTTTAGGTAATAGTATTATTTTGCGTGTTAGATGGAAAAATGAAATAATATATTAATATTAATATTAATGTAAAAAGAGTAATTTAAAAAAAGGAAATATGATATTTTTTTGTGTATTAAATAAAAAAAAGTGATATTTATGGGAGGAGGGAGTACGTTATTGTTGTAATAAAAATATATACTCCCTCCGTCCCAACTAAATTGGGACATAACTTTTGGGCACAAAAATTAAGAAATTGTATTGGAAAATAGGAGAGAGGAATAAAGTAGGAAAGAGAAATTGTGTTGAAAAATACTCTCTCCGTCGGTGAATAGGAGTAGCATTTCTTTCCGGTGGGGTTTTAAGAAATGTTAAGAAAAATAAGTGGAAGAAAGTTAGTGGAATTTGAGTCCCACTTGTATATACTAGTTTTAAATGATATGTGAGTAAAATGAGTTAGTGGAATATGAGACATTTTTACCATTTATAGTAATTATAAACCGGGATTTCTATTCGCGGACGGACTAAAATGGAAAAGGGAGTAGAAGAGAGGAATAAAGTAGGAAAAATAAAGAGAGAGTAAAGTAGATAGTGGAATAAAGTAATAGGAATTGAATGTTTTATTTTGTTATTAAAAAAAATGACTTAACTTAGTTGGAACATCTCAAAAAAGAATACTACTAAGTTGAGTAGTTGAGTCGGAGGGAGTACAGTGGTTTCCTTGCTAGTTCAAACCGGTTGGTTGGTTTGGTTGGTTGAAAATCTGACGGTTGAGTTGGACAGCCCATCTCACTAACCTCATATTAAATCTACCCCTGCCTTACCTGGACGGACCCTCCCACCTCCCACCTACCCACTACCCACACCACACTCTTCAGCCTTCAAGAGAGACCATTTCTTCTGTTCCTTTTGAAATCTCGCTCGATCCCTTTTTTTCCAATGGCTAAGGTTTTCACTCTTGCTGAGGTTTCTGAGCACAACAACAGCAAGGATTGCTGGCTTATCATTGGTGGAAAGGTACAAAACCCCCCTTTTTGGTATCGACTTGATTTTGTGTATTTGATGTGTGGATTTGTCAAAGATTCAATCTTGATCGATTCTTGAATTGGGTTTTGGATTTGGATTTGTTTTTTCTTGTTTAGCTTTTTTCACTGTTGGAAACTTGGACTTGTGGTGTGCTTAGCATGTTTTTCTGCTTCATGAGTTCATCCTAAAGAGGTGGAATTCTTGTTAAGTTGTTTCAGTTTTAGATTCTCTTAGTACAATCTCAAGCTTCTAGTGCAGTGTGGAAGTAAATCTCAGGCAATTTTTGGATAAATTGAATGAAACATATGCAAGATTTTATTTTCTTTCTGGTTCAAATAATACTATAATTTCCTTTCTACTATCAATTTGGTGCATGTTTGATTTGTTAGACAAAATAATCATGTGATGTAGTTTAGGATTGAGTCTGAGATTATTTTATTTGTGAGATTCAAATCATGGACCAAACACAATACATATTTAATCCCGAGATATAATCTTGCAAACCGAAGAACCCCTTGGTGAATGTAATTTAATTGTTTTAATTAATAACTCATTAAATTATATGCCCTAAACCAGACTAAGATCTTGTTTTGCTTGATATATGGAAGCATTCACTTCTTCGTTTCTCAGTTGGATGCTCTTCCAACTATTGTGATTCTAACCCTGTGATATGAGATACTATAAACAGTAAAAAAATGAGTTAAACCAAAAATCATAATGGAAGATATGTATGCATAAATGCTTAATACAATTGCCTAGTAAGTGGTATTATACATTTGATAGTCTCAAGTCTCCAAAACATTGTCAGGTTTATGACGTGACCAAGTTCTTGGAAGATCACCCTGGTGGGGATGAAGTTATAATATCTTCGACAGGTACTTGCGAAATCCCCCACACACCTACTTAGTGAAGTAGTTCTTTCCTGTGTAACATAGTGTGTTGTCTGTGGATGCAGGGAAGGATGCAACTGATGATTTTGAGGATGTCGGGCACAGCTCCAGTGCGAAGACGATGATGGAAGACTTTCTCGTTGGTGAGATTGACGCATCCACCATCCCCTCCAAGAAGACTTACACCCCTCCCAAGCAGCCTCACTACAACCAGGACAAGACATCAGAGTTCATAATCAAACTCCTCCAATTCTTGGTCCCGTTGGTCATCTTGGGCTTGGCTGTTGGCCTCCGTTTCTACATCAAATCGGAGACCTAGGTTTCTTGCTAGATTCCCGTCTCTAATAAGTTTGTGTAGCCTCTGAGACAGGAAGGGTGTCTGATATTGAGGGGAGTGCTTGTATTCTATCAAACTCTGATTCTTTCTTGTTTGCTTTAACACTGTCTTGAATCTTTACATTTATGCTTGTTCCAAAAGGGTTGAGTTTTGAGTCACATAGAATGATCAAATCAATACTCCTAACAAGACATTTCTTAGCCCAAGATTGAGTGAATCTTGTTAATGAAAAATTTTGACTGCTAAACGATGTATGGGGAATTCTTGACCTCAACACTACAACAGTAATTTAATTAAAAAAACCGAATAATATTTCCATTAGTAGTATTCCTCTTCTTCTACAACAAGATGGTTCAGTCAGGTGAAGTGATAGATACATTGCACCAAAGTAGACACGCAAAAACAAAACTCACAACCACTACAACGCACTAAATCACGAGTTTGCAACGAAATTTTTTTATATGAGGACTCGATTGTTTTAATTGATGAAACTTCGAGTATGTAATACTATATGAAACTGGTGAAAGCATAATATAACATAAATATGGTTAGTTCAATTGAAAGTTCTATATGAATGAGTCCATAGGCCCTTCTAAGAGCCGTGAATTTTGGGCTTCTGTGACATGCGGGCCGGGTCGTAAGCGATTTCAGATATTTTAATGATTTTTCTCTTAAAAAATCACGACTTATCCAAAAAATAATGAAAAAAATATAATACTCCATGATCAGATTTAATTTCGAAAATTTTATACTCCCATTGACTGGGTAGAAAATTCACACTCACAAACACACAGTGAGTCTGGAGCTTGGGAAGTTAGTATAGAGTTGTGCATTCAAGTTTTCGAGTGTGGTAAATATGTCCAACATAATTGATTAGGGTTTTTTCTTTTTTGGTTCCAGACAACAAATAACATTTCTCGAGTGTACTGGACTTTTTTTTTATTCCGCCTTTGGAAGAGACGCATGACCATCATACGTCTCCTTTTAATGAAATGCATGATGAAGATGCGTCTTTTATAGAGACGCAAGAGGGACATGCGTCTCTCAATTTTTTTGATTTTTTTAACGACGCATAAGCGTCATGCGTCACAGGCAAAGACGCATAAGCGTCATGCGTCGCTATTTTTATTTTATTTTATTAGACGACGCATGAGCATCATGCGTCTTAGGGAGAGACGCATGTGCCTCATGCGTCTCTAAGTTGCATAAATCAGACGAGGGAGGCAGTAGCCTCATTCAGAGGCGAGAGAAAGAGAGAACGAGCAATTTCAGACGATTTTTCCTTGGCAATTCTGGCGAATCCGACGATTTCCCCTCGTATTCCGGTAAGTTTCCTCCAATCTTTCAACATTCCTCCCTTATTTGTTGTTAATTTGCATATTTTGTTTAGATTTCTTTCAATTTTGTAAGTTAGGGTTTACAACAAATTGCTCAATTTTAGCCGATGTTTTGTTGTTTTGTTAATTGTTATGGATATTATTGGTGAAATTCATTCTATTGTATAGTTTTTGATATGTTTGAGATGCTTGGTGTTGTAATTTTGGTTGTTATTGGAGAATAGAGTATGGGTTGAAATGTATCTTTTAATTTAACCTTCTAATTTAGTAGTTATATGTAAATTAGGCATTATAAATCATGAATTGTGTTGAATTGGCGTGAATCATTTGGTTTATGATATTTTGTTATTTTGACGATGAATTTGAATGTATATGTTATTTGTGTTGTAAATGTGAGTTTGTAATTGTTGTTTTGTGAATATGTTATTAGATTAGATGGAGACTTCAAGTTCAAGGGGACAATTATTATATGGACCCGAAGACCCGTCCGTGCTATATTTGCAGAAACATCACCTTTCAAATAAACTAATGAAAGAGGGTACAACACAAGTATTCAAAGTCCGAAGGACAGAAAGTAAGACATGGGACGTAGACATTCATGAGAATGTGAGGTATTGGCTTGACGCCTTTGGTTTCAAAGGCGTGATGGATTGTGGGAGGTTGATGAAGGTCGACAATGAGCTGATCAAGGCTTTGATTGAGCGTTGGAGGCCGGAGACGCACACTTTCCATCTACCGATCGGAGAGGCGACGGTGACCTTGGAAGATGTGCAAGCCATTTGGGGTTTGAGAGCGGACGGTCGCGTTTTCTCAGGGCGTGACTATCATGTCGGATATCCAGATTGGCCTAGCAAGTGCAACGATTTGTTGGGATGGATACCGGATACTTCCGCAGAGACAAAGCAAGGCGGTTTGCTGATGACCACGCTGATCAACCAGACGAGGATACCTCTGGGTGATGACCTACCTATATACGTATACATCCAAAGGGCACGTAATCATGCCCTAATTTTGTTAGGAGGTCTCATTCAACCAGACACCACGGGGTGTAAGGTTCCATTTATGTGGTTGAACGCGTTTGAGGATCCGGACGAGGTGCATGCTTTTAGTTGGGGAAGTGCGGCTTTGTCCTACCTTTATCATTATCTGTGCGAGGCTTCCATGTATAAGAGGAAAGATTTGGGCGGGCCTATGATCCTTCTGCAGCTATGGGCGTGGGAAAGAATGCTCGCATTGAGGCCTTCGTTCATAGGATCAATCGTGCACGAGCCATATACGCCATGTGGCGCCAGATATATATCAAAATATTTATTTATTTATGCATCTTGTGTTATTTTCTTACATCAAATTTATTTAAAGGTGGAAAGGAACAACGCAGATAGGAAATGCTCCTAGATACTCGGTTGAGCATTACCGTGACCAAATATCCCTGATTAGACCTGACCAGGTGAATATTATTTCAATTTAGACTTAATTTATGAATTTATTATGAAGTTAATTTGGCGTTTGCCTTACTGTTTTGTAGTTTATCTGGACGCCATACGCACATTGCATACTGCCTAACTACTGCAGTGATGTCAATGAATGCTCTTTGTGCAATACCTACTTGGTGTGTTGGGCCTATGTCGAGGCACATGAGGCTGGACGAGTGCGGCGACAGTTCAATCGGTATCAGGATATTCCTCAATATGTAGACAGGATGCTAAAGAATGCCGATCATTTGGGCAAAAATGACCGGCGTGGTAAGAAGGGCAACAACTGGGAAAACACGCATCAGTTCTACATTGGGGAGTGAGACCTGAGGTATGAGAGGTTCCAGGCTGCCGAAGACGCCGCACCAATGTCAATGAATATTCCTATGAGCCAGGGGTATATGGCGTGGTATAACAGGATTACAGTGACGTACCTGACTCAGCCTGGGGCACGGTCCACTGCTGGGATGAACGAGTCGGCTGCTTCGGTGAGACTATTTGTAAGTTTGTTATATTAAACTATATGCTGTCATGTGTTATAGATTGTTTCGTATTGATATTTGTATCATTTTTTTTTGTCTAGGTTGAGGGTTTTCAGCAGGTTTTCCATTTAACGACTGAAGACGAAATGGACCCACGAATGCGCCAGATTCGAGAAATTGTTAGGAATGTCCTCCAATCTACGAACAACGCTGACGTCGTGGAGTACCCGGCTTCTCAACATCAAGATGTGGTCATGCCTTATCAACCAGAAGTAGTTCCACGACGTCGTGGAGTGCCTGGTGTTCGGACTGGGGGACACGGCTTCACAAAGCAGTTTAGGATGTCGCAGCCGCATCCCGATTATGTAGTACCAGAGCCGCTGAATCCAGAGCATGACCCACCCCAGTGGTCTTCATACCCGACGCGCATGAGTCTCAGTCACAGTGGGATCGTCCCCTGTATTCTCCAAGCCAGCCTGAGCCCGATTGGAATCGTCACCCATACTCACAAAGCCAAGATATGCCGCAATGGAGTGGAGCGTCGGTCGATTCATTCTTCCAGAATTATCAGTTCGTGCCTCCTGTACAAGTTGAATAAGAAGATGATGATGAAGGAGAAGAAGAAAATGACAACATAGAGGAGGAAAATGAGGAAGAAGACGTTGTTCAGAGCATCCATGTCCAACCTCGACCAGCTGCGGAGGTTTCATCACGCGGCGGGGTTGGGAAGATCATGAGCAAAGTGTACAAGAGATTTTCATCGACGAAGAATAAGAGGATTGAACCGTCGAAATACACTCCATCGTCGTATAAGTAGCACATTTTTCAGGTACTTTGTTTATTTAAGTTAGCTGGTGTATCAAAAATTTAATAATCAGTTAAGAACTGTAATAGATGGTTTGACAGGGCTCTCCGGTACGGGCGGGAGATTCTCAAGTGGAACGATGAGATGCAGCCGGTTAGCATGAATGAGTCCTCTTGTGAAAGCATTACGATGGATCCTAGCGCTTCTTTGTATAGTTGATTGGTTAGTTTGTGAGTTATCTTCTTGTGGAGATAATTAATCAAGATTAGGAGTTGTATATTTGTGACATGATAGAGAATACTGGAGCAGCTCTCCCACGCGTAAATCTGCAGCAGCTGCCATTTTATTGTTGGATTTCTCTCTCTTGTTAAATTCTTTGATGAAATGTGTAAAATGATGAGGTATTACTGTATGAATAGGGTTATGTTCGTTTGCTGGGACCACAACCCACGTTGAATGTCTAGAACTATCTAATTGATAACATGAATGATAATTAGGTACCGTCCAAGTTATCCATTATAGATCAAATAATTGAGATTATCTCTCAAATCAAGATCAAATGAATGTTCAAACATATTGTAAAAAATTCTATTTCGCACTTGATTATCACAAGTTCCAAAAATAATTCAAGCAAATTTCCAAAATAAGCCCAAACTAATTGCTTCTTTCTTTAAATTGAATTTCACTACCATATAACTAATTAGTAGTACTAGTAATTAATTGATGATTTATTTTGTTAAGATCATGTTAAATTTTTAGGAAATTCAGCGTCATTCTTACTGTATAAGAAATAAAATTGCAATTAAACAACTAGAAACAGATACACAGAAGAGATTAAAAGGAACAAATCTAGTAAAACAACATCGTCTAATTTGTGACAGATAGAAGAAATACAATTCATCATAACAATATTCGTCTCCTGCTAATTCCTCTTCGTCTCCAGCTCCTAAACAAAATAAAAAAACACAAATTTATCTTCTTCCATTCATACAAACAGTCTAAGAATAAAAGTAAATTAAATATATGAACTCAAAAATTGAGAACAATACCTGCACTACAGATGTCAACAATTTCTTCGGGGAGCTCCTACATAACACGACCGACTGTGTAAAAAATTGAGTACTTCTATCACCAACTTAGCGGTCAGGGGGAGGAAAATCAACCAACAAAAATTGTGAGTGACCCGCTAAGTTTGTTTCCAAGCATCCTTACCAGCCCTACGCCAAGTTCCGGTCTCGATGTGGGTCCAACCGAGAAGGTTAGCTTTAACACAGAGCAGGCCTCAAACACACCGTCAGAGGCCACTAAACCTAGTGACAAGCTCGCTATCGCCTCGACTGATAATCCTGAGGTAAGAAATTCTGATCCAAGTGAATCGACTGTTATTGAGACTAACCTTGAGCATAGAGAGGAGACCATCCAAGATGAGCCAGACGCATCAGAACATCATGTTCTTCCACCACGGAACAATAGAGGAGTGCCCTCAAAAAGATACTCCCCAGATTGGAAGGGAAGAAAAGCTCGCTATCCCATTGCCTACTCCATGACTGCCCAGATGACTGAGATGGCACGAGCATTTGAAGCTGCCCTATATGAGGATGAAATCCCAAACTCAGTGGAGGAAGCAATGAAGCATAAACACTGGAGAGAAGCCATGAAGAAAGAGATGGATGTTCTTCTCAAGAACAATACATGGGAAAAATGTGTACTACCAGCAGGGAAACGACCAGTCGGATGCAGGTGGATCTTCACCATAAAAAGACGAGCCGATGGTTCCATTGAGAGATACAAGGCAAGGCTGGTCGCAAAAGGCTACACTTAGACGTATGGGATTGACTACGCCGAGACTTTCTCACCGGTGGCTAAAATGAGCACAGTAAGAATTCTATTGTATGTTGCAGCAAATCAAAACTGGCCTCTACATCAGCTCGACGTTACTTATGCGTTCTTTCATAGAGAATTGAAAAAGGAGGAAGAAGTATACATGGAGATCCCACCTGGCTATTCTGGTGAATTCGGCACAGGAGAAGTATGTCGTCTAAAGAAGACGTTGTACGGTCTGAAACAGTCGCCCAGAGTATGGTTTGGGAGGTTCACCCAGGCAATGCAGAAGTATGGATACCAGCAAAGCAACTCAGATCATACTGTTTTCCTCAAGAAAGAAGGTGACAACCTAACATGTCTCCTAATCTATGTGGATGATATGATAATCACAGGAAATGACACAGCTGAGATCAAGAAGCTACGAGAAAATCTTTCTCAAGAATTTGAGATGAAAGATCTAGGAGACTTGAAGTACGTCCTAGATCTACTAACAGAGACAGGGCTACTAGAATGCAAGCCAGCAGAGACGCCAATGGTACA
Organism: Salvia splendens; assembly: GCF_004379255.2. NCBI lineage: Eukaryota > Viridiplantae > Streptophyta > Magnoliopsida > Lamiales > Lamiaceae > Salvia > Salvia splendens. The sequence goes on from NC_056033.1 coordinate 14,013,384, forward strand.
GAACCATGGTTTAAAGATAGAGGAAGGAGCAAAATCTGCAGACAGAGAACGCTACCAACGCCTGGTTGGAAAGTTGATCTATCTAGCTCATACAAGGCCAGATATCGCATACGCAGTTGGAGTGGTAAGTCAATTCATGCACAAGCCGCAAGAAGAGCACATGAATGTTGTGATAAGGATAGTGAGATATCTTAAAGGGACAGTAGGCTACGGAGTTTTGCTAAAGAGAGAAGGACCATTGGAAGTTTCAAGCTACACTGATGCTGACTGGGCAAGCAATCCAATCGATCGAAAATCAACAGCCGGATACTTCATGTTCATAGGAGACAACCTTGTCACTTGGAGGAGTAAAAAGCAAAAAGTAGTCGCACTCTCTAGTGCCGAAGCTGAATTTCGAGGGGCAAAAAGTGGAATAACCGAGATTCTGTGGATACGGAGGCTCCTGACAGAAATAGGCTTCCCACCTACTCAGAAGAGTCAACTGTTCTGTGACAACAAGGCTGCAATCAGCATAGCCGAAAATCCTGTCCAACATGACCGAACGAAGCATGTGGAGATTGATCGGCACTTCATCAAAGAGAAGATAGAGAAGGGGATTATTGAGTTGCCCTTTGTCCGCTCAGAAGATCAACTGGCAGATATCCTCACCAAAGTTGTCCACCCGAAGGTGTTTGAAGAAGTAATAGGCAAGCTAAGCATCGGAGATGCTGTCACTTAGCTTGAGGGGGAGTGTTAGAATATGGAAATCAAATCATGGGGAAATAAAATCATGTAAGGATCTTGTAATTAATTGTAATTGATAACACCACCAAAATTAGAGGATCCATTACCATATGTAATTAGAGTCACCCTTTATATTAAGAGGCGTGCTCCATTAATGAATACAATACAGAAAATATCCCCAACAATGTCTGTTGTTCTTCCCTCTCGAGTATCCAATTCAATATGAACTTCTTGCTCCACTAACTCCTCATGTTGGATGCATCGACAGGAGTTCAGTAAACAACATTTTTGGAAATATCATGATATCAGGTGGCACTTTTGAAGGCATTACTGAGGGCTGCAGTGCTGATAATGATGTTGCTCATGAGATTATTGAATATAGGAACATCTCGGCTTTTAATAGTCCAAAACGTGGCATAACATTAAATACAATTGTGCACAAGCTTCTTGAACCCCCCCCCCCCCCCCGATTCACCAGGTAATTATTTCTATACAATCCATATCTTGTCTTATTCGATATTTTTATATCTTAGTGAAATTATTCTAATTTAGCTTCCACATGTATCTTTATCCCTGGGGCATAGTATAACGTCACCGCCAGAATGCTACCCTTGTTAGCTGCATTATACTATTAATTTAGTAACTTGTCTTTATTGAAGTTTCCAGCTTTTACATGAAATATATCAACGATACGTTGTAGACCAAGGATATCATATTCCGTTGTTTCCAAAATAGAAACGGGTAGTTCCAGCTAGCTTGATATGGAAGTGCAGAATTTACTCCTAAACCCTAATTTACTCCTGGCTTAGTAGAATTGAATTTTGAATGCAATAATTGTTTTGATAATTAAACTATTGGACTTTAAATGCTTATTAGTGTAGCATGTAACGAAAAGATGGAGTTTGTCACTTCGTATGCAAGGTTAGTATTAGAGCTGCTACAGTGATACTTGCACTTGGTTGATGCTTGCCACCTCAGTATAGGACATTAGATTTTGGTGATTTTTGTTAATAAATATTTAAGAAAGCGCACACATTAATAATCTCCACATTTATAGTTTCTTCTGGAAATACCCTTCAGATTATGAGCTAATAAAATCTGACACATTCATGTTGGCCCACTTGCAAGTTTTGTTTCCAAAAAATGCCCCTTCATTCGATCAGATGTGGTGTAGTAAATACAAATCCTTTTTAAGGAAAATAGAATCCCTGTCTTGTGCTCATACACCGTTTATGCTAGTTTTCCCCTCCTCAAACATCTGTAACCACCCTTCAGCTTTCACTTTTACCAGCTGACCTATTATTTACGTTATCCTTTTTTGGCGATCCTCTGCCACAATGAAGCCTTCAACGAGTTAACTTAAATATAATGGTCACATTTCGAGACTCAATGTATTTATCATTTACCTTTGTAGCCTCATGTTTTCGACCTCAACAATTAAATATACCCCACCCCTGTGATTCCCGTGCCTGTGACCATGTCACATTGTTGCTTTAATAAAGTGTGCGGCAGCTTCTATGGCGATGATAATTCACAAATCACAACTATGAGGGATGGATGGCTGTGGTTTAGAGAATTCCGTTCGTTAAATGGTAGATTCATGCTTCTGGTGGAAGGTTCAGTCTAGGGAAACACATACTTTTGTAGTTAAGATTCATGATTCATGAAGGTGAGATATAATTAAAATTCGCGAAGACAAACCTAGAGGATTTTCAAGGTAAACACAGAATTTTGTGATTGCTCTCTAGTGTTTAATAGTTTAATAGAAATATAATTTGTCATGTTAGGGGGTGTTCGGTTGGTAAGATTAAATCTCATGATTAAATATGTATCATGTTTGGTTCATAAGATTGAACCCTTCAACTTAATCTTAGATGGATAGGCTCATGATAATTAGTCATAGCCTCCCCCTCCAACTAAAATAATCCCACAACTTAATCCTAGATGGATAGTCTCATGATATTAGTCATGGCAACCGAACGTCACCTTAGAGTATGAAACTAGTAGGAGTTTTTCCACCTAAAAACTTGGTCTAACTATAATTTGTATTTTACGTGTTGATTTTATTTTCTCAACAATACTTTTTACTTTCTCTATCTATCTAGAATTAAGTTGTGGGGTACAATCTTATGAACCAAACATGATACATATTTAATCATGAGATTTAATCCTGCCAACCGAACACCCCTAATATATATTGAACCTGACTATCACTGTAATGATTTCTCCAATTCCAGTGTCCAAATGGCCATTACCTTATGCTCCAAGAGCCAATCGAAGGCGCAGTGTTGCCCAATTTGTCGTGACGAACCTGGGAACGTAAGATGCATGGCGTTGGAACGAGTAGCAGAATCACGTGAACTTCCATGCAAGTACCAGATTCTTGGGTGTCGGGATATTTTCCTGTATCATGGCAGATTGAGAGGCACACACAGAATTGTAGGTATCATCGCTACAAGTGCCCGTATGCTGGAGCAGACTGCCCCATCAGCGGTAGTATCAAGTTCCTTCTCAAGAGAGATCATAACGTTGATATGCACGATGGGTGTACTTTCAACCATAGATATGTGAAATCCAACGCCCCAATGCCACCTGGATGCTGACTGTAAGCTCTTTCTAGGTCCCCTTGTAGCTATATCACTAAATCGAAGCGTTAAATGCTAACAGACAGTTATAAGTGGGATACCATAAATGGTTAGACGAATTCATTCCTGGCCACAATTGTGCAGGTTTTCGACTGCTACAGCTACCAGTTCTGCTTGCACTTCGAGGCCTTCAATCTAGGGATGGCGCCCGTGTACATTGTTAAATTTATTAAGTCAATTACTTCACAATTAAGGAGTGGTGATGAAGTTGCTCCATCACTACCTTATCTTAGTGGTGTAAACTTGTGAGTAATTCATGGCTAAGAAGGTAGCCACACATGCACTACATTAGGCGGTGGTATCTTGTGGGTGGCATTTGATGACTTCCTCATTAAGTATAAAGTGACAGCAAGGACACGTAGCAGCATATATGTGTAATCTAGTTTGCAAATTACCAACTTGTATTATTATATTATTAAGAATAGGCTAGAATGTAGCTAGAATGATCTAGCTTTGTAATGTCGGTCACTAACCGACTTAGGTTAGTCTATAAATAGGCAATCAGTGTGTAGAGCTAAATGTATGGTTGAGTGCGTACACAAAAGAAAGAAAACAGAAGTGAATTGAGAGAAAGAGCTGTAGCTCTAAGTTAGGAAAATTGTGAGAGTTTTTGTAGTGCTGAAGCACTTTTGTAATCCCTTTTGTGAGAAGCCTATTAATATTTATTCTCCATATTTCATCTTTGTTGAGTGCTCCTATATTTTGTGTGTCAAATATCCAACAAATTTGGTATCTAGAGCCACTCGATCCTACCTATGGCGGCAACGTTGAATATGGTTCAACCCCAGATTCCCAAATTAGAGAAACACAATTATGGGAATTGGAGTATTCAGATGCGAGTCTTGTTGCAATCACAAGAGTTGTGGGATATTGTTCAAGACGGCTACACCGAACCTGTCTCCCAAGAAGCCGAAGATGCCCTGACGAACAACCAGAAGAACGCCCCCAGAGATGCAAGAAAACGAGACAAGAAGGCGTTGTTCAATATCTATCAAGGTATTGATGAAACCACGTTCGAGAAAGTAAGTGCAGCCACTACGTCAAAACAAGCCTGGGAGATTTTGAAGAATTCTTTCACCGGTGTTGATAAGGCAATATGAGTTCGACTGCAAATCCTACGTGGCGAGTTCGAAAGTTTGGCCATGTCTGAAACGGAGAGCATTTCAGACTATTTCACAAGAACATTAGTTATTGTGAATCAAATGAAAAGGCAAGGAGAGATAGTTGAAGATGTTCGTGTCATTGAGAAAATTCTTCATTCCTTGACGTCAAAATTTGAGCACGTCGTTGCGGCTATAGAAGAATCAAAAGATCTCAGCACTATGTCTATTGACCAGTTGCATAGCAGCTTGGAAATCCACGAGCAACGCATGAAGAAAAAGACCACTCCGTCACTTGAGCATATGCTACAAGCGAAGATGTCAATACAAGAAGATAAAAAGTTTGAGCCTGGGACGTCACGTGGCGGATACAACCGAGGTCGAGGCCGGGGACGAGGCTATCGTGGCCGAGGAGGACGCGGCCAAAATTATCATTACGAAGGAGGACGTGGCCAGAATTACCAAAATCAGGGAGGACGAGGCCAGAATTATCAAAACGATGGAGGAAGTCAAAATTCCACCTATCGAGGCAGAGGTCGGAATTCTTATGGACAACGAGGACGAGGAAGAGGACAATACAGAGGCGGTTATTCTCAAACCCACAATCAACCAGGGTTTGATAAAGCAAATGTTGAGTGCTATACTTGTCACGAATTCGGGCATTACAGCTATGAATGTCCAACAGCCGGAAATACCAGGTCCAACCAACAAGTCCATTATGCCGATGTTGGAGACAATAATGAGCATGTAATTTCAACCTCTCTTTTTATTCATAAAGGACTTGAGGGTGATCAGTGCAGCACGTGGTACTTGGATACTGGTGCTAGTAACCACATGTGCGGGAACAAGGAACTCTTCGTGGAGCTGAAGGAGATATCTTATGGGGATGTTACTTTTGGAGATTCCTCCAAAGTAGCGGTGCAAGGAAAAGGTAATATCTTGATTAAGTTGAAGAATGGAAATCATGGTTTTATATATGACGTCTATTATGTGCCTGCCATGAAGAGCAATATTTTGAGTCTTGGTCAATTGCTGGAGAAAGAATTTGATGTTAATATCAAGAATTCTTATCTGTCTATCAATGATGCTCGAGGTAGTTTGGTTGCCTGTGTGAAGATGTCCAAAAATAGATTATTTGCATTGAACATGAAACATGATATGTTGAAGTGCATGAATGCAATTGTTAAAGATGAATCGTGGTTATGGCATTTACGTCTTGGACATCTGAATTTTGGTGGTTTGAAGCTTCTGTCTTCAAAGAATATGGTGAAAGGCTTGCCTCATATTGATCATCCTGAAGAAGTTTGTGAAGGATGCATACTGGGAAAACATCACAGGCCAAGTTTCTCAAAAGAAATGAGATGGAGAGCATCACGCCCGTTGGAGATCGTTCATACAGACGTTTGTGGTCCCCTAAAGCCTATTTCTATCGGAGGTAATCAGTACTTTTTAACTTTCATTGATGATTACTCCAGAAAGACTTGGGTGTATTTCTTGAAAAGGAAATCTGAGGTGTTTGATATTTTCAAAGAGTTCAAAATTCTTGTGGAAAGGCAGAGTGGACACTATATTAAAGTTCTCAGATCCGACCAAGGAGGCGAGTTCACATCCGATCTGTTCGAAAAGTTTTGCAAGGATCATGGAATCGTTCACCAACTTACACCTGCATATACTCTTCAACTGAATGGTGTTGCTGAAAGGAAGAACCGAACAATTCTTGATATGGCGAGGAGTATGATCAAAGGGAAGGACTTACTCTGAGAATTCTGGGCTGAAGCTGTCGCAACAGCAGTATATCTCCTAAACCGGTGTCCCACCAAAAGTGTTCGCAACATGACGCCCGAAGAAGCATGGAGCTCGTTCAAGCCCAGTGTTGCGCACCTGAGAGTTTTTGGCTGCATTGCCTATGCCAAAATTCCTGAAGCTCGAAGAATCAAGCTTGATGATAAAGGCGAAAAGTGTATCTTCGTGGGATATGGAGATCGAGTAATGGGTTACAAATTGTATAACCCACTCACAAAGAAAGTGATCATAAGCCGCGATGTGGTGTTTGAAGAAGCTCAAACATGGAGCTGGGAGGATAAGAAAGCTGCAAGCTCGTCAGAAATTGTACCTGATCAGCAAGAAGATGCACATGAAGTTGAAGAACCTGATTCACCAACATCATCTCAAGGTCCAGTTGGAAGGCCAAGAAGAATGCGCAATCTGAATGATATATATGAAGCTACTGATGAAGTTGATGAAGCTGTGGAGGAAAATGTGAATCTTATTTGTTTTTATATGGATGTTGATCCTATTGCTTATGCAGATGCTGCGCAAGACAGGAAATGGAAGATTGCAATGGATGAAGAAATCAATGCGATCGAGAAAAATGATACTTGGTCGTTGACAACACTGCCAGAAGACCGAAAAGCAATTGGTGTGAAATGGGGGTTCAAAACAAAGAAAAATGCCAATGGTGAAGTGCAAAGGTACAAAGCGAGGTTGGTGGCGAAAGGATACAAGCAGAAGGCCGGAATTGATTATAGCGAAGTCTTCGCTCCTGTTGCTCGTCTTGAGACGATCAGATTATTTATCTCGCTGGCCGCCCAACACAATTGGAAGATCTATCAGCTCGATGTGAAATCGGCTTTTCTAAATGGTTTTCTTGAAGAAGAAATTTACGTGGAGCAACCTGAAGGTTATGTGAAACGAGGAGCTGGAGATAAAGTTTACAGATTGAAGAAAGCTTTGTACGGGCTCAAGCAAGCACCTCGTGCATGGAATTCCAGAATCAATGAGTATTTTCTGAAGAATGACTTTGTGAAGTGCCCTTTCGAACATGCTCTATACTTGAAGAAAGATGCTGCAGGTAACATGTTATTTGTTTGCCTATATGTTGATGATCTAATCTTTACTGGAAATTGTGAAGAAATGTTTCATAAATTCAAGAAGAGCATGATCAAGGAGTTCGAGATGACGGACATTGGTTTGATGGCACATTTCCTGGGAATTGAGGTAGCACAAAATGAAGATGGGATATTTATCTCTCAAAGCTCTTTTGCAAAACAAATATTGGAGAAATTCAAAATGGAGTCCTGCAATCCTGTTAACACTCCCGTGGCGATCGGTCAAGAATTGAGAGCGCATGATGGTGAAGCAGAGGTGGATCCAACTTACTTCAAAAGCCTCATTGGAAGTCTACGATATCTAACGTGCACTAGGCCTGATATTCTTTATGGAGTTGGATTAATCAGCAGATACATGGAAACGCCGTCACAGTCTCATTTGAATGCAGCCAAGAGGATTTTGCGCTATATTAAAGGTACGCTGAATGAAAGTATACTTTATCCCTCTAATCAAGAAGTTAAGCTCGTTGGTTATTCGGATAGCGATTGGGGAAGAGACTTGGATGAAAGAAAGAGCACTACCGGCTACTGTTTTTATATTGGAGATGCTGTCTTTACTTGGTCGTCAAAGAAGCAAGCGATAGTGACACTCTCAACATGTGAAGCCGAGTATGTTGCAGCAAGTTCAACGGTGTGCCATTGCATTTGGTTGAGAAATTTACTAAGTTTTCTGGGATACGCGCAAAAAGGCCCGACGGAGATACGTGTTGATAATAAGTCTGCAATAGCACTTGCAAAGAATCCAGTGTTCCACGAAAGAAGTAAGCATATTAATACTCGTTATCACTTTATTCGGGAGCACGTGAACCAAAATGATGTGGAATTAGTATACTGCAAGTCATAGGATCAAATTGCAGACATATTTACAAAACCACTAAAGCAGGATGTCTTCAGGAGATTGAAGTTTTTACTTGGCATAAAGACCTTGAAGAATTGAGCTTAAGGGAGGATGTTAAATTTATTAAGTCAATTACTTCACAATTAAGGAGTGGTGATGAAGTTGCTCCATCACTACCTTATCTTAGTGGTGTAAACTTGTGAGTAATTCATGGCTAAGAAGGTAGCCACACATGCACTACATTAGGCGGTGGTATCTTGTGGGTGGCATTTGATGACTTCCTCATTAAGTATAAAGTGACAGCAAGGACACGTAGCAGCATATATGTGTAATCTAGTTTGCAAATTACCAACTTGTATTATTATATTATTAAGAATAGGCTAGAATGTAGCTAGAATGATCTAGCTTTGTAATGTCGGTCACTAACCGACTTAGGTTAGTCTATAAATAGGCAATCAGTGTGTAGAGCTAAATGTATGGTTGAGTGCGTACACAAAAGAAAGAAAACAGAAGTGAATTGAGAGAAAGAGCTGTAGCTCTAAGTTAGGAAAATTGTGAGAGTTTTTGTAGTGCTGAAGCACTTTTGTAATCCCTTTTGTGAGAAGCCTATTAATATTTATTCTCCATATTTCATCTTTATTGAGTGCTCCTATATTTTGTGTGTCAAATATCCAACATACATGGCGTTCATCCGTTTCATGGGTGATGATCACCTGGAAGTAGGAGGAAACGGCAAAAAGATGACGTGGCAAGGAGTCCCCAGGAGCATTCACGACGGGCACACAAAAGCCTGTGACAGCATGGACGGGCTGGGCTGATTATCCAACGAAGCATGGCGCTCTTCTTCTCCGGTGGCAACAGGCAGGAGCTGAAGCTGAAGGTATGGAAAGAAGAAACGTAGAGTGGTGGTGCTGCCGAGATCGCCTTGCCATCGTCGAATACATGCAGTGATGTAGGCAAGGGAATTGGGAAGGGTGATTGGTTCAGGCAGGGCATTACTTATTCATCTGTACATGGAAACTACCAGACTAATCCTTATATTTGTTTAATCTCAATATACTAAATTGACCTCAAAATATCTCTTGTAAAATCTTGGTCTTCCATATTAATTGAAGCTAAATAAGTACAGATGTTTTTGTGATCGAAGTTGCAAATAACATTTCATTTTAACTTCTGAAACTTCTAATTTAATTAAAGACACTAAATGTATGATTAATAATGTGTCGTAAAACACAGAGATCCTCTGGTACACTAATCAGTTTTAGGGTTCATAACAATAATATTTTTATTTTTTTCCAAATTATGTAAATTATTGCGTACCGTGTACATTCAATAGTAGCTTTTGGCCTTTTGCCAAAATACTGGTATCTAGCCAGCTATTTCTCTACTGTAGTATTTAATTAATATTCTCTTTTTCAAATCTTCAATGTTTTTTTCATCTATCACAAAAGAAAAAGAAAATGACAAAAGATATTACAAAAAGAAAATGTAACAAATAAAAATGAATTTTTTGTGTAAAAACTATGAATTTTGAGATAATTTTTTGTACATAATTAATATTAAGGAAAATAATTAAATACCAATAAATTGAGAGTAAGATTAGGGTGGAGCAGAAACGGACAATCTGCCGTGCTTGGCTTCCGGAAAAATTCATTGGTGAAGGCTGCACGGACGCCTTTGCAGAATTGTATTAAGCACATTCTCCCGGTGCTTTCTCCAATGTGGAGGTATTCGTCGAACAAATCCGACGTTTGTCCAGACGCAAGCTGACGGATTGCTGCAGTACATTTCTGCAGCGTCGTGTGGCTGGGACGGCCGACGGCGTCGAACCTTCTTAGAAGAACTCTTTCCCGGGCTGCCAATGTATTTGCGATGTGGAGAAATAGCGGTCGTCGCATGCGGAAACGACGACGGAAGTAGGTATCTCCCCATACCGGGTTATCACAGAAGTAGTCGCGTACTAACCTTGCTGCGGCTTCCTCCCGGTTACGATGGATGTAAGTCCGGGATCGTCTTTGGGGCGGCGCGACTTCCTCCGCCTCCCTACGTCGTTCTTCTTCAAGTGATTCTTCCGTTATTCGACGCATTTGCTTAAATGGATCTATGAATGAATTAACTTTGGTAGAAGAATAAAAGAGATGATTTGAGATGAAAATTGGAGAGGAAAGAGAGATGGTTTGAGAAGAATAGATGTGTGTTTGTGAAAATTACCGTTGAATGGTCATATGACCGTTATTAATTTTTTTTATTAAATTCGATTTTTTTTTAAAAAATGATTTATTGTGTCAGCGTGACGACGCCCACTCGCGGGCCGGCGAGTGGGCGTCACGCATAGCGCCGGAGCGCGCCACGTCGCGCGAGTGAGTGGCGAGACAGCTCGCGCGCCGTTTCATCGGGCTGGGGACGAGACGGGACGCTGCAACGCGTCCCGCAGCCGTCTCGTCTCGGAGGGACGAGATAAGGGACACTTGCAATACTTGTTGCGGGTGTCCTATATCTACCCCTCTCCACCTCTTTTTTCACCCCACTTCGCTGCCATCACCGATTCTATCTACACAAACACACAGATTCTACGCGTTTACCTTTCAGTGATGCCGATCAAGAGGAATTCTGAATCGGTGAGAAAGGACGCGGCGGAAGGAAGCAATCGCTCCAAGAGACGAGCTGCTTCCGAATCAACAGAGCCGGTGGATGAGAATCCAATCGCTCCAGTTCTCAATGAGGAAAGCGTGTCCCGGCTTTTAGGTGATCCGTTCACCGGCGAGGTAGCTCGGGCACGGTGGCCGCATCGATACGATTAAAAACCAATCCACGGTAATCAAATCCATTTATATGTTATTTGCTTTCGTATCACTCTCACATCTTAAACATGCATTGAATTTTGTTTATTTATGCTAATTTAGGGTTCTTTGAATAGTTACTAGATACTGTATTTAGGTGGTCATAACTGGCCAAGTTTAAATTCTTGTGAAAAACGTGACATACATTGATTATCTACTGTGATCAATAATGATTTTTTTTAGCTGTATATGGTTATAATCTGTACATGGTTATCGTGCCTTTAGTTCTTACTCCCCATTTCAATTTCGCACAAGACTATTGTTTTCGTATCGCTTTCAAATTTTGTTCTATCTGTTCTATCAAATTTTAGTATAGCTTTCAAATTTTGTTGGATACTTTCAAATTTTGTTCTATCTTATTGTTAAAAACTATTATATGTCATTGATTTTATGCTCTGAGTTTCAAGTTGAGATTTTGCAAACCTCACATCCGAGTACGTTGTATTGATATAACTATTTTGGTGTCATGGATAATTGTAGGAAATCGTCCAAGCAAAATACCATTTTCTTTGAGCGGAGGTTGATGGAGAGATGTACTTATTGAATGAGGATGCCTATGTTAAGGTGAAGTCTTAATGGTGTCCCCTTTGAGTTTTTTTCTCTCAAAAGGTTGGCAAATATATACCTTCCTCAAATGGAAAAAACTTTTTTTTTTATTTTTTAAATTCCATAAATGTGAGAAACTGGTGTTGAAAATCCATCACTTTTTGATGAGACGCGTTCAAATTTTGCATCACTAGTGTGACAAATTTTGAAAACGCGTCTCATAAATATATAATAGTTTGATAGATCAAGTGGTCAATGCAATGAACTTAAGCTATAGTCTTTTGTTTGTGATGGCGTTTAGTCTTTTGTTTGTGACCGCGATTTGTTACATTGTTTTGTAACATTAACAAAAAAATGCATCTCATAAACTACACTCCACTTTTTTTGTCCTAGGTTAGTTGATATTTTTCGTCCTAAGTTAGTTGATACATTTCTTTTGGGCACGTGATATAAGAAATTGATGTTTAAAGATTTAATAGAGAAAAATATAAAGTAGAAAAAAAGAGAAGAAAATAAGTTTTTGCCAAAAAAGTAAATGGAGCAAATAGCTTAGGACAACCCTAAATGAAATATATAAAGTATTTTAGGAATGATAGAGTAGTATAAAAATTGGGTAGATGAAGTGGAGGAGGCTGCCTTTAGTCTTTTGTTTGTGACTAGGGTTGGATTATTTATAGACTGTTTTATTTTATTTTTGTAACATTAACAAAATAGAATAATTAGAAAAATTAAAGTAGTGATTAACCCTAGTTGATTTGGAATACAAAAACATAAGTTAAGGCCATGGACCACTAGACAAGTGTTGTTAGGAGTGTGAGGCGCATCGGGCGATGAGGTTAAAATCCGGCTTGATGAGGCGATGGGGCGCACTAACGTGCAGAGGTATAAATGAGAGAGATAAAAAAAACCTCATTTGAGTGGAAAATTTCTTTTACCTGGATTAAATGTGTTTGCATTTGGTCCCCTTTTCTTTCTTTCTATTTTTTCTACTCCAAACTATGATGCCTCCACTGATATTGATTTTATAATTTTTTGTCAATTTTTCAATCCCCACTTTGTTCTGCAATCATTTTTAAAGCTGACTAACAAATTTTGGTCGTTTAGACTGAAGAAGGGAAGGAAAGTTACATATGCAAGATTGTGGAGTTGTTCCAAGCTGTTGACGGGAAACAACTTTTTTCGGTTCAGTGGTATTATAGGGCAGATGATACGGTGAGATGTTGTGAAATGAGTATTGTGTATCAGTATCTTAGTTCAGTATTTTAGTAGTTCTGACACAGTTTCTGTTTTCTTTGGTAGGTTATTAAAAGTTCTTTGGTAGGTTATTAAAAGTTGCGCCAACCTTATTGATAACAAGAAAATATTCTTTTCTGAAGTCAAGGATGATAATCCACTTGACTGTCTTGAAAAGAAGGTTAGAGTTATGCATTTACCTTTGAAGTATGTGTGAACCCATTAAAACTGTACTCTTTTCTCAGCGGGGATGTTGGACCTGATTTTATTCTTGCATGTTTATAGGTTGACAACATATTAATATCAAAACTTATACCAGCATATGACTATTTCTGTGACAAGATGTACTTACTTCCATATACTTCTTTTGTAAGCTTGCCATCAGGTTTGTATCTTTTTCCTATGATAAATACATTTACTTTTGTATAGTCTTAAATTGTGACTGAGAATTTGTAGCGTTGGAAATTGTGACAGACTGTAACTTTTCCTTTTATTTCTCTGAAAGCAATCTTTATTTGTAGAGACAGAGTCCTACAAGAGTCCTACAAACAACAGTGAATCTGGTTCTACCATCTCTAGTGATGCTGAAGCAAATTCTATTCCACATTTTCCTGAGATTGAAAGGCAATGTGGTGATGTGGTGGAATGTCGACTGGGCTTTGTCTTGGTGCTAACAGTTGCGGGGTCAAACTTGTCACGGTAATTTTGGTCTTCCCTTATACCCTTTTTTTATGGACATGTTTGCTTTAATTTTGGAATTGCTCTAGTTATCATGGATTGGCATGTTCTATTTTAATAAACAGAAATGGGCTGTTGATCTCAACCCATATGCTTGTGAAAGCTTGAAGCTAAACCATCCTGAAACATGAAATTGTTTCAAACACAGGTAATTAGCTGAGCATATTAGTGAGATCTATGTTGGAAAAACACTAATCTTTTACTTATACTCATCTTGGTACAATAGGTAAGAAATGAAAAAGCAGATGATTTTTATAACCTGCTTGTGAAGTGGGAGAAGCTTTGTGTTTCCTGTTTATCCTCAGAAAATAAAGATGCATCCAGTGAGCCTGTCAAAGAAGAAGTTGAAGATGATGGTGAGGAAGGGGAAGATGAAGATGACTGAAGTATTTGAAGTTGAAGAGATTCTGGAAATTTGTTATGGAGACCCAATAACAAAAAATCTTTTGAACTGCATTTCAAGGTAAATGAGCCATCATATATTTGGCCCGTAGCTCTAAGAACATTATGTGTTCCTATAAATGATTAAGTGATTATTGAGTTGTGTATATATGAATAGAAAGCTTTCACTCAAGATGTCAAACTCAATAGTTGATTGTTGACTAGTGCACTAATATTAACATGTGCCATTATTGGTATAACGTATTTTGTGATCTAAGTCCTAGGTTAAAATTGGCAGGTCCGTAATAATGTGAGTAAGATATATGATAATATATGTCTCAAGTTATATACAGGTCCTATGTACCAATAACCATGTGTTCACTGCTCTTCACTTCTTAGTATATATTCCTTGGCTTATGCTTTTATTCTAATACTACCTTTTGTATTCCAATTTTCTGTTTATCAGATACGGTGGAAGGGTTATGGCCCTGAGTATGATACGTGGGAGCCCTTGAATGGCCTGAGGTATAAAAAGTTGATCTTTGATATTGATTCACCTATTAGATGAACTTTATTTTGCATATCTCTGTGTTTGTATGAAATCTTATCTTGCCAGTTCTTGCCCGGAAGAGGTGAAGGAATTCGTGTTAAGAGGTTACAAGTCTAGAATTTTACCACTTCCGTTAAGTGTTTTGTTTTTTAGTATCAACAAATTAAATTGAACTCAATTGCTTTGAAGTAAATGGTCATTATTTAAATGGCATGTAGGGAACTGTTGTCACGCCCGCGCTTCCTAAGGATAGAAAACACGGGGAATCGTGACTAGTGGGGGAATTAAGAAGCGGGGAAGAAAGGGAAACAATCAAAGAAGTACGACATATCGGTCGAAATACGAAATTTCATTTATCAACAGGGTTCCAAATCCCGAAGGTACATAACGTGAATGATATAGTTTGACAATTCAAAGGAAATCAAAGAAATTCCTAAACTTGGCATAGCGGAAGCATTTGAGAGTTAGCTACTACTATGTATGAAGACACAATAGCAACCGGATCATTTATTGAATATTGTCTCTGTCCAATGCTCAACATCCTCCGTCCCCCGTCTACACTCAACCGCACATAGGGAAAACATATGCAGGGGCTGAGTACTTGATGCACTCAGTGAACTCATGCCCGGAATACATTCATCGTTAAGATATGTCAAGCCATCATTGAGTGAAACTCGGGTTTTACTTTAAAAGGCCGAGAAACACTAAATCATTCCTTAAAAGGTGTCTGCAGACACATATCATTATCATCCTCCATCATATACCATATCTGAACCATCATGTGAAACGAGAATGTGGCCACAAACTCGATCACTGGACCGGCCGACCACAAAGGACGGCTCACGATCCCCATCAGTGCACTAGTCCGAGTAGGGACTCACTCCCTAGTCAGACCCGAATTCGTTAACCATCAAAGTCTAGTAGGACGTTATCCTAGTAGACAATCAGATAGGCAATTCAAAACATAAAATACGGCATGACATAACATTCAAACCACCCTTATCTCTCCGTAAACATATCATTGCAAATAAAAGAGTTTAAGTAATAGAGCCCACCTCAAAAGCTTAGGATTTCCGTAAAAAGTTCCTCGTTCTGACTTTTAGCGTGCGTGCAAACCACCTTCTCGGAAAATACATAAAATTCATATCAATCTCGGTAACAAAAACCATTTTAGAATGCATGCACTCTAATTAAATCCTTTAATTCGTTTTCTCGGTTTTCGTGTATTTTCAGTTATTCGGCGGCCGCCCAAGGCATCGCGTGCGACGCCGGTCGGCCGCTTACGCTCGTTCTTTTCCTCCGTTGGCTCCTCGTATTTTCCATGTCGTCGGAATAATTTCTAAAAATTATTCAAGCACATGCTTAACTTTTCGTAATTATTTACCGTTGAAAAAGTGTTATTTTGTACTTAGGTAAATTATTCATCCTTCAAAAAGAACTTACGGAAATTAATTAAATATTTTCCCCCGATTAAATTTTAATTTCCGGCCCAAAGGATTTAATTCCTTAACCACTTTATTCCTCCAAAATTAAATAGTGAGCCCCATCAATTAAAAGAAGAGCCCAAAACTCAACTTAATCTTCCAATAATTCATAATGGCCCAACTAAAAAGATTTAATTCAAGGCCCAAAACACACAAACAAAAGAGGCCCAAATGCATGGCCCAATCTTTTATCTTCTTCCCCAACCCCACTTCTCTCTCTCTCCTCTTATCTTTCTCTCTCCCCGTCTCTCTCTCTCTGCCGCTCGCCGATCGCAGCAGCCGGCGGAAGTCGACTCCCCAGCCATCACCGATCGTTGCCGGGAGGTGCTCCTGCCCGCCGGAAGATGCTGCCGCAGATCAGGAGCTGCTGCAATCCGCCGGGAGCTGCTGCCGTCCGCCGAGGGCTGCTGCCGTCCACCCCTCTTCACCCGTCGTCGCCGCCTGCTCCAGCACCGGGGAGGGAACGTCGCGGTCGTCACCTGGGAGGCCGCGAACCGTGCCGCCTCTGAATGTCGTCAGCACCGTCGAGCGCGGCATGTCCGCCGCTGCCCGTCGCCGGCGGTAACTTCCTCTCGTTCGAAACTACCCCGAACGACCCCGAATCAACCCGCAACACCCGTTATGTTTATAAAGTTACGTTCTTTCTTAGTTTCGGTTACGCGCGGCGATCGTTGGTTGAAACTTACGGTTTGTTACATGGTTTGGTTATGGAAGAATTCTACGGAACAAGAAGGTATAATATGTATGCAAAGCTACTACAACACATGCTTTGAAAATGGAAGGAATGGTATACCTCAAGCTTAAATTTGATGGTGGTTGGAAAAAAAAATGGTGGAACCAACTTCTTCTTCTTCCTCCTTCCTCTCGGCTTCGCCGCTTCTCTTTCTTCTCTCTTCTCTTTTTTTTTGTCAAGTGGAAGTGATGAGTGGGTTAGAGGAGGGTGTAGGTATTGAGGAGGGAAGTGGAGGGGTGGGAAATAACCGATCGGTCATCGTGGGGGAAGAAGGAACCGCCGACGTGGGGGGAGGAAGAAAGAAGAGAAAAGGAAAAGAAATTGGGCTTAGCTAAAATAATTTCATACTTGGGCTTCAAAGATTTAATTTCAATTGGGCTAGAAAGGAATCAACAATTAATTACAAGCCCAAGTTAAAACTATCACTTGATGGATTTAAAGAGTGATTAGATTTAATTTATCTTATTTATAATTGAACTTCAAATTTATTATTTTGGAAAGTCCAAAATAAATTCATACATTATAATTTTTTCGTATTTTCCCTCGTCAATTAAAAAAATTCACGGGAACTTTATTAAATTTCGTTATCTTGTCTTCACAACAATTAAAAATGCCCAACGAAAAAAATTATAATATTTGGTGTTGTTCCAAATATGATTCCTTCGACCGTTCCTCGATTTACGTGCGTCATCTTCCATAAAAAGTACGGGCGTTACATTCTACCCACCTTAACAGAAATTTCGTCCCGAAATTTGCTCATCTCATACTATCATCACGTCCAACATCATTTGCATAAATATTTCTCATTTAAAAACATTTTACATTCTCTCTTGTTGAGCGCGGCGAGACGTCACGCCCGCATTTTCACCACATTTTGTTGCTCAAGATCCAATATCTAGAGGTATAGCATAATGTTCGATCCCTTAGCAACTCGCTATTAGCGGTATGTAAAAGCTGAAAAAGAAAATTTAACACCTCGTGTTCGTGGTTATATCGTTGCCTCTAGTTGGTGTATCACTTTTATGCATATCTGATTATAGAAACTCTTTTCCCCCGTGTGCATTCGATAAGCTCTATCTCACCCTTTTCTCCAAGTCTAGTATCAAGAACTCGAAAATTGATCAAGCAGTCTTACTTGGATATGAACTGATTTCAAAAATTGTAGCAACACTGCTGAAAGTGTCTTAATAAAAAAAAAGCTGTAGAATTGATCAAGAAAACAAGAATAACATTTCTAGCTCGACTCTTCTTAATCTCATCACCAACTTGAGAAAATTGGTTTGTAAACAAAGCAAGGACTAAAGCCATTGAACTTAACACATCCATTCTGAGATTTAAATGGTTTAAACGGTATCAAATAAAATCCATAGAGCTTGGGAATTTACTTCTGATGAGAGCTCGAAAGAATATGAGATAGGTCATGAAAACATGATGAAACTGAATTAAGTCTCAAATTCCATAGTAGGCTGCCAAATAAGATATTTCAATTGTCAAATCAAATTTGCAAAATTTCGGCATCAATGAATGATGGCTCAAACATGTCATGACATGAGATGATCAATCGTGGGAGGATTTAGAAGCATAGACAAATGTCATAAAGTAGCACTGTTCATGGTTCGACGACATCATGCTATTGAAAAATGAAATCACCTCAATGGATTCACAGGTTTGCAACCGACGTGAAGTGAACTTTTTAGGAAAATCGGCTAGATCAAACACCTTAAGGAAAAATAGAACACGATAGCCTTAACTTGGTGTTGCAAGAAAGAAAAATCATTGCATGAACAATATATGTAGTGAAACTGAGCTAAAAAGAATTTCACTTCTGCAAGAAAGAACTTGCCACATGCATAGTTACGAAATAAAAGGTGTACAAAAGTTCCAAGAAGAATATTCCATCCTTTGAAAAAAACATGTATGGGAGATGTGATCAGACTGAAGGTCATAACTGCAAACAACTTTAGGAATGAAGTTCAATGACGGAAGCTCATAAGGTAAAATATTGTCCTTACAATAGATGAATCAAAGAAGACTACTAATCAAGATGTCCAAAGTTACAAAGGCAAGCACCAATTTTCAAGAACGGAAAGTGAGTCATGACTCGATATAGGGAAAAAAATAATGGGCACTACTTGCAAAGCATGAGTCAACCAAGGTGTTTAAATAGACAAGGACTCACGGTTATTCAATACATATCGAAAAGAACTTAGAATCCAAGTAAGTACTGTTGATTTAAAATCGTTCATTCTAGCTACGAAGGTCACACTCCCTCGCTCGTCTTTCTGAGGCCGAACATGGTAACATCGTTTTAAGAAACCGTGGATTCCAAGTTGACATTCATCACGTCATTACAACCAAATAATTGTAGTCAATCAAAGGCCATCTCTTCTTAATATTCTTGCATATTATAACAACCATTCTCTTAAAACATTTTCATCATCCGTGTGCTTCTCTGCCTCCAATAAAGGTCGTCTCCATCGTGTTGCTACTTTTAGCAAAATTATGCGAGATAATGTTATATTAATTGCATCACGAGTATGATCTCTTGTCGTTGCACAACTACATCACTTAGCATCAGTTCTTCTTGTCTCGCACCTTTTTCGTGTTTGAAGCTTCATTTCATCTTCTCTATCCTCATCTTCTTGAAATCTTCCTCGCATTTTTTCCTTATCGTTCACGAAAAACGATAGAAATAGTAAAATGGTTCACACACTAAGCTTGCTCTAACGTTTCGCGTCATTCCAAAGAAATAACAAAAGTTCCATGGTCCACCGACCTCCATTCGCATTCTCGCTCTCCTTGCCTCGTCGTGCCTTGACACATTAGGGATTCACCCCACACTTTCAGATTCTCATTGGTTTTCATCGCTCGGGAAAGCGATGGATAAATTGTCAACTTACAACTATGGTTTGCGCACGTTTCATCTAGCTTAGTCTTAGGCACTCTAAGTTCACAACACATTTCACCACCTCATAGATCAACAAATATCACATTTAAAGTCATCATACTTCAAATAACAAGTATAATACATAACATTTCGCTTCCCAGAACCCAGTGCTTTCACATTTCACATCTACTTTCAAAACAACCATTTTCTTCAAAACTCACACTTTTCTCAAATATTTCAACATCTCACTTTCAACTTTGAAGTACAAGTTTTGAATCAAAACTCAATATATACTTGAACATCAACTTTCATCTTTCATGTAAAAACAAACAATCCATCGTCCCTCATCAAAACTCGTTCTTTTCTCAACATTAGCAAATACTCTTCTCGAAATCAATCTCTCACAGAAAGATTCTACTTCTTCCTTCTTATAAAACTTTTCTCCTTTGATGTCGTCTTTCTTTCTCCAAAACTTTCTCATAAAAATTTTCACATAAAAAAAAATACATCTTTCTTGGTTGAGCGTGGCGAAGCGGAATGTTGAGCCTTCCAAATTTAACCTTATTTTAGTCTAGCGAATCGAATCTAGACTAAGACTGAAAAAGACTCTCGGACCAGAGCGAAAGAACCTGGCTCTGATACCACTCTGTCACGCCCGCGCTTCCTAAGGATAGAAAACACGGGGAATCGTGACTAGTGGGGGAATTAAGAAGCGGGGAAGAAAGGGAAACAATCAAAGAAATACGACATATCGGTCGAAATACGAAATTTCATTTATCAACAGGGTTCCAAATCCCAAAGGTACATAACGTGAATGATATAGTTTGACAATTCAAAGGAAATCAAAGAAATTCCTAAACTTGGCATAGCGGAAGCATTTGAGAGTTAGCTACTACTATGTATGAAGACACAATAGCAACCGGATCATTTATTGAATACTGTCTCTGTCCAATGCTCAACATCCTCCGTCCCCCGTCCACACTCAACCTGCACATAGGGAAAATATATGCAAGGGCTGAGTACTTGATGCACTCAGTGAACTCTTGCCCGGAATACATTCATCGTTAAGATATGTCAAGCCATCATTGAGTGAAACTCGGGTTTTACTTTAAAAGGCCGAGAAACACTAAATCATTCCTTAAAAGGTGTCTGCAGACACATATCATTATCATCCTCCATCATATACCATATCTGAACCATCATGTGAAACGAGAATGTGGCCACAAACTCGATCACTGGACCGGCCGACCACATAGGACGGCTCACGATCCCCATCAGTGCACTAGTCCGAGTAGGGACTCACTCCCTAGTCAGACCCGAATTCGTTAACCATCAAAGTCTAGTAGGACGTTATCCTAGTAGACAATCAGATAGGCAATTCAAAACATAAAATACGGCATGACATAACATTCAAACCACCCTTATCTCTCCGTAAACATATCATTGCAAATAAAAGAGTTTAAGTAATAGAGCCCACCTCAAAAGCTTAGGATTTCCGTAAAAAGTTCCTCGTTCTGAATTTTAGCGTGCGTGCAAACCACCTTCTCAGAAAATACATAAAATTCATATCAATCTCGGTAACAAAAACCATTTTAGAATGCATGCACTCTAAATAAATCCTTTAATTCGTTTTCTCGGTTTTCGTGCATTTTCAATTATTCGGCGGCCGCCCAAGGCATCGCGTGCGACGCCGGTCGGCCGCTTACGCTCGTTCTTTTCCTCCGTTGGCTCCTCGTATTTTCCATGTCGTCGGAATAATTTCTAAAAAATTATTCAAGCACATGCTTAACTTTTCGTAATTATTTACCGTTGAAAAAGTGTTATTTTGTACTTAGGTAAATTATTCATCCTTCAAAAAGAACTTACGGAAATTAATTAAATATTTTCCCCCGATTAAATTTTAATTTCCGGCCCAAAGGATTTAATTCCTTAACCACTTTATTCCTCCAAAATTAAATAGTGAGCCCCATCAATTAAAAAGAAGAGCCCAAAACTCAACTTAATCTTCCAATAATTCATAATGGCCCAACTAAAAAGATTTAATTCAAGGCCCAAAACACACAAACAAAAGAGGCCCAAATGCATGGCCCAATCTTTTATCTTCTTCCCCAACCCCACTTCTCTCTCTCTCCTCTTATCTTTCTCTCTCCCCGTCTCTCTCTCTGCCGCTCGCCGATCGCAGCAGCCGGCGGAAGTCGACTCCCCAGCCATCACCGATCGTTGCCGGGAGGTGCTCCTGCCCGCCGGAAGATGCTGCCGCAGATCAGGAGCTGCTGCAATCCGCCGGGAGCTGCTGCCGTCCGCCGAGGGCTGCTGCCGTCCACCCCTCTTCACCCGTCGTCGCCGCCTGCTCCAGCGTCGGGGAGGGAACGTCGCGGTCGTCACCTGGGAGGCCGCAAACCGTGCCGCCTCTGAATGTCGTCAGCACCGTCGAGCGCGGCATGTCCGCCGCTGCCCGTCGCCGGCGGTAACTTCCTCTCGTTCGAAACTACCCCGAACGACCCCGAATCAACCCGCAACACCCGTTATGTTTATAAAGTTACGTTCTTTCTTAGTTTCGGTTACGCGCGGCGATCGTTGGTCGAAACTTACGGTTTGTTACATGGTTTGGTTATGGAAGAATTCTACGGAACAAGAAGGTATAATATGTATGCAAAGCTACTACAACACATGCTTTGAGAATGGAAGGAATGGTATACCTCAAGCTTAAATTTGATGGTGGTTGGAAAAAAAATGGTGGAACCAACTTCTTCTTCTTCCTCCTTCCTCTCGGCTTCGCCGCTTCTCCTTCTTCTCTCTTCTCTTTTTTTTTTTGTCAAGTGGAAGTGATGAGTGGGTTAGAGGAGGGTGTAGGTATTGAGGAGGGAAGTGGAGGGGTGGGAAATAACCGATCGGTCATCGTGGGGGAAGAAGGAACCGCCGACGTGGGGGGAGGAAGAAAGAAGAGAAAAGGAAAAGAAATTGGGCTTAGCTAAAATAATTTCATACTTGGGCTTCAAAGATTTAATTTCAATTGGGCTAGAAAGGAATCAACAATTAATTACAAGCCCAAGTTAAAACTATCACTTGATGGATTTAAAGAGTGATTAGATTTAATTTATCTTATTTATAATTGAACTTCAAATTTATTATTTTGGAAAGTCCAAAATAAATTCATACATTATAATTTTTTCGTATTTTCCCTCGTCAATTAAAAAAATTCACGGGAACTTTATTAAATTTCGTTATCTTGTCTTCACAACAATTAAAAACGCCCAACGAAAAAAATTATAATATTTAGTGTTGTTCCAAATATGATTCCTTCGACCGTTCCTCGATTTACGTGCGTCATCTTCCATAAAAAGTACGGGCGTTACAACTGTTGATGTCGTATGTGGCGGCCCACCTTGTCAAGGCATAAGTGGCTTTAATAGGTTCAGGGACAAGGATGCCCCACTTGAAGATCCAAAGAATAAACAACTTGTTGTGTTCATGGATATTGTGTCCCATCTCAAGCCAAAGTTTGTGTTGATGGAGAATGTTGTTGACCTTGTGAAGTTTGAGGGCAGTTTTCTTGGTAGATATGCAATGGGCTGTCTTGTGGGCATGGGTTATCAAGCTAGAATGGGAATGATGGCAGTTGGTGCATATGGTCTGCCTCAATTTCGCATGCGTGTTTTCTTGTGGGGTGCTCTTCCCACGGAGGTTATATTACTCCTCTTTTGAAGCTGTCTTCCAGTGTAGTTAACTTGATAAAAAAAATATTCTTCATTGAGCTAGCTTTGCTCATATTTTTCTTGCCTTGTCTCTTTGGCTGTAGAAGTTACCCTCATACCCGTTACCAACTCATAATGTGGTTGTTAGAGGAGTTACTCCACTTGAATTTGAGGTATGGCTTGCTAATTCTGTGTGGAGTTATATTTACCATTTTGTTGTTATTTTCTCCTCTTCTTCGAGGTAATTAAATAACTTTTTTCTGACCATAGGCCAATACAGTTGCATATGAAGAAGGGCGTAAACTGTGTTAGGAGTAAAGGCTGATGAACAAGAATATAATATAGAATCTGGAATCAGAAATGCTCGGCTTTATTGAAAGAAACTGAATAGCAAAACAAGAAAGGGAAATCCTCTGCAGAGGCCTAATCCTCACGAAGGAGGCCTACGAGAAAAACTCGTCCAATAATGATCTCTCCAAGATGATCTCTCTATTAGGAGACTCTCTCTATATATAGGCAATTCTATTGCTAAAATAAAGGAAACCGAATAACAAATATTTGAAAAGCATAAAAATAGGAATCAGCTCTCTCCCTTAATCTTCTCCACCTGCTTCCTCCTTTCTCTCTGCCGGCCCAACCATCTTTTTCTCTTCCCCTCCTCCAGTCCGTATCAACTGCCTCACCCTCAAAACAGCCTTGCCCTCAAGACTGAGGTCTAAATCTGGACCCTAAGTACTTCGTCTGGTGGAGGTTCAAACTCATACTTTTGGGTAGTAGCCAGAGCATTGAACCATAGAAGATGGCCAACTATATGAAGGAATAACAGCATGGCCTGATGGGAGAATGGAGCGTCAACTGCTGCTTATGGGGGGTCCGGAAGGGAAACTATCGACTGCATAGACTGGTGGGCAGCAGCCAAAACTAAACCACGCAAAGGCTGAAGCTGAATATTGGGGCTGGAGGACAACCGTAGTGTTGACACCATGGTTGTTGTAGGCGGACCAGAAGAAACCAAGAGTTTGGCATGGTCCGCAGCAGCCGCAGGATCACAATGTTGCAACAGAGGCAAGACGGAAGGTTGAAACTGTGGCATAATAGTGCACGAGGACAGCAGCGGTGCTGTCATTGGTGCTAGTGTAGGTGGAGTTGCTGGTGTAGGTGGAGTTGCTGGTGTAGGAGTAGGTGGACTAGAGGGCAGCAATGGGGCTGTCACCGTGGGTAGGATAGCCGCAGTATTAATGCTGGGTGTGGGAAAGGTCCTCAGATGTGCAGCAAGGGAAGCCCGAAACTCCCGTCTGAGTTCGTCTAACTTAGTACTCAAATCCTTGAATTGATCGGTCCTCCTTTGGGAGTGCCACTTCAACTCTGCTACAACCTTCTCCAATCCGTCCAATCGCGTATCCGTCCTGGAATTCATCCACGTTCACCGCACCAAATTGATAGGAGTAAAGGCTGACGAACAAGAATATAATATAGAGTCTGGAATCAGAAATGCTCGGCTTTATTGAAAGAAACTGAATAGCAAAACAAGAAAGGGAAATCCTCCGTAGAGGCCTAATCCTCACGAAGGAGGCCTACGAGAAAAACTCGTCCAATAATTATCTCTCCAAGATGATCTCTCTATTAGGAGACTCTCTCTATATATATGCAATTCTAGTGCTAAAATAAAGGAAACCGAATAACAAATATTTGAAAAGCATAAAAATAGGAATCAGCTCTCTCCCTCGGGTATGTAGAACTTGGGTTTCTCACCCTATGATATGTTTTGTCTTTTATAATACTCTGCAATATTATGGCTTGAATTTGCCTTATTTAGGTTGAGAATGATGAAGGGCGTGATGAAATACCTTATGACTTGGAGCCTCAAATTGAATTCCAACGCTTCATAAGGCTAAGAAGGGATGGTAAGCTAATAGCTTCTAGTTTACTGTTGAACGATGGCAAATTGCATCTATGAATTCATTTCTCATTCCCAATTTGGACAATTATTCTTATATAAACTCTTTTGCATCTCCAATGCAGAAATGCCTGGTTACTTGAATGTTAAATCTGAGGTGATTGAACATCCGTTGTGTGATCATCGCCCCCTTCTTCTAAATCAAGATGATTATGAGCGTGTTTGTCTAATACCTAAAAAGAAGGTAGGGCCTTCCTCTTTTGAGACCTTTACAAACAGACTAAGAATAAAATTTTCATTTTTGTAACTGTTATCTTTTTGCATGGTGCAAACTTTAGGGATTTGCCAGGTGTGAGAGTTCGTCCTGACAACAAAGTCGAATGGGATCCTGATGTGGAGAGGAAAAAAGTTTCTTCCGGGAAACCTTTGGTATAATATGGCTTTCAAATACCTCATCAGTTAGTCTTATTTTGTGCAGTATACAAAATCATGAAGCTTTCTTAATTTGCAGGTCCCAGATTATGCTATGACTTTTGTTAATGGAACCTCAAGCAAAGCATGTTACAGATTTTGATTTACGCACGATGAAATATAAGCTCAACATGATCTTATGTGTATAATAATCATCTCTTGATTCTTGTAGGCCGTTTGGGCGTTTGTGGTGGGATGAAACAGTTCCTACCGTTCTCACTCGAGCAGAACCTCATAATCAGGTAGCATTTCCCTTCTTCTATAGTGCATACTAGTTAAGATTTTGCCAGGACTGATTTGTATTATTAACGAGAAAAATAAACTCTTTTTCTAGGCAATCTGATAGGGTTTACCTATCAAAGTAGTTATTTGAGTGAAAGAGACGTGAATTTTGAGAGAGATTAGAGAGAAATCGGTTTCTCCAAGAGGGAGAACCGTAGGGAGAGAATGATAAATATTACTTTAATTCATCATTCTTGATAATAATAAAAGACTCCACACATTTATAATAGATGTGGTATAAAAAGATCTATAAACTAGGAAAACAAATCAAATCTTAACCACTATAGAAAGTAAATAAAATCATAACAACTAAATAATATTAAATCATAAATAAACTAAATAAATATACGGAGAGAATATCAGCTCCCTTCCGGAATAAAATAGAATATCATGTCCCTATCAACTTTCCCATCGTTGAAAACCACCTTGCCCTCAAGGTGGAAGTCAGAAAAATAATCTTCCATCTCGTTGGCGCTGTCTTTGTTTGGATCTTCGTCTGCAAACAAAATTGTATCATTTGGGATCGCAACGAGTGATGGACAAACCGTCTTTGGACATGAGATCTCTTCCGCGACTTCAGTGACATAACCAAGGATGACAATAGTGATTTTTGGGCTATGAGATTTTGGAGGAAATTTGGTTTCCACCAAATCCATTGGCTCATCTAGCTTTTCAGACGATTCATCATCATTTTTTACCTTCTCTTCAATGAAGGAATCAGACTTTACATTTGTTGTTGGCTCATCATCGTTTTTTGCGATAGATTCGATGATAGAATCAGATGTGACCTCCTTTTTAGCTAAATATGCAACTGCCTCCGTAATTTTATTGAGAAGTTTATTCGTCTCGGCGAAGTAAATGGCATCCTTATCAAAATTATGATAAACAGCATCCAGAAATTCTTGCCATGAGCACTTAGGATTCGAGCGTCGATACTCATGGAGCCATACAGATGCTGGATGGTCAAAAAATAACCTCACAAAAAATAGACGATCAGCATCAGAAAACAAGTGATAATCAAAATATTCCTGATTATCCAAAATCCATCTTACGGGGTTAACACCAGAAAACCGAGGAGGAGAGTCTGGAGGAGAGTTTGACAGCAAGACGGATATGGTGGTAGAAAGTAAATCAATAGGAGGATGAGAACCTAATGAAAGCACCAATTTGATAGAGTTTACCTATCAAAGTAGTTATTTGAGTGAAAGAGACGTGAATTTTGAGAGAGATTAGAGAGAAATCGGTTTCTCCAAGAGGGAGAACCGTAGGGAGAGAATGATAAATATTACTTTAATTCATCATTCTTGATAATAATAAAAGACTCCACACATATTTTATATGTGGTACAAAAAGATCTTCTATAAACTAAATAATACTAAAGCATAAATAAACTAAATAAATATACGGAGAGAATATCAGCTTCCTTCCGGAATAAAATAGAATATCATGTCTCGATCACAATCTTGCATCCTAATCAAGAAAGAGTTCTCTCTATCCGTGAAAATGCCCGACTGCAAGGCTTTCCTGATTACTACAAACTTGTTGGGCATATAAAGGAGAGGTTAGCCCTTCTGCCCCTCCCTCCTCTTGTCCCTTCCTTGACCCACAAATTTTGAGGTGTGTCTTTGGTTTTGTAGATACATACAAGTGGGGAACGCGGTGGCTGTGCCGGTAGCAAGAGCATTGGGGTTCTCTCTAGCTCAGGCGTTGAGGGGGTTATCGCAGAATGAAGCAGTGATGACCTTGCCTGAAGATTATCCCATGATGAAGGATGTATCTTCACCAAATACTAACATGATATGATTCATGGCTTATCATTCAAAGCTGATGAGATTTGTTGGGCTGATATCGATTATGAATGCGATCAGAAGCTTCATAGTTTTGTCTATTTGTACTCTAGTTCGTTCCATTCCATTGGAAGAATTCCTATTCTTTAATTTAATGCACAACAACTGAGGTTGAAAATAATTGTAAGTGTTGGTTGTCTTGCTCATGATTGAGTTTTCAACCTCATTTGCTAATTTTGGTTGCTTAGTTTATATGCAACAAAAACCATTGTAGTATACGCTCTTTATTGCGAGAATTTACAATTGTTTGTATTTTTAATGATTTCAAATGCATTAATGTGCTTGAACTGAGAATTTTAGCTTCAACAATAATATGCTGAATTAGTGCTCCTCATGATCCCCAAAATCATCAGTAGCATCTTGTAAGTTATGGTACTCCACCTGATCCTTAGAGTACAACTTGAGCAAGTACAGATAAACCCCCACCCCAAAAACCGCCACCCCAACCACGTAGTAACTGAACAAAATAGTAGCCAGAGATTTCGCCCGCTCCACCGTCTCTCCGCCGCACCGCACCACATAGTGGCCATCCTCCACCCCGACGGCGCAGCCCTTCGGCATCAGCCGCGGTGTGTAGATCATGAAACCGATCACAACGAGCCAACCGCCCTGCGCGAAAACTGCCAGAGACCTGGCGAAACTGAGCAGGAAGCTTCTGGAATCGGCCGCGCTGATCGCGGTGAGGGCGAGGGCGGCGAGGATGAGGATCTGGAGGAGCCAGTGGTAGCGGCCCTCGAGGCCGGCGTGGTCGGTGGAGTGGAGGCGAAAGAGGAGGTACTCCTGCGCGAGCGTGAGGGCGGCGAGGAGGTGCGTGAGGGCGGACCTGGCCGGAGGGGAGACTCTGTCGAGGACGACGGCGAAGGAGGCGTAGGTGAGGAAGGTGAGGGAGATGGTGGCGTGCTCGAGGTTGTGGAGGTGGTTGGAGGGGATGGAGCCGTCGGGGGCGAACGGGTGGTGGCGGTGGGGCATGATGAAGAGCTCCATGGAGATGGAAGCGGAGGCGGCGGAGATGATGAAGTAGAGCTCTAGGTATCTGAATTTGGAAACTGGGAACCATGGGTGGGAAATGTAGGAGTTAGGGTTTGTGGCGTGGAGTTTTGTGTGGTTGAAGAGATGCCATAACCCGATGATGCAGAAGGCTAATCCCGGTCCGATGTGGCCGCGCAGGCTGCCCATGTTAGACAAGGCAAGAACAAGAGAGATGTGGGAAGGATGGGAGTGTGTTTAGAAAAATAATCAAGTTCATTTGTGTATATAGTAGGAGTATTAGAGTAGTAGGTAAGGTATTTCGTGTTAGTATTGTTCATTCATTATCAGTATGAATCAGGTTTGTATGTATTTACATTATCTAAGAAAGACATCAATTTTCTTGCAATATTTAACATAGAAGTGTATGAGCCAGTTTAAGTGAAAACTTTTATCAACGTGGTATCTTGTAAGAAGGAAATATCATATACAGAAATTGTATAGGCGTGTCAAATGCAGTATATTTTTGGGAGTTGGATGTTTTCGTATGAATCTCAACAAAAAAAAATTCGACTTATTTTATGTCCTTGATTAGATGGCCACTTTGTAATTGGAGTGTGGGAGTGCTTGAAAATTTGAAATTGCCTACAAAATAGAATCAACGTATTAGAATAAATAAGCCTCTTATGTACCCTACATACATGATATGGATAGACTAACTAGCATCACTTGTACTACTAGTACTTATGACTATATGTTTGGTCTACAATATTTAATGTTGTGTCATTTGTTAAAAATTTAAATCAATGATACAAGTTAGATTTACTTGATTAATTATGTGAAATCACATTTAATTGCCAAAAATATTTACCACAAACCTCTAGTATCCCAATTGGTTTAAACAAACATTTGCATATCCATATAAATGTATAACGTCATTTCTATAAATAAAAATAAATGTAGTACAATACGCAAACAAGATGTGTGATATATATGGCGACATCAACACGTAATTAGCACTACAATATTAGTTTAATTTATAGTATTTCTTATGAGTTATAAGGCGTGTTCGAAAATAAAAGAAACACCCCTCACAAACTCTGTGTGGCTCCTACAACAATTATCATCTCTCTCTTTCCCAACAAGAATCAATGGGAAATCTCCGAGGGCATGTGGTGTACGGCGCCGGCTTCACTCTCATCGGCATATGGCACCTCATCAACCACTCCAAACTCCACACTCTGAACCCCACCTCCTACACCGCCCCCACATGGTTCCCCACCTCCCCAATCAAATTCCTCGAGCTCTACTTCATCATGTCCGCCTCCACCGCTGCCGCCTTCATGGACCTTTCCATCGGCCTCCGCCGCCACCACCCCTTCTCCCCCGACGGCACCATCCCCTCCTCCCACCTCCACAGCTTCGAGCACTCCATCATCGCCCTCTCCCTCTTCGCCTACGCCCTCTTCACACTCCTCCTCGAAAAAACCCCCCAATCCCCGGCCACCGCGAGGCGCGGGCTCAGCAACGCCGCGGCCGCGGTGGCCCTGGCGGTGGAGCTGCTCGTGTTCCACCTCCACTCCGCCGACCGCACGGGGGTGGAGGGGCAGTACCACCTCCTCCTCCAGGCCGTCATCGCGGCCAGCCTGGCTGCGGCCGCGCTGTCAGGGGCCGGCTGCGACCGGAGCTTGGCGGTGGCGTATGTGAAGTCGGTGGGGATATTTTTCCAGGGGGTGTGGTTGGTGGTCATGGGGTTTATGTTGTGGACGCCTAGGTTGGTGTTTTTGGGTTGTTTTATGAATTGGGAGAATGGTTCTAGCTTTGTGGTGAGGTGTGAGGGAGAAGAGGCGTTGATGCGAGCTAGATCGCTTGTGAATATTCAGTTTTGTTTGCTTCTTGTTGGGGTCAATGTGGTGGCTCTCCTCATCTATATGATCGTTTTCAAGATTTATTCGAACAAGAATGTTTCCAATGATTTTAGGGTTTTTGGAGGCATGGAAATGGAGATATTGGACAAGTGAGGAAGGTTTGGAGGGGATGTGACCAAATGCAAACTTTATATATTGTACAAATTCCACACTATGATATGCACCCGTTAGATTTCAAGATTTGACGTGAACAGACGACAAATACCGTCAACCGATTGACATGTTTTGTTGACGTTATTTGTCATCTGTTCACATCCAATTTTGAAATCTAACAATCCAAATCATGTTTGGAGTTTGTAGAAAAGATGCAGTTTGCATTTTATCACTACGAAATCTGTAAATTTTAGCGGTAGAAGTTTTTGGACAACTTTATGTTTTTATTTTTCTTGTTTTAATTATTATCATAGCATGAACAAATTGTAGGTATTATTTGTTTGTTTCTATTTTTCTGTGTCTTATTATTATATCATGATGAAATTGTAAGTATTAGATGTGTGTTGGATGGAAGTAGAGATATCAATTTAGCTTGAAACTGAGGGGTCTTTCTGCTGCTCATTTCTAGAAGCGAGGTTAAGCCCAAAATATAAGCTAGAAATAACAAAAAAAATATCAATTGGGGTAGACATAAAATAGCTCTAAGTCAGTTGATATCTCTAGTCAGAATACTACATATATGTAATTGTATATAATAACACTTTAAAATGATCAATGACATTTACTGTGAAAGGTTGATATTGGTCTGAGTAGAAGAAAATTGTTCTTAATTGTATCTATCATTTGAAGATATATAAAAAAGGAGTAGTACTATATACTCCCTCTGTCCCAGTTTAAAAGTCATGTTTTGTCATTTCCGTCTGTCTCAGTTTAAGAGTCTCATTTAGAATTTACTATATTTGGACATAAAATTTAGCCTCATTGTTGATGAAATTTGCACTCAAATGTCATTATTTTCATAAAAAAAAATAAAAAAAACACCTTTTACGTACAAAAAAGTCAAAATGGTCTCACTTTCCACTATATCACTTCAATTATTACACACTCCACCAACCACTACCTTACTTCAATTATTACACACTCAAACAATTTCTTAAAACCCGTGCCCTAACTATATTGCACTCATAAAGTGGGACGGGGGAGTATTATTGGCTAAAAACAGAGTATTTTCAACTTAGTTGTCATAAATAGATTAAAAACTGGTCATATCATACACAAATAATGTACATCGGAAAGGATCAAGTACATCATTTGCAAACATAATCTTGAAAATGGCATATTTAGCGCGTAGTAGTAAACAAGGGAAACCATTTTTGTTTGAAGGAAGAGTGGTGGGAAATCATGAGCACAAGAGCTACCCCAGCAGGAGATCCTCCCACCCTATATATATCAAGTCCTCCGGCAGCGACACGTGGAACGGAACACGTTCGCGGTCGTCCGCCGACAGCCAGCGAACGGATAGCAGCAGGAGCACAGAGAACACCATGAGGCATATCCTGAAGATGGATAAAAAGTCCTCAAATTTGGACTCGAAATTTATGCACCATCTAAAAATCAACAAGAGGAAAACTATGACTATGAAGAAGAAGAATTGGATTGGGAGTGAGAGGTTTTGGAGATATTCATGACATGAAGAGTTGTTGAATCTAGCCATTATTTTAAAAATGTCACTACTAAAAAATTGGCTTGTAATGACACTTAAAATTGTCACTAGAAAATTACTGTGCTGACACTTCATCTATAATGGCACTTGATGAAGTGCAGCACCGGGTACCTGTAGTAAGAGGTAGTGTGTAGATAGTACATCTATGATGTCACTTTTTATGTTGAAGTGCAGTAACAATATATTATAAAGTGCAGTGAAAAGCTAGTGTGTAGATAGTACATCTATGCTGGCACTTTTTATAAAGTGTGATAAAAAAAGTGTAGTGAAAAGCAATTTTTCTAGTAGTGTGTTTTTTTGGAGGAGTTTATGTGTGGAAGGCAAGAGTGGATTTATATGTATATGTACTGAGGTGGCGTTTTTGGGATTTTGAATTGGTCTGGAAACAACTAGATTGCTTTAGAGGAATAAAGCAAAGAGTAAAGTTGATGAGGGAGAGTTATGTGGTCAGATGATTAAATTAATTTGAAGAAAGGATGAATTAAGGGGTATTTAACGGCTGGTTAATTGTGGAACTGAGAATCAGTTTCGATAATGGTTCAATTCTTTTCAATGGTGAACAGAGAGAGTAATAAAGAAGTGTTATTTTGAATATTTTATTGCATTTGTTTGAGGCTTAGAGCTAGGCTTGCACCGGTTCAGGAACAGCCGGTTCCATGGTTCAGGAATGGAACCGGCGGTTCACGGTTCATGAAATGCATGAACCGGAACCGACCCGCCTAGGGTCCAGGCGGTTCCGGTTCCGGTTCCGGTTCAAAAAACCGGCGGTTCAAAACCGCCGGTTTTCGGCCTGAACCGGCGATTCCGGGCCGGTTCGGCCAATTTTTATTTTTTTTTTGCATTTTTCGATTAAATTACGACTCCAGCGTGTAATATTTATTCAACTTAAAATTAAATTATATTTCACTTTCGAAAGTTGTATCATCATATACAGTGTTCCCCTTTTTCGTAGGTGAGTTTTGGTGATGAGACAGCTATTTTGTTTTGCATTAATTGTATTTGTTTATGCATGAAATGTGCGTAAATAAAATTCAAAAAAGTACGATGAAAGTTGCAATTTTATTGAAATTACACGTTTACAAGTTACAACAATTACAAATCGAAAAATTTAAATACAAGTTACAACAATTACAACTTTACAAGTTACAACAATTACAAATCGAGACTACTAGTCAACAACGAAGCTAATTAAAAATGACAAAAAAGACTTAGAAGTTCTTATTAAAAAAATTATAAGTATATATACTCTTAATCGGCGAAGGAGATCTTCCTACATAACTAAATTAAGGACACCTTTAGCAATTCAACTTTAAATGTTGAGTTTAGTCTAACAATCAACAATTATAGTAGAATTGTCAAAAGTTTCCCGAATTTAGCCGTATAGAGAAATCTACTTCATCGACTAGAGTATATACAAATACAATTATGTAATTGTATTTGCATATTTTTAAAATAGAAACAAATGAGAAAAAGGAAATAAAGGAAAAAGGACTTGAACTCAACTTAAATTTTAAATTTAAGTTGAGATACCTACGTATCCTCAATGCTCATTTGCATTAGGGAATCAAAGCCCACGTAGTTCTCTTACCTTACTTACCTATTTGGCTTGGCCGGCGGCGGTTTACGGTTGGCCTACGATTCATCCCCGGTGAATTCATCTTGTGATCCCTCCTGACGATCATCCCAATCATTTTCTTGTTCTCTGACGTCGGCTTTGGCCCAATCATCAAGTAACATCATGAATTCCATATTTTTCGCCGAGAGCTTACTTCTTGATTCATCCAACACACGCGAGCCAACACTAAAAGCAGACTCGACGGCGACAGTGGAAGCCGGAACAGAGAAAATCTCCTTGGCCATTGACGCAAGGATGGAAAAATCTTTCTCGTGGGTTCCCCACCAATCGAGGACGTCGATTTGGGCGGGAGGAGTAGGACCTTCATCACCAAATGAAAAGAGTGAATCGAAATATAAATTCAATTCACTTACCATACCTGAGCTCCTTCCGCCGGTGCTGTAGTTGTATAGGTCGGCTAGTTGGGACGCGGCGTCGGGGTCATCATAATCGGCTTGAAATGCAAAGCCATAGTTATGTTGTGGAGGAGGGGGGTCTTCTGACTTGGTGGGTGTGTTATACTTGGTTTCATATTCGGTGTAGAGAGCGCACAAGTTATACTCGAAGGTTTGTTGGACAATGGACCGGTTCGGGAGGGTTATTTGAAAGGTTTCTGAGAGGTCTATTCCAAATTCGTCAGTGATATCGGATTGGATTGCTTGAAGGGGGCCAAGATCAATTGAACTCAAATTGTTATAATAAAACTCTAAAATCCTAGAGGTACCGGCTAATTTCCATTTTGGATCCAATACCTTTACAATAAAAAACACGGTTGGAACCTCACTGAAATACTTGAGCCATTTTTCAATCATGTAATATAAGACACACATTAGCTCAGGGGAAGAGGAATCATTTTTCATTGCATTTTTAAAACCAAGGGATATGTACATGCAATGCTCTAAAACACGAACAGCAGTGCAGTAATAAACACCCGACAATTCAACAGTGGCATTTTTAAAACTTTTAAACAATTTAAATAAAGCCACACTGTGTTCCCAACAATTATGCGAAAGATATAAATCATGAACGGGATAGGTTCTATAAAAATCACATAAAGCATCTTTATGTGTCAAAGTAGAATTCAGACAATCATATGTCGAATTCCATCTATGAGACACATCCATAGTAAAATTCGTATACCTGACATTCTTTTGATGGCAATATTTCTTCCATGCTTTGCCAATAGCTGGCTTTTGATGGATTAATCTAACTGCAGTTCTAATAGGAGAAACATGTTTTTGCCATAATTCAAGCGCATCTTGTACACATAAATTTAAAATATGACAAATGCATCGTTGATGAAAATACTTACCTCCAATTACCGGTGTACAAGCCGCAATCAAATCGCCAATACTTGCGGTGTTGGCAGTTGCATTATCAAAACCGATAGAAAATATCTTGTTGCATAATTGAAACTCATTTAAAACTTGTATAATCAAAGAAGCAATTTCGGGTGCAGTGTGTGGAGTTTCAAATTCTCTAAAACCTATTAAACGCTTGTTTAAAGTCTAATTATTGTCCACAAAGTGAACCGTAATGCCCATGTATGAATGACGGTTAAAACAATCCATCCACACATCGGAGCAAATGTTCACTCTGTGGCCCAAGTTGACTAAATAACGTGATAATTCTACCTTTTTCTCCAAACATTGCCGAACGGTAGATCGTTGCACGGTCATTCTACCAATTCTCTTGATTGCTACGTTCAAACCACTTTGCATAGTAACCTCAAATTTTTTGTCATCATAAACGTTAAAAGGAAAGTGCTTCATTGTCGCCCATCTAGTCATAACATCAGAAAAAAAAAAATTGATCATATTTAAACAGAGGCGTACCTGACGAACCCGAGCCGTCGGGCCCGGGTTGGAAGTTGAGTTGGGTTTGGGTAGAGGTAGTGCCGCATTCTACCGGATGCTTAGTCACCAAATGGCGTCGGAGGGTGCCATATCCTCCACCACTCGCAAATTTGTACACTTTATCGCAATAGTTGCAGTAAGCATGAAACGCCGATGTCTCTTCTTGAGAGGTCGGATCATGAGGACTTGGAATCACCACCGGGACCTTCTTGTAGTGTTTGACAAAAATGTCAGATTTCAAAGCTTTTGCCGTGTTAGTGGGTGGAGGAGGGGGAGGCATCTCTTCATTTCCGTCGGTGCTAGAGGAATACGAGAATGAGATCTATCCTCGTTGGTGTCCGAGTCCGACGATATACCAACGTCGAACTCGTCAGCTTGTTGGGAACCACCTCCCCTACCCCCCCTTCCCTACCCCCCCTTGTTGCATTTCAGCGAGTAGCATGGCGGTCCTATGATCTTCTTCTATCTACAAATATTATATAAGTTGAAGTTATAAGTATGAACGCAAAAAAAAATTATGAACTCAATTTTATGAAATTATGAAATATGAATTGGAAAAATAATTTTTCATTACTTACTTGCATGCGTTCAGCCTGTACTCGGGACACCTCTTCCATAATTTCTCGACGACTAGGTCGCCTTGATTTTGAGAGACGACTAGTACTTTGATCTTGAGCAATACCCTTGCCCCGATCACCACGGCCCGATCCACCACGAGAAGAAGACATATTGAATTATTGATGAATGAAAGTAAAGTAGTATGGATGAAATATGTATGGAGTATGAATAAGTGGTAAAGTATGAACACAATAACAAATATAGTAGTAAGAGTGTGAGTCGAGCGAGACTAGTGCGTATTAGAATGTAGAAACTAGTAAACAACTTGAGCAATTAGAGAGAATGATGAGAGAATAGAGAAATGTAGATTGAGAGAAGCTAATCCTTGTTAACACAAGAATGGGGTTAGTAGAATTGAGGGGGGAAGTGGGGTATTTATAGGAGTAAAATAGGAAGAAAAAAAATTCAAATTTTGAATTCGGCCCGAATCGGCGATTTACCGCCTAAACCGGCGGTTCAAGCATAAACCGGCGGTTCGGTCCACGGTTTTGCACCGAAAACCGTCGGTTTCTGACCGGTTTTGCAGGCCTACGCACTGCAGCCTATGCCTAAACCGGCGGTTCAAGCATAAACCGGCGGAAACCGACGGTTTTCGTCAGAAATCGCCGGTTTTCTGAACCGTGCCTGAAACCCTACAAACCCTATGCCGGAAAATTACCGTTTGAACCGTTGAACCGCCGGTTCACGGTTCACGAAACCTTTGACCCTTAATCGGCCCGTTGGAACCGGCAAACCGCCGGACGGTTCAAACCGCCGGTTCCGGTCCCGGTTCCGGTTCATGAACCGGCGTGCCTGAACCGGCGGTTAACCGCCGAGCCGGTTCGGTTTGTGCACGCCTACTTAGAGCTACTTTGTTGAGATGCAAAATAAGGGGGTTTTCCTTGCAGATTGGATTTGGATTTGGAACCGAATATGTGATAAGATGTAGAAGTTGAGTGAGGGATAAGTGGAATATCGATAAATTTTACTCCCTCCGTCTAGCGGTAAAAGTCCCAGTTACTTTTAAGCACTAATTTTATAAAAATGATACTCCTTTCGTCTCATAATAGATATCATACTTTCCTTTTTAGTTTGTCCCATAAAAGATGTCATATTTCATTTTTGGAAAAAGTTTTCTCTCACATAAATGTAAACATTATATTTTCTCCCTCCATTTAACACACAAAACAAAACCTCATAAAATCTCGTGTCATCCCACAAGTGTGACATCTTTTGTGGGACGGAATGCGTAATAAATAGTTAAAGTGGGAAAATGATAAAGTAAGAAAGAGCATAATGTAGAGAAGAGTCTTATCTACGCTATTCTCTCTTTTACTTTACCATTTCTCTATTTTAACTATTTATTATTATTTTCATTAAATGAATGCTTAAAAGTAACTGGGCGAGCGAGACGGAGGGAGTAACTTTTTAACTGGGCAAAAATCACACAATGTGCTAAATAAACGGGCCCATCAGGCCCGGAATAGAAACGCCTACCACAATAAGCCCATCTCTACTTTCATTTTTGGAAGCCCGTCTCCATTCCACCGAGATATATCTACTTTTATTACTCCATAAAATTGAAGTTTTCTATGATTATTTATAGATATGCATCGCACACTGTATGAAAATTTAATAAAACTAAGGTATAATAATCTTAAAAATCATTAACTTTTAGCAAATTATGGTATTTGCCATGAATTTGATAGTAATCTTAAAAATCACAAACTTTTAAAAATGTGCAATTTTCCTTACCTGGCCAAAAAATTTTAATCTCACGTGGCTAACCGTAAACTTTATGAGGCTTAGTCTGAATTGTACATGAAATAATATAATTTGAATGCTCTAATTCGTGAATTCGACAATTTATAATAAGTCTTGTACAATTCCACCGAAAACAATTTTATGTTGAATAATAGTGAGATTTCCTTGCAGATTGGAATTTGAAACCGAATATTGGATAAGAAGTAGAAAGTTGAGTTAGGCAAAAGTGGAATATCACTAATAACTCAATGCACTTTCTTGCCACAAACCTAACTTCTTGACAACGGATTAAAATACTATAGTTCGTGTATAAATTAATTGGGCCTATCAGGCCCTGAAATAGAAATGCTAAGCCCATCTCTACTTTCATTTTCAGAAGCCCAATCTCTCTTCCACCAAGATATTATTTCTATTTTTATTAGTACTCCATAAAATTGTGCTACACTTTTCTATGATTATTTATAAGCATCACCCCCTGTTTAAATATTTATTAAAATCAAACAGTAAGTATTATTATTAAAATAAATTTTGAACAAATTCTCGTATTTCCCAGGAATTTAAATAATGGTTTTATAATCACGAACCTTTAAAAGTCTGAAATTTTAACAACCCAACCCAAACAGAAAATTTTTGGCAGATTTTAATTTTACGTGGCTTAGTCTCATTTATACAAGAAAAGATATCGTTTCAACACCCTATATCTTAAATTCGACATTGAATATTATGTGCTTAATGAGATAAAAATATGTCTTCTCGTAGATCTATGGGATTCGAAGAATCACATGCGGGAATTTGCACGAGTCTCAAAGTATAAAACTCTTAGGTTACTTTCGAAGTTTGTGAAAAATATTAGAGTTTGCGTAAAATTTATTAATTTTTAGATCAATATCCACAAAATTAATGGGCTGAATCCCCAACTTTGGCGATAACTGTTCATGCGGTATAGTCGGGGTTTTTTTCTATTTTTGTTTTAGAATATAACTTAGATTTCGTGTTTGTACTAAACTTTTTTTTATTCCGTGTTTGGGAGAGACGCATGACCCTCTCCTTTTAATGAGATGCATGACGATTATGCGTCTTTTATAAAGACGCATGAAGGTCATGCGTCTCTCTTTTTTTTCGTTTTTTTTAAACGACGCATGAGGGTCATGCGTCTTAGGTAGAGACGCATCTCCCTCATGCGTCTTTTATTTTTTTTTTATTTCACGGACGACGCATGAGCGTCATGCGTCTTAGGGAGAGACGCATGAGGCTCATGCGTCTCTAACTTGCTAAAATCAGTGCCCAGCGAGGCAGAATAGGCAGAATTTGCCCGAGAAAGAGAGGGAGACAAAACTTGGCGATTTCCTTGGCGATTCCCTTCATATTTCGGTATGTTTCCTTCAATCTTTCAAGCTGCATGTGAAGACTACTATTACTATGTGGAATCTGAGGCAACACCGGCAATTTAGGGTGGTTGAGAGCAAATTAAGAAGGTGGCATGTCGTGTGCAAATATCCAGCAGGGAGGACAGAAGATGGGACAGCTATTATCAGCGAGACCGACGCTGAAAAAGCGATTGAATGTCGATGGGAAGTTTCTGTTACACACATGGCCCATGATGATATGTGAGAGATTAGGAAGTGGTGCGGACGCCATAGTTGTGAAGGCCATCGTAATGATAGAGGACATGCTAACTTTTCATCACTAATGATTGCTTTGTGTATTCGCCATCAGTTGCTAAAAAATGCCGAGTTCAGTGCCGCAGCCGTAAGAAATTTTGTTCATGACAAATTTCTTGTGGTAATCAGTTATAAGAAGGCATGGCATGCACGGAGAAGGGCTTTAGAGATTGTATTTGGTGGATGGGAGGAGTCATTTAGGGATTTGTCAAGCTACATGCTTGAACTGCAGTATAGGAATCCAGGCACAATCGTTGAGTGGAGGCATAACGAGTTGTTGAGCCAGGGCCGTACTAAAGTCTTCTATTTTCAGAGACATTTTAAAGCATAAAGGGTCCAGAGACATTTCACCCGACCGGGTGATATTTTCAGTTGCAAATATCCACCCGGCCGGGTGGATCAATTCAAACTGCAATTTTGTGATTTAACTGATGTTCGTTTCTATTTCGTGCTCGTCTTTGCTACTTGTACTTTGAATGAAATTATCCCTCAAGGTGCATCTTTTGTGATAGTTTCAATTTCTTATTTTGATGCCTCTTTAGCTTGAAATAAGATGGACCGAAGTAGTATTGAATTATCATTTGTATTCGTTCAGATGACAAATTGACAAATTGACAAATTGATCATTTGTATTCGTTCAGAACCACTTCTCTAAATAATTTACTAAAAAAAGTTCACTACTGGCAAAATGGAAACAAAATCATCCGAATCAGCTCCTCTTCTCCAGAATAATACTTAAATAAACAAAGAACCTGAGCTACTTATACGACGACGGAGTGTATTTAGACGGTTCAATCCCCTTATTCTTCCTCGTTGACAGTCTCTTGTACACTTTTCTCATGAGCTTCCCAACCCCGCCGCGTGATGAACCCTCCGCAGCTGGTCGAGGTTGGACATGGATGCTCTGAACAACGTCTTCTTCCTCATTTTCCTCCTCTATGTTGTCATTTTCTTCTTCTCCTTCATCATCATCCTCTTCTTCAGCTTGTACAGGAGGCACGATCTGATAATTCTGGAAGAATGAATCGACCGACGCTCGGGCCCCACTCCATTGCGGCACGTCTTGGCTTTGTGAATATGGGCGACGATTCCAATCGGGCTCAGGCTGGCTTGGAGAATACAGGGGACGGTCCCACTGTGACTGAGACTCATGCGCCGGGTATGAATACCACTGGGGTGGGTCATGCTCTTGATTATGCGGCTCTGGTGCTACATAATCGGGATGCGACTGCGACATCCTAAACTGCTTTGTGTAGCCGTGTCCCCCAGTCCGAACACCAGGCACTCCACGACGCCGTGGAACTACTTCTGGTTGATAAGGCATGACCACATCCTGATGTTGAGAAGCGGGGTACTCCATGACATCAGCGTTGTTCGTAGATTCGAGGACATTCCTAACAATTTCTCGAATCTGGCGTACTCGTGGGTCCATTTCGTCGTCCGTAGTTAAATGGAAAACCTGTTGAAAACCCTCAACCTAGACAAAAAAATAATACAAATATCAATACGAAACAATCTATATCACATGAAAGCATATAGTTTAATATAACAATCTTACAAATAGTCTCATCGAAGCAGCCGACTCGTTCATCCCAGCAGTGGACCGTGCCCCAGGCTGAGTCAGGTACGTCACGGTAATCCTGTTATACCACGCCATATACCCCGGGCTCATAGGAATATTCATGGACATTGGTGCGGCGTCTTCGACAGCATGGAACCTTTCGTACCTCAGGTCCCACTCCCCAATGTAGAACTGATGTGTGTTTGCCCAGTTGTTGCCCTTCTTACCACGCCGATCATTTTTGCCCAAATGATCGGCGTTCCTTAGCATCCTGTCTACATACTGAGGTATATCCTGATACCGATTGAACTGTTGCCGCACTCGTCTAGGATCATGTGCCTCGACATAGGCCCAACATACCAAGTAGGTTTCGCACAAAGAGCATCCATTCACATCATTGCAGTAGTCAGGCAGTATGCAATGTGCGTGGCGTCCAGATAAACTACAAAACAGCAATGCAATTGCCAAATTAATTCCATAATAAGTTCATAAATGAATTCTAAACCGAAATAATATTCACCTGGCCAGGTCTAATCAGAGCTATTTGGTCACGTAATGCTCAGCCGAGTGTCTAGGAGCATTTCCTATCTGCGTTGTTCCTTTCCACCTATACATAAAATTGATGTAAGAAAATTACCCAATATGCATAAATAAATAAATACTTAGATATATACCTGGCGCCACATGGTGTATATGGCTCGTGCACAACTGATCCTATGAACGAAGGCCTCAATGTGGGCATTCTTTCCCACGCCCATAGCTGCATAAGGATCATAGGCCCGCCCAACTCTTTCCTCTTATCCATGGAAGCCTCGCACAGATAATGATAAAGGTAGGCCAATGCCGCACTTCCCCAACTAATAGTCTTCACCTCTTCCGGATCCCCAAGCGCATTCAACCACATAAATGGAACCTTACACCCCGTGGTGTCTGGTAGAATAAGACCTCCTACTAATATTAGGGCATGGATACGTGCCCTTTGGATGTATACGTACGTAGGTAGGTCATCACCCAGAGGCATCCTTGTCTGTTTGATCAGCGCGGTCATCAGCAAACCGCCTTGCTTTGTCTCTGTGGAAGTATCTGGTATCCATCCCAACAGATCGCGGCACTTGCTGGTCCAATCTGGAAAGTTGACATGATAGTCACGCCCTGTGAAAACGCGACCCTCCACCCTCAAGCCCCACCGGTAGATGGCTTGCACATCTTCCAAGGTGATCGTCGCCTCACCGATCGGTAGATGGAAAGTGTGCGTCTCCGGTCTCCAACGCTCAATCAAAGCCGTGATCAGCTCATTGTCGACCTTCATGGGCCTCCCACAATCCATCACGCCTTTGAAACCTAAGGTGTCAAGCCAATATCTAACATTCTCATGAATGTCGATGTCCCAAGTCTTACTTTCTATCATTCGGACTTTAAATACTTGTGTTGTGCCCTCTTTCATGAGTTTATTTGAAATATGATGTTTCTGCATATTTAGCACGGACGAGTCTTCGGGTCCATATAATAATTGTCCGCTAGAACTTGAAGTCTCCATCTAATCTAAGTACATATTCACAAAACAACAATTACAAACTCACAATTGCAATACAAATAGCATATGCATTCAAATTCATCGGCAAAATAAGAACACATCATAAACCAAATGATTCACTCCAATTCAACACAATTCATGATTTATAAGGCCTAATTTACATATAACTACTACATTAGAAGGTTAAATTAAAAGATGCATTTCAACCTATACTCTATTCTCCAATAACAACCAAAATCACAACACCAAGCATCTCAAACATATCAATAACTATACAATAGAATGAATTTAACCACTAAACTCCATTACAATTAACTACACAACAAAAAATCGGCCAAAATTGAGCAATTTATTATAAACCCTAATTTACATAAATTAGGGGAAATCTAAACAAACTATGCAAATTAACAACAAATAAGGAAGGAATGTTCAAGGATTTGTAGAAATCATGGTATTAAATATGCCCGGTCAATGGATTTTGACCAAATAATAAATGTGACGAGACATTTAATTTTGTGAAATTAAATGACATAGCGTCGATCTACATTTTACGTAGATAAATGTAGTATATTCACTTTCTCAAATCCGATTTCCGGTGAGTGAGAAATAGTGGATTAAAGTTGGGCATAATTAGCTTTTAATTAAAGCTTGGAGTTGGAGCTTAGGGAATAATTAACTAGTGTTAATTATCCCACATTGGAGGATTAACACATCTTTTAATGTGTATAAATTAAGTGACTTTATGTTACTTAATAATTATAGTGGACCAAGATGGGTGAAAGAGCCCACACGCGCGCACACGCGCGCGCCGCCGCCGCCCGCCCGCCCGAGCCCGAGCCCGTGCTCGTGCTCGCGCTCGCGGGCCACGGGCCTCGGGTCCGTGCCCGATCCTGATCCCGATCTCGATCTCGATCTCGATCTCGATCTCGATCTTGATCTTGATCTTGGACTTGGACTTGGACTTGGACTTGGACTTGGACCTGGATCTTGGC
This sequence comes from Salvia splendens, assembly GCF_004379255.2. Taxonomy (NCBI): domain Eukaryota; kingdom Viridiplantae; phylum Streptophyta; class Magnoliopsida; order Lamiales; family Lamiaceae; genus Salvia; species Salvia splendens. The sequence continues at coordinate 14,057,293 of NC_056033.1, forward strand.
AATTGGTCTTTGGGTGGTCTTTGGGCTTGGGGCTTGGCCCAAACTATTCTTTTTGGACCACCGCCGAGTCAGCAATCCAAGTGGCTTGACACGTCGTCAAGCGAGGCACAATCACGGCTGCCACGTGAGAAATCCACACGCTCCACACACGGATGGCACACTCTGCCACACGCTCATAACCGTCGGCTGTTACAAATCTGCCATGATGAGCCTTCATGGCTGTTGACCCACAGCAGTGGACTGAGCCTATAAATAGGCTAGCCACTCCGTGCATTACACTACATCATTCACAAGCATTACAGCATAAGCTCTCTCCCTCTCTGCATTGTCTTTCTGTCGAAGCTCTGCCCTCTCCTACATCCAGTTCGCCGGAGCTCTACTGATTGCGGTGCTGCATCAATAGAGACGTAGCCGTTTTACCTTTGGGGACGACACGCCAAACCGAAGAGCACTACCGGGGCGTATCTCGTCTTGCGGGAAGAGGCCTCCTCGACTCGGCTCAAACATTTTTCACGGTTACTGTTTTGTTTTTACATTTGTAATCTCATTCTAGTTCAGTTTCCTCTTTTGTATTCCTTCTTTTGGGTTGTATTACGCCCGGCTCTTATCTCATGTAATCAGTAGAACCAACAGTCGCAAGACGAGATAACTTGCTTTTGAAGGGATTTTTGACCTCTAAACTGAACTTAAAATTTCGAAACTTAATACACCTTTGCTGGAGATGTCGACGGAATCCAACACCACCGCTGCCGCCACCACCGCCGCCATTCCTTCAACCATGGCGACCACTGGACCTGTCAACACGTCGTCGATTCCGACGATGATGCCCACTCCCGGGCGCTATCCTTCTTCCTCAACAACCCCTTGGGAGTTCGTTAACCCCCTTGGGCTCACTGGTGGATCCACTTCGAGTGGGTCGGTTGGTTCCACTTTTAGTGGTTCCTTCGGGTCCTTTAATGGATCGAGTGCTGGGGCCTTCGGGTCTCACACGGGTGTTGGGGCCTTCGGGTCTCACACGAATGTTGGGGCCTTCGGGTCTCATGCGGGTGCTAGTCCCTTCGGGGCTGGTACGACCATGGCGGGCTCTATGCCCAACATGAATGGTGGGGGCTCTATGCCCAACCATGTTGTTGGCTCCTTCGGGGGCAACGGAATTGGTTCATTCCAAGGACCAAGTGCGGCACCTATGGCACCAAGAATGATGCCACCTGCCGAGAAGCCACCAAAGTTTGGAGGATCTGACTTCAAGCGGTGGTACCAGAAGATGTTGTTCTACTTGACAACATTGGGCGTCGCCAACTTCCTCACGGAGAACGAGCCGCCCGCGCCAAGCGACCAAGAGACTAGGCTCGAAGTCATGGCGGACTATGAAGCTTGGAGAAAAGGGGATTATCTATGTAAAAATTTTATTTTAAGTGCATTAGATGATAGCCTCTATAATGTATACTCCAATGTAACCACATCTAAACAAATGTGGGAAAACCTAGAAAAGAAGTATAGCATAGATAATGCTGCAGGGACGGAACAAGTTGTAGCATCCAAGTTTATGGACTACAAAATGGTCGACTCTCGACCCGTCATGGAGCAAGTCCAAGAGCTCCAAATGATCATCCACTCATTAGTGGCTGAAGGGATGACCTTGCCCGATAAATTCCTAAGGTGCACGATCATTGACAAGCTCCCTCCAAGTTGGAAGGACTTCAAGAGTTATCTCAAGCACAAGCGAAAGCAGATGACCCTTGAAGACTTGATCGTGAAGTTGCGCATCGAGGCCGACGTGCGCAAAAGTGATCAAAAGGCTAAGGGATTCGCCCCAAATGAAGCCAAGGCCAATCTGTTGGAGCGGGGCGGACCCTCCAACAAACGCCCTCGCCCAAACCGTCCAAATGACAAAGGGAAGGGAAAGCAGCCTTCAAAGAAGTTTGAAGGCGACTGCTACAAGTGTGGCAAACTAGGCCACTTTGCTAAAGACTGCCGCAGCAAGAAGAAGAAGCCGGCTGCCCACGTCATTGAGAAGGAATTCAAGGACTGGGATGAGAACGACCTCATTGCTGTGGTCACTGAAGAGGTCAACCTTGTCAACAACAACAAGGGTGGCTGGTATATTGATACCGGCGCTACTGCACATGTTTGTGCAGATAGGAGTATGTTCTCCACCTACAACAACGTTGAAGGGAGAAAGATAAACATGGGGAATCAAGCCTCGTCTGAAATCCTCGGAGTTGGTGATGTAATCCTAAAGATGACGTCTGGCGTCACAATCACTTTGAAGGATGTGCTGCATGTCCCGGACATCCGCAAGAACCTAGTGTCAGGATCAATACTAGTTAATAAGGGGTTTAAACTTGTATTTGAGTCTGATAGGTTTGTCTTGTATAAGTTTGGAAAATCCCTCGGAAAAAGGTTATGTAACCGATGGGCTTTTCAAGCTTAGTGTAGCAACTCGCAGTGTGGCAAAGTCATTGGCTAATAATAATAAAGCATCTACTTCCTCTTATTTGACCGAGTCTTCAAATTTGTGGCATTGTAGATTGGGACATGTAAATTCAAAAGCCATTAAAAGATTAGTAAATTTAGACTTACTAAAGGCTAATGAATTGGATATCCAAGATAAATGTGAAATTTGTCTTGAAGCAAAAATGACTAAGTTGCCGTTTCACTCGGTTGAACGAAGCACAAAACCCCTTGAATTAATTCACACGGATGTATGTGATTTAAAGATGGTGCAAACAAGAGGTGGTAAAAAGTACTTTATCACTTTCATAGATGATTGCACAAGGTATTGCTACATTTATCTTTTAAGAAGTAAAGATGAAGCAATAGAAGCGTTCAAAAATTATAAGAACGAGGTTGAGAATCAACTTGGTTGTAAAATCAAAATGATTCGAAGCGATAGAGGAGGCGAATATGTAGCCCCGTTTGAGGAGTTATGCAACGCAAGTGGTATAATTCATCAAACAACTGCTCCATATTCACCACAATCTAATGGTGTTGCAGAACGCAAAAATCGAACTCTAAAAGAGATGATGAATGCACTGCTTCTAACTTCAGGATTACCACATAACATATGGGGGGAAGCTGTTTTGACAGCCAACTATATCTTGAATAAGATCCCTCTCAAAGGAAAAGATGTCACTCCTTATGAGTTGTGGAAGGGAAGGAAGCCATCCTACAAATACCTCAAAGTGTGGGGGTGTTTGGCAAAGGTGATGGTTCCTCCGCCCAAAGAAGTTACAATCGGACCTAAGACGGTTGATTGCATCTTCATTGGATATGCACTTAACAGTAGTGCATATCGATTTGTTGTTCACAAGTCTGAAATATCGACTATCACAGTAGGAACAATAATTGAGTCAAAGAATGTTGTATTTCTCGAAAATACATTTCCTTGCAAAGACAAGGAAAAAGTCTCAACCAATTCTGAGACAAGAATTGAAGAAGCCACTAGTTCTAAACAAGTGGAAGAAGAAGCCACTAGTTCTAAATCAGCAGATGCGGAACCTGAATCGCGCAAGCGTGCAAGGCCCGATCCAAAAGATACAGTACTAAGACGTGGTAATAGAGTCAGAACACCAAAAACTTTTGGTCCTGACTACATTGCTTTCATGTTGGATGAAGAACCAACATCGATAAAAGTAGCCTTTGCTGGCCCAGACGGGCTGCATTGGAGAGAAGCTGTTCAAAGCGAAATTGATTCAATTTTGCTAAACCACACATGGGTGTTGGTTGATTTGCCCGAAGGTGCTAAACCTTTAGGATGCAAATGGGTTCTTAAAAGAAAGTTTAAGGCCGATGGAACAGTTGATAAGTATAAAGCCCGATTAGTAGTAAAGGGTTTTAAACAAAAGGAAGGACATGACTTCTTCGATACCTATTCACCTGTAACAAGGATTACATCTATCCGGGTGCTTCTCGCTATTGCTGCATTGCACAATCTTGAGATTCATCAAATGGATGTAAAGACCGCGTTTCTGAATGGTGAACTAGAAGATGAAATCTATATGGAACAACCCGAAGGGTTTGTAGTACCTGGACAAGAGAAAAAGGTATGCAAGCTCGTAAAGTCCCTATATGGATTGAAACAAGCGCCATTGCAATGGCACTTGAAGTTTGATAATGTGATGTTATCAAATGGGTTTAAAATCAACGAGTGCGACAAATGTGTCTACATCAAGAGCACTAATAACGGTCATGTTATAGTGTGTCTCTACGTTGATGATATGTTAATCTTGGGTAGCAACACTCAAGTAATTAACGATACAAAGGTCATGTTAAAGAGAAACTTTGACATGAAAGACATGGGTCTAGCCGATGTAATTCTTGGAACGAAGATTCTAAGAACGAATGATGGAATCATCTTAACACAATCACATTATGTTGAGAAGATATTGAATAAATTCAAAGCCTATGATGGCGCGCCGGTTAAGACTCCAATTGAACTCGACGTTCACTTGAGCAAAAACAAAGGCGAGCCCGTTGCACAAGAAGAGTATGCACGGGTCATCGGGTGCATTATGTACTTGACTAATTGCACTCGACCTGACATTGCTTGTGCCGTGAACAAGTTGAGTCGTTACACGAGCAATCCAAGCAAAGAGCATTGGAGAGCTCTTGTGAGGGTTTTGAGATATTTAAAACATATTCAAAATCTTGGGCTACACTTCTCGAGATACCCCCCGGTACTTGAAGGGTACTGTGATGCCAATTGGATATCCGATAATAGAGACTCACTTTCAACAAGTGGATATGTCTTTACTATTGGGGGTGGTGCTGTATCGTGGAAATCCACAAAACAGACATGTATAGCTCGATCAACAATGGAATCGGAGTTCATTGCCTTGGATAAGGCTGGTGAGGAAGCCGAGTGGCTTAAGAACTTCCTTGAAGACATTCCATGTTGGTCTAAGCCAGTGCCACCAGTGCTGATCCACTGCAATAGCCAAGCAGCTATTGGAAGGGCAAACAATGGCTTCTATAACGGTAAGTCTTGACATATACGTCGACGACATAACACCGTGAGACATTTGATCACAACAGGGGTGATTACAATTGACTATGTGAAGTCAATAGATAATCTAGCGGATCCGCTAACCAAAGGGTTAAACCGTGATCAAATGAATAAGTTGCTAGAGGGAATGGGTTTGAAATCCACAAACTAAAGAATTATCATAGTGGTAACCCAACCATGATGACTGGAGATCCCAAGAACTTGGTTCAAAGGGACAACTAAGCTATGAGAGTTCATGAGAAACACTCAACTATATCTATTCCCTAGAGAGCAATAGAGTGTTGGAGAGCTTGCCTAGTGGTAAAGGCTAAGTCTATGACTTTTAATGGTTCTTAAGGATCTCAAAGAGATGGAATTCTCAAAGAGACCAAGTATGGCAAGGTACTTGACTAAGAATCACCTATGTAAGTGCGAAGTGTGGTCGCTTCATAAAAAAAAAAAAAAAACGCACTTATGAATCCAAAGTGGTGTCCAAGACCGCAATGGACACAAAACGTGAGAACGGATGAGGTTGAGGTGTTTAAGCGTTAACACCATTGTCTCGGTGCACGCCGTGGGGGATTAGTTCAAAGCATCGCGCTACTAAGCCGTCTGTGTATCCGATGGTGTCGACTATGGAGGGTTCAAAGTCAACAACTACCTATCCTTATGCTTATATACCTCTCGAGGGTTGAGCTTGTGTCTGCATGCATATGCATTCGGCTATTTCCACTCATGTGGGGGATTGTAGAAATCATGGTATTAAATATGCCCGGTCAATGGATTTTGACCAAATAATAAATATGACGAGACATTTAATTTTGTGAAATTAAATGACATAGCGTCGATCTACATTTTACGTAGATAAATGTAGTATATTCACTTTCTCAAATCCGATTTCCGGTGAGTGAGAAATAGTGGATTAAAGTTGGGCATAATTAGCTTTTAATTAAAGCTTGGAGTTGGAGCTTAGGGAATAATTAACTAGTGTTAATTATCCCACATTGGAGGATTAACACATCTTTTAATGTGTATAAATTAAGTGACTTTATGTTACTTAATAATTATAGTGGACCAAGATGGGTGAAAGAGCCCACACGCGCGCACACGCGCGCGCCGCCGCCGCCGCCCGCCCGCCCGAGCCCGAGCCCGTGCTCGTGCTCGTGCTCGCGCTCGCGCTCGCGGACCGCGGGCCCGAGGTCTTTGGGCTTGGGGCTTGGCCCAAACTATTCTTTTTAGACCACCGCCGAGTCAGCAATCCAAGTGGCTTGACACGTCGTCAAGCGAGGCACAGTCACGGCTGCCACGTGAGAAATCCACACGCTCCACACACGGATGGCACACTCCTGCCACACGCTCATAACCGTCGGCGGTTACAAATCTGCCATGATGAGCCTTCATGGCTGTTGACCCACAGCAGTGGACTGAGCCTATAAATAGGCTAGCCACTCCATGCATTACACTACATCATTCACAAGCATTACAGCATAAGCTCTCTCCCTCTCTGCATTGTCTTTCTGTCGAAGCTCTGCCCTCTCCTACATCCAGTTCGCCGGAGCTCTACTGATTGCGGTGCTGCATCAATAGAGACGTAGCCGTTTTACCTTTGCGGACGACACGCCAAACCGAAGAGCACTACCGGGGCGTATCTCGTCTTGCGGGAAGAGGCCTCCTCGACTCGGCTCAAACATTTTTCACGGTTACTGTTTCGTTTTTACATTTGTAATCTCATTCTAGTTCAGTTTCCTCTTTTGTATTCCTTCTTTTGGGTGGTATTACGCCCGGCTCTTATCTCATGTAATCAGTAGAACCAACAGGATTGAACGAAACTTACCGGAACACAAGGGGAAATCGTCGGATTCGCCGGATTTGCCAAGGAAAATCGCCAAATTCGCCTTAGACTCTTTCTGTCGCGTTTGAATGAGCCTACTGCCTCTCCGTCGACTAATTTAATTCGAATTAAAGACGCATTAGCATCATGCGTCTCTCCCTAGGGCGCATGACGCTCATGCGTCGTCCGTGAAATTTAAAAAAAATAAAAGACGCATGAGGGAGATGCGTCTCTACCTAAGACGCATGACCCTCATGCGTCATTAAAAAAACGAAAAAAAAATGAGAGACGCATAATCGTCTTGCGTCTCATTAAAAGGAGACGCATGAGGGTCATGCGTCTCTCTTAAAATCGGAACAAAAAAAAGTCTAGTACAAACACCCCTCATGCGTCTCTCTTAAAATCGGAACAAAAAAAAGTCTAGTACAAACACGGAATTATATCTCTAGTCTAGAACAAAAGAAGAAAAAACCCGGTATAGTCGTTCCTTTTTCTTCGACATTTCTCATACCAAAATAATGACTACGAGAGTCGTAGCGAAAGTCGAAACCAACTTTTCTTTTTTGAAATAAAATCATATTTTGTTTTGTGTTGCGTTTTTATAATCATTAATTATTTAATGGATTTAATTTGTGAAATCACGCGACAAAAGAGCTGCACTTGGTTCCCATTTCATCTGCTGATGAGTTTGCCATATACTATCACGTTGAATTTTAGTTTTGTCGGTTTCATTTGTATTAAGTGGTATAGTTGTGTAGTTGGTGGCTAAAGGAATTAAGGTAGATTTATTTAAATAGCTAATTTTTTAGCTAATGTCGTGTTGGTTGTGTTTTGGTTTCCTTCTTTAGACATTTTAGTTTTGGACTTACGTTCACTCAAAAATATGAGAGGCGGGTAATCAAACCAAAATAAACTAAAATAAGAGAGGTGTGCTTGTATATTTATACGGGCTTATTTAGTTTATTTTTAATATTTTCAAATGGATTATGCGGATGAATCCAAATCTCTTATACACTTGAGTTAGATCGTCAATATAAATTGCTATAAAAATGATAAATAACGCTACCAAATTAAATAAACTGATGCTAGGATATGATTTGATATTTGGACTAGTTTACCCTTTTTTAGTCAAAACTGCCCGCTTTATTTATTCATTTATTTTGTGCCAAAATCGGAATCATGATGCATGTCTTGCTTGTACAATTGAAACGTTTCTGCTTAGTTACTATTGATTTTATTTAAAACCATGCACTTATATTAATGAAAAATCACGCCGAATAAATTACTACTCCCTATAAACTTTGTTATTATTATAGTAATGAATTATTAATAGCTCCTAATTAATATAGAGCCGTCGAGCCCCCAGTAGTAATTAATCACCAATTTTATGCTTCAAGAATTTTCTACTAACTGCTCCTTATGTACCTGCGCATTTTTTCCCAACAAACCCAAAATTTTAGAGCAATAAATCGCATCTAAAAGAATGCACTTTTATTAAAGGTGTAATTGCCTAATTAATTAATTATCCAATATGGGGGTTTCTTGCCTACCGCAACTTTTGACAACCCTCTTAATTAATTATGTGTGTTAATTTCCAAAAACTCGTATGAGATTTCTTACATTTTATGTTTCATTATTATGTTATGCATATATTGATCACATTATAAACGTAATGGAGTACGTGTTTGTAATATTTGTAATGTGAAATTAAATTCATAAGCACATTAATTAAATTAAATCCATACGAAACATATGGAAACTTCTCCAAATTTTCAAAGTCAAAATTGTTTAATCTTGTTTGGTATTAATGAGACGCTTTTCTTTTAATTTGACTTTTTTCACAAGAATTCCCTTCGCGTACATACCACAACTCAAATAGCCATCGTCCCACTAATGACATATTCTAGAAATTTTATATTACATCCAAACCTCATTTCATGCCACCCAAGACAGCTAGGACTGGTCCATGGTCTACTCTTGTTTATCTTGTTTTCCAAGCCTTCAAACATTAGAAATTTGAGTTCCAATTTAACTCTAAACAATTTCTAAACTACTACCCTTTTGGAACCGTCTAGACCTCACAAAATTTCAAATTTTTAGGTCAAAACCACATATAAAACTCCCCCCAATTCTATTATCCCTTTCCATATCCCCACTCCCTCTCTCTCTCATACCAAACATCAAGAAAACATATCCATATCCCAACCAAATAAAAGCATACATGGGCACTCTAGTTGGGCATGTGGCACCTGGATTTGGCTTCTTTATCATTGGATTATGGCACTTATTCAACCACATCAAGCTCCATGCCCTCCACCCCCAAAAATACACCTCCTCACCATGGTTCCCTACTTCAAAAATCAAGTATTTGGAGCTCTACTTGATCATGTTAGGAAGCTCCATGTCCATATCCATGGAGCTCTTCATTGGGCCCGAGCGACACCAGCCTCTCGGGCCCGATGGAACCATCCCTTCCAGCCATCTACACAATTTTGAACACTCAAACATATCCCTCACTTTCCTCGTCTATGCCTTGTTCTCAATCTTGCTAGACAAACTCGACCCCCCTGCCCGATACGGCCTCACCAACTTGCTTGGCGCGGTAGCCTTCGGGCAGCAACTCCTCCTCTTCCACCTCCACTCCGCCGACCACATGGGGGTGGAGGGACAATACCATTGGCTACTACAAATTGCAATATTTGTGTCACTTGTCACAACTATTTTAGGCATTAATCACCCTAATAGTTTTTTAAATAGTTTTGTGAGGTCGGTTAGTATATTATTTCAAGGCGTTTGGCTTATGGCTATGGGGTTCATGTTGTGGACCCCTACCCTAATTCCTAAGGGCTGTTTCATGAACATGGAGGAAGGGCACCAAGTGGTCCGGTGCCATGGGGAAGAGACTCTTGAACGTGCTAAGTCGTTAGTGAACATTCAATTTAGTTGGTACGTTGTTGGGGTGATAGTATTTTCCGTGACCCTTTATTTGGTTATGGTCCGATTTTATTCGGAGAAGGTTGAGTACCAATCTCTATCAAAATTCGAGATGCACGATGAGGATGACGTCGAGGCGCAAAAGAAGGCCAATCGAGGTAACGTCGAGCAACGTAAGAGCTTCCTCCAAATTGGAGTGCCGTATGCTGCCATGGACATCCAAAGGTAGAAGTTGGACAATAAATAAGTTTGTTTGAAATAGATAATTTCGTGTGCAGATTTTATTTTTTTTGGAATTGATGTATTAAGCCCACAATAACGTTGGCTTAGTTGTGAAAATGTGTCATGGGAAAGAAAATGATGTGTGAAAGTGAAATCGCATTAGGTTTCGGTTAATTTGTTTGTACATGTACAGTTCACAAAATCTAAAATAGTGTTTCTTTCTCAATTGCGTAATTTTTAGTAAGTGGAAAATATTTTTAATCGTTTACAAAATATTAATCTATACGCCAATTTTAATTTTATTTGATTTCATGACATTTATCGATCATTTAATTTTAAATAGCCGTTGGGTTTCTTCCTAATCTCGTTTTACTATTATTAACGCATATACAAGAAAGAAAACGTGGTCGGTATTTATCATATTTATTATTAACAATTAATGCGACCAAAGAAATGAAAACATAATAGTACTATCAGTACTAATTATCACTAGCGTTGACTTTTGACTCATAATGTGTTTTACACGTATACAGTTTATAACTCCTGCCGGCCAACAATTACTGTTTATACGTATCTTTAAGGTATCTTGAGTTATAAAATACGATCATCTGAATAATATAAAAATGAATGATATGCTACGTACCTTACCTGAGTTTCTTATGTGAGCATCACTCTCGTTTGATGTACGTTTAACGTTATTCGTTTCGATTTATATATTTAATTTAATTTTAATACATTAAAAAATATTATTGAAATTTTTAATTTCACAAAATTCATAAAAATCAAAGCTCGATTTGCTCGTTTATTAATTAAATTGAAATTATAGAGAAAACGAGCAAAAAAATGTTATTGAAGTTTTTAATTTCACAAAATTCATAAAAATCAAAGCTCAATTTGCTCGTTTATTAATTTAATTGAAATTATAGAGAAAACGAGCAAATTGAGCTTTGATTTTTGTGAATTTTGTGAAATTAAAACTTCAATAACATTTTTTAATGTATTAGAATCAAACTAAATATATAAATCGAAACGAACAACGTTAACAAACGAGAGTGGTGCTCACATAAAGAGCTCACATGACATATAACATATCATTCCTATGAGTATAATATCCATAAACACAAAATCGTTTACTCTGCAAATTAAACAAGAATATGCTTATTATTAATATATTACACTGAATTATGCGTAAAAAGATTAAGGTACACGTAGCGTAGGTAGCGATTAACTTTTTCTGATTATATATTGACGGCGGAAGGCGGTGGCGCCGCCGGATAGCTGCCACATCATTTAGTCATAAAAGATTTGTCAATTAATACGAAATATATGTGAAAATTGATAAAAATAGCATGAAATCCTTTCAGCTTATTGGATAATATAATCTGACGTGTGCTCTTGCATAATTCTGGGTGATCATTAATCATAAATTAATGGACTGGTCCCTCACAATAAATGTTTGTATAGGGATAGATAATTAAGCTTATTAATTTAATATAGCTATCCACTTGTTAATTAATCGTCCTTAAATTTATTAATCTACACCAATTGTCTTAGTTTCGAGTACTTTGTGTATATATTATTTCTAAATTATAGATTTATTACTTTTGTTCTGACAAACTATAAATATAATATTTTTGTCTGATTCAAAATTACGCTATATATTAGATAACGAAAAATAACCTCAACTGAATATTATAAATATTATAGCATATGAGATAATATTGCACTGCCTTTCCAAATCCAAAATTACAAGTATTCTGGGTTTCCTTTAAATTGTTTAATTTTATTTCCCGCGCTTAAGATAGAAACATTCATTAATTAATCAATGTCTCCTATGGACTTAATTAATTAACATATTTTAATTTCCAAGAGTGGACTTAGCAAGAAATTCTTATTTATTATTCATAGAGTAATTAAACTCCAACTAGCTAGGTTCCGAATAATAAAACCTTGTTTCGAGCTCCTCTTGTGGATGTTATCAAACGAGACTCTCCTCGCGCACGATTCAACATAATAGCAATCCTAGCACCGCAGATAATGATCACCACTACCCAATATACCTGGATCGTTGGGTGACAAAAAATCCGCACCTTTGGTAAGTCAAATTAGTAGATACTCAATATCGTATGCTCAATGCTAACGTACATTGATTAAGAAATTAATTATCACGACCTCGTCTTTCAGTAGATAGCATAAAGACCCGTCTTGCTGTTAGATCCATTCAGTGCTATACCACACCAACGTCATCATATTTCAATAAGGCTAAGAAATAATCGGACTGACATTGCAACCTTTCACGATAGGTAGTCTAGGCTTATCTAGGTTGTGAAATTCTTATTTTTCTTTGTTCATGACTGACCGCGTACCTTAAATTGAGTGCAGCCCACAACCGGTCTACTAAAACAAAGACTTAGACTTTGTTATGTTCACTTATACATTTAAATATGCAATAAACAAAAAATAACAACATTACGACAAAAATAATCTGTTGCATTCATTGGAAAATAATAATTAGAGTTTTACCCCTTGGCCACTAGTCTTGCCTTGAAGACTTTAACTCGTCCATCGGGTCCACATTTACGTTTATATATCCACTTGCTCCCAATGGCAGTACATCCTTCGGGTATGATGGACAAATCGTAGACGTCTTTGTCTATCATAGATTGTAGTTCCGAATCCATTGCTTTCACTCATTTGCAATGATCGACATCTGCCAGCGCCTCCGCAAAGTTCCAGGGATCTAACACATTGCTGTCCGAGGAGTGATCCATGGATTCCCCCAAACCAATGTATCTGTCGGGTTCATGCGAGACCCTCCCACTGCGGCGCGGTACTACAATATTTAGAGTAGAAGTTGAAGTTTCGGGAATAGTTTGTACACCTGGTACTTGTTCCTGGTTAATGGAACTTGTGACAAAAGTTAGCTCTTCTAGAGCCACTTCTCTGCTGGGTCTATGATTCATTACAAAGTCTTCCTCTAAGAATGTGGCGTGAGTGCTCACAATAACTTTCTTATCTCGGAGACTAAAGAATTCATAACCTTTCGTCCCTTTGGGGTACCCTATAAACATACACATCTCCGTCCTAGATCCTAGCTTAGTTGGATCCTTTTCCAATACATAAGCCGGGCAACCCCAAATCTTGAGATGTGCTAGATTGGGCTTGCGCCCAGTCCACAACTCATAAGGAGTAGTAGGTACGGATTTTGACGGTAAATTGTCTAATGTATGGCTTGCAGAAAGCAAGGCATGTCCCCAAAACGAAATAGGTAGTCGTGCATAACTCATCATCGATCGGACCATGTTTAACAAGGTCATGTTCTTTCTTTCAGCCACGCCGTTCTGCTGGGGCGTCCCCGGCGCAGTCAATTGGGATTGGATTCCCGACTCCGACAAGTAGTCCAAAAACTCGGCACTGAGGTATTCGCCTCCACGATCATATCGCAGGCATTTGATATTCTTACCATGATGCTTTTCCACTTGAGCCTTAAATTCCTTGAATTTGTTAAAGGACTCTGACTTGTGGGTCATCAAATAGACGTATCCAATTTTCGAGAAGTCATCAATGAATGTGATGAAGTATCGAAAACCACCTCTTACTTCAGTAGACATTGGTCCACATACATCGGAATGAACGAGCTCAAGTACTTCCTTGGCCCTATTGCCCTTAGCCTGAAAAGGCCTCTTGGTCATCTTGCCTTCTAAGCATGACTCACACTTATGAAAAGGTTCCTCATCTAGACCTTTAATAAGATCTTGTTTAACAAGAGAATGGATCCTCATTTCATTGGCGTGACCAAGTCTAAGGTGCCATAAGTATGTTTCGTTCATTGATCTTGAAGGTTCTTTTCATTTCTTTGAAATTTTCGATGTTGTATTGAGTTCTAATTTGCGATTCTTAAATTGTATAGATGTGATTGTGTACAGATCGTTTTCCATGATACCACGACAGATATAAGAACCATCTTTCTTAATAACGCAATTGCCATTAAAGAAATTGAATATCCATTAAAAACTAATTTAGAAACTGAAATTAAATTTCTTCTAAAAGAAGGTATCAACAAAACATTCTTCAAAATCAAAAATCTATCACTACTAAAACGCAAATAAACGTCTCCCACTGCAACGACCGCCACTTTTGTAGCGTCGCTGATGTGAATCAAATTTACATTGTTATTTCCATAACTTTACATGATTTATATAGTTTGATGCTTGCAAAAGTGTGTTTTATGGTGTAGGAAGAGGAGTAAATGGTGAAACAAAGAAGGAAACTCGGAGGGTGAAAAGCTGTGCAGAAAGCTCTCAAAAGTGGCCACCCGGCCGGGTTAATTTCATGCCCAAAAATACCACCCGGCCGGGTGATTTTCGCGAGGCATGGGAAGTCCAGGAGGGGTCGAATTTATGTCACCCGGCCGGGTTAATTTTATGCCCAAAAATACCACCCGGCCGGGTGATTTAATTATAACTGCAAATGCAGTTTCTGTCGGCAGTTTCAGAGGGAGAAGAGAGGAGTTTTTGGCGGAGAAAGAGGGAGAAAAAAAAGGTAGAGAGAGGCGGAATTGAATTGACAGGGAGAGACGCCATTTTTGGAGAATTGGGCATTTGGAGAAATAGTGAATAGAAAGTGACGTGTGGTTTTTTGAGAGAAGGAAATTGATTGATCAAAGCTGCTATTTCTTCAAGCTCCATGGTTAAAAGGGTTTTTCTTCCAATTTTTATTCTTCCTAGTCCGATAATGATTGGCTAAAAATCTTGTGTTGCTCCAAGTTGTAATCTAGGCTTGTATGAATGTTTTTACACCATTGAACTTATGTGATTGTTTCCAACAATGTGCTTAATATTATTCACTATATTTTTGGCTAATAATATAGTGATGTTATTTCTTATGCTATTGTCTCTTTAACATAGTTTAGGAATGTTTGATTGTTGGATTGCTATCGAATTAGAATTGTTCAGAGGATAATTTGATAGTGGATTAAGTAGGAGCTTATAGTAGAAGATCTTTTATTCACGCGCTTCTGCAGGAATTTAATATCTTTGAAAATTAATTCATGGAACAAGTGTTCAGCTGACTGTGAATTATACGTCACAAACATGTTCAGTGTACGTGATTAGGTTGATGTTTTAATCCCTTCATGTGTTTCATTGTTAAAGGTGTAGAATAATACAAGCCTCGTGAGCAACTTGGAGTGACATCTTTCTCCTATTTGAAAAGTTTCACTTAGTTAACTTGTAGTTGCTTTTTGTCATCAACTTTTGGAAATCAAAATATTCAAAACAAATCAGCTTTTAGTATGTATTTTCTTTGTTTTAGAATTAAATATTCAATTCCTTCCCTGTGGATCGACACTCGAAGTATTACAATCGACACTGTATTCTTGCAGTATTGCTGTAATATTAGAGTTAATTAATTAAACTTGTGTGATTATACACATGATAATTGAACTCGAAAATTACACATCAAGTTTTGGCGCCGTTGCCGGGGAGGGCAATAGATTGTTTAACTTCTAGTTTGTGTTTTGTTTTATTTTTATTTGATCTTTCTCTTATTTTTGTAGGTACTCATTTCGTGTTCTTGGAGGTGATAGCCATCTACCGCGTCTGGACTTGAAGACGAAGGAGTATATTTTCTAGGTGACATCTTTTAACTCTTAGTTAGGTAGTTTAGTTTTCACTTAAGCACACACACTTTATAGTACTTACCCCGAAGTTGTCGAGAGGTCTCGCTTTCGGTAATAGGGAAATGTATTGTGCTTGTGCTTGGTGTATTTTCTGTTGCGCAGGTAAAAAAAAAAAAAAAAAAAAGTGAATGCACACGCGATCACAGGGTACACCACCGTTTGGACTACTCTGTTATCAAAGAAGAAGTAAGGTCAGAGGTTCAGAGTTTGAGATATTCCCGGACTATTCGAGTCCATTCAGAAGTAACCGACTCTTTGGTGAAGAAAGGGATCAGGATTCAGACGGTGAATCAATGGCAGATCACAATGAGATTCCACCACCCGTGGTGAGGTTTGGCGACACTCTAAGATCGGGAATTGAGCATCCGGGGGAGTTTGCTTATGCAAACGACAACGTCAACATTCCAACTCACTACATTAGTTTGGTGAATGGAGGAAATCTTTTCCACGGACGGGATGAGGAAGATCCGGTGAGCCACCTCAATGCCTTTTATGAGCTGACAAACTCGCATAGACCTCCAAATGTGGAGCATCATCGGATTAAGAGGGCCCTATTTCCGTTCTCGTTGAGGGAGAACGCAAGAGCGTGGTATGACTCACTCCCGGGCTACAACATAGCAACGTTCCAAGAGTTGAAGACGTTGTTCCTCTTGGAATACAATTCTCCTATGAAGATTGAGAAGTTGAGAGAGGAGATCACCTCTTTCCGACAGAAGTATGACGAGTCCTTCGCGGAAGCATGGAAGAGATTCACGGAATTGATAAGGAAATGCCCAAGTCACGGAGTAGCTCCGGGGCATGACCTTTTGAAATTCTACAAGGGACTCAACAGTGAAGGCACGGGATTGGTGACTGCAGGTTCGAATGGGAACCTATATGATCTAACTCACGATGAGGTGAGGGCTTTGTTTCAAAGGTTGGCCAACAATCAACGGAATTGGCACAATCCAAGGCGAGGGGCTGATAGAGCAGGAGATACATTTGGTGCTACAAAGGATGCGGAAAGAGTGACCGCAATTGAGGCTCAACTGGCGGACATTAGCACTCAAATGTCGTCGATGACAAAGGCAGTTAAATCTCTTCAACTGACTCCTCAACCCCAAGCTGTGACGGTGATGAGATGTGGGTTGTGCCAAGGCGGGCATCATACTGATCAGTGCCCAAGTCTTCAAGGACCACCTGTGGAAGATGTGAACTATATTGGCAACAATCGGCAAGGGTTCAATCAGGGCAACCAATACAACAATCAGCAAAATTGGATGCCTCAACAAACTGGATGGAATCAGGCTGGTCCTAGCAACAACTCGGGAAATCAATGGAGGAACAACACTCAACCGCCGGGTTATGAGAAGAAGCCAACCGTCGAGGATCAGTTGGGGCAGATTCTCTCTTTCATGACTAAGAGTCAAAAGGAGAACGAAAATTTCAAGGAAAGGACGGTGGAAAAGTTTGGGCAGATGGATGCGACAATGAGGAATCTTGAGACGCAGATAGGGCAGCTTGCCACGGCATCACACACGAGGATTCCTAACACCATCCCGAGCAATACCGTACCTAATCCGAGAGGCAATGAACAGTGTAAGGCAGTGGTCTTGAGAAGTGGTCGTGAGTTGGATTCGACACCATCAATGGACGGCCAAGGTACTTCCGGCATCTCACACGCAGGGGCGGATGAGATGTTAGGCTTGCATTCCTCGCACGCAGGGGCGGACGAGGCATGTAAGGGAAGTCCCGCGTTGGTGCAGGGTGCCCAACATGGTCAAGAACAGGCTGCATCCGGCAGCAAGGAAAATGGTGTAGAATCCGAGTTAAGCGAGAAGTTTTTTGGCAGAAAAGAAGGGAAAGCAAAAAGTAGAGATGGGATCAAAGGGACAGCTAATGACAAGTCCGGCATTAGACCCGAAAAGCAAGTTCAACTTCCCTGATCACATTCCTCCTCCACCATATCCACCAAAGAGGAAGAAGAGAGCTCCAAAGGAGAAAAGCTTCGAGTGGATGATGAACGTGATTCGAAAAGTGAATGTGGATGTATCGTTGGTGGACCTCTTCACTAATTTCCCCAAGTTCTCCAAGTTCTTCAAGGACATGATGGCAAACAAGGAGAAACTTCAAGACGAGGGAATAGTGGCATTGAGCATGAATTGCTCACAACTGATTTCGGGAATGATGCCCATGAAGAAGAGGGATCCGGGAAGTTGTGTGATTCCTTGTGAGATAGGCAACACAATTTTCACCAAATGTCTATTGGATCAAGGATCGGGGATCTCACTGATGGCGTTGAAAACAGCACGTGCCATTGGACTGGAGAACAGAATGGAGCCCATCGACATTGCTCTACAATTGGCTGATCACTCCATTGTGAAGCCCACAGGAATAGTAGAGGATGTCTTGGTCAAGGTAGATAAGTTCGTCATCCCCGTTGATTTCATAGTATTGGATATGCCTGAGGACAAAGAGGTGCCAATTCTGTTTGGCAGACCGTTTCTTGCCACAGGGGACGTGTTGCTAGGAGCAAAGGATAACTCAGTCACGTTTAGAATTAATGGTGAGCAAGTGACCATTAATGTGGAGAAAGCGATGAAGCATCCTAGTGATGCAAAAGCGTGCTTTAGAGTTGATGTCCTCGACAAGTGTATCTTTGACAAGATGCGTTGCTCGGCAAGTATAGAAGGAAGCGTTTATGATAAGGGGAGCTTGGAAAGAGACTTTGGTTCGACAATTAAAGTTGATTTTGATTTTGATGAAAGTGAGGATGCTCAAATTGATCAACCAAGTCTCGAGAATGAATGTGTGGTGGATACTTTCGTGGCGGATGTGCAGCCTTCAATTGAAGTACCACCAAAGCTAGAATTGAAGCCACTCCCGACAAATCTGAAATACGCATTCCTTGGTGAGGATGAATCTTTACCGGTTGTGATATCGGCGATGTTGAATGATGAAGAATAATTGAAGTTGATAGAGCTACTGAAGTCACACAAGAAAGCTCTAGGTTGGTCCATTGCCTACATCAAAGGAATTAGCCCCGCAATATGCATGCATAAAATCTTGATGGAAGATGGAGCTAAGCCGGTAAGAGAGAGACAAAGGAGGTTGAACCCACTTATGCAAGAAGTGGTTGAAAAAGAAGTGAAGAAATTGTTGAAATATGGGATGATCTATCCCATTTCCGATAGTGAGTGGGTTAGCCCGGTGCAATGTGTACCAAAGAAAGGGGGAATAACCGTGACTGTCAATGAGAAGAATGAAGTTTTGGCAACTCGATTGGTGAACTCATGGAGAGTGTGCATGGATTATAGAAAGTTGAACACGGCGACAAGAAAAGATCACTTCCCGTTGCCATTTCTGGATCAGTTGCTCGATAGGATCGCGGGTTATTCCCATTATTGTTTTCTAGATGGATATTCGGGGTACAATCAGATTGCAATTGCCCCGGAAGATCAGGAAAAGACGACATTCACATGTCCTATTGGAACTTATGCCTTCCGCCGGATGCCTTTTGGTTTGTGTAATGCACCGGCTACATTCCAACGTTGCATGATGGTAATTTTTTCCGATATGAATGAAGATATCATGGAGATCTTCATGGATGATTTCTCCGTCTTTGGATCCTCATTTGACTTTTGCTTAGAAAACTTGAGACGGGTCCTACAAAGATGTGAGGAGTCAAATCTCGTGCTAAATTGGGAAAAGTGTCAATTTATGGTCAAGGAGGGCATAGTGTTGGGACACAAGGTGTCGGAGTTGGGGTTGGAGATGGATAAGGCGAAGATTGATGTGATCTCGAAGTTACCTCCCCCAACGAATGTGAAGGGCATCCGTAGTTTCCTTGGTCATGCGGGATTCTACCGACGGTTTATAAAAGATTTTTCAAAGATTGCAAAGCCACTTTGCAACTTGCTTGAAAAGGATGCCAAGTTCGTCTTTGATGGGAAATGCCTTGAGGCATTTGAATTGTTGAAGAAAAAGCTAGTCGAAGCTCCTATTATTATCACACCCGATTGGTCAAAGCCGTTTGAGTTGATGTGTGATGCTTCAGACTATGGTGTGGGGGCCGTTCTAGGCCAAAGGAGAGACAAGGTCCTACACGCCGTCTACTATGCTAGCAAAGTACTCAATGAAGCTCAACTGAATTACACCACGACAGAGAAGGAAATGTTAGCAGTTGTGTATGCTTTCGAGAAGTTTCGTGCTTACTTACTTGGCACGAAAGTGGTAGTGTTCACGGACCATTCAGCTATCAAATATTTGATGAATAAGAAAGATGCAAAGCCTCGGTTGGTAAGGTGGATCCTCTTACTACAAGAGTTTGATGTGGAGATTAAAGACAAAAAGGGGACCGAGAACTTGGTAGCTGATCATCTCTCTAGACTAGAGGGATTGGAAGAGACGGAAGATGAAAGAAAGAAAAGGATAAATGAGAAATTTCCCGACGAGCAAGTGTTGCAAGTGGAGGCTCGGGAAACATATGTGCCGTGGTTTGCCAATTTGGCAAACTACCTTGTTACGGGCATTATACCAGAAGGGTTGTCATCTAACCAAAAGAAGAAGTTTTTGAGTGACACCCGCACATATGTTTGGGAAGATCCGTTTCTCTTCCGGATTTGTAGTGATGGAGTGATTCGAAGGTGCGTTGGAGAGCATGAGCACCTTCAGATTTTGTCTGCATGCCATGATTCGTTGTATGGCGGCCACTTTGGAGCACGACGAACTGCTTTTAAAGTGCTTCAGTCCGGATTCTTTTGGCCATCGATCTTCAAGGATGCAAAAGCCTATGTAGAACGATGTGACAGTTGCCAAAGAGCCGGCAATATCTCGTGGAGGAATAAAATGCCGATGAATAATATTCACGAGGTAGAACTTTTCGATGTTTGGGGAATAGACTTCATGGGACCGTTTCCCAAGTCTAATGGGCAGCAATACATTCTCGTTGCTGTCGACTACGTATCTAAGTGGGTAGAGGCAGTGGCCTCGGCAACCAATGATGCCAAAGTGGTGTTGAAATTTATCAAGAATCACATCTTTAACCGCTTTGGGACACCACGAGCCATTATCAGTGATGGAGGAACTCATTTTTGCAACAAATTATTTGAAAACCTCCTAGGAAAGTATGGTGTCCAACACAAGGTTGCTACCCCTTATCATCCCCAAACGAGTGGTCAAGTTGAAGTCTCCAATCGTGAGATAAAGCGGGTGCTTGAGAAAGTTGTAAGGCCGTCTCGGAAGGATTGGGCTCAAAAGTTAGATGATGCTTTGTGGGCATATCGAACGGCGTACAAGACCCCGATTGGAACTTCACCATACAAATTGGTATTTGGGAAGGCTTGCCATTTGCCGGTAGAGCTTGAGCATAAAGCTTTTTGGGCTTTGCAAAAGCTTAATTTGGATTATGATGCTGCAGCCGAGAAGAGGATGTGCGATTTGAATGAGATGGATGAGTTTAGGCTCCGTGCATATGAGAGCGTTGACCTCTACAAGGAGCGGGCTAAGAAGATTCACGATGCAGCCATTAAGCCTCGTCAATTCCATGAGGGACAACTGGTCCTTTTGTACAACTCTCGGCTTAAACTGTTTCCGGGCAAGCTCAAGTCTAGATGGTGGGGTCCTTATGTGGTGCACAAGGTATACCCCTATGGTGCTGTGGATGTTCGGGATCAGAAGAATGGTAGCATTTGGAAGGTGAATGGCCAACGTTTGAAGGCCTATGTAGGAGTTGAAGGTGGCATGGAGACAGAAGAAGTGACTACACTAGTGGACTCAAGAGTGTAGATCAAGGATGAAGAAGGTCGAGCCAACGACTATAAACAAAGGCGCTGATTGGGAGGCAACCCAAGTTTTTTTTTTTTTTTTTTTTTTGATTTCATATGTTGGAGGTTTTGTTTGCTCAATTCTTTCCTCTAACATTTATTTTGAATTGAGTGTTTCTTTTTGTAGGTTTTGTTTCTTTTTGTAAGAGCAACATGGAGATGTGATGTATGTTGGAGCTTATGAGGATGCACACCCACAAAGAAAAATACACCCACCCACCCACCCACCCGAATGCACTATGGACTTCATGCCAAGTTTGGGGGAGTCCTCTTTCCCTTTACTTCATTTATATTCTTCTTTGCATGCATTGAGGACAATGATGCATTCAAGTTTGGGGGGGTCGTTTGAAGTTGAATAATGCTATACATGATGAATGTTTTTTGGGTGTATTGTTTGATAAAAGTGTTTCGAATCATGTAATTGATGGGTGCATGCTTTATCCTCGGCTTTCTGGTTGGGAAATCTTATTTGATTTTACTTGATCTTTGAAGCCTAGGATGAATGGAATGGGTGCATGAATTTACTTGAAAGAGCATGTTGTGATTACAATCGATTTCTTGAGTTGAGGAGAGTGTGAAAATCGCATGTCTTGTGGAAATTATTTTAGATTGATTTGCTTTATCGAGTGAAGCGCTTGCGTTCGTTTGTGTCAACGATTTGGGAGGATAAGGCACTAGGATGAACTCAATGGCCAAATAATCACATGCCTAGTCCATCAAATGATCCCCTAGAATCCACTTTGAGCTTAATCTCCTATTATTTGTGTAAACACTTAGCCTATCACTTAGCCAATTAAATAAGCCTCATTTTAGCCTCATTGAAAGACCTTGCTACTATTTGGGTGCTAAATACTAATTTGAGCTGGGTGGTTGAATGTTGAGTGTTGGGTGGTGTATTGCAAAAGTGTAGACATTTTTAGACTTGATGTAATGTATAAGTGAAAAGAATGAAGTTCTTAGAGAAAAAAAAAACAAAAAGAAAGAAAAAGACGACCTCCAAATTTGCAAGAGTCGAGGTCTTGTTTAGAAAAAAATGAAAGAAGAAGAAAAAAAAGTTGTGAAATAAAGTAAGAGCTTCTATTTGTGTAATATGTAATCTTGTCTAGATTTGATCTCAAGCTTGGGGGAGTGAGAGTTGGTTGTAATATTTTGTTGTTTGATCTTTGGAAGGAAGTTGTAGGAGGGAAGAATTTGGCACTCAAATGTGTTCCCTTTGAGCTCACTATCCATATGTATCATACCTCATCCCTAGCCCCATTACAACCTTGAATTAAGACCTTGGACCTTTTTGTTGATGCTTGTGGATGCTTTGTAAATAACTTGGTAGAGTTAATGAAGTTTGATTTGAAATCCGCGAGTCTATGTGGTAAGTAATGCTTGACGAGTCAATGATGACGGTTTGAGTTGTATGATTACATGTTTGGACTTACTTTGAAATGCACCTTGACTTGAAGTTCTAAGTTGATAAGTGATGGTTCATGAGAGTGGGAAATCTTGATTGAAATTGTTGGGGGTTTAGACTTTGTCATTCATGTCTCTACGTGATTCATTCTTTTGAAAACTTTTGAAAAAACTTTTGTGAGTTGAGCTTCAAAGTGTTGTGTTTTATATGATCTTGCCCGAGGACGAGCAAGTAAATAAGTTTGGGGGTATTTGATGTGAATCAAATTTACATTGTTATTTCCATAACTTTACATGATTTATATAGTTTGATGCTTGCAAAAGTGTGTTTTATGGTGTAGGAAGAGGAGTAAATGGTGAAACAAAGAAGGAAACTCGGAGGGTGAAAAGCTGTGCAGAAAGCTCTCAAAAGTGGCCACCCGGCCGGGTTAATTTCATGCCCAAAAATACCACCCGGCCGGGTGATTTTCGCGAGGCATGGGAAGTCCAGGAGGGGTCGAATTTATGTCACCCGGCCGGGTTAATTTTATGCCCAAAAATACCACCCGGCCGGGTGATTTAATTATAACTGCAAATGCAGTTTCTGTCGGCAGTTTCAGAGGGAGAAGAGAGGAGTTTTTGGCGGAGAAAGAGGGAGAAAAAAAAGGTAGAGAGAGGCGGAATTGAATTGACAGGGAGAGACGCCATTTTTGGAGAATTGGGCATTTGGAGAAATAGTGAATAGAAAGTGACGTGTGGTTTTTTTGAGAGAAGGAAATTGATTGAAAAATAAGAGTCCAAGTCAAAGCTGCTATTTCTTCAAGCTCCATGGTTAAAAGGGTTTTTCTTCCAATTTTTATTCTTCCTAGTCCGATAATGATTGGCTAAAAATCTTGTGTTGCTCCAAGTTGTAATCTAGGCTTGTATGAATGTTTTTACACCATTGAACTTATGTGATTGTTTCCAACAATGTGCTTAATATTATTCACTATATTTTTGGCTAATAATATAGTGATGTTATTTCTTATGCTATTGTCTCTTTAACATAGTTTATGAATGTTTGATTGTTGGATTGCTATCGAATTAGAATTGTTCAGAGGATAATTTGATAGTGGATTAAGTAGGAGCTTATAGTAGAAGATCTTTTATTCCCGCGCTTCTGCAGGAATTTAATATCTTTGAAAATTAATTCATGGAACAAGTGTTCAGCTGACTGTGAATTATACGTCACAAACATGTTCAGTGTACGTGATTAGGTTGATGTTTTAATCCCTTCATGTGTTTCATTGTTAAAGGTGTAGAATAATACAAGCCTCGTGAGCAACTTGGAGTGACATCTTTCTCCTATTTGAAAAGTTTCACTTAGTTAACTTGTAGTTGCTTTTTGTCATCAACTTTTGGAAATCAAAATCTTCAAAACAAATCAGCTTTTAGTATGTATTTTCTTTGTTTTAGAATTAAATAATCAATTCCTTCCCTGTGGATCGACACTCGAAGTATTACAATCGACACTGTATTCTTGCAGTATTGCTGTAATATTAGAGTTAATTAATTAAACTTGTGTGATTATACACATGATAATTGAACTCGAAAATTACACATCAAGTTTTGGCGCCGTTGCCGGGGAGGGCAATAGATTGTTTAACTTCTAGTTTGTGTTTTGTTTTATTTTTATTTGATCTTTCTCTTATTTTTGTAGGTACTCATTTCGTGTTCTTGGAGGTGATAGCCATCTACCGCGTCTGGACTTGAAGACGAAGGAGTATATTTTCTAGGTGACATCTTTTAACTCTTAGTTAGGTAGTTTAGTTTTCACTTAAGCACACACACTTTATAGTACTTACCCCGAAGTTGTCGAGAGGTCTCGCTTTCGGTAATAGGGAAATGTATTGTGCTTGTGCTTGGTGTATTTTCTGTTGCGCAGGTAAAAAAAAAAAAAAAAAGTGAATGCACACGCGATCACAGGGTACACCACCGTTTGGACTACTCTGTTATCAAAGAAGAAGTAAGGTCAGAGGTTCAGAGTTTGAGATATTCCCGGACTATTCGAGTCCATTCAGAAGTAACCGACTCTTTGGTGAAGAAAGGGATCAGGATTCAGACGGTGAATCAATGGCAGATCACAATGAGATTCCACCACCCGTGGTGAGGTTTGGCGACACTCTAAGATCGGGAATTGAGCATCCGGGGGAGTTTGCTTATGCAAACGACAACGTCAACATTCCACCTCACTACATTAGTTTGGTGAATGGAGGAAATCTTTTCCACGGACGGGATGAGGAAGATCCGGTGAGCCACCTCAATGCCTTTTATGAGCTGACAAACTCGCATAGACCTCCAAATGTGGAGCATCATCGGATTAAGAGGGCCCTATTTCCATTCTCGTTGAGGGAGAACGCAAGAGCGTGGTATGACTCACTCCCGGGCTACAACATAGCAACGTTCCAAGAGTTGAAGACGTTGTTCCTCTTGGAATACAATTCTCCTATGAAGATTGAGAAGTTGAGAGAGGAGATCACCTCTTTCCGACAGAAGTATGACGAGTCCTTCGCGGAAGCATGGAAGAGATTCACGGAATTGATAAGGAAATGCCCAAGTCACGGACTAGCTCCGGGGCATGACCTTTTGAAATTCTACAAGGGACTCAACAGTGAAGGCACGAGATTGGTGACTGTAGGTTCGAATGGGAACTTAGATGATCTAACTCACGATGAGGTGAGGGCTTTATTTCAAAGGCTGGCCAACAATCAACGGAATTGGCACAATCCAAGGCGAGGGGCTGATAGAGCAGGAGATACATTTGGTGCTACAAAGGATGCGGAAAGAGTGACCGCAATTGAGGCTCAACTGGCGGACATTAGCACTCAAATGTCGTCGATGACAAAGGCAGTTAAATCTCTTCAACTGACTCCTCAACCCCAAGCTGTGACGGTGATGAGATGTGGGTTGTGCCAAGGCGGGCATCATACTGATCAGTGCCCAAGTCTTCAAGGACCACCTGTGGAAGATGTGAACTATATTGGCAACAATCGGCAAGGGTTCAATCAGGGCAACCAATACAACAATCAGCAAAATTGGATGCCTCAACAAACGGGATGGAATCAGGCTGGTCCTAGCAACAACTCGGGAAATCAATGGAGGAACAACACTCAACCGTCGGGTTATGAGAAGAAGCCAACCGTCGAGGATCAGTTGGGGCAGATTCTCTCTTTCATGACTAAGAGTCAAAAGGAGAACGAAAATTTCAAGGAAAGGACGGTGGAAAAGTTTGGGCAGATGGATGCGACAATGAGGAATCTTGAGACGCAGATAGGGCAGCTTGCCACGGCATCACACACGAGGATTCCTAACACCATCCCGAGCAATACCGTACCTAATCCGAGAGGCAATGAACAGTGTAAGGCAGTGGTCTTGAGAAGTGGTCGTGAGTTGGATTCGACACCATCAATGGACGGCCAAGGTACTTCCGGCATCTCACACGCAGGGGCGGATGAGATGTTAGGCTTGCATTCCTCGCACGCAGGGGCGGACGAGGCATGTAAGGGAAGTCCCGCGTTGGTGCAGGGTGCCCAACATGGTCAAGAACAGGCTGCATCCGGCAGCAAGGAAAATGGTGTAGAATCCGAGTTAAGCGAGAAGTTTTTGGCAGAAAAGAAGGGAAAGCAGAAAGTAGAGATGGGATCAAAGGGACAGCTGATGACAAGTCCGGCATTAGACCCGAAAAGCAAGTTCAACTTCCCTGATCACATTCCTCCTCCACCATATCCACCGAAGAGGAAGAAGAGAGCTCCAAAGGAGAAAAGCTTCGAGTGGATGATGAACGTGATTCGAAAAGTGAATGTGGATGTATCGTTGGTGGACCTCTTCACTAATTTCCCCAAGTTCTCCAAGTTCTTCAAGGACATGATGGCAAACAAGGAGAAACTTCAAGACGAGGGAATAGTGGCATTGAGCATGAATTGCTCACAACTGATTTCGGGAATGATGCCCATGAAGAAGAGGGATCCGGGAAGTTGTGTGATTCCTTGTGAGATAGGCAACACAATTTTCACCAAATGTCTATTGGATCAAGGATCGGGGATCTCACTGATGGCGTTGAAAACAGCACGTGCCATTGGACTGGAGAACAGAATGGAGCCCATCGACATTGCTCTACAATTGGCTGATCACTCCATTGTGAAGCCCACAGGAATAGTAGAGGATGTCTTGGTCAAGGTAGATAAGTTCGTCATCCCCGTTGATTTCATAGTATTGGATATGCCTGAGGACAAAGAGGTGCCAATTCTGTTTGGCAGACCGTTTCTTGCCACAGGGGACGTGTTGCTAGGAGCAAAGGATAACTCAGTCACGTTTAGAATTAATGGTGAGCAAGTGACCATTAATGTGGAGAAAGCGATGAAGCATCCTAGTGATGCAAAAGCGTGCTTTAGAGTTGATGTCCTCGACAAGTGTATCTTTGACAAGATGCGTTGCTCGGCAAGTATAGAAGGAAGCGTTTATGATAAGGGGAGCTTGGAAAGAGACTTTGGTTCGACAATTAAAGTTGATTTTGATTTTGATGAAAGTGAGGATGCTCAAATTGATCAACCAAGTCTCGAGAATGAATGTGTGGTGGATACTTTCGTGGCGGATGTGCAGCCTTCAATTGAAGTACCACCAAAGCTAGAATTGAAGCCACTCCCGACAAATCTGAAATACGCATTCCTTGGTGAGGATGAATCTTTACCGGTTGTGATATCGGCGATGTTGAATGATGAAGAATAATTGAAGTTGATAGAGCTACTGAAGTCACACAAGAAAGCTCTAGGTTGGTCCATTGCCTACATCAAAGGAATTAGCCCCGCAATATGCATGCATAAAATCTTGATGGAAGATGGAGCTAAGCCGGTAAGAGAGAGACAAAGGAGGTTGAACCCACTTATGCAAGAAGTGGTTGAAAAAGAAGTGAAGAAATTGTTGAAATATGGGATGATCTATCCCATTTCCGATAGTGAGTGGGTTAGCCCGGTGCAATGTGTACCAAAGAAAGGGGGAATAACCGTGACTGTCAATGAGAAGAATGAAGTTTTGGCAACTCGATTGGTGAACTCATGGAGAGTGTGCATGGATTATAGAAAGTTGAACACGGCGACAAGAAAAGATCACTTCCCGTTGCCATTTCTGGATCAGTTGCTCGATAGGATCGCGGGTTATTCCCATTATTGTTTTCTAGATGGATATTCGGGGTACAATCAGATTGCAATTGCCCCGGAAGATCAGGAAAAGACGACATTCACATGTCCTATTGGAACTTATGCCTTCCGCCGGATGCCTTTTGGTTTGTGTAATGCACCGGCTACATTCCAACGTTGCATGATGGTAATTTTTTCCGATATGAATGAAGATATCATGGAGATCTTCATGGATGATTTCTCCGTCTTTGGATCCTCATTTGACTTTTGCTTAGAAAACTTGAGACGGGTCCTACAAAGATGTGAGGAGTCAAATCTCGTGCTAAATTGGGAAAAGTGTCAATTTATGGTCAAGGAGGGCATAGTGTTGGGACACAAGGTGTCGGAGTTGGGGTTGGAGATGGATAAGGCGAAGATTGATGTGATCTCGAAGTTACCTCCCCCAACGAATGTGAAGGGCATCCGTAGTTTCCTTGGTCATGCGGGATTCTACCGACGGTTTATAAAAGATTTTTCAAAGATTGCAAAGCCACTTTGCAACTTGCTTGAAAAGGATGCCAAGTTCGTCTTTGATGGGAAATGCCTTGAGGCATTTGAATTGTTGATGAAAAAGCTAGTCGAAGCTCCTATTATTATCACACCCGATTGGTCAAAGCCGTTTGAGTTGATGTGTGATGCTTCAGACTATGGTGTGGGGGCCGTTCTAGGCCAAAGGAGAGACAAGGTCCTACACGCCGTCTACTATGCTAGCAAAGTACTCAATGAAGCTCAACTGAATTACACCACGACAGAGAAGGAAATGTTAACAGTTGTGTATGCTTTCGAGAAGTTTCGTGCTTACTTACTTGGCACGAAAGTGGTAGTGTTCACGGACCATTCAGCTATCAAATATTTGATGAATAAGAAAGATGCAAAGCCTCGGTTGGTAAGGTGGATCCTCTTACTACAAGAGTTTGATGTGGAGATTAAAGACAAAAAGGGGACCGAGAACTTGGTAGCTGATCATCTCTCTAGACTAGAGGGATTGGAAGAGACGGAAGATGAAAGAAAGAAAAGGATAAATGAGAAATTTCCCGACGAGCAAGTGTTGCAAGTGGAGGCTCGGGAAACATATGTGCCGTGGTTTGCCAATTTGGCAAACTACCTTGTTACGGGCATTATACCAGAAGGGTTGTCATCTAACCAAAAGAAGAAGTTTTTGAGTGACACCCGCACATATGTTTGGGAAGATCCGTTTCTCTTCCGGATTTGTAGTGATGGAGTGATTCGAAGGTGCGTTGGAGAGCATGAGCACCTTCAGATTTTGTCTGCATGCCATGATTCGTTGTATGGCGGCCACTTTGGAGCACGACGAACTGCTTTTAAAGTGCTTCAGTCCGGATTCTTTTGGCCATCGATCTTCAAGGATGCAAAAGCCTATGTAGAACGATGTGACAGTTGCCAAAGAGCCGGCAATATCTCGTGGAGGAATAAAATGCCGATGAATAATATTCACGAGGTAGAACTTTTCGATGTTTGGGGAATAGACTTCATGGGACCGTTTCCCAAGTCTAATGGGCAGCAATACATTCTCGTTGCTGTCGACTACGTATCTAAGTGGGTAGAGGCAGTGGCCTCGGCAACCAATGATGCCAAAGTGGTGTTGAAATTTATCAAGAATCACATCTTTAACCGCTTTGGGACACCACGAGCCATTATCAGTGATGGAGAAACTCATTTTTGCAACAAATTGTTTGAAAACCTCCTAGGAAAGTATGGTGTCCAACACAAGGTTGCTACCCCTTATCATCCCCAAACGAGTGGTCAAGTTGAAGTCTCCAATCGTGAGATAAAGCGGGTGCTTGAGAAAGTTGTACGGCCGTCTCGGAAGGATTGGGCTCAAAAGTTAGATGATGCTTTGTGGGCATATCGAACGGCGTACAAGACCCCGATTGGAACTTCACCATACAAATTGGTATTTGGGAAGGCTTGCCATTTGCCGGTAGAGCTTGAGCATAAAGCTTTTTGGGCTTTGCAAAAGCTTAATTTGGATTATGATGCTGCAGCCGAGAAGAGGATGTGCGATTTGAATGAGATGGATGAGTTTAGGCTCCGTGCATATGAGAGCGTTGACCTCTACAAGGAGCGGGCTAAGAAGATTCACGATGCAGCCATTAAGCCTCGTCAATTCCATGAGGGACAACTGGTCCTTTTGTACAACTCTCGGCTTAAACTGTTTCCGGGCAAGCTCAAGTCTAGATGTTGAGGTCCTTATGTGGTGCACAAGGTATACCCCTATGGTGCTGTGGATGTTCGGGATCAGAAGAATGGTAGCATTTGGAAGGTGAATGGCCAACGTTTGAAGGCCTATGTAGGAGTTGAAGGTGGCATGGAGACAGAAGAAGTGACTACACTAGTGGACTCAAGAGTGTAGATCAAGGATGAAGAAGGTCGAGCCAACGACTATAAACAAAGGCGCTGATTGGGAGGCAACCCAAGTTTTTTTTTTTTTTTTTTTTTTTGATTTCATATGTTGGAGGTTTTGTTTGCTCAATTCTTTCCTCTAACATTTATTTTGAATTGAGTGTTTCTTTTTGTAGGTTTTGTTTCTTTTTGTAAGAGCAACATGGAGATGTGATGTATGTTGGAGCTTATGAGGATGCACACCCACAAAGAAAAATACACCCACCCACCCACCCGAATGCACTATGGACTTCATGCCAAGTTTGGGGGAGTCCTCTTTCCCTTTACTTCATTTATATTCTTCTTTGCATGCATTGAGGACAATGATGCATTCAAGTTTGGGGGGGTCGTTTGAAGTTGAATAATGCTATACATGATGAATGTTTTTTGGGTGTATTGTTTGATAAAAGTGTTTCGAATCATGTAATTGATGGGTGCATGCTTTATCCTCGGCTTTCTGGTTGGGAAATCTTATTTGATTTTACTTGATCTTTGAAGCCTAGGATGAATGGAATGGGTGCATGAATTTACTTGAAAGAGCATGTTGTGATTACAATCGATTTCTTGAGTTGAGGAGAGTGTGAAAATCGCATGTCTTGTTGAAATTATTTTAGATTGATTTGCTTTATCGAGTGAAGTGCTTGCGTTCGTTTGTGTCAACGATTTGGGAGGATAAGGCACTAGGATGAACTCAATGGCCAAATAATCACATGCCTAGTCCATCAAATGATCCCCTAGAATCCACTTTGAGCTTAATCTCCTATTATTTGTGTAAACACTTAGCCTATCACTTAGCCAATTAAATAAGCCTCATTTTAGCCTCATTGAAAGACCTTGCTACTATTTGGGTGCTAAATACTAATTTGAGCTGGGTGGTTGAATGTTGAGTGTTGGGTGGTGTATTGCAAAAGTGTAGACATTTTTAGACTTGATGTAATGTATAAGTGAAAAGAATGAAGTTCTTAGAGAAAAAAAAAACAAAAAGAAAGAAAAAGACGACCTCCAAATTTGCAAGAGTCGAGGTCTTGTTTAGAAAAAAATGAAAGAAGAAGAAAAAAAAGTTGTGAAATAAAGTAAGAGCTTCTATTTGTGTAATATGTAATCTTGTCTAGATTTGATCTCAAGTTTGGGGGAGTGAGAGTTGGTTGTAATATTTTGTTGTTTGATCTTTGGAAGGAAGTTGTAGGAGGGAAGAATTTGGCACTCAAATGTGTTCCCTTTGAGCTCACTATCCATATGTATCCTACCTCATCCCTAGCCCCATTACAACCTTGAATTAAGACCTTGGACCTTTTTGTTGATGCTTGTGGATGCTTTGTAAATAACTTGGTAGAGTTAATGAAGTTTGATTTGAAATCCGCGAGTCTATGTGGTAAGTAATGCTTGACGAGTCAATGATGACGGTTTGAGTTGTATGATTACATGTTTGGACTTACTTTGAAATGCACCTTGACTTGAAGTTCTAAGTTGATAAGTGATGGTTCATGAGAGTGGGAAATCTTGATTGAAATTGTTGGGGGTTTAGACTTTGTCATTCATGTCTCTACGTGATTCATTCTTTTGAAAACTTTTGAAAAAACTTTTGTGAGTTGAGCTTCAAAGTGTTGTGTTTTATATGATCTTGCCCGAGGACGAGCAAGTAAATAAGTTTGGGGGTATTTGATGTGAATCAAATTTACATTGTTATTTCCATAACTTTACATGATTTATATAGTTTGATGCTTGCAAAAGTGTGTTTTATGGTGTAGGAAGAGGAGTAAATGGTGAAACAAAGAAGGAAACTCGGAGGGTGAAAAGCTGTGCAGAAAGCTCTCAAAAGTGGCCACCCGGCCGGGTTAATTTCATGCCCAAAAATACCACCCGGCCGGGTGATTTTCGCGAGGCATGGGAAGTCCAGGAGGGGTCGAATTTATGTCACCCGGCCGGGTTAATTTTATGCCCAAAAATACCACCCGGCCGGGTGATTTAATTATAACTGCAAATGCAGTTTCTGTCGGCAGTTTCAGAGGGAGGAGAGAGGAGTTTTTGGCGGAGAAAGAGGGAGAAAAAAAAGGTAGAGAGAGGCGGAATTGAATTGACAGGGAGAGACGCCATTTTTGGAGAATTGGGCATTTGGAGAAATAGTGAATAGAAAGTGACGTGTGGTTTTTTGAGAGAAGGAAATTGAT
This sequence comes from Salvia splendens, assembly GCF_004379255.2. Lineage (NCBI taxonomy): Eukaryota > Viridiplantae > Streptophyta > Magnoliopsida > Lamiales > Lamiaceae > Salvia > Salvia splendens. Next base: position 14,089,912 of record NC_056033.1, read on the forward strand.
TGAAAAATAAGAGTCCAAGTCAAAGCTGCTATTTCTTCAAGCTCCATGGTTAAAAGGGTTTTTCTTCCAATTTTTATTCTTCCTAGTCCGATAATGATTGGCTAAAAATCTTGTGTTGCTCCAAGTTGTAATCTAGGCTTGTATGAATGTTTTTACACCAGTGAACTTATGTGATTGTTTCCAACAATGTGCTTAATATTATTCACTATAATTTTGGCTAATAATATAGTGATGTTATTTCTTATGCTATTGTCTCTTTAACATAGTTTAGGAATGTTTGATTGTTGGATTGCTATCGAATTTGAATTGTTCAGAGGATAATTTGATAGTGGATTAAGTAGGAGCTTATAGTAGAAGATCTTTTATTCCCGCGCTTCTGCAGGAATTTAATATCTTTGAAAATTAATTCATGGAACAAGTGTTCAGCTGACTGTGAATTATACGTCACAAATATGTTCAGTGTACGTGATTAGGTTGATGTTTTAATCCCTTCATGTGTTTCATTGTTAAAGGTGTAGAATAATACAAGCCTCGTGAGCAACTTGGAGTGACATCTTTCTCCTTTTTGAAAAGTTTCACTTAGTTAACTTGTAGTTGCTTTTTGTCATCAACTTTTGGAAATCAAAATCTTCAAAACAAATCAGCTTTTAGTATGTATTTTCTTTGTTTTAGAATTAAATAATCAATTCCTTCCCTGTGGATCGACACTCGAAGTATTACAATCGACACTGTATTCTTGCAGTATTGCTGTAATATTAGAGTTAATTAATTAAACTTGTGTTATTATACACTTGATAATTGAACTCGAAAATTACACATCAAGTTTTGGCGCCGTTGCCGGGGAGGGCAATAGATTGTTTAACTTCTAGTTTGTGTTTTGTTTTATTTTTATTTGATCTTTCTCTTATTTTTGTAGGTACTCATTTCGTGTTCTTGGAGGTGATAGCCATCTACCGCGTCTGGACTTGAAGACGAAGGAGTATATTTTCTAGGTGACATCTTTTAACTCTTAGTTAGGTAGTTTAGTTTTCACTTAAGCACACACACTTTATAGTACTTACCCCGAAGTTGTCGAGAGGTCTCGCTTTCGGTAATAGGGAAATATATTGTGCTTGTGCTTGGTGTATTTTCTGTTGCGCAGGTAAAAAAAAAAAAAAAAGTGAATGCACACGCGATCACAGGGTACACCACCGTTTGGACTACTCTGTTATCAAAGAAGAAGTAAGGTCAGAGGTTCAGAGTTTGAGATATTCCCGGACTATTCGAGTCCATTCAGAAGTAACCGACTCTTTGGTGAAGAAAGGGATCAGGATTCAGACGGTGAATCAATGGCAGATCACAATGAGATTCCACCACCCGTGGTGAGGTTTGGCGACACTCTAAGATCGGGAATTGAGCATCCGGGGGAGTTTGCTTATGCAAACGACAACGTCAACATTCCACCTCACTACATTAGTTTGGTGAATGGAGGAAATCTTTTCCACGGACGGGATGAGGAAGATCCGGTGAGCCACCTCAATGCCTTTTATGAGCTGAAAAACTCGCATAGACCTCCAAATGTGGAGCATCATCGGATTAAGAGGGCCCTATTTCCGTTCTCGTTGAGGGAGAACGCAAGAGCGTGGTATGACTCACTCCCGGGCTACAACATAGCAACGTTCCAAGAGTTGAAGACGTTGTTCCTCTTGGAATACAATTCTCCTATGAAGATTGAGAAGTTGAGAGAGGAGATCACCTCTTTCCGACAGAAGTATGACGAGTCCTTCGCGGAAGCATGGAAGAGATTCACGGAATTGATAAGGAAATGCCCAAGTCACGGACTAGCTCCGGGGCATGACCTTTTGAAATTCTACAAGGGACTCAACAGTGAAGGCACGGGATTGGTGACTGCAGGTTCGAATGGGAACCTAGATGATCTAACTCACGATGAGGTAAGGGCTTTGTTTCAAAGGCTGGCCAACAATCAACGGAATTGGCACAATCCAAGGCGAGGGGCTGATAGAGCAGGAGATACATTTGGTGCTACAAAGGATGCGGAAAGAGTGACTGCAATTGAGGCTCAACTGGCGGACATTAGCACTCAAATGTCGTCGATGACAAAGGCAGTTAAATCTCTTCAACTGACTCCTCAACCCCAAGCTGTGACGGTGATGAGATGTGGGTTGTGCCAAGGCGGGCATCATACTGATCAGTGCCCAAGTCTTCAAGGACCACCTGTGGAAGATGTGAACTATATTGGCAACAATCGGCAAGGGTTCAATCAGGGCAACCAATACAACAATCAGCAAAATTGGATGCCTCAACAAACGGGATGGAATCAGGCTGGTCCTAGCAACAACTCGGGAAATCAATGGAGGAACAACACTCAACCGCCGGGTTATGAGAAGAAGCCAACCGTCGAGGATCAGTTGGGGCAGATTCTCTCTTTCATGACTAAGAGTCAAAAGGAGAACGAAAATTTCAAGGAAAGGACGGTGGAAAAGTTTGGGCAGATGGATGCGACAATGAGGAATCTTGAGACGCAGATAGGGCAGCTTGCCACGGCATCACACACGAGGATTCCTAACACCATCCCGAGCAATACCGTACCTAATCCGAGAGGCAATGAACAGTGTAAGGCAGTGGTCTTGAGAAGTGGTCGTGAGTTGGATTCGACACCATCAATGGACGGCCAAGGTACTTCCGGCATCTCACACGCAGGGGCGGATGAGATGTTAGGCTTGCATTCCTCGCACGCAGGGGCGGACGAGGCATGTAAGGGAAGTCCCGCGTTGGTGCAGGGTGCCCAACATGGTCAAGAACAGGCTGCATCCGGCAGCAAGGAAAATGGTGTAGAATCCGAGTTAAGCGAGAAGTTTTTGGCAGAAAAGAAGGGAAAGCAGAAAGTAGAGATGGGATCAAAGGGACAGCTGATGACAAGTCCGGCATTAGACCCGAAAAGCAAGTTCAACTTCCCTGATCACATTCCTCCTCCACCATATCCACCGAAGAGGAAGAAGAGAGCTCCAAAGGAGAAAAGCTTCGAGTGGATGATGAACGTGATTCGAAAAGTGAATGTGGATGTATCGTTGGTGGACCTCTTCACTAATTTCCCCAAGTTCTCCAAGTTCTTCAAGGACATGATGGCAAACAAGGAGAAACTTCAAGACGAGGGAATAGTGGCATTGAGCATGAATTGCTCACAACTGATTTCGGGAATGATGCCCATGAGTATAATATCCATAAACACAAAATCGTTTACTCTGCAAATTAAACAAGAATATGCTTATTATTAATATATTACACTGAATTATGCGTAAAAAGATTAAGGTACACGTAGCGTAGGTAGCGATTAACTTTTTCTGATTATATATTGACGGCGGAAGGCGGTGGCGCCGCCGGATAGCTGCCACATCATTTAGTCATAAAAGATTTGTCAATTAATACGAAATATATGTGAAAATTGATAAAAATAGCATGAAATCCTTTCAGCTTATTGGATTATATAATCTGACGTGTGCTCTTGCATAATTCTGGGTGATCATTAATCATAAATTAATGGACTGGTCCCTCACAATAAATGTTTGTATAGGGATAGATAATTAAGCTTATTAATTTAATATAGCTATCCACTTGTTAATTAATCGTCCTTAAATTTATTAATCTACACCAATTGTCTTAGTTTCGAGTACTTTGTGTATATATATTATTTCTAAATTATAGATTTATTACTTTTGTTCTGACAAACTATAAATATAATATTTTTGTCTGATTCAAAATTACGCTATATATTAGATAACGAAAAATAACCTCAACTGAATATTATAAATATTATAGCATATGAGATAAAATTGATGTGGTATATAATAATATCAGAATGCATATATACGCAAAATAATTTAAAAGTGAAAATAAAAGGGACAAAAAATTAAGAATATATAGTGGAATCTTGAATCTAGCTATATGATACATTTGGGATTTTGTTGATCTGGTGGGTAATCATAATAATTGTTCCGTTATAACTTATAAGACAGTATGACATATTTTTATAAATAAGATGAATCAAAATTCGTGATATCTTATGATCATATGAAATGTTTATGGAAATTTAAAATGAAATAGACAAGTATATGTGATGTTGATAATTTGGTCAAATCAAATACTTTAATATTTGCATAAAATCAACTAACTCATTTTCTAAGGAAGATTAAGCTGGATCATTTCTTATTTTATTTATTAGTATGCTCATCAAGCAAAGTGAAGGCTACAAGTTTAGTTAATTTATGAAATTTCATAAAAAAAAGTTTCTAACATAATCCCTTGGACAATAAGATAAGAGTTGGCACTATGCCAAAGAAACTCCTGTACACGCTACATAAGATATGAAAACTACTTCATTGAAATCTATACTTGTCTGTATAATGATTGTAGTTATCGTGGACATGTATATATATTATCAATACCACGCTGAACAATATCTGAAGGGGTTGGCAGCGGAAGCGTGCATGAATAAAACCGATCACATGAATTTGATCTATTTAGTAGATTATTTAAACAAATTCTATTCGCGTAATTATCCCACGTATCATGCTCATAACTTGAATCATAATCATGCTTTAGAACAAATAAATCCTAAAGCATGTATACTACGTAGTTAGCCAGTTTACCTCGTTGATTCACTGAAGAATCGAAGATGGCTTGCGTCTTCTCCACGTGAAGATCTTCAGAACTCGACCTCAGATCTTCTGACTGGTGTCTCGGACTGTAGACTGATATTTGTGTGGGCAAATCTCACCAGTGTACTAGGACTTGAATAACGAAGACAGAACTCTGCTCACGGAAGAAAGCAATTTTCGATCTCTCTCTCTCAAAAAGAGTGGACGCAAAATTTTGAACAGAAAAAGTGTTTTTTTCCCTTTATTCTCCTATTTATATTAAGTCACATATTGGGTCCAGTCAGGGATCTAAGGAAGAATTTGGAAATAGCCTCACCCAATTAGCTTTTTACTAATTAAATTGAACCCACAATTTAATACAAGCTTATATTGGAATATTACACGCAGCCACTACAGAAGTAATATTGCACTGCCTTTCCAAATCCAAAATTACAAGTATTCCGGGTTTCCTTTAAATTGTTTAATTTTATTTCCCGCGCTTAAGATAGAAACATTCATTAATTAATCAATGTCTCCTATGGACTTAATTAATTAACATATTTTAATTTCTAAGAGTGGACTTAGCAAGAAATTCTTATTTATTATTCATAGAGTAATTAAACTCCAACTAGCTAGGTTCCGAATAATAAAACCTTGTTTCGAGCTCCTCTTGTGGATGTTATCAAATGAGACTCTCCTCGCGCACGATTCAACATAATAGCAATCCTAGCACCGCAGATAATGATCACCACTACCCAATATACCTGGATCGTTGGGTGACAAAAAACCCGCACCTTTGGTAAGTCAAATTAGTAGATACTCAATATCGTATGCTCAATGCTAACGTACATTGATTACGAAATTAATTATCACGACCTCGTCTTTCAGTAGATAGCATAAAGACTCGTCTTGCTGTTAGATCCATTCAGTGCTATACCACACCAACGTCATCATATTTCAATAAGGCTAAGAAATAATCGGACTGACATTGCAACCTTTCACGATTGGTAGTCTAGGCCTATCTAGGTTGTGAAATTCTTATTTTTCTTTGTTCATGACTGACCGCGTACCTTAAATTGAGTGCAGCCCACAACCGGTCTACTAAAACAAAGACTTAGACTTTGTTATGTTCACTTATACATTTAAATATGCAATAAACATCCATTAAATGTAAAAAATAACAACATTACTACAAAAATAATCTGTTGCATTCATTGGAAAATAATAATTAGAGTTTTACCCCTTGGCCACTAGTCTTGCCTTGAAGACTTTAACTCGTCCATCGGGTCCACATTTACGTTTATATATCCACTTGCTCCCAATGGCAGTACATCCTTCGGGTATGATGGACAAATCGTAGACGTCTTTGTCTATCATAGATTGTAGTTCCGAATCCATTGCTTTCACTCATTTGCAATGATCGACATCTGCCAGCGCCTCCGCAAAGTTCCAGGGATCTAACACATTGCTGTCCGAGGAGTGATCCATGGATTCCCCCAAACCAATGTATCTGTCGGGTTCATGCGAGACCCTCCCACTGCGGCGCGGTACTACAATATTTAGAGTAGAAGTTGAAGTTTCGGGAATAGTTTGTACACCTGGTACTTGTTCCTGGTTAATGGAACTTGTGACAAAAGTTAGCTCTTCTAGAGCCACTTCTCTGCTGGGTCTATGATTCATTACAAAGTCTTCCTCTAAGAATGTGGCGTGAGTGCTCACAATAACTTTCTTATCTCGGAGACTAAAGAATTCATAACCTTTCGTCCCTTTGGGGTACCCTATAAACATACACATCTCCGTCCTAGATCCTAGCTTAGTTGGATCATTTTCCAATACATAAGCCGGGAAACCCCAAATCTTGAGATGTGCTAGATTGGGCTTGCGCCCAGTCCACAACTTATAAGGAGTAGTAGGTACGGATTTTGACGGTAAATTGTCTAATGTATGGCTTGCAGAAAGCAAGGCATGTCCCCAAAACGAAATAGGTAGTCGTGCATAACTCATCATCGATCGGACCATGTTTAACAAGGTCATGTTCTTTCTTTCAGCCACGCCGTTCTGCTGGGGCGTCCCCGGTGCAGTCAATTGGGATTGGATTCCCGACTCCGACAAGTAGTCCAAAAACTCGGCACTGAGGTATTCGCCTCCACGATCATATCGCAGGCATTTGATATTCTTACCATGATGATTTTCCACTTGAGCCTTAAATTCCTTGAATTTGTTAAAGGACTCTGACTTGTGGGTCATCAAATAGACGTATCCAATTTTTGAGAAGTCATCAATGAATGTGATGAAGTATCGAAAACCACCTCTTGCTTCAGTAGACATTGGTCCACATACATCGGAATGAACGAGCTCAAGTACTTCCTTGGCCCTATTGCCCTTAGCCTGAAAAGGCCTCTTGGTCATCTTGCCTTCTAAGCATGACTCACACTTATGAAAAGGTTCCTCCTCTAGACCTTTAATAAGATCTTGTTTAACAAGAGAATGGATCCTCATTTCATTGGCGTGACCAAGTCTAAGGTGCCATAAGTATGTTTCGTTCATTGATCTTGAAGGTTCTTTTCATTTCTTTGAAATTTTCGATGTTGTATTGAGTTCTAATTTGCGATTATTAAATTGTATAGATGAGATTGTGTACAGATCGTTTTCCATGATACCACGACAGATATAAGAACCATCTTTCTTAATAACGCAATTGCCATTAAAGAAATTGAATATCCATTAAAAACTAATTTAGAAACTGAAATTAAATTTCTTCTAAAAGAAGGTATCAACAAAACATTCTTCAAAATCAAAAATCTATCACTACTAAAACGCAAATAAACGTCTCCCACTGCAACGACCGCCACTTTTGTAGCGTCGCCCAGCTGGACTTTGATCTCATGATCACGCAGTCGTCTTGTCACCTGCATTAAGTCAGGATCAAAACAAATATGATAAGTAGCTCCAGTGTCAATAACCCAAGTGCAAGTAGATTTCGAAGCCAAACATGACTCGACTACTAAAGCTTGGTGCATACCTGTAGCCTTGCCCTTCTTAGGACAGCCTGGCTTCCAATGCCCCTTTTCTCCACACTTGAAGCACTTCCACGTGGACTTCTTGTTTGCCCTCCTCTTCTTCTTTCCCTTAGCTACCCGATTCTGAGTTCGGTGCCTGCCTTTTTCCTTTGCTAGGCTTAAAGCCAGAGGAACGAGGCGCCGAAGTCATCATGGCTGCCTTAGCCTGGACCATAAGGTCCTCTACCGACTGAAGTTCAATCAACAGTTCTGCCAAGGTATAGTTCCTTTTGTTCATCTCGAAGTTGAGCTTGAACTGTTGGAAGCTAGGGGGAAGACTTTGAAGGATAATTTTCACCTAGGACTCGGGATCGATCGTCCCTCCCAAGACCTCAATCTGGTTGAGGTGGCCCATCATCTCGAGGACATGGTCCATCACAGACGAGCCCTCCTTCATTGTCTTCGTCATGATACTCCGAAAGGCTTGAGACTTAGTTGTTCGATTCTGAGTACCAAAGAGATTCTGCATGATCTCGGCGGCTGTTTCCACGGTTGAATGCTGATGCTTAAGCACTGATAACATAGATGCCAACATGTAGCACTTAGTCATCTCATTCGGCTTATGCCACCGTCTGTGTGCATCTCTGACTCCTGCCGCTGCGTTGGCCGGCAGCACTGGAGGTCGCGGGGTTGTGAGTACGAAGGTGTACTCTTCTGCTGTAAGAATGATGTCCAAGTTTTGTTTCCATTCTATGTAATTTTGGCCCTCAAGTTTGTTTTCTTTAAGAATTGCAGAAAGATGATTAAACGACATATTGACGATTTGATTTGCACTGCAAAACAAAGTATTTACTATTTGTCATAAACTTATGTAAGAAGTTTGATTAGATTAACCATAAAACTTTTCAAAATCTTGCAACTGCAAGATTAAAATTTTGTATCCTCCAGAGGAGGTCAATACACATTAAAATCTTACTATTTTACTGGTCACAATCATCGACGAATAGTCCAGAGACCACAAGTGTGGCATGGCCGCCTAATGTTGCCTAAGCAAGACCACCAAATTTAGCATTACAGAGTCTCATTCCTACAACACACTTCCATAACAATGCTCATGTGCTGCTAACAAGATCAAGCTATCCCATGAATTATGTGTGAACTTTTGAATCTCGTAGTTTCTTAGGATTATTGTCCCCACAGTGCAGGTGGCGATAATATTGGAAACCACATTCTAGTTCATAATATTTATATTTGAGAAGTCCGCCTTATGAACTCGCTATTTCTTAGGATTATTGTCCCCACAGAGCAGGTGGCGATAATATTAGAAAAAAGCTTCATAAATTGCAGACCAATTGAAGGAGACCATATACAAACTTTGAGTTCGTAATTATAGCTTAGATATTTTGGGTTATGGTTTTTATTTAATTATCCTTAGCCTTGAGGCAGATTAAGGCTTGATTAAATTCTGTTGGAATTTAATATGCTGGATAATTAAATCTTTTATTCATAATTGACGTCTTCCATTAGGAAAATAATGTTCTAGTATTTAATTCTTATTCATGTCTACTATAAGATATATCTAAAATAATTAAGTTATTTAATTCTTAATAAGACATGAAAAATTAAATTCAAATTATTTCAGTGTTCAAGATTAGGAAGAGAAGATTTATTATTTAATGTATCCATACATATCTATCCTAATTAGGATCGTAGATATATAAATATTAGGAAACTATTAAATTATTCTCATCCATATCATCTAAGAATGAAATAAGATTATTTATTTCCATAGATATAGATAATAATAAAATATTCCTTAAATCTAGGTAAATCTTTCAAAAAGATTTTATTTCCATTAAATAATAATATTTCAATGATATCTTTTAATTAAAAAAATTAAATAATCATTAAAATAATCTTTCATCGTTATCTCATCGCACGAGGTTCGCACGAACGATGAACGACAAAAATTCGATGAGTTCGTTGCCGAATCATCACGGATTCGCCGTCTCAGCCAGCAGCACGCACGTCGCGCGCCTGCTCTCGGCCAGGTGACGCGTAGGTTGCCTCGTTGGGCGTCGCATCCTCTCGGCCAGGAGCGTGCACAGTGGTGCCGCTCCTCTCGGCCTGTCTCGGCACGTCGGGTGACGCGGTCGCTCGGCCAGGAGCTTGCGCGGAGGCGCGGCTCCTCTCAGCCAGTGGCTCATCGCCCGTCTCGGCCTACCGAGACCTGAAGCTCCCACTGCTTCGGCCAGCTGAGCGCACAAGGGTGCGTCGCTCTTAGCCTCCGCCTGGATCCTCGTCTCAAAAACCTTCCGCCTACGGTTCGGGGCGGTGTCTCGCGGTGTCTCAGCGGTTCTCGGACAAGCCGCCACGCCGCACCAGCCACCATCTCGTCGAGCCTTTGGGCGAGAGCCACCTAGGGTTAGCGGTCTCGGTCGGCGGCACGCACGAGCCCACGCTCGTCTACGCGTCGCCCCGTGATCATACACCCTTGGCTCCCACTCAATCGACAACCCGCTCTCGATCGCGCGTGGTGCGATCCGTCTCGGCGCGAGCACCGACGGATCACACGTCTCGTAAGATCGATAAATTCAAGCTCTTTGATTCGATTGTTCTTGAGTTCTACTATCATAAAATATTTAAAAAAAAATAAGAACATGCTTCGAAATCAAATAACACATGCATACATGAATTTCGCGAAATTTAAATCCAAATAATCAGAGCCAAAACCTGGCTCTGATACCAATTGAAGGGGTTGGCAGCGGAAGCGTGCATGAATAAAACCGATCACGTGAATTTGATCTATTTAGCATATTATTTAGACAAATTCTATTCGCGTAATTATCCCACGTATCATGCTCATAACTTGAATCATAATCATGCTTTAGAACAAATAAATCCTAAAACATGTATACTACGAAGTTAGCCAGTTTACCTCGTTGATTCACTGAAGAATCGGAGATGTCTTGCGTCTTCTCCTCGTGAAGATCTTCAAAACTCGACCTCGGATCTTCTGACTGGTGTCCCTGACTATAGACTGATATTTGTGTGGGCAAATCTCACTAGTGCACTAGGACTTGAATAACGAAGACAGAATTCTGCTCACGGAAGAAAGCAATTTTCGATCTTTCTCTCTCAAAAGGAGTGGACGAAAATTTTGAAGAGAAAAAGTGTTTTTTTTCCTTTATTCTCCTATTTATATTAAGTCACATATTGAGCCCAGTCACATATTAAGTCACATATTGAACCCACAATTTAATACAATCTAATATTGGAATATTACAAGCAGTCACTACAGAAGTAATATTGCACTGCCTTTCCAAATCCGAAATTACAAGTATTCTGGGTTTCCTTTAATTTGTTTAATTTTATTTCCGGCGCTTAAGATAGAAACATCTATTAATTAATCATATAGTAATAATTTTATGTCTGTTATGGACTTAATTAATTAATATATTTTAATTTCTAAGAGTGGACTTAGCAAGAAACTCTTATTTATTATTCATAGAGTAATCAAACTCCAACTAGCTAGGTTCTGAATAATAAAACCTTGTTTCGAGCTCCTCTTGTGGATGTTATCAAACGAGACTTTCCTCGCGCACGATTCAACATAATATCAATCCTAGCACCGCCAGATAATGATCACCACTACCCAATATACCTGGATCGTTGGGTGACGAAAAACCCTCACCTTTGGTAAGTCAAAGTAGTAGATACTCAATATCGTATGCTCAATGCTAACGTACATTGATTAAGAAATTAATTATCAAGACCTCGTCTTTCAGTAGATAGCATAAAGACTCGTCTTGCTGTTAGATCCATTCAGTGCTATACCACACCAACGTCATCATATTTCAATAAGGCTTAGAAATAATCGGACTGACATTGCAACCTTTCACGATAGGTAGTCTAGGCCTATCTACGTTGTGAAATCCTTATTTTTCTTTGTTCAGGACTGACCGCGTACCTTTAATTGAGCGCAACCCACAACCGGTTTACTAAAACAAAGACTTATACTTTGTTATGTTCACGTATACATTTAAATATGCAATAAACATTAATTAAATGTAAAACATAACAACATTACGACAAAAATAATCTGTTGCATTCATTGGAAAATAATAATTAGAGTTTTACAGTATTCAATCACTCGAAAGGTGATTTCTAGTATACAAACCCTAACAATATCATTATAATATAAGTTGGAGTTCATTATAATGAACTACTAATAAACTTATGATGAAGTCCGGATTTTTAAAATTAGGTCAGATGACGTCATTGTTTTTAAATATCTAAATTCGCTATAATGAACTACTCATTAAATAAAGTTGTAATGAATTCTGCGTTATTTTATAATGATGTATTTGACGTTTAACGTTTAAGACTAGTTTGGTGCATAATACTACTCATAATAAATCCTATCGAGTTAATCTATATACAGTATAATTGTTTTTACAAAAAAAATTATAACTTTATATTGGTTATGAATCTTATGATATGTGCTTGCCAAATAATTGTGTTTTTTAATTTTTTAAATTTTAATATCTCAGGTTGAATCATAAACCTTATCGCATATATACTTAATGCGTACCAACTTTGGCAGGCGTTCCACACTAATTCTAGAAATCTGTCATAATTTTTGTGGTCTATTAAATCCTAAATCAAACAAGAAAATGATTTAGAGACATAATGACAATGCCATAATAATAAAAGAGTAATGTTATGCAGCTATAATGTGACCAGCCACACAATATTTTTGTAAATAATTATAAAAGTCAATGCAATAAATTAATAGTAATAGTTAGTGCTAAGATAATTTACTTAATTACCATTTTCTCAATTTTTTTACTTCAAATTCCAATATCTACTGAGACTCATACATAACACAACTTATGCTAGGAATATAAATTATTATACGAAATGATCATTATATTTTTGTGTACCATTGAACTATAAAATATTAATTTTCACATTATGTCATATTGTAATTTTGCCTTCTTATTTCACCGACCCTTTAACAGAATTTGAATCAGAAAAATATATTAGAGATTCAATTTAAAAAATAGAAATTCGATTGATATAATATTGTAGTTTTAAATTACTTTTGTTTACACTACCATAAAGATTCATTGCTTTGAAGGAGTCCATAGTATCATACTTTATACTACTAATATTTATAAATGTAATACCTCGTACATAGTAACAACTTATTTGGTATAGTTTATTTATTTTTAATAATATTTTTTTAAACAAAAATTTATATATTTGTTTTGGTTTTTGTGTTTAAGAATTTGATTTCCAAATGTCTTAAAAGTTGTCCAACATAGAGTGAAAGTGCGCACTAGCAAAAAGGTACTTATATAAGGTCCACTTGCTTATTTTTTTGGCCTATTTATCTCCACCATAAATTTTATATTTTAATTAAGAATAATACTATGTTTTTCTATATATACTTTTAATATTGAAAATATCTACCTAAAAATAATTGTACAGTTTAATGTTTACATCTATTTTATTTATAAGTTATTTAAATGTTAATGTTAAGTATAGTAGTATACTTTAATTATTTATAGAATTTTAATATCATGAAGATATTTATATTCTGATTTCAAAAGTAATTTATGCCTATTAAACAATTAAAATAATAATATATATTAGAAAACAAATAACTGTAAAAAAGGAAAAATCGAAAAATAAGCAAACATAAAAGAAACGTATTTATATACTGACTTAAAAAGTAACTATACATACTAAGCAATTAAAATAATAAATAGAAGTATAAAAAAAAAAGCAAACATAAAAGAAACGAAAAAGGATTTACATGTAATATTCAAAATTCAATTTTTCCAAGATATTTAATGACTTAGTTTGTTATTTGTGCACAAGGGTATATTAGTCTCAGAAATATTGATACTTTTAAGATGAACTAATTTCAAGTGAATTAGCATTTAATGTACTATTTTTTACTAATTTTTTTAGTTTTATGGCCAGCCACATAATGGCCAAAATAATAATGAGGTTTAAATGGTAATTTTATTTTACATTTAATTTAATGTTAAATTTGGATTTTGTAAATATACTTTCCTACCCCTAAATTACCTTTACATTCATTTCAATTAAGGCTGGTTGAATTTGCTTAAATGAATGTCTAACATCTAATTCTGTTTCATTGTTTTTCTTCTTATTCAATTATTCCATCAACAAATATAGTTTTCTCTTATTTACTAAATTCTAGTTTTTCTATAACAATAAAAAACTCACTATATTATTTTATTAAACAATTCAAATTTCATAGCAAAAATGTTTTATTTTTTCTTATTTATTTTGCATATTAAGACAATGATTTCATTGTTACAATATTGATAAAATGTTTTAGAGCATTTAACCAAAACATAAACTACGAAAGAAAAACAATAAAGATAAAGAAAAAACTAAAAGTTGAAGTGTAAAATGATTAAATAAAAAATAGATAGTAATTTTTATTTGCATGAAGTTTTGTTCACAAGAATTGTAATTTTTTTATTAATTTGAACAGTTAACTTTTTTTATTAAAACTCTGACTTTATTAAAAAAAGGAACATTTTTAGCAAAAAAAAGTAACTTTGTTTCACAACTTTTATTAACAAAATTAATACTTACTTTTTGCTCTTTAGGATAAATAACTTTTTGCTCTTTAGAACAAAACTATTTATCTATAAGAATAATAACTTTTATTTACAAACTAGTGGTACTAACTTTTATTTGCAATAAAAATAACTTTTGTTTGCAAAACATTAAGTTTTATCCCCAAAAATAATACTCCTAATCTTTATTCGATGATGAAATGCAGTTGAGTAAGTAACAAGCTTTCTGTCTATTCAATAGATCAAAGAGTTTGAGTCATCACATGTAAAACCATTATTGATTCTTTAAAAATAATAAATTATATTGATTATAATAATATACTTTTTATTCATAAAAGCAATAACTATTCTTGAAAATAACAAGAGTACTATTTATTTTTTAAGATAATAAATTTTGTTAATAGAAAGAATAACTTTTATTAAAATAATATTAATAACTTATATTCACAAGATTTATAAATTTTATTAATAAACTAGTAACTTTTATTGTAAGAACAATCATTTTCAATTTTATATATTTTTAAAAATCATATGAATATTTTCTCATAAAATTAAATAGTATATACAAAAATACTCTAACTAAAACTATAAATACTCTAATTAAGACTTTAAGTACTTTGATTAAAACCATGAATACATGAGCATAATAAGCATGTTTTAATTGAATTATGGCTAAATGACATAAGGGTTATATTGTCCATATTGAAATTAACTTTATGGCAAAATGACATAGGGGTATTATAGCATAGATACATTATGTCTCTAAATTACTACCCATCAAACAATTCAACAGTATTCTACCAGCTTTTACATGAAACAAAGACAAACTGATTCTTACAATCGAACTAATTCTTATTCAAACAAAAATTAATATGGGTCAAAGAAGAAAATAATAGTCCTAGTATTGTATTTTCTCGTAGAGCATAATCTCACCTGAAATATATTTTCTCGTAGAAGTCACCTGAAAATAATATGTTCTCGTAGAAGTCACCTGAAGATAATCTCACCTGATTATTTCACCTGAAATATGTTTTTGTATTTTTATACAAGATATCATTTTGATGAAGGGAATTGGTGAAACAAAATTTATAGCATCATCCTCACTTCGATAAATGGGCTGGTAGTGAATAGCATTGTCTATGTTTATGTATATATACATATATCGGCGCTTTTGCTTATGTAACAACACAATTGGGCGCAATATTTATGGTGATTGTGATGGATACTGATAAGGCTAATTTCATGCATAAATATAGGGGATAAATTCGAGGATTTACTGGGTCTAACACACGTTTTAAGCCAGGTGTGTAGAAGAATTTCGCCAGGCCCAGGAAAAGAAGAGGACAATCACATGTCCGAGGTAACTGGCGAAGAAGTGAGCATTATGGAGGAAAATTGCAAGATGGAGGAAATCTCGGAGCCGAAGGGTAGAATGGAGATTTCTACGAAGGTTCTAGAAGATTAAGTCCGCACCTATATAAAGAAGGAAGCATGCATTCTGGAGGGACCTTCTCGGTGGAGGCCTCATTAATAGTCTATGGCTCGAAGCTCACTTTTTCTTTTACACACTTGGGTTCTTTAGAGGGAAATTCTGGGGGTTTGCTTTCACTTTTCGCTTTCTCGCATTTCAGTTGGGTTGTAACACCGTCCTGTCGAGGGCGAAGAAACAAGTTCCATTTTATTTTCTCGTATTTTGTGGATTTCACCGAGCTTCGTTGTTCGGAGCTCGGCCCTCTGTTTTTACTGAATATTTCTGTGTTTAATGCAAGTTTAATTTTCTGTCATGTCGTTGATGTTGATGTTGATTTTTGATTTCATTTCTGCTATTATCTGGAGTTTGAGTTAGTTCACTTGTGTTGGATGCGTTTCGCAATTGTTCACTGAATCTGTGCAGAGTAGTGGCTGGATCGGGTTGATCGGAGTTTGTTGTTGGTTGAATCGGAGGTTTGAATTTGGTGTTGTAGCTGAGTTGAGTGGAATCGTTTAAATTCGGAGTTGATCGGTTTAGATCTGTTAGATCGGAAGTTATGGAGTTGATTGAGGTTGTTGTTTGGTTCGGATCGCTTGGATCCGGAGTGGATTAAGCATTCGACGTGAATCCGAGCAGAGTTGGTTTAAATTTATGCCTAGCCTTCGTGTTTTCATTTCATTCTGTCTAGTATAGGTAGACAATTGTTATTTCCGGTTTGTTGTAAGTTTCCGACGACCCAACTTTTATATTCTGTTCGAATCTAGGTACGTGCTCTGTTTTCTTCATCTTCGTTTGTGATTCAGTTAAAAAAAATGCACGTCGTTGTTAGTAAGAGTTTCAGTTTGTTATTTGCAGCCTTTCTGCCGTACTTGCTAATTCTGGAATTATGGTCCCCACTGTTTTATGCTTCATGTCTGGTTCTATTAGGTAGCCGTTTACACGGTCTAGGAAGGGAATTTAATATCCCGTAGTCTATATAATGTTTGATCTCAGCATGTTTACAGTTTCCTAGGTCTAGTGTTTACATTTCTTGCCTAGGTCTAGTAGTAGTTATACCTCAACCCAGTTTGCGTGGCAGCAGCCGCCTTTGTCAAGAGTCTCTAAACGCTTTCTTACGTGTCCATCTTCGTGGGATCGACCCCTGCTTCTCTATACTAATCTATAGTATTCGGGTTGAGGGATCTTTGAAGGGGAGTTTTTGTGTGTACAACGACAGAGTATTCCGTGTTCCATTGAGTTCCTAGACCAAGTGATCTAGTGGATTCATAGGACCTGGTATCTCGACCTAGCATAACACATCACATTTTCACAACACGAACACCCACATTATACAACCAAAAAAACAATCCTACCTTCAAATGGCGCCGTTGCCGGGGATGGATGGCGTAATTGTGATTGTGTTTAGACGATTTTGGCGTACATAGTTCTTAAATTTTTCTTTTATTTCTAGTTTATGAGCAGGGGCTCACGGCTGGGATACTGTGGTAACTCATCTGAGTGGAGGAACGATCAGTCTATTGGACAAGTCAAGAACACAGCATCTACGGTCACCACCAGATTGGGATTATCTACGGGAGATCCATTTCCGTTTGATTCGGAAAGTGAAGAGGATTGGAACTCGTCAGGAAGGGAGATCCTAAATCATCTTCGGAAACAAGTACAGAGGAGGAAGAAACAGGGGACATGGCGAACATAATCGATCCAGATCCAGAGATCGGCTCGCTTATTGCTCATCTAGATGGAGAGCCAGCTCAAGCTATAGTGCTGAATCCGCGACAGAGGTCCATTAAGATAAAGACAAACGTGCTCGGCATCCTACCCACATTCTCTGGGCGAAGGAATGAGTGTCCGTATGAGTTCTTGAATGAATTCAGTAAATTCTGTGGCATACAGAAAAGGCCGAATGAGGTGACTGAGGAGGATTATCGCCTGCGTGCGATTCTGTTTACCTTGAAAGGGGAAGCCAACACATGGTTATTGAGGTTGCCCCCGGATTCTATCCGCACATGGAGGGACTTTCAGTTGGAATTCTTAGATTATTTCTTCCCGTTCAACAGGACGAATGCGCTGAAAAAAGAAATATTAGAGTGTAAGCAGGATTACGACGAATCTTTGAGTCAGTATTGGTCGAGATTCAAGGGATTGTTGGATGCATGCCCGAATCACCGAATGATAGAGGCAGAGACCTACTCTCTGTTTTACGAAGGGGTGACCCCTGAGTCTAAGGACTTAATGAATTCCTCAAGTGGGGGGAATTTTACCAGGAAAAAAGGAAGTGAAGCAAGAGAGATTCTGGGGAAGTTGATCGACGCTAAGAAGGCATATGATAACCCCAGAAATGCAGTAAGGAGAGGATCGGTAAATGCTATGAGAGAGCAAGAAGATGATAAAGTAGAAGCAAGGGTCGACAGGCTCGAGAAAGCTCTTTTGAACGCTATTGAAAAGACAAATCCACTAGCTTCACAAGGAAAGGAGAAATCTCCTGGTCCAGGAGATAATCAAGTTCAGCAATATTACGGGACCCGGGAAGGAGATTATCATGCCCAAGTCAATGCAATGGGAAGTTGGAATCCCGATGGGAGCTGGAACCCAGGGAGACAGAGAGATGCACCCTGGAGGAACCATCCCAATTTCAGATGGACTGACAACGAACAGAACCAGCCAGCACCACAACAGAATTTGCAGTTTGCACCTCAGCCCGAGAGACAAGGTAACTGGTTAGGAAGAAACCAAGACGGGCAGGGCAACTGGAACAATCGAAACCAGGGAGATCACTCGAACTGGGGAAACAGGAATCAAAACCATCAGGGAAACTCTTATGTGCCACCGCACCAAAGGAATTTCCAAACCACCTACCCAGGTCAAGGAAATATTCGCCCGACCCAAGGAAGTGGAGCAAACCAAAATGCAGGACCCGACCCCAGTCAGCCGAGTTCTAAGCCACCAAGGAATCTTGATGAAATGGTGCAACTCATCAGTTCTCAGCAGCACATGCAGAACAACTTACAGTCGAACAATGATGTAGTCCACAAGCTTCAGGATGCTCAGCAAGAACAAAAGGCGGCAATGGATATGTTAGCAAGACAGCTGTCACAGATTGCTACTTCCTTGAGTGACATGCGAGGTAATGAGGGTAAAATTCCTGCCTCAGTAAAACTGCCTGACAGGGCCAATGTTAGCCAAATTACCTTGAGGTCTGGGAAGGGGTACAAAGGCCAAGCAATGAGACCGAAGGAAATCAAAGATCCCACCGAGGGCAAGGAGACGGGGGGTATAACCTCTAGACCAAGGAACTTGGCTGCAAACAATCCATGATTAGAGATGAACTCTGGGCAGGATATTTGGAGAAACCATTGCCTAGAGAAACTGAACCATTTTTCCTCGATCCAGGACCAGAGGTAAGGGAGGAGGAGAAGAAAGAAGTCGGAGAGTTCTCAGCTGAAAGTTCCACAGGAGCGGGGAAGCGACTGAAACCCTTCCCAAGCCGGGGGGAGGCCAAGAAAAAAAAAGGAAGAGCCGGTAGATTTCATGGATATTTTTGGAAAGTTGGAAATCAATCTACCATTTTTACAGGCTCTGAAATTGCTAGTGTTTAGCAAGTTCATCAAGGAATTTATAGCTGGTAAGGCGAGTCCTAGTGGAAAAATTCTGATAGGCGAGAATGTTTCCGCGGTAATTCAGAAGCGGATGATGCCTTCGAAATGCAATGATCCAGGTATGTTTACTTTTCCCATCTCTATTGGTGATGTAAAAACTGAGCGTGCTATGTATGATTTAGGGGTTTCGATAAATGTTTTACGTCTTTCCATTTACAAGAAACTGGTAGGAGTAAGTATGGTAGATACGAAAGTAGTGATCCAGCTAGCGGATAGGTCGTGTATCTGCCCCGAAGGAGTGCTTGAGAATGTGATAGTCAGAGTACATGATTTCTTATACCCAGCTGATTTTCATGTGATAAAGATGAGCGATAATGAGTCTACAGAGTCTGGCGGAGTACTTTTAGGGAGACCTTTCCTACGTACCGCTAAGACTATCATTGATGTTTTTGATGGCACAATTTGACTTGATTACAATGGGAAGAAATATACATTCAGCATAGATGAGGCAATGAAGAAACCTCTTGACGTTGAAAATTTGCATGCTATAGATGTTATTAACCCCTTGGTCCAAGAATATCTTGAGACCGAATTAATGCAGGAGCAGATTGCGAATTCTGAGACGAGTCATGCTATTGATAGAGAAGTAGCCCGGTGGTTTCAAGCTATGAACACGAGTGAGTTATCAGATGATAAGCTAGCTGAAGCAATTCTGGAATTCTGCACGAACCCGGAGCTAGCTAGATCTAGAAAGACACCTTATGTGGCGAGCATGGAAAGTTCTACTAAGACTACGAAGGGAATAACAACTGAGTCGACAGAGAAAATTCCCTTACCCCAGGAAAAAGATGTCCCCAAGAGAGAACTGAAAACACTTCCAACAGGTCTCAAGTATGCGTATCTAGAAGAGAATGAAACTTTCCCTGTGATTATTAACAGCAGCTTGACCAAGGGACAAGAAGAGGAACTGCTGAAGGTAATTCGGAGAAACAAGAAGGCTATTGGGTGGACACTCTCTGACTTGGTAGGAAACAGTCCAGATCTGTGCATGCATCACATTCGGCTAGAAGAAGGAGCAAAAGTCTGCAGAGATCCTCAACGCAAATTAAATCCTAACATGAGGGAGGAGGTGCTGAAGGAAGTATTGAAGCTACTCTCCCTAGGAATCATTTATTCCATACCAGACAGTGAATGGGTGAGTCCAGTGCATATGGTACCAAAGAAGTCAGGAATACAAGTGGTCAAGAACGACAAGAATGAGTTGGTGCCCACCCGACTAGTTACTGGGTGGAGGATGTGCATTGACTATAGGAAGTTAAATGAAGCAACCAAGAAAGACCATTTCCCTCTGTCTTTCATTGACTAGATGCTGGAGAGGTTGGCGGGCAAGCAATACTTTTGTTTCCTTGACGGGTACAGTGGATACTTTCAAATCTATGTGGATCCCGAAGACCAGGAGAAGACTACTTTCACGTGTCCCTTCGGAACGTATGCTTACAGAAGGATGTCGTTTGGTCTGTGCAATGCGCCAGGCACTTTTTAGTGGTGTATGATGAGTATCTTCTCGGATCTCCTAGAGGATTGCATCGAGATTTTTATGGACGACTTCACTGTGTACGGGAATTCATTTGTCTCATGTTTAGCAAGTTTGGATATAGTGTTGAAGAGGTGCCAGGAAAAGCACTTGGTTTTGAATTTCGAGAAATGCCACTTTATGGCCCCAGGAGGAATTGTCCTAGGGCATGTGGTATCAGAAAGAGGAATACAGGTAGATCGAGCAAAGGTTGATGTGATCTCAAAATTGCCATACCCGACGAATCAGAAAGAAGTAAGAGGATTCCTAGGGCATGCTGGATTCTATAGGAGGTTCATAAAGGATTTCGCAAAGATTGCTCAGCCACTCACTCACTTGCTGCATAACGATGTTGATTTTGTTTTCGATGAGGAATGCAAAAAGGCTTTTCAGTTGTTGAAGGATAGACTAGTATCTGCTCCCATTATTAGAGTACCTGACTGGAATCTACCCTTTGAAATAATGTGCGACGCGAGTGATTATGCAGTAGGGGCAGTGCTAGGTCAAAGAGTCGATGGGAAAAGCTATGTGATCTTTTATGCTTCGAAAACGCTCAATCAAGCCCAGAAGAACTATGACACCACTGAAAAGGAAATGTTGGCAGTAGTATACTCATTTGAGAAGTTTCGCCTGTATTTGCTGGGGTCGAAGGTGATAGTTTTCACGGACCACGCAGCTATTAAGTACCTGCTGGCGAAGAAAGAGTCCAAACCCAGATTAATCCGTTGGGTGTTACAGTTACAAGAATTTGATTGGGAGGTCAAAGAAAAGAAGGGAACAGAGAACAAGGTGGCTGACCACTTGAGTCAAATTTTCTAAGGGGAGACCGAGGAAGCAATACCAGATGCATTCCCCGAGGAACATTTGTATTATCTGGAAGGTTCGCCTAGACCTATCAGTTGGGAACAGATAATGGCAGTGACGGGTCTAGGAGATGCTGAAAAAGGAAAATGTCAGATAAACGCTGAGCCGTGGTTCGCAGACCTCGCAAATTACTTGGTCACCAGAGAAGTGCCCAGTTCCCAAGAAATTTCTCGGGCCCAGAAGATGAAACTGAAAAGCGAAGCCAAGTACTATTTTTGGAACGGCCCGTATCTATGGAGGATGGGAGCTGACCAAGTAATTAGGAGATATATTCCAGAGTGGGAACAAAGGGATGTGCTGAACCATTGCCAAGCTCTAGGGTGTGGAGGTCACTTTGGACCGAGGAAGACCGCAAAGAAGGTGTTAGACAGCAGGTTTTACTGGCCTACATTGCATAAGGATGCGTTCGAATTCTGTCAGAATTGTGAAAGGTGTCAACAGACTGGGGGAATCTCCAAAAGAGATGAAATGCCGCAAGTCCCTGTGATCGTTTGTGAGATTTTCGACGTCTGGGGAATGGACTTCATGGGTCCATTTCCATCTTCATATGGGAAGGCATACATACTTGTGGCGGTGGATTAAGTTTCGAAATGGATAGAGGCCAAGGCTACTACCTCTTGTGAAGCCGATGAGGTGGCCAAATTTCTTAAGTCTAATATTTTTGGTAGGTATGGAGTGCCTAGGGCTGTTATTTCGGATCAAGGAACTCACTTCCGAAACCGAACGATTGAAGCATTGATGAAAAAATATGGAGTCCACCACAGGTTGTCCACACCATATCATCCCCAATCTAACGGTCAGGCGGAAATATCAAATAGGGAGATCAAAGCAATACTAGAGAAGATGGTGAATTCGTCAAGGAAAGACTGGAGTAAGAGGCTTGACGACGCGTTATGGGCTTACAGGACAGCATATAAGACGCCTATTGGGATGTCTCCGTACAGGTTAGTGTTCGGAAAGATGTGCCACTTGCCAAGGGGACTGGAGCACAAAGCATACTGGGCGGTCAAGGAGATTAACATGAGTCCTCGAGCTTGTGAGGAAGAGAGGAAATTGCAGCTCCGGGAGTTGGAAGAATTGAGGCTTGAGTCTTACGAGTCCGCGATGTGGTACAAGGAAAAGACCAAGCTCTGGCATGATAAGAATCTCCAGACCAAGGGTCTACAAGTTGGGCAGAAAGTTCTCCTGTTCCAGTCCAGGCTTAAGCTAATGCCTGGAAAGCTAAAATCCAAATGGGTCGGACCATATACTATCGTTGGCCTTCGCGCAAATGGAGCAGTAGAGATCCAAGGATGCGCCTCAAATTCTGTGCATTTCCTCGTCAATGGTCATCGTGTGAAGGTATTTCGGAATAACTCGGAGCTGTGTGTAGTGGACGAAGTGCCTCTACGCGCACTCCCTGATATAGCCTAACCAGTCTAGGAAGGAAGTGTTCTTGAAAAAATCCTGGGTCAAGTAAATTGAGAAGTTTTTTTTATCCAAGCCCTGACCTAGGAAATCTCAAGAATACTTGAAAGAAAGTGTAAATATTTAATTGCTTTCCTTAAATCAAGAAAACCCAAAAAAAAAATCTTCCAAAAATATTTTCGAAATCCCAGAAGGAATTTTTCTTCATACTGGCATATCCTTGACCTGGGAGTCTGGCGTTTTTTTAGTTTAATGTTTTTCTAAGTGTAATATTGCAGAGTATTCACATGGGGCAGGGAGTTGAGGAGTAAAATTTTGGAGGGAGTTGGCACCGGTTTGAATTTCAAAAGGTAACTTTATGGGGAGGTGTACGGTCGCTCGCATCACGCCTGCAACCGCCTGCAAAACCGTCCTCCCATACCTACAGGCTATAACCGTGTTTTCTCTTTTATTTTCCATATCATATTCACTCTCTCCACAAAAAAAATCCCCAAATTTCCTCTATCAAAATTCTCTCTCTAACCCTAATCAACAAAATTTTTCTTCCAAGTTCTTGAGAATTCTACAGATTCCGCCATGGAGAACACACAAAACTCAGGAAGCACGCCTCGATCCGCCGAATCTAACGAAGCATCGTTCATGGCCGATCTATTGCAGAAACTTGGGGGGGCAGAGGAGGCGATGAAGGCGTTCGCCATGTTCACCACTATGATGGGAAAGACCACACCGGCCACAACGACCACTGCACCACCATTACCACAGGTTTCAGAGACTGTGAAACCCTAACCGGAGGCCGTACATTCGATGACCGAACCAGCCACCAATGTAGCAAGAACAACCGCCGCAACCTTACCTGGGGAGGAGACGGATCTGGCTGCGGGTTTGAAGCTTCTAGGGGTCGGTGAACCAAAGTTAGGCCATGTTTATGAGGGAGAAACCTCTGCCATTACTACTGTTGGTGTCTCTGAGGGGGTAGCCCCTGTTATTGCTGTTATTGATGTCGTTGAGAGAGAAACTCGTGTCGTGTCTGGAAGTGTTGGTGTATCTGAGGGGGAAACCCCTGTTGTCGAGAAGTTAGGAGAGGGTGAAACCCATGGTATTTGTGGGAAAGTTTCAGAGGGGGATCCCTAGAACATGTTGAAGGCGATGGGCCCCTAATTTCTAAGAAAGCTATGGAGGGGGAAACCCTAGAAAAAGTTGGGGCGATGAGGCCCAAGTCTCTGTTGAAAACGATGATGAGGGGAGGACCCCTGAAAAGGTTGTGGGGACTGAGACCCACAATGAACACGATTTAGTTGGGGTGGAAACCCCTGTTTATATCACAGGGGCAACCCATTTGCTGTCTGAGGAAAGAGAAGCCCTCGTTACCAAAGACGTACAGGAACCCGTCGACGACATGGTTGATCTGGTCGTGGATTTGACTAATGTCCCGGAGGGGACAATTTCTCCGGTAAATGCAAGGGAAGCCCGGAGACAAGCTCGTCGGAGCTTGATTGATGAAATTGATGACTCCGTCCAGTAGACGGAATGAGAAGCGCTGGGTCCAGAGACCGCAGCCCGTGAGCAGGACAACTCTCCTAGACCCAGTGGTGGGGAGAGAGATGAGGAAGAACGCCGCCAGGCGGCTGAAAGGAAAAGGAAGGGAAAGCAGGCCGCGCCTTCCTTGACCAAGAGATCGAAAGGAAAATCTGTTGAAACCTCTTTTCCTCCACCCGCAAAGGTCCCATATGCTGCCGAGTCTGATAGCCCTGCTGGATCTAGCAACTCCGAAGACGAACTTGAAGAAGAGCTCAACTTCGAGCCTACAGAAGTCTGGTTGACCAAGGATTTACTGGATGCAATGAGGAAGTTCACTGATCCCAAGCGTGCAGCAACGTTTAAAGAGAAGAGTGCCCAGGGCAAGTATGCGAAGTCCGGAAAGAGATATGATCCCGCAGAGCTGAAGGAGATTGCATCCGACGTTGAATTCCGAGAGTATATCAACGCGATCGGTTTTGACTGGTTGCTGAAACACAGCTCTTTTGAAGTCCCAACAGCATTAGCGCGTGAGTTTTTTTCGACTTTTCGTTTGAAGTCTACAACTGATCTGGATGCCAACTCTATTACCTTCCGTCTTTTCAACGAGGAGCAAGAAATGAGCATCCGAGAGTGGTCGATCCACATGGGGTTGTTATCGCGCACACAGGATGATGAGGGCTTGTGGAATGACAGGATGTTGGGTCTGCCTAAGTTTACCCCGGGTTTCAAACCACAAAGCGCTTGGGAGTTTATAACCCACCCCAAGGTGGGTCAGTTTAAAACGAGTTGTTCGAAAGCCTCGCACATAGAGAATCGGATCATGCGATTCGCTCAGACCTTCATAAGTTATAATCTGATGGGTACTGCAAACGCTGCTCTGACCATGGCTGATCTCTACTTTACTTGGTGTATGGCCAAGGGAGTCCGTGTACACCTGGGCTACTGGCTAGCCCAGGCTTGCCATCAGATGGTCGCCAACCCTTCCAGACGCATGTATACATGCCATCTCCTAGGGGCCTATCTGCAACGCAACGTGATACTAAAGATAGCCAAATCTTGCCGTGATGTGGAGATGTGCTTGCCCCCGGAAATTTTTAATGTCGATTACTTTTTTAATAAGGGGCTTTTATGTATGCATGGGAAGGAGGTTTGTTTTTATGAGGTCGGAAGTCCAGGTGAGGCAGGAACCAGAAAGTGTGGAGGCAAGAGCCAAGGTTGAAGTTGAAAAGATGAGAACGGAGGTGGGATGGATGAGATCAGAAATCAAAATGGTTAGAGAAAAAATTGTGGCCCTACGGGGTAATGAAAAGGACAGTGTCGATGTTGCAGACGTACGGAAAGATGTTGCAGGCATAAAGAAGGAAGTCGCAGGAGTGAGGAAGGAGGTAACCGAGGTAAGAATGAAAGTTGGGAAAGTCAGAGAGGAGATCGTGGCCCTCAAGGGACGTATTACTGATCTTGTGGCAACGTCGTCTAAGCACACTAAGAGGATAGCAGAGGGCGTCTCGCTGATGCTGATGATGGCGAAGTGGTTTAAAGAGAGGTTCCCAGAGGCACCGAAGTTGCTTCCTGGCCCTGGCAGTGCTTCTAAATCGCCAGAGCAAGAAAGTCTATCTCTCCAGAAGCCTTCCCAGCCGACGAAGCCTCTGACTGCCCCGTCCGCGACTAAACCCTTGGCTGTGAAGAAAATAATCCCCAGACCGAGTGCGACAGAGAAAGAGGTGCCGGACTCACCGGCGAAGAAGAAAACTAGAGTGACCCAACCATCCGCCGTGCCCAAGTCTGGCTCCCGCAGGGGCCAGACCCCGAGTTGATTCCCCTAAACCAAGTAACTTTTCAATTTCTGTTGTTTTTCTTTTCTTCTTCTTTTTCTGTTTATGTTTGTCTGTGACCAGCATGCTCTATTTTGTATATATGTGTTGCACCTTCCCACACTTAGCTCAATCCTTGGTCTATGTGTGAGAAGGGGTTGTTCTATTTTTGCATGCTTTGTTTTGTTTGTTGCGCCTTCTCCCACTTAGCTCGTTGTACGGTCTAAGTGTGAGAAGTTTGTTTTATTTTATGCGCGTCTGTTTTGTGCTGTTCATACTTCCCTATTTCCCCACTTCACTAGGACAGCTTGGGGACAAGCTTGAGTGTAGTGGGATGGGGAAGGAGTAAGTGCAGTATTAGTTTTTGTAAATAGGAGTCTTAAAGTCTCTAGGTCTAGCGTTTTTGTGTGTTGCATGAGCTAGTAAGATAATAAGGCAAGATTCCCTTAGTGAGGGCGATTGAAGATAGGATACATGTCAACTTTGATGCTTTTTTTCTTAATGAACTAAAAGCGGTCTGAATGAAGTAAGGACGATAGAGGACACCTTAGCTGACCTAGTTGTGAAGCCCCACTATATAAATGTGAGTTATAAGCCTATACACTTTGAGCTAACATGTAAAAATGGGCTGCCACTTGATGCTTAGTGAGCAGAGTATAAAGGAGAAAAAATGGGTTATGGAGGTATAAGCTGGACGAAGTTCAGGAACTGGTGGTATAAGCTGGACGAAGTCCAGGGGGAAAAATAGAGTAGGAAAAGGAGGCATAAGCTGGACGAAGTCCAGGGGAAAAAGGGATATATATAGAAAAAGAAAAAATAAAAAAAATAATATATAAAAAAATAAGGGCAGGAAGCAATCGCAACCTGACCCAGAAAATCAATAAGGAGAAGGAGTAGTAGGAAGGAGAAACTCTCATAACCCGACGCATCAGTGGTGTAACTTTAACTTTGGAGCGTTTCGATCCTAACATCCCTGGTGAGGAATGAGTGATCGAGCGAACCTAACTGCTGGGGAATCAATAGGCTATCTTGACGAACTGACAGACCGTTTAGGTAAAAGAGAGAAGGGGGAGGATTTGAAGACCGTAGACAATCGGATAGAACTTAAGCTTGTGGGGACGGTCGCCTAAAAGTTGAAACTAGTTCATGCTTATCTGTTGTGTTTTGTTTTTCTTTATGTGTTGTTTTCTTTTGTGAGTCTGTAGTTGTCTAAGTCTAGGAGTCGGTGCTATGTTTATGTTTTGTTTGTGGAGTCGTTATTGGGAACCGTGCATTGAAATTTGTCTTATTTCTTTTTCTTGTCTTTTATGCTTGAGGACAAGCATGGTTTAAGTGTGAGCAGTTTGATAAGGCTAATTTCATGCATAGGTCTAGTGGATAAATTCGAGGATTTACTGGGTCTAACACACGTTTTAAGCCAGGTGTGTAGAAGAATTTCGCCAGGCCCAGTAAAAGAAGAGGACAATCACATGTCCGAGGAAACTGGCGAAGAAGTGAGCATTATGGAGGAAAATTGCAAGACGGAGGAAAACTCGGAGCCGAAGGGTAGAATGGAGATTTCTACGAAGGTTCTAGAAGATTAAGTCCGCACCTATATAAAGAAGGAAGCATGCATTCTGGAGGGACCTTCTCGGTGGAGGCCTCATTAACAGTCTGTGGCTGGAAGCTCACTTTTTCTTTTACACACTTGGGTTCTTTAGAGGGAAATTCTGGGGGTTTGCTTTCACTTTTCGCTTTCTCGCATTTCAGTTGGGTTGTAACACCTTCCTGTCGAGGGCGAAGAAACAAATTCCATTTTATTTTCTCGTATTTTGTGGATTTCACCGAGCTTCATTGTTCGGAGCTCGGCCCTTTGTTTTTACTGAATATTTCTGTGTTTAATGCAAGTTTAATTTTCTGTCATGTCGTTGATGTTGATGTTGATTTCTGATTTCATTTCTGTTATTATCTGGAGTTTGAGTTAGATCACTTGTGTTGGATGGGTTTCGCAATTGTTCACTGAATCTGTGCAGAGTAGTGGCTGGATCGGGTTGATCGGAGTTTGTTGTTGGTTGAATCGGAGGTTTGAATTTGGTGTTGTAGCTGAGTTGAGTGGAATCGTTTAAATTCGGAGTTGATCGGTTTAGATCTGTTAGATCGGAAGTTATGGAGTTGATTGAGGTTGTTGTTTGGTTCGGATCGCTTGGATCCGGAGTGGATTAAGCATCCGACGTGAATCCGAGTAGAGTTGGTTTAAATTTATGCCTAGCCTTCGTGTTTTCATTTCATTCCGTCTAGTATATGTAGATCATTGTTATTTTCGGTTTGTTGCAAGTTTCCGACGACCCAACTTTTATATTCTGTTCGATTCTAGGTACGTGCTCTGTTTTCTTCAACTTCGTTTGTGATTCAGTTAAAAAAAATGCACGTCGTTGTTAGTTAGAGTTTCAGTTTGTTATTTGCGGCCTTTCTGCCGTACTTGCTAATTCTAGAATTATGGTCCCAACTGTTTTATGCTTCATGTCTGGTTCTATTAGGTAGCTGTTTACACGGTTTAGGAAGGGAATTTAATATCCCGTAGTCTATATGATGTTTGATCTCAGCATGTTTACAGTTTCCTAGGTCTAGTGTTTACATTTCTTGCCTAGGTCTAGTAGTAGTTATACCTCAACCCAGTTTGCGTGGCAGCAGCCGCCTTTGTCAAGAGTCTCTAAACGCTTTCTTACGTGTCCATCTTCGTGGGATCGACCCCTGCTTCTCTATACTAATCTATAATATTCGGGTTGAGGGATCTTTGAAAGGGAGTTTTTGTGTGTACAACGACAGAGTATTCCGTGTTCCATTGAGTTCCTAGACCAAGTGATCTAGTGGATTCATAGGACCTGGTATCTTGACCTAGCATAACACATCGCATTTTCACAACACGAACACCCACATTATATAACAAAAAAACAAACCTACCTTCAGATACCTACAAAATTTATTCTACACCAACTTAATTGATCAAGCATTGATAAAGGCATGCATAGTCGGGTTCTATAAATTGGGGAGTGGAGTTGCAGCGTTTATACACACAACATCACCTCAGTAGGCTCCTTCTTTCCAACAATCACCTAAGCAGTAGCCGCATTTTATCCAACAATGGCTCATGGAATTGTTTGCGATTTTATCAAGTGAGATAGTTGTTTTGCATTTTTACAGTCATGCATCAAATACTCCGATGGCCCCTCACCATACTTCGACGGCCCCTCACCAGCTCATGAGTATAACACGCTGAAATATTTGATGCATGACTGTAAAAATGAAAAACAACTATCTCACTTGATAAAATTGCGAGCAATTCCATGAACAATTGTTGGATAGAATGCGGCTGCTGCTTAGGTGATTGGTGGAAAGAAGGAGCCTACTGAGGTGATGTTGTGTGTATAAATGCTGCAACTCCACTCCCTAATTTATAGAACCCAACTATGCATACCTTTATTCAATGTTTGGCCAATTAAGTTGGTGTGAAATAAATTTGTAGGTATCCATCACAATTACTATAAATATTGCGTCCAATTGTGTTGTTACATAAGCAAAAGCGTCGATATAGGTATACATACATAAACACAAACAATGCTATTCACTATTAGCCCATTTATCGAAGTGAGGATGATGCTATAAATTTTGTTTCACCAATTCCCTTCATCAAAATAATATCTTGTATAAAAATATAAAAACATATTTCAGGTGAGATGATCAGGTGAAATATGTTTTTCAGGTGAGATACCTGAAAATAATATTCCTAGTATTATATTTTCTCGTAGAGGTCAATTTCATATTTTGTCACATATTTCAGGTGAGATAATGACATGAACTTAGCCTCTCAGTTTATCTCCTTTTTATTGAGCCACCTATACTATAGTCATTATAACTATAATACCTAAAAAATATTCAACCCAAGTATGTGGTTTCGATTTGAGTTCTGACGTGTCAGTCCGTGTTCTTGAGACATAAATCATATGTAACTTTAGGCTTCCTTGAGAGCATCTCCAATGGCGGCGAGCGGACAGGCTAGCCGATTCCCGGCACTAGCCGGTCCGCTCGCCGAACCATTGGAACCGGCGAGCGCCATTTCGGCGAAAAAATCGGTGACCCGACGCCGATTTTCGGGCACTGGCCGATCCGCTCGCCGGTCGGCTGGCCGCCATTGCAGGCTCCCGATCGGCAAGCGATCGACCAGCTCAATTTTTTTTCGAAACACTATATATACGCGATTTGCACGTCATTTTTATTCGCACCACTTGTTTTAACGAGTTTTCTCTCCATCTTAATTTCTGTACCAGAGCAACAACGTGAAATGAGTAACGCGGGTGGTAGTGGTGGTGATGCTGAGGAGTACGAACGACAAATGAACGAAGAGTTGGAGGCATATACGTCCCGCGAGATAAACCGGTTGATACAAATGGCCTTGCATGATATGGGCTACTACTTGGCGGATGAGATATACCCTAGGTGGCCCGTCTTTGTGAAGACGATCAGATGCGCATCTGATGAGAGGAAGACCTACTTTGCGGAATGACAGGAGTCGGCGCGCAAGGACGTGGAGCGCGCATTTGGTGTGCTCCAGTCTCGATGGGCGGCAATTAGGGGTCCAACGCGTTTGTGGCATGTCGACTGCATTACTGATATAATGTACGCCTGTATTATCCTGCACAACATGATTGTCGAAGATGAAGGTGTACAACTAACTAGTTGGGCCAATGACGATGCTAATGAAGTCGGCCCAAGCCACGGCGTGGCCGCCCCCAACGTATGAAGGGGGTACCTCACGACGAAGTCGGTCGCCTCAAGGCACACGCCAACATGCGCCAAGTGGATGCTCATATTCGACTTCAAAAGGATTTAATTGAAGAGTTGTGGGCGCGGAGGACTGCACGTCGTTAG
Organism: Salvia splendens; assembly: GCF_004379255.2. Classification (NCBI taxonomy): domain Eukaryota; kingdom Viridiplantae; phylum Streptophyta; class Magnoliopsida; order Lamiales; family Lamiaceae; genus Salvia; species Salvia splendens. The sequence continues at coordinate 14,121,316 of NC_056033.1, forward strand.
ATTTTTTTTAATTAATGTAATTTTTTTAATTAATGTACTTTTTTTAATTTTACTATTATTATTGAATTTTCCCGTATCTGTGTCGTAAATTTAATTCCGTATTTTGTGTGATTGTTAATTATTTGTTTTTTGTAATTTTGTTTATTGTGGCTAGCCTATTGCTTGTCCTAATGATGTGGCAGAAGGAGTTTTTAGTGCTGATGATGTGGCATGAGGAGTTTGTGGCTAGCCTATAATTGGCCTATTACCATTGGAGATGCTCGGATAAGTTTAATTAATTAAAAAATATGTTAAATTATTTATTATTCCATTCGCACCAATTTTCTTGCTTCATTCATTACAAATAATTGAGAAAATTACAAACCTAGCTATCAATCTAAGAAAATTAACAATCCTATCATACTATTTAAAACGGGTTTTCATATCATTAAATAATTTGCTGAAAAGTAGATGGTTAAAATAATTGTGAAAATTACAAACTTTGATTTATAAGTTAGTATTTTTTAATGTGTGTGAGAAATAAAGATATGACAACATTTGTCGCACTACCCTTGTTGGGCCTTAATAAATAACTAACTTGTTTCTAAAAGCCCAAATAATACATGATCAGGATTCCGATGATCGATTCAGTTTGTATGGAGTTCCGCCGCAGTCAATTAGCAATGAACAGAGCAAATTTTGGTTAAGCCGTCTCTAGCTTACAAAGTTATTAGGGTTACTGTTGATACGGATTGCACCTACGAACAAATCACTACAAAACAGTGGGAGAAGGAGCTGAGGGACAAATTATAATTATTCAATCTAATGATTGGGGAAATCAGATACTCCTATACATCAATTGCGTTCAGCACGACTTGGACGGCGCTTGTTTAAATGGAACCAGAAGAAGAGCCGTACCAAAAGCGTCCTCGTCTCAACAATCACGACGTCTCCATTGCTCTCCACTCTGCTTCTCCTCCTCCTCCTCCTCCAGATGAGGATAAACCTGTAAATTTCTCTATTACAATGTCTCGTAATTGATGTAGCGGTTTTAATTGTGGTTAGGTATTTAGTGTTGGGGTTTCTATTGTTTGGTTTATATATAGTAGGGTTCTATGGTTTGGTTTTAACTGACATTTGATTTGATGTTGGAATGATAGTTTTTGAAGTTTGTTTTCTGTTAAATTTGAATTCATTGGGATTGGAAGTCGGTATGATTGTGGTAATCCTGTTGTGCTATAAAATGAGGAATTTAATCTGGTGCTTGTATTCAGATTGTGATTGTGTTTATGAGGAAAGATATCTACGTACTGATTTGTACTAGCTCTTTATTCTTCTGATGGCTCTACAATGATTGTTCTGTTATGTTATGTACTTTGTGTGCGTGTGCATATTATGTTCATTAATCAAGATTGGATATGCAATAGCCTCTGATAAAATATGTAAGATGACTGTCTGTTTTATAACCGGGAACGTTATCAAATTTATTCACCGACAGGTTGATGCTGCAGTTCTTCAATACCAGAACCAGAAACTTGTACATCAGTTAGAAACACAGAAGCAAGAGTTGCATGATCTTGAATCCAATATAAAAGAATACAAAGTGAAGCAGGCTTCATATGATGACATTTTGATAAAAGTGAACCAGCTTTGGAACCAGGTGCTAGCATGCCTCTTTATTAGTACTAGTTTGTGTTAATTGTATGGCACGTAAAAGCTTCCTTTACCAGTGAACTGGATGACTTCGTGTAGTTGGTTGACGATATTATTTTACTTGGAGGACAAGCGGGAGCTGACTTAAATGCTTTACAAAGTTTGGATCATCTAGAATCTTCTCGAGGTAATTTTTGTCCCCTGCTGAGTCTGGACCTTGCAAAGATACTTCGAACATATTGAATATAATGATATCATGGGTCATGGCAGGCTCTATTCCATCATGTGCTGCGGAGGACATATTTCTTTGTAGGTTAATACAAACAGATGCTATCGATGGCAGCCACAAGGATGGTTCTATTGGTTATGTCAAAAAATCTCTTGCATTGCGTCAGACTTCTACAAGGGAGTTGATGAAATTACTTCAAGATGCCATTGATTGTCAAAGCGTCAAACTCAAGGACATAGCTCAAATTTTGTTGGGGAATCCCTCTTCAGAAGGTTATGAATCTTTTCCTTTTTCAGATTTATGCTTATATATACTCACAAAGCGCACAGATAATATGTGTAGCATATCTCAATAATATTGGCCTTTCCAGATGCTGTCGCCCAATTGCGTAAGCTTGATAATTTAATGTTAGAGGAGTCCAGGAACCTCCATCAGATGGTTGATGCACTTCACTCTAAACACAAACAATATGCTGATGAGATTCAAGCTTGCATTGACAGCCATTCTCTTGATCAATTGGAGATCAAACGCATTGCTGGTACACCTTATTATTGGCTTTCATAGCATTGGGTAGAAGCTGTTATTTACAGCATTTTGTGGCCCAACTTTCATAGCATTGGGTAGAAGCTGTTATTTATAGATATATATGCTACGCATTTATATTTAAGTCTGTTATGGTCAACTGGAATAGTTTTACGACTCTGTTCTAAGCATCATATTGATATTCTGTTTGAAGGAGAGCTGGAAGAAAGCATGGGCGAACTTGAAGAAAGTAGAAGAAAACTAATTAGCCTGAAAATGCAAAAAGATGGGATTTCTGGGATGCACGTCCCAATTCCTGTTCCTGTTATAGTTCCTAATTTAGTGAATGGAACTGTCTCTCCTGAAAGGCCTGCTGATCGGTCAAAGCGTTTAAGAGAACTTAAAGATTCAATTGAGGAGATAAAGGTTTTCATCACTTGGCCAGTTCAGACACTTCTTCACCTGCACTGACCCTATAACATTCTTTTCTGATGGATGTTATAAATGAAAATGATGTAGGTTCTGGCACAGGATCGCCTTTCTGAGCTTGAAGATGCACGTGATGACAACCTTATTTTGTCAAAGCAGCTGCAACATCTTCAGGTTCTATAAAGAGTTATCCGACCTATTCACAGATAAACTCTTTTGTAAGCAATCTAACTTGTCAACTTAATTTTTCTAGAATGAACTAAAGGAAGACAAGTATATTCACACTTCTAGGCCATATGCCTTGTTGAACGATCAGTTTCAGCACTGGAATGCGGAGGCAGAGCGATATAAAATTTTGACAGAATCTTTGCAAGTAAGATATTTCCTATATAATTGATAACATGGTCTATCTCTGTGTCATTTACTAAATGTTAATATCGTAGGTTGAAAGGCCTTTCATCATGAGGAGGGAGAAAGACTTGGTCTATAAGGGTGAGTCTATGGATTCGGCTAGGAGTGCTATTGGTGGTTCTGAGTCAAAGGTTGAAGAACTACAGAATCAACTGCAATCAATTGTTACTCAGAAGAATGACATGGAGATCAAAATGGAAGAAACTCTGCAAAATTCAGGTTGGGTCCTACTGTTAAAAATATTACTGATGTCTTTGTGTCTAATCTCTAATCGGATACAGTTCATGTCATATTCAGGAAGAAAAGACATCAAAGAAGAGTTCCAGGTAATGGCTTCTGCTTTGACAAAAGAAATGGGGATGATGGAAAGCCAGTTAAACAAGTGGAAAATAACAGCAGATGAGGCCCTTTCCTTGCGTGAGAAAGCTCAATCACTCAGTGCCTTACTGGATGTAAAGGTGACTTTTTATGATCTTGATCTTCTTTTCTGCCTCAGATGTGGATTTTCTTTTCACAAATAAAACTCAATTTTGTTGTTTCTGTTTGGTTTGTGTGCTCAGCGGTTGCAAATTGCAACAACACTTGAAACACCTTTGTTCGCTTGCTCGCCTTGATATGTTGATTAACTTTCTGATGTTTTCTTAATATTTTAAACCGTTCGTACTTCTGTGTTTCTATTCCCACAAGTTAATTGTTGTCTTTTCCAGTAAATTTTTTCCACAGTTTTCTGTTGAGCACTTTTTTATTTTGGTGCTTTCAGACCGCTGAATTGAAGAATTTGGTTGCTGAGTGTACTCGGCAAATGGATGACATCAAGTCTTTAAAGGATATAGTAAGCTTGATTTCCATTATCTTATCTTTTTCATATGTTGCCAATCTAAAAGCATACAGTTCTTAACTTCTGAAGTGAATATGCAGGCTGAGAAAATGGAGAAGGATAAACAAGAGCTGGAAATTTTATTGGATATGTTGGGTCAACAAATTTATGATAACAGGTAAGCATATGTATCCTCCCTGGGAAATTGAGTAATGAAATCGAAACGTCATTTAAGGTCAAAAGCTTATTCTGAGCATGTGTCAGCAGCTTAACACATAAATGTTCACGCCCATGTTTAGATGTCCTGTTTAAATCTGAGGCATAATATCTTACTGTCTTTGGATTCAATCTCACGAGAAACTCTGTTTGAAACCTTTTGGAAGAAACTTGTCAGAGATTCAAGAATCGGAACATAGAGCTCTTTTGCAAGCTGAAAGTCTGAGGAATGCCCTAGAAGAACATGGCTTGGAATTGAGAGTTAAAGCAGCTTATGAAGCTGAGGCAGCATGCCAACACAGACTTTCTGTTGCTGAAGCTGAAATGGCTGAATTAAGGACAGAATTAGATACTTCTGAGAGGTTCTTCCTTTTCTTACTTATGTGCTTATTTAATTTAAATGATATCTTGCTTTCTCTATTTTTTTGTATTAATGTTGCCACAACCATGAAAATAATTTGTCACAAGGGCACACTTCAAGTGCATATAGGCTGAGTCTCCAAGAAAATGAACACAAAGCGAGTCAGAGCCTTGAGACTGGAAGGATTTAAAATAGAAAGTTTGTATCTGCTGGATTACAGCCTGTTTATTTATTCCCCTATGTTCAAAGATAAACTAATAACGGATGACAATCCTAATGCTGACAAGGTGATAATAACCTAATCAGTGCAGGATTAAAGCTAAGAAAGTAATTTGTGTCATTTTAATGGCCAACTGGGATACAATTGGACACTCAATGTAAAGCACCAATTCTTCACAACCATAATAGGATGGACAGAACAAGATCTAGATCTTCCTGTTTGTGCTATTAACTATGTTTCATTTAGATTAATTCCAGGCTATGCAAGTTCTGAGTCAATATGATTGTTGAGGAGTATCTTGTTTGTTGACATACAGAGATGTCTTGGAACTCAAGGAAGCCATCAAGATCAAGGAAGGAGAGACTGCGTCCTTTATATCCGAAATTGAGGTGACGCTATTTGCTGACTTAGTAACATAGAATATATGATAAATATGTTATCATTACACCTTCCTGGTATCCTGTTGGGGCTTCTGTTGATTATTACAATCGGCCTACAGACTATTGGTCAAGCTTACGAAGATATGAATGCTCAGAACCAGCATTTGTTGACGCAACTGACTGGAAGGGATGAATATAACATAAAGGTCATTTTCCTATTACCATAATCTGTCTCTTTATTTGAAGATTTCATAGCCTGCAACTTATTGTTGCTACATGGTGGAATCAAGTTTCTTTATCCTTAGTGGTTTGTTTTGCAGCTGGTGTCTGAGAGTGTTAAAGCAAGGCAATCACAAAATGCATTGCTCTCTGAGAAACAAGGGTTAGAAAAGCAACTTGAACAGCTTAATGGATCTCTTGAAGCCTTGAAGTCTAGAATAGCTCAAAGTGAGGAACAGGTTAGCTGGTTACATCTTTTAATCTCAGAACTTGTTTAATCTCCTATCACTCTCATTCATACCAGACAAACATTGCAGATGAAACTTCTCCACCAAGAAATTCTGAGTTCCATTCAGGATGACAGACACTTAGCAATGAACCTTGAATCTGCAAAGTGGGAATTAGTAGACGCAGAGAAAGAACTGAAGATGCTGAAATCCACTATTTCGATTTCCGAGAAGGAACATGAGCAGATCCAGCGAAAAATAGATGATATTCAAACAGAACTAGACAATGAAAGGTAATTACCCATATACACTATTTCTTCTGCTGAAAGGGTTTTTCATCATATTTACATTATTAACATGATATGCATAGGAAACAGTAATATCTTATAAATCTTAATGTTGCAGAAGCGAGAGAAAGAAGCTCGATGAAGAAATGATAGAATTGAATAGAACAGTAGAGAAGCTGACTGCTGAAACCGGTGAGGCTGCAATACAGAAACTTCAAGATGAGATAAAAGACTGCAAGGCAATACTCAAGTGTGGAGTGTGTTTTGATCGTCCTAAGGAGGTATCGTTTTTGTGCTCTTCTTTTGCCAATCTTCTCTACAAACATATAAAATCAAATACGGGAGATATCTTAATTTTCCTTTTCTGTTTGAGAAATCATTACAGATGAAAATGTTATTTATCATAAACCTGCATTCTTATTTGAGCAATGCCTAAAGATGTTTAGTTGATCATGGCAGGTTGTGATTGTGAAATGCTTCCATCTATTCTGCAACCAATGCATCCAGAGGAATCTAGAAATCCGGCACCGGAAGTGTCCTGGTTGTGGAACGGCATTCGGCCAGAACGACGTTCGGTTTGTGAAGATTTAAAGTAATTCAGAATCTCTAGTCGTAGTCTTGGTTAGGGCATAGCCAAATATTCGGCCTGTAAATCCTCTAACTCTGTGCGTGCATGCCTACGTGTCGCTGTAAAAGTTTTCTATTATCTTGAGCTCTTGGACTTGACCATATGTAATAGTAATAGTCCATGTAACAGTTTTACATTAACAAAAAGCCACCAAATATTTAAAGTTGGAGAAAATAAATGGTACTTATATTAAGATAAATGATAGGATACAAACCTAGTTTGGGCTTTCAATTTTTATTTATCAACAGTTTTTGAGAGATGTTGTGTGTTAGGGGAGCTACGTTGTATCGCAGAGGTGAATTTCTATTCCTCAATGTTTCTACTGCATTTTAAAAAGCACATTTGAGGAAAGAATGTATATCTAAGTTTCTCCATTTCTCGAACATAACCCCCCAGCTGATTTTTCACTCTATGTTTGCCCTTTTTAGAAGTCAGAATGCCCTGTCAAGATTTCAAAGCACTAAAGTAATAATCAGAGAGCTTATCTGCTTAGTACAAGAACTTTCCAATTAGAATAAACGAGCACGAGCATAATTGTTGTATACTCTTTTCTTTTTCTATGCAGCTTGTGTTAAATGGTGAACAATACAGAACCTGCAATTACAAAAACCTAGTTTTTTTTTCTCTAAATCCATGACGGTACAAAAGAATCTCACAAGATTTGTAGACAAACAAATCTCAAAATATAACAATTCACTAATTTCTCTCTATATATAGCTCATTTAACTCCTACAGAAGCCATGAGGTCCTCATACTCTGGATCACTCTCACTGGGTATCCTTGCTGCATTACTACCCATTTGAGAGTTGAAAGGAGCAGCAGTCGGAACAAAGGGATCATATACTTGATGGCTAGGAAACGGCCTTCTTGGAGGGTTTCCAAAATGCTGATGTGGAGTCGGGAACCTTGGTGGGCGAGCAAGATGGTTTTCCAGCCTAGGTGGAAAAGGACCGAGAGTGTTATTGATAGGATGTGGAGCAAAGTTCCTCGGTGGCATATTTGGGACTCCGGCATTATGACCTGGCATCATCTGATGTCTAGGTGGAATGGGAACTGTAGAGTTTCCAGCAAAGTTGGTAGGAGTATGTGGCCTAGGTTGATTCATCTGATGACTAGCCAGAGGCCTTGGAAAACCATGCATGGGAGAGAGATTCATGTTGTTCAACATAGGCCTCATATGTGGAGAGTGAGGTGGTAATGATGTCTGGCCTGCTTGAACTGGATGTCTTATATTCTGTGGAACAGATTGATTGGTTTGCCAACCCTGAGAAACTGCACTGGGCGGACGGTGAGGCTGAAAAGTAAAATCACCAGAACTCGGTTGCTGAGGTCTTGGAATTGTCCCCGGAACAGGTCTTATGGAATCAATATTTGCAGCATTACCCGGATAAGAATTGAGCATTCCAGGCTGTGGAAGTGATCCTGAAGGTTGCGTCGGGAAAGGCATAGGTGCAGATCCTGGTACAGCATTTGAGGGTGGTGGACGCATTGTCATTTGGGGCATAGCAGGCTGTAGAGATCCCATTGACGAAGGTGTGGATTCAGGTCCTGCTGATGGCAGCATGGGAGAGAAGCCTAGTGATTGTTGGTTAGCTACTGGCCTGGATGATTGGGCTCCAGTAGACAGAGGCGAAATCATATCATTGGGGTGATTCACTGGTGGTCCTTGCATAATGTTGGCTGGGCCTTGAGATGCTGAAGTGCTCACTTGTGAAGGTAACCATCTGGAGGATTCACTACCAGAGAAAGGTGGCCTGGATGTTAATGGAAGGTTGTGGGGAGGTCCGGGCCACCCGGTTGATGGGGGTGCCTGGTGCATGTATGGTGGCGGAGGTCCACCAGTTTGGGCATGTGAGGGTGGCTGTTGCATGTACGAGGACTGAGTTCCAGATGTAGGGGCTGAAGGATTTTGTGGGACCGGACTAAAACTTGCAGGTATGACTGGTCGTGGACCAAACAATGTGGGCACGTTTGAGTGATTTAAGGGCGAGGAAGATACCTGGCCAGTGTTATTGAGAAATGCTGCAGAAGCATTTGAAGGGTTGACAAATCCAGAGTGCCGATAAGTTGGAGCTTGAGTTGGACCTACAGGAAACCAGGTTTGAGGATATTGTGGAAACTGGCCTTGAGGAAGTGGTAAAGAACCAGGAAATAGCTGAGGCGTTCCTTGGTTCGTCAGCACAGGTGTCACAGTAGAAGTCGGCATGCTCTGAGTTTGATTAGTGTTCGTATTATCAGCAAGAGCTACAGTTGATGTTGTTGAAGAAGACACCGGATTCATCTAGATACAAGACAATAATAGCATCAGCATAATGTCAGAAACTGTCAAATATGCTGTCTTCAGATTCAATAGTCAAGACATACCGAAACTGAGGTGATTAACAGTTCAATTAAAGCCACCGCAGAATCAACTTTCTCATGTGTGTCTGCTGCTATGTTTACATACATATCTTCATAAGCATTGTCTATTTCTTTTTCATCAGAAGTAATTTCAACCTACAGCAGTACAGTTAAAAATATGAGAAAGTGTAAAATTTGTGCTTAGGGGAGAATATATACTGAAAGCATGGTAGACAAAGTCTCTGTCTCTAGTCTATTACCGGTCCCCCTGTATCCGCCTTTGTGCCATAAACTTGAATTTTGGTTCCTGTTTCCTGGTTTATCGTTCCACAGCAAGAAAACAGTTTGTTACATAGGCTGGATCTTGTGACACTAGTTAACATGTGTATATATCCCATAGCATAACATAAAGAGGAACGAAGAGTACATACCTTCTCCAGTCGCTTTTGAGTATCACTTAATGGACCAAATACTAAACCAATGAAATTGTAACTAGGATGTTCTTTTATCTGCAGACAGATTTATATGGGGCATTATTAAGAAGTTATATAACTTCATTTCTTATTCATAATCACAGAGAAATTGCAAAAATATGATTGCAAAGGAAAATTATTAAAGATCAGCAAACCACCCATCTTCCGACCTCTGCTCCAAATAGGATTCTTTTGCTAAGCCCTTGCTTTATTAATTGTTTTAAGATGCTAAAAATTATGAGTTAATTTTTTTTCCGATTAAAGTTACATAAACACATATAACTAGATGTTTTTCCCTCAATAACCAATTAGAGGAAAGATAGCACTTCAGAGGTAGTGTTAGCCTTCAAATGTACCAAAAAAAAACCATAAATAACAAAAAGAAGTAAACTACGTGTATAGATTTTACACTCACGGGAATTGTAACTTTTGCCTCTTTCAGCAGAGGTTTGTAATCGGTAGGAGGCTTGAATGCTGGATTTAATTTTAGTATTTCACCTGGAAACATAATATGTAAAATATAGAAATGGAAGTTAAAAAGAGACTACAATGGAGTAACAGCACCTATTCATGTCCATTTCTTCTTCATACCTATGATTTCACGCTTTTCAAATTCCAGCTGTTCCAATTCCTGTCATACATTTCTGACCGTGTAAGTATCATGAAAGCTAAGGAATAAGAGTAAAGCAAGGCAGCTTTGGAAATCAACTACCTCACGGCTAAGCTGATGATCTGATGTTTTCCAATGGTGAGATTCTGATGTAGCAAATGAATCTTCACTATGCTCAAGTTCCAGCACCCCAAAAGTCAGTAATTGAGATATTTGATCAATCCGAGTCTGTCCAAAATTTGTACCGCCGCAAAGGCAGAGCAATATTATCACTTAGAGACACCTGGCTGTGAAGTTGATGCAAGCCACTCACAAAAAAGACACTGACATTTTTGCACCCAGTGTGGAAAGGAACTTCTTAAATTGAAAAGATCAATTAACTCCCCATATTTTGGGGCATTTCAATAGTCCCTCCAACCTAAGCGCCTAAGCTATTCACATTAATCCCACTTACTAAGAACTCCGGAAAAATCAGAATCAGGACTCAAGAAATATAACGAGAAGATGCATAAATTAAGTTGTGCACAAATCTTTGACGAGAAGTAGTGAAGTACTGAAAAGTTATCTAACATGGAAGGAGATTCTACATACCTGATATGCCAAGGCTCTCCCTTTCCTGACAGTGGTATCCATGGTTAGATCAGGCCCCCATTTGGTTTTCCTCTGCACCTTCTTAGTAGCATCCTCATTGATCATATCAGCATCTCTCTTTTTAGATCCTCTAAACACAGGAACCAATGAACCTGATAGCTTGTTTTTTGGAATAACAAATCCTGATCTTTTTGCAAACATAGACGTCTTTGGGCCGCTTGTCGATGCAGTGGGTGGAGGAGCTGTTACAGTCGTCTGAATATCCGTAGAAGCAGGCCCAACCTCTGTGACCATTTTTCTCTGCGAGCATGCCTCAACCATCAGTCAAAAATCATGTGTAAAAGGAATTGGTACATGTTTTTGTAAACTATCTTTACAAATTGGGACTGCAATCCAACTATTGACTAATAACAAGGAGGGCAGTGATGTTAATGTCACAGTTAAACTCCAACACTGAACTGCTTCAAAAATACATCAACACATTCATCAAAAATTGAAAGACAAACTCAAGTTGTCCGTTATTTCCATTTACACCCAATCCATTGAAAATCCGTGCAATGCCACTTAAAGTTACAGAAAGTGTAAGTAGTCTGTGTAAACGTGCTATAATCAAATGCTAAGATACTCCCCGAGGAAACACTGGCATCCCAAACAAAAATTCCTAAAACACCTACTGCTCTGTATTTTTTCAAATAATTGAATCCAAATGAGCAGTTAACAAAAATACGTGAAAAGGGCGAAATAGTGATAGTTCAATCAAGACATGAATCCCTCGAATTCAGATTAACAAATACTCCTACTTTCTTTCTCAATTACTTCAAACCCGATCAAAAAAGAAAACCCTCACTCGTTTCCAATCTCTGTGCTCATTTCTCCACCAAAATCATTCCGAAAAAAGAAACAGATAAATATAACAAGTTCAGTAAACATTGAATCTAGGTATTCACGTATCCATACCTGCAGAAGCGTGATTGGCAGCCAGAGGCGTTTAGGAATATTGTGTATAATTGCAATGAGGGAGGAATTTGGGGAAAATTGGATATCAGCTCACAAGGGTTCAGTGTAAAAGAGAGTGAATATTTGCTTTGTTTTGGGGTTTTAGGGATTATTCTACCTTTTTTCTCTCGTGTTTAGTTTTATTTTTAGTTTTTCCCTCTTCAAAAAGTGCATTTGTTACCTTTGCAACTTTTGCTACCATCAAATCAGCTATCCTATTCCTCACCCACATATTTGCAGGGGATGGTTTGGATAACAATTTTATTTTAAGAATTGTTGTCACTCTAGGGAATGATTTGTAGTATAACAATTTTATACTAGTAAAAATGTTATTTATTGAATCATTGTATATTTAGCATATGATTTGGATAACAAGTGTACTCTAATAAAAAAATGTTAGCCATAAGAATGATTGTAACTTTAATGCATGAGAAAAAAATATTTATTTAAAGAGTGAACTATACAAATAGTCCCTGATCTATACGTTTTGCACGTAAATAGTACCTAAATTTTAAAAATATCGTGGATAGTTCCTAAACTAAGGTGTAATCAAATTTTTTATACTTTTTCACTATTCATCACAATTTTGTACCAAAAATGCCCTTGATGCATGAAGGGCATTTTTGGACTTTCATATCTAGGTACTAAAAATTTGATATTTTCTTTATCTTTTTCTCTAATACTAAATATGAAATTTTTTTATAGTTTAAGTACCTAAAATGATATAATTTACTTCACGTTTTCAATCACTTTATGTCATATCTTCATTCTCTCTCTTTCTCTAAAAATATTAGGAAGTAAAAATTAAAATAAAAGATAGTATGAAATTCTTAAATATATTATTTATAAAAATTAAAATTATAAATTTAATTATAAAAATAATTTGTAGAAAAATTTAATTTTGATTGTGATTTGAGTATTATTTTAATATTAAAATTTTAAATTTTAAATTAAAACTAAATTCTTAATTTTTAATTAATCATAATATTTAATATTAAAAAATTATTGAATCAGAATCCAATTAAATTTAGCTAAAATTTATTTTGATAACTAAATTTATAATTTTAAATTTTATTCCATATCTAAGAATTTCATAGTGTATTTTTTTATTTTAATTTTTTACTTCCTAAAACTTTTTAGAGAAATAGAGAGAAATAAAATACTCCCCCCGTCCACGAGAGATAAGGGACTTTCATTTTTTTGCACTCGTTTTGAAAAAATGATAAATAAATAGTTAAAGTGGAGAGAAAGAAAAGTAAGAGAGAGAATAATATAGACAAGAGACTTCTCTACATTATTCTCTCTCGTACTTTATTTTCTTTCCACTTTAACTATTTATTATAATTTTTTCAAAACGAGTACAGAAAATAAAAGTGCCCTATTTTTTTGTGGACGGATGGAGTATAACATAAAGTGATTGTAAAAGTGAAGTGAATAATATAATTTTAGGTACTCAAACTACAAGAAAATATCATATTTGATACTAGAGAGGAAGATAAAGAAAATATCAAATCCAGTACTTAGATATGAAAGTCTAAAAATGTCATTCATGCCTTGGGGGCATTTTTGGTGCAAAATTATGATGAATAGTGAAAAAGTATCAAAAATGTGATTACACCTTAGTTCATGGACTACCCACGATATTTTTAAAATTTAGGTACCATTTACGTTCAAACGCATAGTTTAAGGACCATCTGCGTAGTTCACTCTTATTTAAAAAATTGGATGGATAAAGAACTTCAGACTTCGGATTCAATATTTTTAAAGAAAAATATGGAAGGTCGTACAACAAAAATAAGATTTTAAATTGGTAACTAACCAAAGTCCAAATCCAATAATTTCTGGGCCCAAATTAGCCAATTATAAAGGAGCAATTTCCAAATTACTCCATAGGGCGATAGGCCGAACAAGTACCCAATTTTCTAGGACTAATTTATAACCAACAAAGCCATACACATTTGACTACTCAATGAATTGACATTTTGTTATAATCGATCGAAGTTCGTAACCATTATTTACTAATATAGAAAAAAAAAATTGAAATTGAAATTGAAATTGAAATTGAAATTGAAATTGAAATTGAAATTGTCGATCACGAAAGTGCAAAAATTTCGTCAAAGAAGAAAAGGGACATGTTACACTCAATCAACTTTATCATAAATGTCAAAACAAACACATTTTCCACGAAGTTTCTCATTCTCTTACAATAGTCGTTATATGAGTAGTAGTATACTTATTTATGCCATTCGAAAAGAACTGTACAATATTTGTAGCTAAGGAAAAAAAGCAAATGATATGTGAAAGTCCAACGTTAACGTAGTTGAAACAATGGCATGCCCCCTCAATTAATAGTAGTACTAAAGAAGACAACCGTGCACCTATGTTTTTCTCGCAAGTTACTGTTATAAATTAGAAAGAAATGAATTAAAGTTAAAAGATAGTTAACACTTATTATTAACAAAAATAGAATCGTGTATAACTATCTACTAACTATTACTCCCTCCCTCCGTCCGCAATTAAATGTCCCATTTTTTCTTTTTTGTCCGTCCGCCAATAAATATCTAATTTCATTTTTACTATATTTGGGTATGTAGATCGTGCATTCCATTAATTTATTTCATTCATATTTTATTATAAAATTAATATATAAAAGTAGGTTCCATATTCTACTAACGTTTCTACCCACTTTGTTACATAAAATCAAACAATTTATTAAAATCTGTGCCAGTCAAATATGAAATATTTAATCATACACGGAGGGAGGGAGTATGTCAAAGTAACACAAAATTGTGTATTTTGTTAAAAACGTCATTCGTTCAAAAGCTAAACTCCAACTTTTTTTTCAACAAAACCTTACTAGTATTATTTTTAGAATATTTGTTTAAAAAACAGCATTCCAAATATAAATGGATGGAACTCTTCTTCACATGAGTTGTTGAATATGTGGAGTAAGGAATAAATTAATAATAACTTCTCATTTTTAATACTACTAATTAGACTAATTAAAGAGGACGGACCATATAAAAATATAAATTACCTTTAATGCACGGATACTACGTATATTTTGTGAAAAAATCATTTGAGTAAAAAAAATACGCAAATTTAAAAATACTGTCAGTTACTCAGTTTTCCATCTCCCTATTAATGTTACATTCCTATTATCGTAAAAATATAAAGACTAAAGGTCCATTTTAGTCCTTAACATATTGCGATTTTTTTATTTTGGTCCAAAATATTATCTTTTGAATTATTCGGTCTCTCACAAATAAAAACGGGTCACATTTGGTCCATTTTGGACGATGGATTGATTGCTGAGTTGAGCGAGGCGAGGAAGGTGGACGCCGTGGCGGAGGTGGTGAGGGAGATGATGTAAGGAGGGGTGAGGCTAGGTGTGCACAAACCGAACCGGACCGGCGGTTCGGCGGTTAGAGCATCCGCAGCGGTGGCGAAAGTCGCCACCGCCGTCCGCGCCGTTGGCAAGGCGAAGGACCGCCGCCGCTGCAGCCGCGCCGCTGGCACGGCGCTGCTCGATGTATCGAGCACGTCCGTGCCAGCGGACGCACACGTGTCGTCCTCCCATTCGTCAACGGCATAGCCGTTGAGTTTAAAATTTTTTTATTTTTTTTAAAAATCGGTTTTTTAATTAAAAAACCGATAAAAAAAATTCACTTCCCCGAAAAAATATATCCGTTTATAACCGTTTTTTACACCTTTTTCATTTTTTTTTCATTTTTTTACCCCAAAAATACACACTTTCATCTATAAATACCCCCAATTTCACTCCCAAAAATTCACACTTTCACTACACAATTCTCATCATCATTCTCTCATCTCCATTCTCATCTTCAATCTCTCATATCCATTTTCATCTTCCTCTCACACCCTACAACACCACTATGTCCGGTCACGACGACAACCCAAGCGGCTCCCACGGTTGGAACCCCGAATGGTTCGGTTCGCAACCGTTTCCTAGTCCGGATACGGAATATTCGGCCCCTCCTCAAACCCAAGATTCGGGCGTTCCGACGCCGGCGAAGAAGTGGCTAGCCAACTCGCCGAAGCTAACTTGGGTAGCCCCGACGCCGGACCAAGCGGTTCCCGACGCCGACCGCAAGGAAGGAAGAAGGCGGCGGCCGAACGCCGTCGCGCCGCGACTCCATCTGCCCCCGCTCCCGAACCCGCACCCTATGTTCCACCTCCACCCCCGAACAACTCATTGTGGACCCTTTTGGCCCAACTCAATATGGCCGATAGGTCAACTATGACCCCCACGCAACTTCAAACGCACGAGTCCATGATATTGGGTCTCCAAAAACAATTGGGGTTGGTGCCGCCGGATGCGTAGTCTTCCTTGGGTAATATTAGCCAATAATTATGTAATTTTTAATTTTTAGGAGTTTAATTATGTAATTTTTAATTTTTAGTATTTTAATTATGTAATTTTTAATTTTTATGATTTTAATTATGTCTTTTTATTTTATATGTAATTTGTAATTTTTATTGTGGTTTTTTTAATGAATTTTAGTATTATGAAAATGTTTTTGTGTAATTGAATTTTATATTAATTGTGCTCGTCCTTGCGGAAGAGCACAGTTGTGGGTGTTGTGCTCTTGCCAGAGAGCAGGCATGAATAGTACCGCCCGGGCCCACAACCGTGCCGCTGGCAAGAGCACGGTTGTGGGTGCTCTTAACACGGGCCGGTTCAGGTTCGGCAAAATCATGAACTTTGAACCGGCGGTTCGGCGGTTTGAACCGCCGGTTCGACGGTTCAAACGGCTAATTCTGGGATAGGTTCGTAGGGGTTCAAAGTAGGGACTGGTGTGAACCAGCGGTTTTGATGAAAACTGCCAGTTTAGGGCGAAAACCGCCGGTTTAGGGCGAAAACGACCTGTTTTGGATGAAAACCGCCGGTTCAAACCGGCGGTTCCGACCGGTTTCCGCCGGTTCCGGGAGATTTTCAGGCGTAGGGGCTAGGGTGCAGAGCTTTGGCATGCGTGTCGGTCAGAAACCGGTGGTTTTTTGTCGGAAAATCGTGGAAAAACCGCCGGTTTGGGCGGTAAACCAGCGGTTTGTCCGAAAATTTGAAATTTGAATTTTTTTTATTTTTTTTATTTATTTCTTCCAATTTTACTCCTATAAATACCTCACTTCCCCTTCATTTCTCATCACCCCATTCTTGTGTTAATAAGAATTTCTCTTCTCAATCTCAATTTCTCTATTCTCTCCTCATTCTCTCTAATTGCTCACGTTGTTTACTAGTTTCTGCTTACTACTATATTTGTTGTTGTGCTCGTAATTCATCACTTATACTCCATACATATTCCATCCATACTACTTTCATATAATCAATATGTCTTCTTCTCGTGGTGGATCCGGACATGGTGATCGGGGCAAGGGAATTGCCCAAGATCAAAGTACTACTCGTCCCTCAAAATCAAGGCGACCTAGTCGTCGAGAAATTATGGAAGAGGTTTCTCGAGTGCAGGCTGAACGCATGCAAGTAAGTAATGACAAATTATTTTTACAATTCGTATTTGATAAAATTGAGTTCATAATTTTTTGTGTTCATACTTATACTTATAACTTCAACTTATATAATATTTGTAGTTGGAAGAAGATCATAGGACCGCCATGCTACTCGCTGAAATGCAACAAGGTGGGGGTAGGGGAGGTGGTTCCCAACAAGACGACGTTGCTATATCGTCGGACTCGGACTCGGACAACAACGAGGATAGATCTCATTCTCGTATTCCGTCTAGCACCGGCGGAAATGAGGAGATGCCTCCCCCTCCACCCACTAACCCGGCAAAAGCTTTGAAATCTGACATTTTTGTCAAACACTACAAGAAGGTCCCAGTGGTGATTCCAAGTCCTCATGATCCGCACTCGCAAGAAGAGACATCGGCGTTTCATGCTTATTGCAACTATTGCGATAAAGTGTACAAATTTGCGAGTAGTGGAGGATATGGCACCCTCCGTCGCCATTTGGTGACAAAGCATCCGGTAGAATGCGGCACTACCTCTACCCAAACCCAACTCAAAAATTTTTCTGATGTTATGACTAGATGGGCGGCAATGAAGCACTTTCCTTTTAACGTTTATGATGACAAAAAATTTGAGGCTACTATGCAAAGTGGTTTGAACGTAGCAATCAAGAGAATTGGTAGAATGACCGTGCAACGATTTACCGTTCGGCAATGTTTGGAGAAAAAGATAGAATTAATACGTTATTTAGTCAACTTGGGCCACAGAGTGAACATTTGCTCCGATGTGTGGACAGATTGTTTTAACCGTCATTCATACATGGGCATTACGGTTCACTTTGTGGACAATAGTTGGACTTTAAACAAGCGTTTAATAGGTTTTAGAGAATTTGAAACTCCACACACTGCACCCGAAATTGCTTCTTTGATTATACAAGTTTTAAATGAGTTTCAATTATGCAACAAGATATTTTCTATCGGTTTTGATAATGCAACCGCCAACACGGCGGCAATTGGCGATTTGATTGCGGCTTGTACACGGGTAATTGGAGGTAAGTATTTTCATCAAAGATGCATTTGTCATATTTTAAATTTATGTGTACAAGATGCACTTGAATTATGGCAAAAGCATGTTTCTCCTATTAGAACTGCAGATAGATTAATCCATCAAAAGCCACCTATTGGCAAAGCATGGAAGAAATATTGCCATCAAAAGAATGTCAGGTATACGAATTTTACTATGGATGTGTCTCATAGATGGAATTCGACATATGATTGTCTGAATTCTACTTTGACACATAAAGATGCTTTATGTGATTTTTATAGAACCTATCCCGTTCATGATTTATATCTTTCGCATAGTTGTTGGGAACATAGTGTGGCTTTATTTAAATTGTTTAAAATTTTTAAAAATGCTACTGTTGAATTGTCGGGTGTTTATTATTGCACTGCTGTTCGTGTTTTAGAATATTGCATGTACATATCCCTTGGTTTTAAAACTGCAATGAAAAATGCTTCCTCTTCGCATGAGCTAATGTGTGTCTTATATTACATGATTGAAAAATGACTCAAGTATTTCAGTGAGATTCCAACCGTGTTTTTGATTGCAAAGGTATTGGATCCAAAATGGAAATTAGCTGGTACCTCACGGATTTTGGATTTTTATTATTACAACTTGAATTCAATTGATCTTGGCCCCCTTCAAGCACTCCAATCCGATACCAGTGACGAATTTTGAGTAGACCTCTCAGAAACCTTCAAATAACCCTCCCGGACCGGTCCATTATCCAACAAACCTTCGAGTTTAACTTGCGCGCTCTCTACACCGAATATGAAACCAAGTATAACAACACCCACCAAGTCAGAAGACCCCCCTCCTCCACAACATAACTATGGCTTTGCATTTCAAGCCGATTATGATGACCCCGACGCCGCGTCCCAACTAGCCGACCTATACAGCTACAGCACCGGCGGAAGGAGCTCAGGTATGGTAAGTGAATTGGATTTATATTTCGATTCACTCTTTTCATTTGGTGATGAAGGTCCTACTCCTCCGGCCCAAATCGACGTCCTCGATTGGTGAGGAACCCACGAGAAAGATTTTCCCATCCTTGAGTCAATGGCCAAGGAGATTTTCTCTGTTCCGACTTCCACTGTCGCCGTCGAGTCCGCTTTTATTGTTGGCTCGCGTGTGTTGGATGAATCAAGAAGTAAGCTCTCGGCGAAAAATATGGAAGCCGTGATGTTACTTGATGATTGGGCCAAAGCCGACGTCAGAGAACAAGAAAATGATTGGGATGATCGTCAAGAGGGATCACAAGATGAATTCACCGGGGATGAATCGTAGGCCAACCGTAAACCGCCGCCGGCCATGCCAAATAGGTAAGTAAGGTAAGAGAACTACGTGGGCTTTGATTCCCTACTGCAAATGAGCATTGGGGATACGTAGGCATCTCAACTTAAATTTTAAATTTAAGTTGAGTTCAAGTCCTTTTTCCTTTATTTCTTTTTTTCCCATTTGTTCTTATTTTAAAAATATGCAAATACAATTATATACTCTAGTCGATGAAGTAGATTTCTCTATACGGCTAAATCCGGGAAACTTTTGACAATTCTACTATAATTGTTGATTGTTAGACTAAACTCAACATTTAAAGTTGAATTGCTAAAGATGTCCTTAATTTAGTTATGTAGAAAGATCTCCTTCGCCGATTAAGAGTATATATACTTATAATTTTTTTAATAAGAACTTCTAAGTCTTTTTTGTCAACACTTGTAAATTGTAATTGTTGTAGCTTGTATTTAAATTTTTCGATTTGTAATTGTTGTAACTTGTATTTAAATTTTTCGATTTGTAATTGTTGTAACTTGTATTTAAATTTTTCGATTTGTAATTGTTGTAACTTGTAAACGTGTAATTTCAGTAAAATTGCAACTTTCATCGTACATTTTTGAATAAATATTACACGTTGGAGTCGTACATTTTTGAATAAATATTACATCGTGTAATTTCAGTAAAATTTGTCAACACGGTTTTGAACCGCCGGTTTTTTGAACCGGAACCGCCGGGACCCTAGGCGGGCCGGTTCCGGTTCATGCATTTCGTGAACCGTGAACCGCCGGTTCATGAACCGTGTGCACACCTAGGTGAGGCTGAGGGATGAGACGTTGACGACGGTGGGTGAGGCTGAGGGATGATGGAAGATGGATGTCGTGGCGGAGGTGGTGAGGAAGGTTTGGGTTTAGGCTTTCCGTCAAATTTTTGACGGAACCGTCCAAAATGGATCAAATGTGACCTATTTTTATTTGTGAGAGACCAAATAATTCAAAAGATAATGTTTTGAATCAAAATAAAAAAATTTGCAATATGTTAAAAGACTAAAGTGGACATTTAGTCAAATATAAACTGCCCCAATGATTTCAAATTTTAAGTTAAACTATAAGGGTGTCCACTATAATGAGGCGCGGCTATAGCCGCGCTGGGGGAAAAAGCGGGGCGGAAGCGGGGCGGGTTATAGTGGGAAGGGTGTCCGGCGCGGGGGTGGACGCGGCGAGTGGGGCGAGATGCGGCGGACGCGCGATAGCCGTGTGCGCGGCGAGGACGCGGCGGGGGTGCAATAGCCGCGCCTATAGGCGCGGCGCCTATAGTGGAGACATTAGCCGCGGCGGTTGCATGCGATTTTTTATTTTTTTTTTTCACTTCAATTCACCTATAAATACACCCCACTCCATTCATTATTTTCACACCATTCAAACACAACATCTATACAAATTTCTCTCACTACAATTTGGGGTCGGAAATGAACAATTTGTGGAGAGACAACTGGAATGCTCTGATTCAACAGGTGCAACACCAGGCCGCCCAGGAGGTAGCGGCCCGTTTGGCGGAGGAGGCGGAGGATGCGGAGGATCCGATCCCTCGCACCATTACTCATCGGCGGACAATCCCACGAGACCACGTCGGTGCTCACCAACGTTTAATGGATGATTACTTCGTGGATAACCCCCGTTATCCACCCGAGATATTCGAACAACGACATCAATGTTCTTCAGTCGTCGCCTCTCTTCAACGAGGAGTGCCGGGGGGAGGGGCCAGAAATCAGCTTCGTAGCCAACGGTACGCAGTACAGTAGGGGCTACTATTTGGCAGATGGAATATATCCGCGGTGGCCCGTATTCGTGAAGACTGTCCGCCAACCGGTAGGACCGAAGAAACAATATTTTGCGCACAAACAAGAGAGTGCTAGGAAGGACGTTGAGCGGGCTTTTGGTGTCCTCCAATCGCGGTGGGCTATTATACGGTGTCCGGCACGAGTTTGGCACGAAGATGATGTCGCGAATATTATGTTAGCCTGCATCATATTGCATAATATGATAATAGAAGATGAAGGATTTGCGGCAGAGCGATGGGCGCCGGAAGAGGGTGCAAGTACAAGTCACGGTGTCGCCTCCGCGCCGATCCAGATGGGCGTACCACGGAGCAATGAATATTTGATCCAACGCTTCGCTGATATGCGCAGGACCACATCACATAACACAATGCAGGCCGATTTGATTGAAGAAGTGTGGGCACGTAGGGGAGGTGGTGGCGTTGTGTAAACTTGATAGTGATTTGTGCTAGATTCAATGTAGTGTGTGATTTTAATTTTAAATATAATTTAGTGTGTAATCCTAATTTTAATTTTAATTTTAATTTGTATTTTATTTTTATTTTTATTTTTAATTCGTATAGTCGGCTTCTTCTAATTACGTATAGCCCGATAAAGTTGTTCATAATTACTTGAAATATTATAAAATAAAAGTTGATTATAAAATTTTGGGGCTATTGGAGGTGTCCACTATAGTGCCGGACACAAAATTTTGGGGCTATGGACAACAAAATTTGGGCTATTGACAAAAACTGGGGCGGGGCTATTGGGCGTGTCCGCCTTATAGTGGACACTCTAAGGTCGATATATGCGGCGCCGTACAAAATTTCATGAAATGAAATACTGTTAATTAAAAAATTTATTTTCAATTTCTTATCATTACCAATTTGTTTAAATTAGCTTGGTGTCTTCGAGGGAAAATACTGTATAACTCGAAACTAGAGAGCACAGAAGAGATTGTCTACACTCTACCATCCATGGCGTCGAAGATGAAGCTCCTCTCTCTCCTCCTCCTCCTCTCACTCCTAAGCCTCTGCGCTTCATCCCCCACCGATCCACCAGCTCCGAAGCCCACGGTCTACGAAATCCTTCCCAAATTCAGCCTCCCCAGCGGCCTCCTGCCGGATTCCGTCGTCAACTACACGCTTTCCGACGACGGTCAATTCGAAGTCTATTTGGAGAATCCCTGCTACATTCAGTTTGATTACCTCGTCTATTACGAACAGAAGATCACCGGGAAGCTCAGTATCGGCTCGATCACCAATTTGAAGGGAATTCAGGTGCAGAGATTCTACTTCTTCTGGTTCGATGTCGATGAGATCAAGGTTGACTTGCCGCCTTCCGGAAGCATCTACTTCACCGTCGGGATTATCAACAAGGAGCTCGAGGTTGACCAGTTCCTGACTGTTCGCTCTTGCACAGATAAGGCCGTGACTTCGATGCCTGTTGTTGAGGTACAATGTTGCTCTCCCAGTTCCTTTAATCAGGGTTTTGGATATTGGGGCTTCTGATTTATTGAATGTTTGATTGCTCCTATGTTGTGAATTCGGATGCTGTAGACTGATTTCAGAGGTGTAGGGTTACTTCTCATATTTCACGATCACTAAATTGATAAAACCAACCAAAGTTAAAACCACCTACTCTGAGTTGCTGTTTCACTTGTTGTGCCTTCAATAGATTAATGAAGATGATTTTGTATTACGATTTGATCTTATCTGAGGAGTTTAAGATGTAGAAGAACATCATGAATTTTTAGCAAGTGGAACTTGTAGATCTAGAGATGTATGAGACGTGGAAAGTATCTTTATTTTTAGAGTTGAATCGAATTGTTTCGTTCGGGCGATAGTTTAAACTGCTGCGGGCTCTGTGTTTTGTAGATAGCTAGGTACGTTGAGGAATTTTTGGGTTCTTAGCATGAAGGTTATATGGTTGGTGTGATAGTCACTCGTGTAGTCGAGTTGTAGCATTAGATGTCATGTAAAGAAAGATTCAAACTTAGTATGTATGTATGTATGTATGTATGTATGTATGTATGTATGTTGTAGTATTCAACTAATAAGCTGCTACATTAATGCAAATTAAAAATTTCATGCATTTCTGTATCACAAGGTACCGATGCTAGATAAACTCAGCGTTGAGCAACCAATGTCAACTCTAATAAGAAAGGCTGTCTGTCAGTGTTCTTTATATTTGACAAATTTTATAGTGAATGGATTTTCCGTGTAAGGATGCAATGTCAGCAGCTCCAGGATCACACCCACTTGGCTGATTGTTTTGGTTCGACATAAGTTTTGCACTTTCTCAAATCCGTTACAGAACCCAATAAATGTTTGTGCAAATTTTGAGATGGTAACATGTTAGAGATTCAACTTTGTCATAGCAATTGCTAAGTTGTCTGTTTCTTGCAGATGCCAACTTCAATTGATGACATCCCGATGCTTGTAACCGAATAGCCAACTGAAAGTAAACTCCATGTATCTGAGGATTCTGCTATGCGGTCCATTTCCACTGAAAGCTCATGCAGTGCAACTATGTAGGTTTAGTATAAATAGCTAAGCTCGAGCTGTCTCTCATTTATACGAGGAAGCAAGGAGGTCGTGTTTAATGGACTATATCAAACTTATGTCTGAATCTGAGATCTGTCATCTGAGTATCAGATGGAGAACCTTGTACTGTTTTATGACTGAAGGAAATCTGGAATAATATTGTCCTACATTTGACTTGGTATGCATATATACTTGATGGCTGTGAAATTGAATAATGGATCAATATTGTGTGTTATAGTTTTAGCATTCCTTCTTCCTTATATTTTATGCCAAACATTGAAAGATACACTTTGAATCTGTAATACAAATATGCTGTAAAATATGTGAGTGAATTCATTACTACACACATCAATTCATTTAGTCAAGTAGATAGACAAAAACAAGTGAGCCATAAACTAAGGCCATTTCCAATAGAAGTTAGAACGAATATTAATCTTTTAATAAGAGAAGAGTTTTGTTACTTTTGTACGAGAGTTCTCAATCCCACATATGAAAAGTCATGAAACTAAAATTGATCTTTAATCGACTTTTAATTTAGGGGAAAAAAATATGAACATTAATAATACGAGAAAGAAAATAATTTTTTTGTTCTTTTTTGTTTTGCCCTTGAAGATCAAGATTGAGGACCTCAAAATCGAAGGCCAACCCAAATATCTTGCTCTTTACAAGTCGTTACAACTTTACAATAATGAGAAGGGGATTGGGTTGAATATGTAGGTAGGTGAGTCACGCTTGAAGCACCTGACAATGCACAATATGGCTCTTCAATCCACTTCTCCCAGCTATGCTCGACCACAGATTCGTGAACAGATTCCTAAAATGGCCTTTACTCGCTATGTTTTCCCATATCTGAGGATTGCTCTCAACTCGTTTGTCGGAGCTCGACACGTCTACTATGCTGATGCTCATGTTGTTCCGGATGATGCACAGCTTCCCGTTCAGGGCCACCAGGGCTGCAGCCTCCAGGGCCCGAGAGTTCCCCAGGTGGAGCTTGCTGTCGATGAATCTGTTCCACGTGTCCGAACCCTCGTCATACACTCTCAGCTTGCACCCGTCACGGCAGTCCAGAGCGTAGAGCTTCCCGTTCATGGAGATGCTCGGGTTGCGCCAGCCAGCTATCATCCCGTCGTTTATTGGACTCCACACGTTGGATTCCGGTATATAGGCTTCACTCAGAACCTCCCGGTGGGATCCAAGCCCCTTTAGAAACCATTTCCCATCATACACAACCCCAATGAATGGCACCATTGCTGTGCTCATATCAGCAATGAAGCTCCACCGGTTCCGGTTCGGATCATATACCTCCGCGGATCGCAAAGTTCTTTGAATCCCTTCACATTCTCCCCCAGCTACGTAGAGACAGTTATTGATGACACACGAGCCAAAGAAGTGCCTTCTCCGGAGCATGTCTGGGGCCCGGTGCCATTTATTTGTCCGAGCACTGTAAAATATAACTCGTCTCATCGATCCCTTTAGCGGGTCTTTCCCACCAAATAAATACAGGTGACAGCCGCTAAGCACAGCACAGCCGAATCCAAGAGCCCCGCTGTATTCTGGTGGGACGGGCGGAAGAGGCTGCCAGAGTTGGTAGGTTGGGTCGAAGGCATGCCACGAGATTCGCCCATCACGGTCCCCTTTCATTACGTATGCCCATTCTTCTGCCATACCGAGACTCTTCCTAAGTGAGTAGAAGAAATTCCCAGCTAGGAGCTTGAACCACCGTTTGCAAACTAGACGAAGTTTATTATGTTCCACACGAGGGACTCGAATCAGACAAGCAATCGCAAGATCATCAGGCAGTCCTGGTAGAAGTGGTGGCTGCACCCTGTTCCTTTCCCGACGAGAGTTCTTTGTCTTGTGTGCACGAGGATTGATATCCGGTTGGATGCATATCTTAGAACCCGGGACAAATTTTCTTGCCCCAACTACTGTTTTTAGCCCCGAATCCACCTTGCAGTAACATGATACAGAATCAACCTGCAAAAATTTCCAACCTTAGTTGCTAAACAAAATTATTTGAGGAAAGACATGTCATTTGCATACTTCATCTGATCTTTACCTATTAGACTCTGCAGAACAATCACTACTATGCATTATGCACCACAACGAACACTTTGAAAAGTAAGTACTAATATATTCTTCTCTTATAAATTCATTGTCAATGTACAGATTTAAAAGGCGCCACATTAACTCCATTCCAGACAGATACATCACCAGTAGCATGGTAAATCAGAGTCCTAGGTTTCTACAGCGAATTCATCAAGGTGAAGAGATTGAACTGAGTAGGCAGGTAGAGCGCATAGATTAGAAAACAAGGGATTAATGGTTTTACGTTTTATAAAATTTGATTCGGCCAGTTGTCATTAGCTATATATAATTCAAAGACATGGAGAAATTTACACTTTTCATGCAAAGCTATAGCCAAATGAATTCAGGCAAGAGCTAAAGATTCACATGAATGGTGAAACGACTCCACTATTCACCATCAAGGATGACTGTAACTGCAACCAAATTTGGCAAAAATCACACTCCCTCCGTCCTTTAAAAATAGAAACTTTTGAAACAACACATGTTTTAATGCAAAATTGGGAAAGTAAGAGAGAGATAGAAAGAAAAGTGTGTTTGTGGAAAATGGGTCTCACCTCATTAGAGAGAAAGAAATTTCCTTACATAGAAAGTTTCTACTTTTAGGGGATGGACCAAAAAGGAAAGAGTTTCTATTGCTAAGGGACGGAGGGAGTATTAAGGAAGAATAAGATCCAACTAATACTAAAGTCCAATTACTCTTACACAAAAGAATCAAGAACTTTCAAACTCATCACTCACTTCACCAAAAATCTCATCTTAAGATGCCTTTTATTCTATATCTTGTCACTCATGTGCCTTCAAGCTTAAATTCTCATGCAATACTGTGGCAGTAAACCACAAATGTCCAAATGTGATTGATTTTCAATCATAAATCGAAGATAGATCCCTTGAGATATCACTTGCATGCATTGATAAGATGAGATTTTCAAGAATCTCATCTTAAAATGACTTTTAATCAATGACCATGATTTAGGCATATGGCTCATTCTTAAATACACCTAACATATGTCACAGGAATTCTACTGGTCAGCTCTATCAAGATAACTCTCAATTCTCACAAACATAGGGAAAGAAAACAAAACCACCCTCTTTCAATATTTATGCTCTTCGTAGTTTCTGACCAAGTTAATACCTCCAAATGAGTAGTGTAAACGATGCTTTCATCAAGCTGTGAATGGATCGAGTAGCATTAACTTAGCTATATCTCCATTAACCACTATTGATTTCTTTGATTTTGTTAAACAAGATTATACACAAAAATGACCATCTACACACACACACACACGCACATTTCAGCCATGGAGAATGCACCAAGACAATCCATCTTGTAATGAGTAAGAGCAACTCTCCTAACCAAATCAATGGTGAGTCAAGTCAAACTGATTAGAATTCATACTTCACAAAATCCAGGTGGGAATCTAGGAAAATCATCAAAACTCTCAAACAAAACAACATCACAAATTTCATAAAAATGAAAAACCCAAAACACTTTCACCACAGAAAACGCAGAGGCATATAATCAAGAGATAGCACACAACCAAAAAATTCATTTAGGGAACATCGGAAACACGTGAAATTGAAGAAATTAAAGAGCTCAAAAAGATTCCGCGAGGCTCACCAGTGGAGGTTGAACTCTGAAAACCCTTAGCCCATTAGGAGATCTCTCAATTGTTTGCTCCATAGACATATAAAAAATGCAGTCTCATACATATATATGAAAAATGACAAGAATCTCAGATCAAGAACCCAGAAAGCCAAAATCTTGAAATCTGAACAATTCAGCAGTTGGTGGTGAGAACGTCTTGAGCACCAAACATATGGAGATGGGAAACAGGGAAGAATCACTCAAGCCCTAAAATTAAACCCCTTTCAAGGGGGACCCATTTGAGAAACAAGAAAACCCAACAGCAAAATTTATGCTTGGGAGTTGGGAAATGTTAGGGCATCTATCTCCTCTACACAGCTCAGCTCAGATACACACGTAACAGACATATACATACACAAAAAAAACGCTATGGTTTTTCGCTTCTCTGACCAAAAAGGCTAAACTGGAGATTACAGCTGGACCCATTGTCTTTAGTGTCAACGCACTTGCAGATTGTGAGTTTTTTTTTCATAATTTTATTTTGAAATTGTTCAGATTTTTTTACAATCTGTGCATTAATTCAACGGATCAAGTGTGTCTTTGTGTGAGAGAGAAGGAAGTAGTATTCCTATAAAAAATTATAATATTGCAGTGCAAGTAATTTTTTAGATTAAGTTGTAATTAAGGTGAAAATAAATTTGATTCAGTTACATTAAAGGAAATTATTGTTGTGATTCTGTCATAAATGGTGTCATCAACGCGGTAAGTGGGATGTATTAGTATTATGAAACGAGTTTCTTATGGTCAACAATTAATGCTGGATAATTAAAATGTCTAGATAAGGAGAATCCAAATTCAAAGCTGGAATGAGATTGATCTTTAAAGCATAAAATCTATTACTATATGTGTATATAATGTGCAATTTGATTAATGGGTTGGTGTGAATTTGAAAGTCAAGATGAAAAAATCAAATCAAAATAAAGGTGAATATTCTTGAATGTACCTTTTAAATTTCTAATAATAATATTATAATCAGCCTTTTTTGGCCTTGAATATTTTATATTTCTAACGTGTATTCAACGTCGGATAATGATAATACTGACCAATACATAGGGGTTGTTCGGTTTGCAAGATTGTATCCGGGATTAAATTTATAGTGTGTTTGGTTCATGAGATTTAACCCCACAACTCAATCTTAGATGGATAATCATGGGATAATTAATCATAACTAACCCCCTATAATTAAAATAATCTCAAGACTCAATCCTAGATTGTATCTTGATATTATTTTATCTTGCAAACCGAACATCACCTAGCATATGAGTTACTAGTCATATTTACTACTACTAATAAGTATAGTATTCATCCCACTATTGTGTAGACTCTTTGGACAATTTTTTCAGACATGTAAATTAAAAAATTAAATGTTTAGTGGATTAAATAAGGAGAGATTGAAGTAGAATACAAATATAAAATAAATAATTAAAGAATGGATAAAATATAAGATGAAATAATTTAAGAAATTAACGCTATTAATTGTTGTCCTAATGAAAAACTACTCATTATCATGAAGAAAGTACTTAATTACATGAATACAGAGGGAGCATAATTTTTGTTGTCCACTGGCTTTAAGAATAAGATAGACGAATTATAAATCTTCGTGTACACAACAGATGTGTATTTTAATATATGTAGCTTTATATTCTACGGAGTAGTACTATTTTTTTCACATAGCATGTATTAAATTTAATTTTAATACAACTAGGCACACGTGTAATTTTGAGAAGAAAATTAAATTATGAAATAGTAGTATTTGTTAACTAACCACGACGTTAATAAGGCAACATCAATGAAACAGACCGCCCTTCATCCACCTTCACTACATCTACCTAAATAAAGGCACCTACTAGTAAAATTCAAAATATCAAGTATTTTTAATCATGTTATTATTTTTTTCTGAAAATTAGAAAAAAAAAGTACGATGAAAGTGAAAGGAAAATGAAATATTGATATTTATTTCAAACTTTTACTAAATTCTAATTTTGCATTTTAGTTTTCAAATTTATGTGAAATTATACTTCCTCCTTGCTGACTAATTTCTATGACATAATCGAACGTCAATCAAAACAAAGTCTACACCAATTAAAATTATATTAGATTAAATATTTTTTTTACTTTGTTTAGGGTTCAAAGAGAATGGATAGTGGAAAACAGATGATTTAGGGCACTCCAAAATAATAATATTAAAAAACCTCAAATATTTTCATACTTTAAATATTTTAGGGATGGTTTCAGTTTTACTATTTCCAATGATTTTATAAGATAATTCTCAAAAAATTTATACTATTTTTATCACAGAATATTCTACACTAAAACGCATTTACATATATAGCATCAAATGAAAGATATCATAGTCATATTTTTATGTTGATTTTTTTAGAGACAATCTATGAATTTGCATAAGTTCTCATTTAATGTTACAGAAGTCCAATTTTACCTGACTTTATCAATTATGCTGGCCAAATAATTTGTTAGGAACAAGATAAATGAGCCTTTTAGGCCATCCACAACGCTGTTCCTATACCGTTCCTTAAACCACTATTTGAGGGCCCCACTGTACTTTTTTACTCCATTCCTTAACTAAGGAACGGAACCTGCAACCCTCCGTTCCTTAACCGTTCCTTAAATTACTATTCATTCAATTTCATTTTTTTTTTATTTCCAACCCAATTCAATTTAAATAAACACACTTTATTAAAAAACAAACACACTTTATTAAAAAACACACAACATTAAAAAAAAATTACAACTTAAACTTAAAAAAATAAAAAGCACACAATTAAAATCCTAAAAAAATAAAAGTACACAACTTTAATAATTTCATCCGCCAAAATTTGATTTGAGATGAAAATTGGGGTGGAAATAGAGAGGAATAGATGTGTGTTTGTGATTGAAATGAGTATGAAATAGGAGTATTTATAGAGTAAATAAATAAAATAAAAATAAAAAAAAAATAAAAAACGGATATAAAAAAACGGTCTCATTACCGTTGCAAAAAAAAAAATTTTTTATTAAATTCGAATTTTAAAAAAAATTTAATTATTGCGTCACCGGACGAAGCCCACTCGTGGGCCAGCGAGTGGGCTTCACGCGTCGAATGGGAGGCCGCCACGTCGCCTCGGCGCGTGGCGGAACGTTCCGTTCCACGTTCCTCTGGAACGGAACGCGGCACGGCATAGGAATGGCGACGGCACGGAACGGCGACGGAACGCACCCCGCAACGCATGCCGCCGCGGAACCGTTCCGCCGGAACGGCATAGGAACCGCAACGGCACAGCGTTGCGGGTGCCCTTATGGGTTTGCCACGTGTTTGATAAGTATGTTAATTTTTTGAGTGATCTTTGTTATGTATCTAGCCCGCCAAAAAATGTAGTAGTACTACTCCCTTTATCCACTATTAAATATCTTATTTTTTCATTTTCGTCCGTCCACCAATAAATGTCCCATTTCATTTTTACTAGATTTGGTAAATGAACTATACATTCCATTAACTCATTTCACTCACATTTTATTATAAAAGCAATATATAGAAGTAGACCTCAAATTCCACTAACTTTTCTACACACTTTACTACATACAGTTAAACAATTTCTTAAAACCCGTGCCGATCAAATATGAGACTTTCAATCACGGACGGAGGGAGTATTATACCATGAAAAATTAGCCCACCATTTTCGTGGGTTAGAATACTTGCCTCATGGGTTGGATCTAAACAGTAGGAGGAATTCCAATTAGAGCATTAGCAATGGGGCGCTCTAAGGCGCGCCCTATGGCGCGCCACGTCAGCAGTTTTATCCTCCTATCTCCCCACCTGCAGTGGGGCGCCCTAAGGTGCGCCCTATGGCGCGCCACATCATCATTTTATTGTTTTGTTTAATTAATTTAACTGTTTTCAAATAACAAGTAACGAGTAAATAAAAAATGGTCTAAATAACAAACGGCGAAGTTTTAATAAAAAAAGTTACATCATTGAACTAATAAAAAAAAAACTAAGTCGGACCAATTCCCAACTTCCGACGCAGCTCATCAAGTAACGCCCGGAGATATTCGGCTTCGTCGGGGTCGGTACACTTCTTGAGGGCCTTGTGCGTCTGCAACATCGTCCTTGCCATCGACGCTGTTGCTAACGACTCAAACGCGGTGGTCGTCTGAGTCGGGAGCTCTACCGGGACCGGAGCTTGGGTTGCAGCGGTCGACGATGAGGTCGCGGTCGCCTTCCCCTTGGCCTTCGCAGCCTTGACGCCGGGAGGACTCCGGAAGGACACCGGTGTGCCGGAACTCCCTTCATCCACATACGTCCGGTTGAGGTTAACCGGGTGACTGCCGCTGCTCGTGTAGTCACCAACTTCGGTGACCTTCGTCCTCTTCGGCGCACCAGTGTGCAGAATTCCACCTTGGAACTTCTGCTTCTCCCTCAAGAGCGCCCAGATGGCCTCGTGCTTGAAATCGCCGAACATCGACCGGTACGATAACATCGCTTTAGTGCGCACGTCGCTCGCGCTCTCGCCACTCACCTGTGACCGCGTGAACTTCTCGAACTCCGCCGCGTACAAGTTCACTTGATTCTTGACTTGATCCCAGTGCTTGCGGAGTTGCTCACGCTTGCGCTTGTACGCGGTCGGCGGCTTGACCGAATTGTAGAGGTCCGCGATGCGTTCCCAGTACGCGATCTGTCGCTGGTTGTTCGCGAATATCGGATCTTCCGATATATCTACCCAACACCGGGCCAAAGTGAGAGTTTCGTCGTCGTTGTAGTTCGTACGGCCGAGGGCGTACTCATCGCAATCACTGGGAGGCGGCAACTTCTGCGCCCGCTGCCGGTTCCGCTTCTTTCTGGCTGGGGCGAAAGCGGTCGCGGCGGGGTCGGGATCGGCCGCTGCGGTTGGGCTGTGCGGAGACGGCTCCATGTCAGACAACCCATACGATTCCGTACTGAAATCGGGACCGTAATGGGTGTTGGTGTCGAACGAACGATAATCACCGGGTTCTATACCCGGCCAATGCGCCCCTGCGCTAAACGTAGGACTATTGGAGCTTGAATCCATTTCGTAGTAATTATGTAAATGTAAGTTTCGAAAATGAAATCGCGTGAAATAAAATGTTACAAATGAACGGTATTTATAAAAAAATGAAAACGCGTGCCATCGTCCGCGGTCGATCGTCCGCGACCTCCACAATGGGGCGGACGATGGCCATCGTCCGCGACAGCCGCAATGGGGCGGACGATGGCGAGGACGATGGCCATCGTCCGCGCTATCCTCCGCGACCGAAGTATAGGGCGCGACTATCGTCCGCGCCCTATGGTGCGCACCCGCAATGGGTGCGGACGATGGATGGCGCGGACGATGCGTGCCATCGGACATGCCATCGTCCGCCCATTGCGGATGCTCTTAATGCCCAACCCACTATATTAACCAAAGTGATTAGTACGGAGGTCATTTTTGTCCACAAAATATATAACATGTTTTTCTATTTTTTACACCAAACGTGGATTCATAATAAAATGAATTTTTAACTAAGTTATCAAATACGTCAATAAGATATCTAATTAGCACAAATCATGATACACGTCATGAGTATTATTCCACCTAGCCGAAACATAGTTAGACTACCAAACG
The DNA here is from genome assembly GCF_004379255.2 of Salvia splendens. Classification (NCBI taxonomy): domain Eukaryota; kingdom Viridiplantae; phylum Streptophyta; class Magnoliopsida; order Lamiales; family Lamiaceae; genus Salvia; species Salvia splendens. Next base: position 14,154,432 of record NC_056033.1, read on the forward strand.
TGCCCGTTCAATTATTATTATGAAAAACTCATTGAAATGTTAGAAAGTTGAATCATCTTCAATTAGTAATGACTTTTAGCATATGATTAAAATTTCCCTTTTGAGGTGGATATATATTCATCTTTATAATTTGTTGTATTCAATTATATAAGTAGCTAAATGTTTAATATTCGTCTTGTCTTTCCACATTTAACGCTAATTTTTACAATCACTTGTCATCCCACAAGAGCATGCATTCTTTTATTTTTAGTCCGTCTTATAAGAACATGTATTTTCTAATTTTGAAAACTCTTTTCTCCCTTCTCCCTAATGAGGTGAGATCATTCTTCACTAATAATAATTTAATTACATTTTCTTTCTATTCTCTCATTTTACTAATTGTGTATTAAGACTCGTGTTCAATCAAAAGTGTATATTCGTGTGGAACGAAGGAGCATATATTTAGCCAAACATTCTGAATTGAAAAGGGGAATGCATATCTGGATGAAACATATGGACGATGTTGAATCATGCATAGGTAAAATTTGAAATGTTGTCTCTCCTAAAAAAAAGTTACTAGTAGTAAAATTGTTTAATTCAAAGGTGGAAATAAAGTTACTCCAAAAATAATGCCACATCATCCGTAGCCACAACTGTTGCCACAGAAATTCCAACTAACTGTGAATTAAGGCAACCTGAAAGGGCATTTAGGTAATTTGGGCAATTCCTACTCTCTACTTTCCACATGTCACCCTCTTCGTCTCAGAGCCAGAAAAGCCATGAACAATATGACGCCGTCGTAGTAATCAATCGCATCGGAAAATCGGTATAACTAGGGTTTATTCCATACTTGATGGATGCGCCGGTCGCCTCCAGCGGTGGCGGGGGAACCAATGGCAATCTCGACGAACAAATCGCGCAGCTCGTGCAGTGCAAACACTTATCCGAACCTGAGGTATTTATTCCTGCCCTTATTGATATTCTTCTCCATGATTCTTCTTGAATTCTTAGGTTTTCGGTTGAAATGTTGGATTTTTATGGAAGTCGAATTTATTGAGCCGCATGGTGGATTTGATCCACTATCTCTGACGTTAGATTCATTTGGGGGAATTTAAGGTGTGGAATATTTGAGCTGATTCTTTAGGTTCACAGAATCTTATATTGTAAATTACGGCTATGTGGCTCACTGCATTCGATTCAAAATTCAATCCCTTCACCGTAGTTTCGTTTTTATCCTGAGTTTGAAAGAATTTTAAGAAAGTTGAGGTATTCCAGGATGTGTTTTGGGTATCTGCTTTTGTTGCATGCTTTTTGTTGGAATGGTATTCTGTTGTGTTTAAAGATGGAAGAAAATATCTCTGTCTGGCGAGAATGACTGTATAAACAGGTTATTTTGGATAAAAGATGAGAACCTACATTACTGAATATTGTTTTTTTACAAAGAAATACGTATTTGTTAATTCTTGTGTGAGTATACAAACGCGGCTAACACACCGCACCTTACTTGGTCAACTTGTTTTTGGTGTCTAGCTGCTGCTGTGTGGAAGTGATTAACTTATTTGTTATACTATTTTTTTATGTGAAAACACTTATAGTCTTCCCAATATATTTACATTTTGTTTTGTTTTATTTTAAGATTTCCCTACTTTTAACTAGTACTATTATATATTCTTATGCTAAATGCAATTTAGATTAATACATACAGCGAGGCTTGTATAGGTTCTTCCATGTTAATGAGGTCCTTACCTGCGGTCTCCTCTGATTTTACTAGGTAAGGGTGTTATGTGGCAAGGTCAAGGAGATCCTGATGCAAGAGAGCAATGTGCAGGTATTCCTCCATATACTCTGACGTTACTGAGTATACAAATGCGGTTGTTGGTTGGAATCATTAATTTTTTTTTATTCTTTTCTGTACCTAGGGAGTTGTAGTTGTCTTGTTGTAAATTAACCTTTAATGCTCATTTGATCAATTTTTATCCCTTGCAGCCTGTTAAAAGCCCCGTTACTATATGTGGTGATATTCATGGTCAGTTCCATGATCTTGCTGAGCTTTTCCGGATTGGTGGGAAGGTATATACTTAAATCCCTTGCTGTGCTTATCCTATTTGGTCTCTATGATTTCGCTTCAGTGGATTCATATGTTTATCAATGTTTTCCACATTTTTGGCAGTGTCCGGATACAAATATTTGTTTATGGGAGATTATGTTGATCGAGGATACTATTCAGTGGAAACAGTGTCGGTTAGTTAATTCGTTTTATTTAAGTTTCCTAAATGCTAATCAATCATATAATTTCTCTTACTTGTCCAAATTATGCAATACTCTCTTGTGTTGTCTTCTAAGTATGATCTGTCTCTGATGTTATGTCCCTTATATGAAGAGAGATATTGCTCTTAAACAAACTCCACCAACATATTGAGATCTTAAAGCATGGAATAGAGAAATTAGACTGTTTTAATTGTGAAGCAAAGGGTTTCTGCTGGATTCCTTTTGTTACAAGAAGTGAATATGTTGTTTTACAGGATTAATATCAGCGATTTGAACCCTTTTGTAGCATCACTAGCACAATGGTAGAGACATCATAACCTTGGTTGTATGTATGTGAAAAAGGACCTCAGGGCTCAGATGGGGGGAGGCGGTTATGGTGGACTAAAATGGAAATTCTTAGATTACTGTTGTACTTATTTAGTGTGCGAAACTCTAGTGTCTTACATGTGTACTATATCTAACAGGTATCTATCCAAAGTGTCTGATATTAATCACCTTAGTTGTACATTGCTAGAATTTCCTGATTATATATTTACTGCCAGGAATTAGGATGCATGAGTTTAAATTTAATTTGAAATGTACATATATTTATTGCAGCTCTTGGTGGCTTTGAAAGTGCGTTATCCTCAAAGGATCACTATTCTACGTGGAAATCATGAAAGCCGTCAGGTAAACTTGTATATACGATGAAGGACCCAACATCTTGGTCACCAAAGTGCACCCAAGACATGGAATTTCATTAGCTACATTTCTAGTTACTCATCAGATTTTCTAGATCAAATGACTGTTTATTCTTAGTAAATTATATCTGTTAATAGTTTCTTGAATTCAATTTTACTCGGTGGTTCCTAAATAATCCTCCAATTCTTAGTGCTAAAATGAGTTATCTGTATTTTGCAGATTACTCAGGTTTATGGTTTTTATGATGAATGCCTACGGAAGCAAGTTCTTTGAGTTTCTTCTATAGACTATCTTTATGAACCATAGGAAAAAGAATTACAGTCAAAGTGTTAGCATGCACTATCACCCATATTGAAATGCCTATGCTATTTGATGTAAGCTTCTATGTTAATTTTGTTCTATTGTGATTTGTGAAGATATGGAAGCGCCAATATGTGGAAGACCTTCACAGATTTATTTGATTTTTTCCCTCTTACTGCACTGGTTAGTATATTTGTTAAGGATGGTGATACATCACTGCTTTTGAAGTCTTAATAACCTCCTCTTCCATGTCCTCACAAATTGACTGAAATATGCCATTTTATTCTTTCTTTTAGGTTGAGTCAGAAATCTTTTGTCTCCATGGTGGATTGTCGCCATCCATAGAAACTCTTGATAATATCCGTAATTTCGATCGTGTTCAAGAAGTTCCTCATGAAGGGCCTATGTGTGACCTTTTGTGGTCTGATCCTGATGATCGATGTGGTTGGGGTATCTCTCCTAGGGGAGCTGGATACACATTTGGCCAAGTATTTATCATTTGTTTGTTGCTCATCCTCCAGAATTTTGTTCATGTGAAGAATTAAGTAAAATACTACCTTCATGTTTATTGAGCAGGACATATCAGAGCAATTTAACCATAGGAACAACTTGAAGCTTATTGCTAGAGCTCACCAGCTGGTTATGGAGGGATTTAACTGGGCACATGTAATTATATGAACTTCTTAACTGCTATGTTCTTAATAACAACCTGATTGATAGCTTTGGTTGCTTGCTTGTAGGATCAAAAGGTTGTTACAATCTTTAGTGCACCTAATTATTGTTACCGCTGTGGAAACATGGCATCTATTCTTGAAGTTGATGACTGCAAGGGTCATACTTTCCTCCAGGTCTCTCTTATCTCTCTCTCATGTAGTGTGTGTACCTACTACCTACCTTTTCACCTCGTGTCTGGCATTGTTGAACATGAGACTTTAGCCTCTATTGAGTTTCACTTATTGAATTACAGTTTGAGCCAGCTCCCAGACATGGTGAGCCAGATGTAACTCGAAGAACACCAGATTACTTTCTCTGAAGTAGCTGGAGGGGCTGCCGAGTTGTGCAAGGCGGATGTCTGCTAGCTGTTTTGTGTGTCCATAGCTGCCCATAATTTTAGAAAAATATACTGCAAGTATCGATCATCAGGTAGTAAGAAAGCTTAACAAAACAGAAGTCTGGCGCTGCTTTCTTTGTTTCAGCTGTTACTATGGGACATACTGCAAAAGAAGAGGCAGTGGAGCTGGCTATGCTTTCCATTCGCGTACACTACTGATGCAAAAATGTGGAATTTTCTTCCACTTTCCCGTTTTTCCATTTTTTTGTTTACATATGTTGTATGAGATACATTAATTTTTTTTTTCTCCAATACTTGTCTTGTCGTTTGAGAAAATACAAAAGGTTGTAGAGGAGAGAGTTTTATAAGTTGTTAAATATTTCTAGAGGATGCTGTTAATTTTTTTTGTGGCCTTGTATTGGTCCTATTTTTGTATTAATGAAAGGCTGTTTGATCCCTATGTTCTGCTTCAAGAGGTTGAACTTCATATTGCGGTCGACTAAATCCGTGCCCACTGTTTGCTGGAACAGGTTGTTGCAAGAGAAAGGTTGTGGGAATTCTATACAACTTGTGTGTGTGAAAATGGAGGGAGTGTAGTAGTTGGAGCTGGACAGCTGATTAAAGAAAGGATATAGGTTTGTGGGTTAACTGATAAATACCAGAGATAGGCAGAGAAAATGGAGGGTGGTTGGAGATGGACAGCGGATTAAAAAATCCATTTAGTTACACTGATTTACTGTTAAATACCAGATATTTGCAGAAACATGGTGCTTCAAATCTGATTAATGCATTGATTGGTGGTTTATCCAAAATAATTAGCACCTTTTAAATTTATCGCATGCCAACTTGCGAGAATCTTTTATCAGAAAAATTATTAGTGTCTAGTTATCTCTTTAATGGAGTGCTTTTATGTCTCATGTATCATTAAAGCTATTCAATGCTCTAACTGCATGCAATGTCGTATAAATAAAGACATACGGAGTATTAATTTATTACTACTAGTATGTATTTACACAATTTATTGGCACTATTTGTTTACAAATTTTAAATTGGGGATTGGAAAATACTATCATGAGCTAGGTAATAAGAACTGTGATTGAATTTCTGTCTAAGATAAGAAATACTCCAGTAGAGTAATAACCTAGGTTTAAGAATGATCTATTTTATAGTAGTATATAAAGGAGTCGTTTGGTTACTAAGGCGGTAATGTTTATAAACCGGGTATCTTTGGGTGTATAATCTGTGGAAGTCGTGACTACTCACAATGCGGCCGTTTGGTTGAATATAGGTCCAATTACAAACAAGGCCAATTCCCTCATTTGGTTGACCGTATTCAAAGAGATTGTATACTTGTGATCCCTTTTTTGCCCCTAGGGTTGCAGAGGAATTTCAGGATTGCAGTCTAATAAAACCGCGAACCCCTTTGTGAATTTTGTCATTCGCGCGGTGTTTCTCGGAGCAGCCTCCCACTGTAAAGCGGCGACTACTGCAAAATTCCTCTTATTTTGACGGGCTAAATCCCACACAAGTTAGATTATTCGACCGTTTGTCGCTCACTCCTTGATTGAAATCTGAGGGGATAAAATGATAGTTTCAAATGATAAAATGATACTTTTGTTTTAAAATGATAGTTTAGATTTTTTGGATGATAAAATGATACTTTTGCATTATAAAATGATAGTTTGAGGGGATAAAATGATAGTTTCAAATGGTAAAATGATACTTTTGTTTAATAATGATAGTTTTAGATTTTTTGGATGGGTTGGTTAACGTCCAATCCAACCCCCTCAACCCTCTCCAATGCTACCTATATAGATTATCGAATAGTAGTAATTATTTTATTGATGAAATTTTGAATAAGTTTACAATATTTGCAAAATTAATTTAACATTCGGCAGTATTATGAAGATCATATATCTAATTCAATTCAAAATTAAGGCCATAAGCTATATTTCATTAATGAGTTTGTGTAGTTGTTGACCTAATAACCACTAATACGGCGTATTTAGACGTTTAACACATCACTATATTACTGTATTCCGTATTAGATTATCATTTTATAAGGTAAAAGTATCATTTTATTGAACAAAAATGTCATTTTATACACCAAAAATACCTATCATTCTACCCGGCAAAAGTATCATTCTATAGGCTGAAAGTATCATTCTATCGGGAAAAGGTATCATTTTATCAGTTTTATGTCATTTTGTCACGTTAAAGTATCATTTTATCAGCTTATATGCAATTTCTCCAGCTAAACTATCATTTTTATAAGCTAACTGTCATTTTATCCGCTTAGATTATCATTTTATAAGGTAAAAGTATCATTTTATTAAACAAAAATATCATTTTATACACCAAAAATACCTATCATTCTATCGGCTGAAAGTATCATTCTATCGGGCAAAAGTATCATTTTATCAGTTTTATGTCATTTTGTCACGTTAAAGTATCATTTATCAGCTTATATGCAATTTCTCCAGCTAAACTATCATTTTTATAAGCTAACTGTCATTTTATCCGCTTAGATTATCATTTTATAAGGTAAAAGTATCATTTTATTAAACAAAAATATCATTTTATACACCAAAAATACCTATCATTCTATCGGCTGAAAGTATCATTCTATCGGCTGAAAGTATCATTCTATAGGCTGAAAGTATCATTCTATCGGGAAAAGGTATCATTTTATCAGTTTTACGTCATTTTGTCACGTTAAAGTATCATTTTTCAGCTTATATGCAATTTCTCCAGCTAAACTATCATTTTTATAAGCTAACTGTCATTTTATCCGCTTAGATTATCATTTTATAAGGTAAAAGTATCATTTTATTAAACAAAAATATCATTTTATACACCAAAAATACCTATCATTCTATCAGCTGAAAGTATCATTCTATGATTCTATCGGCTGAAAGTATCATTCTATAGGCTGAAAGTATCATTCTATCGGGAAAAGGTATCATTTTATCAGTTTTATGTCATTTTGTCACGTTAAAGTATCATTTATCAGCTTATATGCAATTTCTCCAGCTAAACTATCATTTTTATAAGCTAACTGTCATTTTATCCGCTTAGATTATCATTTTATAAGGTAAAAGTATCATTTTATTAAACAAAAATATCATTTTATACACCAAAAATATCTATCATTCTATCGGCTGAAAGTATCATTCTATAGGCTGAAAGTATCATTCTATCGGGAAAAGGTATCACTTTATCAGTTTTATGTCATTTTGTCACGTTAAAGTATTATTTTTCAGCTTATATGCAATTTCTCCAGCTAAACTATCATTTTTATAAGCTAACTGTCATTTTATCCGCTTAGATTATCATTTTATAAGGTAAAAGTATCATTTTATTAAACAAAAATGTCATTTTATACACCAAAAATACCTATCATTCTATAGGCTGAAAGTATCATTCTACCGTCTGAAAGTATCATTCTATAGGCTGAAAGTATCATTTTATCAGTTTTATGTCATTTTATACACCAAAAATACCTATCATTCTTTGGTGAAAGGACTAAAAGAGAAATTATTTATTTAGAAATTGAATTTGATAATTTAAATTTGGTGTTGTATTCAAAATTAAATTTTATCTATTGTAGATCATGTAGGCAGCTAATATATTTGTCTAGATAAATAACAGTAGTTCAATGCAACATTAGCAAAAATAATTAGATATAAACAATCCAAATATGCTTGCTTTGAAACAAAGACTAATCCAAAAATACTAGCTCAAAAAGGCATGAGTTGTTACTAATAAGTTCAGGGAAGTCAGCTACATAAAATACGGCTAATAAGTTCATGGAGTAAAGGTTGATTAAAGTTCAAACTTGAAAATAAGCTCAAATGCAAACTAGAATAGTTTCCCTAACACAATCCCCAACAATAACAAACTTGAGCTCAAATGCAAAAATAAGCTCAAATGCAAACTTGAAAATAAGCTCAAATACGGCTAATAAGTTCATGGAGTGAAGGTTGATTAATAGTTTCCCTAACACAATCCCCAACAATTTGAGCTGCGAAGATTTCAAATTCGATTTGAAATGGGGATGGACAATTGGGGAAAAAGGGTGTTAAACAGGCACGCCGTTCGATGTCAGCTAATAAACTGCCGAAAAAATCCCGATTCCAACCAGTCGAATATTACATGAATAGTGCGGGCCTCAGAAGTTAAAAACGGGCCATGAACAATGTTGCTCAAGTAACCAAACAATGAGTATATTGCAGATAAAGATTATAATCTAGCTGAAACCTTACAACCAAACGACTCCAAAAGGTTTTATTATCAAGTACTACTATTCAGTTTGGGTTTGTTTGTTGACATTTAATACATGTACTTGCTTGACAAGCTGTTGTTTTGACTCAGCTCACTTGTTCCGCAAGCCTTTTCCTTAAGACCATCCACAATAGGCGCCCAGCCGAGCGCCGGCGCTGGGCGATTCGCTGGGCGGTCTATTGCAGCCGCCCAGCGGCTGAGTGGAGAGAGAAACCGCGCAGCGCTGGGCGGTTATGTGGCGCTGGGCGGTCGGCTGGGCGGTCCGTTCGGCGCTATTGCAGCGCCCGGATCGCCCAGCGCACCGCCTAGCGCGAAAAAATAAATTTTTTTTTTCGAAACACTATATATACGCGCTTTGTTCGTCATTTTCATTCGCACGACTTGTTTTAACGAGTACTCTCTCTATCTTAATTTCTGTTCAAGATCAACAACGCAAAATGAGTAATGCTGGTGGTAATAGTGATGGTAGCGGAGGGGATGCTGAGGAGTACGAACGTCGAATGGCCGAGGCGTTGGACGCCTATACGACCAACGCGATAAACCAATGGATGGAAAGGGCCTTGCAGCCGGCGATACCTCGACCTCCCCCAGTGGTCCACCGCCGCAGTGTGATTGATCGGGATCACGTAGCTGCACATCAGCGCCTATACGAAGACTACTTCGCACAGGAGCCTCGGTTCAACGCCAACCTTTTCAGGCGTCGTTTTAGGATGACCAGGAACCTGTTTATGCGTATTGTCAACGCTTTGGAGTCTCGATATCTGTATTTCCACTTCAGACACGATGCGTCTGGCAGACCCGGCCACACACCTATTCAAAAGTGCATTGTGGCAATCCGGCAGTTGGCCTACGGAGGCGCGGCAGACATGTGGGACGAGTATCTCCACATCGGTGAGACGACTGCCTTGCAATGTCTGAAGAATTTCTATCTGGGAGTGATAGAAGTATTCGGTGATCAGTATCTGCGAAAGCCTACCCCCGAAGACTGCCAAGATCTGTTGCGGATGCACGGGAGTCAGCATGGGTTCCCGGGTATGTTAGGCAGCATAGATTGTATGCATTGGGACTGGAAGAACTGTCCCGCAGCCTGGAAGGGGTTCTACACGTCCGGCTACAAGGGAAAGAATCCCACGATGATCCTGGAGGCCGTAGCTGATTACCGGCTTTGGATTTGGCACGCGTATTTTGGGATAGCTGGTTCGAACAACGACCTCAACGTCCTCAACTCGTCGCCACTTTTCAACGAGCAGTGTCAGGGCGTCGGTCCGGCCATCAGTTTTGTCGCCAACGGCAACCAACATGATATGGGCTACTACTTGGCGGATGGGATATACCATAGGTGGCTCGTCTTTGTGAAGACGATCCGATGCCCAGGAGATGCGAAGAAGGCCTACTTTGCGGCACGGCAGGAGTCGGCGCGCAAGGACGTGGAGCGCGCATTTGGTGTGCTCCAGTCTCGATGGGCGGCAATTAAGGGTCCAACGCGTTTGTGGGATGTCCAATGCATTGCTGATATCATGTACGCATGTATTATCATGCACAACATGATTGTCGAAGATGAAGGTGGCGAACTGACCAATTGGGTCAACGACGATAATGAAGCCGGTCCAAGCCACGGCGTGGCCGCCCCCAACGTACGGAGTGGGGTACCTCACGATGAAGCCGGCCTCTTACAAGCACACACCGACATGCGCCAAACGGCGGCTCATATTCGACTCCAAAAGGATTTAATTGAAGAGTTATGGGCACGGAGGATTGACCGCCATTAGTTTTTTTTAATTATGTACTTTTTTTTAATTAATGTACTTTTTATATTTTATTAATATTAGTGAATTTTCTCATTTTTGTGTCGTAAATTTAATTCCGTATATTGTGTGATTTTTAATTATTTCATTTTGTATGTATTTGTTAATAATGATGTGGATAGTATGTGGCTGGGCTATGGCTGAGCTATTGCTGGGCTATTTGCTTGTTTTGATGATGTGGCAGGAGGATTTTTAGTGCTGATGATGTGGCAGTGGCTGGGCTATGGCTGGGCTATTGCTGGGCTATTCCTATTGTGGATGGCCTAAACTCGTGCTGATAACTCTTTTTGTTGTCTTCTCAATTGTTAATGGTTGTTGGTTGGTGGTAGCACTAGAGTATCTACAGCCCTCTCTACACGTCCTTTCTTAGGCTATAACATTTGATTTACATTCCTTGTTTTACTTAAGATAATACTATATAACATGAAATTAATTTATTAAAAATATAAAAAATTACAAATATAAAAAAATTAAAATTTTAAAATATATTTATGCATAAAATAATCATTGATTAAGGAATTCCACCATTTTTTATTTATTAAAAATATAAAAAATTACAAATATAAAAAAATTAAAATTTTAAAATATATTTATGCATAAAATAATCATTAATTAAGGAATTCCACCATTTTTTTTATTAATTATAAAAACTATTAACCAAGAAAATCAATTTTCATCAACTACTATTAACCAAATAATACAGTTTAAAGAATCTACATGTTTTTTTATAAATAAAAAAAATGCTCAAGCCTTACAGGCGAGCCAGAAAATGTTACAGAGAACAAGGAAAAGCAAAAGCCAAGCAGCTAGAGCGACACACAAACCAAAAACAAAAAACAAGGCCGCCCAAGAAGAGTCCCAACAACAAACAAACAACTCACACAAGGATAAAGCTGTCAAACATGAAGACCATACCCCCATCAGTTCGAGCTATGTGTGCTGTCTTTGCCTGACCATCTCCTCAAATCATTTAGCTTTTTGTTACGAACAGCCCCCCACACCAGCGGAGACTGAGGAGATTGTTCAGAAGGAGCCGGTGACGTCGGGGGAAACGTTGGAGCCGACGCCACCAAGTGAAGAAGAGTCGGGGGAAGAAGAACTAGAGGAGCCGGAGGAGGAAGCAGCGCCGAAGGTGGTCGCAGGGGAAGGAATCTAAGTCCGAGGGAGCATCTCAAGCCTCCGGATCGCCTCCACGACTTCGTCGCCAAATAGGAGTGCTTGAGCCGTTTATTTTTGTTTTAGAGTCGAACTATTATTGTTATTTAATTATATGTTTTGTTTTATTTAATTGAGCGTTTTATAAGCTCCGTCGGGTTTTCTTTGTTGGTTCTTTCCTGATGTATAGGATTAGGTCGAACCAACCCTAGGGTCCTAGATATTATAAATAGGGCATTCATTAATTTCGTTACTCAATTATTGAAGAAATATTTTGCCCACCTTACTTGTGCAATACGCCTCAAACCCTAATCACTGCCGACGGAGAATTCTCTCCGCGCCAGTCGTGAGTGAAGCCGCCGACCCCTCTCTCGGGGCACCGGAAGTGTGTGTTGCGAGTATCATTTGACAGGTTTTCTTCGTTAAGAGAAGTGTGCTCTTAACATCTGGTGCTTTTCATCCTGAACTCATGGAGGATTTGTCTGACGCGCCCACCCAACCGGTCCTGACCGGTGATAAGGCTCATTTCATGCATCGGTTTAAGGGTAAAATATACGCTACTTGATCGGTTTATCGCGCAAAATAAGTGTTAAATGTGCAGGAATGCCGCTTGACCAAGGCAACATGGCCAAACTGATCAAGTGAGTACAAAAGGCAAAAAAAGCCGGATATCGGGGGAGTTGATCAAAGGGGGAGATCAAGCAGTTAGGAGGGGACCGCTGGCTTCTAGAAGAAGAACACGTGAAGAAATGAGCTGGATGGTGCGCAACATTCTGTTATCAAGGACAACGTTCTAGAAGGGGACACGTGCTGAAATATGAGACGCAAGGACGGAGCTGAGTCACGATTCTGTTGCTGAAAAGCGTAGTCATTCTAGAAGAAGAGCACGTATCAATCAATGAGTCGCTCGCTCTCAGTATGAGCGAATATTCTCTGCCAAGATCATTATCCAGCTGGATGTCGTGCCGGACCTATAAATAGAGGAGGTGCCACCACATAAAAAGGATCTGATCCTTTACTTTCCGTCTTAGTTTAGCTTAGTTCAGTTCTCTAGCTTAATCCAGTTTTCTAGATAGCTTAGCTTAGCATAGATAAAGTGTTGCTTAGCTTAGCATAGAAGAGGACACGTGCGGAAATATCAGACGCAAGGACGGAGCTGAGTCACGATTCTGTTGCTGAAAAGCGTAGTCATTCTAGAAGAAGAGCACGTAGCAATCAATGAGTCGCTTACTCTCAGCATGAGCGAATATTCCCTGCCAAGATCGTTATCCAGCTGGAGGTCGTGCCGGACCTATAAATAGAGGAGGTGCCACCACATAAAAAGGATCCGATCCTTTACTTTCCGTCTTAGTTTAGCTTAGTTCAGTTCTCTAGCTTAATCCAGTTTTCTAGATAGCTTAGCTTAGCATAGATAAAGTGTTGCTTAGTTAGAGAGGGCGATTGAAGAAGCGCTGCAGAATACTTGTTATCTGTCGGCGTATTCTTAAGTTTCTCGCCGAGGATCTTCTCGGTTTATTTGCTTTCTTATTTTCCGAAGTGCTAGTTTAGTTTAAATTTCACGCTGTACTGTTCTAGTTTAATCAAAGTTGTTTTCATTTTCATCCTCGCATTTACTGCTTTAGTTTCAGTTTCGTTACGATGTACTTGACCCAGTAGTTAAAGTTACCTTGATCAAGTTAGCAAGTTTAATTCTACCTAGAGTAAAATCAGTAGTTAAAAACTCCCAAGTTAAAGCGTGGCAGCAGCCAACCCCTGTTCACTATTCACACACTTGATACACCAACTTCTCTGTGGGATCGACCCCGAACTTGCCGCTTTACTGTTAAAGTAGTGTAAAATTGAGAGTTTATAAATTACGTTGGTAGGAAACGAGTGAGAGCGAGTTTGCATCGATCAAGTGGCAACGACATTTGCTAACTGATCCAATCGGTTCGGTTATCTTTAATATAACTTGGTCCGAATTCGCGCCCCTCTCGAGGTCCTTCCAAAATGGCGCCGTTGCCGGGGAAGCATGGTGTTATTTTATGTTTGTGCGTAGTGCGTTGGTGTATATAATTTTATTTCTCTCTTTTCTCATTTGTTTTTCCTGCTGTTGATGAGAAGGTACCACCGCGGCGGCCACTGGAATCACCCTCTTATATACAGAGGCGCTAACGCTCATTGGAGAGTCCAGGAAGTCGGCGTCGTCACCACTCGTTACAGAGCAGCATTAGAAGCAGCAGCAGCCGCTGAACAGAACACACAACCACCACCACCAGAACGAACAGAAGCAGAGATGGACCTCGTCGACAACGATTCTGGAATCAGTTCTCTGCACGCTCATGATGAGAAGGAGCCCACACATGCCATTGCTGCTACTCCTGGGATGCGGACCATCGCGATTAAGTCGGGAGTGCTGGCCGTTTTGTCCCACTTCTACGGTCTTTCGAAGGAGTGTCCGTACGCTTTTCTGGAGGAGTTCTGCCGATACTGTGATATTCATCCCGTGCTGGCTGGATCCACATCCGAAGATTACAGGCTCAAAGCTATTCCCTTCATTTTGAAGGGCGAAGCGGGTGTCTGGTTGTCTAGGCTGCCAGAAGGATCCATCAGGACATGGGCCGAGTTCCGCATGATATTTCTCGATCGTTTCTTTCCAGCATCGAAGACGAGTGCCCTGAAAAGAGAGATTACAGAAGCCAGACAGGAGTACGATGAGCCCCTCGGCCAGTACTTGGACAGATTCCAAGGTCTGCTTCAAGCATGCCCTAACCACAAGCTGGGGGAGCGAGAGATCTACTCGATCTTTTATGGCGGACTCACAATAGACAGCAAGAACGACCTCAACCTCGCAGCTCAAGGGGATTTCTCGAAAACCCCATTCAGCCAAGCCAAAAATATACTGGAGAGACTGATCGAGGCTAAGCGGTCGTATGAGACATCTCGAGGGCAGTATAGAAGAGGGGCAGTGCACGTAGCAGAGGCGCGCAATGATGAAAAGTTGGAGGCTCGATTTGACCAAATGGAGAAAAAGCTGCTTGAGGCAGTGGAGAAAGCCAGACCGCCTCCACCACCTGCACCGAAGGAGATCGTGGGAAGCAGAGAGATTCTCCATGGAAGAGCATCACTATTACTATTGCGAGTTTCCCCCTGAAGAGCATCACTATTACTATTGCGAGTTTCCCCCTGAAGTACAACCGCAGGCCCAAGTGAATGCCATTGGCCACTGGAACGCAAATGACAACTGGATCCAGGGGAAGCAGAGAGATGCTCCATGGAAGGACCACCCAAACTTTAGGTGGACCGATCAGAATCAAAGCCAACCACCCTCGGCACAGCAGATACAACCCTCTGACGGGCAGCCCAAGTGGCCTGCTCGAATCCAGGATAGGCCAAACACTGGAGGGAACAGAATGCAGGGAGGACAGGTAGGGTGGTCAAGTGAACCTCAAGGGAACTAGTCAAGTGGATGACAGTCTAACTGGTCAAGCCGACAACAGGAAGGAGAATGGGGGTACCAACACCTACTCCAGTTGACGGGAGTAGGTGCGTCGAGCAGTCAGCTGTCTCCATCCTCCGAGGGCCCGGTTATCCGAGAACAACCCGCCACTCGATTCGCTCCGATTCGAGTGTCTAATGCTGAGAAGTCGGAGCATTCAAGGAAGGGGTTGTGTTGGCATTGTCCGGAGAAGTACTTGTCGGGACATGTGTGTGCAGTGAAGTTATTGTGCTATGTTGGGGATGATGATGATGAGGAGACGGAAGGTCACCCCGAGGTGCAGCAGTTGGATGACCAGGTGATCACCGTGGATCTCTCCCATTTACATGCTTTGTCGGGAAATAGCAGATCCAAGTCGTTCTGGGTAGTGGGTAATATTGGTTCGGTGGAGGTGGATATCTTAATCGACCCGGGTAGCTCCCACGATTTCCTCCACCCCCGCGTGGCTGAACGTTTGAAATTATCTCTGACTCCGATCCGCCTATTTTGGGTGTATGTCGGTAACGGGGCGTCACTGGTTTGCTCCCACGTTTCCCGTCGTACGAAGCTGAATATGCATGGTGCGTGTTTTCTGGTCGACCTCTACATTTTGGACATCCATGGTCTAGACATTATTTTGGGTATGGCTTGGCTGGAATCTTTGTGGAGAGTGCACGCCGATTTTGTGGGTAAGACTTTGGAGTTTGAGAAGGATGACATGATGGTTGTGCTGTGGGGCATCCTGCCGAGTCCTAAGCAGATTTCTTTGCAGTAGCCGGCACTCATCGCCTCGCACTCGCCGGCTTATGAACTCTACGAGATAGTTCCCTTGGAGGTTGAAGAAGGGGCGGGACGGCTGATGTCGGCAGAGGCCGAGCCTTCATTTCCTCCGGATCTGCCGGCACCGATTCAGCAAGTACTGTAGGCCCACACGGCCGTGTTCGACCTTCCAGCGAGCATGCCATCGCACTGGGTCTTCGACCACAAAATCCATTCACTACCCAACACAAAACCGGTGGATGTCAGGCCGTACCGGTATCCTTATTTTCAGAAAAATGAGATTGAATGCCAGGTACTGGAGATGTTGGAGCAAGGGATTATTTAGAGAAGTCAGAGCTCGTTTTCTTCTCCAGTACTGCTGATTCGCAAGAAGGACGACTCTTTTCGCTTCTGCATTGATTACCGAGCATTGAATCTAGCCACGGTGCCAGATCACTTTCCTATTCCCACCGCAGTCGAATTATTTGATGAACTGGGGCAGGCGATTTTCTGCACAAATCTAGATCTGCGCTCAGGATACCACCAGATACGGATGCATGAGGCGGATATTTTTAAGATGACTTTCATAACACATGATGGCCATTTCAAGTTCTTGGTCATGCCGTTTGGGCTCACAAATGCTCCATCCACATCCCAGGCTGCCATGAATAATATTTTCCAACCCATACTGCGGAAGTGCGTCATTGTGTTCTTCGATGATATTTTGGTGTATAGTCCGACGATGGAAGCTCACTGCTAGCACTTGACGGAGGTGTTATCCTTACTGAAGAAACATCAAATTTTTGTGAAGCAGGCAAAATGTTCATTCTGTAGCACGACTGTGGAATATCTTGGTCATTTGATTAGTGGGGGTCTTCTCAAGGCAGATCCTGCAAAGATTGAGGCCATGACGGCTTGGCCCTGCCAAAAAATGTGAAACAATTGTGGGGTTTTCTGGGAAGGCTATTATCGCCGCTTTGTGGCCAATTATGCAATGATTGCAGCTCCATTGACGGATTTGATAAAAAAGGATTCATTTGCCTGGTCACCTGCTGCAGAGGACGCCTTCGTGGCGTTGAAAGCTGCTATGACAACTGCACCGGTGTTGAGCTTGCCGAACTTCAATAAGACCTTTGTGGTGGAAACGGATGCATCAGATACAAGAATTGGGGCGATATTGGTACAGGACGCGCATCCTATAACATTTTTTAGTTGAAAATTGGGGCCTCGCCGTCGCGTGGCATCGACGTATCACAAAGAGCTATTTGCTATTGTGGAGGCAGTGCAGAAATGGCATCAATACCTTTTGGGTAGGGAGTTTATGACCAGGAGCGACCAGAAGAGCTTGAAAGAGTTGCTCCAGAAGGTGGTGCAAACCCCCGATCAGCAGCTATATGTGAGAAAATTAATGGGTTATAAGTTTCGGATTGAATATAAGAAGGGAATTACTAATCGGGCGGCGGATGCTCTTTCGCGCCGGGAGGAGGTTGACTCGACCCCAAAACTAGAGTTAGCAGGGGACCTATCAGATGCGGGTCTGGCGGCCCGATTCTCACTGCCGTAGCGCACCCCATACCAAAATTACTTGATGTGCTGCGCGCCGAAACCGCATGTCGCCCAGAATTGCAAGAGCTGGTGGGAAAAATTAAGGAGGGCAACACCCCTGCTCATCTGTCCTTTACATATGGTTTGATCTATTTCAACTTCCGGGTCTTGGTCAGCCCGTCATGATCCATGAAGAAGTTGCTTCTTGAGGAGCACCATTGCTCTTCCATGCCCGGCCACCCTGGGCATGAGCGAACCTTTCGCCTGCTCTCTGCAGGGTTCTACTGGCCTAAGATGAGGAAAGAGGTCAAGGATTTTGTGGATGCTTGTGTTTTCTGCCAAGCAACGGAGTATTCCACGCAGAAGTCGGTCGGCTTATTGCAGCCACTACCGGTTCCTTCCCAAGTGTGGGACGACATATCTATGAATTTCATCATTGGCTTGCCACAGCCAATGGGTTATACAGTTATTATGGTGGTGGTGGATCTCTTGTCCAAGTATGCACATTTTGCGGCTCTGCCAACCCGCTTTGACGCGCTCCGAGTGGCCCACCTATTCGTCAACACCGTGGTCCGTCACCATGGATTTCCTAAGACGTTGGTGTCTGACAGGGACTCAGTCTTTTTAAATGTTGTCTGGGTAGAGATGTTGAGGTTGAGTGGTACAAAGTTAAATTTTACTACCGCCTACCACCCACAATCCGACAGCCAAACGGAGATCAGGAACAAGGGATTGGAGCAGTATTTGCGAGAATTCACCGCTGACAGACCGTCTACCTGGTCAAAATTCCTACCTAGGGCAGAACTCGCCTTGAATTGTTTCCACCACGCAGGCCACGGGACGTCCCCGTTTCGCGCTTTGTACGTCCGGGAACCTCCCCTGCTGGTGGCAGCGCCGCCGTCGGCAAAGACCCCACCAAATGTAACCGAACTAATCCGGCAGTGCGGGGCACTTCTAGTCGAGCTGCGACAGAATTTGGAGGGTGCGCAACAGCGTATGACTGCTACGACAAATAAACATCATCGACACATTGATTTTGAAATGGGAGACTTTGTTTGGTTGAAGCTGCAACCTTACCGACAACACTCCGTCACCAAGCCCATTTTTGCAAAGCTAGAAAAATGCTTTTACGGTCATTTCAAAATCCTGCAGCGGATTGGACTAGTAGCATACAAATTGCGCCTTCCGGAGGAGCGTAAAATCTACAATGTCTTTCATGTTAGTCTGCTCAGGGCGTTTGTGGCGGGTGATGAGTCAGTGGATCTCCCTACCAATTTCAAGGGGACCGACCGATTGCTTATCCTGTGGCTATTCTGGACTCACAGGTTATGTGGTATAATGTGAAGGTAGTGGAACATGTTCTCGTGTGTTGTTATGATGGAACAGAGTCGCCGTCGTGGGAGTCGCTATCAGAAGTTTGCAAGCGTTTCCCTAACCTCCCCCTTGAGGACAAGGAGGTTTCTAAGGGGAGGGGAGTTGTTACGAACAGCTCCCACACACGAGCGGAGACTGAGGAGATCGTTCAGAAGGAGCCGGTGACGTCGGGGAAAACGTTGGAGCCGATGCTACCAAGTGAAGAAGAGTCGGGGGAAGAAGAGATGGAGGAGCCGGAGGAGGAAACAGTGCCGAAGGTGGTCGCGGAGGGAAGGAAGCTACGTCCGAGGGAGCATCTCAAGCCTCTGGATCACCTCCACGACTTCGTCGCCAAATAGGAGTGCTTGAGCCATTTATTTTTGTTTTAGAGTCGAACTATTATTGTTATTTAATTATATGTTTTGTTTTATTTAATTGAGCGTTTTATAAGCTCCGTCGGGTTTTCTTTGTTGGTTCTTTCCCGATGTATAGGATTAGGTCGAATCAACCCTAGGGTCCTAGATATTATAGATAGGGCATTCATTAATTTCATTACTCAATTAATGAAGAAATATTTTGCCCACATTACTTGTGCAATATGCCTCAAACCCTAATCACTGCCGACGGAGAATTCTCTCCGCGCTAGTCGTGAGTGAAGGCGCTGACCCCTCTCTCGGGGCGCCGGAAGTGTGTGTTGCGAGTGTAATTTGACAGGTTTTCTTCATTAAGAGAAGTGTGCTCCAACCCCGAGTCCACAAGCCAAGCTGCCAGAAAAAGTTTCCTTTTTTTCAAAATCCCAGGTCAGAATCAAGCCTTGAAAGACCACCTTGTTCCGGATATTCCAAATGGACCATGTAATGACATAGAACAGTGACATCCAAATCTTCCCGTCGAACATAACAAAAGGCGCCCCATTCCAAGAGAGAAGACTTGCCTTTGCTTGGTTTGGGAGACAGTAAGAAAAGTTCCATTGAAGATAACAGTTGTAACGCCCCACTTTTTGAACCCTAATTTTCGAACCCTTAAATTTTTGCATTAAATGTTTTAATGCCGTGAAATATGTGGATTAATTGACGAGTGAATTAATTACTTGATTTCTATGTGACCTAATTGTGCTTTGGAGTTGAGTTTTGGTTTGAATAGTCAACATTGTTGGAGAAATGACGTGGCCATTGAATGGTCAATATCGTTGAAGACGTGACGAGAATGTGGAATAGTCAATCTTAACGCCCCACTTTTTGAACCCTAATTTTCGAACCCTAAAATTTTTGCATTAAATGTTTCAATGCCGTGAAGTATGTGGATTAATTGACGAGTGAATTAATTGCTTGATTTCTATGTGACCGAATTGTGCTTTGGAGTTGAGTTTTGGTTTGAATAGTCAACATTGTTGGAGAAATGACGTGGCCATTGAATGGTCAATATCGTTGAAGACGTGACGAGAATGTGGAATAGTCAATCTTGTTGAATTATGACGTGACTGTTTGAATAATCAATGCAGGGTGAAATATATTGTGGTGAATTATTTTCTAAGGGCGAGTGAGATTAAATAGGATCATCAATAATTACCTTGCCCTTTTTATTTGAAATTTTCGACCACTATTATTTATTGGAGAGGAATTCTATTTTTTTCTGGATTTAATTATTTGTTGGGATAATTATCCTAATTAAATCCAAAACCCGATTATTCTTTATTTCTCCATGAGAACTTCGACCCCTACCTTATTCCTAGGGAGATTTCGAAATTCCCCTTATTTAAGGGAAGAATGAATTGTTTATTATATATTTTGATCCCTTATTTATTCCCTTCCATGAATAAATATAAATATTCTAGCAAATCTTACCATACCTAAGGAGATCTTGCCATATCCTATTTTTATTAGGATTTGAGTTTAATTCCTTGTGGGAGAAGGAATAAAATCGCATACTCCATATATTATTGGGAGTATTATTATTTTTATTCTGCTCAGTATTATTTTATTCTACTCCGTGAAATACCAAATTAAATCATAGGCAAATTAAATAGCCTAGATTTTGAATTCCTCCTAATTTTCTCTCCTAATTCACGCCAACTTCCATTCTTCCATATCTTTTCAAATCTTTAATTTATTTAATTAAATATTATAGCTTGCACTCTATAAATAATAGAGAAACCCTAAACCTAAATCAAAAACTACACGCCTCTCTCTCCCAAATTCACGCCTCTCACTTCTTCCACTCTCTCTCAGTTTTTCTTCTATTTTTCTCCATGAATTCTTCATCTTTTGAGAAGAATTTAAGTTGAAGCCTCAAGAATTTTTGAAGAATCAAGATTATACTTTGTTTCTACCGATCATTTCTATCAAGAAGAGGTATTTTTGTTTGATCTACCTTTCCTCATCCAATCGATTAATCGATGTTTCTTGATTCCCTCATGCATATAATGAGTGTAGGAATCGTAGATCTAAGAATTTAATCGGGTGGAAAGAATGATTTCATGAGAAAAGTGTGGATATGCGTTTAGGTATGTGTATGTGTAAGATGGTGGATGACTTGTTAGTGAATGATATGTGAATGTATGAGAACATGGTTGTGAGATCCTTTTGAAGCATGAATATATGTGTTTGGGTGAATGATAGATAAACCCTAATTCGAAATTGTGAAGCATGAAAACTGTGGCGTTTGGACAGTAGATTCCGATGTGTGTTTGACTGACCAAACAATCTTATTTTTGCACGAATTTTTAACTGAGTAAAATTTGAAATGTCCTCTGTGTCGTGTATAAATTTCAGCCTCTTTTGACGAAAGATGAAATTTTAATGAAATTTTGAAATCAACCGCGCAGTTCTGTCAGAATTTGTATTCTCGACCAGTGAGTTTCATTTTTATTTGACCGACCTAAACATGTGATTTTGATGTGAAATTTTAGCTGGATGACCTTTGATGTGTATACTGAGTTATGGTAAAATTTCAGCCCCAACAAAGGTCGAATGGATTTTTAATAATTTTTACAAAACGTCTGCGCAGTTCTGCCAGATTTCTGTTATGATTAAATAATACTTGTTGTCAAGTTTGAATGAAATACTTGATGCATGTGTGTCTAAAGAACGTATCTTATGGCGAGGTTATGTGTTATACGTGGATGTATACTATGGTGTGTTTCCTTATGTTGGTAAACGTTTGGGATGGGTGATTTAAGAAAACGATGAAAGGAATGATAGGACATGCATGTTTTTGAGTTAATGATTGAGACTGAATTGTGTTACACATAATTTAAAGGTGATAACTCGCGCTCTCAGCGTGATAGCAAAGGGAAGGAAGTACTTGAGATCTAAGCAGACGAGGTGGGCTTTCTTTTAAATAAGGACGAGGTCCTAAATATTTTTTTATCAATGGGAATGAAATTGTGTTTATCATGCCTTATTTGATTTTTAACGTGCATATCTGATATGGCTTTATGCCATTATTATCTAAATCGAATTCGGGTCCTCGTAGGGCCGCAAACCCTACTTGGACTAGTGTACACCTATGGTAGACTGTGTGCTAGCGTACGGGGTGACCGGTCTAGTGACTTGGTTTGTGGCCACATTCCATGTCATGTATTGGTAGATATGGCTAACGTCTATGGGAAAATGACTGATCAGTCGACTTTTACAATGAGAAATGATTTTGAGTGCCTCGGGCCTTTCTAAAGCTAAACCCCGATGGTTACTTATGTATGGCATGATAAATAATATTATTTTTGATAAAATGATTTCGGCATGAGCGCACTGAGTATTATTATAGTACTCAGCCCTGCATGTGTTTTCCTTATGTGCAGGTTGAGCGGAGACGAGCGGTTGGCGGTGTTGAGCAAATTAATTAATTTTATGAGACTGTCTTGAAACTCCGAGTGTCGTCGTGTCTTCACACATGACTTCACTTTTCTCTTGGATGCTTCCGCTAAAACATGATTTTCTTATCTTTTGGTTGATATTGAAACTATTGGATTACTGTTTTGGATTATTTTGAACCTTTCCCTTTTGACCTAAATTATGATAGTCACTCTTCATTGGTTTTTCTTCATTGCTAAAGCGTGACCTCTTTTCTTATACTTAATTGTTCATTAAATACTTTGGTCAAACCTCTTGATGAAACCCCAGCCTATTGTCCTTGTTGCATTTAAGTCCATTTAAGTCGCGATCGCCGCATTTATTCTACCCTAGAAGGGCGGTCGTGACAACAGTAGTACCACAAGCTGCTGGAGAATCTACATTAAAAAAAGAGATGATCGATGGTTTCACTTTCTTCTTTGCATAGCGCACACCTGTCATCACCAATCCCTTGTGCTCCATGCCTGAATAATCTTTCCTTTGTGTTGATTCTTCCATGGAGCAAAACCACAAATGCAATTATGCTCGTGGCGGAGCAATTTTCCTCCAAGCCAATCTTCCATCTTCCAAGGAAAGGTCTCTTGACTCCATTTGGCGATTGACCTGCAAAATAAATTTAGAGACCATAAAGGAAGAAGCATTGTCAAAAGCCCACACCCTCACATCCCTTGAGCTTTCTCTCATCCTCCAACGATTCAAGACATGCAGAAGATCTCCAACTAAGTCCTCTTCCCAGGAAAAAAGCTTTCTTCTCCCTTGGAACTTCCATGTCCATTCTCCTTGTTCCCATTCTCCAAAGTTCGCGACAACCTCCTCCTTTTGGGTAGATGAGCCAAACAATCTAGGGAACATTACCATAAGACTATCTTCTCCGACCCAAAAGTCTACCCAGAATCTCGCTTGTGCCCCGTTTCCCACCTTAACTCGAATTCATTTTCTCTCAACTTCCTGTGTCTCTTTGCTAAAATTCTCAAAGTTAGCGATTTGACACCAAAGACTGTTCATCCTCGCGTGGCTCGTAGTCCGGGGCCTCCCACTGTAATTATGATCATGATTTGAGTTGATGATTTCCTTCCATAACGTTTTTTGCTCGTCTGCGTATCTCCACCACCACTTGAAGAGTAAAGAAGCATTTTTAATGAAAATATCCCCCACCCCTAGACCTCCTTTATCCATTGGTTCTTGAATGACTTCCCTAGAGATCAGGTTGCCCCCTCTGTCGCCGTCTTTTTTCCCCAGAAAAAACTTCGTTGAAGTTGTATAATGCGCTCTGCCACTTTCTTAGGCATACAGAATATGCTTAGGTAGTACAAAGGAAGGTTATGGAGCACGGCTTTACCAAGGA
Organism: Salvia splendens; assembly: GCF_004379255.2. NCBI lineage: Eukaryota > Viridiplantae > Streptophyta > Magnoliopsida > Lamiales > Lamiaceae > Salvia > Salvia splendens. Next base: position 14,178,265 of record NC_056033.1, read on the forward strand.
CTAGTCTCCCAGCCCTCGAGAGGCTCCTTGCCTTCCATAATGCAAGTCTCCGCTCAACCTTTTCTATTATTGACTTCCAAGTTTGAGCTCTCCGTGGGTTCGACCCGAGAGGGATGCCTAGGTATTTGATAGGCAAATTTGCAACAACACAATTCAGGGAACATTAGTTTAAAGAATCTACACGTAAACTCTGGTTTACAAGAATTTGAAGAAAAAAGTAAAATAGTTTTTTTTTAAAAGATAATGAAATAATAGTATTACTATTTCTTAACGGGTTATCAACATCCAATCTGAAATTATCATGCGGATTTGACCCATAATTTCCTACGGAATTGTGTCGGATTATTGTATCATGTAAAAAATTGACAGTCCTATTTTGTACATCATCTAAATATTTGTTTTGATATTGTTGCTACATAAAGAATACGACTATTTAAATGGGACGTCCCCAAAAAAATATGAGTTGCTTATATTGTAACGGAAGGAGTAATTTTGATGTAAGAATGTGAGTTTGTTTTACTTAAACTTTGTAATTTATTAATTTTTACTATTTTAATTTTACTATTAACCTAGTAATTAATATTGTAAATATTCTCTCTTTCATTTAGAGTACCTGCAACGGTATTCTTTGTTTTACTTAAACTTTTTAATTTATAAATTTTTACTATTTTAATTTTACTATTAACCTAGCAATTAATATTGTAAATATTCTCTCTTTCATTTAGAGCACCTGCAACGGTGCTCTTATTAAGAGCACCCGCCGTGCCCACTGCTGTGTTCTTGCCGACATCACGACCTTGTTCTTAGCTAAGAGCACCGCAACCGACGTGGCATGCTCTAATTGACCGCTAGTTTATCATTTTTTTTTGTTTTTGAATTAAAAAAATCTGAAAAATTCAGATTTAATAAAAAAAAAAATTTCCTACTTCCCAATAAAATAAATTCATTTTTCCACACTTTTAATTTATTTTTTCATTATTTTTATCTCAAAATTCCCACTTTCATCTATATAAATACCTCCATTTCAACACAAAAAATCACACTATACCAAACATCTCGCTCAACCTCAATTTTTAGGATTTTAATTATGTAATTTTTAACTTTTAAGATTTTAATTATGTAATTTTTAATTTTTTAGTAATTTGTAATAGTATTTCGGTTATTTTTCATGCATTTTAATATTGTGAAAATGTTTTTAGTAATTGAAGTATTTAAATTGAATAATAGAATGGTGGGACCCTTGAGCATGCTCTTGCGGAAGAGAGATGTGAGTGTTGTGCTTTTGCAGAAGAATAGAGAGTAAAAAATGAATAAAAGTGGGTTCGGGCATGGATGCTTTTACTCCATCCGTCCCTGGAAAATAAGCACTATTTTCTTTTTAGACTATTTCTGAAAAGATTAAACTTTCTAATTTTGAAAATTTAGTTACAAACTAAAAGGTGGACTCTAATCTACATGTCTCCTACTTAACTGATTATGCATTAAAACTTATGCTCATTCAAATGTTCATATTTTTTAAGGATGGATGGAGTATTATTTTATTGTTCTATAGTTAATTTCATGGAGTATTTTATTTTATAGTCCATTAAACCATTGGTTCATACCTAAAAGCTAAAACCGAAGAATAGCAAGTAAATCTGCTTAATAGTTTATCGGGTCAGAATATGAACCCAAACTGTCGGTTCAAAGCCTCTCTAGTCGTGTAATTGGTTGACACTCAACACTCAAACAAACAAGCGTGTATATATGAGTGAGAATAAAACCAACAAGTTGAATTGGTCTACATTTTAGGGATACGCGTTTACGAGGTACACGACTTTTATGTATTTAACTCGGGACACAAAATTTCTATATATCCCCCTTGGCTTTTTTTTTTATAAAAAAATTTGGAAATTTTCAATAATAGTATTAGTAGTTCATACTGCCAGCCGTGTCACACGCCCCAATATATTTATGCAAATTTTTAGTTTGCTTTTAATTAGTTTCTTATTCTTGATAACCTAAACACGCTCTTCTTTGGCTATAGACAAAAATAAATCTAGTTAAATGTTTGTATTTGTACACTTGGCGTTCACATTATTTTTCCATTTGTAATGAAACTCCAACCCCATCTTCTTTTTCTATGGGAATAGATAAATACTTCTCATGCTACCTAAAATTAATACTACTACTACTACTATGGAGTATATTTTGTGAATATAGTATATTGTAAAATTAGTTATGTAATTCACTTTTTTTATTATACTACTATATGTTTCGGTTGCTTTTACAATCTTACCAATCAAACTAAATTGAAACAACATTAAATTAGAAATGGATACCTAAATTATATCAATCAAACCTACTACTACTACTAGTGTTCCCTCTTCATTTTTTTATTTCTTTTTCACTACCTGAATTTTAATGAAAAATAAATTATAGTGACATTTGTAGTGGACCTTGTATCTTCAAAATGCACTTCTGGCGAATCCCTATTGGATCTCTTTCAGTCTCTTTCTCTCTCACAAACACACATTATATACGTGTATAAATGTAGTAATCGCACTAAATGAATATAGTTTAGAGCTGCAGGTTTAGCAGAGTTGGCATTATGTAGGGCTGACAATTTTTAACACGACACGATAACACGACACGAAACGACACGAAATTAATGGGTTTGGGTCAGAGCTTATTGGGTTCGTGTCCTTATCGGGTCGACCCGTTAAGGACACGAAAATTTCGTGTCGTGTTCGTGTCGGGGTCGTGTTATCCGTTAACAATACGTGTTCGTGTCGTGTTCGTGTCGGGTTCGTGTTATCCGTTAACAAATAATATTTTAATATTATTAATTCTTATTATTTTCATTTTTCAATATTTATTAAATTGACTCTCATAGTCTCATATGGTCATATCTCATTTAAATCATTTAAATATTTAATCACTTTCCAATATGTGTTGTTATCGTGTCGTGTTGACCCGAAGCGGTTCGTGTCGTTAATGGGTTCGTGTCTGAGGATAGCGGGTCGTGTTCGTGTTCGTGTTTGGGGTTTTCTTAACAGGTCGTGTTTGTGTTTGTTGTTATCGTGTTCGTGTCGTTATCGTGTCGACACGATAACGACCCGACACGAACGATTTGCCACCCCTAGCATTATGCCCTAAAATTCAGATTTAAAAAATTGAACGTTTCTTCTTTCTTATAGTACTATAAAATTCATTCTCTGTTTGTTAATTTGAACTAATAGAAAAAGTTAAAAGTGACTCAAGAATCTATATATTGTGTGGTTGGGTTTTGGGGGGAAAAGATTTGTAGGGTTAACAATGCTGGCAACCAAATATACAATAAGCTATAAATCTTGTCACTCCCATTTTAGATATGGTAGAATCAAATAAACCTTTTAGTGGCACCAATAATTTACTTAAAATAAATGTACATTTTTTTTATCTAATTTGTTAATACTTTGCATATGTGTATTAATGTGCCACGCACCACATCATACTCTAAGTTTTTAATTAATGAGTGATTATAATAATTAGAGTGTACAGTCATTAATGTGCCAAGTGTGACCTCTCTTGATCTATATAATTGGCTCATTACAGAGATGTTTAAGGACTTAAAGCATGATTATGAAGTGATTATTGTACCTGTACAAATCGGCCTTTTGTTGGAAAGTATATTAGTGGATCCAATTATGATTAGTTAATAGAAAAGAAAAGAAGTGCATTATTCATTGAAATTAAAGGAGAGTTACAGCTAAGTTTAAAATTTAATAACTCATCCATATACAATACAGGGGTGAGTTTACAATTTTATTGGTTCATGTTTCATACACTATAAAAAAAAGATTTTTATGTGAACCACACCTAGAGTTTAAATATAGATGTAATATCATAAACAATTAATGCAACTTCTGAAACAAACGCAAGTAAAAATTTATAATCATACATTTGGACTTTTATTAGCTTTGACATTATTTTTGGTTTTTTACACGTTACAACCAAGTACATTCCACATTTTTAACCCCAAATTAACTGCATGTTCAACTAAATGATAGAAAATTAATCATCACTCGTGTATGAATACTTCAACGTGTGTGAATTTATTTGCGCTACCACATATTTTTAAATAAATTTAGCTCATTAATCTCTCATGAATTTCCAAATTTGCACCAACAAAAAAGCATTAATACAGACTACAGAACAACCGATAACTAGTTCACTATTTGCCAGAATTTTAGTTCATATATTTATAGGATATTTCTTCTTGATACTTTATTACACTTTTAGTACTATCTATATTCAATGAAGTTGTGGGACACCTCCACAAAAAGTTGATGGAATTTTCAAAATCAAAATTTGATATAATTTGAATTAAAATTTGTTCACCAAAATTTACATGCATATCCCCTCGACCTAACATAAGCAAATACATCATCACCTAACCAAGTCAATATAATTATATTGGTCCCCAACATATATTATTCTTAATTATCAGCTAAATTTTGATTATTAAGATCCCTTGTAGAGTAAGTTGTTGTAGCGATTATAATTGGTGTATTACCTACTAAATCAAGAAAAGTGTTACATCAGCAGTGGCGTTTACTCTTTGAGGAGTCAATTAATTTTTCACTAAGGTAGGATTGGAAATTGAAGAGCATACTTTGAAATTTGACTCAATCAATTCACTCCTAAATAAAGCGAAAAAATTAATAATTTTTTTAATGCTCTTACGAAACATCAAAATAAAGAGAAAAAAATATTAATTTGTTTTTTTACTCGAGTTTCCCTTATAAAACTAGAAAAGGGTATTAGATATTTTAATATGATTATAGAAAAATGTTGGATGTAGCTTATATTTTCCAATAATTTCTTTTAGTCTTTGTAAAAGTTAATTACAATAAACTTATATAATTGGGAGGAACACAATATTAAAAGTGGCCTCACACATTAAAGTCAACAAACTCAAGAAGTGGACACTATTCTAATAAAACTAGTTGACAGTAAAGTCCTATGAAACTTGGGAAATTGATGAAGTTGAATAAATCAATTGGTAGAATATGAAAACTGCCCATTTTTTGGGATGCAAAAATGTTTATTTTTTTGGGTTTCATTTCCGTGCAAAAGAACACAAGTACATGTCCTTAAAAAGTCCGTTCCACATTTCCACGTGCTTCTCTCTCTTTTTCTCTCACACATACACACACCTCCCCATCACCAGCAGCCCCTCTCAAATTCGCCTCCTATATATATATATATACACACATGTAACCCTTCATAAGCCTACAATACTAGAAAAGAAACCTTCAAAAAACGATCTTTTCTTCTTCTCTTTCAAGATTCCTCCCAATTCTAAACCCATCCCATTTTCTGAGGTAAAAAGCTTCCGCCTTTCATGAAATTTCTTGTTTTCATTTGGTGCCTTTGTTTGCCATTTCACTTTCTCTAACATTTCAAAGATGGGATTTTGTATATACATTCAAATTGGTTTTGTGGGATCTCTGCAATTATGTTCTTGGCTCTTCCATATCTGAAATATGTGTGATTCTTGCTTTGCTATGCTCCGTATAATAAACCTTGTTTATTTCAATACTAATCAATTTGAGCATATTTTTTTAATAATTTGCAGAAAGCAAGTGTTGCAGTTGCATGGGTGTATATCCTTCCAGCCCTCTCACAGTGAGCTCTGATTTAGACATCAGTTTTGAGTCCTTCATTGCAAATCTGATAAGCAATGACAAGCTCAATAAGCCTATAATTGAGTCCATCAATCTCCAAGGCATACAAGTTGAGGGTGATGGCATTGACAGCAAATGTATGTTTGATGATCTGATGAGCCCTTTGGCTGGATCACTGATGGGGAGCATCCCTCATTCTCCGAAACACGAGGCAGCTATAAAGTTGCAGAAGGTCTACAAGAGTTTCAGAACCAGGAGGAAGTTAGCTGATTGTGCAGTTCTCATGGAGCAGAGCTGGTGGAAGTTGCTAGACTTTGCGGAGCTCAAGCATAGCTCCATTTCCTTCTTCGACATTGACAGACACGAGACTGCCATCTCGCGCTGGTCAAGAGCAAGAACCAGGGCTGCAAAGGTAGAATTCCTGCCACAAATTGCTTTGCTTTGCACACATTAATGCTCCCATCAATTGCCTAACATTGTTCCAATCTGCAGGTTGGAAAGGGGCTGTCCAGGAATGGGAAAGCTCAGAAACTTGCTTTGCAGCATTGGCTTGAAGCTGTGAGTAATTCCACCATCATTTTGTTTTGAGTATTTCTTGATTTCATTGGGAATGTTTACTGATTTGGTTGAATTTGGTGTTGAGCAGATTGATCCGCGGCACCGTTATGGCCACAATCTCCATTTCTATTATGTTAAATGGTTGAATTCACAAAGCAAAGAGCCCTTCTTTTATTGGTGAGCATCTTTCAATTCTTACATATGTTTATTTTGCTCCCAAGAAGATGGGATTCGTATCTAGTTGAGCTAACTAAATGTTTGATATTGTGCAGGCTAGATATTGGAGAAGGGAAAGACATCAATCTTGTCGAGAAGTGCCCTCGTTCGAAACTTCAGCAACAATGCATCAAGTATCTTGGCCCGGTATGCCTATTAGTCCTCGATTACTCCTATTTTCTGCATTAAGTAGTTAAAAAGATTAGTCTATGAGATAATTTTCTTACTGAATTTGGCTGTTTTGGTATGACAGATGGAACGAAAGGCGTATGAAGTTGTGATTGAGGGTGGGAGGCTCTTATACAAGCAGACAGGGGAGCCCCTTCACACCACTAAGGGTTCTAAGTGGATTTTTGTCCTCAGCACGTCGAGGACATTGTATGTCGGGAAGAAAAAGAAGGGCACGTTCCAACACTCGAGTTTCTTGGCAGGCGGAGCCACACTGGCTGCCGGGAGGATAGTAGCTGAAAATGGAGTCTTGAAGGTATATTCACATTGATGAAACTCTCACTTCTTTTTATTATGATTTAAGACAGTTAATCTAATTAATTTACTTGAATTCACAACAGGCAGTGTGGCCTCACAGTGGTCATTACAAGCCAACACCAGAAAATTTCCAAGATTTCATATCATTTCTCAGGGAGAACAATGTGGATCTCAATGATGTTAAGGTATGAAGAACTACCAATTCTTTCATGTTTGTTTCATGTGATGTCTGTGTCGTGACGAAATCAAGATTCGTGTTCTTAACATATTCGCCTTGTTACTTGCAGCTTGATTCCACCGATGAAGAAGAGGACCATCTGTACAATGCATCAGAAGATGATGCAGCTTCAACATCATCGGATAAAGCTCAGCCTGCAGAAGAAAGCACCACATGTGCTTCTCTGCAGACGCGCCAATCAAGAGGCATCATTCGAGAACTGACTGCCCTCGAGATACCTTGCAACAATAGCTTGTTAGAGAAGCTCATGTCTGAAAAACAAAGATCAAGCTCTGATGATTTCCTCCTAGAATCACCGACTGAGTCCGATGAGGCCAAGGCCGAAGTGGGGAGCATTTCACAAAGAATCAACCAACACAAAGAGAGCAAGTCTTTTCAGCTGGGAAAGCAGCTTTCTTGCAACTGGAGCACTGGGGCAGGCCCTCGGATAGGCTGTGTGAGAGACTATCCTTGGCGCCTCCAAGAACGCGCCTTAGAGGAAGTGAATCTGTCTCCAACAAGCATCCAACGGCTGAGATTAGACGCCCCCTTGCCATCTGAATCACGACGAGCAGGCATCAGCATTCTTTCTTGCCGGACTAGTAGTGCACATTCAACAAAACAGTCCTCACCTCTACATTCACTCTCATACTGAAAATAGTGGTCATTATTTGATTTTAAACCATTTCAAGGGGATTCTTTGGTTTTTCATTGCAATAGGAGTTCCCATCATTTTTATAATTTTTTTAACCATTTTTTTAGAATACACATGTACATCAATTTTGTTCTCCAAATCTAGTACAGAATACTAGAAGATGATGTAGGTTGTATATATATTTTGACAATGTAACTCCCTAGAATATTTGATTCTTTCTTCAATTACAACTTTCATCAATCTCTTGTAGTTGCAATATTTGGAGATATCATGTGATGAAGATGAAGATACATTGGTAGTAAAGTCTACATTGTGTGTTTGTATAATGTTGTAACTACCAAAAAAAAAGAGTAAAATTTGCATCAGTTTTACGCGTTTATAGCAATTGAATAATATGACTTGTTCAATCCATTTTGAGACCAATGTCGGGATTTACTTCATCAATGCACGTCATGCATATATTTGTAAAACAAGATGATGCTGGCTTGTGGGGTCGGCTTTGAAGTCTGTCCATTCATCATAAACTTGGCAAGCTGTATGGATAAATTTTCCAGCATTTTTGTTTGTTTTTTGTTCAGTTGACTCTTTTTTGTTTATTTTTTTAATTATTTTGTTTGCTTCAAAGCCAAGTCTTCGTGTTTGACAAATATTGGGTGAGTGAGCTGCAAGTTTTCTTTCATATATATCTTGAATTTAATTTCTACACAATTTCCTAGTATAATCTCACAAATGTTCAAGAAAGTGTTGTGTTGCTTGCAACAATATTATACAAGAGCAAATACATATGAATAGGAAAATTATCAAATAAAGACCTGGCAATTTGGTGGATGGCACCGCATTTAATTTATTTAATAAAACACAATAATACACACACTTTTGGTGAGAATTTGTATAACATATAGTGGCATGTATAAGCCCATTTAATAGTACTCCCTCCGTCCCAAAGAAGATGACCCCTTCTTGGGACGGCACGGGATTTTATGCATGCTAATTTTAAAATGTTTAAAAAGAGAGAGAGAGAAAATTGTTGGGTGTTAAAAGTAGGAGAGATGAATAAAGTAAGAGAGATAAAAGGTTGTTGATGTTTAAAAGTAGAAGAGATGCAAAAAGTAAGATAGAGAAAATGTTGTTGGGTGTTTAAAAGTAAGAGAGATGAATAAAGTAAGTAAGAAAAAAGATAATTAAGTATTTTAAATATTTCCTAAATAAGAAGGAGGTCATCTTAGTTGGGACGGACGAAAAAGGAAAGTGGATCATCTTCGGTGGGACGAAGGGAGTAATTTGATAAAGAAGAAGTTGATTTGGCGGTCAAAGATGGGGTCTTCAGTCAAATGTCAAAACCATGGTTGTATATAGTAGTAGTATTAATTACTTCAAGAAAACTATTTCATCACATAATGGTCATTAAAGAATTGTTTAGTTACAGGAATAACAGTCATATCTCACAAATTTTGGAGTGCGTGGCATGTTCTTACAGCTGGGAAGACACTAACTTTAAGAAATGTTTGTGATTTAAAACTTGATAGATGTATTAGTGATTAATTTAAGATCTAAATGATCCAAAAATATCGTCTCATGATATAAATATATAAAAACTATACATGCAACAATTTTTTTTCAAATCAAGTGCCAATAATTTTAAGTAATCGATCCATTTTTTTTGGATCCTCAATTAATTGTAAAGAAGTTTCTAAAATGGAAAGTACAGAGCAAGTCAAAATGGTAGATGGAAACGCATCAAATGCAAACACCTACTCACTTTTTGAATAATAAACAAATTGAGTCGCAGTATAAAAATATGGTTTTTATTTTCAAAATTTTGAAAGAAATCAAAATGGATTAGCTGGTCAATATATTTTTCTCATCTAGGGAGATGTGGAGCAAGAATTAGGCTTGTCCACCAAGATTCTCATACCATATTTAGGTTATTACTTCGAGCAATTCACTTTATAAAAAAAAGCAGTAATTAATAAAAAAAAATATTTATTTAACTCTGATCAAGATGCACAAATTTCAGAACTCTAATTGAGCTGTAATGCCATGATAATCCAAACATAAGACATGCAAAAAGTACAGACATAAACATGAAATTAATTAATAAAATATACAAAAGTTGCTCCTCGGTTTGTTACCAAATGTTAAGGCAAGAAAATGCGCAACTTGGACTTCAACTCGATGATAATAATGCCCTTTTTTGTGGAATGATAACCAATTTATATTTTAAAAATCTCGAGTATAGATCTTGCCAAAAAATAGGTTTACTTAAATCCCACCACATATTTATAGTTTTTATAAGGCAAAATAAAACAATAATTCATAGTCTAGCACTCTAGCTTATGATTGTAATTTTGTGTTTAGAAAATTATGTATTAAGACAAAAAAATATTGTTAGAAAGCAACCAAGGTGTACTGTCACTTAGATCCAAAAGCAAGGACAGTTACAAGTACAGAGACAAAATTGAATACTAGAATATATTCCATCAAGATCAATAATATATAACGTCTTCTACATTATAATTTCAGTTCATGAATGTCCAATTTTTGTGATTATTGTAAAGGGTTGTTCCCAAACAAAAACCTGCATATTTATTATTTTTATCAACATTTGAAAGGGTTGTTTAATGTTAAATATTAGAAAATTGCATGATTGATCCATGCTTTTTATTGTATGATTGCATTAATTTGCTCCCAATCATTCATCTACTTCCCCGAGTATAATTTTCAGTTACTCTTTTTTTTAAAATATGTTCACAGGCTCTCTCTTTCTATAAGAATGGCCTTGCTGGATTTGTGAATCATGTTTTCTTGAATAGTTGTGGTGTGTCCATTCATGTATCTGCACAATCTTTTTGTTAGGGTTAAGTGAATTTTTTTTTGATATGAATTAAATTAGCACGGTGAATCTTAGGGTTTATATGAGGACACATTTATGAAGAGACAAGAAATCTAAATATGGAATATAAGTAGATTTTCTCTAGACAAAAAATTTATGGACATACATGCATGTCAAAGCAAAAAGATTTTGCTTTTGAAATGAAATCCTATAGTACATTTCCACATGAAAATAGAGTTATGGTAATGTGACAGATAGTTAGTGAAAAATAACAATTAGGTTAAATAAATAAAATCAGTGGTAGATTCAGAGGACAATAAAGAAATTATCAAGTAACAAAATATATTTTTCAAATTTACCAAATGAAATTTCAAAAGCAATTACACATGCAACACCTAGTGTTGGAACGAAGAAAATATTGGTAATTGAAGGAAATAATCAAAGTTACAATTAAAGAAAGAAATAGATTTAATTATAATCATCTAGATTATAATTTACTTTCCTTGTTAATGTAGAATATAACTCTAAATATCAAGGGCGATCGCTCGGCCCTTGCGATCCCCCCCCCCCCCCAATCGGCTCTTGTAGGTCACCATTGTGGGGATGGGCCTATCTCCCATCCCCTTCGGCTTCGCCCGGAAGCCTATCAATCGACCCAGCCGATATCCCTTTTTTCTTTTTAAATTTAATTCAATTTTTAATCCACTATATATACCTCATTCCCCATCAATTCACATTCATCCCTTTCCAATCTCAATTTCAATTCTACTTCTCTACACGGTGATATGAACTTCAGCAATTTTACATTAATTCACATTTTATCTATCTTTATCTTGTTTTTTCTTTGTTTTTTTAATGTAGGATGTTTTGTTTTATTTTTAATAAAATTTGTTTTTTGCATATATTACTTTATCTTTAATTTACACCAACAATTAAAAGTGAAATATATAAAAATAGTGATGATTTGGAAATGAAATGAGCTTTGAGATAGGCTTTGAGATGGGCTCTCATTGCAGGGAGATAGGTTCTTAGATGAGCCTGATGACGTGGCAAGAAAAAAATAGAGATATGCTCTGAGATGGGCTCCGGAGATGGGTCACCATTGCTAATGCTCTTTTTTTTACATTGCTATTTTATTTTTCGCATTCTATTTTCGCCACTTATTGATTTTATTTATAGTATAGCTATATGGCGTTGATTGGGCACGGAGTACTAAGATGGAAATTTATAATCAATACCCAATAATAAAAGAATAAACTGCAAATTAACTTATTTTTACAAAGGAGATATTATTATTAACTTGATAAATATACTAACACTTAATAAGTTTGTAAATCAAACACATCCCCACAAAAATGGCCTAATGCGATTTGTGGCTGTTTTATTTTGGGCCGAATATAACTCAATAGTAGTTGGGTTAAAAGAACCCACTTACATTTGTTTGGCCCAAGCCCAGTTCTGACATTAATTAATATATTTAAGATTGGGCCATTCCAGATGGACTTTCCAATACTATAAAGACTAAAGTCCCAATTTGGTCCTTAACATATTGCGTTTTTTGATTTTGGTCCAAAACATTATCTTTTGAATTATTCGGTCCCTCACATTTGAAATCGGATCACATTTGGTCCATTTTGGACGGTTCCGTCAAATTTTTGACGGTTTTAATAACGGGTCACAAATCCGTCACTAATCCGTCACTAACTGGGAGAAACTGATCCGTCACTAATTATCATTTTAGTTATTTACGTGTAAGTTACATAAATTAGGAGGAAATTGAGGCATGGAAGTACTATTATTAGAATAATGATAATTAAATACACCATCCGTCCCCGATTAAGAGTCACTCTTTTCCATTTCGGTCCGTCCCCCATTAAGAGTCACTCTTCCTACTTACCATATTTGGATTAGTGACGGATTTGTGACAGATTAGTGACGGATCAGTTTCTCCCAGTTAGTGACGGATTTGTGACCCGGTAATTAAAACTGTCAAAAATTTGACGGAACCTTCCAAAATGGACCAAATGTGATCCGATTTCAAATGTGAGGGACCGAATAATTCAAAAGATAATGTTTTTGACCAAAATTTAATAAAATGCAATATGTTAAAGACCAAATTGAGACTTTAGTCTACTATAAAATACGTGGATCTAAGATAGGAGTAGCAAAAACAAATAAAAGATGAGTTCATATCCTTCTTAATTTAATTTTGATCAAGTTATATAAATAGGGCTAAATTTCTAGAAGAAATTTAATGATTTTATATAAGTAGGAGTGGATTTAACTTCTATACTTGAGAAAAGGAAACCAAATTAAATTGCTATAATACGTAGAATGGTCTTATTGAGCATAGAAAGTGACTTCAAAAAAATATTGAAAGAAACTTTGGACGAATTGGATAACGTCTACTCTTATCATATAATCGAATCATAGTAATATGACACATTCCAAAATAATACGTAACTATTAGTATTAAACTTCCCCGATCCTAACTAAGTTGAGTCGTATTCTTTTAGGGAATGTTCCACGTCCCAACTAAATTGGGTCATTTTTCATTATTTGACCAAAAAAAAAAACATCTCATCACTCTTACTTTTTTCATGGCATATTTTATTTCTCTCTCTTATTATTTTTTAACACAATTTTTTAATTTTCGTGTCCAAAAGTTTTAACTCCATTTTCCTTTCTTCTCCCCGCTCCACCCTTTTTCTTTCTTCTTCTTCTTCACAAACAACCAGAAACGGAGAAACTCCCTCACCCACGAACCCAACCTCCCCACATACCTTGGCTGCGTGGCGCTGTGACGAGCTCCCCTTACCCATTTAGGAGACTCTAATATTGTGCACCACTTTGTAAAGAGCGACATATTTCAAAGAAGCAAAAGAGTGATACTCCTTCCATCCGCCAATAGGAGTCTTATTTCTTTCTGGCATATATTTTAAGTAATGCTAAGAAAAGTGGGTGGAAAAAAGTTTATAGAATTTGAGTCCTACTTGTATATTAGTTTTAAATGAAATGTGAGTGGAATGTGAAACTCTATTACCATATATAGTAAAAGTGAATCAAGACTCCTATTTGCGGATGGACTAAAATGGAAAAACGGGACCTATATTTACGGACGGAAGGACTAGCAATTAAAAGCCATCAATAGTACTTCAATACACACGTTAATAATAATAATAACAATATTAATATATTATTATTATTATTATTATTATTATTTCAAATTTTCATTGTCAGCTAGTCTTTGGTTTAAGAATCTGGAGTAGATGAACACAGTTGTAGAACTAACCCCAAATGTTGTTGTTTAGGCCATCCACAATAGGAATAGTCCAGCCATAGCCTAGTCACTGCCACATCATCAGCACTAAAAATCCTCCTGCCACATCATAAATAGCCCAGCCATAGCCTAGCCACATTATAAATAGCTCAGCCACATCAATAGCCACATCACTAATAACAATTATATAAAATGACATAATTAACAATCACACAATATACGGAATTTAATTTACGAGACATATACGGGAAACATTAATAATACGATTAAAAATTTAAAAAGTACAATAATTTAAAAAAATTACAATAATTAAAAAAAGTACAATAATTAAAAAAAAGTACAATAATTCACTCCTCGTCGCCGTCGTCGTCTCCTCCGTCGTTGTCGCCACCATCGCCTCCGCCTCTGTCGCCGTCGCCTCTACTCCCGGCAGCTTCCCTCCGTGCCGCCTCCAAATCCTCCTGCATGCTCAGGAGCAATGTTTGAAGCAAACTCTTCTCCACGGGGTCCACCGCCGCCCGCCATTCGGCCATCGTCTTGACCATTTGAGCGCGCGTTTGTTGACGCGCGAAGAATTTGAGATCCGCTGCGGATTGGCCAAGTGGGGATGCCGACTGGACCTCCTCTGAACCCACGGCGACCCCCATCGCCTCCCGTTGAGCCCGCCTGTGCCCAACCGGGCGAGTACGGCGAGCAAACGAACGAGGGGTCGGGACCTCCTGGGCCGTCTCAGGGAGGTCGTGGAAACCACCGCTACTGCCGCTGAAATCACCGGAATAGTTCAGCCGTTGCTTCTTCGGCCAGCCAGAGTCGACACCTACTCGGATCGGAGTCGTTCAGCACAAGATACAAGTTCCAGTAGGTGAAGTCCTTGTACACCCCCTTCAGGGGGAAGGCTTTCTCCGCTATCCTCCTGCAGTCGTCCTCAGTTTGCCCACTGCTCATCATGCGGAGGGCGTTGGTGTACAAGCCCGAAAATCGGGAGACCGCAACCCTGATTCGGTCCCACGCCTTCCGGCAATCCTCCCCATTGCGTGGCCTCCCCTCCGGGCAAAACCTCTGGTAGGCTGCTGCTATCTTGCCCCACAAGTTGACGATCCTCTGGTTGTTCGAAACGAGAGGATCGTCGCAAACACTCACCCACGCCTTGGACAGCGTGACGTTCTCCGCGTCCGTCCACCTCCTCTGTACCGCGTTGTCGTCCTCACCCGGCTGCGAGGACTCGCCGACCCTTTTCCCCTTGCCTTTCTTCTTTGGGGCGCCCCGACCCTGCCCTGCGCCCCCCGTTTGAACGGGAGCATCCGGAATACCGGAAAGATCTATCCCCAAGTCATCGAAGGAGAAAGTGTCAAACTGGGCCGGAGGCGCAGCCTCCGTTGGCGTCGATGTGTGCGACGAACCAGTCGAAAAATCAACACTAGGGCGATAGACGTCCCCCGGCGTCCCCTGTGTCGCCGGTACCCCCCGGGCATCATCTACATTCCGGGTGCCCACCCCGGCATCTGGACACTGGGTGCCCACCCCGATATCGCCGGAAACGCCCCCGGCGGACTCCCCCCCCCCCGCTGGTATCCCGGGCATCATCTGCTGCCACGGGTACATGTTGTAGTATGGGTGCATCTGACTCGGGTGCATCTGACTCCATCCACCTCCCACGGGGATCGGGGGAGTTTGAGATCCGCTACTCCCTTAATTAGGCTCGTTGTTGAGATCCATTTACCGTTGTTGATCTTGTATAGAAATTTAGATAGAGAGAGTACTCGTTAATACAAGTGGTGCGAATGAAAATGACAGGCAAGTCGCGTATATATAGTGTTTCGGAATAAAAAAAAATTAAAAATTCGCGCTAGGCGGTTTTTTTCCGAGAAATCGGCTAGGCGGATGCAATAGTTCGCCTAGCGCACCGCCTAGCGCCGGCGCTTGGCTAGGCGGTGCGCTAGGCGCTATTGTGGATGCTCTTATAGACTATGGTATGCACTGGTTGGCTATTTCATTGGAATAGAGAAAAGTTGTTTCTAAAAACAATTTGATGATACTAGTATTATTTATCTGTATAATTCAATTTCTTGATAATATTTTTTTTATCAATGATTTACTTCCTTTTGAGTTAATAGTAACATTATTTATTAGTCTTACATGCGATTTCGGTTTCTCTAAATAGCTTTGGAGGGAATTGTACGAGTCATAAATATAAATGAGTGCAGGCAGTGGACTCATATATAAATAAACTTTCTCATTTCTGGACAGGGTATATAAAAAAGATATAATTTATTTACCTTTTCAGAAAAAAATATACCTTTTCAAAATTAACAAACTCCAAATATATATAGAAATAACAAACTCCAAAAAGAAAAAAATATATAGAAAGATAAATTATTATCTAAAATAAAAAATAATATAAAATGCATTCCAAAACATAAAAGTATAATAGATTTTCAAATTTCTTATCCCTTGGAGAAAAAAAATTTCATGAAAAAAGCAAATATGGTAGTTAAAGATTTTACCTCTTTAAAATGGAAAAGATACTCCCTTGGTCCGCGAATAAGAGTCTTATTTTTCTATTTTAGTTTGTCCACGAATAGAAGTCCCAGTTAATAATTACTATAAATAGTAAATAGACCCCGTATTCCACCAACTCTTTCCACTCACATCATTTAAAACTAATAAGTATATATAAGTGGGACCCTTATTTTATTAATTTTCTTCCACCCACTTTTTTTAAAAATTCGTATTGAAAAGAAATGAGACTTTTATTCGTGGACGAAGAGAGTATCTTCTTAAATACTTTTCTCTTTAAAAAGATATTTTCATAAAAAATATATAAAACTTTACGTCTCCGTCGTTATCCTACCTTCCAATTAAGTACTACATAAGTTAGCATATCTTTCCATATTAACAATGTCATTCATTTTGCTATAAGAGCATCTCCAATGGTTCTGGACATGCAATAGCCCTCACATAGCCTTCCCACTGCCACATCATCTGCACTAAAATCCTCCTCCCACATCATCTGGACATGCAACTGGACATGCAATAGCCCTCTCATAGCCTATCCACATCACTAATAACAAATATATAATTTAATTTACAATCGTAGCAACATACAAAATTTAATTTACGAGACAAATACAGGAAAATTGAATAATAATATTAAAATTTATAAAAAGTACAATAATTTATAAAAAAAGTACATTAATTTAAAAAAAATACAAAAATTAAAAAGTACAAAAAAAAAATACATAAAAAATCACTCCTCGCCTCCGTCGTCGCCTAACCCTTCGTCGTCGCCGCCGCCGCCTCCGTCGCCCCCAACGCCGCCGCTACTCCCGCCGGTATCCCTCTGAAACCCCTCCAATTCTTCACGCATGCTCCGGAGCAATACGCGAAGATAAGTCTTCTCCTCGGGGTCCACCGCCGTCCGGAAGTCGGCTAAGGTCTTCAACATTTGAGCGCGCGTTTGTTGACGCGCGAAGAATTTGAGCTCATCGATGGACCTGCCGAGGGGGGATGCCGACTGGACCTCCTGGGAACTCGGGGTGCCCCCCTTCGCTTCCCGTTGCGCCCGCCTTTGGCCAACCGGGCGAGGTCGGCGACCGAACGAACGAGGGGTCGGGAGCTCCTGGGCAGTCTCAGGGAGGTCGTGGGAACCACCGCTGCTGCCGCTATACTCACCGGTATAGTTCAGTTTCTGCTTCTTCGGCCAGCCAGCCTTGACACCTGCCCGGAATTTCTCCGACTCGTGGAGCACAAGGTAGGAGGTCCAGTAGGTGAAGTCGTAGTACTTCCCGGGATCCGGGTAGGCTCTCTCCGCAATCCTCCTGCAGTCCTCCTCTGTTTGGCCACTGGTCCGCATGCGGAGGGCGTTGGCGTACAAACCCGAAAATCGAGAGACGGCGGACCTGATTCGGTCCCAGCATTTCCAGCACTCCTTCCCGGTACGCGGTCTCCCTTCAGGGCAAAATGCCTGTAGGCTGCGGCTACCTTGGCCCACAAGTTGACGATCCTCTGGTTGTTCGAAACGAGAGGATCATCGCAGACACTCACCCACGCCTTGGCCAGCGCAACGTTCTCTGCGTCCGTCCACTTCCTCCGGACCCCGCTATCCTCAACCGGCAGCGACGACTCACCGACCTTCTTGGCCTTGCCCTTCTTCTTAGGGGAGCTCGGACCCCGCCCTACTCCTCGGCTTGTAATGGGGTTTCCGGAACCTCGTTAATATCAAAACTCAACTCCTCTAAGGAGAAGCTCTCAAATGGTGTGTACTGTGCATCAGTTGGGGTCGATGTGTGCGAAGAACCGGTGGAAAAATCAAAAGCCGGCCGATAGACGTTTTCCACCCCAGGCGTCCCCTGCGGCGGTGGCATCATCTGCTGCCACGAGTACATGTAGTACCCGGTCATCGGAGGCCAACCACCTCCCACGGGAGCCGGGGGAGTCTGAGACCTTCCCCCGGAAGTCGGGGGAGTCTGAGACCCGGTCATCACTGGAGTACCTTCGTAGTTGTTCTCCATTTCTCGTTGTTGATCTTGTACAGAAATTAAGATAGAGAAAGTACTCGTTAATACAAGTGGTGCGAATGAAAATGACGTCCAAAGCGCGTGTATATAGTGTTTCGAAAAAAAAAAATCTGACGCCGATTCGGGGCCTACAATGGCGCCGTGAGAGTCGGCGTCAGAATCGGCGTCAGTCCAAGAATCGGCGCAGGCGCGCCAATTTTGACGACGGTTTCGCTGACGCCGGCTGCAATGGTTCGACGTCAGCACCGGCGTCCGCGAAAAATCGGCTTGCACGCCACCATTGGAGATGCTCTAAACATACACGTAATGCAATCAATTGTGGGTGGGTGGGGTCTACATATACCCACCAATACCAAATACAAATATTTGTTGAGAGCTCCACTTTACAAAAGCCAAATTATTCTCCTTCTTTTTCAATCAACTTTTCTCGCGCAAAGGTGGTAGATTTTTCATGAAGTGAACTGTTAACAGCCAAGCAAGTTATACTGTAAGCTCCCTACTCTTTTTGTTGTCGAAATGAGATACAAGTCTTGCCGGGTGAAAATTACAATGAAAATAAACAAAGGAAAATTATACGGAAAAACTGAAACAATTACACGGGAAAAAATCTGTGGAAAGCGGTAAGCCGAGTCGAGGAGTCCTCTTTCCGCAAGACGAGATACGCCCCGGTAGTGCTCTCGGTTTAGCGTGTCGTCCCCAAAGATAAAACGGCTTCATCTCTGAAGTAGCAGCACCGCTAGCAACAGAGCTCCGGCGAACGGGAGTAAGGCGGGGGCAGAGCTTCGACGGGAAGATATGCAGAGAGGGAGAGAGCGTGTATGCAGGAATGCTTGTGTATTCTATGTCTAGAATGCAAAGGATGCATGCCTATTTATAGGCCAAGTCCACCTGCATGGCATTGATGGAGTCAACAGCCATTATGTGTGCCATGATGGCTTGACCGTAACCGCCGGGGGTTATTGACTGGTGCACTAGCCAGTGGGAGCTGAAGAGACACGACACACCTGGACATGCTACACGACGGGATACACCATGGACCGTCCCATCGGGGACATTTTGTCTCCCGTTATGCGTCGGGGTCCAGCGGAGACCTTTTGACTCCCGTTGTAAGTCGGGGTCCAGCGGGGACCTTTTGTCTCCCGTCATGCGTCGGGGTCCAGCGGGAACCTTTTGTCTCCCGTCATGCGTCGGGGTCCAGCGGGACCATGACGTGGACCAGACCCGTCGGGGATAGCGTGGAGTTTGGGGTGGTCTAAAAAGAACAAGCGGGGCTCGAACCACGCTCAACGACCAGCTCCAAAGAACAGCCCAAAGACCACCTAAAGACCAATTGCCAAGATCCAAGGCACAAGGCACCAGGCACCAGGCACCCGGCAAGGGTCACGGGGCACGGGGCACGGGACATGGGTCACAGTGCGCGGTGCGCGGCTCGCAGGCGGGCGGCAGCGGCGCGCGCGTGTGGGCTTTGTCACCCGTCTTATTCCACGATAATTATTACACATAATAATTCATCTGATTAAATACTTCATCAAAGAAGTCTATCATCCCCGATGTGGGATAATTAACACTTAGTTAATTAATCTCTTAGTCTTTTCACATAGCTCATTTCTAGTTTTATTGTGACCAACTTTAATATATTATTTCTCACTCACCGGGAATCGGATTTGAGAAAATGAATATACTACGGTCATCTACTCGGAACGTAGATCGACGTTATTGCATTTACTTTCACAAAATTAAATGTCTAGTAATATTTATTATTAATCAAAAATCATTTGACCAAGTACGATTCCAACAATCCCCCACATGAGTGGAAATTGCTGCAGACATAAGCTCAACCCTCAAGAGGTATGTAAGCATAAGGATAGGTAGTTTTTTGCTTTGAACCATCCATAGTCAACACCATCGGATACACAAGCGGACTAGTAGCGCGATGCTTTGAACTATTCCTCCACGCCGTGCACCGAGACAATGATGTTAACACTTAAACACCTCAACCTCATCCGTTCTCACGTTTTGTGTCCATTTCAGGCCTTGGAGACTACTTTGGATTCATAAGTGTATAGTTTGAAGCGGCCCCACTTCACACTTACATAGGTGATTCCTCGTTAAGTATCTTGCCATACTTAGTCTCCTTGAGAACTTCATCTCAACGAGATCCTTTAGGAATCATTAAAAGTCATAGACTTAACCTCACCACTAGGCAAGTTTTTCAAACACTTTATTGCTCTCTAGGGAATAGATATAGATGAGTGTTTCACACGAACTCTCATAGCTTAGTTTTCCCATTGAACCAAGTTCTTGGGATCTCCAGTCATCATGGTTGGGTTACCACTATGACAATTCTTTAGTTTGTGGATTTCAAACCCATTCCCTCTAGCAATTTATTCATTTGATCACGATTTAACCCTTTGGTTAGCGGATCCGCTAGATTATCCAATGACTTCACGTAGTCAATTGTAATCACCCCTGTTGTGATCAATTGTCTCACGGTATTATGTCGAAACTTACCATTGTACAAGCCACTATTTTCCCTCCCAATAGCGGCTTGGCTATCACAGTGAATTAACACTGGAGGCACGGGCTTTGACCAACATGGAATATCTTCAAGGAAGTTTTTAAGCCATTCGGCTTCTTCCGCGGCTTTATCTAAAGCTATGAATTCAGATTCCATGGTGGATCGGGCTATACATGTCTGTTTCGTGGATTTCCACGAGACAGCACCACCCCAATAGTAAAGACATATCCACTTGTTGAAACTGAGTCTTTGTTATCGGATATCCAATTTGCATCGCAGTACCCTTCAAGTACCGGGGGTATCTCGAAAAGTGTAGCCCATGATTTTGAGTATACTTGAGATATCTTAAAACTCTTACAAGAGCTTTCCAATGCTCTTTGCTTGGATTGTTCGTATAACGGCTCAACTTGTTCACGGCGCAAGCAATATCAGGTCTAGTGCAATTAGTAAGATACATAATGCATTCAATGACCCGTGCATAATCTTCTTGTGCAACGGGCTCACCCCTGTTCCTGCTCAAGTGAACATTGAGCTCTATAGGCGTCTTAGCCGGGATGCCATCTTGGACATTGAATCTCTTTAATACTTTCTCAACATAATGAGATTGTGTTAAGGTGATTCCTTCGGATGTTCTTAGAATTTTCATTCCAAGAATTACATCGGCTAGACCCATATCCTTCATGTCAAAGTTTTTCTTCAACATGGCTTTCGTGTCGTTAATCACTTGGGTGTTACTACCCATGATTAACATATTATCAACATAGAGACACACTATAACGTATCCATTATCAGTGTTCTTAATGTAGACACATTTGTCACATTCGTTGATTTTAAATCCATTTGATAACATCACGTTATCAAATTTCAAGTGCCACTGCAATGACGCTTGTTTCAATCCATAGAGGGATTTAACCAGCTTGCAAACCTTTTTCTCTTGTCCAGGTACTACAAAACCTTCAGGTTGTTCCATATAGATTTCTTCTTCAAGGTCACCATTTAGAAACGCAGTCTTAATATCCATTTGATGAATCTCAAGATTGTGCAGAGCAGCAATCGCGAGAAGCACTCGAATTGATGTAATCCTCGTTACAGGTGAGTATGTATCGAAGAAATCGTACCCTTCCTTTTGTTTAAAGCCTTTGACTACCAGTCGAGCTTTATACTTGTCCACTGTTCCATCGGCCTTAAACTTTCTTTTAAGGACCCATTTGCATCCTAAAGGTTTAGCACCTTCAGGTAGATCAACCAACACCCATGTGTGGTTTAGCAAAATTGACTCAATTTCGCTTTGAACAGCTTCTTTCCAATGCAACCCGTCTGGGCCAGCAAAGGATACTTTTATCGATGTTGGTTCTTCATCCAACATGAATGCAATGTAGTTAGGACCAAATGTCTTTGGTGTTCTGACCCTGCTACCACGTCTTGGTACCGCATCGTTTGGATCAGGCCTTGTTCGCTTGCGCGATTCTGGCTCTTCATCCGCTGATTTAGAACTAGTGGCTTCATCCTCAATTCTCGTCTCAGAATTGGGTACAATATTTTCCTTGTCTTTGCGAGGAAATATGTTTTCAAGAAATACAGCATTTCTTGACTCGATTATTGTTCCCACGGTCACAGTCGGTATTTCAGACTTGTGGACAACAAATCGATATGCACTACTATTAAGTGCATACCCAATGAAGATGCAGTCAACCGTTTTAGGATCGATTGTAACTTCTTTGGGCGGAGGAACCATCACCTTAGCCAAACACCCCCACACTTTGAGGTATTTGTAGGATGGCTTCCTTCCCTTCCACAACTCATAAGGAGTAACGTCCTTACCTTTGAGTGGGATTTTGTTTAGGATGTAGTTGGCTGTCGAAACAGCTTCCCCCCACATGTTCTGGGGCATCCCCGAACTGATCAGTAACGCATTCATCATCTCTTTGAGAGTTCGATTCTTGCGTTCTGCAACACCATTAGATTGTGGTGAATATGGTGCAGTCGTTTGGTGAATTATACCACTTGCGTTGCATAATTCCTCAAACGGGGCTACGTATTCACCTCCTCTATCACTTCGAATCATTTTGATTTTACATCCAAGTTGACTCTCGACTTCGTTCTTATAATTTTTGAACGTTTCTATTGCTTCATCTTTACTTCTTAAAAGATAGACATAACAATATCTTGTGCAATCATCTATGAATGTGATAAAGTATTTTTTACCACCTCTCGTTTGCACCAATTTTAAGTCACATACATCCGTGTGAATTAATTCAAGGGGTTTCGTGTTCCGTTCAACCGAATAAAACGGTAACTTAGTCATTTTTGCCTCAAGACAAGTTTCACATTTGTTTTGAGTTTCTACTTCATTTGCCTTTAGTAAATCTAAACTTACTAATCTTTTAATGGCATTTTGATTTACATGTCCCAATCTATTGTGCCACAAGTTAGAACACTCATCCAAGTAAGAAGAAGTAGATGCATTCTTATTATTAGCCAACGACTTAGGGACATGGCGTACAACTACACTGAGCTTGAAAAGTCCTTCGGTTACAAAGCCTTTTCCGAGTGACTTCCCAAACTTGTACAAAGAAAACCTATCAGATTCAAATACAAGTTTAAACCCTTTATTCACTAGTATTGATCCTGACACTAGGTTCTTCCGGATGTCCGGGACGTGCAGCACATCCTTCAAAGTGATGGTGACGCCGAACGTCATTATGAGAATCACGTCTCCAATGTCGAGGACTTGAGACGAGGCTTGATTCCCCATATTGATCTTCCTCCCTTCAACAGCGGTGTAGGAGGCAAACTTGCTCTTATCGGCACAAACGTGGGCAGTAGCTCCAGTGTCGATATACCAGCCACCTTTGTTATCAACAAGGTTGACTTCTTCCATGACCACAGCAACAAGGTCACTTTCATCCCAGTCCTTGAATTCTTTTTCAACAACGTGGGCAGCCGGCTTCTTCTTCGGCTTGCGGCAGTCCTTCGAAAAGTGGCCAGGTTTGCCACAGTTGTAGCAGTTGCCTTCAACCTTCCTCGCAGGCTGCTTCTTCTTGCCTTTGTCCTTTGCAATTGGACGGGAGCGTTTGTTGGAGGGACCGCCCTGCTCCAACAGATTGGCCTTTGCAACAGGTGGGCCATGGCCCTTAGCCAAACCATCGCGTTTGCGCACGTCTGACTCGATGCGCAACTTCACGATCAAGTCTTCAAGATTCATCTCCTTTCGCTTGTGCTTAAAGTAGCTCTTGAAGTCCTTCCAGCCGGGTGAAAGTTTTTCAATGACCCTGCCCGGCCGTGAAAGCTTCAGGCAGGGCCATTCCCTCGGCAACGAGGTCGAGGATGATGAGCTAGAACTCTTGCACTTGGTCCATGATTGGTCGGGAGTCGACCATTTTGTAGTCCAAGTACTTAGCTATTACAAATTTCTTAGTACCCGCATCATCACTACGGTACTTCTTATCTAGCATTTCCCACACTTGTTTTGATGTGGGAATAGTACAATACACGTTATAGAGACTATTATCTAAAGAACTTAAAATAAAGTTTTTACAAAGATAGTCTCCTTTGCGCCAAGCATCATACTCGACGTACATCTCGAAACGTGTCTCATCCTCGCTTGGCGGGGTTAACGACGCCCAACGTTGTTAGGTAGAACAACATTTTCTATTGCCATCTCTTGAAGTCCGTTCCAGTGAACTTCGGTGGCTTCTCAGCGGGTGGCATCATCCTTGGTGCCATTGGTGCCGAGCTTGTCCCATGGAATGGACCAAATCCGTTGCCCCCGTAGAAGCTAACAATTGGTTGGGGCACAGTACCCCCCACAGTTGCGTGGAGCATGGACACCCCCGCATTTGTGCCGACCCCGAAGGATCCAGCTCCCGTGCCGACCCCGATGGATCCAGCACCCGTGCCGACCCCGAAGGGTCCAACACCCGTGCTGCCCCCGAAGGAGCTAGCACCCGTGCCGACCCCGAAGGGTCCAGCACCCGTGCCGTGCCTGAAGGCCCGACACTTGACCCAATGAAGGATCCAATGGAACCACTGAAAGTGGAACCGACCGACGCACTCGAGGTGAATCAAGAAACCGTCCCAAATGGGTTGTCAAACACCCAAGGGGCTGTTGATGAAGAGGTTGAGAAGCCAGGAGTCGGAATCATCGTTATGTCCGACGACGTGTTGACGGGAGCGACGGAGGACACGGTGGATGGAACGGTGGCAGCGGCGGTAGACGGGTCAGTCGACATCTCCAAGCAAAGGTGTTGATTTCAGTTTAGTTGGTGTGTGTAAAGTCCTTTAGTGGCAAGAATATCTCGTCTTGCGATTGATGTCGAAATGAGATACAAGTCTTGCCGGTCGAAAATTACAATGAAAATAAACAAAGGAAAATTACACGGAAAAACTGAAACAATTACATGGGAAAAAATCTGTGGAAAGTGGTAAGCCGAGTCGATGAGTCCTCTTTCCGCAAGATGAGATACGCCCCGGTAGTGCTCTCGGTTTGGCGTGTCGTCCCTAAAGATAAAACGGCTTCGTCTCTGAAGTAGCAGCACCGCTAGCAACAGAGCTCCGGCGAACGGGAGTAAGGCGGGGGCAGAGCTTCGACGGGAAGATATGCAGAGATGGAGAGAGCGTGTATGCAGGAATGCTTGTGTATTCTATGTCTAGAATGCAATGGATGCAGGCCTATTTATAGGCCAAGTCCACCTGCAGGGCATTGATGGAGTCAACAGCCATTATGTGTGCCATGATGGCTTGACCGTAACAACCGGGGGTTATTGACTAGTGCACTAGCCAGTGGGAGCTGAAGAGACACGACGCACCTGGACATGCTACACGACGGGATACACCATGGACCGTCGGGGTCCATCGGGGACCTTTTGTCTCCCGTTATGCGTCGGGGTCCAGCGGGGACCTTTTGACTCCCGTTGTGAGTCGGAGTCCAGCGGGGACCTTTTTTCTCCCGTCATGCGTCGGGGTCCAGCGGGAACCTTTTGTCTCCCGTCATGCGTCGGGGTCCGGCGGGACCATGACGTGGAACAGACCCGTCGGGGATAGCGTGGAGTTTGGGGTGGTCTAAAAAGAACAAGCGGGGCTCGAGCCACGCTCAACGACCAGCTCCAAAGAACAGCCCAAAGACCAATTGTCAAGGCACATGGCACCCGGCACCCGGTGCACGGGTCACGGTGCGCGGTGCGCGGCTCACGGGCGGGCGGCGGCGCGTGCGTGTGCGCGCGCGTGTAGGCTCTGTCACCCGTCTTATTCCACGATAATTATTACACATAATAATTCATCTGATTAAATACTTCATCAAAGAATTCTATCATCCCTGATGTGGGATAATTAACACTTAGTTAATTAATCCCTTAGTCTTTTCACATAGCTCATTTCTAGCTTTATTGTGACCAACTTTAATATATTATTTCTCACTCACCGGGAATCGAATTTGAGAAAATGAATATACTACAGTCATCTACTCGGAACGTAGATCGACGTTATTGCATTTAATTTCACAAAATTAAATGTCTTGTAATATTTATTATTAGTCAAAAATCATTTGACCAAGCACGATTCCAACACTTTTCTCCCTAATCTTTTCAAGATTGATTCTCCACAGTTGCTGTAGAATAAAGATTCCATTTTTATGAGGCCCAATCTATCATCTACTCGTCTATCTATCATAATCTAAAGTGCAAGTTAGGTGAAAAGACCTTGATATCATTTTTGAAGGAAAAATAGAAAGATAGAGTGTCTTTTATCAAAAAATAATTTTTAAAAGCAAAAACAATTGGATAAATAATGATCCAATAAATTGTTAGCTTCTCAAAAAAGTTTTAAAACACATTTAAATAGTTCACTACCATTAATTTTTTTTCTTCTAATTGGTTACTAAATTTATATATTAATTAGCTTTATATTTGGGTTAAAATTGGAATTGTGCTAGAGAGTTTAGTTTGCCTTCCATTTATTTAGGTTAAAATTCAGATTTAATCCTTTATTGTAATACTTTTTCTCCAAATTAATTCACAAGTTAAACGACAATACAAATATGTAATGTTTACAATTTTCATCCTATATTTACTCAATTAAAGTTTTTAATTCTTATATTTTAATTCACCTCTAATTAATTAAAAAATACTACTAAATTTATAGATTAAACTACAAAATTAGATGAAATTATATATTTAAAGTTAAATCTAACTTATAAAGTTTGTATAACTTCTTAAACAAACAAGATGCATAAAATCTTATCGTTATTTTAAGTGATAATTTACTTTTTATAGGTATATGTGACTGAAAGTAAGAAATTTATTTTTTCCAATGTAAAAAAATTATTTAATCTTTAGCCATGTATATCAAGTTATGCTATGGTCTGAAATTAAACGGAAGAAAGATAAATAGTCAACTAAGATATGATTATTGGATAATACAATTTTTAAAATTTGACTTCTCAAAGAAGTTTTAAATTTTAATGATTTAAATTATTCATATACTTAAGGTGGATATGTTTAATATTCCATATATATTTTTCAAATTGATTTGTTCAAAATTAGCTATTATATTTATATATTAATTTACCTTTTATTTGGCTTAATGACTTGCAAGCAATGTCAATAAACATCTTTACTCACACATATTTTCTTTATTTGTATCTTATTCTAATTAACTCATACTCTTTTATCATTAGTCACACATCTTCTTTTTGTAATTAATTTTATTATTTTTACTCCACTTAAATTATAAATTAAAATTGCATAAATGTTTCATTCATTAGCTAGGGAGTAGTAAATTCTTCATTTAGAGTAAAACAAGATAAGTACATTTCTGTTTTTTTAAATTTTAACATTGCTTTGAATTTTTATTTTCTATATATTTATTATATTTTATATTCCTTATTTGAAAATCTTATATTACACGGGTGTTAATACTAGTAAAGCTAAACAAGAAATGTTTGCATCCTATTCATATTCATGTGTAGAATGCTTGTGAACAAAGAGGTTTTATATCTTCAGATGGAATTGAACCAGTGCTAGGACTAATTGTCCGCCATGGAAGCTCTAAAAGCTTCATCTTTTCCATCACTTCACCGCCGACTCATCTCAACATATACTTTCCAAAAACCTATTTTGCATATTCCATCATCTTGGCGAATAATTTTCCGCATCCTTTTTCTAGTATCAGAGTAATAACCACAAGAAGAGCTCCAATCGATCACCACCTCCATGATTTGATGCAACTTAAACCAAAATCAAAGACAAAAATTGATAGAACAAATGAATAGGAACTGCATTGATGATGAGTATTACACAAATAGAACTTCAAATGTAAATAGAAACAAAAGATACAATGATAAGATGAACACGATACATTCAACGGAGAATCGCCGAATTCTCACGATGACCACAGCTCGCAAGCTCACACAATTCTCATGAAATGTCTGTTGAGGAAAAGTGTCTCTGTATTTATACCCCTAAGCCTTCCTTCCATCTCATTTGCATTTAGGCCCTTTAACTTCCATTCTCTCTCATTTCTATTTGATTTGCTGACGTGTCTTATTCCTCTCCATCTCAGCTTGTATGATGATAAATCGTGATCGTATCAATCCATCCCCCTTAAGATTCCTTGTCCTCAAGGAATCCGGACAAGCTTCTCATTCTTAATCTTCCCCAACTTCATTTTAACCCTTGGCTTAGAGAACCAACGAACAACCACTCCATATGAAAGGTAATGGCTTAGTATAACTAACAACCTCATCAAGCCTTTCAAACTGTAAATTGCAGATAATTTCATAGGATCAAATGGACTCTTGCAATCTGACCCTCACTACCAAGACACTTCGAAAGATAACGAATGCCCTCGGTGTCTCAAAACACAAGAACTTACTCAACATGACAGCCTCAATGCATGATTCACCCATATCTGGCTCTTTTTCACAATGATAGTAATCCTTGTCAATATACCTCATAAACTTCATTTTCACCATAGGCCTAGGAAATCGAACTGACAAGCGCTTCAATGAACGATAGTTATTTGAGCTCGCATATGATGAAGCTAAAAACCACTCCAGCCCACCAATATCTTCAATATCTGCAAGCATATTATCAATATTTCTGAAAATTCCTTCAACAATACCAAAAGGTTTAGATGCATGCTGCACAAAATGCATCAGCTCCTTGGTACAAGGATATAATCATTTTCTGAACCCATCAATTTCTTCACAAGCTCTCCACTACCAAGTAAATCTGAGCATACTCCCTCAAATTTAGCTCTTGTAAGTGTTGTCTCAATATGTTTAGAGCCATCAGCACTTGCAATAATGAAAGGCATACTAACGTTGGATTGAGTCAAAGCAAAATGTTTCAATTTGAGCAAACTCTCAAGAACTTTTTTGTTATTTAATTGATCTCTTCTGCCCTCATTCTTGAACTCTGCAGCAGACCAATCAACAACTCCTTTATCCAAGTCATCACCAACAAGATAAATATCCCCAGAAGTAAAAAACACCTCAAGCACGCCATCACTAAGCCCAAGAATCAAAATCTGCAATGTTGTAGAAGAAGACACATCCGACTCCTTCATGCACTCGCTAAGGCCACATAATGTTTGAATCACAACATCATCAACGAACTTAAAATTTCCATCACAATCGTCTGCATGGAGCCCCCTCGTTACCCTCTGCGATCAAACAACTTCCCCAATTTCCCACCAATCACTTAACCTTATTGAACTTGCATATGAGTAGCTCTAGTCATACCACCTCCTTTAAAGACTCAACAACTATCAACTGGAACCACCATGAACTTCATTTTCACTAAAGGTTTAGGATATCGAACTGGCAGCCTCGTCAAATTTGTCACCACATTCAAAGTGACAGCAAGCTTCCCCAGTGAGGCATTTCGTCGAGCAATTGACAGGCATTTAGTTTCCTTGATTTCCTTAGCTTGTGAAAAAGTCTTGTTATCTAGTAAATCATCGACATACTGCTCCAATTCAATTCCATTCACCTTGCCATGATCGAGAATCTCCCCAGCCCATGTATCAACTGCAAAATGGAAGAAAAAACTATCTGCAACTACTACTCCAGTAACCTTGCCATTCAAAAACATAAATGCATCATCCACAAGTTGTATCCCTTCTCCAAACTCCTGTGTAGAGGCAGTTATTAGATCGCCTAGTCTTACCTTCTCCGTTTTCATCTTCACCTTAGGCATCGCAAACCACTTTGGCACGGACCAACCATATTTACTAGTATTCTGGACCATCATCTTATTAGTCATTGGCATCTTATTATTACTCACTGACACCTTAATAGAATCCAAGAACAGGAATGCATCAAATGTTCTATCCATTTGCACATACTTTCCATCAATCCCTTTACACATGTAGAGAAACTCTCCCATTGGAACCTCTTTGGAAACCTCCTTTTCCTCTTCATCAACTAATCCCTCAGCCTTAACATCAAATGATGCCCTTGCAGCAACATCAAATTTCATAGAAGAATTCCTAGAATCGACAAACTCCTCTTCATAAATTGCAATAGTATCCTTCAAGCTCATAGTCGACTCTTCCTCCACAATATTACTAGGTTGCTCAATTAGACTATCGTCTCCCATTGTAGAAAGCTTCGACACTCCAATCGAATTTCCCACAAAAGAATTCATTGAGTCATGCGAGAAGCTTAAAAAGTAGGATTCGGAATCAATACCTTTCACTTTGTGCTCCTCTGTTTTCTGCATTGGAGAAAAATTACAATCCGTTGGGTCGAGGTCTGTGCTATAACTCTGGTACTCCGCTTCTGACCTCACATGTGATTCACGGCTTCCGCAACTCGCATATGTTGTCTCCATAGATCTGCCTTGGATCGAGAAGCTTAGATCTAGAATTGCTTTCTTCAATTCGTCGAATTTAACATCCATGCGACGCCAATGAGCCTCCGATCGAGCCTCCAATTGTTGCCATCGGATCTCGACTTGCTGATCCTCTTCTTCAACAGGTGATGATTCCTTATCCGCTGCTGCAACTTCTCCATCGGGCTTTGAGGAGATGATATTTCGAAGTAGTTGCATATTCTTCTCCCATCGAGCATCGGATTGTTGTGATTCCAGCTTCCTTCGATTCTCTGTGATTCCAGCATCGAACTGCCGTGATTCAAGCCGTCTTTCCCCTTCGAGGATCAACGGCTCTGATACCACTTGTTGCATCCTTTTTCTAGTATCAGAGTAATAACCACAAGAAGAGCTCCAATCGATCACCACCTCCATGATTTGATACAACATAAACCAAAATCAAAGACACAAATTGATAGAACAAATGAATAGGAACTGCATTGATGATGAGTATTATACAAATGGAACTTCAAATGTAAATGGAAACAAAAGATACAATGATAAGATGAACACGATACATTCAACGGAGAATCGCCGGATTCTCACGATGACCACAGCTCGCAAGCTCACACAATTCTCATGAAATGTATGTTGAGGAAAAGGGTCTTTGTATTTATACCCTAAGCCTTCCTTCCATCTCATTTGCATTTAGGCCCCTCAACTTCCCTTCTCTCTCCTTTCTATTTGATTTGCTGACGTGTCTTATTCCTCTCCATCTCACCATCTCAGCTTGTATGATGATAAATCGTGATCGTATCACAACCAAGAAATCTAATTTTAAGAGTTTCACCGCCATTTCTCCAACCACTCCTTCCACGGAGGAAGAGATTGAATCCGAGAAGAGAGAGGTGAAATTCGAGTGGTACGAGCAGTGGTACCCGGTGTGTGCGGAGTGTGATCTGGACAAGAGAAGGCCTCATGCCAAGAAAGTAATGGGGATTGATTTGGTGGTGTGGTGGGACAAGATTGAGAATGCATGGAAGGTGTTTGAAGATAGTTTCCCTTACCGAATGGCGCCGCTCTCGGAAGGGAGGATCGATCAGTGGGGCAGGCTGCAGTGCGTTTACCACGGCTGGTGCTTTGGCGGCGCCGGTGACTGCAAATTCATCCCTCAAGCCCCTCGAGACGGCCCTCCCGTGAGTCCACTCGACATTTTTATCTTTGTTAATACAATTTGATTGCCTCATTAGATGCAAACAATGTTACATTGATTCTTAAATGATAGTACTATAATAAATTGCTTAAGAAGAGAATTTTGATCATATTGAAAAGACAGATGCTGATACTGCAATTGGATTCTTGATTCTAATGAGTTTTTGGGATTCCTCACTTTCATATTTCAAGATTTAGAAATGGTGAAGGGAATTGAACTTGTAGGTTCACACTTCCAAAAAGGCGTGTGTAGCCGTTTATCCTAGTTACGTGCAAAACTGCCTCATATGGTTCTGGCCAAATTCAGATCCGCTGTATAAGGATATACATTTGACGAAGAAGCCACATTTTATCCCAGAATATGATCATTTCAAGGGAGGTAGACTATGGGTATGCTATAATACTCTTTATGTATATCACCTTCTGATTATCAGAAGAGGACCAAACACGGTGACTTCTGTTTCATATCTATCCCAAACAAGATTTCACTGCATTTGACTTGTTCAGGTATGAAATCCTGATAGAAAATCTTATGGACCCTGCTCATATACCATACGCGCATTATGGCATGATGAAAACAGGAGAGTTGCCAGAGAGATAAGTAAATCTATGCATAATTTTCATCTTACATTATTTCACGAGTATGACATGGCTGACGGAACATATTATCCTGCACTCTCAGGGCCGACAGAGAAGGAGAGAGACCGCTCGAGATAAGTGTTCCGAAAGTGGATGTAAATGGCTTCACTGCAAAACAAATATTTGGGGAAAACTACTTCATTGCGCCTTGCATATTCTACGGTCATTACACTCCCAGTGGGGATGATCAAAGCATGGATGGAAAAGAAGATGTAGGTCGTTGGCATTTGTCAAATTTCATACATATCTACCCTATACGCTTAGCAATTAGCATTATGTGCTTCTTTTATGCAGGTGGGAGGATCACCCCCTGCTCCGATGATATTACCCCATGCTCCCTCCGATAAAAAATCTATGCTCGTTTTCTACTGCGTTCCAGTTAGTCCAGGTCGTAGCAGGTTGATCAGCGCAGCTACTAGGAACTTCGCTGGCTGGTTGGATCTGATTATTCCACTTTGGGTCTATCATATGACATCCAACTTGATAATTGATTCAGATCTCTTTCTTCTTCATATGGAGGTGACTTAATCTTTTTCTCTCACGTACCAAGTTTTCTTACTTGATCTTGCTAGTTCTGTTCGTCGTATATCATTGATTATGATGATCTTGATGCCAAGATGCAATATTTGAGAAAGATGTATATATGCTTCATTAGGAAAAAAGCTGAGAGATGTTGGCCCTCTCAATTGGCATAAAGCTTGCTACGTTCCGACAAAGGCGGATGCCTTCTCCGTGGCATTCAGAAGGTGGCTTAACAAGTATGGTGGCACAAAAGTTGATTGGAGAAATAAATATAGTGGAGAGCTTCCACCCACTCCTCCAAGAGAGCAGCTCTTTGACAGGTAATTGTTGCTTCACTTTGTGGATGGCCTAATTAATCAGGTACTGGACGCACACGGTGAGTTGCAGCAGCTGCAGCATCGCGTATAAACGTCTGAGCGTGCTAAAGACCGCCCTCGAAGTTATCTCGGTTGCTTCGGTTGGAGTTGTAGCTGCAGCCAAACAGGGTGCAATGTCCGTTGCTGCGAGGTATTATTTGGCTTCGATGGCTGTGTTGTGCTTTGTGGCTTCAAAATGGCTGTCGCATTTCATCCGCAAGACTTTCATATACCATGACTATCTATGATCATGCCTTCCAGTGAAATTTTTTATTTTGTTGGGCTTGTAATTAATTAAATAGTAAGGGTGTGCAACTTTGTGATTTATTTGTAAGAGTGACAAAGGCAAATTTGTTGTAAGAATTTATTTGTAAGAGTGACCAAGGCTAAATAAAAAAGTGGACCCTTAAATGTGGGGATGTCAATATAACCCGGACCCGATGGGCTAGCCCGAATAGCCCGGTAAAAATATAGGGTTATGGTTGCAATTTTGTAGCCCGAATTTGAAATCGGGCTATTCGGGTTGACCCGGTCGGGCTGCGGGTTGGCCGATCGGGTTGCTATTTAAAATTAATATTAATATTTAGGGATTTAACTTCATCTAGGGTTTCTTATCTTATATTGATGCGCAGCCTTTTTCTAAATCCAACTCCCTCACGTCTATCTCAAATTGAAGATCAGGTAACTTGCTCCTCTTGTCTCCTTACTCCTCATACTTGAATTATCATATTTGGAAATTCTTACCTGATTTGGTTTCTAATTATCAGGGCCATTGTGGTTCTTGTTGTGCTTTCGGTGCTGAGTTAAGGTGAAAAACGATACTGAGTTTTTCCTTTCCTTTACATATTCTTCGTAACTATTCTTTAGATACAATGGTACATTTGAATTATATTGAAATCATGTCTGATAACACTTTTGATCTAATCATACAAGTAATAAAGTATTTTATTTATTTTAGTTATTCCTCTTCGACTACAGTTTAAGGCTCTCCCTCTTATTTTCTTCTTTGCTATGATGAAATTCATTGAAAGAACAAAGACTGTTTTAGCAAGAATATAGCATGTCAAAGAAATTTAATTAGACTAATCGCATTTATTAACCGATTATATTTTGTGTTGTATTTTTAATAGTTATTATAATTAACCGGGAATCTTTATATAGCTTGATTCCATTGCATCAGCTGAAACTTGCCTTATTATAAATTTTGATAACGTCGGTATGGTCCATGGTTATTCTATTTATTAACATTAGACCTCCCATTTCTGTTTCTTTTGTTGTATTTCAGTCAAACAATGTGACATTTAACTTGACGCCAGAACTCATTCATCAGGTATGCTTTCTTCTCTCACATTTGAGCATTCTTATTTCCACACTTCGAAGTTGAAGATTGTTCTATTAATATATAGATTTTGTTTTCTACTTTTTATGTTACAGTTGATCGATATGGAAGACTCATCTCCAAGTTTTGTTGAGGGAATTCAGGAAAGTGATGAAGATGTATAGATTCTAGATGATTCTAAAATTAAGAAAAGGAAACATCGGACGTTTGGAATCACTTTACAGAGGCAAAAGAGCCCAATAAGGATGGAAAGTTTACCGTCACGTGCAATCACTGTGATCAAGTATACACATATGAAGGTACAAAACACGGAACTTCTACTTTTAGTCGTCATTTGAAGGTGTGTAAGAAAAAACCAATGTTTGGAAATTTGAATGTTATGTTCCGTGATCATGAGGGAAAGTTAAATGCTAGGTCTAAAGTAATAGACCCGAAAATTTGTCGGGAGATGATGACTAAGATAACGGTTGCACATGATCTTCCATTGAATTGGGTTGAATTTGAACATGTGAGAGCTTATCACGCTTATTTGAACTCTGATGTAAAATTCATCTCGAGAAATACTCATGCCGCTGATGTGATAAACTTGTATAATTCTAAAAAGGAGAAACTAAGGATTAGACTGAATAATCTTTCTGGGATGTTGTGCTTAACTTCGGATGTTTGGACTGCATGCACTAATTCGGGTTATATTTGTTTGACTGTGCATTATGTGGACGATAGATGGAAATTAAATAGCAAAATACTTGCCTTTTGTTCTATGCCTCCTCCGCATGGTGGACCCGAATTAGCTCAAAAGATTTTTGATATATTGGTAGATTGGAAGATAGAGAAGAAAGTTTTTTCTTTTAACTTTGGATATGCGTCTGCCAATAATACTATGGTTCAAATTTTGAAGACCAGACTTCAAATACAAAACTCATTATTGTGCAAGGGTGAATATTTTTATGTTAGATGTTGTGCACATATCTTGAACCTTATTGTTCAAGAAGGGTTAAATGTTGCTTGTGATGCTATAGAAAAGATTAGAGGCAATGTTAAATATGTAAAAGCATCTGAAGGCATATTGATGAAGTTTAAGGAATGTGCTCAAAAATTTGTTGTTGAATTCACTTCTTCACTTTGCTTGGATGTGCCTACTCGTTGGAATTCCACATATTTGATGCTTTGTAGTGGAATTAAATACCGGCATGTTTTTGATATGTTGCAATTTGAAGATTTGAATTGTACGCAATGCCCGACAGAGGAAGAGTGGGTAAGAGGAGAAGTGATGTGTAGATTCTTAAAGCCATTTTATAATATCACTACTTTGATTTCTGGTTCAACATTTCCTACTTCCAATCTCTATTTTATGGAAATCTGGAAGATTGCATCTTTATTGAATAAAATGTCCGAATATCAAGATGCAGTGGACAAGTCTATGGCTCTTAAGATGAAACTGAAATTTGATAAATATTGGAAAGAGTATAGTGAAATACTCTCTGTAGGAGCAGTGCTTGATCCGAGAATGAAGTTCAAAGTTTTGGATTATTTTTATTCAAGAATTGATCATCTTACAAGCAAGGATAAAATTTTGAAGCTGAAGATGAAATTGTATGCTTTATATGATGAGTATAAGAAAAGGGGTGTTGAGTATCTTTATTTAAAGTTCCTCAAGCTAGTCGTGGAAGTTCTAGTTCTCAAGTCAGGGAACTTGAATTCATGGGTGAAGAAGTAAGGGGAGGAGAAATTAATCAAGCATTGTTGAATTGGGAGGAAGACGACTTTGCTGTAAGTTTTTTTTTCAAATATTTCATGTACTTTTGTAAGTTAATTTTTATTCAAATATTTCATTGTGCTTATTTTATTTAGGACTGACTATTTTCTAATATTAATGTTGTAGATATGTAAGAATCAAGCAGGTGCAGCTTCTGAAGCAAAGTCACCGTTGGATGTTTATTTGGAGGAAGGTCATATGGCTGAAAATGGTGAGCTTGATTTACTCAAGTTGGAGAGATAATGCATCCCGCTTTGGAGAACTTTCTACAATGGCATGTGATGTGCTAAGCATTCCTATAACAACGGTAGCATCAGAATCTTCATTTAGTATTGGAGCGTATGTTTTGAATAAATACAGAAATAGGCTCCTTCCTGAAAAAGTGCAAGCTCTTATTTGTTTACGTAATTGGTTGCGTGGATATTCCAATGGTAAGTTTTTTTTAACTTAAATTATCAAAAACTATATAATATCTTTTTTTGGTAAGTTTTTTTATCTTAAATTATCAAAAACTATATAATATCTTTTTTTAATAGATGATGAAGACTATGAGCTCGATGCCAAAGATCCAGTTGATGCTTCAAACGTTATTGATGTGGAAGAGCGTCATTCAAATGCTTAGATTTTATTTTAATTGTACTTCGTTGTTTCTCTTAAATATGTAATGGGCTAAACCTTGATGATATTTGACTACTTATCGTACTTTAATATCTTTAGTTTTAAGTTTGAACATAGATTGACATGAAAGTAATTTATATGTAGCTCACTTAGTGTTTTTGACTATGCGAGCTTTTTGAAAACACTTAGGCCCGAATAACCCGAAGGGTTAGGGTTAAATTTTTACAACCCGAAAAAATTATAACCCGAATAGCCCGTACCCGAATGGCCCGACAACCCGAACGGGTTGGCCCGATTGACATCGCTACTAAAATGTAGTACTTACTCCTGTTTTAGATGATGCATCAATGTGAAATAGACATGTAACGATGATGTTTTTTGTTTAAGAAAGTAGAAAAATAAAAAAAATTATTGCTCTTTTAGTCTATTTAATTAATTCTTCTTATGCATTTTGATTCTCTCATAAAAATTATGCATTTTACTTTGAAAATTATCAATTCTTTTCAAATTCATTTTATTTTGTATTTTTAATTCTTATCATGCATGTTATGCATTTTATTTTTTAAACAATTGCTTCTATTGTGAAGCATCGCAGACATGGTTTAATTTGCTTTCCTTCTGTAAATTATGATTTCATAATATGATTTAAGTTGTTTTGATATTTAAATACTTTCCTAATACTCCATTATAGTAATAAGTTATAGGTAAAATTGTTGAATAATATTAATTGGTTTTGATGTTATCAATCATGACTTTCTTTTAATTTATTTTCTTTTTAAGTTTATTACATTATGTCTTAAAATTTGTGCATGTATAAGGTTTCATTATGATGGATCCTACATTCCACTAACTCATTTCACTCATATTATTATAAAACTAATATACTTCTTTCATTCCACAAGAATATATGCATTTTTCCTTCTTAGTTCGTCCCACAAGAGTATGCACATTCTAATTTTGGAAAATCTTTTCTTTGTGATGAGTTGGGACTTTTCTCCACTAACAAAACTTTAATTACTTTTTTCTTTTAATCTTTCTTACTTACTAGTTGTGCATTAAAACTTGTGTCCAACCAAGAGTGTATACTTTTATAGAACAATGATATACTTATAATAGTAAAAGTAGGACACACATTCCATTAATTTTTTTAACCCACTTTCTATTAGTATATTTTTTAAAATGTGTTGAGTTGACATTTAAATTGCGAACTGAGGGACTAGTAACAAGTTTGATAAATAGGGCTAAATTTCGAGAAGAAATTTAATTGTTTTATATAAGTAGATGGTGATTGTGACTTCTCCCCATAAAAGAGAGAACCAAATTAAATTGCTATTACACGTAAAATGGTCATGTGAGTAAAGAATGTGACATTTGAAAAATTATTGAAATAAGCTTACAAGAGGGTAACGTATATTATTGCTAGAATTATGCAAGTAGGTACTTAAACACTATGCCACAAACAATTTGATAACTAATTATCTCCATCTTGAATGAATGTGATGCATACTTATTATTGAGATAAATTAATTGAATTTAATCAATTACGAACCTGATAATTCTCAATTCACTAAATTTGAAATAAATTACATTATTTATGCATCTTTGTTGTTTGTGTTAAGAATATGATGGATGAGCACACGAATTAACATGAGTGTTATAATAGTACTTAAAAAATCATCCCTTATTATTACCACTACTATTTATTTGCATGCGACTGCCGTTTATTTGAATTCATAAACGGGTTTGGAATGAGTCCCCAATTGAAAAATATGAATAAAAATAAATGTACATAAATTGTACTATGTGAATATAATACTTTTAATTTTTAGATTTAATTGAATTATATCATGAATTAGTTTTTTTTATTTTTCATACTATGTGAATATAATACTTTTAATTTTA
Organism: Salvia splendens; assembly: GCF_004379255.2. Taxonomy (NCBI): domain Eukaryota; kingdom Viridiplantae; phylum Streptophyta; class Magnoliopsida; order Lamiales; family Lamiaceae; genus Salvia; species Salvia splendens. The sequence goes on from NC_056033.1 coordinate 14,217,352, forward strand.
GATTTAATTGAATTAAATCATGAATTAGTTTTTTATTTATTTTTCATATTGTATAGTAGCAGTAAAAAAAAGAAATGATATAAAAACTCTTTATTAAATTTTAACATGGTTTAGTGATTTGAATTTATTATACAATATTTAGTAAAACAATATTTTTTTTCTTAAATATGCGAATATATAAGTTAGAATTTCAAATTTATTTTAAATGTTACAAAATAATTATAAGCACTTAAAATTTATAAATCGATTAAAGTTAGATTATGTACTCCCTCAGTTTGAATCATTTTTACATTTTAGGAAGTTTCCTCGTACTTGAGTTATTTCCATATATAGTAATAATAAACATTTTTTTCCATAATTTACTCTTTTTTACTATATTCCCTCTGTTTTCTTTACATTGGACTCTATTCTCTTTACTTTTTTTCTCTTTTTTTACTTTTTTTTATTTATCTACTTTAACATAAACAATTTCTTAAACTCTAATGAATGCATGGAATACAAATACAGTAGGAGAATTGTGGGTGGAATCCACATCCTCTTTTTTTTTCCGACCCCAACAAGTTTTCTCATTTGGAACAACGGTTGTTGGTTTTCTAAATTTCTTCATCAAGTGTCAATTCAGTTCTACTGTACACTCTTTTAAAAAAAAGATAATACCGCATTCATATTCATGAATAGTACTCGTATAGTTGTTAGTTTCGCATTGTCAGTTTCTATTTAAACTCCATACGTTTGGATGAAACTGAATCAGTGCTAAAACGAATCCGCCATGGAAGCTCTAAGAGCTTCATCTTTCCCATCATTTCACCGCCAACTCATCTCAACACACACTTTCCCTAAACCCATTGTGCACATCCCATCATCTCCGCGAATTATTCTCCCAGCCCAGAAATCAAATTTTAAGAATTTCACCGCCATTTCTCCAACCGCTCCTTCCACGGAGGAATCAATTCAACCGGAGAAGAGTGAGAAGAGATTCGAGTGGTACGAGCAGTGGTACCCTGTGTGGCCGGTGCGTGATCTGGACAAGAGAAGGCCTCATGCCAAGAAAGTAATGGGGATTGATTTGGTGGTGTGGTGGGACAGGAATGAGAATGCATGGAAGGTGTTTGAAGATAGTTGCCCTCACCGAATGGCGCCCCTCTCGGAAGGGAGGATCGATCAATGGGGCAGGCTGCAGTGTGTCTACCACGGCTGGTGCTTTGGTGGCGCCGGTGACTGCAAATTCATCCCTCAAGCCCCTCGACACGGCCCTCCCGTGAGTCCACTCATCATTTTTGTCTTTTGTTAGTATGCCTTGAATCTGTACTGTTTCGTCTAGCCCGTCACTATGATATGTTTATGTTTTAGGCCCTAATTATTATATTGGGCCTAACCCGTCCTTTGTGTGCCTATTTATATAGAAGTAGGACACATAAATTTGAAATCTGAAAACAATTTGAATACAATTTGTTCTCCTTTTCCTGTCCGTGGACGTAGCCAACACAACGTTGGTGAACCACTTAAATTCTGTGTCTCTTTACGTTTCTGTTTGCCTCGATTACACAATTGTTATATTCTGTAACAACATCTTTGTTAATACAATTTAATTGCCTCATTAGAGGCAAATAATATTGCAAATTGGATGCTTGATATGTGACTTTGTAATGCATTTTTGGGATTCCTCACTTTCATAATTCAAGATTTTGAAATGATGAAAGGGAATTGAACTTGCAGGTTTTGTTAGTACGCTTTTTTTTTAGATAAACTCCAATATAAGAGGAAATTACAAATAAACTTCTATAGAAATGAGGAAATTATAACTGATGCCAAGAGGGCTCGAACTCGACACTTCATATAATGATGTCAAGGTTTTATTAGTATGCCTTGAATATACTATATGGTTTGTCACTAACCAAACAGGTCTTGCTGTATTGGGTCCTATTTGTCATATTGGCCTAGCCCGTCTTGTGTGCATATTTATATAGAAGTGAGACACGAAACTCTATAATATGTAACAACAATTATAATACAATCTGTTCTCCGTTAAGTCCCGTTGACGTAGCCAACACAATGTTGGTGAACCACGTAAATCTGAGTATCAATGTCTCTGTTTATTTCGATTACTCAATTACTCTATTCCATCACAACACAACAGGTTCACACCTCCAGTAAGGCGTGTGTAGCCGTTTATCCTAGTTGCCTTCAAAATGGCATTCTATGGTTCTGGCCTAATTCGGATCCGCTGTTTAAGAACATACATTCAACAAAGAAGCCACATTTTATCCCAGAACTTGACGACCCATCATATTCCACTATGATCATTTCAAGGGAGATAGGCTACGGGTATGCGAATAATACTCTTTATCATTTATATTGAATCTTTCGTTATACTATTTCAGCTTCTGATTATCCTGCTTTGCTGCAATTTGATGGCCTCAATGACTACAAGTTTGTATACTTTACCTATACATAACTGAATCTTGAACCCTGCTATTGGCAGCTATCCATAACTCACACCATCATAAGCTTCATAACCGCTTTTACAACAGCATCGAATTACATAAAACTTGCACACTATCCAAAACCAGACCAAGAGGTTTGGGATGGTTAAGTATCAAGATTTCAAATTGAATCTAACCTACGTTTACATTTTCAGGTATGAAATCCTGATTGAAAATCTTATGGATCCTGCTCATATTCCTTATGCACATTATGGCATGGTTAAAACAGGAGAGTTGCCAGAGAGATAAGTAAATCTATGCATAATTTTCATCGTGCATTTTTTCGCGGGTTTGACATGGCTGACAGAACATATTATCCTGCACCTTGAAGGCTGACAGAGAAGGAGGGAGACCGCTCGAGATAAGTGTTCAGAAAGTGGATGTAGATGGCTTTACTGCAAAGCAAATCTTTGGGGACAACTACTTCATTGCACCTTGCCTATTCTACGGCCATTACTCTCCCGGTGGGGATGATCAAAGCACAAACAAGACATCATCAGATGGAAAAAAAGATGTAAGCAGTTTCCATTTGTCACGTTTCATATTTATCCACCCAATAATCTTAGCGTTATGTGTTTCCTTCGTGCAGGTGGGATTACCCCCGGTCCCGACGGTACTACCACATGTTCCCTCCGATAAAAAATCTATGCTCATTTTCTACTGCGTTCCGGTTAGTCCAGGTCGTAGCAGGCTGATCTTCGCAGCACCTAGGAACTTTGCTGTCTGGTTGGACTGGATTATTCCACGCTGGGTCCTTCATATGACACCCAACTTGATTCTTGATTCCGATCTCTATCTGCTTCATGTGGAGGTGACTTAACCTTGTTCTTTTTTCTCTCTCATAGTACTAAATTTGCTTACTTAAATCTGTGAAATCTGTTAGCAAGTATTGTGATTAGAGCTTAGTCAAATCTTTAATAGTATTATTGAATGTATAGCAATGGTTATGATATCTAGAGTCTAGAGGCATTTCATAGATAGGTCTATTTGAGAAAGATGTATGTATATATGCTCCATTAGGAAAGAAAGCTGAGAGATGTTGGCCCTCTCAATTGGCATAAAGCTTGCTACGTTCCAACAAAGGCAGATGCCTTACCCGCAGCATTCAGAAGGTGGCTAAACAAGTACGGTGGCACACAAGTTGATTGGAGAAATAAATATAGCGGAGAGGTTCCACCCACTCCTCCAAAAGAGCAGCTCTTTGACAGGTGATTACAAAAGTTGCAATCTTTTATCACAATGTTTACCGACTAAGTAGAAATATAGATCTATCGTTGCTTCACTTTGTGAATGGCCTAATCAGGTACTGGACGCACACGGTGAGTTGCAGCAGCTGCAGCGTCGCTTATAAACGTCTGAACGTGCTAAAGACCGCCCTCCAAGTTATCTCGGTTGCTTTGGTTGGAGTTGTAGCTGCAGCCAAACAGGGTGCAATGTCCGTTGCTGCGAGGTATTATGTGGCTTCGATGGCTGTGTTGTGCTTTGTGGCTTCAAAATGGCTGTCACATTTCATCCGCAAGACTTTCATATACCATGACTATGATCATGCCTTCCAGTGAAGGTTTTTATTTTGTTGGGCTTGTAATTAATTTTAAATAATAATGCTGTACAACCCTGTGTTGTGATTGATTTGTGAGAGTGGGCAAAACGAACTTGTATTATTTTTAGTTTTTACTAATATACTCCATCCGTGAATAGGAGTCCCATTTTTCTATTTTAGTTCGTCCGCAAATAGGAATCTCGATTTACTTTTACCATAAATAGTAATAGAGTCTCATCTTCCACTAACTCCCTCGACTCTAAACTCCACTCACAATTCATTTAAAACTAATATTTATAAGTGTACCACTATTCCACTAACCTTTTTTCACTCACTTTTTTTAACATTTCTTAGAATTTGTGCTGCCAAGAAATGCGACTTCTAATGGTGGACGGAGGGAGTACTCCCTATATCTGCCATTAATTGTCCCTTTTTTCTCTTTTTCATCTGTTCACCAATAAATATTTCATTTCATTTTTACTATATCTAGTACGTATATCATACATTTCATTTACTTTTCTACTATAAAATCAATATATAAATGTAGGTCATGTATTCCACTAACTTTTCTAGTCATTTTACTCCATAAAATTAAATAATTTCTTACAATAAATATAAGACATTTAATAAATGACGGACGCAGGAGCATCTAGATTGGGCGCCGTCATTGTCTTCTCAATAATAATAATAATAGTAGTACTTGTTTTTTTAGTTTGTTGTTTGTGAGGAGATGAATTAATACCACGCTTTAGGGCGCCCGATGGCACGCTCTATGGCGTCCATCGTCCTCGGGCGCGGACGATGCCCCCATTGTGGGTGCCCGCCATCGTCCGTCCCCTTTGCCCTTCCCATAGGGCGCGGCCAATGCCGCGGATGATGGCCTATCGTCCGCGTCATTGTGTGATCGGCGGACGATGACGCGGACAATAGGCCATCGTCCGCGCCATCGGGCGCCCCATTGCGGGATCGGCGGACGATGGCCTATCGTCGGAGTACGAGAAGTGCGCGAGGGCCCAGGGGAGCGGCGATAGCTTGAGCGACGTGCGCTCCAAAGCGTTGTTGTCGTACCAGTCCATGTACGGCGAGTTCAGGCACGAGGCCATCTGGGCGCTCTTGAGGGACAAGCAGAAGTTCCAAGGCGGGATTCTGCACACCGGGGCGTCAAAGAGGACGAAGAACACCGAAGCTGGTGGTTATACTAGCGGTGAAAGCGGAACTCGTCCGGTGGACCTCGACCAGCCGTACGAGGATATTGAGAGTTCCGGCACACCGATGTCCTCCCTGCGTCCCATAGGCGTCAAGGCTGCGAAGGCCAAGGGGAAGACGGTGGCGACATCATCCTCGACCGCCGCCGACCCATCGCCGATCGAGGTCCCGCTCCCGACCCTGCACCCGTCGACCGCCACGTACGAGAAGTTGGCAACAGCCTCGATGGTGAGGACGTTGTTGCAGACGCACAAAATGCTCAAGAAGTGTACGGACCCGCCGAAGCCGAATATCTCCGGGGGTTGATCGATGAGCTGCGCCGGAAGTTGGGAATTGCGTAGATTTTAGCTAACTCAAAACGTGTAACTTTTGTTTAATGAATGTAATCTTCGCCGGTTTTTAGTTGATCGTTGTATTTTTTAATTAAGTTTGCATTACATTTTTTAAAACATTTACATTAATTAACAAAATAATAATATAACATTTAAATTAATAACATATAGGGAGCGCCTTTGGGCGCCCCATTGCAGGTGGGGGTAGGAGAATAAAACTGATGACGTGGCGCGCCTTAGGGCTCCCCATTGCTAATGGCCTTATACAGAATTGTTTCTGAAAGAGTTTATAGAATGTTACCCCTTACCATGATTAAGTTGGCCGCGATGGAGATTATTCCGACAAAATTGGAAATAATAATGGAGATTATTCCGACAAAATTGGAAATAATTCATAAGGGTATCCATAGTGGTGCGGATGTCCCGACGGACATCCCCGCAGATTTCCCAAAAACACCTCCTGCCACGTCATTAGGACTTCGCACGGCACTGCCACGTCATAAGGACATCCCACTGCACAGTGGCGGACATCCCCAAGGACATCCCGACGGACTTCCCATAATAATAAAAATTCACAAATTCACCAAATTAAACAATTTACCGAATTAAACAATTTACGGAATTAAAATTTCGACACAAATACGAAGAAATTGCAACCACTTTATTTAAAAAAAATATACATAGTACAAAAAAAAACATACATAATTATTAAAAAAAATTACATAGTTAAAAAAACCGATGTCTCACTCCTTTGATTCCCCGCCGCCAGTACCCTCGTCGTCCCCGTCGGTAGTCCCCTCGTCGCCACTCTCCGCCATGTCTCCCAACCCCAAATCGCGCCGCATACTGTTGATGATATCCTTCAGCGACAACCTGTAATGGCGATCGGTCGATGTCTGCCATTCAACCATTGCACGTAACAGGGTTTCATGTTGCGCGACGCGGGTGAGTGAGCGGAGCTCGGGATAGTTTGGGTAGGAGCTGCCGATTGGGCCTCGGCGGACCCGCTGGAGCTTCCACTCGCCATCCGCGCCGCGGACTTTTGATCTTCGTCCGCTTCGGCTAGCCAGATTCAACACCCGCAATAAACTTGGCTGAAGTCTTCACCACAAGATACACCTCCCAATATTTGAATTCCCCGAAGCCCGCCGCAACGTCTTTGAACTGATGGTGAGACAGAAGCTTCACATCCTCGACAGACATGCCGCTGGTTGCCGAGCGGAGGTTGTTTGTGTAAATGTCGGCGAATCGGCTGAGCTGCCTCTTCAGCCGCTCCCACTGTTTCTGGCATTGCTCTCCGTTGTGAGGCTTCTCCCCTGGTGGTTTGAATTGGAGGTAGCTTTGACTAATGCGCCACCAAATCCTGTCGATATGCTGGTTAGCTCCGATATATGGATCCTCCACTATACTGATCCACGCCTTCGCAAGCGCAATGCACTCCTCTGTGCTCCAGACGGATCTCTTTTTTCCGCCGGATCCCTCCCCCACCTCAGCGGCCACCGCCTCACCATCGTACCCCGCCGTAGGCGAGGTAGTACCCCGTCCCCTGCCCCTCCATCTCCTTGTCCTCCCCCTCTTCCATGTCGCCGTTGGTGCGTCTGTGAGAGAATCCCGGATCGGGGATAGCCCCAACTCGGGGGGTTGTCCGTCGACAGTAAATCCATATAGGGGCGACAGACATTGTCCACCGGTGATTGGGGGACCCCCTGCCTACTCCCTCCACAGCGACAGGCGAGCCCTGCATCATCCTTGGCATCATCATCCCGATCATCTGGGGCGGCATCATCCCCGGCATTCCGGGCATCATCCCCGCCATTGGGGTCATTCCGGCACTCACCCCGAGCATTTGAGGCATCATCCCATACCAAGGCGGGTACATGTTGTAGTACCTGGGCATCATCTTCATCGTTATTTGGGGTTGGGGCATCATCCCCGCCATTCCGGACATCGTGGCGGACATTGGGGTACTTCCGCCAATGGGAAAGATCGGTCCCTGTGACTCGCTCGTGGCGGGGGAATCACTATCGTGGTGCTCCATTTATCTTCAAAAGAAAAGTATTTAGAGAGAGAGATACTCGTCAATACAAGTGGTGCGAATGAAATGAAGTTCAACGAGCCATATTTATAGAATTTTCGGAAAAAAATAATAAAATAATCGGGACGTCCGCGCGGACGTCCGTGAAGTCAACGCAATGGCGGACCTCCGCAAGGACGTCGCGACGGACGTCCCGGGAATGCCGCAGAACTCCAGTGTCCGCAGTGGACGTCCGTATTCGCGTCACCGCTGCACAATGGCGAACGTCCCGCGCGGAACTCCGGCACGCCGGCCAGGCGTCTGCCGGGACTGGCGCCATTGTGGATGCTAGAATCTACACCTTTTCATAGATTTCTACACTTTTAAATAAATTACGCCAGAATTTGACATTATTCTCTAATTTGAATTTTCTCAACACTAATCGATCATCAATGGTAAAAATTACAGTAAGAATTACTCCTAAAAAAATCTTGAGAGAGACTACTTCCCTGGTTATTAAAATAAATCTATTAAATACTATATGAATTGTGGTATCACTTGATCTCGATTTTATTAGCCTTTTCCTGTCGGAATAGAAAATTTATTTCGGTTACTGCATCTTCAAGGATCTAGTTCATTTTTTGCCGAAATCTTCTTAGATATTGAGACAATGAGATTCAGTAAAATTGCTGCTTAAATTATCAAACCTCAACCCAAGCTTCACCTCTCTCTCTGCGAATTCTCTCTCCCCTCTTCTTCTTCTTCGTCTTCTTCTTTTGTCAATCAAGATCCCAATTTTTCCATCAATCAGCTTCCTGGAACAAGGCATTGACAGATCAGAGGTGGTGGTTGTATTCAAAAGTGAAGAACAGAACAGCACTCAATCAGCTCTACTGTAAGCTCCGATTCTCTTTCTCCGCAATCTCTTCGACTTCAATTTATCTGCAGTCTCTGTAAAGATCTCTCTTTTATGAGCCCCCTTTGAGTAAATTGGTGGAATTAGGGTTCTGCACAAATGAAAGATTTCAATCCAACAGATCCCATTGGGCAGAATATAATAAAGCAAATTAGCAATGTATGTTTCTCTGTGTTTGTATTCTCTGTGCTCGTCTTCACTGTAATTGCCATCACCTACCAACCCCCTGATCCATGGGAGTCGTCGAGAGCTCTGACTAAGATTTTCACCGACGTCGAAAATGCCACCTTTAAAACCGATAATTCCGTGTTGAAAACTGGCGAGGACATTGCTTCCTCTCCGGTGGCGACGCCTGAGGGCTCATTGTCACCGATTACTGAATCTTCGATTGAGAAATCCGAGTCGGATCTTGGGACAAATGCGACCTTGAAATCTGGTTGTGAGGATTTGACTGTCGTGAATTGCTCTGATCCTAGGGTTTTGATTGCGATCCAGAGGTTTAATTTGAGGCAGTTTAAGGCTATTGCGTTTCTGGATTACCAGACTCCGGTGAATGGCTCTAAGGAGGATGAATGTGATGTAGCGTGGAGGTTTAGGAACAAAAAGGAGAAGTCTTGGAGGAAGTATAGGGATTTTAGGAGATTCAAGTTGGGATATAATGATGATTGTAGTTATAAGGTGATTCGTCCCGGGCGCTGGCATTCTGGATTGAATGCGCGTCGTCCATGGATGCAATCTAGGGGAAATGGGAGGGGGCAAAGTGGTAAGTTTTCTCCTGTCGTTGACAAGGAGATCAATGATACAATTCCTGTGTTGGGATCAGATTCGGAATTTAGGAAGGGAAGGTATCTGTACTATTCGAGGGGAGGGGATTATTGCAAAGGAATGAATCACTTTATCTGGAGCTTCTTATGTGGTCTTGGTGAGGCCCAGTTTCTGAACCGGACGTTTGTGATGGATTTGAGTATTTGTTTAGCTTCTACGTACACACAGAGCAACAAGGACGAGGAAGGGAAAGATTTTAGGTTCTATTTTGATTTTGAACATTTGAAAGAGGTGTCTTCGATTGTGGAGGAAGGTGAGTTCATGAAAGACTGGAGGAGATGGGACAGAAGTCATAAGAGGAAAATCCCGGTTAGGAAGGTGGCTAGCTATAAGGTGACGCCGATGCAGCTGAGGAAAGATAAGACTCCCATTATATGGAGGCAGTTTGATGCTCCTGAGCCGGAGAATTATTGGTATAGGGTGTGTGAAGGGCCGAGTGCTAAATACATTGAGAGGCCGTGGGAAGCGCTTTGGAAATCTAAAAGATTGATGAATATAGTTTCAGCAATCAGCGGGAGTATGGATTGGGATTTTGATGCAGTTCATGTGGTTCGAGGGGAGAAGGCGAAGAATAAGGAGTTATGGCCTCATCTGGATGCAGATACTTCACCGGATGCCCTGGTTGCTAAACTACAGGGGGCGGTTGCACCTTGGAGAAATTTGTACATTGCTACAAATGAACCCTTCTACAATTACTTCGACAAGCTGAGATCCCACTACAAAGTTCATTTGCTCGATGATTACCAGCATTTGTGGGGGAATGCCAGTGAATGGTACAATGAGACAACTCTGTTGAATGTTGGCCGTCCGGTTGAGTTTGATGGTTATATGAGGGTCGAAGTGGATACTGAGGTCCTTTTCCGATCAAAGACAAGGGTGGAGACGTTCTATAACTTGACCGCAGATTGCAAGGATGGGATCAATACGTGCTAAACCAGGTTAAAGCACGTTCCATACATTCCTTTCTTTATGTATGTTGTTTCACATATCCTTTTTTGTCTGTCTTGTTCTGTATTTGTTTTCAAGAAAAAAGTTTTTTTTTCGGATCTCTGTGCCTACAGATATTTTTTGTTGTATACTTTGATAACGATCTTGTCATTCATGATACATCTGTGCTGTATGGAAATACTTTTTTTTAATTTCTAGTGGAAAATGTCACTATTTATGTGCAAACATGATTATTCCATTGTGAATAATTTAGTTTCTTGAAGGAATGAGCAACAACAAAGAGGAACATTACGATTTCGGGCAAAAATTCATTCACATTTTTTCCCTGTTTTGCCTCTCCCTTCCACACACAACTCTGTACCATAAGTAGAAAAGCTTTAGTGAGACCAAAAACTTTGAAATGTCCACAACGGCTATAAGTTTGCTGTCTCAGGGTCTTCTTCATTCCAACTTCTACTCGGTGCTACTTGGGTTTGCACCGGTTCATGGCCCTACATCAGTTCCAAATTCTGATCAGAGGGCATCGAATAAGATGAAATTGTGGTTTCGACTGAAAGATTATAAGACGACGTGCTCTAGTTTCTAGAACATGCTCGGTTTATGAGGTTTGCTGCTTAAATGTGGTTGTTTTCTTTATTTCCTTCTTCTTTGCATTGATGGTTTAGGGATTTCTGGTTTTTATGGTTGAAATGATGTGTGTTGGAAAATTAGTACCTCCATCTTTTGTATAAGCTCTCCAGCAGTCTTAGCAGCAATGACTATATTTCTGTCTGAGTGTTTGATGAACCCTTCTTGGACACCTTTGTCGAATATCCCGAGCAAGCAGTCATAGTATCCATCGACGTTCAAGAGCCCGACCTGCTCGAGATAAACACAAACTTTGTCAAAGATGGAAAGTCCTGATGTTTACATTGCTGAATTATTGAAGACAGAGGCTGTGACCATTGTGTATTGTCAGCAGAAGTTTATTTAATTTCAGCATCATTTGTCTTAATCACAATTCAATGCAAATTTGTTGGAATGTATGCATCAGGAGGCTGTATCAAAAGTCAAATCTTGGTTGCATTATTAGTTAAGATTTGCAATTATCCAAAGCTTTAGTTTGTTGATCGACGTGTCTTTTTTCACTATCGGATTTGTGTTGTGCATTCTCAACTCGACCCAAATTTTTTGGTGGGATCTCAAGTGTGGTGGAGTGGTTGCCTAGTCCAAATTCATATTTTCATTCATTTCTTCCTTTCTTGTCTATTCATAAGATAAAGACGCTCTCAAATACTAAAATTATGGGCTTTCCTAATAATTTAGATAAAGTTATTCTTCAGAAACCATGCTAGTTGGTATACAGTTTAGATATTTACCTCGAGGGCCTAAAAAGACATCTCCCTTACAAAAAATGTTAATTAGTGACGACGGTTGATTCCTCAGTAACTACTGACAGATTAATGACGATAGTGAGTCTGTTACTAATAAGTGACTAGATAATTCCATCATAAAATGACCTTAACAAAGCAGCCGTCTATGTTTTCCGTCATTGGTGGGTTAGTAACTTTAGACCAACATATTCGTAGCGAAAATTTTTTAGTGACAAGCTTTTTAATTATGGCTCTATTCGACACTAATCTGTCCCTAACCTTGTTCAGTGACGAAAATTCGTTGATACTAAATAGCGAGTTTTTAGGTTAGTTTGATACGCATGTAATTACTCCATAATAGATAGATAGGTTTTAAAGTTTGAAGAATTTAAAATATAAAAAGATTATTGTAGTAATAAATTGCTACGTACAATAAAACACAATAAAATTATAGTATAGTAGTATCTAAGTAGGTTTAATTTATAACAGATTAGTTTACCGGTTTTGCAGTATTTATTTAGGTTGTGGGGTTTTATGAAGAGAATTAATACAAATATACAATGTTTTTTATTTGAGAAAAAAAGAAAAGAGAGAAAGATGTAGGGTTAGAGATTACTGGTTTGTTGTGAATCCCAAGTTGTGACCAGGTTATCATCTCCAGCAACTCCTCCATAGTTCCATAGCCCCCTTTCATAAATCAAATATATATGTATATATTAGATTTAATAACAAGTAAATAATTTGGAAGTAGTAGTAGCAACTTATTTGGCTACCGGGAAGCGCTATAAAGGCGTCGGCTCGACTAGCCATCTCCGCCTTGCGTTGGTGCATATCAGCCACTACCATCACCTCTCCCACTGCGTGACCAGATATCTGCAACATCCATCAACCATTCATTCAATTATTCATATTTCTATATATACCAATACCAACACTGAGAAGATGATGTAAATGTAATTACCTCCACAGGGACAAGAGCTGTTGGGATAACTCTACCCAAAACAAACAAACAAGCATTCAAATTGATTACCTTAATTTTCAAAATAAACAAAATAAGGTAGTATGCTAGGTTACCCTAGAACGCTGCGTCCGCCATCGTAGACCGTTTCAGACACCAAACCCATCAGCCCCACGCTCCCTCCTCCGTATACCAGATCCATCTTTCTCTTCACCTATATTGTATTGTATTCGATATATAAATATAAAATATAATCAAAGAGATAGAGAGATTGATGAACATGCAGGTTTTACCAGTTCTTTTCCAAGATCAAGAGCTGCATCACTGAATATCTTTCTATATCCAACATTACTTCCACAGAAAACACATACCCTCTTGAATTTCACCATTTGATCCTTTTTCTATATTCTGTCCCTATCTCTCAACTTTATATATAGCCCAATCCTACCCTCAAATACTGCTATTTTTTCTATTGAAAAATAAATGCTCCCTACTATTTGATTCAATACTTGTATGCATGATAAGTGATAAATGCACATGTTTTTTAGGGTCCATTTCTGGGCCTCAATAAGAATATCATCATTGTTTTTTGGGTCAAAGAATGTTCCACTTTTCTTCTCCCACCAAATTAATGCCTTATATGGAGCATATAGTATATTTATTTCATTATTATTTTCTCTATTTAGATATTCAAATTTTATGTTTGGGAGAAGATGTCTAGTCTTAGTCCTACTCTGTCCATCTCTCATTGGGCATGCATATTGTTTTTCAAGATATAACTACTTTTAAATGTTGGTCAAAATTTAAGGTCATCAGGGTGTGATAAGTTGTTAATTTTCTTAAATTGCTAACTCTGCCAACTCATCAATGCGGTGTGCTAAAAATGTTAACATGATGACATTGAAATGTCAACATTAACTTAATTGATATTTTAGACATTTATATTATTATATATAACATGTCAGCACAGTGTATTAAAATGTCAACACATATTGCACTGATGAGTTATTAAGTTAGCAATTTAAGAAAAGTTAACATTATAACACACCCAAGGTCACCATCTTTCATAAATAAGACGTATTTGTAGAACCATTGATCCTTTTCCGGGTTTATCTTTTTTCAAATTTTCATATTTTGTCGTTCAATAACTTCAAACTCGAGCGATCATACAAAAAAACTACTTTCTTGTTAAGTATTAATTTCATCCCACTCTCTAATCTCTTAATTAACATAATTCAAAATTGAAACCTCGATATATTTTGTGTTGACGAAAATATGGAATTAACTAAATGGAATCGACATAGACATCCATCATTCACTGTTATATCATGAGTTGAGAAAGTGAGGGCCACATAAATCTTTCAATTGCAGCATTAATATATTTTCGTATTTGTTAAAATATGGTGATCACCAGCATGCCTACATGCTGATTAAATATCTTATTATGCCATGATGTAAATAAATAAATAAAATATTTGAGAGGAGCACAAATTTGGTTACTTAGTTAAGTTCCAAGCGTGCAGAAGCTGCAATGATGAAAGAAGCCCCCACCATCTTTGGAGCTTCACCTCCCATTCAATATTATTAATCCATACTTTATTTGGGTGGTTACATAATCATGGCTTTTAATCGATTTGAAATAAATTAAATTCAAAGACCGGATTCAATCATTTATGCTATGTTTCTTTATGTTTTACAATAACGTGTCACTCGAAATGTATATGGCTCATGGAAATGGCAATATAAATTGGATGCACACTTCTCTATATTGTATAAATTGACTTTTGAGAGAGAGAGAGCAAAAAACAGTTATAGTTACATGATATCCTTTCAGTTGCATATGAGTTAATTTGAAGGCAACCATCAACCTCCAACTTTAATATGTAATTTATTTCCTGGAGTTTATATTTAATTTCCTCCTTCAGAGTTTTAAGAAAGAAAAAAAAAACTTTATTACTCTTTTAAGTTTTAACCAATTCAAAAGGATTTCCCTCTCAACCTTCAACCTCCAACTTTAATACTCTTTTATGTTTTAACCAATTCAAAAGGATTTCCCTCTCAGAATTTTATCTGTCTTCACACAAGATAAAATAAATTTGAGCGAAAAAATTATAACTTTGTAAAGGTAAAAGAGTGCAAAATTATTTACTACTCCCTCTGTCTCGGAATAGGAGTCTTATTTAGTTATGACACGAGTTTTAAGAAATGTAAAGAAAAGTGAGTTAAATAAGTTAGTAGAATATGAGTCTCATTTATATATATTAGTTTTATAACAAAATGTGACTGGAATAAGTTGGTGGAATGTGGGGCCTACTTATCATTTATGGTAAGTGAAATAAAACTCTTATTGTGGGATGGACAGAAATGACAAAACAAGACTCTTATGTACTCTCAACTGTCGAGATAGGTCCTGCCTGTTCGAGTCGTAAGAGAAAAGGAGCTTTAGCTTGGCTCTATAGGTTTCTAGGAAGCCGGTGTTAGGGACTTTCCAGTTTCAGCCCAATAGGGGAACTCTCCGGTGAAGAGGGTGTTCGCTTCTCTGGTTCAGAACTCAAGAGGTACTTTGGTCTAGTTTCTCAAGGTGCGTGCAGAATTCCTATTTCCCTAGAACGGTTCTCACTCAGAACAGAAGTTCTTGGGTTCAACCCCCGAGTTGGCAACAGTCGAAGGCTAAGTCCTAACCACTCTTTGAAAGTAAGCCCACGTTTGTCTAGATCGAGTTACATACCTGGGACGCAACGGAAAGTACGTAGTTCGTGAGAAGGAGGGAGTATAATAATCTGCAGGAAAAAAAAAACAATTTATAATCTTCACGTTTACACTAACACTTTTTAGATTATAATTTATTGCAAGTCTAACTCTATCTATATTTATCAAATAGGAAAAGGAAAGAAAGAGAAATAAAAATTCAAGAAGAAAAAAGTATGGAAAAAAAAACTTACAGAAGAGAATGCAGAGCAAACTTTTAGCAATGGAAAAAGAAAGAAGAAAAGTAAGAAATAATAGCCTAAATTAATTCTATTAATATTAGGTTAGTTATTGAGTAGTGGGCTAGCCCATATTAGTATATTACACGTTTTTAATTGATTTATTAGGAATTCATTTAATTATATAATGCTGTAAGTAAATAAGTTATATTAATAAAATAAATTACTAAATAATTAAATACTCAAAATAATTGTTAAACATTATATTATGGAAATTCTAAATAGAAAAACATAAACCAAATATATAATTTAATTTAATTTAAGTGACAATGTTTTGGGTAGGGATGGGAAAATATACCGAAATACCGCACTTACCGTACCGAAAAAATACCGAATTTTCGGTATACCGTATTTTTCGGTACGGTATCGTACCGTACCGATAGTTTTCGGTACGGTAAAGGTATGCATTTTGTATATACCGCGGTATACCGCGTTATACCACATCATACCGCAATTGCGGTATACACCACAAATTTACGGTGTATATCGCAAATAACACGGTATACCGCAAATACGGTATATACCGCAATTGCGGCATATACCGGAAATCACGGTATACTGCGGTATACCGAAATCACGGTACGGTATGCCGACAAAAGCGGTATGATAACGATATCTAAATTTTGGTATACCGACAAAAGCGGTACGGTAAAGGTATGGTTTTTGGTCATACCGCACGGTACGGTACGGTATGCGGTATGGTCATTTCGGTGCGGTATACCGTACCGTTCCAACCCTAGTTTTGGGGTTAGTGTCTGATTCAGATAAAAATATACTCCCTCCTATTCAAAAAATAGAAACATTTGAAATGACACGGATTTTAATGCACAATTGGTAAAGTAAGTGAGAAGAATTGGTAAAGTAAGAGAGGGGAAAAGAAAAATGAGTAAATTAAGAGAAAGGGTGAGAAAAAATAGTGAGAGTAGAGTTAGTGGATTGTGAGGTCTATCTCCTAAAATAGAAAGATTCTAAAGTTTCTATTTTTAAAGAACGACCCAAAATGGAAATAGTTGCTATTTTTAAAAAAGCGGAGGGAGTATAAGTATAAAAGATAAGTGAATGGGAATATTCTTCTAAGGTTTATTTTAGGGTAAATGGCTGGAGCTTGATGTGTCTTACCAACGAGACATGCACTTCATTTTCTTGGAGATGCTCTAAGTTATACTAATATGAAACAATTAATAAGTGAAGCCCTCAAAGGCAAGTCTCCTCCTCAAACAACAATGAACGAAAATTGAAAAAAAAAATCAGCTGATTCTCCTCCTCCTTCACAAACAACAGTGAACAAAAATTGTAAAAAATATAGAACAGCTAAGCAATACATGCCTCAATCCTGGCCTAATTAGTGATAGTTTAATTTCAATAGCTGATAAACAATTTTTTAGTTCATTTAATCATTTACCTTATAGATGTATCATTAAACAGGAGACTAAAATTTCCGTTATATGCAAACCTTTATAAGATAAAGAAAAACCAAACATAAACTCGAAATATCAAATGGAACTTGAGTAAATAACAATCATAGTAAGTATCAAAAATTGCAGCAGACCATAAAATAAAAACAAAATATCAAGAAGTGTAAGAAAATCTAAACCCTAATCGAAATTCAAAATCAAAAACCAAAACCCTAGCAAGAGAACATCCTGTTGTTGGTGAAATCCTCATACTTGACCCCATCCTGATTGAGATTGTGAGCCCTAACCGCCTGATTTCTCATCATCATCATCTCCTCTTGATTTCCCAAAAACTGCATCTGCGGCTGGACCATCGCCTGCAGCAAGTAAGGCTGCTGCGGAGGCAGAGGCGGAAGCGGAAGCGGAGGCTGCACCATGTACTGCGGCCACGACTGATAAAATCCGCTCGCCGACTCGTAGTAGATTTGGCGCTTCATTTGCATATTAGCCGCATTGCTCGATCCAATCCCCACCATCACGGGGCTAGGATGCAATCGGCGATGATCCATTAGCATCGCGTTCTGCTCTGTTTGAGGCCTCTGCTTCATCTTCAGCAGCTCGATTCGAGATCTCACGCACCGCGCCTTGTCGGTCAGCTCGGCGTGGAGATGGCGGAGCTGGTGCTCGCTGATCACGTTCAGGAGTTCGGGTCGGGTCGGGTATTTGGCCTCTTGGTTCTTCCGCTTGAGCTTCTTGAGCTCGTCCTCGATCTGCCGCTTCCGCTCGTTGAAAAACTCCACCACGCCGGATTTCCTCACGCTTCCGCTGCTTTTCGACTTGTAGAGGTCGATGAAGCGCCTGACCTCCTCCGGGTCCTGAGGCGGCCAGATCTCGGGCCGGGTCTGGTTCGGGCCGTAGATGATCATACAGGCCTTCACGTCGCAGAGAGTCGTGAATTCGCTCAGTTTGCGGATTAGCCCTTCTTTCCTCTTTTTGAACGTCGTATTTCGTGATTTCTCCTTCTCGATCAACTCCATCTTCAACTTTGCCCTTCCCATTTTGCTTAACTTTCAATATAGAAATTAAAAAAAAATTCAATTGAGGCTTGGTGTGAAATGTGTTGGTTATTTCTGCTTTTATATGGAGGAGATTTTCCTTATTCGCAAATTATTCTACTGCCGAAATTAAGGAGATTTTGCCTTGTCTATTTTTTGGTAACAGAATCTTTAAAGGCGAACACGTCAAATTATTTATGGTACCACATTTAATGCTTAACGAGTTTTATTCAATTAGAGATTAAAGAACAAATTATTAATTGAACGTGAATCTTAATGAAAATTATTGAGCAAGTTTAGATCAATGAACCGAAATAGATGAGTTTAATCATTTTTTATTTGTTTCAATTTTTAGAGGGAGTAGTAGGTTTGTTTCATTTATTATTTTGAATCAAATGTAGAAATGATTTTGTTTTTATGGTAATTTCCTTTTCTTGCGCTGCATTTCGTAGTATTACACGTATGAATTAGTCACCTTTTTAAAAAGAGATCATTTATCTCTTCATAAAACCTTTTAAAATAATACTGCATTTGTTTATAAAGAACCATTTTGTCATTTTGAATTATCCACAATTTATAAAACTATTAAATTTATTCTACTTTTAGTATGCAAACTCCACATTCCACCAACTTTTTAAACCCATAGTCCTATATAAAACTAATACTCACTATCTCACAATTTTCACTTTTTATTATCTTACTACTCCGTACACATCCAGAAAACCGCTCTACTTTAGCAATTAAGTACATTTACAATTAATTGAACCACCATGTACTATCATCAAAAGGAAAAGGAAAAGAAAAAAACAAAGGTATACTCCTGTCTATACGCATCAACAGCAGCTCATTGGACTTGATGAGATTTCCACATCTCTTCATCTCAGCTGCGTGTGAAGCTACACGACGCGCTGTTTTCCTTCGAGATATCAGCCACTTTGGGTTGTGAATATGCTACAGGAACTAACTCCATTCGCAGCAAGTCCGCAAACGATGGCGTTCACGTTGCCATGTCATACTGAGAATCCAATTCGAAGGTTTGAAAAAAAATACTACGTAACATTCATGAAATTTGGCTTGAGTACTTCTATCATACCGGCATGGTTTGTAGTCTCAAGTGCTTGTATTTCTGCTCCTTGTTGAAGCATCGTGCACTCTCTGTGAGGCCTTTGGACAACACCTGCGTTAGAGTATCGACACCTTCTTGTAATGCAGCATCAATCTGCCATTCTAAAAAGGGAATATTAATGAACCTTTGCCTATATAATTATCAGAGATGCATTCACAAATAGTAACAAACTATCCATGTTAAGGCTATTCAAGCTAAGCATTATCAAATATAGAGCTCAAAATTCTCCCACTAAATCATGCAAAACTAACTATAGATCATACGAGCTATTTTAGCACGGCAGGTTCTCCTTCCTTTAAAGTCCTTTATGCATGAGTCATGAGAATCAAGGCTACTATGTAAAGCGCACTAACAAATTACTTTAAGAAAATATGAGCACATAGACATACCCTCTCTCGAGCTCTGACATTAAATTTTTGGAGTAAGAATGCTTTTGGATCCATTTGACCGGCAGGTCTCCCAATACCTAATAAAACAAAAGAATTACACTTGATTGTGTTATTTGCAGTTAAAAAGATGTAGGAAAATCCTTAGTTGGGAAAAACCAACATACCAATTCTTAAACGAGGAAATTCTCTATTCCCACGAAAATGATTGATAACACTCTTCATTCTGGACAAATCAGATGGATCATAAAGCTCAAACAGCAGAAAGAAAGTCATACTCACCACAAGACAAAATCCAACAATTCTTTCACATAAAAATGGCCTTCAGATTTGCACAACAGTATGATGGAAGCCACAAACAAAAAAAATATACTTAAAGAGAGCTAAAAGTTTGTCATGAATAGGCTTAAAACATTCAGTTTAAAGATGAGAAATTGAAGGCATCCATCGTCTCTATTAGTAACGAAATCCAGCATGAAAGAAAATAAATAACCAATTAGCACAATTCACCACTCGATCTATATATTACCCGTTATGACTTCCATGATTTCCAAGGGGGTTCAGACGAAGAACTCCACAGGGCAAAGTCATGTCATCATGAAGCTAAAATTGAAATATCTGGGCATCAGTATGAAAACGTATCAATCCCATAATAGTAAGAAACACGAATTTCGTGCATACCACTAGAACTCGGTTAAGGGGAAGCTTATAGTAGGCTGCAAGAGGACCACTCTGCCACCATAAAAAGAATGTTAACTTAACTAGTTCAGCAGCACACACACAAACAGAATATCCATTAACAAGTCTCAATGAATTTCTTACAGATTCACCACTTAAGTTCATGTAAGTCTGAGGTTTTGACAAGAAAACTGGAACCATATTTATAATACCTGAAAACCACATCCAGCTAATTACAAAATCAAAGTGATTTAAATTCTTAGCACAAGCGTAATCAATCATATGTAACGTGCCTTTTCCAAATATGGCTTTGCAGTGCACAGAGTCCATCGCAATCCCATGTGATTTCGCAAATGCATCAATGAATTCAAACCCCACATTATGTCTGGTGCCCATAAATTTGTCGCCTGGATTGCCCAAACCCACGAAAAGCCAAGGCCGCGGTTCAGGCAATGCGGCGGCGGTGTAAATGCAGCGCTTTGGAATCTGCCTTAGAAGCATTATTCTCTGCGTTCCAACAATTTTACAGAACGATGTCACAAATTGGGAAATGGCATTCGAAAATTGAAAAGAATTCACAAATTCCCAAATAAATGGCCTAATCCAGTTAGAATAGTTCATAAATCTTTAGGGCATCTCCAACCATACTCCATAATCCATCTTCGTAGTTGAAATGAGCTCCAATCATACTCCAAAACCCATCCCAAATTGTACTTTTTTTGCGTTTTTGAACAGTATCCACCTAAAGATGGAGTAATACTGTAGCAAGGCGCAAATCTGCTTTTTTTTTAAAAAAAATTGTAATTACACCCTTCCTTTTCATTTCTATTTGAAGATGATTACGTGTTTATGGGGAAAGGCTATCAGTTGCTTGTTGAAGAGATTGGGGAATAAATCGCATAGAAGAAGACGATGGAAGTGGGCGCCTCGTGTTTACTTTTTAGTCTTAAAATTACCTATTTGGGCTTCAAGTTAATTGGGGTAATGGGCTAATTAGAGCATCTCTAATTGTAATAGGTCAGGCTAGCCACAAACTTCTCACGTTACATCATCAGCACTAAAAACTCCTCATGCTACATCATCAGGACAAGCAACTGGACAAACAATAGGCTAGTCACAGTAAAAAAAATTATAAAAAATAAATAATTAACAATTACACAAAATACGGAATTAAATTTACGACACAGATACGAGAAAATTCAATAATAATATTTAAATTAAAAAAAGTACATTAATTAAAAAAATCTAACGACGTGCAGTCCTCTGCGCCCACAACTCTTCAATTAAATCCTTTTTTAGTCGAATATGAGCATCCACTTGGCGCATGTCGGCATGTGCCTTGAGGCAACCGACTTCATCGTGAGGTACCCCCTTCGTACGTTGGGGGCGGCCACGACGTGGCTTGGGCCGGCTTCATTAGCATCGTCATTGGCCCAACTAGTCAGTTGTACACCTTCATCTTCGACAATCATGTTGTGCAGGATAATACAGTCGTACATTATATCAACAATGCAGTCGACATGCCACAAACGCGTTGGACCCCTAATTGCCGCCCATCGAGACTGGAGCACACCAAATGCGCGCTCCACTTCCTTGCGCGGCGACTCCTGCCGTTCCGCAAAGTAGGTCTTCCTCTCATCTGATGCGCATCTGATCGTCTTCACAAAGACGGGTCACCTAGGATATATCCCATCCGTCAAGCAGTATCCCATATCATGCTGGTTCCCGTTGGCGATAAAACTGATGGTCGGACCGACACCCTGGCACTGCTCGTTGAAAAGGGGCGACGAGTTGAGGTCGTTGTTCGACCCGGCTACCCCAAAATATGCATGCCGAATCCACAGCCGGTAATCAACTACGACCTCGAGGATCATCGTGGGATTTTTCCCTCGTAGCCGGTCGTGTAGAACCCTTTCCAGGCAGCGGGACAGTTCTTCCACTCCCAATGCATACAATCTATGCTGCCCAACATCCCGGGGGACCCATGCTTCTCCCCGTGCATCTGCATCAGATCCTGACACTCTTCAGGGGTAGGGCTTCGAAGATACTGATCACGAAATATTTCAATGACGCCCTGACAGAAATACTTCAGACAATCCAGGGCAGTCGTTTCACCAATATGGAGGTACTCGTCCCACATGTTTGTCGCGCCTTCGTAGGCCAATTGCCTGATTGTCGCAGTGCACTTTTGTATAGGTGTGTGGCCGGGTCTGCCAGCCGCATCGTACCTAAACCGGAAACACAAATATCGACGCTCCAAAGCATCAACGATACGCATAAACACTGCCCTACGCATCCTAAAACGCCGCCTAAAAAGAGGCGCCCCAAAACGCGGCTCCTCCGCAAAGTAGTCTTCATATAACCGCTGATGTGCAGCTACGTGATCTCGATCAATCACTGCTCGTCGGTGGACAATGGGTGGAGGTCGAGGTACCGCCGGCTGCAAAGCCCTTTGTATCAACCGGTTTATCTCGCGGGAAGTATAGGCCTCCAACTCTTCGTTCATTTGCCGTTCGTACTCTTCAGCATCACCACCACTACTACCACCCGCATTACTCATTTCACGTTGTTGCTCTTGTACAGAAATTAAGATGGAGAGAAAACTTGTTAAAATAAGTGGTGCGAATGAAAATGACGTGCAAATCGCGTATATATAGTGTTTCGGAAAAAAATTTTAGCTGGCCGATCGCTTGCCGATCGGGAGCCTGCAATGGCGGCTAGCCGACGGGTGAGCGGATCGGCTAGCGCCCGAAAATCGGCGTCGGGTCGCCGATTTTTTTGCCGAAATGGCGCTCGCCGGTTCTAATGATTCAGCGAGCGGACCGGCCAGCACCGGCAATCGGCTAGCCTGTCCGCTCGCCACCATTGGAGATGCTCTTACTGTAAGGGAAAAGCTTCGTGGTCATAGCCATAAAATGACATTTTAGTACATTAAGGCATTATAGATATTAATTATTCAAATATCTCATTTAATGCTCAACTAACTTTACGCTATTACCCTTTTTTATTTAATTGTAGTTGTTTTTTTATTTCGTTTCTCTAATCCAGTTCTAACATTTTTTTATAATTATTATTATTTAGGTTTGTTCATTTTTTGTTTTCAGCAATTATTATAATATAATTTCATAAATTAATAAGTATTATTTTACTTAATTTGTACATATGATGTTATAAATAAATAGTGATAGTATAAATTAATTACCTAGACTCAAAACGAGCTAGCCGATGATAGATGACCGGATTACTTATAAAATTATGATTATTAAGATTAATTTCATATATGATTATTATATTATAGTACCTGTATCAAATTAATTACTAAATTTTGTTATTCAAAATAATGTAAAAACATAATAACAACATGAAATTTTGTTTGAAGAAACTTTTACAGTATTTTGAATCATTATTGTATTCTTGAGCTTGCATGGATTATGGTATGATGGGTAGTTGTTACATTACCTATATGCAAAGTGGATGAGATCCCCTCCGGTGCAGGAACGCACATCAAATGCTGATATACAAGAAATACACAAGGTTATGAATGAAACGCATATTATTCAATTTAAGTACTCTTTTATGTAGTATTTGTTATGAATTGCCCAATTTCTACACTTAAACAAAAAAATTATTATAAATATTTATTCACATTTATAAATATGAAATGCTACTAAATTTATTTATATTTACAAATATGATAATTTGTATGTGTAAGTATGCTAATTTATGACTTTTAATAAATTTTATAATATTTTTTATTGTTTAAATATAAAAAACAGTTTACAATAAAAATAAATAAAGAGAACAAAATAGAATAACCTGCCTTTTCATACTTTCATTCTTTACCCTTTGTGTTTCTTGCATAACAACATTTTTTTGCGTATTCTTGCACTGCAGGGGATCTCATACCTGTGCAAAGTGCATAATTTTTTTTATCATAAAGATGTAGTAGTTGCAAATTTGATATATATTCAACTACAACCAACCATCTTAATATTTAATTTGCAAATGTTATAGTAAACTCAATTAATAAATGGTTCAATAAAAATAATTACTAATAGGAAAAAATAGCTATACTTTGTAATAGTATATATATTGTCATAATTTATGTAATTATTAATAAATAGTAATAGCTATGAAAATATTGTAATAAATTAATGTTTTAATCAATGTTTAGGTAATTATACGACCGAGTTAGTTTAGATGTATCAACTGGGAATATAATTACCAATAAGAAAAAAGTAGAATTTTAATTTATCTACAAATTAATCAATTTGGTACTCAACTTAATTTAGAGATTAACTGAGATCTATAATTCTAAAAATTGAATTAAAGATGAAATTGAAATATTCAATTTTTCAATTTGAAATCAAAATCAATTGAACCATTAGTTGAATTTGAGATAGATTAAATTACTCAATCATTCAACTGAATTTAATACTATAAATTGAAATTTTCAAGTATTCAACTAAATAAAAGATATATTGAATTTAAGAACGACCGAAACCCCAATTTATTTTATTTGATACAAGATAAAGTTTAAATTTTCAAATAGTATTAAATTGAGTAGGAGAGCAATTGAACCTTATTATTAATATTCACAATCATTCAAATATAAAAAATGTATTAAAATGCAATAGTTTATTATTAATAATTTAAGATAATGCCTATAATTAATTATTATTAAATAAAGTTACTATGATGCAATAATAAAAAAATAATATTTTTTTATATGGAATCAAACTATAATATGGTTAATAATTAAAATTTAACAAAAAAGAAAATGAAACCGATGCATTTACGAACTACGGAGTATAATAAATTAAAAATATAAAAAAAATATTCAACTACATGGGTTATACTTATATTTGCATAAAAGATATTAGGAATTGTATATTTCAAGTAAATGGCACAATAGTCTCAACAAGTTTACTCTTTTTGGGGTGTATCGATTTTGTTGAATTAGCATTAATCACACAAATTTTTATTAATATTTTAAGTTTATGGCTGGCCATATTATGGTCATTTAGCATCACTCTTAATATAAATATAAATGGACATCTTTCAAATTTTATTGAGATATCTTTACACTTTTAATTGAGCATATTTATTTTTTTTCAATTTTGACAAATTAACTTTTATTTATTTTCGATTAATTAAAATTAATTTTGCAATAAATAATTATTTTTATATAAAAAAATATAGTATGGTATTTGATTTATATAAATTATTGATAAAGTGTTGTGGGGTTAATGTGTAATTTACATAAGTAGATAAGATTGAAAAAGTATAAAAAGTAAATGAATATGAAATATTCTTTTATGCTTGGTTTGATTTAAATTCTTGGAGTAAAATTACTATTGATATGATATATACTGAAAAATGAGTTAAAGTTTAGCATAAATATTAGGAGATTGGTCTAAATCCGCTATTTCTTAATACTCACATAGCCAAACTCTCTAAAGTACGGCCAAGCTAGCAAAGGTGGCTTGTCATTCTGTCACCGAGCAAAGGTGGTCATAAAATAAGCAAGAAGCATAGATTAAAAAAATTATAAGAAAATCAAAGCAACAATAACTATTCCAAACATGCTTCACATTTGCTACAACACATGTAACAATTTGAACCCTAAATTAAATTTATGCAATAAGGATCATAAATTAAATCTGCTAAACACATTGGGGGGATTGTGAGACAAAGATAAGTTGAACATGTTTCATAATATCTCCTCATTAATATCTTCCCTCGTAGATGCGTAGTAGATGCCAAATTAACTTCTAACCTTTAAACTATCCCCTTAGAAGTTAGAACATATTTTCCTCAAATTTTTAAATTACTTATTGGTCCTAAATCTGAGTTAAATAGACATCAAATTATAGATAGCTATTGAATTATTAAGCCTAGCACAAATAAAATTAGACACTGAGAAACGAATTAATCAGTATAAATTGGTCAAGTGTGGCCAAATATTGTAAAGCATATAATCTTAAAATATATAGACAACAAATGTGGACGAATTCTCTGGTGGATGAATTTGATGTTCAATCTTCAATCATGCTCTTAGTGCGAAGAGCTTAGATTTTTCTTTAGATCTTGACTCTCTACATGTCAAAAATCCTTATTTTTTTAAATATAAACAGTGTTCATGGGTGAGAAAACCCATTAATTACGTATAGAAATAAATGAACACATTAATCATTCAATTAAATAATTAAAAGTATATCAAATCTAGGAAAAAATCCACAACATGGAAAAGGCAAGAAAATGGCCTTTTACCCGGTGTTAAACAGTCATATTTTCGTGTTTGATAGTACATGTCATCTTATTTCTCGTCAGTTGTGTTTCAACTGAGGTCAAAGGTAAGTTTATCGGTAAAACCATTGTAGTATGAAGATACTTATACCACCAAAATGGAGTGATATTTTTTATTCAAATAGTAACGTCCATCTCTTATTTCTTCACCATCGTTAGGTTCTGAGATGTTGATTTTTGGTTTAACTCTCACTTCATGGCTTTCACCCGTATCTCTCTTATAGTTATGCGTCTGTGGGGGGTGATCGTCACCTTCAAGATATCAATTCGCTGGGTTATATTATATTGATAATAGCAAAGCGTATAGCGTTACAATTACTATGGACCAAATCAATAATAACCAATGATGTTTATGACTAAGTGAGAGTACGCCGACTTTTAGGAAATGTAATTCTCATTACTCATAATAGGGTCAACGCTATAATCAAACATCTTTACTACAGTTTATTGATATGTGTGACTGTCATACATAAATGGTACATGATTTTTCACACATAAATAGTACTTGATCTTTATTTTATATTATTTTTTTACCTATAAATCACATTTTTTGTACCTGATGCAATTTTCACCAAAAAATGCTCTCTAAACAAATACATTTTCTCATTTGTGTCATAGAGAATATTTTGGGCATACACAAAACTAGTACCAAAAATAATATTATAATATCTTCTCTCATTCTCCTCATTCTTTACACTACTATTAATAATCAATATTAACATTATTATTTTGATGTTATAAATTAATAATTATTTTATTTTTTAATATCATTCAAATATACTTAATTATAATTATAGTTATAATTATATTTATTTATTAAAATAATACTCCCTCAGTCCCCAATTAGGAGTCATTCTTTGACTGGGCATGGGTTTTAAGGAAGTGTTTGAATATGTGGTGTAATAAATGGAGTTAGATAGTGAAATGTGAGACCTCTTTGACTTTTAGGGTATTTTTGATGTCCAAATATAGTAAGTGGAAGAGTGACTCTTAATCGGGGACGGACCGAAATGGAAAAGAATGACTCTTAATCGGGGACGAATGGAGTATTATTTTTTATAATACTAAAAAATAGTAGTAATTAGAAAATAATTATAGTATAATTATGTATATTATGAATCATATATTATATAATAATAATAATAATGAATCATATAATATATAATAATATATTATTATTTTTTATTAAATGAATAACAAATCAATATAATCTTAATAAAAATTCAAAATTGTGAATTGTATTCATAATGATATAATGATATAAAGAGTTGAATATTTTTAGTTAGGTGTTTCAATCCTAAAATGAGTATAAAATAATTTAATAAATAATTAATTTAATTAGGTATTTTATTCTTGATTTATATTAAGAATGCAATTAGATGTATGTATAAAACAATAAAAAGAAGGAAGAAAAAAAAAGAGAAAAGAAAAAAAGGAAACATAAACTAAGGAGAAAAAGAAAGAAGAAAGGAAGATAAAATACTACTAAAAAGAAAGAAGAAAGGAAGATAAATACTACTAAAAAGAAAGAAGAAAATGAAGAAAAAAGAAAGAAGAGGAAACTAAAGAAGAAGAAACTAAAAAAGAAATAAGAAAGAAAGATAAAAAAATCACATGTCTGGTACTATTTAGTTGAGATTTCAAAAAATATCCTCCATGACCAAAATATCACATCTTTGGTACCTAAGGTTATTTTTATCATGAGGTACAAAAAACGATATAAAATAAAGATCATTCATCATTTATGTAGTTCACTCTTTTTAAATTGAGTTGTTGGTAACTGAGAGTAGTTGAGATCATGGGGAGCCTTTTGGCTGTCCACCTCTTGTAACCTCCATCTCTTTAGTGATTTAGTTTACGACCCTTAATGTCAAGACCTTTCATGTGGTCTCTCATAGCCTATAAATAGGTGCGGTTGAGAGATATACCACAATTCAAAGGATTTCTCTATTCTCTCTTTCAGCTCTCTAGCATATTGGTTTATATTTTAAGAGCACTGCATTGCTCGATTCTAGCCTCCAAATCAAGTTTGTTGATACCTATGAGTTTGACATGCTTCTACTCGATAAGAGGAAAATCGTTTCATCTTTTGGACATTGCGTCAATCAGTGAGCACTACCCGATGTGTATATCTCTTGCGGAAAGAGAGATCTTCGACTCGACTTGAAAAAGACAATAGTTTGCTTTCGTGTTACTTTTGTTATATTGTTATTGTTATACTCCCTTCATTGGCCAAATGTTGTCCATATTTGACCCGGTGCAGATTTTAAAAAAATTGTTTGACTTTGTAAAGAAAGATGAGAGAAAAAGCTAGTGAAATGTGAGTCTTACTTTTATATATTGATTTTATAACGGAATGTTAATGTAATGAGTTAGTGGAAAGTGAGGTCCACTTATCAAAATTGAAATAAAAGCAGACAAAATTTTGAGGACATACTAAAATGACAAAAGTGAACAACATTTCCTTTCTAGTTTTTGGTCTTTTATAATAGCAAGAGTTTTGCTGGTGTAAGACTACAATATATCCAACATGAGTTGCATAGAGGGTTAATGAAATCAATACCTATAAATTTTCCTTCACTTGAGAAACTTACTTATTTAATTTATGCATTTTTATTAATTTTTTTATCTATTTTTACAGCATGCTGTACAATCTTTGTAATATAGATAATGTTTGATGATAGTATGCAATAGTTAGGCCATCAACAACCCCGTTTTCAATCCGTCTCTTAATTACAATATTCATGAGTTACGCACCATCTTTTCTTCCGTTTCTTATTAAAGAGAAAACACTTGCAACTCTCCATCTTTTAATCATTTTTTCTCTTTAACTATTTACTGGCCATACCATTTCAATTTAAAAATACATCTATTTAAAAAACATTTCATTCAAAATACTTAATTAAAATTTACAATCCTAAAAATTTGAAAGTTGCATAATTAAAATCATAAAATATAAAATAAGTATAATTAAATTTTTTAACAAACATCTCACTCTAAGGGGTCAAACCTATTCCAAATATTGATATATTTGAAGGTTCTCCTGAGGGAAGGTATAAAATCTGTTAAATAAGGACCAAATTAAATGAAAGATAATACTAGTATAATAATTTATTAAAACAAAAACATGGTAGAAGGTTATAATGATAGTACTAAAAATAAAAGAACCAATGCATAGGTTTTGTCTGTTTTAATTTGCAAGTTATATACTACTTGCATTAATTAGCATAGCAATTAAGTATACATAAACTATATTTGAATTATATAATAAATAATTTTAAAGTATTTTTTCCTTCCGTCATTAAGAATTTCGGTTTATTATTTAGTCTGTTCACAGTTAGGTGAAGAAAGAAAATAATATTTTAAATTAATATGTGAAAAGTATTTTAAAAAAAAAGATATGTGATATTTTTTTTGAACAAAAAAAAGAAAAAAATATGACATTTGTTATAGGATAGAGCGAATACTATTTAGATTTTACACCATAAAATCGATGGTAACTTCAATTGGAGACCTGTATTCACATTAAACTGTATAAAGTGGTAAAGTCTTATTTAATGTAGTTGTTGAATTCATAATTTATTAATTTTGCCGCCCATATGTTAAAATTATTGCCAACAAATCCATATCACATCCTACTTTGCCCTAATTAGGCCCACCTTAATCATCATTCGCCGCTGCTAAATTTTTACCTCCCAGATTTTCCCACTTCCACACATCGTACTCGTACCCTTCGCTGCTCACGATTGTACATTCGGCCTCGCAGGATTCCGATCCCTGAATTTACCAAACTACCCACGCACGCATTTCCGCGAACGGTTGTTTGTGTATGCGTGGCACCGTCACTGGATAGAATCAATTACATAGTGTATATATATAGAGAGAGAGGGAAGAGAGGAGAGGGAAGAGAGAGAGGGAAGAGAGGAGAGCGCCAGCGCCACCCCACAGAGAAAAACAACACACCAAAAACCCTAGAGAATTATCGCGGCGACTCGGGAAGATGGACGCCGAGTCGACTCAGATTCAGCAGGCGCAATTGGCGGCGATTTTGGGGGCGGACCCGGCGCCGTTCGAAACCCTGATTTCTCACCTGATGTCTTCCTCCAACGAGCAGCGATCCCAGGCCGAGTCAGTCTTCAATTTGATTAAGCAGAACGATCCTAACTCGCTCGTGCTCAAACTCGGCCACCTTATCTCATCGTCCGTGCACCAGGAGGCGCGAGCCATGGCCGCCATTCTCATGCGGAAGCAATTGACCCGCGATGACTCGTATATCTGGCCGAACCTCACCGAGTCGACTCGCTCCGCTGTTAAAAACCTCCTGTTGTCCTCACTCCAGAGCGAGGAGTCGAAATCGATTATTAAGAAACTGTGCGATACCGTCTCGGAGCTCGCTTCCTCGCTCGTGCCGGAGAATCAGTGGCCGGAAATCCTGCCGTTTATGTTTCAGTGCGTGACGTCTAGTGCTCCGAAGCTGCAGGAATCGGCGTTCCTGATGTTCTCACAACTGGCGCAGTTCATCGGGGAAACGTTGATTCCGTATATCACTGATTTGCACACTGTTTTCCTCAACGTGTTGAATAATTCCTCCAATCCAGATGTGAAGATCGCTGCGTTGAGCGCTGTCATCAATTTTATTCAGTGCTTGACGAGCTCGAGCGATCGCGATAGGTTCCAGGATTTGTTGCCAGCTATGATTAGGACATTGACTGAGTCGCTGAACTCGGGGCAGGAGGCTACTGCTCAGGAGGCGTTGGAGCTGTTGATTGAGTTGGCTGGGACGGAACCGAGGTTTTTGAGGAGGCAGATTGTGGATGTTGTTGGTGCCATGTTGCAGATTGCCGAAGCGGAGAGGTTGGAGGAAGGCACGCGTCATTTAGCAATTGAATTTGTGATTACACTAGCGGAAGCAAGGGAAAGAGCACCTGGGATGATGCGCAAATTGCCGCAGTTCATTAGCAGGCTTTTTGCCAATTTGATGAAGATGCTTTTGGATGTGGAGGATGATCCGGAGTGGCACAGTGCAGAAGTCAAGGACGAGGATGCAGGGGAGACGAGTAATTATAGTGTTGGGCAGGAATGCTTAGATAGGCTCTCTATAGCGCTTGGTGGGAATACAATTGTCCCCGTGGCATCCGCGCAGTTTCAAACGTGCTTTTCTGCTCCTGAGTGGCAGAAGCATCACGCAGCACTCATTGCACTTGCACAGATTGCAGAGGGCTGCTCCAAGGTATATAACAATAAAAGATATATAACTTTGCTGGATTAGAGACATTGTGAATTTTCATTATAAGAGTTTTTGTGGTCAAGTAATAACTGAGCTGGATTATAGATGGCTGTCTCATGCTCATATACAATACGCCATTTATAGCTTTTTGTTGTTTTGTTAAGAGTTTGTTTTAGATGTTCCTTTGGTGGTTTTTGGCATCTCGTCTCATGCTCACGTAAGTGCATTGATATATCAGGAGCATTGGATTTCTTGTACTAGCTTTGTTAGCAGCACAAATGTATCTCTTCTGCACCAACCTGAGAGTAATACAATTCATTTCCATATTGCAGGTGATGGTTAAGGATTTGGAACATGTGGTGAGCATGGTCTTGAATTCCTTTCAACATCCTCATCCACGTGTGAGATGGTCAGCTATTAATGCAATTGGTCAGCTATCAACAGACTTAGGTCCAGATTTGCAAATTCAGTTCCATCAGCATGTGCTGCCGGCTCTAGCTGCAGCTATGGATGATTTCCAAAACCCTAGAGTACAGGTCTGTGATCAGGCTTATCTTCTGCATTACTTATCAAAATATGACTTATCTGGGAGCAATTTCCAACTGGTGATCAGGCTTATTGAACAGGAATACAGGAGGTTGAACTCCCCCCTGTTTCCCAAACCTCTTCCTTTTACTAGTCATTTACTTTTGTGTATTGCTAATGTCATTTATGTTAAGTTCCTGAAACTGAATTATGTGCTTTTTGAATAGTTCTTTCCATTTTCTGCAGGCACATGCAGCTTCAGCAGTTCTTAACTTCAGTGAAAACTGCACTCCAGAAATTTTGACACCTTACTTAGATGGGATAGTGCACAAGCTGCTTCTACTTCTTCAGGTGAAGTTGCGAATTAGAAAAAATTATGTGGGAATATATTATGGGCATGGCTATGCAATACTAGCTGTTGCTATGAACACTGATATATGTTTTGTAAATTGTAGAATTCCAAGCAAATGGTTCAGGAGGGTGCCTTAACTGCTTTAGCTTCGGTAGCTGATTCATCTCAGGTACACCATTCTCGTTATAGCTCGTGTTGTTAGTTTCTTTATTTTTGGCGGATTTATCAGTCATGCTATTGGAATTATGATTGCAGGAACACTTCCAGAAATATTATGATGCAGTTATGCCTTACTTGAAAGTTATCTTAGAGAATGCCACAGACAAGTCTAACCGCATGCTTCGTGCAAAAGCTATGGAGTGCATCAGCTTGGTGGGGATGGCTGTTGGGAAGGAGAAATTCAAGGAGGATGCTAAACAGGTAGGTTTGAAAAGATCTGGGTCTTGATTGTTGTATTTATGATGACTGTGCTATTTTATTTGTGTTTGTTTTGTGCTGTGTATTGATTTGTTGCTTTTCTCACTTGCACATTCTATACAGAATGGTGTGTTATATCTGCAATATCAGTATCTGCCCAAGGCTCAATCATGAATCCATGATTCAAAATAATATGAGTTTCATTCATTTTTGCAAGGTAATGGGAGTGCTAATGTCACTGCAAGGATCACAAATGGAGACCGATGATCCTACTACCAGTTACATGCTACAAGTATGCCATTTGTCCTTGAGAGCTGCAGATTTCAGATGACTTGAAAAATTAGGGCAGTAACATTATAAGAATTCATATTTTTTTTTCTGTTGTAGGCATGGGCCAGACTTTGCAAGTGCTTGGGTCAGGATTTCCTTCCTTATATGAGTGTGGTCATGCCTCCTCTGCTCCAGTCTGCTCAGCTAAAGCCTGATGTTTTCATCACATCTGCTGATTCAGACAATGAAATTGATGAATCAGACGATGAAAGGTGAACACTGTCTTATATCATGTAGATTTATCTTTAAAAAGTTATTTTCATGTTTTAATGAAAATTGGCCTTATTTGCCAATGTGCCATCATCCATTCTTTATCTATTAAGTTTCCCATTAACTTCCATCATCATCCCTCTGAGAATATCCTGTGCAATGTTGAAGGTTCTTTTATGTCTTGTATCTAAAATATTTGAAAGGTAGAAGATACTGTAACTTCTTTTTTTGCATCTGGGAAAGACCAACTATTATATTGTTTTGTATAGTAGTACTGTTTTCTTATGACTATTAATTCCGTGTGCTCAAA
Organism: Salvia splendens; assembly: GCF_004379255.2. Classification (NCBI taxonomy): domain Eukaryota; kingdom Viridiplantae; phylum Streptophyta; class Magnoliopsida; order Lamiales; family Lamiaceae; genus Salvia; species Salvia splendens. The sequence goes on from NC_056033.1 coordinate 14,251,232, forward strand.
TTTTTTCCAATAGTGCGTGTCTCTAATTGCTTCCGGTATGAACAAATTTCTATATATTGCAGCATGGAGACCATAACCCTTGGGGATAAAAGAATTGGGATTAAGACTAGTGTCCTAGAGGAGAAGGCCACCGCTTGCAATATGTTGTGCTGCTATGCTGATGAGTTGAAGGAAGGTTTTTACCCATGGATTGATCAGGTTAGTGAAAATGAAATGGTCTGCTTGATTCTGTTGATTGTGGACCACAATTTAAAAACATTATGGAATGTTGTGCTCGCAGGTTGCCCCAACATTGGTTCCTCTTTTGAAATTTTATTTCCATGAAGAAGTCAGGAAGGCTGCTGTCTCAGGTAATGCAGATTTTACTTTCTATGTTTCCATATACAGAATATTAAGTTGCTAATATAGACCGATACTTCCATTATTAATTTCTAGCAATGCCGGAGCTGTTGCGGTCTGCAAAACTGGCTGTCGATAAAGGAATTGCTCAGGGTCGTAATGAGAGTTATATTAAGCAGCTCTTAGACTTCATTGTTCCTGCTTTAGTGGAAGCCTTACACAAGGTGTCTGTTTTAGTTAATCGTACAAGCTTGAGATTGGTATTCTGTTATTGATGATTATAGTATCTGGGCACTAAGGTATCAATTATTATGCAACTCAGGAACCTGATATAGAGATCTGTGCAAACATGTTGGATGCGTTGAATGAATGTGTGCAGGTTGGTCACTTAAGTCCATTTCCTTAAATATTCTAGCTAAGATTTTAGGTCAATTATTTCACCATGTAAGTTGAAATATGTGCCAGGTGAAAAGTGTGAAAAATGGAAGTCAACAGACCTAATTTTTCAGTCCTTACATTTCTGGTGTATCGTGTTCTGTTGATTCTATGAAGATCTTTTAATTTAAGAAATGTTTTCATTATCTCACTTTTATGCACGATGTGTAAGAGGCTGCAACAACTATCTACCTACCTTATTTTCAATTTGCTAGAGTAATCAGTTAATTGTGCTATTCAGTAGATTTGTATGAGTTTTTTTGAATGAGTTACACAATCAGTCTGAACATCATTTATTAACTGTTTTTACTTAAATTTAACTCATCATTTCCCTGTGTATGTCTCTCAGATTTCAGGATCTCTTTTAGACGAGAGGCAGGTTAGAAGCATTGTGGAAGAGATAAAACAGGTGATCACAGCTAGCTCAAGTAGAAAAAAGGAGAGAGCTGAGAGAGCCAAAGCTGAAGATTTTGATGATGAGGAGGGAGAACTTCTTAAAGAGGAAAATGAGCAAGAAGAAGAAGTATTTGACCAAGTTAGTCTATTACACTTGGCTGTTCGGGATACAACCATTTTTTATTAATTTTGTCAGTTTGGAAACATGAGACCTTCCTAACCTTTTGCTTCTGATCATTTTTGTTTCAGGTTGGTGAAATATTGGGAACTTTAATTAAAACATTCAAGGGCTCCTTCTTACCTTTCTTTGATGAACTGTCATCATACCTGATGCCGATGTGGGTAAGTAATTTCCATTTTCATGTTTTTAATAGGCCGTATTTCCTTTTTTCGTCCTTCCCATACAAATAGTCCATATCCATTTTTGGCAACCTTTTTCCTCCTCTTTTACCTTTTATTTATGGGCCCCACTATCCACTACACAATTTCAACTACTTTTTCTCATCTCTTTACCAATTATGCATTAAAACCCGTGCCAATACCAAATGGCCTATTTCTATGGGACGGATGGAGTATGCTATTTTCATCCCTGTCTGGTACTTGTTGGCGGGCAAGATCAGTGAATTAGAACAGAGTTTAACAACATGAAACTTGAATCTATATCTCAAGCCTAAATTTTTCTGTTCATGATTGGGACACTCCTTTTTTCTTGCAGGGAAAGGACAAGTCGGCTGAAGAGAGAAGGATTGCCATTTGCATCTTTGATGATGTAGCTGAGCAATGCCGTGACTTAGCTCTGAAGTATGTTAACATACCATGAAATATTTGAGTTTGGTCTCAGTGTGAAAATACTTATGTACTTCTTGTCCTTATTATTTGCACTAGGTATTATGATACATATCTTCCATTCCTCTTGGAGGCATGCAATGACGAAAACACAGATGTCCGACAGGTTCGCTGAAGCTCTGGACTATCTTTGTGTTCTCACATAATCTTAATTATGTTATTCTATCATATCCTAATTGACTAATTTTATTTCCAGGCTGCTGTATATGGACTCGGAGTGTGTGCTGAGTTCGGAAGTTCTGTGTTTAAACCACTTGTTGGAGGTAAAGCTGTCTGAATGTGGCTCATAGAAAGCAAATTTAAGCTTTATATCTTTAACCTAGTGACCTTTCTTTGGAATCTTGTTCAGAGGCTCTTTCGAGGCTCAATGTAGTTATTAGGCACCCAAATGCTTTGCAGCCGGACAATGTGATGGCATATGATAATGCTGTTTCAGCTCTTGGAAAGATATGTCAGTATCATCGTGATAGCATTGATTCAGCTCAGGTATCTCTCTCTCTATCTCTCCATCTGATGGGGGGGGGGGGTTGGCATTTTCTGATAAAACTTTTTTGTTTCTCTTCCGTGACATTTTTTCTTACTCCGAAGAAAATGTATATATTGTCTGAATCACAGTATGTTGTCTCAGTCTAAGTTTTCACGTTTAATTGAATACTGTGCTAGTACTTCCTTGCTCTTCGCATTCGATTAGTTCTCACTGTGTAAAGTTGCTGTAATAGGTGGTTCCTGCCTGGTTGAATTGTTTACCAATAAAGGGTGATGTTATTGAGGCAAAAGCTGTTCACGACCAGCTTTGCTCAATGGTTGAGAGGTGAGGACCTGAAGTTGATCTTCTTTCCTCTTAAATAAAATTTGAGTTCTCATTTCTACTTTTCCTATATTCTGTTATTGACCACAATTTCCCCTTTTAGGTCGGATTTGGAACTTCTGGGGCCCAACAATCAGCATCTCCCGAAAATTGTTTCTGTTTTTGCTGAGGTTAGTTATGTTAAGCAATTTCTGGAATCTGGACCATTATTCATGTATACCCTATAAAACATTCTTTTGTAGTCATTTTGATAATTCTGTAACAATTTAGGTGGGATTCTGATTTTTGGTTTGAGAAGCCCTGAATCTATTCTTATTTCTGTATCCCAATTTTTGGATCTTTTATAATCTCATTATGTTTCTTCCGTGAGGTCAGGTCGTTATATAATTGTTTCCTTGCAGGTTCTCTGTACTGGCAAGGATCTTGCCTCGGAGCAAACTGCCAGTCGAATGGTAAATTTGTTGAGGCAGCTACAACAGACACTGCCTCCAGCAACCCTGGCCTCCACGTGGTCGTCCTTGCAGCCTCAGCAGCAGCTGGCGTTGCAGACAATTCTCTCAACGTAGTGGTCGTGACTGATGATGCGTGCAGCAATAGTTGATTTTGTGCCGGTCAAGCATTTGTTCGTCCATTCTTTCCAATGAGAGAGATGTTCCGCATTCTTTTGCGCAAGTTTTTGGTCGAGCCCTCCATTTCAAGACGAAATGGAGGAGAGTCTGTGGACTGTATATTACAAGGTCACCCGTGTTGCATCCAAAACCAGGTAGAATCTGGTGCTCTTTTATTTATCTGTGGGGTTTTGTGAACATTTGTGCTATTTGTGGATTGCCATAGAGGCAATTCCTGTCTCAGTTTTGGTCAAATAATTCATTTTTGTCCTTTTATTTTTGTTACATCTGTGATTGTTAATAGTACAGGGATTTGGCAAAAACAATTCTTGTTTCCAGCTAGCCATTTGAGAAGTAATACTTGATGTTCAATTCACATCTTTGTACTTGTAATATATATTCATTTGTACAATATTCCCCATGCTATAGTCCACTACATTTTAGTATTTCATCATTATGTTAATGATACTTGAATTGGTTTATGCCTATAGGAAATCAGACAGTTATATGGTTGGAGTTGAAGAACTGCCCCAACAACCCATGAACCTTTTCATCTTGTCCAATCACATCTTCTAAATGAAGTTGTTGCTACAACTATTCCTAATATTATAAAGTAGTTCTTGGCACCTTATGACAATAAGGATTCCAAGCATGCGCATCAAGATTCTTTATCAGTCACCTCTAACTTACTCCTTTTGCCTCATTATTAGTTAATGTTATTATAGGCTCATTAATTATGAAAAATACTAGTGTGTTACACTCTTTTCTTCTCTTTTTTTTTTTCATTTTATTTGCTCACTAAAATTAATTCATTTTCTACCAATTTTCTTTTTATCTCCTCCGTTTAACCAACTTTTCACTATCTTTCATACTTAATCAATTATGCATTAAAATTTGTATCCACAAAAAGTCAATTTTTTTGTGGACATGGAAGTAGGTTTTCATTTTTTCCCCCAAACTAGTTTAAATAAGAGAGCATTGTAGGTTCATCCACGTGGCAATGTTTGAGAGATTCTTAAAATGTTGTGAAATTTGGCAGGCCTTTGGATTATGTTGAACAATTGAGTAAGAGAATAATATGTGAACCTTCAACTACTCCCATGATAAAAGGTAAGAATTGTCTTTATCTAGACTATGTTTGACCTTGGTTTGTTTATTAGTCCATTCATGTATAGTCCAAGAATGAAATGTGGCAGCCATGTCCTATTTGTTTATGTGCAAACTTGAATTATTGGACTTGTATGCAAATATTGTTGTCCTTGCATAATTTGACTCTCTCCCCAAAAGGAATCTATTCTCAACTGACTAGAAGCCTAAGGAATTTGAAGGTATTATATGGATGTGACCGTGTTATAGATATAGCTTGATTTAGAAGGTGTTGATTTGTGGGCATATATTAGTGTGATTATAGGCTCAACTCATGCCATCAACCCCCTCACGAAACTTAGCACAAAAAAGAGGCCTAGAACGTGTAGAGCAATATCCAAAGATGGGATAAGGCATGCCTAGCATAATAAATGTTCAAAACAACATTGAATACAATAATACTAATTAGTCATGCTTACGACTCATGATTTGAAGAAACCAGTCAACTCTATACAAATCATATACTTCAAACCTAAAAGGAGAGTAAGAGACAAATGCATAAGACATATTAATCCTCCTATAAAAACACCCTTTATCATCTCCTTCTTCAAACCAAGACTTAACACTTCTCTCTTCCTTCTTACAACCTCAAAAAACAACCAAACCAAACCATGGAACTTCACTTCCATACCTCCTCTTCAACCAACAACAACACAACATATAAGCCCACAAACAGAAGCCCAAGCAAGAGCAAGTTTGTGGGAGTGAGGCAGAGGCCCTCGGGAAAATGGGTGGCCGAGATCAAGAACACGACCCAAAAGATCCGCATGTGGCTAGGCACATTCGACACAGCTGAGGAGGCAGCTCTGGCCTATGACGAGGCTGCCTGCCTCCTGCGTGGATCCAATACGCGCACCAACTTCTTGAACACCATGCCTTGCAACCCGGCCCTCTCTTTGAAGATCAAGAACTTGTTGAATCAAAAGAGGAGCCAAAATAAGGCCACTATCCCTCCAACCGCTGCTAGAAGGTATTCTGATCAAGATGTCAACATCAAGGCCGTTGCTCGCCATAGTAATAGTAGTAGCTCTCAGTACAGTACTAATGACAACTTTAGCAGCAACCAAATGAAGGGCTCTCTTGTTTTCACCTCCAATCCATCCGAGGATGCATATAAGCCCGACTTCAGCCATTTGGAGCCTCATTTCAATCAGTGTGATCAAGCTCTGGATGTTGACACGGCTGCACTTCAACCATATGTCCCTAGAAGAGGTGGGGAGGGCCCAACTGAGGCGGCCCCATTCCTGGATTTTGAAAGATTGAAGGTTGAAAGGCAGATATCAGCATCACTCTATGCCATGAATGGCATAAATGAATACTGGGATACCATCAATGACTCAAATGATACTTTCTGGGATATTCAAACTCTCTACCAAATGTTCTGTCCAAGTTAAACAAAACAAAAAAAAAATCAAAATCATTTTTTGCAACTTTTTTAGCACATCAAATAGTGCTAAATCATGTTAGGAAGAAATTGATTGAGGTTGTTGTTTGTCCAGAGTATTAGATTATTTCAGAAACTTCTAGAGGGATCATCCAATGTGCCTCAGTAGTTTAGTTTGTATTTTGATATGGATATTCTCACCTATTGAAGATGGAAGAAGTTGCCTCATCTTTATAATAGAAGCTATTAATAAATTGATGCTCCTCTCCTATCATCTAAATTTGTATTTTTCTTGCAAAAGTAGGACTACATTTTATATTTTACATCTTTTATAAGCATAAATTGTTGGAGAATTTATCCTAATGTTACATATTTTTTTTTATCAAGTTCAAGACCAAATTTATTAATTTCGCATGCAGTGCATGCCTCAACCTTATTCAGATGGCATTTTGAAGTAGACAGAGTCAATTTTTAATTTTAACAAACAATTTGAAAGGAAAAGTGCAACCATATAAGTAAGTTTTTAAACATTCTGCCGTCTAATTCTGGAAAATGGATCCATGAAAGCAGAGGTAGATTTGGGCCACCGCCTCGCCTCGCCTCGCCTCGCCTCCTCCAAGCCGTTCGGAGAGTCCAAATGTTTCATAGAGCCAAATCTAAAATAATATAATCGCCCCCTCGAATCGAAGTATAGAAATAGTATGTAGTATTTTATTACACTACATGTAACATAAACTTCAGTAGCCTAAGGGTGACTCTTACTCTCTCTTCTAAAATACTTATTCTTCTGATCTATATTGTATCTTCTTCTCTGTGTACCAAAGTAACATTTAAAATTATTATGAGATTTAAATGTTTACTTGCATTTAAATAGGTCGGCTTGAGTTAGGCTCAGAGAAACTCTCGACCCAGCTTAAACCCATGACTAGGTTGGATTGGGTCGAGCTGAACTTTTATGAAATTCTTTATTTAATATCATGAAGTAAAAATAATACTTCCTCTGTTCCGGAATAGAAGTATATTTTGACTCAACACGAGTTTTAAGAAATGTAAAAAAAAACAAGTGGAGAAAGATAGTGGAATCCGGGCTCATATGTTGAAGTGTGTTTTTATTGGGCCATTTGTCAAACCCAAGCCCTGCCCAGGCTCAGGACCATCAAAAATTCAAACCTAGACAAGGTTGACCTAGCCCATACCAACGTACAACCCAACCCAGATCAAGGATCGGCTCAGGCCAGACCCAAATATGACCTAGAACTAAAAATCCTATATTTATAATTATTTTTCTTCTAATCTTAACATGATTTTAATTATATTTATTGTAAATTTTTATATTAGTTTATATATTTTTTAATTCCTTTACATTTGAATTTTCTAAAAAATCAATGCAATAAAATTAATTTGAATGTTAATTATAGTATTTTATAAATATTAATGTAGTATTTTATGTAATTTTAAAATCATCCGATGATTATATATGGATTCTAAATGAAAATATAAAATCTTGGATTCGAAATGAAAATATAAAATCTTACTATAATATAACTATTTATTTATTTACAATAGTCCCTCCGTCTCTAAAAAGTATGAACATTTGGTTCGTCACAGGTTTTAATGTACAATTGGTAAAACAAGAGAGAGAGAGATAAAAATGTTAAGTAGTGCTCGTGAAGAGTGAACTCCACATCGTTAGTAGTGTAGTGTAATGGTATAAGTTGTAAATAAAATGTTTGTAATGTGTTATTTAACTTTTCCAAAATTAGATATAGAGTAGTTCATAATTTTTAGGGTTGGACAAATAAGGAAATAGTTTATACTTTTCAGAGGCGGAGAGAGAGTATTACTCCCTCAGTTTCCTAAAAATAGTACTCCCTCCGTCCCAAGATATTAGACTCGTATACCACTTTGGGGGTGTCCCAACATATTTGAGTAATTTCTATTTATGGTAAAAATTTACTTTATTACCAACCCCACTTACACCACTAAACAACACCTTCTAAATTCTTGTGCCAAAAGATTTACGAGTGTAATATCTTGGGACGGAGGGAGTAACTCTTTCCTTTTTTGTCTATTTCATAAAAATAAAAACTTTCGATTTTAGAAAGGGTAAATTGCCTAAAAAGTCACAAACTTTGGGAAAAGTTTGGTTTTTCCCACAAACTATAAAAGTTGCGCCTAAAGTCACAAACTTTATCGGATCGTGCAAATTTCCCAAACTACCCGACCTGACGACATATTTCCGTTAAAAACTTATCCCACGTGGCATGCCAGAGGCGTGACTTGGCAAAATTTCTGAACTCAGGTAATATAACCTCTTTTTGGCTGATTTCGAAAGCGCAACCCCAATTCAATCGACGAAAAACGTAATCGACAAGAGTGAAATCGTCGACAAACGGTTTAAGGATGAAATCGGCGACATGTAAAGAAGATTCAATAAAAAAGCATAAAACAACGTCATTTTGTGCCCAGTCAGAAATTTTTGCCAAGTCACGCCTCCGGCATGCCACGTGGGATAAGTTTTTAATGGAAATATGTCGTCAGTTCGGGTAGTTTGGGAAATTTGCACGATCCAATAAAGTTCGTGACTTTAGGCGCAACTTTTATAGTTTGTGGGAAAAACCAAACTTTCCCCAAAGTTTGTGACTTTTAAGGAAATTTACCCTTTTAGAAAATGGACCCCACGATATGCTAAAATTCCACTACTTTGTCTTCATCACTCTTACTTTACCTATTTTTTCTCTTCCTCTCTCCTACTTTAACAATTTTGCATTAAAACTCGTGTCGTTTCCAAAGTTCCTGTTTTTAGGAATTGAATGTAGTATAAAATTTCAAAATACGTAAAACTTTAAAAACATATATGAAAAAATAATTTTCTATACAACCCAACCCGTCCCGACTTACTTCACCGGTAGTCCTGGGCTAACCTGAGTCTGAATCTATAGAAAGAAGGATAAAAGACGTCTTTATTACAAAAAGACGTTCCGATGTTGGGTATGGGTTGGGCTAAGCTCATTTGACGACTATAATAACAAGCAGGATAAAAGACGTCTGATTTAAAATTGAGCTTCAGCTTCAATCTCACGAACTCTCTTTCCAATAAGAGTAATGTTCAAATTAAAAATAAATAAAATAATGTTAGATTATTACAAAAAGAAACAAACATATATGGAAATACATACAAATAGTAACAAAAAGAAACAAACGGAAATACATACAAATAGTAGTGAAGTTTAATTATATTTATACTATACTGTCACATTTTCCTTTATTACTGGAAGTTGAACCCGGAAGCGTTAACCAAACTCGAGTACCCACAAGAATATTCATGCTCCTAATTAAATTTCTCGAGATTTTACAGTAACCTTTGTAAACTCAATTGCAGTTGTATATATTCAGACAAATATAATATTTATCTTCGCAGATCATTTTCAACTTTCAAGCATCGTCTTCAAAAATCTCCATTTTTTCAGCTCAACTGGCCGTTTGTCCCCTCTACCCTCCCCTATACCTTATCAGTTACTCTCATTTTCTGCGTAATCAACCAACATTAATGGAAAAAAAGTTAAAAATAATTCTTTCTAATTTCTTAAAATGAGTTCAGTGCAAGGAAATCAACATAACTAAGATATCTATATAAACACACCAAATCAAACAGTTTGCCTTAAGAAAATTAAAGAGTTTTAGTCTAGCTAGTACATAGAATTGAAGCAATGCTCTCTCATTTCCCTCCCTCTCTCCCCCTATTCTCATTCCCTTTTCGGTCTCTCTAGTCTCTACTATCATAATTACTCCCTCCGTCCCTCAAATATTGTCCCACTTTGACCCATCACAGGTTTTAGGAAATATAATGAAAAGTGAGTTGAAAAAATTAGTGGAATGTGGGTCCTACTTTTATATATTAGTTTTATAATGAAATGTGAGTAGGAATGAGTTAGTGGAATATGGGGTCCACTATAAAAAATGATAAAAAGTGAAATGAGACAAATTTTAGGGACGGAGGGAGTATATGACAATATATTGATATGTTTTAATTTGATACTATGTTTTAATTTGATATGTTATAATTATTGGCACACTCTAGCCCTATATGTTTTAATTTGATGAGTATGTTTTTAACTGAATTATGACATGAAGATTCACACATGACACATGTTGGGTTACGCCATGAAGTGGCACATTCCACACAAATTTGTCTTTCAAAATATCCTAAAAATAAACAATCTTATAAATTAAAAATATTTTTCGAGACTTCATCAGTTAACAAACTAGAAATTGAATGTAGAAAAAAAAAAATTACATATCCCACTACAACATGTTATGAATTTCGGGTCAACAAAACAAAACCTACTAGTGGTTTCATATGTTATACCAAAAGTCAACAACTAAAATATGAACATAGAGTTTTTTTTTTAAAAAATGCTTGTAATATAAATTGTCTCACATTTTTTACTTGAAGTCCGAGCACCCTCACAACACATATAACCCACCCATGGATAAACTGTTCTAGGGATATGTCATGTTTCTTGACATAGTTAAATAAGTTTTTGTAGTTACATGTAAACCCTTCAGAGGGACATCAAATGGACCTAAAGTTTCAACACCTTTAGGGTGCTTGAACATATTAATGTAGTCCATAAACTCTTGAACTGAACTAAGGCAAGAAGTTCTTCTATTCGCGACCTCTTCTTTGTACATCGTTGTCGTGACGGCAAATGCATAACACAAGTCTGACAACAAACAAGGGAAGAACTGACTTTTTTTTAAAAAAAATATTGAGGCCGTGCTCATAGTCAAAATAAAGAATGTAATTTTAAATTTCACTTGTTTTCAGGTGAGATTTTTCATCAGCAAACAACCATTTACCTAAATTAATTAATAAAAATGTCGTACATAAAAAAACTGCAAAGATGTTTACCTCTTTAAATTAGGACACTTTATACATCATATATATGTAATACTGAAAAACACAGAGCAAAAAGAAAAGTCAGTTAATTATGATATTAGTAAAGGCTATTCAATTATATATTTGCTAAATGTATAAAACATGAATAAACAATGTAAAACTGATGGATGACTAATTGACTCTTGTTATAAGCTCAATACAGAGTATTTATGGTTTAATTATGACAAACTATTGGATGAAAGGGCCAAAGGCCACTGGCTCCACCTCTGGTGAATGTTACTAAACTTCCTAACTTTTTGTGGTAAAGCGTGGCATGAGTAGCGTTTGATGAATTGAAGATCATGCTATGACCTTGACACTATTGTTAGCACTACTTGACTTTTCTAAAGACTGAAATCAGCGCACCTGGAGGCAGTATAATGCCCGTAATGAAGAATATGTATTTACTAACCAGTGACCATTTCAAAGTCTGGTGGCTGTGTATGTATAGTTATATAGGGTTCTAGTATTGTATAAACTCTTTTTCCAGCTTCATCTTAGTGTTAAGATTAACCTACATAGGATGCTGTTGAAAGTTAAAGCATGATTAAAACACCAACTGCCCCTAGTTGCATCCTCCTTGTATAAATAGGATTATTGGAAATTGCTGGTGAATTGAACTTTTGCATGGGTTTTGTTTTTGAGGGAATATCCCAAAACTATCACATGTATATGCATTTAAGATCATATGAGCTATCACCTCACTAAGAAAATTAAAAATAGATAGATCAAAACAAAATTGAATACTCACCCCTAATTACCAACATCAACCATTTGATCCATTTGAGATAAAATGCTTCAAAGTAAAGAGATAAATAGAGTTTAAAAAATAATTGAATACCTTATCAGACAATGTAGAAGTAAGATTTGCTCATTCATTCACTACCATTCTTAAGGAATTTTATTAATATTGAATTGTCATATAGAATAGAAGAGACAACATAATTTAGAAAATAAGTTGGTATCACTATAGAATATGATGATGGACAATCGCTTGGATAGTAAATATAGTGGTTTAAGCCTTCATTAATGGAGTTCCCAAAGAGGGGGAAACATTCGGATTTCGGATTAAATTGTCCAATCTGATCCAACCCAAAAATTAAATTTTTATAAAAAATGAATCCGATTCAATTTGAATTGACCGAAAATTTGAATCCGAAATTTTAATACCAACTATTATTATTGGAATTGCTCACAAAAGTTTATTCTTATAATATCTATATTTAAATATTATATAAATACATTAAATTTTATTATGTTAATAACTAAAACTAATCTGGGTTAGAGTGAAATTTAAATAAAATTTATAAACATCAAGTAGTATGATTGAAAAGAGTCCTATTATGTACCAATCCACCCCTTAGTAGAATTAGAGATTAAATTAGGGCCCTTAGATCTAGTTTTTTATGGATGGGATGAGATGATGTAGTGAAAATTTTCACTCTTCATTAGGTAGCCAAATTACTTCAACTGAGGGTATTTTTGTCAAATTACATTTACAGTTTATTACTTCATTCCAATAGTTAATTACTTCATTCCAATGGTTTATTACTTTATTCCACTTTGAATTTGAATTTGCTTAAACATTTTTTATAAAATTTAAAGCAAATATACTGTGTGAAGTTTTTTCAAATTTAAGTATTTATTCTTTATTATGATGTATTTGTATGTCAATATTGATGAAGTTATAACATCATTTAATAAGGTAATGGACTAAAGTAAAAACCCAGTTGAAGTTCAATGGAGTAAAATCCTATTGTGATGAAGTGATATACTTGTTGAATGAAGTAAATGCGCACATGAATGAAGTAGTGAATCGCTCTTCCTCATCTGCTCAAGAATCCCTTAAAGTAATAACTTAGTCGAATAAAGTGATAAAACTATTTGAATGGAGTAATAGAATAGAAAAAGTGAAGTAATATAGAAAGTTAAATAATGAAGTAATAATCTAAGTGAAAAGTAATAAAGTAACTAAACGAAGTAATAGTCTAGTTGAATGAAGTAATATAGAAATCTAAATAACGATGATTTTCACACTTGTTCTTCTCCAAATTCGTAGCCACTAATAGTACAAGTTGAATAAAAACAAAGGTGGGTGGGCTATGATTCCACCACGTATTTCCCGGCTTGCTGATTTAACTACTCATACTTTCAGCAATTCACCTAATAAAACGCATGGCACACACTTAAAATTTCTCTTCCTCTGCTCCAACACATGTCCAATTCTCGTTTTCATTGCTCCCTGGTTTGAATTGCAGCTGTCAAAGTTTTCGCCATGGACGCGGCTGCACAACTCGCCCACTTTGTAACCAATCATCTCCATCGAGCCTCTTCGTATTCCCTCGCTGCCGGCTGGAATTGTAGTCCAGGAATCACCATTTTTTCTCGAGGACTAGGCGAAATTACATTGTGAGAGCCGTCGCCGATCCTAAGCTGTCGGATACCAAGCCTCCCACTGCAGTTAATGGGACTTGGGAAGGGAGGAAGATGTGTATATACAATCATTTTTGGTCTTCCAAAACTACCCTTTTGTCAATTTGATTGATAACCACTTGATTGATAACCATTGGATGTGATTAATGGATGGATGAGATTTAGTCTTTAGTTTGGTCTTTAAAAGTAGTTTGGCATTAATCACAACTCTGATTTAAAATTATAAAAGGTAAATGGATATTGTTTAATGTGAGATAAATTTGTTTAATGTGAGATAAATTGGGTTGGTCGATGAAATATATTGGATACTAAGATTTGGTGTGTAAATGTATTGCATATCATTTCTGTCTGGGCTAATACAAAAGCCCAACTTGCGAATTAATCTAACCGTACAGTGCATAGTTGGCTTTAACGTTTTCATAATATATTATCCCAAATTCATAATTATTGTTTTTCTTATTCTAAATTAAAGCCACACGAAATAAATATACTATCCAATAACTATTTCTTATATTAAATGTGATGACATTTTTTGTTGAACATTTTTGCATTGGAGTATAAACTATTAATTTCATGTAGTCAAAATAATACACTTAGATTTTTTTGAATTTCAAAATTTTAAATCACATAAAAATAGTTTATTTTTGTTTTTGGTAATTTAAACCGACTTCATTATCCACTAAAGAACTCCATTCACTTTTTTTATAATATTAATTATGTATTAAAAACTTTATTATAATAAAAATATCTATTTTATGAAACAAAAAGAGAATGTGATAATAACATTTTTTAAAAATTACGCCAACCCAAAAAAAAAAAGACACGGCACCTGCAGCCATTTGAATAAAATAAATATAAAATATAAAAATACCACCATTTTATACGAGGACATATAAATATATAAGAATTGAAATGGCGAGCAACTGAGTAAAAGAGAGAGATAAGAGTCCGGAGATTAGAAGAAGAAAAGGTAAACAAATACGTAGGAAATAAAACATTTGTCACTCCTCAAATTTGTAGTATCCCTTGTAATCGATAGCTTTTCAATTCTTGTTTTTCTGATCTAGTTTTTCTTCCCGTTAGAAAAAGTCCGATTTTTTCTGGCTAATAATTAGAAGAAATCTGTAATATTATTGATGTTGTTCATGGAGTTTCCGATGGGGAAATGTGTATGTATATTCATGTGTGTATTAGCGGCATCAGCCACGTCGTTTCGATTAGTGTCTTCATCATCGACTTGTGAACGTGATTCCATGGAATTTCTTCACGATCTGAATTCTCAGTGCCCCTTATCGATCCATTGCTCCTCGCCCCCAATTCAGGTAATTTATTAGTGTAATTTTTTTATTGTAAATATTTCGCCGCTTTATTTTTTTCGTTTTTTTGTTATTATTGCACATAAGTGCGTCTAGGGTTTCAAGGCTGTTGCTTTTGCTTAATTTTTGTTTTAATATTTATGTCTGGATTATTCGATTTTGTATGCGTATGTCGGCTATTAGAGGAATTTTTGATGTTATCGGTGTTGTCATCTAATTGCACGCCTTTTTTTTTCACTCTCTGTTTTTTTCTTTGTTATTGTGAGCTCATATTTCATCTTACTACTTGAGCTGTATGCTTTTGCACAAAAAGAGTAAAATGATGTGGGATAGAGTTGTATGGAGCATTGGAGCTGAATGTTATTGGTATGAATATTTTTTTTGGCTTTGTTGGAAGCCTATCTTGATTCTTGACTTGTTTGTTGTTTCTTCGGTTTTTAAAACTCTCTATCATTGAAATTAGGTACCTCTAGTGTTTCCCCTCAGAAGCCTATGTAACTTCAAGTAATATCTGTACTGAAATATCAATTGCACACACACAAACACACAACCAAATGAATGAGCTATGTTATTAAAATGACTAAACAGTGCCAAGTATCAACCTTAGGAATTCAACTACACGTATATGTGGCGTGGTAGTGTTCAATTATAATAATGTTAGATA
Source organism: Salvia splendens (assembly GCF_004379255.2). NCBI lineage: Eukaryota > Viridiplantae > Streptophyta > Magnoliopsida > Lamiales > Lamiaceae > Salvia > Salvia splendens. Next base: position 14,266,549 of record NC_056033.1, read on the forward strand.
GTTCGGTGGGATTGATATACATGAGTGATGTTGATAAGCATAGAAGTTAGGGGTAACCCAAAACCATAGTCAAAGGCAAAGGGTTGACTCCCTCCTGTGGAACCGATGTGGGATTCGAATCAATCTATTCCCCTTTCAAATCAAGTCCCACCATCCATTTATTGCCCCTTGACCAACATCTTCGGTGGCGCCCCTTAGGTCGTCACACCTTCCATTAGCTCCTTTTTGTAGGCACGCTCCAAATTGATAACCATATAAGTGAAGGAGCCCTAACTCAACCCAAAACCATGATCAAAGCTAAAGGGTTGACATGTGCTTATATGCTATCCCAAACTTTCATGCGGAGCCGATGTAGGATTCGTACGAGAAGTAGTTCTGTGTGTTTAGATTTTGAAATATTTAAGTTTAGATTGTCTATATCTTTCTGCCATGTCGATTTTTAGAGGTATCCTTTTGTGGTTTATGTTTAATATTTTAATTATTTATTGATGCATTAATATGTAATTGAAGGTGAATGAAGAATCCCTTGAAAATGCTATGAGCTCCATTCAAGACAATGAATATACTGCCGTTCTATTTTATGCTTCATGGTGTCCTTTCTCAAGCATCTTCAAGTCAAGGTTTTCTACCCTTAGTTCCATGTATCCACAGATCAAACATATAATGGTCGACCAAACCTCAGTCTTGCCCAGGTAAGTGTATTCTCTTCCTATATTGTCACCTCTTCAAGTTATGAAGAGCTTATTCATTTCAAAGGATGGCGAACCTATATTTGTGTAGTCGCCTATAAACCAGAGATATGGGCATCTCCACTCATCCATCACACAGCACCAGTTTAACACAAAAGTAGTAGATGTCTATTTGCAGCCGTCTATTGTTGGCACTGCCGCACTGCAGAATACAAGCTTGTAAACCTACGAATTTCCATTTACAAAATTTCTTTTCACTACCCAGAGGTTGTGGTCATTGCCGCATCTGCTTCAACAGTAGTTTGATTAAATGACCGGGCTACCTGAAGATGTTACTTGGTCAAATATTTAGTATGGATGATTCTCTTAGCTCTATAACAATATTATACTAGTACTTTTGTAGGGTAGGATCCTTGATAGTTATGGTTTCTCCTTTTTCTTAGCTTCTTCTATGTTCTAGCTCACGTTTTTAACTTTTAGATACCTAGGGATGGTTAAACTCTTTCTTTTTTTAATTGTGTGTGTTCAAGTCCTTGCCTTAGTTTAACTTGTCTGTTGCGTGCAGCGTCTTCTCAAGATATGGGATTCATAGTGTACCGTCGCTACTGATTGTGAATAAAACTACTAGAGTGAGATATCATGGTCGAAAAGATCTCCATTCTATTGTAAACTTCTACAAGAAAGCTACAGGTACCAGTACCACCAATGGTTAAAAGTTGATTCCCTAAGATTGTGCCTGATTGAGTTCATGCGTATATATGTTTGTGGATTGATGAGTGCGTACGCGTTCTATGTAGTTTTACTTAACTTAAGCTTAAGAATCTGATCAGATTTATCTTCGTGTGTTTTCCTTCATAAATGACCTTAACTCTGTGTGAGGTCCTATATCAGAAGATAGCCAAAATAATTTTCATCCCTCCTTGAATTGTATCTTCCTTTATCTATGTGATGACATGATCATTATATTTAAGCATTTGTGGGTGATGAAATTCTTTTATTTGGTTAGGGCTGGATCCTGTAGTGGATATGGTAGAAGACACAACATGCAATATAGAGAGCGAGGAGCGAGTATTTGGGGATTGGAAAGGAGCATCATTGAAAGAGATTTTCTTAAGGGAACCTTATCTGCTAGTCTCTGTTGTATTCGTCATGTCAAGGGCTTTTCTATATCTCTTCCCAGAGATCGCATCTCATATAATGTCGATTTGGTTGGCATATATTCCTCATCTGAATATGGGAATCTTCGGTGAGTCAAGGCAGCTTATAGGTCGAGCACTGCATCTGATTGATGTCGAGAGAATTTGGAGCAAGCTAAAGGTGTGCAAGACTAGGAACTTCCACAAGGGAGCCAGGAATGCTCGGGTTTGGGCGTCATCCTTGGCCTCTGTTTCATTGGGTGAGACGTCATCATCTAGAGCATTATCTTCCAAGGACTTGTGAACCATTTTTGTACCATTTGTTGCCACTGGGGTTTTCCCTTTTACCGATGTAATCGTTAGTCTTTGCAGTCACTCTGGTCTGCCTTGAGAAATATGTTATGTAAAGACTTGAGATTTCGACTCTAGTGAGAGAAAAGCATGTAAATTTCTTAGACATATTCCTTTGGTTGTAAAATATACAGGTTGATGAGAACAAGTCCAAATAAGCATAATGTGTTATTTACCATAGTGGTGAAATAAAGGCTTAAAATTAGAATAGACCCACACCTACAAAGCAGCCAAAAAGTTTAATTATTTGGAAATTTGAATAGACAGACATGCGCTTATAATAATTATACATGAAAGATGGATGCATGCATTGTCTGGTCTCAACCTTACATAGCATGCCATGTGCGAAACTATCTACTTGATTCATGTTCTTCACCATGAAATCTTCTCTTTTCTCTCTTTATAACTATCAAAGCTACCATATTTGAAAAGTGTTTGAGACCTTTTAAGTTGATTTTAACGTGATATTTTCTCTCTTCTGCGATTATTATGAGATGGACAGCAAAATGGCTAAGTAGGGATGTCAATCGGGCCAACCCGTTCGGGTTCGGGCCAACCCGTTCGGGTTGTCGGGCCATTCGGGTACGGGCTATTCGGGTTATGATTTTTTCGGGTTATAAAAGTTCGGCCCTAACCCTAACCCTTCGGGTTTCGGGCTAACCCACCGGGTTATTCGGGCCAATGCGTATTTTTAATTCTTTTAATATTTTCAAAAAAATAATACGTATTTTAAATTTTCTTTAACTATATACATATTTTTAATTAATCATTCAACAATGAAATGCGTATTTTTAATTTTATTTAATATTTTAAAAAAGATTAAGATATTTAAATTTAAATAACTTATTCATTAAATAATTATTTACAAAATATCTATCAATAGTATGTTTATGTTTATGTATTTAAAACATAAATCAACACTTTGTTTCAAAATTCAAACATAAATCAATTCGTAGAAAATTGAATAAAATTTTCATAACGTGAGAGGTGCATCGTAGATGTAACAAAAATATTTTGAATTGTTAAAGAGTGAATTATAAAATGCTAGCTAATTGGAGTAACTCTAAGTTTTCTTGAATTATGATTGGTTAAATTTAATTTATTCCAGCTGTAAATAAGCCAAATAATAATTTATCTTTGTTTTAAAAATCATCAAAGTACGCATAATTCAATAACGAAGCGACGTTAAAACACTTTGCACTATTATATTGGAAATATACTAAAAGAAAGCTTTTATATACTAGTATTTATGAATTCATGAACCACATAGTGATTTTTTTCGTGATCTTGTATAGTCGGTTGACGTATTTGGATTTTGCATGGTTTTAGAGGGTTGTCTTGGATGATTTTGATTATATTTCTATATTTTGGTATGTTTACATATTTGTTGAGAAATGATATAAAATGGATTAGAAAATGTACACAAAATATGTGGATGTGCAGCAGCCTTGTTTGAGTCAATTTTTCTTGCAATTTTGAAGTCTGATAAACCTCTAATGCATATCATTCTCTTCTTCTTCGAAAGAGCTTCGCGTGGATATATTGTACGCCTCAATCGGAGCTTTGTAGAGAAAGTTATGACCGTTACAAAAACTGCTCACCGTGCAGAAGCCTTCAACCCGACGGGCCGACCCGTAACCCGAATGGGTCAGCCCGCCTAACCCGACAACCCGAATGGGTCAGCCCGAATGGCCCGATTTTAAATTCGGGCTGCGAAATTACAACCCTAACCCAGTATTTTTATCGGGTTATTCGGGCCGGCCCGCGGGTTCGGGTTACATTGACATCCCTATGGCTAAGTAGAGATTAAATACTCGTGATATTTGGATATGTGAAAGGTGTTAAACTTTGGTATTTATGTCTAGCTATGTTGAAGGAGAAAATATTCCCTAGTCTTTGGCATAATGAGTTGGTATGCCCAACAACTAATTATTTGACATATACTTTCAACTACTTATTGAATCTAATGGGAGAAATATATACTTTGTTAAATACTTTCAACTACTTATTCAAATTTCTTAAATTTTTTCATGCTAGCAAAAAAAGTATATAAAAAATTGAAAATAATTAAAATTACCGTTTTAAATTAATAGCCGCACTTCAATATTTGTTTGGCATACCACGTCATTATACCAAAATACCAAATGGTATGTCTAGACTAGGGAATTTTTTCTCATGATGAAGATGCATGTGCTAATAGCATTATTAATACTTCCTTAATTATTGCCCGTTAACAAGATTCTTGTTTCAAGAAAATTAGGTGAATATTGATTGGAAAATGGAATCGTTATAACAAATTTTCGTACTTGTACAATAACTTGATCCTCTTCTTTTGCTGTGACCAAATTTTTTTCCGTGATGATGATGATATAGGATATATACTACTCCCTCCGCCCACAAAAAATAGAGCACATTTGCCATTTTTTATTGTCCACGAAAAATAAAGCACATTCAAAAAAGGAAAATTTTCAACTTCTCTCTTACTTTTTTGGAACGTGTTTATATTTAAAATTAGAAGGCACCTATTAGAGAATGAAGAAAGAAATACATCTATGTTGATGTTTAATCATTTTGAGGGAGTGCATGCGCATTGCGCAAGATTCTTTATTATACAGGAGTAGTACTGTTTTTTTTCATTTACATAATGTTTTGTTCATGTCCCTAATCTTCATCGTAGTAAACTTTCATGAATTCTTTGTTAGCCATCTTTCGATGTTTTACCGATTTCTATACCGAAATCACATTCTAGATTCGTATTAATTCAACCATAACATATACCACATCAAAGAGATGATTTATCAACCTCCATCCATAGCTTATAGTTGATGTAGGGTGGAATTCCACGTGTTGATGTTTCCCCTAAAAGCTGCGGTTGATCTTTTCGTCTCTTTGGCCTTTCCTCTACGGATTCTTTCGATGGAGAAGAATCTGATATAAACGTTACTTTTCTGTATATTCAATATGTGATATTTTGTAGTAAATTGTGTGTACTTAAATCTGTAAAATATGATTGTATATATAGACAACACACACCCTTTCAAAAGGGTCGTATCCGTTCGTTGGCACCTCTTCATACATACATCAGATTTTATCCTACATATTTTAATCTTTTATACATATTAATATACATATATTTATATCATCTATACAAGGCAAGAGAAGAGGGTTATCAATACACCCGATTCTAACTCTTTAATCAAAACCGATCCATCACGGAATCGTCTTTCATGTTAGAATTCAACTGAATTGTGTTGAACTTGATCTTTGATATTAAATCAATATCTACATAGGTCACATATAGGAATAAATATTCCTACATTCTTAAAATACCCTAAATATTATATTCTGATTCGTCTCGTCGGATCTTAGGTGAAATATTTTTAGCAGAATAAACACGTATTTTAAATGTTAACCAACATTTAATAATTCATTCTTTAACACAGGAGACGTAATTAATTTCATGAGAAGCAATAAATAAAGTAAGATAAGTGGTATAGAAGATTATGAGTCTTATTAATAATAATAAAAAAAAGGAAAAATATGACAAGGAAATCAATAGTAAATCCAAATCCGATACAATGTAAGTAAGAGCAAAATAATAAGTTAAAAAGGGAAAAAGAAGATTGTGAAATGAGAATTGTTCAGAAGATATAAGCAAAAGCCATGGCCGCCAAGGAGGCGAGGAAAGTGGGAACAAAGAGGGTTGCGTCGGAAGTGGGGGATGGCGCTGGAGCCTCTGCGGCTGCGACGCCGTTCGCGGCGGAGAGGGCCACGATTGTCAATGCAACGCCAAGAGCCTTCATCTTCTTGCCCTCCATCTCAATAATAACTTTATTTCTTTTTCTCCACAAACAAGAGAGGAGAGGAGAGAAGAGAAGAGAAGAGAAGAAAAGAGAAGAGATGGTGAATGTCTGTTTTGTGGGAGGGGGTTTATATAATAGAGAGTAGGGATGTCAATCGGGCCAACTCGTTCGGGTTGTCGGGCCATTCGGGTGCGGGCTATTCAGGTTATGGTTTTTTCGGGTTATAAAAGTTCAACCCTAACCCTAACCCTTCGGGTTTCGGGCTTATCCATCGGGTTATTCGGGCCAAGTATTTTTAGTTTTTTTTTTACTATTTTCAAAAAAATAATACGTATTTTTAATTTTTTTTATTATATACATATTTTTAATTAGTCATGCAATAATGAAATACATAATTTTAATTTTCTTTAATATTTTTAAAAAAGATTAGTTTTTCAAATTAAAATAACTCATTCATTACATATTTATGTAATTATTTATAAATATCTTCAATAGTATGTTTATGTTTATGTTTATGTATTTAAAACATAAATCAACACTTTGTTTCAAAATTCAAACATAAACAAATTCTTAGAAAATTGAATAAAATTTTCATAACGTGAGAGGTGGAGCGTAGATGTAACAAAAATATTTTGAATTGTTGATGAGTGAATTATCAAGATGCTAGCTAATTGGAGTAACTCTAAAGTTTTCTTGAATTATGATTGGTCAAATTTAATTTGTTTCAGCTGTAGATAAGTCAAATACTGATTTATCTTTGTTTTAAGAATCATCAAAGTACGTATAATTCAATGACGAAGTGGCATCAAAACACTTTGCACTATTATATTGGAAATATACTAAAAGAAAGCTTTTATATACGAGTATTTATGAATCCATGAACCACATAATGATTTTTTTCGTGATCATATATAGTCGGTTGACGTATTTGGATTTTGCATGGTTTTAGAAAGTTGTTTTGGATGCTTTTGATTATATTTCTATATTTTGGTATATTTACATGTGTTGTTGAATATTGATAGAAAATGGATTAGAAAAACGTACACAAAATATGTTGATATGCAGCAACCTTTTTCGAGTCAATGTTTCTCGTGATTTTGAAGTCCGATAAGCCACTAATTCATATCATTCTCTTCGTCTTCGAAAGAGCTTCGCGTGAGTATCTTGCACGCTTCAATCGGAGCTTTGTAGAGAAAGTTATGCTCGTTACAAAGACTGTGTGCTGTCCAGAATCCTTAACCCGACCGGGTCAGCCCACCTAACCCGGCGACCAGACCGGGTCAACTCGAATAGCCCGATTTCAAATTCGGGCTGCAAAATTGCAACCCTAACCCTATATTTTTATCGTGTTATTCGGGCCGACCCACGGGTTACGGGTTACATTTACATCCCTAATAGAGAGAAATGTGAAACTATGCTCTTAATCTTTTCACATTCTTAACGGTTATAAAATGTCTAATGGTTTAATATTCATTAAATGATTTGGAAGAAATATATCGTTAAGAAAAAAAAAGTAGTACTATAAAATTTCTTTGGGGAAATTCTAGAAAAATCTCAAAATTTGGGAAAACTTTACAAACTTCGAATGTTCCTGTATTTTTTTTTATCTTCAATAGCTGTTGCTTTTTGCCACATTGACACTTTCGACGAACACATCATCTTCAATTTTAAAAAAAATTAGAAAAAACCGAAATTTATGTGTTTATATTTAAAAATAAAAATTTGAGTAAAAATTAGAAAATATTAAAAGTTCATGTATTTACCGATAAATAATCTTTTTAAATGACACAATGAATGAAAAATATGGTAAAAAATATAAAAGTATGGAATTATTAAATATTTGTATATTAATTTGATAGAGAAAATAAAATACTGCGTACAAAGATTAATGAATGATTGTTTGAGTTACAACGATAAAATAAGTACACAAGAGATAATTAAGAGAGAATAATATAAATAATTAAATAAAGATTAAAATAAAATAGAAATTAAATTAAATATGTAAATTTTTATTATAAAGATAAACGAATAAAATATTATAGTAAGATGACTTAAAAGGAATATGATGCAATTACATTAGAAATTTAGAACCGGCAAGAATATAAATTAAGTATAAATCTTGTATTTAATAGCCATTATCCTTTCAATTTGGAATTGTAAACGGTAACACAAATAATTTAGGTTGGACTACCTAGGATTGTATTAAGAGTACGTCAACTCTTAGATTTAAGAGTAGATTCAATCTTAGTCTATCACATGGCATGCTTATTTGTCTATATATAGTAGATTGCTTGATTATCTTTACTTAATTATTTGCCTGTCACATGGCATGCTTATTTGTCTATATATAGTAGATTGCTTGATTATCTTTACTTAATTATTTGCCTGTCACATGGCATGCTTGGAACCATATACCGAGTTGCTTGTATATGTATCGCAGATTGCTTGCCTAAGTTGTCATTTTAACTATGGTGTTAGGATAGTGCTCTGATTTCGTATCTTATATTGCTCGGAACCATATGCTGAATTGTTTGTCTGTGTATCACATATTACTCGGAACCATATGCTGAATTGTTTGCATGTGTATCACATATTACTTACATGCATATTGCAGATTAGATGTTACTTATTGTCATATTGTCATTTTAAAAGTGATGTCACCCTATCTGACCTTGGACTTCCTTTTCTCTTAAAATTATCATCTATTCCACGAAAGTTAAAATAAAGTAAATGGGGTGGCTGCCCGAGCTGCCCGGGAATGGACAGGTAGGAAACACTTGTCAAAGCAAAACGTGGGCCACTACCATGCGTGTCAAAGGTGAAATGGGGTTTCTCGGATTTCAAAATTTGAAATTAATTCATGATTTGGTATTGGTGGGTTTGAAATAGATCATCATCATAGTGAATAATTCATTTCCAATGTGAAAAAAAAGTCTCATCTTCTAATGTGACCGTTTATAACAAGTAAAGTAAATTTGATTGGAAGAAGAAGTCTACTCTTCAATATTCGATTATTAGTACTAAAAGTCAGATAATAAAAAATGTTTGACAAATTCCATATCTAACATTAGCTTCACTAGGGTATTAAAACTGAATTATGCTAATGGTGGCTTATGGGAGGGGTGCATGTGCATGTCGAATTAAGACTTTTTGTTAATTAAAGCTTAAGGAAAGAAAATACTTTTTCGTATCTAAAATGGAGGAAGCCTCTAATTCCATCGTTTTGGGCTTTTCAGATTATATGGAATGGGCTTTTGCCGGAGCCCATCAAGAGAAGAGCGTGGAAATAAGCCCCAAATACGCAAAAAAATAATATTTGAAGAATAGAGAATTACTATATAATGTAATGTAAATTTACATAATACTAACATTTTATAGTAAAAATATGTACGGATGTAGGAGTATTATTTAGGCTGAATATTAATAATGTTCATATGAGCGAGGGGTTTTAAAAGGCCCAAATTGAAACAAATATATTGGTTTGGATAGAAAAACAAAAACACAACTAATCTGCTCGGGTGCCCCTGTTCGAGTGAGAGTGCTTTTCCCTTTTGTGTAATTATTTTTGGCCATATTGTCCAAAGAAACCATAAAAAAACAAACTTAAATTCTGGGGTTTTTCATAAATTAAAAAATTAGCTAAATTTTTTTTTGAATCTGTTTTCTAATTATTCCACAACAATAATATTTGGTGAAATTTGTTGATGACATTCTAAAAATCAGTACTATGTAAATATCACCGTTTTGTGAGTTAAACAATGTCGTTTATGCATATTAAAAGAACTTCATTTTCTTGAAAAACATTAGCTATAGTATTAAACAATTTTGTTTATTCATAAATTGCAAGACTAAAATTTTGACTAAATTTTATGATTTTTCCAACAATTTGTGGAAGTGTGAAAAAATTAATTTTGGGACAACAGAGCACTTCGGTCAATTAAAAAAAGTGTTAATATTCGAAAAAGAAAAAAGAAATGTTTTGTTTCCAACACTAGGAAAGTAGTAATTGGATGGTGGAGAATAAAATTTAAATAACTTTTCTTAACAAACAAGGATTCTCAAAGCTGCAAATATGGAAATACCTACTTTATCAGTTCTCCTCCTAGTCCACCCAAGTGCTAATAAAAGCTGTTTAACATAATTGATTTGTTTATAAAACTTTTCGATCTTCAATTTTACAATTCTACTAGTAACATTTGCACATGCACAATACAATTACTTCAATAAATGTATGCCTTTAGATTTAGCTAACAAATAAAGAGTTCAGAATGAAACAATAAAAGTAATGTGGTTTATAAGGTTATAAATATTTTATGCTATTTTTCATGACTCATTACAGTAGGATAGTAAATTGAAGAGTTTGAGATTTTTCGGGAAGCCAAATAGAGGAAAAATTGGCCTCACGGTAGGCCAAAATTACCAGAATAAGAATAACCCCAAAAGGTTGAGATTGACAATGTAAATAAAATATCTTCAAACATGTCAACTTTTTCCAAGGTCGATGATCTATATTTCAACAAGACAACAACCATCATTATACGCAATACTACTTCCTCCGTCCCTAAACAACATGCACTCTAGATTTGACACGTATTTTAATGCAAAATTGATAAAGTAAAAATAGGGTAGAGAAAAAAAATAATTAAAATATTGTTAGTGAAGAATGAGTCTCACCTCAATAGAGTGAAAATAGTTTTTAAAATTGAAAAGTGCATATTCTTGTGAGACCGGCTAAAAAGGAAATAATGCATATTATTGTGGGATGGAGAGAGTAGTACTTAGTAATACTCTCTTCGTCTCATTACAAATGATGCATATTTCTTTTTCGGCCGACTTACCATAAGTGAGACATTTCCTTTTATGTCAAAAAGTTACCCTTTGTCTTTCTCTTACTTTCTTATCTCTCTTACTTTTTTCTTTTTATTTATTTTTCACTCTTAAAAACCTATGCACAAAAGAAATGTCTCATATTTAATGGGACAAAGAGAGTAAGTATATTATACCTGTACGTACCCAAAAGTTAATTATATTCTATCATTTTTATTTGTTCATCAAAATTACTTTTTTATTCTATTTATAATACATTTTCTTTTTGTGTGATTATATTTATTTTTAATAATAATTTAACTATTTATCCGCAGAACTTTCTTATTTTATCAATTTTAAGTTAAAACTTGAGTTGTTCGCTACTAATATTATTTTAGTAAACAGAAGTAGTAGTACTATGGTCTCGAAACAATACATCACAATTATTATAACATGATTGTGTATCTATTTAACATTTTGACCTTAAAAACACATCTTAAATTCTTAGGCCATTAGCAATGGGGCGCTCTAAGGCGCGCCCAATGGGGCTCCCTATGGCGCGTCACGTCATCAGTTTTATCCTCCTACCCCCCACCTGCAATGGGGCACCCTATATGTTATTAATTTAAATGTTATATTATTGTTTTGTTAATTAATGTAAATGTTTTAAAAAATGTAATGCAAATTAAATTAAAAAATACAACGATTAACTAAACACCGGCGAAGATTGCATTCATTAAACAAAAGTTACACGTTCTGAGTTGGCTAAAATCTACGCAATTCCCAACTCCCGGCGCAGCTCATCGATCAACCCCCGGAGATATTCGGCTCCATGTCATCCAAACCGTACGATTCCGTGCTGAATTCGGGATCGTACTGCGTGTTGTCGTCGAACGGTCGATATTCATCCGGTTCTGTACCCGGCCAACGAGCCTCCCCAAACATCGGACTCTTGGGACTTGAACCCATTTCGTAGTAATAATAAAAATTTGAGTTTCGAGAGTGAAATCGTGAAATGAAATGTTAGAAATGAAGTTGGGGTAGGGGTATTTATACAAAAAATCGAAAACGCGTGTCATCGTCCGCGACCATCGTCCGCCGATCCCGCAATGGGGCGCCCGATGGCGCGGACGATGGCCTATCGTCCGAGTCATCGTCCGTCGATTCCACAATGGCGCGGACGATAGGCCATCATCCGCGACATAGGGCGCGCCCTATGGATCGGCCGCGGACGAAGGGGACGGACGATGGCGGGCATCCACAATGGGGGCATCGTCCGCGCCCGAGGGCGATGGACGCCATAGGGCGTGCCATCGGGCGCCCCATTGCGGGTGCCCTTAATAATGGAATGGAGTGAAAACTAAATATTTTGCGCATTACATTTTATACATAAGAAAATTTTCATTGTTAACATAAAACAAAATCTCAATACATACCAAAATATCGATTTATTGAATAGAGTGAACTACATAAAATGTCTCTGACGTTTCCATTTGTTACACTGCAGACCCCTGACAAAAAAAGCCACAAGACTCTGACCTTAAACATAATCACATATCGTATATTTGTAGCCATTTTTCGGACTAAAATGCCCAAATGCCTTGAAGGGCATTTCAGTCATATTACCAACACTTGCAGGCTTACTCTGCACACACCTACACTTTTGCAGACATTAGCTCTGCACTTTGGTCAAATCAATACATGCAGTGCAGCTTGCAGACCGCCCTTTTGTCAAACCACGATTCACAAATAAATGAAATAAATAACTAATTAAGTCTTATTGAGAATAGTGATTCCGTCAAATATCAATGTCCACCTACTCATACAACAATGATGCACTTCAAAGTTCAAATGAATACTCGATATTGCAACCCTACCAGTAGTTTATTACCAAGCATTAACAAATGAAAATTTAATTATGTTTCGCTTATTATGGTTAGCTTCTTATGTTGAGTTCGTGAAACTTATTTTTACTATTGCAACATATATAGTTATAAAAATCTGCTGCATAATTTATTGAACTCGCAAATTATGGTCTTCTAATTTTGAATTAGGCAAATTTTATTGTTTGAAATTCAGTAAATTATTACTAATAAATTTAATATTAAACGTTCGTTGAATAATAAGGAATAAAATTCACAGGCTCGTCATATTCTATTTGTTCACTACCCATAATTGTGAATCTTATGATAGTTGATAAAAAAACAGCATTGAATACTAAACATTAACAATATCAAAGAATTAATTTAATAGAATAATATAACTACTCCATTAATTATGAACGGATTAAGAATAAAGTATATTACCTTAGAAAAACACTATTTTACTATTTTAAATTTTACGTGTAGATTTTTTTTTCAGTTGGGTAAACACTAATTAATTATACAGTTACGACTTACGGATCCAAATCATATGGAGTATTGTTTTATTTTAATTTTCGTTGCTATTATTAAGTGATATGTCAAGAATCATGACTAACAAGAAAGTGGTAAATTTTAAGAAATAATATTTAAATAATTATGCACTCCATAGAGGAGGCTGCCTTTATTTCGACAAGTGTGACATGCATTTTGAATTATACAGATATTATTAACTAATTAATATTGATTAGCAGCATAATAAAAATAGGCACGACGTTACTCAGAGCAAAAATAAATGCTGAAGTCAGCAAATTAGGAGTATATAGTATGATATCTCTTCTTTTTTCCTTTTGTTGTTGCAAGAACTGTCATCCCATTAATTATTAATGTAATGTGATACTATATAAATTTAGGCAGGGTGGGAGAGTGAAGACCGAAAATAAGTGTTGTGAAATTTTTAAAATTTATTTGATAAATCACGAATGTAATATTGTATACGTGGCGTGTATATGTGGTGTAACTGCATACAAACCGCCGCTGACGCACATACATCAGAACTGACGGCTGACGCACAAACGTCAAATCACGACAGGTTGCAGGCCGCCACTGCAGAACTCCATGTGATATGCCCATAATGCCCTTTTAGGGCTGAAGGGTCTTTTAGTCCGAAAAAACATGATATGTGATTATGTTTAAGGCTAGAGTCTTGTGGCGATATTTTTTTGTCAAGGGTCTATAGTGTAACAAATGAAAACGTTAGACATTTTATGTAGTTCACTTTATTGAATATGATTTCTTTAGTAGTGTTGCACACATCACATACAATCATTTTGGGGTATTTTTAGGTCACGCGTGATGTAATGCATGGATATGTCTCATTAAATATGTGCTGAGTATTGTGAATTACTCCCTCCGTCTGTGAAATATTATTCAGTTTTGCTGTTTTGATTCGTCCGTGAAATGTTGTCTACTTTACTTTTTTTTTCTATTTTTGGTAAAAGGGCCCAACTTTCAACTAACTCATTACACTCACATTCTATTATAAAAACAATATATAAATATGGGACATACATTCCATTAATTTTTTCAACTCACTTTTCTTCACATTTTTTAAAACTCGTGTCAAGTCAAACTTGAACAACATTTCAGAGACGGATGGAGTATGTAAAAAAAATACTAACTAATTTTTTATATGCACAAAGAAAATTGAGACAAATTTTTTGATGAATTGAAAGAGTAGAGTTCTAAGGGTAAAAAGGTAAATCTCAAGAAAGAAGTGCATTTGTTCATGCAATAATTCCCACCTTTTATTACTAATATTGAATTGAATAACAAAAGCATCTTTTATTTTTGCTTCTTCCCTCATTTCCTACTTCCCCACCTTATATACTTGACAGCGCCCTCTCCATTTCTTCCCTTTCTCCTCCCTCTCATTCACTCCCACACAAACTGTGAGTGAAGAAGACAACAAAAAACTCAAGAAATTGAAAATATACAAGAAAGGCGAGCCTCTGCAATCTGCAATGGATAACAAGAATACGATATTGAAGAACAGTTCAATCTATGGCTGTGGCGACATGAAGAGAAGCCAGTCTGAATTAGATTTTCAACAACTTTTTGCCTCTGAAGACGACAGAAAAATTCATCACTTTGAAGGCTATCATGCTCTCTTTGCCATGGACCACACCAATCGTCTCACTTTCCCTTTCAAGAATATGGTTAGTAGTATGTTTTTTATATTGCTTATATATTCAAACTTGGAATTATTAATGGGATTTTGATGGACCTATACAACTTTTTCCACATTCAGTAAAGAATGAATTTTTATCAGTAAGTTTTCTGCAATAGAAACTTGGACATGTTCATGAGTTTTTCATGGAGCTATAGAAAAAAGTGAAATTAATTACAGAATAAAAGAGCTAAAGAATATTTGCAGGAGAAAATTTGCTTGATGGGGTTTCAAGATTCCATTTTTTATCGAAGATGCTTTTGTTTTGACATATCTTTTGTTTATCGAATATTCCATTTTCCAGTTGTAATTTTGGTTGATTTGGTCAGTTTTACTGTGGGTAACTTCTGTATTTGGAAAAAAGTGATAGGCTAAGAAAAAACAATAGTGCCAAAGGAAAGTAGTGTTTGGGTTCTTTCTGAGTCAAGGTTTTTAAAAGTGAAGATTAGCTTATTAAAGCTCATGCTTTAGCATTGTTTTATCTTTATACTTAGGCAATTTGGAAGCAATGATCTTTAACCACATAATGTTTAATCTGTCATTTAAAAGTAGAAAACTTGTTCAAGGTGGTGATTGATTGAACCCTTTTTCATAATCTCCAAATAACAAGTACTTCCCTTTAAGCATTCATGGTGTTGAATGTTGATATTGGAAGCCCTCTTTTCTCTTTCAAAGAATCTTGAAAGATAGCATATGTTGCTTCATGTCTTGTTTCTTCTTCTACATTCATTCTATCATTTTGTCATGTTCCAAGACAGCATATGTTGCTAGAGAAATTTGCCCTTTTTTAAGTAGTAGTAACTCATTTGGATAGGTTGGAAGTGTGCAAAATGATGATGACTGGTCAGTTTTATTACCTCAAATCTGTATAGCTATCCCTGCACATTATAAGTTTATCATTTGTACCAGATTGAATTTCTCAAGAACATCAAGGTTCAATAAATTATTGATTCTTCTCTATACCTCTAAAAACCACCATGGTACACTCCTACCGCGAATTTGACTACATCAATCCATGCTCTCTTCATCGAACCCTCCTCTAACTATACAGCCTTGTCGATTTTCAGGAAGTCCGTAGAGATCCATCAGCTCCCAACTCGTTAGCAGAGCCGGAATCTTGGCCTTGGAAGCCCATTGAATCCCAATCATCCATCTGTGGTAGTAACTCAAGTCAAGTGATCCTTATTCCTTTTTTCACTTGTTTATGTGTTTGAGTCCTTCTTCTTCTTCTTCAGTCGACAGCTCGTATACCTCAAAGGGTGCGGACAATCAAGCAGTTGGCGCCAGCAGCGGCTCATCACACGACCAATCAGACGAGGAGGACATTGAGATAGAAGCTGGTTCCTATGATCACAGCACGAACCCCATTGATGTCAAACGCATCAAAAGGTACGTGCTTGTGACAGAAAAATGTGATAAAAACACTCTAGATAGTATGCTGATAGCAAAAAAACATGGTTGCAGGATGGTCTCCAACCGCGAGTCTGCGCGAAGATCTAGACGAAGGAAGCAAGAACACTTAGCAGATCTCGAACAACAGGTGGAACAATTAAGAGGAGATAGTGCAACTCTGTTCAAACAGCTAGCTGATGCTACTCAGCAATTCAAAGATTCCACGACAAACAACCGCGTGCTCAGATCAGATGTTGAGGCTCTACGAGCCAAGGTGAAGCTAGCCGAGGATATGGTGGCTCGTGGCTCATTGACACCGAGCCTGAGCCATGTTCTCCAAAACTACCTCACCACGCCACAGGACTACATCAGCAGCATTCCCGGACTGATGGGGAGCCGTGCAGATAATGGCTCCCCGTATTCTGGGCTTGATCAGAATCCGGGAGACCCGGAGATGTGGACTTGGGAGGGCCATCCCATTTCCAAATGAAGGTTTAGGGGCTTTTTCCTTACTTGTTTTATCCAATTTTATGCATCATGTTTCTTTTCTAGATTGTGTGTTTTTGGATGTGTTGTGGTTCTGAATTCAATAATACCTTTACTTGCTTTGTCAAAGGTGATGTATAGACTTTTGATTAATTAGCTAATTAGTAAATATATAGGTAAAAAATTGAACTAGAACTGGTGGGGGCCGCGTGAACTCAGTCAGCCTCTGACGTACGCTCGACCACTTGGGCCGACCTTAGGCGGGCGCCCCTCCACAGTGCAATGGAGGTTGCCAACCTAGGCCATGGGCCTTAGGGATCGCCCATTGACCCCGTCCATTGCAATTTTGATGTGGGATATCTATTCTCTTTAAAATTGCTTTCTTGATTTCTTTCCTCACACTTCATATCTTTTTATCACCACCTCAATTAATTTTGGAGTCCATGGTTTTGTATATGGGAGATTAAATATTAGGAGTATTCATTTTAGAAATTATTTTACTTATACTATTACGATTTGGATCTATGAATTTCCCATGCCAATTTATGTAGATGATTAATGTATCTTTAAGCTTTTCCCTAAAGCAAAAGTTTATTAGATTTGTAGTGTTTCATTCAATCATTAGTACTAATACTCATTGTTAGTTCTTTTTTTTTTCCGATTTTGCAAAAATCATAGCTGAGAGCTGATCATCAATTCAATAAGTAAACTAATTGTAGGCAGTAATTTTAATACTTTACTATGAATTGAATAAATATAACAAATTCTTACGCACTTACACTAATTAATTAAAGAAACGTTTACACAAACATCCAAAATGGAGTTATTATTATTTTACTTAAAGTTTCCGATTATGTATGTGTACAACAAACACACAAAGATATACGGAAAATTTTGACCCAAGTACTGAATTCACAAAAAAAGAAAGAGTATAGTATTTAAGAAATAGATAATTGAGAGATGAAATTTGTTTAAAAATGAAATGAATTCTGTAATTAGTGTAAGGTGATAGAGAGACATGATGGTTGGTCATCGTAGGCCATCATTTATTTACATCTGGAAATGTGAGACCTTACATTTTGAAAATCTGCAAAAGAGGGAAACATTCCATTAAAAAGTGGATTGAAATACAGTAGCATTTAAGGAAGTTGAAGGAGTAGACTGCAATTACACACTGCCCTGCAAGAAGGGCAACGTCGATAGATCTTGTTCTTCTCCCCTTTCACATTCGTCTTAACCCCTTTACAATACTCACACACAACCCATCCTATGCCAGTATGCCACTGCAACTTACACACAATATCCCACAACACTCTTCTTCATCAGCTCAATTATTCACCTAAAGTAATTAACTTTGTAAAAATCATCATACCATAAGCCCTTTTTGACTTTGAGTTTTGTAATTGTTGATTGATTGGGAAACTCAGAATAGGATTCGGACAAGTGGTGGTGAAAATGTTTGTAGGAAATGCCATACCTTTTTTGGCTGCCAATCACTTTAATTTCTTTATATCCATCCACCCAATCGCCACTCTGTCTGTGTCTCTGAATTTGGCCTCATATCCATCCCCTTATCACAATTTTGCCACTGACGCAGAATTTGCAACACTGGAAAAAGATGGAAATTTCAAGAAAGTTGTGGCAAATTAAAATCTATTTCAAGACAATTCATTTAGTGCAAAGTTACATTAGACATAATATATACAAAATCAAGAAATTTTTGAAAAATCAGTTGCATTTCTGGACTAAGTCACAAAGCTGATTAAGAGTGGTTGAGATATTCCCAAGGCAGTCTATAAGCTTATCGCCTTGGCGTCTAGTGAAATCCATTTGAACAGCCTCAGCATTCTTCAGATCTACATCATCGGCTAGGTTTCCATCCACGATTGCATTGATCTGCAATGCTCTCTCCCACAGCATCGTGGCCAGTGTTTGCTCTTCCGACTCTGGTTGCTCTTTCGACTCGGTATTGATCTCCTCATGCAAGCTCTCAACGGCGTTATCTGTGTTCTTAGCCTCTTCCTGCATGCTGCTAGATTCTTCATGCGGTTTCTTCGTGCTCGTGAAGTACCCCCACGGATTTTGGGTTTCAAGTCTGCGCTTTTGACGCTTCATCCTTGGTCTCTGTTTCTTGGAACCTAATTTTGAAACAATGTTTGGATAAGTAATTAAGCAAGAATGAAACCAAGTATACTCATTCAATCATCCCCAGCCCTCAAAAACCTCCAGACGGGCAAAAAATGAAGTTCATAACAAAACTACTCTTGGTTAAATGTGAAACATATATGTGTGACAGCATATTGAAGAATCAGCGCCAAACAGAAGAATATGAACCAATCAAGAACGGAATCTGTGAGGAACAAACGACAATGGCGATAAAACCAATCAATAGATTTTGTTTTTCTTCGATGACAAAAATATATAGCTTGGAATGAGACATAAGGCATACAGCACTAGCCCAAACAAGAATTAGGAATAGTTCAACATTAAGTGGAACTTATTATTAATAATACTAGAGTTACATAGATATAAACAAAACTTGAGTCCATTAAGCCATAAATAAGCACCTGAATAGTGAACCATGGGTGAGAGAACATGCACATAAAAAAGAAAGCCAGAAGCAACAGTTAATAATAATTTCATATATTTAACGAAGGAAAGATGTTGTTTGCGCCTCTTTCTATCAGTATGAACTAGATAAACATAGGAAGGATCATTTGATTTTCCTAGAGAATACATGTTTCTCAAGTTGGTGATATAATCCATATTAGATCTGACCAACTGTCCTCTACATTCTTGAAGGATACTACAATATTCAGTTTGAAGTGCATATGCGAAGTCAATTAAAGAAATCAAACAAATAAAAACCCAAAGTTCCCATTTCTGGTATACCTATATTAATGTCCGTAATCACGATGCATAAACATCTTAAATTAGATCTTTAAGGCAGATTGGTACTCACAACTAAATGGTCATGTTATAGAATAATCTTTAAACTTTATTCTCTCTTCGAATACACTCAAAGAAGATTTATACCAAAAAACTAGTTAAGCAAAATAATTCCATTCCAAATTAGTATACCACGACGGAATCAGCCTACCTCACCATCCCTCAATGAACGACGTCAAGATACACTAATCAGCCTTTGGATTTTGCTTGAGGCCAAAAGGTTAGAGTTTAAGAGTTAAACTAATAAAGGCTTGAGCACACTCACTCTACCAGCAACAGACAAAACTACTACATCTGTTCACAGAAAATAGACTATTTTTACCATTTTTTGGTTGTCCACCAAAATCAGACCAATTCTAAATACGGAAAGTTTTAAACGAATACTAACCCTACACATCATTCTAAATGTGGACCCTACAATCCACTAACACTACCTTTTCGATCCCTCACTCTTACTTTACCATTTGCGCATTAAACCCGTGTAATTTACAACTTTGTCTATTTTTTGTGGACGGAGGTAGTATGAAGCACAACATACATTATCTCAGAGTCATGAAAATGGCTACAAATTCAATCTTATAATTTTGTACTTTCTAAATCGCTACACGAGTTGAGCCATGAAGAAAAATTCTTCGACATTATTGTTAAAAACGTACAATCGATTGCATAATAAGAAAGTACGTATTAACAAACATAATAATTACCCAAATATTTGGAAATAAAAAGAGGAAAATAAAGAGGGAAACAAAAAGGGGGAAAATTATACATACCGATTTCAAAGAATAACTTAGTCAATTGGCCCTGCGCTTCCGGATCGGAATCCGGATCAGTCTCCATAGCTACTTGCTCCTCTTCCTCCGGAACCGCCGCACCGTCGCAATCCTCCTCCTCAGCCTCTCCGGCGCAGTCATTTCTTTTAACGTTGTTAGTGAGACACTGATCGACGGCGGCGAAGAGGTCAGGTGGAAAGAAGCGATCCGGCGGAGCTCCTTGTTTAACCCGTCGGTAGGCGGTGAGGAGGGCGTCCCAGTGGCGCTTGCACTGATTCAAGTTGCGGTTGACGTCGAGGACGTTGCAGTTCTGGACGATCTGCTGCCATTTTTGGAAGGAGGGGAGAGTGGAGCCCCACTCGGACTCGACGGCGCTGATCTCGTTCACCAAAATTAGGGATTCCTCCGCCGTCCAGTCCGGAGCGGCCTTCGACCGGGTGCGGTGCGATCCCGACATTTTTCTTTAACCTTTTTTTTAATGGAGAGCCATTCTCGATATTAATCTTGGCTTTCTCACAACAAAATTTATTTGTATTACGGAGTTGTATTTATTTTTCAAATTTTGTTTCTAAATATATATAAGCAAGACATCTCAAAAGATAGATGCAAGTATGTTTTTAGAAAAACGGACTAAATTAAATACTACATTAGTTTGATGTACTACATAATTAATACTTATTACTATTAAACATAAATAAATATTTAGATATAGATGAATAAAAATTTGAATAAATACTAAATGGGAATGAGATAAAATGAATAAGAGAGAAATATATTCCAATCTACTTATCTTTTTTTTGTTAAAATATTTAATTTATCTTTTTTTATTTGTTTCCCCTTCCTTCATTCTCTTTTTCTCTTCTTACTTATTTTTTCTTTCACTCGATTAATAAATGGATAAAAAATTAAAATACATAAACTATATATTTTAATAAAGAAGAATGTCCTTTAGAGCATCCACAATAGTGGACGAGCCGGCGGACAAGCGGCCGCTCGTCCGTCGCGCTCGTCCACTATTGCGGATGACCCCTCGTCCGTCGGGTTTGCCGCTCGTCCGCTATTGCGAGCACCGGACGGACGAGAGCATTTTTTGATTTTTTTTACTTTTTTTTATTTCAACTCTATAAAGATTCAATGTATATTAAACTTTGTTTAAATTATTATTATTTTTTTGCATTGTATTATTTTATTTTTTTATTTAATAAAATCATTATTGCACTTTCTCCGCCTGTATTCATGTCGAAATTTTAATTCAGTAATTGCTTATTTGCGAATTTGTAAATTTTTATTATTATACTTGTCTGTCGTGATGTCCTAGTGTTTGTCCACTATTATGTAGTCGGATGTCCTAGTGATGTGGCAGTAGATGTCACCACGGTTCGGAACCGCCGGTTCCGGTTCAAGAAAAGCATGAACCTGAACCGCCGGTTCACGTGACCGTCGGAACCGCGGGCTCCTATCCGGTTCCGGGCCGGTTCGGCAGTTCAAGGTATTTTTTTTTACATTGTAAATTTGTAATTCAAGTAAAAAATGTAAATATACTTGCATAAATTAAATTAGAATAAAGCGATGTACAAATGCAATTTTATTTATACAAATTACAACTTCAAAATTACAAATTACAACTTTAAAATTACAAATTACAACTTAAAATTTACAAATTACAACTTAAAAATTATAAATTACAAAAGACTTAAAGTCTTGATTACAATTTACAAATTACATATTCGAAACAAATGGGAGAAAAAAGAAATAAAGGAAAAGGACTTGAGCTCAACTTAAATTTAAAATTTAAGTTGAGATGCCTACGTATCCTCAATGCTCAATTGCATTTTGAAATCAAAGTCCACGTAGTTCTCTTACCTTGCTTACCTATTTGGCTTGATCGGAGGAATTGGCCTATTCTTCTTCGTCGGGGAAGTAGTCTTGGTCGGGTTGTACTACTTGATTGTCCCAATCCGGTTCTTGGTCTCTAATTTCGGCGGAGCACCAATCATCAAGTAACATGGTGGCTTCCATGTTTTGCCCGGTGAGTCTACTTCTTCTGTCGTCCAAGACGTTGCCTCCAACACTAAAGGCGGACTCGACGGCAACAGTGAAAGCCGGAACCGAAAAGATCACCTTGGCCATTGATGCAAGGATGAGAAAATCTTTCTCGTGTGATCCCCACCAATCTAGGACGTCGATTTGTTGGGGAACGGGACCTCCTTCATCCTCATTGAATGAAAAGTGTGAGTCAAAATATAAATCTAACTCACTTACTGAATTTGCCGTCCTTCCGCTGCTGAAGTCGTATAGGTCCGCCAATTGGGATTGGGCGTCGGGGTCATCAACTTGGAAGAAGCCAAAGTTATGTGTTTGACGGGGGGTCTAGGTCTCACTTGGTGGGTACTATTGTACTTGGCTTTGTAATCGTGAAAGAGAGCTCGCAAGTCGAACTCAAAACTTCTTTGCAGGGTTGAGAGGTGGGGGAGGTTTATTTGGAATGTTTGGGCTAGGTTTATGTAGTTGTCGCCGTCCTCGTCATTCGATTGCAAAGCTCGGAGTGGTTCAAGATCAATAGAAGTCAAATTGTTGTAATAAAATTCTAAAAATTTTAAACTACCAACTAGTTTCCATTTTGGATCCAAAACTTTTGCAAGCAAAAAAACCGTTGGGATCTCATTGAAATACTTTAGCCATTTTTTAACCATGTAATATAAAACACACATTAATTCAAGATTATTTGCGGAATTTTTCATTGCAGTTTTAAAACCAAGTGATATGTACATGCAATGTTCTAAAACACGAACGGATGTGCAATAATACACACCCGATAACTCAATGGTGACATTTCTAAAACCTTTGAATAATTTAAATAAACTCATGATTTGATCCCAACAAGAAGAAGTTAGATATAAATCATCAACATGGAAAGTTCTATAAAAATCAACCAAATATTCTATATGCCCTAATGTAGAATGCAACATATCATATGTAGAGTTCCATCTAGTAGACACGTCTAAAGTAAAAGTTGTGTACCTTATTTTCTTCGAGTGGCAATACTTCTTCCACGCCTTGCCAATTTGAGGCTTCCAGTGAATCAAGGATACAGCTGTTGTAATAGGTTGAATATGTCTTTGCCATAAAGACAAAGCATCTTGTACACATAAGTTTAAAATATGACAAATACATCGTTGGTGAAAATACTTACCACTTATCAACGGGGAGCAAGCCGCAATTAAATCGGGTATACTTGCAGTGTTGGCGGTTGCGTTATCAAAACCAACCGAAAATATTTTGTTGCATAACTCATAATCATTCAAAACTTGAATAATTAAAGATGCAATTGCTTGTGCGGTGTGTGGGGAAGGAAATTGTCTAAAACCAATTAAACGTTTATTTAAAGACCAACTATTGTCTATAAAATGACATGAAATTCCCATGTAAGAATTTCTTTGGAAAGAATCCGTCCACACATCGGAGCAAATATTAACTTTGTGCCCCAAGTTGGATAGAAATTTTTCAACTTCTCTTTTTTATCAAAAAACTGCCGGTTGTTAGATCTTTGAGCAGTTGAGGGGGGAATTCTTTTTGTAGCAACATTAAAAGCGGTTTGCATAGTAACTTCATATTTTTTGTCATTAAAAAAATTAAACGGCAAATGCTTCATTGCCGCACATCTTACCATAGCATCGGTAACATTTTTGGGATCATATTTAAATAGAGGCGTACCTGTTTGAGACGATGAGCCGGAAGCGAAGTTATTTGGCTTTGGGACTTAGTATGCCTATATTCCATGGGGTGTTTTGTCTTCAAATGGCGATGGAGAGTACCATATCTCCCACCGATACCAAATGGATAGACTTTATCGCAATAGTTGCAATATGCTTTGAACTCATTTGTCTCCACGGTAGTGGTCGGATCATTAGGATTTGAAATTACCACCGGGACCTTCTTGTAATGTTTGGTGAAAATGTCGGATTTCAACTTTGGTGGCATCTTCTTCTTTTGTCGTCCTGAAGTAGGAGGAGCATCGGCCTCCTCCTCATCATCATTTTCGCCAACTTGGCCGGCGCTAGAAGGGGGGAATTGATGCGATCCATCATCGCATTCGTCCTACGATAGATTCACATCGTATTCGAAACGCGAAGCCGAATGTGAATGCCCCCCTTGTTGGTCATCGTCGGCGAGGGCAAGTAACAAGGCCGCATTTCGATCTTCTTCCTCCTACGAAAATTATACAACTAAGTAAAAATACTAACACAAAAATAAAACACATAGACACATAGATTTAAAAAATGAAATTATGAATTTAATAAACATAAATTAGCAAAAAACAAAAACATATTAGAACTTACTTGCGCTCGAAGAGAGGCTCGCCTTCCCACCTCCTCCGCAACTTGTGCTCTAGTAGGGGCACGTCGACGACGAGTATCACTTTGATCTTGGGCAATTCTCTTGCCCCGATCACCACCACGATGAGATGAAGACATGATATTTATGGAAAATTGAAAGTGGAGAATAGAGAGTAGTGTGATTGTGTGAATATGATAACGTTAACAAAGTGAGTAAATTATGAGCGCAAATAAAGTAAACAACTTGAGAGAATGACGATGAAGAATAGATAAATTGAGATTGAGAAGAGAAATTCCTATTAACACAAGAATGTAGTGAGTAGAAATGAAGAGGAGAGGGAGTATTTATAGGGGAAAATTGTGATTAAATTTTAAAAAAAATTAAAATTTCAAAATTTTGAAAATCCGGCGGAACCGCCGGTTTCGTCGGCGGTTTTCTGAAAGTAGCCTGAAAAGTTGTAGGGAACTGCCGAACCGCCGGTTACGGTGAAACCGGCGGTTTTGAACTGCCGGTTACGGTTCGTCAAAATAGGAAACCTGAACCGGCCTGGCGGAACCGGCGGTTCCGGTTCCGGGCCGGTTCGGTTTGGTTTGGGACCTCTATGTGGCAGTGGGGGTGGGAAGTACTAGTGACGTGACAGAATGTGTTTTTGGGAAGTTCTAGTACTAGTCCGTGGGGAAGTCCTTCCTATTATGAATGCTCTTATGAAAAGAGTATTTTCGTAAAAAAAAGAAAAGAAAATTTAACATAGAAAAAAGTGACTCAACATTATTATCATAAGTTAATAGATGTCAGAATATATTTTCAATATTAAATCTTTAGCCATGAAAATACACATAGTTTCCTTTCAATTAACAGAAATTGCCAATTGTAGAGTACTTGCAGTAACGCAACGCAAGAAAAAGAGATGAATCGAAAATTCGGCGGAGGGAAGCAGCCGACGGGAACTCCGTCGCTGGCATGGTCGTCCGTCGTCGTAGTCGCGTCGCTACTCGCCGGCGCTTCCATTGTGCACAACATCTACAAGCCGAATCTGGTGATTACCCTTTTCAAATTGTCGCAGTGTCTACAATCTGTTCGACCAAATGCCCCACCAAATTTTTTTCTAATTTCTCGTATAAATGTGATCTTTTTTGTCTGCAGAAACTCCCTCCAATCGCAGACGTCGATGAGCATAAGCAAGAACAAGGGCAGAAGCTATAAACCATGCTTTCAAGATTTTTTTATTGAGCTTCAGAATAATATTTCAAGTTGGAGATTGGCTCAAATGCTAATGAAATTTTGTTGAAGATTTTATTAGATTTCTATATCATTGAACAATCTTGAAGAAACACTACTTATTTATTTTGGGCATTAAACAGAAATTATTTTGCCATTGGATTAGAATAGTTTCTAACTTAATAATCAATCTATGTTGATATTACCAATTCCATCTCAAGCGTTGAAATTCATCAGTTTTATTCCGACCTTATCAATTGCATCATTTCGATTCCAATATTTCCTAACTTATAATTAACGCATAAATGTCGGTCTTGAGCTGATAAGTTTTTTAGAACAAAATGAATTATGTAGTTGATGAAAAAATAGGGGAGAGTCTTTTTATACTATATATTTGCCTTATTTTACTTAATACTACAACAGTTATCTTCACACGATGTTGATTTTGCAGTTGAGTTGAGCAACAAGATAGAAGTCCTAGGTTAAACAAAATGTACTCGCTCCTTATTTCTCTTACTTTACTCAATTTTTCTTATCATTTCTCTTACTTTACCAATTCCTCATTAAAACTCATGTCATCCGCAAATGAGGAAGTATAGGAGAAAACCGGCGGTTTCCGCTAGAACCGGCGGTTTTCGGCTAAACCGGCGGTTTAGTCCATGATTTTTGACAAAAACCGCCAGTTCTGACCATTCTTCAGGCCTACACATGCCGCCCTATGCCTGCCACCTGAAAAGTCACCGCGACTGGCGTCAAAGGGCCTGAATTGGCGGTTCAAGTCTGGCAGTTTCGTAGAAACCGCCAATTTATGACAGAAAATCGCCGATTTTCTGCAACCCTACACCCTAGCCTAAAACCTACTTCGAACTTGCAAACCGGTGGTTCCGGTTTTTGAAAATGAGGAACTAAAACTGGCCCTTGGTAACCGTTGAACCGTCTGGCGGTTCAAAACCACCGTAGTGGTTCCAATTACGAACCAACATTTTTCGGCTGAATCGACGGCTAAATCCACTATTTTTGACGAAAACCAGCGGTTTCTGACACTTTTCAGGCTATACCTGCCGTCCGACGCCTGCTAGCAGAAAAATCGTCGGAATCGACGTGAACCAGCCTGAATTGGCAGTTTCATAATACTGCCGATTTTCAGCAACCCTACACTTGAAAAGCATGAAAAGCCTACACCCTACACTTGAAAAGCCTACACCCTAGTCCGAAACCTACTTTGAATCGGCGAACCAACGTCTCCGGCTTCTAAAAATGAGGAACCTAAATCGGCCTTTGATAAACACCCAACCGTCCGGCGGTTTGGAACTGCTGCTCCGGTTCCAGTTACGAACTGGCGGCTGTTCAATTCGGTTTTCTGCAACCCTACACCTGAAAGCCTACACCCTAGCCCGAAACCTACTTTGAATCGGCGAATTGGCGGTTCCGATTTCTGAAAATGAGGAACCTGAACCGGCCCTTGGTAACCGCCACATCGGTTCCGATTACAAACCGACAGTTAACCGCCAATTCAATTCAATTTGAGCATGTCTCGAAATAGTGAACCGGTTAATCACCGGTAGGGTTCAATTCCAACCAGCATGTGTGTTTAAATTGTTTAATTATTACGAAAAGGCTGAGAATATCAAAGCTTTCATAATATTCTTAGAAATCAGCAAGGAGAAAAGATGCCTTCAAATAGTGAAAACGACATACTAGTATTTTCACAAAATGGAGGAAGCTCCTTCAAAATTTAATACGGTTTCTTTCCTTAACCTTATACTTGAGTATTTCACCAAAATTCAACTTTAGCCGCCCTCGTCGCCAGAAGCCTTTTCCCCAGTTTTTATCTAAAGCTGAAACCACAGAATCACAATGGGTAATTATCCTAAAAATAAAAACATAATTAGTTCAGTATATGATTACCAGACCAATATTGTACAATATCACCCATATTTACAAAGATGTTCGATACCAATACAAGGCATATATCAACAGTATGTCCAATTTTGCAAACTAACAGTAATATCACAATGCAAATAACCAAACCATGACATATCAGATAAAATGAAACACCATTTAACAAATAGATATTCCAATATCATCGACCTGTCACTAGAAAAGTTTCCATTTTTCAGACTATTCCCAGTTGAGCAAGTATCTCTATTGTTCTAAGAAAACTACCAGCCTTTCTGAAAAAACAAATGACTCTCATAAACTAACTCCAACGATTTGCTGTCCTACCGAATAACCCCTAGAGTATAATCCTAGACCAGGAAAGAGTGGAAGATCTATCTCTAAAACAGCAAACGAGGTTCCATCATTTACCTTTCCCTCTGCTGCTTCTTCTAGTGGCTATACCCACTTTTCTTCCTTGATGTTTCACAGTTTTCTTTTTCTCTACAAATGGCTGAGTCACCTCAAGTTGTGATTCCTCATTTTCTATATCCATACTAGTATGAGAACTGCTGTTTATGCTATTGGTTTCTGATACAATAGGTACTTCCATGTAGGATTCAGTGAGAAGCTTGCAGTTGCCATCCATGTTGGTGGTACCATTTGTTGGCATGTTCTTGTTGCTTGCAGTATCATTATGGATTTCCTCATCGTATTGCTTTGAGTTCAGTTTGATAACTGCTCCAGGAAAACTGTTCAAGATAGAAAGTATTATCTGGAAGAACTATAATCACCACACGAGCAGCAACAAGTAAATATGCTAAACAGTCAGAAGAGCAACAGGCCGCAATTAAGAACCTGGCTTGAGCTGGTGAGAAACCATTTATATACAGTCTTCCTCCGGGTTCACCTACCCCAGTTTCTGGATGTCCACTACTCTTAGCTGCATGTGGTTCGGCTAAATACCAAAGCAGAGGAAACGTCAGACCTCTTTGCACAAGTCTAATAACAATGTTCATTAAAAATAACTGCATTCTAGGTTTATATCTTATTCTTATGTTTTCTTTAGCTAGTTCAAGGAAGATGTCATCAAAAGCTCAGATGATATCCACAGCTGCATTCTACAAATCCGTTTTAGCACTTGTAACGCAACACACAATAGCATACTGGCACAGAGAAAATCAGCAAAATCATGGGGGCATGAACAGAAGGCCAAGTACCAGAACGCTGCTGCTCGTTATGATCAGTAGCGGTCCGCTGTGAGAGCATAGATAGAGCTCGTACGCCATGACTTAAAATTGTTTCTGGATCCTTTAAAACAGATTAAATACCATCTAAGACACCAGCATAGCAGTTTAATTCTCATTGTGTGTAGCTACTCATTCAATGTTTAGGTCCATGCATTTGCATAATCAACAGCTAACATAAGGCAGTTAGTTGTACCTTATTGATTCCAGAAGCTGAAACATCTGGATGTGATGATGGTGTTTCACTGGTCTTACCATCTTGTCTGGATTCTAAAGCTGAAAGAATCAAAACTGTGAATCAGTGTTATCAACTATGTGTTAAGCCATAACCTAATCTACGATTTGAATATATACATAATTATCTAGAATTGAGAATTCAGATCTACTAAGTTGCAAAATATTAGCTGACATTGCAGAGAATAGAAATCCGACCTACAAGGGCAGGATCAGCATTCCCTCCAACATCCTTTGTTTTCCAGAAAGAGTGTGACTTAAATATTTCTTCTCCCACACCACCAGCTCCTGGGGACTCCTCCTTACTTGCTGCAATTACAAACAATGACGAAGCATTTTTAGCAGGTGGTGTGCGCAACATATCTTCGACTGCTTTTGAGCGTACTCTCCGTAATTCTTCCTGGATATTCCAGGATCCAGATGCAAGAGAACTCCGTATCTGAAATACAATAAAACAATTAATCGAAGCAAGTGAGTAAGATATGTAACAGATGAAAAGGCTTGCATCACATGAATAAAAAAGGAGTTATGTTTTACTAAGAAATATTATCAACATATTGGTAACAAATTCTATTATTCAAAACAAGAAAATGGGTGAAGAGCATCACATCTGGATTTACAATGTGCAATGGGACATTAGTCAAATTACCAATCCTGTTAACAACTGATTGAAATAAGCAACTAAAAATATTTTAGGCCAAATTGAGGATCAAATCACAAGGGTGTAATAAAACTTTGGCACAAGATTGCCTCCATAAAGCTAATTCATGGACAGATAAAGACCTTAAAGTGTGAGTTCAAATGTAGATGACATTGACACAAAATAGTCATCATGATTTTATACTGAAGGTACCACAGAGCTGGATCGGAAGCAATTACATATCTGACAAGATAGATGGAGACACCAAAAAATCAAAATTGCACCTTTGATGATGACCAAACATCTTCGGTGGCTGAATATGGTGTTCTTTCCTTGAAACGTTCCATAGTTATAGTCAATGGGGTTCTTAGTTCAGCATGTTCCATAGGAGATGCCCAAGGAGGCCTTTCTCTCATATAAGATCTGGCCATATCCAAAGGAGAACCAGCTCCATTTTCCATCTGCATTAACAAAGATCAACGACATTATATACATATCCATATTTCTTCACAAGGCAAGGAAACCTTCAGAACTCAAGAAGAAGCAAATGCATTTGTTCAAAGCATGTCCCTCATCTAAAATATATGTAGGGAAAAAACTATGGTTGAAGCTTCACAGTTATGGAAAAGTCACTTTCTCTGATATCTATCATTTAATGCATGACTTACATGGTCAATCGCAGCAGAGTTAAGATTACAAGTTCCACGTGCTAACTCTGCCACTGAACTGGACCCTTCTTTCTTCCCTTGGAACCACTTCTTAGCTTCTTGAATAGCTTTACTGAGTATGTACGGATCTTCTTTTGATGAAAAAAAGAACTGTATAAATAATTAAAGACTCAAACAAAGACTTGCTACTAGATACCCTACTGCAAATACCATCAGTTTGCCGAGGGGAATTTGCAATTGATCTTTTATCCCCTGCTTCAGCCGACCAGTCTATAACTCGTGAATGGAGAACTTTAGTCAGCCTATCACACTCTTCCCTGAATAAAATCAGCCATCAGTGAGGTTAAATTGGAGAGGCAGATGATCGTTTAACTTCCCTAAGTCATAATACATCTTAACTGAGTATAATAAAACAATTATAATATGTCTAACAATTAAAGTCTTAGCTCAACAATTTAAATGGAAAGTCTAATAATTAAAGTCGGACATTATTGCAATTATTGTGTAAAAAACAAAGAAAAACATATAAATACTTAAGAAACAATATCAAATATCCACTGAACTGAAGCATTCAATAAATATGTTATAGTATGGCTATATCTCTTGTTGTATGTCTGTTTTGTATCTTATAGGAGTATTATTTTTTTGTGTCTATGTCAGTATTATTTTGCTATAGTATATAATGTATGTATGCATTCTATATGCCTCAAATTTGAATTCGAAATTAAGGAAAAAATTCACTATAAAACTCTCTAGGAGGCGGGCAGCGAGGCTAGGCGGCGCTGGGTGGCAGAGAGAGAGAAATTGGGTTTTTTATCGATAGGTTTGAGATTTTAGACTTGAAACTTTTTAATACAAATACAGGGCGGGTTATGTAGGTAAAAAAAAAAAATTTTAATTCAATTACAGGGCGGGTTATGTAGGTAAACAGTGCGTGTTATGGGTTAATGGGCTAAAAATTAAAAATGAGCGCCATAAAGACCGTGGTGGCGCCATGGCGCCCACCACGGAAAACAGGCAAAAGCCACCATAGTGATGATGTTTTTTCTTAAAATTCGCCATGATATAGCAACATGGCACCGCCATGTCCGCTTTTTAAAAACACTGGAATAACTAAAGAGATCTCAAGATCTGCCTAAAGGAGATTACCTTGAAAATTCCTCCTGCATAATGAGCTGCTCAATTAACCACTTTGTTTCAGGTCTCTGTATACTAAGCTGAGACTCTTGTCCATATTGTATCATTTCTCCTGCAGTCAGTTTTTCCTAGCAAAAAGGATGAACCACATGTAATTGCACAAACTATTAATATTTGGCAGAAATAACTTGCAAAGTAAGGATAAGTGTATAGCACCATATTAAGCAGCCAATATTCCAGATGATATGCCATACTAACTTACCAAAAAATGAAACTTAAAGATAAATAGACAATAGAGGCAATACTATGAAAAACAATTGGCGGAATATTGCATGAAATTGTTTCTAGTTGTCATCCAGGTGACATGAAAGAGCACGACATTTACCCATTAAGAACTGAATGCTTTCTTTGCCAACCCCCTCGATGTCAGCAAAGGGTAGAAGAAATATCCATTTTTTAGGTGAATACTTTAAATTCAAGTTGATCAGACTCTGAATTTAATATAAATCAACTTTGCTGAAACTAATGTCAAATCCCAAAACCTCGACAGACAAAATAAGCTATTCCACTAAACATGGGATCTATAAGGGTGGGCGGTGATGCTAGATCAGGGAGACAATTCTTCGAGTTTGTAGTTTCAATAATTCTTTTTAAGACAAAGATGAAACAATTTAACCATTCAATGAGTTTTACATCATAAGTGATTCATGTTCTCTTAGGAAATAACTTATCTAAAGATTGTTCAATAACAAAAAATGGGAAATTTTTATCTAAATTCTAAAGGGATTTAGAGTAACATCCCCATTCAGTGATCAATATAAATAATTATACACACACAAGCACACTAGTATACTACATCTAAACGCAAGACATCCAGTTCAAAGTTAAGGATTCATCTAGATGAATCAGCTAGTTACCTTGTTTGAAGCATCGACTCCAAAACATAGGGTTTCATAAACATTATGATTTCCAGCATCATCCTCTGCCAAGTGAATAAGAAAGATATTACAGAAAAGGCAGGAAGAGCAAATTATTTCAGGCATGCAGTGCGCAACAGACAACTACAATTTAACAGAACTATTACAGAACTTTAGGAGCACTATTCTTAGTTGGGAGAATGGGGAGTCCACAAATGAAATTGTTCAAAGCTCATCTACCTTCTATAACTCCCAACTAATCGATTTCTATCTCTTTCTCACCCTCCCACTAATCGTTCTCAAGCACATAGTAATAAACAAGATTACATCATCACATGAAAACCTCCAATATTAATATCAACCGTCAAACTGAGGCCCCCTTGCCATACTTCTTTTTCCAGCATACTACTTAAAAGTCTTTAGATCTGGAATTTTAGCACTCGATGATACATAAAAATCCAAAGAAACGAACAAGGCTACTCGAGAATGCAAATAGTGTATCCCAAAAAAAATAAGAGAGTGTAATTGGAGTAATTGTTAAAGTTTTTATGTGAACTGAGAGAGCATTTCTCACTTCAATTTGATAAGCTTCAACACATTTTGAAAATAAGATTAAATAGTTTAGGATTACGAATTGTGCTGGATGATAATATAGTAAACTCCACTACAACGTACTGAATAAAAACGTCGATCTCAACTACAACTTTAGCATCTACCAAAAATCTTCTACACGAAGCATGTGCATTTTTGTTACACTATCTAGATGTGGCCCCTGCTAACCCACTCAACTAAGTTAGGTCTAAAATTCAATGGAATGAACAAAATAAGAATGAAGCAGTACAGATGAACGGCTTCTAGAATTACGAATCAAAATTAGGAGCAGATGCGAAAGTAAACTCATACACTGACTAACGTACTAATTTGAAAGCATACTAAAAATTGTAAACAAACAAAAAAAAAGATGAACGCGCACCCGAAGCGGAGTCGGCATCTTCAGAAGATGAGGATTCATCGTCGGAGAAGATGGCGGAGGAGATTAATTTCCCGGCGCCAGAAGCTATGGCGCGAGCGGAGGGTAGAATGAGACCGGTAAACCAATTAGGGGTTTTAGGCGAGGGACGAGGAGGCGGGCGATCGTACGGCGTAAAGGCGAGACGCTGCCTCCGCCGATTGGTAAGCATTTTTCCGCCGGCGCCGGAGTGAGAATCAGGCACAGCCGCCATATTGGGAGAATTTGGAAATTTTGAAAACGCAACGACTCTTTCCGCTGGTTTGCAGATATCGAATAATTATGATGTCATGTCAGGTATTTTCTGGCTCATCATGTATTTATGTTGTTAACAATCACAAAATTAGTTATAAATTAAATGCACATACATTCTAAATTTCAGGACACATAAAGTGTACTACGTGGCATTTAGTCATCTCTAATGAAAATTGATTAGAATGTATTTTATTTAAATCATTTTTTTCCTTTTTTAACTTAGATTTGATTAAATAAAAGTATCCTCATTTGATTAATATTAGTAGAAAACTGGTGAGCGGCGACTACTATGACGTTTTCCCAATCGAAAATCTGGAAAAAAAAGAAGAAACGAACTCTTGTACTCCTTCATTGCATTTGAAGTAGATACAACTAACTACTTTGGGCGAAGACGAGTCGACGATGGAGAACAGTTTGTGCGAGTGGACAACACTTAAAATTTCACATTCCAGGTGGCATCTCTGAGATTCAAGCAGCATAACTTCTCCATGTGGGAAAACTTAAAGGAATGGAGAAAGAGAGTGCAAAAAGACGAGTCAGATGGAACAATGATGATGTCTGTGTTTTTTCTTTTTATTTTTTTTAATATATTTAACTAAAACAATGTCGTTTTGATTGTCGTATAAATTATATGGATATGTAACTTTTTTATTTTTTTTCAGTTAGAATTTTTAAATTTTTTTTTTTATCGAAGTTAGTGTATTTATATTAAAGAAAATAAAATTTGGAGAGAACTATAAAACAAATGTTCGTCAGTTCCTGTACTTACAACTTACAAGCAAATAAATTTTATTACAAACTTTTTTTTTACAAAAATCGCTTATAGGTTATTATGTCGAACTAATTATTAGTTAAAAAGTAAATAAAATATGAGATTAATATTTGAATTCTGTTAAGTCGAGATATATACAAGACGACCACAATTGATAAGTAAGCGCACTTTTATTATCGAATGTGTAGTGAGCTTCCTTTGATGTAAGAAAGTGAGGCTTCTATTTCCCTATTTTCACAAAACATTTGTATATATTCACAATATTTTGATCAATCTTTTAAAGACGCCGATACTTAAATTACGGGTGGGTTAGTGCAGTAATGCTATATTGAGAATCTCATACCATACTTAAAACAACTATATGACAAAATATCATACTGAATTTTTAGTATTTTAAAAATTCTGGTACGATAAATTTTTTATATCGTTACCGTACCGTTATACTTATACCCCTCTACTATTTCTTTTAGATTGTGCCGAAAATATTGTTCAATGTATACACTCCTACTTCTTTGGTTGGGCCTGGTTTAATCTAAAAAGCTATACGAAGTAAAATTCCCTTATGAAAATGTCATAATGTGATTGCTCTTTATATTCATAGCAAACCATTAGTCAAGTGCAGTTAATCCAAATCTTTATTTATAACAAAACGGCTACCTGCAACAGAAACACACTATAAATAGATTTGGAGCCCTTATGAGAGCATCCTTTATCTCTCATAAGTTAACAAACGCATAACGGGAATCTTCAAGTCTCGTCATCTAGCTCATCTTCGAGGTTCAACTACCTTCGAAGATGAGCTATGATCCAACCATACAACTTTGCTCCTTTCTATTAGAATTTTCATAGACTGCCTGTAAACTCTAAGGACTCTCTACAATGCTATATTTAGTTCTTTCTCTTTTTCATCCAGGTCAGTTCAAAATCATCGAAAGTAAGAGGACATCATATGCACAAACGAGTTATCTTCACATCGGGACAACAGAAATGGGCTAAGTAACAGAAGCTGCATTACTTTCTTCAACATGCTGCAGCTCAGTAACCAAATTGATAATCTTCATTGCATCTCAACAATAAGATGAGCCAATAAAAACCATTTTTTTCACCATAGCTAGTCAGGCATTAGAATGCAAAACAAAAGAAAGTACGTACACCAGCCAGAGCAACATATACTCTACAGTCGTCTCTCACCATAGAATAATCAAACGAACAGTGCAAGCCAGACTCTATCAGAAACTTCAAACTAGACAGACATTCAAATAACTCCTCGTTGATGATGAGATAAAGAAAATGTGAAGGCATGCCATAAGGTTCAACAAATCCCTCAATTACTTCTAACAATAATATACGATAAATGATAAGAACAAGAACAAAAAGATAATGTTTAATGCTTCATAAGAATCCTAATCCACTTTACTTTCACTTTCAGTTGAAGCATATAGGAATGATTATTTAGGAAGGAAAAGCCTGTTTAATAAGGAAGCCAGTAAGAAATTCCATTTTATAAATGCAGAACAGCACTACATACGAACTGAAATTCACACAACATACATTTTAGAAGAACGGGAAAAGATCTACTTAGTATCCAGAAACACATTCAGATATGGTACAGTGATTATCATCCAACTATAGTTGCTAGTTTACATTCATCAACATATATCCCCCACAGACCTCAAACAATGAAGCTATCAAGAATTGATCATGTGTAAACTGTTACACAAGAACCTGCGAATCTCCTCCAAGTGAATTTGCATGGGAACTCAGTAAAAATGAAAGAATCCGCCAAAGAGATTGCCTGGGACAAGGAAAAACAATCATAATTCAATCCAGGTTGTTACCTGATTGGAACAATATTGACATGGAAATTGAAAAACAGCTAAACTATCTTCAAAGTTCAAACATGGTTAGTTATAGATCCTCACTATCTAACTCTGAACTCTCTATAAATTTTATCTAACCCTTCTCAATTTGATGCCAGGCTGATGACTTGACCTTTAGAAAAACGTTAGAATCCTCATTTGATAGATGTACCTCACATTAGATGAATAGAGGCAATATCTATTAATCTCAGACTTCCATAATCGCATTCTGACTTGAGCTATCATAATTGATTTTTTTTCGCAAAAAAAAAACTAATTAAACAAAAGATCACATGACAATCCATATCAAAATTAGATTCAAACCATCACTCAAACAATCCATATCTTAAATACTAAGGCATCAGCGAATCTGAAAACTTAAATAAACACTTAATTCGATTAAGTAATAGAACAGCAGACTCTATCGAACTCTACTTGCCTCTTTTAAAATTTCCGTAAACTGTTCACTGCTTCCTTAGTGCCTCTTAGTTCTTCCAGGCTGCTTATCAGTTGCTAGTCTGTAAACCCAATAAACCTGCACAAATAGACGCAAAAACAGCAAACATCAACGGGAAACGACACAAATTGAAGGAATTTTTGTTCTGATCTCAGATTGTAGAGATTCTAACCAGAACGAGGACGTGAGCAACAATGAGAAGAACAACCACGAGAGGTACGAGATCGAGAAACCATGGGTGAATCATTGTTAGCTGAGATTTCGCAATTGATACTTCTGGATTCTTAAACCCTTGCTTGTAGTTGAGCGTCAATTTTTTTCCCTCTTTAAATTCTGTGATTAAAAAGGGGGGATTTGATCTATTTACTGTTTTGCCCACTTATGTTTTCGGGACCGATCTAATTACGGGGTAAATACATAACTCATACAAAATGTATCACGTTTGTTTCATATTAGTACAAAAAGTTTGAAGTTGACATAAATCATACAAAGAGTTCCTTTCGTGTTTCAATTTAGTACATTTCGTTATATGTGTTTAAAAGGTGTAACTCTTAGTCTATGTGAAGTACCAAATATTTCATCATTGTTTCATGTTGGTACAAAAAGTTTTATGATTGTTTCATATTGGTACAAAAAAATTTATAATTATTTCATGGTTTGTACGTCATATAAGTAAAAAGTTAACACCGTTTAAACACATATAACGGAATGTACTAAATTGAACACGAAAGAAACTTTTTGTATGATTTATGTCAACTTGAAACTTTTTGTACTAATATGAAACAAAGATAATACATTTTATATGAGTCATATATTTACCCCTCTAATTACTGCTACGGCGGAAAGGCCTCTGATTTATTCTAGAATGTTTTGATAAAAGAGATCAATCTATTTAGGTAACTTATAAACTATAGGAACACTAGTCTTTAAAATCATAAATTTTAACCTTGCTAATTTCCTTAAATGTTATTTTTCTTTTCTAATATTTCAATCAAGTTGGAGAAGTAGAGTATACAAAGTTCAATTTGGTAAGAATAATCACACTTCTGGAGGTCATAACTTTTGTCAAGATTTCTGTCAAACACATACTTAATATTGTGCTGAACAGGAGATATTGACTACAACCTTGTTGTCGCAATACGATTGACATTTTTGAGATAATGGAAATCCAGTCTCACTCAACAACATTCATAACCATAGCAATCAAACCATACTCATCTCCACGGCCGCGAGCCAGTCAGATCTAGCTTAAAAGTTGCAAGTGAGCTCACAACTCAAGGTGCACTAACATAGTTTCAGATGGTCACAAGTTGGCTGACTTCTATGCATGGAAACAAGCCCCACCTCCTACTGAGATCATTGAAGAACAACCACATGTCCAAACTACATTTTAAATGTTTAGAAACTTAATTTTATTGAGTTACTTATTTAAATTTTACAAAATGAATGATAATTAATAATAAAATTAAATTGTGGTAAAAGGAAAGGCACGGAGTTATACGAGTTGTGGTTTGAGGCAGAACTTGTAGGGAATGATGTAATTGGGTTATGAAATGGGGTTTTGCAAGAGACCTAACAACACCATAATATTGCGTCAAAAATTTTGATTCAATTGTGTCTTTGTCTGCTCTGCTTAAAGCAACTATGAGCAACACATGTAAGCTATAAATTCTAAAAAATCAGATAAATTGTAAAATTATTCTAGACATTTCCCATCTATATTTGAAAAGAACTAACATCAGATGAAGTAAATATTCTAGTAAGATGAATCTCATTTCGTGAATTTCGGTAAGCAAAGTTTGAAAGATTTGGCAATCATCCATTGTGCATAGAGAATCCAGCTTGGTATCCAAGAAAATTGCAAATTTTCCACAAATGTAAATCCTAGTATTAATGCACTCGTACCTCCTTGAATGATACTCTAGAACACAACTTAGTGATAGTTTATGATTATCATCCTTTAACCAAAGTTAAATGCATCCAATTCAATAATTATATTCTCACGAGGCATTTAAGCAACTCGATGTTTGAACTCATTATGCATGTCAAAGTTGTTCCTGTTCTCCACGCGTACCAGAGCACAAGTGTACACTCATTGTACCTGAAAGTATCGTCTCTCAGGAAGTAGCCTGATAGTCTGGTGGATGTTGTCAACTCTGGATCACAGCCACATGCGTTATGACACATTCAGAAGCTGGATGTACTGCAGCAACTTCCTCGATAAGCTGGATGTACTGCAGCAACTTCCTCAATCTGGACGAGGCCGCAGCAACTGTCCAGGCACAAACTTTGCGATCAAAGCAAGGGAATAGAGTTGAATAAGTTTTTTCAGATCACCAAGCTTGTTGACTGAAATATATTTATTTCCCTTGATCACTTTTGATATTGCGGATTGCCACAGAAATATCAGGGAGTCGAGGAGAACACATAGGGAACACCTGTGAATGGGACAATAAGAATTGACACTAAATAACATGTAGGGGAAGAAGGACGTGTACATTTGATAGATACTTTGAAGTGTTTGGATAACAGGTTGAACTTCATCAACTAATCCGATGACCATTTTTTTCATTTAGAATCATACAGAGGATAAGGAACAGAAAGGTGAAGTGAGCTCACAGTATTATATGCAATGATAGTTACATATTTGGCTGCAGCATTTTTTCATTATCCAGAAGGTTAAGCTGACTGAGTGCATGTTTCTGAGGTTCTAAAAGTGGTTTTCATAAAAATGCAGTGAATGACACTTACTCCAAGATTAGTTGATAGGCTGAATAACTGTTGCTCCAGCACCACCTTGTGATCATAATAAGAATATTGTTCTTATTCACACAGCCGCAGTAAGGTGCTGTCACTTCAAAAACATCTGTGCAAACTCAAGTTATAAGTTACAAATCAGTTAAAAACAGCAATGAAGTGCATGCATAAAGGCAGCAAGTATTTCAAATCTTAATACTCATTTCACAAGCACACGTATTCTTGATCTGTAAAAAACTAGACCAGACAGAAAAAGGAGCAAATAACTAGCAAACAAATGAGACAAAATAAATGAAGATCAATACCTCCAGGAGAACATCCCAGCTGCGCACTATCAAGCAAAAAGCTCCATGGTAGAACAACCATGTCCTTTCGGTTTCACCACATGACTTTCGATTACAGATTTCTTCTCCTTCGTAACCATATGCGATGAAGATTGTAAACTTTATCTAGCTCCCCCATCCTGAAGCATTTCTTCATGAGTATTATAAATGGCACATGATCAATTGTCAAATTTGTCGTCAACATCTTCAAAAGTAAATCTTCAGCCTCTCTGATTTTGCTTCTAATGCAGTAGCACTTAAGTAATTCGGTATAAGTTACTATATCTGGTTCACATCCTCTCTGCACCATTTCATTGTGCAGCTGGAGTGCATAACTAATGTTTCCCAGATCACAATAAGCACCAATCAACAAATTGTAGGTGACTACATCAGGAAAAAAACCATTAAACAGCATCTCAGTCATCAGATAATAAGCCTTGTCAATACTTCCATCTTTTATTTGTGTGTAAATAAGAGCATTGTATGTATAAACATTGGGCAGTACACCAAGTTCAATCATTTTGGTTTTCATGAACAGTGCCTCTTGTACTTGTCCACGTTTTCCATAGGCATTGATCATGACATTCCAGATGAGAGGCTTGGGCACCAACGAGTTCTGCAGCATGTGTGAAATATAATAGGTTGCTCTAGATACATCTCCATTAATACACAAACCTTGGATGATCATTTTATATGTGATGTGGTCAGGAGGAATTCCCATCCTTGACATAACACCAAAAACATAACATGCCTCATCAATCCAGCCTGACTTGCATAGCTCACTGATGACTGTATTATAAGAAAAAATGTCAGGAACAAGACCACTTTTATACATTTTGCCCAAAGACTTGTACACAATGGTTAAGTCCCCTCTCAAACAATATCCATGAATAATAACATTATATGCAACAACATCGACCTCTATACCCCTTTCAAATATATCATTCCAACAAGTGATAGCTTCAACAATGCTACCACTCTTGATATGACCACCCATAAGTATGGTTGAAGTGATTAAATTTGAACTTCCACCATCATTATTGTCATCCAAGATTATCTCAAGCAGCTTTGTTGCATGCTGCAATAAGCCATTCTGGCAAAGAGCGTGCACAAGAATATTGCATGAGACCCTATTTGGCCTCACCCCATGGTTATCCATGGCAGCAAAAACATCCAGAGCTCTATCGACATCATTTAACAGACAATAACCACTCATCAAAGTGTTGTAGGTAGCACAACTGGGGCGAGGGCCATGGACTAACATCTCGTTAACAAGCCACACTGCTCTCTCCATGTCACCGCTTTTGCAAAGTGCATTTAGAAGGTAATTGTGAGTGAGGACATCAGGAATTCTAAGCTGTTGAACCTCAGTGTGCCAAAGACGTAAAGCTGCTCCTAGCTTACCTTCCAGGCACAAAGCTCTAATCAAACTTATATCACTCTTGGACGCTGATTCAAAGACGAAACTATACCCACTTGAATGCCCCCAACATATTCTTTCCCTGCAGCACAATTCAAAAAAAAATCGACGTTGATCAGAGCCATCACTCTCTAGACACGAGATCTAGTATAGCAAAGTACTCTTTTATCAGCTATTCTCACATTACTACCACAAACTAATA
Source organism: Salvia splendens (assembly GCF_004379255.2). Classification (NCBI taxonomy): domain Eukaryota; kingdom Viridiplantae; phylum Streptophyta; class Magnoliopsida; order Lamiales; family Lamiaceae; genus Salvia; species Salvia splendens. The sequence continues at coordinate 14,308,351 of NC_056033.1, forward strand.
AATAAAACACTTAAATCCTTTTACACTCAGATGCAAGTTTTTCCACAACCAAAATTCGAACAAAACCCCAAAATATTCAGCAAAACATAAAAAATGTAACAAAACGAACCTCGTAGTTTTCAACCGATCCAAACTACACTTCAACATTGCATCCAACGCGTTGAAAACGGCGCCCCTCGGCTCCTCATCTCCACCGTCTGAAATTTCCTTCTTCTCATTTCGATCGCTACTCGTGCTCCTAATCGAGCATAAACAGCAACGATTTACAATGTACATGAGCTGATTAGAGATAACAACTCACGAAATGGTCCTACCTGGATTCGATTAGGTCTAAACTGGAACTAATACGAAGGAACCGCGAAAAATAAAGAGATATCTGGTCCTTAAACGATTCGAATGTCTGAGAGCTTCCATTCAGAATTCGGAGGAGGAAATAGGATCCTTGAGCGGGAACTAGAATCTGAGAACAATCACACACACCACACAAGCAATAGAGTGTGAATAAAAGATCTTAGAATGATAGAAGAATAGGAGAGCGTATCATATACCGATTGCATTGGCGGGGGGTGAGCAGCGCCGTTGCGGCGGTGGCAACGGCAAGGCGGCGACGGGTCTCAGCTGCAGGAAATGGAGGGGTTGGGTTCCCAAAAAAAAACCAAGTATCAGACCAAACTGGTTTTGTTGAGTTGAAAATTTTGAGCTTTAAACTTGCGAGTTCCGCCCAACAATTGAAACTAATATTGGGCCTCCGACATTGTTGAAAAATGGCCCATATTTATAATAGGAAATACGATTATAAGAATGTGTACAAAATAAAAAGAATACTAACAAGGCTTATTTATACCCATTTTTTTAGAAGTGAACTTACATAAGTAGGTCATAAACTTTGTTGTTAGTGTCTAAATATAAAATATAATGGGAATTTTCTAGATTTTGCACTATATACATTTATAGTACTTTTACAATTATTTTAAAATTTTGTGACTAAAATGCCCCCAACTTGTAGAGGGCAGGCAGACATTTCAAATAAATGAGAGATGTCAGTTTTTGCGATTAAATTGAATGATCTTTCAGTATTTGAGATCCAAATTACACCTGAGATCGAGTATGCAGACTTTTCATTTAACGAGAATTTTGCCCTCTTCTCTTCTTTTATCTTATTTTCTTATTCAATTCTCACTCAAAATAGGTGAACTGACCATTACATACAAATATCAATTGTAACTTGTGTAATTGTGTACCATTACATACAAATATCAATTGTAACTTGTGTACCATTACATACAAATATCACTTGTAACTTATATGCACATAATGACACCAATCAGACATAGATAGCACAAATGCATTTGGCACTGCCGGTCTCAAATGGGAGGCAGTGAGAGAACTGTCAACTTGTTGGTTATTTGATTTATCATCCTGATCTATCTCCAGAAGGAATAAGAGAAGATAAGACAATGTTTACTTTTTTAGTCAGTTCATGTATTTTACGAGGGAAAAGAATAAAAAAAAGAAGAGAAAAAAGGAGTAAAAGACAAAAATCCTCTAAAATAAAAAGTTTGCGTGCCTCAATTCCATATTTTGAAAAAGTTGTGTATTCAATCTCAAAAACTGAAAGGCATCAAATTTAATCCCCAAAATTAAAATCTTTTAAAGAAATCACATAGTATCAAATATTCAAAACCAAAGACACGAAATATCATAACAAATTAACAGGTATAAAATTTGACACGAAATATCATAACAAATTAACAGGTATAAAATTTTATAAATTACATACTGGAGTATTACATTTTTCGGTGTGTATGTATATTTTTTTAGGATTTATTTATATTAGTTTTGTGTTAATATATACACGTGTGTTTTTAGAGGGCACATATAGAATTAATATCTTGACATATTTTGACATTTGAAATAACAACTTGCGTTTTACAAACTGTTGCTAAATTGAAAAAATCATACAATTGGGTTGAGTTGGATGGGCACGACTAGCCTAATCTCAATCTAACATGTTTCGAAACAATCATTGAAAGCTGAAACGAACATGTTTGTTGCGTCCTCGTCATTCTCTAAAATTCTACAAGTACTTGTTTGGTTTAGAATGTTGGCTAATTGAGACATATGGTTCGATAGATAAAATTAGTGTTCTTGAAAATTTGAGATGAAAACTAGATCTTTGATGTTAAGATGTCTGTAAAAGGTAATGGGTGCTAGTTAATAGAGGTGTTTAATTCAACTTCTCTATATTTTTCTCTTATTTTATCTTTTTTCAAATTTAACAAATATTCCATCCATCCCATAAAGATGATCTATTTTTCCACTTTCATTCATCAAATAAAATGTCCAATTAATATTTCTAATAATCATCCTCATATTCCACTAACTCATTTCTACTAATATTTTATTATAAAACTAATATATAAAAATAAGATTCATGTTAAACTAATTTTGTCACTCACTTTTCATTATATTTCTTAAAATCAAAATAAGACAAATTTTGTCAGACAGAGAAAGTATTTATTATAATTAGCTAGCAATTTTAATGTATTTTATAAATATTTCACCCTACTATGATTAATTAGTACACAAATAATTAAATATTTCATTGGCCGAATAAGGGTTCTCAATTTTGTCCAATGATAACGTTGGAGGAAGCTTCGGCCAACAGTGCATCCGAGTCGCCGAATCCAGAATCGAACCCCTCCGCATAGCACAGGGTATTTGGTCTGTTCAGTTCTAACCGAACCGAATACCCGGTTAACCAAAATCAAAAGGAACCGAAATTGAAGCACCGGAACCGAAACCGATTGGCCTCGGTTCGGTTCAGTTCCTAACCGAATAAGGTCAGTTTGGTTCTGGTTAACCGAACCGGAACAGAATTTAAAAAAAATTATGTAGTTCAAAGGTTTTGATCCTTGGATGTTGCACACAAGAAATTCCAACCTTGGCCACAACATTGCGGTTTTAGTGTTTAAATTTATAAGAAAAATTATGTAGGTACTTTTGTATTAGAAATTAAAAAAATAAAAACAACCGATTTGTATTATGTTTAATCCAACAAAACAACCTTATATAGGATCTCACTAATGAAATAGTCATGACATAATCCTATGTAAAATGGATATTGTATTAATAAATTTGCCACTGCCATGCGGGGCTAATTCAGGAGTTTTATATAATGGATATTGTATTAATAAATTTGCCACTGCCATGCGGGGCTAATTCAGGAGTTTTATATATTGTACTACTTTGATGAACCAAATTGTGAGTTTATATATTCATTTCAATCTTCAGATTTACATCAAATACTACTTTTACAGAAAAATATTAAAATATGATGTGAACACTTTAAAACCGCAATGCCGCAATGCCGAAGGAAAATTAGTTAAACTATGCATTATATTTTTTCCTCAATGTTTGCAACCTATTCAATTCAACTACTATTCAAAGTTCAAATATTAAAAAAACCTCCAAGATCAATATTTTCAAATTCCAAACCAAATGCACAATAATTTAACTTTCATCATGATCACTTGAATGAGTTCTTTCCAATTCTCCCAATTCTGCACCATCCAATGGCCACATCACTTTGCCATCCTTATAGAGTGCCTCCACCGCTGTAAAAAATAACGAATTAAAGAAAATGAGTTCAAAATGAGGAATAAATAAATATATTAGTAAATAGCAACGAATTACTCACTTTCATAGTATTGTTTTTTCAAAAATGGTATTGGTTCTCCTTCTTCTTCCATGAGATCGACAGAACTAGAACTAGACCTCAACCAATCCTCGGAGCATATCAAAGCTTCTACCATTTCCGGTGCCAAAGAGTTTCTAAATATCAATAGCACACGCCCCCCATGTTGAATGCCGACTCAGAAGCAACGCTTGATATAGGAATAGCAAGGATACCTTTAGCCATCTCTGATAGAATAGGATAGGAAATACCGTATGTCTTCCACCACATAAGAATGTCAATCATCTTCATTGACCATTGTTCATCGGATCAGCACATATCATATTTCCACATGCATTTCCCTTTTATAATTGAATCTTCAACCACTCTATCAAACTTTTTCCATATATCCGACCTCACTACGTGTTTACGCTTTTTTGATGCAGGCAGCGCCATTCCCTCCCCCTCTTCCTCAAGCTCTAGTTCTTCAACTTCAATATCTTCAAGCATATTTTCATGGATTGGCTGATTGCACCCTATGTCTTGGGTAGAAGACTCTGAAATTGACATCTTCAACTACAACTCTACAAGTCTGCACAAAATAATTCAAAACAGTTACACTAATACATCTTTAACTTTTCAAATAGCTAAGATACACCAGACACACCATATTGTCAACAACACCAGAAAGAGTTGAAATAGCTAAGATACACCAGACACACCAGACACCGTATTTGAAATAGCAACACATAACCTTTCTCAGACGTATTCAAAACAATTAGATAGTTACACCAGAAACTGGAAATCCATTGGGCTAATTTCCTTTTCAATAACAAGGGGAATGGACTCGAAATAAAGAGCAAATACTCCCACACTAGCTTAAGCCAATAAGGAAACCAAAGATGTGCGTGGCCCCATCCTATATATTTATTTTTTAGATGCTATGTTATACACTAAGACATGCAGAACCGAAAACCGATATAACCGAAAAACGAATTAGGCAGTTCTCGGTTTACCGAGAACCAAGATTATCGGTTCAGTCATCGATTAACCGATGACCGAAATATCAGCCCTACCTCCGCAAAAGCAAGTGGTAAAACTCAACTGCCAGGATTACCGCCGGGTGAACAGTAAAAGGGGAGCGGCGACTCATAACTCATGGGGAAGACAAATCCAAACTATAAACTTTGTTCGTGCAGAGTTTGATCAGAGAAAAAGTAACAAGAGAAGAGATGATTGGAAGAGAATTTGATATGGATTTAGTAGACAAGCACCGTAGAAACGGCGGCGCTGATCTGTGGATCCATCTCAACGGTTGTCTGGCCGCCGCCGAGCTTAACTCGGCATTTCATTTCCGCACAATTGCTCAGAGACTACTCCATTCCTTTATTGTTTTTAACAATATTGGCGCAGCCTTTTAAGCGTAGTGCGATTCGGTAGGAAACAAATGCGCTACTACAAAATTAAATAAAAATCAAATAAAAACTTAAAGAGGAAGTTTTCATCATCAGAATAAAGTTGATTTTCATCCACAGCTAGAAATAGACTGTGTCCAAAGGTATCCTAAGATATGTAAATGTATTCATCACTTGACGATCCTTCAAATAAAATCAAACCATACTACTAATAATTGTAAGATTCAAAGTGGTTACAGTAGGAAACTATTGCTTCAAAAATAGGCTAAATGAAATAAAATAAGAAAAATAATTTAATAAGGGGGAAATGGTGTAGTTTACTCAGTAGTGGCAAATTAGTTATTGGTTCGATTCTGCCGGCAAGCGTCCTCAATGTATTTCAGAAGAGGGAGCTTTTCTATCGTCGCGGTAAACAGATCCCCAAAACCATTTAAACATAAAAATGAAGAAACAAATCAGGAAAAATAAAAGAAAAACAACCGTATGTGAAAGAGGAAAAAGAAGATAAGGAGGGAATCGCTCAGTTCAGCGGGTGAATCGACATGCAAGTAACAATCTCAGCGGAGAGAGACCTGCAATACGGTCTGTTGAGCTTGAATTTTCCGAGTCGTCACGGCGATTTTGCAATTTATTTCACTACTAAAACATAAATACAACAAAAGATAGGAAAATCAAAGATGAGTTCTACAGCCAAAATATAGAGCACAATACGATTGGGACTGGAATGGAAGAGATATATATAGTGCTGAGGAGTAGAAGAAGAAGAAGAGGCGGCGCTTGCAAATTAGGGTTTGTGGATTTTATTTCTAGGGCCAAAAGTTGTGAATTGAAATGGGCATACTATTTTTCACTATTCACACTATTACTGAGTCATTCATATACAAAATTTACGGTTTTGTAGATTTATATAATGATATCATTCTGTTTTACTTGAAAATATTGAAATTTTGAATCCAAATTGCATTGAATAGAAGATTATTATGAAGTGGCACCGGATAAACAATAACACTACTTCTTTTACTTATAAATTTTAATAATATGATCAAATGTGGATGGGATGGGTGTGAGATTGAGATGCTCGGTCGCCTCTTGTTGTATCAACTTGAATACGCTTTTTCCGTCCCGATCAAAATCTTTGTTTTGGATAATATTTGGGCCAATTCTAAGATACTAAACAATAGGGAAGAGAATTATATATGTGGCTAATTATGACTCAATTCTTAAAAGATTTAATTCTTCCAAATGTTAGAAATGGAAATCTCCTATAGTGAACACGCTCTTAATTTAATTTAGCTATCTGTTATTACTACTCCCCCGTCCCATGTTATTTGCACTTTTGCTTTTCGGCTCGTCACAAACTTCTTACACTATTTATAGTTTAAGTTAGAATTAATGCATTTAATTAATATGTTAGATTATGTTAAGAGCTCATTTATTAGGTGACGTCTCATTACATTTAAAATTCTAATTTAATTACACTAAAAAATCAATCTCAAATTTACGGCATAAAATGAAAAGTGCGAGTAACATGGGACGGATGGAGTATTATTTAAAATCATATGATTAATGATATGTATGTGGATGAAATTTAACTTAAAAATTAAATAATGATTAGAACCTGGTATATTTTTCAAAAACTAAAACTTATTTTTCTTCACATAAATTTATAATGATCTTTTACTCATTATTAGTGTAAAGTGTAAAATTGAATGCCTTACGGCGGAAAATTGTATGGTGTATGTATTATTATATCACTCAACTTTCACATACAAACACCACAAAATTAATCTCTCATAAACTTGGAACAAGACCACTACTTAATTTTCAAACTAATGAGGCAAAACATGGACTATACATTGATATCAAAAATTTCCTAACTCAAATAAATTGTTCTGTACAAATTCGGCATACAAATTACATTCACACCAAATAATTCTGCACACATTGTCTCAAGGTTTGCAAAGTAATAGGCTTCGACACAAATGAGTCCATACCATTTGCATAGCATTCGTCCGCGCTTTCTGATACTGTGTTCGCTGTCATCTGCACACGTAAAATCTTGTCAATGATAAAAAATACTAGTAGTAGTATTTTTTATTTCTTGTTTTTGTTTTGTTTGAGGTTTGATGAATGAGAATAGTGATCTAGCTTACTGCAATGATAGGAATCCTCTTTCTTGTTTCCTCAACTTGATGAGATGCCGCCTCTATTTCTAATCCGGCCTTCACAGCCTCTTCCCAGCTACCCGTTTCCTCAAATGATCAGATCAATCTTGTCTCTTGAAGACCATCCATAACCGGCATGTACACGTCCTGCAAACAACAGTTTCCTTTTAAGTTAACATACCTAAAATGGTAAAAAAAACTACCATGTTGTTAATTTTTATTTTTATTTTTATTTTCAGAAGATGGTAACTTTTCATTGATCATACCATTAGAATGAGATGGTAAGTACTTCTTTGAACAGCCCTCACAGCCTCTGCTCCGTTGGAGACGACATCAATGGAGTAGCCCAGCTGTTTCATCATAGATTTTGCCACCATGATGTTGATCTTGTTGTCCTCAACCAGCAGGATCTTGTGTTGTTTTGTCTCATCTTTCTCAACTGTTTTGCTTCTTTGTGTGGAAGAGCATTCAGAAGCTGTTTCTCGAGCTATACAATGAGAACGGTCTTGTTCTCGTTCTTGTTCTTGTTTTTTTAGGTTGTCTGAACCTGCATGTTGGATTTCAAGCATGGATGACGTCGTCTCCATTGCACCACTAGTCGAATCAGAAACTTCCTCTGAGGCACCCTCGTTGCTTGCAATGTTGTTGCTAGAAGGCAAAGGGCAGTCCTCCAGCAAACCATTGCAGTTGTTTCCATAGATATTTGGTAAGAGCTTGGGAATCCTTCCGTTTATTTGTGAAGAAAACAACGTGCCTAATGTCCGAGGCTGGAAAAGGAACACGCCTGAATTCAGATCATCTTCGTCGCCTAGGACATCTTGTTGGTCCGCATCAGATAGTTCATCTGTCTCATCCGTATCAGAGGCTGACGAGACCTTGTAAGGCAGGACAAATGTAAAAGTAGACCCGTGGTGCTCGACACTTGACACATTCAGATAACCTCCCATAAGCTCAACCTACAGAAATCCATGTTTTGTAATTTTAACACCATGGTTTCTTGTAAGAATATCAGATAACTTTTCAATCAAGGTTGAGGTATAACTACCAGTTGTTTACAGATTGCAAGGCCTAATCCTGTCCCACCATACTTCCAAGCTGTATCTGCCCCAACTTGCATGTATTTTTTGAACAAATTCGACATAGCATGCTCTGTCGCGTCAAGTTTAAAAAGCACAACTCGATATCAGCACAGAAAATGCTACCAACATTCATACTTATAGAGGAAACATGAAAAAAGGTACCAGGTATTCCAATGCCAGTGTCGTAGACATCACAGCGGATCCACACCACTCGTTCCTCAGCCTTTGTTCGACCCTCCTTGTCTTGATCCATTTGACCGCCATTTTGATCACAGGACGTGTTTTTGAGCTCAGATTCTTCATTAGAAGTGCTATTAATAGCGTGTCCGTTGCCATTAGTGTTGGCTGAATCAGTTGGTTGATCTTGAGACTTCTTCTCCGAGCCTTGTTCGTTTATATCACTTGGCTCTGGAACCTCATACAGATTTATGCCAACTTTTCCTTCATGAGTAAATTTGATGGCATTGCTGTGAGAAAAAAAAAGAACAGTAAAATGATACTGAAACTAACACCATCATAAATATATAAAATGATGGTTAATATCTGGTTTGAAGGTTACCTGATCAAATTGGTGAGAATCTGTCGAATCCTTAGGACATCTCCAATAACCTAGAACAGAACAACACCCGTAAATGCCTTTTGCCAACGAGTATAACATTTTTCTTTTCTTGGAAATCAATGGATCCTTTGTCTTACCTCGATTGGAACATCTTCCGCTACATGACCTTCTAATGTGAGTAGTTTTTGTAGCGAGGCCGCTTCTGTCTGGAGTACGTGCTTCACCACCTCTCTCGGCCTAAACTTGGTCGCCTCCAACTTCATTACTCCTATAGGATAGGCAAACACCACCTCATGTTTAGACCAACAAATGAAACTTCAAAACAAGGCAGGTCTATAAATGTCACACCTGACTCCACCTTGGAGAGATCGAGGATGTCGTTGATCAGCTGAAGAACCAAATCTCCAGACGACAACATCACCTTCAACAGCTGCCTTTGTTCTTTATCGAGGTTAGTGGTTGCAAGAATCTCTGTCATGCTCACAACTCCAGAGAGAGGAGACCTTATCTCATGAGACATTGTCGCCAGCATTTGTTTTGCGCGCATTGTCTCCTCTGTAGGAACGATGTAGCTACCCGATTAGCCACCATATTTTGGCAGTCAACCTAACTAAATATAAGATGAATAACCTGTGATGTGGATCGTCTTGTTAAGCTCCGTCTCCATAGCCTTCTGCACAGCGATTTCCTCTCTAAGTTTCGCCATCTTCTCCCTTTTCCTGACCTGCATTGCAGTTACAGAATGCAACGGTGTGAGATTTAAAGAAACGAGCTTTTCGGATCAACTACATAGTTGGATATTAACCTGATCAGTACTTCCATTCCCATGTAATTTACACCAATGGTCTCTCCTGTCTTGCTGAAAACAGGCTCCACATAGATCAAGAATGTCTTTGAACCAAACAGCTCCGTCTCAAGCTCGGGAAATGGTTGAAGATGAACCTATAACGCATATCCTTATCCTGCAAAATGCCCAAATCCTGTCGGCCTAGAGCCAGAACTTACAATGTGAGTGTGTACAAATGAGAACAACTATATACCTGGTGGCCTATAACAACGGGGGCATTTTGGAGGACGACATGCAAGAAGTTATCAGCCCTCTTCAAAACCTGAGACAGCTCCTCCACAGGAATTGACTGCCTCTCCAAATTCTCTATACTCTCTTGCAACTTCTCCACCAACACTTGCTCCCTTTGAAGGCTAGCTTCAAGAAGCTTCTCAAGATGCATTACTCCAGATGCATTGCTCTCTGCTTCTCACTGTCATACTCCGCGTCTATCACCACTATCTTCCCTTAGGAGACTACATCTTTCCTCCTCTTAGGAGCATCTTGGTACAAAATACCTCAGATTCTCATCAAGAATGGAAATAAGGCGCTTGTCTCCACCATATCCATCCTTCTCAAACCGATGCCCCTCCAAGATCTTGAGCTTCTTGAGCTCCACTTCTTGCTGCTGCTTGCTCAGCTGGTCCAGCTCCTCTCTCAGGAGGCGCACGACATTCGCCTGCTTGAACTCCCAATTCTTCACCAACTTGGCCAGCTGCCCATTGCCCTTATCACTATAGTTTGTGAGCTCCATCAGCCTCTGAAAATCGACTATGTTAGGCTCTTTGTTGATGGTGACCTTCTCCAACATGTCTTGATCTACTCCGGGCCTCTCCACATTGAACTGTCTGCCGGTTTCATTCATGTCCTCCGGCCACATTGAGGTCAGGACGACGTCCAAATCCTCGGGTTGATCACTTTCCATCTTACACCCCATTTCTTCTGGGTTAATTCTTTTATTGTTCTACACTACAATTAACATTCTATAAGTGTACTGGACTTTTTTTTGTTCCTGCTTTGGGAGAGACGCATGAGGGTCATGCGTTTCTCGTTAATGAAACGCATCACAGAGATGCGTCTTACACAAAGACGCATGAGAGACACGCGTCGTTGGTGTTTTTACTTTTTTTTAAAGACGCATAAGCGACATGCGTCATAGGGAGAGATGCATCTCCATCATGCGTCGCCTTTTTTTTAATTTTATTAGACGACGCATGACTGTCATGCGTCTTAGGGAGAGACGCGTGAGGCTCATGCGTCTCTAATTTGCATAAATCAGACGCGAGGGGGGCAGAAAGGGCAGACGCGAGGCGAGAGAGATAGCAGACGCGAGAGAGAAAGATACCAGACCCGATTTCGGCGATTTCTTAGCGATTTCCCATCATATTCCGGTAAGTTTCCTTCAATCTTTCAACATTCCTCCCTTATTTGTAGTTTATTTGCATATTTTGTGTAGGTTTAGCCCAATTTTGAAAATTAGGGTTTATAACAAATTGTTCAAATTTGACTGTTGTTTTGTTATTTTGTTAGTTGTAATGGATTTTATTGGTGAAATTCATTCTATTGTATAGTTTTTTATATGTTTGAGATGCTTGGTGTTGTGATTTTGGTTGTTATTGGAGAAGAGAGTAGGGGTTGAAATGTATCTTGTAATTTAACCTTCTAATTTAGTAGTTATATGTAAATTAGGCCTTATAAAGCATGAATTGTGATGAATTGGAGTTTCCAATATATAGTATTCAATGGATTATGAGTGAATCATTTGGTTTATAATGTTTTATTGTTTTGACGATGATTTGAATTTATATGTTATTTGTATTTTAAATGTGAGTTTGTAATTGTTATTTTGTGAATATGTTATTAGATAAGATGGAAACTTCAAGTTCTAGCGGACAATTATTATATGGACCTGAAGATCCGTCAATGCTATATCTTTAGAAAAAACATATTTCAAATAAACTACTGAAAGATGGCACAACACAAGTTTTCAAAGTTCGCCGGACGGAAAGTAAGACATGGGATATCGACATTCATGAGAATGAGAGGTATTGGCTTGACGCCTTTGGTTTCAAAGGCGTGATGGATTGTGGGAAGTCGATGAAGGTCAACAATGAGCTGATCACGGCTTTGATTGAGCGTTGGAGGCCGGAGATGCACACTTTCCATCTACCGATCGGAGAGGCGACATCGACCTTGGAAGATGTGCAAGCCATTTGGGGCTTGAGAGCGGACGATCGCGTTTTCACAAGGCGTGACCATCACGTCGGATATCCTGATTGGCCTAGCAAGTGCCGAGATTTGTTGGGATGGATACCAGATACATCCACAGAGACAAAGCAAGGCGCTTTGCTGATGACCGCTCTAATCAACCAGACGAGGATACCTTTGGGTGATGGTCTACCTACATATGTATACATCCAAAGGGCACGTATCCATGCCCTAATTTTGTTAGGAGGTCTCATTCTACCAGACACCACGGGGTGTAAGGTTCTTTTTATGTGGTTGAATGCATTTGAGGATCCGGACGAGGTGCAAACTATTAGTTGGGGAAGTGCGGCTTTGTCCTACCTGTATCATTATCTGTGCGAGGCTTCCATGGATAAGAGAAAAGAGTTGGGCGGGCCTATGATGCTTCTGCAACTATGAGCGTGGGAAAGAATGTCCACATTGAGACCGTCGTTCATAGGAGCACTCGTGCACGAGTCATATACGCCATGTGGTGCCAGGTATATATTTAAATATTTATTTGTTTATCCATCTTGGGTTATTTTTTTACATCAATTTTATTTATAGGTGGAAAGGAACTACGCAAATAGGAAGTGCTCCTAGATATTCGGTTGAACATTACCGTGATCAAATATCCCTGATTAGACCGGACCAGGTGAATATTATTTTAATGTTGACTTAATTTATGAATTTATTATGAAGTTAATTTAGCGTTTGCATTGCTGGTTTGTAGTTTGTGTGGACGCCATATGCACATTGCATACTTCCTGACTACTGCAGTGATGTGAATGGATGTTCCTTGTGCGATACTTACTTGGTGTGTTGGTCCTATGTCGAGGCACATGAGGTTGGACGAGTGCGCCGACAATTTAATCGGTACCAGGATATTCCTCAATATGTAGATAGGATGCTAAAAAATGTCGATCATTTGGGCAAAAATGATCGGCGTGGTAAGAAAGGTAACAATTGGGAAAACACGCATCAGTTCTACATTGGGGAATGGGACCTGAGGTATGAAAGGTTCCAGGCAACCGAAGACGTCGCAGCGATGTCCATTAACATTCCTATGAGTCCGGGTACATGGCGTGGTATAACAAGATAACAGTGGCGTACCTGACTCAGCCTGGCGTGGTATTTAAAACTGGTTGGCACTCTTGGAAAGCATGAATAGCAGGCCCAAGTGCCCAGAAAATGTAATAGAAGACTTTATTACGTCCCTGGCTCAACAACTCATTGTGCCTCCACTCAACAATTGTGCCTGGATTCCTTGACTGCAGTTCAAGCATGTAGCTTGGCAAATCCCTAAATGACTCCTCCCATCCACCAAATACAATCTCTATAGCCCTTCTCCGTGCATACCATGCCTTCTTATAACTGACTACCACATGAAATCTGTCATGAACAAAATTTCTTACGGCTGCGGCTTTGTACTCGGCATTTTTTAGCAATTGATGGCGAATACACAAAGCGATCATTGATGATGAAAAGTTAGCATGTCCTCTATCATTATGATGGCCTTCACAACTATGGCGTCCCACCCACTTCCTAATTTTCCACATATCATCATGGGCCCTTTGTGTAACATAAACTTCCCACGAACATTCATTCGCTTTTTCAGCGTTGGTCTTGCTGATAATAGCTACCCCATCTTCTGTCCTCCCTGCTGGATATTTGCATACGACATGCCACCTTCTTAATTTGCTCTCAACCACCCTAAATTGTCGGTGTTGCCTTAGACTCCACATAGTAATAGCAGTCTTCACATGCAGCTTGGTATCAAATTTTGTTCCCGCATTAATCCGATACGGGTGTGCTGCATCCCAGTACATAGTACTGTGTTCATTACCAACATCAGGTACCTCAGAAGGACCACTCGGTAGTCTCCGAAAATATTTCAACCTACTGTGAACGTATTCTGGAAGTGGTTGTTCACCTTGCACGACGGGTTTACACACGATCTCCTCATCACTAGAAACATCACCCAGATAATCATCACTTAAAATAGCATCAGATGATGATGACGACAATGGTGGATCAAGGTCTCTTCGTACAACATGAACATCAACATTATCTTGAACATTCTTTTGAGTATTCAATCCAACATCAGCAGCATCTGCAACATTTGCTTGCTCATTCATACCACAATCAAAGCTCATATGTTCAACCCTCGTAGATGATCCAACACCATAATCAACCACTGGTGGGATTTCTAAATTTCCAACAGGCAAATACTCAACAAATAATTCAATATGACGAGTAGAATTTAGAGCCTCATTGAACATAAACATCACACTTTCATCACTGTCAACCCCAGTACATATATAACTCGTACCGGTACCAAACAGACAATGCCTTCATGATATTTCGATGGAGTGTTGATATGAATCTATTCTTATCTTAGCACGTATCATTGCAACTAATTCAGAGAATGAAACACAGGAATTCAATACGATGGAGACTCTCGCACGAAGAGGATCATAACAAATACCCACTTGAGAAAGTTGAACTATTCTACCACCCCAATATAAACTCACAAATACTGCATGATTTCTGCAAAAATATATATACAAACCAACAACAATTAGAGCCAATTTTTTTCTATAAACCCTAATATAGTAAGTTTAAGATAAATTTATTAAAAACCCTAATATTATGCAAATAAACAATAAATAAGGGAGAAATGTTGAAAGATTGAATAAAACTTACCGGAATATGACGGGAAATTGCCAATTTCGCCAAGAAATCGCTTGAGTTTCGCGTCCCTCTCTTTCTCTCGCGCAGAAATGGGAGCTACTGCCTCTGGTCCGTCTGATTTATGCAAATTAGAGACGCATGAGCGTCTCTCCCTAAGACGCATGACGCTCATGTGTCGTTTGAAAAATAAAAAAACATAGTGACGCATGACGCTCATGCGTCTTCTTAAAAAAAATAAAAAAATTGACGACGCATGTCTCTCATGCGTCTTTGTGTAAGACGCATCTCCCTGATGTGTTTCATTAACGGGAGACGCATGACCATCACGCGTCTCTCCCAAAGCAGGAACAAAAAAAAAGTCCAGTACACTTATGGAATGTTAATTGTAGTCTAGAATAACAAAAGAATTACCCCATTTCTTCTCTCTCAACAAACTCACTCTTGCATTCACTGATTCAATGATGCAGTTCTAGCAAGCATCAACATCTCTCTGATAACTGTATTCGCCTCGTTGCAGCCTTATACTCGGTGTTTTTTATGCCTATAAGAATCGATAAAGTAGCAAGATTAATCCAAGTATTAAGGAGTAACAAAATCAATAAAACATGATAATGAAATCTGTTTTCACAGAAATGAGCCCTTCTAATGCAACAGTTGCAGGTCACCAAGATTCAATTTTTATTTCATTCTGGTGCAGCCCATGTAACATTTAGCATACAGAATATGAGATTTAAAGAAGAAAGAATTGTAGAATTGCATAATGATAACTTGAAACATTATCAGATATTGGAATTTAACCTCAGAAATAAGAGGTTCATTGACCGAAATTCAGAACAAATGGTATAAAAAGTATGAACACAGCAAAAATTGAGGCTAAAACAAACAATCTCATTTGCAAGAAACCAATCAAATTCCCTAAAAAGATAACCTTTTTGATAAAAGAAAATTAATGGGAGCTTGAAGAACAAGGCTATAATGATATAATCTCATCCAGGGCCTAAAACTTTTGCGGTAGATCTGAAAGAATCTCTTGGAAGTGGTCAGTCAAATAAAAAAACATAAGAATAGGCCAAGTTTTGGGAGCAAATAGAAAATGTAGAGAGAGAGAGAGAGGTGGCCGGTGGGAGATGAGAGGAGAGCATGTGCTGAAACCCCAAGAAAAAGTTTAGAAATAGAAACGTAAATTGAAAATGGTGATGTGGGATATAGGGAAGAAGCCATGTGAGATTGAGGTGAAAAGGAATTGAATAAAAATGATTGCTTGAGTTGAGTATAGTATTTAATAGTATAATGGTGTGAATTGGCAAGTTTCATGTCTCTGTCTACGTTAAGGAACGTGTGTAGTGTGTGTTGTGCGTGTTCTTGGTTGGATTCATTTGATTTTGATGATGGTCTGCTAATTTCTATTACATAAAATATCCACAACTTTTGCTAATTTTATCAAATCTTACACTAAATTAATCTCTCAAAAAATCACAAAACCGAAAAGAGAATGAACTGTTAAAAGTGAGCACTTTATTAGCTTTAATCATGTTATATTAAATAATTTATCTTCGCAGAAAAAAACAATAATAAGTACATGCTGATCTCATATGGAAACTAAAAACTTTTTCAGTCATTATAAAAGCTCAAGTCTAGTGCTAATAAATATATAAGCCAATGATGATCGAGTCCATTGCATTAATTATATTATGGCAAAATCATATGAAAAGTTAAACCATAATTAACATGCATATATCATTTTATTGCCAGAGCTCAAGTCACTGTACGGTTAGACCCTCTTTGATAAAATTGAATGAAGGTTGGAAGGAAATGAAGATAGTAATAAAATAGTAATAATTTCTCTGTACTATCATTCCATTTTCTCCTATATTTATTCGCATGAATATTCTTTTTCACTATATCAAACAAATAAATGGAATCGAAGTAGGAATCACATTTATTCCTATTTACATTCTATCATACTAAATATGGCCTTAGAGATGAATAGTGAGAAACAAATAATAAGACGATTAATGATACAAACTGGATATAAATACGGTGATTGTCGTTAAAAGTAACGTTAAAAGAGCCGGCAATGTTGGAAGAACAACAATAGTGTCGTCATAAATAATATTAATACACTTCCTTCAACGACTAAGTATACTAATTAAGACCAACTATACAATATATTTCATTTTTCCACTTATCCACTTATATTAATGATTTGAAATCTTAAAATATTTCTTTCAATGTGTTTTTAGGCATATTTAATCAGAGAATTTCAAGATAAATTATACTCCATACTACTTCATTCGAATCTTATTAAGTGATTCATTTTTTAGATGCACAAGATAAAGGAGTCATTTTCTTTTTTTTTTCAAAAACCAATGTTATTATTTTATTAAAACAATATCAATTTCATGTGATTTGATACACATCTGTAAAGAATATATATATATATATATATATATATATATATATAGGGTAGTGATCAATATATAACTAATCTTAAGTGTATAACTAGAGAACAAATCTCAGCCACACATTTTAATACTCCAAATTAATCCTATGGCTTAAACAAACTTTCAAATTTTTATGAAAAAAAACTTGTCCAGGGGCATTTTGGGAATTCAATACATCAATGTGAATTCATGAATAACATATAATCACCGTGAATCCAATCTTACGAAAGTCATGCGCCGCGCTAGCTATCTCTGTGGCGGAGCTGCCGCAGGCTCCGCCCACTCCGACGTCTCCGACGGCTGCACCGCCGCCGTCGGTGATCTCGTCGACTTCTTCGGCTCCGGCGCTGTATGCCGGAGCAATTAATTGAGTGTATATGATATCTCCATTGAAGATGCACAGATCCTCATCAAACTCAACTAAGAATTGAAGATTTAGATCTGCTGGGCCACGCCCTCTCGCTCTCTCTCTCTCTCGGAAGAGCGAGAGAAATGCTGATATATCTAAGAAGAGCCTTTGAGAAGAAGTAAGATTGCAGAAGCCCAGAACTATTCTTTCAGAAAATGGAAAAAGACATATTTGCAATACTGGCTGGGGCTTTGGTTTGTTTAAAAGCAAAAGAAGTAGCAGTATTTATTATTTAATACTGAAACAGAACTATCCATACGAAATAATTAATCCACAACTTATAATATTTAATGAAATAAAAGTTCATATGTTTTAGAAAAATAATAAGGATAAATTATAAAAAAAATCATAAAATTTGGTCAAAGCCAATTCCGCAACTTAAAAAAATAGTGATGTGCTTTGTAAACAAGAGTGAAGTAAAATCATAATAAGAGTGATGTGTTTTGTAAACAAGAGTGAAGTAAAATCATAATAAGAGTGATGTGTTTTGTAAACAAGAGTGAAGTAAAATCATGCTAAGAGTGATGTGTTTTGTAAACAAGAGTGAAATAAAATCATGCTAACAGTGATTTGTTTTGTAAATAAGAGTAAAGTAAAATCATAATAAGAGTTTGTAAACAAGAGTGAAGTAAAATCATGTTAAGAGTGACGTGTTTAGTAAACAAGAGTGAAGTAAAATCATGCTAAGAGTGACGTGTTTTGTAAACAAGAGTGAAGTAAAATAATAAGAGTGATGTGTTTTGTAAACAAGAGTGGAGTAAAATCATAATAAGAGTGATGTGTTTTGTAAACAAGAGTGAAGTAAAATCATGCTAAGAGTGATGTGTTTTGTAAACAAGAGTGAAGTAAAATCATAATAAGAGTGATGTGTTTTGTAAACAATAGTGAAGTAAAATCACTACATAAGTTTAGTCAAAGAACAAAAGTCTAATCATACATGATTGATTGTTGAAAAAGTTCACATATCATCATCGAACTCCCAAAATTTTATTTTGTCATTACTCTTACATATGTCTGTTTCTCTAACTATTCTATTGAATAAAAATTTTCTTGTTTTTGGCATTACCATTCACCATAAAACTAAAATCTCATTTTAGATCTCCAATACAATACGCATTTACCCAACACTGCTTATACAATAGTATTAATAATCGAGAATTTGGAGAGATTTTGTTGGTAATTAATTTCACATAAATAATTTCGAAATCTTACATTCTTCGATGATCAAAGTGTATGATACATACATAGCAAAAATCAAAACATTGTTATGCAAGTTCCTCTTTCAATCACATAATCAGATCACATGACGATACAATTAGGCTTACGATTAAGCTCCTCTTGAAGCTCCCAGCTCCGATGATCAGCCTGGCTCAAACACTCTCGCATCTCGTGCCCGAATTCAACTACTCCGCCGTGTCGAAGCTGCCGTGCAGAAAGCATCTGAGTTCGTTGTCGGTGGGGATATGCGCTCACTGCCTCAAGGACAGGCTGGTGAAGCTGGTCTGCTCGGAATGCGGCGAGCAGCGTCTCTCTTCCTGCTCCTGCTCCGACGTCTCCTCCTCGCACCGCAACTCCTGCAGCACCATGGAGGTCGGCAACGTCGGGAGAGTCTCGTTTCTAATCGAGAACGACAAGACCGATCAGCCTCCCAAGCCTGCGTGAGAGGAGAGATTGGAGCATGTCATATTCCTGCAGCAGAGCGCCAACAGCTGTGTCGAGGTGAAGAAGACCAATGGATTTTGGATTGAAATTTGCAACATAACCTTATTTTGGCCGTCAATGACTATTATACCCCCGCTTTGTTATTGTAGAGTAAATTTGTGATTGAGGGAACTAATTTCTCCTTAAATTCAAAAATTAATACTAGCCCTTGATTTTTTTGATCTTGTGGCTATTATTTGTTCTCTAGTTATATGGTTAAGAGGTGTTTGCCATAGATCATGACCCTATATATATATATATATATATATATGTATCTATAGGTCCATGATCAATTGAGATTTTTTTGGCTAATTGAGAAATGAGATGCAACATCAGCCACTCATTTTTATTAAATGAGTGGTCCAGATTTTGCCACACAAAAAATAATTTTAAATTAATTTATTATGAATGGGTCAAATGGTAATTTAATCCTCCAGAAGCCACAGCGCAGAATATACGCTAAGCTCTCCACTCTCCGCAAACTCATCCCCAAATCCGAGCACCTGTTCGTCGTCGATACCACCGTCGGCGCGGCCTGGATCTGAGCCTTCTCACTTCTCAGGGAGGGAGATCAAAACAGCCACAGCCGGCGCCGCCGCGTGATGCGCCGGAGAGGATGAGGATCCGGCAAATTTCGCTCCAATCTTCGACAAATTTCGCTCCCGAAGCTCGCTGTCTCCTCAATCTTAGACAAATTTCACTCCGCGCCGCCCTCCGACGCTGGAACCGACGTCGTCAGCCGCTGCCTCCGCTCCGCCTCTGCGGCGGTGGTCGATCAGTCCACTCGAGAAATTCGATCTCGCCGATGGATTGTTGGAGCTGCAGTCCGCGTTCGAGGATTCATCAAATCCGCAATTCGCTGCTGTCTTTACTAATAAAGCAATTGGTTTGCTCACTAGACTTGGTTTTGAGCGGAATCCATCGTCCTTTCTGTTTTTCTCGTCGGAGAATCACCCATTCGTAAAGGTGTGGCTGTTATTTTTGAATTTGAAACGATTTGAAGTTTTGAAAGTTGAGCTATGTCTTTTCCCCAATGAATTTCTGGATTGGATTTCACAGATTGCATGTGTTATAAGTGTTATTTTTTAGTTATTGACATTTTAATATGAGTTGTTGACATTTGATATTTTGATATGTGAATTGTAAGTGTTATTTTTTAGTTGTTGACATTTTAATACGAGTTGTTGACATTTGACATTCTCCGTATTCAAATGTGAATTGTAAGTGTTATTTTTTAGTTGTTGACATTTTAATACGAGTTGTTGACATTGATATTCTCGGTATTGATACATGAATTGTAAGTGTTATTTTTTAGTTGTTGACATTTTAATACGAGCTGTTGACATTTGATATTCTGGCTATTGAAATGAAATGACACTTATACCCCCGTGTTGACATAATGTGATAGCTATTGACATTTAGTTAATCTTGTGGATTAGTGGCTGATATTGCATCTCATTTCTCAATTTAGCTAAATAATCTCAACCTAACAGGACCCTATATATATATATATATATATATATAGGGTTTTGATCTATGCAAAACTAGATTTAAATACAGAAATGTAGAACAATATCATACGTAAGGCACTTTTAGGTCATAGTTAGTTAATTTTTAGGTCATGCTATCAAAGCATGACCTAAATGATCTTAGCATGACATTAAACTCAAATATTATAATATGACCTAAAATTGCTTAATTATGACCTTCCGTGTTTTTGGTTAATTATTGACCATTAGATCATCTAATCCTAGGGCCAAGATTTGGGCTGCATTTCTGGATTTAAATGCATTTTTATTTTGATCATCTCCCTATATATATATATATATATATATATATATATATATATATAGGATAGTGATCAATGTATAACTAATCTTAAGTGTATAACTAGAGAACAAATCTCAGCCACACATCTTTATACTCCAAATTAATCTTATGGCTTAAATAATCTTGCAGATTTTTATAAAAAAATAATAGCCAAAGGGCATTTTTGGAATTCAATATCTCAAATGTATCAGCGTGAATTGTCTTCTGCGCAATTTATACAATCTGAATCTGAATTGTCTCCAGCCACTGCCATGGCCGACCTCTCCGCCGCCGCCGCACATGAGCCGGTTCTTCCATTGAAGGCGTCCTCCGCCGGGTTGTTCGCGGCTCGCTGAATCTTAACCGATCTCATTACCGAGCAGCGCCGCAACTGGAACTCGCTTCTGCTCAACTCCATCAACATTTATTTGTTTTCGCATTCTCGTCTTATTCTCGATATTGCATTTTGTAAATTAGTGAGATTTGGAGGAGATTTTGAAATAGAGGGTTCTACAAGGGGCTTTTACCAATCCCTAGCTATAATTACGATTCGAGAATGATATGATGATAATTACTCCATTTTCCTTCTCTAACTTCGAATTCCTTTTTTGTTTTCTTTCCATTGTACGTTGGAGAATTGAGTTCGTGATTTTCTGCTGATTGATTTTGTCATTTTTGCTCATACTCTCTACTCATTTGTCTATCATTTGGGAGGCAACATGAACTAAAATCATTCTAATAGTGATGTGTTTTGTAAACAAGAGTGAAGTAAAATCATGCTAAGAGTGATGCGTTTTGTAAACAAGAGTGATGTGTTTTGTAAACAAGAGTGAAGTAAAATCATAATAAGAGTGATGTGTTCTGTGAACAAGAGTGAAGTGTTTTGTGAACAAGAGTGAAGTAAAATCATAATAAGAGTGATGCGTTTTGTAAACAAGAGTGAAGTAAAATCATGGTAAGAGTGATGTGTTTTGTAAACAAGAGTGAAGTAAAATCATGCTAAGAGTGATGCGTTTTGTAAACAAGAGTGATGTGTTTTGTAAACAAGAGTGAAGTAAAATCATAATAAGAGTAATGTGTTCTGTGAACAAGAGTGAAGTGTTTTGTGAACAAGAGTGAAGTAAAATCATAATAAGAGTGATGCGTTTTGTAAACAAGAGTAAAGTAAAATCAGAATAAGAGTGATGTGTTTTGTGAACAAGAGTGAAGCGTTTTCTGAACAAGAGTGAAGTAAAATCAGAACAAGAGTGATGTGTTTTGTGAACAAGAGTGAAGTAAAATCAGAATAAGAGTGATGTGTTTTGTGAACAAGAGTGAAGTGTTTTCTGAGCAAGAGTGAAGTGTTTTGTGAACAAGAGTGAAGTAAAATCAGAATAAGAGTGATGTGTTTTGTGAACAAGAGTGAAGTAAAATCAGAATAAGAGTGATGTGTTTTGTGAACAAGAGTGAAGTAAAATCAGAATAAGAGTGATGTGTTTTGTGAACAAGAGTGAAGCGTTTTCTAAACAAGAGTGAAGTAAAATCAGAATAAGAGTGATGTGTTTTGTGAACAAGAGTGAAGTAAAATCAGAATAAGAGTGATGTGTTTTGTGAACAAGAGTGAAGTGTTTTCTGAACAAGAGTGAAGTGTTTTCTGAACAAGAGTGAAGTGTACTCGGAAATGATGTGGAGGAATTGGCGAAGATGCCGTTTTGATGAAAAGCTGTTGTCGTTTACTTATTTTTCATTTTTTTAAATTCATTTTTCTGCCCCACAAAAGCATTATTTTACTTCACTCTCGTTTACAAAACACATCACTCTTATTCTGATTTTACTTCACTCTTGTTCACAAAACACATCACTCTTCTTATTCTGATTTTACTTCACTCTTATTCACAAAACACATCACTCTTACTGTGATTTTACTTCACTCTTGTTCACAGAACACATCACTCTTATTCTGATTTTACTTCACTCTTATTCACAGAACACATCACTCTTACTTTGATTTTACTTCACTGTTGTTCACAAAACAATCACTCTTATTCTGATTTTACTTCACTCTTGTTTACAAAACACATCACTCTTAGCATGATTTACAAGATAAAATGGAGTACACAACACATCATTAACTATAGTAGTAAGACTTACAAGAAAATAAAATAAAATTCAGTGGAATATTTATTTAATCAGAACGTAAGAGTTATAAACTATACTAAAAAATACAACAAAATCTGTTTCTACTGCCATACACGTTCAAACTGGCAATCTCGGTAAAATCCTTTGCCCCCCAAATCTCCATAGACAGTGTTGAAGAAACGGAGTATCCGCCATCTCCGAATCTAACACTCAGCGGCAGCATCCTCCTCGATGAGTCTCCGGCGAATCCAAAGCATGAATTCAGCGGCTGAGAGCAATCCGAAAGCGGCGTAGACGAAGGAGGAGGCGGAATCCTAGAGGAAAACCGACAACAGCGGCAGCATCCTCCTCGATGAGTCTCCGACGAATCCAAAGCATGAATTCAGCGGCTGAGAGCAATCCGAAAGCGGCGTAGACGAAGGAGGAGGCGGAATCCTGGAGGAAAACCGACAACAGCGGCGTAGACGAAGGAGAACAATGTTTCTTTTTCAAATGAATTGAATTTTCCAATGACGTAACCTAATTTTATATGTGCAAAGACCATAATACCCCTGCCTTGTTATTATTGAGTAAATTTGTGATTGAGGGAGCTAAGATCTCATTAAATTCGAAAATTAATACTAGCCATTGATTTTTTTGATCTTGTGGCTATGATTTGTTCTCTAGTTATTTGGTTAAGAGGTGTTTGCCATAGATCACTACCCTATATATATATATATATATATATATATATATATATATATATATATATATTGCTGCAATAACGAAAATTACATACACTATTATCCAACAATTATAAATTTCACAAGTATCAGTCACACTTTCTCTATGTTTATGTTCCATCTCCATGGAAATTACAGTTCCAAACCTCGAACATAAACTTTACCACGCCCAGCTTGCCAATCGTCTAAGACGAAGCACCATCAAGTGAGACACGAGATGAAACATAAACACGGAGCATACGCCCTGAAAGCGACCTCTACAAACGAACTTCCTACGCAAAACTAGTAGCCTAAACACCCCCACATTCATATTCAAGCCAATGCAACAATTACAAATATTAGTCTTCATAAGAATACCTAAGACGATCGTATCGTATCACCTCCCACGCAGACTAAAAACAGCGTGTCTGGTTTCAGAGCCGAGTCTCATCACTCATCAGCATCAGCTGAGAAATCCGGCTCTTCAGGCTTCTGCAGCTTATGCATTTCCAAATCGCTTGCCTTTTGAGCTCCCTTCTTCGTGTTAGCTGCAAACCTTGATGCAAGTATGGTGACACCTTGGTTTTGTTGCACCCGCCAAGAATTCTCCGCTGCTGCTGCCGCCTCTTTCATCTGATGACTGCAAGTCGTGAGAGAAACAGAATGATTCACTCATGCTGAGGTTTTTAGCCATCATTCTCTTCTTGCAGCGACGCCACGCAGCCTGAATGAAGCAGGCAGCCCACGTCCTCCAATGGTGAGAGTAGTATCTGAAAGTGTGCTGCAGTTTCTTACTGTGGAGACGTCTGAATTGATTGGCGACGAATTTAAGATCTTCTGCTCTCAGCACAA
Source organism: Salvia splendens (assembly GCF_004379255.2). NCBI lineage: Eukaryota > Viridiplantae > Streptophyta > Magnoliopsida > Lamiales > Lamiaceae > Salvia > Salvia splendens. Next base: position 14,333,025 of record NC_056033.1, read on the forward strand.
ATGCTTCCACTTCATTGAGTGCTCTCACTGTTCGTGTCGAGGAAGGGAAGTTCAGGGTGGACCTAGGAAGCAGCGCCCAAGCGAGCAGCTCCTCGCCACAGAAGTCACCCGGCCTCAAGGTTGTCGAGTTGAAGAATCCTGTCCGGCCTCCATTTGTGGTCGAGCTCTCCAGCACCCCCCCCCCCTTATGATGAAGAGCATCTCCGAGACGGGATCTCCCTCACGGACAATGTAGGTGCCTTGGGTGCTCAAGGATGAGACAAGGCGCTCACAGATGGCATCAAGAAGCTGATCGTCCATTTGGGAGAAGAACGGGACTTGAAAATCGAGATTATGTGTATTCATCTTAGTGATTCACAAGGAACGTCGAGCTTAAGAATATATTGGTAGAAAAGATCGTGGGAGGTCTTACACGACGAACAAGGTCTAGACAGAGGTGCCGCTTAATATCACGACGGAGATCTATTGGCAAGGCATGGAGGATCGATTCTTCATCAACTCCTCTTGTGGTAAGCCATTTGTACTGGTCTCACACGCTGTTGGAGAGCCTCCGGGAGTTGGCGATGCCTCATCCATTCCTCAGTGTCTCGACGCCTGAGCCTCCACTCCTCAAGCCTCACAATCATAGATTGCAGATAGGTCTGGCATTAAGACATAAATAAATGAATAGTGAAACATCACAATCGGAGAGAATTATGGCTTACGTTCGTGCTTCTTTTTCCTGATCATAGTTTGTAAGCTTTCAAAAATATCCAAAGTGAGAGTTCGTATGAAACGAAAATTTGATTACCTGCATATTTCCAATCAAATGAGCAAATAGAACAAGCCCCAAGATGGCGATGAGTATGGCGAACATAGTCTTTCCAATAAACGTGCTTGTAGACAACGTCTGACCATAGGAACTGTTGAGTGAAACAGAGAATCGTAATAAGGAATCAACCAATTTTAAACATTTCACTTTCAGCTGAGAAAAATGTAAACAACTAATGCATTGTTAAAAATGATGATATCCGCATATCGTCAAAAGTGAACAAGTTTGGAATCATACCTTAAGTTTTGTAAACCCCACCATAAACAGTAGAAGTACTTCTTTAGAAATCCAGACGACACAACGCTGTTTGCAATGGCGTTTCCAAATATCCCATAATTAAAATAGGTGGTGTCATCAGGATTGCATTTCTTGAACACCTGTGTGCTGTTTACCCATCTTCCTCTGTCATTGTGGCTCAAAGTGCCACAATCGAGAAAAGGGAGTGAACAGCCTATGACATTGAACTCATCCCTACAAGCAGATTTCAAACACGTTGCGTGTCTCTCAATCGACAGCAAGTACCAGGAAGCCCCTAACACCTACAAAACAAATAGTAAGCATTTTAGCCCCCCCCCCCCCAAAACAATGAAACAAAACGAAATTTCTTCAGCGAAGAAAAATTAGGCATACATGGCTTGCTAACATGTAGAGCACCAGATTGTAAGCAGCTCCTGCCCATGCTGTCTTTGTGACGAGTCCATTAGCTTTGATGATCTCAGAACTCAATGGGAAGATGAGATACAACCGGGGGATGTATTGCAGCAAAACAATAAGTACGAGAGCGTTGTTTGTATGATCAGCATGGGAGCTTCTGATTGCTGGTAATATGGACCATATGACTATCTGAATAAATGAGAAGCAAATACTTAGCTAATTCAGCCATAGAAAATCAAGACATAAATCAAGAATCAGAAAAGATTAGGATAATTTCTTGAATATTTTTCGAGCAAAAACTACTCAAGCTTCCCTAGTTGGCTATCTTTTCTTCAACAAACTTACTCAAGCCCTTATTAGTTCATTCAAGATATTTCCAACACTGCCTAATTTCACCATTTGTTTCATAGATCATCTCGTTTCCCTATGATAAATCTCTCCATAAACAGGTAAAACAGTAATGGCCATAACTTTTCAAAAGGACTATTAATAAAAGCAAATTCAACAAAATTACTCAAGCTTTCAAAGTTCATTCAAGATTTTCCCAACAGCACCACCAAATTTCACCATCCATACCATAGATCGTCTCGTTTCTCTAAACTAAATATCTACACAAACAAGCTAAACAGCAATGACCTTAGCTTTGCAAAGGACTCCCAATTGAAGCAAAATCGACTAACCTGAGGAAGAGGCAATGCTGCAATGATATCAATGAGGAATTCCGACTTCAAGTACCTAACGGCTATCTTATTGTGGTCCATAACAAGTTCACCTTTTCCAAAAACCCTTGAGCTTGGAGATACATAAGCAATCCTAAACTTCATAATCACATGTAAGAGATAAAATGCATCTGCCACTGTCCTAAAACATGTCACTATGATCCCCAAACTCAGGTCTGTATGCATACATGAAGAATTGTCTTGATTTAGCACAAAAGGCATGAAGAAAAACAAGGGATCCACAAACAGAGCCATTATGCAAGAAAACAAAAAAACTCTGTTCCATTTCAACACAATTTCACTCCCAGGATCAAGAATTGCTTTCTTGTCTGGTTTTGACCCTTCTGGATAAATCTTAGCCCTACCAAATTTAGGAATCTTGTCTTCACATTTCCATAAATGGGCTGAATTCTTGAACAATGGGAGTGGCTTATCCAGGTTTTCAGCCCCATTTTTCTCCAAATAAACTTCAAGATTCCTTTTTTCTTCACTGTGAATCCTAGAAATGGGACTTAACATTTAGCCCCCTAATTCAAATTCACACAAAACACAAACAATGTGGTGTAGAAAATCATACATGGGGGAAACCGTACCTTACTAGTTTCTCTTTCTTGAAATCCATTATAGCAAGCGTCAAATTCCACTGCAGCAATCTTGAACTGAATCTCTGCAAACGAAAGCTATACACAGAAAAAACCTTTCTTGATGCTTGTGCTGAAAATTTTGCAGAATTCAAGAATTTGGCAACTGTCTTTATTTAAAATTCTATGGAAGAAGCAGTGTGGGATAAATGGAGACACAAAAAATCCGAAATGTCTTTTTTGTGGATGAGGTGGAAACTTTTATGATAGTATTATGGTTGACTACTACTACTACCGCTAATACGTCTGCTAGCTGTAAGAATTAATAAGTCCAAGAAAACAGTTGGATATCTTTAACTTATTTCTCTTAGATCAAGCAATTATGGTAGAGTATGCTATGACATCATTTACGTGTTAATAAGCATAATTAGTATGTTTCGATAGTGAGAGATATTAATTGCCTAAAAACTTCGAAAAACATTTGAGTTTAATTTGAAGCGACATAAATCTTTTTGTATGAATCAATCATTTTTGTTGGCACTTCTCTCGATAGAAACTTACGAATCAAAGTATTTCTTTCTATTTAATTAATCCTTCCGCCTCCATCCCAAGACTCAGTAGCGGACGCAGAAATAAATTTTGGCAGGGGCTTCACTAAAAAATTTCACACTCCCTCCGTCCCCTAAAAATAGAAATTCTTTTGTTTTTTTGTCAGTCCCCTAAAAATAGAAACTTTCCATTTTAGGAAATTTTTTTCTCTCATTAAGGATCCATTTTCGACTAACACATTTTATTTCTATTCGTTTCTTATTTTACCAATTTTGCATTAAAATTCGAGCATGTGAATAATGGGACATTTATTCATGGATGAATATAATTTTATATTAACAAAAAGAAAAATAAAATTGTTGTGTTTGTTTTGCTAAAGCAATAAGTATCTAATATTACATAAAAAAATGCATAATTATCTCGTAAATTTTAAAATTTGAATATAAATATATGAACTTTTGATTTTTATAACTTTTCTCCTAGATCTAAAATCAAAACATAGGTGGCAAATTAAAGCTTAGGTGGTAATCAAAACTACACAAATATGTTTATATTAATTAAAAATATGAATTTGAATTTGTGAACTATGACAAAAGAAAAGGAAAAAACTGACCTGGCCTAACCCATTAAAGTGGTAAAGAAGACAAGTTGTAATTCTCGTTTGAAATTTGTGGGAGAAAAATTCAATATTTTTTTGTTCTACCGTTTGGAATAAATTTAAATGGAGTGTGGCTGTATAAGGGAAAAACTTTTTTAGTTTTCGGTAATTCAATAGAAAAATGTTTCTTGCAAATTTAGGAAACAATTTTTAAAGTTTTATTATTATAAGTAAGATCATTAAAATGTAGTTACACTTGCAAGATCGTGCCACCGTTTAACTAGGGAATAGGTATTCACTTTTTCAATATTATTATCATATTGTATTCATTTAAGTTTAACAGCTTTTATTTATTTCTATCTTCTTCTTCCCATTATATGCGGTTGCCATGGTTCCAAGACGTTTTATCGGTGATTTTATTTTTCAGCCCCTCCTTCCCATTAAATCTTCTTCCCCTTAAACCCCAAAGATATTAGCTTGGGAAGGGCTTAAGATAATTTCTAAGAAAGTTGAAATTTTTTATAATATAAATTTATTATTAAAAAAAAGTTTGGGAGGGGCTTAAGCCCCTCACCCCCTCCACTTGTGTCCGCCACTGCCAAGGCTGATACATTGGCCCAACCGATCTCCCCTTTTTCTAAAAAATATAAAAATTAATTCATCTTTTACTCACCATATATATATCTCATTCTCCATCAATTCACGTTCATCCCTCTCCCATCTCAGTCTCAATTTTACTTCTATCTTGTTTTTTTTTGTTTTCTAACGTAGGATGTTGTATTTTGTCTTTTTTAATTTGATTGAAATTTGCTTCTTGTTGTATTCTTTTTTGCTAATATTGTAATACAACAAAGAATTAATTTATGGTGTATATATTAATTTAAAATATTTAGACATTGATATTAAAAATAAAATAAAATAGTAATGATATGGAAATGAGATGAGTTTTGAGATAGGCCATGGGATAGACTCTCGTGTTGCAGGGAGATAGATTATGAGATGAGCATGTTGACGTGGCAAGAGAAAATGAAGATAGGCCCTGGGCTTAGGAGAGGGAATACCATTGCTAAGCCCTAAGTATAAAATAGATTTCGAAGCTTTTTACTCTTCAACGTTGTTGGTAATCAAAAGCTTTCTTTGATGTGGTATTTATTATAGGTGTCAGGTGTTTCTTGTTACTTATTAAAGTTAACGAACGTCTCTATATTTATTAACTTCGTTGCCAAAAATGTCGTCATTGTGTCCATATGAATCCATTTTTTAAATTGTGATTTATAAATCTAGCAAATATCTTATGTACTTTACTTTCGTAAGTGCTGATTATTTTTAGTACTTGTTGAAAGATATGAGTATTATTCATTCAACTTGTTCAGAGAATTACAATAGGTACGCCTCCTTTAAATAGGCCAAGGGTTACATAAAATTGGGCAAGATTTGTCATAATACTCATTCCCTAATTAATTTTTTTTCCTTGCTTATCTATTTTCCTTACTTACATATTTTCCTTTCTAACACTCCCCTCAAGTTAAGTAATGGGATTACCGATACTTAACTTGCTCAATACCTCATGGAAGCTTCTTGCATCGACAGCTTTCGTGAGTATATCCGCCAACTGATCTTCAGATCTCACAAAATGAAGTTCTACCGTCTTGGCCTCTATATTGTCCTTGATGAAATGTCGATCCACCTCGACATGTTTTGTCCGATCATGCTGAACTGGATTTTCAGATATACTGATTGCCGCCTTATTATCACAGAACAACTTACATGACTTCTGTGAGTTTAAGTTCAACTCAGTCATCAATTTCCTCAGCCACAGAATCTCAGTCAACCCACTCTTAATCCCTCGAAATTCAACTTCTGCACTTGACAAAGCTACCACTTTCTGTTTTTTGCTTCTCCACGTGACAAGATTTCCTCCCACAAAGGTAAAATATCTAGCAGTTGATTTTCTGTCATTTGGGTTCCCTGCCCAATCAGCATCCGTGAATCCATGAATATCTAAATGTCCATGATTCTCGAATAGAATCCCATGGTTCGTTGTCCCTTTCAGATATCGAACAATCCTCAGTGTTGCTTCCCAGTGAGCTACTTGAGGTGCATGCATAAACTGACTAACTACTCCAACTGCATAAGCTATGTCGGGTCTAGTGTGGGATAGGTGTATCAATTTCCCAACTAAACGTTGATATCTCGTGCGGTGAGTGGCTTCGGCTCCTTCAACTATCCGCAGACCATGATTATGAACCATAGGAGTATCTGCTGGCTTACAGTCCAGTAATCCTGTCTCGGTTAACAAGTCAAGTACATATTTCCTCTGACTGATGAAGATCCCCTTCTTTGACCTTAGCACTTCTATACCCAGAAAGTTCTTTAGTAATCCCAAGTCCTTCATTTCAAACTCTGCAAACAAATTCTTCCTTAGCTTGCTTATTTCCTCTTCATCATCTCCCGTGAGAATCATGTCATCTACATAGATGATGAGGCATGTAATCTTTCCTTCTCTTTTCTTCAAGAATAATGTATGATCAGAGTTGCTTTGTTCATACCCATACTTCTTCATTGCCTCAGAGAATCTCCCAAACCAAGCTCTAGGTGACTGCTTTAGCCCATGTAGTGTTCGTTTTAGTTTGCAAATCTTTCCTCATTCGAAATCTCCAACAAATCCAGGTGGTGGCTCCATGTAAATGGGCTTCTTCAGTTCCCCATGTAAGAATGCGTTTGTCACGTCGAACTGATGTAGTGGCCACTCCCTGACTGCCGCTATTGAGAAGAGCACTCGAATAGTACTCATTTTTGCTACCGGTGAGAATGTTTCAGCATAATCAACTCCATAAGTCTGAGTGTATCCTTTGGCCACAAGTCTCGCCTTATACCTTTCAATCGACCCATCTGGCCTCCGTTTGATAGTGAAGACCCATCTGCATCCCACAGTTCGAACTCCATCAGGTTTAAGACATACTTCCCATGTATTGTTCTTCATCAGAGCCCGCATTTCTACTAGCATTGCTTCTCGCCAGTGAGCAATTTTCATAGCCTCCTCGGCCGTATATGAGATTTCTTCTTCTTCGTAAAGTGTTGCTTCAAACGCTCTAGCCATCTCTGTTAGATTTGCTTTAGCCAGATTCGCCATAGAATATCGGCTTCTACTAATCCTCTCAGGACTGTATCTCTTAGCCGGGACCCCACGAGTAGTTCTGTTGGGGAGTATATAGCGGCCGGTATCACCATCAATTGCTGCATTCTCATTCTCGTCTACACCAAAAGTGTCAGGAGTAATAACTGTATTATCTGAGCTAGTTTCAGGAATTACCTCGGATATCACTGGAGGAGGACTCGATTCAGGCGTAGGCGGTTGAGGAGGCTCTACAGCAGATGTGACTGACTCGGCAGTGACACTAGCTTGTTCTGTTGGTTCCACGTTCGAGATACTTGGATGTGGCATCAGAAAACTGAGGGGTCCAATTTTATCACACTCCCCCTGAACAGCACCCCCCCTGACCCCGAGGTTGGGTGTGATAGAAGTATTCACTTTCTAGAAAATTACAATTCATGGTTGTTATAACCTTCCTAGACCCCGGGTGATAGCATCGATAGCCCTTCTGATTTACCCCATACCCCAAAAAAACACATTTTATTGCACATGCAGAAAATTTTCCTCTTTCGTGTTTCGGTACATGCACATAAACGGAACAACCAAAGATTTTGAGCGGAAGTATGAGAGGTGGGGGAATATCAGTAAGGGATGCGAGAGTCTGCAAAGGAGTTTTCATACCCAAAATTTTTGTAGGCAAACGATTAATCAGGTAGACAGCAGTGGCAACAGCTTCGGGCCATAAAAATTTAGGAACATTTGAGTAAAAAAACAGGGCTCTCGTGACCTCTAGGATTATCCTATTCTTTCGTTCAGCTATACCATTTTGTTCAGGAGTGTAAGGACAAGTAGTTTGATGAACTAACCCCTTTTCTTTAAAAAAATCAGTCATGTCTTTGTTAACAAATTCCCTACCATTATCGGATCTAAGAATTTTGATCGTGGTTTGGAATTGTGTCTGGATCATTGTAAAGAAACGGGTAAATTTTTCAAAAACGTCAATTTATGCTTCAAAAAATATACCCAAGTCAATCTAGTGCAGTCATCCACAAAAATGAGAAAATATTTAAAACCATGATCACCAACAATAGGAGCTGGACCTCAAACATCGGCATGCACTAGAGAAAAAAAGTCTTAACACGAGTATCACTTGATCTAAAGGATTGTCTGTGGTTTTTTGCCAAAACACAAGATTCGCAAGTAATATCCTTAAAATGGGAAAACTTTGGAAAAAACAATTTTAAATACCCCGAGGATGGATGCCCCAATCTGCGGTGCCACAACCAAGCTTCCCGATTTGCAGATCCGTGAGCAAGCATCGCGGTGCCACCTTGTTGAGTAATCTCATCCACATAATAAAGACCTTGACGCTCAGTGCCACGCCCAATTATCCTCCTCGTCCTGATATCCTGTAATACACAGAAATTTGGATGCATTAGTAACGTACAGTTTAATTCTTTTGTCACGTGGCTGATAGACATAAGTTTATGAGATAATTTGGGCACATAGAGGCAATTTGTAAGCTTCAGGGTTGGGGATATTCCAATGGTTCCACTCCCACCCACAGCGGTCAACTCTCCATCGGCAGTTTGAATTTGGCTTTTAGTTGCCCCATTAAATTCACAAAAATCTTTCAGATCGTAGGTCATAGTATCAGTTGCCCCACAATAAAAAATCCACTCACTCTCCTTAGGGTCAATTTTACTTTAGGCAATGCATGCAATAGGTATATTTTCCAAGGGTGCAAAACAATTTGGACTTAAGACGAAACTTTCAAACAGTTTTGGGGTCAAACGTGGAATATAGTTTTTCTGGGGTCCTAACTGTAATTTTCCTGGGTCATATTGCATATATTCTGAACTATAAGGACCAGAAATTAAATTACTCATGCTTTGGGATTTATTCTGAAAATCAAATTGGGGATCGGGGTTTCTCAACCCCAATCCGTTACCTCCATATGACCCGCCTCTTTTCTTCTCCGCGAAGGCTGCCTCGCCGGGCCTGCCGCCTCCACCCGGTTGAGGACGGGTATCTCCTGCTCTCCCACGGGTGTTAGTCATCTCCCTATTCCCTGCTCCTTGCAGAAATAATCCGTCTCCATCTTCGACTCCGATGGCTAATCGAGCTTTAGCCTTTTGATTTTCATCCCACCATTCCGGAAATCCAACGAGGAGGAAACATGTATCTCGAGTATGTCTTTGTTTTCCGCAATGAGAGCACCAAAATTTTGATTTGTCGGGTTTGAAACTGCCTTGGCGATTGGGCTGTTGCGCGGCGGTTCGTGGTGGTGGCTGTTTTGTGACGGCGAACCCGTGTCCGACTTGGCCCGATGATGATCCATCGTTGATTGCGCCGGTCTGGAGATCGATGTCTGCTGCCGGCATGATTTTCAACCGCGTAGCTTCTCGTTTTACCAGACCGTATGCGGTCTCGGCTGAGGGCAACGGGGTTTCCTTGAGAATATCCCTTCGGATCCCGTCATATCTTACATTCAAGCCTGTTAGGAATTTGAACAGCCGTCTTGTTGCTACATACGTTCGAAGTTGGCTAATCCCCTTGTCGCAGCAATCCACAGGTTGATGTTGGCATCGGTCAATTTCGACCCAGATTCCGTGGAGATGTCGCCAATATGTTTCTAGCCCATGTTCCCCTTGCACGATTCGGCCAGCCTTTTCCTCTAGATCGTACAACAGATATGGATCTGCAGTACTTTCGAATGTAGTTTGTAGGCTCTCCCACAGAGCTTGCGCGGTTTGGTGATGTGCAAAGTCGACAACAATTTCTGTTTCGACGTTGTCAATTATCCATGAGAACACTGTCATATCGGCTTCCTCCCATTCTGTGTACCCCTTCATTCCAGGTTCCGGCGGCTGCGGTGTACCGGTGATATACCTGTTTGCTCGTCTTCCCACGATGGCTACTCTCATCAGCCGTTTCCATAGGGGATAATTCATCCCGTTGAGTTTAACGGCTAGAGTAACATTCTTACTCATCTTTAATCGTGTCTCCTCCATATTTTGTTTCTCTTCATCGTCTGACATGTTGCAGGTTGAAAATAACCGCCTTCTTGGTCGGGAAAGGTATTAGGCTATGATGATTTTGTTATGAGCCTTTGCTCTGGTACCATGTTGAAAGATATGAGTATTATTCATTCAACTTGTTCAGAGAATTACAATATGTACGCCTCCTTTAAATAGACCAAGGGTTACATAAAATTGGCAAGATTTACCATAATACTCATTCCCTAATTAATTTTTTTTCCTTGCTTACCTATTTTCCTTACTTACATATTTTCCTTTCTAACAGTACTTTATAAAAATAAATTCCATATATACTTCACATGAAAAATAAGGTAAAAAAATAATGTATAGTGTCGTAGAAACATTTAATACGACTAAAATATAAGTAAAAAAATCAACATTGTTTTTCCTAACTTTTGATTTGTGAAGTAGCATATTGTCTTCACAATAATTCCGACCATTCATGCCAATTTTATGAACGGGATTTTTTTTTATCATCCGCGAACCTCCACCATGGCTTGAAAAGGCAGGATTTTTCTTCCAAACACAGAAAATACCAAAAAGCTTTTCCCACAGCGCAAGCCCAATATTTCTTGTTTTCTTGCACAACTTTGAAGAGATTATCTTATAAAAATGAATGCGAAGGTTTTGGTTGTAACTTGGTACGCATATTAGTTTAGTGATGGTAATAGTAATACTCCATAATGATTAAAGTTTAAGTGTCTTAGATACTCAATTTACTAGGGGTTTGAATCGTTTCATCAATTGCTAACTTTCTTAAGTTGCTAACTCTGCTAACTCATTAACGTCGTGTATTAAAAATATCAACACGGAGATATTAAAATGTCAACACATAATTTTGTTGATATTTCAATATTATGTGTTGATATTTTAATGTCATCGTGTTGACAGTTTTAATACACTGCGTTGATAAGTTAGCAGAGTTAGCAACTTAAAAAATTAGCAATATAATGCACCCCCAATTTACTATATATGATGTGATCTTTAACTTTAATGTTGCAATTATTAAAAGAGAAAATTTTTCAATCGTTTAGTTTTCGATCCTGTCGTGCATGATTCTATTTCAGATAAGAAATGTACAAGTGAATAAATATTTATACGTGCATGTGTTTAGTGGAATTGAAAAGTGTATATAAGAGACAGAAGAAAATCAATGTTAATTAATCTGTCGTCACAAATATTAAAGTGGGTAGCAAAATACTATCACTCAATAAAAATGAACTAGTATTTAGAAAAACAAAAGTAGATCATCTCCCAATCAACATAGTATGATCAACGTATCACTATGGATAATAAACATATATGTATATAAATTATTCTAGCACATAAAATTGATAGAGTTACGCAACATGATACACATTATTTAGAGAAAATAATTATACTATATTTTAAAAATCAATCCACAAAATTAACATCTGAGATTGGTGCCCGGATCGACCTGAAGTTGGTTGCAATAATCAGTATAATACCCAACACGGGCAGTGACGGTAGCGGCGTTCCCTCCGTCGCATTCAAGCCGGCCGTTAATGGCTCTAATTGTGGCTCCAAAACCTTGGCCTGAAACAATCAGGTCATGACAGTTGTTCATCCAATACCATAGAGCGGTCCGAAAGGAGATGACCCTGTCCGTCGCCACTGCCTCGGGATTGTTGATACCGTCGAACCCAATGCTGTTGCCTGCCGGGCCATAGTTGAAGTTCCAGGACAATTGGATCGGACCTCGCCCGTAGTAGCCCTTGCTAGGATTACACGGGTATTGCGTGTTCGTCTCGTCGCAATAGTCTCTAGAGGGACCGTCGATCTCTTCGATGTAACACATGTCTGTAAAGATGACAATGAAATATGAGATGCAATACAAGAGTAATGTGTATATTTAATTGAAAATTTTCAACTATCACTATAAGTAAATAAATTTGAAAATCAACCCAAATTAACTACTGTGAAATAAAGTTTAAATGGACCAAATGGGCTTATTATCGAATTTTAATCCATTATTTAACTATTCGGGCTTCTTGCACATAAGAAAGGTGATATTCTGGTCCACAAACCACAATTAATTGAAATTGATGGGCACGACATGGAACTAATGGTACTAGTGTATCAAAATAAGAACTCGAAAAATGAAAAAAAAGCACAAATATAAAAGTAAAAGGAAATCGATGGTCGCAGATCAAACACATCACCAATTGAAAGCCACTAAATTAGGAATATAGAACCACTCATAAATACATACTCCTACAAAATAAGTAGGTAAATGAATTAATTAATATAGTAATACTCCATTATTAATAGTATGACTTTGTTTGGGTGTTTGGTATGTTTTGATTATAATATACTACCAAAGTAGTAGCAGTAGTAGTTAGTTAAATAACTTACGTCCGGTCTCATGCGTGACATGGGCGAAGAAGGCCGCGATCTCCCTCCTGGAGTCGTCGGTGGACCCCACGGTGCCGAACCCCGGGTAGGAGCCGAGCGCGTCGAGGAACGCGCTGCGGGTGTAGAAGCCCTTGCCGGCGCAGGAGCTGGCCGCCTGATCGGCGATGCCACTGAAGAAGGCGTCAGTCACGATATCCGCCACGGAGACGCCGTTGCTGCTGGGCGGGGGGTTGCACGGCCCCGACTGACAGCCGCGGCCGCAGTAGTCGTCTCCGGTGCCGCAGTACCCCCACTGGCTGCAGCACAAGTCAGCCGCGCACCCGCAGTTTTGGGCCGAGACTTGCTTCACCGCAGCCAGGCCCACGAGTACTATTGCTGAGAGTGTTAGAGAGAGGAGATATCTTCTTTGGATTAGGAGAAGACCCATTTTTGAGTTCTTTTTTTTTTTAATCCTGTAGTATACAACTATAGAGGAGTTGGGTATTTATAGCAATGGGAAAGATTGAAAGGGGGAAGGAAGGCGGCTCAATGGAAATCGCATTTGGAATAATAGAATATGTGAGTGGACGACTTATGACTTCGTCAAGAGAACCTTCGTGGCCCCTGCCCTGCCCAGATTTTAGTTGATAATTAATCATGTACTACTATATATTGGGTGATAAAGTCTGTGAACCTAGATAAAAACTTTGACCAAGAGTTTCAAATTTTCGAGTTTAAAGTTTTGAAAAACATAATTATGTTTTCTTTATTTCATCTAATGATAAATGTTACTAGTAGAACTGGTTAAAATCGGTCGAATCATTTAAGAATCGAATTGATTTGTTAGTCAATCAAGTAAAAAAAAATACAAAAATTGGAAATTGGGTAAACTGTAAAGCACAATGATCGACAAATATATCCCATTGATATTTATCTTACCTATCAGGACTACTAAATGTCATCTCACAACCATAACTAAATTATAGCCGTATCAATCTTTAAGGATGTGAGCATTTTTCTCCTTTTCTTTAATGAGGAAATTCAAGAAAGTGAGGTTTAACACACTTGCAAGTACTAGTACTCCATGATTTAGATGCATAATCTCACTATACTATTAGTTAGAATTTCAATGATAATTATTAATCACAACTAACTAAATATTGACTTGCTCAAATATAGTAGAAAAGTAGACCTTTGACTTTTCCCGATTGATCATAGCAAGGCTTGCCTCAGAGCATCTCCAATGGCGGACGTCCGGTCGGACATCCGGTCGGACGTGGCGACGGGCGACCGGGACGTCCGCCATTGTGGCGTTTAGGTCGGATACGGACGTCCCGTGAGGATGTCGGGTGTCCTCGGACGTCCCGGCGACGGGCGGGCGGACGTCCGCCACTGTGGCAAGGGTCGGACGTCCCGGTCGGACGTCCGGAAATTATTATTTTAAAAAAAAAAACTCTATATATACGGCTCGTTGAACTTCATTTCAACGCGGAGTGAGCCGGGGATGTTGGATTATGTAGAGGTTTAGGATGAAACGTTGCATCCCTTCATTTCACAACCGAAAATAACTGATTGTTGGCGGGTTATAAAATTGCAATTTGGTCCATCAATTATCGAAAATTTCATTTCCGGATGAAGATTTCTGCACAGTTCGACCCCAGCCAGGGGCTCTGCCCCTTGGACCCCGCCAGGGGCTTCCCCTTGGACCCCGCTCTCGGGGGCGCTGCCCCCGAACCTTCGTCTAATCATAACGAATTCAAATAAGTGTGCACTCCGCACTTCCAACTTATTTGATGTCTCGTTATAATTATATTGATCAATCAAGTTAATCCAATTACACTAAAATATCCAACAGATTATGTATTTTTCTTTTTTCGAATGACTATGTATTTTGCTTTTTTCTAACTATGTTTTTTTTATGTTTTATGAATATGTATTTTTGTCCGTATTTTGCTTTCCCGTATTCCGTGTCAAAATTATATTTCCGTTTTTACATAATTAAATTATTGTGATTTTTTTTATTGCGGGATGTCCTAGTGGGAATGGCGGACATAGGAGGGGATGTCCTAGTGACGTGACAGTGGGATGGGAAGTCCTAGTGACATGGCAGGAGGTGTTTTTGGGATGTCCTAGTGGATGTCCTAGTGGGATGTCCGTCCACTGGAGATACTCTCAGTTCATACACTATAATTTTCCTTTTATATTTTCATTTTATAATTTTAAAATGTAGAATGTATTTGTGTGGTTTCTTTATCATTATTTGCTTAAATTGCTTCTTTTCTGTGTGGAACAGAACATATAATAAAAAAATAGATGTAGCTGAAAACTTGCTATAATCATTTGCTACGATATATAGCCACGATTTTAGAAATTTCTGAAATGTAATCTAGAACAAACTTTATAATTTCTCATCCTCAAAACTCAAAAGTCTAAATTTTGGATAAAGTTAGACTCAATAATACAAGTCAAACCTCTAGAATTATTGGCAAAGTCAATTTGTTGACTATACAACCCATCCAAGACTTTTGTCATTAACAAACACCAAAAAAGATTTCTAAATAAGTTTAATATTCTATTATTTGAGTAACTAAGGCAATACGTTCCTTAGAGCGTCCGCAACAGCGGACGTCCGCTATTGCGTCGTCAATGATGGATGCGGACGTCCCTTGCGGACAAGAGGTCGTCTGTCGGTTTCTGCGGACGTCCGAATTTTTGATTTTTTTATTATTGGGATGTCCGCTATTGTGGAGTGGGATGCTCTTATGACGTGACAGTGCTGTGGAATGTCCTTATGACGTGGCAGAAGGTGTTTTTGGGATGTCCGCCGGGACATTCGTTCTATTGCGGATGCTCGGTGTTATTCGCTATGGTTTAATCGATAACCATATCTCTTAAGTTTGATTATTTCAGAATTGATAATTAATATGGGCGGTTCTAGTGCAGTATCGATAACTAAGATTTTTCGTAGTTGATTCTCGGACTGGTTCTATCTAGACTAATTGCAATCTTAACTCTAATTAATTAGGTTTTCATGCGCGAACCTCCGGTTAAGGCACGACCTGTGCTAGCATCGTTGTCCAACGTTGCAGTCAAGTGTGGCCCTTGCGCCATTCCATATGTAGACACGACTTGTGCTATTTCAACTACCAATTTTCGGCAAGATACGAAAACCCGACACGAATATTATTTTGAGTTCAAACACCTAAAAGATGTAAAATGCGTTTTCTACTAACTAAATTTGAAGTTTACTTTTTCGTTTTTTGAATTTTCCAAGATGCATAGTGATATTATAGTTGCTACTACTAACATGAATTATTCCAATGAATGGTGATAAATTATGTTTTAATTTTCTATGGTTAAATTCGCTACATTAGGTGCATCTTTTGTAGTGATGTGTGAGTTCTTTCGTAATGTTTCTTCAACTAGAAAAAAGAAAATTTAATTTGATAGAGAGTTATATAATTTGAATTGTTTAAAAGATAATCAATAATGGAATTTATAGATTTCATCGTAAAGCAATTTAATTGTTTCTTCCTATACATCCGCACCAATTGAGAGTTGATGAAAAGGGATAGTATAGATTTTAACTTTGATTGTTTTTAATTAAACGATCATTTGAAATTTTCAATTTGTTATAATTTCATTAAATACGATAAACAATAGTATAATAATTTAGGTTGATTATAATATTTAATGGAACAAAATGAGTAATGTAATCTGTTTGGAAATCAGTAGAGATGGTGATTCTGCGTCCCACACGTTATCCATAACTCTTCTCTCATCTTCCATCAGCCATGCCTGCTTCCTGAACCTCGATCACCCATAGAAATGCAGCTTCTGCCGCCGATTCTTCGACCTCCACCATCTCTCCTCGCATCGCCGGCAGTCTCATCGCTTCGCTCTCCTACCACGCGTCCTCATAGACATTTACGCAAACGCTATGCGAGCAAGTGGCCGCCCCGCCGATCACCCGCTTCCGACCTCCCTAATCTCAAGTCGCTCACTGCTCGCATCGTCCGCCTCACTCGCCGCCGCCAACTCGCTACGGTAAATTTCTGATTTTACCGACTACCTATGCCACTGAGATTCAATTTGCTGTTTCTCTTTTTTGGTGAAATTCCTATGTGATTTTAGTACTCTCCAGATTCGATAATGTTATGTCAATTTTGAATTCTAGAATCCGTTGAAGGACATGTTATTTTATCATTTCCATTTTTTTCCATAGTGTAAAATGGCTCAATGCACTTCCACTTACTCCAGTTAGTAAAATATCTTTTGGAGATTGTAACTTTGTAATATAACATGAGACGTATCATTAATTTATTGTAGCTTTTCTTGTTTTTTTCCCTCCAGATATTTGAGGAAATAGAGATTGCTAAGAAGCAACATGGGAAGCTGAACATAATCGTGATGAATGCCGTGATGCAGGCCTGTGTTCATTGCCGTGATATTGATTCAGCTCTTAGATTCTTTGATGAAATGTCAAAGCCAGATGGCTGTGGGGTTGATGAGGTTACTTATGGTACACTTTTGAAGGTACTTGACTGTTCAGTTACTTGCAGTACAATGTGCTTTGATGGTGGTTGAATATATCATAAGTTAAGGACTATAACTTGTTGTTCGAGGAAGAAGAAATTGCTGATGGCAATATTATTGTCTTCATTAGGTGACTTGCTAGATTAGTCTGTAAATTACTTGTATCGTTGATGGCGTTCAGTTAATTTCCTTTGAAGATGAGCAAAGGTTTCATTAGCCATTGATCACTTAATACTGATGTAATTTTTTTAGAGATTATGCACTTTTCACTGCTGTCTGTAAGTTGAGGACTGGGATTCATTGAGAACAAACTAAAGTGTTTGGATATCGGAGTTTAATTTAGAGTGTAAAGGAGTGTCTTTCACCTTGGTACTATCGGGTTAATTGATTTTGATTTTCAATAGATTAGAGCAGCAATGAATTATTACGATAAATGAGTATCATGTGTAGAGAACCATGTTAATTTCAGAATGCTGTAGCAGTGTCTGAAAGCAACCTCCTTTTGTAAAGAGCTAGACATCACCATCTTCGATATCTTATATCTTTCTTCATATTCTGGTGACAAACAGTTTCCCATAGTGTAGCAGTGTGTATAAATCTTTTCCTGTAACTGTTGTTGTCTTTTATTAAGGGTTTGGGTGGTTCTCAAATGATTGACGAAGCATTTCAAGTTCTTGAGTCTGTGGAGAAAGGTAAAGCTGTTGGTAGTCCACAGTTGTCGGCAGAGATGATTTGTGGTCTGTTGAACGCTTTAACTGAATCAGGTTAGGGTTTCAACCCAAAACATTGGTTTTATTTGTCTCATCCGTTGTAGACCTGCAAGTTTTCTTTCACTAGTTCATTATATAAAATCTGTAGGAGTATCTAACTTCGTTTGTAATGGTATAAAGATAATGATAGTTCTAGTTCATTTTTCAGTTTCACATAAGGGGTCCCTTCGTGTAGTTGCCTCCAGTTTCAATTATATCTGCTTACCTTTCTTCTCTGTATTTTTGATCTAGTGCAGGGGATCTCCGCCGTGCTAATGGACTTCTTGCAAGGTATGGTCATGTACTTCAGGAAGGTGGAGCTCCATCAATTTTGACTTTTAATTTGTTGATGAAGGTAATTCACTTATGTGATATTCTACTGGAATTATGCAAGTTCTTTTGTTTTCCCCTACCTACAGTTTCGTGAGCTGATAAGTACATTGACGTGTATTTCCTCTTTTCAGGGATACAAAACAGCTGGTTCTCCCCAGGCAGCTTTAGGTGTACATGATGAAATACTGAGACACGGACTGAATCCTGATAGGCTGAGCTACAATACTTTAATTTTTGCGTGTATCAAGAATGAAAACTTAGAGAAAGCAATGCTACTTTATGAGCAAATGAAGGTCGCATGCAGTGTCTGAAAGGCTAGTTTAGAGCTTCCTGAATGGAGTGCTATTGTGTAATAAAAACTTGGTTTTTGAAGAATTATTTTGTTTGTTGCAGGATAAAGCACAGAACCACCAACACTTTGATGTTTCCCCTGATCTTGTTACTTACACTACATTACTACAGGTCAGTCCTTTTTCGATATCAATATGGTTATCTTGGAGTAGCAACAGACATATTTGGTATTTTTTTATGTTTATTACTGATTGTGCAATTAATTGAGTTTTTCTTGTTTGGACTAGCTGGGAAGTAGGATAGTATATTTATTTTTAAAAAACTGTGTGAAGATGTGCCATTGTCTGATGAATTACTCGAAACACCAATTGTAGGGTTTTGGGCGTGTCAAGGATATTAACTCAGTTAAGAAGATCTTCACAGAAATGAAATCACATGGCAAAACGTTTATCGACCGTGTTGCATATACTACAGCTGTTGATGCACTGCTAAACTGTGGATCAATAAAAGGTACTCCCTCCGTCCCATTATAAGTGAGGCGTATTCCTTTTTAGGCCGTCCTATTATAAGTGAGGCGTATTCCTTTTTAGGCCGTCCCACTAAAAGTGAGACGTTTCCTTTCTTACTTTTTCCTCTCTCCTACTTTTTCTCCAAACTTTGTTTTCTCACTCCTACTTTATTTTCTTTTCATTTAACCACTAAATACCACTATCTAAAAACCTGTGCCCAAAAGAATGTGTCACATGTGATGGGACGGAGGGAGTAGTATTCTATATCGACAATGCATCTTCTACTTCGTATTAATTTTCTCCTAAGTCTATTAGTTTTATCCAGCACTTTGCATTATTTGACTTTCTTTGTATTCTATGATATGTGTATTATTTGGATTATTGTGCTTTGCATTGGTACTTATTTATACAATATCTCTTTTGCTTTGAATTCCAGTTTTTCATTGCAAAGTAGTTATTTTATGCAGTTTTCTCCGGAATAATTATTAGGTGCCCTCTGTGTATTTGGGGAGATAGTAAAACAAGCTGGCTGGAACCCTTTGTTAAGGCCCAAGCCTCACCTCTTTCTGTCGATGATGCGTGCGTTTGCTGCTAGAGGAGACTACAGCATGGTCAGGAGACTATATGAACGCATGTGGTTTGACTCATCAGGAACAATATCCTTTTCAATACAATCAGAATCAGATCAGCTTTTAATGGAGGCAGCTTTATGTCAAGGCCAGGTAAATTGATTTAATATGTTAATGTCAGTAAAGAATTGGTTGGCATCTGCATTTTCTGTTCTAGGTTGAGTTTTGTTTCTTCTCAATTTTAATCATTTCGCAAGATTATGTGACCTGACCTAAAATATTACACAACTTAAAAATTTTAGGAAATTCTTGAAGGAACTATAATAAGTGGTTATCCGAGTCCATGAGACTATGAGAGGTGATATTACTGTCAATGAGTTGATGAATTCAGGGGAGCACCTATGTGTTACTTTCTGGAGTTTGTGGTACTAAGTGGACTTTTGTTGGAGGGGAATTGATCTCTAATTTGTTCATTTTTCATTTCCAATTGTTGGTTGAAATCTTAAAGATACCACAGAAGATTAATATGTTTGTTTCTTTATTTGACTTCTGTAAGCATCAATGCATACTTTTATTTTTATTTATATATATCTTTGTGCATCTCTCTTGCTCTTAATTACAGAAGATTTGAATTCACAAATGAAATTTGTTGTCACCTCTTATAACAAGCCCAGCTCTTCATACTGTATCAACCTCTACTTAATATTGCTCGACAATTAGATGATTGACTCATTTCTACTTTATGGGTAATTTTTTTGGCAGGTTGATCTGGCTTTAGAAAAGCTGAAGAAAGTTGTATGGAAATGGAGGGATATATCTTGGAGTACTCGAGGTGGCATGGTATACTTTGGCTGTCCTATTTTTAGGATATAGAAAATACAAGATTAGTACAAGTTTCAATCAAGTGCACTTGTTGTTTATGTTTGTGCATTTCTGGCTGATACTCGGTTTTCCTTAGAACTATATATCCTGTCAGTCCTTTCTACACTTGGTGAGTTTGTCGAATAAGAGTTTAAGATAACAATCCATGACTGAAACTATACCTGGAAAATAAGCAGCTATCAGAATGGCTGAAAATGAATATGTGGTTGGATTGCGGGAAAGGCATATCCAAAAGGATGGTTGCTAGATATAGAAAAACCTAAACTACCCACAACTATATCTCTTTAGACTTGTTGGATTGACATTTTCAACTTTAAGATATTAGAAATATAATTTCTAAAAGTCAAAAAATTAAAGCTATGTTGTCAGGATTTAGCAATATTAAATTGCAAAGTATAGGGAACTAGAAACATAAACGCAAGAGCCATACTGAACTGATTTATTAAAGTGTCTCCAACAATGGAATCTTGAATGATAAAGAATGCTTGGCAATGTCTACATTTTTTCACATCTTGATGTGCTTTCTGCTCCCCTAAATCTATCTTTTACTGCAGAACTATTGAACTGTCTAGGTACCCGGCATATAATAGTTCACATCACATTGCAGGTTGCTCTACGACTTGAGGCACTAATGGGTGTAAACAGGTCTGTGCTGAGTCCCCGTGTACTTCCCCAGGTATGTAAAAGAAGTTGTATGATATGCAAAGATGTTATTTGCATAGTTTTAGGTCTAATTCATTTCAAATTTTACCTGAATCTGAATTAGGTATCACCTAAAGATGCAATTGAGCGCATAATGATACCGTTTGGAGAAGCTTCACCTCTTCGAGCTACTTTGAAATTGAATCAAGTGGTTATGCATTTCTTTAACGATTCTGCTGTGCCCATCATAGATGACTGGGGGGGCTGTGTGGGGATATTGCACCGTGAAGACTGTGATACAGTAATTTATTTCAGCTCCAACTTCTTTAACATTCTACATTCTATTCCTGACCAAAAAAATGATGAATTTCAGTGTCACTCAATAAGTAAAAGTTGAATTCATATCTATTTATGTTGGCTAGGCTACAAGCTTTCCATACCGAAGTTTTCTAATTCTGTACTGAGTTTCTCTATAGGTTAATTTTACAGAATTGTGCGTAATGCTAGTAGCTTAAACCAAAAGTTAAGTGCATGATTTTCAGTAATCAATTCTCCAAACAATGGGTTGCTACAAAATTCCTTCATGATTATACCCTTTTAATCTTGTAGTATCATTTTTCAATAGTCTCCTTCATCAGCATGCCAGTTCTCATCCCATTATAATGTATCATAACCTTTTCTCCAATTTTCTTTGCTGCAGCTAGATGCTCCACTTGCAACACTCATGAGACGTCCACCACCTTGTGTTACAAACTCAACATCATTTGGCTCTGTAATTGATCTTATGTTAGAGAAGAGGTACAAAATGGTAATAGTTGTTAAATATGGTGATGCCCATAGAATATCTTCTGGCTCAAGTTTCAAGGCTGTAGGAGTGTTTACGTATGAACAACTATGTAAGCTTGCACAGAACTCATTGGAGATTACTGATGAGCAGTTTTTCCTGTCAAATAGCAATAAAAATTGGAGATGAGTGTTATCCTTGTCTTTCTTTCTTCATAAAGCACTTTTTAACTCTCTGCTTTAAGCCTTCAGCATATACATTTATATTGTTTACATGGCAGCTATTGCAATCTTTCCTGGAAATTCTATTGCTAGATTTGCAGATTAACCAGTAAGGTTAACCTTTTTTATACTTCTATATTATCTGAGATTCTAACTTGGTCCTTTTTTTACTACAGTACATAACTTCGTTCAACCTCAGGAAGATGAATTTTTGGAGTCCTTCAGTTTATTTGGTTAAGTTCACATGTTTAATGTTGATAAAGAAATCGTTGATGGGATAAACTAGCATATTTTTTAATTTGTGAAATGAACAACAGATGCTAACGTATTAGCTGTAGCTTATAGCTATACTGTCATTCCATGGATGAGATAATCAGGAATTGACAGAAGCTAATTGTCTTGATGATGAGCTATTAATCTTCCATGTATATTAGCTATAAGATAGATTTTATCAAGCAACTAGTGAAGGATCACCTTGTACAGTTTTAGTGGTGTTTGATACAAATAACTTTAAAAGATCAAATGAAAATCAAACGTCAGCATAAAACACATTATGTTCCACTTGCACGAGTATATACCAGTTTCCCCCTGTAAATCATCCTTGAGTGGTTTGTCATTTCTCTTGCAACGAGATGACAGTTTCAAAAGCTCCAGCAAGAGCCCTCACTTTGTTTCTCATCTCGCGAAGCTTGTTTGCAGTCTCCTCGATTACATCATTGGAAACTGGTGAGTCATACTTCCCATGTGATTTTTCTTGTTGTCTCTGAGCAACTGAGTTTTCTTGCTTCTTTTCCACTGCTGGTTCGATTTCCTTAGACTCAACAAATTTACTTACAACTGCTGCTTGTTCCTCTGCTGCTACTTTGACCACTTTGACCTCTTTTTCTGTAAGCTCCTCTTGGGAATTGTCTGCAATGTTTTCAACTATATCAGAGCTATTTGTTACATTCTCTTTTGTCTTGATATCGGCAGGTGTTTCGTGCTGTCCTGAGATTTTAGAAGATCCGGAAATCACAATTGTTGGATCTGCATGATTAACCGCATTTTCAATCTTGGCAAAGTTCAACGGCTCTTGATCACCTCGTACGATATCATTGATGCCTTTTTCAAAGTTGCTCAAACTCTGCACCGTCTTCTCATTGAGATAAGAATATTTTTCTCTGTCTTGAAGCTTCATTTCAGGTTCAGGAACGTTGCACATGCTTAGATCTTCATTTTTGTCAAGATTAAAGCTGGTGATCTGCTGTTCCTTCTTTGCTGGAGCACTACGTACACTCTCCTTCCTCAAGCCGATGCTGCTCCTCCTCCCACTGCCCACAGATGAGGTGGAGAGGCGACGTTTTCCTTCTTCCTTCTCCACCGGTTTCCATTTCTTAGCAGGAGGTGGTTTAGGGGGAGCAACAGCCTTGACTGGGAGTGTGGAGGCACGTCGGGTAACACCAGTAGCAGTAACAGGAGTAGCAGCAGCGACAGCAGCTGAGACGCGCGTTTTCAGTGTGGGAATCGCTGTCTTGATATCCAGGGGTCTTGTTCTGGTTTGTGCAGGCTTGGTTGCAGTGGCTGGGGAGGCTGGTTTCCTCGTCTGAGGCTTGGAAACACCGGTAGTCGGGGCTCTCAAAGCTGCTGGCCTAGTCTGTTTTAGTGGTGCAGTTGAAACTTTTGGTTTGGGGGAAGTTTGATTTACAGCTCCTCTGAGCTTTGCTGTTCCTGTTTGTGGAGAAGGTGTTGCCTTCTCCTTGCCAGGAAAAGCTTCTCTTCTCCTAGTTGCCATACAATGATTAGCCCTCTTGATGCCTGCATTCCCAAATATACAGAAGAAAAATCCAACTAGGCTGAGCAAATTATGTGTAGATCATACTATCCAAATGCAATGGAAAATCAATTAAACCAAGAAAATTGAATTGATTATACTAATATAGTTTGAAAAATTGGATATATATAATGCGACGATGGGATAAAACGAACATTTCAAAAGAGGGGTTTCTTTTCCTGTTTTTGGCCATTTTCACTGACATTTTTTTATTACTGATTAACATCTTTTTCCCCTAACAAAATTTGTTAATCTGCAACACGCAAAAGAAGTGGCTGAAATTAAATGAAGATTATTAATTTTTGCAGTAGAATAGTACCTTAGATAATGCAAAAATGTTATAATCTTTTTCTTCCCAACTAATTGATTGAGAAGAAAAAGAAAAAGAATAAGTTGGCAGCGAATTCTTGTTGTAATGAAAGAAAGTTAACACTATTTGAAAGAGAGAGATAAGAAGTATTTGTGAGAAGGATTGGTTACTTTGAAATCAAACCTTAAATCATGGAGAACCCCAGCTTAACAATTCTGTTATTTATCTTATTTTCAGTTATAGTATTATACAAACTATTAACAATTTATTCATTAAAAATGTAATATATGGATTCAATAAAATATGGAATCAAGTACTTTGTATTACTTTGCATTTTTATGAAAGAAATGAATTTCCAAAAAAAAGGAGAAAAAAAAATAAACGAAAGAGATGAATTAGAATCCTCCTCCCCTAAGAATGGGAAGAAATAAAGAAATGAAAGGTTGTTAAGTTCCCTCCTTATTTAACTAACCGCCCAAAACAAATTCTCCTTTCTATTTCATTTTTTCGACCGTTATTTTATCGGCTAATCGCGGGCGGAGCTTTTCTACTCCGTCGTCGCCACAAAATATCTAATTATGTGCTCGTCGAAACAAATGAAGATGCACTACCACCGCTCTTCCACGGCCATGGAAGATTGGAGAGATGACGCAATCAGCCGCGGATCCTTAAAACACGTCGATCTCGACACCGGATCTAACGGCTGGGCGGCTCCTCCCGGCGACCACTTCTCCGTCCGAGGACCTGATTACCCTACCAAAAAGGCCAAAACTCCCGCCGGCGAATGGCTCCTCGATCCCGCCGGTGTCGATTGGATCCGATCCAACGGCAAGCTCGACAACCTCCTCGCGCGCCGCGACAACCGCGTGATGAACGCGCTGCGCGAATCGAAGAATTCGACGCCGGAGACGTTCATAATCGGGGTGAATCTCCAGATCCCCGGCCGCGAGCATCACTCCGTGGTGTTCTACTTCTCGAGCAAGGATGGCGAACCGATCGGATCGAATCCTCTGCTCAACAATTTCATCAACGGATCGGATGAATATCGCAACAACCGATTCAAAATCGTGAATAAAATCGTGAAAGGACCGAGGATTCTGAAGACGGCGGTGGGGAGATACTCGGCGTGTCTGCTCGGCAAGGCTGTGAGCTGCTGCTACCACCGGGGAGCGGATTATCTGGAAATCGATGTCGACATCGGCAGCTCCACCATCGCCTCCGCCATTTTACGGCTAGCGTTAGGGTGCGTGAAGGCGGTTACGGTGGATTTGGGGTTCTTAGTGGAGGGGCAGGCGGAGGAGGAGCTGCCGGAGAAGCTATTTGGCGCGGTGAGGATCTGCCAGATGGAGATGAGCTCGGCGAAATTCGTCGATGTCGCCGGACCGTCTCCGGTAACCAGTAATAAGGTCTTCCCCGTCAATAGTGATAAACATTAGATACAATAGAATTTTTGTTGGTTTTATTTCATTTTTCCTTCAACTTGAGGTGCTAATTAAGCTTCTAAAAATTTGATGCTTTTTTTTTTCCATTCTGCAATGACAATTGCTAAATGTTAATATTAATTTTTTTCTCTAAACTAAATATGTGTTTTTCTTTGGTCCAATGTTAGTGGAATTGTAGTTTTGATACACACAGCAGATTTTGTGTTACCAACATGTTACTTGCAAATTTCAGTAATAAAGGTTACACTTACAAGTTTCTGGCCTTTTACCACTGATTATTGCCACATACATAAAACACCAATGCTCGAAATACTAATTATTTACACCCAGCAGCTGCAAATCCAACTTTCCCTGCACCAACATCGTACACCACCTCAAACGTCTTCTGCTGCGTGTTGCCGTAGATCGCGACGCTGCTGGCGTCTCTGTTTCCAGCGAAAGCCAGGCAGAGTCGCGATTTAGCGACAGCCACCAGGATCCCGGTGGGGTCCAGGTCAAGCTTGACATTGCCACCAAAGGTGAAAGATATGGTTGGAATGGAGACACTCGTGTACCCACTCAAGTCGTAACACGTGTCGAGGATGGAGTAGGCCCGCGCCATCGGGTACTTGGACATCAGCTTCCGGAAGGCGGCGCTCATTGCGCTGTAGGCTGCAGGGGGGAGGCGTGTGATGACGGTTCCCGAGTCTATAATCCCCCCGGCAGTCTGGAAGACAGACTGCCGGATGGGCAGTTGGCGGCCTCCCACGCTTATAGAGACGATGTCGATGAAGTAGAACGCCGTGCCTTGCGAACGGTCGAGGGGCGTGAAGTTTACTCGAGCGAGGGCTCTGCTTTTTCCCAGAGTCAAGTGCCCTGTTTTGCTAGAAGTTGATGGGAGGCAATAGGAGAAGTATTTGCCATATTTTCGTGCAGTTTGGGAAACAATGGATAGGGCATTTCTGCCTAGACCTAGTAACCCTGCAGTGTTGCCAAACAGACCTTGGTTGTTCTGGCCGCACCCGAAGAGAAAGCTCGGGAAAACGTCGGCCGCGGATAGGGTGAGCTTGTCCCGGCTGAAGAACCCTACCGAGAAGGACTGGTCACCGTACTGGATACCGTAGACGCACGTCTTAGTGCTGCAGCCGGGGCTGTTTCCGGTGGCCGAGGAGAGTTGGGAGCACTCGGCCGAGTTGCACGACACGTTCTTGTATGAGCTTGAGGTCAAAGGGTTGAAGATCGGTTCTTGTTGTTTGTAGCAGGATCCGGCGCATGGCTGGCATTGTGTCCATGTTAGGTCGCTACCCGTGTCGAACATGAGTGAGAGAGTTCTCTTGGGGGTCCCTAGGCCGACGGTAACGATGTAGTTCCCTGAGCCTAGGGATCGCCCGGACTGGACCGGGAGGTTGGCTTTCTTGTCGTCGAAATTGTTTAGCTTTGAGTTGAGGTTCGCAAGTTTGTTTTTGTTCGTGTTTGAGTTAGGGTCGATTCGAGCTTGAATCGACTCGACCCAAGCTTGGTCTTGCGAGAGGATCTCACTTAGGGATGGGGCAGGGAAAGCCTTGTTTTGAGAGCATGGACCATGCCTGTGGAGAATTTCCATGGTTGATTTTCTCTTGTTAAAACCTGTTTCATTTAGTACTATATGTCATCAAATTTAATGGCAATATTAAAATCTTATGATCTAATAGAGAAATTTAACTTAATTAAATTGCACAAGTCTGCTTAACATACTACTCTAAATTATGAAATGAGTAATTAACGAGTAGGAAAGGTTCTACATAAAAATAACATAGTAAGTCGATATCTATGATCAATTATTTTTTCTTGAGCTCTATAAAATTTATGACAATGACACTGAAGAAACACACACACCCCACATGAAATGCCACCAAATGAAATTATTTTATTGAGATGAAAGAAATGAAAATTTCGTAACTTGTGTGATGATGAATACAGCTGTGCTGCACTGAAAATACTATGGAACTCCAATAATCCAGAAATAGGTGACATTATTGGCAGATAAAAAGCAAGAATTACAGAGATAAATATAATAAATATCTTATATTTTGAGGTACATAAAGCCTCAGAATGTTTGTTTCCTTGAAAATGACGTGTACGTGCACTGAGTGTAGCATTTATTCTTGAATTATTTGAACAAATATATGAAATTATTTGTGAATATATAGACACACTTTTTATATATAAGTAAATAAATATCACGAGAGTATCCCCATCCGTGCTCTTGCCAACGAGCACGGATGTGGGCCCGGACCCACTTTTACTCCCTGTCCTTAGGCAAGAGCACAACACCCACATCCGTGCTCTTCCGCAAGGATAAGCTCAAGGGTCCTACCATTCTATTATTCAATTTAATAAAAATATTTCCACAAAATTAAAATGCATTAAAAATATCCGGAATACTATTACAAATTACAAAAAAATTAAAAATTACATAATTAAAATCCTAAAAAATAAAAAGTACATAATTAAATTCATAAAATTAAAAAAACCCACTACTCGTGGCCGAATTTCGCCCAAATAGATGATGAATGTGTGTATTTATAGATGATTTTGGGATTAAAATTTTTTTTCAATTTAAAAAAAAATTCAAAAAAATGGTAATAAAATCTGTATATTTTTGGGAATCTGGAAAAATATATATATTTTTAATTTTTGGTATTATTTTCGATTTTTTTTAAAAAAATGTCAACGGCCAATAGAAACGTGTCACGTCGCCCTGCTCAGCGGCACAGACGTGCTCTATGTATAGAGCAGAGCCGTGCCAGCGGCAAGAGCGCAGCGGCGGACAGGGGTGTGCCGTGCCAGCGGCACGGATGGACGGACGGGTGGACATGCCGCTGCGGATGCTCTTAGGTGCAATTGTATTTTACTGTGAAAATATATAATATCCGAAAGTAACTTGAATGATGAAATTATTCAAAGTGCATCCATAAACAAGAACTATAGTAGCCCCTAAAAAATAGTATTCCCTGTTAGTATATTATTACTCTAATTGAAAGTTAGGTGGATATAATTTTCATAATTTCCTTCTATACAAGTTTAGACTTTGATCAATCCAAGTTGGACAAGAAACCGAATTAAATTTATTTACATAACAGTACTAAATCATGAATTCTCTAAGCATCGACTGAGTTATAACTATTTAACATTTACTCATAAATATTTATAAAACACCAAAAATCCACTACAAAGAATAGTACTCCTAGTTTTCACCAGATATTTAAACATATTTTACTAATTTCATAGTATAAACGAATGCCAAAAAAAGCAAAGAAACAACAAACCTTTGATGGTAGAGTGGGTGCAGACATCTGCTGGAAGAAAAGAGCTGATTTCAACACTACGAAAATGGGTCTCATCATTTCTGCCTTCAAAACCACTGCTTCTCTCCAAAAAACATGAAATCATTGTGAAAAAATGGATAAATATTATCATCTTCACAGAAAAGGGATCATTCAGAGTGGCCATAACTCAAGATTCAACTTTTTTTTTCACAAAGATTTATTGTTTTACATGAAAAAAAGAGGGAGATGTGTTTGTGCCTGTGTGGGCTTAGTGCAAGTGATCATCACACATGTATATAGAATGTTTTTCATCTTATCTTTTCTCTTACAAGAATATACAGGTCACCCCACTATGGGAAATATATTCTTTGCCCATTTTTGAGAATGATTCTTAATGTTTTATTTTTTTAAAATGTTAGCATAGAGAGATGTTATACTGTAAAGTAAAGTTTATTTTTTTTATATATACATGATTGTATCTTTTCTTGTTTGGCTTATAGTATAAAATGTCTTCCCAACTAATGTATGAAATTAATAAACTCCAGATAATTGAAACGTCTACATTAATTTCGTGTCTGGTGGTTTTAGGGAAAATGTCTGACTTGATTTGAGAAATCATGATAGACTATAATAATATTTACTTGTTTACATTATTAACCAAGTTTAACTTTAATGCTTTTTATATTTTATGCAACCTTTACTATTATATACTAATTACTTTCATTTTATTCTCGAATCTGAATTTCCAAGACTTTTTAAAAAATTTCTAATTTCAAATGCCAATATGAGTTTGTCCACTTTATATTATGGGTGGGTAGGTACGGTATACCTTACCGAAACCACCATACCGTATACCTTACCGTAAATTCGGTATGCGAAAAAATCATACCTTTATCTTACCAAAATTTTCGGTATACCGAACTTCGGCATACCTTATTTTCAGCATGGAGAATTTTCATACCGATATCGTACCTCATTTTCGGTATGCCGTACCAAAGTTCGGTATACCATACTTTTGCGATATACCTTACTTTCAATATCAATGAAAATTGAATATTTGAGTTTTTAGAATACTATTTATATTTTATAGTAATTTAAATAATATACGGGGTATTAAATACTAGTATATTTTATTCATATTATATTATATTTCACAATAAATTTTATAATTTAAAAATATATAAAATACTTTATATATTATTATATTCATATTTTACGGTATATGCCTTAAATTACGGTATATATCGAATTTCGGTATGCCGCGGTATATAAAAATTCGTACATTTACCTTACCGAAATATTTCAGTAAGGTATCATACCGTACCGAAAATCACAGTATACCAAAAATTCGGTATTTTCGGTATTTTTTCGGTACGATAAGGCCGGTATTTCGGCATTTCGGTATTTTTCCCCAGCCCTACTTTATATTATTGATTGCATAAATTTATTGATGATAAATAGTACTCACTTCATTCCAATTAATTTGAATCGTATTTCTTTTCAGATTTTTACTAACTAAGTTGAGTTATTTCCTCTTTTTTTACAAAAGAATAAAACATCTAATCGCTCTTACTTTATCTCGTCTCTTACTTTACTCTCATCTCCTACTTTACTTCTTATCTCCAACAGAAACAAACAAATGTTTTCATGTAAAAATCATGGATTAAATATGCCCGGTCAATGGATTTTGACCAAATAATAAATGTGACGAGACATTTAATTTTGTGAAATTAAATGACATAGCGTCGATCTACATTTTACGTAGATAAATGTAGTATATTCACTTTCTCAAATCCGATTTCCGGTGAGTGAGAAATAGTGGATTAAAGTTGGGCATAATTAGCTTTTAATTAAAGCTTGGAGTTGGAGCTTAGGGAATAATTAACTAGTGTTAATTATCCCACATTGGAGGATTAACACATCTTTTAATGTGTATAAATTAAGTGACTTTATGTTACTTAATAATTATAGTGGACCAAGATGGGTGAAAGAGCCCACATGCGCGCACACGCGCGCGCCGCCGCCGCCCGCCCGAGCCCGAGCCCGTGCCCGTGCTCGTGCTCGCGCTCGCGGGCCTCGGGCCTCGGGCCCGGGCCCGGGCCCGATCTCGATCTTGGACTTGGACTTAGATCTTGACAATTGGTCTTTGGGCTTGGTGCTTGGCCCAAACTATTCTTTTTAGACCACCGCCGAGTCAGCAATCCAAGTGGCTTGACACGTCGTCAAGCGAGGCACAGTCACGGCTGCCACGTGAGAAATCCACACGCTCCACACACGGGTGGCACACTCCAGCCACACGCCTGTAACCGACGTCGGTTACGAATTGCCATGATGAGCCTTCAATGGCTGGTTGACCCTGCATGGTGGCTTGGCCTATAAATAGGCTAGCCATACCACTGCATTAGGACACACACATACAAGCATTCTCTGCATAAGCTCTCTCCCTCTTTCTGCATTGTCCTTCTGTCGAAGCTCTGCCCTCTCCTCCATCCCGTTCGTCGGAGCTCTACTGATTGCGGTGCTGCATCAATAGAGACGTAGCCGTTTTACATTTGGGGACGACACGCCAAACCGAAGAGCACTACCGGGGCGTATCTCGTCTTGCGGGAAGAGGCCTCCTCGACTCGGCTAATCATACTGGTTTAGTAGTTTCGATTCTACGTTGTAATTTTTAAGTTCAGTTCATCATTTTCCTTTCTTTGGGTTGTATTACGCCCGGTTCTGTTATCTCTTGTAATCCAGAAACCAACAATCGCAAGACTAGATAACTTGCCTTTGAAGGGATTTGGACCTTTTAAACTGAACTTAATAATTTCGAAACTTAAACACCTTTGCTGGAGATGTCGACGGAATCTAACACCACTGCTGCCGCCACCACCGCCGCCATTCCTTCCACCATGGCGACCACTGGACCGGTCAACACGTCGTCGATTCCAACCATGATGCCCACTCCCGGGCGCTATCCCTCTTCATCAACAACCCCTTGGGAGTTCGTTAACCCCCTTGGGCTCACTGGTGGATCCACCTCGAGTGGATCGGTTGGTTCCACTTTTAGTGGTTCCTTCGGATCCTTTAATTGATCGAGTGATGGGGTCTTCGGGCCTCACACGAATGCTGGGGCCTTCGGGTCTCATGCGAGTGCTAGTCTCTTCGCGGATAGTACGTTCATGGCGGGCTCTATGCCTAACGTGAATGGTGGGGGCTCTATGCCCAACCAAGTTGTTGGCTCCTTTGGGGACAACGGAATTGGTTCCTTCCAAGGACCAACTGCGGCACCTTTGGCACCAAGAATGATGCCACCGGCCGAGAAACCACCCAAGTTTGGAGGATAACACTTCAAGAGGTGGTACCAAAAGATGTTGTTCTACTTGACAAAATTGGGCGTCGCCAACTTCCTCACGGAGAACGAGCCGCCCGCGCCAAGCGACCAAGAGACTAGGCTCGAAGTCATGGCGGACTATGAGGCTTGGAGAAAAGGGGATTATCTATGTAAAAACTTTATTTTAAGTGATTAGATGATAGCCTCTATAATGTATACTCCAATGTAACCACATCTAAACAAATGTAGGAGAGCCTAGAGAAGAAATATAGCATAGACAATGCTGTAGGGACTGAACAGGTTGTAGCATCCAAGTTTATGGACTACAAGATGGTCGACTCTCGACCCATCATGGAGCAAGTCCAAGAGCTCCAAATGATCATCCACTCCTTAGTGGCTGAAGGGATGACCTTGCCCGATAAGTTCCTAAGGTGCACGATCATTGACAAACTCCCTCCAAGTTGGAAGGACTTCAAGAGTTATCTCAAGCACAAGCGAAAACAGATGACCCTTGAAGACTTGATCGTGAAGTTGCGCATTGAGGCCGACGTGCGCAAAAGTGATCAAAAGACTAAGGGCTTCACCCCAAATGAAGCCAAAGCCAACCTGTTGGAGCGGGGCGGTCCCTCCAACAAACGCCCTCGCCCAAACCGTCCAAACGACAAAGGGAAGGGAAAGCAGCCTTCAAAGAAGTTTGAAGGCGACTGCTACAAATGTGGCAAATAAGGCCACTTTGCTAAAGACTGCCGCAGCAAGAAGAAGAAGCCGGCTGCCCACGTCGTTGAGAAGGAGTTCAAGGACTGAGATGAAAACGACCTCATTGTTGTGGTCACCGAAGAGGTTAACCTTGTGGATAACAAGGGTGGCTGGTACATCGACACCGGCGCTACTGCTCATGTCTGCTCAGATAGGAGCAAGTTTGCCTCCTACATTGCTGCTGAAGGGAGGAAGATCAACATGGGGAATCAAGCATCGTCCGAAGTCCTCGGCGTTGGTAACGTGATTCTCATGATGACGTCTGGCGTCACGATCACTTTGAAGGATGTGCTGCATGTCCCGGACATCCGCAAGAACCTAGTGTCAGGATCAATACTAGTTAATAAGGGGTTTAAACTTATATTTGAGTCTGATAGGTTTACTTTGTATAAGTTTGGAAAATCCCTCGGTAAAGGTTATGTAACCGATGGGCTTTTCAAGCTTAGTGTGGCAACTCGCAGTGTTGCAAAGCCTTTGGCTAATAAAAATAAAGCATCTACTTCCTCTTACTTGACTGAGTGTTCAAATTTGTGGCATTGTAGATTGGGACATGTAAATTCTAAAGCCATTAAAAGATTAGTAAATTTAGATTTACTAAAGGCTAATGAATTGGATATCCAAGATAAATGTGAAATTTGTCTTGAAGCAAAAATGACTAAGTTGCCGTTTCACTCGGTTGAACGAAGCACAAAACCCCTTGAATTAATTCACACGGATGTATGTGATTTAAATATGGTGCAAATTAGAGGTGGTAAAAAGTACTTTATCACTTTCATAGATGATTGCACAAGGTATTGCTACATTTATCTTTTAAGAAGTAAAGATGAAGCAATAGAAGCGTTCAAAAATTATAAGAACGAAGTTGAGAATCAACTTGGTTGTAAAATCAAAACGATTCGAAGATAGAGGAGGCGAATATGTAGCCCCGTTTGAGGAATTATGCAACGAAAGTGGTATAATCCAACAAACGACTGCACCATATTCACCACAATCTAATGGTGTTGCAGAACGTAAAAATCGAACTCTAAAAGAGATGATGAATGCACTGCTTCTAACTTCAGGATTAACACATAGCATGTGGGGGGAAGCTGTTTTGACAGCCAACTATATCTTGAATAAGATCCCTCTCAAAGGAAAAGATGTCACTCCTTATGAGTTGTGGAAGGGAAGGAAGCCATCCTACAAATACCTTAAAGTGTGGGGGTGTTTGGCAAAGGTGATGGTTCCTCCGCCCAAAGAAGTTACAATCGGACCTAAGACGGTTGATTGCATCTTCATTGGATATGCACTTAACAGTAGTGCATATCGATTTGTTGTTCACAAGTCTGAAATATCGACTATCACAGTAGGAACAACAATTGAGTCGAGGAATGCTGTATTTCTCGAAAATACATTTCCTTGCAAAGACAAGGAAAAAGTCTCAACCAATTCTGAGACAAGAATTGAAGAAGCCACTAGTTCTAAACAAGTGGAATAAGAAGCCACTAGTTCTAAATCAGCGGATGCGGAACCTGAATCGCGCAAGCGTGCAAGGCCGGATCCAAAAGATACAGTACTAAGACGTGGTAATAGAGTCAGAACACCAAAAAGTTTTGGTCCTGACTATATTGCTTTCATGTTGGATGAAGAACCAACATCGATAAAAGTAGCCTTTGCTGGCCCAGACGGGCTGCATTGGAGAGAAGCTGTTCAAAGCGAAATTGATTCAATTTTGCTAAACCACACATGGGTGTTGGTTGATTTGCCCGAAGGTGCTAAACCTTTAGGATGCAAATGGGTTCTTAAAAGAAAGTTTAAGGCCGATGGAACAGTTGATAAGTATAAAGCCCGATTAGTAGTAAAGGGTTTTAAACAAAAGGAAGGACATGACTTCTTCGATACCTATTCACATGTAACAAGGATTACATCTATACGAGTGCTTCTCGCTATTGCTGCATTGCACAATCTTGAGATTCATCAAATGGATGTAAAGACCGCGTTTCTAAATGGTGAACTAGAAGATGAAATCTATATGGAACAACCCGAAGGGTTTGTAGTACCTGGACAAGAGAAAAAGGTATGCAAGCTCGTAAAGTCCCTATATGGATTGAAACAAGCGCCATTGCAGTGGCACTTGAAGTTTGATAATGTGATGTTATCAAATGGGTTTAAAATCAACGAGTGCGACAAATGTGTCTACATCAAGAGCACTAATAACGGTCATGTTATAGTGTGTCTCTACGTTGATGATATGTTAATCTTGGGTAGCAACACTCAAGTAATTAACGATACAAAGGCCATGTTAAAGAGAAACTTTGACATGAAAGACATGGGTCTAGCCGATGTAATTCTTGGAATGAAGATTCTAAGAACGAATGATGGAATCATCTTAACACAATCACATTATGTTGAGAAGATATTGAATAAATTCAAAGCCTATGATGGCGCGCCGGTTAAGACTCCAATTGAACTCGACGTTCACTTGAGCAAGAACAAAGGCGAGCCCGTTGCACAAGAAGAGTATGCACGGGTCATCGGGTGCATTATGTACTTGACTAATTGCACTCGACCTGACATTGCTTGTGCCGTGAACAAGTTGAGTCGTTACACGAGCAATCCAAGCAAAGAGCATTGGAGAGCTCTTGTGAGGGTTTTGAGATATTTAAAACATACTCAAAATCTTGAGCTACACTTCTCGAGATACCCTCCGGTACTTGAAGGGTACTGTGATGCCAATTGGATATCCGATAATAGAGACTCACTTTCAACAAGTGGATACGTCTTTACTATTGGGGGAGGTGCTGTATCGTGGAAATCCACAAAACAGATATATATAGCCCGATCAACAATGGAATCGGAGTTCATTGCCTTAGATAAGGCGGGTGAGGAAGCCGAGTGGCTTAAGAACTTCCTTGAAGATATTCCATGTTGGTCTAAGCCAGTGCCACCAGTGCTAATCCACTGCGATAGCCAAGCAGCTATTGGAAGGGCAAACAATGGTTTCTATAACGGTAAGTCTCGACATATACGTCGACGACATAACACCATGAGACATTTGATCACAACTGGCGTGATTACAATTGACTATGTGAAGTCAATAGATAATCTAGCGGATCCGCTAACCAAAGGGTTAAACCGTGATCAAATGAATAAGTTGCAAGAGGGAATGGGTTTGAAATCCACAAACTAAAGAATTATCATAGCGGTAACCCAACCATGATGACTGGAGATCCCAAGAACTTGGTTCAAAGGGACAACTAAGCTATGAGAGTTCATGAGAAACACTCAACTATATCTATTCCCTAGAGAGCAATAGAGTGTTGGAGAACTTGCCTAGTGGTAAAGGCCAAGTCTATGACTTCTAATGGTTCTTAAGAATCTCAAAGAGATGGAGTTCTCAAAGAGACCAAGTATGACAAGGTACTTGACTAAGAATCACCTATGTAAGTGTGAAGTGTGGTCGCTTCATAAAACACACTTATGAATCCAAAGTGGTGTCCAAGACCGCAATGGACACAAAACGTGAGAACGGATGAGGTTGAGATGTTTAAGCGTTAACACCATTGTCTCAGTGCACGCCGTGGGGGGATTAGTTCAAAGCATCGCGTTACTAAGCCGCCTTTGTATCCGATGGTGTCGACTATGGAGGGTTCAAAGTCAACAACTACCTATCCTTATGCTTATATACCTCTCGAGGGTTGAGCTTGTGTCTGCATGCATATGCATTTGGCTATTTCCACTCATGTGGGGGATTGTAAAAATCATGGATTAAATATGCCCGGTCAATGGATTTTGACCAAATAATAAATGTGACGAGACATTTAATTTTATGAAATTAAATGACATAGCGTCGATCTACATTTTACGTAGATAAATGTAGTATATTCACTTTCTCAAATTCGATTTCCGGTGAGTGAGAAATAGTGGATTAAAGTTGGGCATAATTAGCTTTTAATTAAAGCTTGGAGTTGGAGCTTAGGGAATAATTAACTAGTGTTAATTATCCCACATTGGAGGATTAACACATCTTTTAATGTGTATAAATTAAGTGACTTTATGTTACTTAATAATTATAGTGGACCAAGATGGGTGAAAGAGCCCACATGCGCGCACACGCGCGCCGCCGCCGCCGCCGCCCGCCCGAGCCCGAGCCCGAGCCCGTGCCCGTGCTCGCGGCCGCGGGCCCGGGCCCGATCCCGATCTCGATCTCGATCTCGATCTCGGACTTGGACTTGGACTTGGACTTGGACTTGGATCTTGGCAATTGGTCTTTGGACTTGGACTTGGACTTGGACTTGGACTTGGATCTTGGCAATTGGTCTTTGGGCTTGGTGCTTGGCCCAAACTATTCTTTTTAGACCACGTCGTCAAGCGAGGCACAGTCACGGCTGCCACGTGAGAAATCCACACGCTCCACACACGGGTGGCACACTCCAACCACACGCTTGTAACCGACGTCGGTTACGAATTGCCATGATGAGCCTTCAATGGCTGGTTGACCCTGCATGGTGGCTTGGCCTATAAATAGGCTAGTCATACCACTGCATTAGGACACACACATACAAGCATTCTCTGCATAAGCTCTCTCCCTCTTTCTGCATTGTCCTTCTGTCGAAGCTCTGCCCTCTCCTCCATCCCGTTCGTCGGAGCTCTACTGATTGCGGTGCTGCATCAATAGAGACGTAGCCGTTTTACCTTTGGGGACGACACGCCAAACCGAAGAGCACTACCGGGGCGTATCTCGTCTTGCGGGAAGAGGCCTCCTCGACTCAGCTAATCATACTGGTTTAGTAGTTTCGATTCTACGTTGTAATTTTTAAGTTCAGTTCCTCCTTTTCCTTTCTTTTGGGTTGTATTACGCCCGATTCTGTTATCTCTTGTAATCCAGAAACCAACATTTCAAGCATAAAAACTTGGCATTCATACATTGTTTTTGTCCTCATCTTGACTAGTTCGTCGGAGCTTGTTTGGTTTATAGTGATGCTACCTTCGAAATGAGTCGGTTCATCTTTGGCGACGACTCACCTAAATTGAGAACACCATTGGAGCATAGCGCTCTCTAGTGGAAAAAGACATCCCTCTTCTCGGCTATTTACGGTTTCTAATTTCAGTTTTCATTTTATTTCAATTTGCACCTTTTTTTTGAGATTTTATTATGCTAGCAAGTCAGTATCTACTATTCCAACATCATTCATCAAACCTAAGCTAAAAGAAGAGGTGGGTTGGTGGGGTTTCCACTTGGAAACAAATTAATCATTACTTTTTACATTTAGAAATTGAAAAATCTACCGAATGTAAAAATTATGAGAAGTTGTGCTCGTAAATAATTGGACGTAGTCATTCGACAATAATATCTAGGCTGAGTAATATTTCCACTGAAGCCCCAATCTTGAAAATACAAAGATTGATAACTGTTGGGTCCCGGTGGTGCACACCCGAACTCCACATTAGTATGATATTGTCCGCTTTGGGCAAAGCCCTCACGGTTTTGCTCTTGGGGTACTCCCCAAAAGGCCTCAGACTAATGGAGTTGGGGTAACCCATTTATATGCTTGCAACTCTTGTCTATTCTCCGATGTGGGATATGGTTTGCTTCACCACAATCCCCCCCTCAAACCAAGACCACCAGACCAAGACCACATGCCTACCCCATGTTACAGGTCCACAGATCACCACAGGTCTTAGTCGAGCTCACGCAGAGACATCGGAGAACATGCAAGCGCAACCACCGAACCCCGAGCCACACAGGCCCAGCCCTGAACCAGGGCTCTGATACCACTGTTGGGTCCCGGTAGTGCACACCCGAACTCCACGTTAGTATGATATTGTCCGCTTTGGGCAAAGCCCTCACGGTTTTGCTCTTGGGGTACTCCCCAAAAGGCCTCATGCTAATGGAGTTGGGGTAGCCCATTTATATGCTTGCAACTCTTGTCTATTCTCCGATGTGGGATATGGTTTGCTTCACCACAATAACAATTCTGGGAAATAATTAGAAACCACATAAGGAGATGATCTAACAAGAACAAAGTTAAACAACCCTTTACAGCATATAGATATAGTAGTCTTCTACTCACCATCCCATTTGAGCTTTCAAAATTTGAGCCATTTCTTCTCTTTCTCTTTCCTAGAGACTGCATTTGATGTGGACGCATGAGCCTCCTCTGCATCAGCTAGTGCTTTCCGCGTTTCGTTGAGCTTCCGCATAGCAGCGTCATGGACAACCTTCTCCTTCTTGTTCCGCTTCACCATTTCTTCAAGCTTCTCGACTTGCGATCTCAAGCTCTGCATCTCATCCTCATAAGCAAGGAGCGCCCGCCTCTCCTCTTTCCTTGTCTCGCCGTTTGCTTTGTTCTGGTGCTGCCTCTTTGCAGAACCGACACGTTCACAATCTGCCCATGCATTGCGAGCTGGGTGTTGATAAGAGAAAACACGTCTTTCGAATCCTCCTCTTCAGCAGCTTTGGTTGCAGCGGCTAATTTCTTGTCACGCATTCTCTTACCGCCCCTGGTGCGCTTCTTTGCCTCCTTGTTCTCGTCTTTGTCAAGAGCTTTTACAACGTGATCAAGAGATTGCTTAGGTGCAAGAACCTTAACAGGGATAGGATTGAGCCTGCCCTGTCCGGATGCACCCAGACCCATTCCTTCACGGTATCCCATATTAGCCATCATCTTGGAAGCAATGCCACGTGTATGGATTCTCCCACGTCCCTCTGCAACATAGAACTTTCCAAAAACCCCAACCCTTCTGGGCTGTCATCTTCATAGTCACAAGAATCAGATTGCTCAGAACTTAGATCAGACTCTTCTTTGTCACTCCTCTGTGCATACTCAGAGTAAGTGATTGCTTCTGCTCCCAGCTTTTCTGAACTTCCATCGTCTCGAAAATTACCTCCCCCGTTCTGAGATTCTCATCCCATGACTCTAGTTCAGCTTCTCTCCAAACACCAGCTTTGCTATCTGAAAGGGCCCAGATGCTGGAACCCACCAGTGACTGCTCCCAAACAGTAGGAATATATTTCTTCAAAGAAGATACAGGGACATCAATGCCTGCATATATAATGATCACCCCAGTAAGATTTTAACTGGTTATATATTGGCAGTTATTCTGGCAAATGTCCGAGGAACATAAAACATTTTTATTTTGTGTATGAAATATATGTGAACAACTAGATGTTTGGCTGCTAGTCTCTCTTCAAAAGCTAAATAATATGACAGAATAACATTCAATCCAAACTAAAAAACCATATGATGTGCTCTAAGCAACTTTTATGGACGGACACAAGGTTCACGAATACAAGAGACAGATTTGTGCACAGGGATAAATTGTAAGCAATCTCCCAGGTCTATTGTCCAATTTGTTATGCTTGAAACATACCATGTGATAAGCGGCAATTACTACCAAATCGACATCATTGTTGTAGAAAGAACTTGCACATCTGCACTCGCGTGGTTTAGCATTAGTGAAAAAATCTGTCTAAAACCAACTTGCTTATGCATAAATGTCAGACAGAATGAAGATTACAAACATAATGCAACTCCACTAGAAGTAAAAAAAACTAAGAACTGAAGAATGGTCCTGAACTGCATAGACATTTACAAGCATATCTAAAAATAACCTATTTATGGAGGTAGATTGTTCCAGTAATACCTCGCAGCTAGAATGGACCGCAAAATAACCTATTTATGGAGGGATATTGTTCCAATAAATTGACCACAAAATATCTCATTGAGACTGATGCAGCTCAAAGTTAAAGCCACCAAGCATGAAGGGGAAGGAGGTAGTAAAAGGAAGCAGCAGATAAGCAATTGACATAATTAAGGAGATACTGGCATAAAAAATGTAAAAGGCATATTTAAGAAGTGCATTAAGACTAAAATAGTAGCCAACTCACCAACATGCTTTCAGTAGTTGGAGTCAGGAACGATATCTTTGCAGATTCTGAACCTTCCATGCCAACAATAAGCCCATTGTACCACCGCCCATCAATGTGACGGAATCTACATTTTGACCCTATAGAATAGGTCTGATCCACCAACGGTTCTGGTTCTGGTTCTGGTTCCGGTTCCACATCTGTTGGTTCCAGATGTTCCACTTTGACATCGTCAGTGCTTACTAAACCATTCAAAGCAGAATCAGCCTCTCTTAGCAACCTTCTTTTGAGCTGAAAAAGGCCCTTGATGGGGTACGAACTAAACCCTAATGGCAAGCCCAATAACAGTGACGGCCCATCAGCCCAGAGCCCAAGAAAGAGTATCTGTTCGGCACCAAAGAGTTCGGCACGACCAAAGAGTTCGGACTCAGCCTACAGCTCGGTAAAAGCCGACCAGTCAAGCTCTCCTCTCAGATCGGCAAGAGCTGATCGGTAAAGTCCAGCAGTTCGGTCTCAGCATTCGACCGAACTAGGAGTTAGTGGACTCATGAAAGGCCTCCACGACCTCCGCTATACCCACGATCTATTTAGTGGTACGAAGCAGTTATTGAGCAGTTATTGCTCACCCACGATCTTGTTAGTGGGGCTGCAAACCACGACCTTAGTTCAATGTATAAATAGAACTTAGATCAGATAGAAAAGGGTTGGAATCTCTCTAGAGAAAAAATCATATAGCAAGTCTGTGTTGTAAGTTGTAATTCGCAGATCAAGCAATACAAACCTGCCCCCATTTCTCCCCGTGGACGTAGATTTACCTCAGTAAATCGAACCACGTAAAATTTCCGTGTCGTAATTTATTTTTACGAGCATTCATCATCCTCAATAATTCGCGGATTCATCACTGGCGCCGTCTGTGGGAAACAGAGAACAAAATTTGTGATAAAGCGAATTTTTGATCCATTTTTTCCGCCCAAAAAATGCATACCAGATCGCAGAGTACCCGTATTCCTGCCCGTGAGAACCAGGAGGAAGCCAATCCATCCCATAGGTCTGGAAAACAGCCTAGGGATAAATCCACCACCAGTTCTCATGGCGAAGGAACAAGCCGCTCCAAAAATCGTCCCACTGAGTCTTCCCAGCAGCCCGATTTGAATGAGGCTGTCAAGCAGTTTTTGGAGGCGAAGCAGGAGGAATTCTTAACCTTCCTGCGAAAAAGCCAAAAGCAGCCGGAGACGAAAACGGCGGATTCTCCTTCTCCCTCCGCACAAGAAAGTCACTACCGCAGTAGTGTCGCATCTCCCAAGAGAAAGAATCCCCGTCCCCCACATGTTCCAGTTCTTCCTCGGTACCGGAATCACAGGAGAACTCAATCTCCTCCATACCGACGAGATATCGGATTCGCCGTGTACGGAGCACTGAAGACTCCGTTCTCGGACGACATCACCCGAACTCCCCTACCACAGAACTACCGAACTCCGTCGATGACTTACGACGGGCTCGTGGACCCTCACGATTTCTTGGGGCGCTATCAATATAACATGGCGAACCAGGGTCTCAACGAGGTCCACATGTGCAAGCTGTTTCCCGAGCTGCTCATCGGGAACGCGAGAAGGTGGTTCGATAGCCTCCCCCAGGGCAGCATCAGATCTTACCGAGATCTAATGGATGCCTTCCACAGGAGGTTTTTTCAGAAAGCGGAAGCCCGAATCACTTCGGCTCAGCTGCTTTCCATTCGTCAAGGTCGCGACGAAAAAATCAGCGACTTTATGACAAGATTCCACAAGGAATGCCTGCAAGTAGACGATCTCAACGATCTGCTGGTCATCTCGGCATTCCAAAATGGAATCCTGCCCGGAGCTCTCTACAGGAAGCTCGTTGAGTGCGGTCCGCAGACAGCTCAGGAAATGTGGGACATTGCGGACCAGTACTCCCGGGCCGATGAGGCAGACCGTCGCAAACGGTCGTTAGACAGCTCATCGACCCGAGGAGACAGAAGGAAGCCCGATCATAGCGATCAGGGGCATCCTCACCGGACTCCATTTGAAAGAATTCAAAGGGCTCCGGTGCAAGACAGATTGGGACCTCGTCTCAATCCCGAGAAGTCGCCCGCTCAGTTCGTACCGCTGAACAAGCCGAGAGCGGAAATTTTCGAACTGCACTCTGACCTATTCGAAAAGCCAAAGCGGATGACGAAATCAGCCGCGCGCCGACCACAGGATAGCTACTGCTCCTACCATCAAGACCACGGTCACGATACTGAGGAGTGCAGAAACTTGGCTGCAGGTATCGATGTTCTTGTGAAGGCAGGGACATTGAAAAAATACCGAAGCAAGCAGCCAAAGAAGAATAAAAAGCAGAGTGGTGCGAACTGCGCTCCTCAGGATCCGAAAAGGCAGCCGGATCCCGAAGACGATGACGAGCCGCAATATGATGGAGTAATCCAGACTATTGACGCGCTCCCTGCCTGGAAGACCAAGTCGTCCCTAAAGTCAGAACGCAGAGGCTCCAATCGAGAGGAGCCAACGCATAAAAGGCTGAAGCAGGACGAAGTGATTACGTTCTCGGCTGCTGATCCCGTCCCGGCCATCTCTCCTCACCAAGACGCCATTGTCATCCAAGCCGGAGTGGCAAACAAACTGATCCACAGGGTGTTTGTGGATACAGGAGCGTCGGTTAGCATTCTTTTTAAAGAGTGCTTCGACAAACTAGAAGTGGACCCAGCTCGGCTCAGTCCGGCTCCGCTTCCCCTGAAGAGCTTCACCCAGGAGGACACCCGCCCTGAAGGTATTATCAGCCTTCCGATCACGGTGGGGAAAGCGCCTACTAGCTCCAGTACGATGATTGAGTTTTTCGTGGTGAAAGCTCGGTCCCCGTACAACGTCATCCTGGGAAGAGACTGGCTCAACACAGTTCGGGCCGTTTGCTCCACCTATCACCTCACCATCAAGATCCCTACTAAAGGAGGGATAGCGGTCATCCGAGGTGACCAAAAGAGAGCAAAGGAATGTCTGCAAATTGCGCTTAGAAGTGCCGAGCAGTCAGATCGGCACCACCAAGCATAGCAATCACAGCAGCCGGAGTCAGAGGCGATGACCGAAGTCATACCGGAGCCGAACTCGATGACAGTTCAGCTGTACGAAGACGATCCATCCAGAACGGTTAAGATCGGCTTCGCGGGAACGCCCCTACTTCGGGAAAAAAACCATCCAGCTCCTCAAGGAGTATAAAGACGTCTTTGCATGGTCTCCGTTGGACATGACCGGAGTGCCCCCCGAGGTAATCACTCATCGGTTAAATATTGATCCTTCAGTCCGGCCGATAAAACAGAAGCAAAGACTCTTTGCGGCAGAACGAAGTCAAGTCATC
The DNA here is from genome assembly GCF_004379255.2 of Salvia splendens. Lineage (NCBI taxonomy): Eukaryota > Viridiplantae > Streptophyta > Magnoliopsida > Lamiales > Lamiaceae > Salvia > Salvia splendens. Next base: position 14,377,082 of record NC_056033.1, read on the forward strand.
CATGACGAAGTCCGTCAATTATTGAAGGCGGATGTGTTATTCGAAGTGAAGTATCCTTCGTGGGTGGCCAATCCTGTCATGATCAAGAAAAAGGAAGGAGGATGGCGGATGTGCATAGATTTCACCGATCTAAATAAGCACTGTCCCAAAGATTGCTATCCCCTTCCGAACATAGATAAAAAAGTAGAAGCTTTGATAGGCTTTGAAATTTTTTGTTTTCTTGATCTGTACAAAGGATACCATCAAGTTTTAATGGATGAGATTGACGCTTCAAAAACGGCCTTCATTACTGATTTCGGCATTTTCGCTTATAAAAAGATGCCATTCGGTTTAAAGAATGCCGGAGCCACTTATCAAAGGATGGTAGACAAGCTTTTTCGGCACCTGATTGGAAAGGAGGTCGAAGTGTATGTTGACGATATAGTCGTCAAAAGCAAAAGCACTTCGGAGTACGAGCACAACCTCAAGTCCACTCTCAACGTGCTCAAGAAAGCCAACCTCAAACTTAATCCCCAAAAGTGTACCTTTTTGGTAGAATCGGGAAAGTTTCTGGGTTGTTGGGTTTCAAAGGACGGACTCAAGGCAAACCCCTCAAAAGTTCAAATCGTTCAGAACATGGCAATGCCGAAGTCCATACATGACGTGCAAAGGCTAACCGGATGTCTAGCCGCACTGAATCGATTCCTTTCCCAAGCAGCCGAAAAGCAACTGCCGTTCTTCAAGGTGTTGAAAAAGGCACCAAAGTTCGAGTGGGGAGCCGAGCAGAAAAAGGCCTTTGACGAGCTCAAAAGTTATCTAGCCGAGCTTCCTCTTCTCTCTGCTCCAACCGAAGCCGAAGTAATATTCTTATACTTAGCGGCATCGGATCAAACCATCAGCGCGGTGCTTGTACGAGAAGAAGGCCTAAAGCAGCTTCCCATCTATTTTACAAGCCGAGCATTAAGAGGTCCAGAAACCAGGTATCAACCTCTGGAAAAGATTGCTCTGGCATTAGTAAATGCAGCAAGGAGACTGCGGCCATACTTCTATGCTCACAAGGTATGCGTCTTAACTGATCTGCCACTTCGGCAAGTGTTGACCAAACCAGAAGCATCAGGCAGAATCGCCAAGTGGGCTATAGAGTTGGGAGAGCACACAATTGAATATCTACCTCGGAAAGCCATCAAGGGACAAGCCTTGGCAGATTTTCTTGCAGAGGCAAAGTTCGATCAAGCAATTCCTGTTATCGCCGAACAGAAGGATTCTGCCAATGCCGAACTAGCACAGCCCTTGGAATCCGAAGTAGAGCCGCCGGACTGCTGGAGCGGATTCGTAGATGGAGCTTCAAACAAGATGGGAAGTGGAGCTGGTATTTTACTTGTCGCTCCCGACGGACACGAGGTAACCTACTCACTTCGGTTCCTATTCCCCACTACTAATAATGAAGCCGAGTACGAAGCCCTCCTGGCCGGACTCCAGCTAGCGCAAAGTCTGCTCGTCAAATCTCTCAAAGTCCATTGTGATTCACAAGTCATAGTAAATCACATGTTGGGTACAAGTGAAGCTCGTGACGAGAGAATGAAGAAGTATTTGGACAAAGCGCAAAGCATCAGCCGAAGTTTCTCCTATTTTCGGATAATCCGCATTCCCAGAGCGGAAAATAGCCGAGCAGATACCTTAAGTAAGTTGGCCTCAGATCCGAGCTCAAAGGCGGAAGAATTAATGCATCGAAGCATTGATGAAGCCGAGGTACATTCAGTATCCAGCTCGCCGAACTGGATGACGCCGATCTTGCAGTATCTGGATCAAGGACAATTGCCCGAGGATAAGAGAGAAGCTCGGAAGGTCACGTGCCGAGCACTTCGGTACGAACTTCATGAAGGAGTCCTCTTTAGAAAGTCTTACCTCCAGCCGTTATTGCGGTGCGTAGGACCAGAAGAGACGGACTACATCCTCAGAGAAGTTCATGAAGGATCGTGCGGTAGCCACATCGGAGCCAGAGCTTTAGCTAAAAAAGTTCTGAGATGGGGATATTATTGGCCAACCATGGTACAAGAGGCAGTGCAGCTCGTCAAGAAGTGTACGAAGTGCCAAATTCATGCAAATGTCCCAAGGATGCCGCAGACCGATCTATACACTATGCAAAGCCCTTGGCCTTTCATGCAATGGGGCATAGACATAGTGGGACCACTTCCTCAAGCTCCTCGGCAAATGAAATTCCTTATCGTTGCCGTGGACTACTTCACGAAGTGGGTGGAGGCGGAACCATTAGCTACGATAACGAGCTCAAAGGCATTGGACTTCGTCTGGAAGAACATAGTGTGCCGATTTGGCATACCTCACATCCTCATCTCGGATAATGGGACTCAGTTCACCGACAAGACGTTCAAGAATTGGTGCCAAGAGCTGAACATTCAACAGCGGTTCACTTCGGTCTCCCATCCCCAAGCAAACGGACAAACGGAAGTAACGAACCGGATTCTGGTGAAAGGGTTAAAAGCTCGGTTAGAACAAGCCAAAGGACAATGGGTAGAAAATCTCCCTCAAGTCCTATGGTCCTATCGAACTACACCCAAAACCTCCAACGGTGAAACTCCGTATAGTCTGGTGTACGGCACTGAAGCCGTAATTCCGGTGGAGATCGGCGTACCCAGTCCCCGAACTCTAAATTTCTCCTCAGAAATGAATGACGACGGACTGAGAGCAGAACTAGATCTCGCCGAAGAAAGAAGAGAATTGGCGTGCATAAAAGCAGCCAAGTATAAGGAGCAAGTAGCCCGGTATTATAACCAAAGGGTGAAAAAGCTTCAATTTCAAGTGGGAGATCTCGTCTTGAGAAACAACGAAGTAAGCCGAGCAGAAAAGCTGGGCAAACTCGAGCCCACATGGGAGGGTCCGTATCGGGTGTCAGAAGTCCTCGGCAAAGGGTCTTATAAATTGACTCACATGTCAGGAGAACAAGTACCCCGAACATGGCACGTCTCCAACCTCAAGAAGTTCCACTTGTAAGAGACAAAGTCCGGTCAGTCTGTCTTGTGTCTAGTTCGGTCATAGGGGTACATGTTTTTATTTGTTTGTTTTTACTTGTACCTTTTACTTGTCGTTTTATAAAAAGTTTAAAGTTTTTTTTCTTTCGTCTTTTTCATTTTTTCTCTATGTGTTTTGTCTCTATGTGCTTGTCGTCTCTTACAAATGGTACCAAGGTATATCGTTCTTTAAAGACTGATCCCCTTTTTAGATCGATTATTAAAGACTATTGTGAGTCCAAGCTTCTAAGGAGGACATAAGACCACAATTTAGCTTAACAAGCAGTCCGTCTGAAACGAACTGCAATAAGCCAACGATTGTGAGTCCAAGCTTCCAAGGAGGATACAAGACCGCAATTCAGCTTAACAAGCACTTCGTCTGAAACGAACTGCAATAAGCCAACGATTGTGAGTCCAAGCTTCTCAGGAAGATACAAGACCACAATTCGGCTTAAGAAATAAGCACTTCGTCTGAAACGAACTGCAATAAGGGAAAGTCCGATCCACGCGATAAACCTCGCCGAATTAGGACGACCAAGTTCGGTCAAAGAAGTTTACCTCATAAGACCGGGGACGACCACGTCTAGTCAAAGGGGTTTACTGCATAAGACCACTTCGGTTAACTGGGAAAGTCCGATCCACGCGATAAAACTCGCCGAATTAGGACAAGGGAAAGTTCGATCCCGGCGACAAATCGCCAAATTAGAACACAAACCAAGTCCGGTCAAAGATGTTTATTTCATCAGACCAAAGACGAGTCCGGTCAAAGATGTTTATTTCATCAGACCAAAGACGAGTCCGGTCAAAGATGTTTATCTCATCAGACCAAAGACGAGTCCGGTCAAAGATGTTTATTTCGTCAGACCAAAGACGAGTCCGGTCAAAGATGTTTATTTCATCAGACCAAAGACGAGTCCGGTCAAAGATGTTTATTTCATCAGACCAAAGACGAGTCCGGTCAAAGAAGTTTACTTCATAAGACCAAGGACCAAGTCCGGTCAAAGAAGTTTACTTCATAAGACCGAGGACAAGTACGATGAAATTTTTTCGCTAAGCTGTAAATACAGTGTTAGAAGCGAAAACAAAATCTCATTTTTCAAATCTTGTTCGGCATACAACTCCGCTACCCTACAAAATGGCGTTACGCTATTACAAAGGACTATTCTACTGTCCAGGGTTGCTGAAGTTAAGCCACCTATCTGCGAAATCCTCTGGAAGCCGAGTTCGGTTGTTCCGAGCAGATGAAGAATAAGCAGGTCGACGAGATGCTATCCTCGACCCAACGCCTCTTCCCCGAGCCCGAGAAGTCCTAACACCTCGGCGATGAAGAGTCTCTGCAATTAGCATCTGCTGATCTTGCTCGCTCATAGTCACAACTCCTCGGCGAATTTCAGTCCGTCCCTGTCTTGACGATTCCGGTTGCTCCTGAGCCCGTTCTCGTCTTGACGTTTCCGGCTGTTCCGGAGTTCGTTGTTGACTGGGAGTAGGATTTTGAACAAGGGAACCAGAGGTTTGATCTGGAGTGCGAGCATCTGTGGGCACGATATGCCGAAGGAATCTTTCTATGGAGGGGCGCCGAGAAAGAACAATGTTGTACCGAGAAGCCCAGCGCCGCAATGATTTCACAACTTGTTGGCAAGCCGAGCTCTCCAGCGCATTGTTCCTCCGGAGTACATGATATTCCTCCCACAGTTCGTCAACTCGACTCTGAACATCTGATATGGTCACTCCCCCGCGCACACGGATGTAATCCTCGTACGCAGTCCTCTCAGCAATGGTCGTATTCAGCTCGGCCTCCAGATCCTTCTTATCGGACTCTAAGTCCTTATTATCGGCCTCCAGCTTCACTAAACGAGCCAGAAGCTCGTCATTCTTCGTCTGATCGGCTATAGCTCTTTTCTCAGCTTCGTCTAAAGCCGAAGAGTACAGCCGTTTCCAGTGAAGTATCTCCATCTCCTTGAGTACAAAGCAGCTATATTAGTTCGGCAGCTGTACCGAGCAGATAGTAAAATACAACAGGAATAAAGGCGAGTACGAAAAGCTATACGAAGACAAGTGTAGAGAATTTTTCATTCACAAGGAAAATTTTTACACTAGGAGGGCTTCAAGGCCATTTTACAAGGAAGAAACTAGACTAAGAGAAGGGAGACGAAATCATACTCCACCAGCTTCGTCTCCGGCTCCTTGGTCTGGTTCAGCTTCTTTCTCCTGAGCTACCTCAGCCTCGGCCTCGCCTCCTGCCGGCCTCGCCTCCGCCTCCTGATCGGCTTCCTTCTCCGGATGCCCGGCCCGCTCGACTTCGGCCTCCAGCTCCAGCGGCTCGGCCTCACCCTCTCCGTTGTAAGTCGAAGCGGGTGAAACGGGTCCCACGGAGGCAAAGATAGCCTCCAGGTTCTCGTCCCGATCAGCTCGACAACTCCGGACTCGGTCTGCAGAAAGCAGGACCGAGGATGAAGCGAGCTCCTCAAGGAGCGGCAGATTCTGAAGCCGAGCTGCTATCTCTCGGCTGTACAGAGGCAGCACGACGTCGGCCCCCTGCTCGCCCTTATCGGCAATTAGCCTTACCAGACTACCGACAAAGGCCGAGAACTGGCTGCTCAAAAAGAGTTTCTCCGTGTAAACACGGAGAGCCTCCCCCTGGGCAGCCACGGCGGCAGCATCCCTCCGTTTCGTCTGCTCTCGCTGGATGACGAGCTGGTTTTTGGCAAACTGAGCTTCATCCTGGGCCGAAATCCTAGTAGCTCTGGCTTTCTCAAAGTTAGCCTCAGCCTGTTCGGCCCGATGACAAGCAGCCGCCAACTTCCTCTGCATCTCAGCATAGTCATTGGACGCTTTGGAGAGTTCGACGGCGACGAGCTTGGAGAGCATATCGTTCCTCTGAAAGTGGATAAAGAAAAAAGTCAACAAAGGGGCCACAAAAAATACAGGAAAAAAGCAAGGCCAGAAAATCAAGAAGAGAATTCACCTCGGCGAAGTCCGTGGGCCATAAAAACGGCTCACAGATATGTTCCGAAGGAGGCGCCAAGACCACATCTTTCTCTGGCGCTCTCGGGGGCTTCTGGGTCTTCCCCTTCCCCTTTGCCGAAGTCGACTCCGGCTTCTTCGGATCCGAAGAGGTTTTTTGCCTTTTCGGAGTCCTCTCGGCATCAGACGCCGAGCTGGTGGTTTTCGGCCTCTCCGGCTCCTTGGACTCCGAAGATTTGCGGCTAGCCTTATTCAGCATGTACACTGCCAAAAAGCAAGAAAGCAAAGTCAGATTTTCTTCGTTAAAGCAGTAGAGCATAAAGATAAAGAGAAATCCTCACCCTCGGCCTCTTCGTCCGAAGACGAGATGTCGAACACGACGTCGCCCTTGACGAGCTCAGACTCCGTGTATTGTTTCCTAACTATGGGAATCTTGTTGAGCTCGCCATCGAGCTCGTCCAACGGTTCAGGCCGAGGATGACGGATAACGGACTCCGGCCCTCTCCAGGGAAAACTAGGAGCCGCGGTCCTATCATAGTAGAAGAAGCGATTTTGCCACTTCGGCCACTTCGTTTTACAAAAGGCCCTAAAGGGCTGTAAAGGGATCAAGTAAAACCAAGACCCCTTCCTCTTAAATTGAAAGAATTTAAGGATCGCCTTCAAAGACAAATCCCTTCCTAACCTACGGAGTTCGGCAGCGAAGGCCGACAAGTGCCTCCAAGAGTTCGGAGTCACTTGGCCTAAAGGAAGCTGAAAAAAATCTAGTAAATCTATAAAGGCAGAAGGGAGGGGGAAACGAAGCCCGCATTCTAAGCAGGCCTCGTACACGGTGGCGTACCCCTCCGGCGGGGAGTCAGCCCTATGATCACCGTCAGGTACCACCGCCTTCCCCCCAGGAAAAAAGTATTTTTCGGGTAGGGATATCACAGTATCCTTACTCAAAATACTATGGAAATACTCTACGGTCTTCTCCCCGGACTCTTTCCGGCCAGAAGACCCCTTATCCCCTTTCCTACCGCTACCCGACTCCGAAGAAGAAGAAGACATTTTTCTTACTTTTTGAAGGTGAAGAAAGTCGGAAGAAACTCTTGAAAGATGAAGAAAATTTCTCGAGAAAGAGAGAGTATAGAAGACGCAACAGCAAAGGTGTTCAAATGAGGAAGAAAGAGCATATTTATCAGATTCGGGAAAGATTTCGAGATCGTTGCGCCGTTTCGAATCCCACCTTTTCAGGATTCAACGGCCGGATTTTACTGTCGCATTTAATGCAGGCACGCGCAAGGCACGTCCCCTGACGTCAGCCTCCCCCTTACCATTATCCAGAATGCCGAAGTGACTCACCTCGCCGAAGTGATTCACTTCGCTTTTCGGGGGGGGGTAGTGATGGGGTACGAACTAAACCCTAATGGCAAGCCCAATAACAGTGACGGCCCATCAGCCCAGAGCCCAAGAAAGAGTATCTGTTCGGCACCAAAGAGTTCGGCACGACCAAAGAGTTCGGACTCAGCCTACAGCTCGGTAAAAGCCGACCAGTCAAGCTCTCCTCTCAGATCGGCAAGAGCTGATCGGTAAAGTCCAGCAGTTCGGTCTCAGCATTCGACCGAACTAGGAGTTAGTGGACTCATGAAAGGCCTCCACGACCTCCGCTATACCCACGATCTATTTAGTGGTACGAAGCAGTTATTGAGCAGTTATTGCTCACCCACGATCTTGTTAGTGGGGCTGCAAACCACGACCTTAGTTCAATGTATAAATAGAACTTAGATCAGATAGAAAAGGGTTGGAATCTCTCTAGAGAAAAAATCATATAGCAAGTCTGTGTTGTAAGCTGTAATTCGCAGATCAAGCAATACAAACCTGCCCCCATTTCTCCCCGTGGACGTAGATTTACCTCAGTAAATCGAACCACGTAAAATTTCCGTGTCGTAATTTATTTTTACGAGCATTCATCATCCTCAATAATTCGCGGATTCATCAGCCCTCCTCAGCATCTTTAATGCCCCGAACAAGCTCATCATGGATCTTTACAATAGAAAACACGTATGACATTGAAGAATACAAAAGTAAAAGCAGAAGCTTATAATCCGGATACGCAAATCATTTTAATTTTCATGTAAAGCTGCATATGGCTTACGGTCATCTTTACATAAGCAACAATATGTTTGAGTAGTAATACTCACAGAGGGAAAGGAGTACTAACGGAAAAGAATCTTCACCCTTTCCAACGGAGTTTCTTCAATAAATATAGAAACATGCTCGTCCTATTTAGTAAACTAACAATATTCTCACCCCTGTAGCTCAAAACTCATATGAAATCCTGATTTTAGGTATTACAGTAGTATCAAATTCACACGCAACAGTGGAAATCCATACTTAAGCGCTGAAATGTGAATAACAGCGGCAAGAAAAGTCTCTAATCCACAGCAACCTCAATGAAAAACCAACTACATAAGCTAGGGAAGAAAACTAATTAGGTTATTTTTTCAACATTAAAAAAGGACGCAGTATTTTGGACGAAATTCCAAGAAACAGCCTCATGGCGATTTTTATCCGCCATTTGTACCCCGAAAAAAAAAGTTTCCAGAGAGGGGAAAGACGCGACAAGCTGTCGCGTGTTTTAACTAAACACGCTTGAAGCTCTCGCGTGTTTAATTAAACACGCATCAGGCTCTCGCGTGTATATGTAACACGCGACACGCTCTCGCGTCTTTAAGCAAACACGCGACACGCTCTCGCGTGTCTCCCTTGAATTACAAAGTCGGTCCAGAAGGCAGAAACCTCACTTTCGACCTCACTTCCACCTCGCTCATTCTCTCCCTCTCAGTGACGGCCAACGTCTCTAGCCGGCGAAAATCAAAGTGAATCCGATATTTTGATGCTCTAATTCCTAATTTAAGTGGTGTTAGGTAATTTTTTACTATTAATTTCAATTATCATTGCTATATGTTAGTTAGGTATAGATTTAGGGTTTATGGCATTGAACTTGGTATTGAATTTTCGGTTTTAATTTTGTTCAATATTTATTTAAGTATGTTGAATTTATAGTATATGATGTTATGTCGTACTTATTTTGCAGGTTTAATGGTGTTTGTGAGTTTATATTGGGATGAGAAAATTATTCAACTCCCAGGTTTGGGTGTTGCTTATGATCCCCTCGTGCAAAATCATTTATTATATTGCATGAAAAGATATCTTATTATCAGCTTGTTTCAATGATATGTGAAAAAATTGAAATTGAGTTGGATGCACATACGATTGATTTAACATGGAGGCATCCTGTGGTTTTTAGTGGAGTAGTGAATTATATAGCTACACCAGTGGATGACAATTTGTTGGAGTATATGTTTGCTGAAAATCCACGTCAAATTGAACTTTTTATTGAATATATTCCTATTACCACTGCGTTGCAATTTGAACCTCCTCTCACTCATCATGATGTTGGAACGTGTAGGAGAGATGCTTATCCTAGTTTTGATGTCGGGACATCTAGGAGGGATGATGAATATCATAGCTTTGAATTCAACACATCTGGGAGGGATGTTGTTGAACCAGTAGATGTACCAAATGTGACATTTGATGGTTATGATGGTTCAGATGGTTCTGATAATTGTGATGGTTCAGATGGTTCTGATAATTGTGATGGTGCAGATAATGTTGATGGTGCAGATGGTTCTGACTGTGATGGTTCCAATGGTTCTCAACCAAGTGATCCTGATTATAGTGCAGAATCATGTGAAGATTCTACAGACGACGAGACACTTGATATGATGGTTGAGAATTATGTACAACCATCTGTTCGTGGGGAGCAATCTGTTCCCGACTATGTGCCTGAAGGGTTACCATTTTTTCGATCATTACCATGTGAAGGCAGCCGAGGTTACTTTTCAGAAGACCATGGTTTGGTTGAAGAAGATATGTGGTATTGGGATGAGGATAATCCGAGACATATAGATGTGGGAACAAAATTTGATAGCAAATTGCAGTTGAAAACTGCTGTCACATTATGGCATGTGGGAACAGGTCGGGTGTATGAGGTTATGGATAGTAAATCAAGAAGATGGCATGCAGTTTGTAGGGACCCATTTGGTTCGAAAAGAAAAGACAGGGACCTTGGGCAACGCTACCCATGTAATTGGGAGGTTAAAGCAACGTTTAAGAAACGTGATGGTAGCTGGTCTATCAACTCATGGGTTGATCGTTATTGCTGTATGGGAGATCACGATCCAAGTGAACATGTTAATCTTACATCATCCATGATTGCTCTCTGTATTCGAAGTCAAATTGAAAACGATGCTGAATGGCGTTTATTCAACAATAATTCAACCAAATTCAACCATGTTCAATAATTCAACAATAATTCAACCAAATTCAATAATTCAACAAAATATCAATCACATTCACCAAATTAACACCAAATTCAACAAAATAACACCAAATTCAACAAAGTAACACCTTATTCGACCGTATTCAACACTTCAACAAAACATCAACCAAATTGAATAATTCAACATCAAATACAACCAATTTCAAGATAAAATCAACCAAATTGAATAATTCATCACCAAATTCAACCAAATTCAACAAAATACTTTTTACCCCATGAACCCTAACTATTATACCCACCTAAAATATACCAATAAAAATCGAAAGTAAGAGTTGAAAGTTACCTAACAACACTTCAAATTGGAATAGGAGAGCTAAATATCGGATTAGGCTTCGAATTTCGCTGATTTTTGGAAGAATTTCGCCGATTTTCGCTGCTGCTTCGCGTTTTGTGGTATGTTCTGCCTTCTGGACGGATTTTATGAAGCAAGGGAGACACGCGAGAGCGTGTCGCGTCTTTGCTTTAAACACGCGAGAGGAAGACGCGTCTCTCCTTTAATACACGCGAGAAGAATATGCGTGTTTTATTTAAACACGCGAGAGGAAGACGCGTCTCTCCTTTAATACACGCGAGAGGAATATGCGTATTTTATTTAAACACGCATTAGGCTAATGCGTCTATACTTTTAAAACACGCGAGAGCTTCTCGCGTCTTTCCTATGTCTGGAAACTTCTTTTTTCAGGGTACAAATGGCGGATAAATTTTGCCATGACGTCCTTTCTTGGAATTTAACCCAGTATTTTGGGGTTTCAATCGAATATAAAAACTAAATTGACATTCGATAAGAAAAGAATAAGATGAATTCAACGAAAATATAATCCAGAATATAAATCACCGCCAAATGCAAGGATATATACACGATACGAGGAGGTCTACGTATAACTGTGTAGCAGTTTAAGGAGCGTACCGAAAGAAGTTCGGAGTTGGAGGGGTCGACGGAGAGGGCGTCGGCGATGGCGGAGAGAGAGTCTTTCTGTTCCTTGAGTTGGAATTGGAGCTGGTCTTCCACAACCCTCGCTTCCTCTGCATCCGCCATTGCAACGCTCAACCAGAGAGAAAGAGAATGAGTGACGAAATCAACGCATTTTGAGGTAGTTGCGACTTTTAATTTAATACTACAACTCATACAACGTTTTTTAATTAAGAGTGAAGTACATGAATCATGCCGGCCGTTTCCATTTATTTCACTCCACACCTCTGAAAAAAAAATATCGCCACAAGTCTCTAGGCTTTAACATAATCACATATCGTATATTTGTAGCCATTTTTCGGACTACAATACCCTTATGCCTTGCAGGGCATTTTAGACATATTACAGGGTGTGTGCAGGCATACTCTGCCCGATGCTGCACTTTTGCAGACAATAGGTCCGCATCGCTGTCAACTCAAATTTCTTTTCTTAAGTGTACTGTGCATCAATTCTTAAGAGTTTGAAATAAGTTTCTTTTCTTCCTTCTCTCACTGTAATTAAAGCTTCAATTGTGTTTCGTCGTTTCAACTCAACCGTCGTATACTCTGTTGTAAGATCTCAATTTAGGTAATTTCTTCTCTCGCACTGAAACTCGTCCTTCCATTGTATGTTGTCGTGTTATCCCTACCGAGTTGGGTCTTTTTTTTGGTGGAATTTGCAGCTGAATTTGGGTGTATTCAATGTAGGGTTTATGTGTGTTCGGTTGGATCGTGCATTTTTTTGTTGATGGTCGAATTAATCTGTGTATTTTCCTCTACATTTTAAGGATATGAAAGTGTTTTCTATTCTCTCACCTCAATTCATCCTCCCATTTTCTTTCGTCTCATGCGTGTGATCCCTGCCGTCGTATACTCATTTTTCAATTCATTCTGTTTTTTTTTTCTGTTTAGCTGAGCTTGAGATCGCAAACTTGCACTCTGACCCATTTTGGTGGTTTTTGTAGCTGAATTTGGATGGATTTTGCAGCTGAATCTGTCTGTATTCAATTTAGGGGTTATGTGTGTTAGGTTGTGTCGTGCAATTTTTTTGGGAATTTAATTTCATAAATAATGCCATATAAGTTTTTAATATGTTTGGGTTTTAATTTCCAATTCAACTCGTTCTAGCAATGTCGTCTTCAAGTTCCCAATCGTTCGGGTCAAGCTTCAATTGGTAGAGGCCTCGTCCGGAGATTGTGATCTGTAATCACGATCTCGAGGCTGAGCTTGTGACATCTAGGACGGCTGCTAATCCTGGACGGCATTACTATTGTTGTCCAATATGGAAGGAAGATGATTGCAGATTCTTCCGTTAGTTTGATGCGGGTCTATCGCCAAGCCAAGACACTTACTTTCAAATAATCAAGCTCGAACGAGACAGGTTTGAAGAACAACTCCGTTGCAAGAATATTGTGGAAGGTGTTCTTGAAGATAAATTACGCATGAAAAGTGACGAATGTGCGAATCTGAAGTTAAAATTGAGCATGAAGACTGAGGAGTGTGCACGCCTTAATTTAGAAATTGTTAGAACCAAAAAATCATCCCGAAATCTGAAGATTGTAATATTGTTTTTATGTGTTGTAATTATTTTCTTAATGTAATGGTAACATTTTTTTTCTTCAAGCAATAAGAGGGGATTTTTTAGTACTAAATATTTGCAGTTCCACTTGAAGTATACAGGGTGTGAATAAGTGACACTTGTATAGGAATGAAGTTTCACACTGACGAATGAAGTTCTCGCATAGGTACGCATAGGTATATCAAACTAACACTTTGAAGTTTTAGTTTTATAATCACAACTGAAGTACGCATCTTCTGGTGAAATACCACCCTGCGTACAAAACTTTTGGTTGAATAACACCCGACGTACAAAACTTTATGTGAAATACCACCCTACGTACAAAGTTAAAATATGCAGTACAAGGGCCTTCTCATATAGCATAGACAAAAACATAGTCATAATGTTTGATCCCTAACATGCATATTTAAAATACAAGTGCATTCCCATAATGACCCTTAACAAGCATAGTATGTAATATCTGATTAATGTTAGACAAAAAGGCTTCAAGGAACCATTGTTTACAAGACACAAACAAAAACCAACAGGGTTATCTGAAGGGGTTGGTAGCGGAAGCGTGCGTTCTAACGGATCACATAATTATGATCTATTTAGCAGATTATTTAGATAAATTCTATTCGCGCAATTATCACGTGTATCATGCTCATAACTTGAATTCTAAACACGTTTTAGTACAAATAATCCCTAAAACATGCGTACTACGGAGTTAGCCAATTTAACTCGTTGATTCACTTAAAAATCGAAGATGGCTTGCGTCTTCTCCACATGAAGATCTTGAGAACTCGACTTCGGATCTTCTGACTGGTGTCCCGGACTGTAGACTGATATTTGTGTGGGTAAATCTCACCAGTGTACTAGGACTTAAATAATGAAGACAGAAATCTGCTCACGGAAGGAGAACAATTTTCGATCATCTCTTAAAGATGAGGGGGACGAAATTATGATGTGGAAAAAATGTTTTTTTTTTCTGACTCCTTTATTCTCCTATTTATATTAAGTCACATATTGGGCCCAGTCAGGGATCTAAGGAAGAATTTGGACATGGCCTCACCCAATTAGCTTTTCACTAATTAAATTGAACCCACAATTTAATATAAGCTTATATTGGAATATTACAAGCAGCCACTACAGAAGTAATATTGCACTGCCTTTCCAAATCCGAAATTACAAGTATTCTGGGTTTCCTTTTAGTGTGTTACATTCATTTCCCGCGCTTAAGATAGAAACATTCATTAATTAATCAATGTCTACTATGGTTTTAATTAATTAACATATTTTAATCTCCAAGAGTGGACTTAGCAAGAAACTCTTATTTATTATTCATAGAGTAATCAAACTCCAACTAGTTAGGTTCCGAATAATAAAACCCTGTTTCAAGCTCCTCTTGTGGATGTTATCAAACGAGACTCTCCTCGTGCACGATTCAACATAATAGCAATCCTAGCACCGCTAGATAATGATCACCACTATCCAATATACATGGATCATTGGGTGACGAAAAACCCGCACCTTTGGTAAGTCAAAGTAGTAGATACTCAATATTGTATGCTCAATGCTAACGTAAATTTATTAAGAAATTAATTATCAAGACCTCGTCTTTCAGTAGATAGCATAAAGACTCGTCTTGCCATTTAGATCCAATTCAGTGCTATATCACACCAACGTCATCTTATTTCAATAAGGCTTAGATAATCAGACTGACATTGCAACCTTTCATGATAGGTAGTCTAGGTCTATCTAGGTTGTGAAATTCTTATTTTTCTTTGTTCAGAACTGACCGTGTTACCTTAAATTGGACGCGGTCCACAACCGGTCTACTAAAACAAAGACTTAGACTTTGTTACGTTCGCTTATACATTTAAATATGCAATAAACATCCATTAAATGTAAAACATAACAAAATTATGACAAAATTAATCTGTTGCATTTACTTGGAAAATAATAATTAGAGTTTTACAGTATTCAATCACTCGAAAGGTGATTTCTAGTATACAAACCCTAACATTATCTCCGCTTTTAAGGTTCCCAAACTTGACCGCCGCGCGTATTCAATCATGATCCCCTCGACGACCACAGCGTTGCGGCCGAGTCCTGGGCCGACGTGTGCTCGGCCTTGGAACAGTGGGATTGGTCTACAACAAACAACAAACCGGTCAGATTAACTGGATTTTTAGGATATGAAAAGTGAAAGATTGATCTTGAATACCCTCTCCTGGCTTGACCGCGTAGACCGACGTGTGCTAGGCTTTGTACCAATGGGATTGGTCTACAACAAACAATAAACCGGTCAATTTGACTTGCAATGTTTATGAAATGAAAAGTGATCTTGAATGCTACCTCCTGGGTTGACAGCGTAGACCGACGTGTGTTAAGTCGTTCACTCCGAGGTAGAGTTGTCTGTAGCAAACAAACCATTCAAATACACAATTAGCGGGTAGGGAAATCATATAATTGTAATGAATAATACCTCTTCATCTTGAAACATGTTAGACGACTCAGTCCTGTCACTGCCGTCCGTTGTGAGTGGCTCACTGGGCTCACTGGGCTGTGAACTCTGTCCAACTTCGGTTCGAGCATCTACACGGGGATCATTATTGCATGTTCTACGGTTATGCCCATCTTGTCCGCACTGACGACATCTGAGTACAAATGTTCGTCGTAGTGACTCAGATCCATTCGCGTGACGATGAACCTGGAGTTCTTCACGCCTCAGTTTCTTTGGCCGTCCACGTTGTCGCTTTGTTCTCGGGGGTGCCAGTTCAAATCCAACTTCAGAAGTATTCGGCCAATTATCCATCCCATTGATTGGATAGATGACATTCTCGTACAGAAGTGTCATTGTGGACCGCAAATAATAGCGGGATACATAGTCTTCCACATCCTTCCCAATCTTGTTGATCGTAGCGATGACGTGAGTGCATGGAATCCCAGTCAGCTGCCATAATCTGCAAGAGCAAGTAAATTCACGCATGTTCACTACGTACTGGCCTGAGGGTCCCGACACTTGGTACGTATCCTCTTCGTTCCATGTTGATCTCCAAGAAGAAGCCCTCATGAACAATTTATCCACTATCTCTTTGATAACAGACGGCAGTGTGTGATCGTATGTCTTGATCCACTGGCTTCTAATCTGTATCCTCTCCATTTGACTTGTCCAGATCTCCTCCAACATAGAAATAATGGCCAACTCACGAGCAATTGCTATCTTTGAATTAAAAGTCTCGCATATATTGTTGAGGATAACATCGCAACACACATGCGGAGAGAAATAAGCCTTTACCCATTTTTCTTTAGGAGCAACACCGAGTAGGTATTGATGTGCTTGGGGATATATAATCCGCAGTGCATCCATCCGCTCCACATACTGTTCATGGGTTGTACTCGACGCAAGCTCTCACAACATCTCTTTAAAATTCTCCCCGATGAATCTCTTCTTGAAGTTGTTGTTTATGTGCTGCACACAGAAGCGATGCTCGCTCTGTGGGAAATCCTCAAGGATTGCTTTTGCAAGACCCTACCAAATGCATGTAACACAACACCCATTAGTACATGTATAAGCAACAACACATACAGAAAATTTATAATCACACTCGAACTACTACTCTTATAGGCGAAATCACAACTGAAGTAGTATTATTTAAAAAATCACAATTAAAGTATACACGTTTTACTGAAATCACATTACTCGTACCTTTTGCTGATCAGACATGAAGACAACTCTTGGGGCATTCTCCTGTAAGCTGATGTCCTCTGCTAGATAGCCGAGGAACCATTTCCACTGCTCATAGCTCTCAGCCTCAGTCACCGCCGCGCAATAGGCCACCAGCCGTTGTTTGGATCAATTCTCATGGCCGTCATGAGTTGGCCTCTGTACATACCTCGCAAGAAACAGGCATCCAAGAAGATAATCGTATGGCAAAAATGTATCCAAGAAGATAAAATCGCAAGAATCTCGGGCCCACAGCTTCAGGATCCCAGAAGTTCTCGTAGTGTATATGCACACTAGAGTCAACGTGTGTCCATTCCAATTCAACTTTGTAGTCGAACAGTCTCCGATATTGGAGTCCCGCCTTGCCAAAAATACCTTCTAATGCAATGTGTCTTGCGCGATACGCCTTCATCCTGCCAACTTTGAGCCCGAACTCCTCATCGATACACTGTCTTATAGCCGCCAATGGGATGTGGGGATTCGCATTGATTTTCTCCATGTAACGCTCAGCTAGCCACTTGGACGTCAACCATCTCTGATTCAACACTTGAGAGCATGTGTGAGCATGATCTCTGTGCATATTCACTACCACAAAATCGGTGTTGTTGTGGGTTTCGATCTTCCTTGCATAAACATACCATTCACATGACTTTCTTTTACAAATAGCACGAAGTCTTTTGCCATCATTCTTGGATACATCTACACGGCGTCTGCTCATTATCGCGTACTGGCGAATGACCTTATAGAAGAAATCTCTATCCTTGAAAAAATCACCAGGCTTCCAAATGAGCTTCCAATTTGGAAGCTCATTTGTAAGCTTGAAGGAGGTGTACTTGATACCCTTTCTACGCAAGCCTTCCAAATCCTCTAGATCTTGGAGATCTTGTAGCTCATCAACTGTCTCTTGCTCGTATAGAGGGTTTGTATCTGACGAGTTCATTTTCTCAACAACAGGGGAGAACCTTCTTGGACCCTCCACTGCTTTCACCAGGCTGCTATCCAGACCCTTGTGCGTCAGTCTCTGGCTCCGCACCCCCTTGTTGTCCCGCCTCCTGTTCCGGGCGTTGTTGCCGACATAA
Source organism: Salvia splendens (assembly GCF_004379255.2). Taxonomy (NCBI): domain Eukaryota; kingdom Viridiplantae; phylum Streptophyta; class Magnoliopsida; order Lamiales; family Lamiaceae; genus Salvia; species Salvia splendens. The sequence continues at coordinate 14,394,750 of NC_056033.1, forward strand.
CGACTCGTAATATGAGGTAAACATTTGTTCATCACGACACATGTTGGCCAACGAGATAAAATAGCCGACCTCATCATCATCGTCAGTACTTCCCTCGTTTGAAGATGACATCCGTCAGGAACATAATCGGACGACGGATAATAAACATCTTCCGCCCCCTGATGGGGTACATCTTCTACCACTGGTACGGGTTCTTCACATGCTGCTTTAGCTGGAGCCGACTCTTGCACTTGGGTGTCAGCTTCGGACATGAACAATTCATGTGTAATGTCCTCAATGATTGGAAAGATATCATTGTCTACCCATATGTCCGGTTGTGGCTGACAACCACCGTCCATTATCGGTCGGTACACATCTTCATCTGCAAATGCTCCTGCCCTGTCCGAATCTGGTTGGTGAACTACAGATTCAGACTCAGTTGCAGGTTCATCGACATAGACACTTGGACCAATCGGAATGGAATGGTCCACAGATGAAGGTCTACCTACATCCTGCAATACACAAAATCACAAATGATGGACTAAATCACAAATGAGGTACACCAAATGTACACAAATGAGATACAAAAAATGTATACAAAATCACAAATGAGTTACTAAATCAATTGTGTAAATCACAACTCATTACCTTTGGTATGTGTGCATGGGAGTCTCCACCTCCAACTTCTCCTACTTCTCCAACACATCCTCCTCCAACTTCTGCTATACATTCAACGTCGGGTGCTGCTACTGATACTTCTCCAATCTCAGAGACCAGGGCTTCGGTTGGTACTGATTCGGATGATACCGCTTCAAATGCATTCGCCAAATTTTGACTATCTACCTCCGCGTCCCTCTTCCTCTTAGCACGATCATCGTCTAAACTCTTCGTAAGATATTCCTCGAACTCTACATCCCTATCATACCAACCAATCATTAAAGGCTTATTCCGGTGCCCTTCAAACTGACCCCGCTGCCTCCTCATCGGTCTAGGCTTTTGCTTTGGCTCATTCGGTTCGATTTCTTCAATCACTTCAATAATGACTCCTGGGGGTTTAGACGCCCTGAATCTGAGAAGCTCTTGGGCTTCACCCTTCATTTTCTTCAATATAGCGTCATCCTGGGTTATCTCCACAACATAGATGTGAACTAACTTTGTCGTAGTAGACGCCACTTTGAGGAAATCCTTTAGATGTGTATCCTCATCAATGGGCAACAACGGGCTGCCGATTAAAACCCCCGCGCAGTCATGAATGTACTTTGGATCACAATAATAGAACTCACATATCATCTTCCTATCATACTTCAACTTTAACACCATGCTCGAGAGGTCTATGAGCTCGAAATGGCTTATGTTACAGAAATCGAAGTATGTCAAATATCCACCAACATATTTTTTCTCATCGTTGGTATTGAAGAATGAAATGGAAAGGAACTGAAAACTTTCCAGATGCATCCCCTGTTAAGGAGAACAATAATCGGACAATTAAAAATCAAATCAAAACAGTAAAAAAAATTCACAAAAAAATCAATTTCTAGAGCCCTGAATCACAAACTGAGGATTAAAAATCAATTTCCGGAGCAACAAAAATATATTCACAAAAAAAATGAATTTCCTAAACCCTAAATCACAAACCAAGGACAAACCAAGGATTATAACTTATTGTATTCATCTTCTGGGACGAAAAAATCAAGATTAGGATCTCGGATATCCCAGGTTTCTTCTTCCACATCTATGACCACCGGTGCATGTCTCGGTGGTGGTCGCCAGTGTGGTGACGATGGCGGGGGTGTGGGTTCCCTGTTACGGCGAGACGAATTCCGTGATGACGAAGCGCCTGAGGATCCAGCGCGCTTCCGTTTAGGTGCCATTCATGCAAGATAGTTTTTCACAGAGGGGGGCAGAGAGAATGAAGAGTGAGAACAATGTTTTGCATTTTTAGGCGGGGTGGGAGAGTGAACTTCCTTTTTTGCTAAAATTTTAGGCGGGGTGGTAGTGATGGCCGAAAATAAGGCTTGTGAAATTTTTGAAAGTTATTTGATAAATCACAACTGGAGTCCTGTATACGTGGCGGGTATGTGTGGTCGAACTGCTTACGAACCGCCGCTGACGCACCCATCATAACTGACGCACGACCGTCAAATCATGCCAGGGTTGTAGGCAGCCACTGCAGAGCACAGGCCGCCACTGCAGAATCCATGCGGTATGACCATAATGCCCTGTTAGGGCTGAAGGGTCTTTTGGTCCGATAAAACCTGATATGTGATTATGTTAAAGGCCAGAGACTTGTGGCGATATTTTTTTTAGTCAGGGGTGTGGAGTGAAACAAATGGAAACGTCGGGGATGGTTTATGTAGTATTGTAGTTCACTCTTTAATTAATGTACAAAACGTTTTTCATAAGGTATTCTGAGCATTATTGACAAATGATATCTTTTTCTTACTTAAATCATGATTGAGATCAATAAATTTTTAATTGAAATTAATTTACTCTAATTAAATTAATAATGTTCCATAACGAAGGTTTTCAATGTATAATTATATATCCCATATTCACAATGCTTTTTTCTATAAAAAACATTGAATAAATGGAAAATATTAAGATTACAGATACTGTATGGAATATGAATACAAAATCAAAATAACTATATGATGAATCTATAATGGTATATAGTTACAATGAAGAAGATAATCATGGTATACATCCCTGTATAGATACAAATACAGTACACTGGTAGAAATGTTGATGTTATAAATACAGTAGACTGGTAGAAATGAAGTAACTTCAACCGCCAAAAAACGGAATTGAAAAGGACGACATCATCAGCATCAACAAATATGGTTGTTAGACAGGTTCTAGCTACTTGGTTAGAGGAGGCTCTTCTAGCCACTTTGCACGAAAGCCCGTCCCTTTACAATCAGCACAGCATGCAGAACCCTGTAAACCATACAAGTGTGTAAGATGACTGGTTTTGTCTAGATAAATCGAGTGGATTTCATTTCATGTATGCTATAGAAAGTTTACCTTTCCAGTGCAGATGACACATGTGGTGTTTCTTGAAGGAACTTGACACAACATGTTGTCACCGATGATGAAGAACCCTGTTCCACTGCACCATTTGCATTCAATGTGCCCCTTTGAGTCGCATGAAGAACAAGCAACAGGCGTTGGTTGCTGATATTTTTAATGGAATGGATTTAGTTAGCGGAGGGAGTATCTATGTAGTGTAAAGAGTCATTAAAGGAAGAACTTCATGAGATGCATTCATTTTCGCCAGTCTATGTATATGACTGCGAAGCAAAGGAGACGATTGCAGAAAACCATTTACAGTTCATGAACACTATTCAGATTTCAGAAAGGTACAAGCTTAATCCACTGATGAATTTCTTAGAGAAACAGCCTATGAAGTGTCTGTTAAAGTTACTTCAAAGCAACCAATGCAACTTCATGTAGCATAACAAAGAAGCAAGATAAGAGGGAACTAATTGGCGAATATCTGACTAGCAATATGAAAACCTACAACTTCAATAGCAAGTTTCAACACTTCAATCTTGATTCTATCAAGCAACCAATGCAACTTCACATAGCAGAACCAGAGATGCAAGATGAGTAACGAGGGGATATCTGACTAACAATTCAAGAGCCTACAACTTCAACGACAGTTTTATTCCACAAGATCGGTTGAATAAGCTATGTTTGTAAGCATAAAAGCATTTACAGCTTCACAACTTCACTGCATCTCTTACACATTCATCACATACAAAGCGCCTTATTAGAGATCTAAAGGTTTCCGATACATGTAAGAAGGCTGTCTCATCACTAACACAAAACATGGGAACGCCACAGGATCACAGAAACAGCTATGGGAGTCTATCAACATAAATTTTCCACAGCCCCTTTTGCAAACTGAGAGACCCAAATCGTAATCCTAATGGTTGCTCCAACCTAAAATCACAATCAATTCTATTTCCACGCAACACGAAATCCAATTATTAAAAAAAGTTAAACTCGAATCATGTCTCTCTTCAACTTCCTTTCACTACGAGAATTAAGCTCGAATTTGATTACTCTACCATCAAACAAGTCAGTATTTTAAATTTTCTCCACCTTGAACAAAGCACGAAACCTAGAAAAAAAACTTGACTGAATTAATCGAAATTGATAGAGAAAAGTTACCTGAGAAATTAACCACGCACGTTCCATGCGTTGCGAGAAACTAGAGCTCCCATAGGATTCCACCATTGAAGCTCTGACACCAACCCTCCTCGGCATAGCAAATACAGCTTTTTTCGACGGCACAGCAAATTTTACCGAATATAAATTCATCGGTCCATAACAATAACAGCTATAACTAGACATTTTTTCAAAGTTTCCCCAATTTTTCTGCCCAAATAATACCAAACTACGATTGCAAAAGAAATTACGGATGCTAAGTTTCTTTTGTAATTAAAAGGTGAATTTATTGTGGCGCAAAACTGTTACGTTGAAACTTCAGTCGACTCACGAAGAGGTTGAGAAGGCAACTTCTACCAGCCGCCAAATTGGGCCTTAAGGGCCGGTTAAAATGGGCCTCAATTTTATTGATTTTGTCAACTCATGGGCCAGGCCTGTCGCTTTATACGTAAAATATTTCTATTTGAATAGAAATTCACAATTTTAAAAGAATAATTTTACAATTTTAATTTTAGATACCAATTTATAAATTTGTTTAACAATTCGAAATTTTTTAGTCAAATTGATTTTGCTAATTAGGTTTGATTTTGGCCAATTTGTTTTCTCAATTCTAGTTAATAACTGTGGTAAATTTAGTCATCTCCAAATTTTAAATATACTCCCTCCGCCCTAAGTTACTTGAGTCGTATTCCTTATTGGGTTGTTCCAAGTTACTTGAGTAATTTCTCTTTTTGGCTAAATACAATATATCTAATCACACCTACTTTATTCTTTCTTTTAGTTTACTCTCTCTTCTTTCTCTTATTTTATTCCCCTTCTACTTTATTTAATTTACTAAACACAACTTTCTTAAATTTCATGCCAAAAAGAACCGCTTCAAGTAATATGGGACGGGGGAGTATTAAACTTTTAAAAACACGTTGCATTAGTTCATGAACAATTTTTAACGTCTAAAGAAGACTTTAGGGCACCCACAATGGGGGGCCCGATGGCACGCCCTATGCGTGCCATCGTCCTCGGGCGCGGACGATGCCTCCACTGTGGGTGCTCGCCATAGGGCGAACCCTATGCCCACGCCCTAAGCTTCGGGTGCGGAAGAAGCGCGGGCGATGGCCTATCGTCCGCGGCATCGGGCACCATTCTGGGCTCGGCGGACGATGGCAAGCGTTTTTGAATTTTTTTTTTCTTCGAATTTTATCTATTTAAACCTCGTTTCTCATTCACTTGTTCATACGAACATCTCGCCTCTCTCATTTCTCTCATCTCTCACATTTCTACCTCTCTCACATACCAAAATGAACCACGACGACGACACTAGTTCTAGTTCCTCGGAGTCAGGTAGTCCGACCTCGGAAGCCTTAGATGCAGCCGTTGAAGAGGCCATGGCAGAATGCTTAGTCGAAATACAGCGCGAGGAGGCGGCGGAGCAGATCCACAGGCCTATTCGACATCGGACGGTTGTCCGACGCAACCACGCGCCAGCTCACCAACGTCTGATTGCAGACTATTTTGCCGAGCAACCACGGTGGGGACCGACCGTCTTCCGCCGCCGGTTTAGAATGCCGCGTTACCTTTTTCTCAACATTGTCCGGACTTTTTCGTCACGTGATGAATATATGACGTATCGGGAAGATGGCGTCGGTACACCCGGCCTTACACCGTTGCAAAAGTGCACGGCTGCACTCAGTCAGTTGGCCTACTGCACCACAGTGGACATTTTCGACGAGTACCTCCACGTCGGGGAGACAACTGGCCGGAAGTGCCTAAAGAGATTTTGTAGGGGAGTTGTGGAGGCCTACGACGACACATATTTGCGCAAGCCGACTGCCGTTGATTGCCAGGGCCTGATGAAGATGCACGAGACGGCGCACGGCTTTCCTAGGATGCTAGGGAGCATCGACTGTATGCACTGGGAGTGGAAGAATTGTCCGACGGCGTGGAGAGGCCAATTCACTAGTGGATACAAGGGCAGCCACCCGACGATGATCCTCGAAGCCGTCGCTGACCATCGGATCTGGATCTGGCATGCTTACTTCAGCGTGGCCGGGTCGAACAATGACATTAACGTCCTCAACTCATCTACCCTCTTCACCGAGCAATGCAATGGCAACGGCCCGGCCATCGAGTTCATTGCCAACAGGCGCCAATACCACATGGGGTACTACTTGGCCGATGGCATATACGCATGGTGGCCTGTTTTTGTGAAGACGACCAGCTGCCCAATTGGTGAGAAGAGGGTTTTATTTGCGCAAAAGCAGGAAGCGGCGCGGAAGGATGTCGAGCGGGCATTTGGTGTGCTCCAAGCACAGTGGGCAATTGTGAAAGGGCCGGCTCGTCTCTGGTTCAAGGAAGTCATCGCCGATGTCATGTATGCGTGCATAATCATGCACAACAGGATAGTCAAGCATGAAGGTGGGGCCATCACCGACTGGAACGATGATGAAGGTGCATCTAGCTTGTCCAGCACGGCGACCGAGCCCCCCGCTAGAGGATTACCGACGGGCTTCAATGAGGTTCTATCTAGACAGGCCTCAATGCGACCATGCCCAGCTCATGAACGACATGATTGAAGAAGTGTGGGTCTGTAACCGCCGTCGCTGAGTTTGCGTATTTTTTTAATTCGTATTGTAATGTATTAATTTTTATAAATGAAATGAAGTTTTTTCCCAATTTTTGTAGTTATTTAAATATTCAAATAAAAGAAAATGCATAGGGGGCGCCTTAGGGGCCACACTGCAGGTAGGGGGATAAAAATGATGATGTGGCGGTGCATAGGGCACCCCATTGCTAATGCTCTTAGCTTTTAGACATGGAAAGGAACTAACACAAAATAGGATTTAATTTCAACAAATAAAAAAACAAAAAAGAATAGAATGCAGTGATCTTCTAAAAACCACAAATAATTACAAAAAAAAAAGAAAAATCAAAATATATTGAAGTCTCAACTTTATTGCAAAATAAATTGAAATCGCAATTATTATTTTTTTTAAAAAAAGGTTCAAATCTATCAATATATAAAGGGAGAGTTTTTTGGGATGCCACGTGGCACAGTTTTGGCGGGAAAATTGTTCATTGGTTGAAATGTATTCATTAAATAAATAATTAATTGAAAAAAGAAAAATAAACTATTAGTCAATATGGCTGTCCAATGAGATTATAGCGTTTCTGAGAAGTTTAAACCTCTATAAAATTAACATTTACAAGTTCCATGAATTACACAGAAAACAACAAAAGAGCATTAACTCAGAAACCAAATCAATACTTGAATCAACCAAGAAATCTGTCGGAGCACACCACCACTGAAGCCAACAGAGCAGGTGCAGGCGGGAGGAACGACGGCTAAGCTGTGCGGAAGGAACTGGCGAGGCAAGAGGCACGGCGAAGAGGTTGTGAAGAATGATCGCCGGCGAGAGTCGCCCGGCGACGCCATGGCCGGATAAGAATAGAGCCAAGAGAAAGGGGGAGATGGATGAATTGGGAGTTCAACCACTGTGAACAGCTCGCGACGGTCCGACATCAGTAGCGGTGGTGGATCGGTGACGAGAGGGAGGTGACGACAGCTCTTATTGTCGGCGAACTGAATGGGCGATGAGTTAGAGGGTGTGATGTTTAGAGGGTCTTCGATTTGGGGAGAGAAGAAAGCATGGGAGAGAGATACCGAAGAAAGAGAAGATCGGTTGACGGGGGAGGAGCTGAACCGTATTTATTTATATGTATATTATGTTTAGTTTGTAGGATGGATATTGGGGGGGGGGGGGGATTTAAGAGTTTAAGTTTTGTAGATTTAAATTTAAGCTTTTAAGTAATATATCACATATCTATATTAATTGGATATGTGTAATTTAAATAGACAAATAAAAAAAGACTTAAAACATTATTGATTGCTTTCTATTCCTTTATTTTCACTTGTTCCGCGTTATTCTAATTTGTTGATAAATTACATGAATTAAAAACTTCAATTATACTCCTACATTTTATATTTAAAAACATTATTATGAGATTTTAAATTTTAATAAAATTGCATCCTATTGGTTCACAATAAGATGAAAAAAACACTAACGTACGAGTTATGACATTAATTTATAAATTTAAATCATCATCCAAATAGAAATTTTGATAAATTGAATAATGTTTTTTTATCTTGAAAAATACATTACAAAAATCTGCAGTATCTTTGCATTCGGTAAAATCTATCAAAAAAATAAGTATTTAGTGACAAATTAAAAAATATTGGAAGAGTATTAACATGCTGAGACCATATAAAACTGGAGTATCATTTTCCTTCTTAAAGGTTGTAACGCCCGCCTTTTTCTAATCTTTTTGGGATATTTTTTTTTCTTTCCTTCAATATCTGCATCTTCCCTAAAATCTCTCCAACCACCAAATCCTTCAATATCTATCAGTTTTGCCTATAAATATCCCACGATCTTCACCCTCCTTCCAAATTTTGGGAAAAACAAAAGAGAAACCGAGAAATATAGAGCGGTAGCCTTCAAACATATTCATCAACTCCTATAGTAAAACTCACCCAAATCAGCTCGCACGAACGACAGCCGCAGGCTGATGGATGAAACTCCGAGAGTGCAGCGGCGGCGACCCCGGCTGTGGCGACAGGCTATCGGCAACAGCCGATGCGATTCATGGCGGCGCTGCAGTGCGGGATAGAAGGAGAACGGCGGTGCTGGCGGAGTTTCGCGAGCAGGCAGAGGCGCGATGGAGCTTGGCCACGATGGCATCGTCCCTGGACCATGGTGATTATCGCGGCTGGAGAAGCGGCGAATAAGGAACAGACGACGGAGATGAGAGAGAGATGTAGAAGGGAGAAGAGACCGATTTTGTGGATTTGAAAGAGGGAGAAAAGATTAGAAATTTCAATCACATTCTGGAATCTCACGTATGGTGAGAAAAGATGATGCTTTGCCCTTTTGTTATTTTTTTTATTTTTAGCCAAATGATTTAATTTAAAGTTTTGGGCCTATGGTTTTAACAAAGGAGATTGGGTTGGAGTTAATTTGAGCCCGGGCCAAACTAATTAAATGGAAGATTTGGGCCGGAGCATTTTAAATCAATGGGTGACTTCACGCACGCTTCCTGAGAATGGAACGGAAAGACAAAGTTGACGATTAAGAGAACGAGATGGACTTCCGAACTAAAGTGTTTCAAGAGCTTTCATTTTAATATATATCGATTTGAGCATCATGTTATGTGGGATTGATTTATTATATTTATTCCAATGATGAGGCGAGATATGTGATCAAAGTGAAAGTGTTGTTGCACATGTTATGTGGTGCTATGTGTTGATTTATTAAGTGATATTAAAATTGCTTGGCTTTGTTGATGTGATGTGAATTGATGCTCGACCTTGATAGAAATGTGATTTGTGTTTCAAATACGTTTTTGAGGAAAATAAAGTCTGCAAAGGGAATGTCATGCCGTGTTTTTATTTTGAGAAATGCCTATATGTTTGTTTAGCAAGGGAGTTGTCCCTACTAAACCTATTGAAATCGAATTCGGGTTTGTCTAGGGAGTGAGTCTCTATTCAAGCTAGTGTTCACAAAGGGGATCGTGCGCTATCTTTCGAGTTGGCCGGTCCGGTGATCGAGAATGCGACCACATTCTCGTTTCACATTATGATGTTGATGTTGATGATTGCTTAGTGGGGAGTGAGTCCCTGCTATGAGTTTAATCGAATTTGGGTCCCAGCAAGGGTGCGTCCCTACTCGAACTAGTGTACACGATGAGGACCGTGAGTCATCGAACGGGTTGGCCGATTTTCATGCTCGTGGAAAGTGGCCCCCTTACACGGCACCCTAAAGAACAGATATGACAATTTCTTTAATAATTCAAGGAGAAATGGTTGTGTTTTGAAATGATGAGAAAAAATGATTTGAGGATGAGTTGAGAGTTTGTGTTTGAGATATTTTTAGTGTCTCGGGCCTTTTCAAGTTAAAACCCCGAGGTCACTCAACGGTGGCATAATATAATTGTTTTTATAAAATTATTTTGGCATTTATCCATTGAGTGCATCAAGTACTCAGCCCTGCATATGTTTTCCCTATGTGCAGGTCGAGCGGTGACGAGTGTGGTGGGTGTTGAGCAAGACCGTTGAAGAAATTTAAGTGTGTAGAATGTGTCATGTCTTCACACATGGCATATTCATTCTCTCAAATGCTTCCGCTAAGTAGTTGTCATTCTTTTGAGTTCTTGTATCACTGAGATAATATTCATTTTGAGTTGTTGATTGTTGAGATACTCTTATTTTATTCGAGTTATTCCCATTTGTTTCGAGTTATGGTCGATTTGTGTTGTTTTCCCCTTTCTTCTCCGCTTCTTTAATCCTCCCCTAGTCGCGATCAACCGCGTTTTCTATCCTTAGAAAATGCGGGGGTGACAAAGGTGGAGCCCGCGCACGCCTCTATTTTTTTTTTCTTTTCTTTTTTTATAAATTGTACACATGTCCGATTAATATCCCTTCTAACTTTCAATTATATGAATAAAATTGAGTGGTCATAATAGACATTTGTTATTACATATTTTTCAAATTAGAATGATTTTCAATTTTGGCAATTTACTTTAAACTGATATTTGGATTTTATGAAACCAGTATAAATGTACTCCACTTTATTGCGTATCATTATAATTGAGCGTTTATTTTTTTGTGTTTTTGCAATAGTGATATTACTGATAAAAATATTAAAAATTACTCCCTCTGTCCCGCTTAAGATGACACATTTCCTTTTTCTTGAAACTTTTTCTCTCCAATTAAATTATTCATCTTTCTTTCTCTCTCTATTTTAATACTTACACCCACATTTTCTCACTCCAATTTAACACTTTAACAAATAACTCCTAAAATCCCGTGTCGGCCAAGAAATGTGTCATCTTAGTCGGGACGAAGGGAGTACTATTATGTATTGTATTTGGACCGTCTCCCATAGTTGATAAATTATTACTACGCAATAGTTTCACACTATAGCTCTTTTCGTGTAGAGAGCCTATTACTACAATTTAAATTCAAACTATAAAAATAAGACCAAAAACTTTTAGGGCGTGTTCACTATAGGAGGTTTCCATTTCTAACATTTGGAAGAATTAAATTTTCCAATAATTGAACCATAATTAGCCACATATATAATTCTTTTCCCCATTGTTAGTATCCTAGAATTGGCCAAGAATTGACCCAAATATTACCCAAAATAAAGACTTTGAACCAATAGAATTATGGATTGATAAATTTATCCCTCAAAGTGGAAAGGGGAAAATGTGAAAATGTGGAAAAGTAGGGCAAATGTATAAAACCAAGTCCATTTCTTTGTGCATTTTTCAATGTACAAACAAATCTTACATAAAAGTCAAGATTTCAATTCTTCCTCAATTGGCATGAATAGTGCGGACCCCACCTCAATTGTAAGGACCCCAACAATTAATTAGTGGAAGGTAAACACCATAATTCCCCAATTGGATCGAGAATTGACTAATTCTTACATAGTGAACATGCCCTTATAGATTTGGAATAATACCAAAATATCATTTTAGAATATTGAAACATACAGTATCTTATAATAATATAATGCAATCTTCAAATAAGTTTGTTTGAATAACTATCTATTGATTAAAAATACTAATTCAAGCCTCTTCTCCAAAAGAATACCTTTAGCAGGAAAACTTTTTTAAAAAAGTGTGCAGTTTGACTGATTTATATTACTCTCTTTGTCCCTTTTTAGTATCCTATTTGAGTTTGGCACAAGTTTTAAAAAATGTAAAGGAAATTTGGTGAAAAAAGACAGTGTAATGTGGAACCTACTTTTATGTATATTAGTTTAATAATAAAATGTGAGTGAATAAAAGTTAGTGGAATGTGAGTCCTATTACCATTTATGGAATAATGCTACCGGGACTCCTAAATTGAGACACCAAAAAATGGTAAATCGGGACTCCTCAATGGGACGGAGGGAGTACAAGATATTAGCCCGTGGTTATTGGAAAGCAATGTTACAACAACTCACAAAAATAAAAATTATTTTTTACGTATTTGGTTAATAGATTCAAACGCGAATCAATCAGTAATTCTTGAGCATTTTGCCATGCATAATTTCATTCTTCAAAGTGCTAAAGAAGCTACGAAATATTGCAATGCCGATTTTCAGTCTTTAAGGTGCATAAGAAGTTAATAAATATTGTATTTCTGATTTTCAGTCTTGAGTGTTGTTTTGTTTTAAGTTTTTGTTCCTATTTATGAATATCAATGTTTATTTTAATCAAAATTAAACTGTTTATTTATTAAAATTATATGATTTTTTCATCTTTATCCTTAGTAGAATAGTATATATTATTCTAACTATGCCATAAGCTTTGATCCTTAGTCACATATCTTCTCTTTGTGTTTATAGTGTTATGACTACTTATATAATTAACACATATTCTTAAATATGAACTTCATTATATTCTTTTTATCCTTTGTTTACTTACCTTAGAATTTATTATCATTATTTGAAAATTCTATGTCCCAATGGTGATAACACTAGTAAATCAAGAATTGGAAGAGGTCTTAAAACCAAACAGCCCCTACCGGAACAGATCCTTGATTCACAACTCTAAGGCATCTCTTCTGCCGCAGCTGCCATTGCATAATCAGGAATTCTCAATTTTGTATAGTTTTTTTTTCACGAAAAAATAGTTATGGACAAGGGGAAATCAGTGATGGGTTCGGGCCGGCGATGGGCCGTCGGATTCACGGACAATTCGGCGTCCTCGTCGTCACGTGATATTCCGGATCCACCGGGCTTCACTCGGGCCTCCCAAGATCAGGTGTGTGCACCTTTGCAATCATCTACATGAACTACACCAAGTTAAATTATCAACTGTTTGAGCGCACACACTTAGTAGATATCGACGTTAGTGTTTGGTTTTCGGGGATTTAGTTTTGATGGATCTTTTTGGCGGGTTTTTGAGTGATGCGATTTACCTTTTTTTTGGGGGTTTAGGATGATTCAGCTGTGAGCAAGCAGAAGAAGGACGCTGAGCCAAATTGGAAAGCTCAGGTAAAATTTATGCGTTTTTAGGGATTTGATTTGGTTTCGATTGCAAATTTTATGAAGCGAGGAATTAGTATGGATTTGGTTGTAACTGAGATCGAGCTTTTTGTTGATTGATACTGTTGCTTATGATTGTTCTTAATCATGAACCAATTGGGGGTGTAAAAGTTTGAGTTCTTTTTTATGTTGGGGTTTGGATCGAATTGCTTGAATCTTTTGATCTATTACTAGGTTTACTCTGTATTTGACTTTGTCTAAAATGCTTTTGATCCTGAATGTCTGATATTATCGTGTAATCGACTACTTCTGTAGAAAGCTATGTGAAGATTAAGTTTAAAAATGTTATTTGGTGATGTAAAGAATTCCAAATAGGAGTTATGATTTCTTAAGAGAGAAAACTGGATTGAAGTGAAGAAATCAAAGGGGAAGAATTTCCTAGTCTAATGTGAAGGAACTTGTCTGTAATAAAATTGCTACAGTTTGTAGGAGGAGAGGGAGTTCTTATCTTTACATGTTGGTCTTCGACATGTTGGTTTTCGACTGTAGCTTTAAGCTGCTGCTCTGTATAGTGTTGATGCCTTATTTCAGTGCTTTTGGCAGTGCAGTCTCTGAGTACTGAATGGTCTTTCTTGAGATTTGTTTAGTTTATACTGAGTACATCTTTACTCCTCTTTACTATACTGGTTGATTTGCATCTTCTTTTAAGATTTTGTGCTTTTGCTTTTCTACTATTTGGCTTTATTACCGCATCTTAGTTAGTTTTATTTCTAAAACTACTGAAAACATTCATTTGTATGTACAGAAAGCATGGGAGGTCGCACAAGCACCCTTTAAGAATTTGATGATGATGGGATTCATGATGTGGATGGCCGGAAGCACGGTTCATCTATTCAGCATTGGCATAACATTTTCAGCTCTTCTACAGCCAGTCAACGCACTTCGTGGGGTTGGAAAAAGTGAGTTACAACATACTCCCTCTGTTTCCTAAAAATAGGAACTTTTGACATGGCACGAGTTTTAATGCAAAATTGGTAAAGTAAGAGAGATAGAAAGAAAAAAGTGTGTTAATGGAAAAATGGGTCTTACTTCATTAGATAGAAAGAAATTTCCTAAATTGGAAAGTTTCTATTTTTAAGAAACGAACCAAAAAGAAAAGAGTTACTATTTTTAGGAAACTGAGGGAGTATTTAATTGTTGTGCATCACTGATTTTATTTCATATGCACTTAGTTTTTCCATTTTCTACATCAGTTGTTGCCTTTCTGTGATATATAGTGCACCAGTCACAAGAAGTCATATTTGTTGGCCTGCCTTCATTTTTGTGTATAATACACAGAACAGTGGTTGCTGCTATATTTAGGTGTTTCTATAGTTATGTTGTTGTTTTTATCTCTTAGTATGGCTTTGCAACCTATGCAGCTGCATTGGATGCTTATCGATTCTGACAGCTTGGTTTATCTATGAGTGAACTAGAACATGATGGCTTTTACCTTGAAACACTCTACATCACCCTAACCTTTTCAATTCTTACACCTTACTGACTTACGTATACTGTTGCTTTTGTAGTGTTTGAGCCATATAAGGACCACAAAGTCGACCTTCTAGCACCTAAGCTAGTATTCATCGCCCTTAATGTGGCAGCATTAGGGCTGGGCGTCTGGAAGGTTGGTTTTCGAGCTTCTTTAGAAGTCGTGACTCATTATAACTCCTCCCAATTGCATTTTGAAGTATTTGTGAGACCTCACCGAATTCTTTTCTTTGTTGACAGCTTAACACACTCGGTCTTCTTCCAACTCATTTATCGGATTGGGTTTCATCCCTGCCCCCACCACAGGTTTGTTGAGCATACTAACAATTAGTTTTGTCCGAATATAAACTCAATGAATAATATAATCTTGACTCTTTATTTCACGACTCTAAATGAGTTCCACAAATAGTGTCATCGCTCTATGATATTCTCTGATGAGTCCCAATTTGGATGTTCAGGAGGTTGAGTATTCTGGCGGAGGTATCCCGTTTTAATAGCTTCTCCTCCGGTCAAAAATAGGGTTGGACGAGAGGCGTTTTGATTGAAGGGCATGATCTGAGGTGTAGGTAAAATGCTGTATTGCTGTCTCTCATCCCATGGATGCAGCTATAGAATGTCAACTTGGAACTTGGATTTTGCAGTCTGAAAAATAACTAGAAGATTTCAGTTATTCTGGGAGGAACTCTAGCATCGCTTTTTGATTTTTAATCTTGGATGATGTAACATAACTTCATTTTTAGTTTTATTTAATTTTATTTTACCACTTTTTAGTGAACTTGATACTGTTGTTAAAAATGAAAATCATCTTATTTTACCAGTTTTTACTTTAGAAATGCTAAACGATGACACATATTGGTGTCAAGCTCTCAATTTTATAGTATTCAGAATTTGATTAGAGACATTAATTATTCTATCACTGCGCCAACACAAACAAATACTATTAATATATTCGTATAATGTAGTAGTATTACTAAAATAATGATGACAAAAGTATGGATTGTGGTGGATCTCACACACATGACACATCTGAGGAACACCATCATATACTCTTCTTATTAAAATGCAATTGTGTGTCTTATCCATTCAATACTACGCGAATAAAGCCTTGTACTACAAAATATATATATAAAGATACCAACTATAATACCATAATTAATTATTAAAGTGCACAAAACAAATGGGCAGCATTGCTGCATTAGCATCCTCAAAAATAAGCATTAGCTCCCAACACTCCAAAAGCTCCCTTCTTTATTTTTTACTGACCATCATAATTTGTCACGTTGGAATGGACCCAAAGTCTAGCTCATCCAATTGTAATAGTAAATCCATATCAAAACTGACCAACTAAAAATTAAAATTAATAAAAAGTGATATTTCATTTCGTTGTATTGATTGGAAAAAATCAATGTTTTAAAAACCGGACCGGACCGGCCGGTTCGACCGGTTCAACCGCGAAACGGTAGATGGTCCGGTCCGGTTAGCACTATAAAACCAGTGACATGTTCAACCGCCATGAACCGTCGAAACCGGCCGGTCGGACCGGTCTGGCCGGGAACCGGAAACCGGTTGAAATGCTTTTCAAAATTTTATTCTAAAATTGGTCTGGCCGGGAACCGGAAACCGGTTGAAATGCTTTTCAAAATTTTATTCTAAAATTTTGGCCTTGATAGGGGTCGAACTCAAGACCTCCCGGTGAACTTACCAACAATTCTACCACCACACCACAAGGACTTCTTGGTAGTAATATGAACATAAATTATTTTCATATGTTAAACACGAAATATTTATCTATATAAACTAATAATCCGTGTTTAATACGTATATATGTATATTAAGAATATGTGATTAATTATATTAAAAGTTTACTACTATTTGATTATGTACTAGGAGTATTTACTAAATATATATTTTTAATTTATGTTTATTCATATATCTTTGTGTATAATATTATTTTGCCGCATTACTTTTTGAAAATAATACTATGAACTTATTTATTTTTATACATAAATATTAATTTTTTATTTACAATAACTTACTACTAGTATAATTTATATATTTAATTATATTTGTTGATAAAAAATTAATAAAATTCTATCATTCACTAAAAATATATTCTTTTTAATTTTATATTCTTTTAAGATAATTCATTTTAATTTTATATATTCTTTTAAGAAATTGTTAATTTTAATATATTTCTTATATTTTAATTATACTTTTACAATCACTAATGTTTTATAATATAGGATTTTATAATTATACAGAGTTTAATACTAGTTTTTAATATTGCGTATTATAATTTATTATTGTATTTAAACTTAACGTCATTAAATATTCTAATATAGTACTAGTACAAGACTTGTTTTCTATAATAATACTATTAAATGTATAATACAATAATATTTATTGATAAAACATTTGATTAAATTTTATTATTTACTACTAAATAAATATATATATATATATATATATAAACAGTATTTCGGTTCAACTAATGGTTCGACCAGTGAACCGGTTGAACCAGTAAACCAATAATGACGTCGATTCGCTTGTTGGTCCGGTTTTTAAAACATTGGAAAAAATAGAGTGCACCCTACTGTGATTTTGGTATGTGACCTATTTTGGAAAAAATAGAGTGCACCCAAATCGTCAATCGCTGGCTTATCATCTCATGATCAAAGTTTTCAACGGCTGTGATCTATCGATCAGAATGGTCTGTCCCACAGCAGAAATATTGAGTCGGTCTCTGCAAACTAGAAAGCGACCCCATTCTCTCCTCCTCCATCTCCGCTCCTTTTTGCCACTGAGGTGGATTCAGCTCTTGATAAATTATATAGTACTAGTATAAAAATTTAATCTTTAATATACCCAGCCTTTTCTTCTATTGTTTTACCAGCTAATCAGATCAACCCTAGTTTTTTAATTTTGGTGTTGATTCATTGTTCCCCTATTTATCTGAATCTTGATTTGCTATTTTTGTTTAAGTTTTTTTTTCGTCCCCTGTTCCTATCTATTAAAGATTATTTCTTGAATAAAGATTCAATTTTTATTGATTATGTCATCAAGAAACTCTCTCTTCACAATCCCTAGACCATGCGAGCATCTAGTGGATTACAAGATGAAGCACGGATTAAAGGGTTACAATTCGATCCAGGATTTGTTAAGGTTCAGCCCCTGTGGTAGAATAACGATTGATAAATCACAGCCCAGATGCAGTTCCTGCTCTGGCAGCTGCTGTGGCAGATTGTTTATGTGTTTGATCTGCTCCTCAGTTACATGCTGCATAAATCAAGAATCAAATCATGCCCTTTTGCACAGTGAATCTGTTTGTGGTCATGAGATTGGTGTTGATATGGAGAGGGCTGAGCTCTACTGCTCCGTGTGCTGTGATCAGGTCTATGATCTTGAATTTGATAGAGTTGTGATGTGCAAGAAAATGTTGGGGTTGGTTAGAAATGGGGATAATGGGGTTGTGGAGAGTGGTCAGCTGAGGCTGAGCAAGAGGAGGAGGTTGGATTTTGGGGCTGATTTGGGGTCGGAGAGTGTGAAGAGGTCGGTGTTGGTGAGTAAGCAGAGGTCGAAATCGTGCCTCCCGTTGGGGTTGAGGGGGTTGAACAATCTTGGGAATACTTGCTTCATGAACTCTGTGTTGCAGGCATTGCTTCATGCACCCCCTTTTAGGAATTACTTTCTCAGTGATAGGCATAACCATGAGAGGTGTACGAAGACCTCTGCTGATAGGCTGTGTTTGCCTTGTGATGTGGATGTCATCTTTGATGCTGTTTTCTCGGGTGATCGGACGCCTTACAGTCCTGCTAAGTTTCTTTACAGGTTAGGCAATGTTGATGGATCGTTTTTTTCGTGCTTTTTGGCAGTTCTTGGTTGGTGGTTGCATTCTGTGTTTATGGATGTTAATAGTGGGATCATATTTGGGATGAGTAAGTTTGAAAAAATGGTAGCTTTAACTTCATATATTTGGAAGGATCATATTTGGGATGAGTTCTTTTTGGGTTTTGATAGAGTTAAAACTATTGAAGTGCTATTTATATGCTTGTATTATCTGTATATGTGAGAAAAACTTCATATATTTGGAAGGGATCTAATGGTTTTTGAGACATTCTGAATGAAGAACAATGTTGTTAATTGAGGTTGTGTTCATCATTTTCAGCTGGTGGCAGCACTCAGAGAATCTTGCTAGCTATGAGCAGCAAGACGCTCACGAGTTCTTTATCTCGATGCTAGATAGGATCCACGACAAGTTGGGGAAATCTAGTCTTGAAAATAAAGGTAAATTGAGCTCCAAGATTTTGCATTTCCTATTTTTGCAGATTGCAATTTTGTTGAAAGATATTAGATTACATTATTCTTTGCTTGTTATGAAAAAAAAAGTCTCATGCTAAGCCGAATGAATAGATTCCATCAAACTTGTATAGATATTTATGCATAGAGTCTGCACTACAGAATGTTGAAAAGATTCAATCATTTGTTTTTTTCTGTTTCGCTGATTGTAAAATCCAACATGTTTGAACAGGAAATGGGGACTGCCAGTGTATTGCTCACAGGGTATTCTCAGGGATTCTGAGATCCGATGTCACGTGCACATCATGTGGGTTCACGTCTTCGACCTATGATCCGTGCATGGACATCTCCCTCGACTTGAACACAGGCGCCTCCGCTGCAGCTGACTTCAGCAGCCGACCAAGTAAGCTGAATGAGACCTTAGCAGGCTGCTTCGACCTCTTCACGAGGCCGGAGAGGTTGGGACCAGACCAGAAACTCTACTGCGAGAACTGCCACGAGAAGCAGGATGCGCTAAAGCAGATGTCTCTGAAGAAGCTCCCGCTCGTCCTGTGCCTCCACATCAAGCGATTTGAGCATTCCCCAATCAGGAAAATGTCGAGGAAGATCGATCGGCATCTGCAGTTCCCATTCTCCTTGGACATGAGGCCTTATCTGTCCTCTTCTATAGTGAAGAAGAGATTCGGGAATAGGATGTTTTCTTTAGAGGGAGAGGAAGCAGATGTTTCTTCGACTGAGTTTGAGGTTTTTGCAGTGGTGACTCACACTGGGATGTTGGAATCTGGGCATTATGCGACGTATCTAAGGCTGAGAAACCAGTGGTATAAGTGTGATGATGCCTGGATCACAGAAGTTGATGAAGAAGTGGTTAGAACTTCACAGTGCTACTTGATGTTTTATGTGCAGAAGGTGTTTTACCACAGAGGGAGTGAAGATCTCGGGTGCCAGCACATGTCACCACTGGCAGACGCATTCGTCCCTATAGCTGGCTGTTGCTAGCCGGAGATGGGTTACGCAGCAGCTGAGTGTATTTTCTTGTTGGGTTTCTTTTCAGCCTCGGCATCACTGTAAACGACCCTTGCAATGCAACTATGTACAGATACTAACTGTTTAACATTTGACAGGAAGGGTTTTGGAATTATCTATGTCACCTCACATTTGAAAATAAAGATCAATATCAAGACAAGAAGCTATGATGATTATCAATAAAATGACAAATGTGACTTAGAATTGTTGTATACTCCCATCTCTTTGCAGTCACCATCATACAGTTTCTTGAATTTTCCTACAGCAACGAAGGTGTAAAAGAGAAATCAATAATGAGATACCTTATTATTGATCTCATACCTTAAAATAGCCTCATACTCTGCAATGACTTTGCCACGTGGATATATCGCCTAAAAGGCCACGGAGCTGATCGATCAGAATATTGAGATACTTGTTCTTCTCTGCAAGTTCCTATTCCAAATCAAGATATATAATGAATTGTACTCCTCTGTACCATGTTAATAGAGCCGTTTTCTACTTTGGGAAGTTTCAAGTTAATTGAGTCATTTCTATTTTGGACAAAAAGTAATTCTCCCTTTTACTTTATTCTCTTCATCTCTCTTACTTGATTCTCTCTTACTTTTTCCACCATCCATTTAACACTCTATTCTTAAACTTTGTGCCGAAAAAAATGTATCTATTAATAAGGAACGGAGGGAGTATGTTTCAAGTAATAAACACATTGCAAACATTAAAAAAAACATATGATTTGCAAGTGAATAAAAGGAAAACAATCTATTAGCTGGTCTCTTGATCAGGTCTTCTACAACTTCATAAGCCATAGAACAAGTATTGCCAAGTAGAATACTAGGAATGCCATATCAATGAGCATTGAGCAGCAACAGATTGATCAACATTTCATTTAGGTATAAAAGCATAACCAAAATACAAAAGATTTATGCATTCAGTTCCTCTTAATTGTAAATCTTCACATAATAAAGTATTCACTAGAAAACTCAACCAACGACTCTACTACGCGTATGTTATCACACTGAAAGTAATACAGAGTAGTACCGTTCTTAAGATAAGCTCGGATGCTGATCCTGAAGTGCTTGTCAAAACTGATTCGGATTATTTAACCTGTTTTAGTTGAACAGAAAAAAAGGCACTCAAAATCAAATTCACCTCACAGTGTAACTTAACATCAAGAATATAAAGACCAGACACTAAAAATCACCTCAAACTGTATCACTATCACACAATTAAAATATGCAGCTCAACAGGAGTTCCATTAATAAATGATAAATCCATCAAAGTAAATTTTACTAGTAGATTAGAGCAACAATAAATTTATAAGCTTGATGCAATTAATAACTCACAGAAATCATTGCCACAACCTACAGGCTACATCCAATCAAAATGCAGTATTCAGAGTGCAACAACTTGAATCATCAAACATCCATAGATAATTAGATTAATCGGCATCAGCCTTGCAATACGTGGAACATCCAAAACCAGTAATGCAGAATTACAAGTTTTAGGTCAATTGCAATTTAACATTATTTATCCTCAATAATTGACAAAAATAGAAAATACCAGATAGAAATTACACCTTGTGCGCATTGGAAATAGCGAGGAGGACTGAACGTAGAGACGCGACGGAGGCCTTTTTATAGTGCAGCCGAGCTTGGTCGATGGCGCCTCCGCCGATCTCGAAGCTATCGCGATGCTGAGAGGCGGAGGAAGACGCAGGAGAGACGTCGTTAGTGATGATAGCGGAGGAGGAGGTGCTTTTGGCCTTTAATTTTCTTTTACCTAACTATTCTTTTTTTTCCTTCTACGCATTATTCTCATAAATAAAAAATTGTGCAATTCAAATTAAGAAAGTAGAATATTTTGAACAAGAATAAATAACTAATGCACTCAAGTTTTAAATTGATTATCAATATTTGTCTGTCCAAAAAATTTTAGTCTTATATTAAATGTGATATTTTCTGGTACTAAATAAGAGTATTTTAATAAGATTAACTTAATTATTTGAAATTAAAAATTAAAAGAAGAATGTCGTTTTTTTAAAAAATTTAAGGAGCCATTTGCCCATTTGTTCCTGAACTAATTTGCTGATTTTTTTCACTTTTCCCCATATTATCAGTGTATAATACGGTGGAGAAAGGGACTTATAAAATAAAAATAAAAAAAGAAAAACATCAGTATACAGCAATCAATATTTGGACAGCCTACAAGAGCGAATTTTGATAGCATGTTACAAGATGAAGACTAGATAGAGAAACAGGCTATTAGCAATTAGCATCACTGTATTTCCACAAAATAAGGAAACATGAGATGAAGACTCACACAAGTTTCAAATTTCATGATTCTAGAATGGTGGATGGTCCAGCTGAACCGAAACATGTCACACTTAAGAGTCCAGCATCTGTGATGATCACTGAGCCAATTTCTTCAAGTTCTGCAACGTTTTCTGCTTGATCCATTGTCTATCGTATGGAAGATATGCCTGAATTGAGTGATCGTAGCTGCAAAAGCATGATGATCAATTGACAGGTTAATGAAGTTGGGAATCTAACTCATACACGAGTGTTATGACTGCATAAGTTCATAAGAGAGTGAGCGAGACAGAGAGGTTTACACTAATGCACTCAAATCAGCAAGTCCATCGAAGAAATTGTACAAATCTGAGATATCATATGTGATATTTCTTATGGCTGGATTTAGATCCTTCAGTTTTCGTTCATACAGTCCACATATTCCTGCAGAAATTGTTAACTCATATAGACCTTTAGCATGGGATCTTGAAATGCACACGGACACCTATATCTGAACAATTAAACAATACTAGATCATACTGTAAAGACATTTAGTTCTCATTTTCTTTGCTTGATACAAATACCTCTCATCTTAAGAAAAAAGAAAAACACAAGCACAACTGCCATAAAACAAAACCAGAAAAGTTTGCATAGGCATCTTTTGTTCCCTCTGATTTTCTTTGAGCTAAATTAATCAGAAAACAGCAAATAAAACATTGCAATTTTGTACAATCTCAATCCTACAAAAGCACAAAGAATGAGCAGAGGTCATAATCATCAATGCATCTCATTTTTATCTATCCAACATTAATGCTTTGTAGAGTATTCTCCAAAAATATAACTTATAAAGCACAGCTAGCCTCTACCTTGGACACTATGAAATCTGTTGCACAACTTAAATCACGAAATGATACAATTCTAGCATTGTTTAGTACTACTCTGATGTAGGAAATGGGTGGCTGGATGGTTGCAAAATGAATAAACAAGTACGATTAAAGAACAAGATTTGTACCTAATGGTAAAAACCACACTCACTTATCACCAAAAAGATGTGGCCATTTTCTGTTTTGGATGGCATAAATTTAATGGTTTCCACTACTTCATCATTTACTGCAAGGAAGCTGAACAAACCTAGCATCTACTCGGGATACTTTTTACACACACGTTGATTTGCATACAGTCGAATCCAAAGAAAATGGCAGGCTTTGAACATTACTAACTCAATCATTATTTATGGAATGGGTCAACGAATTCAAATTCTGCAATCTGAACTCACCTACAAATGCCAATATCTGAACAGTAAAAAACATTCATAAGGTGTACATTTTTAAAGCATACCATCCATTGCTTGGCTGATCGACTCATAGTCCATGAACGTGCGGGATCCTCTGTGTTGGGATGTTTGCATCAGAATAATAGTATGCCTATTAGACTGCAAAGTGTATGACGCCAGAAATAAGTAAATAACAAGTGGCAATTTTATTCCTTCAAAAATGACACAAAATATAATTGCTCAGTGAGAATTCAGATATCCGCAAGCATAACACTAGAAATTAAGCTAAAGAAGCTACATATGATTGTATGAGAACAACACAATCAAATGCCTTCTAAACCAAAATATGTCTAAATAGGAAATTTCAAATAGTAGCAACTAAAATTACCTTTTTCGTAGTCTATAAAAGGAAAAAGAAAACTTTCAGAAACCACTCGAACAGCAGCAATACAACACAATAGTATTTAGAGATAGCAAAAAAGCAGGCGGGTGAGTAAAAACAAAAATAAAAACTCAGGGGAAAAAAAGGAAACAAACGAGAAAAAAAACTGGAATTCACAGGTAACCGACAAATACA
The DNA here is from genome assembly GCF_004379255.2 of Salvia splendens. Classification (NCBI taxonomy): domain Eukaryota; kingdom Viridiplantae; phylum Streptophyta; class Magnoliopsida; order Lamiales; family Lamiaceae; genus Salvia; species Salvia splendens. The sequence goes on from NC_056033.1 coordinate 14,418,921, forward strand.
CACCATGTGCTGTTTAAAATCACAGAAACACTACCAATGCCAATCCAAAATAAAGATAAACGAGTAAATTGATTTTAGAGTATTCTGTAGCGCCATAATCACGAAACCCTAACGATTAACGAACAAGAGAAAGAGTACATACATGAACGCATAATCATAAAATCGTGGGGCTGGTGTAAATGGAGTTAAAGAGGAAGAACATTACCATTTTGGAGGAGCGAAATGATACGGAATGAGAGAATTTCCGACGTCCGATATTAGTGTATGAGTGAAGAAGTCTACTCTAAAATTCACTGACTTTGATGATTCATTCATCCAAACTGTTTTTAATTTGGGTCGTTTACGAAAATTAGTCTATTTTCCGTCAATTTCTGATGTGATTGTATTTCTATAACAATTTCAATTTCTTTTTTTCCTTTTTATTTTCTACATTTTATATAAATAAATTACATATGTCATTTTTATTATCCTATAAAAATTAAAATACATAGTACTTGCTAACTTTTTCTTTTTAACGAAATACTTCAATCAATATTTCTTTTTACCTATTCCTGCTATGCATTCAAATATGTCTTATTGCAAAATATACTCCTTTCATCTCAATTAATTAAGTCGTATTCTTTTTCAAAATGTCTCTGAGTTATTTCTTTTTTTAATTAAAAATTAAAATATCTAATCATTTTTATATTATTTTCCTCTCATATTTTATTCTATTTTCAATTAATTTGTTCCACACAATTTCTTAATGTATGTATTAATTTTTTTTTACCTTAATTTAGTTGGAATACAGAAAGTATAATATTTTATGAAACAGAAGAAGATATACGCGGAATTTTAATTTAGGTCTCATTGTCTACACTATTTCAACTTTTTGTTCTTATACTGTGCTAATTATATGTTAACATACGTGATATTCCCAATATTTTTTTTGGAATAGGGAGGGTATATTTTATTATTTTTATATTAAAGCATTTATCACTCGTTAGCTAAACAAGACTCTTAATATTGGACACATAAAATATTAACTTTTGCTTTTATTTTTTATGTTTATTTCTTTTTTATATTATACTATTAATTTTGCATTGAAAAAATATTAACTTTTGATTTTATTTTTTATGTTTATTTCTTTTTTATATTATACTATTAATTTTGCATTGAAACTTGTGTTATATATATTACGTTATCAAGACAATTAATATTGGAAGAGTGGAAAAGTATTAGCTTTGTTTTATTTTTTCTACTTTTGACATGGGAGACTATATATTAATATTGGACGAATGGAAAAGGATTAACTTTGCTTTTATTTTTTCTATTTTTGACATGGGAAAGAAAATATGGGTGAACTTGAAGAAAATTTCATCTCAAGTATATTGCTTAAAATGGTTGATTAAATCTAATTAATTCACTAAAGTTGTAATCGTGCAACACAAGAAATTAAATTTGTATTCCACCCAAGTCTTGGCTTATGTTCGATCTGCTACTCCGTTGAATATTGATGGATTTTGTTTTAGTAAGAGGTTCCTTGATCATGTACTCTGGTGGTGGAGATGGTGGAGGAGGTGGCAGAGGCCATGGAGTAGCTTAACGCCATTCCTCATGACCACCTTGTGTTAGCCATTCTTTTCTGATCTCTATACCGAAATCACATTCTAGTTTTGAATTAATTCAACCATAACATTTATACTATAAAGTGGATATAGAATCACCAACCTCCATCCATGCTTATTAATTTGATGTAGGGTTGGATCCACTATTTGATGTTTCCCCTTAAGCTGCTATTGATGTTTATCCTCTCCTTGACCTCAAGCCTTCTATTTGATTCTTTTAATGGATAAAGAACCAATAACTTTTAATATGTATATATATCGTGAGGATATATTTATATCTATATATATATATATCACTGCCGAGAACATGCAAATATATTTTTGTGAATTATCTATTCATTTGCATGCATGAGGCCTTTTATAGACTAAGAAGTCTCCTCATGAAAGAAGGTGACGATTCATTTTAACTTTATAATGAATCAACCGACCCCTAATCAAAAGGACATGTTGATTGAAATTGCAGTTGTCTAATATCCAAAATAACTGTCATTCACCATTTTAATCAACACATATATACTACCTTAATGCTCACGGCAGATTCAACATATATTATATATATATATACATATATATATATATATATAAACATTACTTTGAAATATACTATATACTAATAAACATGAACTCTTTTCGTATTTATGTATTATTATATTTAATACAATAAATCCTTTCATATATATATATATATATACACATTCTTAATAGAGGTAAGAGAGGAGGGTTATCAATACACCCGATTCTAATTCTTTAATCGAAACCGATCCATCACGGTATCGTCTTTTATATTAGGATCCAACTTTAAGTATGAACTTGAACTTTAATATTAAACCAATCTTTACATAGGTCACATATAAGAATAAATATTCATACATTCTCCCACTTGACCTTTGTAGCTCTCAATGGTTTAATAACCTTTATGCGCACTTTACAACTAAGTTCATATATCCTTTAAATACCTATAAAGTTAGATTCAATTGGATCATGGCGGTCACACACTCATTTAGTCGACATGATTCCTTCCATGTATCACAAATCAATTCTAACTTTATATGAATAAACCTTTCATTGAGATGTACTTTAATTCTCAATACAACATATGCTATCTAAACAACCATACTGTATACAACTTTAATGATAACATATAAACAAGCAGAAACACAACTTTTATTGAATTCACAAGAGTGTTTACACAATACATGAGTCCACAACTAAAATAGCAAGGCTTTGTCTATAATACCCATACGTTCTACATGGCCAATAAACATACTGGGTGGTAGTCCTTTAGTTAACGGATCCGCTACCATCATATCCGTTCTTATGTGCTCAAAATACACCCTTTGTTTCTGCACTTCTTCTTTAACCGATAAGTATTTCAACTCCATGTGCTTAGCACCCTTCGAGTACTTATCGTTCTTTGAGAAGAAGACAGCTGCGGAATTATCACAATAAATTTTCAGCGGCTTGGCTATGGTGTCGACAATTCCAAGTCCCGAAACAAAGTTCCGCAGCCACAATCCGTGAACTGTGGCTTCAAAGCATGCCACAAACTCTGCCTCCATAGTAGAAGTAGCAATGACAGACTGCTTTCCACTTTTCCATGATATTGCTCCATCGGCTAAAAGGAACAAGTATCCAAATGTCGATTTTCTTGTATCAACGCATCCGGCATAATCTGAATCTGAATATCCAACCACCTCTAGATGATCGGATCTTCTATAGGTAAGCATGTGTTCTTTGGTGCCTTGCAAGTACCTGAGAACCTTCTTTGCAGCCTTCCAGTGGTCCATACCGGGATTACTTTGATAACGACCCAACATACCAACCGCGAAGGTGATATCTGGTCGTGTACATGTTTGAACATAGTTCAAACTCCCAACCACTGATGCATAGGGAATCTTTTCCATTTCCTTACGCTCCAATTCATTTTTCGGACATTGCATTAAGCTAAACTTGTCTCCCTTCTGAATTGGAGCAATTCCTGCGGAGCATTTATCCATTCTATATCTCTCTAAAACTTTATTGATATAGCCTTTCTGAGACAGACTTAACAATCCTTGTGATCTATCCCGGAATATCTCTATTCCGATCACATAAGATGCCTCACCCATATCCTTCATTTCGAAGTTTAAAGAGAGATACTTCTTTACATCATGTAGTAAACTCATGTCATTTGCGGCTAGCAAAATATCATCAACATATAGGACCAATATGATAAACTTACTCCCACTGATTTTAATGTAGATACATCTATCAACGATGATCTCTACAAAGCCATATGAAACAATGATATCATTAAACTTTATATACCATTGTCTGGAAGCTTGTTTGAGTCCATATATTGATTTTCTCAACTTACATACTAAGCCTTCTTGTCCTTCTATCATGAATCCTTCGGGTTGTTTCATGTATACTTCCTCTTCAAGTACTCCATTTAGGAAGGCCGTCTTTACATCCATTTGGTGAAGCTCCAAGTCATAATGAGCCACCAAAGCCAATACAACTCTTAAAGAATCCTTCTTTGAAACTGGAGAGAAGGTTTCTTTGTAGTCAATGCCATCCTTTTGAGTGAATCCTTTGGCAACAAGGCGAGCCTTGTACCTTTCAATGTTACCTTTCGAATCACGTTTTGTTTTAAAGATCCATTTACAACCAATGGCTTTAAAACCCGTAGGCAATTCTACTAAGTCCCAAACATTGTTATCTCTCATGGATTTCATCTCATCCTTTGTTGCATTTAACCAATTTTCAGAATTGTCACTTTCCATGGCTTGTTGGAATGAGATAGGATCTTTATCAATGCTCAAGTCACATTCACTTTCAACGGAATATACCACATAGTCATCCGATATGGCCGATCGTCGTTCCCTTACTGATCGCCTTAAAGGCTCTATTGGTTCATCATTCCGTTCTTGAACTATGACTGGTTCATCTTCAATTTCAACAGGTGGGTTATGCACTTCATGTTGTTCAACAGGAACAACAATCTTAGGTGCAACAAAAGGTGGATGAACAATCTTTTCTTGAACTTCATTGAAGTCCACTTTACGAGGTTCATCACTCCCACTAATTTCAATGAACCTAGCATTACCCGTCTCAACTATCCTCGTACTATGGTTAGGACAATAGAATGTATATCCTTTCGACTTATCTGGATAGCCAATGAAATATCCACTGACCGTCTTTAAATCCAGCTTCTTTTCATGCGGATTATACAACTTTACTTCTGCGGGGCAACCCCAAATACGTAAATGCCTTAAACTCGGTTTCCTTCCCGTCCACAGTTCGAAAGGTGTCTTTGGAACTGCCTTACTAGGAACCCGATTAAGCATATACGTTGCAGTCTTTAATGCATAAATCCACAACGAAAGAGGTAAATTACACCCACTTAACATGCATCTAACCATATCCAAAAGAGTACGATTCCGCCTTTCCGCTACACCATTTTGTTGCGGAGTACCGGGCATTGTATATTGTGCACAAATGCCCTTACTTTCGAGGTACTTTGCAAATGGACCCGGACATTGTCCAGATTCATTGAACTTTCCGTAGAATTCACCACCTCTATCTGATCTCACCACTTTAACTTTTCTATCTAGTTGTCTTTCTACTTCATCTATGAATATCTTTAAGACATTCACGGATTCAGCCTTTTCACGCAATAGATATATGTAACCATACCGTGAGAAATCATCAATAAAAGTGATAAAATAATTTCTACCATCCCACGAAGGTGCATCAAACGGACCACAAATATCAGTATGAATTAATTCAAGAAGTTGAGAACTTCTTGTGGCTTGTTTCTTTACTATGTGTTTAGTTTGCTTCCCCTTTATGCAATCTATACACATATCTAGATCACTAAAATCCAATTGAGGAAGAATATCATTCTTTACCAACCTCATCATCCTTTCCTTGGATATGTGACCTAGTCTTTGATGCCACAAGAAAGCCGAATTTTCACTTGACACACTACGTTTTATGCCTCTACTTTCAACATTAAACAATGATTCAGAAAACTTTGCATCAAGATTGAAACTGTAGAGTGAATCAAACAAAGTACCACTTCCATAGAAGTAATCATTTCTGTACAATGTAAATACACTATTTACAAACTTGATTTTAAATCCTAATCTATCCAACCTACTAACAGATACAAGATTTCTAGCACAATCTGGTACATAGAGACATTCCTTAAGATCTATATGACATCCCGTGTCCAAGATCAGTCTATAGGTCCCGACGCCTTTAATTTGTGCCTTCATCCTGTTCCCCATGAACAAGTATTGTTCACTTCCTTTTATAGGTTGGATCGTACTGAATCCCTGTTCAATGTGAGACACATGAGTAGTAGCACCAGAATCTAACCACCAAGTATTATTAGGCACTTCAATAAGATTTGACTCAAAGCAAACGAAACTATTATGTTTACCTTTCTTATCGAACCATGCCTTCCTTTTTGGACAATCCTTCTTGAAGTGTCCCGGTTCTCTACAGAAGAAACACTTCCTTTCCTTTTGGATCTTCTTTTCGGGGCCTTTAGGAAAAGAAGACTCTTTACGTTTATCCTTTTTACTTGCCTTTACCTTACTGGTGCTTGCTCCTCCATGACCCATTAGATTCACAACTTGGTCACCCATCTTCTTTAGTCTCCCTTCCTCTTGAACTAACATGGCCTTTAGTTCTTTAAGGTCCCATTTATCTTTTATGGTGTTATAATTCACCTGGAACTGGCCAAATTCAATAGGAAGAGAGTTTATGATGAATTGAACCAAGAACTGTTCATGAACCTCCATTCCTAAGGTCGTGAGCCTTGCTGCCAAGTTTGACATGTGTGTTACATGATCGTGAATCGGCTTAGACCAGTCAAACTTTCTTGTAGTGAGCTCACTCATTAGGCTCCCCACAATTGACTTGTCGGCCAATTCCGATTGTGAACACTCCTTTATCTTTTCAATAAATTCCCTTGCACTCTCTGTCTTAGGCATAGATGGCTTGAAACTTTCTGCCATCGTCATCCTCATAAGATTGAGACTTAGCCTGTTAGAGCGCTCCCAAGTCTCATATCGAGACTTATCCGTTTCGGAGCTTTCTTCCGTAATGGCTGCAGGCTCATCTTCCGTAAGTATGGCATGGTCAAGTGACATAACACCCAGTGAAAACCGGATCTGTTCTGACCATTCACCATAGTTCTGCCCATTGAACTTTACGACGGAGTTTGCAGATGCATATATATTAGATGAAGCTGCAACATTTATACATGCTTACAATTAGTGCTTTGAACTTTAAACACCGATTCAGATAACTGTAATACTTTAAATAACATGCATTCAAGTAACCTTTGGGCAATACTTAAAATACACATACTTTCAACGATGCTAAAAAAAATTTCTTTAATAATTAATCAAATCATACATATACCAAATAAGCATGTTGCCTTTGGGTATACATACTACATAAGACACAAGTAGACATGATTAATCCCTTTCGTAATATTAAATGTATACAATGATCCACCTTTGGGTGATCTCCAAGTATATAAATAATAATATAATTGATCAATCAAACTTTAATGTCATTTATAGCATCTCTTTAATCATGATCAATTAACTAACATTCATCATGCTCAATAATTAAATGCAATATAACAAGACCACTTTGGTGATTAACAAGTCATATATCATTTAAATATTGAAATCTTTAATGGGCAGAAAACATTATATTTGTTTTATCATTTCATAAAACAATACCCAACACATAAGCGGAAGCAAATTTAACCAAAATCGAAAATTAATACCATTTAAATTTCGATTTTGAAAAACACATAAATGGTGAATTAACCAAATCTAGATTGGCTTTGATACCAACTGTTAGCCATTCTTTTCTGATCTCTATACCGAAATCACATTCTAGTTTTGAATTAATTCAACCATAACATTTATACTATAAAGTGGATATAGAATCACCAACCTCCATCCATGCTTATTAATTTGATGTAGGGTTGGATCCACTATTTGATGTTTCCCCTTAAGCTGCTATTGATGTTTATCCTCTCCTTGACCTCAAGCCTTCTATTTGATTCTTTTAATGGATAAAGAACCAATAACTTTTAATATGTATATATATCGTGAGGATATATTTATATCTATATATATATATATCACTGCCGAGAACATGCAAATATATTTTTGTGAATTATCTATTCATTTGCATGCATGAGGCCTTTTATAGACTAAGAAGTCTCCTCATGAAAGAAGGTGACGATTCATTTTAACTTTATAATGAATCAACCGACCCCTAATCAAAAGGACATGTTGATTGAAATTGCAGTTGTCTAATATCCAAAATAACTGTCATTCACCATTTTAATCAACACATATATACTACCTTAATGCTCACGGCAGATTCAACATATATTATATATATATATACATATATATATATATAAACATTACTTTGAAATATACTATATACTAATAAACATGAACTCTTTTCGTATTTATGTATTATTATATTTAATACAATAAATCCTTTCATATATATATATATATATATACACATTCTTAATAGAGGTAAGAGAGGAGGGTTATCAATACACCCGATTCTAATTCTTTAATCGAAACCGATCCATCACGGTATCGTCTTTTATATTAGGATCCAACTTTAAGTATGAACTTGAACTTTAATATTAAACCAATCTTTACATAGGTCACATATAAGAATAAATATTCATACACCTTGATCGTATCTCGGTACTTTCTCACGTCCTTTCGGTTGCATGGCTCTGTTCGGCAGCATTATGATGCGTTTCAAGTATGTCATACTAAGGCATTCGCATTTCTCAACCATCATTATGTTAGAGTTTGTATACTATAAATCACCTTTCGAGTGATTGAATACTGTAAAATTCTATATGATATTTTCCAAATGAATAAAACAAATTATTTTTGTCATAATGTTGTTATGTTTTACATTTAATGGATGGTTATTGCATGTTTAAATGTATAAGCAATACAACAAAGTCTAAGTCTTTGTTTTAGTAGACCGGTTGTGGGCGTCGTCTATTTAAGGTAACACGGTCAGTTCTAAACAAAGAAAAAGAAGAATTTCACAACCTAGATAGGCCTAGACTACATATCGTGAAAGGTTGCAATGTCAGTCCGCATATTTCTAAGCCTTACTGAAATAAGATGACATTGGTTTGGTATAGCACTGAATTGGATCTAACGGCAAGACGAGTCTTTATGCTATCTAATGAAAGACGAGGTCTTGATAATTAATCTCTTAATCAATGTGCGTTAGCATTGAGCATACGGTATTGATTATGCACTACTTTGACTTACCAAAAGGTGCGAGTTTTTCGCAACCCAAGAATCCTGGTATATTGGGTAGTGGTGATTAATATCTAGCGGTGCTAGGATTGCTATTATATTGAATCGTGCGCGAGGTGAGTCTCCTTTGATAACGTCCACAAGAGGAGCTCGAAACAAAGTTTTATTATTCGAACCTAGCTAGTTGGAGTTTGATTACTCTATGAATAATAAATAAGCGTTTCTTGCTAAGTCCACTCTTGGAGTTAATAATATGTTAATTAATTAAGTCCATAGCAGACATTGATTAATTAATGAACGTTTCTATCTTAAGCGCGAGAAATTAATGACAAACAAATGGAAACCCGGAATACTTGTGATTTCAGATTTGGATGGGCAGTGCAATATTATTTCTGTAGTGGCTGCTCGTAATATTCCAATATAAGCTTATATTAAATTGTGGGTTCAATTTAATTAGTAAAAAACTAATTGGGGGAGGCTATATCCAAATTCTTCCATAGATCCCTGACTGGGCCCAATATGTGACTAAATATAAATAAGAGAATAAAGGAGACAGAAAATACACTTGTATTTTCACATTATTTTCATCCCCCCTCCTAATACACATAGGGGACGATTTTTTTATCCTCAGTGAGAAAGGATTTCCTTCTTCTTTATTTAAGTCCTAGTTCTCTGGTGAGATTAGCCCACACTAATATCAGATTACAGTCTGGGAACCAGTCAGAAGATCCGTGGTTTAGTACTCAAGATCTTCACGAGGAGAAGACGCGAGCCATCTTTGATTCTTTAGTGAATCAACGAGGTAAATTGGCTTACTCCGTAGAGAGCATGTTTTAGTTATTATTTGTGACTAAAACGTGTTTAAATTCAAGTTACGAGCATGATACATGTGAGAATTACGCGAATAGAATTTGTCTAAACAATCTGCTAAATAGATCAGAATTTATGTGATCCGTTTTGAACGCACGCTTCTGCTGCCAACCCTAACACATTAATCATTAAAGAAGGTTCTAATCTCTTTCAAAACGGCAATGTGCACAGTGGATTCGCTTCACGGAACGAACGCTGATACTAGTATATCTACAGAATATCCACATATCTCTATTATTTAATACGGAGTATATCATTAATTTAGCATATCTTGCATATTTCTTGATCATTGCAATTAAAAAATGGAATTAAAAAATGGAATTTATTTAATAAAATAGCAAAACCTTTCATTTGAAATAAATAAAAGGCAATATTGCCAAAGCAGTATGGCGGTCCGCCCGAAAACCGCCACAGGGATATGACGCATCGGTATGGTATGATATGACTGTCATTAATTAAATAAATAAAATAATATTTATATATTTATACATAATTAAAAAATTAAAAAATTATAAAAATATAACATCAAAATTCAAGAATTCTTTAAACAATTAATAAAGCAAAAAATAAAAAAGCTATGTATAAGTCTAATAATTAAAGTCTTAGTTCAACAAAACATAAAGTCATCCTAAGCAATACTCAATAGTCATCGATCATCAAGCTCAACTGTAATATCCCAACCTTAGAAGAATTAGGAATTAGAGATTAGAATTTATAGTTTAGTTAGTGGTTTTAGTTGCATATGTTTTTGTTAGAAATAGAAGAGATAAATATAGGATTTTTTTTGGAAATTTAGGAAAAAGAATGAAATAAAGAAAAAGAAGAAAGAAAAAGAATATGAAATTGATGAGTAAGTTAGTAGGAAAAAAACGTGTCATGTGGAGAATTAGGAAAAAAATAAGGAAAGGAAAATAGGAAAAATAATACCCATCCTCTTCTTTCTTCTCTCTCTCTTTTTTTTCGTTCTCCATCTGCCCATGCCAACTTCATCTCTGTGTAAATTTTCAATAGCCCTCTACTCCCTCCGATCAGCTACCGCGAATCCTCCGGCCGCTCCACCGTGAAACATGTAATACACTCCATCAGTCCAAGCTCTCAATTCCCCTTCTTTCCCTCAATTTTGGAGCTTAGGTTGCAAACCCACTTCCACTAATCTTTGGAAAATTGTTGAATTTAGAGGTTAGCTTCCTCCATAACCTCTTCAATCATGTTTCTAAGTATAGTAGTGATGTTAATTTGATGTGAATCTTGTTGTTTGGTCGAAAATTAGGGTTCATAGATTTGGAAATTTTGTTGTTTGATGCTTTGGTGTAATTTGGCTATTTAACTATGCAATTGGAAGTAGGATATAATATTTAAGCATGAAAGTGATAGGAAAAATCTGATTTTTGGGATTTCATTTGTTGGAGATGAATCATAATTGGACTAAAACCATGTAATTTTGTTGTTGAACATGAAATGTTTGGAGAAATTACCCAATGACACACAAATAGGAAATAGCTTGTATGTGGGCTGTTCTGATGCTACTGTACTGGTCAGTTTCGGCCACTTTAACATGATATAATTTATGTTCTAAAAATTTTAATGCATACTATAAGGTCTTGGTAAGATGTCTGCAAAATTTCAGATCGTTTCGTCAACGTTTGCTATTTTTAAAAATTCATGCTAAACCGTCGCCAGAATCTGTCACAAACTGGCAGGCTGTAGTCAAACGTTCATAACTCCCTAGTCCCTTGGAATTTTGAGAAAAACCTTTTTTGTAATTAAAATAGACACATAGGGGTTTATTTTGGTGTAGGGCTCGACCCCTAGTTATCTCCGAGCTAAGTCGGTTTATTATATGAAGTTGATGTAATGCAGTCAATATTTTTCTAAAGCTTTAAAAGTTGAGAATAAAGGTTTTTATGCTAAAAGGGAGATAGATAGATGTGATATTTTGGCTTCCATACTTGTGCTTTAAGTGTTTATTTATAATTTGTATATGTGATTGTTTGAAAAATTAGGTGAACCGAGTGCAAGCACAAGCGATAAGGGAAAAGGGCACCTCCATGGTTGACTAAGCAAGTAATAGCGAGTTTTTTTGACGTGTACAGGTAGTGTACGCGTGTTCTAGAATTTAGTTCCTTAAACTTCGATAAATACTACTACTTGTTTGTGTGATTCGTATGCTTATGCCATAGAACTTAAGAATGATTGTGTGGATTTTGTGTACTTTCAAGGTGAAGTGACAGAAACGGTGGTATTTCTTATGCAAAGTGATTTAAATATTTATGTGTTGAATAATGTGAAAGTTGATATGAAATAGTTGCGTTGTGCCCCATTGCTTGAGTGAACCACAGGGTATAGTTGGCATGCCATAGGACAGCAGTACTGCACACATGTTGATCATTCGTCTTCTGGATAACCGAAGCGATGGTCTATATGATATATCGATTGTTGTAATGTACCCTATATGGGTAATATATGACAGTTGCATTGCATAGGCCATATGGAAGATTACAGTGTCCGATTCGGACTTACATGATAGACGCCCTCATAGGGCTACAGATAGTGTCCGTGTACCCGTGTTCATCACTAAGCATAACTTGGGGGCTGAATGTGACTTTCTATTTTCGAAATAATATGGTTGTGCTTTGAATTCTTTAAATTGTTATGTTTCTTATAGTATAATTATGTTGACGAAGGAAAGTGACTGCTGACAGGATCCTTTGTTTATATCATGTTGTTGTACAGGATGAATGTGTTGGTTATTTGCAAGTGATATATGTGATCTTAACTGGTTCAAACTTTTAGTAATGATAATATTTGGTGATATTGTGTTGAGTTTGTATATTGATGCCGATGTAAATTGAATATGTGTTGTACGACATTCCAGGTAATAAAGTGTTTACTTGAGCTAGTGATATGGATTGAAGTTTTAGAGATTTTATTCTGGAATGCGATTACACTACGAGCTTTTCGAAGCTCACCCCCCCTTTCTTCTCCCTCTTGCAGAGTATAGAAGCGAGTGAACTCGCTAGTTGGCAGCAGCACGTGTCAAGTCACCACCTCCCTTTTTGCTGGTACAGTCGTAGTTTACACGTGGCATGCTTAGATTATCTTTTGGTTGTAAATAGTTGGTTACAAATGTAAGGTTATAACCTTCTTTTGCTAGTGGAGTTGTAGGTATGTCTATATAAACAGGTTAATGTTATTTTGTTATGTATAGTAGTAAATAGTTGTGTTATCAGGTTTAGTTTCTTTTATGATAGTATTGTATGTTGAGTGTTGCAAAATGGTTAAAAAAAAATAGGCAGGTTTTGTTTATCGATCGTACCGAAAGGTAACGTCACTTATTTGGTTAAAACTAACCGAGTAAGGGGTGTTACATCAACATAGTCTTCTAGTTCATCCTCATCACTAGAGGTGCCCAAGGTTTAGGGTTCGGTTACAGTTCCGAACCGGAACCGTAAGAATTTACCCGACCGAAACCGTCGATTTTAGAACCATGGTTCGGTTCAGGTTTGAAAATTTCCGAACCGAAACCGTGCCGAACTGCCGGTTCCGGTCGGTTCCAAACCGGAACTGTGAAAACCGCCTGAAAACCGCAAAACCGAGTCGGAACCCCCAAAAAAACCGAAAACCAGCGGTTCAGAACTGTGAAAAATCGTAAAAAACCGCCAGTTCGGAACCAAAACCGGCGATTTTGTAACCGAGAAACACCCTCGCTGTGCGGTTCCGCCGTTCCGGTTCGGCAATTTCCAAAACCGAAACCGCCGGTTCCGGAACTTTGAGCACCTCTACTTATCACTATCATCGGCATCCATTGCTTCACATCACTATAATTAGGGTTTCAATTTCTATTTTAAGTTTAATCTATTTTCATTTTAATTATAAAATAAAATGGGTTAGAATGGTTGGGTGGGCCTGTTCAATTTTGGGCTTATACCAAAATACAATTAAAAAGTAAAAATTCCATTAAAAAGTCAAAATTAGAACAAAAAATAAAACACCGCCATGGCGGGATATAATGGGGCCATGGCGCCACGATCGGCGGGCATGGCGGCCGATACAGAAAAATGTCATAAATTGGTGTGGCGATGGCGTTTTCATTACTAACCGATATGATATAGCGCCATATCACCGCCATAGCAGCTATTTAACAACTTTGATAAAAGGGTATTCGTACTTCACTGATTTCTTATAGTATTTCCTTACTAAAAGACTACTAATATAAATCAGCAAGATAATCAAACGATCGAGCACTCACAAATAAACGACGACTTCACTAAACAATAAGTCCAGAAATAGCAAGTGTTTCAAGTATCCACGGGGCTAATAGGTTTTCTCCACATGGGATCAGTATCGGTAACTTTGCCAAAGCATTGCGTTCCATAATCCGATAAACAAGATGTATATATACACAAGACAAAGGACTTATTTCATCGAACTGTACTAAAAAGGTAGAGAGAATTGAGTGACAGAAAATACACGGTAACAAGCAATGAGCACGTGAGCACATGATGTATGCATATGTGGAACTCATGCTGCAAGAAGCTTCTTGATGTCCTTCTGTAGAAAAGCCGGGAAAGATGGATTATTTGGAGAAACATATTAAAGAGAAGCTTTGATATGGATCAAAGAGTGAACATTTCATTTCTTGATTATCTTACTGGAGAAACAGAGAAAAGAAGGTGAGGAACTCTTTGATAGTAAATTACTACTACAGAATCGATTGTGATCCTTTAGTTTTCATAATAATGAACGCATAAGTGCTACAACTACATGTATATAAATTGAATTTCAAGTACTCAAGCTGTAGAAATATACGTTCCAATGCACCAAACTCCACACCTAAGTAGTTCTTGCATTGAAACAAAAGGATATTGTTTTACCAATTCAGCCAACGCCACATAATTGGGCTAGAAAATTTCAAGACAGATTTAAAACTTTATATAGATGTAAGGAAAATTAGAATGCACATACCAGACCACGAATAAAATTCTTCAGAAATACTACATAAATACATATAGTATATGATATATTTGTTTCTCTCGGAGCAGAAATTTACCTCTATCTGCAGTGGGGAGGTTGTAGGTGGATATCTTTCGACTACTTTACCATCTTTGTTCACCAGGAACTTCTCAAAATTCCATTTAACTAAATCACCTAGAAATCCTCCAGCGTTCGACTTCAGAAATTGATAAACAGGAGCGGTATTTGGTCCATTAACATCAACCTGCACAAACTAACCTTTAGAAACTGATTCACAAGTTCTACTGAAAAAGTACCATGAGGGAAATCTACCTTATCAAAAATTGGGAATTCTGCTTTGTAACGTGTACAAGCGAAATTCTTAATATCTCTATTCGATCCTGGCTCTTGGCCTCCGAATTGATTACAAGGGAAGGCCAGAATTTCGAGTCCTGCATCATATATTTGCAATTCAACCTCACATAATCCTATTGGAAAAACTTAGATATTTATGAAATATTAGTGTGAGATCTCACCTTGAGATTTGTACTTTTCGTATATTTGAGAAAGCTCAGTGTAATTGGATGAGGTCAAACCACTGAATCCACAACCAATCAATCACGTCAGTTGGCATGCACTCGACACAATATTTCAACTTAGAGATAAGAAGTCAGATTCGCAAGCATATTCGATAATCACACAATTCAATTCGAGAGAGGATAAGATATTACCATTGTGAAGCAACATTTACTATTAAGAGTATACTTCCTTTGAATTTGCTCAGCGCAACGTCCTTCCCATCAATATCCTGTTTACAGTTAGAGCAGTTTACGGTTACTCTCTAATATCTCTAATATGAGAAAACATTATAGACATAGGTTAATAACCTTTCAAATGCTGCACATCTATTATGCAACAATTCAATGTCATACATTGAAAGAGAATAAAATGAACCCAGACACAACGGGTTAGGTTCGATCTTCAAGTTCTACGAGGTCCTCATTTCTGTTATTGCGCAGTTAATCCTCCTAGCCACGATTCACTAATCTTTTCAACAGCTAAAAATGTAAGAACAACTCATTGTGCTTAAAAGCCTAATTCACTAGACAAAGAAATAGAAAGCGAAAACAAGCTATAAATCGTTACACCTTATGAATAAACACAGAATTTAGAATAGGTAAATAGGTAATCACAGAATTCATACAAGTCTACAAGCATTGCGCTAAATAAAAACTAAATCAGGCCAAATAAACACAGAAGTTAGCTAATCAAAACTATTTCTAAGCAACTTATTAGCAAGAAACACTACATAAACTTCAATTGCATTTTCTAACTGTGTGAGAGAGAGGGGGGTAATAACTAATAAGTTACCTTAACGGTGAAATCATGAATTGTCTTCTCCGTAGCAGCTCTGGCGTAAACAGAGGCAAAGGATCGAGACTTGATTGAAAACCTAGATAGAATTGGGGATAAAACGGGGAAGCCATCTCGGAAAAACGTTGATTTGGAAGAGGTGAGAGTCGAGCGATTGGACGAATCGAGAAACGGCAGCGCGGAATTGGTGATGAGGTGCAGTTTAGAGAGAGCTACACTCTGCAGCGGTGGTGAGATAATTGAAGAGAATGACATGGAAGCCATTGGCGAAGGAGAGTGTGGTGTGTGAATGTGTCAGTTTGATGCTGGAAAATGGAAGCTCAAAATTTGTGTGGCGAATGCGCTTGTCTTGCAACCGCCACGTGTTCCATTAAGCACCCACTGTTTTTTTTTTAAAATCTAAACTAAATTACTGGATAGTATAAATAGATTATTACCTAAACGCGTTTTCTCCTTAATCTGCATCCAGTATTAATAATTTTGATGTATAAAATTAATAAAATATATTTTTTCCGACCCATCTTCTCCCCGACACGAGATGAAACAAAGTTATATTTAATTGATTAAATAAAATAAATAAGATTTATTATTTTATTATTTGCTACAGAATTAACTCAAATAATTTGAGATCTTTAAAAACAAAATACAACTCAAATAATTTAGGTTGAAAAGATTGTAAAAGTTAAATAAGTGGACGGTAGACTAATATTAGTAAAATATAGAAATCCACTTTACTACAATGACGAGAATCTTATAATTAAAATGAGTGACCTACAAAAATGGTCCATGAATTATGGGTTTATCTCGCCTATAGTCCTCGGACTTTAAAAATATCGCCAGATAATCTTAGACTAAGAGTTTATCTCAAAATTGGTCATTTTGCCTTTTTTTTTTCTACCCGAAAATGCCCTTTTGGGGTGCTGGACAATTTGGTCTTTTTACACTTTTAACTTTTTAAATCTGATATTATTTCAGTGATGTACTAAATCTGATATTATTTCAAAATTACCATTTTTCTTATCTTTTTTCATCCTCCACTTTGTTTCTTTATTTTAATAATAGATTTAATTTTATAAAATTAAATTTTATATTTAGATTTTAAATATCGATAAAATTTTGTTAATTCTTAAATTATTTTATCACAAGCATTTATAACAACCGAACGAAGGCTAAGTAGAATAACTCTTATAATTTCCATCATGATTAATATTATTTTTCTATACTTCTTCAATTCAACTGAATATTATATTAAATAACAAAAATTAACAGTGTTCATCAATATTTATAATGTCCATGAATTAATAGTTTTAATTAAAATTTTTTATTGATATTTAAAAATTTTAAATTTAAATTTATAAAATTAAATCTAATATTGAAATAAAGAAACAAAATGAAGGACTACAAAAGGAAAGAAGAATGATAATTTTAAAATAATATCAGATTTAGTACATTACTGAAATAATATCAGATTTAAATAGTTAAAAGTGTAAAAAGATCAAATTGTCTAGAACGCCAAAAGGGCATTTTCGGATGAAAAAGGCCAAAAGAACCAATTTTGAGATAAACCCTTAATACATGATTGTCTGGTGATATTTTTAAAGTCCATGGACTATGAGTGAGATAAATCCATAATTCAGGGACCATTTTCGTAATTCATTTAATTAAAATTGAATAGATTACTTTCTATGGATAAATTAAAATAAAAAGTATATTATGTTTATTATCAAGTGAACGGTGCACCCTCATGACTCACGAGTACTATTTTAATTTGAACAACTTTAGGCAGCTATACACACGCTTATTTCCAGAAGAAAAGTTTTTTTAAATACACCTTGTTGGCAAAAAAAACCTCAAAAAAAATCTCGATTCTTAAATATTCTTCACATGCTTACCCTACCAAATTAACCTAAGCCAATTGCTATAACTTGTGATGTAACAGAAGACCGACTTTGTAAATGAGAATAGTAGTATTTTTTAGAATTAAATTTAGTCCCCAATTTTTAGCATTTTTCAGAAAAAAATATTTAATTTATGTTTTATTTGAGGAAAACATTTTTACAGCAAACAGAGAGATTTCGAACAAAAATTCGCATCAATGGCGTCGTAGAAAAAAAAAAGTTCTTGCACTTACCCTAAAAAGAAACAGGGGAAATAAAGAAATGACGAAGTGGTATGGCACATAGAATTAGAATTACCTTTTACAGTCAACACAAAGTCCAAATCTTTTTGGTCACAACAACACTCGATCATTCTCTTTCTCGATCTCGTTTCTCTCTCTCATCAATTCAATCTAGCTGCATTTGTTATCCCTCATCCAAAATCCGGAAAGCGTTGCTTTCTCTCTTTTCTTCTTAACTTGATTTCGACACCGTCGAGATTTCAGGCCAATCGCGCTTTATTTCCTTATCACGATTCCGTAAATTCGTTCGATTCCTCAGCTGGGCTTCTAAGTAAGTATCCTTTCAAAGTTCCCACCTTTCACTTAATTGCGATTCTCATCTTGCCCAGCTCACGAGATATTGTACTATTTGTTTCTTCTTGATTTTTATTTAGTCTGATTCGTGCATCTCTTGATTTATTAGGGCAGAGGGTTTTTATTCTAAATTATATGGATTGTCCCAGCTGTGATGTGTTTTTATGTTGGTATATATTGGATTCTGTTAAGTTTTCTCGGGAAATTTGTGATATGGGGGTGGAAGTGATTTTGATTACTTATAAAGAATTTTGATTTGGTTTATTGTTTAGATAGATGAAAATAATTTTCACTCGGTGTCTCTGTCTCACCCACTTTCTATTTTGATATGTCTCAACAAAGATGGCCCATTTCTATATAAACACTACTATCTGATGGATATTGGATAGACTAGTTTTCTTGAAATTATTACATCACATGTACTGTAAATCTAGTCTTTCACCCATGGTAAACACCCTTATAGTGTAAACTTAACTGTTCTATATATACATACATTATGTGTGTGTGTGTTTCTCGAACTGGCTATTATGGATTCCAGGCTACTCTCGTGCTCCGGTGACTATTGAAAATTGAGAAGATAAAATTAGTAGTACCAAAAGTTGAACTGTATGTGATTTTTGGTCTCAGAAAATTTTGAAATTGATTATGGTAACTCTTTTGGATTTCCTACTCTCTGCATTCGTGCATATATATACATACCGTGTTGTGAAATATTTTTAAGTGCTGCTTGAATTGACTGCATGTTCGTGACAGTTGGAGATGGGAATATACCTCAGCAGTCCTAAAACAGAGAAATTATCCGAAGATGGTGAAAATGATAGACTTAGGTTTGGTCTGTCCTCCATGCAAGGATGGCGTGCTAATATGGAGGATGCTGTAAGTTGTTGGTCAACTCTAATCTCTGTACCAATTAGTAATGAATTGTACAAATATTGTTTCTTTTAAGCAAGAGAGTTGTTTTGACTTTTGATAGCATGTATGCAGGCACGGACGGCTCTGCAAAAATATGAATTTTTAGTTTTGACAATGCAGAATCCTGCTAGTTAGGGGCTTTTGCAGATTTCATTGACTATATTCATGTTTTCTGTTTTCTTTTAATTAAAAAGTATGATTGTGCTGACTGGAACTGAGTTCTGAAATCAATTTCCTGATTCAGCTTCATACATATGCCACAAGGAGATAGACTTCCTAAATTGTTAATACAGTACTCCCTCTGTCCAAGAAAGTCCTGCATACATTGGTGTGGCATGGATTTTTATAAAAATTAGGCAGTATGCTTTGTAAATGGAGAAAAGGCCCCACTTAGTTGATTCTTATGTTTGTATAGCAGATAATGGTGTGCCATGTTTGTAATTTTTGTAAACAGGTGTGCAAAAACGAGGGCAAAACAACACAATTAGGAAATGGGTCTAAAAAGAAGAAGTTAAGAAGTGTGCACTATATTTTGTGGGACTCCTCAGAATGACAAAATGTGTACTATTTTATGGGAACTGGGAAGGAGGGAGTATTGCTTTAGTCTGACTAAGGAACAATTTTCCTCAGCAATGCCTTAAGAGCTAACAGTGCTTTGTCTAACACATGTACAATGAACTTAAAGTTGGTTCGTTAGTCATGTTTTTTTAAAGGAACACTTTGATATTTCCAGATGAACCATCTGGCGATCTGTCATTTAGTCTAGCAGCTAAGTTGTCAAAAGAAATATTTGGTTAAGGAGGCATCTGCTTCCTGCTCCTAAAGAAATCATAAAGGGAGAAGAAAAGATGAATCAATTCCTGAGGACGTATAGGAGTTTGAAAAGGTAAAATGGGAGAGTTGGGGCGATGAAGGAATACAGTGAATAACTTTTAGCTTAGAATGTTCAGAAATATTTTTCAAAGATAAGTAAGTTTTGGTTATTAATTGGAGGTGATCATGCTGGATTTGCTTTATTGTTAAACAGTGCCGTGATGTAAATTAGTACTCTCTCTGTCCCTTGCTAAGTGACTCATATTCCTTTTTGGGACGGCTTAAGATAATTGAGTCATTTCCTTTTTTGGCATTCTCTCGCTTACTTTTTCCTCTCTACTTTATTCCCTCTCTTACTTTATCCACTCAACTTTACTAACAAAATCCCATTTTCTTAAATTCGGTGCCCAAAAGAAATGCATCTCTTAGCAAGGGACGGAGGGAGTATTATTTTATATGACGAATGTCCTATTATGGTGTTTTAAACTCGTGTTTGTTATTCCTAGCTAATGCAGATGAACTTCATTTTGATGATATCTATCATGTCTTGTTCTTGTAGATGTAATATTTACTAAAACCAAGCTAGTTGTCACGAAATATGATGTTGTTACTCTGTCTTTTAGCATGCTGCACTTCTGAATTTGGATAACTCCACATCATTCTTTGGTGTTTACGACGGCCATGGGGGTATGTTTAAGATTATCCTGCACATATATAATCTTTTCGCCCTAACTTATTTGCTTTTGTCAAATAATAACTTGAAATGAGTTTTTCACTTTATCATTCCTTGATTTTGCAGGCAAGGTGGTTGCTAAATTCTGTGCTAAGTTCCTACATCATCAAGTGCTGAAGCATGAAGCATATTCAGCTGGCGATATCGGAACAGCTCTTCAGAAAGCTTTCCTCAGGTTATTTAAAACTGTAAATTTACTTTACTTCTTCGCCATCGCTTCCAAATTTTTGGTATATGCCTATCTTATAAAAGTGGGAGCATGTAGAACGGCTTGGCTTGCCTCTCGCACATGTGTCTATTTACTTTCTAGATTAGGAAAAGTCTTACCAGACCATCCTCATCAGAATTCATACACACACATACTTATATTTAATTAGGATAAAGACTGGTGATCAGAAAAATCATGATGAAAGGTATCGTAGTTTACGATTACCCAAATTTGATTCTCTTTTCAAAAGATCAGCAAGAAGAGTTATGTTTAATTACGTGAAAGAAAGATACCTCGTTTACACTAAAAGCTGCTGAATATCTAACTATATCTTTTGTTAAAGCAGGATGGATGAAATGATGCGTGGACAGAGAGGCTGGAGGGAGTTGGCTGTCCTGGGAGATAAAATGAACAAGTTTAGTGGTATGATAGAGGGTCTGATATGGTCTCCGAGAAGTGGTGAAAAAAATGTCCAATTTGACGAATGGGCATTTGAGGAGGTGCTTAAATTGTTCTTGGTGACTGAGTAACCATTTCCACTGTAACTTGGACTTTTGGGCTTTGGCTTAATGTATGCTTTGTACAGGGACCACACTCTGATTTTTCAGGACCAACTTCCGGATGTACTGCTTGTGTTGCAGTCATAGGGGAGAAACAACTTGCTGTTGCCAATGCAGGTGATTCACGCTGCGTGATTTCCAGGAACGGTCAGGTAACCATGTCATGTTTTTTCATGATCTTGGTCTACTTATTTATCTTATATAACTAATACTCCCTCCGTCCTGCCATAAGCGAGGCGTTTCTTTTGGGCACGAGATTTTTAAAAAATGATGTTTAGAGATTTAAATGGAGATAGAATAAAGTAGGAGAGAGAATAAAGTAAGAGGAGTAATTATGTTATACTATTTTTCAAAAAAAGGAAATGGCTCATTTTGGGTGGGACGTCCCTAAAAGGAATACTAGTGGATTATGGTGGGACGGAGGGAGTACTATGTTTTTCATGCTGTGGTGTTAAGAATATACTGCGTGCAGAACATATTTTCGTTTTAAATTATAACGTTATGGCATTTTGTCAGGCATACAACCTGTCAAGAGACCATAAACCCGAACTGGAGGCTGAGAGAGAAAGAATTTTAAAAGCAGGGGGATTTATCCATGCAGGGCGTGTTAATGGCAGTTTGAATCTTTCAAGAGCAATAGGTGCTGCTGCATGATTTTCTCTGTCATTTTTTTTTCAATTTAATAGCTAGGAGAGTCCGGTCATCTTTACAGCTGATCCTGGAAAATCTCAGGATAATTTTGTGCCTAAATCCATAGCCTTGTATATTACGATGATCGAATTAGCTAGAACTGTTTAGTCATGAGCTGTTCTTGCTGTGATGTATACATAATTAGTCAGCTGGAGACTGGTAGTTTTTGAGGTTTCTTACGGAAGACCATGTGTTTGTTGCAGGTGATATGGAATTCAAGCAGAACAAGTTTTTACCGGTGGAAAAGCAAATAGTTACTGCCGACCCGGATGTCAATACCGTATGTATCTTCATCTTGTGTTGTGATGGATTTAGAGCATAGTTATAAATTCTTCTGTTTCTTTAGGCTTTCCTGACATCTTCTGCTTTGATAAGAAGGAAGCAAGTTACACAAGTCGAACTTCCATAAGATGAGAAATAACACCCGCGGACAGTTTATATTAAGGCCAAAAAGGATACACCACCCTATGACTATCCAATAGTAAACAGTGCTATCTATATTTAGGGAATATCAAACTAAGTTAATGTAATATTCCAAGTCCGGCAGCAAAATATATCCATGAGATTTGGTGATGATATTTATTGGGAAACTTTTAGGTTCTTCTATTTGCTGCAATATCACGAGAAAACATATGAACTATACTTACTAACATCACTAACATCTGGTCGTTCATGTATTAAACCAGGTTGAACTTACAGACGAGGATGAGTTTATTGTGGTTGCCTGTGATGGCATTTGGTATGTTGCCTGAACTTCTTTTATTATTTAACCTGCATAACTTCTCTTGAGATTTCATCCTAGGGTTGAAATAAGTTTTCTTATTGTGTTCTCGGTAATAAAGCATGTGTTATTGCTATACGTTTGATTCTTTTGTATATTTAGTTACAAAAGGACATCATATAATAATTTTCTGATTATTCGGTTTCCACTGCTATCTGCCTCTCAGGGATTGCATGTCAAGCCAACAACTTGTGGAGTTTATACATGAACAGCTGCGACATGTAAGTTTTTCCGGTACTACTTTATAGTTGTTCCTTCCTATCTCAAAATATAGCTTCCCGTCCTAGTAGTCGATGCGTTTTGAAGGCTTTACATATTATATGTACAAGAAAAAATGCGTTGCTAAATTCTGTGGGCAACAATCTTTGAAGCGAAGCTTTACATAATCCTGAAAACTTAAATGCAGCGAAAAATCGCAAAAACTTATAAAACGATGTTTTAATTGCAATAAAATTAAAAATTCATGTGAAAATCGCTAAATGGCTTTGAAGTAGTAGTGTGAAATTCGATAAATATATCCATCCGTTATTACTATGATCCTCTTGTATATATCTATCTTCTCACTCTACGTTGTGCAGGAGAGTAAGCTCTCGTTGGTGTGCGAAAAAGTACTAGACCGGTGCTTGGCACCTATAGCCGGAGGCGAGGGCTGCGACAACATGACCATGATACTGATCCAATTCAAGAAACCCAATCAGTCTGGGGAGCCTTCAGACAAGAAATCCCCAGCTTCTGAAGAAAAGCAACCCGAGTCATCATCCGAAGCCACCTCAGATTGAATCCTGATATAATGCAGACTTGTTCGCAGCCATACCTGAACCAACGACACCGTGTGAGGGTTCGGATGATCTCTTCGGAGGGCTTGGAGCTGCAGCGATGATGGGTGGGGCGCCGGTAAATACTAAAAAGTACATGTCTTCAACGCTTCTTGCATACTTGATAGACGTGTTGAGTGAAGAATTTGTATAGGTTGTTTATTTCAGTTCATGTATGAATAGCTCTAGCTTTGCTCCATCCTGATATTTTGTAATTTGGTTTATCTGATAAATTTCCTTTGTGAAATGATGACACTACTTTAATACTTTTTGCTTACACAGTTGTGCCTTTGAGTTTAATGGACCCAATTTAAAAGAAAAATGATTCCTAAATTTTTAATTTATCTTGTGTGGAATGGGAAGCTAAAAACGGTGTTATAATCAGCATATGAGAAACGACCAATATATATATCTAAAAAACTTAAAGACTCTGCAAAACACAACTGTTGCAAAATTGCATCCCAGGATGGGGAGTGGATCCTCTGCAATGGAGCATAATCACAGCATGGTGCAGTTCATATTGAATTGGGTTTCTTTAGTTAATGGTTGATTCTTCATTGTTACTAATATATTTTATTCATTTAACAATATTTTTTGAAACAGGGAAATGGAAGTGTAATAATGTATGCAAAATAATGATAATTATAATACTATATTCAAAATAGTTTTTTTAAAATATACTAAAATAATACTCTGTAATAAATCTCACAAACTCTTGCATGTAAGAAAATTCACAAAATTCTTATATAATTTCTGTTGGCGGGGATGTGATCAAATGCAAACTCTAAATATTGTACAAACTCCAAAATATGATTTGGATTATTAGAAAATGTTACTAGATGACAAAATAACAGCAACAAAAAATGTCAACACAGTGTCAACGGTTAATATTGTGTTGACACGGTGTTAGACATTTTTTGTTGCTGTCATCTGTTAACATTTTCTAACAATCTAGATCATAGTTTAGAGTTTGTACAATATTTAGAGTTTGCATTTTATCACTACCCTCTATTGACCAAAGTTTTATTGAAAAAATTAAATTATATGTTTAAAGAAAAAATATAAAAAATTTTACTTAAAAAGATATTAATTAGTTGGCTAATTAAATTCAAATAGAATTATAGTATATATATTCAACATCAAATTCAGTTTCGTATTTTGTTATACTAGTATATTTCTTTATACAACACACCTATGCATTTTTTGTTAAACTGGTTTATGTTTCTCTGTTACACAAGTGATGTAAATAGTAGTAATTAAATATGAATAGCATTATAAAATTGTAATTATAACTCTCATAATTTTAAATTTTTAACTATGGAGAGAACCCACTTAAATGGGCGACCAATTAAATGAGAGTATAAAAATAGAAATACAAAAAAGAGTAAGAAAAATAAAACCTGTAAGGAAATAAACAAAATACGACGCCGTTTTTTGGCGCAGCACCATGGATCTACGCCCTTGCAATTCAGCAGTTGTAGAGCTCGGGCAGACCCCGTTTTCTGCCCGCCCAATGCGGGGGCGGGGGCGGAATCCGATTGGGGTCGACCACCGGCGGAGGGTTGCGCCACTGCGGGAGAGGGCCGGCGAGAAGGAGCGTCTGAAGCAGCGGCCCTGCTTTCACCACCGCCTGCAGCAGCTTCCCCTTTTCCGGCAACGGGCCTTTGATCAACTCCGCGGGTATTCTGCGGGGCGAGGAAGCACTGGCGGATCCAGTTCATAACAACTTTAAAAATATGCATTGGTCTAGTGGTTGCTGATGTCTCTTTCCTACTTGGAGGCAGGGGTTCGATTCTTCCCCACGTTTTATAGTATTTTGCTTTTTATCGGGTTTTTTCTTCTTTAGTTCTAGAGTACATTAATCATTCCTCGTTTGTACTGCGTTTTTTTTTGTTCCGGATTTGGGAGAGACGCATGACCCTCATGCGTCTCTTTTTAATGAAACGCATGACTGTCATGCGTCTTTTATAGAGACGCATGAGGGTCATGCGTCTCTCATTTTTTTTCCGTTTTATTTTGACGACGCATGAGAATCATGCGTCTTAGAAACAGACGCATGACGCTCATGCGTCTTTTTTTTTTTTTAAAATTTGACTGGAGACGCATGATGCTCATGCGTCTTAAAGAGAGACGCATGAGCGTCATGCGTCTCTACTTCGAATTAAACCAGCTGCGAAGGCAGTAGCTCCTCATTCACGCACGCAGACAGCAAAGGTTGCGATTTCCTTGGCGATTTCTTGGCGACTCCCGTCATATTTCGGTAAGTTTCCTTCAATCTTTCAACACTGCTCCATTATTTGTTGTTTATTTGCATATTAGTAGGGTTTTTTGAAAAATTTATGTAAACTTACTATTTTAGGGTTTATTGAAAAAATTTATCTTTAATTGTTGTTGGTTTGTATATTTATTTTTGCAGAAATCATGCAAGTATTCGTGAGTTTATATTGGGGTGGTAGAATATATCAACTTCCTCATGTGGGCATTTGTTATGATCCTCCTCGTGCGAGAGCTTCCATCGTATTGGATTCATGTGTTTCATTATCTGAATTAGTAGGAATGATATGTGCTAAGATAAGAATAGATTCCAACCAACACTTCATCGAAATATCTTGGAGGCATTGTTTCTTGGGTACCGGTACGAGTTATGTATGTACTGCGGTTGACAGTGATCAAAGTGTGTTTTATATGTTCAATGCGGCTCTAAATTCTACTCGGCATATTGAACTATTTGTTGAGTATTCGTCTGTTGGAAATGCCTTAATCCCACCAATTGTTGATCATGGTGTTGGTTCATCTACGAGGTTTGAACCTATGAGCATCGACTGCGGTATGAATGAGCAAACAGACGTTGCAGATGTTGGATTGAATACTCAAGAGAATGTACAAGAACATGCTGATGTTGATGTTGTACGAGGAGACCTTGCAGATCCAGAATTGTCGTCATCATCGTCTGATGATATTTTAAGTGATGATTCCGGTGCTGACTCTAGTGATGAGGAGGTAGTGTATAAACCCGTCGTACAAGGTGAACAACCACTTCCAGAATATGTTCACACTGGGTTGAAATATTTTCGCAAACTGCTAAGTGGTCGTACTGAGGTACCTGAAGTTGGTAATGAACGCAGTACCATGTACTGGGATGAAGAACACCCATATCGGATTAATGGTGGAACAAAATTTGATAGCAAGCTGCATGTGAAGACTGCTATTACTATGTGGAGTCTGAGGCAACACCGGCAATTTAGGGTGGTTGAGAGTAAATTAAGAAGGTGGCATGCCGTGTGCAAATATCCAAATGGGAGGACAGAAGATGGGACAGCTATTATCAGCGAGACCGACGCTGACAAAGCGAATGAATGTCGGTGGGAAGTGTCTGTTACACACATGGCCCATGATGATATGTGGGAGATTAGGAAGTGGCGGGGACGCCATAGTTGTGAAGGTCATCGTAATGATAGAGGACATGCTAACTTTTCATCACCAATGATTGCTTTGTGTATTCGCCATCAGTTGCTAAAAAATGCCGAGTTTAGTGCCGCCGCCGTAAGAAATTTTGTTCATGACTTTTTCATGTGGTAGTCAGTTATAAGAAGGCATGGTATGCACGGAGGAGGGCTTTAGAGATTGTATTTGGTGGATGGGAGGAGTCATTTAGGGATTTGCCAAGCTACATGCTTGAACTGCAGTATAGGAATCCAGGCACCATTGTTGAGTGGAGGCATAACGAGTTGTTGAGCCAGGGCCGTACTAAAGTCTTCTATTACGTGTTCTGGGCACTTGGGCCTGCTATACATGCTTTCCAGGAGTGCCAACCAGTTTTGACAATAGACGGAACTCACCTCCGAGGAAGATTTAAAGGTAAGCTGCTTGTTGCTTGTGGTGTTGATGCAAACAAGAAATGTCTGCCTATTGCATATGCTATTGTTGATGAAGAAACTGGCGACAGCTGGGAGTGGTTTTTGGATCATGTCAGAATTCATGTGGTGAAGTACGAAAGGGAGGTATGCATCATTTCGGATAGGCACAAAGGAATCCTCAAGGCTATGCGTTCAGATGAATGGAAAAAGCCGCCGATATGTCACCACAAATTTTGTTTGATCCATGTGAGGAAAAATATCTTGACAAAACTAAAGGGTAAGGGAGGAAAAGCAAAAGGCATGATATGGGCATTGGGTGTCACAACTCAAGTACGCAAGTACGTGAGAAGGCGACGTGCACTACGGGAGGAAAGTCTTATTGCGATACACGAGCTCAACAAAGCCAAAAAAGAGAACTGGTCTCTTTGCTACGATGATGAACTGAGATGGGGGGTGCCCTCGACAAACATGTCAGAGAGCTACAACAACGTACTGAGAGGTGTAAGAGAGTTGCCAATAAGAGCTTTGGTTGATCTGACATTTTGGCGAACAGTTGAATGGTGGGCAGATAGAAAGACAGAAATACAACAAACCGAAGGTCGGTTGACCCCCTGGGCGAGGGACAAACTTGTTGCGAATGATGCGAAGGGGCAAATGCATTACTGTTCAGTAGTCGCCCGAGAATTAGGTCATTACCAAATTCAAAGTCGTCCACGTGTTGAAAATGGAAAGGCAAAGGGCGATAACAGACAAGAAGTCGAGTTTATGGATTCAAAGTGCAGTTGTGGGAAGTGGCAGATGTGGAGAGTCCCTTGTTCACATGCGTGCACCGTTGCCAGAGATCGAGGTAACTCTATTTTTGAACTCATTGATAAACACAACCACAAAGCTACATGGGAAGCACAGTACTATGGTGTCTCATTTCAAGCACCAAGACACCAAGACTATTGGGCAAATCCTGGATGGAAATTGCGTATCACCCCTGAGCAGTTGCTTCCTCGAAAGCGCGGACGAGGCAGAACAAGGAGGATTCCTAATCAAATGGATATCTGCGAGGAAGATGAACCGAGAGCGCCCCGCAAGTGCAGGAATTGCGGCGTAGAAGGACATGACCGAAGAAACTGCACAGTCGGTCGTGTTATGTAGGGGTTATTCACATTTGCAGCGCAGGTATTTTTGTACCTTATTTTTTATGTTTGTATATTTTATATTTTCGTTCTATGAGAAATCGTACTCTTTCTGTTGTAACAGGGCTTGTGTACGTGAAGACAGTGTTGGACAAAAAGCGTGTTAGAAATTGAAGACTTTGGAATG
This sequence comes from Salvia splendens, assembly GCF_004379255.2. NCBI lineage: Eukaryota > Viridiplantae > Streptophyta > Magnoliopsida > Lamiales > Lamiaceae > Salvia > Salvia splendens. Next base: position 14,448,209 of record NC_056033.1, read on the forward strand.
AATTGAAGACTTTGTATTAACTGAACTTTGGACATATTTTGTACTGATTGAGTTTGCAATCTAAATAAATGGTTGTATTGAAAAATGGAAATTATTTATATCAATTCCACTGAATAAAAGAAAAATGTAGGTATAGTTGAAGTATAATCGCCCGATTGGGCGAACTCTCTGTACTCTGCCTGCATACAAGTTAGAGACGCATGAGCATTATGCGTCTTATACAGAGACGCATGAGGGTCATGCGTCTTATACAGAGACGCATAATGCTCATGCGTCTCTAACTTTTCAGCAGGCAGAGTACAGAGAATTCGCCCGATCGGGCGATTATACTTCAACTATACCTCCATTTTTATTTTATTCAGTGGAATTGATATAAATAATTTCCATTTGATGAAGAATATAAGATAAACATGACATAATTGAACATAAATAACATGAATTTGAGCACCAAACCATAACATACATATCCAAATATCATGTCATATGCAACAAATGCACAATCAGTTCCATCAATTCGAGCAACTCCACCATCATGCCTGGGACAATTCCACCCTCATTCTTCACTGCCCGACTTCCTGGAATGGAGATACTAATGAAATTAGTAACCAATTGAAGATTCATAGATATGAAAACTTAAATAAACAAAGTACCTGAAAAATTGCTACTTATACGCTGATGGAGTATATTTTGACGGTTCAACACCCTTATTCTTCCTGGAGGACAATCTCTTGTACACTTTGCTCACGAGCTTCCCAACCCCGCCTCGTGATGAACCCTCTGCAGCAGGTCGAGGTTGGATACCGATGCTCTGAACGTCTTCTTCCTCATGTGCCTCGACAATGTTGTCATCTTCTTCTACTCCTTCATCATCATCCTCTTCTTCAGCTTGTACAGGAGGCACTACCTGATAATTCTGGAAGAATGAATCGACCGAGGCTCGGGCCCCACTCCATTGCGGCGCGTCCTGGCTTTGTGAATATGGGCGACGATGCCAATCGGGCTCAGGCTGGCTAGGAGAATACTGGGGACGCTCCCACTGTGACTGTGACTCATGCGCCGGGTATGAATACCACTGGGGTGGGTCATGCACTTGATACTGCGTCTCTGGTGCTACATAATCGGGCACCGGCTGGGACATCCTGAACTGCTTTGTGTAGCCGTGTCCCCCAGTCCGAACACCAGGCACTCCACGACGCCGTGGAACTACTTCTGGTTCATAAGGCATGACCACATCCTGATGTTGAGAAGCGGGGTACTCCATGACATCCGTGTTGTTCGTAGATTCGAGGACATTCTTAACAATTTCCCGAATCTGGCGCACTCGTGGGTCCATTTCGTCTTCCGTAGTTAAATGGAAAACCTGCTGAAACCCCTCAACCTAGACACAAAATGATACACTTATCAGTACTAAACAATCTATATCACATGAAAGCATATATTTTAATATAACAAACTTACAAATAGTCTCATCGAAGCAGCCGACTCGTTCATCCCAGTAGTGGCCCATGTCCCCGGCTGAGTCATGTACGTCACGGTAATCCTGTTATACCACGCCATATACCCCGGGTTCATGGGGATATCCATGGACATCGATGCGGCATACTGGGCAGCTTGGAACCTTTCGAACCTCATGTCCCACTCCCCAATGTAGAACTGATGCGTGTTTGCCCAGTTGTTGCCTTTCTTGCCACGCCGATCAGTTTTGCCCAAATGATCGGCGTTCCTTAGCATCCTGTCTACGGACTGCGGTATATCCTGGTACCGATTGAACTGTCGGCGTACTCTTCCAGGCTCATGGGCCTCGACATAGGCCCAACATACCAAGTAGGTTTCGCACAAAGAGCATCCATTCACATCATTGCAGTAGTCAGGCAGTGTGAAAGGTGCGTACGGCGTCCAGATAAACTACAAAACAACATTGCAAATGCCAAATTAATTTCATAATAAGTTCATAAACGAAGTCTAAACCGAAAGAATATTCACCTGGCCAGGTCTAATCAGAGATAATTGGTCACGGTAATGCTCAACCGAGTGTCTTGGAGCATTTCCTATCTGCGTTGTTCCTCTCCACCTATACATAAAATTGATGTAAGAAAAAAATTCACCCAATATGCATTAATAAATAAAAATTTCGATATATACCTGGCGCCACATGGTGTATATGGCTCGTGCACCTTTGGTCCTATGAACGCAGGCCTCAATGTGGGCATTCTTTCCCACGCCCATAGCTGCAGGAGGATCATAGGGCCGCCCAACTCTTTTCTCTTATCCATGGAAGCCTCGCATAGATAATGATAAAGGTAGGCCAATGCCGCGCTTCCCCAACTTATATTCTTCACCTCTTCCGGATCCCCAAGCCCATTCAACCACATAAATGGCACCTTACACCCCGTGGTATCCGGTAGAATGAGACCTCCTAATAAAATTAGGGCATGGATACGTGCTCTTTGGATGTATACGTAAGTAGGCAGGTCATCACCCAGAGGCATCCTTGTCTGGTTGATCAGCGCGGTCATCAGCAAACCGCCTTGCTTTGTCTCTGTGGAAGAATCTGGTATCCATCCCAACAGATCGCGGCACTTGCTGGTCCAATCTGGAAAGTTGTCATGATAGTCACGACCCGTGAAAACGACGCCATCCGCCCTCAAGCCCCAGATGGCTTGCACATCTTCCAAGGTGATCGTCGTCTCACCGATCGGTAGATGGAATGTGTGTGTCTCCGGCCTCCAACGCTCAATCAACGCCGTGATCAGCTCATTGTCGACCTTCATTGGCTTCCCACAATCGATCACGCCTTTGAAACCAAAGACGTCAAGCCAATATCTTACATTCTCGTGAATCACGGCGTCCCAAGTCTTACTTTCAGTCCTTCGGACTTTAAATACTTGGGTTGTTCCCCCTTTCATCAGTTTATTTGAAATGTGATTTTTTTGCATATTTAACACGGACGGGTCTTCGGGTCCATACAATAAATGTCCAGTAGAACTTGAAGTCGCCATCTAATCTAAGTACAATCAAAATCACAACCAAAAAACATACAAAATCACAACGACAATCATAAAAAACATACCAATATTATACAATAGAATGAATTTAGCCACTAAAATCGTAGACATTTAACTAAACAACAAAAAAATCAACCAAATTGGAGCTATTCGTTTTTAACCCTAATTTACAAACATTAGGGGAAATCTAAATAATCTATGCAAATTAACAACAAATAAGGAAGGCAAGTAGAATGATTGAACGAAACTTACCGGAAAACAAGTCGAAATCGTCTTCTTTCGCCGAATCTAGGAAGAAATCGCCGCCTCCGTGAGTGTTTGCTGTCTGCGTTCGTAAGTGAGGAGCTACTGCCTTCGCCGCTGGTTTAATTCGAAATAGAGACGCATGACGCTCATGCGTCTCTTCCTAAGACGCATAAGCATCATGCGTCTCCAGTCAAATTTAAAAAAAAAAAGACGCATGAGCGTCATGCGTCTGTTTCTAAGACGCATGATTCTCATGCGTCGTCAAAATAAAATGAAAAAAAAATGAGAGACGCATGACCCTCATGCGTCTCTATAAAAGACGCATGACAGTCATGCGTTTCATTAAAAAGAGACGCATGAGGGTCATGCGTCTCTCCCAAATCCGGAACAAAAAAAAAACGCAGTACAAACGAGGAATGATTAATGTACTCTAGAACTAAAGAAGAAAAAACCCGCTTTTTATCCTTGCAGTTCTTTTACTATACTTTTTTTATGTTTATCATTGCTTATGCTTTTTTACCATTGTACTCCTTTTACATACTTATTCTACTTCTTTTATATTTTACATTTTATTGTGTTTGTATAAATTTGATTTTTTCTGTTTTAGATATTGATTTATTTTGTTTGTTATTAATATTGTATTTGGTTTGACATTGAAAATGAAATTATCCCTTCAATAAAAATATTATTTTTATTTTAATATGTGATTTTAAATTGAACATTATTTTTAGATATAATTTTAAACGCATTTTTTTGTTATATATGTATTAATTTAGCATGAAAGTCGCACCCCAATTGAAAAAGTCTGGATCCGTCACTGCGAGGAAGCGATGCTCTGCTCGCCGTCGGAGGAGGACAATCCGTCGATTCCTTTAGCGGTGCAGGAGATTACGGAATTGGGGGCTGATTGGAGGACGGTCATCTTCTCCAACAACATCTTCTTGCAGTATTCTCGAGCTTCGTCGAGTTCTTTAATGGCGGCGGCGAGGGAGGATTTGGGCGCCGGTTTCTTGCTGCTCCTTGTATAGCATAACCAATTCCCTCACTTCATCCATGGTCTGCTTGAACATCAAATTCATCGGAAAATTGAGAAATAGAATTGAAATGTAAAATGATTTGATTTACCTTTTGAAGGAGCAGAGAATCATGATCGGAATCCGTCCAACTTTTGTGTGGGGTTGGCATTGGCATTTTGGAGGAGGGGAGAAGATGGGGAATTCCCGTGCCACTGCCATCGTCACTGTGTAGGATTGGCATTGGCACTTTGGAGGGGGCATCCTGGCACGGATGCTTATAAACACTGCAGGGCGTGCTGTACTCAAGTGGTATCTCTATAAGGGCATCCGCAGTGCGGCGGAATTCCCCGTGGAATTCCCACTATCACGTCATAAGGACTTCTCACTGCTTTGCCACGTCATAAGGACTTCCTGCTCTGCCATGTCATAAGGACTTCCCACTGCACAATGGCGGAATTCCCTGCAGAATTCCCACATTAAAAAAAATTAACCAATTTCTGGAAGTAAAAAATTTAGGGAATTAAAATTTCGACGCGAATACGGAGAAAACGAACACACTTTATTTTTAAAAAAAACATACTTCATTAAAAAAAACAAAATTAATTAAAAAAAAGTACATTATTTTTAAAATAAAAACCGGCTCGTCACTCCTCGGATCCATCGCCGCCGGTTCCCTCACCATCACCACCGCCCCTTCCGCCGCCGCCACCCTCGTCGCCGCTATCCGTCAGCGCGTCGATCCCCAGCTCGCGGCGCATACTGTTGACGACGGGTCTAAGCTGCCGCTTGTAGTGGGGGTCGGTCGCCGAGCGTCATTCCTACATCGCACGTAACAAGGCGTCGTGTGCGGCGATGCAGGCATAGGAGGGGTTCTTGGGATCCGGCTCGTTCTGGGTGGGTACTGCCGATTGGGAATCGGCGGAGGCGGAACCGGGGACTTTCCCTCGACAAACGCGCTGCGGCCCTTTGCTTAATCGGGCAACGGCGGCGGGCGGAGGATGTGGGAGTGGGGAACTCTGAATCGGCGGGGGGGAGTTCAGTGGAACCAGCACTGCTGCTCTTATCTCCGGATGCGCTGATCCTCGTCCGCTTCGGCCAGCCGGATTCCACACCCGCACTGAACTTGGGCGAATCCTGCACCGCGAGATACACATCCCAATAATTGAATTCTCCGAAGCCCTTTTCGGAGTCGGGGAACTGCTGGTGAGACAGCAGCTTCACATCCTCGGCGGACATGCCACTGGTTGCCGAGCGGAGGTTGTTTGTGTAAATGCCGGCAAATCGGCTGAGCGTCTTCTTCAACCGATCCCACTGTTTCCGGCATTGCTCGGAGCTGTGGGGCTTCCCCACCGCTGGTTTGAACTCGAGGTAGCTCTGGCTAATGGGCCACCACATCCGGTCGATGTGCTGGTTCGCCCCGACGTATGGATTCTCAACCACACTGATCCACGCCTTCGCTAGCGCGACGCACTCGTCTGAGCTCCAGATGGTCCGCTTGGTCCGGCTGGATCCCTCCCCCACGTCAGTAGCGTATGTCGGGACGCCCCGTCCCCTGCCCCTCCCTCGCCCTGGCCTCCCCCTCCTCTCTGTCGCCGGCGGAGTCTCCCGGACCGGAGAAAGCCCCAACTCCTCGAACGAGAATGTGTCGACCCCAGTGAACTGAGTCTCGAGATGAGGACTCACCGGGTTTTCCGTCGACATTAAGTCCATAAAGGGCCGATAGACGTTGTCCACCGGCGATTGGGGGACCGACGACCTACTCCCCCCGGAGCGCCAGACGATCCATGCATCATGCCCGATGGCATTTGAGATTGGGGCATCATCCCCGGCACCTGAGGCATCATCCCCGGCATTTGGGGCATCACCCCCGACATCTGGGGCATCATCCCATACCACTATGGGTACATGTTGTAGTACCACGGCATCATGCCCGATGGCATTTGAGATTGGGGCAGCATCCCCGGAATTTGGGACATCGACTGGGAAAATTGCGTACTCCTGCCGATGGGAAAATGCGGCGCCGGTGAATCGCCCGAGGCGGGAGAAGAATCGCTATCGTAGTGCTCCATTGATGATTCAAAAGAAATGTATTTAGAGAGATAGATACTCGTTAAAACAAGTGGTGCGAATGAAATGAAGTTCAATGAGACGTATTTATAGAAAATAAAAAAAATTAAATGCAAAAATCAGAATTCCGTGACAGTCCACGCAATGGCGGACGTCAGGACGGAATTCCGGGTGGAATTCCGCGGAAGGGCGCGGACCTCCGACGTCCTCATGCAAATTCCGTATCCGCGCGTGTGTGGCCTAATGGCAGACGTACGCCACGGAATTCCGCCAAATCCGTGGGAATTCCGCATCGAAATCCACCATTGCTGATGCTCTAAATTTATTTTATTGACCAATGAGATTATGCCATTTGTTACAATCTCATTGGTCAATAAATATTTTATTTATTATTTAAATATCTTTTATATATTAAATTAAATATATATAACAATTACACCAAAATTCATATTTTTTCATCCTCTACAAATTGAGATCACATTTGCTAAAGTTCTATTCATAAAAAAAATCTTTATTTTTCTGTACATATAATATTTCTTCTATATTATAATTTCTCTTCTTTTTTAAAAAAAATTTATTCACTATGGATGATGAGAGCATCTGCAGCGGTGCTCTTAGTTAAGAGCACCCGCTGTGCCGTCGGCACGACGCATACCCTGCTCGTCGTTCTGCTCTTGCCGACGACACGACCCTACTCGATAGCAAGAGCACCGCCGCGCCGAAGAGCACGCCTACGTGGCGCCTCCTATTGGCTCGTTTTTATTCTGTTAAATTTATTATTATTTTTTAAAATTCATAAAAAATCAAAAATAATTCGGAAAAAAGAAAAAAAAATATTTTCGGATTCCCAAAAATATAGCCGTTTTTTTACCATTTTTTTTATTTTTTAAAAAAAATTATCCCAAAATCATCTATAAATACCCACATTCGCCATCCATTCTTTACATCAAATTATCTCTCATTCATACTTCAAAGTTTTTTTTATTATGAATTTAATTATGTAATTTTTAATTTGGTAGTAATTTGTAATAGTATTTTGGGTATTTTTAATGCATTTTAATATTGTGGAAATGTTTTTGGTAATTGATGTATTTAAATTGAATAATAGAATGGTGGGACCCTTGAGCATGCTCTTGTGGAAGAGCATGGATGTGGGTGTTGTGCTCTTGCGGAAGAGTATGGAGTAAAAAATGAATAAATGTGGGTCTAGACCCACGTCCATGCTCTAGCGGAAGAGCATATGGATGTGGATGCTCTGAGAATGACATGTTCTCTAATCTATACATATATAAAATCCAAAGTTGTGGGAATTTTTATTTTTCCGCCCACTTACATGAAAAATTTTAGAGTATATTGTATAAACCTTTTAGCATGTTTAATGCAAGATACATGATATGATAGATTGTCATTATATAAAACACCATTATACATTAGATAATACCCATTAAAAATTTAATTTTTAATCCATTATATATACCTCATTCTCCTTCAATTCACATTCATCATTTTTCAATCTCAATTTCAATTTTATTACTTCTCTCCACGGTGATATGAACTTCAGCAACAAGGTGCCCAACATGAAGGGGAAGAAGAAGGAGACAGTCAAGGAGTAGTCTAAAGCTGGGTGGACGATGAGTACCTACTCCATAGAGGAGACGCTTGCTCTTGCTCATTGTTGGATAGAGATTTCCGAGGAACCGATTGTACCCAACAATTGCGAGGGCGGTTTCTCGGGGCGTATCACGAAAAGATACGAACAAGTAAAGCCCGCAGGGGCCCCGACACACCAGCCCGACGATCTACGCAAGCATTGGAAACGCTTGGTATATGAGTGTGCTAAATTTCACGATTTCTATGATGACAATGCGAGAAGATTCAAGTACTGGGAAATATATCTGCAGCTGAGGGTTAATGGGTCGTGTCAGGTGGATGAGTCTGGTGTATGAGTGTGCTAAATTTCACGATTTCTACTTCTGTTGTTTTTTATTATGTTTTCTATCTTTATCTTAGTATTTTTTTTATTTTTTTTAATGTATGATATTTTATTTTATTTTTAATGATTTTGTTTTTTGTCGTATATCACGTTGTCTTTAATTTATATCGACAATTACAAGTGAAATATATAAAAATAATGATGATGTGGAAATGAGATGTGCTCTGAGATAAACTCTGAGATGAGCTCTTATTGTAAGGAGATAGGCTCTGGGATAGGCCTACTGACGTGGCAGAAAAAAATGGAGACAAACTTTGAGACGGGTTCCTAGCAAAGTTTTCTAGCTATTTTTGAATTTATGAATCATACCAAACACAATTTACGATGATAGTGATGTTGAGGCATTTCTCTCAAAATAGACCCCCCGTCCTATATTGGATTCTTTTCAAAATAGAGATCCATTTATAAATGACAATTATGACTAATACTCCTCACTCCTACAAAAAAATAAAGATATCGTATTTTCGTGTGATTTGGTCTAGTGATAATGTGGTATTAGTGACATGAAAGAGCAATTACTATGAATTATGATATATACTTTTATGTGGTTTAAATTTCCAAAAAGGAAATTGCGGTCTAAAAGCGAAACAAAATAAGATGAGTTGGTCAATTGAGAATATTCCTAAATTTCAAGATATCATACACAATGGCCATTCATTCTATCTAAAATTCCTTAGGGCATCCACAACGCATCTTGTTGCGGTCCCTATCTCGTCTCAGAGAGACGAGACGGCAGTTAGACAGCGTTGCGGGCTCCGTCTCGTCCCGGTCTCGTCCCCATCTCGTCCCATAACTCGTCTCGGAGAGACACTCGGCGAGCTGTCTCGCACGCGCGTTGGCGACTGAAGAGAGGATTTTTGCACGTGTGTCGTGTGCACGTGTTCCTCATTTCAACAAAATTTATAATTTTCCCACTAATGCAACAAATATTACAAAGTATAAGCGACAAGAGCGGGGTCGAACCACATACACTAGGGACCTACTCGAGATTGTTTCTACGACACAATCGGAAAAGGGATCGGCTACTGCCACGCATTCATTAAGTGGGTTAAGACTCAAATCTACTTGACCTGGCGGAATTAAACTAGATCTATCTACCTGACCTAGCGGATGAGAAAAGTACGAACACTTGCATGACAACCAAACTCATGGCAACTTGTAAACTGGAGTTAAGCTAACTAGAACACCTGTGACTAAAGGAACATGTTAAAACTTTCCCAAAATAGGCAGACAAAGATGCAAAAGCAAGTGGGGACCATTTTTCCTAAACTGACTGGGGCTGGCAGAAAACTATGAAAAGCAAAAAAGCAAAAGCAAAAAGACAGATCTGATTTCTAACAACCTCTCACTTCATCTTCTCCAAACAACCAAGTAAAAACAGAGCATGGAACAGAGCTTCAACACCATTGACGAAATAAAACAGAGCATGCTTCAAAACGAGACGTAAACACGAAATTCAAGCTAGAGCTCGCAGATCTACTCTCCTAGGTCAAGCAGAAAGCGGAATAAATACAGATTAACCTTGCATGCATCACCTACTCACAGATGAACCCTAAACTAACAAATCTCAGAAATCGAACACGTGAACAACTAGATCTCAACCTCTAAACTACTGGAAATCATGTAAACATCATGGATCTAAACATCTAAGCCACCAATTGCGAAAAGCATCCAAGAAACATGAGTAAATAGCATCATCAACATGAAAATAAACACCGAAGCTTCATAAAACCAGAAATAGGTCGAGATCCAAAGGCGGAGTCGTCAATTCCTCCGATGAAACTCGAGATCTAACTACATCGTCTCAAAAGCGGTAAAGAAAGCAATGATCCAATGTCGGAGTCGTCAATTCCACCGTCGAAACCATTGAACTAAGCTAAGCAGTGAACTATCTAAACTAAGCTAAGAAATCAGCAACTCAACTAAACTAAGCTAGGAAAGCGGTGGCGTTAAGCGCCTATGAGAGTTTCCTACCTAAACTACGAGAATTGTAGCGTTAAGCGCTTATGAGAGTTTCCTACCTAAACTACGAGAATGGTAGCGTTAAGCGCTGCTTTCTTCATTCATGTTGGTCCCTTTATATAGGGAGGCTTCAAGCTCGAATCCCTAGGGTATGCTCTTCATGATTTGACGTTTGTACCCTTAAAATAGGATCTTTTAAATCTGCTCATTTCTTCACTTTTTCTGCACCATTTTCCCCGCCCCGGGTAATTTGTGTGCGTTCCTGGGTCCGACAGATTTTTCTTGCACCTGCTCTTCTAATAATTCTCCTTGACCTAGTGGATTTTTGACAAATTTTACTCATTTTCTGCTCATTTTGCATCTGCTCGGTCAATTTACAGCATCTACATGACCCAGCAAATATCTGCACACTTAAGCTCAAATTTGCGCATTATCTCCCCCAAAAAGTATGTAATATCACCCAAAACCAATGCATGAAACAATCCTTATCAGCGACGTGGCGAGCTGCGGTTCGTCCGTGACGCCCACTCGCCGGCCTGCGAGTGGGCGTCGTTTATTTCTGTTGAAAATGTATTTTTATTGTTTTTTTTAAATTCAGAAAAAATTCAAAAAATAAAAAAATCCCAAAATTATACTAGCCGTTTATAGCCGTTTTTTACAATTTTTTATTTGTTTTTGAATTTTTTAAGCCCCCAATCACTTCTATAAATATCAAATCATTCCCACAAATTAATCCACAAAAATAATTCTCTATTCTCACTCAAACACTCTACATTCTTTATCTCAAAACATTATTCTTCTCCCAAATTTAACTCATTTATGAATCAATTTGAGCAAATGCGTCGCATAACGGAAGAATCGCTAACAGAAGATCGACGTCGGGAGGAGAAGGAAGCTGCGGCGCCTCCAAGGCGATCCCGGACTTACATCCATCGTAACCGGGAGGAAGCCGCCGCAAGGTTGGTACGCGACTACTTTTGTGACAACCCGGTATGGGAGAGACCTACTTTCGTCGCCGTTTCCGCATGCAGAAACTGCTATTTATGCACATTGCAAATACGTTGGCAGCCCGGGAAGAGTTCTTCCAAGAAGGTTCGATGCCGTTGGCCGTCCCAGTCACACGACGCTGCAGAAATGTACTGCAACAATCCGTCAGCTTGTTATTGGACAAACGACGGATGTATTCGACGAATATCTGCACATTGGGGAAAGCACGGGGAGAATGTGTCTGATAAACTTCTGCAAAGGCGTCCGGACAGCCTTCACCGATGAATTTCTCCGGAGGCCAAGCACGGCAGATTTTTCAGTTTCTGCTCCGACTTCACGAAGAAGTGCACGGATTCCCCGGGATGCTTGGCAGCTTCGATTGCATGTATTGGCAATGGAAGAATTGCCCTGTGGCGTGGAGGGGGTCATACACGAGCGGCCACAAAGGCACCCGCTCCACCGTTTTACTCGAGGCCGTTGCCGACTATCGGCTATGGATTTGACATACGTATTTCGGGGTCCCCGGATCGAACAACGACGTCAACATGCTCAATCAATATGACCTCTTCACCGAAGTTTTGATTGGTAAAGTGCCGACCATCAACTTGCACATCAGCTTCATTATTCCCTGTTTGGTATACTGGTTTATTTGGACGGAGAGGAATAGCTGCAAGCACCGAGGCATTTCTTTTCGTCTTCACATGTTATTTGGCAGGTTGTTCAGCATCTGCGGATCTTGGTGGCGGCGGGTGTGCTAGTCCCCCTTCATTGGCGCGGTTGCACCCCGACCGTCGACTTTATGCCTTCGATTCCTCCTCACCGGCGAGTTCTACGGTCCCTGCAAGTGCTTTGGCATCCACCCGACGATCCTTGGGTGAAGCTGAACACCGACGGGGCCTTTACTAGCTCGACGGGACAGGCAGGCGGTGGGGGAGTGGTTCGTGGTTCAGACGGTTCCCTCCTGGGGGCCTTTTGCACGCCCCTCGTAGCTGGGTCGGCCTTTGAGGCGGAGCTCTTAGCTCTTCTTCACGGGCTGACTTTGGCTATGCAGTTCTCATCGCATGTTTGGGTCGAGATGGATGCGGCAGCAGTGGTCGCGGTGTTCACTTCAGGACGCGGAGGAGCAGCGGATGTGAGACATCACATGCCTCGCATTCGCACTTTGCTCGCACAGACGTAGTTTATGTTCTCTCACATCTATCGAGAGGGCAACCGGCCAACCGATTTTTTGGCAGGTAGGGGGGTCCAGACCCCTGCCATCACCTTCTTTGATGCGGATTCAATGCCTCGGTATTTGAAGTCGCTCGTCAGGATGGACCAGTTGGGCTATCCGAACTTCAGATTCAGATATCGAGATGGATGACTACTTCACATGGTTCGTGGTTTTGATTTATGGTTTTTTGTTTTCCTTTGGAGTTGGCCAGCTTTTGGCCATCATCCTTGTTCTTATTTTGGTGTATAGCTTTGTTATGTTTGTTTTTTCTCGTTACTTAAATGGTTAGTACCCGGTCTGTGGGGATACCATAGTAGCTTTGTTAGCTCTTGTGATTTGTATCTTTCGTGCGGACCGAGTCACTTTTGGGCTTGGATGATGTATGTTCTTTTGGTGATTTTTGATATATACAGGTTGGGGGTCCGCCTTAACCCCTCGCCGTGATGGTGTTTGAGGAAAAAAAAAAACTTCATCGCTAACAACCGGCAGTATAAAATGGGGTACTATCTTGCCGACGGCATCTACCCTGAAGTGGCCAACCTTCGTGAAGACGTTCAACAGGCCGGTGAACAAAAAACAAGCTCTTTTTGCGCAGAAGCAAGAGACTGCTCGCAAGGATGTGGAAAGAGCGTTCGGGGTTCTCCAAGCTCGCTTCAACATTATCAAAGCCCCGGCTCGTACCTGGTTTATGGAGAATATGATCGATATCATATATATGTGCATAATCTTGCACAACATGATTGTCGCCGACGAAGGACATGAGGCGGAAAATTGGTTCGACCTTGAAACCCCGAGAAGCTCTACCGCAAGTAGTCCGCCTCGCAGTGGAGTGCATCCGTCTATGCAAGATCGGTTGTCTATTCGGACAAGGACACGTGATTCTATCGGCCACGCCCAACTCCAAGATGATCTAATGGAGCACATTTGAGCAAACTTTGGCAACCAATAGAGTGCGCAGAAGAAGTTAAATTATGTATTTTTACTATTTTTTAGGATTTAATTGTGTGTGTTTTTTTTTAATTTTAAGTTGTAATTTTATTTTATTTAATGAAGTATGTTTTTATTAATTGAATTTGTTGGAAATAAAAATAAAAAATAAAATTGAATAAATAGTTAATGGATGAGATGATAGAGACGGTTAAGAGATGAAGGGTTGCAGGTGCTGTCTCTTAGTTAAGGGATGGAGTGAAGAGTACAGTGGGACCCATGAATAGTTAATAGATGAGAAAGTTAAGAGACGGATAACAGACGGATCGCCTTAGCGAACAAAAGAAAAAGAGTTTTCTTCACTCCGAAAATCTGCCAACCTTCCAATTTCTTGCAGAAACCTTGAATTCAGTTGTATTTGTAGATAACTCATAGATATGGCTATGTCTCCCACTGCAGCCCTTACTGCTCAATTTCCCTCTTCGTCTTCATTCTTCTCGTGTAAGTCTGTATATGTGATTTGTGAATCTATTTTGTTGAGAGCATGACAATTTCTTGTATCTACTAGATTGGCCAACGATGATTTTTGGTAGTGTTAGTTTATTGCGTTTGCATTTGTCTGTGTATCTGATTTTTGAAAGAGAAAAAGTATATATTTTACCCTTTTTCTCATCTGCAGGCTATTTACTCCCCCACGGATCCGATTTTCTCCGTTTTTGAAGAATTTACTTCAATTAGGGTTCATAGTTCTAGTCACTTGACGGAGCCCCGATAAATTTGGTCTCTTTTTTGTGTGTGGCTACTGTTTCTGAGCAGCTGAACGATATGTTGATGAAGTTTTGTTCAAGCATGAAACTTTGGTGCTCAATGTATTCATCATATGTGTGTTTTTTCCTGATTGTTTTGTGTTATATTGTGTTAAAATGATATTTGATGGAGCTATAGTCGTTAGCTAATGAATGATCCGAGGTGAACTCAAGCGTTATGAAGCTAGTGCGATATTGCATTATAGACATGGATGCCGGCTGAGACGCCATTGAAAGCCGTATGCTAAATAAATTAGATGTGTTTGACTCTGTAATACTACTGCCATAACTTTAGTATTCTAATTACGGAGTAGTCTATCACAGATGTTTGTATAAGTTCTCAATGAATATTGAAGACCTAATAATGAATGTTGTAATTATGATAGTTTCCATTGACGCATTTGAATCGTGATACTTATGCTAGTTGATTTTATTTTATAATCATCGATGTTCTTTTCCCTGTCATAATTCATTAGCGTCTGGGATTTTATGGCTCTTACTTCTTAGTGCTTTATCAGTAACTCCCAAGTGGACATGCCAATCCCCTCGATGTCATATGTAAGATGTGTTCGGTTTTGATTACTTAGAGACGTTATCATGTGCATGATATAGCTTGATATACATTTCTTATCCTTCAAGAACAGTATTTGGGAAGATCACAACTACTTGGAATTGGAAGAGGCATTCCCGAAAGGGAATTTGGTGTCGTGTCCCCTGCCTTAATATAATAAATATGGAACAAAGCTAGTGATTGTTGAATTTGCAAAATGTGGAAACAGTTAATAATTCCACCTTGATCTTTTGTGTGATTAACTTCTTATACATTATGCTTTCCGGTAAGAGACATCCGAACTCCAATATTGTTAATTTACCAAATTTGTTAAGTCAAACTGGGAAGTTTAGAAGATCTCTTAGTGTGCGTGGTTTATTTGGCGGGAAGAAGGATAACAATGACAAGGGTGATGAAGGTAACTAGGTATGTTAGTTTTGTACTTAGTTCAGTGCACATTGCCACATCAGGTAGCTATGCTGCAAATTCATCTCCTATCGTAATTAAAAAAGGACAATCCTTTTGCTTTGTTTCATGTCTAGATATTTGTGAAGCTTATGTATATTTCATTTTTCCTAGTTCGTTCTCATAATCTCTTTTTGGCAGCGCTTTTACAATGATTTATGTAGCCAGGATTTATGGGAAATATGCAAAATTTATACGAAACAGTAAAGAAGGCGCAGATGGTTGTCCAAGTTGAGGCAGTACGAGTGCAAAAAGAACTTGCTGCGTATTTTTCTAATACTTGAACTCACTGGGGGACTGCTTTCAAACTTGCAGAGCTGAATTTGATGGCTATTGTCAAGATGAGCTAATAAAGGTATATCCTCATATTCAGTTCTATGATACAACTGTCGATTAGTAGGTTCTTTTCAGATCTTGCTATGATGAATTAAGTGGTAGTTGCTCAGTCTCAATAAAATAGCTCATTAAATCTTTGGGCAAATTGCCAAAAAAATCACAAAGTTTGGTCAAATTCTGGTCAATCTCGCAACTTAAAAAAATAGCCAATTACTATATCACAAATTTGACATTTTTCTTAATTGTACCTCTGATTTAGATTCTAGAGAAAATTGTGTATGATTTAGAAGCCGAAATCTATGATATTTTTGCAAATTTGTACGTCACTCTCAAAAGTCATTAATTTAATATGTAAAATATAGAGTAAATATATATGATTGTGTAAGATTAGGTTAAAGTATTATGACTTCCAACATACATAATTTCCCTTTCAAATGAATCAAATTTAAATTATATGATTAGCAAGTTTTGTAAGTTGCGGGATTGGCCAGAACTTGAATAAACTTCAAGATTTTTTTGGCATTTTGCTCTAAATCTTTTGTGCTCCTATATTTCTAAATCATTACAAATATTTGATGAAAAACTTTTATATAAGTTGTAGTAATGTGAAAATTGCTAGTCTGATAATTTCCTGATAAAACGAATGAAGTCTTTCATTTCCTTATCGACCCTCAAAGATCTGTATACCTCATGTAGTTTGGCTGAGTATTTTTCTAGGCAACACTCTCTGGAAATCAACAACCTGTCCACATTGAGATCACAGATGCTGCTATGGAGTTGGGAGCTGAGGTAATTTGGGTTCATACGATCCGCATTTCATATCTGCATCTCATCTTACTGTCTTAAGTCATTTGTATCACTTCCTCTGGTTTGAACTGAGGAAATGATCATTCATTGCTGGAATATGTTTCAAATACCTTAATCCACATCTTCCCTAACCACTCAACCCTCATTGTGCAGAAACTCTCTCTTCTAGTGACGGAGGCATACAAGGATGCACACCAGAAGAGCGTTGAGGTAAGACAAGCATGAAACCAGTTCAATCAAGTGTTGTTCTTCTCTCACCCGTGTTCTGTAGTTCGTTATTCGTTTGCTTTCCCTTATTGCGCAGGCCATGAAGGAAAGAATGAGCAATCTTGCTCAGAGCTTAGGAATGCCAAGAGGAATGCCACAGGGTTTAGGAGACAGTCTCAAGTAAAATTTGGGGATGATGGATTCAACAGAGCTTTCAGTTTTCTAAACACTGTATATTTTGTTTCTTCCGATTTTATAGTTTTACCTGTACCTCAGCTGTCCCCCCTCTGAGGTACCTACAAATCAGCGCGGGGAATAGTCACTGTGCCCGCCGGTGGATACCCTTTGGTAATTACCAAAAAAAAATATAAGGATTTTTTTTCTTCCCTTTATTGCTTCTTGTCAGCATTTAGGGCAAATATCAGGCTTTAACTCGGTAATCCACGTATTTATTCGGAAACAATGCGGTATTTCGTGGAGAAAAACACGTCAATCTTTGTGTAACAAATTGATCACTGTGTGTAAATTATCGCAGTCTCTATGATTGTCCTGTTATTGTATCTGAGGGCATAATACAAAGTTTGTTCCATACAATTTTCGTTTGTCCCATAAAGTTTGTCCTATTTGAAAATTTTCCAAAAATAGATAAATATACTCCTCAATGTCGTCAATATGGGACCCTTATTCTACTATACACTTTCATGTAATATAAAGTCAAATAATTTTTTAAAATTCATGCTGAATTAAACTGGAACAAATTTTATGGGAAAGAAAAGAGTATAAAAAAATTGATATATCTCGTCTCTCATTTTTATATTGTTAAATTGAATTTTCAGTCGGTTTGAAAGCGGCTATACTCCATTGCTTACACGAATCCTGTTTTCTCATTCCGCAGTTAGGAGGTCCCTTTTATTAACTATTGTGGATAGAGTATAGATTTCTATTAATTTATTTTATTCATATTTTATTATTCTTATAAGATTCTTGTTTCATCTACTTTGTTTTATGCTTCTTAAAATACAGTCAAAACTTTGATTGGATTTCTAATTGGGAATGGAGATAGTATAATTTATTGAAGGTGGCAGATTAACACAAAAAGTACTGCTTATAAGTAGATAACGTGCGTGGAAAAGCAAAGAAATGCATGATGAGTGCCTAATTTGACAATAAGTATGCTTAAAATTTGTCTAAGCTACATTAAAAAAAAAACGAAGGCAGTATAACATTACACATTTTCAACGTAGGCAGGAGAGATGAACAGCTAAATGAACACGTGTAAGCAAAACGACACGTACGAGTCGGTGCAGAAAGGAGATAAGCAACTACTGTTAATTGCACCCATGTTAATAAGTATATAGAGTAGGAGTATTAGATGAAGTCCTTAATCTAAAATAGTGTGGACACAGAGAAGAGAAGAGAAAAAATGGCGGGTTTAAACGAGTGGGGAGGGGTGAATTCGCGGCGGAATTTGCCGTACAATCCCTACGCTATGGCGGCGGTGGGAGTTGCCGTCGTTGGTGGAATATGGTATATGTACCGGAACAAGTCCAACGTTACGCGCGGCCGAGGTGCTTGATCTCGCCACGTGCCAATACTATAGTATTATCCAAACTTATAGTATGTACACTTACTACACTAAACTAGGTTCATTTTCATTTTCATTTTCATTTTCATTTTCATTTTCATTTACATTTTCATTTTCATATATGTATTATGTATATACTCCAACATCATGATCAAGTGTTTACTTTGTGTCGTACAGATACAACGGAGTATTTTGCACTTTTAAATCATCTAAATAATAAATTAATCTCTATTCTATTGGTTAGAAGAGAGGAGATTTTATCTTAAATTCAATTAACCGAATTAGATTTGAGCAGTTTTATCTTGTTTTATCGTAAACAACTTCTCACCCTTTCAAATTCCAATTCCAAATAATTACTAAGTCATTAATCTAGATACTATCCTTAGAGTGACAAGTAATATGTCATTTGTAATATATATGCAAGCAATGTATAATACATATGTAAATAATTCGGCATATGGTTTTAAGCAATATGAGATATGAAATCAGAGATTTAATGTGGCATCATAGTTAAAATGAGAACGTAGGCAAGCAATTTGCGATACATAGATAAGTAATTCAGCATATGATTTCAAGCAATCTGTGATATGAAATCAAAGATAATTAAGCAATCTAAGATATATGAGCAAGTAAGCTTGTCACGTTGCAGACGAAGATTGATTCTGCTTTTAAATCTAAAGGTTCACATAAGCTTGTCACGCAAGTTTGTCACGTTGCAGACTAAAATTGAATCTGCTCTTAAATCTAAAGGTTCACGTAAGCTTGTCACATTGCAGACTAAGATTGAATCTGCTCTTAAATCTAAAGGTTTACGCTGGTGGTAAGATTGAATCTGCTCTTAATCTAAAGGTTCACGCTGGTCACATTGCAGACTAAGATTGAATCTGCTCTTAAATCTAAAGGTTCATGCTGGTGGTAAGATTGAATCTGCTCTTAATCTAAA
Organism: Salvia splendens; assembly: GCF_004379255.2. Classification (NCBI taxonomy): domain Eukaryota; kingdom Viridiplantae; phylum Streptophyta; class Magnoliopsida; order Lamiales; family Lamiaceae; genus Salvia; species Salvia splendens. The sequence goes on from NC_056033.1 coordinate 14,467,324, forward strand.
GGTTCACGGTGGTGGTACGTGATTGTTATTTTAATAAAATCCTATTAATTTATTTATAAAAAATAGATCTCATTAATCTATTTATAAGTAAGTTGTAAAATTGTTAATATATTCTCTTGAAATGGTATACGCGAAGAATCAAAGGTCTAAGTAAGTTGTAAAATTGTTAATACATTCTCTTGAAATGGTATACGCGTAAAATCAAAGGTCTACTTGTTCATATACTATCATTCACTTCCAAAATTTGGTGACGATCTTCCCTTATGAAATCATTCACGCCCAAGCAAGCACTCTCTATCGCCCCCGTTACAAAAAAAAAAAAAAAAAAGAAAAAAAAAGCAAGCACTCTCTATCCTAAACTCTGCTTACACAATCAATCAATCAATTAATCAATCTTGACCGATGAATACATGGGCCTCGTAAACCAGAAGCAAGCGTAGACCCCTATCGCCCCCGTTACAACGAAGAAGGCGTACGACGCGATCAGCATGTACCCGAAGTAGAGCGCCACCGACACCGGCTTCGTGAAGAAGTAGAACACCGCGTACAGGAAGAGGTACATCGCCGATGATCCCGACGTCAGGTACGACCGCCACCACCACAGATAGTCTTCGCTGCACAGCTGGAATTAGCACAGAACCACCGTGATCTCCGCGCACGTCATCACGAGGAACCCGAAGATGTAGTAGAACTGGTTCAGCCAGATGGAAGTTAGAATGAAGAAGAGCTCGATGAACACGGCCCCAAACGGCAGGATGCCCCTATCAGGATCGAGAAGATCAGGTTCATGTACCACGCCTGCTCTGGGATCTGCCTCGGGATCTTGTTCGTCTTCACAGGGCCCTCCATCGCTGCCTTCTTGAACCCAATGTGGCTCCCTAGGAACACGAGCGGGACAGAGATGCCGAACCAGAGGAAGACGAAGGCGAACATCGTCCCAAATGGGACGGCCCCGGAGGACTTCTCGCCCCAGATGAGGGCGTTGAGGACGAAGAAGAGGGCAAACGCCCTGGCCGGGAAGAGGACCGCCGTGTTCATGGCTATCCTCTTCCACTCGGTCCCTTTGAACAACTTATAGAGACGGGCTGCAGCGTATCCGGCAAAAATCCCCATGAAGGCCTAGAGCAGTAGCATGGCTGTCATGAGACCGCCTCGGTTTGAAGGGGAGAGGAATCCGAGGACATCGAAGATCATGGTGACGACGACCATTCCGAGAAACTGCACCCCTGTTCCAACGTACACGCAGAGGAGATCAGAGTTGCTTGGAGCCCTGAACACGTTTGCGTGGACCAGTTTCCATCCGGTTTCTTCCTGGGCCTCCTCATGGGTCTCGAGCTCATTATACCGGGAGATATCTCGATAGAGTGTTCGCAGCATTATCATCGCGACCATACCCGAGAGAAAGAGGACAATCATCAGAGAATTCACTATGGAGAACCAATGGATTTGATCGTCGGCCATTAGGAGATACGTGTCCCATCTCGATGCCCATTTCACGTTGCTTTCCTGTGTTACAGCCATGTGGTTATTATGCATAGTTTCTCCTTAAAGATTGATCAGCTAAAGAAAGAGCGTTATACTACATGTTTATCGAGAATCATATACTAAGCTCGTTACCTGAAATGTGACATCGTAAGTGAATATCACTTCTTGCTTATCTTCGACCTCTTGTGGCGAGCTTGAAGAGGTTTGATAGGATTTTGTATCCTATCGATCAGCAATAGAGCACTCGAACGATTACGAAGAACAAGAACGTTTACGAAGAACAAGATAAACCCTAGTTGAGGTGCTAGGGGCGATTTCCGCCAGAACCGGAGAATGAGAACAAGTAATTAACTTTATTTCTCAATGAATAAACCTCTAATTTATAGAATACTAACTAGACTTAATAAAGATAAAGATTGCATAAAAATAACTAACTAAAATAGAAGATATGCTAAATAAATAAAATCAAGAAGATATGTGTGAGATCTTGCGCGAGATATGCTAGACGAGATTCACAAGATCGAGGACCCTATCAAATCTCCCACCCTCGAAAATCGCCTTGCCCTCAAGGCGGAAAGTAAGGAAATGTTGTTGGAGTACGGAAATCACCAAGTGTTGCTCATCATTCTTGAACTTTCGATCTCCTTGTCCAAATGCTTCCAATAGTTTCTCTGGTTCATGTTTCAGTATCATTGCAATGCAACACCAAGTGATGAAGATCATAACATACATTAACACCTTCCCATATGCCAGGCAAGAACGATTCCCCCAACATCTGATCCGGAACTCATTTTCCTGCCTAGAAGCGAACTGCTCGGCGAACTCCTGAACTAGTACAAACGACAAGCTAATAAATCCACCTCCATTAGGCCTTCCTTCATCATATTGCCATTGAATCATCCCGTGACACCCAAACCTTTTTAAACAGGAGCACATCTCCAAAGCTTGAGCATAAGAGCTCCCAAACTGCCCCCAAGTCTCATAAATATCACAATCATTTGAAGGAGCTAACCAATTAACATACCAACTCTTCTTCTCATCATTCCACCGAGAATGTAATAATCTCCTCAAATATAACAAGTCAATTTTTACCAATAAATCATATTTGGTGAAGTATAAAGCACTAGAATGAACATCAACCACACTAAATATATCGAAGTCTAGAGAATACATATCATGTACCTTAAACAACCGAATCTTGAAGAATATCCCCCATCTGTTCGAAACTGCTACACACCAAACATATTCCTTCCCATGCTCATCCTCATGAAGCTTATATTCACTTGTTTCTTCTAAATAAATCTTGTAGTAAGATGGATCATATCGCCGACGAACAACATTCAAAACATCTATGGAATCGTCGTCGGGTCTGCCACGCAATTTCGAAGCATCTTGAAAGATGAGGCGGAGTCGACTGTTCGACAGGGCAGTCCCGTATCATCATTCCCTGTGTGTAAAATCTCCGCATATAACTCAGGATCCGCAATAAGCGTCGGGCTCTCAACCTCAAGATTCAACGACGATGTGTGAATCTTCTTCGTCGACTCCTCACAATTGCCCCAGACATTCTTCACGTCGGCCACCCTACTAGAGTTCAATATGCAATCTTTGTCAACAAGGACATCATTATCAACCAATTCCACCTCCAATTTATTTCCAAACGAAGAATCCATAAACTCATTTGAAGGTAGAACATCTAACAGATTCTCATCAACTACACATGAAACTGCCTCTTTAAAGAATTCTGGAGCAAATACCTCTTGTGTGACCTCATTTTGCTGCGGTGACGGGCAATTGGGCTCCCGGTTCACTACTCGGAATGCCGTTGTGCGGTTGGGTTGCCGCTGGTCTAATTTGCGGGCGATGGCGAAAGTTTCCTGGGGTGTGCTAGGCCGTCGCATGAGTACTACCTGTTTCAGCGGAAATTTGAGGCCCTCAATGAACAAAGAAGATAGCGTCGAATCCTCAATGTGCGGAGCCTTTTGTAGCAATGATTCGAACGATGTTTGATAAGCTTCGACAGTAGAAGTTTGCCGCAGAGTAGCCAATCAACCGGCATAGTCGCATAAATCAGGATCGAATCGCTGCTTTACGGCTAACAAGAACTCTTCCCAGCCCTTACCTTTGTTATTTTCCTCCCAATACTCCATCCAATCTGATGCTGGTTAATCGAATATATATTTTATAAGATGAAGGCGATCGTCCAACGGTGTGTAGTGGTGATTATAGTATTGTTGGATCTTACCGATCCAATCCAAGGCATCCTCTCCGTCGAAACGTGGTGGTTCCAAACGGAGGCGTGGCAGGGTGAAAGGCTGGACACCTATTGGTGCTTGTGTGACTGAAGGTGGTAACGACCAACCGCGCATAGGCATCACGACTGGCTGCTGGTCCGGTGGCTTTTTTGCGCTCGCGACGGTGACAGTGGCCGAGAGCTTGGCAAGGATTTCCTCAATTTCTCTGGTCGTAGCCATAGAAGGCTGAGTGAAAAAAAATAGCGTGAGTTTTTTAGAGTGATTGAGGGATGGAGGAAGAGTAATCAATGGAAGCACCAATTGATAGGATTTTGTATCCTATCGATCAGCAATAGAGCACTCGAACGATTACGAAGAACAAGATAAACCCTAGTTGAGGTGCTAGGGGGCGATTTCCGCCAGAACCGGGGAATGAGAACAACTAATTAACTTTATTTCTCAATGAATAAAAGAGTACATAGACCTCTAATTTATAGAATACTAACTAGACTCAATAAAGATAAAGATTGCATAAAAATAACTAACTAAAATAGAAGATATGCTAAATAAATAAAATCAAGAAGATATGTGGGAGATCTTGCACGAGATATGCTAGACGAGATTCACAAGATCGAGGACCCTATCAAGGTTACTATATGTTGGCCGTGTGGATCACATGTCGTTAGCCGTGTGTTTGCGGTCCATTTTCCTTCATATTCGTGCTTGACACTAAAGAATGAGGTACAAGGTTTAAAAAATACAAAGAAACAACTTGACACAAAAATGAAGGGAAAATGGACCATATTCTTTAAGAACCTACCTAAATGGTGTGACTTCAAAGCCGACGATCCTTGATGTGTAAGTTTGCGGAACCTTGTGATACTTGACGACGAAGTTCAAGTGGTTGTGGAGAAAAAACTTTTCTTCCTTGCTCTGCAGAAGTAAACATGAGTTTTAAGAAAGATGACTTGTGCATAAATATCCGGATGCAGTTTCCAAAACGACGAGTCAACTTACGCCTGCATAATGCCCTTTCAGCCCGACGTGGAAACCCAGCTGGTAGATCGGAGGACCTTCTTGCTCCAATCTTGGAATCGGTACAACCAAAGGAAGATTATCTAAGATCCTGCAGCACATAGCATTAGAACTATCACGAAAAAGACAAATGTAAACGAAACTCTACTAACATAATTAGAGAAATTTGTTTCTGTAGATTGGAATCAATATATCTTCTACATACATGTTGACCCGGTAGTATTCATCTTCGATTTTTTCTTTGAATGCTTTTGCAGTCTTGGCATCGAGCACCACTTGACAAAGAACATTGCACAACTGTGTCTCCCTCATCCGAAACTGTAACGTGACCATGCAACAACAGAAGGTTAAGGAATGAGAAAAGGCCAGATAGGCAATACGCGATAAAATAATTACACAAACCACATAAGGAGAGTTCTCGATGCGATCTCCTCGAAGGACTTCTCCAAGATTCTCTCTACTGTCGATTATAGTTTTTGGCCGGCAGTAAGGGATAGAATAGTACAAATAAGGAAGCTGAGTCTTTATAGACGTCAATTTGTTCACTTTCACGCTCAATGGATCTCCCAGCAAGCAATCAAGCGAGACAGGAAAAAAATGTAACACATTCAAACCAGAGAAAAATATGATTCAAGAAAGAGATATGCTTATGGTGCCAATTAACTCTCCCCTTCCTTGATATAAGGTGGATTCAGAAAAACATGAAAAAGCAGAAAAAGTAAGAATTTTCTCACTAAATGAAATTTGTAACATAATCTCTCCATTACCTCATGATTCAAAGCCCCTAATTACATGGCCGTATAGCCTAGCTGGACTACATACGTTCCAACGATGCATGACCCGAATACAATTTGAGTAGGATAAGCGTAAACATATGTAAACCAACACTTTGTGAATAGCACACACACCTCCACATTGCCTTTTATAGCAACAAACTCTCAGATTCTTAAGCTAATCAAGAGCATAGCACTGTAAAATCGATTCATTGCTTATCCATACCACGAAAACAGAATGCGTAATGCACATTCCAGTCTACACAATACAAAATTGGTATCAATCAGTATCAGATCAAACTTCCATGCAATGAAAAGTCAATAAGTCATTCACCAAAAACTGGACTCAGGATACACTCATTTCAATTTACCAATCGCAAAAACAAGATAAAAACACAGAGAAGCGGATAAAATGATTGAAATCTCAGATCATTTTAACGGAATGAAATAAAAATTGATGATCAGCCAAGAATAATTCCTCAACAATGAGCAAATAGATGATGCAATAATCGAATTCCTGATTACCAGCTCGGAAAAAATAAAATAAAATAAAATAAAAAGAGGAAGACCTGTTCGAAGTCTTTACGAGCAACACCGGGGAGATAGAAACACCGGGCATCATCGGAGAAGAGAAGAATGCAGATGAGTGTGGTGATTAGAAGTGCGAGAATTAAATTGAGAGCTCTTTCCATTGTGAGATCGAGCAATCAGATCTCCCAAGAGAGGAGATGTTATATATGTGAAGAATGTGCACTATCACTCCTTTAAAATTAAATAAACCTGCATGATTTAGATTTTATTTATCTAATTCATATTTAGATTATAGTAATGTATAATCTAGGGCTGGGGAATTATACCAAAATACCCGAATACCGGACTTACCATACTGAAAAAATACCAAAAATATCGATTTTTTGGTACACCGTAGTTTTCGGTACGGTATCATACCGTGCCGAAAGATTCGGTACCGTAACGGTATTAGATTTCCTATACCGCGGTATACCGAATCTTCGGTATACCGGTATATACCGGCATACCGAATCTTCGATATATACCGACGATTCAATTTACCGGTGTACCGATTGATTATTATATATATAAACACATATATAATATTTATGTTATATTTATACTAAAATTTTAAAATAAAATTATCTGTTATACAAAAATAAAAAATAGAATTATTTTTTTGCATATTTTGCGTATAATAGATTTTTTCCGATATTACAGGTATAATGGTATGTCGTACCGCAGTTCGGTATACCGAAATGCGGTACCATCGGCGGATCCAGGTGGGGTCGGGCGGGGTCGGCCGACCCCACCATCGGCCTCGGAGTTCCGCTGGAAAGCTCCTTTCATCAGCCTCCGACCCAACGCAGTGAGATTATGAGGAGACTAGCATAGAGAAAAGAAGTGAGGCAGTGGGAGGCGGTTGTCGAGAATGAAGAGATGGAGAGGTTTGAGAAAGTGAAACGGAAATGGGTTTTGCGCAGTGGTTGAGGAGACAAGTTGAAGATGGTGAATACAAAAAGTCTTTCTGCTCATTATTGATTTCTATTCCCTGTATTATTATTTACTCCTAGCAAGCTATAATTGAATACTATAGCATATAGAATTACGTGTATATGATTAAATTAATACTCCTACTACTAGATTAAATTTCTTGAATTATGTGTATTTGATTGTAAAATAGGCTTTGAATTTTTCTTCTTTATTTGTATTAGTTCTTTAGAAAATATGTCTCATCTAATAATTTCATTTAAGGTTAAATTTATTTTTTATATATCAATATATCATTTTATTTAACTTAAACACATACTTCAATAAATATAAAATAAATACTTCTTAATTTCTTCTAATTTTGATTTTATAATTAAAATTTTCAATATCAATATTCATATTCATATTCATATTTAAATTATTTTTACATTTGTAAAACTTAGGATGTTACAAAAAAAATTGGGATATTGGTACCTAAGTATTTTGAAATTTCCCAAAAAATTGTTTTTTCTACAAATATTAAACTTGGCATATAATATCACAAATTTAAATAGTTGTTGAATTTTTTCCACCAACTAAAAAACCCGACTACATTTCATTTGTTATTACATCACATAAGATATGATTACCACTTAAAAATAATAGTGGTGTGTGATTACAAAATCTCTAGATGTTAGATTGGTTATTCATCTCATTTTAATGTAGGAGTAATTAGATTTTGTCGCCGGTGAGAAAAATTCGACAACTATTTAAATTTGTGATATTATAATATGTCAAGTTCAAAGTTCGTGGGAAAAATAAATTTTTGAAATTTTTTGTAATATTAGGAGCCAATATCCCAAAAAAATTATACATGTTGTTTGCATACTATCGGTACTCAGAATAATTATATAAATTTAAATATATATTTATAAAAATAATAATTTAAATAATTATTTTAAATAGTACTATTATTATTTCGTTCGACCCCACGATATTTAGTTCCTGGATCCTCCACTGTGCGGTACGGTATACCGAAAACATGGTATGGTAACGGTATCAAAAACTACCTTACCGAATTTAAGGTATACTGGAATTCGGTATACCGAAAATTCGGTATGGTATCGGTATGATGTTTTGTCATACCGTAACTTTTGGTACGATATACGGTATGACACTCACAGTACAATATACCGTACTGAACCACCCCTAAATAATCTCAAGATTACCGTATTACATATTCTTACCGATGCAGCGAAACTATTTCTTTTAAATGCAAAAATACTTTTTAGATAAGTTAGAATATCAAAATAAATGTCATGGAATAATAAGATTCATTTTAGTCCATTTATAGCAACATATATTTGTTAACACATTAAATTGAATTTCCATAACCATAATATTCCCTCTTTAAAGGCAGATTGGATTTTTTATAATAAAAATCATTAAAAAAGAAATTATACAACAAACTTTCGAATATGTCTATATGGCTGGTGATAATATAAAAAGTTAATCAAAGAATTAAAGACAGAAATATATGAATATTCTGAAAATAAATATCTGTATATTTCGTACATCCAAAATAGGAAATAAACACCTACTTTTTGAAGTTTGCATGAGAAAAAAGAAAATATAAATCCTATAAATTAAAGATTGTCCTTCAGGTGCACAGGCAGGTGGTAGTGGTCCACCTACTTATAAAACAATTCTTATATGTCTATGGTCACAAAAAAATAGTTTGATTTGTGGAGGACACAAATTTATAATATACTAATGTAATAGCAAATACATACTTGGCATGTGAAGATGTTCATATTTATATCGGAAAAGTACTTATATTATGATTAGAAAAATAACATATAAACCTAAGAAGATAGTATCAAAGTGATGGGTGATATGGAGTGGCAATTACAAACAAATTGTCTTTTCTTACACTTGTGAGCCCATCTTTTTCAATCATATCCAAATCTGGAGCCTTAACACCTTGTGGTAATTTCCAGTCAAAGTGGTAGAGAAGCTGAGCTATAGCCTGCTCCAAAGTAGCCAAACCAAACATGATTCCGGGGCACATTCTTCTTCCTACACCAAAAGGCAAGTAATGGAAATCACCACCAACGAAATCCACATCCACATTCTCGAATCTCTCAGGCTCGAACTCTTCCGGATTTTTCCAGAACCTGGGATCCCTATGCATCGCCCATACATTCACCATCACCCTTATTTTATTAGGTATCGTGTATCCATTAACTTGGCACGTCTCCCTCGAAGCTCTAGGCAACAATGGAACCGGAGGGTGTAGCCTCAAACTCTCTTTTATCACTAGTTTTACATATCTCAACTCATCATATTGTTCTATATTATTAGTAGCGATGCCTTCTTTCAACACCCGTCTTACTTCAGCTTGTGCCTTGGCCATCACTTTTGGGTTTCTCATTAGCTCTACCATCGTCCAATCAATAGCAGCTGATGAGGTTTCAGTTCCAGCCGAGAAAATATCCTATATATATATATATTAATAAAAGTGCTGCTAGGATCATTGACTATCCCCTATGAAGGGATGTATTCATTTCCTTTTCCTATATTTCCTCCTTTTTCCTTCTTAATATCAGCCATTAGATTAGAGAAATGGACGGTCAAGATCAACATTGGGTAATTAATCCCGTGTTGTATTATTTGTCCTATTTTGTGCATTATGAGGGTACAATAGTAATCTAATAATGGCAGGAAACCGCTACGAATAATGCACCACATGGTCACGAGTAATGCATATAATTGCCTATATAATGCACAATATGTGAACTGCAATGCATACGAATAAGATGTACCATGTTATGATGTTTGACACACGTTTCTTGTTTCCCCTAAGGGTTTAATAAGCTTAGGGGCTAGGGTATAGTACGTAGACATTACTAAATGCACGTATGTAATCTTCAATCCGTTGATTAACCCATATACACAATACCTCTAATAATGCATAATATACTGAGATAATGACAATTAACAGCTACATAATGCACTACCTAAACCAAATAATGCACCTACGTATATTCCAATAACAACAATTTGTTAGTAATGTCTACGTACTATACCCTAGCCCCTAAGCTTATTAAACCCTTAGGGGAAACAAGAAACGTGTGTCAAACATCATAACATGGTACATCTTATTCGTATGCATTGCAGTTCACATATTGTGCATTATATAGTTAATAACATCCATTACTCGTGACAATTTGGTGAATTATTCGTATCATTTTATAATTTGTTATTAATGCGTACGTACTATACCCTAGCCCCTAAGCTTATTAAACCCTTAGGGGAAACAAGAAACGTGTGTCAAACATCATAACACAACACATCTTGTTCGTATGCATTGCAGTTCACAAATTGTGCATTATATATTCAATTATATCCATTACTCGTTACCATGTGAAGATTACATACGTGTCTACGTACTATACCCTAGCCCCTAAGCTTATTAAACCCTTAGGGGAAACAAGAAACGTGTGTCCAAACATCATAACATGGTACATCTTATTCGTATGCATTGCAGTTCACATATTGTGCATTATATAGTCAATTATATGCATTACTCGTGACCATGAGGTGCATTATTCGCAGATACCAAAATGTGGCAGTTACTTTTCCGTCAAATGTCAATAATAACCCTGTAATGCATACAACCACCTTCTATAATGCAACACGGAACCAGTTTTATAGAATCAATCTGATCCGTTGATGCCTTAGATCTAACGCGTAATATTAAGAAGGAAAAAGGATCTAAAATGTGAAAAGGAGAATAACGATCCCCTATGAATATATATGTATATATAAATTAAACAAATTAATTAACAACTTACATACAACACTGCTTTGATATTGTCATTGCCAATAGGAAACTTGAGCTCCTCTCCTTCCTTCATCCTCAGCAGAACATCAATTAAATCTTCACCTCCATACTCACCATTCCCCAATCGCCGGCCGGAACTAATATCTCCAGCCATCTTCGCTAGATTCGACTTATGCTCATCAATAAGGTCATCTAAAATGAAATCCAGCTTGCGCCGCATCATCTTCAGCCTCATCTTCGTCCAGCTCAGCGCGCTCACGATCCTCGAATTGGGGAAAAAATCCGCAATCTCAAACCCTCCAGCCATCTTCAACGTCTCCGTCATCACCTTAATCAGAGTTCCTTTATCCTTGCACAGGCCGCCGAACGCAGCGCGGCAAGTGATGGAGCTCGTGAAGGAGAAGATCTTTTCGGTCAAATTCACGACGCTTCCGGAAGATCCACGCAGCGAATCGACCACACGCGCGGCCTCGTCGGATCTAATCGACTGGAACGATCGCACCATCCTAGGACTGAGGAGCTCGTTGATGCAGATCTTCCGCATCTGGCGCCAGTAGTCGCCGTAGGGGCTGAAGGCGATGTCGATGTAGTTGTACCACATGATCTCCAAGGCCACGCCCTGCGGTCTGTTGGCGACGCAGGGGTCCTGATCCTTGAGGATTTGCTTCGCGATCTCCGGCGAAGAGACGACGACGGCGTCGGCCTCGCCGAGCTTGAGGTGCATTATAGGGCCGTAGCGTTGGGATAGATCTGTGAAGCAGCGGAAGGGAGGGGAGCTTATGAGGTGGAGGTTTCCGATGATAGGGAGTTTTTTGGGGCCAGGTGGAAGTTTGATTGGAATTTCGCTCTTTCTGGATTTCGTGATGAAGAAGAAGAAGATTATTATCGCTGGCAAAATTAGCGCTGCCGTAGTTGATAAGCTGCACAGAACTAGCATTTTGGTTTGCTCTCTTCTTTTGTGGTGAGGAATAATTTTGCAGAGGTTTATTTATCTAAATGGATAAGCGGAATGTGGTGAAATTAGCGTAACGGTCGATATGACATGGCGATGATTAGAGGTGCCACGTGTTCAGTGCATGCATGCTTAGTATACTCCTACGAAAATAGTAATTTCCCGCCGCCCATTCGACCTCGCCTAATTCTTACTATAAATAGTTCCCCTCTTACTCGAGCTGCCGGAGCACGGAATATAGAATTGTAGCTTACGTAAATCCATAATTTTATTAAAAAAATAATATTTTTTTTCTTTTTTTGGTCAATGCTATAGAAATTTCTCATTTCTATCTATCATCTATGAAAGTTCTTTCTTCCAAACTAATTAAACGTATAAATCAATATATTTACTCTCTCTGTTCCATAGTAATGGAAGCGTTTCTTTTAACCACGAAAATTAAGAAAAATTGTGTTAGGTGAGTTAAATAAATGGAGAATAAAGTGAAAAATGAAAAAAGTAGAGAGATGAAGAGAGAAAAAAGTAAGTGAAAGTAAAGTAGGTGTGGAAAAATGTGTTGACTTTTACTAAAAAGGGAAATGACTCTATTACTATGGAACGGATGAAGTACAACTTATACTACCGTGACTTACCATTAAACACTTAGGCCATGTTTGATTGTCAGGATTCTGTCCGGGAAAGCAATCTGATTCCTTACATTTTAAATTCCTGTGTTTGCTTCCATTTTTAATCAAACTGGGAAAGTGATCAGAATCCCGAGAACAAGAAAAGTTAGTACAACTTTCCAAGATACTAAATCCTAGCTTTTCTTATGTATTCTTTTTCCCAATTTTAGGATTCTTATATATTTAATGCAATATATTATATAAAATATTTTAAAATTAATTTAAAATTATAAATCATACTTAATTTCAGTATAATAAATAACTATAATTAAATTTATCATAATTATAACTATATTATTATAATATTTATATATAATTGTTATTATCATAATAATAATTAATAATTTATTAAATAATTATTCTTATTTTTTAAATTAATAATTAATCAATAAAATAGTACTGAAATTTTAATTTATAAAATTTATTTAATTATAATACCCGTAAATATTATAATTGTAATAATAATAATCATATTTATTATTATAATTATTTATGATTATAATACTCAGTAACTATAATGACAATTATATTATTATATATTATGATGGATGATTCTATTATCATTTGTAATTAATAATTTATTAAAAAAATTGTATTATAATTTTTTTATAAAAAAAATAATAATAAGTATAATATTTTTAGTTTGGTGTTTAAATCAATATAAAATGTAAAATCTTGATATTTTTCAAACACTGGAAAGTAAAGTTATTAGGAATCATATTCCCGGGAATCATTTTCCTAGGAATCATTTTCCTTGCCAACTTTACTTTCCCGTCTGAAAACATGCATAACTATTCATAAAGAAGAAAGTGTACTGCATTGTTTTGCTGAAATGATTTGTAATCAAAGCCACTGTTTCATTGAATTTTTCGAGTTGCTCAACGAGCTAATACATATGTGTAGCGTGAGAACAATCTAGAACACTACACTAATCTATGTAGTACAAGATAAAACAAGATTACAATGCTAAACATAACAAACTCTGCTAAACTACTTTCTTCTTCATTCCTCTGATCACCATGTCTCTCCAAGTACACAAGTGGTCCCGCATCTTAGCTGTGCTCTCTGGTACAGTCACGAGCTCAGCTCGTGTAGTGCTAGCTCATGTGGAGACAGCTTGTGTTGAGTTTTCACTTGCTTTCTCTCGTGCACATCACACTTCTGCTCTCTCACATTTCTCATCAAACAACTTCACATGACAAGCTACAGCTTGGTCATCTTTGAAACTACTTCTAACACGCCCCCTCAATCCAAGGGAGGCCAGAGAAACCAGTCCCAATCGTTCTCTCAGCTTCACGAAGGATTGATGACTCAGGGGTTTAGTAAATATGTCAACTATCTGATCAGCAGTGGGCACATGTCTCAGTTCCAGTTCATTGTTCAACACTTTGTCACAAACAAAGTGCATATCCAACTCTATATGCTTAGTTCTTGCATGAAGCACTGGATTTGATGTCAAAGCAATAGCACTCATGTTGTCTACCCAAATGACTGGAGTATGCTTCTTCTTAATCTTCAATTCAACAAGCATTGAAGTCAGCCAAGTCACCTCTGATGTTGCTTGAGCTAAGCTTCTGTATTCAGCTTCAGTACTAGATCTTGCTACAACAGTTTGGTTCTTCACATACCAAGAAATTAAATTTCTCCCATGATAAGTGTCACACCCCTACCCGTCAAATAGAAGATGTCATAAAGTGTTGTACTCTCAAACTAGTGATTTATATTACATGTATATTTATTATAAATCACATTTCCAAGATCAAAACATATAAATAATTTCATTCACTATATTAATTTAACTTCCCCTTCATCTCCATAATTTCCTAACTCATTTATCCTTATCAAATAAATCCTTACAAATTCGCAACATATTCTAAATCAAATCTAGAATTCATTTCTTTAGTCAACCCTCGTAATTCAATTAATTAGTTTTATTAACCCATAACTTAGTCGTATTTATAAATTTCCAAAATATAATGATTAAATATTCATCATAAATTCCAATAAAACCATGACATGGCGCAAAAATAACTGTGATTACTTGATCATAATCAAATTTATCAAATAAATTTAGCAATTAGTTAACCAATAAACAAAACATGTTTAATCACATTCTTTGATTTTATTTAAGTTGTTAACTCAAGTATAATTCACATGATTATTCGAATATAAAAGGTTCCCCAGCAACCTAAATCCTAAAACCTCAAATTTCATCATTTCTTTTACTATGAAAATTTAGTTAAGATTAGAGTTTACCTTATCCGTCGAAGCTCACACCCCTTCTTAATTTAACGACCAACATTGTATAGTCTTGACTCTTGAGAAAATAATTTGGTGTGGTGAAGAAGGTAATGGCCGTTCCCTCCTCCCCCACCCCCTTCCAGTATCTTCCTTACACACACATATATATATATATATATATATATAGGGAGATGATCAAAATAAGTATGTGTTTAAATCCAGAAATGCAGACCAAATCTTGGCCCTAGGATTAGATGATCTAATGGTCAATAATTAACCAAAAACACGGAAGGTCATAATTAAACAATTTTAGGTCATATTATAATATTTGGGCTTAATGTCATGCTAAGATCGTTTTAGGTCATGCTTTGTTAGCATGACCTAAAAATTACCTAATTATGACCTAAAAGTGACCTAATTATGATATTGTTCTGCGTTTCTGTATTTATATATATATATATATATATATATATATATAGGGTTTTGATCTATGCAAAACTGGATTTAAATACAGAAACGCAGAACAATATCATAATTAGGGCACTTTTAGGTCATAATTAGGTAATTTGTAGGTCATGCTAACAAAGCATGACCTAAAACGATCTTAGTATGACATTAAATCCAAATATTATAATATGACCTAAAATTGCTTAATTATGACCTTCCGTGTTTTTGGTTAATTATTGACCATTAGATCATCTAATCCTAGGGCTGAGATTTGGTCTGCATTTCTGGATTTAAACACATACTTATTTTGATCATCTCCCTATATATAGGTATATATATATATATATATGGTTGTATTATATACCAAACTAGTTTAAAACATTAAACGCCAAACATATCATTATATAATAACGCAGAGTTCATTACAACTTTATTTGTAGTTCATTATAGGGAATTCTAAGATTTAAAAACAATGACATCATCTTGTATATATTCTAATCTATACCATTTAACTTAATATTATCCTATGAATCACGAAAAATCACATATTCACTTATACCATTAATATAACATTTTTTTTTATTTTTTCTATAATCATATCACATACTGTTGTCTTAGTTCACAATGTATATCATATATTATTTTCC
Organism: Salvia splendens; assembly: GCF_004379255.2. Classification (NCBI taxonomy): domain Eukaryota; kingdom Viridiplantae; phylum Streptophyta; class Magnoliopsida; order Lamiales; family Lamiaceae; genus Salvia; species Salvia splendens. Next base: position 14,483,129 of record NC_056033.1, read on the forward strand.
TTGCTCTTATTTTCATTTATCCTTTCTTATGATTATTATTACTATATATTTATTCAATCTTAATAATTCCTGACAAAAAAAAATCGGACAACATTTCCTCATATAATTAGACCATGTCCAAACCAACATCATACAAAATTAAGTATTACTAAACATGCCAACAATTTTCAACAAAATTCAAATATCTTTTTAGCATTCTATAACTATTCATAAACTACACGCCAAATACCTCTTATTTTCAAATTTTGATCAGACATTAATCATTAGCATATATCAGTCAAACACATTTTATATTACAATCTTATCACCAACACGTAACAAAAATCACAAACATTATCATATATAGAAACACATAACATTCTCACTTATTAAAACACATATAGCAATCACTGACATTTTCACTTATTAAAACACATATATCATCACGTCTTTATGCCTATTTGCCCTAAATATGTTTAGTGAGATTCACGGATATACGTGCTAAGCCAAATGCACCTTCATTGGTCCGTTCAAATCCTCCCATCACACCATACATCACATGATAATTCCTCCCATCACACCACAGACACCACATATTAATTCCATATAAAAACAACAAATAATAGCACTAAGAGCATGAATAACCCCGTGTTAATTATGGAGCCTAAAATATCTCCTACCATGTTTAGGATTTGTTTCCTTGAAGTATATTTTCTTGTGATAGATTTATTCCTTAAAAGATATTTCCTTATGGAATATGTTTCCTAGTTTGACTAGAATTAGGGCTCTCTAGTTACTTATAAATAGAGGTGCTCCCTCATTGTTAAATCATCCTAAAATTATATAGTGAAATCCCTGGCTTTGCATCGCCCCCAGACGTAGATACACATTGTATCGAACTGGGTAAACAACTTCTTGTGTTCATTCTCTTTCATATTCGTGATTGCCTGTGTTTATTTCCCAACAACTGGTATCAGAGCCTAGGGTTTAAGAGGCAGAAATCACGATGGGGATCGATGAGAAAATTGCTGTAGAGAAGTTCGATGGATATGATTTCGGATTTTGGAAGATGCAGATTGAGGATTACCTGTACGGTAAAGATCTCTGGAAGCCTTTAAAAACCAAACCCGAAAAGATGGAACATGAGGAGTGGGAGCTGCTGGACAGAAAAGCGATGAGCGCGATTAGGCTATCGTTGTCCAAGGATGTGGCTTATCACACGACTGCAGCAAAGTCGACAAAGGAGATGATAAAGATCTTGGAGGACATGTATCAGAAACCATCAACGGCAAACAAGGTACATCTGATTAGACGATTGTTTAATTTTAGAATGCAAGAGGGAAAGCTGGTGCAACAACATCTCAACGAGTTCAACATGATTACTTCGCAACTGAACTCGGTTAATATAAAATTCGATGATGAAATTCGTGCCCTGATTTTGCTATCGTCTCTGCCTGAGAGTTGGGCTGGCACAGTGACAGCAGTTACTGCTGCAGAGACAAAACTAACAGTTGACAGAGTAAGAGATCTGATGATTGGTGAGGAAGTTCGCCGGAGAGAATCAGGATCTTCTACTTCGGGATCAGCACTGAATACAGAACAGAGAGGCAGATCGAAGGGAAAGCAAAATCGTGGAAGATCAAATTCCAGAGGAAGGAGTCAATCCAAGAAGGATTTGGATAAAGTTAAATGCTGGAATTGTGATGAGTTTGGGCATTTTAGAAATCAATGTGAGGCACCGAAGAAGTATAAGAATAAGGATCAGAAGGACAAGAAGACAGCAAACGCTACCATGTCTGATGACGATGGCGAGGCGTTGGTCTTGAGCGTCAGTAGTCCGATGGAATCGTGGGTATTGGATTCTGGGGCGTCGTTTCACTCCTGCAGCAATGTGGAGATAATGGAAGACTACGTTTCTGGCGATTTTGGGAAGGTACATCTGGCTGATGACGAGCCCTTAGATATCGTGGGAAAGGGAAACGTGAAGGTAGTGACGTCCAATGGATCCGTAATAAAACTTAATGGAGTCAGACACATTCCTGGATTGCAGAGAAGTTTGATTTCGATTGGGCAGCTTGATGCAGAAGGGTACACCGTGACGTTTGGCTGCAACAATTGGAAGATTACCAAGGGAGCTATGATAGTAGCTCGAGGTAAGAAGAAGGGTACGTTGTATACCACAACTAACTCCAAAGATTGCATTGATATTGCAAGTGAGGCAAATAATGCAGATTTGTGGCACTGTCGTCTTGGCCACATGAGCGAGAAAGGGATGAAGATAATGTGCTCAAGAGGTTTACTGCCTGGCTTGAAAACTGTTGAAGTTGGCCTGTGCGAGGATTGCGTGTTTGGGAAACAGAAAAGGGTGAGTTTCTCAAGAGGAGACAGAAAATTGAAGACACAGAAGTTGGAGATGGTCCACACTGATCTATGGGGACCAGCACCTGTGAAGTCCCTAGGAGGCTCTGAATATTATATGACTTTCATCGACGACTCTACTCGAAAGCTATGGGTTTATTTTCTGAAGAGTAAATCCGATGCGTTTGACGCTTTCAGGAAATGGAAAGCCCTTGTTGAAACTGAAACCGGGATGAAGGTGAAGTGTCTAAGATCCGATAATGGAGGAGAATATGAACTTGCAAAGTTCAAGGAATTCTGCGCCGAGAATGGAATCCGCATGGAGAAAACTGTGAAAGGAACTCCACAGCAGAATGGAATCGCAGAGCGCATGAACAGAACGTTGAATGAGCGAGCAAGATGCATGAGGTTGAAAAGTGGATTGCCAAAGAGTTTTTGGGCAGATGCAGTCAACACAGCTGCATTCCTAATTAATAGAGGTCCATCAGTTCCCTTGGAGTTTCGGATACCCGAGGAGGTTTGGACAGGAAAAGAGGTAAATCTATCTTTCCTACGCATCTTTGGTTGTGTTGCTTATGCTCATGTTAGTTCCGTTGAGAGAAGTAAGTTGGATGCTAAATCTATTAAGTGTACGTTCATTGGTTATGGAGGCGATGAGTTCGGTTATAGACTCTGGGATGAGCAGAACCGTAAGGTTATTCGCAGTAGAGATGTCATCTTCAATGAACAGGTATTGTACAAGGATAGATTGGAGGCGTCAAGTCCCAGCAGTTCTGAGCCACAAGTGGTCGAGCTAGACATCTCAAACTCAAGTGGGAGCAAGGAGAGTCAGAATGCTGAAGAGGTGCTTGAAGAAG